>NC_143564.1:44856666-47483333 GCF_054136105.1 Typopeltis vanoorti | reverse complement strand
TGGCACATATTCAGCCTACTTAATACTTAGTGTCTAGCATACTTTAGGACTTTAAGCAACCTTCTGCTAGTATTGGAAACTATTCCATACCAGCTGATTGAAATTTAAATGTATAATCATGTTTTTAATATATATAAATATATATATACAAACATGTTGCTCTCCAACCCAATGTAATTTTGTAACCAATAGATAATAATAGGACTCTAGCGTTGATGTAGTAAAGATTTTTTTAAAATAATAATTGTTGGGCCAATAATTGTTGTAACGGTTGGTCAGTAACTTTAGCAAACCATGTAGATTGTAGTGCTGCGTGTGTCTCTGTATATAGTGTATATGCTCCAGAAAATGACCTTGATATGAAGGTCGAAATGTCGAGCGTTGATTTTGGTTTATGTTAAACTAAAGTTTTACTCAAACACGGTAGTTGTCTCCATAATTTTCCCAAAACGTGATCTGTATTTAAGTTTCGTAGATCTGGAAAAGGCACATGGCAAGGTGCCAAGAGAAATGCTATTCAAAACATTATGTTGTATGGTGTTAATGGGTCATTATATCAAGCAATACTTAGTATTTATTTGAGTTGTAAGTCAGTAGTTAGAATTGAAGGAAGTATAGGAAGATGGTTTAACATCCCCCAAACTGGCCATGATGTCTATAGACGTCTATAGATATTTAGCTATATCTATAGACGTCTATAGATATAGCTAAATTTGGATATGATTCTGTAACACCCATTGAATAACATGGATAAGAAGTGCAATTTTGTCTCACTATTTCATCCACCTCAGCCAGTAGGGAGGTCTATGTTAATTCTGGTGTCAAACAAGGATTTACATTATTCCCTCTATTATTCATTATCTATATGGATCACATTATGAACTAAAGTGGTATTAGAACTAATATCAAAATTGGAAATGTTAATCTCAGCTCTTTACTTTATGCAGATGAGGTTGTACTTCTAAATAAATCTGCTACAGTCTACAAGATACCCTGACTAAGTTGAATAACTATTATAATAGATATGGTATGAAAGTCAGCAATAACAACACGAAGATGATGAAAATAGGCATAAGAATTGAAAATATTAGCTTTATTGTGAATGGAGAACCTATAGAACAAGTAAAACATTTCAGCTAGTTAGGCACAATTTTTAGTGAAGATGGTAAATTAAATATGATTCAACAAAGCTGGTATGGTAGGATGTCAGCTGAATAAATTTATATGGAATAAGAGAGAAATTAGTCAAAATGGTAAATTAGCTGTATACAAGACAGTGTCCATGCCAATTATAACTTACTGATCTGAGAGCTGGGTTAGAAATAAAACACTTGACCAAAGACTAGAGACCGCAGATGTGAGAGCCCTGAGAAAGATTGCAGGCATGAAAAGATGGCATCACTGTCAGTATCATATTAAAAATGAGGATATTAGGAAAGAACTTGACATTATTAGCATCCAGGAATGTGTTAGCAGAGCCAATCTCAGGTGGTAGAGTCACTTAAACAGAATGGAAGATGAAAGATTAGCAAAACAAGTGTTCTCTACCAGGTTGGCAGGAAAAATACCCAGAGGAAGACCAAGCTATAGGTGGATTCATATAAAAAGTGCCATAGAAGACAGAAATATAAGATCTGATAATGTTGAAGTCTTGACAAGTAACAGATTGATTTGGAAGAAAATTGTAGATAGGAAGTTAGTAATGATGTAAGTTTTTCTTGTAGTACTATTGTATCTTGTACACTTCTTGAGGGTATATCAGGAATTTGATGATGAATGCATGAAAGTAGCTGTTACTAGCTACTTTCATGCTCTGTCGTGTTATAACAGGTTTGCAGATGCCAGATTTGTGATGAATGAAGACCAAGCCTGGTGCATGATCAAGTCTTTGTTTTTATTGCACTAAATAAGAGTATACAGCATTTTGGTAGCCTGCTTGAATTTCCTGTCAAAGCAGTTATTTTTGATATAAGGCATTTCTGTTTTTTGCTGAAGTTCTGGATAGTTGTCATTGGTTGTGTGAAAAGCTAATCCAGACTATTATTTTTCTCTTCTTTTTGACATCTTTATGATGCTCTGACATGCAGATCTCTCTCTCTCTTTCTCTCCCTCTCTTTCTCTTTCTATGTATTGTGATGGGGATGAAATGAGAATATTTTGGAAGCTGTAGGAATCTGGAGATTTTACATATTGGAATGAAAGCCACTTTTATGTCATGACTTCAAAAAATGTGAGATTTTTTTCTGTAACATTGCACAAGGAAGGATAACTGCACGTCATGGGTAGAGTTATTTACATCTTGATGATTGGCTTGTACCTATATCCAGTTACAAGTATGTTAAGAAAGTTCTTTGTTCCTTTTTTCTATGTTAGTGATGTTGTTCAATGTTTTGATTAATCCTATCTTTTGTAAGAGGTGGTGGTGAGAGGAAGCATGTAGGAATCCAGTATTGTTGGTGGCATTTCTGTATGCTGAACAATTAAGTCTTCTATCCCTAAATACTTCTAGGAGAATGTTGACAAAGGGTAGTGATGTGCAGTTTCCAAGTTCATGATAAAGCTTTATATTAAGATAGTTTTTGAAATACTCAAATTCATTATTTAAATCTTGCCAAAAACTGTGAAAATATTGGCAGCATCATGCAGAGCTAAATGTTTGTTTTTTAATGGTATGCACCTTTAGGAAGCAATATTAAATTGTATACCTAAGGTAAGGAAGGTAAGCGTTAGATGAGTAATATCATTAAGCATAAGCTGCAGAAGAAGAAAATGGTGCAGAGGATATATATAAGGAGAAATGTGTCCAGCAAACTCATGAGCAGACCAAGGCTCAGTCAAGATAGATGACCAGCATGGTGAGGAAGGCAAAATCAGATTAAGAGAAGAATCTAGCTGAGCAGCCTAAAAAAAAAAAATCCCAAAGAGTTTTTTCATTATGTGACAAGTAAAAGGAAGAATAACTGTGGAAGATTAACCTTAATGAGTGCTAATGGTAGCAAGGTGGAAGAAGCAGATAAAATAGTTGAGTTATTTCAGTGACCACTTTTCCATAGTATATCACCAAATAAGGTTACTGCAGTAACATATGTGACAGAGACTGATATGGGAACAGAGATGGATGAACTTGAAGTTTGTAGGTCCCAAAGTAAATACACCTGTGGTATTAGATGGGATATGAGCTCGAGCTTTGTGAGAATGTGCAGGGGAACTGTAAAGGCCTCTGACTAGGCTGTTTAATTTAAGTCTCAGCTCTGGTAGAGTTCCAAGGGAGTGGAAAGAGGACAAAATAATTCCCTTGCATAAGGGAGGTTCTAAGACTGCAGTAGCAGTTTATAGATCAATCAGTATCTCAGGCTTAGTGATAAAAGTACTGGAAAAATTGGTCAAAAAAGAGAATTCAAGAAGGGGTGGATAAGAATATCATACTGTATGAGGGGCAACATGTCTTTGTAAATTCATGAATGTTAAGTGGATATGCACTAGATCTTTGTTAACTTTAATGGTTTGAGGAAATGCTTCCCATAAACCAGGGTTTGAGAACTGGCGGCTCTTGAGCCGCATGTGGCTCTTGGCTGAACAAAGTGTAGCTCTTTTATATTGAATTAAAAGATACATAATTAATACAAACAACTAAATATTGTTTTTTGATACGATCTGTTTGTGGCACTAGATACTATTTATGTGACGTGTGTTACGCATGAAATTTTATGACATGAACAACTGACAACTACTCATTATGCTGCTAAATGTTAACCCTTCCTAAGATAACTAGCGCCACAGCGAAAATTTGAACTAATTGATCAGCTGTCTTGTCAAACACCATGGTTTTTAGATTCATATGGATTTTAACTGTCAAAATAAATATTCTGTTAGTTATATTATTTATCATCATCATCATCAAATTCCTGCCATGTACCCTCAAGGGATGTACAGGATATGATAGTACTACATGACAAAAATTACATCATTGCTAACATCCTATCTACAATTTTCCTCCAAATCAGTCTGTTACTTGTCAAGACTCCAACATTATCAGATCCTACATTTCTATCATCTAAGGCACTTTGTACCGCATCAATCCACCTATATCTTGGTCTTCCTCTGGGTCGTTTTGCTGCCAACCTGGCAGAGAACACTTGTTTTGCTAATCTTTCCTTTCCCATTCTGTTTAAGTGACCATACCACCTGAGATTAGCTCTGCTAACGCATTCCTGGATGCTGACAATGTCAAGTTCTTTCCTAATATCCTCATTTTTAATATGATATTACCATTGATGCCATCTGTTCATGCCTATAATCTTTCTCAGGACTCTCATATCTGTGGTCTCTAGTCTTTGGTCAAGTGTTTTACTTCTGACCCAGTTCTCAGATCCATAAGTTAAAACTGGTTTAAACACTGTCTTGTATACAGTGAATTTAGTGTTCCGACTAATTTCTCTCTTATTCCATATGAATTTATTCAATTGACTTCCTATACCAGCTTTGCTGATTCCGTTCTCTATTTCTATATTTATTTTACCATCTTCACTAAAAATCGTGCCTAAGTAACTGAAATGTTTTACTTGTTCCACAGGTTCTCCATTCACAACACAGTTGACATTTTCAATGATTCTGCCTATTTTCATTGTCTTTGTCTTTTTATTGCTGACCTTCATACCATATCTATTACAACAGCTATTCAATTTAGTCAGAGAATCTTGCAGACTTGTAGCGGATTTATTTAGAAGTATAACATCATTCGCATAAAGCAAAGAGCTGACATTAACATCTCCAATTTTGATATCATGTTTAATACCACTTTCCTTCATAATGTGATCCATATAGATAATGAATAACAGAGGGGATAATATACATCCTTGTCTCACACCAAATTTAACATTAAACCATCTTCCTGTACTTCCTTCAATTCTAACTGCTGACCTACAACTCAAATAAAGACTAAGTTTGCTTGATATAATGCCCCATTGACACCATAAAATTGCAACGTATCGAATAGCTTCTCTCTTTGCACCTTGTCACATGCCTTTTCCAAATCGACCAAACTTAAATACAGAGCTTTGTTATATTCCCATGCTTTCTCAACTATTTGTCGTAAAGTGAAGATCTGATCCTGACAGTCTCTATTTGGCCTGAATCAAGCTTGTTCTTCACCAAGCTTTTCTTCCACAATTCTTCTGAACCGTTTCTCAAGTATACTTGCATAGATCTTGTCAGGAACACTCAGTATAGAAATACCTCTGTAATTCTCACATTCAGTTTTATTTCCCTTTTTATATATTGGTACTATGAGAGCTCTACTCCAATCATCGGGAATTCATCCCTCTGTCCAGGCTCTCTGAACTATGCAGTGCAGCCACTGTAAGACTCTTATACCACCATACTTCAGCATTTCTGGTCGAATATCATCTACTACTGCTGCCTTTCCACATTTCAAGCCTTTGATTGCTTTTTCTACTTCAAGTATGGATATGTATTCCTGACTGCATGCCTGGTCAGTGCTTTTTACCACTGTGCTTTCATCACTGCTTGTTTCATTTAGCAGTTTTTCAAAGTAATTACTCCATACTTCAAGGATATCTTTTTCTCCCATTTTCATGTCACCTTTATCATCTCTAACTCCTTTTACAGCACTCTTTCCTTCATTCCTAAGCTTCTTCAACAATCTCCTGAATATTTTACCTCCTTCTTGATATTTATTTTCTATATTCTTGCCAAAGTCCTCCCATGACTTTTGTTTAGCTAGTTTTACACAGTGTTTAGCATTCTTGCATTTGTCTCTATATTCTCTAAGAGCACAAGCAGACTTATTTGACAGAAACTTTTGATATGCTTTCTTCTTTTCCTTCACTGCCTCTTTAACTTCCTGTGTCCACCAGGGAGTTCTGATTTTTTTATCCTTGCAGACAACCTCACCACATACCTCTCTGGCTGAATCAATCAATGTTTTCTTCAGAGTTTGCCACTGAATCACCAAGGTTTGATTCCTGTTCTCAAACTCTTTCATTTTTTCTTCAATAATCTTTGTGTATTTTAGTCTACAGTTCACATCTGAGAGCTTCTCAACTTTTATTTGCTTTAAAACTTTCTTACATGTCATTCTTTTCAATATGAAATTCAATTTTATCCTGCTCAAGACTAAATAGTGATCACGTCCAATTTCAAATCCTGTGTACACTCTGGTCCTGCACCAGGGAGAAAACATAACTATCAACAATAACATAGTCAATGAGACTTTTCTTATTCCTTGCCTCTTCTCTCCATGTGAATTTGTTCACATTTTTATATTGGAACATGGTGTTAGTAATAACCAGTCGACGTCCTGAGTAGAAATCCAACATATATTTGCCATTATTATTAGCTTTGCTCTTTTTTCCAAATTTTCCCAAAATATTTTTGTATGTCTGACAATCCTTTCCTTCTCTGCTATATAGATCCCCAACAAGGACCAACTTTTCCTTTTTCATTGTGTCAGTTGCTTTTCCTAAAGCCTCAAAAAATTCCTCCACTTCTACCTTTGTAGAACCTTCTGTGGGACCATAGGCACAAATAAGTCTCATTGTCCAGTTCCCCATTCTCATATTTGCCCACATTACTCTACTTGAGACTGACTGCTATTCAAGAAAATTAGCCTCATATTTTGTGTTGAATACTATGGCTACTCCTTCTTTTCCTTGATTGTCATTACCTGAATATAACATTTTGTATTTATTGCTCAGAAAGATCTCACCGGTTTTGGTCTTTTTTTGTTTCAGTCACCCCTATTATGTCGATCTGGTACTTATCTAATTCCTCAGCTAGCTCCATTTCTTTGCCATTCAGGCTTCTTACGTTGATAGTACCGATCTTTAACTCTGGTGATGTTGAGTTGGGGTTTGTTTTCAGATTTGTTCCAGTAGCTGACTTTTCGCTGTTCGCCCTGGTTCCCTGGCAAAAACAACGGGTGCCTTGTTTAACCGCGCGACGCCCAAGCCAGCATGAAATTTTGTCATGTTGTACCATCCTTTTTTATTTTGGTTTAACCAATAAGAATACAATTTGGTCGACTAAATCCCAAATTGCCAGCCCATCCTCGTTCGTTTAGTATCCAAATAGATACCCAACAGGGTGCACCATGAGAAGTTGAGGATTGGACATTAGGTCAGAAGCCCTGGTCGGTTCTCCGCATTCCTTTAAAGGCTATGTGGAGGTCTCCTTTCAATCATACAGCTTTGACCCTTAAGCACCCCAAGTACTAAACTGGTGTTTAATTTAGTGTCAGGTAATGTTATGCGCAAATTAATTTTTATTATGTTATTATGTTGAATTTGTTTTTTTTACTTACAGATAAATTTTTTGATAATAACCCTTCTAATATGAGTTCAAGAAAAAGGAAAATAATCGAAGAAAACAGAGGATTTAATAAAATGTGGATAGAGAAATTTGCATTTATAGAAGTAAATCAAAATCCTCACTGTTTAATTTGCCATCTACGACTTCTGCAGTGTATTTTAAATGCTTTAATAAAATTTTAAAAAATGAAATTGGGATAATAAGTTCACATATTATTTCTTAACTAATTGATTTAATTTTTTATGTAGTAGCACATATTTCCAATAGCTGCTTTTAATTATTGAAGAATAATGTGTTGGCTGTACATGACAGTTTATTTAATGGCGTTAATTCACAACACAGAATATAGGAAAATAATTGTCGAACGCATTTTCGAGGAAAACATTTAGACTTCAGTAAAAAATATCTTGAGGGTGATAATAGAAAAAAAAGCTATTGAAGAATTACAAAAGAAAACATTGCTTTTGCAAAGAAATTTGTCAACTTGGACGAAATCTTTGTCGAATTCTACTGAAGCAAGTTTTTTGTTATCCCTTGAAATAGCAAAAGCAGGAAAATATTTTACCGGTGGTGAATTTCTAAAAAATTGCATGTATAATGTCTCTGAAATTCTATTTAAGGATAAAATGAAAAATAAGGATGATATACGTAAAAAAAATTAGAAATTTACCTCTTTCGGCTAGAACTGTCAAGGAACAGATTGTAACAATTTCTGCAGAAGTTTCAAATATGCAAATTATGGATATTAATTCTGCCGATTTTATATCTATTGCAGTTGATGAATCAAATTTTATTTCTGATATGGCACATTGCTGCATGATGGTTAAATATATCACATCTTCTGATATTCGAGAAGAACTTCTTGATCTGCTAACACTTAAAGAGCACACTACTGGTCAAGATATTTCAGAAAATCTTCTAACAAGTTTAGAGAATAAAAATATAAATAATAATAATATAGTATGCATTGCGACCGATGGTGCGCCTTCTATGATTGCGAAAAATACAGGGTTTGTTAAATTATTCTCCACTCATATTCCACATGGAGTTATTTGATTTCATTGCATTTTGCATCAAGAAGCTTTAGTTGCAAATTCTTTGGGATTATTACCACAACTAAAAAGAATGATGGCTGTTGTTGTTGTTCTCCCAATAATCAATTTCATCCAATTTCAGGTATTGAGTCACAGACTTTGTGACACATTTTTAGAGGAACTAGGTAGTCGACATAAAGATTTAGTGACATTTACATTGTACGATGGTTATCAAGAGGAAAAAGCATTAACAGAGAAATTAGGACTATAGAGATTACTTTAGCTGAAGTAACTAGAACAGGATTACATATGGGTGAGTCTTTGAATGATTCAGTAATAAATAGTATGGGAGTGATTGGGAGTCAACATAATAAAACCACAAGTGGCCTAGAAGAAATGAGATGTAGTGAGAGTGGGGGGGTAAGTAATAGAGAGTTGAGTAATGAAGCTGGGAGAGTCATGCTGAATAGTGTAGAGAATGAGTCCATGAGTGTGGACTTGAATGAAGTTAAGAGTGGTAAAATATATGGTGATTCTATGATTAAGGGTATGGAGAGTGGTATGCATGAGGAGTGCTGGGCTGATGGGACAATAGAAAGAGTGGCTTTAGCGATAAAGAGAGGGCATGAAACAGACAGGATGATAGTTATGGTGGGTACGAATGACCTGAGAGGTAATATAAATCGGGTAGGAAAAGATTTAAGAACATTATTAGATATTGTGAAGAGGAAAAGTGTCAATGGGAGAATAGTGTGCGTGCTGCCTCGTTTTGACAATTACGAGTTAAGTAGACGAGCAATGATAATGAATGATATGATTGCAAGAATGTGCAGAAAAAGAGGTCTGGAGTTTGTTGATGTTTGGAGTGTGTTTGAAGGAAAAAGGCAGTTGTATGCTAGAGATGGACTGCATCTTAACATGGAAGGACATAAGCGATTGAAGGAGTTATTGTTTTCTGAACAGGTTGAAGTTATTGGGCAGGGAAACTAATATTGAAAAGGTTGAGTGTAAGAGAGAGAAACTTTAGCACTGATTGTGTATTTATTGATCCTTATAGGCAGAATAAATTGCAGAAGAGAGGGGATAAAAATCGGCATAGGACTACGGTAGTTAGTGACTTATATATCAGTTCTAAAGCCGGTACAAGATCTAGAGGGAATCTGCAATTTTTGTATACCAATGCTAGAAGCATTCGAAATAAGAGAGAAGAATTTTTGGCATTAGTCAGTGAAATCTCACCAAAAGTTGTAGGCATTAGTGAAACTTGGCTGTCAGCAGAAGATGTGGTCACTGGAATTGAATGTGAAGGGTACAGTATTTTCAGGGAGGATAGAGAAGATAGAACAGGAGGAGGAGTACTGTTGATGATAGCCGATGTGTTGCAGCCAAAGAAAGTAGTATATCATGATGATAGACATGTGAATGAGAGTTCATTTGAGGCAGTCTGGTGCGAAATAGTGACCAACGCAACCAAATATAGAGTTGGATGCTGCTATAGGCCAGGGAGTACGGGGGAAGATATTGAATTCATGCATCAGCAACTTAGTGCAATGAGTGAAGGCTTAGTGATTATTATGGGGGATTTTAATTATGGTGATATCAATTGGAAGGAGGAAATATCTCGTAGCAAAAAGGAAATGGAGGTCATACATCTTCTACGAGATAATTACTTGAAACAGCACGTAACTGAAGGGACACGTGGTGTGAGAGTGTTGGACCTGGTTATTGGTTCAGAGGTTATATGCATAAGTAAGGTGTCCTCGTTACCTCCAGTTGGTGAAAACGATCATGTGGTATTGACTTGGGAGGTTGCAAAATCTGTGGATTTTTCTATTAAGAAGGGGTATATACGGAACTACAGGTTAGGCAATTATAACAAGCTTCGGAGTGAGCTTGCAGCCATCCCATGGCAAAACATATTGCAAGGGAAAGATGTTAGCAGTGCTTGGGATAAAATCAGCGGGTATCTGAGGAAAGCAATATCAGATTGTGTCCCTATGGTCAGGAGGTCAAACAAGGCAGGCATTAGATGGATGAGCAGTAGTATCAAGCTTGAACTGCAAAAAAAGAAAATGTTATGGAGAATTTACAAGGAGAAGGGCGATCAGGACACCCATGAGCAGTACAAGGCTCAAGCTAGGAAGGTTACCAGCATAGTAAGAAAAGCTAAATCAGATTATGAGAAGACCTTAGCCAAAGAGATCAAGGGTAATCCCAAAGAGTTCTTCCGCTATGTGGCAAGTAAGAGGAAGAATGACTTCGGAAGGATAACCTTAGTGGGTGCTGATGGTATTGAGGTGACAAAATCAGATGTAATAGTCGAGTTACTGAGTGATCACTTCTCAAAAGTCTATCACCCAAGTGAGGATATCTCTACACCTATAGCAATACCTAATGTGAGAATTGAAGCTAAAGAATCAGAGGTATTAAATATATTGCAAAACTTAAATGCAAACACTGCGGTAGGCTTAGATGGAATATCAGCTCGGGTGTTGCGTGAATGTGCAAATGAATTGTCAACCCCTCTTACCTGGATATTTAATTTAAGTTTGAACTCTGGTATGGTCCCTAGGGAGTGGAAGTTAGGCAAAGTGGTTCCTTTGCATAAGGGTGGCTCTAAAACTGCAGTATTGAATTACAGACCAATCACCATCTCAGGAGTAGTGGTAAAAGTATTGGAAAAGTTGGTTAAAGACAAAATTCAAGAATGGGTGGATCAGGATATGATACTCTATAGAGGCCAACATGGTTTTGTTAAAGGTAGATCCTGCCTTAGCAATCTATTAACTATTCATAATAGAATAACATCCAAGTTGGACAAAGGAACTGGCTACACAGTGGTACTTCTGGATTTTGCTAAGGCTTTTGACAGGATACCCCATAGAACACTGTTACGCAAATTGGAGCAGATGGGAATGGATATTAAATTGGTGATATGGATAGGAGAATGGCTCAGGGAGAGATACCATAAGGTGGTGTATGGAGGAGCCGAGTCCAGAATGAGGCAGGTGACCAGTGGTGTACCTCAGGGCTCTGTGCTTGGGCCAATGTTGTTTAATTTGTATATAAATGATATAGGAAACGGCTTAAAGGGAGATATTCAGTTGTTTGCTGATGATGCAAAGTTGTGTAGTGCAATAAAAAATCAAGCTGATGTTGAAAGTTTGCAGGAGGATTTAAATAAGCTGGTAAAATGGGCAAAAGAAAATGGATGTCAGTTCAATGTGGAAAAGTGTAAAGTCATGCATTTTGGGATTAAAAGATTACCAGCTGTGTACTACATCGATGGAAAGGTACTCCAAGAGATTGATGAGGCTAGGGACTTAGGGGTATTGGTAGATAGGGAGATGAAGTTCAGAGGACACATTGCTAAGGTGTCCAAGATTGCACATAGGATTACTTGGTTGTTGAGGAACACACTGACATCCAGAGATAAAGAGGTTATTATTCCCCTTTATAAAGCATTGATACTTCCACATTTGGATTACTGTGCTCAGGTCTGGTCACCTGGATTCCTTGGAGATCAGGAGGCTGTGGAGAGGATTCAGAGAAGAGTGACCAAGTTGGTGAGTGATATAAAAAATACTCCCTACATTGATAGATTGAGAGCTTGTGGATTGCAGAGATTGGTTGATAGGCGAAGAAGAGGTGATATGATAGAAACATTCAAATTACTAAAAGGTTTTTATAGGATTGATGCAGGGTAAATGTTTCAGCTGTGTGATAGTGATGGAAGAACAAGAGGTCATCTCTGGAAATTAAAGAAGAGTGTGGTTAACAAAGGTGTCAGAACAAGGTTTTTTGCCTGGAGGGTGGTGAATGAGTGGAATTCATTGCCTGACTTAGTTGTGAGCTCTTCGTCTGTAAATGAATTCAAGAAGAGATATGACAGATATTGTTTTGCTAGTTTGGGTCTCCCGCGATGAGTCTACTGACTCCATGGAGATACCCGTAATAATAATAATAATAATAATAATAATAATTAAAACATTTTTTTTTTTCAGTGCTTAAAAGAAGTAATAGTTTTCTTAACCACTAAAAATTATAACATAAATCATGCGGAACATCTCAGTAATCCCGAATGGATACAAAATTTTTGTTTTTTACTTGATATGACAGAACATTTTAATAACATAAATTTGAAGTTGCAAAGGAAGTGAAACACAGCCTTACAATTACTAGAGGAAGTCCTTACCTTTGAACAGAAACTAAGTGTTTTTCTAAGAATTTACTGAAGAAAAATTTATATATTTTGAAAATCTAAAAAATTATAGATTAAATTTAAATCAAGAAAAAGTTGATTGCAAAATATTTGCTGAAATGATTACTGTAATTTTAGATTCATTTACAAGCAGATTTCAGGATTTTAAAAAAAAATATCAAGAGATGATGAAATTTATATTACATCCGTTAAATTGCAATTTAAAATTAATAAATATTGAAGCTTTTCCTGGAATATCAATTGCAGAACTACAAATGGAGTGTCTGGAAATTCAGAATAAAAGCATCTGGGTACAAAAACTTCAGGAAATGGTAGCACAAATTGAAGAAAATGAGGAAACTATGGAAGAAACAACACAGGAAATTATAATTAAATATTGGAATTCTTTCCCAACTAATTATTCAAATGCCAGGCGACTTGCTTTTGGGGTTTTGACTCTTTTCGGTTCAACGTACAATTGCGAACAATTTTTCTCTTCAATGAATTACATTAAAAATAAGTATAGGAACAAATTGACTGATGAAAGTTTGAGAGCCGAATTACTATTAAAGTGCACAACATACAATCCAGGTTTAAGTAAATTGGCTGAGAAGATGCAAAATCAAGTCTCATTAGTGAATTTTAAATTAAAACAATCAAATGTCTATTAAAATACATAACATTGTATTTTTGTTCGGATTATATTTTTTGGTATTGTATTTTTTGCAATATTATACTTACTTAAACATGTTTTGTGATTAAAAACTTAATCAAACTTAATGTTGTTTTATTTATTGAACATATAAAAAATTTATATGCAAACAAAAGTGGTATTTGATATCTGGAAGTACTGAATTAAAAACAAATTTACCTAAGTTTGAACTAACTGCAACTTTGAGTCACCAGGAAAAATCGAATTGAAGTTGTGGCTCCCAAAATTTTGTTTTAATTAATTTTTTGGGTGCAATGGCTCTTTGGTTCAAAAAGGTTCCTGACCCTGCCATACTTTGATGCATACTTCTACTGCATACATGCAGTAGAAGTATGCATCAAACCAAAAGACTCATGAAGATGCACCCATAAAGAAGGAACCTGGTCTCTTGTCTGTACTTGGCTGAATTTCTACCTCCATAGCATCATGTTTCGATATATATGATTTGTCACAGTAATAGCTTTGTCATATTTATGTGCAGCATACAAAACTGCTGTACTACTATTCCTTGACCAGGAAGTGTCTGGAAGATACTTAGAGCATGTTTAGCATGCCCTTTAAGGGAGTCACATGCAGTGCATGTAAAAAGTGTATGTGTGGAGGAGGACAATGTAGCAACAATTACTTCAGGCCTCAAGTAAGCAAGGTGGCATTTCTCTGAGTAGTAAGTCATCTAACATCTCAAGGTCATATTAATATTTGTTCTATCTAGTAAGGAAATGTGCAGATGCCACATGGTGTCTAACTGACATCTAAGATACGAAGACCTCCATAACAGCTTTTTAATGAGTTACCTAGTCTCATCATACAGGGGTAGCAAGGCTTTCTTCTCAAATCTCTCTTTCAGAAAATCCTCACAAAAACAAACTGCTTGGAGACTATATATATACATATACAGGGTGGCCATAAATTAACTTTCCCTCTTTAGAGGTATCTGTAGCTAAAACTAATACACGGAAAGACCATATTTTATATTGAGACTTTCGAAGGCATGGGGAGATGAATTCCACGAAAAAAAGATTTAATACCAAAAGTCGCTGGCAGGGGGAATTTTGGCACTGGCAGAGCCAAAAGCAGTCAAATGTTTGCAGTAAACGCAAATAAAAATGATTATGCAAGCAGTCAAATGTTTGCAGTAAACGCAGGTAAAAATGATTATGCAATTTTCACTGTGCATACATGACAGCAGTGCCACCAATTCCACTTAAAAAGGGATTGGGAATGTTCAGGCAGTTATTTGAATGACTGACAAATTGTGCTCAATATGTGTCCTGCCTTGCCTCAGCATGCTTTACTTGTTAAGTTGTTTTACCTTAAATAACACAATGCCGTAGCGGCCCCTTGGGAATTTAGAAGGCCTCATAACCTGCGTACAGGTCCTATGTCAGCTGTAGCACTGAGAGCTATGATTAAGAAGTTTGAAGAAACTGGATCACTAGGAGTTATACCTGGCAGAGGATGGAAAGCAGTGCAAGAACAGACAATAACAGATGTTGCTACTGCGGTGTTTGATGACACAAGGACCAGTACTGGTCCAAGCGCTCATGCCATAGCTCGCAAACTTGATACGGCTTATGGTACAGTCTGGAAAATCTTACGGAAAATGCTTCACTTCTATCTGTATAAGTTCAGTCGTGTGCAAGCACTAACTACCACAGATTATGATAAGTGCATGACCTTCATGCTAATGTTTCTTTCCCGAATGGAGGTCGACAGTGACTGGCCTTGGAGAATATTGTGGGGTGATGAGGCTCATTTTTATCTGAATGGGTCGGTCAACACTCACAACTACAGAATTTGGCCATCAAAACATCCCCAAGTGATCCAGCAAGTAACACCGCATTCTCTAAAAGTAACCGTGTGGTGTGGCTTTGCAGCTGATTTGAGCATATTACCCCTACAGGTCCTGTAACCTGCTCCATTACTGGAGAGATTTATCGACGAATGCTGGAAAAGTACACCAGCCTTTTACACACCTTTTACACCAGCATTTCAGTAATGAGAGGGTTATCAGTCAGTTCTTTCCGAAGGCATGGCCACCTCGATCCCTGGACATCACTCCATGTGACTTTTGGCTGTGGGGGTATTTGAAATCTGTTGTGTATGTTAGTTGGCGTTCCCAACTTGAATGTCTTGAAAGAGAACATAAAATGGTCTGTTATGAACATCCAATCCGACTCCTTATGCTCAGCTGTAGAGCATGTCGCACACCGGATGCAATTTGTTGTACACAAGAAAGGTCAGCACATTGAAAATGGTGTATGTGGTCCAGGGGGCCCTGATTTTGATGAATAAAACATTATTTCCTGTGAGTTCAATCACTACATTAATTTCTGTGTCTCTCGCAAGTTATTGTTTTAGTTTAATTATTATTATTCTTATTATCATTGTAACACGCCACATATCCAGCTGGAATGAGTGATGTGGCTGTTGCTTACACTGTCGAAATGTTATTATTCCATTTTATCTGCCTTTAATGTAATTATCCACTTGTTCTCGGCTCTGCCAGCACCAAAATTTCCCCTAGCGGCGCCTTTTGGTACTAAATCTTTTTTTTTCACGGAAATCATCTCCCCATGCCTTCAAAAGTTTCAATATAAAATTTGGTCTCATCCCGTTTATTGGTTTTAGCTACAGATGCATCCAAAGAGGGTAAGTTATTTTATGGCCACCCTATATATACTGTACAGTTAATAGACAATGTATGGTTAGTTTCCTTCCATTTATTGATAGCCATTGTCTGTGAAAGGCACCACTCTTTGGTGCAATACTTTGGATGATGACATGTTTGTTAGCTGAAAGATCTGGCTCACATCATCTCAAGAACTAGATAAAATATGATAATCAAGATTTTTATACCACAAAACAAGCCAACTTGAGAAAACTTGCAACCAACCAACACACACACACACACACACACACTGACTGTTATTACCATAACCTAAAGAATGCTTGTTTTTGATGTTGATTACCATCACACCTAATACAAATGATTTTCCTATTGTGTTATTTATGGTGCTATAAATAAGGTTTAATAGTTTCTGGAATTTTATTTTAGGAGTTAGTACTGAAGATATACTGACAGCATACATTTCTGCAATCAGAGCACTTAGAGTTCTGGATCCTACAGGAGTAGTATTACAGCTTGTCTGCGAACCAGTATGTTCTTACCTCAGGTGATTCACTACTTAGTATACCTTGTGTGTATGTGTGTCCTTTAGATTGGTTTTTTAACTTTTTTTTTTTTTTTTTTAATATCACTTTAGACATTCCTCCCACATGAATTAAAATATTCTCAAAATGTTGCAAAAATGGATATTAAAGATGTTTATTTAGAAAGATCATATATATATATAATACATTTAAAGACAATAAAATTTATTAGATACCTTGAAAAGACTGTAAAAGTTAATTGGGAAGGATCATTTATAAAACTTAAACAAGAAAAACTAATAGTAGCAGTTCTGTACAAGAGTATTTTTGCCATATAGATCAAAACATCTGAAAATTTTTTCAGAAAGACACATGATATGCAACTTATATATGTTGTGTTTT
The DNA here is from genome assembly GCF_054136105.1 of Typopeltis vanoorti. Classification (NCBI taxonomy): domain Eukaryota; kingdom Metazoa; phylum Arthropoda; class Arachnida; order Uropygi; family Thelyphonidae; genus Typopeltis; species Typopeltis vanoorti. Next base: position 47,466,502 of record NC_143564.1, on the reverse strand, counting down.
TCTAAAAATGTAAAGTATAATATGTAAACATTCATGTTTACTTTATTATGTCCATTGAAGAATAAATGTGATTACAGTATCCTCATTTAATTTGACCCGAGATAATTCTAGGGTTACTTAACAGTCAAGAGTTACTTAAAGACCTTCCAGTAGAGTTCTTCGTTTGTGATTTTCTATACCCATCCTATTCTTAGAATCTTCCTGTAACAAGTTCTTTCAGATACCAAAATTATTTTTTGTGATTCCTTATTTATTACCCCCATATTAGATCCATACTGTACACTACTAAAGGCATGTTTCCAGTACTCTTAATTTTGTTTGCAGGCTGATCATTTTATTTTTCCAAATGTTATTCATGGCCTTCAGATTTGTTCTTTCTTTTGCAATCCAGAACCTTATTTCTTTTTTACAGTCCAAATCATATGTCATTTTGCTTCCCAAATATGTGAATTGTTCTACATTTTTTATATCAGTTCCACCCACTTGTATCTTTTGTTTCATGTTCTTCTCATTAAATACCATTGTCTTTGTTTTTTCCAAGTTCCTAACTAGTCCAAATCTCTTCCCTTCCTCATTTAACAGTTTCAAAGTTTTTTGTAGTTCTCTTTCATCTTGAGCAGTATGGTATTATTAAAACTTTGGTTATCAGGACAAAATTGATTTTATCTGATGATGACTAAGAAAATATTGCTTTTATGGTTAAGTTCAGTAGTGAAGGCAATTCAATTCTGTGACACTTCTTTAGCATTGGCAAAAATTCTAAAACGAAAATAGTCGGGTGACCCCAACCACCTTCAACCAAACAAAAATTGCCATTAGCATGTCTGTTCTTCTTAAGACAAGCTACAATTCCTAGATGATTTTTTTTTGCTACTTCTGAAGTACCCACAGCTGTAATCTGTCCTTCTATGTCCAAAGAGATAAGATATCCAATATCAGAAAGGCTACATCTTGTACCACTACTATGGTCAGTCAGAACTTGCATACTTTGGATTCCAGCCACAGAATCTGCTTAACACTTTGCTTCACAGAAGCAAGTATAAGGACTCTTCCTTGAACTGCTTTGAAAAATTATCCTAATTTCAAATATGGATGCACATGGTTAGAAACATTCATATATAAATCCAATGACAAAGAGCACCAATGAATTCCACTAGATGGTGTAGTTTAGGATTTCAGGGCTTTGCTTTGTTCCTTCACTTTGCTTTAGTCTCACTCATTCGTGTCTTGCCTATGTGCATGTAGTTTTTACCTGTGAATTGTTCAAAGGTGTTGCCAGTTTGACTCTGGCAAAACAAAGGAAATAGTAATTAAATTATTATAGTTATTATCATTTTCTTCTTCTTCCTATAAATATCATCATGAGTAACAATCTTCTTATAAATTTTGAACATCAGGCTTTTAAACCAATCATTTATTGATAGAATTTGACATAATCTAAGTTCGAGAAAAGATAATGGGCCACATGATCTCTTCATAAATAATATATAGTAGTTTTGGGATTTTTCAGTCAGATATTCATACTGGATGAGTAATGGCAAATAAGGAGACTTTGTATAAATGGTATAATTCGAATTTGTTTAATTTTAAGCTTAAAATTTTACCCTTGAGTTTTGCATTAAATGGGATCTACTGTAGCTATATTTCATTATGCAGTATAAACATGAATGGATACTATGTACAGTATGTATCCATTGGTTATATGAGCATATATGCATGTGCACCAAGTGTACACAAATGAAGTTTGCACATTAAGTATCTTCATGACTTGGCTACTTGTAACATATGATCCAGACTAATTTAGGATAGAGGCTAATGACTACACATGAATTGCCTTAGTATCCCAATGCAAAGCACACTTCCTTTCGGGTGTATATAATACTATAAATTATTATGGGAAGGGCTGCTATCCAGACCCAGAAAAGATACCAAGGTTGAAGTAATCAAGACTATAATTTCTTGGCATCTTTAATTTAATTTATAACCAAGTGAAAAAACTTTCAACAATAGTTACATCAGATTTTTTTCCATAACAGCAGAAAACAAAGTCCTACAAAATATTTCATTATATAAGGGGGACCGGAAAGTAATCAATTATTTTTAATAGATCACTTTTAGCCGATTGTTTTTTCTTAAATAACACATAAATTATTAAATTTAATTTTTATTTAAATATTAGCATTACTTTTCTATTTAAACAATTTATTTTTTTTTTAAATTTTAGATTATTATTTTTTTTTAATATGGCAGACTTTAAAGTTGAAGAGCACTATTTACGTCATTGTATGCTGTTTTTGTTTCACCAAGGAAAGAATGCTACCGAGGCTACCAAAATCATTTGCTCAACTTATGGAGATGTATTGAAGGTTAACAAATGGCAGCGATGGTTTAGGAGATTTGTAGAAAAAAAGTTTGATCTCTGATCGTCCTCGATCTGGAAGCCCTCTTACTCTAGATGACGATGCTCTTAAGGCTCTCGTTGAATCAGATCCAAAACAAACCATACGAGAATTAGCAGAGAAACTTAAATCATCATGGTCAACTATCTAAGAGCACTTACATAGGAGTGGCAAGGTTCTTAAACAGGGTGTATGGGTACCACATGAACTGTCAGAAAACAATAAAGCACAGAGATGGGCGATTTGCAATTCATTGTTGACCAGACAACAAAATGACCCATTTTTGGAACGAGTCATAACTAGTGACGAAAAATGGGTGCTGTATAAGAATAATAAATGCAAAAAACAGTGGCTTTCCCTAAATCAAACTCCAATTCCAACACCTAAAGATGGACTTCATTCACAAAAGGTTCTGTTGTGCGTTTGGTGGCATATTCATGGAATTATTCATTATGAACTCATGGAATAAGGTAAGACTATCACAGCAGCTATCTACTGTGAACAATTAGAGCGACTACATCAAGCATTGTTAATAAAACGTCCTGTGCTTGTCAATCAAAAAGGGGTAATTTTGCAGCAAGATAATGCAAAACCACATTCTGCAAGAATGACTCAAGAAAAACTAGGCAGTTAGGATGGGAACTTCTACGACATCCTCCATATTTGCCGGATATTGCCCCTAGTGACTATCACTTATTCAGGTCCTTAGAACACAGCATAAGAAATAAAACCTTCCATTCACAAGATGATGTCCAAAGGAGTTTGATATCATTTTTTGCCTCCAAAGAAAAAACTTTTTTCAAAAAAGGAATTCTAAACTTAGTAGATCATTGGAATAAGGTTATAATTAACGATGGCAATTACAGAATTGAATAATGTTAATTTGTTCTTTAATAAAATTTATATTAAAAATGTAGTTAAAAATTGATCACTTTCTGGTCCCCCTTATGTTAAATCACTGAATTTAATAATAAATTAATCTATCCATTGTTTATATGAACATAAAGATTCATCAGATTTCTTGCTGCAATAGCAGAAAGTAAGATTCTGCATATTTCATTGTATTAAATCACTGAATATTCTACAAAAAATATTTCGATAGTACCTAGATCTAAGTTGCTATTGTCATCATCAGAACATCTGAATCACAGGTGAGAAATTTTTTAAGCAGGTAGCCAGTGCATTATAAATATTCCTAAAATTCCAAAAACATAATACGACATAATAGGGGTGACTGAAACAAAAAAGACCAAAACTGGTGAGATCTTTCTGAGCAATAAATACAAAATGTTATATTCAGGCAATAACAATCAAGGAAAAGAAGGAGTAGCCATAGTATTCAACACAAAATACGAGGCTAATCTTCTTGAATGGCAGTCAGTCTCAAGTAGAGTAATGTGGGCAAATATGAGAATGGGGAACTGGACAATGAGACTTATTTGTGCCTATGGTCCCACAGAAGGTTCTACTAAGGTAGAAGTGGAGGAATTTTTTGAGGCTTTAGAAAAAGCAACTGACACAATGAAAAAGGAAAAGTTGGTCCTTGTTGGGGATCTAAATAGTAGAGTAGGAAATGATTGTGAGACATACAAAAATATTTTGGGAAAATTTGGAGAAAAGAGCAAAGCTAATAATAATGGCAAATATCTGTTGGATTTCTGCTCAGGACATGGACTGGTTATTACTAACACCATGTTCCAACATAAAAATGTGCACAAATTCACATGGAGAGAAGAGGCTAGGAATAAGAAAAGTCTCATTGACTATGTTATTGTTGATAGTGATGTTTTCTCCCTGGTGCAGGACACCAGAGTGTACAGAGGATTTGAAATTGGAAGTGATCACTATTTAGTCTTGAGCAGGATAAAATTGAATTTCATATTGAAAAGAATAACATGTAAGAAAGTTTTAAAGCGAATAAAAGTTGAGCAGCTCTCAGATGTAAACTGTAGACTAAAATACAGAAATATTATTGAAAAGAAAATGAAAGAGTTTGAGAACAGGAATCAAACCTTGGAGATTCAGTGGCAAACTCTGAAGGAAACATTGCTTGATTCTGCCAGAGAGGCATGTGGTGAGGTTGTGTGCAAAGATAAAAAAATCAGAACTCCCTGGTGGACACAGGAAGTTAAAGAGGCAGTGAAGGAAAAGAAGAAAGCATATCAAAAGTTCCTGGCAAATAAGTCAGCTTTTACTCTTACAGAATACAGAGACAAATGTAAGAAAGCTAAACAGTGTGTAAAACTAGCTAAACAAAAGTCATGGGAGGACTTTGGCAAGAATATAGAAAATAAATATCAAGAAGGTGGCAAAATATTCTGGAGGTTGTTGAAGAAGCTTAGGAATGGAGGAAAGAGTGCTGTAAAAGGAATTAGAGATGATAAAGGTGAAATGAAAACAGGAGAAAAAGATATCCTTGAAGTATGGAGTAATTACTTTGAAAAACTGCTAAATGAAACAAGCAGTGATGACAGCACAGTGATAAAAAACACTGACCAGGCATGCAGTCAGGAATACATATCCATACTTGAAGTAGAAAAAGCCATCAAAGGCTTGAAATGTGGAAAGGCAGCAGGAGTAGATGATATTCGACCAGAAATGCTGAAGTATGGTGGTATAAGAGTCTTACAGTGGCTGCACTGCATAGTTCAGAAAGCCTGGACAGAGGGACGAATTCCTGATGATTGGAGTAGAGCTCTCATAGTACCCATATATAAAAAGGGAAATAAAACTGAATGTGAGAATTACAGAGGTATTTCCCTACTGAGTGTTCCTGGCAAGATCTATGCAAGTATACTTGAGAAACGGTTGAGAAGAATTGTGGAAGAAAAGCATGGTGAAGAACAAGCTGGATTCAGGCCAAATAGAGGCTGTCAGGATCAGATCTTCACTTTACGACAAATAGTCGAGAAAGCATGGGAATATAACAAAGATCTATATTTAAGTTTTGTCGATTTGGAAAAGGCATATGATAAGGTGCCAAGAGAGAAGCTATTCAATACGCTGCAGTTATATGGTGTCAATGGGGCATTATACCAAGCAATACTTAGTCTTTATTTGAGTTGTGAGTCAGCAGTTAGAATTGAAGGAAGTACAGGAAGATGGTTTAATGTTAAATCTGGTGTGAGACAAGGATGTACATTATCCCCTCTGTTATTCATTATCTATATGGATCACATTATGAAGGAATGTGGTATTAAACCTGATATCAAAATTGGAGATGTTAATGTCAGCTCTTTGCTTTATGCGGATGATGTTATACCTCTAAATAAATCCGCTACAAGTCTGCAAGATTCTCTGACTAAATTGAATAGCTGTTGTAATAGATATGGTATGAAGGTCAGCAATAAAAAGACAAAGACAATGAAAATAGGCAGAATCATTGAAAATGTCAACTGTGTTGTGAATGGAGAACCTGTGGAACAAGTAAAACATTTCAGCTACTTAGGCACAATTTTTACTGAAGATGGTAAACTAAATATAGAAATAGACAACAGAATCAGCAAAGCTGGTATTGTGGGAAGTCAATTGAATAAATTCATATGGAATAAGAAAGAAATTAGTCGGAACACTAAATTAGCTGTATACAAGACTGTGTTCAAACCAATTTTAACTTATGGATCTGAGAGCTGGGTCAGAAGTAAAACACTTGACCAAAGACTAGCGACCGCAGATATGAGAGTCCTGAGAAAGATTAGAGGCGTGAACAGATGGCATCAATGGCAATATCATATTAAAAATGAGGATATTAGGAAAGAACTTGACATTGTCAGCATCCAGGAATGCCTTAGCAGAGCTAATCTCAGATGGTATGGTCACTTAAATAGAATGGGAGAGGAAAGATTAGCAAAACAAGTGTTCTCTGCCAGGTTGGCAGGAAAACGACCCAGAGGAAGACCAAGATATAGGTGGATTGATACGGTACAAAGTGCCTTAGACGATAGAAATATAAGATCTGATAATGTTGGAGTCTTGACAAGTAATAGACTGATTTGGAGGAAAATTGTAGATAGGAAGTTAGTAATGATGTAATTTTTTCATGTAGTACTGTCATATCCTGTACACCCCTTGAGGGTACATGGCAGGAATTTGATGATGATGATGATGATGAAATTCCAAAAAAAACATTCCTCAAATCTTAAGTTGAATAAGTCCATGCTGCATGATTCACTAAAAATTAACTGTCTGGTTTTGGTGACAGCTAACTGCAAAGGTGCATGGAATGTTATGTTACATGTTTTCAAAATTGTCCATAGTTAATGCTTCATATTTACTTTGCCTGATGATATCCATGACTTTTCCCCAGTGTTTTATTGATGAAACACTGCAGTTAGATTTTATTCCTATATGTAATTGTAATGAGCCATGGAGGTTCAGTTGGTTTAGATGAGCCTTTCAATTAGAAAGACTCAGGTTCAAATACTGTCTGTGATGTGGGGAATATTTATCAGGTGTTTTGAATCAAATGGTGAATTAGCTGGTCACATATGAAGGGTTTTTCATTCCTAAAAACAAAATAGCCAAAAGAACACATGCAGACATGTGACACTACAGGAATAAGGATTAACCAACCTAATCTGTTGGATTTGGTTGGTAAGCATAAATCAGTATCATGATGTAATTGCATTCATATATTATTTCTTTTAGATAAAATATAATGTGAACAAAATTTATTTGGTGCTACAAAAAAAAAAAAAAAAGTGTTAGAGATGCATATTGAAATTGTTGGTTAGAAAAGGTAAGTGGTTGCTCTCCTAATTTCACCACAGTGAAACACAAGTATAACTAGTCTTTATTGAATGAACTATTCAATAAAGAATGCCATTCACATGTCTTTTAATGCAAACTCAGTCTTACATAGATACTGTAAAATGTTCTACATATTATTTTGTTTGCAACCTACCTGCAAAAATCCTATTTAATCAGTAAGTTTGCCAGCCCAGTTATTCAAGTAGTTTTGTGTATCCAGTCTACAACCAACAGGTGGCACATTCAAATTCTACTTTACAGCTTGGATGTTTTGATTGACTTTGGTGGATGATGAATTTTATCTCCTGGCATGAGACAACCACTCTGCTTATAAAGGCCTGAAGTGGCTTGAAAAAGTTCCATGTTTATTCTCTAGAGTAGTTTCATAAGAAATAAATAAAAAATACCAAAAAATCTATAATTAATAAGAAAAAATTGTAGTCCACTCATGGTATGAATGTACTAGAGGTTTACATAGAATTTTTCATGAATGGGAGACATATAAAAAGTAAACAGAAATATTCTCTCTCTCTCTCACACACAGCTTGCTGAACCTTTAAGCTTCTTTGCTGTGAGTACCATCTTCTTCCAGTCCAATTCAAAATTCCTATTTCATCTAAATCTTTTTGGTTGTTCTTCTCCCAATGTCACCATGCTCTTCCTCTAGGTCACTTTCCAGCAGGTGTCATCTTGAATGCTTCTCTCCTTATCCATACCATCCATCTCTTCAAGCTATCTCAGTTCTGATTTTATCTGTTAGTAGTGGGGATCTGTAGAGTTGGCATAATTGTTCTTAATTGTTCTTTTCCATTCACCTCTTGCACTTTCTTACCAGTCCAAAGACTACCCTAAGGATTTTATTTTGAAAGAACTGCAAGGTTTTCATCCTGGTCTGTAGTATCCTAGGTTTCTGCTCTATATAAAACAGTAGGCCTAATGATAGTCCTCAATTTACAATGGGGGGGGTTTCATTCTGACAATGCCATTGTAAGTTAAAAAGATCATAAGTGAGAAATTGCTATATAAACTCTAAGGATATGTTAATAATTAACATGTGTGAATGCTAAAATGTGTAAATATTTTGTGATATTTTTAAAATTAATTTTACTCTGTTTATTATAGCGAAATAATACACTATACAAATTATAACATAAAATTACCGTATATAGTAATTTTAACAGTGCTGTATATAGTACTGTTAAAAAGAAAAAAAAAACCTGCATATCTTGGTCACCTACTTCATAATTAAAAATATAAGATACTTTAATTGATTATAAAAGGGAAGATAAATGGAAGAGGAGGGCAAGGAAGATGAAGAAAATCTTGGCTGGTAGACATCGGACAGTGGACTGGCATGAGTGCTAAGGAACTGTTCAGAGTGGCTGATGATCAATCAAAATTTGCCAAGGTGGTCGCGGACCTTCAATAGGCACTCGAAGAAGATACAGTACTGTACTGTAATAAATAATGAAGCATAAGTGTATGGTTCTGCTGTGCAGTTATCAGTAAAATAATCAGCTGGAAACTCGTGGAGCATGAATAATACAGAGTGATTAAAATTAAAGTATCCATGTTTTAAAATATGCAGTAGCAGAATGTACTGCGCAGAAATGGTTTTAAAAATTTGTTTCTGGTGGTGAATCACTTGAAGATGCACCACATTCAGGAAGACAATTTATTATTGATAATGAAGAATTATGTGCTGCTGTATGAAAGCTTCAGAAGCGTCCCATAAGATACGTGGAGCACGAATAATACAGGGTGATTAAAATTAAAGTATCCCTGTTTTAAAAATATACGATATTTTAATTACTGTACAGAAATGGTTTAAATAATTTGTTTCTGGTGATGAATCACTTGAAAATGCACCATGTTCAGGAAGACCCTCCATTATTGATAATGAAGAATTATGTGTCACTGTTGAAAATAATTTAAGATTAACATGTCAAGAACTTTCACAAATGTTTAACATGAGTGGTGAAACAATTTGTTTACACTTGCATTAACTAGGAAAATCATGGAAGCTAAATGGGTCCCACATGTATCATCAAATGACAATAAACTTCAATGGCTATCAGTTTGTTCTTCACTTCTTTCATGTTATAAACGAGCCATTTTTGGATTACTTGTTCACTTGTGATGAAAATAGATCTTGTACGGGAAACGAATTTATCATTGGTTATCACCAAACAATCCAGTACTGCACACTTCAAAGGCACCACTTTATTCCCAGAAGACTATGTTTTGTGTGTGATGGACTGGAGCCAGAATTGTCCACTACGAGTTTCTCGCTGCAGGCCAAACAATTATGGACAAGATCTACTTGATACAGTTCGAGTGTATGCAGGATGCGTTACATCAGAAACAGCCAGGACTAGTTAATCAGAAGCAAGTGCTATTCTTACAGGACAATGCAAAACCTCAATTTGTATGTTAATGATATTAGGATGGGTTTAACTAGTGATATGCAGCTGTTTTCATCTGACTATCCGTAATATCCGCCTGACTCTGCAATGCAGAGTCAAGCGGATGTTATGGCCTTACAAGAGGACTTGAGATTTGGTAAGCAACGATGGGATGCAAAGTATATACTTGGTGTATACTTTGCATCCCATCAGATGCAAAATGGTGGGGAAACTTTAAAGGAAGTAGAGGAGATGCAAGATCTAGGAGTGATATTGGAGAAAGCCCTGAAATTCAGCAGCCACATTGCACAAGTTGTGAAGTTGTCACATTGGATAATGGCAATGATGCGAAGGACCCTGACATGCAGAAATAGAGAGGTTATGATGCCATTTTATAAGGCCTTGATCAGGCCTCATATGAATTATTGTGCACAGATTTGGTTGCCAGGTATTCATGGTGACCAGGATATGTTATAAAGGATTCAGAGAAGATTCACAAATGGTCTTTGGAATTTGGAATACGAGGACAGATAGAGAATACAAGTTGCATAGCCTCGTAAATAAGAGGAAAGGGGGGGAATATAATTGAGACATAAGTTAGTCAGGGGTTGTTATCAGGTTGACATGGAAGAGATTTTTCATAGAACGGGAGAGGGGGTCAGAACAAGAGGCTGTTGCTGGATACTGTATAAAGAGGGTGTGAGCAGCAGGTTCTTTGCATGGAGAGTGGTTGGTGAATGGAATGCATTGCCTGAGTGTGTTGTGAATGTAGACATGTTGAACCAGTTTAAGGCATAGTTGGATGAGCATTGTGTGCAATAGTGTGTACCTCCCATGATGAGTCTCTGACTCCATTCAGATCAGATGTTAATAATAATACAATCTCTACATTATGTGCTGGTTCATTTCCTTAAGGACTGACTCCTTCCTCTTTCAGTTCCTGGTGTATATAGGGTCACATGTTCCTACAAGTTTGCCTGCTGTGCAGAGGCTGATAAATGAACCAGCATTTCCTTTGAAGATCATGAAAAATATATCCACAATCAGGACTATCGACAGTTGGTGCTTTCAGAAAATACCTTGGACATCACCCACAGAATCAAATGGAAAAAATTTACATTTACTATGCTACATCTTAGAAAACTTAGATGCTCATTTTTGAGAATCTGCAGCTGCTCTTAAAATCCAATCTTATTTAAATAAATGTGATCATGTTAAACTTTTGGAAATATGGAAAACTAATTCTTATTCATCCTGGATTACAACCTAGGCTCCCTACTAGTGCTCTCAGAGGGCACTCTTCCTAGCTAGGACTCTTGGCTGCAGTCTGTTTAAGTTCCACTTTGTGTTTGCAACAGTTTATATTGTACCCTTGAAAATGTTTCTGTGACAGTGGAAAAGTATTGAAGGTATTAATTAAACTACTGCATTGCTTAACTTAACTTTTGTACATACATATTATTTATTAGTTTATTTTTTGACTAATTATGTATTGCTGTAGCCTTGGACTGTGTATTTGTGTAACCTTGTTGTAATTTTGTTTATATGTAGATACCACATAGCTAAATTTAATTTTTATGCATGCATATTATATAATAATTCCTTTTTGACTATTTATCTACTGCTGTTATAACATTTGCTGTAATTTTATCTGTATAGATACTGCATTCCTTGGCTTTTTTGAACATGAATTTTGCTTATTAATTTGTACTGTTGGCTATTAATGTACTGCTGTAACTTTGACCTTGTGTGTTGCTGTGACCTCTGCAGTAATTTTGTTTATATGTAGATGCTGCATTGTGGAACTTAATTTTTGTACATGCATATTGTTTACAATTTTCTTTGACTGTTTATGTATAGCTGTAACCTTTACTCTGGGGCTGTATGACTTTTGTTGTTTTTGTGCCAAATAAACTATAAACCAAGCACTACCCAGACCAGTTTTGACCTTTATTGAGGTCTCGTCAGTGGGAGCCAAACCTAAAAGAGATCCCAAGGTTGAAGTAGTGCAGAAGTCATATATTTCCAATGTACAAGTAGTCAAAAGGTGTCACACCTTATTACTAAAATACTCTGGATTGAAGATAGATGTTGAAAGTTTTTTCAATAAAAAAAATATGAAAGAATACGTGCCTTGCATTATGGGATATTAAGGCAATTGATGTGAACTCATTAACTTACTCATTTTTAAGAAGCTTTCTGGTCCATCAAAATATCTTATTTCCTACATACCTACACTTATTCTTTTCTCTTAAGCCTCTCTTCATAAATATCCACAACATCTTACCACACATACATATTACATTCATTGCACTATACCATTTTTGAGAAATCCATGCCGTTTACTTATTGGCTTCCACACAGACCTATGCAATGATTTGCCTTTCACCCATGTTGTATCAGTGTGCTATAAAAAATAATGAATTTATATAATATCGCTTAAGAAATGTATCCAAACTGCATTCCACACTCAAATATCTCACAGTAATAATTAACCTACAATTTAGACAGTATTGGCACACATTTAAATATGTGTCTTATTGTTGCTGCAGCCCACATAACAACCAATGTTTAACTCACACCACATAGCATGAGATCCCCAATTTTTACAAGTATATAAAGTGAACACAAAAATTGCAACCGGAGTTGTAATAACATGTCTTCAGAGCCTGTGTGTATATATTAGCTCAAAGTTTCCAGTCCCATGGGGAGAAAAGGAGCATACTATAATCAGGCAGTTAACATAAGTCACTTATATGTGTAAACTAATTGTTTTCTACAATCTGATATATATATATATATATATGACGTAGCTCATTGTGGAGTATCTCAGTGATTGCATATATAAAAAATATTTATTCATACACAACTGGCAAGTTTACACCTTAGGTCAGATGTAATCAAGATAATTTGATTCTTGTTTGTTTACTGAATAAAGTTTAAGCGACAGTGACAAAATAATTATAATACGACAGGAGTTATATTTTTGAAGAGAATTCAATTTTAAGAACATTTTTATAGTGCTGGCAAAGTTTAACTGGTTTTTAGCTTCATGGTGATGTTAGTGCAACATTGGTGCTATCTTTTAATGAGCCATCTGTTTCTTTCCTCTGTAAGACCAGAAACTTTTAACCAGTAATATAAGCATGCAAGTTCTGGAAACCTTTTTACTAAAGAAAAGTTTATAGTTTCAGTGACAAAGTGAAAATGTATTAGCAATATATATTTCAAAAGAATATACAACCTATTGACATTGGTGGCAAGTTTACACCTTAGGTCAGATGCAATCAATGTGTTTATCTTTAATCCCTTAGTCATTTAACTTAATATTGCAATTTATCTTATAAAAACATTCAAAAAGATCAGTCAGTTGTTTTGAATATGTTTTAAAACACTTCCCAGTTCATACAATACAGAATAAACATTCTACAGTTCCAGATCTCTAGGAACCATGTAAAATCTTCATATCAGCATGATTGTTATAGATAACAAAATAAAAATAAGACTATAGGACGTCATGGTATTAAAGAATGCCATTTTTATACCAGCTCCCTTCAAAGTTGAAATTGGCTGAAAAATTTCAGTTACAAGTCAAAAATGTTCTTCAGCTACCTAAAAATAATGCATTATAGGTAATTAATGCATTGAATCTTATCCAGTTAGTTATTGATATAACCTCTCTCATTCACTAGAGCTAGTCAACATTTGGTCAAATTAAGTAAATCTTTAGTATGCTCTGATCAGATGTAGCTTAGATTGTCTATTTATGAAATGTGAGGACCTTAACGTAAAGATCAGAATGTTGAGCAGTTACTTTATTTACTAGTGTTCACAAAATAATTAAGGTAATCTCCATAATTTTTTAATGTTGATTGCTGAGCACTGTTAATAATGAAGGAAAGCATTAGTGTTAGTAAGGGAGTGAGGAGCAAGTTTTTTGCATTGAAAAATTAAAGGCATGCCTTGAGAGTGTAGTGAGTGCAAAAATTGGGAATGGATTTTAAGGCATTGTTTGATAATCTTTTTGCTTGAGTATTATTGTTGTGGGTGTGTGGTCTTTCATCTCCATGGAGAGTTCATGTTAGTAATTAATAGTAATGAATAGTGTTGAAGAGAACTCACTGGTAAGGAAATAAATTTAAATGCAAGGTTATGCAAACATTTTAAAAAAAAAATTAAAATGGGACTTCTGAATGAGTAACAGTGAAACTGAAAAATTTGACAGCAGTTGTTAACTTTAGTATAAGTTAAGTTGTGTAATGAAGTAATATTGTTTGTTTATGAAATTAATTTTGATACTATAGATCAAGAAAGGACACGGTAAGATGTATAGTTTCCAGTTTGACTGATGATAGTAATAGTGAACTGGCTAGTGAGTTATTAAAAGGAGCACCTTTAATGCTGGATGATAACTACCACAGTGATGAAGAAGAAGAGGCATGGGAAACTTGGCAACCTGATCCCCTGGATGCTGATCCTAGTATGTATTCTGCTTCTTCTTTAAACATAAAGGAAAGAATTATTTTAAATTTCATTTTTTATAGAGTGCAACTGCAATATGACAAGTGTGGCATCTAATGAGACTTAAAATATTGTAAATTGATAGATACAATTTATAATCTGCTTTTGCTGTTACATATGCATGAAATTACAAAACACGTTTTTACACTTTACTTCAGTAAATCATATGCTTTTAGTAGTTTTAGTTGTATTCACATAATTTTTATAGCTATGCAAATTGTGTCTGACATTTGTAATTTTTTCATGCTGGTGTAACCATTGGTCTACTCAAAACCCTAAAATGTGCTATAGGTTTCCTACCTTTTTTCACAATATGATATTAATATTCAATAGTTGAATGTATGTAGCTCTTAGCATTTGAACTGTACATTGATTACCTTGATGGACCTGTGTTTCATTCAGGATTTCTCCATGAGTACAGGTCACAAAGATGCCTCCAACAATCTCGATCTTGAGCCTCTCTCTTCCATGTTACCCATAGATTTCACTAATGGGTCTTCCCATCTTGTAGGTGCTCTTCCTGATTTTTTTCTTTATTCTCAGTTGCCAATTAAGTATTCCATATGTCCATCTGTTATCCCAGAGTCTTGCTATGTGGTTTGCGCTCATCTTGTTTTTATATGCTGCCATTACCACATCTTTTTCACCTGATTTCTCTCTTAGTTTCGTATTTCTAACATGTTCCATTTTACTGATCTTATAAATCCTACATTCTCTTGCACACTGAGTTATCCTTCGTTATCTTTTCTTCTTGTCTTGTTCCATGTTTCTGATCTGAGTGGTGGAAGAATGTCATTATTAAATAGTTTTGCCTTCGCAGTGATGTCAAGATTTGAATCAGTGTGTCTTTTAGTCTGTTGAATGATAGCCACTTGACTTTCTTTTGTTTTAGTAGCAGTTTCAGATAAATTGTTATTCGTGTTTATTGTACTATCTTCTGGTTCCCATCTGCCATAAGGCCGGGGGAGGGTAGCTATATGCTACCATTCTAGGGAGAGATGATTATGAGCAAGGTGGTTTCCCATTGCCTTCCTAGCCGTAAGTATTTATGACTGTAACCTGTGTGTTCACAGGGCCGGTTTGCCTGCTTGCGGGATGAAAAACCCCAGATAAACTGGCGGAAAAAACCCTACTGCCAACGTCCAAGACCGGCTAACTTGGCTATGGCTGAGGAAGATCCTTAAGCTCCTCACGTCGTGGACGGGAATCGAACCTAGGACACTCCGTCCCCAGGCATATGGTTGCGAAGCGTAAAGCCACTAGGCTAACCGTGCGGACTATTGTACTATAACTTCATTAAATCCATCCCATTTACCTTTGATATTCAGTCCCTATATAATACTTTCATTCACTCAGTTCTCTCAGAATGTTTTAATCATTAGAAAAGCAAAGAAATTAAATCCCCTTACCAGAAGAATATTTGTTCAGGCCAAATAGATTGTCTGCAAAATATTTTGTCTTTAAGACAAATAGTTGAGATATCATGAAAAAATAACAAGGATCTGTATCTAAGTTTTGTATATCTGTAAAAGGCATATGACAAGTACCAAGAGAAGCGTTCAAAATGCTATTACATGTTGTAAATGGGACATTATATCAAGCATTATAGTATATTTAAGTTCTAAGTCAACAGTTAGAATTGAAGGAGGTACAGAAAGACTGTTTGATGTTAAATCATAAAAAGAAAAAGCCAGTGAAAATAGGCAGAAACATTGAAAACATCAGCTGCATCCTAATTGGGTAACCTATAGAGCAAGTAAAGCATTTCAGTTAGTTAGTCACATATTTTTAGTGAAGATGGCAAATTAAATATGAAATAGATGACAGATTAGAAAGCTGGCATGGTAGGAAGTTGACTGAATAAATATATATCAAATAAGAGAGAAATTAGTCAAAATACTAAACTAGCTCTATACGCGATGGTATTCAAACCAATTTTACCTATATATCTGAGTGCTCAGTTATAAATTAAACACCTCTTCAAAGATTGGAGACCACAGATATAAGAGTTCTGAGAAAGCTTAGTGGAGTGAACAGATGGCAGTATAATATTGATAGCAAAGATATTATGAAGTAATTTGACATTTTTAGCATTCAGGAATATTGGAATCCTGACAGTTAACAGATTAATTTGGAGAAAGATTGTTGTTAGAAAGTTGGTAATGATGTAACCTTTTCACGTTGTACAAACATAATTCTTTACAAACTCTCTGAGGGTAAACAGGAATTTGATGATGATGAAAAGCAAGAAATTTAATTCCTTACCATTTCCTTTCACCCTTGTAGTTTTCTACAAAACATAAATCCAAATTAAATCATTATGATCATTATCTGCAAGAATTTCTTTGGGTGGAAGTTAATCTTGTTGCACAGTAGCAGATTCATTCACTTGTTGTTAACTGATTGGTTTGTGACCTCTGCTGGGTCTCCAATGACCATGTTTCTTCAAAATGGCAAATGATTTGTTGCAGAGCACATGGAGATAGTAGACATCATTGACATTTGTTCAGGTGATGAAATTTGCAGAGAGCATCAACAGCATTGCAATGTTTAGGTAGTACAGCTTAATGAACAAAGCACATTGAGCAAGGTTAGTGCCATCATTGTGGACAGTATTAACAACCAGAACAAAGAGAAAAATCCTGTATCTATCTTATTAATCCTCATGATACCTCTCCGAGTTGTGTGATATGCAAATTTCATGCATTTGGTGTTTACAGTGCCTCTTGGTGGTGAATTTGGGAAGTCTCTCTCTCTCTCTCTCTCTCTCTCTCTCTCTTAGATATCACTTTTGCATGATGCACAATGTATTCCTGCAAAGTTTTGTAGCATTTGGATCACTGGATGATGCTTCACAAGACCTTAAACAGGGATACTTTAATTTTGATCACCTGTATATAGATGACATGCATTGCATGATGATGAAAAGCAAAAAATTAAACTCCTTACCATTTCCTTTCACCCTTATAGTTTTCCACACATAATCCAAATTAAATCATTATGATCATTATCTGCAAGTATTTCCTTGGGTGGAAGTTAATCTCATTGGGCAGTAACAGCTTCATTCACTTGTTGTGAACTGATTGGTTTGCAACCTCTGCCAGGTCTATCTCCCAATGACCTTATTTCTTCAAAATGACAAATGATTTGTTTCAGACCACATGGAGATAGTAGACCTCACCGAACTAACATGCCATGCAATGCATGGCATGTTAGTTCAGTGAGCAGTGAACAACTAATTATTATGCAGGATTCCTATGATGACATGGACTTGTTAGTGAAAAAGGTGGAAGAGAGAAATGGAATTTATGTAAGTCCAGAAGATGAGAAAATTTAGAGCACCTAAAATTTCCATGTGATGAAGGAAGTCAAGGATTTGAGATGCTTGAATCTGGTGATAACATCAAAAGATTTGTCCATAACCAGGGTAACCTCTTTGCCTCCATCTGGGAAGACAGATGATGAAGATATGACCTGGGAGTTGACAAACTCATCAAGAAACTCGGAACATTGCTATGGTGTATGTAATTGCAAGAGAAGAATGTTAGTGATACACAAGAAATGGTCAAGAGACGTTTTAGTAAAGCACCATTAGACTGCATGCCAAGATTCACTCTACACATCCAAGAACTGTATACCATTTGTCTAGGATGTTAAATCAGGTGAATATTAATCAAGAGGATATTTGCAGAAGTGGTCAGAAAGCTCAAAGAATTTGGAGGTTTCTGACCACTGTCAGAATGTGATTTCTGACCACTTTCTGACCACTGTCCACAAATGTGATTATATCACACAGCTGTGATATAATCACATTTGGACTACTGTATTTAAGTTTTAGGCACGGAGAAGATCTAGAAGTGTGTTATCAAATGGTAATAAATCTATATAGTGTTTCATATGATATAGATTGAACAATTGTAATTACAAATTTGGTGGATAGGTAGACAGAAGTTACCAAAGGGGTTTTATAAGGTAGGTTTTATAAGGGGTTTTATAAGATCATTCACTTGAAGGAACACTTCATGCAGTAAGGAAAAATACTACTCTTAGGGCCAATGAATGGTGTTTTTGCTAAATTAAAATATGATCACTGAAGCTTTTTTGGTTTTATCATTTGAAAAAAGTGGTAAATAACATATTCAGCATAATAGCTTTCCCATAAGCATACAAAAGAAGGTAGCAATTGGAAGATTCCTGAAGCAGGGAAAAAGAGTTAATCACAACAAACTGTAAACAAAAATAGTAGTTTGTTGCTATATTTAGTGTGTTTCTAATGGAAAGTTGTTGTTTTCCTGAACTGTTTATTGCTTACTTCCTTTCAATCAGATGAAGAAATAAAAAATGAGCAATAAAAAGACAAACTATGAAAATAGGCGGGAACATAGAAAACTTTAGCTGCATTCCCAATGGAGAACCTATAAGACAAGTAAAATATTTGGTACTTTAGGCACAATTTTTTGTGAAGATGGAAAATTAAATGTGGAAATTAAACTAGCTGTATTATACAAGACAGTGCTAAATTATGGTTATGAGAGTGCAGTTAGAAATAAATCACTTGATCAAAATTTAGACACCACAGGTCCACAGCATAGATGCTTGGTTTGCACTCATAAGTAAATGGAATAAACACAGCAGATGGGCTCAAGGCTATCTGGTGAGAAGATGTGCTGTTACGAAGCTCCTGAAAGATCAGTGATTTTTCAATGATTTGTTGTGTTTTCTTAGATTGGTGTGTTTTCATTATATTATTGTAGTTTTTTAGTGTATTTATTGTACTAGAGCATTTAATAACATAATTGTTGAAATATTATTAGTTTTTAATAGTCTTAAGAACGGTGCTGAAAACGCATGACAACAGGGCTGGGTCTATAAAGATGTATCTATCAAGTTAAAGTGGATACTAATGAGGAAAGCCTTTGTCACGCTGAGCAGAATCATTGTTTCAGTGATGATATAATATATCTGAGGAAAATCAGACATTGGAAATATCCCAGTTAAAAGAAATTATTAGAAAACAATTTTCTAATAATTGTCTTTTTCCAATTCTCTGGTTGAAGAGGAATCTATTGAATTATTGCAAGACTGCACTGTGGGGCACCCTGTTGGCCACCTAGGGTATAAACTGCGATCTTGAAGGTATTAGTATTTCATATATTTTAGGAAGTTTTATATAACCATATTTATTCAAATTAGGCTGATTTTTAAGAGCAGCAACAAATTCTAAAAACAGTTTTTCTCTTGTAAATTTACTGTGATGGAGCATGATTTTTCCATTTGATCCTGTATACAAAGCATGGCTTGTAATTATATTCCAGATTGATCATAGCCATTACTGCAAATGTATTTTTCATGTTCTTCCATGCAGATTGTAGCTAATCTTCCTGTCTGTCCATAACAAATCATCATTCAGGAACAAGGAACTCCGTATAACCTGCAACTGAAAGAGGAGGGAGTTTGTCTTTAGTGGAGTGAATAAGGGTAGTTAGTTTTAAATGGGACTTGAAAGTGGTACAAAGATTGTATTTCTTTAAGATTCTGGCTATTTTTTCTGATGTGGCATCAGATAGCAATAGCATTACTACAATCTTTCTGAAGAGAAAGTAATGGATTGAAGGAAGGATTGATTTTTGATACTGTGGGAACTGTAGCTGGATAAATAAGGATATATAATTGAGTTCTATAGCTAGAGAGGTCTCATTGGAACAAAGATTATAGGCTTTTATGACACCATTACTCCTTAGTGTTCTCATGACTCCTAATAGTGCCTGCACCCTCAAACTCGATGTAGCTAACATCCTTTCACAAGCTTCACTGCCCAGAAGAAATGTCTCTGACAGTGAGCTTTGTGTAAAGATAACAACATACTCATTAGTAGAGTACACAAAGATAATGCAACTGTTGTCCTCAATACCAGAGATTATAATCGGAAAATGAATGTGCTACTCATACGCTACTTATAAACCTCTACATTATCCTGCCAATTCTCAGAAAAATATACTGCTGAAAACAATTAGGGCATATTTTGGTTTTCTGTAAATTATAAAGTTATAAAATAA
Source organism: Typopeltis vanoorti (assembly GCF_054136105.1). Taxonomy (NCBI): domain Eukaryota; kingdom Metazoa; phylum Arthropoda; class Arachnida; order Uropygi; family Thelyphonidae; genus Typopeltis; species Typopeltis vanoorti. The sequence continues at coordinate 47,446,372 of NC_143564.1, read as the reverse complement.
TTTACAAATGTAGCACAATTTGTAATAAATATCGATTATTTAAACAATATCTCATAAATTACACCCTATCCATAAGTAAGAAATACTTATTCATGTTTAAAGTACCCAATAGTTATAATTATTTGCAGAAATTTATAATTATCCAACAGAAACTAAAATATTCCTAATTGTTTTGAGCAGTGTACATTAAAAATGTTATATCTTAACGTCCTATAGTTGTTACAAAAAGTCAAACATTTTAATCTCCCCCTCCCCAAGATATACAGATTATCTAAAATTCATACACCTATTAACCTCTGCCCCATAGTGAATGCTACTGACCTTTAAATTTGCCAAACAATTAGCTAATTCTGTAATACTACTTATTGGTCACACTTCATTGTTATATAGAAAATTCCAGTCATTTCAAATCTTTAATCCAAAGTTTAGTTTTAAATGATAATGATGTCACGACACCTTATAGGGGGGGGACTGGAAGTTCTGATAAACACCTAGAACAAAAATGATATTAAAACAACTGATATAATCACAAGAAAGAACATATGAATATATAAGAACATAGGTTACCTTCATAACTCTGCTACTAGTACGTTCTTTCTTGTAGTTATATTGGTTGCTTTAATTTCATATTCAATCTAGGTGTTTATCAGAACTTTCCAGCCTCTCCCCCTCGTATAAACAAATAGAATGTGCAGCCCTCCCCCTCTAGCCTGTTTCTTTATGGAAGATTTTGAAAAGCATGCCCTTGATACTGGCATTCTCAAACCCTCCAATAATAAAGCTTTGTTTATTATTGGACCATCCTTTGAGGACATTGCCAGTCTGGTGCTGTGACCCACTTAATTACTGCTAACAGGTATCGCAGTATGAAAAACAATTTTGTTATGCCACAGCTACAGCAGTGCTTATGCCTGATTCAGGTGATTTTCGTAGGATTGGGCTCCTCCACATATCAGTTGATCCGATCCATATAGGAGATTCTTCGAGAACATTTCATGGTAGTCAGAGTGATCAGCCATGCGTTTTCCACTGCATGGCCACCTCATTCACCTGATCTGATTCCCCCCCCCCCCGTGACTTCTGGTTCTGAGGATTTATCAAAGACAGGGTTTATCAGGATCATCCTGATAACTTGCAAGTGCTGAAAGACAGCATAATGCAGCATGTGTGCAACATCAGTCCCGACCAGCTGCATTCTGCCCGTTGAACATGCTGCGCAAAAGGTGCAGTTTGCGGCAACATAGAAGGGCTGCCCATTGAACAGTATAGCCTGTGAATACATAATAGAAGTGAATAAAAATGTGTTATTTATGTTTGTCACACTTTTTCCCATCTTACATAACAGGAAAATTACTGTGTCTACATTCAATACATCATATAATGCCCCTGGTGGTGAATTTTGGAACTTTTTTTTCTCAGATATTGCTTCCACATGATGCACAATGTATTCCTGCAAAGCCTTAATCAAATATTCCACAAGGTCTTAAACAGGAATACTATAATTTTGATCACCCTGCATAATATCATTTGCATAAGGTAAACAGCTGAGTGGAATATTTTAAATTTCTTTGGTTGAATATCATGTTCCTTCACAATATGATCACTATATGTTATGAATAACAGTTCAAATAGGATGGACTCTTGTCTTATACCTGATTATTAATGTCTAATAAGACAAATGTTTGTTATTAGAGACAGGAAGAAAGTTACCACGGCAACACCTTACCTTTCACAGAGTCCACATTCTTTTACATAGCATCATATTTCTATGTAATGCAAAGTCTCAGTCCACGTGGTTAGCCTAGTGGCTGTGTGTTTCGCAACCATATGCCTGGGGAAGGAGTGTCCTAGGTTTGATTCCCGTCAGTGACGTGAGGAGCTGAAGGATCTTCTTCAGCCATAGCCAAGTTAGCCGGTCTTGGGTGTGGACAGTACGATTTTTTCCTCAGTTTATCCTGGGGTTTTTCATCCGACAAAGCAGGCAAACCAGCCTTGAGAACTCAATACTACGGACATGATATGTTACACAGTGATCAACATTCATTTCAGACAAATTATTGAGACTACAACCATGTTAGAAATGATTACATTAATTTCTTGATGTTTTGAACCTTCTTATTAAGGTCATCATTTGGAGTACACACACACACACATATATATATGTTAAAGATACCAAGCTATTTTAAACCTGGTTTTACTCCATTTCCCAAGTAAGCAAACAGAAAAATAAGTCAAGTTTGCACCTGCAAGTATTACAAGTATAGGTGATCCCACACGTAGTGCAAGACCAAGGCAACTCGTAATAAAAGGTGGATAAGCTCTGATCACTATTCTTAATATTTACCCTTAATGCAAAGCACATCTCCTGGAGGAGATATGATGCTATGTATTAAAGGCAAGGGGCCACTACCCAGACCGGTTTCGACCTTTATTGAGGTCTCATCAGTGGGAGCCAGACTAGAAATACCAAGATTTTAGTAATACAGAGCTTAAGTATTTGTTTACTTATTTGTTTAATTGGGAAATGGAGTAAAACCAGGTTTAAAATAGCTTGGTATCTTTAACATTTATTATACCCAAGGTAAAATACTTTCTACATCTATCTCTCCTCCTGAGATTTTTATTTAATAAGGTTAAAACACCTTATGGTAACTTGTTCTGGTAAAATACTTATAAGCTCTGTATTACTAAAATTTTGTTATTTCTAGCCTGGCTCCCACTGATGAGACCTCAATAAAGGTTTGAAGCCGGTCTGGGTAGTGGCCCCTTGCCTTTAATACATAGCATCATACATCTCCTCCAGGAGATGTGCTTTGCATTAAGGGTAAATATTAAGAATAGTGATCAGAGCTTATCCACCTTTTACCATGAGTTGCCTTGGTCTTGCACTACGTGTGAGATCAGCTAGACTTGTAATACTTGCAGGTGCAAACTTGACTTACTTGTCTGTTTGCTTACTTGGGAAATGGAGTAAAACCAGGTTTAAAATAGCTTGGTATCTTTAATATTTATTATACCCAAGGTAAAATACTTTCTACATGTGTGTGTGTATATATATATATATATATATATATTATTGAAATTAGGATTTACTCAGGATGCATACATTTATAAAAATAAATTTAACTGACTAGAACCCGAGAAAGTATAACAAAAACCTTTAATACATCACGACTAGTTTCATCGGTGCTCCGGCTTCTTCAGGTGAGAAATAAAAATAACAAGGTAAAAAACATGGACTTTCCAGCTTAATAAAGCTCTGTATACACATATATATATAGAGAGAGAGGGGGGGGGGGGAAACTATATCAAAGATATATTCTATTTATTATTATTATTATTACTTTATTATACAGGCAACTCCATGGAGTCCGAAGACTCATCGCAGGGGCAGTATTCAAGGATTCACTAAAAGTATTATTTCTACTGTATATGCTATGAAGGTGTATGTTGTAGTTTTTTGTTTAGAAAAAAAAAATGGTATGATTATGTAACCACGGTTTGTTGGGATTTTTTTTTAATAGCCATTTTACAAATTCAAACAAGCACAACTTCAGAATAGGATCATTATTTTTGAGAAGTTTTTCCCTTCAAAAAGGCTTTACCTATAAGCTGTCAAAGTTATGACCAATTCTCTGATATTTTTCTAATTCAGACGGCCATCTAACCTTAACTGCTTGCTATTGGATGTCTGTTTATATGAAGTTTTATTCTGAAAAAGATCTCAGATATAAACTCAAACAATTATAGCTGTTCATATCATCATTATTATTTATTTAAATTTAAATGGTCATAGTATGCAACCCATTCAGTATGTTTTTTGTAAAGATGGCTGCTATGGCTTGGTAACTATTCATATCTGGAGTTCATAACAACACTTGTCAATAGTTACTTGAGCTGTGATTGTATCAGACTATCTAGTTCAGTATCTTTACTGCAAATACCTGTAGACTACTTGTGAATTTTTTAGCACATAACTTTGAAGTACCTGTGTGTGTGTGTGTGTGTGTGTGTGTGTGTGTGTGTGTGTGTGTGTGTGTGTGTGTGTGTGTGTGTGTGTGTGTGGTTATATAATTTTAATTATATAGTATTGTTATGAATGGCAGTCTTAAGTATATTTTATTTAAAATTAAGATCATTCTTGCATAAGTGATTATAATGTTTTTGAATTACTAAACCTCCTTACAATTCTCATTGCTGTTTTAATTAAACTTCATTACTAATTGCCTAAATTACATAATAGGTTACTTTTCAATAGCATTATTTAGGTTGCTTAAGATATACTTTCATTTCATTAACAAACACTCATAAACAGATTGAATATGCTATATAGAATGATTGTAAGATGTAACATTATATTTGTCTTCTTGTATTGTTAGTTATCTCTTAGTTGTACGTATATGTTCTTTTAGGTAAGTCAACTCGGAGTCAGAGATGTGCAGATATCATAAGTCTGTTGGTAAATATTTATGGTAGCAAAGACCTATTTGTGAATGAATATTGTATGTTACTAGCAGATCGTTTGCTGGCTTCATTTTCATATAATACTGAACGAGAAATACGGTATCTTGAACTTTTGAAACTGCGATTTGGTGAGTCGCAACTTCATTATTGTGAGGTGATGCTAAAAGATGTTGCAGATTCAAAGAGAATTAATGCTCACATTAATTCTGGGGATGTACCCAACTACCAGCAAGGGGTAAGAATATGTTTATTAGTTTACTACTTAATTCATACAGTGTTTTTTATTTCATATTCTGAATTATGAGAGATGACAAGATTTTTAAAAGAAATATTACTGCATTTATACATTTATTTAGCATTTAATACTGAAAAACAATATCATTGCAACACATGGATGTATTCACCAGAAAGCCCTATAATGTTTGTATTTTTAACTCTAGTAGCTTGTGAATTTATCCTTATAAAGTTTATGCATATACTTAAGTAGCAATTACTAACATATGCACACACACACATTTGCCTCGTTGTAGACATGACTGCTGGCTCTCATTCATATGCAATCAGTTTACTGTACTAGAATGGAAATGCTGTATACTCGACCATCGAGGATGTAAAGGTTCACTAAAGGTAACAGTACTGTGTGCATTACAGGAAAGCACTAATCCTGGAGATGAACATGTATTTTACATTGTAAAATTACTATTTCCACTGAAACCTTCAGTGTGTTTCTTCCATTTAATTTTTTTTAAAAAAGTAGTAATAATAGTAGTTGTCTCAAAATAAAAAGTAAATAACATTTTTGGCATAATGGCTTTTTCACAAGCAAATGAAAGGAAATGGTAAATAGAAACTTCTTTATAGCTTTCATAAACTGATTTCTTTTCTTTTAAGTTAAGGGATATTATATCCCATATTGTTTCTTAGCCGAATAAGAAGCTCAGAGAGTTTCGTGCCGAATATAGACACTATATAAAGTTCGGTGATTCCAAGCGTAAGCAGATATCTGGATACTGCAGCAACTGACCCTTGAAGGTAGTGCAAGCTGAGGCAACTCATGTAAAAGGTGAAGCAAGCTCTAATCACTATTATTGATATTCACCCATAATGTGAACTTAACTCCTAGGAGCTGTATTATTGTTCAACATTATGAGAGGTCACTACCTAGACTGGTTTCGACCTTTTTTGAGGTCTCATCAGTGAGTAGGTAGACCATGTTAATATCAATAATGTTGAACAATACTGTTGAACTCATAATGTTGAACAATAATTGAAGGACGGCCAGAGTGTATAAGATCACTAATTGATCCAGTTTCCTTGAATTTTTTAATTAATCTTTTCACAGTTGATGAAGTTAAATCACTATTCCGACCATATTTTGTACGAAAATTGCGAACTGTAGCTGCCAAACCTCCATTATTTTTAAAATATTGCTCAACAATGAAAATGCGTTGTTCTTTCTCAACCTGAACTGTCAGCTGTCACGCTGGCTTTTTTTTTTTCTCGTTGGCAACACTTTACCGCACAAATGGCGCTAAATTTAAATCTTGCGTGAATTTTGGGACGCCCTGTATATTCCGCATGAAACTCTTTGAGTTTCTTATTCGGCTAAGAAACAATATGGGATATAATATCCCTTAACTTAAATAAGTTCATGTCGCCGAATTGAAGCCTTTGGCTCTTCATTATAATTGATTTCTTTTATATTGGTACAAATGAACTTACTAACATCATTGAAGTCCTGACACACACCCACAGGGGTAGGGGTATACAGGATTATGATAATGCTACATCTAGTAGTACTTTTGTACTACAAAAACTTACATTACTAACTTCCTTGGCAATTTTCCTGCAAATTAACCTGTTATTGGTCAAGATTCCAATAAGCACTTTACTTGTAGATCTGTAACCAGTCCTTCCCAAGCCACCTGTTGGTTGTGATTTCCCCACCACACCTACCCTTTCCTAAACCTGTATCACCAATTACCCTATCATACATTAGCTCAGTCTCAACTACCCCACTCAGCCCAATCCATTCCATTCCAATGCTGATTATCCCCATACATACATACATTTACTACTACTTCCAGCATCTACTCTCTATTCCATTTCTGTCTGTCCACCTAGGATCCTCCTTTTTCCCTTTTCCTCTTGCATTTCCGTTCAGGTAAAAAAATAATGATAATTAAGTAGCATTGATAAAATATAGTTCCACCAAATGCTGTTGATTATCAAAGAAGGTAAGGTGATATACTGAAGGTTCACTGCACATAGCCAAAATTTTAGTAACTGTTTTTGACAACTTGATTGGCTGAGTGGATGCTATCTGTCTGGTCTCCAACCAAAGGATGGGGATTGATTCTCACTCTTGCTATGAGACTATTATCCTGCTTATTGGAGATCTGATGTGTCTTGAAAACATGCTGATCTCTAGAGTAGGAGTTCACAGATAATCCAGACATAGGAGTTTTGGATTATCTATCTTTAGCCTCTCCTTGGTACTAATATTTTAATGCTACTCCCACCCACCATGAAAGATTTCAAACCTATAGCGCATTATTCCCATGGGTGAGCTGAGTATTTCTTTATTTTTTACATAATCCAGAAATCCTTTCCTAGAGATGAAACATGAATCTTTTTCAAGCTACTTCTGTTCTCCAACAGACAAGGTGGTCGTATTACATAGTTGATGAAATTCATCTTCCACATTACAGATATCTGTCTATGGCAAGATTCAAACACAGAGCCTGTTGGTTAGAGAATGAGTATATTACCAAATTTGCCAACCAGGATAAATGTACCATAGATTTACAATATTTCTTAGGTGGGATTTATATATATAAATAACAGTAATATCATAAGAACCTGAATCCTACCTTTTACACATGTTTGCACACTTGCTAGGCATCCTTATATTCTGTTATTTTTGAATTTTTGGAATACCATAAGATTAAAATTGCAGATGTAACATTGTTTGCAAAGTTATAGATATAATACAAATGAGACCAAATTATTATTTTTGTTTTATATTTTGCATGTCATAAAGATATACCTTAAAAGAAAAAAATATATATTCTGTGTCTACAGTTTTTCTTGGGCATTATTTTGACATGCCTTTCCTTATTCTGAACAGTTGGTGCTGTGAAAACTAATATCTGATTTCCATTTTAAATTCATTATCTGCAACTGCAGTATGCTCTTAATTATTAGCAAACATTGCATTATAGAACATTTTAAAATTATACTATTGGTGAATTATTGCTCTTGGCATACAAAATTGAAGTGCATGGCCTAAGTGAAGAGAGTGGTTTAGGAACCTGAAAACTATATGCACATGGACTTCATATAAGACATTTGTAATAGAATGAAAAATTAAAATTGCTGTTTAAATATACATATGATTATGCATCTGGAAATGTATTAATTTTTGAGTGTACACAAAGCTTGCTATCAGTGATAAGTTGATCTCACATAACTTAATGATTCTGATTTTTTTGTGGAACCTGTGGCATAGTAATTAAATAATAAAGTAACACGTAAAAACCACAGTGAAATCTTTAATTAGTAAAAAGACAGATATTTCGTACTAAAAATAATAGTACATCTTCAATGTCTGTAACAGTAATAGAAATGGAATACAGGCAAACGTTTGGTGGATCACCTATTAAACTACAATTGTTACCGCGTGCTAGGAAATAATAGAAATAAATTTAATCTATTAAGATAAATGGTTTTTTACATAAGATAAACGGCTCCCAGATCTTTGAGAGAAACATACGGTCATTTCTATTTAAATTCGGTCGGTGTAAGATAGTTTCACAACTTTCTTTGAATGAGCGTTCATATTTGAATCTGCATCTATGGAGGAGAACTGCTTTGTCCCACTGGACACTATGAGTAGAGTCAATACTGGGCTGCACCAGACCAGACTTCAGAGGTTTGTTATAATCAATTTAATATTGATGTTCTTTTATTCTTTTTTCCAAAAAACGGCCGGTTTGTCCAAAATAAGAGACATCACATTCGCAAGGTATTTGGTAAATGCTTATTGGCATTTATCATGGTCTATATCTTGTATGTATTCTTTTTTAAGATCATGTTCACTGGCTATGGTGATCTTATGTATTAAAACAACTCTGAATTGGTTAGTTTTTAAGAAGGGTTCAATTACATGTTCACATACACAAGATATGTGGACATGTAACTGAACCCTTATAATTGTGGTGTTCTTGTTTAGTATTTTTGTGTTTTGCCTTCTGTCTCAGTATCTTGTATATTGATCTTGGATTGTACTCATTTCGTTATGAGCCATCTATGTATATATGTATGTTGTAGTCTTACATGCATCTTGCAGTGATGGACTTCTGTATATTTCAGGAGTGATTTTTATCCCCCATTAAGAGAAGAATAACTGTGTGTGTATATTCAGCTTTAATTAAAAAGTTTCAGTCAAAAAGGTATGATAATATGGAGCATGGTATTTTCATCAGAAATGTGGTCAGATTCGTCATATGGTGCACACTCGTAATATGTGATATTTCAATACTGAAATATCACATATTTCAACTGGTTGAAATACTGAAATCTCTCTCTCTATGTATAATTTTTTGTTGTTGTTATTGTATTTCTACTAATTTAATCTAATAATTTTTAACTCATTTCTGAAGATGTTATAACATTAGAAAAACTAGTAGAAAAATAAATAGCATACCATAAATAACTATGTTATTTCAGAGATAGTTTCATGGTTCATTTTCTTTCACTTTGAAAGCTTTTTAGAGATGATTTAGAATTTGGGTAAATGGGAATATATCCAATATATCAACACAATGCTTTTGCAAAATTGGATAATAACTTTAATTAAATATTTTATATAGGATAAAAAAAGGACAGAAACAGACCAAAAGTCTCATGGAGAGCAGCATTATGTTCATCCTGAAGAAGAAGAGATACAGCACAAAAATATTGAGCTGCAGGAAAACTTGGTTGCTGAAAAAAAAGAAATAAATTCTCCCCTTTCTACCAGTGTAAGTTAATATGTATTAATCAAGCATTGAAAATCCAAATAAATATGATAATGAATAAAAATAAAGTTAGTGTGATATGAAAATGAGAACAGATATTTAAGGAAGAAAATCCAGATTTCTGAAACATAAAATATTTTAGATTAGATTGAAGCTTTTGATGGTGCATTGCCCATTAGTAATCCTTTTAAAATGCTATGTTAGTTACAATGTTGAATTTGATTGTCCACCTATCCATTCCCAGTAAAGTAGTTGGACATGGGCAGAACATAACTCTTAAGAAAAAATCTTTGGTAAAAATTTGAACTGTCAGAATTTTTTAAATAATAATTATGACTAAAAAACAGCAAAAAGAATTAACAATGATTTTTTTTATTAGTCTGAAATGTGAAGTTTTTTAATTTAAGTTGAAGCTTTTGTTGGTACGTTGCCTTTCAGCAGTGCTTTTAAAAAGCTATGCTAGTTACAATGTTGAATTTGATTGTTTACCTATTCATTTCCAGCTCATATGCATGATAATCCCAGTTATTTATTTATTTAGCATATGGCATAATAAAAAAAAAAAAGACACATGACATCAAAATATATGAATACATATTTGTGCAGACAATAAAAATGAGACAGGTAGTGTACATGTACAAATAACAGGTAAAAAAGTCACTAAAATTTTAAGTCTAGTTCAGCTAGCCATTCAAGAGCTGAAGGATCTGCTTCAAAAAAGTCTCTCAGTTCCTACAATGTGCTGGATGGTGTGGTTTATGGCTCCACAGTCACATTGGGATACAAGTGATCTTCCCCCACTTGTGTAAACTGTCTGCACAGATACCATGTCCTGTACATATCCTATTTAAGCTTTTCCATAGATGTGGAAGCTCAATCCCTTTCGGATTTTGGTTGGGAAAGATATACTTGTTTGTCTGGCAGCAATTTTTCTTTCCAAGTTTCTAGCCATTTTGAATTCATGTTGAAATCGCTATTTATTAGTTCTTCAGCCAGTATTAGTGGAGGTCATCGGGATTTAAGGCGATTTACACTTATATGTGGGAGGTTTTCATGTATTGGTAACAGGGATTGCTGTTTACTTTTTTGTACACTTTTACAGGAGCATCTTATCTGCGCAGGTTTGGTGGCGCAGTGTTGTTCAAAGTTGGAAGCCAGTAGAGGGAAGTAGATTTGACACAGCCTGTTATTGTCCTCATCCCTGCATTTATTTGCATGTCTATTTTCTTGATATGAGGACTGTTTAGCCATACTGAACAATGTTCTTCTACAGAGTAGACCAGGCCCAACGTGGAGCATCACAGTGTAGTAGAAGAAGAACCCATGTAGAACCACACAGTTTTTGTATGATGTTATTATGCGTTTTGATCTTTAAAGAGATATTCTCCAGATGTCTTTTGAAAGATAGTGCTCTATCCAAGGTAACACCTAGATATTTAGGGAAATCTTGGTGCTGCAGCATTGTGTTGTTAAAGCTGACCTGAAGTTTCCTATTTGCCATTTTGGTGTTTAGGTGAAAAGAGCTAACCTTGGTCTTATTGAGGTTTGGTGTTAATCTCCATTTATGAAGGTATTCTCCAATGGTTCTAAGGTCATTTGTGAGAATATCTTCAGTTACTTTGATGTTCTTATGTTGGATGGCAAGGGCATAAGCAACATCAGCAGCATAAGCAAATTTTCTTGACTTAGTTGTCCGTGGATCAGATGTATATAAGTTGAATAAGATTGGTGCTAATACTGAGCACTACAGGAGCCTGTTGTTCAACTTTCTCAGTTTGTTCATTTTGTTTCCCAGTACCACATGAAAGAACCTGTCAGAAAACATGTTACTAATAAGTTGCATGATGGATTGGCATGGTATTACTTGTATCAGTTTGTATAACAACCCCTCTTTCCGTACGGAAAGAGGGGGGGTTGCTATACAAATATACCATGTTGCTAACCACTACCACATAAGGGTTGCTATACCACATACCGTGTCGTATGCAGCAGTAAGATCAACAAACAGAACAGAAGTTTTCAAACATCTCTAAAAGCCTGCCCTGATATGGGTAGTAAAGCTTAGTACTTAGTCCATACAACTGCGTTGAACCCTAAAGCCTGCTTGCTCAACAGGGATAACTTCAGATATTTTGGGTCCAATTCTGTTAAGGACAAGTCTTTCTTTTAAGGAGCTTATAACAGCAACTGAGGAGCACAGTTGGGTGATAGCTATCTGCTTGATTTTGAGACTTGTTGGGTTTTAATATGGCTATTATTTTGGTTCTCTTAAAGGCTGTTGAAAGGCTTCCCATCCTTAAAATGTGAGAAAAGAATCTTGTTAGCCATTGACGAGCATTTTTTCCACAGTTAACCAAGAATTCAGGAATTCATTTGAATACATCAAAGCCTGGTGCTTTGTCGGTTTTAACCTCCTTTAAGGCCTCAGTTATTTTGTCTGTGGTAAATTCCTCTTGAAAATTAGGAACTATCAGCTGCACTTTGTCATAAGTTTCTGAGTGGTCTTTGAACCTCCTGTGTGTGTGCATTGATGATCTCAAGGAGCTCTATACAGCGAGATTATTCAACAGGCAATTTGATCTGGAGTCAATAAAGGATCTTTATGAGTGATTGGGTTACTTTTTCCTAACCTCTTTAATAGGCTCCATGCTTTTCTACTTGATTCTTTAAAGTCTAAGTCCTCTGTACTCTTTATCCATTTTTCTCTGTGCCCATCAAGCTTCTGGAGTAATTCGTCAGCTATGTCCCAGATTTTAAATAGACTTGGTATAGCTCTTCACAGTCTTTATTCCATCCAGGTATGTATTCCTTTTGGAAACCCCTTGGAATATACTTCTTCGCTGTTGATATGACTGTTCCAATGAATCTGTTGTAGCTTTCACTCACAGGTGGTATCCATCTTACCATTTTATCCAGTTCTTGTGAAAAATCCTGCCAGTTCACTTTCCTAAAATTCCATCTTGGTCATGGAATGGACTATATTATTGGTATTTGTATTCCTACTTCTACCAATGCTGGGCGATGTTGGCTGTGTGGATAATCTTCAAGACTCGTCTTGTTGTGTTTAGCGGCTGATTTTGAAAATTTTGGGTAACAAAGCAGAGATCTGGGTTGTGTTCCCTCTTCCATGCTGCAGTCTTAAAGGTTCCTTTGTCCTTTGCATCAAATATTAAGCTAAGATTGTTTTGCTCAGCCAGTTTGTTAATGTTTTGCCATTTCCATCATTATTATTGTAATTCTGCAGGGTGTGGTGGCTGTTAAAATCCCATATGTAGATAGTAGGATGTTGAAATATGAGTATTACTTCAGGTGGCCATTCTATCAGGGGAGACTTATAGATGTTAACCACTGTGAGATCTTGGTCCCAGTTAAAAAAAAAAACATAATCCCAGTAAAGTTGGACAACAGGCAGAAACAAAATGAAAATTAAATTTAAAACTTGTACAACCAGTTTCACTAACACACAAAAAAAAAAAAAAAAACATAAAAAATAGATGACTAAAGAGTTGTTCAAATGTTAAAAAATCGTTACAAAAGAAAATAAGTAAATTCATCCTAAATAAGCATGAAAATTCCTGGAAGCATTAATTCTCATCAGATAAAAACTGGTGATAATTATTGTGAAAATTGAAATCTGAAATGTTAAAAGACTTACTGAGAAATTTCTAGATGTCAGTTAATTAAATCCTTGGTTTCTGCTGACAGATCCATGTGAATGGATACTGTTATGAATTCTTTTAGAAATCTAGAGTCATGATGTGGGCCAGACTTTTTTGGTGGGAACAAAACTAGTTGGTACTAGATTTAATGACTAATAAAAAATCCTATCCTCACTATTTTTCAGTCATAAAAACTCATTCAAAAATGTCTATAAAAAGACATAAAAAGAGGTGCATCATTTTGAGAATTTAAAGTACAAAAATGCCTCTCTTGATTGATGCCTTAATTTTCCTAAAAAGATGCAGGGATAATAATATAATTCTGTAGTTTCTATGCATCAAGGAACATATATTTTCAGACAGGGCAAAGCAAATTTGTGTAGCCTTGTTTGTGAATGTGTTTCTCATACTAGGTTTGCCATTAGCAAATTATTCTATATGCTTTGATTTACATTTTGTTCTTGCTACCAAGTTAGATGCTGATTCTTGGAATAATATTAACAGTATGATTCACCATTCCTATCAATGGTATTATACAATGTGCAAATCATATGAGAAAAAAATTTGATTTGTTATTCCATTCTCATTCAAGAAGAGAGTTTGAAAACCTTACCTTTAGATGAAGTAGTTATTAACTTTTCCAACCACTGCCTCTCACATTCAGAGGAATCTGTGCTAAAGAAAAGTTTTAACTTTGCTGTGGAATGTGACTCCTTGTCATATTCCAGACTTTTTTTTTTTTTTTTTTTTATGTAATGTGGATAAAGGTGTTTCCACCTTTTTTACACTACATTATTTGATTCTGATAATGAAAGCAACACTTTCATGATCTAGATAATGATTCTGCATGGGATCATTATCTAGGGTTGAGTAGGTGAAAGAGAAAACCAACAATTTGCTTAAGAATATATGCCAAACTGGCCACTGGATTTACTACAAAAACTCAAATCGATATCCTATTCTTCCATGACTGTATGGCTCTCCAAAGATATACAAACCTGTATCCCTTTGAGACCAGTTGTGGATGAGATCAGCTCTTCAACTTACACTTTATCAAAACATCTTGTGGGTCTTTTAAGACTTCACATTAAGGTCCTCTGATTCTTACATCCTCAATCTTGACATAGTATCTCTCTCTTTACTAATGTTTCAGCAGATGATGTGTTAGACCTTATTAGAGACCCTTTTCCACAGCATGTCACCAAAACTGTTTGAACACTACTTTCGATCCAATTTCTTTTGGTGGAATAATCTCTTCCTCTTGAATATAAGAAGCAACACTTTACATATGCCTTTACACTCTACCTAACTAGAGCTGTTTCTTATCCTTGCACTTCCCATTGTTTAAATGGTAAGCTGAATAGAACTTATTTGGGAGTGTTCCCTTCCCCATGATATCCATGTTTTTGCATGAGCAACCATGCACTACATCATGGATATCACAATATACCACCTTCCCTTCCCAATTTAATTCTGCAAGTGAAGTAGTAAGGTGGTATTCCTCCCATTTGTTTTTCCATATTTCGTTCCAGACTTCTCTGCTATTGGTTGCACTTGTCTGAAAGCAATCAGGTTTGTTGTTGTAAGCTATATGCTGAAGATAATCCAAACTTTATAGTGAACTTCCTTGAATGCTGGTCAATCAGCATTCCACCATGGTTTAGGGAAAAGTTAAAACTGATTAGATGTATTAGGAAATGCAGTTGATGCAGTGAATCATATGACTGTGCATTACACAAGCTACCACAACTGAATTCCTTTCTTTCTTATAATGTATATGGTAATCAGCATTTTTTGATAAAATTATGGAGACTATTACTGTGTTAAGAATAATTACTTTAATTTCCCAGCATTCTGACCTACATGATATTCTTGTTAATCCTGGGATAGGAAACGGCAGGCTGTGCATATGCTTTTTTGTTTCCAAACAAGAAAGAATATATATATAACCAGTAGTATCTTAGTAGTAGCATAAACCTTGAAGGTCTAAAATGCTGATGAAATTCCAAATACGTTCCTTAGTTAGTTAGTTTAAATCATCTTGCTGAAGGAAGCTGCCATGGGATGAACTAACATAATGTGATAGGAGTGAATTAACTGTCCATATTATTATTATTATTATATGACACCTCCAGGGAGTCCAAAGACTCATAGAGAGAGGGTACCTACTCAACAACTCTGTCTTCAACACTCAATTCACCAACTACAATGAACTGCAACTACAATCATCATCTACGGCAATGCCATCTACCACCCGCCACCACTAGTATTTTCACAGACAATCGCAAACATCCATGTCCATGGCAGGATTCGAACCCACAGCCTTTTGGCTGGAGAGCGAATATGCTAACCATTCTACCAAACAGATCGGCTAAATATCAAAAGGGAAAGGTGGGCAGTATGGTCATGGGGAGTAAATAGAGAAATTAAGGAGTGAGTGGAGGTGAATATAATATGAATGTGCAAGTCAGAAGAAAAGTAATATGAAAGAAGTGGCTAAAAATGAATAGCATTTGTATAGTAGAGTAGCTAATATGAGAATGTGAAATTTTTCACAGAGGAAAGTTTGAGCTAAAGAGACCAGAAAAGCATCTAGAAAGTAGTAGTATAGCAGAAAAGAGTATGAAAAAAAAGAGTAAGTTTCTCAAGTCTCACTACGAAATGTAACATTCATTAAAAGATACAAAAGTACCTCTAGGCCCAAGGGGATATTCAGTGCATGAATATCAGTACCAGAAGCATCAAAAACATGGGGTGAGTGAGTTTTTGGTCATTCCTAAGTTTGACTTGACCAAAAATTATAGGCATTAGTAAGATTTAGTACATATTTACAAGGATATAATTTTTTTTATGTAACTTCTACCCATGAAAGGCCGTAAAACCATAGTACATTAGTACTGTGGATTGATTAAGGAGTTCATTATTATTTTTTATTTTATTCATCATCATCATCATCATCAACAAATTCCTGCCATGTACCCTCAAGGGGTGTACAGGATATGACAGTACTACATGAAAAAATTACATCATTACTAACTTCCTATCTACAATTTTCCTCCAAATCAGTCTGTTACTTGTCAAGACTCCAACATTATCAGATCTTATATTTCTATCGTCTAAGGCACTTTGTACCGTATCAATCCACCTATATCTTGGTCTTCCTCTGGGTCGTTTTCCTGCCAACCTGGCAGAGAACACTTGTTTTGCTAATCTTTCCTCTCCCATTCTATTTAAGTGACCATACCATCTGAGATTAGCTCTGCTAATGCATTCCTGGATGCTGACAATGTCAAGTTCTTTCCTAATATCCTCATTTTTAATATGATATTGCCATTGATGCCATCTGTTCATGCCTCTAATCTTTCTCAGGACTCTCATATCTGCAGCCTCTAGTCTTTGGTCAAGTGTTTTACTTCTGACCCAGCTCTCGGATCCATAAGTTAAAATTGGTTTGAACACAGTCTTGTATACAGCTAATTTAGTGTTCGGACTAATTTCTTTCTTATTCCATATGAATTTATTCAATTGACTTCCCACGATACTAGCTTTGCTGATTCTGTTGTCTATTTCTATATTTAGTTTACCATCTTCAGTAAAAACTGTGCCTAAGTAGCTGAAATGTTTTACTTGTTCCACAGGTTCTCCATTCACAACACAGTTGACATTTTCAATGATTCTGCCTATTTTCATTGTCTTTGTCTTTTTATTGCTGACCTTCATACCATATCTATTTCAACAGCTATTCAATTTAGTGAGAGAATCTTGCAGATTTGTAGCGGATTTATTTAGAAGTATAACATCATCCACATAAAGCAAAGAGCTGACATTAACATCTCCAATTTTGATATCAGGTTTAATAGCACATTCCTTCATAATGTGATCCATATAGATAATGAATAACAGAGGAGATAATGTACATCCTTGTCTCACACCAGATTTAACATTAAACCATCTTCCTGTACTTCCTTCAATTCTAACTGCTGACTCACAGCTCAAATAAAGACTAAGTATTGCTCGATATAATGCCCCATTGACACCATATAACTGCAGCGTATTGAATAGCTTCTCTCTTGGCACCTTGTCATATGCCTTTTCCAAATCGACAAAACTTAAATACAGATCTCTGTTATATTCCCATGCTTTCTCGACTATTTGTCGTAAAGTGAAGATCTGATCCTGACAGCCTCTATTTGGCATGAATCCAGCTTGTTCTTCACCAAGTTTTTCTTCCACAATTCTTTTCAACCGTTTCTCAAGTATACTTGCATAGATCTTGCCAGGAACACTCAGTAGGGAAATACCTCTGTAATTCTCACATTCAGTTTTATTTCCTTTTTTATATATGGGTATTATGAGAGCTCTACTCCAATCATCAGGAATTCGTCCCTCTGTCCAGGTTTTCTGAACTATGCAGTGCAGCCACTGCAAGACTCTTATACCACCATACTTCAGCATTTCTGGTCGAATATCATCTACTCCTGCTGCCTTTCCACATTTCAAGCCTTTGATGGCTTTTTCTACTTCAAGTATGGATATGAATTCCTGACTGCATGCCTGGTCAGTGTTTTTTATCACTGTGCTGTCATCACTGCTTGTTTCATTTAGCAGTTTTTCAAAGTAATTACTCCATACTTCAAGGATATCTTTTTCTCCTGTTTTCATTTCACCTTTATCATCTCTAATTCCTTTTACAGCACTCTTTGCTCCATTCCTAAGCTTCTTCAACAACCTCCAGAATATTTTGCCACCTTCTTGATATTTATTTTCTATATTCTTGCCAAAGTCCTCCCATGACTTTTGTTTAGCAAGTTTTACACACTGTTTAGCTTTCTTACATTTGTCTCTGTATTCTGTAAGAGTAAAAGCTGACTTATTTGCCAGGAACTTTTGATATGCTTTCTTCTTTTCCTTCACTGCCTCTTTAACTTCCTGTGTCCACCAGGGAGTTCTGATTTTTTTATCCTTGCACACAACCTCACCACATGCCTCTCTGGCAGAATCAATCAATGTTTCCTTCAGAGTTTGCCACTGAATCTCCAAGGTTTGATTCCTGTTCTCAAACTCTTTCATTTTCTTTTCAATAATACTTCTGTATTTTAGTCTACAGTTCACATCTGAGAGCTGCTCAACTTTTATTCGCTTTAAAACTTTCTTATATGTTATTTTATTTTATATTTATATTTTTACATAATCTAGAAACTGTGCTCTAGAGACCAAACATGGGATTTTTCAAGCTACTTCAGATCTTGAATAAACACAGCTGTGTTCTTACATGGACATAATAAAATTCATCTCCTACATAAAGACAGTAACAAACAACCATGCTCATGGCAGGATTCAAAGTGAAAGCCTGTTGGTTAGGGAGCAGGTACTCTAGTCACTTCACTATCCAGGCATCCGCATGGTTAGCCTAGTGGCTGTCCTCTTCGCAACTATATGACTGGAGTAGGAGTGTCCCAGGTTCGATTCCCATCGAAGACATGAGGAATTTGAGAATCTTCCTCAGCCATAGCCAAGTTAGCTAGTCTTGGGCGTGGGCAGTAGGGTTTTTCCGCCAGTTTATCTGGCGTTTTTCATCCCACAAGCAGGCGAACCGGCCCAGTGAACACACATGTGGATCTATAGCCATAACTACTTGTTGGAATGTTCATTTGTTTGATGATGATGCCAAACTGGATGGGAGTGGGGGGGGGGGGGGGACACAGAATATTTATTAAAGGTAGAGCTTGTCGTATGATTCAAAGAGTAAACGGATTAATAATGCTACAGATTTGGGAATAAAATAACAGTTAACAGAGTTTAAGATTGTATTGCCGAAGTAAGTAAATTAACTCAAAGGATTATTTGAATGTTGGGAAACACTGCCAAGCAGCGATAAGGAGGTTATTATCCTAATTTATGACTTTGATGTGACCACATTTGGACTATTATATACAGATTTGGTTGCCTGAGTTTCTTAAGAATGAGGCAAAGAGAATCCAGATGCAAGGGGAAAAAATGATGATTTGTCTATAAAGTACTCCCTATGAGAGATGTGAATTATGGTTAGTTGATTGGCAGAAAAAAAGAGGGAATTATTAGAAACATATAACTTAGTAAAAGTGTGAATGCAGAAGAAATTTTTCATGTTCGTTGGAGTCAAAGTGCCATCACCCTCCACCAGAAGTTATGTAAGAGTGTGTTGCAGAATGTGGGGGGCTGGATTTTTTGCTTAGAGAGTGGTGAATGACTGGAATGGCTTTGCCGGAGGTAGTTGTGTTAGTCAGTGAATGAGTTAAGGAGAGATATGATAAGAATTCTGCAAATAATTCATAGTTTGGGCCTGCTATATGTAGATGCTCATGAAATAATAACATTGTTCACTTCTAATGGCCAAATGTCTGCAAATTACTAGGCATGATTATCAATGAAATTTTTTGCCTGTGTAACACACCAGCACATTTCTATTACAACATTGTTTCAGATTATTTTTTTTCCTTTTCTTGTTGGGAAGAGGGGGAAGAGAACATATTTTCTCAATGTTAATAATAATTAATGACAGACAAGTATTTCATGGATAGTCAGTCACAGTATTTATTCAAAAGAAACTGGAAAGCTGGAATTCATGCTGTAATTTAATTACAAACATTATGTTCATTTATCCCAGTTTTGGGAAAATTGTTATTTTCATTCTTCTTGCATATATTGGTTATATATATGTATGTATATATGTATATATATATATATATATATATATATATATATATATATATCATGGTTGTCATTATGTACTGCAATGGTTATCATAGTACTGTTTCACAACAGTTAATGATATGAAATGAAAATGCATGTTTCTTTTTCTTTATTATTTAAGCTTGTCATTCTTAACTATTCTTCTTTAGTACAGCAGTTCCTGAAGCTGGACTGAAATATTAGCAGTTGTTAAAATAAAATTGTGAGAATTTTCATATATGTTGACCATTAGTTAACTGGCAAAAAGTTCAGTATAAGAGAGGACATGAAAGGATTGTTGGAAGAGGTAAGAGGGAGAAAGTGAAAATCGTCAATATTTTACCTGTGTAGAAGGAATGGATGCGAATTTTTGGATGTGTGGAGTGAGTTTGAGGGAAGATTGGATTTGTATAAGAGGGACGGCCTACACCTGAATGCATTTGATATCAGGAGTCTAGAAAAACTAATAACTGGTATGAGACCTAACACATAGAGTCAGGGAAACTAAATTATAAAGGGAGGAATGGTGTGAATGTGAGTGCAAGAGTGACAATATTATATAACTGTTAATGACGGGAATGGGCTTTGTCATGGTAACGTTGATGAGAGAACGATTTCGGATTTATGGTCATCTGATTCGGACATATCAAATGTTTGCAAAGATGTCTACATGTGTAAGGCATTAGAGAATTATAGAGATCTGCAAGTTGTCCAACGGTGTCAGCAGACTGCAAACAAGACAACACAAAAGAACAAATAGGTAGATTATTATGTCTGTACACGAATACTAGGAGTATCAGAAACAAAGGGATAGAGATTGCTGCCTTAGTCAATATGTTGCAAACTCAGATTGTAGTTATTAATGAGACCTGGCTATCAGAATCAGACCTACTAACTGGTATTGAGTGTCAAGGGTACAGTATTTTTAGGAAGGATTGGAGAAGAAGGGACATGCTGCTAATGATATCGAATGACTTGAATCCAGATAGAGTCGAGATCTATGATTGTAGTACTACTAACAATATTTCATGTGGCAGTGAGTTTGAAGCCATCTGGTGTGAGGTGGAATCTAACAAGATCAATTTTATAGTGGGGTATTGTTACAGACCTGGTGGATTCGGTTGCTAGTGATGAAGAAATGCATCACCAAATTGAAACAATGAGTGCAAAAAGAGTAACATAATGGGAGATTTTAATTATCCAAATATTGATTGGGTAGCAGTAGAATCTCGTGAGAAGAATGAAAATGCATTTATTGAGCTGTTGCGGGAAAACTTCCTCAAACAGCATGTGACAGAAGGAACTTGAGGGCAAAGAGTGTTAGATTTGATTATAGTGTCAGAGGGCGTTTCAGTTAAAGACGTAACTATTCTGTCTCTAGTTGGTGACAGTGATTATTCAGTACCTCACTTGGGAAATGACTAAGTTTATGAATGTTCCATTCAGAAAAGGTTACATGCTGAACTACAAAGCAGAAATTATGACCAGCTGAGGAGAATACTGAGTTTGGTGGAATGGGATCGATTGCTGGATGGAAAGAATATCGACAGTGCATGGGAAGCATTTAAACAATACTTAAATGATGCATTATCAGAATGTGTCCCGAGTCATGCATTTGACTCCTACTCTATTTATTCTTCGAATAAATAGAGTAGGAGTCAAACAGATGTGTAATCTTATTAAACAAGAGATTCGTAAGAAAATGACGAGGTGGAAGGAATACCGTTTGCATAAGGATGATGTCCATTTTGAATGTTGTAAGCAGCAGGTTAGAATAGCCGCAACTGTTATACGGAAAGCAAAGTCTGAGTATGAAAAGAAACTGGCTCTGTGTGCTAAAGACAACCCACAAGAATTCTATCGATATACTGCAAGAAAGAAAGAACGAATATGAAAGAATAACTCTTCTAAATCCTAAATGGCGTGAGGGTTACAGATGCAGAAGAAGTTGTTCAGTTAATGAGTGCCCATTTTATTAAAAGCTATCAACCTGGTGTATGCAACATTGAGCTCACTGTTACCTCTTCACTAGACGAAGAAACGCAGGTGTATGAGGATGAGGTATTAGAGCTGTTGCACAAATTGAATAAGAATTCAGCAATAGGGACTGATGGAATATCAGCACCTGTGCTAAAACAGTGTTCAGCTGAACTGACCATTCCTTTGACCAGGCTGTTTAATATGAGTCTCAGAACAGGGAAGATTCTGCAGGAATGGAAAGAATGTATGGTAATTCCATTGCACAAAAGAGTGGTGCAAAGACCGATGTATCCAACTATTGACCAATTAGTATCTCAGTAGTGGTGAAGATTTTAGAAACATTGCTTATGGCTGTCATTCAGATCATTCAGAAATGGATTGACAGTGAATCTCTACTTTTCAATAAACAACATGGGTTTACTAAGGGAAGGTCATGTTTTAGCAATTTGCTCAAATTCTATAATAACGTTACTATTGAACTAGACAAGGGAAATGGATACACCATGATACTTTTGGATTTTGCTAATGCTTTTGACAGAATATAGCATGGTAGTGTTGGATCCTACTTCTTCTCAATCTATACTTTGGATCCGACATTTAGTTATGACGATGTTCTTAACCTAAAAAATAGTTGCTAGTTGATTTCTAATACAAATATAGAGAAAATTTATATTTATAGACTGCGCCACTCTATATCTGGATTAGTTCAAGAATTGAAGATAAATCAACCCTCAACTATTACTCCTTAAAATATATACTGGCCGAGTATATTCGACTTACTTAATTTACCCGCTTTGGTTCGAATATTTAATGAATGGTGCAGTAAAAGAGATTCAGGCAAAATACAACTTTAGATAAACAAAAACAAACATTTAATTTTAAAATCACAAATTTTTCACTTAACTTCAAATCAGTAATTAAGTTATTATAAACACTTCAGCTTCTCCGATGAGTACAATCAAACTCTGACAAGATAAATCTGTTATCTCTATGTCACAGTCTTTTCATAGTTCCTTAAGTTCCAAATACAATAAAAATTGCAGTAATACCTCTTTATAAACAGACACTTTTGATTTTACGCTTCTTTTAATTCTCTGCGATAGTTACTGTTAACATCAGGGAATTCTAAGATGAAACTCACACACTTCTCTGAACAGAAATATTAAAGTTGGAATAATCTTACCGTTAATCTTCTTCCTTCATCAACATACACAAAAACACTTTTTATAACTGTAAACACTTTTAACAATAAACAGCACTCATTAAAATAAATCTTCTAGCATTAACTGAATTAATTTACGGGCACAATACATATAATCAGATGTTCTTGTATGAAGCACTACTGATTACTCTTGCATTAGGGAAATACACAATAATTCTTTAACTTGGGGTTTTATATGTACAGATGTTCATTCCTCTGGCATTCAAATAATTCTTTAAGCACTATAATTCTAAACACCGCTATCATTAAACACAACCCTGTTGCCTCTATTTATTCTCTAGTTACTTCTTACTATGCTTCACGTTTCAGTGTGTCCTTGAAAGGTCGGCCCTGAAAATAAATCTGAACTAAAATATCGCTAATCATTCAGTAGTCATTCAGCTATCTTCCGTTGCTTTATTTGTTATTCAGAAACTTATTAGCTAACTGCTTCTCAACTTGTAGACTTTATTTAGTTGCTTGAGTGACTTGCCGACTTGCTATTATCGCACTGTGATTGCCGAATGCCCGATTCCAACCTAATGCCAATCCTCTCTCTAATAAATCTCTAATGCTCTAATCTCCTCAAGCTTTTTTTTCCAGCGTTCCTCCTTTTTATATCCATTTTTCCCACCTAAATTCTTCTCGAGATCTCTTTAACTTTCCAGTAAACTTTCAGCATTTTCAATAAACCTCCTCTTCATGTTCTGTTCCAATTCTCGCGCTCGCTTACTTACATGCGTCTCCATGACAACAAAACATAAATAAAATTGAGCTATTACATAACGTTAAACTTTCACAAACAGGAATAAATAGAGAATATTTACATTTCAAATAATGCGCAGTTAAATTATCAAATACAAGTTCTTATAATATTAACATAGTAATTAAAATAGCTTAATAATATTTTATCACAGAGTTTTTCTACTATTAATACATACGTTCTTGATTAAATTAAATATTAGATAAAGTTAAAGTAGTGATATGAATATTAATTTGCAAAATAAGTTGTTTACATTAAATAATATTTACAAGTCTAGCCTTTGTGATGGAAGATCATGTTGGATTCTGAAGCAAATAATAATTACTCTAATCTCTACATAATCAGAATCCAACAAAGGCTTACTCTTCCTTTGAAAAATTTTTCTTTAAAGAAAAATTTTTCACACTAGACTCACAAGTGGAGAAAATTGACTTCTTATCTCCCTTCCAAGATCTTAAATAGCACTTAGTTTGAACATGATTAAATTTTTTATTACAGTCTATGTATTTACCTTTCTGCACTTCTCCACTTAAGTTCTTGTTATTTTTATCATAGGGAGAATTTTGATTGCTACACTTATAATGTGATATTGTCCTTTCAGAGCAGAAGTTCTGGTCTCTCTTACTAACTTTTATCCTCAGTTGTCTATCATTTTGGTAATTTGTTTCTTTTGGACTAGTTTCTTTGGACCCTGGCACAATTTACCTCAACTGTTGTTTGTTCCTTATTGATAACTTCAGGTTCAGGTTTGGCTATTAGTTGTTGAGAATGTTCATCAGTATTACATTTTGATTTTGGTAGATAAGGCATAACAGACTGTGTATTACTATCCTCCACAGTTAATTCAGTTACAGACAGCTCCACTTTATTTGGGACAAATCCTTTCTCGGGTACATGAAACCTTTCTCTCTGCCTCCTTGTTCTATTATGCATATAATTGCCATTTGTTTTGACACTTATTTTCCTGTTCATTAGGGATATTTCTTTTCTAAAAAAATCACAGGAGAACTGATATTTTTCCAAGAAATTTGTTCCCAATATGATGTGGGAGCTTATGTTATTGGTTGAGGGGATGATAAGTAAGTCTTGCCAGACACTTAGTTTAAATTCTGGTAGGTTGATTCTTGCTCGAACCTTTTCATATGCTACAAAGTTTGAATCTGAAAGAGAAGTAATTCTTACAGGTTGTCTAAGTTTGGCAATATTATTCCTTAATTTATGTCTTATACTTTGGAGATAGTCCTTTCTAATAGTTGAAGCATTACATCCTGTATCTAATAAAATATTACACTTAGAACCTACGATTTCTCCTCTAATTCTCATCAATTGTTCATTAGATCCTTGGTGTTTCTGCATTCTATTATATCCTCTGTAGGGTATGTGTCCATACTTTGAATTCCAGCTTTTCTTAGAATAATCTCTTTTGTTAAGAAAACAGTTTCTAGCAAGGTGTCCAACTTTATTGCAACTATAGTATTTGGGAGGATCTCTATGTTCTCTCTCCATCTGAGGTTGAGATACAAATGATATCTGTTGTTTAATATTTTGTAGTCCTAGTAACAACTCACTTATTTTTGCCAAAATAGGTTGATTTTGCCTTTCTACTTCCAATTTAATTCTTTCATCAACCTTATCTGTTGTGGGGTTTTGGTTTTCTTTAGAATGTAGAGTGACTGTTGCCAATTGCTTAATCACTTTATTAAGACTATCCATAATAGGTTGATTCAATTTCTTAACTTCCTGGTGAATTAAGCTCTGTACATTTTCCATCAACTTCTTGTTGGTTTGATCTTCATTCACAGTCATGTGACTAACACAAATAGGACTTGCTCCAATATCTTTTCCTTTCTCCTCTTCCTTATTTTTCTTTTCAACTTCAGATTGGTTCACAGAACAACCAGTCTTATTTATAACATTTACAAGACCTACACTGGATGAGGGATAAAGGTCTCCTAACATTTGTTCTTTTTCCTTGACACTTTTGAGACACTCTTCTAAGGTGGAAATTTTCTTCTTATAGGCTGTTTCTCTTAATTCTTGCCTAACACCTTGTCTAAATTGTTGGAATACAGCCCAATCTAAGTGTGGTTTATCCTCATTAGTCACATTTAAACTGTTGGCTAGTGTCAATAAACGATTGTGAAAATCAGTAACAGTTTCTTTATCTTTTTGTAAGACTCTCTGTAACTTCCATAAATTTGGGCCAATACTTCTTAATTTTGAGAACTGAGAAATAAGATTGTCCTTAAATATTTGATAATCAAATGTATCCTTGAGAATTGGAGATGAGTTAAAATATGTTCTAGCCTTGCCTATTAATTTACTTCTGAGTAAAATTAACAGTTGAAAATCTGTCAAATTTGCTATTTCTCTAAGTTTTTCAACATAAGTACATTATCTGATTCTTCACCTGAGAAAGGATTTGCCCCAAATAAAGTGGAGCTGTCTGTAACTGAATTAACTGTGGAGGATAGTAATACACAGTCTGTTATGCCTTATCTACCAAAATCAAAATGTGATACTGATGAACATTCTCAACAACTAATAGCCAAACCTGAACCTGAAGTTATCAATAAGGAACAAACAACAGTTGAGGTAAATTGTGCTAGGGTCCAAAGAAACTAGTCCAAAAGAAACAAATTACCAAAATGATAGACAACTGAGGATAAAAGTTAGTAAGAGAGACCAGAACTTCTGCCCTGAAAGGACAATATCACATTATAAGTGTAGCAATCAAAATTCTCCCTATGATAAAAACAACAAGAACTTAAGTGGAGAAGTGCAGAAAGGTAAATACATAGACTGTAATAAAAAATTTAATCATGTTCAAACTAAGTGCTATTTAAGATCTTGGAAGGGAGATAAGAAGTCAATTTTCTCCACTTGTGAGTCTAGTGTGAAAAATTTTTCTTTAAAGAAAAATTTTTCAAAGGAAGAGTAAGCCTTTGTTGGATTCTGATTATGTAGAGATTAGAGTAATTATTATTTGCTTCAGAATCCAAGATGATCTTCCATCACAAAGGCTAGACTTGTAAATATTATTTACAAGTCTAGCCTTTGTGATGGAAGATCATGTTGGATTCTGAAGCAAATAATAATTACTCTAATCTCTACATAATCAGAATCCAACAGTAGACTGTTGCATAAATTGGAGATAATGGGTTTGGGTTATAGAATAATAGGATTGCTGACTAACAGATAACAAAAAGTGGTATACAGGGGATGTGAGTCTGCAAGATTTAAGGTAACAAGTGGTGTACCACAATGATCAGTGCTTGGTCCACAGTTATTCAGTCTGTACATTAATGATATTGGGAAGGATTTGAAGCGACATACAGCTATTTGCTGATGATGCAAAGATAGGTAGAGTAATCAGGAATGCTGCTGATATGTAGTACTTGCAGAATGATTTGAATATCCTGGAATTATGGGCATGGGAAAATGGGTGTCAGTTCAATGTCAGTAAAGGTAAAGTCATTCACTTCGGCATGATTAGATATTCAATGCCGTATTATATTTGTACGATTAGGCTAGAAGAAACTGATGGAGTGTTAATAGATAGGAAGTTGAAGTTCAGGGGCCATGTGGCAAAGATTGCAAATACAACTGAAATAACATCCTTATCTTTACATTCACATGTAAAGATAAGGATGTTATTTTGCCTCTTTACAAGGCCTTGATAAGACCTCAGTTGAACTATTGTGCACAGGTCCGGTCTCCTGGTTTCTGTTGTGATTCTGATATATTGGAGAGAGTACAAAGGACAGTGTTAAAAATGATATCAGGATTGTGGATACTGATTATGAAGACAGATTGAGAATTTGTAGACTGCAGACACTAGCAAACATGAGAAAGAGGGGTGATATGATTGAGACTTACAAACTTCTGAAAGGGTCATACAGGATTTCAATTGATGGAATTTTTCAATTTATGGAAAGTGGGGAAAGGAGAAGAGGACAGGCATCCTTGGAAGCTGAGAATGAAGGCTGCTAAGAAGGGGGGGTGAGTGCTAGATTTTTCTCTCATAGAGTGGTGTGTAATTGGAAGAGATTACCATTGGATGTTGCGAGTGCAAGCAGTGTGAATGGAATCAAGAATAAGTATGATAGCTGTGTGTGTGTGTGCGTGTGCGTGTGTGTGTGTGTGTGTGTGTGTGTGTGTGTGTGTGTGTGTGTGTGTGTGTGTGTGTGTGTGTGTAGTATGTGGCCTCCCTCGATATGTCTCTGACTCCCTGGAAGTCTCTCTTAATAATAATAATGAGAAAAAAGAAGAATTGCTAATTATTAACTGTTTGAACTTTAGAGCAGAGTCCTAGTTTCTTCCTTTTTCTTTTGTCAGCTAATATGCATGATGTCTTCAGTGTTTTAATCAGAGAGTCCAACAGTTTTTCTCTCCCTCCAGAATATAATTTGAAAATTGCTGTTTTATAAATTGACTTTTCAAAAGAATATTGGACCAATCCTTATAATAACACTTCAAGTGATTTTTGGAATCTGCTAGCAAATAATCTTGCTTCTTGTACACTGGCATGTATGTGTGTGTGTGTGTGTCGAGCATTACCAATATTAGATTTGTTCAGCAAATAATTCATGTTCCTTCTTATTTAAACTCTGTTTTATCAACAAACAGAAATTAAGTACATATTTTCTTAAATATGTTCTCATTTACACTCTCAGCAATATTTCCACTCTTGCCAGCCTGGTTGGCCGAGTGGTTAGTGTATCCAATTTCCAGCAAAAAGGCTGCAGGTTCAAATCGCACCGTGGGGGCATGGATGTTTGTGATTGTCTGTGGAAATACTAGTGGTGGCAGCAGGTGGTAGATGACATTGATGTAGTTGCGGTTAATTGCAGTTAGTGGAGTGAGTGGTGGAGACAGAGAGCTGTAGATTAGTTGTCCTCCCTCGATGAGTCTTTGGACTCCCTGGAGGTGTCACGCAATAATAATAATAACATCCATTTGCATCTCCCTTCTTCAGGCCATGCTTGCACTTGTAATAGAATGTATTCATAACTTTCTTGGTTACTTGGTAAGTATCCTGAAAGAATAAAATGGAATTATTTCATTTGTGCAGATTTCCATTCAAAATTTAAAGTTAGATCTAAAGAGGGATATTTATATTTATTCCTCATATAAGAAGGAATAGAACTCATTTATTTATAATCATAGTTATTGTATAATTATAAACAAATGCATTTAAAAATTTAACACTTGTGTTATTAATTAAATATACTTAAATTTATATTTTAATGTGAAAGCTGATACTATCCCAATACCCAGTTGATTATTTCACTTCATGCTAGTTTTTAGTCATTATCATGACCAGAATCATTATAAGACTGTGATATTAGAGACATTTTGTTAATTAAATGCATTAACTTCTTAAATTATTGGAATTAAATACTTTATGTAAACCATAAGTTCTTAAGAACAGTTCTGACTAAATTTTTGTTATTTTGTTTTTTAAAGGAATTCCCCGTACATGCTATGATCCTTTCTGCTCAGTTTTGGCCAGCATTCCGTGAAGAAAGTCTTAAAGTCCCACCGACTATCTGGCAAGCTTTAAAGAATTATACAAATGCTTTTGAAATGCTGAAAGGAAACCGTACTCTGAATTGGAAACCACACTTAGGTCAAGTACAGCTGGCTATAGAACTAAAGGACAGAATACTTACACTCTGTGTTTCTCCTGTGCATGCTACAATTATTTGGCATTTTCAGGAAAAAGGTAAAAAAAAGCAGACTTTCCATCTCCTCACAATGAAGGATGTATGTGGGGGGAGTCATTACTGTACCCTTTTGGTTATTGGGAAATACATTAACACTATTAAAATACTGATGGAAACTAGCCTCTAATTCATCATCTAATTTAGTTTTTAAATATACAGTATATTAAATTATAACCAGTTTTCTTTTAATAATCATTAGTAACTAATGTAAACTAAACTATGCAACAGTATAGTAGCAAATTACTGCTCATAATCTCTGGATACATATACACAAAATTAAAAATCCTCAAATATTGACACCTATTTGCTTATTATACTGATTGGATTCTTCATAATATTGCTTAACAGTACAAACAACACCAGAGAAAAATGAGTAGTTTATTGACTTACTAATATTTCATGCGATTTCACACTATAATAAAAAATAACTAATGTTCTAACAAGGTAGCAAACAATTAGTGTGAAAGATAACAGTGTAGTAGGAAAGGTTATCAGTGTGTGTTACCTAGGTATGATGATGATGAGTTGCAGTGGAGAGCCAAATCATGAATGGTATGTTGGTGGAGCTGTGTGAGGAGAAGGGAATGGAGTTTGTGGATGTAAGGCATGTGTTTGAGGGAAGAATGAAAATGGCTTTAGAGTGATTGTGCTGGAGAAGGTGTTGCTGGATGAAAGTTATAGTGTGTGATGCATGCCAGAGATCAGAAGGAAGAGATGAAGAGAAAAATCAGGAGAGTGGTACTGAAGAGACAGCAGTGCTTGTCAGTGGAAACAGTAGTGTGAGAGAGAAAGGAATTACAAGAGGAAAAGGGAAATGGGGTGGGAGCTTGGGTGGACAGGGAGACATGGCATAGCCAGAGTGAATGTTTGTATGAAGATGGAGTATATTGCACTGTGGGTGGAGAAGTGGAGACTGAGCAGGTATATGTGGTAAGCGGTAACAAAGGTGATTTGGCAGGTGTAGTGGGGAAATCACAACCAACTTATGGCTTGGATAGGACTGGCTATAGACCTAAAAATGAACTGTTATGTTTGTTTACAAATGACAGAAGTATCAGAAATAAAAGGGATGAAATGGTTTCAGTGATTAAGTTTCTTCATCCCCAAATCATTGGAATAAGTGAAACATGGTTAAATGAAGATGATATCGTAATGGGAATAGAAATGGAAGGGTACAGTACAAATCTGAAAACACACCCCAACTCAACATCACCAGATTTAAAGATCTGTACTATCAACATAAGAAGCCTGAATGACAAAGAAATGGGGCTAGCTGAGGAATTAGATAAGTATCAGATTGACATAATAGGGGTGACTGAAACAAAAAACACAAAAACTGGTGTGATCTTTTTGAGCAATAAATACAAAATGTTATATTCAGGCAATGATAATCAAGTAAAAGAAGGAGTAGCCATACCATTAAACACTAAATATGAGGCTAATCTTCTTGAATGGCAGGCAGTCTCAAGTAGAGTGATGTGGGCAAATATCAGAATGGGGAACTGGACAATGAGCCTTATTTGGAGAAGTGGAGACTGCGCCCACAGAAGGTTCTACTAAGGAGAAGTGGAGGAATTTTTTGAGTCTTTAGAGAAAGCAACTGACACAACGAAAAAGGAAAAGTTGGTCCTTGTTTGGGGATCTAAATAGCAGAGTAGGAAATGATTGTCAGACATACAAAAATATTTTGGAAAAATTTGGAGAAAAGAGCAAAGCTAATAATACTGGCAAATACTTGTTGGATTTCTGCTCAGAACATGGACTGGTTATTGCTAACACCATGATCCAACATAAAAATGTGCAGAAATTCACATGGAGAGAAGAGGCAAGGAATAAGAAAAGCCTCATTGACTATGTTTTTGTTGATAGTGATGTTTTCTCCCTGGTGCAGGACACCAGTGTGTACAGAGGATTTGAAATTGGAAGTGATCACTAATTAGTCTTGAGCAGGATAAAATTGAATTTCATATCGAAAAGAATGACATGTAAGAAAGATCATCGTCATCATCAAATTCCTGCCATGTACCCTCAAGGGGTTTACAGGATATGATAGTACTATATGAAAAATTTACGTCATTACTAACTTCCTATCTCCAAATCAGCCAGTTACTTGTCAAGATTCCAACATTATCAAGAAGACATTTGTTTTGCTAATCTCTTCTCGCCCATTCTGTTTAAGTGACCATACCACCTGAGGTTAGCTCGGCTAACGCATTCCTGGTTGCTGACAATGTCAAGTTCTTTCCTAATATCCTCATTTTTAATATGATATTGCCATTGATGCCATATGTTCATGCCTCTAATCTTTCTCAGGACTCTTATATCTGTGGTTCTAATCTTTGGTCAACGTTTGTTTTATTTCTGACCCAGCTCTCAGATCCATAAGTTAAAACTGGTTTGAACACTGTCTTGTATACAGCTAATTTAGTGTTCCGACTAATTTCTCTCTTATTTCATATGAATTTATTCAATTGACTTCCTACCATACCAGCTTTGTTGATTCTGTTGTCTATTCCCATATTTAATTTACGTCTTCACTAAAAATTGTGCCTAAGTAGCTGAAATGTTTTACTTGTTGCACAGGTTCTTCGTTCACAACGCAGTTGATATTTTCAATACTTCTGCCTATTTTCATTGTCTTTGTCTTTTTATTTCTGACCCTCATGCCATATCTATTACGACAGTTATTCAATTTAGCCAGGAAATCGTGCAGACTTGTAGCGGATTTATTTAGAAGTATAACATTATTTGCATAAAGCAAAGAGCAGACATTAACCTCTCCTAAATCACTTAAGGAATTGACAATGTAGATATGAATATAAATTAAATTACATTTTAATAAATATTTCCGATATTTCGGTAACGTCACATTGCCATCTTCAAAAGGAACTTACAAAAAAGGCACGTGAACGTAGGCACTACAACACAGTAACTGAGAAAGAAGTAACGAAGCTATTGTTCTCCTAAAAGTCCTGATGGTGCCCCCTAGCGGGCTAAGTAGTTGTTTTTGGCCATTGAGCTGAAGGTCTGCCGATGTAAGCCTCCCAAATATGGGGCAGTCTCATACAACCAAATTTGTTGAGGTTTGGAGAGTTTCTTAGGGCTGAGGCTGATTCCATAAATAGTCTTTTGAATTTGTATTTGCTACAGTGTATTACTGTAGCTTTCTTCCACCATATTCTGTGATGTGTATCCAGAGCATGGTCTGCAAGACCAGAATAGCTGTACTTGTGAAAACAGATGTAGTCCTTGTGTTCTGAAATTCTGATATTCGCTGTCCTGCCTGCTTGGCCACAGTAAGACAGTTTACAGCTGCAAGGGACCTGGTATACACCAGGGTAGGTCTAGGGGAAGTGGTTGGTCTTTAGTGGAGAGGATAAGGAATGCCAATTTTCTGTATGGTCTGTAACAAGAGGTCAAGTCATGTTTTTTTAAGATTTTGGTAATTTTCTCCAAGGTGCCTCGGATGTAGGGAATGGTGATGGATTTAGAGTAATCCTTGTTGTGGAGGGTGGGTTGTGGTTTGTAGGTTTCAATATTTTTTGGATTTTTTTGTGGGGGGAGGGTAGCCAATGGCTGAGAAAGTGTTGAGGATGTGATTTAGTTCAGTGGTTAGGGCATTGTCATTTGGACAGATTAGTTTACTCTACTATTTATATCCCCAACAAGGACCAACTTTTCCTTTTTCATTGTGTCAGTTGCTTTCTCTAAAGCATTAAAAAATTCCACCCCTTCTACCTTATTAGAACCTTCTGTGGGACCATAGGCACAAATAAGTCTCATTGTCCAGTTCCCCATTCTCGTATTTGCCATCACTCTACGTGAGACTGCCTGCTATTCAAGAAGATTAGCTTCGTATTTAGTGTTGAATACTATGGCTACTCCTTCTTTTCCTTGATTGTTATTGCTTGAATATAACATTTTGTATTTATTGCTCAGAAAGATCACACCAGTTTTTGTCTTTTTTGTTTCAGTCAACCTTATTATGTCGATCTGTTACTTATCTAATTCCTCAGCTAGTTCCATTTCTTTGCCATTCAGGCTTCTTATGTTAATACTACTGATCTTTAACTCTGGTGATGTTGAGTTGTGGTGCGTACTTTTCGCTGTTTGCCCTGGTTCCCTGGCGAAAATAACGGGGCCTTGTTTAACTGGGCGATGCCCAAGCCGGCATGAAATTTTGTCATGTTGTATCATCATTTTGTATTTTGGTTTAAGCTAATAAGAATACAATTTGGTTGGCTAAATCCCAAATTGCCAGCCCATCCTCGTTCGTTCAGTATCCAGTTAGATACCCAACAGGGTGCACTACGAGAAGATGAGGATTGGACTTTAGGTCAGAAGCTCTGATCGGTTCTCCACATTCCCTTAAAGGCTATGTGGAGGTCTCCTCTCAGTTATATAGCTTTGACTCTTAAACACCTCTTGAGGTCAAATGTTGATAATGATAATAATTAGCAAAAGCAAAGACTCATTTATTGTCCTCACTTGTAGTAATCGAATCCACTTGCTCAGTGTTCTTCAAATAAAAAATCTAGTCATTTCACCCCTGCACGACCTTCAGGATGACTCCTTGTTCTTACTCTATAAAATTCTTTTAGTATCTTATATTCTTCTGTAATATCCTCTCTTTTCCACCTATCAGGAGAACTTTGAATGATCTAAATAGATTGGTAGTTTGGACAAAGGATAATGGCAGCTTACTCTTTGTGTAAAAGTATGCACTTTGGGATGAAAGAACTCTAAGTGTATTACATAGATAAAAAACTGGACTGTAAGAATTTATGAGGCTCAATATTTAGGCTTAATAGTATACAGCAGGGGTGTAGCTAGGGAGGGGCAGAGGGGGTGGTCCGCACCAGGTGGCACTTTTAATCTTTTTGAACTTCTGCAGTTAATTCTAAAATACAGTCTCGAGAACTCATTTCCAAATATTGTAATACTACTGCGAATTTTCCTCACAATTGC
The DNA here is from genome assembly GCF_054136105.1 of Typopeltis vanoorti. Taxonomy (NCBI): domain Eukaryota; kingdom Metazoa; phylum Arthropoda; class Arachnida; order Uropygi; family Thelyphonidae; genus Typopeltis; species Typopeltis vanoorti. Next base: position 47,411,876 of record NC_143564.1, on the reverse strand, counting down.
TGTAAGTGTTGCTGGTTGTGAGAGGGGTTTTTCTAAATAAAATAGATTAAGAATTACCTACATTACTATGAAATAGACTTCGGCAATGTCATCGACGATTTTGCTAACAGAAAAGCAAAAAAAATAACATTTTAGAATGTTGAAATTAAAGTTTTACTTCAAAAATAACATAGTGTTTTAATTGACTTTTTGTAGTATTTTTGGTGTGTATTGAGAGGAGCAGCAAAAGCTCTAGCTACACCACTGGTATACAGTGACTATAAATTCACAGGACAAATTGCAAAATTGGGTAGAATATCTCAAAAGATCACTTGAATATTAAGAATCACACTGACAAGCAGGGATAAGAAAGTTATTCTCTCTCTCTCTCTCTCTCTCTCTATAATGCTTTGATATAACCACATCTACAGTATTTTCATCACACAGATTTCATCACTGAAGGATGTGGAAATGATGGCGAGTATTTAGAAACAAGTGACCGAAATGGTGACTGGTTTCTGGAGTGCTTCCTCTGAGGATAGATTGAAGATTCGTGGGTTACAAAGTTTAGCTGATAGGCAGTAACTAGAAGATATAATGGAAACATAAGTTACTAAAGGAGTTTCATAGATTAGATGGTTAAGAAAATTTTCAGTACTGTATGGAAGAGAATTGAAAATGTCAAACTTTATGCAGATAATATACTTCTGAATACATCTTGAGTCTCTAGGATTCTCTAACTAAATTGAATAATAGCTGCAACAAATTTGGCATGAAAATCAGCAAGAAAAAGACCAAAACTATGAAAATAAGCAGAAACATTGATTCATCAACTACATTCTGAATGGAGAGTCTATAGAACAAGTAAAATACTACATCTATTTATGCACAGTTTTTAGTGAAGATAGCAAGTTAAATCTGGAAATAGACAACAGAATAAGCAAAGCTGGTATAGTGGATAGCCAGCTGAATACATTTATAAAAAATAAGAGAGAAATTAAGCAAAACACCAAACTAGGTATACAAGACAGTGTTCAAACCAGTTTTAAGTTAAGGATCTGAGAGTGGTTAGAAATAAAGCACTTGATCAAAGACTAGAGAACAGATATGAGGGTTTTGAGAAAAATTAGAGTGAACCGATGGCATGAATGGCAGAATCATATTAAAAATGAAAATATTAGAAAGGAACTAGACGTTATTAGCATTCAAGAATGTGTCAGCAGATCTAAAAGGTTAGCAAAACAGGGTTTTGATGCCAAGATTGTAGGAAAGGGACCCAAAGGAAGACCAAGATCTAGGTGAATTGATTCAGTCAGAATTGCCTTAGAAGCACAAAATGTTAGATATGATAATATTGGAGTGCTGACAAGTAATAGACTAATTTGAAGGAAAATTGTGGATAGGAGATTAATGATATCCTAATAATTAATCTCCTATCCACAATTTTCCTTAAATTAAAGAAAAAGCCTTTTGGTCAGAAAGACCTGGGTTTGATTCCCATCAGTGATGTGAGGAACCTTTATCTGGTCTCTTTCGACTAAAGCTGAGTTAGCTGGTTTCATACAGAGGTGTGTGTGGGGGGGGTTATCCCTCAAAACAGACAAACCAGCCAGTGGAACACATGCAATTTACAGACGAGAATACCAAGAGGCATAATAATAATAATTAATCCACCTTATCCTCATATTATGGTTGGGAAGTCCAAGGATACTTACTTGGAAGGCTATGGATGTTTAAGTGCCTGTTAAAGAATTAAGTGCCTGTTAAGTGCCTGAAAAGCCACTGATGATGGATGGAATCATTAATCATGTACTGCTCCTGTCCACAATTACTTGATTAATTGCATTAATGATGTTATTGTGGATAGGAAATTAATGATATCCTAATCAGTAATCATGTACTGCTGTCATAGTAGCCTGAACACCTCTTCAGGGTACATATCAGGAAATTGATGACGATGGTAAATTTCGTATATCTTATACTAAATAGTGAATATTTTTGTTTTTTCATCTTACTCCATCATTTTTCTATGTTTTATCAAAGCTTTCTCATTATAAAAGTTAAATGCAATTAAATTTTTTTTTTTTTTTTTTTTTTTTTTTTTTTTCCAATTATGCCGGACTGGTTGGCCAAGTGGTTAGCATATCCACTCTCCAACCAAAAGGCTACGGGTTTGAATTCTGACATGGGCATGATGTTTGTGATTGTCTGTGAAAATACTAATGGTGGTATTCAGTGGTAGATGGCATTGGTGTAGATGAAGGTATTTGCAGTTGGTGGCGAGATAGAGAGTTGTATGTGAGCCTTTGAACTTTCTGGAGGTGTTACGTATTAATAATAATAGTAATAATTTGTTTTCACCTAAATATTCTCTTCATGCACATGATCTTCCTTGTCTTTTAAGTGCTTGTTTTTCAGTAGATTATTTATATTTCTGAGTTTTTATTCAAAATTTTGCAGTTTATTTTGTAGCCTTTTTAATAAAGTTATTCCACAAAAATATTCACTCATATCTCCTTTCAGAAATGTTAATATTGTCTTAACTGTCCAGTCTGATAGTACTTCACTTTTCCTCTAAAGCTATTTATTCTCTTTAAGAATCTTTGATCTAAATATTTTCCAAATAAGTTATGTAGAATATTTGTCATTTTACAATACATTCTAAACTGATTTAGGTATTCTAATCCATTTTTTTTAAATTTATTTTATTTTATTTCATTTTTTATTTTTTGTTGGAGATTGCTTCATTTCTTTTCTTCCAAACTGATTAGTTCTGTATCTAATGTCTTCACTGTTATTTTATGTTACTGGAAAATTATACCATATATATTTATATATTCTTATACTGTTCTTTCCATTGTTTCTCTTCTTTTATACTGAATTTTTGCTGTATCTCTTTCTTGATTATTGGATCGAGGAGTTCATTCTTATTTTTTACACATATCAAATCTTTTTACAAGTATTAATTCACATATATTAAATCCATTTGATATGTCAAAGGTGTATCTGAATCCATATCTAAAATTCACAAGTCACCTAATGATGCAAGTAATTTTTGATCCTGTCTGCAAAATTTCTAATTTTATTTCTTATGGAGGGGAAAAGTTCCTCCATTAGACTTTCCATGTATCTATCTATTTGATTCCCTGGTTATGTAGTTTGTGTTTTAGTCATTCTGGTTGGCCTACTCATACAAAGAACATAAAAGTGCTGCACATTTTATAAACCAATACAATTTGGTCTTGGGGAACATGCCATTTCCTCTAAATACAGAATGTTTTGGAAGAAACTCAGAAGTCTTGCACAAAAGTAGATTTATTATGAAAAAGCTTTTAAAAAAAAAGCTCTGAAGCAATTTTAAATCATCCTAATCCAAAGAATTTGATGATTTATGTTTATCTACATATGAGAAATAGTACTCTTTGATAAAAAATTTGCAGCCTAATTTACAACACTTCTTCCTTTCATTGTCCTAGGCCAAGTGATCAGCTTGTTCTTGTCTCATGCCATCACTTTCTTGCTCTTCCATTTCTTAATTTTTTATTATATATATATATATATATATATATATATATAATACACGTTATATTATTCTATATAATACAATTCAGAAATTAGAGTCATCATATGAGTGGAAAGGCTTATGTGTTGACAGTATATGTTAGTTTATTTTAACAGCATAGATTAGAACACAGCGATAATGAAATAATTAATATTTTATTAACTTATTAGCTGATATTTTGCTGGTATTATATTCAGCCACAAGAACATTGTCACAGTACACGAAACACAATTTGGTATAACAGTCAGACTAGTTTAAAAAAAACTGTAATGAACAATACAAGCAACTAAAGACCTAATTGGTGCCATCTACTGTTCAAAAAAGAGAGAAAACAAGTATTAATTAGATTTTAAAATGACTGTCTCCCAGATTTTTGATAAATTAATACAGCCATACTTGTTGAGGTTTAGAGTATGTCTTAAAGCTGCTGTTGGTTCCAAAAACAATCTGACTTATATAATGGCTTCTGTCTAGCATTTTGTTTTCTTCCATTTGATCCTGTGTGAAGGAGAAATCCAAGGCATGGTCTGCTAGACCTGCATTTTTTTTTCTGTTCACCAATGCAAATGTCAACAGTTCTTCCTGTCTGTCCATAAGCTAGGTCACAAGAACAAGGCACTTCATAAATTGCTGGATGTGATAAAGAAGAGAGTTTTTCGTTAGGTGAATGGATGAGAGTTGCCAATGTGACATATGGTTTAAACATGGTGCATAACTGATATTCATTAAGCACTCTTTTTCAGACATGCCTTTTCAGATATCTTTTCAGATGTGCCTTGAATGTATGGGATGCTAACAGTTTTGCCATAGTAGTCTTGTGAGACAGGCAATGGAGGGGATTTCCGGGTAGCATTTAGTATTTTTTTCTGTCCTATGGAGATTGTAACTATTGACTAAGAAAGTGTGAAAGAAGTATGTGAGTTCAGTGGTACGAGCATTGTCATTGGAACAGATATTTCTAGCTCTGTGAATTAGTGTTTTTAGGATACCATACTGTTGAGTTGGATGATTGTGCAGATATCTCCCTGTGTGTGTGGGGGGGGTTCTATGAACAGAAAAATATAATGAACCATCGGGAAGCCATGTGGTTAGCATACCTAGTAAGAGCAGATAGTCGTTGGCTTTCTGTTCCATTGTGAAGTGGATTTTAATGTGTTGACTATTTAAATGCATCACAAATGTGTCCAGTGTGTCTGGATCATGTGGCCAGACAACAAACACATCAACGTAGTGTAGCCAAACCACTGGTTTGAAAGTAGTTGTATTCATAGGTAGGTTTTCCAAGTGTTCTGTATAGAAATTGGCTGAAGGGAGCCTATCGCTGTCACATCATAACCAGCATATTTAAATAATTCATATATATTTTGGGGAAATGTGACTTTAGTTAATAAGTTAATGAATAGTAAGCTAAGTTAATAAATATAAATTATTTTCTTATCATTCTATGTTGTAATCAATACCATTGTTTTAACAGTATTGATTAAAGTTTATTTTAAACTAACATGTATTGCCAACAAATAAGCCTTTCTACTTGTTTGAGAATTCTTCACAGAGATCATATTGCAACCAAGGCATGGCAATTTGGTTGATGGAAGTTAAAACTGTATGGCAGCTGAACAGGTTAGCCTTCTTATAGAAGTGCTGAGACACTAATACAATACCAAAATGTGTCAGAATTAAAAGCAAGTTTCACTCGGCCAAAGCCCAGCATATTTACAAATGGGTGAGTTTAGCACTATTGCGTGAACAGATTAGCACCACTTGTATGGAGTTCTCAAAAATAAGTGCAGCTATCAACTGTGCAATGAATTGTGGACTATCCTTGTCAGCATCTCTGATGCAAGGGCAGATAAAGAATTCAATAAAGTCAAAAACTGGCACCAAAAAAAATTAAAAATTCTCCAACATCGTAGTGCTATGAAATGATTGCAATTACAATAAGATCGCGTTGTTGCCAATTCATCATCGGTAGCTCTAATAGATGAAGCTGGTATCATGTTAAGTCAAGGGCATAACTTTGCCATTATTCCCAGGCAAGTTCCAAAAGCAAAAATAATGGCTTCTATTGAGCAGGGAATATATGACCACCTCCAGCTATAGCCAGTAACATTCATTTGGATATGGCCAACATCTTAATCCAATCCAAATTTCACAAAAACGATATACTAGAAAAGGAAATAAATGCTTTAAAAGAGCTATACAGTAATAGCAATATTGTTATAACTAAAGCAGACAAACGTAACTCTGTTGATAAATTTAGCTGAATATGAAAGCAAAATGCACATACTTTGACAAGATCAGTCTAAATACCAAATCATAGATCATGATCCTACTATCTCTTGAAAGAATAAAGTTTGCAAATTGCCAAAAAATGTCACTTCCTGACCAAAAGAAGCATTTAACAAACTCAAGTTTTTCTTTGCATTTGAAATACCCAGAATATGAGCACCTAAAATTCATAAAGAGGGTACACCCCTGTGCCCATTCGTTGATAGTATAAACAGTCCCACACTGAAACTTGCTAAACATTTAGCTAAATTACTAGCCTGCCTAAATAATTCTCCATCCTTTGTTAAAAATTCTGTTCATCTAAAAAATATATTAGAAAACCATATCTTAAAAAGTTCAGATGTAATGATTAGTTTTGATATTGCTTCACTATTTACCATTGGACCATTAATTGTGAAACCCTTAATTTGCTAAAGTCACATTTTTACCCAGATATATTTTAATTATTTGAATTCAAGGCACATCTGAAAAGATATCTAGAGTGCTTAATGAATATCAGCTATTATTATTATTATTATTCGTGACACCTCCAAGGATTCCGAAGACTCATCGCGGGAGGACACCTACTATACAACTGTCTCTCCGCCACTACACCAACCTCTACTACCAATCATCTCCATCAATGGCATCTACTGCCCACCACAGCTAGTATTTTTTGTCTGTAAATTGTGTGTGTTCTGAAGGGCCGATTTGTCTGTATGCGAGATGAAAAACCTGAGTTTCCGGGAGAAAAAACCCCACTTCCTCTGTATGAGATCGGCTAACTCACCTTTGATTGAAAAAGTCCGCATAAAGATTCCTCCTGTCACGACGAGAATCGAACTTAGGTCTATTCCAATCGAAGGGAGCAATGTACCATCGTTCTTCCAGTTGCGCTACAGAGGCAATGCACCATGTTTAAACCATATGTCAAATTGGCAACTCTCATCCATTCACCCAAGGAAAAACTCTCTTCTTTATCACATCCAACAATTTATGAAGTGCCTTGTTCCTGTGACCTGGCTTTCTATGGATAGACAGGAAGAACTGTTGACATCTGCATTGATGAACAAAAAAAAAAAAAAAATACATTCGATACTATCATTACTGCAAGTTGGGTCTAGCAGACCATGCCTTGGATTCTCCTTAACACAGGATTAAATGGAAGAAAATAAAATGCTAGACAGAAGTCATAAGTCAGAGAGATTGTTTTACGAATCAACAGCAGCTTTTAAACATACCCTAAACCTCAACAAGCATTGCTGCATTAATTGACCAAAAATCTGGGAGACAGTCATTTTAAAATCTAATTAATACTTGTTTTCTCTCTTTTTCCAACATAGATGGCTCCAATTAGGTCTTTAGTACCTTGTGTTGTCCATTACAATTTTTTTTTTTAAACTAGTCCAACTGTTATATCAAATCGTTGTTGTTTCATGTACTGTGACAGGCTGTTCTTGTGCTCTGAAGATGCTGGATATAATACAGCAAAATATTAGCTAATAAGTTAATAAATATTATTTTCTTATCATTCTGTATTTTAATCAATACTGTTAAAATAAACTAACATAGAACTTTCACAGCTCAATCAGTATAGACAAAGCCTTTGGTTGGAAAGACCTGGGTTCAAATCTTGTCTTCTAAGATGCAAAGAACCTTTATCAGGACTATCAACAGAAAGTGAGTTAGCTATGGAGATGGGAGGGGTTTTCTTCCCAGAAACTCAGGTTTTTCATCCTGTAAACTGGCAAACTGGTCTCATGAACACACACATCTACAGATGTAAAAATACTTACCCTTAGAGAATGGCAAACTGACTGCATTAAATCACCTCAAGTCTCTAATCAGGAGACTTCTCCTGTCTTGGATGGACAAGAAATGGATGTTGAAAGCTTTTTCACTTGATTATAAATTAAATTAAAGATTGCAAAAAGTTATATTCTTGTTTTATCCTTTTTTCCAAGTGTAAGCAAACAAAATTTGTGCGTGAGGAATCTTCTTGACTAGTGTACTTGTATGTACACGCTAATAACTTCACATTAATTTCCTTAGTATCCCATAATGCAAAACACATCCTTTTGAGTGTGTATAATGTTATGTATTATGGTAAGGGCCACTACATTACTGCATTTCTGCATTGCTTTAAACCTTAGTATCTCTTCTGGGTCTGGCTCCACTGATGAGACCTCAATAAAGGTCAAAACCAGTCGAGTAGTGGCCCCTTGCCATAATGCATAGCATTATACTCACCTAAAGAGCATGTGTGCTTTGCATTATGGTACTAAAGAAATTAATATGAAGTCATTAGCCTCTGTATATAAATACCCTAGTTGTAACTATACTTCACGCACAAATTTTGTTTGCTTACACTTGGATAAAGGATAAAACAAGAATATATAAATCTTGGCATCTTTAATGTAAGAAATGGATGGAGATTCAGAGATTTAAAAATTTCTTCACATTTTATGGTCCATGTTTCATTTCTACATAATGAAGTTGATTTAGAGAGAACATTTATATAGTCTGAGTCTAGTATGTTTTTGTGCTAAGGATGGCTGAAGTATATTTTTTATTATGTCATTTAGTTTAACAAAATTTGATAATTTAATGTAGGTATCTTTTTTTCATCTTCATATGATAAATCACATCCAAGATATCCAAAAGTATTTACTTGTACAGTAATCTACCATTTATGTGACCTTCAAAGCAACGATCCTTCAATTAACTAGCTCTAATGTCAACTGACTTCTGGTACTGCACCATGTAATTACTTTATCTGCCTTTCAGTTATCATAACTGCAAATTGCCTTCCAATGGCACATAAGGCCAAAATCCATTTCTTCCAGATACCCCTGTCTTGAGCTACCAGGTTAGCTTCTCTCCAGTTCTGCCAGCCAGCCATTCTTCTTTCCTTTACCGTCATTCTCTGCCAAGTTAATTCAGGCTTTCTTTCTTGGATCCATGTCATAGCCACTTCACTATTATTTTTGTTTTTACTAAATTTAGATACCCGTGTTGTTCTCAGATTTCATTTAATGATTTTGTTGATCTTTGTAAATAACCTTCTGATTTAGTTAATACAACTTGATCATCAGCAAATACTAGTGTGTCTCATTTGCTAGTGGATATATTATATAGCAAATGGGTTATACAGTTTCCAGATTGTTATAATTGTATATGCACACATACCAGCTACTGAATTAGAAACCTTTATGCAGATGTGTCTAAATATTACTTACACAGCATATATACAAAATCCTGGATCACGTGCATCACCACGTGTTTTAGGCAACTATTTAAGAATGGTGCTGGTCAGTAATCGTCAATAGTGTTGATCACAATGGGAAAAACAAAGAATCTTTCGGAGTTCGATAATAAGCTTATTGAGGGTGCCCATCTAGCTGGAACCATGATTTTGAGCTGAAAGAGCTGGCATTTCTGAAAAGGTGAGATATTCTGAGTGTTTAATCAGTAGAAAAATAACCTAAATTGTTTGTCTAAGAGGCATAACTGTGGTCCTAAGACAATCTATCAGGAAGAAGATCACTGTCATCTGAGGGACAAACAATACTTCCTACATGCAGGAATTGACTGAAGCATTTAATGAAGGCTATTCCCAACCTATATCTCACCGAACTATGTGCAGGGAATTAAAGAGGAATCAGTATTGGCAGTTGCATGCATATATGGAAACCTCTGATTTCTACAAAGTTTCTAATTCTGTGGCCTCTGTGTGTGTGTGTGAGAGAGATAGAGAGAGACATGATAGGGTACATCCCTCCTACTTCTCTTGATATGCCTTTCCATTCTGATAGTATTATTATTGCAAGAGACATTGAGGGAGACCACATATTTCTCACATCACCTATCTACCCTCTCTGAATTCAGCTACACTATCTGCATTCACTACTTACAAACACAAGCCATTGCGATTATACATTGCTCTGTGAGTGAAAAATCCAGCAGTCACCCCTTTCTTGACTGCACTCACTCTCAAACCTTGGATGCCCTCTTGTGCTTTCTCTATCCTAAATAAAATGAAAAATTCCCCTCACTGGTATCCTGTATGAACCTGTCAGAAGTTTATAGATCTCTATCATATCACCAATCTTCTCCCTGTTTACTAGTGTCTGCAGTCCACAACCCTTTTTACCCTATCTACTGCTGTACTTCATTACCTTGCAAACCAGAACACCAGATCTGTGACAGTAGTCCAGATGAGGTCACAAAGAGGTAAAATGACTTTGTTATCCCTATGTGCCAATGTTCATTTCACATTGCAGTTATCCTCTTGGTTATATTCACAGTCTGTGCCGTATGACTCCAAACTTCAAATTTCCCTACTAGAACTCCAAGATTTCAGACCTAGATCAAGAAAGTGATTTAGTCTGATCACTTTCTTCTCACATAAACCTACCAATATAATGCACCATTAGATATCTCATTACACCAAAGTGCATAACTTTACTTTTACTAACATTGAACTGACAGCCATTGTCACTATCCCAGGCTACTCAAACATACATGTTGGTTGCATTCCTGATCACCCTGCCTATCTTTGTATCATCAGCACATACTTGTGTCTCTTGTCAAATCCTTTCAATTGACATTAATGTAAACATTGAATAACATAGACCAAGGACTGATCCCTGTGGTAAACCACTTATCACCTTAAGTCTTGCAGACCCACATCTCCCATACATCATGTTTTGATATCTGTCAGTCAGCCATCCTTTTAACCAAGCTAATAGTTTATAATTCGATCCCATGTCCTTCAACTTATGTATATTCTCAAAGGCTTTAACTTTTGTCTTACTCAACCCTTTGACACATGCATCCATAACATTATTATAAACTGTGAGCGAGTTACTCAAAAATGAGCCTCCCTTAGTAAACTCATGCTGTTCAGTACAAACATATAAATTCTCTGTCAACCCATTTCTGTATATAATCTCTTATAATTTCCAAAATCTTCACTACCACTCCAGAAATATTGATAAGTCAATAGTCAGACACATCAGTCTTTGTACCACCCATGTGCAGTGGGATTATTATACATTCTTTTCACTCCTGAGGAGTCTTCCCTGTACTGAGACTCAGATTATATTGCCAGGTCAAAGCCAGTTTAGCAAAACACACTGTTAGCATCCATGCTGATACCCATATTGTGAAATTCTTAAGTATATTCTTAAAGAAATTCTTAAAACTGAAATTCTTAATTTATGCAACAACTCTAGTACCTCTTCATACACTTGAGATTCTTCTTCCAATTAGCAGTAACATTGGCTCTATGTTGCATATGCTAGGTTGATAGTTTTTATCATAATAGGTGCTCATTAGTTGAACAATTCTCTTCTACATCAGCCACACATTCATTCTTTCCTTTACTTATGACATAACAATGGAATTCTTTTGGATTGTCTTTAGCTTGCAGATCCAGAATCGTTTTATACTCACACTTAGCTTTCTATTAATTGTTTGTATTATATATACACTCGGGTCTCTTTTTATGTGGATTTGAAGTTATGCGGTGCACTTCCACATATATTTGCCGTTTATTAGTGCATTTGATAAAGGTTTCACTGTATATGTAATTTTACATCGCCAAAATGAAGCCTTATGGCTCTTCCTTTAGTAATTACTTTTATGCACTGACCAAGAGTTCATAAAAGTAATTACTGAAGGAAGAAAGCTTATGAGAATACAATCCTCGGCATCCCCAAGTTGCCTTAGCTTGCACTACTTAAAAGACATGAGCACTGCCCAAGTGTCCATATATTTGTCTTTTATTAGTGCATTTCATAAAGGTTTCACTGGTTTATGTAATTTTACATCGCCAAAATGAAGCCTTATGGCTCTTCCTTGAGTAATTACTTTCACGCACTGATCAGGAGTTCACTTACAAAAAATGCATTTCTCTGACATTTCAATTTCCTTAGTACTGAATGAGAGTTTTTGCTCTATTAAGGTTTTTGCCTGATCTCTGAAGAGAACCAAACAGTTCGAAACAGCTGTCTACAAACATTAGGGTTTGAAATAATGTTTAATCTAGTATCTAGGATTATATTCTTGTAAGCTCTCAGGTCAACTTATAAAGATTTCATACTTTCTACAAACATTAGGCTTTGAAATAATGTTGGATCTAGTATCCACTTTGCTTATGTAATTTTGCATTGCCAAAATGAAGCCTTATGGCTCTTTCTTTAGTAATTCACTGGACAACAAACACAATTTATCTCTGAAATGAAAATAGCAATTCTTTACTAATTTTGATATGCTGAAAATGACAATAAAATCTGGCTCTTGATTAGGAGAGATTCAGTCCATATTGTGTACATATTTATCATTTGGCAACACTATTTCAATCTCCTGATTGCAACGTGTTGCATCATATTGCATCAGCCAATCTTACAAGACAACCCCCATGGCTATTGCATCATTGGCTGATGTAATGCAATTGAATCATCACATCGTTACCGTAAAATGATGCAGTCATTAGTATAAAGTGAAGTTTCGTAGGGTGAGCAAATGTTTGTGGGAATTCCTGGGCTACACTCCCATTTACTCCTGCATCATAAGTAACACACAAGTGATCCCTGCAGCGTAAATTCAGCAGTAGCGATGCCTTGTACTTGTTTTAATGCAAATAACTTTGTTATATTCGCAGGGAAATGGCATTTGTAGCCAGAAAAAGGCCATTACTCCGAAAAAAAGGCCTATCAGCTTTATTTTCGATGTAAGATTGGGACCAGGACAAGGCCTGGGCCCCCACACATATATGCTAAAAATCTTCCAAAGTGGGTGAAAGGCAGTAAAGTGCCGATGCCGTTTGCTGTTCCTACAGTTTGGAGGGAGCCGAACAATCATGCAAATGACTGCTATTTCTTCATGGTACCATCTCTTTCAGGAGGCATCACAAAACAGAAAGAAGTGGACAGTAGCATACCTGAATATACCATCTGCTCTCCGACCAGTTCTGTATGGCGAAGGACTTCCTGTTACCGAACTTCTGAAAGGATTTCCATCAATTCAGAGGATGATGAGGATGGAGATGAACTGATGTTGGGTTTTCCTGAGCCTTCGGCATCTAATGATGATCCATATCTCAGCCATAGTGCATATTCTGCACAACACATTCTCATGCAAGAAGAACTGAATGATTTTGTTCAGTTCGTGACTGGAGCTTTCCAAGGCTAGAGCGGAGTTACTGGGATCAAGACTTCTACAATGAAATCTTCTCAAGGAAAATGTCCGAGTGACTTCGTTTCACACTTGTCGTGAGCAGCTTGCTCCTTATTTCCGAAAGGAAGATGACCTTGTGTTCTGCTATGATATACAGGGTGTTCGGGATAAATTTGACAGTTTCGTAAGGAAAAAGAAAATCTTCTTTGTATCTATTAAATTTAATGAATTGACAAAAAAACATTACAGGCAGAGTTAATTACAATACTATCAACAAGATTTACTCAAAATAACCACCATTAGCATCGATCACAGCTTCAATTCTGCTTCGGAACCTCGAACAAGCTGATGCTACAGTCTCCCTGGGAAGGGCCGCAAAAACTGTTTTAATTTTATCCATTAACTGGGCTTTTGTATTACTGGAAGTGCGATTGGTGTCTTTTTCAACTGCGCCCCATACAAAATAATCCATGGGGTTAAGGTCTGGGGAGTTTGGAGGCCAAACATTTGGACTGGTGAAGTCGTAGAAATTTTCAGACAACCATTTTTGACTTTTCCCAGAGGTGTGGCAAGGGGCCGAATCCTGCTGCCATACATACGGCCTACCATTGGCTACCCTTGTTATCCAGGGCTTGACTACAGTTAGCAACTCCACGAACAAAGCCCGAATTCCAATGCCAGGGTTCTTCAACACCTGTTCCTGCAGATTTGCGAGGAATTCTGCTGTACGAACGCAATCAGATCGTCTGCTAGGGATCTTTCTTCTTGCTACATCCTCGTAGTCACCATTGCAAGTCTCTAGTTCATGCCTGATTGTTTTTACTGTATTCAGGGAGCATTGGGCAGCAGTCGTAATATCCTTATTTTGATGGCGGGCACGAATCATCATGATACAAGTTATTCTCTTCCATGATTCAGGTGGGTTCCAGCTATCCATCCTTTCTGACATCTTGTATATGAATGAAGAAGGGTCCAAACTTTTAAATGAAGAGAAGTGTGTGTTAATACATGTAACTTACGGAAAAATATAATTAATTATAAATATGTCAAATTTATCCCAAACACCCTGTAGATGGCCTGATGAATGTCTCTTCGAATCAAACATTATTTGCATGAATGGTAACTATTCATAGACTTGTTGAAATTAAGTCTCAAGGCAGCGTTGCTGTATAATGAAAACCATCTTCCATCCATTCCAGTCAGACATGCTGTTTACATGAAAGAAAACTAGGACAACCTAAAACAGCTGTTGGACTATCTTCAATACAACAAGTACGGCTGGCATCTCTGGCAACTTGATGATAGTTACTGTGTTGATGGGTCTGCAGCTGGAATATATGAAGAACTGCTGTTTTTTGTGTGAATGGAGCAACCGAGCAAGGACTTTTGCTCGGTTGTTCAAACTTCAAACTCAGTCTGGTTAAAAAAAAAAAAAAAAAAAAAAAAAAAAACCTTTGTAAAAGCCATGGACCAGACCAGATCAGTGAAAATTAGATGGAGTTTTTGTGGGTCCTCAGATCCAAGAGCTGTTCATTGATGAGATGTTCAACAACCTGCTACAGGGTGGAGAGAAAACAGCTTGGGACACATTTCATCTGGTGTCAATGAACTTCCTTGGAAATGTCAAGGCAAAAAACACAAGGAACTGGTTGAGGACTTGTTGTCTCTGTACCACAAACTTGACTGCAACATGTCCTTAAGTTTATCCTGTTCTATCCATTCCAGTTTTTTATGTTCTTGTCTGTCAGTATCTCTCTCTCTCTCTCTCTCTCTCTCTATTGAAGGTTTTCAACAATGCAGACTGGATGCATTTCTTTACAGTGGGATTTAGTTTCTTTTCCACATGATGAATATTTACTTGTAAATATTCATCAAAATACCTGTAAATGTTTTTAATGTATTCTACATTAAAGGTATGTATATCTTTCTGATTCTTATTGTTGCTTCTAAATTGGCATATAATTCCACCAGTGACTTTAAACCATGAGACGCAGTTAGGTTTAACTTGTCACTGCTAATAGTGAAACTACAAGCACTGCTGCTTTGTTTGCCTTACAACAATATCATTTTGACAAATAAAATCTTATCAGCATAGCAATATTTTTATATATATCTTTTATTTCACATTTAAACAAAAGTGAAACAAACAAAACAAAAATCATGTATACAACAGTTGTAACTCTTCAGGCCTGTGTCTTATAATTGACATCTTTATGTATGATACACAGTTTTTCTTCCAGATCATCCTTTAAAAAAAAAAAAAAAAAGAATCTCTTGCTTAATAAGTTTGTGCATCCATTTCACTCTTATCCTGTTTATTCAAACTGTAGGAACAATTTTGATACTGCATCATTAATGTATTTTTTGTAATACTTCCGATGCACTGATAATATCCTTCTTATCTAGTAACCATACCATGGGATCAAACCTAGTATTCTTTGCAGGTGGTCATAATTTATTCAGCTTATAATAAATTTAGTTTAATCCTTTATCCAAGTGTGAGCAAACAAAGTTTGCGCCTGAAAGTATCTTCAGGACTGGGGTAAGGTGGTACAACACCAGGGAACTCCTTACCCTTACCCCAGTCCTGAAGATGCTTTCAGGTGCAAACTTTGTTTGCTCACACTTGGATAAAGGATTAAACTAAATGTATTATAAGCTGAATAAATTATGACCACCTGCAAAGAATACTAGGTTTGATCCCATGGTATGGTTACTAGATAAGAAGGATATTATCAGTGTATAGGAAGTACTACAAAAAATACATTAATGATGCAGTATCAAAATTGTTCCGACAGCTCCTTGCAGCATGTCAGCTGTATGTGATATGTTTTTTGTATCACATTATTTTATGAAATGAGCAAAATAAACATCATTGAATAAATCTTTTGCCATTGACTCTGACTCATTTCACAATCACATACCATCTGATTCATGTTGATGTAATTTTCTCCCACTCACAGCAACATATCTCCCCTATTGATCATGTTTGAATTAATTTATTTTATTGTCAAAATCTCTTTTCCATGATCTAGTTAGGGTACCCACCAAGTTTGAGGGTATTTCTTCCATTGGTTCTCTCTACAGATTGCTCTGAATATGGGTACTATAATTTGAATTTATACACTTTTAGCCAAGACAGAATGCAGTTTGATTAATTTTGAAATTGTTTTTCTATTCTCATTCATTCAACATCCAAAATGAACACTTAATAGCCAAGTTCATGAGAGAGAAGAGATGTTGTGTTGGAAGAAGCCCTAGTCCTATCTCTGCATCCTTTACAAGCTATGTAAAGGTCTACTTCCACTTATTTTGCTTTGACCAATCTCAACATTAGTTCAATCTTTCTTGAAAGATTTGTGATCCTGTATTTATTTCCATGTTACATTCTAGGCAAGTTTGCAAATTCGGTGTCAGTTCTGTGGTGTGGAAACATATTCATTTCCTGATAAGAGCATAACTCTTAATTAGATAGTAGTGATAAGAATAACAGAATTAATTAATACAAAGAATTTAATATGAACAAAAAAGATTTATTAATACCTGCTACAACAGATTAATAAACAAACATTTAAAATATTTATCAACTTAATTGGCATTAAACACTTCTCATACAAGCACATTAAATCAACCATGTTGCGTGTTAACATTTTAAGCAGTATTCAAATCTCACCTTACTAGAATATTTAGACATTAAAGATTAACTTCTCAGCCTACTAGAATCCTTAACTTGGAATCGTTTTCATGAAATACATCTAGTTAACATACTTCAGCACATAAATTTGATAAGGATTTTTACCAAACCATAAAGTGTAAAGGAGAAAGGAAATCTCTTCTTATTGGAAGTATCCACTTAGGCATAAACAATCTTTTGGAGAACCTTAGTTCCAGGTAGGCTGGCAAAGCTTCCTTCTGCTTCAAGGATGTTGGTCTACTTTAGAACTTGAAATTTTCTCAATAGCTTCTATCTAGGTGACTGACAGCTGTTTTGACAATCTATTGTCTCTCCAAATTAATAATTGATGAATTATATTTATAACTGACAATTTTTGATCATCCTTACTTGTCTACCAACAAATTAGTTTTGACACATAATATCGTGATGATAGGAATCTTTATATGGACTTTTTCAATTGAAGGTGAGCTAGCCGATCTCATACGGAGGTAGCAGGTTTTTTTTTCCCGGAAATCAGGTTTTTCATCCCATATAGAGACAAATTGGCCCTTCAGAACACACACAATTTACAGATAAAAAATACTAGTTGTGGTGGTGGTGGGCAGTAGATGGCATTGATTTAGATGATTGGTAATAGAGGTTCGGTGTAGTTGTGGAAATGGAGAGTTGTATAGTAGGTGTCCTCCCTCGATGAGTCTTCGGACTCCTTGGAGGTGTCACAAATAATAATAACTCCATTCTCTTATGTGTCTTTGTATTGTGTATCATATTCTCCTCATGACTTTTCCGCCTCTCCCTTTATGTGTTGAGTACATGTATCCTTCAGTCACGATGCACATGTGCAACATTATCATTATGCAAATTATCACTATGGTTACATAGTGATAATTTGCATGATGATGCATGTCATGAATCATAGTGACATTGCTTGGATGATGTTCTTATTTTACATTTGTAAAAGTTTTGAGTGTAGCATAAAATTTATTGCATAATACTGAATTCTTGCATTTCATTTACTACAGGAACAGGTGCAATAATAAGGCTTCTCTGATCTGATAAACCTTATAAATACATTATATAAATCAAGTGGATATTAAATCCAGCATTATTTTAGTAAATACTTATAAATACAATTTTTATTTGGCTTACATGAAATGGGATAGTGTTTACTTTGCTGTTAGACAGTAGGATTTTTCTTGAAAATAGTAAATTTTAAATATTTTAAATTTCATACAAGGCACCTACTCATTTTCACAATAATGAGGAAAAAAAATTCTGAAATTTGAAATGATTTTGAGTATATTTAGAGGTTGCAGTGATTAGTGTTTAATATTGCTCTAAATAAAATTATGTAATTTGCTTTTTTATCTAAAAAATCTACTTCAATGCCCAGAGTGAATTTCTTAATTTTTTTTAAATGCCTGAGCATGCTTAAATTTTTTTAAACATATTCAGGTTGCAAATATATGTATTGTAGTTTGCTTATTATGCATATTTCAGTATGTAAATCTTAACATGCAGTCTTGATCTCCTAAATGTTCATTAAATTTGTTACAATTTTTACTGAATTTTTTTATTTATTATATAGAAGAAGATGAAAGGGTTCATCATAGAATAAAACTAAACTTTGAAAATAAGGATCATGCTAGTATACATGTGATATTCTTTGGAAGTACGGAAGTAAATACAGACATAAAATTCAAGTCTTTTTTTTTTCCTTTTTGATCAGCTGTATGGACCATTGATGAACTGAGTTCAATAATGGAAGTACCAGCATCAGCCTTGCGTCGTAAAATAACATTTTGGCAAAGCCATGGTATATTGCAGGAACAACAACCTGATGTTTTTGTGTTAGTAGAAGAACAACAGGATCACTGTCAAGAAATGTTAGTAGTTGAGGATGAAGAGAAAGAATCTGTTACAGCATCATCTCAAGATCAAAAAGAAGAAGAATTACAGGTAAAATTGATTGTAATATTTGTATCATAACCAAGTATATTATAATTCCTTTAGCAGAAATCTTATCTGTTTTAATGATGATTGTCTGACTGGCTATTCCACATTCAGATTACACTATTGAACTCCATGAATAAATTTATCATGATTTATCCATGTATTATTGGAATACAGAAATACAATGGTTCATCTCCATTTCATGCAGTGGTTTAAGATTCACTTTTCAGTTTCCCTTTCTTTGTCATTTATTTTAAGTATACAAATGATATAAGAAACATTGCTAACTGTTTAGCTATTACATTTAATTTTCAAAATCTTTTTCTAAAGAAAATAGAATTTTTCTCCCATAAAATATATAAAATAAATACTTTGAATTTACATTCATGAATTATTGAATTAATTAGATTGAGATGGCATACTTCAAATCGAAAAAGTTTGGTTTAGATACATGAGAGGTGTTCCACAAGTAATTCTTGAACATATGCAGCACTTTGCATGTGAGACCTTAAAATACGGTCTTGTTTTGTTCCTTCATCCCTTGGCTATTAAATATCCAGTGGTGTATGATTGAAGTTGTATTTCTCATGTTATTACATATTCAACAGATGAGACATTTGTAAAAAAAAAACAGCATATAGTAATTGAATTTTTTGATGCTTTATGTATCATAAAATGCTGTTGAAATTCACTGCTGATTATGAGGTTTTTATGGTGAAATGCAGATATGAGCACTTGGAAGAAGAGTGATAGTAAAGTTGGACTGAACATGAAGTCGATTGCCAGTAATGTTCAATGTTACTTAAAAGAAGGGTGCCTTTCCATACAGAATCATGACATATTTTATGATGATGCTTTTCACAAAATTGTAAAAACAGCCTCTATATACAAAAGTTGGGTCCATCATTATATTTTGGTCTATAAAATATTTGGCAATTGAGACCAAAAAAAAAGTTTAAATCTCCTCACCCTACAGGAAAATACCAGTTGACTGTCTTTTAAGACATCATTATTCATCAGGACTATTGGGTGAAAGGACAACAATAAATTCACAAATTGATGAGAAGACCATTGAGAAAGGTTGCACATGAGCGCATTCACTTTAATGTGCAACTTACATTGCCATGGATAATTGGATATGAAGTTGTGAAACATACAGCCCTGGACTTGACTCTTTCATACTTCTCTTTGTTTCCTAAATTGAAAGCATATCAAGGGTATCTATTTTGAACATGACAAATAATTCAAATTATAAGTGAGAAAATGTTTCTGGAAACAGAGTTATGTTTGCTACAGTGGCTTTGAACAACTTGTTACGTTGTGAAGAAAACATACTGAAAGAGAAAGGAGATTATTGAGAATGGTGTATGAAAATAAAATACATACTGTGAACAATTCTTATTATTTCGCTGAAATATGATTAGACATACAGGATAGTGGACAAAAGTCAATAGACAAAAGAAATTATGGGAAATTGTACCTTGATGTGAGAACAATGTTTATGTGCGGCAGAAATGAATACATATAAGTTGGAGAAGATAGAATAAGAGTGGGGAAAAAATTTGGACCATTTTGTTTTGGTCAAAGAAATGAAGGACAAAGGTTATTAGATTTCTGCATCAGAAGTGACCTCTAAATTAGAAACTGAGAAAAGACAAAGCCATGGATTTACAGTGTATAGTTGGATAAGTGAAAATTGATAAGAGATTATTTGATCCTTGATAAGAAATGGTGAAGAGAAGTGAAAAGTTTTTGCTTTTGATGAAGATCATAAGGCTTCTTATAGCCATCTTTAAGGTATAGAAAATAAATATGGCAAAAAAAAAAAAAAAAAAAAGCCAAAGCTATGGATGTTAAAATAGGCCAAGTAAAGCAAGAATCTAAGTCTCAGTTCAAGTCCAAGGCTATGAGTTAATTACTGATAATGTAGATGAGAACTGGAAAGAATTTCAAGATATAATGGAAGAACAAGTGGAAGGAAAATATGAAACATTGGTAGAATAAGTGTGTTAAAGAAGCAATCAAAAAATAGTTTTTCAGAACTTCATAAAGACTAGATCAAATGAAGAGCCATGCTGAGAAAAATAAGTCAAGAGGAAAAGATAAAAAGCTGGGTTGAATTTACACATAAATATGAAGAAAATATTAATGGGAACAAGAAATAATGAGGAATCAGGTGTTTTTAATAAATGGAATGGAAGTGTCGTGACTGCTAGAAGAGAAAGATTAGGATGACGAGACATTATTATTTTGGAGATGAGTTTAACAGAGACTTCATAGTGAATATAGAAATGAGAGCGATAACAAGGAAATAGGTCTGGCGGTGGTTGAAAAAGCATTGATGAAAGAAGGTAATAACTGATAATTGAATCAGTGGGATTATTGTCACAATATATAAAGAAAGCACAAAAAGAGAGCATAGCAACTATAGAAGAATAATATGACTGTGTCACTGTGGAATAATTTATGAAAGGATAATGATAACAAGAACAAGAGATAAAATAGATAAAATAAAATGTCTCTCCATCATGGAGAAATATTCTCAGTGTGTTCTCCATCATTTGAGAATTTGGAAAAATCCTATTATAGCATTTCTTGATTTGGAAAAAGCCTTTGATAAGCTCCATTGGGAAAAAGTTTGGAAACGTTATGCATAGGAAAAGCAGAAATAGTTACAATCAAGAGCATATATGCTAAATTTAAGAGCTGTTCAAAGACTAATTTGGTAATTCCGAGTGGTTTGCACTTAATAATGGATTATTACAAGGAAGTATCTTATATGAATTACAGTTCATTGTGGTGATGATTGTTCTGAATATGATTAATGACCAGAATGGAGAAAAACAACTGTGCTTGCAGATGATGATGATGTGGTGATTTGGGTACATTTAGAAGAGTTACAGGATAAAACAGACAAATGAAACAGTGTGACACAGAACCATGGGTTACATGTTAATAGCTAGAAGAATGACAGCATGGTTTTAAATTGTAAAGAAAATGCACAAGTTAGCAGTGTTAGACTCAGTGGGCAAGTCTTTGAAGAGTAGTGAACATTTAAAATATTTGGGAAGTGTGCTTTCTAGTGATAGAAGTTCAAGGAAGAGTTCACTGGACCAAAATTTTTTAACAGTGTAAGCTATTCTGGAACAGCGAGGTCCTATTAAAGAGTAAGCCTTGATTAACAGCAGTTACTTTTTGGCTATTTGGTCTTATGCAGTAGGCTAACCAAAAAAAAGACATAATACTAGCAACGGAAATGAAAGTTTTGAGGACATGTTGGCAAAAACAAGGAAAAATAGAATAAGGCATGTAGACATTAAGAATGTTTTGGGACTAGAAAGTATTGAAGAAATGTTTGTAATTCTTGTTTGAAGTGGTTTATAAGCATATAATGATAATGAATTTATGAAGAACAACCATGTATGAAATGAAAAGAAAATTGAGGGGAAAAGACCAGGAGGAAGACCACAGGAAATGTGGAGATACTAGATAAGAGAAGCTTTAGAAATTGTGCTGGTTCAGTGAAACCTGAACTGGCACAATGTCCATGAATAGAGAAAATGGAGGATAGAAAGAAATGGAGAGCATTGATCTACCTGACCTGACAGTTTCTTCTGACAAATTCTAAATCAGAACAGTTTTTTAACCATGAGGAAAGTTTATCAATAAATGTCAGCTCCAGAAAAGGAATCTCATTTATGCTGAAGAATGATATGGAGAATTTAAAGCATTGAATGGGCCAATATTTGAGTAGGGATGCACAATATACAGTCTCTCCCTGTCGAGTCAAGCCTGCTTTCCGTTGGTGTGGCCTAGAACAGCGAGCACCAGAACCCATCCACAACAGGGGCTCTGGTGCTTTCAGCGAGCATTCCTATGCAAAAGGATATCTGGTCTAGTTGGCATTTCCTCCAACTAGAAAAGTGTCGTTTTGCAGCAGGAATGCTCACTGAGGACATGGCCTATTTTCCACAATAAGCGCCAGAGCCCTTGTTGTGGAAATAGGCCATGCCAAGAGAAGACAAGCTTGACTTGACAGGGAGATACTGTATACTGTGCATCCAATTTCACTACTGGCCCATTCAATGGTAGATGATCTTCATTGCTTAGTGAAACACCACCACCCTGCTTATTGGGAGCCTGAAGTGGCAAATGCTATGTTTGGTCTCCAGTGCAGAGATTCTGACCTCGATACCTCCCCTCTTCTCCATGTAGTGTGAGTGATACCCTTCAAGGACATACATAATGCACTTAGAAACCGAGCCCCTCCTCCATTATGAGGACAGCAGTTATGATGCCGGTAATGCAGACCGGCAGCCAGATAGAAGAAGACTTGTTACTGACTGGACCCTGACCAGTCAGTAATAAGCCAGGAGGCTTCCCAATCAACCAGTGCATAATATTGCTGCCAGGTCATGCCTGTTGAGGAAGTCTGGCATGTGGGGAAGCATTGTCTAGGCTACAGAATGGCAAGGAGACTGGTCTCTGTCTGTTTGGTGTCATGTTCACGAGTCTATTCCCCCCCCCCCACACACACACATACATGCACACACTGCATGTCCCCACTCTTTCCTTTCATCTAAAAATAAACCAAACCTGAAAAATGAAACAGACAATGACAGCAACACTTTGAACAAAACAAATCTTCCCTCAACAGTCAGTTCCTTTAAATAGAACAAACCAAACACAATATTCCAAATATACCAGGATTCCTACCAAAAAAAAATCATTTCCACTTTACAAACATCCATGGCATAAATTCCAAAATAATCAACATTCATCACCACTTATAGACATCCAAACCAGACTTCCTTCTCCAAACAGAAACCTAAATTATAGCTACAGTTCACCTTCAGTGCCCAAATTATGCTCTTCATGATTCAAAAGTGGCACTTGTGCCTTTGTACTTTCTGACATTGCCTACCACACAGTGCCAAATTTAGGAACCCTGCTTTTGGCTTTCTCTGGTTGAAGGTTTCCTTGCCCCACTTAGTAACATTCATCTACTGCATTTATCGGTCTCCAAACTTTGAAAAGCACAAAGACCTCTTCACCTTCCTCTCCATGAAACCTGACCATCTACAATCCAGGCTATCTGAATGGTGAAGTCATCGTCCTAGGTAACTTAAATGTTCACAACTCCAATTGGCACCCCTTCTCTGACACTACTGATCAAACTGGACGTGATGCAGAAGTTTTGGTTATAAGCAATGATCTAACACAGATTGTGCAATTACCTCCCCAAATTCCAGATAATCCCCTCCACTTTCCCAATACCCTTGATCTTTTTCTAACTATTTTTCCTTCCATACACACTATAGAGGTTATCTCTCCTCTTGGCAACTGACTGCAATCTTGTGCGAGTTTCTAGTCTCACAGAGTGTCCCTCTGACCACACCCAACCTCATGTTCTATGACACTACAAAGATACAAAGCAGGATGATTTCCAGAACTACTACTCTTCTTTCCCATGGCATGACTATTGCTTCTGCTTTTCTGACCCAGACACCTGCACTGAGCAAGTCACAGAAATCGTTCACATCATCAGGAAGACATTCATCACTCATTCCATCCAAAATTTCTGTACACTTTCCAAGCCCTGGTTCAACAGAAGATGTATGAAAGCAGTCAAAGAAAACAATTTGGCTTACAGTTGGTGGCTTGCATCAATAACCCAACTTCATATTCAGCCTATGAAGTACATAATAAATGTAAATCAGTTATCAGCAAATCTAACATCATAAAGGCTAATTGCATAAAACTGATCTGTTGTTCCAAAGGTACCAAGCCTTCTGGTCACTCACAAAAGCCATCTGATGCAACTTTTGCTCACCTGCACCTCCACCTCTCTCTCTCCCATCCAGATGGCACCACTGTTACAGCATCCAAAGAAAAATACTGACCTCATAGAATCACTCTTTACCTCTAACTCCTCCATACACAATGAAGACAAATCACCTCCTTCCATACCAGCAACTGAGCACCATGTGCCTAATGTGGCCTTTTGGCAGAAAGACAAAAGAATTTGTTTCAATAAGGAAATACCATGAATAGGCATATTTCAATGAATTATAATACAGAATAAAGTCACATAAAATATTATTTTATTAGTATAATTTTCACCTAAGTATCAAAGGCATCTTAAGTACATGTAAAAAGCTAATTGAAAAATACCTGATAATTCCAAAAGATGCCACCTTAAGTAGCTAATTTAAGATAAAACTAAAAAAGGTTCATTAAATTTCCTAATTTTTCTTAAAAAATTTCCTAAAAGAGTACTATCTCTCCTACAAAGGGGTTAGACATAGAACATTGGATCTGTTTAAGTTAGGAGAGTGAAGTAAAGTTTCACATGTTTCTTTATTCAGTATAAATTATATATTTAGTTTAATCCTTTATCCAAGTGTAAGCAAACAAAGTTTGCACCTGAAGTATCTTCAGGACTAGGGCAACTCGCGGCAAAGGTGGACTGACTTCACATCACTTGCCTTAGTATCCCATAATGCAAAGCCCATCTCCTTGCAGGTATGTATAATGCTATGCATTAGATACCTCAATAAAGGTCAAACCGGTCTGGGTAGTGACCCTTCTCATAATGTATAGCATTATACATGTCTGCAAGGAGATGTGCTTTGCATTATGGGATACTAAGGCAAGTAATGTGAAGTCAGTCCACCTTTGCCAGAGTTGTCCCAGTCCTGAAGATACTTCAGGTGCAAACTTTGTTTGCTTCCACTTGGATAAAGGATTAAACTAAATATATAATTTATATTCTAACCAAGTTAAAAAAACTTCCAACATCTTTATTCAATATCCTGAGCCTAAACAGTCTGGATTTGCAGAGCATGCTATAAACACTAGACATAGAGTTCATTGGAACAAAACAAGTCATTAGCCACTGAAACCTTATCAAAATGGACTAATAGAAAGTGAATATATAGATGCTTGGGCAGTGTTTATGTGTTCTAAGTAGTCCGTGCTAAGGCAACTTGTGAATACTGGTGAGTGTATTCCCATAAGCTCTCTGGTCAACTTATTTTTACGAAACTTTTATAGTTTCTGTTCTGCATTTGGCTTTGAAATAATGCTGGATCTAATATCCACTAGACTTAGAGCCAAACTAAAGCCTTTTGGCTCTTTATTTTAGTAAATAAAAGGCGAGTCCTTCACAAAAGTCGGTTCCTCATGGAACAGCTTTATAAAGAAACACATGAAATTTTACTTCACTCTCCCAACTGAAACAGATCCAATGGTATACATCTATCCCCTTTGGGAGGGGGGGGGATAGTACCTTTTAAATCAGCTAATTTTTCCTAACTTTATTTTATTTAATTGCATATATATATATATATATATATATATATATATATATATATATATATATATATATATATATATATATATATATATACAGGGTGTTCGGGATAAATTTGACAGTTTCGTAAGGAAAAAGAAAATCTTCTTTGTATCTATTAAATTTAATGAATTGACAAAAAAACATTACAGGCAGAGTTAATTACAATACTATCAACAAGATTTACTCAAAATAACCACCATTAGCATCGATCACAGCTTCAATTCTGCTTCGGAACCTCGAACAAGCTGATGCTACAGTCTCCCTGGGAAGGGCCGCAAAAACTGTTTTAATTTTATCCATTAACTGGGCTTTTGTATTACTGGAAGTGCGATTGGTGTCTTTTTCAACTGCGCCCCATACAAAATAATCCATGGGGTTAAGGTCTGGGGAGTTTGGAGGCCAAACATTTGGACTGGTGAAGTCGTAGAAATTTTCAGACAACCATTTTTGACTTTTCCCAGAGGTGTGGCAAGGGGCCGAATCCTGCTGCCATTCATACGGCCTACCATTGGCTACCCTTGTTATCCAGGGCTTGACTACAGTTAGTAACTCCACGAACAAAGCCCGAATTCCAATGCCAGGGTTCTTCAACACCTGTTCCTGCAGATTTGCGAGGAATTCTGCTGTACGAACGCAATCAGATCGTCTGCTAGGGATCTTTCTTCTTGCTACATCCTCGTAGTCACCATTGCAAGTCTCTAGTTCATGCCTGATTGTTTTTACTGTATTCAGGGAGCATTGGGCAGCAGTCGTAATATCCTTATTTTGATGGCGGGCACGAATCATCATGATACAAGTTATTCTCTTCCATGATTCAGGTGGGTTCCAGCTATCCATCCTTTCTGACATCTTGTATATGAATGAAGAAGGGTCCAAACTTTTAAATGAAGAGAAGTGTGTGTTAATACATGTAACGTACGGAAAAATATAATTAATTATAAATATGTCAAATTTATCCCGAACACCCTGTATATATATATATTCATTTTTGTAAATTAACTGACTTAAACCCGAGAATTATAACACAATGACATTTATTTGAAAAAAACACAACATGTTTCGTCAAAAATGACTTCTTCAGGCGATAAGAACATAGAAAGATAATAAAAGACACTTAAATTAACATTGACACACTCTAAAGCTATACAATTATAAAGCCGTAATATTCGACTGTAAATTACAGTTATTATGAGCTTGAACTACAGTCCGAGTTAAAGTTCTATTGTTGTACACCTGTGCGTGTGTGGAATCACGCGATCTCCAGTATCTAATAGTAGAGTTGAAAGAGTCTGCCAAATTATAGCTAAGATTATTATTCAAATGAAAAGGGTCTAAGGTGATTTCCCTTGACTCGACAATGCGGCGCTCTATTTCATCATGGCTGATGTGTAGGTTTGAAGTCAATGTCCAATTTATTTCATGTTGGTGGCCTTCGTTGTTCGTGTTTATTGAAAGCAGGACATGGCCTGACAGAGCAGTTGCTCTGGTTCTCTTATAAGCAATGTCTCTCTGGTGCTCTTCGAAACGTAGTAAGATAGATTTCTCTGTCTGCCCATAGTAAGGCTTTCCGCATTCACAAGTGACCTTGTATACACCTGGGAATTGTAGAAGGTTGTGAGGTTGTTTATAGTTGTTGAAGCGTGATATTATTTTTGGCAGAGTCGAGAAGCCCGTTTTTATGTTAAACTTCTTTAGAATTCTGCTCAGCTTTTTGGATAGTGTGCTGATATATGGCAAGACGATATGACCTTTGGAGTCGTCCTGTGATCTCTACGTTGTTACGTTGACGGCGGGATAATTGGTTGTTAATACTTTTTAGAGAGTAGCCATTGTTTTTAAAGGTCCATTTAAGATGTTGTAGTTCCTTTTTCAGTTCTTCTTCATCCGACAGTACAGATCTTGCACGATTCGCTAGAGTTGATATAATACCCAACTTTTGCGCTGGATGGTGATGGGAGGACACATGCAAATATCTGTCTGTGTGTGTTGGCTTTCTAAAAATAGAGACTTTAATTGATTCAGGCGTCTTGGTGAGTTTAACATCTAGGAAGCAGATGGAACTATTTTCTTCAATCTCCATAGTCAATTTTATATTTTGATGGCGGTTGTTTAAGTGGTCGAGAAACTTGTTAAGATTCTCAGTACCATACTCCCATATGAGGAATATATCGTTCACATATCTAAGCCAAATTTTTGGTTTTAAAGTAAAAGAGGAGATCGCCTTTTCTTCAAAGTCCTCGAAAAAAATGTTGGCTAACACAGGAGAGAGAGGGCTTCCCATAGCTAATCCTTTGACCTGTTTGTATAGTTTACCTTCGAATTCAAAATAGCCAGAGTTTACACAGTGAGATAACAGAGAGAACATTTTATTTGAAATCTTGTTTTTTAAAATATGGAGAACGTCCTGTGTCGGAACGTTGGTAAAGAGTGCTACCACGTCAAAGCTCACCATGATATCAGAAGATTTTAGTTTTAGGTCCTTTATTTTAGAGACAAAATCTGTTGAGTTTTTAATATAAGAAGATTTTCCCGCATAAGCTTTTAACGATGACGCCAAATATTTGGATAACCTGTATGTGGGTGAGTCAATGCTGTCTACTATAGGTCTCAGTGGATAGTTTTCTTTGTGTACCTTCGGGAGTCCATATAACCTTGGAATGAGGGTATATATATATATATATATATATATATATATATATTTTTTTTTTTTTTTTAATAAGTTAGGAAATTTAATTATCTTTTTTAGTTATGTTACATTAACTACTTAGGTGATGCCTGTTTTAATTCTCACTTATTGTTTGATTAGCTTTTTACATATCTTGAAGATGCCTTTGATACTTAGGCAAAAATTATACTAATAAAATGATATTTTACATGAGTTTATTATTGTATTATAATTTATTTAAACATAAGAAGAATATTAGATAACCTGAACACTACGAAATTGTTTGGTAACAATGCCATCTTTCGTATTGTACTCAAACTTTGTGCTCCAGAGCTAACACCTGTCCTCTATCGTCTCTTCAATCCTCTATACTCGGCTTACACCTATCCATCTCATGAAAACTAACATATATCCAACCCATTCCAAAAAATGGAGACAAAAGCCTATCACTACAAATCGTATCCAAAACTTTGCCAACAATAGCACTCTCTATTCATCCTAATCCTCCCACAAGTCATGTAATTTCCAGACATCTCTTAGAACAAGATTGTCTACAACCAGTGCCTTAAACTCTGATCTCCATACCATCCATCCTTCAATGGTGCAAGGATTACCTAGTCACCTTCAATGCCTCCAAAATGCAGTCTTGCTTTTTCTCTTGCAAAAGGGATATCAGCTCACCTTCCCTCATCCTCAGTAATACACACACATCACCAGACAGGATGAACTATCTCTCCTTGGACTGACATTTACCTCCAAACTCTCTTGGCTCAAACACATCACATCAGTAGCTTCCACAGCTAATAAAAACATAAACATTATTTTCAGCTCAAGAAGCTATTTTACTCCCACCCAGCTACTAATCCTATATGAATCCCAAATCTGCCCATCCTTAGAATACTGTTCACACATTTGGAGTGGTGCACCTAAAACCTCCATAAAAATTCTTGATGCTATCTAGAGGAGAGCAATTTGACTAAAATGATCTGGAACAGCCTTCCCCATGATGCATTTCCCAACAGTTTCAACCTACAGCTCTTTAAGAAGAATGTCAATGAGTTTCTTCTTTCTCAACACCCCTACCTGCACTTCACAGACAATACCGATGTGCTATAGGTTCTTGTACCTCTTGGGGAGGGGGGATCTTAATGTATAGGATGTTTGGGCACCTCAGGATAGAAAATTATAATGAAATGTACTTAACACAACTATCCAACTTTTCTCCTTCAAATTGACTTCCCTTGCAATCTAAAATAGCATCCAGTTTGTTACTACAGAAACCATTTTTGGAATGTCTGTTTTATAAGATCTTAAAATCTGTGATCTTCTGAACTGAAATATGCTAACATAGTTTGGTCCTCTGGAATGAATTATTGATTATCATCTTCATCGGATGCTTAAAATCAGCTTGTGTTTGTTGTTTGAATAGATTTGTTTGATTTTTTGGCCTGCTGGAAATTTTCCATCATAGAAGATATATCACTGATGCTATCATCATATCTAATACCCTTAAATCTCAAATCTCCACTGTCAAATGGTTCTGAAATTAATTTTCTCAGCAACTCTATGATATATTCTGTTTCCTTTCTACTGTTTACTGTCTCCTACTTTTGAGTATGTTGTGTAATTAAAATCACACCTAATGATTACTTGAACCTGCTGAACTGATTAATATATATATATATATATATATATATATATAAAAGCTGGTGAGGGCTTTTAATTAAATTACTTTCTCACTGCCATTTATGCCAATCGCATTTTCACTACTTTGCATGTTCGCTGTCTTACCTTTCACCAACATCACTAACTCATGCCAATTTCACCTGCTGTCTTACTGTTACCATTCCAGCACTCATCCATGCCATCAACTCTGTTTACTCCTGTAGCTGCATCCACAATCTTTTGTCCGCTCCCACTCGAATTCAATGATATCTCATAATCCTTAAGTATGTTACATTTCTTGCACACCCAAACTCTCTTACTCTCTCTCTCTCCTATTAATCCTCTCTACATAGATATCTTCAATCTCTCCCCAAGCATACCTACTACATTCATGCAACATCTCAACAGTTTTGAAAAATCCATGCCACTTGCATTTGTCTTTCACACCATTCTATGTTTCACCACTATTTTACTCATGCTCAAAGTTGCACACAAGAAACACAAAGAAATTTAATAAATACAGAACCTTAATTACACCGAACACCGCCTACTGATCACAGCTATCATACAACAATATTTAAATAACTATCACCACACACAATTTTAAAATTTAAACTTTTCACAGCAGTCTCGACAAACACAGCTCTCTCTCTTCACCACCTAGTTCAGTTTAGCAATAAGTCACTATGTAAAGTGATATATACATAAGCTGGGCATCAGCCAGAACAATCAACAGTCCCACTGCTTTGGTTCAAACAATATCATGACTGCGTTTTAGTTCTGTTAAAGAGATTGTTCTTATAAAGATTGTTTTTATACTCTGAGTGTTTATTATTTACAGAAGGGTTCAATTCCGATTGGTGCAATGACTTTTAACTGCCTCTTTTAGAATCCGGAAAAATCACTGACTCAAGACCAAATAAAAAATACATACATTTAATGAAACTAAAACATTATGTACACTTTAAATAAAAGTATGTAACTACAAAATACTGGATCCAAGGCCTTCCAAAATAAATCTACACTTTAGAGATTTTCTTATAAAAAATATTAAAATCACCCATTCTCTGACACATTCTATTACTGGATTGTTTAACATATACCTAATCATGTCTGCCATACTAAACACCTGTTTTCACAAAAAAAAAATTGTTCATCAGAGTCAGTTTCTTTGTTAAGCCCCTTCTGAAAATATAAACATTTTCTTCTTCTTTTCCATAAGATCTTTTCTTTTACCCTTATGTAGCATATAATATTATTCCTCCTGTCTCACTGAAGTATAAATATTTCTTATCTCTTGCAGTTCTATTTGATGCACAATTTACTGTACCAGACAAAAAAAAAAGTTTCTTCTACTACTTCATAAACATATCTAAGTTGAGTTAATTCTGTTGCCTTTTCAATTCAAAATAACAAATAGATCTGGTGTCCTTAATACAGATGAAACTTTCCATTCAGCATTTCTTCGAACATTCAGTTAGAACATCAACTGCAATATCTTCTTTTATTTACTAAATACTTGTCGATAGTCACAACTCCTCCAGTAAAGACTCACAGTTCTATGATTCCTTTTTTGGAATCTTGTATTAAAATGTATTCAAATTGTATTCAAATCAGCATCTTCAGAACACAAATTATGTGTTATAAGCACACACAGCACTCAACTTGCTGGCCTAGCTAGCATGTACACTCTCCAACCAATTCTACAGGTTCGAATCCTGTCATCAGCATAAATTTTTTTTATTATCTTTAGGCGAGAAATCAATTCCATCGTCTGCAGTGTGAGACCACTGCTTATTGGAGGGTTGAAGTAGCTAGAAAATATCTATGTTTGGTCTCTAAAGCCAGGTTTCTAGACTGTGTAAGAAATAAGTATAAAATACAACAAAAAAAAAATATATATATATATATATATATATAAATTAATAAAAAAAATCCTTAGCCAAAACACAGTAGGAATGTACTATGGATTTATACATTTTCATGAGCAGGAATCACATTTAAAAAAAAAAAAAAAAAGCCATTGTAGAAACAGTTCCAATTGTAAATGACGAGTAATTCACGTTCTGTAATGATGCCCCTGGAGGGCAGTAGAACAGGCTAAAATAATACTTAATTCAGAGAGGTCAGGCTGAATATGGCATCGTTTATGTACCCTGGATATAAGTGATGGGAATGGTTTTGCTGTGATTTTGTGCCTGGTGTGAGAGGTCATGTGGTATTTTAGCTATTTTATAACAGTTGTTGCCATTAGGTAAAAAGTGTTGCAAAGATGACTGACTTCTATGGCAAGAGCTGTGTCAATCTATGTGTAAGTGTTTGGAGTATGCCATACTGCTGGGATGGATGAAGGGCAGCATTTTCACACAGAGTTGGGGCTATTTGTTCTGATAACAGCAGCAGCTCTTGCCACATAGTTCAGTCATCTTCAACTCTTTTTTAGTACCTATAGCCCTCAGACAAAATATTGCTTACCTCCTATCCCTCTAGCACCTGCTCAGAGCTGCACACAGGTTCTCATTGAGCAACACTATATCACACAGTATCAAAGAAAAAACTACCTGTGATACATCTGAAATGATAGCCAAAGTTGTTCATAATGTTCATGTTTTCAAACCATACATCCAGCTAGCAACCTTCAGCCATGCTCCCAAATAATAACTTCATTCTTTTGCATGTCCTGAAGTGTATAAATTTCCATGTGCCTGAAACTTAATCTTCTTTGTACTAACCAATAGACCTGTTAACTTCTGCCTTGAAGAACATAAAAATGATATCTACTGTCATTAGTATGGCAAGTTAGGACTGGCAAACCATGTTCTGGATATCCCATTACACAGGATTTAATGAAAAAGACAACTGTGCTGAACAGAGGTTGCTATTTGCTACAGGAATGAGAGACTATTTTTAAAATCAGCATCAACTATAAAATACTCCATTAACCTAAATAAGTATAGCTGCATTAATTTGCCAAAAATCTAGATGGCAGTCATTCTAAGACCACATTTAGCCTTATTCCTTTGAATTAACTTTATCTTGCCTCTAGCAGGCATTATGAGAGAACGTTGCTTCCTTTTCAGTTATAATTTGTAGTATAAAGATGTTCATTTGAAATCCAGTAAAATAGTAGCAATTCAATAAATTTATTTTGCTCCTTTCATATTGCTGATAACATGAAGTGTTTGCTATAAAATTCTAAACGAGGCAATGTTCAGTCTTGAGGCAGTTCTACAACATAGTTCTTGTCAACATTACTGTGCACCTGCTAGTGCTATTCACATGATTTAAGGATAATGATGTAGAAAAACTTGACTGGTCTATGCAGAACCCTGTTCTCAACCAAATAGAAAACTTCAAGACACTGGAATGTTGAGTGCAGACTAGATCATTGCATTCACTGATACATGACTGATGATCATGTTGTAAGAATGATCCAAAAATAATTGTTTCATATATCCTCACCGATTGGAAGAGAAGTATACCAAAAAAAGATGTGAACAAGATCAAAAGAGGATGTTGAAAGTTTTTCCACTTGGTTATACTATAAATTAAAGATACCAAGAAATTATATATTTAGTTTAATCCTAAATATATAATTTACTCGTGGTAAAGGTGGTAAATATATAATTTACTCGGGGAAACTCGTGGTAAAGGTGGTATGACTTCACATCACTTGCCTTAGTATCCCATAATGCAAAACACATCTTCTTGTGACATGTATAATGTTATGCATTATGGAAAGGAACACTACCCAGACCGGTTTTGACCTTTATTGAGGTGAAAAAGTAAAGGGTTGCTCATCATAGGCCTAGAATAATTAGTATAGGGGGTACAAGAGAGCCTGATAGTATTAGGAGATAGATAGATAGCATGAGAGAGAAAGAGAGAGAGAAAAAAAAAACACCTCAGCTCTTTTATATCATCATATAGCCAAAGGCTATCAGTTTTCGTTTTTCACCAATCTCATATAGATGAACAACCAAAAGACCAATTGAAACTAAAGTACAAAGATGACTGATACCTGGGTGGTTAGCCCCCATCTTGGTTAACAGCCTTGAGTTGGCCCTCTCTGCCTGGGATTGCTCTCCAGTTATCTCTGCAATTGATTATAAGACTACATTGAATTAAGAGAATATCCTCACCGATTGGAAGAGAAGTATACCAAAAAAAGATGTGAACAAGATCAAAAGAGGATGTTGAAAGTTTTTCCACTTGGTTATACTATAAATTAAAGATACCAAGAAATTATATATTTAGTTTAATCCTAAATATATAATTTACTCGTGGTAAAGGTGGTAAATATATAATTTACTCGGGGAAACTCGTGGTAAAGGTGGTATGACTTCACATCACTTGCCTTAGTATCCCATAATGCAAAACACATCTCCTTGTGACATGTATAATGTTATGCATTATGGAAAGGAACACTACCCAGACCGGTTTTGACCTTTATTGAGGTGAAAAAGTAAAGGGTTGCTCATCATAGGCCTAGAATAATTAGTATAGGGGGTACAAGAGAGCCTGATAGTATTAGGAGATAGATAGATAGCATGAGAGAGAAAGAGAGAGAGAAAAAAAAAACACCTCAGCTCTTTTATATCATCATATAGCCAAAGGCTATCAGTTTTCGTTTTTCACCAATCTCATATAGATGAACAACCAAAAGACCAATTGAAACTAAAGTACAAAGATGACTGATACCTGGGTGGTTAGCCCCCATCTTGGTTAACAGCCTTGAGTTGGCCCTCTCTGCCTGGGATTGCTCTCCAGTTATCTCTGCAATTGATTATAAGACTACATTGAATTAAGAGAATGGAACTATTTAAAAAACCTCTCATAGCAAGAATAGACAGAATTTTATCTCCCCTCTTGAAATATTGCATAATGTGAGTGGTCTACACCATCTAGTGATAAATTTGATATCTCCTAGAATGCTTCTTTCTAAATACAAAAAACATCTGACTGAACAATAAAATTTCCACAATACAATATTATAAAGCATTTGGATGTCATATTGCTTGTTTTCAAATCCATGTTTTTTTATAACCATCCATGAACAGTATTTTAATTCATTAATTATAAAAATCAAAATTCTCTTCCCATTGCTGACAGGTGGTGGGTATTGTAAAAAAATAACCTGTTCTGTTGTAAATAATGGAATGCCCAACACATTACATAATCTGTTCCAAATATGCAGAGCAAGAGGGCAGCTGTAGAATGCATGTTCTACTGTTTCCAATTGGTCACAGATTGGATCTCCGATATTAAAGTATCTCCATTTGATGGCATTGACTGGAAGGCAGCCATATGCAATTCTCTAAGCAAGATCCTTCCTGTTAAGGTAGCCTTGGAACTTCAAGTTATGAAACAAATATTGTTGTCAGTACCAAACTGTGGAACTTCGTAGCAAAAGAGATTAAAGATTTCTTTATACCAAATTTTACTTTTTTTAATGGAAAGAATATCAATTCTGGAGTGTTTTAGCAGTCTTAGAGTTAAGCACAGAGTGTTGTAGTATTCATGAACATTTTCAGATTTTGGACCTTTATAATCATTAACTCTAAACAGAGGAAGATGAAAACCCAGGTAGTACCGGAGAAGGACTACATGTGTGATTAGTTTGCAATATTTTATGGATTTTTGAAGCTGTATTGCTTAAATAGCAGAATTTTAAGACCGGAAGTCCAAATCCTCCATGCTTTGTTGATAGTTGAAGAAATTCCTTTTTAACTTCTTAGTATCGGCTGGACCAAAAAATTGCAGAGGTTTACTATATAATTGCTTTTCTTCAGCTTCTGTGATGTCTGAAATATTTATTATGTACAACTGAGCAGGAAAGATTATGGTTTTGAGTACTATGGCTTTAGAAGAAAAGGAGAGTGGCCCTATTTTCCAGTCGTCTAACATTTCCAAGTATAATGAGGGGTTCTCTCTTTCTATAAACTTTTAATTTTGTCTTGTCTGCATTAATAATTAATCCGCTGCTTTGGCTGAATTTTTCAAAAATACCAAAAAAATGTATATTTGGAATCATTATCCTTCAAAGTTCCGACTACATCATCGGCATATGTTGATACATTATTTTCCTTTTTAGTTGAAGGAACTGTTATTCTTCGCACAGCATGTGTATTGTTGACTTTTAAGAAAGGTTCAAGAACCAATACAAAGAGCAGTGGACTGGGAAGATAACCTTGCCTGACTCCTTTTTGAATTTTTACTGGGTCTGACAGGAACCCATTAACTAGGAGGTGGGTAGTTGAATTAGCATAGGTTTCTTTGATAACAGATAGCAGTTTTTTAGGATGTGGAATAGAAAGGGATGCCGGACATTATCAAATGCTTGAGTAAGGTCTACTGATAGTACTGCCATCGACTGCTTTTTGTGTTAACTAAGCAGATTAGATCACGTAGCAGAAATAGATTAAATTCTACTGCTCGACCTGGTACTCCATACACCTGTGTGTGTTTAATTATATATTTCATTCCAACTTTGAGCCTGTTATTGATAATGCAGAAAAATATCTTGTAGTCAATATTAGATAGAGAAAAAGTTTTCCCTCTGCTGATTAAGGTGTGATCTCTATTAGGTTTAGGAATGATGACAGTATGGCTTGCTACAAATTCAGTTTTAGTGTTTTTGAAAGGAGTCAAGCATGTCTTCTCCATCAACACAGATTTGAGTGATAGTCCTTTCTTTGTGAAATTTTGTCAATTGCCTATTGAAAAATGCAGCTGAAGGGCTATCTGCTAAGTGCTGTTGTGGTCTTATCTTAAAATTTCTTTCTTCTACTTGTTTCAGCCTTTCCAGTTCTAGCTCTATGTTAATGTTTCTAATGATGTTGCTACATTCTATACCATTTGCGTTGGTTTGTTACAAACCAGCTCTCTTTATACAGGTTTTTCAACCTTTTCCTTTTGAGGAAAGCCTGTTCCTTTCCCCATTCCATCATATTCTGCTTTACTGCTTGTTTGAATTTTAACCACATATCCCAATGCCAGCTGACATTATTACAATTCAAACAGAGAGTCTGGAATTTAGTTGAAAAGATCAACGGAAAATTAGGTGGAAGTCTCCATGGTCCAAAAGAGATCTCTACTTTTTCCATGCTGTGGAACTTAAGT
This sequence comes from Typopeltis vanoorti, assembly GCF_054136105.1. Lineage (NCBI taxonomy): Eukaryota > Metazoa > Arthropoda > Arachnida > Uropygi > Thelyphonidae > Typopeltis > Typopeltis vanoorti. The sequence goes on along the minus strand of NC_143564.1, from coordinate 47,374,447 downwards.
ATAATTGGATTATGATCTGACATGTTGATGTCAAGATGTTTTATCTGAATTATCCTATTTATAAGGGAAGAAGAGATATAAATTCAATCATTACGAGTACAATACCTTGATTCGTGTATGTGAATGCCTGTTGAACATTGTCAAGACATGTTTTTAACTGTGCATATCCCACTTTTCCACTCCTGAGGTGTCCTATTTTGTCTAATGTGGGTTTTCAATACAATTCCAGTCTCTAGCTGCTATGATGTAGTGGGCACTGTATAAAGGTGGCTCCAGTTCTTTGAAGAATTTTCGTCTAACTGTTCCATTGGATAGAGCATGAACATTTATAAACCTTATTACACATCCACAGTATTTCCAGTCTATTGTTAAGATTCTCCCTTCTGCATCCCTATGGATATTACAGAATGACCCAGGGGGGGGGGGGGAGAATAAGAACTCCTACTCCAGCCTTGTTAAATCTTCCAAAGCTCCAATAAGAAAGAAGTGGATGTCTATCTATTAAACTTTTTATATCTGCAGAAGTATGTTTTTTGGAGAAACAAAAACCTGATATTATGGCGTAACATAAGTTTCCATATAGTTTCTTGTTTAATTTGCCTATGGAATCCTCATACATTTAATGAGGCAGTGAAGAAAGGAGATGCTATGATTATTGAAGTGTCACTGGTAAATCTTTAACTTTTAAATTTTGGATGAACCCAATGAGATCTTCAATCTGTGAAGAAGCAATTGCGTAACCTGCTTCTTGTAAACTGTTTTCCAGTTTTTTACAGTTGTTTTCCATTACTTCAATTTGATGCCTATCATTTTTGATTTGGAAGCTAATTATTTTCTTTCATGTAGATGATAACTGTACTGAGAAAACTTCGAATCAATAAACTTTATTATATTTTCTTTAATTGTATCTCTTGCTTTCTCTTTATTAGCATGAGTTGGTTCTTCATAATCCATAAACTCTTTTGACCCTGAAGTGTTTTCATTTGCTGATTCACAGCCTTCTCCATCTTTACATTTTTTATTACTTCTTTTTCTTTTAGCTGTAGTTCTTTTTTTTTTAATTTTTTTATTTTCAATTTTTTTTATTAATTCATCTTTCCTTTTTTGATGATCTTGTCTGCATATTAAGTTCTTTCAGTTGTCTTACTTGCTTCTCTGTTTCTTCTCCAGTTTGTCCTTGAAGAACAGTTGACTGTTTTTGCATTTTGTTGTGTACCTGTTCAGTTGTTACATTAGTAAAATTATTGGTAATTTCAACTGATGTTTCATTAGTATTTGACTGGGAAAGCTGCTCCTGCAGATCTGAAATTTTGGGGCTAATTTCTAACTGATTTGGTTACACACTTTTTGTGATTTTACCAAGTGTAGTTTGCTTAAAAGCACCATCTTTACTAGACTGAACTGGAAGATCTGGGGACTCTTCATTATGCCTCTCTGATATATATGGTGTTCTAATTGGCTCTACAGGAGCTCCCATTCTTTCCACAAAAGTTCTAGAAGGACAGGTGTTAATGTGGTATTCAGAACTTTTGCATTTCTGATGGGGTTTGAGGCACTGATTAGCGATATCTCCATGCAGTTGAAACATTTAGATTTTGGGCAGTTACCACCTAAGTGATCATATGAACCGCAACGCAGGCATTGACGTTGTACTCTGGGATAGTTTATCATAACTATGGTTGTACCGATGTTTGACAAAATGGTATAGGTGTCTTCATATCCATTGTGAAGGTGACATCACCAGAAAACCAATTTGGATCTTCACTTGACAAACCCTTTCGTATATTACTAATCTTACCCCATTTCTAAAATGCCTGTATAAGAATTTCATTACTATTCTCTATATATTCCATTGGAAATCTTTCAATTTTTACTGTTTTTACCTGGCTCCCGACCATTACAGTAATAACTGTGCTGCCTTCAAAAGTAAAACCCTGTAATAGTTTGTCCCTTGTTTCCACATCTTTAATTACAATTAATTATTTCCCTCCACTGTAAGGGGTGAAAGAATAAATCTTGTTTGTGCCGACTATCTCTTTTATAAACCTTAGTTACCCGTCTCGCTTCTTCATATCCAGGAATTTCAATTCCTAAGTTCGCACCCTTGGAGGAATTGGTACCATTATCTCAAGTGGGAAAAAGGCTATAACCTCTGCATTTAATTGGAAGGAAAAAAAACTTTTCAGTCGTAAGACTGAGAATAAAATAATCCCTTGATACAGAAATAATTCTACACCACCAGCAAAGGTTTGTTTGAGCTACTATAAATAGCAGCTATGATACCGCTAAAAGTACGTAATGCAGATATTAACTGCACTACCAGCAATCCTAATATTCGCAACCAGTCTAGTGGGGACGAAACCACCACTAGCACCAGTAAAATATATTAAAGTGAAAAGCAAACAAAAGAAAACCAAAGTATTTATCTTGCCGAAAACTGAGATCTCGTTAGTGGGAGCCAGATCCGGATTGAAGCCTCATCAGTGGGAGCCAGACCTAGAGGTGATACCAAGGTTCAAGTAATGCAGAAGTCATATTTTCATATAAGAGTTGCCAAAAGGTGTCACACCTTATTATTATAATGCGATAGTTAGTTGTTGAAAATTTTTCCACTTGGTTATACTATAAATTAAAGATGCCAAGAAATTATATACTTGGTTTAATTCTTTATCCAAGTGTAAGCAAACAAAGTTTGCGCCTGAAGTATTTTCAGGAATGGGGAAACTCGTGGTAAAAGTGGTATGACTTCACATCACTTGCCTTGCATTTGGTGTGACACCTTTGGCAACTCATATAAGAAAATATGACTTCTGCATTACTTCAACCTTGGTATCATCTCTGGGTCTGGCTCCCACTGATGAGGCCTCAATAAAGGTCGAAACCAGTCTGGGTAGTGACCCTTCTCATAATGCATATCATTAGACATGTCTGCAAGGAGATGTGCGTTGCATTATAGGATACTAAGGCAAGTGATGTGAAGTCATACCACCTTTACCACGAGTTGCCCCAGTTTTGAAAATACTTCAGGTGCAAACTTTGTTTGCTTACACTTGGATAAAGGATTAAACCAAGTCTATAATTTCTTGGTATCTTTAATTTATCAGAAGAGGATATCAACATGCTATATGTGAAATTTAGGTCTCTGTAATTTTTGTTAATGAGAATTTCATCCATGAAAGGCTGTTTGCCTGTAGTATCATCATCATCATCAAATTCCTGCCATGTACCCTCAAGGGGTGTACAGGATATGATAGTACTACATGAAAAATTTACATCATTATTAACTTCCTATCTCAAATTTTCCTCCAAATCATCTGTTACTTGTCAAGACTCCAACATTATCAGATCTTATATTTCTATCGTCTAAGGCACATTGTACCGTATCAATCCACTATATCTTGGTCTTCCTCTGGGTCGTTTTCCTGCCAACCTGGCAGAGAACACTTGTTTTGCTAATCTTTCCTTGCCCATTCTGTGCAAGTGACCATACCACCTGAGATTAGCTCTGCTAATGCATTCCTGGATGCTGACAATATCAAGTTCTTTTCTAATATCTTCGTTTTTAATATGATATTGCCATTGATGCCATCTGTTCACGCCTCTAATCTTTCTCAGGACTCTCATATCTGCAGTCTCTAATCTTTGGTCAAGTGTTTTACTTCTGACCCAGCTCTCAGATCCATAAGTTAAAACTGGTTTGAACACTGTCTTGTATACAGCTAATTTAGTGTTCCGACTAATTTCTCTCTTATTCCATATGAATTTATTCAATTGACTTCCTACCATACCAGCTTTGTTGATTCTGTTGTCTATTTCCATATATAATTTACCATCTCACTAAAAATCGTGACTAAGTAGCTGAAATGTTTTATTTGTTCCACAGGTTCTCCTTTCACAACGCGGTTTAAATTTTCAATAATTCTGCCTATTTTCGTAGACTTTTTATTGCTGACCTTCATATCATATCTATTACAACAGTTATTCAATTTAGTCAGGGAATCTTGCAGATTTGTAGCAGATTTATTTAGAAGTATAACATCTAAATAAAAGAGCTGACGTTAACATCTCCAATTTTGATATCATGTTTAATACCACTTTCCTTCATAATGCGATCCATATAGATAATGTATATACTTGTCTCACTCCAGATTTAACATTAAACCATCTTCCTGTACTTCCTTCAATTCTAACTGTTGACTTACGACTCAAATACAGACTAAGTATTGCTTGATATAATGCCCCATTGACACCATATAACTGTAGCATATTGAATAGCTTCTCTCTTGGCACCTTGTCATATACCTTTTCCAGATTGACAAAACTTAAATACAGATCTTTGTTATATTTCCATGATTTCTCCACTATTCATCGTAAAGTGAAGATCTGATCCTGACAGCTTCTATTTGGTCTGAATCCAGCTTGTTCTACCACAATTCTTCTCAACTGTTTCTCAAGTATACTGGCATAAATCTTATCAGGAACACTCAGTAGGGAAATACCTCTGTAATTCTCACATTCAGTTTTATTTCCCTTTTTATATATTGGTACAATGAGAGCTCTACTCCAATCATCAGGAATTTGCCCCTCTGTCCAGGCCTTCTGAACTATGCAGTGCAGCCATATAAGACTTTTATACCACCATACTTCAGCATTTCTGGTTGAATATCATCTACTCCTGCTGCTTTTCCACATTTCAAGCCTTTGATGACTTTTTCTAGAAAGCTGAACACTATAAAGTGTTTAGCTTTCTTACATTTGTCTCTGTATTCTCTAAGAGCACAAGCTGATTTATTATCCAAGAACTTTTGATATGCTTTCTTCTTTTCCTTCACCGGCTCTTTAACTTCCTGTGTCTACCATGGAGTTCTGATTTTTCTATCCGTGCAGACAACCTCACCACATGCCTCCCTGGCTAAATCAATCAGGGTTTTCTTCAAGGCTTGCCAATGAATCTTCAAGGTTTGGTTCCTGTTCTCAAACTCTTTCATTTTTACATCAATAATTTTTGTGTATTTTAGTCTACAGTTCACATCTGAGAGCTGCTCAACTTTTATTTGCTTTAAAACTTTCTTACATTCATTCTTTTCAATATGAAATTCAATTTTATCCTGCTCAAGACTAAATAGTGATCACTTCCAATTTCAGATCCTCTTTACACTCTGGTGTCCTGCACCAGGGAGAAAACATCATTATCAACAATAACATAGTCAATGAGACTTTTCTTATTCCTTGCCTCTTCTCTCCATGTGAATTTGTGTACATTTTTCTGTTGGAATATGGTGTTAGTAATGACCAGGCCATGTCCTGAGCAGAAATCCAACAGGTATTTGCCATTATTATTAGCTTTGCTCTTTTCTCCAAATTTTCCTAAAATATTTTTGTATGTCTGACAATCATTTCCTACCATGCTATTTAGGTCCCCAACAAGGACCAACTTTATCTTTTTTATTGTGTCAGTTGCTTTCTCCAAAAACTCAAAAAAATTCCTCCACTTCTACTAAGGTAGAAGTGGAGGAATTTGTGCCTATGGTCCCTTCTGTTGGACCACAAGCACAAATAAGTCTCATTGTCCAGTATCCCATTTTGATATTTGCCCACATCACTCTACTTGAGACTGCCTGCCATTCAAGAAGATTAGCGTCGTATTTTGTGTTGAATACTATGGCTACTCCTTCTTTTCCTTGATTATCATTGGCTGAATATAACAATTTGTATTTATTGCTCAAAAAGATCTCACCAGTTTTTGTCTTTTTTGTTTCAGTCACCCCTATTATGTCGATCTATAACTTATCTAATTCCTCAGATAGCTCCATTTCTTTGTCATTCAGGCTTCTTATGTTGATAGTAACGATCTTTAATTCTGGTAATGTTGAGTTGGGGATGTGTTTTCAGATTTGTTGCAGTAGCTGACTTTTTGCTGTTCATCCTGGTTTCCTGGCGAAAACAACGGGGGCCTTGTTTAACTGGGTGAGGTACCAGCCAGCATGAAATTTTGTCATGTTGTACCATCATTTTGTATTTGGTTTAAGCCTATAAGATTGCAATTTGGTCGGCTAAATCCCAAATTGCTAACCCATCCTCGTTCATTCAGTATCCAGGTAGATATAGCTAACAGGGTGCACTATGAGAAGGTGAGGATTGGACATTAGGTCAGAAACCCTGGTCGGTTCTCCACATTCCTTTAAAGGCTATGTGAAGGTCTCCTCTCAGTTATACAGCTTTGACCCTTAAGCACCCTGGTTCAGAAACATGGACTATTAAAAAGAAAGATTAAAGTAAAATACCAGCTGCAGAGATGAGATTTTTAAGATCAGTTAAAGGATGCACAAACTTAGACCATATAAAAATGAAGACATCAGAAAAGAACTAGATATTTACGATGTAAATGAAAAGATCAAGGAATGCAGAGAGAGAGAGAGAACATCTATTTAGGATGGAAAGATATCGGCTATCAAAAGAGGTGGATAGATATAGACAAAAGAGAGAGAGAGAGAGAAAGACTAGCTGAAAGATGAAATAACCAATGAAGCTGGAACAGGCAAATGCCTAGTTTAATCCTTTATCCAAGTGTAAGCAAACAATGTTTGCACCCAAAGCACTTTCAGGACTGAGGTAACCCGCGGTAAAGATGGACCAAGCCCTCACCACTCCCATTCCCAGCACCTTCCACAATGCAAAGCAAATCTCCTTGCGGACATGTATAATGCTATGCATTAAGTGAAAGGTCTCCACCCACACTGGCCCCTGCCTTCATTGAGGCCCTGCCAGTGGGAGCCAGATCCAGAGGCAATGATACCAAGGTGGAAGTGTTAATACTGCAGGTGACTAAAGCTTAGATTATACAGTAATCCCACTCTAGAGATAAAACATGGAACTCCTTCAAGCCAGTTCAGGTTTCCAGTTAAGTGGATTGATGATGTCAATCCAGGGTAATGAAATTCATCTACTACCTAGATGATGATATCTCGGTAATTTTTTTTTTTTCAGCATAGTATATTTCTACTCCATCTTACTATTGTACATGAAATATGACTTTACTATCTGTCTAGATCCCAGTATTTTCACAAGTCTTACTTGTCACTGATGAGAGCTTAATAAATGTCAAAACCACTCATGAAGATTCACTTTAATGTAGTGCAATACATACTTCATAGGAAAATGTGATCTGCATTTGATATTTAGAACAAGAGCAAATCATCCTATCCTCTGCTTCATGGGCAGACTGTTATTGTTTGCTCATGCTATTAGTAATATATGGATGAAATTAAAGTATACTCTGAGTTTTAGGATATTTGACCATCTTGGGACCAGAGCTAGGTCCTAAAATTGTAATAATCAGATGCTACAATTTAGTGGGAGGGGGGAGATTAAAGTTGGAACTAAGCCTACAATTCTGTCTTTTATCTTTGCCGACATTATCTCTGAAATGAATAATCATTGCAGTGCAATTAACAAATCTGTTAATTTCATGTATTATTGCTAATAAAATATGCAATTACTGAGGTATTATATTACATTACATAACAGTTATGTAATTAAAGGTTTATGTTGTTAATGATGGTTATAACATTTTTTTTTTTGAAAAGACAAGGAATAAGGGATATTGATGATTTAGGAGAATTGCATCCTCCTCCATTTCAAAATTTAAATGGAGGGTCTACTAATCAGATGTAAGATTGAGTGAGTACAGATTTTAGATATTTAGTGTGGTGTTGCTACAGGCCTGAAAATATAGAGAGTTAGAAGAGATGATGAACTGTTCAGGCAGATGAAACTGGTCAGTGACAGAAAGCTGATAATAATAATAATAATCGATGCCTTTAACATGGACTAGAACCAGGAAATAACATCAGTAAAAAGATCGAGTTCCTTGAACTGCTTAGAGGTAACTACTTTACACAGTATGCAGTTCAAGCAATGTGTGGGACACAAATATTGGATTTAATAATACCTCATGCATTGATAATAGATTTTGCCACATGATCAATTTTCCCAGTGCCATCAACTGGGAAAAGTGATTGCGGTTTAGATGTGGGAGATAGCTAGACAGGTGCAAACTTCATGGAACTAAAGATGCGGAATTAGATTACAAAGCAGGTGACTGAAAGTAAAAAAAAAACAAAGGGTGATGACTTGATGTGGCTTGATCACTTGAAGAGAAATTGACTGGGCCTGATATTTGGTTTGAAATTAGGTGCTTATAACATACTCAGATTATATGTCCTCCTAACCTTAATACAAGGTAGAGGTGAAAGTGATAAATCATGGAATTATACAGGAGCTGACAAAAAAAACAAGAAAAAAGTGCTATCAAGAAGGTATAAAGAACAAGTACTCCTCAGCAGCAAGAAATATAAGGAGTAAGGAGAAATTAGCATGTGAAAAGAGATTTGCTGAAGAAGCAAAGCAGAATCCTGAAGAATTGTACAATTGAGGAAAGGGTAAATATGGAAGGCTGACTTCAGTTACTGGAGACAAACATGAGTCATGTTTGTAGAAAATATAATGAAAATGTTCAGTGAGTATTTTGTTAGTATATTTCATGTTGGATTAGGAATAGTGTTGAATAACAGTAGGAAGGAAGACAGAAGAATAATAGTTCAGGAATGTGGAATGTCTAGAATTTTAAGTAAGCTTGATGTTAATAAGGCTGTGGAACTGGATAGGATATCACCATGTATATATGTATGAATGAATGAATGATAAGGGCGTGTGTAGAAAAGTTGGCTTTGCCCTTGACTTTACACTGTACTTTACAGAAGACCTGTACTAAACGAGGTAGGGTAGGGTAGGCAAAGGATCTGGAGGTGATGATGGATAGAAACCTGAAATTCAGGGAACATATTGCAAAAGTAGTGAAAGTAACTCAGAGGATTGCTGCAATACTGAGAAGGATGCTGACCTGCAGAAATGAGAGTTGTCATTCCATTGTATAAAGCCTTGATCAGACCACATTTGGACTATTGTTCTCAGACTTCGTCCCCAGGATTTGAAGGGGATAAATTAACTGTGGAAAGGGTGCAGAGGCAGATAAAGATGGTGTCAGGACTGTACAATGTTAGTTTTTAAGACAGGCTGAGGGAATGTGAACTGCAGAATTCAGTAGATAGAAGGAGAGGTGTTATGATTTAGACTTTTAAACTGTTGAGAGGCAGTGATAGGGTCGACACTGGGGAGTTCTTTCACTTGGTGAAGGGAAGGAGTGAGGACAAGGAGCCATCTCTGGAAGTTACGAAAGGAAGCTGCTAGAAAGAGGGTGAGGAGTGGTTTCTTTGCATTGGAGGGTGGTTGAACTGTGGAATGCATTGCCTGATAGAGTGGTAAGAGTATGAACAGTCAAGGAGTGGTATGATAGACTTTGTGTTCCAGGATGGGCCTCCCACAATGAGTCTTTTGACTCCATGGAGGCCTGAATGATAATAATAATAATATCAGTTGTAGTAATGGAAGTGTTAGAGAGGCTGGTTAGAGATTGAATGCAAACCTGGACTGGTGAGAATGGAAATTTTTTGAGATCAGCATAGATTTGTTGGTCTTGCTTAACTAACCTGGGTTACATTTCATGATAGGGTAACAGGTGTATTGGACAGAAGAGATGATTATACAATAATCCGGATTTCAGTAAGGCGTTTTAAATAAATGCTGTGTATGACAAGCTACTGTTGAAATTAAGTATGATGGATGTGGATAATCTTTTGGTAGCTTGGTTGCAGGTAAGGTTAGCTGATGAGAGTAGTGAGTTATATATGAGAATGCAGTGTTCTGAAAAAAGAAAGGTGACAAATGGGATACCAGTATAGTGTTCAAGTACCACTGTTTTGTTTTGTTTTTAATTTATATATAAGGCATTGATCAAGTCATATTTGGATTGCAGTGCACAAATCTGGTTATATGAGTGATAAGGAAATATTTGAGAATGAAAAGATGAGTAACTAATTAAGATTACCTCAGTACTCTGGAATGTTGAGTATGAGGACATATTAAGGAAATGTGATCTGTAAAATGCTAATAGAAAAATAGATATGATCAAGACATAAATTTGTAAAAGGAGCCTGTCAGGTAGATATAGGAAAATTATTGTACAGCATAATAGGTGGTGGAAGAAAGAGAGAATTCATCCCTGGAGACTGTACAAAGGTCATGTGAGTAAGGAAGTAAAAAGGAGTTTTTTTTTTTTTTTTTTTTTTTTTGCAGTAGCAAGTGGTGAATGGGTAGTATGCATTGCCAGAATGGATGGTAAATGCTCAAACGTTGGACATTTTCAGAGATATTCACAGGTATTGTAGTCTGTAAGTGTTTGGCCTTTTAATGAGTCTTCAGACTCTCTGGAGGCCCAGCAAATAATAATGATTATTATAGGTGTGACTGTTGTTTATTTTTAATATTGTCCCTGAGGTAATGCCAGACAAGCTTCAGATGTTACAGTAATAGCATGGTTTATATTTCATCAATAAATTCAGTTATTAGAGTTCTGCCAGACAGTACAATTCTTTGTCAGAATTTCTCCAATTTGGTAATGAAAATTATCCTAAAATTATGCATTTGAACATTTTTTTCTTTTTTACTTTTTGAATATTCTTTGCTTTGGATAGGTAAAGGATATTCAGTTCCCCTTTCTCTGAGAATGAGGTGCAAAGCTTTAAATTCCTTCCTCTTTCAGTTCATATCACAAATGAAGTAGAAATACATAAAATTTATCCCTAAAATTTCCAGACATATATTTATCTCCTCTCTGTATTTTATAAATTTAACCTTTCTACCATGATTGTTAATTCTGGCTTAAACTAAAGCCAGATTTTGTATTCAGCATTTTTTTTAAAATTATTTTATTCCATGCAGAGCACAAAGGCTACTTTTACCCATCCACCAAGTCTCAATGAATCAAGTATATTAACTGCCTTGAGATTTTTCTGTGGATAAATGTGTGTACCATGCATTGACACCTGAAGTCATGTGATCCACTAGATTTTACTACTCCCTAATGGTAAAATCTAGGTGGACCACATGACTTCAAATGAACTGTTTTATCTGGAATTTCCTGGATCAGCAATATTTATTTGCTATTTCAGTATTTTAACTTTTTGCTATATATTATTTATTTTGTTTATTAATGGGAGGTAAAAATGATGAGTAAAAATAAAAGTAGTGTGTGCTAACAAAAAGAAGGGGGAAAAATAATCTGTCAAAATAGCAGGAGAAGGTGGGGGGGGGGGCTGGATTATCTGCTGCACAGTCGTCTTGTTAAGAAAAAAAAAATCCTCATTCACTTAGTTGCTCTCTAAGGCATTTGTTCAGATCTGACAAAAACATATTAAATATACTCCCATCTTATGATCTGTCTCCTGACTTTTGCAGTTGGTTGCTAGCTTCCTCTGGTCACATATTACATGTGATTGGGCTGAAGAATTAGAATTTATTCCCAGACTTTTCTACTATTTCTGATGTTGCCACTTAGCTTGTTTCTTTCAGTTTCTTTTGCTCCATTTTACTACAGATTCAATCCAGTTTTTCTCATTTGATTGTATTACACAAATCACCAGAACCTCTATAATATCCTCTTGTATTCTGATCCCATTCTTCACAAGGTATTCAGGGTGCTGTTAACATGCAAAGACGGATGCAACAAGCTGTTAAAAAAAAAAAAAGACAAGTAAGAAGAGATATTATTGTGTTTATTTCATGATAGTACTGGTTTTAAAGTTTGCACTATTTGAATTTTTTTTTTGTATAATTGTATATTTAATTAGGATTTTACTATCTCAGTATTGTCTCCACATGTAGCGATTAAATTCCTTAATCGCTACATGTGCGATTCATCAGCATGCCGGCCGCTAGGTTTAGTACTAGCCCCCTTCCATTTAAAGACTACATTATTCATTACTTAGTTGATGAATTTGTAGCTTGCTGTGCATGTGGTATGTACACATCCCATTGTTTAAGAATGTGGCAGGTGTGAGACAGGAATGTATATGTGTGTGCATGAAATGCAGGCAGTGGGAGACACTGAGAGACATGAGTGTTTCAATTTCGGGATTTAGCAGCAGCAGCAGAGATAGTGCTTTGGAAATGGATGATTTTCAGTTTGTGTATGCCAGTAGTGTGTTAGAGGATGAAGAGAATGTTAAAGACCTTCATATAGATTTAGCCTTGGGTGGTTTAGCAGATGGAGATGGTTTATGTGAATGGCAACTGAAAGTAGAATGTGTGGAGAAAGAAATAGAACTGCTGAGAAAGGAGATAGAAAAAATGAAGACCGAGTTGAAGAAGGTGAATGAAGATCTTGGGAGGATAGAGAGGTTGACTAGTTTGAGAGGAATGAGAGTAGATGTAAGAGAACAACATCAGAGAGGAAGGTGAAAGAGAAGAAATTGCAGAAAGACAAGAGTGTGTGGAAGCAAGGGATAGAGTGGTGAGAGGGAGGAAGGAGAGTGGGGGAGAGTGAGAGATTGGAACCCACAAGAGTTAGGGATGCCAGTGAGAGAAGGATGAATTAATCTATTTAGAGTGTCATGTATGAAGATTTGATGATTTGGGGTGTGTAGAGTAGAGTGCCAGAGAAGTTCTTACCTGGTGGAAAGATAGAGGGTAGCAATGGCAGTGAAGAACAGTGAAAGTGTGGAGGAGATGATAGTAATGTTTGGGACGAATGAACTGAGAGGTAGTGTGAATCATGATTTAATCATGAATGAGATTTAAGGTTGATGTTAGACATAGTGCAGCAAAAATGTGTCCAACTTGAGAAAGTGAGCATGTTGCCCCATAATGATTGCAAATTGAGAATGTGCAGGAAAGGGGATCTGAAATATGTGGATGCATGGAGTATATTTCAGGATAGAAGGGAGTTGTATGCAAGAGATGGATCACATTTGAATATAGAGGGGTGCAGGTATTTGGCAAGACTGTTGCTTTCTGGGCAAGTGAGCGTGTTGGGACAGGGAAACTAGAATTGCACAGGTGTAATGTTGCATGGATGGCCTCATGTGGGGATAGTGACTTGAGAAATGAAGGGGGTGTACACTATATTACAGAGCCAGGGGGAGTATGAGAGGAGTAATAATGACCAATATAAGAAAGCTGGCAATATACTGGTTTTCCTGTATACAAATGCTAGGAGCATTAGGAATAAAGGGAATGAGTTTGTGGCATTGATTGACTCAGTCTCTCGAAAGGTTGTTGGTATCAGTAAAACTTGGTTAACTGAGGAGTATGTTCTAACAGGGATAGAAATCGAAGGGTATAACATATTTCAGCAGGATAGGGAGGGTAAACATGGTGGTAGAGTGTTGCTTATGATAAGAGATGAGTTGTGTGCTGTCAGGGTGGAGAATATCGGTGTAAATAACACTAATAACTTTGAGAGTGCATAGTGTGAGATGGATGTTATAGGAAAAGATATTTAGTGGGATGTTGCTACAGAGGAATATAGATGGTGATAAGCAGGAAATGTTTAGGTAAATTAGTTTGTCAAGCACAAAGCAAGTGGTCATTATAGAGGACTTCACCAAATTAGTGACCAGACTTGGAGGATGAATAGGCATGGGGAGGTATCAAAACAGAAAGAAGTTATGTGGAATTATAAGGCAGGTGATTATCATAAACTTAGAAACCAGCTTGTAGCAATACAATGGATGAAAGAATTTAAAGGAAGAGGCATCGTTAGTGCATGGGAGATACGTACGAAAAAAAATGTTGACAGTAATGAGAGATTGTATACCTTGAGCGAAGTGAATAAAGAATTTGGAGTCATATGGATGACAAAAGGAATAAATGGAGAGTTGCAAAGAGAAAGAGATGTATATGGAAGGCACACATAAAGAGAGAAATGGAAAATAGTTGCATGAGGAATATAAGGCTCAGGTTAGGAAAGTGACTAGTATTGTAAGGAGAAAAAAATTAGAATATGAGAGGAGACTGGCACTGCAATCCAAGGCGAATCCCAAGGAATGTTTTTGCTATGTGTCAAGTAGGAGGAAAAATGATAGTGAACAGAGATTATCTTGCTGGGTGGAGATGGGAATCAGGTGACCAAAGTAGATGACACAATTGAGCTGTTTAATGATCACTGTATTAGAGTGTTCTATCCTGGTACTACAGGCTTTATTCCTAGAAGGATAATCAGTGGTGAAGTATTAGAAGCAAATAAAGAGGATGTATAACACATGGAATTTCACCATGTGTTTTAAGGGAACATGCTGTAGAACTGACTGAGCATTAACTTGGCTGTTTAAAGAAAGTCTTGCAATGGGATGAGGATAAGGGATGATATCAAACTATAGGCCTATTTGTATTTCATCTGTAGATATTAAGATTTTGAAGAAATTGGTAAGAACTCTTTCTTCTTCTTCTCTTCCGTCTAAGACGGGTTAAGTCTTCTCTTGAGCAGGATCTCCCAATCTTCTCTATTCCTTGCTGTTCGAAAAACTTTCTTATATGTTCTGCATCCCAAGATATTCTTTATTAATTTCAGCCAAGTAATTCTTGGTCTTCCATGTCTTCTTTTTTCAGTTGGAAAAGTATTGATTAGGACGTTATGAAGTCTGTCTGCATCCATGTATTCAGTGTGGCCAAACCATCTCAGTTGTTGTTTTCTAATTTTTTCTATTGTTGTCTTTTTATATAATAATTCTTGTCTGACTATGCTGTTTGTTTTCTTTTCTTTTCTATCCAACTTATTCTATTTATTTTTCTTAAGCATTTCATTTCAAATGCCTGCAGTTTTTTCTCCTCTCTTTTCTTAACTGTCCATGCTTCTGCTCCATCTGAAGCAGAATAGATGACTGTTGGCATAATTATTGATTCATATAATTTGATTTTGGCTTGCTTAAATATCTTGTTTGTTTTCCAGATTTTCTGTAATTTTCCCATGGTGGTCCATCCTATCGCTATTCTGTGTTTGATTGTTTTGAGTTCATCTATTGTTTCTGTTAGTTTTGATCCAAGATATATGAAGTTGTCTACTTGTTTTATTTGTTCTCCATTTAGGGTGGCTGAGATGGTAGTAGTTCTGTTCCTCCCTATTTTCATCACTTTTGTCTTTTGTATATTTATTGTCATGTCATATGTTTTACAGATTTCGTTTAACTTGTTTATCAACTTTTGTAGTTCATTTGGGGTTCTTGCAATAAGGACGAGATCATCCGCATATTTGATATTATTTATGTTTAAACCATTGACATTGATTCCAGGCTCATTGTGTATTGCCTTCTTTACAACTTCATCTAGATATATGTTGAATAGGCATCCTTGCATTAATCCTTTTTGGATGTCTGTGGGTTCTGTTGCGAGTGTGTCCTTTTTAATTATTGCATTTGCCTTAAAGTAATATTTTATCAGAAACTGTATTATATATTTGTCTATTGCTTTTTCTAGTAGAACTTTAAGAAGGATTTCTCTGTTGATGCTATCGAAAGCTTGTTTAAAGTCCACAAAACAACAATATAGTTCTTTATGGTCTTCCCAGCTGAGCTCTGCTAGTTGGTGCAATGTGAAATTCTAGTCTATTGTTGAATAGTTTCCTCAGAAACCAGCTTGTTGTATGCCTATCATTTCTAAGAACTCATATACAGAAAATTGGACAAATGAAGGTAATATTATTTATGCAGGCCAGGATCGATTTGTTAAAGGGCTCTCTTGTTTTAGTAATCTAGTTACCTTTTACAATAGAGTAACAAGAGCAGTGGATGAAAGTAGAGTATGCACTGTCATTTTGCAATTTTTCAAGGTTTGACAGGGTGTCATATGACAAGTTCATTTTTAGGTTGCGTCATATGGATTTGGATTCAAGTTATTGGATTGGATTGGTGAATGGCTCTCTGAAAGTAGCATTGGGAGCATTGCTGTTCAATATTAACAATAGCAAATAAATGCATCCAAACAAGCCAAATGTTCATCACGTTTTTGGTTTGGTTGGGTTGGGTTTTTGTTTTAGTTCACTACTTTGGTTGAGTGCTGCATATTTTAAGCATCTACAATGTTTATTAATAGTGTTGTATGTTTTTAATAGTGTAAACAAGTCATTTGTAGTGCTTTATTCATTTTGTGGAGCTATAAGATGGATACATCTCCAAGAAGGCATTCAAAAATATGTACTCTTTCCCAGCACACATCCTTGACTTAAAGACACAATGTACTGTTAATGGGATTATAAAGAAGTTTAGGAAGACAGATACCTTTTCTCCTGACAGAAAAGGAAAATGTGGACGAAATGGAAAACTACACTTACTCCAGATCATTTACTAGTTAGGAAAAGCAAAATGAATCCAAGATTGTCTGTTGTAGACTTAAATAGAGACTTGTCAGCTAGTGTGATTAATGTTTCTGATAATACGGTCCATCGAATATTGTTGGAAGCAGGGAGGACTGCACACAGAACCAAACAAGAACCAATTGCTGATGAAAGCTATGCAGAAAAAGAGGCTCCAGTGGACAAAAGTGTACAAAGATAGGATTGTGGAGAAGTCAAAGAAGGTCATATTCTCAGAGATGAGAGCCATTTCTTTGTCCAAGGAGAGCTAGTACCCTATGTTCACAAATTAGTGGCTGAGATGTCTCCTACTCCTAAACACCCAAATAAAAAGATGTTCTGGGGGTTGTTTTACATATGACAGTCCAGAATCACTTGTGCCTATTGACGGATGATGAAAAGTGACCAATACATAATAATATTGAGGTAAAGAGTGGTCCACAAATCCAGAAAGACAATGAACTCATCTTCCAACAGGATCTCACTCTGTTCCACACTTCAAAAAAAGTGAAAGCGTTCCTGAAAGCCCTATAAACAGGCAAAATTGCTTCCTTGTCCTCACATCGCATGTCAATGTTTGTTTCAGTCTCACAGTTATCCTCTCAGTTGTATTTGCAATTTTTGCTATGTAACATCTGAAGAGCCTCCGTAGCTCAGTCAATATAGACAAAGCCCTTTGGTCAGAAAGACCTGATTTCGATTCCTGTGTATGTTGTCAGGAACCTTTATCTGTCTCTTTCAACTAAAGGTAAGTTAGCAGGTCTCATACATAGATAGAGGATTTTCTCACCCACTGGTTTTTTCCCCTCAGAACAGGCAAACCGATCCAGTGAACACACAGATTTACAGCCATGAATACTTATGACAATATGTGGAAGAGATAAGGTCCTCACCACATGTCGTTATGCCTGTAATTAACCATGAGTCACATCATGGTAGTCAACCTCCTGGATAGGAGACAGCACATGAATGGGAACATTTGAACTTCAACTTCCTGTTTCCCATAACTTCAAGATCCCAATCCTCATAACTTTCTACAAGCATAATCCCACCAATATAATATGCTATTGAATCTTACTGTACACTTATCAACATTGAATTGATAGCCATTATCATTTTCCCATAGTTTTGGCCTATTCAAATCATTCTGTAAATCAGTAGCATTCATGATTACCCTGCCTATCTTTGCATCATCATTAAATAAATATGTATGGTAAGAGAAGAAAAAAGCATTTCTGCCAAACTCTAATATTTATAAGATTATGACAGCTGTGTTCTTTTTTTCCCATTACAGTAGTCACTTACTAGTGACTGATTAATCTCGCTCATTCTCAGAATTTGGAAGAGATATAAGGGTTGATTATTCAGTAGGCATTTTTATAAAAAAAATGCTTATCAGTGTCTTTAAGTAAAGAACTGATAAACATTTCATATTGATGTTCTCTTCTCTTTTTTTTTAAGAATTAGTGGATGAGTTTTTAACTTAATTCTGTTAGTTCTGTTGAAATGAAACTAAAAGAATAAAGAAAATAAAGAATTAAGGCAACATGACTATGCTAGTTTAAATTATCATTATAATACAACTATTTATAGAATTTTCTTCCTTTCAAATATCACACTTTTTTTTTTTCTTCTTTCTAGCTTTTCTGGACATTTATTATTGCAATGCTAACCAATCTGGAGCCCCTTCCTTTAGAACGCATTTATACAATGCTCAAGATGTTTGCTGTTCAAGGCCCCAGCAGTAGTGAATGTAGCATTCATGAATTAAGACAGTTCTTAGACAGAAAAGTTTGTGAACAGAAGCTGTTATATTCTGGTGGATTATACAGACTTTCTAAATCAGAATTGTAATTTATAAAATCATATTATAAAAATATTAAGTAGAAAAATGTATAATCTGTGTAGACTTTGAAAAAGATAAAATTCTGAAATTATTTCAAACATTGAAAATGAACAGTGTTTCAACCAGATCTTGGTTTCGTAACTCATCCCATTTTATCTTAGGGGATCTGATGTCCAGTAGGTCCTGTTCTGTCACAAACATTGTGACAGCCAGAAGGAATTATTCAATATTGCTGTCTATGTCAATGCATGTCAACTGATCATCACTTTGATTAAAATATTTTTAATATTTTTGCTGAACAAGATAACCTCTTCTCCAATATTTTCACCAAAAACTAGATTTGAGATTAAATGTTTTTTGTTGGTTAAATAGCATGCAGTATCATATGGGATTATATTCTGGACAGCCCTTTTTTTTTTTTTTTTTTTGTTTACAAAGAGCAGCAATTTAAGTACAAGATACCCTAATTATTTGTTATGGCAGAAAGCACATCTCAATGTCACAGTGCTTTACACATTATAATTGATTTAATAGACACCACAATGACATTTGCATTTTGATTTAAACTATCAAAAGGCTAAACTCTCAAAGTGACCTTGATTTTTCATTTTGCAATTTGAAAAAATAAAGAAGAAAGTCATTATATGCTAATTAAACTGCATTTTGAAGTAAACTCTAAATTACTACCTAAATGCATTGTGAATGCATCATCTAGGTGTCACTTTAAATATGCTATAGTTATGGCAGTGGCAGGATGGTGGTGGTGGGGGGGGGAGGAATTCTGATGTTTGTTTAGGGTTATAATGAGACAGCTGCTTGCAGTACATAAAAAGCCATTATTTGATTACACTTGCTCAGGTATAAATACTACTATAACATCCTATTCTTCATGTCTCTCATTGAGACTTCACTGCCCATATGACATCAAAAATCATAAAAAAATTATGATTTTTGATCAAACAAGTAAATAGCACCATACCAAAAAATTTGTTTAACTTATGCATCACTATAGTGAATTTCATTTAGGTTTTGATTCTATGGAAATTTTTTGCTATTTGTTATAGTGAGCAAATTCATTAAAGTGGTTTACCATTGTACGAGTCAACTGCATTTAAATCACATGCCAGCAGTGTATGTCAGGGTGTAAATTATCTGTAGTATCAGGTAACCAAAAAATGAATAAAACATTTCGTTAATTTTTTTTATTCATTAAAATAAGCCTTCACAATCTACAACTCTTTCCTAGTGTAAATTCTATTTTTATAAAAAGTTTGTCTTTAGAAGTAATAAACCTAGCAACCTTCACTTTCATCGCTATGTTATTATGGAACTGTCATTTCACATGTGATTGTCTGAACCAAAAAAGTGGTGATAATTGCTTGGAGAAATGTCAGGAGAATATGGAAGATGAAGGAGTATCTCCCATCCTAAAGCACAAATCTTCTCATTGGTAAGTTTTGCAGTATGAGGTTTTGCATTGTCCTGTAAGAATAGCACATTCTTCTGATTAACTAGTCCTGGCTGTTTCTGAAGTAATGCATCTCGCACACGCTCAAATTGCATCAAGTAGATCCCGGCCATAATAGTTTGGCCTGCAGCAAGAAACTTATAGTGGACAATTCTGGCTCCAGTTCACCACACAAGTTCCTGTTAGAGTACAAGATCCATTTTCATCACAAGTGAGCAAATAATCCAAAACGGCTCATTTTTATGACATAAAAGAAGTGAAGAACAAATTAGTAGCCTTTGAAGTTTATTGTCATCTGATAATACATGTGGGATCCATTGGCTTAGCTTCCATGATTTTCCCAGTTGATGCAAGTATAAATGAATTGTTTCACCACTTACGTTAAACACCTGTGAAAGTTCTTGACATGTTAATTTTGAATTATTTTCAACAGCAGCAAGTAATTCTTCATTATCAATAATGGAGGATCTTCCTGAATGTGGTTCATTTTCAAGTGATTCATCACCAGAAACCAATTTTTTAAACTATTTCTGCACAGTACGTTCTGCTGCCGCGCCTTTTTGAAATGCCACACATATCTTATGGAATGCTTCTGGAGCCTTCGAACCGAGTTTAAATTTGTAAAGCAAACAAGCCTGAATTACACCAGGTTCAACTGACATTTTAAATGGGTTCAAAGTCACAGAAAAAGACTACACACCAAGATAGAGCGCACCAATTGATTGACGTATATCTGTGTCTTATGACAAAAATTGTGCTCTGCAAGCTACTAAAAAATAAAACAAGTCACTGCAGCGAACTATACCAAAAACCGCACAAACTTTTTTGGTTACTTGATATTTATAATCTGCAGTAATTTGTGAACTATCCAAAACTTTCAGGACCTCAGAGTAAGTTAGAATAATAATCAAATTGCATAATAGGCCTTGAAGAAATCCCCTCTAATACATCTAAGCATGTGTCATAAGTCAAATACATAAAAAGAAAAACTTTTATATATGCTATGTATATAATACATAAAAAAGAAGTAGATCAAACATATTGAAAGAATAGACAGTTCAAGGATTTAGGTACAATGGCCTGTGATGATGACAGATGCTATGTTTAAATTGAGTATTGAAACAGTTATATTTCAGAGAAACTGAAATTTTTCACACCTCAATAAAGCATGGGCACTCCTTTGGCCATGATCACATTTTCTACCTTTCTGTGCATACCCCAACAAGTATGTGATAATGAATCAAGTATATTTTGACTTATTACAATATTTTGTATCTTTTGGTCCCATGACTAACAGTCCATGTTCTGTTGTTGGATACAATTGTCCGCTCCCAACATTCCATTTCATCCCAAAGATGTTTTGTTGAGTTTAGATCAGGACTCTGTGCAGGCCAGTAGAGGTTTTCTATTTCCTTCAGATTATGCCAGTAGTACCTATTATATGACATTGTATTATGCTGAGAAACTTCTACACTATAAAAAAACATTGCATTATCTAGAGGTGTAGCAAAGGAAGAATGGCATGGGCATTCTTCCTTTGTTTAAAAAAAAAAAAAAAAAAACCTCAGACCATTACACCTCTTCCTCTGATTTCATAGTTGGGATGATGCACACTTAAGTATAAGGTATTCACTCTGCCCACACATGCTCATCCAACTCCAGTAGCATTATTAGTTGCTTCATGTAGCCTGTGCTTTGATTGCTGATTGATATTATGTACAGCTACTCTTCCATACAAATCAAGAGTATGTAGCTCTTTACTAGTGCCGTGCTGCTAATCTAAACCTAACGACTCACAAACTTCTTGTAGATTATGTTTACATTTGATTGCCAAAATTTCCCTCCTTCCTTCTAAGCACTTTTCAGTCTCTTGAGATTAGTTACCTAGGTCTTACTTTGTGTTTCTGGACTGGAGTTGCACCTTTTTTACATTAGCTGATAATGTTGCCTTAAGTTGATTCTGGGTGATACAGTCCTTTACCATTCATAAGGACTTTATACAGTCCTTATGAATGGAAAAGTTACTGATATTGCATTGTATGATAACACCTCTTTTGAAGTCTATAAGTTCTCCGCATCCCATTGATGGTACACAGGCGTACATTTTACTGTAAGTGGTATATCTCTTTGCTTTATATAACAGCATTGTCCAGGTGTGACAATAGGAATATATATATATATAAATATGTTTCATTCTAAAATAGGATGTCATAATACTATTTGAACATGGGTACATCAATCCTTATCTTTGGTTATATGAAGTATTTCACACAAAACCAGTATGAATATAGCACTGATGTTATCTGCTTACATCTTTTCCCATGCAAACATTTCTATTTTTACTAGCCAAAATAGAAATGTGATAATATGTACCTACCATTATGATGTATTACTTTTTTGAGATTTGTTGCCTATTTTGCTACTTAGGTCTCCAGTAAAAATAAAAATTGCTTTTTCTTTTGTCAGTTTGCCTTTTATTGTTAGAAGAAGGTTGTCACTATTACTACACAAAAAAGATAAGCTTTTTTTTTTTTTAGTTGCATGGGTGTTTTGTTTTCTGGAGGTTTTTTTTTTTAATCATTGTATCTTGCCATATTGTCTTCCACCATTAAAAGACTACATCCTGGACAAGATATCACAGGATTTCATAGCATGCTGCACTTGCATCATGTGTACTTCCTATCATTTAAAAATGACAGGTGGGAATCTGGAAGATATATGTTTATTGGAAATGTAAGCAATATGGAGCACTGGGTAAATTGAATGTCAGTTGTTTCTAGTTTTATCAATTGCGGGAGTAGTATGTCAGCAAAAGAACAAGAACCTCTTGTAACAGTAAAGAGAGGTCAAAATGTGGATGAGAAGATACCAATGGTTAGTATAAATGACCCAAGAGACAATATGAATCATGTAGCAAAAGATTTTTTATGCGACTATTGCCCACAAAACAGTTTTGTTTTGTGGGCAGTAATCATATCTCTCTCTCTCTCTGCTTGAATTTACTCATTAATTAATGAGTGAATTCCAATTCCAACAGAGAGAGAGAGATGATTATCAATATTGAGGATGAATAATATGTAGGAGAAGTATGTATGAATTTAACAGGTATAGCTGACAGAAGAAAAGCGTTTAGCATTGCATATAGATGAATGGTAAATAACATCAGGATCGTTGGAGAAAGAGAGGGATACACGGTGGAAAGGAAACAAGAGGCAAAAGGACTGACTGAGTTGAGGAAAATGAATGGAGAGACTGTGAAATTTGAGAGGTCATTAGCTGATGTGCAGAAAATAAAGATGGAAATGGGAAAAGCCAAAAGAAAGAGAGAGAGAGAGAGAGCAAGATAAAGTAGATATGAAAAAAAGTAAGGAAGGGGTGAGAGCAAGCGGAAGTAGAGAAAGCATGGGAATCAGGAAAAGTATGAGAAGACAGAGTAAGAAAGTAAGGTGAGGGAATGTGGATGGAGAATGTGAAAATGCCAGTGTAAGAGAAATGAGACTGTAAGAAGTGTAATGTGTGGAGATGAAATGATTTGGGATGTTCGAAATAGGTGATTGTTTCCTTCTGAAATAGTAAAGTGTGTGATTGTGACAAAGATGCAGATCAAAATGCAGATGAGAAGATACTGATGTTTGGTATAAATGACCTGAGAGACGATATGAATCATGTAGCAAAAGATTTTTTTATGCAACTCCCACCCACAAAAGATTTTTGTAAATATATGGTACATTAATAGCATGGGTGGGCTAAGGATTTTTTCTATTTTTATTAATTTTATTTATTTATTTGTATTTTTATTTATTTTTTACACAGTTCAGAAACCCTGCTCCATATACCAAACATAGAACCTTTTCGAGCCACTCCACACCTCCAGTGAACAGAGCAATGATCTCCCACCAAGTGATAAAATTAATTTCCTACCTAAGGACAAAAGGACCATCACAAATGTCCATGCCTGTAGCGAGATGCAAACTTTCAGCCTGTTGGTGGAAGCATGAATATACTAGTGGAAGAGGTGTTTAGATTATGTGGATGCTTGGAGTGCATTTAATGACAGAAGGAAGGATATATAAGTTATATATGAATAAGGGAAAATGCAGACATTTGGCTACATTTTTCCTTATTTAAGTTGCTGTTCTCTAAACAAGTGGCAATGGTAGGACAGGAAAAACTATTGTTGCCAGTAGGGATAGCCTCATGTGGACAGTGGCTTTTATGATTGGAGGTTGTATAGTATATCACAGAGTAGAATAAGAAGGATGAGTTTTGTGGCCTTGACTTGGGTTTCTCCAAAGCTTATTGGTATCATTGAAACATAACATTGTTCAGAGAAGATGACATCTTAACAGGAAAGAAGTTTAAAGAATAGAACTTTTTTTGGGGGGGGGGGGGGGGGTATTTATTATAGTAGATGAATTGTGCTCTCTAAGGGTAAAGAACTAGGATGGAAATGTACTAATAGCTTGAAAGTGTATAGTGTGAGGTGAGGTAAGTGTTCAAGATAGAAATAATTAATAGGATGTTACTGTGGACTGCTACTGTAGAGGGTAAAAAGTGGAAAATATTTTAGAAAATTAGCACAGCATGAAGTTAGTAAGTATAAAGGAGATGATCAACAGTTTGAACAGAGGAAACAACATATGGTAATAAGTGAAAGGAATTTCTTTAAAATTCTTGAGAGAGATTTTTTTTATGCAATGTGTGGGTTGCGGGAACACAAGGATCAAGAGTTGTTTTGGATTTGTTTGTAACATCACAATATTTGAATGTGACTGAGATGTCATTTTTTCTCCTTCTCCTGTCCCTTAAGTTGGTGACAGTGATTATGTAGTCTTGAATTGGGAATGGAGCATGACAGAAAGGAATATATAGGTGTGATTACAGGGCAGATGAGTATAATAGAGTTGGAAATCAGTCTAGGCAGTACTATGAAAAATGAAAGAATTTGAAGTAAAACAAGTCAATAAATAGGAGCTAGTTGAGCTAACAAGTAATTGCCAATTATTTACCTCACCTGAGAAAGCTAAAGTAATGGGGGAAGGGGGGGGGGGGTAGGATAACTAGAAAAAAGCAAGCAGAAATTGCAAGTGATAAAGCCCATCATCTGCAATTTCATCTGATGATAAGCTTTTTTGAGCTTATCATCAGCAGGAAAGTGAACAGTGTAGTAAAGAACAGTAAATTGGAATATGAGGAGACCATCCATGCATTTACAGGAAAATCCTATTGAGTTTTGTTCATTATGTGGCAGTAAGAGGATAAGTGATTATGAAGAAATATTAGGTAGAACATGTTTTGCCATGTGTGGCAACGAGGGTAAAAAAAAAAAAAAAGAAGAAATCTGTTAATATGTTTTAATAAGACTTTGGGGAAAACCAAAGAACTGAGGTAGATGAAGAAAGAAAGTTAGTTTGGTGTTTGGAGGGTGAATGGTAAATGGACATAGAACAGCATTTGCTCTTGTACAAGGCATTTCACCATATTTTTAATGGAACAAAAATCAGTTTGCAAGAATTGGTACATGTGACATCAGTCACGCAGCCACAAGTTATGGAGAATAGAGAGTATGCCATACTGCACTGATTTCCAACCTTTTTTTGCATTGTGCCACACTTAAGAATCATACCAATTCTTGCAATTTTTTTTTTTACTTTTAGAACTTAGAAAGTAAAGATAAATCATTTAATTGTATAGATTTATTACTACACTAATTTAAAAATTAATCACAAAGTAAAATAATAATTAATTTGTTCACTGAGGAGGCTTATGCTTGTTTCTGCAAACACAATTTTTAAGTCTGAGTCAATGTGTGGCTGATTAAGACTTTTTTAAATGCTGCCTATTCAAATTTTTGATCATGACCATTGACGAGAAAGATTATTCACAAGTGGTATTGGCATCTTAATTGTTTTTTCTCCAGTAGATGGAAACTCTTCTTTTGCAGTCAATCAGAATTCAGATAATTGAATATCTTTAAAATGAACTTCAAAGGTCCAGTCATTCCACAGATCTAGGAGCTCTTCCTTTTCTTTCATTGAAAGATCAAAGACCAAAATGTTTTCTGATAATGATGTAAACGGATTTCAAATCCAGTCAAATGTTTGTGTCAGTTTTGGCAAAATAAAAACAGTTTCTCCTTAAGCATGCTCAAATGTTGCCCTACAAGTGTAATAGTTCTTTGCTAAAATTAGAATTAAAACGCTGACTAAACATTGAAAGTGAACCATTATTAATTTCATTTTTCCACAACTGGATTTGAATTCATTTAACATTATCACTACACGTTAATGTGTTTTTGTTTGGAACTTGCATTTTTCAATTAATTCATTCGAATGCTTAAATATATCTGCTAGGCATGCCATTTTTAAGCCAATATTTGGCTTAAAAATGGCATGCCTAAAAATAATGAGAGTCATTCATTTAAAAAAAAAAGCTTTAATTCTTCTTTTAGCTCATGAGCTCTTGCCAAAACTCTGTCCCTGTGACAACCAACTCATTTCAATATGAAATAGCAGACTGCTGTTTTGATACCATTTCTTTGCATAAGTTTGAAAAAAAAAGAGGAACTTGGGTTTAGATTTGAAAAAGTTTGACAGTTTAATGTGGACATTATATCTGGTCTCAAAGCAAGCGCTTCTCTATGAAAAAAACAGTGCATTCATTGAATGTTAGTTTTCAGTCCAAGCTTTTGAAGCCAAGCCTTTTGAAGCTAACTCTCCCTTCATTGCAGCCATATCATCCATACATAGACTCACTCAGGTTATTATTATTATTATATATATATATATTTTTTTGGTTCGAGGATACATATTGGTTGGTCTGCAAATTTAGTGCTTCTGTGAAGTTGGTAATTTTTGTCTGCTTTTATTGTGTTTTCCCTTAGAAAATTAGTGTTTTGTAGTATACTAATGTAGATATTAGTGTTTTATAGTGTGTTTAGTATTTTATCATATATTTTTGTTTATTAAGATATTTTAATATTTAGTATACGTTTAAAATGGCACCATAAAATGGCAAGAAAGGTAATGCTGAAAAAAGCACCACAGGCGAGAGCAGGAAGGTTAGCCCTGCCAATGAGGTTATTGCACATGGAGGAGGTTAACGAAAATGAATTAACCGCCAAAATAGCAATGTTGAAGCAGATCATCAGAGAGACAACGCGGGAATTGCAAAAAGTTGAGAGACATTTAAATGAGCATAGGGACAAAAAGAAAAATGAACAGGAAAATAAGAAACAACAAAGCAAGGAAACAGGTAAGTCAAATAATAACAAAAATCAGGTAAGTGACATTGTTAGTAAAAAGAAAGAAGTTATTTGGTATAGTGACTATAATAAAACATGCTATAGATGAGAGAGTTATAACATCGAGTTTTCCTGGAGCAAAAATTAAAAATATAACGCAAGTAATTCAAAAACAGAAAAGAAAAAAAAAAAAAATCGTAGTTGAAAGTTTATTTTTCACTTGGTCAGACTACAATAAATTTAGTTTAATCCTTTATCCAAGTGTGTGCAAACAAAGTTTGCGCCTGAAAGT
Organism: Typopeltis vanoorti; assembly: GCF_054136105.1. Classification (NCBI taxonomy): domain Eukaryota; kingdom Metazoa; phylum Arthropoda; class Arachnida; order Uropygi; family Thelyphonidae; genus Typopeltis; species Typopeltis vanoorti. Next base: position 47,347,355 of record NC_143564.1, on the reverse strand, counting down.
ATCTTCAGGACTGGGGTAAAGTGGTACAACACCGGGCGACTCCTTGCCAAGGTGGAGCAAGATAACATCACTTCTATCTCAGTATCTCCCATAATGCAAAACACATCTCCTTGCAGATATGTATAATGTTATGCATTAAGGGAAGGGCCACTACCCAGACCAGTTTCGACCTTTATTGAGGTCTCTTCAGTGGGAGCCAGGCCCAAGTGGAGATACCAGTCCTTATATTCCTTATAAGGACTGGCTTAAAGGGGCGAAGCAAGAATGCTTTTCATCTTCCCCGTTATCTGTAGAGGACAGTGTAGGGATAAGGTGTTATTGAGCTATTAAAGCTCTGATCATGGCAGGAGGGTAACAGCAATAGCCGAGCTTTAGTTAGAACTTCATTGGCTACAGCATTGCCATCCATTACCTTCTAAGGGTATGGGATTGAATGAATCAATCACCGCATCTCACGGTCGAATGATCATCCACTCCAGACCTTACACCTGGAGATACCAGGCAGAAGCATTAGCAAGGTCATCTCCTCCTATAGGAGCTGCCAAACAGTGTGCCACCTTTTTATTAAATTACTCTGGATTTAGAGAAAGATGTTGAAAGTTTATTTTTCACTTGGTCAGACTATAATAAATTTCTGGAGTCTGGAAAACTAATATCTGGTATGAGACCTAACACAGAGTCAGGGAAACTAAATTATAAAGGGAGGAATGGTGTGAATGTGAGTGTAAGAGGTATATGAGTTATAATGTTATAATGTTACAGTTATAATGGTATATAACTGTGTTAATGACGGGAATGGACTTTATCATGGAAATGTTGACGAGGAGAGAACGGTTTCAGGTTTATATTCTTCCAGTTTGGACCCATATGTGTGCAAAGATGTCTACATGTGTAAGGCATTAGAGAAGAATAGAGATCTGCAAGTTGTATAACTGTGTCAGGCAGACTGCAAACAAGAGTATACAAAAGAACATGCAGGTAGATTATTGTCTGTACACGAATGCTAGGAGTATCAGAAACAAAGAGTTAGAGTTTGTTGCCTTAGTCAATATGTTGTGACCTCAGATTGTAGGAATTAGTGAGACCTGGCTATCAGAATCAGACCTACTAACTGGTATTGAGTGTCATGGGTACAGTATTTTTAGGCAGGATAGAGTGGATAGGAGAGGAGGAGGCGTGCTGTAATGATATTGGATGACTTAAATCCAGTTAGAGTTGAGATCTATGAATGTATTAATACTACTAACAATATTTCATGTGGCAGTGAGTTTGAAGCCATCTGGTGTGAGGTGGAATCTAACACCAGGTGGATCAGTTGCCGGCGATGAAGAAATGCATCACCAAATAGAAAAGGTGAGCGCAAAAAGAGTAATCATAATGGGAGACTTTAATTATCCAAATATTGATTGGGTAGCAGTAGAATCTCATGAGAAGAATGAAAATGCATTTATTGAGCTGCTGCGGGACAACTTCCTCAAGCACCATGTGACAGAAGGAACTTGAGGGCAAAGAGTGTTAGATTTGATTATACTGTCAGGCGGCATTTCAGTTAAAGACGTAACTATTTTGCCTCCAGTTGATGACAGTGATCATGCAGTATTCACGTGGGAAGTGACTAAGTTTATGAATGTTCCATTCAGAAAAGGTTACATTCTGAACTGCAAAGCAGGAAATTATGACCAACTGAGGAGTATACTGAGTTCATTGGAATGGGATCGGTTGCTGGATGGAAAGAATATCGACAGTGCATGGGAATCATTTAAACAGTGCTTAAATGATGCAATATCAGATTTCGAATAATAAATAGAGTAGGAGTCAAATGGATGTGTAATCTTATTAAGCAAGAGATTTGTAAGAAAAGGACGATGTGGAAGGAATACCGTTTGCATAAGGATGACGTTCGTTATGAAAGTTATAAGCAGCAGGCTAGAATAGTCACAACTGTTGTATGAAAAGAAACTGGCTCTGCGTGCTAAAGACAACACACAAGAATTCTATCGATGTGCTGCAAGTAAAAGAAAGAATGAATATGAAAGAATAACTTCTAAATCCTGATGCCGTGAGGATTACAGATGCAGAAGAGGTTGTTCGGTTAATGAGTGCCCATTTTGTTAAAAAGCTATCAGCGTGGTGTATGCACCATTTAGCTCACTGTTACCTCTTCACTAGATGAAGAAACGCAGGTGTATGAGGATGAGGTATTAGAGCTGTTGCACAAATTGAATAAGAATTCAGTAATAGGGACTGATGGAATATCAGCATGTGTGTTAAAAGAGTGTTTATGTGAACTGGCCATTCCTTTGACCAGGATGTTTAATATGAGTCTCAGAACAGGGAAGATTCCACAGGAATGGAAGGAACGTATGGTAATTCCATTGCACAAAGGTGGTGCAAAGACTGATGTATCCAACTATTGACCAATTAGTATCTCAGTAGTGGTGCTAAAGATTTTGGAAAAATTGGTTAGGGCCTGCATTCAGAAATGGGTTGACAGTGAATCTCTACTTTTCAATGAACAACATGGGTTTACTAAGGGAAGGTCATGTTTTAGCAGTTTGCTCACATTCTATAACATTGTTACCATTGAACTAGACAAGGCGAATGGATACATCATGATACCTTTGAATTTTCTAAGGCTTTTGATAGAATACAGCATGGCAAACTGCTGCATAAATTGGAGAAAATGGATTTGGGTTATGCAATATTAGCATGGATCAGAGGGTGGCTGACTGACAGATATCAAAAAGTGGTATACAGGGGATCTGAGTCTGCAAGGTTTAATGTAACAAGTGGTGTACCACAAGGATCAGTGCTTGGTCCACTGTTATTCAATCTGTACATTAATGATATTGGGAAGGATTTGATAAGCAACATACAGCTATTTGCTGATGATGCAAAGATAGGTAGAGTAGTCAGGAATGCTGCTGATATGCAGTCTTTGCAGAATGATTTGAATAGGCTGGAATTGTGGGCATGGGAAAATGGGTGTCAGTAAATGTACAGTCATTCATTTCGGCATGATTAGATATCCAATGTCATATTATATTATATTGGTGGAATTAGGCTAGAAGAAAGTGACAAGGCTAGGGATCTTGGAGTGTTAATAGATAGAAAGTTGAAGTTTAGGGGGCTATGTGGCAAAGATTGCAAATACAACTCAAAAGATAATTGCAATGCTGAAACGAACATTCACATGTAAAGATAAGGATGTTATTTTACCTCTTTAGGCCTTGATAAGACCTCAGTTGAACTATTGTGCGCAGGTCTGGTCTCCTGGTTTCCATTGTGATCCATTGTAATTTTGATATATTGGAGCGAGTACAAAGGAGAGTGTCAAAAATGATATCAGGATTGTGGAATACTGATTATGAAGACAGACTGAGAATTTGTAGACTGCAGACACTAGCAAACAGGAGAAAGAGGGGGGGGGGAGGTGATATGATTGAGACTTACAAACTTCTAAAAGGGTCATACAGGATTTCAATTGATGGATTTTTTCAGTTTATGGAGGGTGGGGAAAGGACGAGAGGGCATCCTTGGAAGCTGAGAATGAAGGCCGCCAAGAAGGGTGTGAGGGCTAGATTTTTCTCTCAGATTGTGGTGCGTGATTGGAATTCATTGCCATTGGATGTTGTGAGTGCGAGCAGTGGGAATGAATTCAAGAATAAGTATGACAGCTGGTGTGTAGTATGTGGTCTCCCTCGATGAGTCTCTGACTCCCTGGAGGTCACTCTTAATAATAATTATGTGACACTTCCAAGGACTCATCATGGGAGGGTGCTCTACTCCACTATACACAATTTATTCACAAGATTTTTTTGTTGTTATTGTTGTTTTAAAGTATTCATTGATCAATGTAAATATTTCTTATTCAATTCTCTGTTTGGGAAGTTACTACAGAATAAATAATCTTGCAAGTAGGGATGTGCTGATTATTCAATTTCGCTTTGGTATTCAACTGATTTGGAGCATTTTGCAAATATTCAGCTTCAGTCAAATTGCTAGTGAGATTTAGTATTCAGTCTGCTAAAGCAGAAAAACTCATGTCACATGCTCCATAACAAACGTCATATTGTTTGCTATAGGTATTTATTTTAGTGTTCTCTGTCTTATTTAGTTTATATTATGTAGTCTTAAAATACTAAAAACAAGTAGTTTTGGCCATGAATAACAAAACAAACAATATTTTGAACTTTTACAATTAATGTGAAGATATAAAATTTGCAAAACGTAAAATATGCAAACAGCAAATATCTTAGGATGGTTGAGGAAAAAATGCAAGTACAATTTCTATGATTAATCATGTTCAATACAAACATAGCAGTGTATTCGTAAAATAGTGAAACTGTAATATCAAGCCAGAATACAAAAATAAGTATCCATGAGGATGTCCAATATTCATTGGACATCATCAGATACTGTATGGTCACTCAGTTGCTTAGTGATGTGCCCTGAGGCAAACAATTAAGTATCGTCCCTGATAGATTATAAGACAAAAATATAAGAAAATCTCCAATTGCTATTTTGTGGTTATTACAAGAGAAACATTAATGCAAAACAATTACATAATAATATTAATTAAATGTTTGCTCTACGGGGATATCACACAATAACTGTTTATAAGCTACTACGCCTACCTCAATATGGCTGAACAAGCATCCTTATTAAGCAGTGCCGTGAGGCAGGCTGCTTCTATGCTACACCCTGTCGATGGTACAGACCATAGGCAGTCTAAATTATTTATACTTTTCTATGATCTGTCTGAAGCACAGGATCTGATCTCTGGTACCCCTACTTTACCTAAAATATGCTTGTTCCTCAGGCATCTTTGCCTCAATCCTATTTGTAATAATCTTTAATAAAATCTTGCTTGCATGAGAGATTAATAGTTCTATAGTTCATCCAATCCTTCATATCTCCCTTCTTGTGTAGTGGTATGAAAATCGACTCCTTCCAATCTCTAGGCCATGATCCTGTTTCCCATATCCTTGTAATGAAACACTGTTATCCCTCCATTTCCTGTGGCCTTAACTCTGTTCGGATTCACGATATGAACTAAACGTAACATCCTTTTATATCAGTGACTATCTCTTCATATTTATTAACATAAAGATTTCCTTGTACTGCCTGATGGCTCTTCTTATTTCTCTATGTAATCTCTTATATTCTTCATTCCTGTGTCCTTTTGTTTCTCCAACCAGGCCTCCTTTTGATTAGATCCCATGTTGAATCTGATATCTCTTTGTCTTCTTAATTGGGCCAAGGTACTTCTTAGCTCTATTCTGTATAATTACCTTGACTTCTTCCCAGAGATTTCAGGTGAGTTCTCTTCACTAGCCACCAAAAGATCATCCAATCAAGTAGATGTTTCTTCTATGAATCCACTAGGAAATACTCTGACATCCAGTCTAGTGGGATGTGCTTGAATTTTAAGGTTTCAGAGTCATAGTCTCACTTTGGCTCTTACTAGCTGATGGTCTGTACCACCGTCTTCTCTAGAACAAGTATGCACATCAGAGATGCTTGTCTTCTACTGATGGAGGGAGAGCCAGGATGTAATCAATCTGGTGCCTTGACTTATCAGTGTTAGATGTCCATGGATAGGTCTGTCTTGAATGTTTCTGGAAGCAGGTATTGGTAATAACTAACCTGTTAGCACGGGCAAATTCCAAGTCTTTCATCACTGGTATTACGTTTACCCAGACCGAATATGCTACACTCAGTCCTAACTCTCATACCCTTTCCCACTTTAGCATTAAATTCCCCTAAGATGAAAAGTAGTGTGTAGTTTTTAATAGAATTCCTCACTCTCTTCATTAGGCCTATTTGTGTGGGGTGCATAAATTGACACATTGGTTGGATGAGCCTTGTCTCATACAAAGCATCCTGTCGTTAACAGGATTATAACCAAGAGGACTCTTGCCTGAACTGTCTTCAATGTCACAGCTACCCCATGATGCTTCGAATCATTTCCTGAATAAACATCTAGCTTACCATCCTGTCATTTGAAGTGACCTCTATCTGGTCTCTGTAATTCCCATGATGCCAATTTTATCTCTCTCCATCGAGCAAACGATGATGTGAAGGGATGATGTTATATATGGATAAATTTCTCATGGTATTTGAGTTTGGAGTGGAAAGAATGTGAAAGCAGACAACTCTTTATAATGGTCTTTCATACAGATTTTTTCTGAAACTGAAGTAGGTGTCATTTTTGACCCTACTCGCACAGGACTCTTGATAAGAGTTTGTTATACATTTTTGCTGGAATTGAAGTAGTTGGTATATCTCTCCATCACGTTAAAGGCAATATCAAAAGTATAGTATCCATCTGTAGACTCCATACATTCCATATGCCCATGTAAGTTCATCTCTAAAATTATTATTATTATAACAGGTGTCTCCATGGAGTCAGAAGACTCATCGCCGGAGACCCTACAGTCATTATTCTGACCCTCCATTATTCAGACAATATCCATCATACTTCTTAAATTCATTAACAGATGAAGCATTCACACCACCTATGGTAATGCATTCCTGTACTGTTCAGAAAAAAATCATCCTTATCAATCCTATAAAACCCCTTTAATAATTTATATGCCTCTATCATATCCTCTCCTATGTCTATCAGCTAGTTTTTGGAGCCCACAGACCTTCAATCTTTCCTCGTAGGAAACATTCCACGGACCTGCAACAATCTTTGAAACTCGCTTCTGGATCCTCTCCACCATTTCTTCATCACCAAGAAATCTAGGTGACCAGATCTGTGCACAATAATCCAAATGCAGTCTTATTTCTTCTCTCCCATAGTCCTAAATGGATCATTGGATCACTCATAGCTGATGGTGGTGGTGGCGCCAGTCGCTAACTTCTCATTACCACCCCTGGAGCTGCTACCAAATGGCAACACTGACCTTCTTGAACCGGGTGACGTCCGAGCTGGCATGGTATGCTGTGTTAAATCCTTCGCCATGAATGTCTAATAAGCAGTAAATTAAGATAGATGATGCCCATCTCCTCTTCTGTCTTCGCCTGCTAGCATTTAGCTGGGCATAGTGGGATGGCTTCACACCTTGAGAGACCCTACCAGGAGTAATGATACTCCCAACATGCTTTGCCCAGAGCCACCCCCTCACCACAGTGAGGCAGCATAGCAGGACTTTGGAGGGGGGAGTCTTATTAATGTCTTATAAAGTGGAACAATCATCTCCCTATCCCTGCTTGTCGGTGTGTGTGTGTGTGTGTGTGCGTTCTTCAACAACCATGTAATTTGATGTGATGTTTTGGCATATGCCCTCTAAACTTAAGTTCTCTGTCCACATAACCCCCAGTCCCTTGCCTCGTCAACTTCTTGCAGTTCAGTTCCACTGATATAATACACAGCATGTGATCTCATCCTCCTGAAGTGCATCACCTTAGACTTAGCCACATTAAACTGACAGCCATTTACCTAAACCCATACCAGCCTATTTAAGTTGTCCTGCAAGCTATCTACATCATTTGAATTGACTATTGCTCTTCCCAATTTTGCATCATCAGCAAACAAGTGGATATTCCCTTTCAAATTATTTCCAGACTCATTAATGTACAAAATAAATAACAGAGGACCAAGCCCAAAGGTACACCACTAGTCATATGCCTTTTCCTGGACTCAGCTCTGCCATAAACCACTCTTTGATATCTGTTCATCAGCCACCCTCTAATCCAGATCACCAGCTTCAGATCCATATCAATTTGCTCCAATTTATGCAATAGAGTTCCTTGTGAAATCCTCTCAGATGCCTTTGCAAAGTCCAGCAGTATCACCGAGTAAGGATTTCCTTTATCGAACTCCACCATTACTTTATTATAGAAAGTAAGTCAGTCAATAAGGCAAAACCCCTTCACATTCTCATACATTCTATATTCATCGTTCAACAATATCACTGACTTGTGTTGGAAACCATAATATACTTCTCGAACAGGACACTGCCTAAACCCTGAAAGTGGCTCTGATTGTTCTGCATGACAACCAATGCAGCATGAGATGCATTATAACTGGTTACTGGTTTTTCTCTTTCAGTCGTTTCTGACCGTAGGTGACTTTGTACGCATTGCCCACAAAGTATTCCTGGTGAGATTTTTTTACAGGGTAGTTCACTGTTGCTCCCCCCCCAAAAAAAAATTATCTGGGCATGGGACCAGCATATGGGACGTATTCATGACTGTAATGTGGCTGGGACGTATTCATGACTGTAATCCATGTGTGTTCATGGGGCCGGTTTGCCTGTATTGGGGGGGGGACAAAAAACCTGAGTTTCAGAGTGAAAAACTCCCTTCCTCTGTATGAGACCACTAACTCACCTTTAGTCAAAAGAGACCAGATAAAGGTTCCTCAAGTCACTGACAGAATCGAATCCAGGTCCTTCCGACCCAAGGGCTTCATGGCTCTATGCATTATAAGTCAAAACCATAGTAGCATTTTGTAGTGAAATCACTTCAAGAAAAAAAAAAAAAAAAGTGGTACAGTTGCAGAGACCCTTTCCACATATCAGGAGGTTGGTTGAGACTTCAGCTTACTAGGTGAGGCAAATGCCTAGGAAATGTAGATTCCCATAAGATGAAATGAAATAGCAAAGTAGGAAAGATTTGCCCCTTCCCCTTGAATAATCTAATAGCATTGGGGAGAGGAAGAATAGGGACCAGTCTACAGATAATATAACAGATGTATATATTACATGAAGTAAGGCACCGTCTAGTATCTGGTACCTCGCACTTGTCACACTCATACTCACTAAAGTGAGCCCTTGAGGAATAAATAAGCATTAAGAATTAAGTAAATCCATCAAAATGACAAACATTATTTGATGTTATAGAAAAATCTAAAACATGGAACGCAGATTACAAACACGTGAGATCTGCATCATACCATAGCTGAAATGATTGCCTTAGGTGTACTATACTCAGCTGTTCAAAATAAAAGATTTACTAGGCTAACGAACAAACTTGTTCCATGGTGCAGTATGCCTGGAAGAAAAATTTTTATATGAAAAATAATTCCAGCTATTGATGCCCGATTAGTTGTTAGACAGGATTGCAGATGCTAAATATATTTCTCTTACATCAGATATAAGTGCATACAAACGAAAGTTTCATTAGTTTCACCGGACACTGGCTTAATAGAAACTTTCTATACTGTAGTTTCAAATGTCAACATTTTTCTGGAAGTCATACAAGTGATACAATTAAAGAAAAGTTTTTTGTGATGTTACAAATGTGATATACATATTTCAAGGATTGGCACAATGGTTTTCGAGACAGTGGCGCTAATAATATTGTTAAGGGATGTAATGATGCTGACATTGCAAGCATTCCACGTTTTATTCACGGTTACAGTTAGAACAGTGGGCTCTATTAATGCACACATGTCGATTTCGAATTTAATAGCATTTAGGAAAATAGTAGGACATTTTACCCATTCTATTCTGCATGCACAAAACTAAAAGATACTCAAACCGTGGATCGAATTGAAAACTAGCCATATTAAATTTAGTACAAGATGTACCTATTGTGTTGAACTCCACTTTTTATATGCTATAATGAATACAAGAACGGAAAAGAGCGTTAAATATCTACGCATTCGACAACAATTTAAATACGTTAAACGAACTAATTCGTCTTTAATGGAAGCACTGCCAAATTTATTGGAGTGTTTCGATAAATTATCAAAACCATGAGTTCACACTTTCTGCAAAGTAGGAACAATGAAAAAAAGTCCCTGTGAAGAAATTAGCATTTGGTGATTTATACGAAAATTGATTGTCAAAAGCATTCTAATTAATGAGAAATGCGAATCTGATTGGCAGTATTTATTTCGACGATGTCACTTCAAATGCTGTATCGCCATCAGGTCGAAAGGAGAATCATTCGCATAAAAATATTAATGATACCGAGCCTTGATAAGATCTCATCTCGACTACTGTGCCCAGACTTGGTCACCTCGGTTCCTTCTTGATGGGGAGGAGGTGGAGAGGATCCATAGGCGAGTGACCAAGATGATAGCAGGTCTATGGAGTGAACCTTATGAGAACAGGTTGAAGATTTGTGCGTTGCAGAAATTAGTTGATAGGCGAAAAAAGGGGAGATATGATTGAAACATTCAAATTGCTAAAGGGTTTCTATAGGATTAATTCAGAGGATATTTTTGAGATCAGGACTGGTGGTTGGAGAACTAGGGAACATCTATGGAAGCTGGGCAGGGGTGTTAGAGCTGGGTTCTTTACTTTTAGAGTGGTAAATGAGTGGAATTAGCTGCCAGAGTCTGCTGTGGGTGTTTGACAGTGAATGAGTTCAAGCCAAGGTATGATAGATACTGTGAGAATGTCGAATAGTTGTGTAGACATGATGTTTAGGGCCTCCCTCGATGAGTCTATGGACTCCCGTAACAATAAGTAATTTAAAGAACGTAAAATTTTATTTTTCAATGTTCGTGTGGTTACGTTATTAGGTGTTATTATCAAGCATAGTCTGATCTGGGTAGAAAAGATCTGAATGAAGGGAAAAATGGAATGAAAGAGGATGTGAAAATATTATTGGCAGAAGCAGCAGAGAAAGCATAAAATGTGAAGACAAGTATTGCCTCGTTTGAATAGGAATGAAATGAACAGAGAGCCATGGTCGCAAATAAATCAATTCATGGGTTGTGTAGGAAGAATGGTGTGCAATTCATTAATTTATGGAATGCGTTTGGGGGGGGGGGGGATTATATATTGGGGACTGCGTTCGTTTTAATAAATTAGGAGTTCCGTGTGGTCTAATACGTAGAAACGAAAACTGATTTTGAGGAGGCATCAGGACTGTATGTGCTGGGCTCACAGGAGTAATTGGGTCTAGTGTGTCTGTCTTACATGTTTGTATTCAAAATATCAGAAACGACAAATTTATGAATTTATATCCTTGATTAGAACATCTTGGCCGAGTATAACTGGTATATATGTGAAACTTGGTTGACAAAAGAGGATATAGTTTCAGGAATATTCCAACAGAATGGGTGGTGGAGTGTTATTAATGATACCAGATGAGTTACAATCAATTAAACTTGAAGTTTATCATAAGGAAAATGCGTTTGAATCTGTTTGCTGTGAGATAAGTGTCAACAAAGTCGTGTTTCTTGTTGGTTACTGCTATAGACCTAGGGGGTTCAAAGATAGATTTAGATTACATGCATCAGAAGATTAGCTCTGTGGGTAAGGGCAAGGTAATTATTATGGGTGATTTTAATTAAGGAGATATAGATTGGAATGAGGAGATGTCAAGTAGTGGAAGGGAATTAGAATTTATACAGTTTCTAAGAGACAATTACTTGAAACATGTTTTTGAGGGAACTCGTGGATCGATAATATTGGATTTGGTGATAATATCTGAGAATGTGTCCTCATCCAAGATTGTCATTTTGCCTCCAATTAGGGAGTGATCGCTCGGTGTTAGGATGAAAGGTGTTTGGTCATGTTGAAGCTTCAATTAAGAATGGATATTTGTGGAATTATATATCTGGTGATTTTCAAAAGTTTAGAAGACAACTCGACTAATTTCATGGCATGATATACTGCAAGGAAAGAATGTTAGTGACGCATGAATGTATTTGAAGGTAATAGTATTAGAATTCATACCTAGGGTGAGAAGATAAAAAAAAAAGAACGGAGTAAAATGTATAAGTAGTACAATCAAGCACGAGCTGCGAAAGAAGTTGTAGAGAGTGTATAAGCTGAGATGTGACCAGCATGCTTATGAACAATACAAGGCACAGGCAAGAAAGGTGACATGCATAATATGGAATGCAAAATCATATATGAAATTAAACTAGCTGAATATTCCAAAGGTGAATCCTAAAGAATTTTTCGCTATGTACCGAGTAGAAAGTAAAACGATTATGGAAAATTATCTTTGAATTCTCCTGGTATAAAGGTAACAGAACATGAAGAAATTGTTGAATTAATGAGTGATTATTTTGTGAAGGTTTATCGTCAGGGTGAAGGTACAGTATTGGCTTACAAGACAGCTGTGGATGTGAAACCTGAAGTTGACGAACTGGAAGTGCTTGGAATACAAAAAAATCTCAATGTGAATTCTTCTACAGTATTAGATGGGATTTTGGCCCATGTATTGAGCGAGTGTGTAAGAGAATTGGCCTTATCCTCGACTAGGCTTTTTAATTTAAGTCTCAGCTCAGATAGAGTCCCTAGAGAATGGGAGAAAGGTATGATAGTTCCACTGCATAAAGGTGGATCGAAAACAGATATTGAAAATTCATAGTTAAAGTGCTGGAGAAGTTAGTGAAAGCCAGAATTCAAGATTAAGTGGATAATAATTTGTTCTTTTTAAAGGTCAGCATGGCATTGTTGAAGGGAAGTCTTGCTTAAGTAATTTACTTTGTTTCTATAATAAAGTAACGCTACAGTTGGATAAGGGTAATGGCTATACTGTCATATTGTTGGACTTTGCAAAAGCATTTGACTGAACACCGCACTCAAAACTGTAAGTAAAGCAAATTGGAATTGGTCAATGTGGTGAAACTAGAGAAAGTGGATTGGTGAGATGGATAAGTGGATAGTTGTCAGACAGGTATAAGAGAGTGGCGTATGGTGGAGCAGAATCAAAGGTTTAGTAAGTAGCCAGTAATGTGCCACAAGGCTGTCTTCTTGGCCCACTGTTGTTTAATCTGTATACTAATGATATTGGAGATAATTTGAAGAATGATATCCAGTTATTGGCTGATGAGGCTAAGTTGGGGAGAGCTGTAGCAAATAAAAGCGATATGGCGATCCTGCAGGATGATTTGAATAAGCTGTTAGTGCAGTCGAAGGATAATGTTTTTTTTTTTTTTTTTTTGTCTGATACATTCACATCTTGACTATTGTGCTCAGACTTTGACGCCTGGGTTTCTTGGTGATGTGGAATGGTTGAGAGGATTCAGAAGTGAGATAGTTTCAAGCCTGTGGAATGTTCTCTGAACATTCTTCAATCTCTGTTCTATGAACAGAGATTAAAGATTTGTGAGTTACAAAAATTGGCAGATAGAAAGAATAGAGTGATATGAGAGAAACATTCAAGTTGCTGAAAGGGTTTTATAGGATAGAAGTGAAAGATTAATGCGCTATATTACAGCTGGGGATAGAACAAGAGATCATCATTGGAATCTGAATAAACCTTTCATTAGAAGGAATGTGATGTCTAGTTTTTTTGCTACCAGGGTGTTGAATGAGTGCAATGGGTTGCCTGCGTTGTTGCTAGTTTTTCGTTAGTGAATCAGTGCAGGGAGAGGTATGATGGTGAATAATGGTTAGCTTCTGTCTCCCAACGCGAAATTCTGATTCGATTGTGGATGTTATAATAGATATATTGTGAACTATGGTGTGGAGCTCCCGTGATGAGTCTTTTGACTTCATGGAGATACCCTGTATTAATTTTCTCAGTCTTGTATAATCGTTATGTGTAAACACAAGTAACGATCTAGAGAAACTGAATTTAATGTTAGAAAGGAAAATACTTCTTTTGTTGCATTCGGATTACTGTATATTTCCTTGTATAATAAGATACATTTTTTCTAAAATTTTTAGAGCAAAAATTGGGGGTTGTGTTTTACACGGGGGAGGTAACCGGTTTTATGATTACACAGTGGAGAAAACAGGAAGAAAAACTATTCAAGTTGCCAAAAAAGAAGAGGGCTTTAAGAGGAAAACCAGCAAAATGGCCAACCTTGGAGCAGAGGCTTAAGACTTGGATTATGGAACAGCGTCAGAGTGGGATATGTGTGTCAACCAAGCTTATTCAATATGAAGCAAAAAGGTTTGCAAGAGAAATGAACATTGTTGATTTCACCGGAAAGGCAAAATGGTGCTTCAACTCCATGAGAACATGAACCAAGATAGCCCAGAAAATGCCAACAGTTTTACTCCTATGCCATGAAACTTCGGAAAAAAATACGCTTTTGAACCAAGTCAGATTGGAAACATAGATGAAGTGCCTCTCGATTTTGATGTGCCTTCCAACAGAACTGTTGATATGAAAGGGGTCAAAATAAGTGGTCATGAAAAGATACTATTCTGGTTCCATCTGCACAGCATGAAAGGACAGCAGTATAGTGTGTCTTTTCATGACCACTTTAGGAAAACTTATCCTAAAGAGAGCATACCACCTGGCGTTCTTGTCCAACTTCATGAGAACAGCTGCATGAATGAAGAGATCATGGTTTGCAAAAATTTGGTCCAGAACATTTAAAGGGCTCGAAGGGGCCAGCTCTACTCGTGTTTGATCAGTTCCGAGCACGTTTAACAGAAAAAGCAAAAAGGGTTGCAACGGATTTGCAAACACGGCTGGCAGTTATCCTGGTGGACATACAGGTAAGCTACAGCTCCTAGATACTTCTATCAACATGTCTTTCAAAGCTCTGATGAAAGAAAAATGGATTAAATGAATGCAAATAGTAGGTAATAACTTGACACTGACAGGAAGAGTGAAAAAACCAACCATTACTGAGGTATGCAAATGGATCCTAAACTCATGGAATAGGTGGTTGTGAAGTTCTTCAAGAAATGCGGAATCAGCAATGCAAGAATGGAACTGAGGATGATCTCATATATATAGACAGTGACACAGAAGACAGCAGTGATGCAGTAGAGGTTGAAGAAAATTATATGCACGGAAGTGAGAGTGATGCATAATTTCTTAGTATATATCTTTAAAATATTACCTAATTACTAAATCAGAAAAAAAAAAAAAAAATCAGCTAACGCCTTTTTATTCCCGTATATACGGGAGTAGGCGAGGCCATTTAGCCCTATCTAACTTTTGGAGACTGAGTGGGCAGTGCAATCTCCACTGGTACCCAATCAGAGACAGATGGCCCAAGGCTATCACTAATTAAGCGGTACGCAGTGAAGAGAGACGGCTCAAATGTGCCGCCATCTCGTGGTCCCTAACCCTAACACAATATATTTTAATGTCTGAAATAATGTGGGTTCTACGGTCGATTTTCTTGAGTTTACAGGACGAAAAACCCGAGTTTCCGGGAGGAAAAACCTGCTTGCCCGTGCCAGAGATCGACTAACTCGGGAACCGGTCGAAAAAAGGCTTAGAAAAATTTCCTCTAGTCGCCGACTAGACTCGAAACCAAGACTTCCTTCGTGCGGCCTAGCGCGATGGTGTGCAAACGCCACATCCACTGAGCTACACAGGCTCTTCTAATTACTAAATATACTTTGAATATTTTAAAAAATATCAAATCTGTTCTGTTGTATGTTTAAAATATCGATTTCTTAATTTTGTGTTCGAAAAAGTAGGGTTCGTCTTATACACGGAAAAATACGGTATATAAGTTACTAAGAATTAAGACAAATTCTATAACTATGTATTTTTAAATTTCTAAATCTCAGTTTAAAAATCGATATCAAAGTGAACATTTTTCAAATGATAAGCCTTTTGAGAGAAAAAATAATCATAAATGTGCAGCAGCAAACAAATTAATCCGAACATACATTTTAAAGAAAACTTTTAATTTGCAAGAAAATAAACAAACTTCACCTTTACCTAATAATAATAATAATCATATGATGATGATACACGGTCGTGAGTCTCCTTTACGGGGAGGTACGGCACCATCTCAGTCCTCCCAAATTTTATCCGGTTTGAGGAACCGGCATAGCTCATGAATCAGACCTATGGCTGGGTCAGTATTCCTGATTATAATCCGTGTGTGTTTACTGGACCGGTTTGCCTGCTTGCGGGCAAACCGGTCCAGTTTGCCCGCAAGCAGGCAAACTGGACCCCAGATAAACTGGGAAAAACCCCAGATAAAGTGGGGGAAAAAAACCTGCTGTCCACACCCAAGACCGACTAACTTGGCTATGACTGAGGAAGATCTTTAAGCTCCTCGCCTTGTCTACGGGAATCGAACCTAGGACACTCCTTCACTAGGCATATGGTTGCGAGGTGCATAACCAGTAGGCTAACCGCACAGACACCAAAACACTTTTGTGTGCAGATGCATTGTCATAATGAAGGATGATTTTTTTCTTCTGCAAACTGGGTCTTTTCTCGCGAATTTTTTCGTCTAGCCTGGTTAAAAGATAGGAATAATATTCCCCAGTTATTGTTTTACCCTTTTCAAGATAATTAATAAACAAAATGCCTTTAGTATCCAAAAACACCGATGCCGTGATCGTTCCTGCTGATGGAACCGACTTTGTGTTCTTTGATGCTGAACAGCCGGCTTCTTTCCACTGTTTGACTGCTGTTTGGATTCCGGTGGGTAATGATGAATCCAAGTCTCATTCATAGTAATAAATTGATGCACAAAATCAGTTTTATTCTTGTTAAAACGCTCCAAACACTGTTCAGAGATTTTCATGCGAGTGCGTTTTTGATCTGCTGTGAGCAAGTGCAGCACTCATCTTGCAGAAAGCTTTTTCATATGCAATTCTTCATGCATCCTACACATTCTTTTGTAACGCCTATAGTCTCAGCAATTTCACGCACTTTGACTTGCTAGTCATCCAATAACATATCGTGCACTTGACCAATGATTTCTGGTGTTGTTATACTTTTTGGACGTTCTTCACATGGATCATCTTCAAGGTTGGTAAGGCCACGTTTAAACTCACAGCCCATTTCTTAATTGTCGAAAACGAAGGAGAAGAGTGCCCATAAACTTTTATGAACTTCAAATGAATTTCTTTTGGCATTAAACCTTCTTTTGCAAAGACTTTTTTTAACCTCACGATATTCAATTTTATCTATTTCAAGGGATAGAGACAACACTTTTGCTTCAGACAGTTGTATAAAACAAACTACTTGATAGAATGACTTGCAATTTCACATGGATGCTTACGACAGATGTACCAACTTAGGAAAAAAGAAATCTTGCCAATAGTGTTGCCATCTATGGTTGAGGCATGAAAACGTTTTAGACTACCCTCGTACATTATTAGCATTCAAGAGTATGTCGGCAGAGCTAATTTAAGGTGGTATAGCCACTTAAGTAGAATGGGTGAGGAAAGGTTAGCTAAACTGGTTTTTGATGCAAAGATAGCAAGAAAGAGACCCAGAGGAAGACTGCAGTCTAGATGGATTGATTATCAGAAGTGTCTTAGAAGAACAAAATATTAGCTACAACAATATTTGAATGCCACAACTAATAGACTAATTAGGAGAAAAATTCTTGATAAGAGATTATTAATAAAGTAAACTTATTTATGTAAGGCCATCATAGTAGCCTGAACACTTATTGAGAGTACATAATAGGAAGTTGATCATTTGAAATTAGCTCTGTTAACAACTTCTTGAATGTCAACACTGTCAAGTTCCATCCTAATATCTTCGTTTTTAACATGAGTCTGCCATTGATGTCATCTGTTGTCTCCTCTAATTTACTGAGAAATTTCGTATGTGTGGTCTCAAGTCATCTAATTTATTTGCAACTTAACTCTTGGATCCATAAGGTAAAATTGGTTTGACCATTGTTTTGTAATATAGCTACTTTAGTGCTTTTAACTGATCTCTCTCTTATTGAATATAAATGTATTCATTGGACTCCCTATCTTACCAGCTTTGACGATTCTGTTGTCTTATTCCCAGTTTCATTTTCCCCTCATTGAAAATTGCGCCCAAAAACACTATCAGTGTCCCTTCATGAATTGTGCTCAGAAACATGAAATGTTTTATTTCATCTATTGGTTTCCATTCGAGGATGTTTTCGATTCCTGCCTATTTTCGTAGTCTGTCTTTTTATTGCTGATTTTTATGTCAGATTTGATACAGCAGTTATTTTCTTGACCCCCATGGATTTGCAAGTCTCATCATGACAATGGTTAGAACTTGTCAGTACAAAGTGTATTGTTCTACTCCTTATACTTATCCACTGTTTGCACTTACACCACCCTCTCAGGCAATGCATTCCATGCTCCTACCACTCTACATGAAAAAAAAAAAAAAACTCATCCTTTTACTCTCTTCTTCCTTTTGCGTCTTTCAGGGATGCCCCCCACTTGTCCTTGTTTCTTACCCTCATTTTACTGTATGAATAATCTTCCCAGTGTTGATCCGTTAATAACTCTTCAAGGCACTTTTCACGTGAGGCACAATTTTATTTTTCAACGATTCTCTTATTTATGTTAACTTAGTAATTTTTATTACTTAATAATTAGTTTTTAACAACTATATACCTAAAATAAACATAGTGTTTGAATTTATTTCCCTATACGTCGTTTTGACTTTTTGTAGTACTTTTGGTGTATATTGAGAGGGGCGGCAAACTCAGGAATCTCCCCTCGCGGAAAAAGCTCTAGCTACGCCACTTGTAATACCATATTCATTGTCAATTTGTCTTTGAGTCATGGATGTGTGCTGTACATAATTTTGAATGCTTTCTTCGAGTTATATCCATTTTATAGCTATACAAATGAATAAAACATTATCAATGTCAACTTGTTTACACTATTGAAAACGCACAACACTATTAGTAAACATCGTAGAGACAGTTAAAAAAAAAAAAAAAAAACAGTTAAAACATGCAGCACTCAATGAAAATAGACCGAAAATAGTAAACTGAAACCGAAATTAATTTGAATTGAAACAAAAACCAAACCCAGAACTTGAAAAAAATTCCTCTTGTTCGGATTAATTTGTTTGCTACTGTAAATAGATTTGTTAGATAAATATCAAATAATTTACAGTTGTGGTATTATGGGTGGTGCAATAAGTTAATTTAGTGGACACTGAATTTACATGCCATCCTATAAACTCTAGTTACGCATGTGAGAATTTTTGAGGGGGTTTCGTTTTTTGGGGGCGGAAGAGAATAATAGGTGAGGATCGTCTTGTTTTCCAAAAAAATAATTAACCGATTAGCCAATGTATAAAAACGTGCTTGCCCTCTCGAAGTTGCAGGGGATATGTCACATCGAGCGAGCCAACGGCAGCTGAGTGAAGAGGTGCGAAACGTCGCCCAACGTGAAGGGATTAAAAAATACTCATGTTTTTTTTTATGTGTTAAAAATACCTCCGTGTTTTTATTCAAGACTTTTTTTGTAAAATTTTAATCATAATTTAAAAAATTTAACTCAGTATGCTTCGGTTGAATTACAAAATAAATATTCGTTTTTCGGCTAAATCGTTCTGTGAATCCCTATTTTCAAGTATTTTACTTCTGCAATTCTAATATGGGCTAGTAGCTGAGCAAGTACTGACATATGTAGAATCATCAGTTTGTGGGGAAAACATTTTTGAAACGATTTTCTGGATGAATGTGTATCATCTGACATGTCGTCAATACGTCTATTGATGGTATTGAAAGTAGTATCTTTTGATACTACTTGTTCTGCATTTGGTCCAAACATAGTTAGTGAGGCAACAATGATGTAAGACTAAGTTAAGGGGATAATAAATCCCTCATTATTTTAAACCCAGATACGAAACTTGGAGATCGAAATCTAAGAGTTTCATGCCGAAGAACTATCGGCGAGTCCAAGCGTAAGTCATTACCTGGGTAGTACAACACTAGGGCAACTCGGAGCAAAGGTGGAGCAAGCTCCATCACTATCCTTAATATTTTCTCATAATGTAAAACGCAGCTCCTAGGAGATGTATTACTGTTTTACATTATGAGGAGTGGTCACTACCCAGACCAGTTTCGACCTTTATTGAGGTCTAATCAGCGAGTAGGTAGACCTGGAATACCAAGATTTAAGTGAACCGAACTTACATATACCCCTGCTTACGAATTGCCAGACCGGTGTACCCAGTGCCAGATTTACGTATAAGCCAAAAAAAGCTACAGCTTAGGGCCTCGCAATCTGCCGAGGCCTCAAATTAAAAAAACGAAAAGACCGGCTGATGTAATTTAAAACAGTAGGGGCCTCTGGGTTTTGTATAGCTTAGGGTCTCAGCAAGTCTAAATTCGGCCCTCAGTGTACCCATATATTATATTATAATGAAGGATTTATTATCCCATTAACTTAATTTACGCCGCCGGAAAAGTAGCCTCTCGGCTCTTTATTGAATGATGTAAGACTTTATCGCTCTAGCTACTAGTTTGGCGACCTTAAAACTGGCTTTCTGAGCTTCTTCTGATACTATAATGGTTGATGTCATGAAAGAATTGTTTTATTTTTGTATGTGTGTTTGGAGTCGCTGGGGGGGGGGGGGGAGGAAAAGAAAAGAAAAAAAAAAAGTCTTTGTCGAAGTAACGTGGATGTTTTGGAAGCAGTGCCAGCGAAGTTCAGTCAGTACCATAGTTTTGTTTGACAACAATTTGAGGCAAATAACACATTTCGGTTGCCACAACACACAAAACCGAATCTTAAATAGAATTCCTACAACTTGAAGCAAAGAAACAACGGACGGAATTTCAAAATTTTCGCGCGCACACGCTGACTCCCCACAACACTATTGTAACTTGAAGGGAGTAGTGATCGAACGGATGCAGTGTTTTTTGGTGCGACGGCGCACGTGTCGTGTGACGTCGAATAAACGCATTAATTTTACTATTCGTCACACATTTTGGGGGCAAAAGCACTACCATACTATTCTATGAAACGAACAGTCGATGGACTAGAGAGAGAGATATACCGTGTGAAAAAGGGACAGATGTAAGAAAAGAAAATGGAATATTCCAAGTTATTACCTTTAAAAAATTAATTATAAAAAATGAATACTGATTTTCTGTGAATTCCTAATAAAGAATCCATAGAAAATCGGCATTCATTCGTTCATTCATTCATTCAAGTTCCTACTGAAAAGTTAATCGATCTCCACTGTCGTAAATTTCAGTGATTGAGGTTGGTCGATTGGTAGAGCCTCTGCTACTAATGGCTCAGTTAAGTAAGTTTGAGCGCAGTTAGTAGTTGGAAGGAAACCAATCGTTCGATGCGGTTGGCACACTCTCCCTCGATGAGTCTTTGGACTCCCTGGAGGTGTCAAATAATAATAATAATAAAGAAAGCCATTCTCTATGTTTTTGGAACTGACAGCTACCATGTAAAAACAGAAGAATAATCCGATATAGTTGTATTTTGATTCATTGCTAGTAGTTGAGGCTTTGAAATAAACTGTTAATGTTTTGGTACCTATTTTGAATAGAAGCTAAATATAAATTGACATTGATTATCCTTCGCCCACAATGCCAATATATTTAAATCATTTTGCAAGATATACATCAACTATCGCCCTCCCCAGTTTTGAATCGTTATCAAGCAACTGAATATTCTCCCTTAAATCTTTCCCTATATCAATGATATATTGATATACAAATTAGAGTAGTGGCCCTAGTACAGAATACTGAGGCACACCACCCTCATTCTCCTAGATTTTGCTCCACCATATACTACTTTTGGTGTCTATCTGAGAGCTACCCTTCCCCAATTCATTATGCCAGCTTCATATCCATTCCTATTTGCTTCAGCTTTATTAATACTTTTCATTGGATATTCTGTCACATCCCTTTGCATAGTCCAGCAGTATCATAATGTAACAATTTCCCTTATCTAATTCTGCTGTCAATATTATAAAACGTTAATAAATTACAAAGATAGGAGTTACCTTTCATAAAGCCATGCTCACCAGAGTATATTGTGTTCCTGTGCCCCTATTGCTGGATTTTGCTACTTCTGTTTTGAGGGCCATCTTTACATAATGGATAATGGAACTACAAGGTGGCCATAAAGTACCTTTCCCTCTTTGAAGGCATCTGTAGCTAAAACCAATAAACGAAATGAGACCAAATTTTATATTGAGACTTTTGAAGGCATGAGGAGATGATTTCCGCGAAAAAATATTTATTTAGAACCAAAAGTCGCCGATAGGGGAAATTTTGGCGCTGGCTGAGCCGAAAACAAGCAGATAATTACATCAAAGCCAGATAAAATCTAAAAATAACATTTCGACGGTGTTAGCGACAGCCGCGTCACCCATTCCAGCTGGATATGTGGCGTGTTACAATGATAATAAGAATAATAATAATTAAACTAAACTTGTGAGAGACACAGAAATTAATGTAGTGATTGAACTCACAGGAAATAATGTTTTATTCATCAGAATCAGGGTCCCCTCGACCACATACACAATTTTCAATGTGCTGACCTTTAACGTCTGTTGACTGCTGACCAGTAATATCTGTTACTGTCTCTTCTTGCACTGCTTTCTGTCCTCTGCCAGGTCTAACTCCTAGCGATCCAGTTTCTTCAAACTTCTTAATCATAGCTCTCAGTGGTACAGCTGGCAAAGGACCTGCACGTAGGTTATGAAGCCTTCTAAATTCCCAAAATGCTACTACGGCATTGCACTGTTTAAGACAGGCATGAGCAACCTTTCCTAGTTCGGGGGAAAATTGTTATTCTCTCTCCGAGTCAAGGGCCGGAACAAATGACCAAATTATTAAATAAAATAAATTAATATTAAAAGAATTAAAACAAGTTGCTAATTCATATTTCATTTATTTATAATATAATGCTTTGGTCTATATAAATTTTATATTATACTGAACGACATAACAATTTAATGTGAAGTTGGCCTTGTACTTCAACTACGAGACTATTAATATTGACGTTAATATTACTTAAGGATTTATTGTATTGACATTGCATAACTTCAGTGTCAATACATCCGTGGGATTGGATGGTATACCAGCTCGTGTCGTACGAGAAGCAGCTAAAGAATTGTCAGTACTCTTGACCATTTTGTTTAATTTGAGTCTCGGGTCTGGGTTAGTCCCGAGGGGGTGGAAAGAGGGGAAAATAGTTCCACTGCATAAAGGTGGTTCCAAGACTGCTGTTGTAAATTACCGACCGATTAGCATATCAGGAATCATTGTCAAGGTCTTAGAGAAATTAGTCAAGAAAAGAATACATGATTGGATAGATGAAAATGGGATATTGTATGGGTGACAACATAGTTTTGTGAATGGTAGATCATGCCTCAGTAACTTGCTCACGTTTTATAACACAGCGACGGCTGAACTGGATAGGGGTAATGAGTTTACAGTGATACTACTAGACCTTGCCAAGGCCTTTGACAGGATACCACATGGAACCATAATCAGTAAACTGGAGTAGATGGGGCTAGATATAGGGTTGGTAAGATGGATAGGAGGGTGGTTGAAGGAGAGATACCAGAGAGTGGTTTATTCAGGAGTGGAGTCTAAAAGACAGCTTGTTACTAGTGACGTGTTGCAAGGCTCTGTTCTTGGACCACTGCTTTTCAATTTGTTCATCAATGATATAGGAAAGGATTTGAGAGGAAGTGTTCACTTGTTTGCTGATGATACAAAGTTGGGTAGAGCAATTGTGAGTGCACAGGATGTCAAAATTTTACAGGATGATTTGGATAGCTTGAAGGACTGGGCTAGGAAAAATGGATGTCAATTTAATGTGGCAAAGTGTAATGTTATGCACTTTGGAGTGAAAAGAATAGCAGCAGTATATCACATTGGTGGAACCGTACTCCAGGAGATTGATGAGGCCTGGGGTTTGGGAGTGTTGGTGGATAGGGAATTGAAGTTTAGGGGGAACATTGCAAAAGTGGCTAAATCAGCTTATCAAATCACTTGGATTCTGAAAAATACTTTAACGTGCAGAGACAAACAAGTTGTTCCTCTGTATCGAGCCTTGATTAGACCCCATCTGGACTACTGTGCCCAGTTATAGTCACCAGGGTTTCTTTATGATGGGGAGGAAGTGGAGAGGATCCCGAGACGAGTGACCAAGATGATAGCAGGTCTGTGGAATGAACCTTATGAGAATAGGTTGAAGATTTGTGGGTTGCAGAGATTGGACGATAGGCGAAGGAGGGGTGATATGATTGAGACATTCAAATTACTGAAGGTTTTCTATAAGATTGATCCAGAAGATATTTTTTAAAATATGACTGGTGGTGAGAGGACTAGGGGCCATGCATGGCAGTTGGGCAAGAGTGTGGTTGACAAGAGTGTTAGAGCTAGGTTTTTACTTGGAGAGTGGTGAATGAGTGGAATAAGCTTCCAGGCTACGACCGTGAATGAGTTCAAGGCAAGGTATGATAGATACTGTGTCAATGTCGAATAGTTGTTCTTGACATGATGTTAGGGCCTCCCTCTATGAGTCTGTCGACTCCTTGGAGTTTCTCGGAACAATAATAATAATAATAATAATAATAATAAAGGATAATCGCATAGAATGTTCAAGGTTTTCGTCCGTTATTCTTGTTCGAATTTTTGATTTATTGTATTTCATCCACGAAAAAAGCTGTTCACACACATATATGTGCTGCCGAAAAGACAAATGATTTTTCTTGATAAGGCGCGTAAATTTGTATATTTTTCTTCCGCAAATAAAATTTATAAAAATCCATCAAAGCAATGTTGTTAAATTGTGATTTTAGCACTAAATCCATCTGAAGCTCAATAAATCCCATCTGTAAGTTTTCTGGCACATTATTTACATCAGCAACCATCGGACGAGCAAATATAGCGAATGTGGAGTCTTGTCTTTGTTTTTGAAGTCTGCAAACCTTGTATCAAATTGCTCTATTAGTGCCTTCAGTTCACCTCCATAACAATTATAAGGGATATTTTTATGAGTTGCTAGAGTAGGAAAATGATAACAATTTTTAGCTCTTATCTGACTTGCCAACAATCTTAGTTTATTATTATTATTATTATTATTATTATTTTGACGGTGTCTCCATGGAGTCAAAAGACTCATCGCGAAGAGACCCGACATTGACACACTAACCATTATTTACACAATACCTGTCATACCTCTCCTTAAATTCATTCACAGTTGAGGCATTCACAACCACCTCTGGCAAAGCATTCCACCCATTCACAACCCTCCAAGTAAAAAATCTAGTGCTAACACCCTTGTTAACCACACTCTTACACAATCTCCAGGGATGGCCCCTCGTTCTCTCACATCCTGCATTGGTTTTAAGAATATCATCAGTATCAGTCCTGTAAAATCCCTTTAACAATTTAAATACCTCTATCATATCTCCTCTCCTACGTCTATCAGCTAGTTTTTGGAGCCCACAGATCATCAATCTATCCTCATAGGGAACATCCCACAGAACTGCAACAATCTTTGTAACCCGCCTCTGAATCCTCTCTACCACTTCCGCATCACCAAGAAATCCTGGCGACCAGATCTGTGCACAATAGTCCAAATGCGGCCTTATTAATGCCTTATAGAGTGGAATAATAACTTCCCTATCCCTGTTTGTTAGTGTGTTCCTCAACAACCATGTAATTTGATGTGATGTTTTGGCAATCTTAGCAATATGCCCTTTAAACTTAAGTTCTCTGTCCACAATAACTCCCAAGTCTCTTGTCTCATCAACTTCCTGCAGTTCAGTTCCGTTAATATAGTAAACAGCATGCGATGTCATCCTCCGGAAGTGCATCACCTTACACTTAGCCACGTTGAACTGACAGCCATTTACCTTAGTCCATAGCGTCAGCCTATTTAAGTCATCCTGTAAAATATCCACATCATTTGAATTGATTATCGCTCTTCCCAATTTTGCATCATCAGCAAACAAGTGGATATTTCCATTCAAGGTATTTCCAATATCATTTATGTACAAATTAAACAATAGAGGACCAAGAACTGAGCCCTGAGGTACACCACTAGTCACTTGCCTTTTCCTGGACTCAGCTCCTCCGTAAACCACTCTTTGATATCTGTCCGCCAGCCATCCTTTAATCCAAATCACCATCTTCGGATCCAAACCCATTTGCTCTAATTTATGTAACAGAGTTCCATGTGGAATCCTGTCAAAAGCCTTTGCAAAGTCAAGCAGTATCACTGAGTAAGGATTTCCTTTATCCAACTCCACTGTTACTTTATTATAGAACGTAAGCAAATTACTTAGGCAAGACCTACCTTTCACAAAACCATGTTGCCCCTTATAAAGTATCATATTGCTGTCCACCCAGTCCTGAATTCTAATTTTAACTAATTTCTCCAAAATCTTAACCACCACTCCAGATATATTGATTGGTCTATAATTTGCAACATCAGTCTTAGAGCCTCCCTTGTGCAATGGAACTATTTTCCCCTCTTTCCACTCTATTGGCACTTTACCAGAACTGAGGCTTAAATTAAACATCCTGGTTAGAGGAGTTGCTAATTCTCTTGCACATTCTCGTAACACATGGGCCGATATGCCATCTAACCCAATGGCAGTGTTAGCATTAAGGTTCTTTAATATATTAAGCACCTCAATTTCATCTATCTCTATACTCTCATCAGTCAATGCACATCTGACACTGCACTATCACTACGAAGATGGTACACGTTTGCGAAATGATCACTAAGCAACTCAACTATTTGATTAGCTTCAGTAATTTCCTTACCATCAACACTTTTTAAAGTAATCTTTCCATGGATATTCTTCCTTTTACTAGCCACATAGTGAAAGAACTCTTTAGAGTTTCTTATGGATTCATCAGCTAGCTTCCTCTCATAATTAGCTTTGGCTTTCCTTACCATACAGGTTACTCTCTTTGCCTGTATCTTATATTGCTCATTGGAACGCTCATCACCTTTTTCTTTATATGTCTTCCACAACCTTTTCTTTATCTGCAACTCTTGTTTAATAGTATTAGTCATCAATTTTTCTCCTACTTGATTTCTCCTTCTGACTCTGGGAACACAGTCTGATACAGCTTTCTTCAAATACTCCTTGAGAATCTCCCATGCACCATCAACATCTCTCCCCTTGAATTTCTCATGCCATAATACAGCTGAAAACTGACGTCTCAGCTTGCCATAATCACCAGCCTTGTAATTCCACATATACCCATTCTTAATAGAATATTCAGTACGTCTTTCAATCTCCCAGGTCAAGACCACATGATCGCTTTCCCCAAGTGGAGACATTGTAACTAAATTACTTATTGATATGTTCTCCGATGTTATGACCAGATCTAACACTCTAGAATCTCTTGTCCCTTCCATCACATGCTGTCTCAGGTAATTATCTCTTAACAATTGTATAAACTCCATTTCCTTTGTTCCTTGTGACCATTCCTTCCCCCAATCTATGTCCCCAAAGTTAAAATCCCCCATAATAATTACTTGACCTTTACTCATCGTGCTAATTTGCCAATACATGTTATCTACATTCTCCCTTATTCCCCTTGGATTATAGCAACAACGAATTACATATTTCGCCTTGTTAATCTCTATCTCACACCAAACAGCCTCTAATGAACTGCCCTCTACATACCTGTCACAGTGAGGTACTTCTATCTTTTTTGGCTTTAATGTTTCGTCTATCATTAATAAAACTACTCCCCCCATTCTGTCATCTCTGTCCTGCCTGAAAATACTGTACCCCTTACATTCAATCTCAATAACTATATCATTCTTGGTTAACCAAGTTTCGCTAATTCCTATAATTTTTGGCCATGTTGTACTAAGTAATGACAAAAATTCTTCACACTTATTCCTAATACTTCGAGCATTGGTATACATAAACTGCAATACACCCTTCCTCCATAATATCCCTGTGTGCGAATTACCCCACTCTGTCTACTGTTAACAACGATTAATGACCTTAGTACTATTTACAGCTAACTCTATCACCTGCCTCCCTAGCAAATCCCATTTCCCTGTTTATGACCCTTTACTCTGTCCTTTATCAATAAATGTTCTAAATGCCAAGCTCCTAATCCATTTAAGTGCAAACCATCTCTCTTAAAATACTCCTTCCTTTTATCAAACTCATCCCAGACATTCATAAAATGAATATTCAGTTTCATTTCTTTGCAAAACCTTTTACACAATCTGGACACCATTCCATTTACTATAATTGCTCTTCTGTTCATTTCATCACAATCAAATCGTGGTAGCACACTCATGATCTTTCCACTCTCACTCTTTGCATTCATTGCAATCATTAAATTCTTCAAATCCCGTCTTACAGAAAATCTTTCGCTACGTAGATCATTCGTCCCTATAACTGCAATAATCTCACTCACTCTATCTTTCTGCAATTTCACAGCCCTAGTTATATCCTTAATCTTTGACCCTGGATAACACGCTTTAATTACTCTACCATCCTTCACACCCTTAATTATAGAATTCCCATACAGCACAACATCTTTTTTGCTTCTTCTTAACTTGACATCGTTTACTCCCACTGATGCTTGTTTTTGTTCCTGAACCTCTCTTACATTCTTTAGTATATCACTCAGCAATATGTGTGTATCTATTTCTGCACTATTTATTCCATTGTGTATCTATTTCTGCACTATTTATTCCATTGTGTATCTATTTCTGCACTATTTATTACAAAAAGCTTTGACATGTCCATGCAGTTCATGAACCAATTGTCATTGTTTTTGCAATTTAAGATTCAGTTCGTTTAGGTATCCAGTGATATCTACAAGGAATTCTACCACCACACACCTTCACAGAAAAAATGGGACTCTACAATATCTATCGAAAGTAAACTAAGTTCATAAGGAAGAGATGAACACTAGCAGTCCATACTTCCCTAAATCAATTAATAAATACTGTATAAACCTAACAAAGGAAATCTTGCTACTTCTCGAAAATCAGACAAGTCTGTAGAGCTAAAACAATAGGAAAGATTTTTACAGTGGAACTGTATGTGCTAAAATATTATATCGGGGTTCTACTGGAGAAACCGAAGAATCTGTTTCTTCGGGAAATAGTTAAAATCTTTTGAGTATCCCACCTTAAAGGAATTTCACTGTTGTTTGTAAGGACAGTGTACTGTATATGGTCCTACTTATGGTGGAGTACTGTCAGTAAGATTTCTTGTTACAGTTTGTTCAATTTTTTATAACTGGATTATGAGTTAAATGAGATTGATCTTGTTAATCATAGATTGTAGTTCACTCAGTCCATACGTCTCTCAGGCGACTTTAATGAAAAGAACACACCTTGGAGTAGTGACAACACGAATGGACGAAGCTATATTATTGAACAAATGCTCGTCAATAATAATCTCTCTCTCTCTCTCTCTCTCTCTCTCTCTCTCTCTCTCTCTTCTTAATAATACTCAGTACCTTCTTTCAAATGCTTTCTGCTCATTTCCTGCAATAGATTTTAAAATCTACTTCCCTGCAGTTTTCACCACCGCTTATGTGGGATGTTGGAAAGAACATCTATGGAAGCGATCGTTTTCCTGTTATTTGCGCTGTTTTCGTAGTTATCTTACACTGATGCCCATATCAAAAATAAACCAAGCTAACGAATGCTTTTTTCTTTTCTTTTTTTCCCTTATCTTTTTCCATGTTGCAAAATTTAATGCGGACGTAGTCATTGGATGAAGCAGTAAATTACGTGAAGATTGTATTGTTCAGGCTGAAACTGCTAAAATTCAAAAAATATCATCCCGATTTCCAGTATTCAGAGCCTAGGGTAGAACTCAAATTGCCTGTCATCATCAGTGATTCTGACAGACACATGTCCAAAACCTTTAAAGTACCTTGATTTAGTAATGGTAATTCGATATCATACAAGTCTTATTTTCTCTGTTGTAAATTTCCGGCGTACTACTGGCCGATTTTTCCTGATTGCAGGACGAAAAACTCAAATTTCCGGGACAGAACACACTGCCATTTCATATGAGATTGGCTAACTCACCTCCAATTGAAAAGCTTTCATAAAAGTCCGCATCCCAGACAGCATTGGAACCAATGCCTATGTCCAACCAAAGGGCTTTGTCTATACCGACTGAGCTGTGGAGGTTAGTAGTAGTCCGGTCAATAGTGACCAGATCAAGATCAAGATAAGATAAGGAATGTGACGTCATTGGTTGACGTCATTGTGGGCGTGACGTCATGAGATTGGAATGTTTAGAATTTCCCTGGGGGCATATGTGTGAGTGACACGAGTTCTTGTGTTTTGGGACGTGTATGGAATTATGAGTGATGGTAGAGATAAGGATTCGTGTTTTGAATTTTGAATGGAAAGGGCGATGTTTTGATTTGTGGTGCACTTCTGACAAGATCAAGATCAAGATAAGATAAGGAATCGTGACGTGGATGTGTGTTGTTATCAGATGAAGATAAGTGACGTCATTTGTTAGTTGTAAATAAGTGATGTTGTTGTTTTGAATGGAAAGGGCGATATATTAGTGTATAAGGAATCATCTTGTAATTGGTGGGACACTTTTGACCAGATCAAGATCAAGATAAGGAATCGTGACGTGGATGTGGGTTGTTATCAGATGTAGATAAGTGACGTCATTTGTTATTTCTAAATAAGTGACGTCATTTGTTATTTCTAAATAAGTGACGTCATTTGTTAGTTGTAAATAAGTGACGTTGTTGTTTTGAATGGAAAGGGAGATATATTAGAGTATAAAGAATCGTGTCGTGATTGGTGGGACACTTTTGACCAGATCAAGATCAAGATAAGATAAGGAATCGTGACGTGGATGGATGTTTTTATCAGATGTAGATATGTGACGTCATTTGTTAGTTTTAAGTAAGTGACGTTGTTGTTTTGAATGGAAAGGGAGATATATTAGTGTATAAGGAATCATCTTGTAATTGGTGGGACACTTTTGACCAGATCAAGATCAAGATAAGGAATCGTGACGTGGATGTGTGTTGTTATCAGATGTAGATAAGTGACGTCATTTGTTATTTCTAAATAAGTGACGTCATTTGTTAGTTGTAAATAAGTGACGTTGTTTTGAATGGAAAGGGAGATATATTAGAGTATAAAGAATCGTGTCGTGATTGGTGGGACACTTTTGACCAGATCAAGATCAAGATAAGATAAGGAATCGTGACGTGGATGGATGTTTTTATCAGATGTAGATAAGTGACGTCATTTGTTAGTTTTAAGTAAGTGACGTTGTTGTTTTGAATGGAAAGGGAGATATATTAGGGTATAAGGAATCGTGTCGTGATTGGTGGGACACTTCTGACCAGATCAAGATCAAGATAAGATAAGGAATCGTGACGTGAATGTTTGTTGTTAGTTGTAAATAAGTGACGTTGTTGTTTTGAATGGGTATTAGAAATAAGGATAAGTGATGTTGTTGTTTTGAATGGAAAGGGAGGTATATTAGTGTATAAGGAATCGTGTCGTGATTGGTGGGACACTTCTAAGATCAAGATCAAGATAAGAAGGAATCGTGACGTGAATGTTTGTTGTTATAGAGTTTGGAATGTTTGGAATTTCGCTGGGGCCCTCGTCTGTCAGGGACATCACGTGCTGTGTTTGGTGATATTTAGAGATAAGAATCGTGACGTTATGCGTTTGGAAATTTCTGGGGAACATATGTCTCTTGGTGATATCACATGCGGTTTTGGTTTGGCTATGGAATTGTGGGCAATGTTTTTGAGATAAGATACCTTGGAATTTTCCCAGGGTGACACACATCCGTTAGGTGTGCTAATTTCCATTACATTATGGAGTATTTCTTTCCTGTTAAAGGGTGGGAATTCTTAGAGTAGAGTAGAGTCGTGATGGCGGCACTGTTTCGAGGTTTTCTGATTTATTTAATTATATGCTATGTCACTCAAACATACAGTTTTTTTCTTCTATAGATGGCTGTACTAATTTTCCAATACATTTTGGGGTATTTCTTTCCTGTTAAAAGGTGCTAATTCTTAGAGTAGAGTCTATTGGCGGCTGTGTTTCGAACTTTTCTGAATAATTTAATTATATGCTGGTGACCCTCAAACACACACAAACACACACACACACATACACATTAGACATCAAAAGTCGCTAATGTATCCATGTTGATACTCTAATACAGGGATTCTCAACCCTATGTCCGCAGGCACCATGGCGCCCGTCGACCATTTTGTGTGTGCCCACCGCTGTTCAACCATGTGCCGTATAGTTTGAAATAATCACGCAACAATTCAAGGCATGCTATAAGACGCATGCATTAATGACACATGATGAGTATTAAACGCATACAATGTAAAGTAGACACGCATTCGAAGTTGTTCATTCCAGTATAACAACTGGAATATCATCATATTCTCCTAATCATGAAGCACTGACCAATGAAATTCAATGCCAAAGATCACACTAACTTACATATATATACAGTGAAACCCCTTTTTTACACTTTTTAGGGGACTGATGAAAAAAAGTGCAAATAGCAGGAAATGTAAATAAAAAAGGCTAAAATATGACTTACTGCTAGTATGTGACTCTACATACTAGATTACAAAATTTAATAACTGAAAATAAATGAATTTACAATTACTGACATTTATCTATTTAAAAATATCTTTAATTGTTGATTGTTTTTTTCTTTTTCTGCACTCTTATAAGTTCCACCTGCCTCTCCACAGTGTATAAGGCATTAAATGCCCCATCTTATCCTGATGCACTTGCAATATACTGTCTCAAAACAGAGATAGCTTCTATTGTTTCTTTACTAGTAGGGATGGTAGGTTCTTGATCACAGTCTTCTTCAACCACTTCTTCCTCTTCTTCACCAAGGTGGTTGGAAAGGATGTCCTCCACACTTGGTACCATTGATGTGATCATACCAGCATCAACATCAACATAGTATTGAAATGTGGAAGACTCATCCATCACATACGAGTTGTTGGGTTCTGACATATTTTCTTCCTCCTGTAGTTGTACCTCCTCTTCTGCAAACGTAACTCCTGCCTTCCGGAAACAGTTGGATATGGTTTCAGGAGTAATATGCAACCATGGTTTGGCCACATAATGCATGGCATCAAGGATTGATATGGTCATTTATTTTAGGTCCATACCATTTTCATGCATAAGCACTGCTTTTTCAATCATTTTTCGATCTTTTTCTGTCATTTTTCTCCATATTACTAACATGGATAATCCACCACCGCAATTTGCAAGCAACTTTCACAGGCTAAATTACTTACCAGAAATTCTGCAATATCAATATGTACTGTGATTGAAAAATCACGGTATCGCTCATCACTACTGCAAGCGTACAAGCCACAGTGATGGCGGTAACGAAACTACAGCAGAAAGCAACGCCGCCTGAGAACAGAAATGCGCAGATTTCCGCAGAAATCTATTCGAAAAATTGGTATTGCCACCCGAAAAAAAAAAAACGCAAATGACGGGAAATAATGTCCACATCAAGTTGTTAATGGCGGGAAAATAATATATCGTGAGAATAGGCCTTAAGATGGGACTAACGGAAAATGACGTTAATGGCAGAGAAAAAATTGCGGGAACGTAAAAACGAGGTTTTACTGTATTTAAATTTTTATATAATGTAAACTTTTAAGTAATAAAACATTTGATTATAATGTAACTTTGTATGTATTCATTTAACAAAAGAATTCAAAAAAATTGCTTGAAAAAATAGATGGTGCCCGTCGCCATACCGGTATTTTAGAATGTGCTCTAAGAAACAAAAAGGTTGGGAACCCCTGCTCTAATATATATCCTATGATTATTCTTATGAAAAAAAACTATTCAGTGTTAGAATTATGCTTACCAAAACATATGAGCAGTGATCATTGAAATTACAATTATCAATTGTTATGTTTCAGTTAAAAATATTAACTTACATTTCTTTCCAGAATGAGAACATCTCGGTACTATCTAGGTTTTCTTAATATTCCAAATTGTTGATTTTTAACATATATTCATAGCACAGAACACAAACACGCAAGTCTGAAAATCCAGTTGACTTTTTAAATTATAAGTTTTACTTTTAAAATTCAGTTAACTACATATTATAACCAGAATAACTGAGTAAAATAAATAAATAAATTATGTGTGAATTATTTTCCCACACTGTTAATTTTCATTAGACTTGTTTGTAGATAACTGAGTGGCTCATTTCCTGTCACTCATCGATCTTTTAAGAGCCGTATTGCGGTTTCTTCAAAGGTAAAATTTTTCCCAGGGTTGTGTATCAGTCAAGCTTTCTGATGTGACTAATGTTTACACATCAGAAAGCTTAGGTAGCTTAATGTTCGGTAGCAAAGTTTCCATTGACCTCATGTGATGATGAGAACTAAATTGTTCGAATCACACCCTTTCCTATATGTATCGCGGTTTCTTCAAAGGTAAATTTTCCCAGGATTATGTATTACTCATGCTTTCTGCTGTGACTAATTGTTTTCGAGGTGATACAGGAATTGATTACACTACTAATGGGTAGCAAAGGTTCGCAATTTGACCATGTGTGATCGTTAAGAAATAAGTTATTCATTGTCACATGTTGTCGTTATTGGTTTTCCATTGGATCTAATTTATTATAAATAGGTTAATGGGCTTGCTGGTCCGATTTGACTTTCTAGTATTTGTAATATTTCTATTCATTCAGAAGATTGTAGATCGTTTATTTAAAATTTAAGATTAGTGGAATTTATAGTGACTAAATTAGCGAATTTTATCTAAAAAGTTATAAGGTGGTTTTTGCAATGGAAAATAAAAAATCATGTTCATGATTTTCGATCTGTTTTGTGTTAAGTGAAATCCCATCATTATATATATATATATATATATATTTTTTTTTTTTTTTTTGATTGGTAAAAGATATTGAGTGTGGTTATTTAGTAATATTCTTCTTCTTCTTCTTCTACTACGCGTTATTCCCGCTTCCCATGCAGGGTCTGCGTGTTACTTTAGATGCGACTTCTTTGTTAGTACTACTCCCAACCGACCCGTCGCCTGGTCTGCCGCTGGGGGGGATATATTTTTGACTGTAGAGGCGTATGTTCATGGGGCCGGTTTGCCTGTTTGCGGGATGAAAAACGCCAGATAAACTGGCGGAAAAAACCCTACTGACCGCGCACAAGACCGGCTAACTTGGCCATGCCTGAGGAAGATCCTCAAATTCCTCACGTCTACAACGGGAATCGAACCTGGGATACTCCTTCCCCAAGCATATGGTTTGCGAAGCAAAAGCCACTAGGCTAACCGCGCGGTGGTTATTTAGTAATATTGTGATAGTGAAACCATCGCGTTGTGTCGAAATTGCAAAAAACTTTATGATGAGTAACATTTCATGAAAATACTTCAAACTGTTTCGTGTTTAGTGAAATGTCCATAAAACATTTTTTATTTTTTATTTTTATTTTTTGGTCGTTAGTTTAGGATTTTCGGGAAAATGTTTGAGGGTTGATGTTTAGTAAAACAGTGTTAGTAAAAACAGCATGATGTAGCGTCGAAATTGCAAAATCACCTTATAATTTTTTATTTCTAAACGATATTTCTGAAATCTAGAAAGTATTTTTTTTTAATAGCGCTCATCCGTTTTTACTTATATATTACTTTATATTATATTATATATTACTTGTAAAAAACCCCGAGACTCTTTACAGTTTTCTCATTTAGCTTCCCAAGTATTTCCAGGACAAACGAACGTGTTAGTTCAGATTTATAAAGATACAACACGGGAACCTCATTCATATTTAGTTTTAGAGTTCATACAGGAAACACCTGATATTTTACGCTTAAGGTCACGGATTTTGCCAGGAGAAGGACTCAATACAGTATTTATCCCTGAATGGCTGATAGACTCAAACGCTATGAATATCTCATCAAGTACTTACTCATTCCTCTCCCAAATAAGCAAATGATGCTTTAAAACACTGCACTTCCAGCCAAATCACCACACTCTGTGAAATCTGCAAAAATGTTTTATGTGGAAATATTCCACTAAAGCATAATCAGAAGTCACGTCTACGAAGGAAAAAAAAATTATAAGAACACTAACAAATCGCTTCCTTTCATTACCAGAAGAAACTGGTTTTACAGCATGGGGGAGCACTGTTCCCATTATTAGGCAATATCATTGTTCCTTTATTGAGTTCACTTATTAGAAAATGAATATGTTTAAAAAATTTACACTTCGCCGATCACCAGAGGAGCATGAACTGTACACACTCGATGATGAAATGAGTGCCATTTTAAAAATAAGAAATAAACATGCAGATGAAAAAGTAAAAGCATATTTAAATGTTCTGCAAAAGTATTTAGGTTTGAAAAACCAATTGGCTCACACAGAAGGAGAGCAACAGGAACATAGACTGCCATATTCAGAACCTTCACTGAACAAACCGAATACACAGAACCATTCCCATCATCCATCAGCCAGTCCCTGTGAGGAAAATGATTCCACTCCAATCCCTCCCTGCAAGAGAGCTCGAAGAAGGAGTACCAAATTCATCTTTTTATCTCTCCGAAAGCTGCGTGGGAATAAGAAACCAGTGTTGAAAAAATGGTAAGTGAAACAAAAACAATTTTTTTTAATTATGTTTTATTTTCAAGAAATGATCTGCAACAGCATAAGTTACTACAATATCATTTAACCACAAATCCTTAGAATAACATTTGCTAATAATATTTTGCACAGTAAGACCATGACATCTCAATATTAAAAAATATACACAATGCAAACCACACGCGACAGATTCCTTAGCTTGTACAGCTACAGAATTCTAATTCCATTTATTAGTGTTGATATTCAGAAAGTTAACAATATCGTTTTCGGGTGGACGACCGAAGCTATCGAAAAAATCACCGTGCTTGTCTTTAATATAGATAGCTTGCCAATGTTGTCCTGGCAACCAGGTCGGATCTGTGTTCATCACGAACATCGACTGTTGTTTTCTGATCGGATGTTGTGGCAATTCATCACGAGCACAAACTCCTAAATCCACTTTTCTCGTGGTGGGTTCTAACTCTAGTATGCTTACTAATTGTTCAGTGTTCATAGTCCAGTAACACAGAACGATCCTTTGTTATGGATTACGTACACTCAAATTCTGCATAAAGAACCACTGTGGTGTTTTCAGGAAGAGGTTGAGCCAAAAAAAAAAAAAAAATAGATCAATATATAACATGGAGTGTATACGTAGATTCCCCACCTCATCAAACCTAATAGCTGCAGAAAGTGCTCCTTCCATAGCACGTTATGTGACACGGCGATGTCAAGAAATAGTCTTTACCTTATCAGGAGAGTGTTTAGCAGGCTGGTATTCCATGTATATGCTACAAAAAGAACTTGAGCTTCATTATAACAAAAAATGAAACACACATAATATGGAATTTAATAAGTTTATTTCTAAATAATGCATACACATCTCTTTATAATAATATCAGGCATAAAATGTATATATAAAAAATTAAAATGAAAATTACAACAAAATAATAAAATATTAAAAAAAAAAGAAATATACGAGGATAATCTGAAAGGTTCTCGGCCTCGACCATAGATGGCAACACAATCATGATTTAAGTAAGTACATCAGTCAGAAGCATCCATATGAAATTGCAAGTCATTATATCAAGTAGATTGTTTTATACAGCTGTCTGAAGCAAAAGTGTTGTCTGTATCTCTTGAAATGGATAAAACTGAGTATCGTGCGTTTATAAAATTCTTTGTAAAAAAACGTTTTAACCCCCAAAGAAATTAATTCGAAGTTAATAAAAGTTCATGCGCACTCTTCCCCTTCATTTTCGACAATTAAGAAATGGGCTGCCGAGTTTAAACGTAGGCGTACCAGCCTTGAAGGTGATCCACGTAAAGGATGTCCAAAAAGTGTAACGACAGCAGAAAATACTGATCAAGTGCACGATATGGTATTGGGTGACTGGCGAGTCAAAGTGCGTGAAATTGCTGAGATTATAGGCATTTCAAAAGAAGTGTAGGATATATTTTGCATGATGGATTTATTTTCATTAAGTGAATTGCAAATGAAAAAGCTTTGAGCAAAATGGGTTACCATACTTGCGCTCAGCAGATGAAAAACGCACTTCCATGAAAATCTCTGAACAGTGTTTGCAGCGTTTTAATAAGAATAAAACTGTACATTGTACAATTTGTAAGTCGATTTATTACTAAGGATTTCAGTTGGATTCACCATTATCCACCAGTCAACACAGTGGACAGAAGCCAGTTGTTCAGTGCCAAAGAAGACAAAGTCAGTTCAATCAGCAGGAAAGGTCATGGCATTGGTGTTTTGGGATGCTAAAGGCATTTTATTTATTAATTATCTTGAAAAGGGTAAAACAATAACCGGAGAATATTATGCGGATCTTTTAACTAGACTAGACGAAAAAATTCGTGAGAAAAGACTGGGTTTGCAGAAGAAAAAAAAATCATCTTCTATCAGGACAATACACCTGCCCACAAAGATGTTTTGGCTATGGGTATATTGAGGGATCTGCACTATGAATTGTTGGGACATCCATCCTATTCCCCAGATTTCGCTCTTTTTGACTTCTGTCTCTTCCCAAACAAAAACTCTTCCTTGCTGGTCAGTGTTTTTCCTCCAATCAAGAGGTGATGGCAGCTGTAGAGGGATATTTTGCAGATCTTACAGAGAACCACTACAGGGATGGGATAATGGCGCTGGAGCATCGCTTGAATAAATGTATTAGTCTTATATGAGATTATGTTGAAAAATAAAAATAATTTGAAATTATAAATTCATTTTTTCACTGTTAAGCCGAGAACTTTTCAGACCACCCTCATATTTATGTTGGAGTAAAAAGAAAAATGAATTTTTCCTCCATTTTTCTCTACCAAATTCATTGCTTATCTTCAAAGTGTCGAAAGCTCATTGCATCTGTCGGCTACTAGGTTCGATAAACTCTTTTTTTCTCCCCTGTACCTAATATTTCTTTGAGCACTAAAGAAGGTCATATAAGTAATCAAGTGCCCTGACAATCCTGAAATACATCAAAACGATAGAAGCTTATATCCTCCAAAAACCGATTCCAAATTTTATATTTGGTAATTGCAACAGAGCAATCTGTAGATTGTTAACAATTGCAAAATTTTTTGTTGTTCTTTATGAAAGCACTCCCCGCTTCTCCCTGTAATGGTGGAAATTCCCAATTTCATTCGCTGCAGAGTAACTTTTTTTGTTTCAATAGACACTGATATCTGTAGGTTCGATAAATCCTTTCCGGCCATTTCCATAACAGCCTCTTGTAGAGATACATCATATACACTTGAATGTTAGCTTCTTACAAGGCAAGGAGTACTATATTGTAATATGTCACGTGAAAACAAAGGATTTTCCTTTATCCCTGCTGAGGTCAGTGTGCTTTGATGATCCTTGTGATGCATCTTTTGATCTGAAGAATATAGTATTTTTCATCCATATCAATAACTACTACTGAAAATTTCTTGTTCACAAAAACGTATCCCTTCTCTAATTTCCACTTCATATTTTCAAAAAAACGATGTGTAAATTAACGAATTGGATCACACTTCCAATACAGTGATTATTTCACTTGAATATTCCAAAGGAAACATTTATGGTTACATTATATAAATGTAACTTCCCATTTGAAAATCTGATTACTAGCTGAATTAAATTTAATTAATTCATTCATTCATTTCGCATTGTGATTCAATGGCCATGGCCCCTTTTATGGGGAGGTATGGCACCACCTCAATCCCCATATTTTTTTATCCGTGCTCGGGACTGGCATGGCTAACAATTCAGACCTATGGCTAGAGGAATTGTCTTAAGTATTTCTGACTGTATCCGTGTGTGTTCACGGGACCGGTTTGTTTGGTTAAGGTTGCTTCCTGCTTGTGGGATGAAAAACCCTGCTGTCCACACCCAAGACGTCAGCCATAGCAATAACTTGGCTATGGCTGAGGAAGATTCTTAAGCTCCTCATGTCGTCGACAGGAATTGAACCAAGGGCACTCCTTTCCCAGGCATATGGTTGTGAAGCAAATAGCCACTAGGATTACCATGTGGACATTAATTGATTAATTTTTAAATTGAAAGTCTTTCAGTAGTTCGTCTTTTTTAGTCTTGTGTGAGATTTAAATCATTGGTTTTCTTGGGACAAACATCATTGTGATACTACACACAATGGTACACAGATCATAATAAAAAACAATATATATATATATATATATACAACCAAAATCAAATCAGGTAAGGCCTTTTATTCCCATATGGAGAGGAGACTGAACCATTTTACCCTGACCTAACCTTTGGAGACTGAGTGGAAGGGACGTAGTTCTATCTCCTCTGATAGCTAATCAGAGATAGCTTGCCCCAAGACTATCACTAATTATACATGGCAACTGGTAAAGAGAGGTGAATGACAAATGTCGCCATCTAGTGGTCCCTTATCCTAACACGATGTTTACTGTCTGAAAATAGTGTAGCTTCTAGGATCGATTTTCCTGAGTTTACGGGAAGAAAAATCCGACTTTCTGAGAGAAAAAACCCGGTAGCCCTTGCAAGAGATCGATTAACTCGGGTCGGGAACCGGTCAAAAAAAGTCTTAGTGAACGTTTAATTGTAATATTGACTGCTGTCTGCACTTCTGTAAACGTAATGTTTATTTTTTCTTATTTTGTAATATCTTTATCTTTACTCTCTTCTTTTATTCTATTCCTAATTCTTTATTCCTAATTCTTTATAGCTTTACTGTAATGCGCTTTTTCTTTCTTATCCTTTCTCATTTACTCTACTGTACTGTGATTATCCACCTTCCGTATTTACTAGTCGAATGCCTATGAATACTGGAAATTTATTTTGTCAGACTGCGCCACCATTATTTCATGTCATTGGAATAAGACTAAATAAACCTTCTGGTAGATTTCCTTCTCTCTCACGAGCGAAGTTTCTTTTATGAATGTTTACTTTGACATTGATAGAATAATTTAAGAATAATTTAATTAAATACTTTAAGGAAATAAAATTGCAGTTCAGTTACTTACTGAACGGCATTTTTATTGCCTAAAATTATTTCCCGCTCACATGTCCAATTTATTTAAGAACAGTGCAGTTGTAAAATAAAAGATCACGCAGCACTCTTTTAACAAATAATTAAAACACATTTATTTACAAATTATACACGAATTAAACAATAGGGAGATTGCTTTCTCTATCCGCATATAAAATCTTTAGCAAAAATAAGAACCCTTTTACTTTAACACTAATTAACTTCTTTAACTCAATCTTATTTACTATCCGCTTATAAATTCAACTTATTAATCTTCTGGTTTACTTGCAAAGCGATTAGCTAACTCTCTGTTAAGTTATCTTTACAATTTTTATATCAACTTCCAACATGGCAATTGATTCTCTTAATGACACTTCTTACTGCTCTTAACCAAATTCTTAAGTCTTTCTGTAACATACTATACGAGGAATTGTACAAAAGTATGGAACTTACAAAAGCTCTGTATCGCACATTCAGTCAAAAAGTCTTTCACTATAGTCTTATGACATTTCTTTCATCTCAGATCTCGAGTTTCCTCATGAATGTCTGGTTTCGGAAATATCTCATCGGGAAAATAGCGGGCTGTGGACTGCGATACTGATACAACTCCAGCAAAAGGTTGTTCTACCACGGCGACAAGAAAAACTTCCGAGCAAACCTGCCTCGGTAATTTACATCGCCTTTTCTGATCTGCTTTGGCTAGCCGAAAATGCTTGGACGATTGTCGTTTCCAATAGCTTGATCTTCTGCCTCTAAGAAACTGAAACTGCTGCAAACACTCAACCAGGATCCCTCTCTCTGGCGTGTGGAAGCCTTTCCTTCTTCTGCAACGTCTGGAAGCCCTCTCTCTGGCCTGGAAGCTCCTCACTTCTGGTGACTGGAACCGGGAAGCACTTGTGCTTGGTTCAGTCCCTTTTATTTCTCCGATTTCAGAACCTTGCACTAAGGGTAGTAAACCCCAAAGAATTTGGCATGACTATTTTATCTTCCTTTTAAGTTTAACCTGCGCTTTGTTCAACTCCGAAACTTGTCTCTAAAACTAGTTGAACTCTTTGATACTTTGCTTCTCCTTTCGGAGCCGCTGAAACTTCTCTAAACCTAGCGGCTCTCTTAGATACTATCTTTAAAGGTGTTAGCGCATTAAGCAACGCTTATATACATAACAAGTAAACAACTTTTCCTGCGCTC
The DNA here is from genome assembly GCF_054136105.1 of Typopeltis vanoorti. NCBI lineage: Eukaryota > Metazoa > Arthropoda > Arachnida > Uropygi > Thelyphonidae > Typopeltis > Typopeltis vanoorti. The sequence continues at coordinate 47,305,488 of NC_143564.1, read as the reverse complement.
TTACACATAGCTCTTACACATAACACATAACTATATACATATACCAAGTTTCCTTGGAAAAGCATTGCCTTTGTTTTTGATGTTAACACAGGAAATACATTCACTTCCCACATGGCTAGCTACATTAATATTTTGCAAAATATACATAGAACCAAACAAGGTTATTTACAGTTCTCTTGGGACTAGACCTATGTAAAAATCAATGTAATGTGCTTTGGAGTTTTTTAAGCTACTTCGAGTTTTTACACAATATATATATATATATATATATATATATATATATATATATATATATATCATAAAAAATCATCTAACGCCTTTTTATTCCCGTATACGGGGAGTAGGCGAGGCCATTTAGCCCTATCTAACTTTTGGAGACTGAGTGGGCAGTTCAATCTCCACTGGTACCAATCAGAGATAGATGGCCCAAGGCTATCACTAATTAAGCGGTACGCAGTGAAGAGAGACGGCTCAAATGTGCCGCCATCTCTTGGTCCCTAACCCTAGCACAATATATTTAATGTCTGAAATAATGTGGGTTCTACGGTCGATTTTCTTGAGTTTACGGGACGAAAAACCCGAGTTTCCGGGAGGAAAAACCCGCTTGCCCGTGCCAGAGATCGACTAACTCGGGAATCGGTCGATATATATATATATATATATATATGAAAGAATGATCATTAACTCGGTTAACATATATATTTTTTAAAAGAATTGAATGACTAGAACCGAGATTTAAGTAAAAAGGTTTCTTAATATAAAAACACGACCTATTTTGGCTTGTAACAGCCTTCATCTGGTGACATTATAAAAGAAAGAAAAAAGAAAAAACACCAAAACACTGAAGCTTAAATAAACTATGAACATCATAGAGAGTCTCTATACATAACTGACACTAAATCATTGTGGTTGTATTTAAAGCTGTTCTTTCGTTAGTTGTACTAGCACGCACTTTCCTAAGCAAGGCTTTCCACGGGCAAAGTACTAACAAGGCTATTTCAATTAAGGCACGAAGTTTTATTGTTTTGTAAATGAACGTCATTCTGATTTTGCATCACTCCTTGTTGACGAAGCCTGGTTATCAACACTATCCTATCTTTCAGAGATTTTTTTTTAAAATTAAATGTACTAAACTCTTCCTTCAGGGAAATTCTTTAACTGTTCTTGTGTACGACAAAATAAAGACATTCGAGGGAAAAAAATGATTTTATGGATTAATTAGCAAAAGACAGACAATTTGCACCTTTTTCATGATTGGAATTTTTTTTAGTGGAAAATGATAATATTGTTGATTCTGAGTTTCTGAAAAGGGTTTGTGACTACCTCAAAAATCTGAAACGGAATTTATAAACATATTTTCCGAATAATTTTTATAATAAATTTCTGTGGGTTCGCGATCCATTTCAGGCTTGCAATCATGAGAACGACCTTTCGTTATCGAAAAAGGGACATTAATTGAGCTTTCAAGTGGCAACTCGATTTTCGATATCGCCTTCGGTGAGAAGGGAATTTCCAGAATTAACTGAAGAAGCATTGAAAATCGTCATGCAGTTTTCTACAACCTATCTTTGAGAAAGGATTTTCATCGCTCCTTCAAATAAAAACAAAACACAGACTTCGTCTTAATGTGTCTGTGCGTATCTTCGACTGAAGTTAACCAGATATTGAGCCAGATATCCAACAACTCTGCAAGGGTCTAGAAGCTCAACTAACTCATTAAAAGTAAGTAGTAACATAATTATATTATATTATTTATTCGATACATTTTAATCGTTTACTTCTAATTTAATTAATTATGTTTCCATATGTATTCAAAAGATTTATTATGTTATAAATGGCACAGTTTTTCCGAAATATTGGTAATTCCCATTGGTTTTTTTAAAAAAATTACAAAAAGTCAAAACGACGTATAGGGAAATAAATTAAAAACACTATGGTTATTTTTGAAGTGAAACTTTAATTCCAATATTCTGAAATGTTTTTTTTCTTGCTTTTTTGTTCGTAAAAATCGACAATGACATTGTACTGAGCTATTTCATAACTCAGTTGCTGTTTTATAGACAGTATGGTAAGATTTCTTAAATGCCAAAAAAGTTCAGCCAGGTACGTATCCCCATTCCCCCCCCAGCTACGCCTCTGTAACTTAGTTGTCTGTAGAATTGTTTTAGGCATTTTACTGGTCCTTGGGCTTAGAAAGGTTGAGAAACGCTGGTATAGACGAAGCCCTTTGGTTGGAAAACCCGGGGTTCTATTCCCGTCCATGACGTGAGGAACATCTATCTGGTCTCATTGAAGGTGAAGGTGAGTTAGATTGTCTCTTACGTTGGGAGAAGGTTTTTTCACCCGAAACTCGGTTTTTTCGTCCCTCGGAACAGACCTGCTCCGTGAACACACACACGGATCTACAGTCACGAATACTTGTCCTCAGGCGATGCAGCAGAGGTGTGACGATCGAGCTTCGTTAATTCGTCGTACGTCTTTCAGTAGGTGACTCAACCCATCAGAAAGGATGGATGAGAAGAATAGGATAGGACACAAGTGCATTTTTATTTATGTAGGAAAGTTTTAAGAGTTTATAGCGCAACAGCGCTCATCTTAATTGGTCCAGTGGAATTAATTGTAAGATAAATTTTAATACTTGCATTTATCAATTAATAAATTTAAAACGTGGAAAGCATAAAGGTAAATAGTTATGCTTCACATGCGGTCGTTTATGTGAGAAGTACAAAGGGTTCACTCTTCCTGTGAGATTTTTTATCAATCAAAAATCAAAAATCAGCTAACGCCTATGTTGTTCCCGTATAGGGAGTAGGCGGGGCCGTTTACCCTATCTAACTTTTGGAGACTGAGTGGGCAGTTTAATGTCCACTGGTAGCCAATCAGAGAGATAGCTGGGCCAAGGCTATCACTGATTCATCGGTATGCAGTGAAGAAGGCGGCAAACTAGTGCCGCCATCTCGTGGTCTGTAACCCTAACACAATATTTTTAATGTCTGAAAATAGTGTGGGTTCTATGGTCGATTTTCTTGAGTTTCCGGGAGAAAAAACCCGCTAACCCGTGCCAGAGATCGACTAACTCGGGAACCGGCCACAAAAAGGCTTAGAAAAATTTCCTCTAGTCGGCGACTAGATTTGAACCACCATCGTTTCTTCGTGCGGTCAAGCGCTGTAGAGTGCAAACGCCACTTCTACTGAACTACACAGGCTCGATTTTTTTATCATATTGAAATTTTATCCATTTCAAGGGATATGTATAAGAGTTTTGCTTCAGACATCTGTATAAACCAAACTATAGAATGACTTGCAATTTCACATGGATACTTATGACAGATGTTCCAACTTGGGAAAAAATCTTGCCGATAGTGTTGCCACCCATGGTCGAGGTCGAGAATTTTTCAGACCACCCTCGTGTGTGTGTGTGTGTGTATATATATATATATATATATATAGAGAGAGAGAGAGAGAGAGAGATAGATATAGATATATAGATATAATTTTAATTTAAATTTTTAATTTAAATTTTTTTATTTTAATTAAATAAACCGCACAACTCGGTTCGTCTCTCTTAGAAGATTTCGTTGGGTGCATTATAGGAATAAGTGAGAAATGCAAACAAACAAGCATTGCGAGAGAATTGCTATAACTTATGCACAATTATAGTTGTGTAATGTAGTTTGTAGGCATACAAATTGTGATATCACTGCTCTCGTTTTGTATAGTTTTAAAGTGGTTCTAACACTTGTTTTTAATTTGAAAGCATTCGGAACTAACTCTGCTTATTACGCCGAAGATAGTGATAAAAAATTCTCTGAAATTGGCTAAGGATAAACCAAATTTTGAGTGCTGAAAATTGAACAGAGAAGACCATGGTCAACAACGAGCAAAGAAAAAAGGATGTCTCCATCTTTACAATCACACTACAGTTTCTCAAGGGAAGAAAGGTGAGCCATGAAGTGCATCAAATGCCTGAAGGATTTATCATCCAACGGAAATCATATAATATGTAGGAAATGCCATAGGAATATACTTTATATTTGCCTTTCTTTCAGAAACAGCATGGCAACGTATATGCAATGCAACACGTGAGGAATGAAAATGCCTATTCTGCAGGCAGAACAACGAAACGCACCTAAGGCGAAGTCTATTATATCGAAGGCAAAATCAGACGACGAACTGAATATACAAAAAAAATGCAGGTGAGTCCTATAATTTGAACTCCTCAAATATGCTAATAGAAAACGGTCTAGAGACTGTATAATCCAGCTTAGTAGATCTTGTGCAAGAACTCTCTGATAAAGAGAATGAACAAATAAAAAAAATCTAGCAAATTTGAGGATTTGTTCAAACATAATAATTTAGCAGTGAAAGAAATCTTGCAAATAGTAAAAGACATTAAAATCAGAATTAACGCACTAACTGACAGGCAACACAATTTTATGAAAGAGACATTCGAACTCCGTGAAAAACGACCAGATTAACGTCGGAGAGGTTTTGCACAGAATGGGTGAGGATAGCAGGAGAACAAGCGGTCATTCCTGGAAGCTGTATAAGGAGGTTGTGAGCAAGGGAGTGAGGAGCAGGTTTTTTGCATGGAGTGTGGTGAGTGATTGGAATGCTTTGCCCGAATGTGTGGTGTGTGCAGAGACAGTGAATATATTTAAGGCACAGTATGATAAACTGTGTATATAACAGTGGACCTCCCACAATGAGTCTTTGACTCCATGGAGGTTTTTATAATAATAATAATAATAATAATAATAATAATAATAATAATAATAATAATAATAATAATAATAACTTAATTCCATAAAAGTACAATACGAACGTTTAAATCAGCAACAATATAAACGGTCTTCCTGAAACTGCACTGACAGAAAATCTCAGAGACATCGTTTTAAAATTAGGATATGCAATCGACATCCCTCTACAGCAAAATGACATTCAGACCAATATTCGGATTCACAGGAAGAGCAAAAAACAAGGCTTACCTTGACTCGCACCAGTCATATTTCGTCTTACAAGCAAGTCCACAAGAAACAATCTCATAAAAGCTAGCAGACAGAAAAAAACAGTTGCCAAGGACTTAAACGCATTGCAAGACAATACATCAATCTTCCTATCTGAATATTAAACACCATTCAACCAGAATCTGTTGTACCAAACAAGAAAAGCAAAAACAGAAAAAAGTTATCAATTTTTGTAGATCAGCTATTTCAAGATATTCTTGAAGATGTCACAAACTTCAAAGCTGATACAAATGAAAAGCCCAGAAGACATAGAAAGGCTGCTACAATGAAAAAAGTCTCCTAATTAGTTAAAAAAAAGACAACAATAAAAATGAATGTGAACCACCAGACAGATGTAATACAACCAGAATATATTGGCAATTTCACTTTGATCCGATTCTCAGACATCAGCCTACTTCCAATAGAGCAATCATATTAATAAAAGATATCTAACCAGTGTTACCCCCAGATACGTTTACTAAAAATCTTCGAGGATTCAAGCTGAGACATTATATCTCAACCGAGATTAACAGAAAGGAAAAAAAAATTCATTTATTAGATTTAAGTGTTGAAGTTACCGCGCTTAAATACATTAAAAGCAAAAATGATAAAATATATATAACTTATTGTTATTACATAACATCTCCATGGTGTCCAAAGACTAATCGATGGAGGGCACCTACTCTACACCTCCCCCTCTCCACCAATGCACCACAACTGCAACTTCATCTACACCATCTACCGCCGACCATCACCACTATTATTTTCACAATCACAAACATTTATGCCCACAGCGGGATCTGAACGCACAGCCTTTTGGCTGGAGAGCTGATACGCTAACCACTCAGCCAACCAGGCCGGCTAAATACCAAAAGGTAAAGGTAGGCAGTATGGTCATGAGGGATAAATACGGAAATTAAGGAGTGAGCAGAGGTGAACATAATATAAATGCCAAGACTGCAAGTCAGAAGAAAAGTAATGTGAAAGAAGTGGCTAAAAATGAATAGCAAATTGTAGAGTGCTTAATGAGAGAATGAGAATGTGAAATCTCATTAACAATAATAAATCACTGCGGAACGTTTGAGCTAGATGGTCCAGAAAAGCATCTAGAAAGTAGCAGTATAGCAGAGAAGAGTATGAAAAAAAGAGTAAGTTTCTCAACTAAATTTAACTGTTAATAAAAGATACAAAAGTACCTGTAGGCCCAAGGGTTTTTCGTGACGTAAACCCAAGAAAATGTCGAACCCGCAATAATTTTAGATATTAAAAATAATGTGTTAGTGTTAGGGAAAACGAGATGGCAGCATATTCTGGCCGCTTTCTTCACTGCATACCGATTAATGGGCCAGCTATCGCTGATTGGCTAACAGTGGAGATTGAACTGCCCACTAGGTCTCCGAAAGTTAGATAGGGCTAAAACGGCCTAGCCTACTCCTATACGGGAACAAAAAGCCGTTAGATGAACTAATTATTATCAGTGGTGTAGCTAGAGCTTTTGCCGTCCGGAGTGGTCCCTGTGTTTACCGCCCCTATCAATACACACCAAAAATACTACAAAAAGTCAAAATAACATATAAGGAAATAAATAAAAACATTATGTTTATTTTCGAAATAATGTTATTTTTCTATGTTTTCCGTTAGCAAAATCGTCGATGACATTGTCAAAGTCTATTTCATCACTCATCTGCTGTTATATAGACTGTATTTTAAGATTTCTTAAATGCAAAGTGCCGCCCACGGTGGACCCTTCGTCCCCTTCCTACGCCACTGATTATTATTATTATTATTATTATTATTATTATTATTATTATTATTATTATTATTATTATTATTATTATTATTATTATTATTATTATTATCGACTTTTTGTAAAATAAAATACAGTGTGAAAAGATGAAATGAATCTGCTTATCATTCTATATTGCTAACAAAAAAAAAAACTATATGTAAATTTATAGTTATTGTTTCTTTTTTTTTAGAAATTATTTGAATATGTATATATATTCAAAAAAAATATATTTTCTAGATCGTTGTTATTGTGTCATTTAATTTTGCCATGCGAATAATCCAGATTTGTTCAAGAATTGTGATATCAGATGCCAGTGTGATTGAAAGTCCGATCAGTTCGAATTTCAATTCTCGTACCAGTTAAAAAAAGCAAACAAAAATCATATTTATTTTCATATATACTTAATGAATAATCTTATCCATTGTCAATTTAGTCTGTTTGAGATATCTTGCAGCAGGCATTGATCAAATACTCTACAGTGCTTTCTCTAGAAGTCGTATAATCTTCCGTTAATGCTATTACCGATGCTCTCAATATTTGGTTTAATTTCATTAATATCTAATGCAAATAAAGAAACCCCTGTTGGCCTTTGTAAAATAACCAAACTGTAGCCAATTCCACGTCTTTTTACACATCTATCACAAACTGGCTATGCAAGAATATATTTTTTCATATTGTTTATTGTAATCGAATTTATTCGCTGTTGCGTTTAGTAGACCTTCTTGTGAAATAGATTGGAGCATTTGTACAGTGCTATTGTCGATTAGCTGGCTAAACTAATTTATTTTTAAAAAGCTTGCCTCACTTGCAGTATATATACTGGCCACCAAATTATAAATTTCACAGAAATCAATAGTTTATGTATAGACATGCGATTGGCAAAACCCTCCTTTAAAATTCCATGCGCATAGTTAGGCGATTTATGGGTTGGGCAGAGCTTTATTAAATTCGGTCAATTGCTTCACACTGGAAGTTGTATTTGTCCCTATAAGCCTTCTCAGACGACAGCAATCTCGTTCCTGACAGGGTGTCTTAGCACCACAGTTAAGCCTCTTAGACAGGAAATGTTCATTATTTTTCCACTGATTAAGCATCTGAGATATTTCACCTTTTCAGAATCCAGTCGGCTCTTCTGTTTTCAAAATTATGGCCAGATGAGTACCCAAATAAGTTTTATCGAACTCCAAAATACCCTTTATATTTCCCATTGTGATCAGCACTTTGGAAGATTACCGAGCAGCTGCGTTCTTAAATAGTTGACTCGATCAAATTATGTTCAACGCATTTCGTTTAGTTCTGAAAATATTCATGACTCTATCGATGTATTTAGCTGCTGGTTTTTTATTTAACTGTCGAGTGAAGAATATGACTGACTGCTGACGTTCCTATGTACTTACAGTTTTTGTTAGTTGAAATTATTTTTAGAATGAAAATTGTTGGTGTTATTAATTTTTCAATTTAACAGATGAATGTTTACACTTATATGTCCTGGCTGAAATTATGAATCGTGTTGAGTAATTAGACAATTTGCTGTGCCAGATTTCTATATAATTTCAAATCATCCATATAGCGTGCATGGGGAAATGCCAAGGGCAACGGTGACAGAACAGGGTTGCAATGAGAGTATATTTTACCCGGTATCAAAATTACGAAAGCCGCAAAAAAATCTAGCTACGCTACTGATAACAGTCAGAAACTAATATGTTTTTGCTAATTTCCAATATTTTATAGATCCAAGAATGTAGGCGGGAGTAAAATGCTGTCAATGTAGTCTATCTGGATTTAAGTTTGTATTTCGTGTTCTTTGAAATTCGGAGGATCGTTTTATCAATTAAGATTTGGTTAAACTTTTTAAAAATCGTCCTTTTGTTGGTCCGATAAATTTTATCATCGAATAAAAAATGATATAAGGAGTTCGCTTTGAATACAGTCGACATGCGCAAACATAGTTGGCTCAATCGAGTCTTCGATTGAGCCCCATGCGACGAATAATTAAATTGTTCTGCTGTTCCACATTTAGACTGGTCAGATGCCTTAACAAATACCGTGTGATTTGCCTTTGTAAATGAGACAAAGACTGTTCACAACATTCATATTCACACTTGCAGTTTGAAGAAATTGATTGGTTGGCTGGAATTGGAAAAAAAAAGTACATGGACACTTATTTTCTGAAATCACGTTAATAGTTTCAAGTAGATATAAGCAATGCGTTGTGCTTAAACTGATATTGTATTTACTATTCTTTGTTCTTTTTGGCTATAGCCTCTCACATCTGAATTTTATTTATTGATTCATGTTTGTTCCAGAGTTATTATAGAGGGCGTGAGAAATGGCTGGGAGAAAGATATGGCTTCTTTCTATCATCGTGGTATGAGTTTAAGATATAGAAGATCTTCTAGAAGTATGTGGCATTAATTTAACTCATAATTGCAAACTTGCACTTATTTTTATTCAGTAGGCATTGGCTCCCCTTGTGTTTATGCTCTCAGGATTGAATACCTTTGTCCGTCTGTTATGCTTATAATATCATCTAGGGTGAAACTATTGAAGAGGTGTTTTTGATATGTCACTTTTCATCTGGGATGCACATTCTAATTTATATTGTTCTTGCTCTGCAATAGACTAACTGTTAATTAAAATATAGTACGATATTGCTCAGTATGATGATATTTTTCATAAAGGGAAGTTGAAATAATAGTTGACTGTCTTTTGAGGCGAGTCCAAAAATATACATTGACCGTGTTCTGTAAATCAAAACAACCACGTTTCCATTTTTGCGTGTCTTGTAGAAAATAGAAAGTGCAATTGAATTTAACTCGCGTTTTTATTTATTTTTGTAGATGACACTGGGATTAGATACGTATCATTATTTATTTGCCTGTGATGTGAAAAATTTTCTAGATAATGAGGACCATTCGCAACATACGCTTGCTGTTGAAGAAATTAATTGGTTGGTTTGAATTGGTATTAGGCTGTTAGTCCAGTGTATAATTGTATATAGCGAGAGTGCTAGAATCCATACAACTTACAAACCATACAACAAGTTAATCCATTGATTAACTGGATTTCCAGGTGATGAAGAAGCTGTTAATATGATTGTTAATATAAAGTGACTGTTAATGACCGCCATTATTTTAGAGGGGGCTTTGGAATAATTATTTATGGCAGACTTTTATCTCCTTGTTTTTGAAATAAGTTGAATGTAGATTTGCTTCCATATTGTGTAGATGCTAGCTGAGTGTAAAAGAGTGACATATAGGACAATTGTTAATTCTGGTGCACAGCTATTATGTACATACATAAAAAAGACTATTAGAACAATGAACCAGAAGACATTTGGATATTTTAATGCATAAACAAAAAAAACTTGTGGGTGGCACACTTTTTTTAGTATGATTGCAGAAGATTTTTCTTGGTTGACCAAAAAGGAACATCATTCTTCTCCAATAAGAATTGGAGGAGAAAAATGATGCCGGGAGGTAAAGCTTTCTCTTTTTAGTGTTGTTACAATAATGCTATGTGGAGGAGAGAGATGTGGAAGCACTGGAGGTCATAAGTTATACCCATTGGCCTTTACAATGGTGTGGAATTAAAATATCTAAGAAGGGGAGACTGTTGTCATTTTCTTTTTGTAATGTGAACTGGATCATCTGATGTTGATTCTTTAGATGTGTTAAAAATATGTTGAGAACATCCTGGCTATGTGACCATATGGAGAGCACATCATCAACAGAGCATAACCAAACAGTGGGTCTGTATGGAGCAGAGTTAGAGCTTGCTCTTCAAATGTTTCCATGAAGAAATTAACTTTGGTGGGGGGGGGGAAGAAAGTAGAACTCATGGTTGTCCATTTGCTGAACATAAGGAATGTTATCTGCTTTCACCACTACAGCCACTCAGGACTTGCTGACCATGTATAGGTGCCATAAAATATGGTGGAAAAAAGCAACTCTACTCCATTGCATCAAATATAAATAGGAAAGACTTTTCTTTCCTTAAGAAATTACCCTAACCTCAACAAATTTGGTTGCATGAATTTCATTTTCAGAATTTCATCTTGGAGAACTGGAAAAGTTGCAGAAGGTGAGAGCAGGTGAAGAGGATGGGGAATGACTTGTGATTTTGAAAGCTAGGAGATGTCGAACAACAGGTCATGGTGGAGAATGCAGCCTCTCAGCTTGCTAGCTGCTGGTATATGGATTTGCAAAGGGTACTGCTTGTCCCTTATAGCAGCAGAAGGTTACACTACAAATGGTTCACACACATTCTTCAAATTCTTTGAACTTTTGGGTAACACCTCATATTTCATTTTGTGAACCTCTCTTTCCAACCAGATAGCCTCAAACATCTTTCATTTCTATTGCCATATAACTGCCAGTACCAACCCTCTTCAATTCCCTACACAAGTTTGGTGTGGTTGAAAAGAAAAAAAGTGCTTTCATTAAATGCTTCAGTCAGTTGCTCCATATAGGAAATTCTGTTTGTCTATATAAGCCTCCACAGATGATGATCTTGTTCATGAAGGACTATCTTACAACCAAATTTACACCTCTTAGAAAAGCAATGTGTGTTACTTTTCCACTGATTAAATACCTGGGATATCTTGCCTTTTGAGAACCATTCAGCTTTGCTGTTTTCAAAATTGTGGCAAATTATTATGGGGAACTTCAACTATATAGACATAGATGGGCAGGAAGAAATAATTACCTTAGGCAGCATGTGGTAGAAAGCACCTAGGGTTTGAGTGTACTGGACCTAGTGAATGTTTCAGAGGATTTGTCTGTAACCACGGTTACTACATCACTGCAAGTTGGGAGAGAGTTATCATGCAGTCTTGATCTAGGAAGTGCCTAAATGTGTGGAATTTTCAGTTAAGAATGCAGAATTGAGAATGTAAAATTTAATTGCAGAATTGGTACATACATTAAATTTCAGCAAACAAATCAGCTCAAGGCACAGGCAGCAGGGTTACCTGCATGATTAGGAAGGCAGAATTCAATTGACAGGAAATTAGCGAAACAGGTCAAAGGAAACTTTCAATATTTGAAATTTTAGTAACACTGGCATATCCCTTTCTCAGGAAAAGGCAGTTTGAGAGAAGTTATATTACTCTTTCATTCATCTGAATAATTAAAGGGTTTTATTTTTTAACATTTGCATAATCATAAATTACGTGCAATTGAAACAATTTTTTTATTTATTGAATATATTTTTAGTTACATAAATCCAATGTACAAACAGTAGAAGCAAAAATTATGAAATTCAAATTTTCAGTAATAAAAAAAATGTTCCGAGTGTCAAAATGAAATTGTTTCTTTTGGGAAGAAGTTAGTTTGGTGAAATCAGGTTCTGTATTTGTTCTTTTCAGCCATAGATGGAGTCATTGTCAGTTTTTTTTTTTTGTAGTTCGCAGGAGCAGAAAACCCAACTTTATATGCATAACCTGTACATCCATCAAAACTTGACATGAACAGGATTAAACAATAAATTTAGTTTAATCCTTTATTCATGTGTAAGCAAGCAAAGTTTCCACTTGAAGTATCTTCAAGATACTTCAAGTGGAAACTGAGGCAACTCGTGGTAAAGGTGGACTAAGCTCTCGTTACTTGTCTTAGTATCTCCCATAATGCAAAGCACATCTCCTTGTGGACATGTATAATGCTATGCATTAAGGAAAGGGCCACTATCCAGACTGGTTTTAACCTTTATTGAATTTTTAAGTACAGGTGAAACTCCATACACTCAGCATTGTTCCCCTCAGTAACAGGCTCACCCTGCCACTGAGAAGAACTCTCAGCATTGGCTCTACCCCGTGGTTGGCTCACCCCATCACCAAGCAAAGCTTCTCATATGTCATCTGAGGGGTAACAGCAACAGCCGTGCCCTGGTTAACTTCATGGGCTACAGCGTTGCCATTCAGTACCCAAGCTTCCAACCATTTTCGACCTTCATTAAGGTCTCGTCAGTGGGAGCCAGACCCAGAGGTGGTGATACTAAGGTGGAAGTAATGGAGAAGTCAAATTTTATCTATACGAGTTGCCCAAAGGTGTCTCACCTTATTATTAAATTACTCTAGATTATAGAAAGATGTTGGAAGTTTTTTTTTTTTTTTTCACTTGGTTAGACTATAATAAATTTAGTTTAATCCTTTATCTAAGTATAAGCAAACAAAGTTTACACCTGAAGTTTCTTCAGGACTGAGGCAACTCGTGGTAAAGGTGGACTAAGCTCGCATCACTTATCTTAGTATCTCCCATAATGCAAAGCACATCTCCTTGTGGACATCGATAATGCTATGCATTAAAGCAAGGGCCACTACCCAGACGGGTTTCGACCTTTATCGAGGTCTCGTCAGTAGGAGCCAGACCCAGAGGTGGCGATACTAAGGTGGAAGTAATGGAGAAGTCATATTTACCTATACGAGTTGCCCAAAGGTGTCTCACCTTATTATTAAATTACTCTGGATTAGAGAAAGGTGTTGGAAGTTTTTTTTCTCTTGGTTTAGATTATATTAAATTTAGTTTAATCCTTTATCCAAGTGCAAGCAAACAAAGTTTACGTCTGAAGTAACTTTAGGACCGAGGCAACTCGTGGTAAAGGTGGACTAAGCTCTCATCACTTGTCTTAGTATCTCCCATAATTCCAAGCACATCTTGCAGACATGTATAATGCTATGCATTAAAGAAAGGGCCCCTACCCAGACTTGTGTCGACATTATTGAGGTCTCGTCAGCGGGAGCCAGACCCAGAGGTGGTGATACAAAGGTGGAAGTAATGGAGAAGTTATATTTATCTACACAAGTTGCCCAAAGGTGTCTCGCCTTATTATTAAATGGTATGTCTGCAAGGAGATATGATTTGTATTATGGGAGATACTAAGACAAGTGATGAGAGCCTAGTCCACCTTTATCACAAGTTGCCTTAGTCCTGAAGATACTTCAGGTGCAAACTTTGTTTTTCTTACACTTGGATAAAAGATTAAACTAAATTTATTATAGTCTAACCAAGTGAAAAAAAAAAACTTCCAACATCTTTCTCTAATCCAGAGTAATTTAATAATAAGGTGAGACACCTTTGGGTAACTCGTATAGATAAATATGACTTCTCCGTTGTTGGAAGTATCACCACTTCTGGGTAGTGGCTCTTCCCTTAATGCATAGCATTATACATGTCTGCGAGGAGATATGCTTTGCATTATGCGAGATACTAAGACAAGGAGTGATGAGAGCTTGGACCACCTTTACTGCGAGTTGTCTAAGTCCTTAACATACTTCAGGCACAAACTTTGTTTGCTTAACTTGGATAAAGGATTATTTAAAGGTTTTGCAGGTTTCATGTACTCGTTTGACAAAACATTGAGGTTTCTGTTCACTTTCATCTCCACACCCAAGTAAACCCAAATTCCAAAATATCAACTGTTATATTTCGTACTGCATTTTTTCTTTGAACGGCTTGTTTTCTTATACTTTATAGTGTCAGATTTACTTGCCATTACAACACGTGTATCACAATTAGGGTTAGCATCACCTGTTTCATTTAAATAATAAAGTAATATAAATAATAAAAACCACAGTGATATCTTTAATTAGTAAAAGGACATTTTGTACTAAAATTAATAGTACATCTTCAGTGTCTGTAACAATAATAGGAATGGAATACAGGCAAAACGTTCGGTGGATCACCTATTAAAATACAATTGTTACCGCGTGCTAGGGGTGCTTAAGGGTCAAAGCTGTATAACTGAGAGGAGACCTCCACATCGCTTTTGAAGGAATGCGGACAACCGACCAGGACTTCTGACCTAATGTCCATTCCTCCTTCTCATGGTGCACCCTGTTGGGTATCTACCTGGATACTGACGAACGAGGATGGGCTGGCAATTTGTGATTTAGCCGACCAAATTGCAATTCTTATTGGCTTAAACCAAATTATAAAATGATGGTACAACATGACAAAATTTCATGCCACCTGGGCCGTCACCCAGTTAAACAAGGCCCCCCCCCCATTGTTTTCACCAGGGAACCAGGGTGAACAGCGAAAAGTCAGCTACTGGAACAATCTGAAAAAACACCCCAACTCAACATCACCAGAGTTAAAGATCGGTACTATCAACATAAGAAGCCTGAATGGCAAAGAAATGGAGCCAGCTGAGGAATTAGATAAGTACCAGATCGACATAATAGGGGTGACTGAAACAAAAAAGACCAAAACTGGTGAGATCTTTCTGAGCAATAAATACAAAATGTTATATTCAGGCAATGACAATCAAGGAAAAGAAGGAGTAGCCATTGTATTAAACACTAAATATGAGGCTAAACTTCTTGATTGGCAGGCAATCTCAAGTAGAGTGATGTGGGCAAATATCAGAATGGGGAACTAGACAATGAGACTTATTTGTGCCTATGGTCCCACACAAGGTTCTACCAAGGTAGAAATGGAGGAATTTTTTAATGCTTTAGAGAAAGCATCTGACATAATGAAAAAGGAAAAGTTGGTCCTTGTTGGGGATCTAAATAGCAGAGGAGGAAATGATTGTCAGACATACAAAAATATATTGGGAAAATTTGGAAAAAAGAGCAAAACTAATAATAATGGCAAATATTTGTTGGATTTCTGCCCAGGACATGGATTGGTTATTACTAACACCATGTTCCAACATAAAAATGTGCACAAATTCACTCTCATTGACTATGTTATTGTTGATGGTGATGTTTTCTCCCTTGTGCAGGACACCAGAGTGTACAGAGGATTTGAAATTGGAAGTGATCACTATTTAGTCTTGAGCAGGATAAAATTGAATTTCATATTGAAAAGAATAGCATGTAAGAAAGTTTTAAAGCGAATAAAAGTTGAGCAGCTCTCAGATGTGAATTGTAGACTAAAATACACAAAGATTATTAAAAAAAAAAATGAAAAGCCAGAGAGGCATGTGGTGAGGTTGTCTGCAAGGATAGAAAAATCAGAACTCCATGGTGGACACAGGAAGTTAAAGAGGCAGTGAAGGAAAAGAAGAAAGCATAACAAAAGTTCCTGACAAATAAATCAGCTTGTGCTCTTACAGAATACAGAGACAAATGTAAGAAAGCTAAACACTGTGTAAAACTATCTAAACAAAAATTCATGGGAGGACTTTGGCAAGAACATAGAAAATAAATATCAAGAAGGTGGCAAAATATTTTGGAGGTTATTGAAGAAGCTTAGAAATGGAGGAAAGAGTACTGTAAAAAGAGTTAGAGATGATAAAGGTGACATGAAAACCGGAGAAAAAGATATCTTTGAAGTGTGGAGGAATTACTTCGATAAATTGCTAAATGAAACAACAGTGATAGTACAGTGGTAAAAAACACTCAACAGGCATACAGTCAGGAATACATATCCATACTTGAAGTAGAAAAATCCATCAAAGGCTTGAAATGTGGAAAGGCAGCAGGAGTAGATGATATTGTCTTGCAATATCATCTACTCTTGTCTTGCAGTGGCTGCACTGTATAGTTCAGAAGTCCTGGACAAAGGTACGAATTCCCGATGAATGGAGTAGAACTCTCTCATAGTACCCATGTATAAAAATGGAAATAAAACTGAATGTGAGAATTACAGAGGTATTTCCCTACTGAGTGTTCCTGGTAAGATATATGCAAGTATACTTGAGAAAAGGTTGAGAAGAATTGTAGAAAAGCTTGGTGAAGAACAAGCTGGATTCCGGCCAAATAGAGGCTGTCAGGATCAGATCTTCACTTTACAACAAATAGTGGAGAAATAATGTTAAATCTGAAGTGAGACAAGAATTTACATTATACCCCTCTGTTATTCATTATCTATATGGATCCCATTACGAAGGAAAGTGGTAGTAAACATGATATCAAAATTGGAGATGTTAATGTCAGCTCTTTGCTATATGCAGATAATGTTATACTTATCAATAAATCCACTACAAGTCTGCAAGATTCCTTCACTAAATTGAATAAGTGTTGTAATAGATATGGTATGAAGGTCAGCAATAACAAGACAAAGAATGAAAATAGGTAGAATTGTTGAAAATGTCAACTGCATTGTGAACAGAGAACCTGCGTAACAAGTAAAACATTTCACCTACTTAGGCACGATTTTTAGTAAAAATTTTAAATTAAATATGGAAATAGACAACAGAATCAATAAAGCTGGTATAGTAGGAAGTCAATTGAATAAATTCATATGGAATAAGAGAGAGAAATTAGAACACTAAATTAGCTGTATACAAGACAGTGTTCAAACTAGTTTTAACGTATGGATCTGAGAGCTGGGTCAGAAGTAAAACACTTGACCAAAGACTAGAGACTGCAGATATGAGAGTCCTGAGAAAGATTATAGGTGTGAACAGATGGCATCAATGGCAATATCATATTAAAAATGAGGATATTATGAAAGAACTTAACATTGTCAGCATCCAGGAATGTGTTAGCAGAGCTAATCTCAGGTGGTATGGTCATTTAAACAGATTGGGTGAGGAAAGATTGGCAAAACAAGTGTTCTCTGCTAGGTTGGCAGGAAAACGACCCAGTGAAGACCAAGATATAGGTGGTTTGATAGGGTACAAAGTGCCTTAGACGACAGAAATATAAGATCTGATAATATTGGCATCTTGACAACTAGCAGGCTGATCTGGAGGAAAATTGTAGATAGGAAGTTAGTAATGATGTAAATTTTTCATGTAGTACTATCATATCCTGTACACCTCTTGAGAGTACATGGTAGGAATTTGATGATGCCAAATTTAATCTATTAAGATAAATGGTTTTTTACATAAGATAAAAGTCTCGCATATCTTTGAGAGAGAAAGACAGTCATTTCTATTTAAATTCGGTCGGTGTAAGATAGTTTCACAACTTTCTTTGAATAAGTGTTCATATTTGAATCTGCATCTATGGAGGAGAACTGCTTTATCACACTGGAAACTATGAGTAGAGTCAATACTGTGCTGTGCCAGACCAGACTTCAGAGGTTTGTTATAATCAATATAATATTGATGTTCTTTTATTCTTTTTTCCAAAGAACGGCCAGTTTGTCCAAAAGAGGAGACATCGCATTCGCAAGGTATTTGGTAAACACCAGCCAAAGATAGAGAAGATCGTTTATCTTTTGTAGAAGGTAATAAAAAAGAAATTTTGTTGATAGGATATGTTGGAATTAATTGATACTTTTTTAGAATTCTACCTATAGGTTCTGAGATTCCTGGAATTTATGGAATAGGAACTCTGCAGACTGTTGAAGATACTGTAGGAGTTGGAACATAAGAGTCAAGTATCTGTTGGATTTGATTGGAGTTGTAATCATTTGATTCCATTAACATTTTAATGATGGAAAGTTCTTATTGTAAGATTATTGGGGAAGAGCAAACTTTATGTGCTCTATGAATTAGAGATTTAAGAATGTCAAATTTTTGAGACATGTGGTGCGCAGACTTTTTGTGAATGTATCTGCCAGTAAATGTGGGTTTTCGAAAGATGCTTGTAGATAAGGTACCAGAAGATGTTCTAATAAGTAGGATGTCCAAAAATGGTAAAGTACCATTTTTTACATTTTTCACTATCTGGGCCAGCCTTCTTAACTGCTTTATTGCTGTGCCCTCGAGGGTTATCACTCACACTGCATGTTGAAGCATTGATGGGCAGACAGAACACAGAACATTTGCTCTAGGAACCAATCATATCAACAGCTACTTCAGCCCCCCCCCCCCCCCCCAGTAAGCATGATGGTAAATTTGTTGGTATTTCTTACAACTAGGAAGATATACAGTTGGCCCTTAAACAATGCAGGGGGTTAGGGGGTACCCCCTCTGCACAGTTGAAAATCTGCATATAACTTTTGACTCCCCAAAAACTTTATTAATAGGCTGTTGTTGACTGGAAGCCTTACCGATAGCCTTACCGATAACATAAACAGTCGATTAACACATATTTTGTATTTTATATGTATTATAGATTGCATTCTTACAATAAAGTAAGCTCAAGAAAGAAAATGTCATTAAGAAAATCATAAAAAGAAAATACATTTAGAATACTATACTGTATTTATCAATACTGTAAGTTTATGTCATCTGTTTGCAAGATGAATTATGTCTTTTAGTACCTGCATCAATATTGTCTTATATGATAGAAGCACTGTAAATGATGTTTTGTTCTACTAACACTAGACATCACAAATGAAAAGATAACGTGAAAAAGAAATTCATATTTATTTACAGATATAGCAATTCATGCATTGATAATGAATAAGCAGCAATATGATTGCTTAATGGTTACCTGGTGTAATCGATATGATTGCTTCATGGTAGCCTAGCCTATACCCTAATGCAGCGTTTCTCAAACTTCAGATATCCACGTACCCCTTCTTAAATTTTCATTATCATCAAGTATCACTAATTAATTAATTAAAAATAAATCCAATAATTAATTAGCATAAATAAAATAATTAATTAAAAATTAATTAATCAAAATTAATACATTGATTTAAAATATTAAAATTAATTATCTATTTTATTTGAATTTATATGTTCATGTAAACAAAAAATGATTTATTTTTAAATTTTGGTTCTCTAGAGATGTCGGACAACACACTCTTATCAATTTCATTTGATTCAGATGCAATATCAACGAATTTGAAAGCTAAAAAAAGAATTTGAAAGCTAAAAAAAATACTGTATTTACTCAAATATAACTCTAACTTTTTTTCCCAAAATTAAAGCTAAAAATCGTGTCGCGAGATACGTGCGGGAATTTTCGGAAACTAAAGTTTTCAGAAAAAAACTGAAAATGGTGCAACTTACCAAGAAGCTCCTATTCGCTATCACCACTTTTGGCATTGAGAACAGTTTCATTGTGTGCATCGTCAAAGTCATCTGCCCAAATAGTGTCATCTTCTTTCCCATTATTTCAAGCAATAATTACCAGTAATTTACAAGACTTGAGATACGTAGAGCAGCGAAGAGCTGCATAAGATTGGTGTGGTATTAACAAAAGGTCACGTGAACCAAAGACAAATTAGCATTTCAGCAGTTGAGTTGAAATGCTTATTCCCTTCAACCGAATTCCATAATATCTGAAACACATTCACTATATCCTTTTATGCTTACACGGTGATCCGAATGCATTTTTGAAAATTATGGAGACAACTACCATGTTTGAATAAAAACTTTAGTTTAATATAACTAAAATCTACATTTGATGTTTCGACCTTTATGTCAAGGTCATCTTCTGGAGCATACAACTATACACAGAAAACAAGCTACACTACAATCAAACTGGTTTGTTAAAAACACTGACCAACTGCTACAACAATTATTGGCCTGACCTCTGGTGAAAAAAAAAAAAAATACACAATGCTAGAGTCCTATTATTAGTGTTATCTGTTGGTTGTAGAAATACATTAGGCACAACAACAAGTATCTATCTATATACATATATTAACATCATGTACACATTCCAGCCAGTTGGTATGGAATGGTTTCTAATACTAGCTGAGGATTGGCTAGAGTCCTGACTTATGCTGGATCTTATATATTAGGTAGGCTGAATGTGTGCCATCCAGATCCTTGGAAATTTCATGCCATCTTTGTTGTTGATATTTGGGTGGTTTATCAGGATTTCGCAGGCTTCCTTAAATTTCCTTTCATACCAAGTTTTTGTGTGGTGTAAAGAGCAAGTGCTTTTCCAGTTGATTTGGTGTAAGTGCGTGGTCTGAGAGGCCTGCTTCACCATAATGGCTATATTTATATTAAATATGGTTATGGTTATATGGTTAAGTGAGTGGTCTGAGAGGCCTGCTTCACCATAATGGTTATATTTATATTAAATATGGTTATATTAAATATAACCATTATGGTGAAGCAGGCCTCTCAGACCATGCACTCTCAACACCTTACACCAAATCAACTGGAAAAGCACCTGCTCTTTACATCGCACAAAAACCTGGTACGAAAGGAAATTTAAGGAAGCCTGCGAAATCCTGATAAACCACCCAAATATCAACAACAAAGATGGCATGAAAATTCCAGGGATCTGGATGGCACACATTCAGCCTACCTAATATATAAGATCCAGCATAAGTCAGGACTCTAGCTAATCCTCAGCTAGTATTAGAAACCATTCCATACCAACTGGCTGGTATGTGTACATGATGTTAATATATGTATCTAGATAGATACTTGTTGTTGTGCCCAATGTATTTCTACAACCAACAGATAACACTAATAATAGGACTCTAGCTTTGATGTAATTTTTTTTTTTTTTCCCCCACCAGAGGTCAGGCCAACAGTTGTTGTAGTGGTTGGTCAGTGTCTTTAACAAACCAGTTTGATTGTAGTGTAGCTTGTTCTCTGTGTATAGTTGTATGCTCCAGATGATAACCTTGACATAAAGGTCGAAACATCGAATGTAGATTTTAGTTATATTAAACTAAAGTTTTTATTCAAACACGGCAGTTGTCTCCATAATTTTCAAAAATGCACATTCGCTATATATTTCTTAGTTTTAACATGTTAATGATGAGGGTGGTGTCAAGTAAAACCATATGTTTCCACTGGCAACATATGGTTTTGCTTGATCTATATAGCAGTTTTTCTGTTGGAGAGCAGATCTGATTTATTAGTTAGTGCCGTTTTATCGAGGTTGTCTCTAATTGCAGTTTGTTTTTGACTCCTTTAATTATGCATAGCTGAAAATTGCTACGTACCCCCTAATGACCTTTCGCGTACCTCCAGGGGTACGCATACCACACTTTGAGAAACACTCTCCTAATGAATGAATTGTTATAAAATTTTTATTTTATACTAACTGATTAATAAGTTATTATGCAGTTATGATTTAATACTGCATCTTTATGTTTGTTTACATTTCTCTTGACTGCAAATGGCACCATGTACATGTTTGAGTGTTTGTATGTTTTGATAAATTTTAACTTTTTTATAATAGAGATTTGTGTATATTTTACGGTAGTAAATAATAAAATAGACTAGTATCTACATAAATTTTATGTATTCATGACATACGTAATTTTTTCTTAATTTTTTCGATATTTCTTGACTATGTGGTTTGTCTGCGAGTTTTCTTCAAATTGTTGCAAATCTCTAAAACATTTTCCAGTGTATTTATTGAAAAAAATCAGTATATAAGTGGACCCATGCAGTTCAAACTGTTGTTGCTCATGGGTCAACTGTACTTTTATTGCAAAAATGATGCAGGGCTCCTTTGGTGGAAACAGGCCACACATTGAGAAGGCAAGGTTCGCTTGATCTGCAGAGGTTGTATATTGTACATAACTGTAACATAGTGGCCTTTTCTATAGTACTTGGACTGCTTCCAGGAACAATTCCTGTGATTTAAATTGGGACTTGTGTATTATCCTGGCTTTCTTTCATGAAATGATCTTTGCACTGTGTATATTGAATATACCTTTTTTATATCCAAGGCATGTTGTTCCAGTCTACTTTTAGGTTACCCATGGAAGGTGTTCTGTCTGTCTGAAATACTAGGTTCCACATTGATAGAGGGATACTGTAGACACCCGAGGAGAGAGGATTCCGGTAGTGGTCCTTGATTTGACTCAGGAAAGTGGAAAAATTGTTCAGAGGTTTTCAGACTGTTCTAATTTTGTGTTTTAGGAGCAAGCCCCGTCAATCTGTTATACCTTTAATGTATGGTAGAGTTATCATGTATGTATAATCTTGTTGGGAATGGAGGTTTATTGTTGTTCTTTTATGGAGTTTAGCCTTGGTTTTTTTTTCTTTTTTTTCCGAATGATGTAAGTAGAGGCTGTTGTTTCAGATGTAGTGCAGGTTCTGAGGATGAAATTAGTTGTGTTTTGGATATTGAGGACAGTAGTGGTCTAGAAAAATGAGCTTTTGTGAAGGTAGAAAATGGGTTTGAATCACACTGTGGACATGGATTTTTGTAAAAGCCTTCTTGGGATGAGCTTACAAAGCTCCAGTGCTTTTTTTCTGTCAAAAAAGGTTCCGGTACTCACCATGAAGATGTTATTACAGCAACTTCCACACTTTTAACATATCCTCCGATATACTCTCGTCATCTCTAAATCGCTTCTTGCTTTTGGTATCAACTGCAGAATGATGACCTCGGAGCGGCTATGAGTCTTCATATTTGCTAGGGTTGAACTGATTGAGAGGAGGTCCTACTATCCTGATGAACATCAGTGCAGAAGTTGTCCGTACAAGCAGAGATGACCTAGATGAAGTTACTATAAGATTCATCTGAGAGGAACCCCTTTCACATTCACTGGAAGATATTGCAATTGTGCCCAAAGTGTGTTTAGAGGAAGTGGTATGTCCGGGACTTTATTTTCTTGAAGATATTTGCGGAAACCACGAACTGCTTCTCTTTTATTTAAGTGAAATTTGCATGCTAACTTTTTAATTTCAGCTTCACCAAATGTCAGATGCTTCCCAGAATTTTCTGGCCAATACTTGGAATCTAAAATCTTAGCACATTCAGGCAAATCAGCATCATTTCCTTCAGCAGAAGCTTTCCAACAGCTTCTTTTAGAATTTTATAGAAAGCAGATGAACTTATTGCAGGACTGTGTCTTTCATTTTTGTGGAGCTCGATCCCTTTGAACTTCATGTTCTTCTGACTTTGAAGAGAACTTCTGTAGTATGGACCGGGAATTTTAATTTTTTTCTTCAAAAAATTGAAATTCTGTTCAATTTTTTGAAGCAGACAGGAAGATATTCTTTATCTTCCTGTCTGCTTTGTATAAGTCAATATTCCTCTTGTAAATCTACACTTAGTTCATTAAGTTCTTGGAGAGCATCACACATAAGGCCCAAATCAAGAAACTCGCATGACGTTATTTTTCTTAAAAGGCTCTCATAAAGAAAGTGATCTGTTTTGTTTCTTCTGCTGTGTTCTTTTGCCTCCAGAAAGTGATGGACGAGGACTTCAGAGTCTTGCCACACTGCAGAAACAGTGCAAAAGCTGGTTGCAACCCAGCAAGTGCTTAAAATTCTGCCAATTTTATGAAGTTGAAGTTCTAGAGTCACTGCATGTTCCTGTAGTTCCCTAGCATTCTTAAGTGGAGCATGATAAGTCACATAAAGTTTGTCAATGAAACTCTTATTAAAGTGATTCACTCCTGCAACATTGTTCACTGTGTCACTACCAGACAATTCTAGACAATGGCTAGCACAATGCCAAAAAATAACACTAGAAAACTTATCTTGCATTAGTCTCCTTACACCATCACACACACCAAACAACACGGCTGCACCATCACAAGTTACAGACAATAAATAATCCTTTAAGTAATCTTCAGATAATCCTAAACACTCAAGATGACTAATTAAAGAATTTAGAATTCCTGTATCAGTTACATCTGATAATTCAATGAAACCTAGGAAAAGACTCACAGGAGCAGAAAGTTCAGGAAGAACTACATGAACAATAACAATCAATGTTGTTGTGTTACTCACGGTTGTTGATTCATCAATAAGTAACGATATTTTGTCCCTGGAGTTCACTATATTGTCTAATAATGTTTCTCATTTCATTTGCGATAAGGCTTACAATATTAATGCAAGCATTTGCAGAATGAAGAATATATCCCATGTCTAGGCTATTAAGTTCCTGTAAATTTATTTTCATCTTCAAAGTTCTTAAATGATTGATTTCTCCTCGCAACTTTGTAAGCGGTTCGAAGCACTTTTCCTGTTACGTCTTTATTACGAGACAAAGTTTTTAGGAAAACTTTCTCGAATGTTTCGTTTTTTGCTTCAGATTTTATTTTTTGGCATGCTTTGTGCGCTGCACTCTCCTTATGATCATAAATCGTTTTTCTTAATGACATTAACTGTTGTTTGCAAGATTCTCCAAAATGTCTGATTTTACCATTTGCTCACTCTGCTGAAATTTTCATTCCCATGTGTTTATAGACAGCAAGACTTCCGACATCACGACACACTTTACAGCCCAATATTTTATTCTTGACATACAGCCACTCGTTTCTCTCACAGAAGTAATTTTTCTGCAAAAGTGTCCGACATTCGGGCCTATCATTATCAGAATCTGCTTCCTTTTGACCACGTGGATCTTCGGTCTTGGTTTCATGATCCTCTTCACCAAGTGTATTTTCGGTGCTAGTTTTCTGTTTTACAGGATCACAAGTAGATTCAACAATTTCTGCTTCTTCAGCCTTCCTTTTTTTACTCATTGGCATAAAGTAACTTATTTTACTCATTTTGAACAATCATTGCACTAATTTAACCTTAGATTAATTCAAAACTCATGTGAACACCTGCCTGTTGCAGAGTGAATATAGAACTGATAAACTGACATTGGAAGCAATCGGAAGTGAACATAACTTCCTGTTTCCAGTTGCATACCAACCTATGAAACAGGAAAGCAGGGTACCAACTTATGAGTAATCAAAACTGAAAATTCTATTGGAATATTTATAATACATTTTGCTGTCAATAAATCGCAAATTTTTAAAAACTTAGGAAAAAAGGTGCTGGTACTGTGTATCATTGTGTACTGCCTGAAAAAAAAGCACTCCATAGCTCCTTGTTTGTGAGGTTTTTTATTTAGTTATTTTATTTATTTTTAATAATAAAAAAAACATAATAATCCTGGAAGATTATTTTGATATGTGGCAAGTAGGACAAAGTGATTGTGGTTAGGTGATATTGATAGTGGATGAAAATAATAGATTGCTAACCACTGTAGAGCATCATTGAGCAGTTTATCAGGATATTTCATCCTCATGAATGTGACATTTTTGTAATCCTAGGGTTCTGTGAAAACTTGAAGGGGTTAGTTGTTTCAATAATTTCTTCTAATAAGGAAATACCATAAGCAGGCATGTTTAAATGAATTATAATATCAGAAGGGGCTACCTAGAACATACAGACATAACTAAAGATTCTGAAACAAAATCTTTCCTGAATGTGGAAAATACAAATTTTTATTAAATTGACTTGTTTTTAGAATAGTTATCTTACTTTATTATTTGTAATATTATTTATCATTTGGTTTCTTGATTAAATATCTTGTGGGTAATAGTTCATTGCCATAATTCCTTTCCAATAATTTTTTATGAAAATTTCTATAGTTTTGCAAAAAATAAATATATTTATGCAGGCTCAGAAAGTTCAAGAAACGCTGGTGTAGAGGGTATAGTGTTCTGATGGTGAGCGAACAGATAGTCTATGCGGAATTAAGTAAACCTGATGTTAATAAGATAGTAGGACTGGACAACATATTGCCATGTGTTTTAAAGAAATGCTTCAGGGAGTAAAATGCATCCTTGGCATAACCTGTTTAACAAGTTAAGACAAATCTTATTTAACAGGTCAGACCCAAAGGAGGGGGAAAGAAGGTACAATTGTCTGACTTCATAAAGCAGTGATAAAAAAAGCTACAAATTATAGGTCAATCTTTGTGTGTCTGGAGTTATGGATAAATTGTGGAGAAGTTGCTTATCTGGATTCAGAATTGTGTTGATTACACCAGTATTCTCTGGGATGGTCTGCATGAGTTTGTTAAAATGAGATCATGTGCATCCTGCTCATATACGAGGGTGTTTGCTGTAAAGTTGTGATAATCACTATGAAGGAATTATGGTAGAACCATGTAACTTACACATTATTCTACGTATTTCCCACAAACTGTTATGCACTTGTTACCACACTGCTGCATCATTTGCAATCCTCTGAGAAAAAAGTTTTTCCTTTGCACAAACCAGTCCTCAGCTGCAGATATAACTTCATCATCTGTTGTAAATTTTGGAATAGGAAATAGTCAGATGAGGCCAGTTCTGGCGAATAGGGTGAGTGAGGCAGACATTAAAATCCCGAGTTGTGTATTGTCTGTTGCATTCATGGCAGTGTGAGCAGGTGTGCATTGTCCTGCAAAAGCAACAAGCCCCTGCTCAGTTTCCTGTGGCATTTTTCCTTCAGTACCTCCTTCAATTCCTTGAGAGCTGTTGAATAAACTGCTTCTGTAACAGTTTCATCTTTTTTGAGGTACTTGGATTACACCATCCATAACCCAAAAGACAATGGCCAGAACCTTGACTTTTTGGTTCAGAACTTCTTTGGCCATGGAGAGCCTTTGTGTCTCTGGGTCATAGTGATGAAGTCATGTTTCATCAGTAGTTACAATATGAGCCAAAAATTTTGCATCTGATTTCTCAAAATGACCCAAAATCTCTTGAGATGACGGCAGACGTTTTCTCTTTTGATCAACAATCAAACATTTTTGGACCCACTTTGCTGAGAACTTCTGCATGTCCAGATGTTGGTGGATAATGACCCCAACTCATTCCCTGGATATTCCCCGTGTCTTTGCAATGGTTTTGGCTGGTATTTGTCTATCATCAAGGATCATAGCATGCACTACATCAATGTTTTCAGGTATGATCGCTGTGGAAGGTCTTTCTGTCCTGAGGGTATCTGTTATCTCAGGATGCCCAGTTTTAAACTTGGCATCCATCTGGCAACTATTGGATATGCTGGAGCACAGTACCCTAAAGTCTCACGCAAAGTTTGTTGAATTTCATTTGCAGACTTTTCTTGCAGCATGAAAAACTTGATGACGTCCCACACCTCTGTGTCTTCGAATTTCTTCAAAACCTCTGACATGTCTTCTTATATGTCCTAAACAAAAAAGAAAAAAATATTACAGTTTGATGAAGCATGGGGGGTTAAAGGGTTTTAAGATATGCTCTTTCTTGTGGTTATATCAATTGCTTTAATATAATTTTTGTTCTAAGTGTTTATCAGAACTTTTCAGTCTCCCTCCTCCCTCGTACAACAGGGTGACAGTTTCATTGAATAAGGAGATTCATATACAGTGGTTTACTTTGATTTTTCTAAGACCTTTGATTGCCACATGATAAGGTGGTAACTAAATTTGGACAGATGGAATTGGATAATAGATGAGTGAATTGTATAGGCTAAGAATTAGTGGCTACATTTCTTCCTGTCAATAAATTCTTCTCCTGGTTGCCTTTATTTAAAGGTAAATGAACTCCTGTTTCAGGAGTTCCCACCTCTTCTACTTCAGAGTAACTATTGGCTCTGGAAGAAAGATAACAGCAACACTAATCATATATCACTGATAAGAAATCTGAGAAATAGGGTCCTCTACTGCATATGATTGACATTGACCATAGATCAGCCATCAGTTTTTCGTCATCTACACATCCATTTAATACATCTTGTCCACATCTCAGAGTTCATTATACCATCATGTGGCTCATTGTTTTTAAAAAATCCCTTGTTAACGTTTGACCTTGTTCATGCTAGCCTGTTGAAATATTTGGCAAATAAAGTTTTATTTTAATCAATATATTTGTATGTCTGCATATACACATCTTTCAATGATAACTTCCCTGTCTCTGCTTGTTAGTGATCTTCAATAACAAAGTTTTAGCTACTTTAGCCACTTTTGTAATATCGCCTCTGTACGTCAGCTCCTTATTGATAAACAGTCTCAAATCCTTAGCTTCATCTGTTTCCTAAAACTAATGTATTAAACAGGTCATGATCTTTCATTCCAAAATGCATAATTTTATGCTTTTCCATATTAAACTGATATCCATTAACTTTGTACATTCTATCAGCCTGTTTAAATCATGCAAACTCTGTACATTGCCTTGATTAATTATCATGCTACCCAATACAGCATCGCTAGCAAACAACTGAATATTTCCCTTCACATCATTTCCTATATCATTTATGTGCAAATTGAACGACAGTCATCCAAGTACAGAGCCATGTGATACACTTCTAGTTGCCTGACTTCTCTGTATCCTGCTCTTTGGTATATGTTCATCAGCCACACTTATATGAAATCACCAGCTTCATATCCATTCATGTTTTTTCATTGCATAACTCTGTTGCACATTGAAAAAATAAACTTTGAAAACACATTGGAAAAAGAAACAAATTCCTCTGCAAAATTCCTTATGAAGTATCATTGTGCATTCTCATTATCCAACTCAGTTGTCGTGTTCTCAAAACTGATGAAATTATTAAGACATGATCTACATGTTACAAAGCCATGCTGTCATCTGTAGATTATAATATTCTTATCTACCCATTTCTGAATCTATATTGGATAGATGTCCAATACAGATTTTGGTCCCATCTGTCCAAATCTATATCATACTTTGGAGCCCTCTTTATGCTGTGAAACCAGTTTGCCCTCCTACTTTCTTGGAACTTTATACCAGAGCTCAGATTTAAACTAAACACCTAGTCAGAGGCATTGGCAATTCCTTTGCATATTTTGGTAATAGCTGAGATTCCATGGCCATATTTGTATTGAGATTCTTCAATATATAGGCAGCCCTCAGTTTACGACTGTTCCATTAACGGCGAGTCACAATAACCGTGGATGCCTGCATGTGCTTTCTTACTGTAGTGTGGTCTGATTGAGAAACTACGCTAGCAGGCACTCTAGTGTTTGAGTGTTTACCGAGCTACTATGACGTATATGTATCAAACCTAGTTTTACTGTTGAATCTACCTAATTGTTCTATTTAATTTTTTTTACATACATACATACGTATTTAAATTGAAAAAGTATGTAATTACATACCATGTCTGATAAAAGAAGTGCAGAAAAGTTCACAGAACTTGGTGTTAAGAAGGCGTGGAAATCGATTACACTTGAAAAGAAGATGGAGGTGATTCGAAGAATGGAAAATGGGCAGACACATGCTAATGTCTGTAGAAGTATGAACTTACCTCCATCTACTGTTACTACAATTATGAAAAATGCAGATAGAATAAAACAGTCTGTGTAACAATCTACGGCAGTACTAAATGCAGAACATGTAAGTTATAGCAGGGGTAAACTTTATGGAAAAATTATTATGATTATGGGTGGATGACTTGAATCAGAAAAACATTCCTCTGACACAGGCTGTTATAACTGAGAAAGCAAAAACAATTTTTGAGATCTTAAAAAGACAGATGGAGGCAAAGAAACATTTTTAGGAAGCAAAAGTTGATTCATGAGATTTAAGTCTCGAAGTAAGTGCCACAGTGTCAAATTATGTGGTGAGGCGGCAAGTGCAGATGTTGCGGCAGCTGCTGCTTTTCCTAAAGAATTTCAAGGAAGTTATCCTCCTGATCTCATTTTTAATGTTGATGAGACTGGGCTCTACTGGAAAAAATTACCATCACACACCATTTCCTGTGAAGAACGTTCCACTCCAGATTTTAAAGCTGCAAAAGGTAGACTTACGCTTTTGTTGGGTGCAAATGTCTCCAGAACTTTGAAGCTTAAACCAATATTAGTGTACCATTCACAGACACCATGTGCCTTCAAGGGTATAAAAGCCGTGCTGCCTGTCTATTGGAAATGGAACAAGAAAGCTTGGGTTACACAGGACATTTATATAGATTGGTACACAAATTATTTTTGTCCTACCATGCTTTGCTTCTGTATAGAAAATGATTTGTCAGCCAAGGCATAGCTTCTCTTGGATAATGCCCCTGGACATCCTCAAAACCTTGCTGAAGTAAGAACACCATTGGATGTATGCCCCCAAACACAACATCGCTTTTGTGTTTGGGAGCAACATCGATGGATCAGGGGATTATATCAATCTTCAAAGCCTATTACCCCTGTATAACATTTATAGAAATGGTAAGAGTCTTGGACACTTCAGGAAAAATTATTAAAGACTATTTGCAGTCATTCGATATTTTGAAGGGCATTAACCAACATCAAGGCAGCTTGGAACGAAGTGTCAGCGAAGTGTTTAAAAGGAGCATGGCGAAAACTTCTTCCAGCACTTATGCATGACTTTGAGGAATTAGAGGAAGAGGAGGATGTTATTGAAGATATTACCAAGCTTGGGCGAGAGGTGGGATTGTACGATATTACAGCAGAAGATGTGACAGAAGTCTTAGAGAGCCATGATAAACCGCTTTCCGATGAAGATTTAAAAGAATTAACCGAACAATTAAGTCAACATCCAAAGGAGAGAAAGAAAAAGCGTATCCTTGCAGCATAGAGACATTGATTGATGAACTCTGCGAAATGGACCATGATTGGGAATGGAGTGCAAATGTAAAAAGGAGTGTAATCACATCTATTCGACTTTACACTGAACTCCTTAAAGAATGAAAAAGAAAATCTAGGCAGTTAATGCTGGAGACTTTTTTCAAAAAAAATGCAGGTGATCCGAAACCAGGAACTTCAACATAGAAATATGTAATATCTTTTTGAAGTTTCATATTTTTTGTATATAAATTTGTTTTGTTTTCATTATTAATAATTTTATTTTAACAAATATATATGTATGTATTATCAAAGCTTTAAATATAATAATGTTATACATACTTCATGTGCATATTTTTTGACTGCGCTGAACATAACCTTGTACCTCCGATTAAATTTGGGTTCGGTTTACACATGTTTTATCGGGAAGAGAAGTGTGGTGTAACCCGAGGGCTGCCTTTACTTCCTTACTTCACCTATGTTTCTGTCTTGGGATTTCTTTAACAAGGTGGAGAACAAAGAATTAGTTCATTTTCTAATATTATCATCTGGGTGATTCTATGGGATAGATAATTTTTACCAGAAGTCATGCCCTTTAGTGCTATTTTGGGTTAACTATCAGATCTAGTTAGGTGACCTGGCCAACTGTTTTTTTTTGACATATTTTAGTGATGATATTTTTTTGTTCTGGCAATGGAGTGTCATGTATAATATATTTAAAATTTTTTTGTTGCACTTCATCTTGAAGGCCAGTAGTCCTTTAGCAATGTCCAACTCTGACATCCATATAGTAAGACAGATTAACAAGGATATCGATGAGGTAGTCTTGTAGTTAGGTGAATTTTATTCTCCTTCCAAAGTGGTTATGATCTCTGAAGGCAACAGTTGCTTTAGCGATGAGTGCTTTAATATTATGTTTTGGCCATCTTAGTGTTGTATGCTTCCCAAGTTTTAGGCTTATTGCCTGAAGACAGTTTTTAATTTGTTAATGCTGATTTTTAATGCATAATCACTGAGTGCGAAACTGTCTGTTAATTTTTGTAACTGATGTTCATTCTCTGCCATTGGCGAATCTGAGATTAATGATTTTTTTTTTTTTGCCACCAACTGGAATTCCAATACCACTGTTTACCAAGGCTAAGTTTATTATACATTGGCTAAAGTATGCAGCCTTGATGCATACCACTTTCCATTTTAAGACTTGTTATAGTTGCCATTGATTTCTGTTAATATTTCTGAGGAATGGTAAAAAGTTTTATTATTACGTGACACCTCCAGGGAGTCCAAAGATTCATCGAGGGAGGGCACCTACTCTACAACTGTCTCCACCAATAACAACTAACCACAACTACACCAACGCCATCTACCACCCACCAGCACCACCACTAGTATTTTCACAGACGATCACAAACATCCATGCCCATGGCAGGATTTGAACCTGCAGCCTTTTGGCTGGAGAGCGGATATGCTAACAAGGCTGGCATTTCAATGAGGTGTACTATTTTATTATCTTTCCATACTGATTCAGTATTCTCGAGAATGTCTCATGCCATAATGAATTGAAGGCCTTCTTTATATCTATAAAATTGTGACACAGTTTGATATACTAAGTAATATCATCAGGGCTGTTGCGTTTAGGTGTGCAGGTCATTCACTGCACTAAGGTGGCAAATTAAAGGGGCAGCATTTTGATTGATTATATGTATAATAATATGCATGGTAAACATAACAGGCTTCAGCAAAAAAAAAATATTGAAACAAATTCTAGAGCTTTCTTTGTTCCATGTTCTACACAGTCATTAAATTTAATAGTTTATGATGTGGCAAAATTATCTTTTGAAACAGTTGATTTTTTTGCATTGTTCAAGAATTGTACAATTGTTTTTCCACTTCTACTAAGCGATTGGCTATGTTGAATTCTCATATTCAAAATTTAACTTTAAAACCGTTGTCATATGCAAGATGGGAAAGCCGTATAGAAGCGATAAAGCCCCTTAAAATTAACATACATGAAATGTATCAAGCCCTCTTGGAAATAAGGCACAACTAAAGATATCGAATCAAGAGCACAAGCTAATAATCTTGTTTTAAAAATTACGTCATTTAAACTTCTTTGTTCAATTATTATATGGCATGATATTTTAACTAAAATTAACATCCTTGGTAAAATGATGGAAAACCTTTCATATAATATACAAACAGTTAATGAATGTGTTGAACAAATTACAAAAGAATTAACAGATTATGAAACAGATCAAAATTTTGAAAGTGTTACTAATTCTGCAAAGAAGATGGCAGTTATTTTAAATGTAGAACCAGTTTTTCCTGATATTTGAAAAAGAAAAAAAGAAAGGAATATTTGGTTATGAAGCGAATGATGAATCTCTAGTGCAAAAGATATTTTAAAATACACTTCTTTTTCACGATATTAGACAATCTCTAATTGAAAGGTTTATGTTAAAGGAAAATAATGAAATATTTAAAATCATCCATGATGTCAATGCATTGAAACAATGGAAGGCAGAAGATATCTTAAAACATTGTGAAAATTTACACTTGAAATTAAGCAACAATAAAAATCCAAATGATCGTGATATTGATGGCAATGTCCTCTTTGAGGAACTCAAGACTTTACGTTGTTTCATAAAAAAAAAATATATATATATATTACCTCATAATTTGTTGAACTTTGCATATGAGAACAATTTACTTGATATGTTTCTGAATATTTCAGTCCTTTTAAGAATTTATCTAACTTTACTAGTATCAGTGGCATCACAGGAAAGAAGTTTCTCAAAACTCAAAATAATTGAAAATTATTTACGATGAATAATAACCCAAGAACATTTAACAGATTTGTCTGTAATATCTATAGAAAACAATATTATGGATAGTTTTGTTAATAATGATAGCTAATAATAATATTATTATGATAGCAAATGATTTCGCTTGCAGGCTGTGTAGAAGAAATGGATGCGAGTTTTTCGATGTGTGGAGTGTGTTTGATGGCAGAAAATACTTGTATAAGAAGGATGGCCTGCACTTGAATTCATTTGGCATCAGGAGCCTGGAGAAATTACTTCCTGGTATGAGATCTAATACAAAGAGTCAGAAAAACTAGATCATCAAGAGAGGAATGGGAAAAATGTGTGTGAAAGTATTGAACATGGTTATGTATGTGTGCAAAGGGGTGGAAAAATATACTTTAGGTTCAGACCTTTTAAGTATGTCTGAGGAGGGAAAAGAGAAAATTCTAGAACAAGACCAAATAGATTGCATATATAAGTTCAAAGGTCACATAGCAAAAGTTGCAAATATAACCCAGAGGATAATTACAATGAAGCAAACCTTGACAAGAAACGATAAGGAAGTCATTTTGTCTCTTCATAAGGCTTGATAAGACCACACCTGGATTATTGTGTGCAGACTTGGTCTCCCCAGTTCCAAGGGGATAAAGAAGCTGTGCAAAGGATACAAAGATTATATCCAGATTATGAGGACAGATTGCTTGTATGTGGATTGCAGACTCTGGTTAACAGGAAAAAGAAAGATGATATGATAGAGGTTTATAAACTTTTGAATTGTGTTATAGGATATCATCTGATGAAATTTTTTGTTATATGGAAGGTGGGGAGAGAACATGGGGGGGGGAAGCCATGGAAGTTAATAAATCAGTAGTGAAATTAAGCAAACTATTAATTTAAAGTAACTGAACATTAAAAACAGTCCATTATATACCTCTGAATAAAAAAATTAGAATAATCGAAGAAAATGTGATGAATGATTTGCAATTCTAATTTATTTCATAGAAAATAATTATTACCAAATATGAATTAGCATCATCTAAATTTACATACTTTGTAGATTATATAATCATGTAAACACATAAAAATGTAATATAAATCATAAGAAAACCATTATTTGAAAACAGAAGATTCACAAACTTAGAATAATTTTTCAACTTGGTTTTGCGGAGAGCATAGAAATAGCATATATTTCAGTAGCTGTGGGACTGACGTGTGAGATTTGTGTGTGGATTTCAGTTAATCATTTGCTAAACGTGGGTCAAACAAGTGACATTGGATGCTAACAAGTTTCGTATGGTGTCTCTACACAAAGAAGGCCAAACTCAACAGTTTATAGCTAAGGAATTGAAGTGTTCTTAAGAAAGCATGAGTAGAGTATTGATACAGTATTCTAATAACTGGAGTTTTCAAAATAATTGCAGCAATGGTGGTCAAAAGGTAATAACTACATCAAGAGATGAGAGGAGATTGAAGAATATCATGAAGAAAAACTGCTTCCGAAGTGTAAGGTATTTTCACAAGAGATGGAAAGAACTAGGTGTGAATGTGTCTAAATCTACGATGTTGAGATGACTTCACAAATTAGGTTTTAAATCACTTGTGCCTAAGACGAAGCCGCTTAGGACTTCCAAGCAAAAGGCAGCTAGAGTGTGATGCTATAAGCAAAGACTTGTGGGGTAAAGAGGACTGGGAAAAAAAGTATCTTTTAACGATGAAAGGATGTTTTGTGTGTCCCATGGTCATCAAGAGATATGTCTTTGGCATCTTAAGCAAGAAGCATTTGATAAAGAATGCATGAAACATTAGGTGAAATTTGCAGCCTCTGTCATGGTGGGCTTGTATGACCACAGAGGGTCCAGGATATATTTGTATGAAAGACTCAATTCCAAAGTCTCCCAAGAAATTCTTGAGCACTTTGTTACTGGCATCGTAAAATTTATGTGAATGCAATTTCCTTTTTCAGCAAGATTCAGCTTCATGTCACACTTCCAAGGCAACTACTAGATGGCTCAAAGAAGCAAATAATGTAATTCCTTGGCCAGAAAACTCACCAGATTTAAATCCCATTCAGAATTTGTGGGAATTATGAAGAAACATCTCCAAGAAGTTGTCCCAGGAGACAAAAATGAACTTTTAGTCTTTAGTTTTTAGTCTGCAAACTATATGGGCATGCTTTGATTAAAAAAAAAAAAAAATGAACCACTAGTAAGTAATATGCCCAACCATTTATGAACGGTCATAAATCTAAGGGGCAGGGGGGGGGGAATGCAACAAAGTACTTTGTTGTATCCATGCTAAAAATTATTCTAGTTTTATGAATGTTTTTAAATAATAGTTTTCGTATATTACATTTTTATATTTATATTACATTATTTATAATTTATATTACATTTTTATATGTTTACATGAATACATGATCTAAGAAGTATGTAGCTTTAGATGATTCTAATTCATATTTGGTAATAATTATTTTCTATGCAATAAATTAGAATTGCAAATCATTCAACACATTTTCTTTGATTATTCTAATTTTTTGATTTGGAGGTGTATATGTAGCAAGCCAGCTGTACATTTTTTTTTATTATAGTAATACAAGAAGCAGCAAATTTACTGCTAATACAATAAGTTAGAAAGGGTATTGAATAAAATAAACAGGACAATACCGTCTTTTTCTCTTTGCAGGACAAGTAAAGTGAATTGCTTTATGATAATGGATGAAAACACCAAGCATCAGTTCAGTGGAGACCCAACAAAATCGGAAAAAACTTACAGCAATGAATTGTTATTGAAAGCTATTTGTGCAAAGTGAAATGTGTGTGTGTGAGACAGAGCAGGTAGCACCTGCAGTTTCTCTGTCTGTGTTCTATAATTTTACTTGAATGAGTGATCAAAAGAATTCTGCATTGGTCATGTAATTTGAGGGAGTACTATTATTATTATTTTTATTGAATATGGGTAAAACATATTATGAATAAGTCACTAGGCAGAAACTATCGTTAGTATATTCATATGTACTGCACTTTCACATTATTGATTTAAACCACAAATTTTTTTCCTGCTGGATTTATTCATTTTTTATGTTAATATGAGTAGATAAGGTGTGGTGGGTAGTATTAGAGATATTCATGTTTATATGCTGAAATGCAAATTTGTTGTTTCTTTTACTTCATTTTACAGAACGTATTGATAGTGAAGAAGACACTGTTTATCTGGATTTTAATAAAGGTTAGATTTATTATTATTTATTTATTTTATGTTTTATCTTAGTATATATGGTGCTTGTATCTTTGAAACTTGCTTTTTATATTTTGCTAAGTTAGGGCTAGCCATTTATTATTATTATTATTATTTTTTTTTGTATTACTTCTCTCTCTCTCATATAGCCTAATATTAAGGTGGATATTATAAGGCTGCCTTGAAATCTGTACTTAACGAATTCATGAAATATACAAGAACCAAACATGAAATTAAAAAAAAAAGAAAAAAAGTGTGATGTTGTTCTAGAATGATTTTATTGTAATTTTCATGGAGATGTGTGCATGGGGTGGAAGTGTAAAAGAATAACTAATGGAGATGGGCAGATCCTTCCCACATTTCAAGTCATTTAAGTGAAATCTGCATGTTAGTGTGCATTTTGATTAATATGATATATCCTTTTGTCTAAAGACAGCTACCTTTTTTAGATTATCCTGCATTTTTTAAGTGAAATTTGATGAGCTATAAATAAGTTGTCTGAGCATGTTAAGAAGAATTTGCCAGGTATCCTTGAGTGGGGTTTTGAGCTCCTAGTATTTTCTTAAAAGTATAATAGTCTAAACATTTAGCATCTTCTGAGAAAGAATTCGTTTATTGTGTGTAATGTGTTATTATTAATTCTTTATAAGTTTTTTTTTTTAATATATATTTAGAAAATAAACAGTTTGGATGTTATGATATAACTGCAACCATTCATATTATTCTGAAATATCCCCAAACTGGTGCATATTCTTCAGTTAAAGACATATTCAGTAGGACATTTTAAGATATATTGTATAGGACAGTAATTTTTTTTAGTCAAATTTGTATCCTTATAACTTAGTTTCATGCATTGGAAATATTTGGAAATTGCAACAAAGAGGAGATATCAAAGCTTACCAATATGTCTGTCATATTGGAAGATATGACACCAATATGGAAGATTTCGTAACAGACATATTGGTTTACCAATATGTCTGTTACGAAACAGACCAATATTCCCTTAATTGACACCTTATCTCTCTTAGAAAACGTTTTTCCCTCTGACATCTTAGATCTCTTTTCCTTTGCCATTAACTCTGGGTATTTCTCTTGGAACAACAAAATCATAGACTCAGCCCCACTCAAACCTTCTATCTGGCTAAGATATGTAGATGATGTGTTCTCTATTTGGCCTCATGGCCCAGACACGTTAGACTCCTTCCTCAGTCATCTCAATAATCTACATCCAAGAATCCAGTTCACTATGGAAAAGGAAAAGAACAATTGTTTACCCTTGCTAGACACCTTAGTCACACGCCTGCCTAATGATACACTTACCTTCACCGTATACAGAAAACCCACACACACAGGCAGATACATTCACAAACTCTCCCACCACCACCCCTCTCAACAATATGGCATTATTAAAACTCTTACCAAGAGAGCCCACAATCTTTGTTCCAGTGGAACCGCCCTCACTACTGAGCTTAACCACATACACAGCACTTTCCTCTCCAATGGCTACAGCGATCGCAGTATCAAAAAAATAATTAACTCCTCTCCCATTCCCCATCCTTCTCGTCAACAAGAATTTAAAAATGCCATCACCATACCCTACATCCGTGGCACATCCGAAAAAATAGCCAAGATACTAAAACAGTACAACCTATACACAGCATATAAGCCCCACCGCAAACTTGCTACCCTTATCCGTTCTACAAAAGATCAGCTCCCTCCTCTCTCTCTGCCTGGAGTTTACAAAGTACCCTGTTCCTGTAAGCTGGCGTACTTTGGACAGACAGGCAGATCAGCATCCATCCGTCTAGAGGAACACAAGTCTTACATCTTCAAACACAACTATGGCCATTCAGGCTTGGCTGACCATGTTTTGGACACCACCCACAGGGTATCATGGAAGAAAACCACCATGCTCCACCATAGCAAATTCAAGAAAGAGAGACTTTTCTTAGAAGCAGCAGCAGCAGCTCTCAAAAACCAACCAAATCTCAATAAATACGGTTGCATTAAACTTCCGAAGATTTGGGAAACACTCATCACCAGAGGTCCCACCTTACATTCCAGGCCACCTACTACTGCCCTTAGAGGGCGCTCTACCTAGATAGGACTTTAGTGTCACCCACGTGGTTGGGCTTAGTATTTTTTGTTATTTGTGTATATGTTACATTAATTGTTTTTGTAATCCCCGTAGATGTCCTAGTGACTAGGACGAAATATAGGAAGTATTAAATTCTATTTTAATTCTTTTTGAGTGTTGTAAAAAAATCCATTAAGCCTCCAACATGATGTCCTCACAGCACTTAAGCCTCTACACACGTATAAGGAATCCGAGTCAAGTCCTGTGGAAGTTGAGCCGAAGAACTCTCATAATGAAGGCCATGTCTCAAGCTTTTAAGCTGCTAGATTGTGTCATGATGGTCTTCTAAAAATATGACTAAGTAAGGAGTTCAAAAGGAAAATTGAAAACTACCTTAAATGCTACAAGGATGTCATTCAAAAATTGAAAACTGCGAGTCAGGCTTCATTTGAGAGCTTCTTGAAAAAGCAGCATTTAACCTTCAACTTTAGCATGCCGACTAAAGTAGATGTGATTAAAGATATGGTTATAATGTATTAATCTTGAAATTAAAGAATTTAAGAGTTATTCGTTTTATACATACTAGATATGTTATTTACTACTCTTATGTCTTAATATGCATGAAAAATAGGTGCACTTTTGATAAAATTAATCTTGAAAGATAGGGATTTCACTTGTTTGGGAATACGACCTCTATTATCCCATGTTATGAACCTTTTGTTTACATGTTTTCAATATACGTGGCAGCTCTTGAGAACACAATCCCTGTGTATAATGAGAGTTGCCTGTATTGTACTCTTATTATCTTAAACAGATGTTTAATTTCCTTCAAAAAATTATTCATATAAGGGAATGTTGATAAATCATGTAATGCTCTTTGGGATGAGGAAGTTATTTATGTAACAGGAAAAAAAACCTTTTGTAATTTTTTGAAATATTTCTTTAATTTTTTTTAAATACAGTCAGTGAATGTATTAATTTTCCAAAGAGTATCAGTTAAGTTTGTTTTTTGTAATCAAGAAATTTGCATTTGCTGATGAATCAAAACACTTTGTCAGTGCAAATTCCATTTTAGTTTAATTTTCTAAGACCTTTCTTCCTGGTAATGCTTGCCAGTGTGTTTGAATCACAGCCTGCACCTGCATTGAATCTTCAAAAACAAGAATTACTTTGTCTTCTCTTGGAACATTGTTGTCATCAGCATCCAGAATTGGAGAATGTAGTTAATTGCTTCTTCGTTATCTTCAAGCATAAAGAGACTTGTTGATTCCAGCTGGTATATCATCTAGATGGCTGACATTTATTTTTAATAGCAAAATCAATCCTGTGTGTTTTTTCCCTCTTCTCTCCTTTTCTAGAAAGAAGTGATTGTACAGTTCTCTCTCGTCTGTCCTTCTCTAGCATGACAAGTTTCTGAACAAGCAAGCTATATATGTTTGATCTCTTCGGTTCTGATTGTGGGCAAAAAAAAAAGTAGTCAATCTTTCAGTTTGATCAGTAATGTGGTTAACCATAAGAACTTAGACATTGAAATTGCAAAACTCTCTTGGCCTCCCTCTCCATCTTGGAGGATTCTGAAAAGGGATAATCATTTACTGGTGAAGCTACTGGAAATGTTTCACTGCCTCAGTTTTCAATGTTGATACCTGAATCAATCTATGTTGATTTGTGACTAGGAATTTTTAGATTCAGATCTTGTTACCACTTACTATTTACTAAGGAACTTGTATAGAATTGATGTTGATGGGAATCCCTATTTGAAAGATAATTATTTGTAACTTTTAATGTGTATATTGGCACACTCTAACTTGATAGTTTACATATCTGATTTCATTGGTATAATGACTAAGACAATTGGGAACTTCATTCTGCTGCATCTTTCTTCTGCCATTACAGCCATTGAAATATAGACTTTCATTTTATATCAGGCATTGTTAGATGAATATTATTTTATTATTCTTTGATTAGTATTTGACTCTTGACAACATTAATCATCATCAATTTCCTGAGATGTACCCTCATGGGGGTGTTCAGGCTACTAAGACAGCACTGCATGATTTAGTATATATTATTAACCTCCTGTCCATGATTTTCTTCCAGATTAGTCTATTACTTGTCAACATTCCAGTATTGTCATATTTAACATTTCCTTCTTCTAGAGCACTTAGAATCAATCCATCTAGTCCTTAGTCTTCCTCTGGGTCTCTTTCCTGCAACCTTGGCATCAAACACCTGTGTTGCTAACCTCTTTTCTCGCACATTCTATTAAGTGACAATACCTCCTTAGATTAGATAAGAATTTTATGAATGCAAACAATCTCAAGTTCCTTTCTAATATCTTCATTTTTAATATGATTCTGCCATTGATGCCATCTGTTCACTCCCCTAATTTTTCTCAGAACCTTCCTATCTGTGGTCTCTAGTCTATGATTAAGTGCTTTATTTCTAACAGAACTCTCAGAATACATAATTCAAAACTGTTTTTGAACATTGTCTTGTATATTGCTAGTTTAGTGTTTTGGCTAATTTCTCTCTTATTCCATATAAATTTATTCAGCTGGCTACACCAGCTTTGCTTATTCTGTTGTCTATTTCCAGATTTAACCTGCCTCTTCACTAAAAACTGTGCATAAATAGCTGAAATATTTTGCTTATTCTATAGGATTGCCATTCAGAATGCAGTTGAAGTTTTCTATGCTTCTGCCTATTTTTATAGTTTTGTTCTTTTTATTTCTGATTTTCATTCCAAATTTGTTACAGCTATTATTCAATTTAGTTAGAGAGTCCTGGAGACTCACACTAGATATAGTTAGAAGTACGAGGTCTGACACAGAAAAAACGAGACTGTGCCTGTATCTCTTTTTATTTAACAAATTGAGGAAATCAACTGCAATCTCCTTCAGAATAGTTCCCATCTGAGTTGACACACAGCTGCATACGATGCTGCCAATGTTCAAAGCGATTCTGCAGATCATTTTCTGAAAGGCTGTTGATGATCTCCATTGTTTTTGCTTTCACATCTTCTACCAACAAAAAATAGGTTCCTTTGATCTTTGGGCAGAGGTAGAAGTTGCAGGGAGCCAGGCCTGGTGAATAGGGTGGGTGCTCAAGCACAGTGGTGTTGTGATTAGCTAAAAACTGCTTCACAAACGAAGCATTGTGGGCTGGTGCAAAATCCAACCATTTCTCCACAATTCTGGTTGTTTCCTTCGCATACGGTCATGCAATTTCATCAAGACTTCAAGGTAATATTGCTGATTTACCAGTCTGGCCACTGGGAATCCACTCTGCCATTACAATACCCTGGATATCAAAGAAAGCAATCAAACATGGCCTTGAACTTCGAATGACTTGTGTGCCTTTTTTTAGTCTTGGAGATTTTGCTGAATTCCACTGCATTGATTGTCACTTGGTTTCTGGATCACACGTAAATATTTCATCACAGGTTTCATCACAAGTAATTACCGAATTCAACAAATCTGGTTCATCCTTAATGCATTGCAAAAGGTCCAAACACACATTCTTATTGTTCATCTGATAACATTTTTGTACAAACTTTTTTCACAATTCTTCCGTTAAGATGCGTCGAACACTTCCCTGTCCAAATGAACTTTCTTAGCTACAGCTTGAACACCCAACCTTCTGTCTTTTCGAATTGCATCTCACACTTTTTTAATGTTGTCATCGGTAACTGCTGTGCATGGGTGGCCTTGGTGATCATCATCTTTCATGCTTTCTCTGCCTTCCAAGAATCGTTTGTGCCATTCAAAAATACATACAATCTTCACTGTAAACCTCAATCAATTATTGAAAAGTTTCCATTATGGATTTCTTGAGTTTCACAAGAAACTTGATGTTAACTCACCGTTCACTCTTGCACTCCAACATTTTCTGACCGAGAGTAAGAAAACATCTATATTTGAACATACATCCGCTCGTACCGAGTAAAGCAGTGGAGTTGAGCCTTGTCTCATGGTGACAGGTTAGAAAATGCTCTATAAACATCTCTTTGTCTCTCCCCTCCCACTCTCTGTTCCTAAGCTATAGGGTTAGTCTAATTTTTTTTTGTGTAAGACCTTATACATCATCTGCATAAAGCAGAGAACTAAGTTTGGCATCTCCAATTCTAATATCAGGCTTACTATAACTTTTTTTCATAATGTGATCTTTATAGATGGTGAATGAGAGTGGAGATAATGTGCATTCTTGTCTTACCTGTGATTTTATATCAAAACTATCTTCCTGTAGTTCCATCATTTCTAATTGCTGACTTATAACTTTAATATAGACTATGTATTTCTTTATACAATGTTCCATTTACCCCATATAATTGTAGTGCTTTTGAAAAGCTTTTCAAACCTTGTTATATTCCCATGAATTTTCAACTATTTGTTGTAAAGAGACAATCTGATCATCACAACCTCTATTTTGCCAGAATCGAGCTTCTTTTCATCCCAGTTTCTCTTCCACAGTTTTTCTCTTTTGAAGGATACTTGCATAAATCTTACCTGGAACACTTAATAGAGAAATTCCTTTTTATTCAACTATTCAACTAATATATTTCTTTCTTCTAAGGCACTTTTTACTGTATAAATCCACCTACATCTTGGTCTTCCTCTGGGTCTTTTTCTTGCCATCATGGCAAATAACACTTGTTTTGATAATCTTTCTTCTACTATTTTGTTTAAGTGACCATACCACTTGAGATAAGCTCTGCTAACACATTGCTGAATGCTGGCAATATCAAGATCCTTCATGACATCCTCATTTTCAATATGATACTGCCATTGATGATATCTCTTAGCATCCCCAAAACTCTTATATTTGTGGTCTCCAGTTTTTGATGAAGAGCTTTATTTTTAACCCAGCTCTCAAATCCATAGGTTAAAATTGATTTTGACACTGTCTTATATATAGCTAGTTTAGTGTTTTGACTAATATCTCTTTTATTCCATATAAATTTATTCAGTTGACTTCATAACTA
Source organism: Typopeltis vanoorti (assembly GCF_054136105.1). NCBI lineage: Eukaryota > Metazoa > Arthropoda > Arachnida > Uropygi > Thelyphonidae > Typopeltis > Typopeltis vanoorti. The sequence goes on along the minus strand of NC_143564.1, from coordinate 47,261,590 downwards.
TATCAGCTTAACTAATTCTGTTATCATTAAAAATTGTGCCTAAATAGCTGAAATGTTTCACTTGTTCTGTAGGTTCTCCATTCATTTAGCATTTCTATATGAAGATCATCTTGGCCTGGTGCCTAGCTCTTAGTATTTCTTCTTTTAGTATTGGAGAACCATCTTTAAGACTTTATACTCAGATATTATTTTTCTCTTGATCTCTGAAAAGTATTCAAATCCATCTTTTTTTTTTTTTTTTAATTTCTTCAATTTCAAATAACATCTTGCCATCCCTACTCTTGAACAAAAAGTTCTGTGAATTACTCGTTTTCTTGTTCATCACGTTTTTTATTATTTATTTGGATGCAGTTGATGTTTTCATTGTTTCTGGCTATTTTCATTGTCTTTGTCTTTTTATTGCTAATTTTCATACCAAGTTTATTACAACAGTATTCAGTTTAGTCAGGGAATTCTGCTGACTTGTACTGGATTTGTTTAGAAGTATGACAATTTCCCATTGTGATGAAGACTTCTGCCATGATGTAACAAAAGATTATAAAACAAATGAATGAAGGTGATATCCTGACTGTTATGCTTATCACAGAATGGTGGATATTAATCAGTACTTCTTTAATAGGCAAAAACTGGGAAAGCCCAGATGGTAAAATGAGAAACCAGATTAATTATATAATGATTTTAAAAAATCAAAATAGGTTTTTTATTTGCACAATACTATCAGGAGTTGATGTAGGCTCAGACCACATTCCAGTTATTTCATAATTAATAGACAAAAATAAAAATAAAAACACTCAGAGTAGAAATAAAGACCCTAATCTGGATTTTAATTACCAAAAGAAAGACCCAGTTAACAAGTGTTTGCTACAAAAATTAAAAATTGTTTTTAACACATCAGTGAGTTTCATTTAGAACATAAAATAGAAGCTGATAAACTGAAGATAGAAAAGTAATGGAAAAATTTCAGTGATTCAAAAGGAAATGACATGAAAATATATGAAATCTCTTCAGCCAAAGAAGACACATAGAAATACATCACAATATAAATCTTTAAGTGATATAATAAGGAAATCATGTTAAAAAAAAAAAAAGACTAAATAATAACTTTGAGGACAAGACCTAGGAAGAAAATGAAACTCAAGGTATACCAAAAAAATAATAAAAGAAGTGATGAACAAGAAAATGAGTAATTCACAGAACTTTTTGTTCAAGAGTAGGGATGGCAAGATGTTATTTGAAATTGAAGAAATTAAAAAAAAAAAAAAAAAGATGGATTTGAATACTTTTCAGAGATCAAGAGAGAAATAATATCTGAGAGTAAAGTTTTGAAGATGGTTCTCCAATACTAAAAGAAGAAACACTAAGAGCTAGGCACCAGGTCAAGATAATCTTCATACAGAAATGCTAAATGCCCTAGAAAAATGTATTGAATAGAAGAACTTAAGAGGAAGTACTTAACCACCTATATGAAAGTGGATTTGTTCTTAATAAATGTAAAGATTTCAGACCAATAACTCTAATGAGCTATGTAATAAAATTAATATCATGAATTATACAGAAAGAATAAACTTAAAAATAGCAAATGAAATAAAGGATGTCCAAAGTAGATTTATGCAAAACAGAGGAACAAGAGAGGGCATCTTCAATATCAGTGATACTAGAAAGAAACTTTAAAATGCAGAAAGATGTTTATCATTTGATAGTGTTCACCATAAAGTAATAGAAATACTAATCAATTTTAGTATTTTGACACTGTCAAAATACTAAAATTTATTAAAATGTCACTCCTATCAAGAATAGATAGGAGTGACATAACTGAATCCTGCATATAGGAATCAAACTTCAAACATAAAAATCTACAGTGAACTATCAGAAACTTTCCAAATATAAAAATGTGTCAGACAGGGTTGTGTGCTTTCTGTTATGTTTTCTCTCAACACTTAAAAAAATTTTTTTGAAAGAATGGAAAAACTGGTGGTAGTAAAAATAAGTGGAAGAAATATAAATAATGTTTGTTATGCCAATGATGCAATATCAATTGCTGAGAGAGAGAAATGCTTGAAAAAATTAAGAGCAAATAAACACAAGGGGTCGCTTAAGGGTCAAAGCCAAATAACTGGAGGAGACATTTCCATCACCTTTAAGGAATGCAGAGAGCTGACTGGGGCTTCAGACCAAATGTCCAGTCCTCATCTTCACATGGGGCACCTTGCTAGTAGATATCCAGTGGGTACTGAATGAACAAGGATAGGCAGGCTGGCAATTTGGGAGTTAGCCAACCAAATTGTACTCTCTATTGGCTTAAGCCACAAATAATATAATGATGATGCAACATGATCAGATTTCATCTAGGCAGGGACATTGTCTAATTAAACGAGGCACCTGATGTTTTTGTCAGGGAACCAGGGGTGAACAATGAAATGTCAGCTACTGGTACAGACTCGAGTTTTTCTTCTTCTGTGTGGTGAAAGCTAAATAACTTGGAGGAGATCTCCACATCATCTTTAAGAAATGCAGAGAGCGGACTGGGGCTTCAGACCAAATGTTCAATCCTCACCTTCATGTCAGGATTGAAGGAAATGTACCACATGGACATAATTGGTATCACTGAAAGCAAGAAGACAAAAACAGGGGAGGTTTTATTAAATAAGTATAAAATGTTATATAGAAAGTATATTTGGGCAGTAATGATTAAGGAAAGAAGTAGTGCTGGTAGCATTCAACACTGCACACAAAGATAAACTTCTTGGTTGGAAGGTAGTTTCAAGAAGAGTTATGTGGTCAAACTTGAAAATGGGGAAATAGACAGTGAAACTTATTTGTGCCTATGATCCCACAGAAAGTTCTATGGAAGAAGTGGATGAATTTTTAGAGTCACTAGAGCAGGTAGCTGACATAAATAAAATGGAAAAAGTGGTAATTGTTGGAGAAAACAGCAGAGTAGAAAGTGAATCCCAATGTGATAATGTTTTAAAAATAATTAAAGTTGAGCACTTTTACAGATAAACTGTAGACTCAACTATACAAACATTATTGAAGAAAGAATCAAACAGTTTGAAAACAAGAACCAAACCTTGGAGTCTCGGTGGAAAACTTTGAAGAAAACATTTATTCAGCTAGGGCTGTATGCAGTAGTGAGCTATAAGGGGCTTGCCCGAGCCCTTCGTTAAATTTTTCTCAAATTTGCGAGTCTCTTGTTCTTATTGTTTACTTTTTTATTTTTTCAAAAGAAAAACAATTTTTTGAAATATATTAAGCAACAAACTCATACGGTAACCTAACAAAGTGATTTCATTAAATAAAATATTATAGTTACTGTTACTGCCATTTTACAAATAAGAATTCACTTTGGTAATCACATATAAATAAATAGGACTATAAAATAATGCCCCTTTATTGGCACCGTTAATTATCACTTGAAGTATAAAAACAAAAGAGAAATATGATGTGTTTCAATATTATTGTGTTTAGATAATATTTATTATTTATAGATTGTTTGTCATATAAACTTCTATCGCAAACAAAACAAATTTATTTTGTTTATAAAAAATGCGGACTATTGCATATGTGCGATTATAAAAGATTTTATTCTTATTATATTTTGATAGTCAAAAAATGTTTTTCTTATGTAACATAAATTAACACAGATGATCGTGTGCAAATATTTCATGTTTAGATCATGAAATTGTTTATAAATGATAGCCTTTACAGGTTGATTGTCCCCTCATAACTTTTGATTGGCATTTGTATACAGGCTGTATTAATAAGTTTTTGTATGAAATATTTTTTTGCTTGACGATGTGAGCCCTTTGTTAAAATTTCCATAGCTCACCACTGGCTGTATGTGGTGAAGTTGTTTGTAAGGATAGAAAAATAATAATGCCATGGTGGACACAAGAACTTAATGAAGCAGTCCTGGAAAAGTAGAAAACATACTGAAAGTTCCAGTATGTTTAGAAAGGCATCTGCCAACTTAAAAAGTTGGCAGATGCCTTAAAAAGAACACAGAGAAAAAAATGTAAGAGAACTTTGTTATGTGTAAAAGTAGTTAAACAAAAGTCATGGAAAAACTTTGATAAGAGTTTTCCCATGACATGATATGGAAAATAAATATCTGTTAGGTGGCAAAATGTTCTGTAGGGCAGTGTTTTTCAAACTTCAGATATCCATGTACCCCTTCTTAAATTTTCATTATTATTAAATACCCCCTTATCAAAATAATAATAGTTCACGCCAGGACATGAATGTCGTGGTGATAGTAACTCGCAATACAGTACAAGAATTCATACATAATATATAATTTGAGAAATATATATGTTTAAAATAATTCTTTTATTCTTAATAATGATTCTATGCGTTAATGATGCATAGCCGAAAATTGCCACGTACCCCCTGAAGACCTTCCACGTATCCCCGGGGGGATGCGTACACTTTGAGAAACACTAATGTAGGGTATTGAAAAAGCTTAGAAATGGAGGAAAGAATACTGTAAAAGAATACAAAAATGATAAAGATGACATGAAAATTGAAGATAAGGATATCGTAAATGTCTGGAGTAATTACTTTGAAAAACTTTAAATGAAATAAGAAATGACAGAACAGTAGTAGAAAATTTTCAAGAGGAATACAAATAGAAGTGCCAATATTTGAGGTAGAAAAAGCTCCCAAAAACTTGAATTGTGGAAATGCAGCTGGAGTAGATGATATTAGAAGGTCGAATTCCAGATGATTCGAGTAGAGTTCTCATAATTCCCATATGTAAAAAAAGGGAATAAAGCTGAATGTGAGAATTAGAGATATTTTTCTACTAACTGTTCCAAGTAAGATTTATGCAAGTATCCTTGAAAAGGGTTTAGAAAACTGTGGAAGAGAAACTGGGAGAAGAACAAGCTGCATTCAGGCCAAATAGAGGTTCACAGGATCAGATTTTCACTTTCATGACAAATAGTTGAGAAATCGTGGGAATATAGAAATGTGATAGGGGATACCCATGAATAAGTTACGTTAAACTTGTGCTCCCACATTTTATCGTAATTGCAAGTGTTTTCTGTGCAAAATAATCAGTAAACTGAAAACCTAACAGAGGGTACTAAGGAGCCAATTACTTCTGTACAACTTGTAAGTACCTATAGTCCTTCAAGTCAGTTATTTATACAATTAAAAAACAGCCACATGAAAGTGTTCACTATGCCTACCATGCGAAGTAAAGATGGCAGCAACAAAGGCCAAGAATGAAAGATTACCTCAAGTCCCATTAGGTCCTCGAGTAGCACCACCATTCACCAACAAACTGAATAACAGAATGATATAATCACGTAATCACAAGAAAGGTATTTATTTAACCAAATATTTCGGTCTGGAAATAGCAGACCATCGTCGGTGGTATTACAAGAACAGTTTAAAAAATATACAAGCTAGAATACTAACAATAGATCGTTGAAATTAGAACATGCCGCGTGATGTTATATCACTAAGTATGAAACGAAATATTTTGAAGTAGAAACATGATTGAATTTGCTATTAAAAAAAAAAAAAAAAAAAAAAAAAAAAAAAAAAAAATTAATGGGTAATCTTGATTAGGCTTTCCCAGATTTTTGATATAGATATGCAGTCATTACGATTCAGGTTGGGATGATGGAGCAAGGCCTCCACGCTTTCCTTGAACAAACGTTCGAACCTATAACGGGATCTATGTAAGAGGCGCGTTTTGGACCAAAGGATGCTGTGGTCAGTTTCAATCCCGTGTTGAGCCAAACCAGACTTTTCAGGTTTATTGTGAAGAATGGATGATTGATGTTCTTGGATTCTTTTTTCAAGAGAACGTCCAGTCTGTCCAAAGTAAGAGAGATCACAGTTGCAAGGAATTTGATAAACTCCAGGAAGAGATAAAGTTGAGCGTTTGTCTTTAGGAGAAGGAAATTGAGAAGACAATTTGTTAATAGGAGAATACGTAGCTGTTAAATCATATTTCTTCAAAATTCTTGCGATAGGTTCTGAAATACCGGAGATATAAGGAATAGGTACTCGACGTATTGAATCTTTGTTGTTTTGTGGAGGATTATAAGATGTAAGAAGACGTTGAATACTTTTTTCAGAAAAGCCATTGAGTTTCATGTGTTGCTGGATAGTAGAAAGTTCTTTCTGTAGATAATCAAAAGTAGAACAATTAGTTTTGGCTCTTTTGATGAGACATTTTATAATTCCTGTTTTATGACATGGATGATGGGCTGATTCTTTCAGAATATAACGACCTGTGAATGTTGGTTTCCTGTATACTGTAGTTGTAAGAATATTTGAAGATGATCGGATGAGGAGAACGTCTAAAAAAGATAACTGGTTGTTTTCTTCTAATTCCATAGTAAACTTTATGCGATGATGTAAGGAATTAATACTGTTTAAAAAGGAAGATAAAGTGTTTTTACTGTGAGGCCAAATAGCAAATATGTCATCTATATATCTTACCCAAAAAGATGGTAGAGGGAAACTAGATGTGAAGAGGACTTTTTCTAAATGTTCCAAATAAAAGTTGGCTAAAGCTGGAGAAAGAGGACTTCCCATGGCTGTTCCTTCTACTTGGCTATAAAAACTAATTGTTCTACTTTTGATTATCTACAGAAAGAACTTTCTACTATCCAGCAACACATGAAACTCAATGGCTTTTCTGAAAAAAGTATTCAACGTCTTCTTACATCTTATAATCCTCCACAAAACAACAAAGATTCAATACGTCGAGTACCTATTCCTTATATCTCCGGTATTTCAGAACCTATCGCAAGAATTTTGAAGAAATATGATTTAACAGCTACGTATTCTCCTATTAACAAATTGTCTTCTCAATTTCCTTCTCCTAAAGACAAACGCTCAACTTTATCTCTTCCTGGAGTTTATCAAATTCCTTGCAACTGTGATCTCTCTTACTTTGGACAGACTGGACGTTCTCTTGAAAAAAGAATCCAAGAACATCAATCATCCATTCTTCACAATAAACCTGAAAAGTCTGGTTTGGCTCAACACGGGATTGAAACTGACCACAGCATCCTTTGGTCCAAAACGCGCCTCTTACATAGATCCCGTTATAGGTTCGAACGTTTGTTCAAGGAAAGCGTGGAGGCCTTGCTCCATCATCCCAACCTGAATCGTAATGACTGCATATCTATATCAAAAATCTGGGAAAGCCTAATCAAGATTACCCATTTTTTTTTTTTTTTTTTTTTTTTTTTTTTTAACGTTTTAACAAATTCAATCATGTTTCTACTTCAAAATATTGAAATTTTTTTTTTTTTTTTTTTTTTTTTTTTTTTTTTTTTTTTTTTTTTTTAATAGCAAATTCAATCATGTTTCTACTTCAAAATATTTCGTTTCATACTTAGTGATATAACATCACGCGGCATGTTCTAATTTCAACGATCTATTGTTAGTATTCTAGCTTGTATATTTTTTAAACTGTTCTTGTAATACCACCGACGATGGTCTGCTATTTCCAGACCGAAATATTTGGTTAAATAAATATCTTTCTTGTGATTACGTGATTATATCATTCAGTCTTATGTCGCAAGTATCCTTAAAACAACAAACTGAATAACAATACAAAGTGTTGCAGCTGTGAATCCGAAGTTAATGAAAGAAAAACAGGTATATTGTGCAATTTCTGTTGTCACTGGCTACATACTTCCTGTGCAGAAATAGATGAATCAGCGCACAAGCTTTTTATCGATCTCAACCAGCCTTTCTTCTGTTCGATATACTTCCTTTCACAAAACAGCTACTGAACCTAGGCAAATGAGTTGAAAACCTCAAACGATACCTTAATACTATGATTGATACTTTCTCTTCCAAAATCCGAAAGTTGGAAACTAAATTTGAGATACTCTATGACCAGCAACTGATTGCAAGTACACCTGTGCCCACTAACGAATTCCACAACCTAATCACATCAGCAGTACACTAGTTGCTCGAGGCTGTAAACAGGAGACTCAACGACGTTATTCTGAACTTTCTGACGGAAAACAGTAAATCTTTAAAAGAAGACGCCAGCAAATTAGCAGGAGAATGCAACTTCAATCCCATAAATATCATCAAATGGCATTGTTTTGGACCCATAAACAAAAGAAAAGATGGAATGAAGTTTCCACATCTCATGAAAGTGACCTTTGACACACCGAAAAACACATCCAAATTAATAACGCCGATAAATAACAAGCTAAAGGACATTTACCCTTAATTGCGTGCATGTGCTCGACCTGATTTATCTTTTTCCCAGAGGGAACTAAGCTAGCTCTGAAGACAGAAGAAAAATGCCAAAATGGAGACAACAGTTGGATCATAGACTACAAACAAACCAAACTAGTGCAAAAATCAAGTGACTCTACTAGTAGCCACCAAGGAGACCTGTATGCAGGCAGTGCATTGAAAACATGCAAGACCCTTGCGATCAAATTCATGCTTCACAGAACCTTGCATATCCACTTCACCAACATCCATGGCCTCAACTCCAACCTTAGTAGTGTCCACTACCATCTGCAGTCCACCAAATCCCACCTACTCTTTTCAACAGAAACTCAAATCTCTCCTCCCCCAACACTATCCATCTCAACCTTCCAAACTCTACTTCTAACTCCAAACTAACTCCTTTCAATCCAAAGGTGGCGTCTGCGCATATATCCATTCTGACATTCCCTGCCAGAGAGCACCTAACCTAGAATCGCCCAACTTTGACCTTTTTTTGGTTAAAAATATCCCTCCCCCACTCAGTTAAATTAATCTGCTGTCTATCTCCTAATACCACAAACCACTCTGAGCTCTTTAATTTCCTCTCCTTAAAAGTTGATTTTCTCCAGTCCCACTCTCCTAAAAGTGAAATCATCCTCCTAGGTGATTTTAATGTCAATGACACCAACAGGCTTTCCTTCCAGTTGTACAGATCCTGCAGGCAGAGATGCTGAAACATTTGCCATCACTAACAACCTTACACAAATTGTTCACAAGTTGACCAGAATACCAGATAACCCGAACCACTCCCTAAATACCCTAGATCTCTTCCTTACCAATGACCCTTCCAATATGGAGTTAATGTAGTGAGCCCCTAGGTAATTCTGACCACAACCTAGTGCTCATGTTCTCCCCCATGCAACAACGCTTACACAGTCACTCCCACACAAGAGTAGTTTGGCATTATAACAGTGCCAAATGAGACAGCCTCTACTATGCTTCATTCCCATGGTTGGACTATCGTTTCTCCAGTCTTCCAATCCAACCATATGCACTGAACGTATCACCAAAATAATCCTCACTGGCATGAAAACATAAATTCCCCACACTTTTCTGAACTGCCATCCCCATCTAAACCCTGGTTCTCCAAAAAGATGTGCCAAGGCTGTACAAATGAAAAAATCAGGCATACCACAACTGGCTCAAATCAAGAACTCCATCCTCCTTCAATGCCTATACTGAAGCCCGAAACAGATGCAAGAAAATTATCAATCCTTCCAAAATAGAATTTGAACGGGCAAAAAAGCAGGAAACTTGTAGCCTGTCCAAATGGTAGCCGTGCCTTTTGGTCTCTTGCCAAAGCAATTGGTTGTAACTTGTCCTACACTATTCCCACCCCTATCATACACAGATGGCTCATTTGCAACATCACCCACAGATAAAGCTGATCTGGCTACACACTTTGCCTCCAATGCATGCATAGTTACAATGGCAAATGACCCCAGTCATTCCAATTGCCCAACATGCAATGCCTCCTGTATCCTTTTGCCAGAAAGAGATCATAAACCTGTTGTCTAAATTAGACACAAAAAAGTCCCCTGGACCTGATGGCATTCCTCTAATTGTCCTGAAGATCTGTGCACCAGAATTGACTCCTATCCTATGCCATCTGTACATACTCTCTTACTCCACCAGTATATATATCCCAAAGCCTGGAAATTGGCCTATGTTCAACCCATTCCTAAAAAGGGTGACAAATCGCTGCTTCTAACTACCACCCTATCTCACTCACCTCAGTCCTATCTAAAGTGATGGAGAAAACCATCAAATCTCAACTCCTACTCTACCTTGAAGGTACCCAGCTATTAAGCGATCACCAGTACGGATTCTGTCGATGCCGATCAACAGGGATCTGCTCTTATATATCACCCATCTCCAGATAAATACCATGGAGAAATTTGGCAAATCCTAAGTGGTTGCACTTGATCTCTCTAAAGCCTTTGACTGGGTCTGGCACAAAGGCTTACTTACTAAGCAAACTCCCATCATTTGGACTGTCAAGACTTCTGCAGATGGATTGCCAACTTTCTGTCTGGACTCACACTATGCGTGATGGTAGATGGCTCCCTATCCTCTCACGATCCAACTAATGCTGTGGTCCCAAAAGGCTCAGTTCTCTCACCGATTCTCTTCCTTCTGTTTATCAATGATCTACTTCAGTTGACCTCCAACCCAGTACACGGTTTTGTAGATGACAGCACATTGCACTCCCTTTCATTTGATAAACCTTACCCTACACAACTCACTTCAAAACACAGAACATCAACCACAACTTCCCTTAATTCTGACCTCCAAGCCATCCTCCAATGGGGCTCGGATAACCTCGTCAACTTCAACACTAGTAAAAACCCAGTTCTATCTTATTTCTCACGAAAAAGAACCATTTTCCTCCCAGTATTATTTTTGATTGCACTCAAATTCCCAGACAAGATGAGATTTCTCTTCTCTGAATTATCCTGACATCAGGCCTCTCCTGGCATAGACACATCGCAACCATTGCATCCTCAGCTTCCAAAAAAACTAGAATTTCTCTTCCGCTCAAGACGTTACTTCACCTCTAAACAGCTGTTAACCTTATACAAAACACAGCTATTGAATACTGTTCTCACATTTGGAGTGGGGCTCCTAAAAACTCTCTCAAAATGCTTGATTCAATACAGAGGAGAGCAATTAGACTGATGAATGGCCCATCTCTTATCAACTCACTCCCCTCACTTTCACATAGATGTTGGTCTCTGCAATTTGTATATTCTATAAATATTTCCATGGGAAACGTTCATCTAAAACAGCATCAATAATTCTCCCACTCTGTACTAAGCCCATTGAAACACATACAACTGCTGCCCAACATCCTTTCACAGTACACCTTGAAACTCACAGAACAAGTTTCTTCCTCCTTCATCCTGCTACTGCTGTACTGTGGAACAGTCTTCCCCTGACATATTTCCCAAGGAATACGATATACATGCTTTTAAATCGAATGTCAACAAGTTTCTCCCATCTCCCAACCCACTTCCCATATACGGTACTAAAGTACTATAGGTTGATAAGCCAACCTCTTGTGTATGGGCCCAACATAAAAAAAATATGATAAGGTTCTGTACTTTAGTTTCGCAGATCTGAAAAAGGCATACAACAAGGTTTTCCAGGGAAAACCTTTTCTAACACTAATCTTTTCTAAGTTATATAGGATAAATGGAACATTAAACAGGGCAGTACATAGCCTGTATTTAAGTTGTAAGCCGGCAGTTAGAGTTGAAGGAAAATCAGGGGTAAGACAAGGATGCACGTTATCTCTACTCTTATTCATCATCTGTATGGAAGCACATTATGAAAGAATTCGGATATCAAACTTAATTCTTTGCTTTATGAACATGATGTACTCCTAAACACATTCAATGCAAATCTCTAAGATTCTCTAACTGAATTGATTAGCTGTAACAAATTTGACATGAAAATCACCAATAAAAAAAAAAGACCAAAACAATGAAAATAGGAAAACAATGAAATAAGAAAGCTTCATCTGTATTCTGAATGCAGAGCCTATAAGAACAAGTAAAATATTTTAGCTATTTAGCCACAGTTTTTAATAATGATGACAAGTTAAATTTGGAAATAAACAACAGAATACACAAAGCTGGTATGGTGGAGAGCCCATTGAATAAATTTACATGGAATAAGAGAGAAATTAGCCAATATACTAAACTAGCAGTATACAAGGCAGTGTTCACACTGATTTTAAGTTATTGATCTGAGAGTTGGGTTAGAAATAAATTACGTGATCAAAGACCAGAGACCACAAATATGAGGGTTCTGAAAAAAATTAGGGGAGTGAACAGATGGCATTAATGGCAGAATAATATTAACAATGAAGATTTTAGAAAGAAACTTGAGATTGTTTGCATTCAAGAATGTATGAGCAAGGCTAATCTGAGGTGGTATGGTCACTTAATAGAATGGAAGAGGAAAGATTAGCAAAATGTCTTTGATGCCAAGATGGCAGGAAAAAGACCAAGAGGAAGACCTTGGTCTAGGCAGATTGATTCAGTCAGAAGTGCCTCGGAAGAGCAAAATGTTAAATGTGACAGTATTGGAGTGCTGACAAGTAATAGACTAATTTGGAGGAAATTTGTTGATAGCAGATTATTAATAATGTAATGTTAATCATGTACTGCATTCATAGTAACCTGAATGTTTCTCAAAGGCACATATGAGGAAATTGATGATAATGATGATGACAAATACACTAAGTAAAAAATATGGCCTTACATTAAATGTCAGAAATATAAAGTTATGACATTAAGTAGAGAAGAGTATATCTTGAAGTTAAAAGTAGAAAACCAAATTATAAACAAGTACATGTTCTCTACAGAGTGTAAATGGAAAATCAACCTTTAGAAAATAAAAACATACTAAAATCAAATGAAATATGATTAAAAAAAACTAGATTAAGAATGACTAAAGGCTTATTTGGTCTTCTTTTCTCTATAAAGCAGAAATATTGACAATAAATAAGGAAAATAGTAAAAGGGTTTATGCTTTTGAGATGTATGTATAATATGTACAGAAGAGTATTGGATATTTCATAGATCCAGAAGAGAACTAAATATTTTGAGATATCAGCTAAAATTGAACTAATAAATTATATATGGAAAAGAAAAATATAAAAATATCAAAAATGATCTTAATTTACTTAATCCTCTTCACTCCACCTGGGAGCATAGGTCTTCCACCACCATTTTCCACCAGACTCTGTTTTTTGCTTCTTGGGGAAGGCCAAGTTTCTAGAGCCTGTTTTACTATTATTTTATCTTCTTTCCTCAACGCATGCCCCAACCACTTCCATTTCCTTTCGCATACCTGTTGCAACATGGGTCTCTACCATAGTTCTCTGTTTGATATTTGTTTGGCCAATATATTCCCAGTATCATTCTTAAACGCCTGTTTAGGGAGACCTGGACATTGTTAACTATCGTTTTGTTTAGCATTCACGTTTCTGATCCATACACTAGTATTGCCTTTACATCTGAGTTAAATATTCTCATTTTAGTTTTTATAGACAAGTTCTTGTTTTTCCAAATATTTCTAAGTTGGCTGAAAGTTGAATAAGCGAGTTGTTTCCTTCTTTTTATATCTTCAGTAGTTCCTCCTTTTATTGATACTGTTGAACCAAGGTATATAAACTGTTCTGCTTCTTTAAGTGTGTTTCTTCTATTGTTATTTGCTTTGCTTTGCATTTATTTTCATCAACATCGTTTTATTTTTATTTATCCTAAGACCAACTTTTTTGGCTGTTTCTACAAATGTTGTTGTTTTTTGTTCTATATGTTGGTGTTCCTGTGAAAGTAAGCAAATATCATCTGCAAAATCTAGATTGTGAAGTTGGTTTTGAAGTAGCCCTTGTAATCCTGTATTTCCATGAGATACTTTTCTCATCACCCAGTCTATGATAATTAAAAACATAGTAGGGAAGAGTATACAACCTTGCCCTTCTCCTGTTTTTGTTTTAAATGGTTCTGAAAGGGTATTTCCATGTATTACTTTAATTTCAAAATCTTTGCATTTTTTAAATTATTCTTATTATTTTTTCTGGGAGTCCATAATGGCTAAGTAGTTTCCATAGGGAAGATCTGTTTATACTCTCGAAAGCTTGTTCAAAATCAATAAATTTTGTTCATTTAATTCTAGGCTCTGGTCGCCATCAGTTGTTTCTTGAAATTTTTCCAAGAAGTATTCAACCCATCTATTTATCTGTTCTTTTTCATTTCATAATAGTTTTCCTTCTTTATTGTGTATTGGAACTATCCATTTATTTCTTTTTCCACTTAATTTCCTTGTTATATTATACAACTTTCTAGTGACGTTTATATATGCAACACCCTCTGCCTCTTGTGCTAGATTTTCCATGTATTTTCTTTTATCATTTCTTGCATTTCTTTTTATTTCTTTGTTAATTGCTCTATATCTTGTTCAGCATGTTTGCCAGTCTGTAGCAGTTTCTCTTTTATTCTGTCTCTCTCCTCTATTTTTAATTTAGTGTTTTCTGATGTCCATTCTTTGTCTGTATTAGTTCGAAATCCCAATATTTTTTCTAATGTGCTTATTAGTATATCTTTAATCTTTGTCCGTCCATTGTTCCTCTATGTTATCTCCTCCTCCTCTTTGTTCAAGTTTATCCCATTAACATTGTTGTAAATTTATTTCTCATTTTTTGTTTTTGAGTTTTTCAGTTCTAAACCTCTTTCTATTGTTCATTGTTTATTTATTTTTTTAAATATTTTTACTTTTATGGTAGCTGTTAGGAGAAAGTGATCTGTAATAAGTTGGCTCCCCTCTTTTAACTCTGCCATCCAGGAGTGATTTCCTCCGATTCCTTGTTATAAGTATAGGATCTGTTTGGTTCTTAGTCTTCCTCTCTGGTGCTATTCATGTCCACTTATGTATTTTTTTATGTTGGAAGAGACTCCCTCCTATTACAAGCTAGTTGAACATAAAAGCCTATAAGTAATTCTCCATTTTCATTTATTTCTCCTTCTGCATACTTTTCCATAACAGTTTCTTTATTAGTATTATCATTTCCAACCTTAACATTAAAGTCTCCAATTATAAGTTGCATATCTATTGCAACTTATATGGATGGAGAATTACATTGATGGAGAGATATCAGAGAGTGGTTTATTCAGGAGTAGAGTCCAAAAGACTGCCTGTGACTAGTGGTGTGCCGCAGGGTTCTGTTCTTTGACCACTACTTTTCAATTTGTTCATTAACGATATAGGAAAGGATCTGAGAGGAAGTGTTCACTTGTTTGCTGATGATGCAAAGTTGGGTAGAGCAATAGGGAGTGCACAGTTTGATCGGTTGATAGTGCATGGGAGGCAGTTAAGAAGTGTTTGCATGAGGCAATGGCTGACTGTATACCTAGAGTCCGAATAATAAATCAAGTTGGGGTTAAATGGATGAATAACACCATTAAGCTTGAGCTGCAAAAAAAGAAACAACTATGGAGGGAATTTAAGGAGAAAGGTGACCTGCAAGCACATGAACGGTATAAAGCACAGGACAGAAGGGTTACGAGTGTGGTAAGAAAAGCAAAAACGGATTATGAAAGAACATTAGCCATGCAGGCTAAAGAGAATCCCAAACAATTTTTTCGATATGTTGCAAGTAAAAGAAAAAATGTATATGGCAGAATGATTTTAAAGAATGCCGATGGTAGGGAGGTAACTGAATCAATTGATATAGTTGAATTACTGAGCGAGTACTTTGCAAGAGTATATCATCCAGGTGGTGACATTGCAGGAATATATGGGAATTGTGGTGAATGAAGCGGGAGTGAATAGTCTATTACAAAACCTCATGTCAGTACATCTGTGGGATTGGATGGTATATCAGCTTGTGTCATACGTGAAACGGGTAAGGAATTGTCAGTACCCTTGACCATTTTGTTTAATTTGAGTCTCGGGTCTGGGTTAGTCCCGAGGGGGTGGAAAGAGGGGAAAATAGTTTCACTGCATAAAGGAGGTTCCAAGACTGCTGTTGTAAATTATCGACCGATTAGCATATCAGGAATCGTTGTCAAGGTCATGGAGAAATTAGTCGAGAAAAATACAGGATTGGAGATATGAAAATGGGATATTATATGGGGGACAACGTGGTTTTGTGAAGGGTAGGTTATGCCATAGTAACTTGCTCACATTTTATAACACAGTGATGGCTGAACTGGATAAGGGTAATGGGTTTACAGTGATTCTACTGGACCTTGCTTTGGCCTTTGACAGGATACCACATGGGATTCTAATCAGTAAACTGCAGCATATGGGGATGGGTATAGCGTTGGTGAGATGGATAGGAGGGTCATTGATGGAGAGATATCAGAGAGTGGTTTATTCAGGAGTAGAATCCAAAAGACAGCCTGTGACTAGTGGTGTGCCGCTGTTTTCTGTTCTTGGACCACTACTGTTCAATTTGTTCATAAATGATATAGGAAAGGATCTGAGAGGAAGTGTTCACTTGTTTGCTGATGATACAAAGTTGGGTAGAGAATAGTGAGTGCACAGGATGTCAAAATTTTGCAAGATGATTTGGATAGTTTGGATGACTGGGATAAGGAAAATGTATGTCAGTTTAATGTGGCAAAGTGTAAGGTTATGCATTTTGGAGTGAAAAGATTAGCAGCAGTATATCACATTGGTGGAACCGTACTCCAGGAGATTGATGAGGCCAGGGATTTGGGAGTGTTGGTGGATAGGGAGTTGAAGTTTAGGGGGCACATTGCAAAAGTGGCTATATCAGTTCATCAAATCACTTGGTTGCTGAAAAATACTTTAATAAGCAGAGACAAACAAGTTATTGTTCCTCTGTATCGAGCCTTGATAAGACCCCATCTAAACTACTGTGCTCAGATATGGGCGCCAGGGTTTCTTCTTGATGGGGGGGGGGTGGAGAGGATCTAGACACGAGTGACCAAGATAATAGCAGGTCTATGGAATGAACCTTATGAGAACAGGTTGAAGATTTGTGGGTTGCAGGAATTGGTTGATAGGCGGAAAAGGGGTGATATGATTGAGGCATTCAAATTACTGAAGGGTGAAGGGTTTCTGTAAGATTAATTGAGAAGATATTTTTGAGAATAGGACTGGTGGTGGGAGGACTAGGGGCCATACATGGAAGCTGGGCAAGAATGTGGTTAGCAAGGGTGTTAGAGCTAGGTTTTATACTTGGAGAGTGGTGAATGAGTGGAATAAGCTGCCCGAGTCTGTTGTGGGTGCCATGACTGTGAATGAGTTCAAGGCGAGGTATGATAGATGCTGTGTGAATATCGAATAGTTGTTCTTGACATGATGTTAGGGCCTCCATTGATGAGTCGACTCCCTGGAGTTACCCGTAATAATAATATCTTTTTTATTTGTTGTTTCTATACTTTTCTGTAGCATGTTATAGAAATTATCCTTTTCTTCCTGGATCGCGTCATTTGTTGGTGCATATATAGCAGCTATTATAACATTCTGCTTGCCAGCTTTAAATCTATCCTTTAGTATTCTTTCTGATATTGGGTTCCACTCCATTAGTGCACCATGAGCTTTCTTTGTCATCATTAGTGCAACTCCCTTTGTGTGGTCATTCGTATTTTTGTTCCCAGAGTAGATTAAGTAATGACCAGAGTTTAATTTGACAAATTAAACTCTGGTTTAATTTGTCAAATTTTTCCAGTTCCTATCCATCTCGTTTCACTTAATCCCATTATTTCTAATCTGTATTTTTCTAGAACTCTTGAGACTTGGTATGTTTTCAGTTTCAAACATGGTTCTATCATTCCAACAACCCAGTCTAAGTCTGTGTTTTGATAAGGTGTCTGTCACTTTCTTCGACACCTCTGCTTCCCCAGAAGGGCTTTCACAGAGGTTTGTGGCAGTTCATATTCTATTTTCTTTGCCAGGAATCACAAAATTTGGAAGGTTTCAGTTTGCATAGCAAAATTTTTTTTCTGAGGTTGCTAGCCCTATGCTCAATCCTCCCCATTTATCCAACATGGGACTGGCATGCCAAGTTTTCACTCAGCATGGTTGGGTTCAAAAATCATCTGTTCAAAAAAACTATGCAGAGAGCAAGAGAGAATAGTTAGCCCAAGATAGAAATATATGTAGATCCATAATAGACAACCTCCTGGATGGAGATGATATCTGACAGGACTCTCTCTCTTTGATAATTCTAAGATAAGTATCGTGGTCTGATTTATTCAAATGGGGATGAGAATCTTTATGATGAAAAAGGATGGGAAGAATACTTTCGTTTTGTTTTTTTGCATCAGGAACATTTTTGATAGAGAAAGCATAATTTGCATTTCAGTTCAGTCCATGACAGGATCGATAAAAGAAGTTTAATCATATGTATGTGATAGATATATACTTTTGCCTACCTTCTTACGCAACTTAATGACTCCCCACTAACCCCAAATTCTTCCATATCTTTGTTGTTAACAGTGCATTTAATTCTTGTCATAGAAAGGGAAGCAGAAGAAAGGATGAAAATTACATAAAATTGCTGGCTTGGCTTGAACTATTCATAAGAAAGATATTTCTTATCTTTACTTCTCTTATCTCCTTTGATAATACTCAGATCTCTGGGTAATGAAATGTCTGCCACCTGAAGACTTTTATAATCATTCATGCTCACAATAGGATTTGAATCTATAGCCTGTTGATTATAGTGTAGGTTGGTATGTGTTTGGCAGACATGCTGGCATTTTATAGGTTTTGTTACTTTGTGTATGGGATTAATAAAAATAACTAAATGAATAAAAAGCCAGAGGTCATGTGTTTTTCTAATCCTTATATAGAAATGTCACTTTGTGCTAAAAAAGTGAAATGGCTATGGATGAACGAAGTAAGATATAGCATGGCTTTGTCAATCATTAGATTTAAATATAATAGAGAATCTGTAGTCTGAAATTGATATATTTCATATATGAAATCATATATGAGTAAAACCTCTAATCCATGTTGTTTCAGGATTTTTTGAGCTACATCCATTCACTATGAATGAATGTAATTTTGGATGTTTCACTGCAGCAAAGTTATTCTGAAATAATATTTTCAAAAGTAGTTGGCAAATTATTGAGCTGTCTTAGGCTTATATAATTCATTTTATTTTTTTGTGTAATAACTGGAACTTGATAGTGTAAATATGCCACTTTATTTGCAACCATGTATGTTTGTAACATATTTAATATTTGTCTGAACAGGAGAAATACTACTACGAATATGTCAAATTATTTGATTGGGTGTTTGTCACATGGTAGTTGATCAGTTAACTGGCAATGTCTGACATCCATTATGGTGAAAGCTCAGTGGAACTAACTTATTCCAAGAGAGATTTCAGAATAGTAGTTAAACTGTTTCATAATGATATTGGGACTGGTATTATTTAGAGCAGGGGTCGGCAAGCGGCGGACCACAAAAATCGTCCCAAAGGTGCATTTTTGGCTGCCCATAAAAGGTTGACCATACTTACATGGCATGTAGCCTGTAAAATTTTATCATCAAGAAAAGACATTATGGACATTCAAGAGGATGTTATCTACTACTCAACTGTTGGATGATTAAGTATAGGTGCTGTGCTAAAAAGATTTTTTAATTTACTTGAAGAAATAGATATTTTCATGACGGAACATGAAAATACTGTCCCACAACTATCAGATAAAAATGGATTATTACAACTACCATAATAAACTTCATTTGACCCTGCAGGGCCAAGGTAAATTATTAGCAGAACTGTTTTCTGAGATAAAACCTTTTGAAGGCAAACTATGTCTGTTGAAGAAATATATGATGGAAGAAAATCTACATCATTATGTATGTTGCAAATCTGCAAACACGAAAGGAAACTTTTTTTTGGTATTATTGAACATGTACAAAAGGAGTTTTCAATAAGATTTGTGGATTTTCATAAAAATAGCATCGAAATGCTATTATTTTTGCGCCCTTTTAATGTCGACATTGATGATGTACCAAACCGACTATGGACGAAAGTTTTGGAATTACAACACAATGAAACATTAAAGAACGCATTTTCGTTAGAAAATATCCAAAAAAATTTATCGTTTTACAAAAAAAATTTGAAGGTTTAATCAGTTTCACAAAGAAAATGATAGTCGCATTTGGAAGCACATACATATGCGAACAAGCATTTTCTGCCATGAGTTTTAGAACAAAAAAAAAATTTCTTCTCGACTGACTGATGAGCATTTGCATGCTTCGATTCGAATTTGTACCTCGGGTTATAAAGTGGATCTAGATAATTTGGCTAAGGGAAAACTATCACAAAGTCACATTAAGCAGGGAGACATACGTACAAATTGTGATGGATGCACTATATTACTTTGTTTTTACGTGATAATTTTTCATTGAGTTTCATTTTCATTGTTTCATATCTCGTACTTTAAATATTTCTGTGTGTTTTAAGATTGATATAATAAAAATTGAAAACTTAAGTATTTTTTCAATCACTATTTTCTATTAATTAAATATATAAATAAAAACACTTGCGGCCCGATTATTAAAAATAAAAGTTGAATGTGGCCCACGAGTCTGAAAAGGTTGCCGACCCCTGGTTTAGAGTTATGAGTTGCCTTGGCATTTGTGTCTGTCAGACTCTAAGCAGTCAAAATAATTTTTGTTGAATATGGGTAAAGTTTTAGATAT
Source organism: Typopeltis vanoorti (assembly GCF_054136105.1). Classification (NCBI taxonomy): domain Eukaryota; kingdom Metazoa; phylum Arthropoda; class Arachnida; order Uropygi; family Thelyphonidae; genus Typopeltis; species Typopeltis vanoorti. Next base: position 47,241,124 of record NC_143564.1, on the reverse strand, counting down.
ACTTTACTTCAGAATTTTGAGGATTGCTTGAATTGAAAAATTTCCTATTTTTAATTTTTCCTCATTGGAGATATACCAAGAACTATCGCGTTGAAATATTTCTAGATTCCTAGTCTAATAGAAAACATTGTGATCTGTCCTTTAGGTAGTCACTTAGCAGTTGCATGTTGTACATAACTTGATTTGCAACTTGATTTAAAAGTACAATTTCTATCCATGTTTAAAAAATTATGCGCGCGCGCGCACACACACACACACACACACACACACACACACACATCTGTTGAGTTTTAAGCTGTTTAGAAAGTTATGTACTAACTTTTTAAACAGCTTAAAACTCGGATAGAAATAGATATGGATAGAAATTGTACTTTTAAATCAAGACAACTTTACCATAAGTTGTCACAGTGTATGTGCTGTTTGGAATAGTACAGTGAGATAACTTGTAGTTATCTTGCTGTATTATTTTTATCTCACTACCTCTAACTGTAATTCAGAATTTTGATTGATCATTGATGGTGAAAAATTTTCTATTTTCTTTTTTTCCTATAAGCTTCATATGGAAATCCATCCTTCTACGAGATTTCAGTTTTATATTCCCACAGAAAGCAGGAAAACATTTTAATTAGTCATTCATATGCTCTTTCAGTTTCATTTCTTTGGAAGAAATTGTGGTTGTACTTGTTTAAATCTAGGTAAATTAAATATTGCTTTTGGCAATGCATATCGTTCTCCTCCCAACTTTACTTTATACAAGATTTGTGCTGTGATTCTTGTTCCTGGTGTACTTAAAAAAGTGACTTCTGTAGTTAAGGATGATAATGAATTGCTTGGGGGATGGATTGATGAAACTGAAAATTTTAATATTGTGCAAGTCTTTGTCAGTTGTAATCAAATAAAGATCATATCAGTAGCAAAACTCTTCATTTCTCATGATAATATGGAATAGAAGCGCAAAAAATTATCCTACTGTTTCATTATATGCTTGAACACCCCCATACTTACTGTAAAGTATTCTGTAGGTATATTTTCTATAACATTTGTGTTGTTTATTGCTTATATAACCTCTGTTTAATTTTAAAACTAGCCTTTGGATTTAGAAGTGGGAGGAACAGGCTTATTCTTGAAACTGTGCAGTTAATTGCTTGATTGCATAGTAGGCTGAATGGACACTACATTTATAGGTAGTGTCTCTGCTGTCAAAAGAAGTTTTTGTGAGTAATCGTTTTTGTAACTAGAAATACATGTTTTACATTGTATATTTCTGTTTATATCCAAATAAGGAATCCTGGAAATAAGGATATAAATTTTAGTAAAATTGTACGAATATCATGAAACGTAAGACATTTATCACTTTACATTGTAAAATTTTATTATTATTGCATATTATTCTGTAGCCTCAGCTGATACGACCCGGGAAGTTCTGATAAATTTAGTGAAACAAGATGTGAGCAAGGCTCGTAAACTAGGTTACCTGAACAGTTTTGTAAAATTATGTGCTAAAGTCACAAATAACATTGATTTTGGATTTACAAATGAAGAAATACTTTCCTGGTAAGTTTTTTTTTTACTATAAAATTTATACTGTAAACTTTAATAAAATATTAAATAAAAAAAAATTGTTATCAAAAGAGGGACAGTTAGATATTCCTTATGTCATTAAATGTTTTTTTTTTTTTAATAAAATAGTATCCCTCTTCCATTCCTCCTTTTGGGATGAAAAATGAAAAAAAGTATTTATTCATCATCATCAAATTCCTGACATTTACCTTCAAGGGGCGTACAGGATATATATACCCCTTGAAGGGGTGTAAAAAATGTATGAAAAATTTACATCATTACTGACTTCCTATCTACAATTTTCCTCCAAATCAATCTATTACCTGTCAAGGCTTCAACATTGTCAGATCTTATATTTCTATTTTCTAAGGCACTTTTTACCATATCAATCCACCTATATCTTGGTCTTCCTCTGGATCTTTTCCTACCAACCTGGCAGACAACACTTATTTGTCTGTAACCATACCACCTGAGATTAGCTCTGCTAATACATTCCTGGATGCTAACAATGCCAAGTTCTTTCCTAATATCCTCGTTTTTAATATGATACTGCCATTGATGCCATCTGTTCATGCCTCTAACCTTTCTCAAGACTCTTATATCTGCGGTCTCTTGTCTTTGGTCAAGTGTTTTACTTCTAACCTAGCTCTCTTTTCAATGCTTCCCATGATTTCTCAACAATTTGTCGTAAAGTTTTAATCTGATTCTGACAGCCTCTATTTCACCCGAATCCAGTTTCTCTTCCACAATCCTTTTCAACCATTTCTCAAGTATACTGGCATAAATCTTTCCAGGAACACTCAGTAGAGAAATACATCTGTAATTCTCACATTCACTTTTATTGTGAATGTGAGAATTACATTCACAATAAAATCCCATAACTATGAGATATGGGTCCTATCTCATAGTCCTTTATATATGGGTCATATACTCATGAGTGTATATGAGTAAGTGCAGGGAATATATTATGCAGAAGGAAATTCTTATACAAAAAACCATTTCAAGTATGTAAAAGCATGTTCATAAAAGTGTGGTCTTTATGAACATACTTTGAGACATTTAGGAAATGATCTCCTTTAGTTTGAGAAATTGAAAATTGAGGATTTGGCAACTCCTATAGGTAGAGATGACCTTGCTAATGCTTCTGCCTGGTATCTCCACTTGGACCTGGCTCCCACTGAAGAGACCTCAATAAAGGTGGAAACTAGTCTGGGTAGTGGCCCTTCCCTTAATGCATAACATTATACATATCTGCAAGGAGATGTGTTTTGCATTATGGGAGATACTGAGATAGAAGTGATGTTATCTTGCTCCACCTTTGCAATGAGTTGCCCGGTGTTGTACCACCTTACCCCAATCCGGAAGATACTTTCAGCCTCAAACTTTGTTTGCTCACACTTCGATAAAGGATTAAACTAAATTTATTATAGTCTAACCAAGTGAAAAATAAACTTTCAACATCTTTCTCTAAATCCAGAGTAATTTAATAAAAAGGTGGACACCGTTTGGCAACTCCTATAGGTAGAGATGACCTTGCTAATGCTTCTGCCTGGTATCTCCACTTGGGCCTAGCTCCCACTGAAGAGACCTCAATAAAGGTTGAAACTAGTCTGGGTAGTGGCCCTTCCCTTAATGCATAACATTATACATATCTGCAAGGAGATGTGTTTTGCATTATGGGAGATACTGAGATAGGAGTGATGTTAGCTTGCTCCACCTTTGCAATGAGTTGCCCGGTGTTGTACCACCTTACCCCAATCCGGAAGATACTTTCAGCCTCAAACTTTGTTTGCTCACACTTCGATAAAGGATTAAACTAAATTTATTATAGTCTAACCAAGTGAAAAATAAACTTTCAACATCTTTCTCTAAATCCAGAGTAATTTAATAAAAAGGTGGACACCGTTTGGCAACTCCTATAGGTAGAGATGACCTTGCTAATGCTTCTGCCTGGTATCTCCACTTGGGCCTAGCTCCCACTGAAGAGACCTCAATAAAGGTTGAAACTAGTCTGGGTAGTGGCCCTTCCCTTAATGCATAACATTATACATATCTGCAAGGAGATGTGTTTTGCATTATGGGAGATACTGAGATAGGAGTGATGTTAGCTTGCTCCACCTTTGCAACGAGTTGCCTGGTGTTGTACCACCATACCCCAATCCTGAAGATACTTTCAGGTGCAAACTTTGTTTGCTCACACTTGGATAAAGGATTAAACTAAATTTATTATAGTTTGAGACATTAATTATAATGAACTACATTATCTTAAAAACAAGACTGTCTTAAAGCCACTGTTAATAACTACTCTTCTTTGCTCTCTGTTTACTTTTCTTCTACAATCAACTTTATTGTTCTGTAATTGCATTTAGAGACTATTTAAAGTAGATGCAAATGCCAGCATTATTGTTTAAGTGGACGTTTAAGTATCTGCTTTCCAACCAAGAAGCTTGGATATGAATCCCATCATGGGCACTAATGTTTGTAAATGTCTATGTGGTAAATAATTTTATCACTTAGTGTGAGACCATCACCACGAAATGGTTTGAATAAGTTTTTAGAACTATCTTTTTTAGGTATAAAACTACAAACAAAGATGTCAAATAGAAACTCTGTTTTTATTTTGACTAGTTTCGTGAAATACTTTGTTTCACTTCATTAGGAAATAACATGAATAAACTAAAACTAGAAAGAAAATAATAACAGTTAACATCCCTAATAAAAAATATTTGAAAATGTTTAAATAATAGAATGCATGCATTTACTATTATGTTTGTTCATGGGTTGCTGTATGCTACTGGCAGATACAAGTGTGCTGTGATGGATTAATCACAGCACACTTGTATGCTGAATCATTTTGGCTGATTCTTTGAATGCTCTTGAATAAAAACAGTAATCAGTGTGGAGCATTTCAGGTTGTTGCCATTTTTTTTTTTTTTTCCATTGTATGTACTGCCAGCCCTGATTTGCACTTTCTTGCCAGTCTGTCCTATGTAGTGTACACAACAATTGCAACTGATCTTGTAGACACATCCACCACTCAAAAAACCAGGTGTCACCAGCTGAAATGGTAAAACATCATCTACAATCTAACAAAAAAACAAGGGATAAATTTACATCAAGTCTGGTCTTCCTTAATCAATCACGACACACTTGTATCTACCAGTAGTATACAGCAACCCACAAACCAGCAGCCAGCATAATAGCAAATGCACGCTTTCCATTGTTTAAACATTTTCAGATATTTTTCACTAGAGATGTTAACTGTTATTACTTGCTTTCTAGTTTTTTGTTTATTCATATTATTTCCTGATGAAGTGAAACAAAGTATTTCATGAAACTAATTGAAATAAAAACAGTTTATATTTGACATCTTTGTTTGTGGTTTTATACAGAAAAAAAGTTCTAAAAATGTTCTATTTCCACAGAAGCCTGTGCTGTGAGGTTTGATTAATTATCATATATTTGGTCTTTAGAGCAGAATTTCCAGATTAACCTTTAAGTCACCATGTGATATAGTGTACCATGTCAAAAAAGTAAATATTTTCAAAAATCATGTTATTTTTTAATTTAGTAAATTATTTATTAACAATGTTTCATCTAACGTTCACTAATTTTCAGAAGTAAGAACGATTCTTAGATTCTGTCAAATTTTCATATTTTCTAAATTGACATTAATTTATTATTACTTATGCTTTGATAATTTAAAAAAAAATTATTGTGTGTTGGAATTTAATTTGCTATTTCTTGATATTGCACATTTGTCCTTAAGCTATGCTAGACAAAAATTTATATTCTTGTTTTTATCTGCTTTAATATAGGACAATTGTCTGTTGTCTTATTGACAGTGTAGTGGCACTTTTTGAAATTGATTCTTTTATTGTAATTTTAACTTGTATTCCATTGTTGTTATTGTACTGAGGATGCCTATGACACTTAGGCAAAAATTTATGCCTAATAAATTTATTTCACATAAGTTTAAGTTTCCATGTTTTAATGTTTCTTGTTTTTAACCTTTAGACAAGTATGAGCAAACAAAGTTTGTGTGTGTGTATTTTCACACTTCATGTATACGGAGGCAGTTGTCTTGACATCAAATTTCTCTTCTTTGTGTATATGCACAGAACCTTTTGGATGTGTATAATGCCATGCATTATGGGAAGGGTCACTGCTTTGACTGGTTTTGGTCTTTATTGAGTTCTCGTAAGTAAGAACTAGAAACTTGGAAAGATTGAGCTAATCCTTCAGTAATGGATGCAAACGAAATCTCCAAATGAAATAACTTGTTACAGCTGTCTCTTATCCAGAAAATTTATTATGGTGATGCACTGTTTTCCCATTTCTATATGGAAATATGACTTCTTCCATTGATTTAGCTCTTACTACCTCTATAAATCTCCCGCTAATAAGATCTCAATAAAGGTCAGAACTGATCTTGGGTAGTGACCATCTCATAAATGCAGATGACGTCAAAATTTTGCAGGATGATTTGGATAGATTGGAGGTCTGGGCTAAGGAGAATGGATGTCAATTTAATGTGACAAAATGTAAGGTTATACATTTTGGGGTGAAAAGATTGGCGGCAGTTTACTGCATTGGTGGAACCGTGCTCCAGGAAATTGATGAGGCACGAGATTTAGGAGTGTTGGTGGATAAGGAATTGAAATTTAGGGGACACATTTCAAAAGTGGCCAAATCAGCTCATCAAATCACTTGGTTGCTGAAGAATACATTGACAAGCAGGTTATTGTTCCTCTGTATCGAGCCTTGATAAGACCCCATCTCAACTTCTGTGATCAGATTTGGTCACCTAGGTTTCTTCTTGATCGGGAGGAGGTGGAGAGGATCCAGAGGCGAGTGACCAAGATGATAGCAGGTCTGTGGAATGAACCTTATGAGAACAGGTTGAGGATTTGTGGGTTGCAAAAATTGGTTGATAGGCGGAGGAGGGGAGATATGATTGAGACATTCAAATTACTGAAGGGTTTCTATAAAATTAATTCAGAAGATATTTTTGAGAACAGGGCTGGTTGTGGGAGGACTAGGGGACATTCATGGAAACTGGGCAAAAGTGTGGTTAGTAAAGGTGTTAGAGCTGGGTTCTTTACTTTTAGAGTAGTGAATGAGTGGAATGGGCTGCCAGAGTCTGTGGAGTATGCTGTGACAGTGAATGAGTTTAAGGCGAGATATGATAGATACTGTATGAATGTCAAATAGTTGTGATGAATATGATTTGGGGCCTCCCTCGATGAGTCTAATGACTCCCTGGAGTTGCCCGTAATAATAGTAATAATAGTAATAAAATATGACAACATACATGTTGACAATGCACATTTGTTCCAAATTAGTCTGTTAATTATTAGCACTTGGAGTTTGTCATATCTGACATTTCAGTCTTCTAAAGCCCATCTGATTGAATCAGTCTATCAAATCATGGTCTTCATCTGGGTCTTTTTTCCTGCCATCTTGACATTAAACCCTTTCCTTCTCCCCTCCTTAGAAAATATCTATCTCAGAAAAAGGAATACGTCTTATCCATATTTTTGTTATAGAAATTATGTTTTTCTTTTGGTAGATGGTCTTAAATTATACCAAACTTTTTTCATCATCATCATCAAATGCCTGACATGCACCATCAAGAAGTTTACAGAATATTATAGTACAGATAACCCTCGTATAACACGGATGTTAGGTTCCATAAAAATGGCGCATTATATAAATCGCATTATGTGAGACTCAGATCACATAGAAAAAGTAGGGTTATATTCCGAAATTATATTTTTTAAAATTATATAAACAGCAATGACATATCCAACATTTTAATCATCTTCACTGTCTTCATAAATAACATTTTGTAGATGTTCTTTATTTATGAATGGCCGGACGTCATCATCACTTGAAATCTCTTGGACATCATTTGCATACTTCAGCTGGTTTAGTTATCAAGAAGTCAGTAATAAGACCTTGCTTGCCACTGTGCTGCAATTTTTTATTAAGTTCATAATATCGAAGCTAAACAAATATCCAATTGTCTCGTGAATTTTCTGGAGCGCTCCATTGAGGGATCATTATCAGTAAAATAACTTCTTAACTTTCTTGGCAAGTCCAATCCTTCTGCTAATTTCTTTAAACTGAATTCTTATTCATCACAATCAGCATCTTTGGCAGAACTCTCCCCCCACCCCCCCCACTCCATTTGGATGAAGAATCTTGATCAAGTTCTTTTAAATATTTATAAACTTTGAGAACTTTTTGTTTAATAAGAATTCCATCCAAAGGAATTTTCTTTTGGAATCTTCCATTCAAATCATTAGAGATTTCTCCATTTTTCCCATTAGAATATTGCATACATGAGCAACGTGCTTTTCACTTACCGTTGACCCAGCATAACACTTTCTCGGATTTTATGTTCATTTTTGTTTTGCCATCTATTCACTCCGCTATTCTTGCTCAGAACTCTCTTATCAGATGCCTATAGTCTTTGATCAAGTATTTCTAACCCAGCTGTCAGATCTTTAAGTTAAAATTGGTTTGAACACTGTCTTGTGTACAGCTAATTTAGTGTTTTGACTAATTTCTTTCTCATTCCAAATGAATTTATTCAGCAAACTATATTATACCAGCTTTATTAATTCTGCTGTCTATTTCCATATTTAATTTGCAATCTTTACTAAAACTTGTGCCTAAGTAGCTGAAATATTTTACTTGTTTCTATAGCTTCACTATTCAGGATTCAGCAGTTGTTTTCAATGTTTCTGCCTATTTTCGTCGTCTTTGTCTTTTTAATGTTCATTCATTTTCATACCAAATTTATTACAACAGTTATTCGGTTTAGTCAGGGAATCTTGCAGACTTGTACTGGATTTTTTCAGAAGCATCACCCAATAAAGTAGAGAGGTATAATTAACATTATCAATTTTGATATCAAATTTAATACCACTATCCTTCATAATGTAGTCCATATCGATAATGAATAACAGTGGAGATAATGTGCACCCTTGTTGCACACCTGATTTTACCTCAAATCATCTTCCTGTAAGTAAAACTCGGACTCGTGATGAATGGTAAAGCTGGTGAAAGTTGTGATCATTACGCAGAATGAATGCTCGCTGAAATAGCTCTTTTTTGCAATGCCGATGACCTATTATAATGTAGTATATGATCTAACTAGAAAATTATATTTGCTTTCAAACACTAATGTTGTACTTGTTCTCTCACTTTGGTCACATTTTAAAAAAGCAAAAATGGATATCACTCGGCGGAAACTTTGCTAATAACAGTCCTAAGCGTCGTCTGCTTCGTTGTCACGACTGCCGTGCCTCCTCGCCACCAGTACACAGTTTAAAGAGAATTCGCAAGTCTTTGTGACAAAAATCCTCACAACTCCCTTTGGGGGAAGCACATCCGTCACAGGAATGTCGATGTTGCATCTAAAAAAAAAAAACTCAGGCGAGTAATTGACTCTAAAATACAAGAAATGAGGTGAGAGCTTTATGGTGCGATGCAGCTCCCACAAACAAAAAAAACTATATAATCATCATTAACTAAACATCAAGAAAATATATAATCATTATTAAGAAACAAGCCAATAACATTAATTAATTATATCAGTTTTTAATCTGGAAAGGGCATCAGCATTACCATGACGACTACCCTTTCTATATGTAACGGTCATATTATAACGTTGTAGGGCTAAAGCCCATCAGGACAACTTGGCACCATGAGGGGCACTTTTAGTTAGATAGGTCAGAGGGTTATGATCTGAAATTACCTGTATTTCAGCACCAAATACCCATGTGTCAAACTTTTTCAATGCTTCCAAGACGCAAAAAGCTTCCCTTTCAATGGTCGACCATTTCATATGACAGGAATTTAGTTTCTTACTGAAGAAAGCAATGAGCAATTCTTTTCCTTGTTCGTTGTTTTGAGCTAAGCATGTGCCAATTGCTGTTGCTGATGCATCCGTATACAACTAGAATGGCTTGTCGAGATCTGGAGTATGCAAAGAAGGCATTTTTATAAGCTCTTCTTTGAATTTCGTAAAAGCTTCATCAGCATCAGTAGTCCAAGGAATATTGTTTGGGACACTTTTCTTAGTCAGATTTGTCAGTGGTAATACAATTTGGGAGAATCGTGGTATGTAGTCACGGTAGTAGCTAGCCAGTCCAAGTAGACTTCTTACTTCCTTCTTTGTCGCTGGTGTCGCTAAACCTTTTATAACCTTGACCTTCTCTGGGTCCGGGGAATGTTGACCAGATCCAATCAAATGACCTAGGAACTTCACTTGATTTTTCCCGAATTCACATTTTTCTAGGTTTACTGTTAAACCCATCTCTCTTAATGTTTTGAAGACTTCATCTATATGGGTGAGATGTTCAGACCATGTTTTAAAAAATATAGCCAAATCGTCGATATAAGATCGGCAGTATGCCTTATGAGGAGCTAGTGCTTTATCTAATGATTTCTGGAATGTGCTTCCAGCCTTCTTCATTCCAAACGGTAAGACGTTCCATTGATAGTGACCAGAATGCGTCACGAATGCGGTGAAGGGCTTTGCTTCCTTTTCCATAGGGATTTGCCAATATACCTTGGTGAGATCAACTACAGTGATAAATCTTGCTTGTCCTACCTCAAATAATAAATCTCTAACTATTTTCATTGGATAAGCATTTGGAATAGTAAAACTATTTAGCAATCTAAAGTCAATGCATAGTCTGACACTTCCATTTTTCTTAGCCACACAAACCACGGGATGAGCCCATTCACTGACACTTGGCTCAATGAGACCCATATCTAACAGTTCTTTGACTTGTCAATCTACTTCCTTTTGTAGAGTGATTGGCACCTATAGGGTTTGAGTCTCTTAGGGGAACAGTTCTCTGTAACTTTGATGGAGTGTCCATCAACTTTGGCATGACCAGGTTTGGAACTAAAAACATCTGCATATTTCCGGAGGATGTCAAAAAGTTCTTGTTTTTGTTCTCCCGTCAAGAGAGCATTCATATCCTCAAGGTGTTTCCTAATATCTTCGACTGATTTATTCATCTTGTCAGCGGGTGCATAGTGGAGTGTTCCGAAATCTTCATCTAGCTCGAAGACTAGACCGACATAATTAATTCTTTGAATATATGGTCGAAGCTTATTTATGTGGAGCTCCCTGATACTTCCATCCTTCATCTCAACCTTCACAGAATGTGGTCTAGTAAGTTGGACGACTGTAGCAGGTCCTGTCCAAGTATTTAGAAGCTTATGAGAGGATGAAGGTAACAATACTAAAACTTTTTCACCAACAATGAAAGATTTTTCTTTGGAACGAAGATTATATCTGGAGGACTATTGTTCTTGAGACCCTTTGGCGTTCTCGGATGCAATTTCATGAGCTTTTCTTAGATTTTCAAGAAGCTCTTGTAAATAATTTTCAACCGAGCGAGAGGCAGCGGTTGGGATGACTCATTCACCAGTCCAAATTTCCTTTAACAAAGATAAGGGGCCTGGAGGTAATCTTCCATATACCAACTGGAAAGGTGATAACCCAGTAGTGCTATGTGGTACTTCTCGGTAGGCGAATAGAAGATAGGGAAGATGTAAATCCCAGTTTCTTCCATGTTCCTGTATATTCTTATTCATCATCTCTTTTAAAGTTCTGTTCCAACGTTCAACAGCGCCCATACTCTCAGAGTGTCCTGGAGTGGAAAAACGTGGAGCTATGCCTAGCAGATCTTTAAAAGCTTGAGTGAGTTTAGATGTAAAATTCATACCTTGGTCGGTACAGACCATTTTAGGAAATCCAGTCTGAGTAAAAATCCTCATCAGAACATTACATGTAGTTTTAGCACTTATTTCCTTGACAGGTATGACTTCGGCCCATCTAGTGCATAAATCAACAGCACATGTTATGAATCGATGTCCTCTTCCCAATGGAGGTTCTAACGGTCCGATACAATCCACGCTCCATACCTCAAACGGAGTTTCTGGTCTGACGATAGGTCGTATGGGGATTCTATCTCTATATGTAGCAGTCCTTCTCATTTGACATTCCTTGCAACTTTCGCAATATTTTTTCACATATTGTTTAATGGTAGGCCAAAAGAATGAGTACTTGATTCGCTGACGGGTTTTCTTTTCGCCGAGATGGCCAGCAAGAGGGATTTCATGTGCCATCTTTAAGACATTTTCTCGTTTCACACACGGTAGCACTACTTGTCTAATATTCTCGCCACAAATATGTTCGTTATGAAGCAGAACCCCACTGTCAAATGCATAGGCATTTTTCTGCCTTTTTGCCCATTCAAAACACCTTCGAAGTGTCTCATCATCCTCTTGAAGTTTACCAAATTCGAATTTTGTTTTTTCTGGTATACACTCATTTTCTGCACCTGGTGGGGACTCTGTCGTACTGACTGCCAATGCTGTACTGGTTATTTTCGAAGGCATGTCTTCGTCTTCATCATCTTCTGACCGTTTATCACTTAAATCTTTTGATTTCAGAACTGGTGTCTCCCAATGATGACTACTCTCATGTAGCTCGACGCTTTCGACCAGTATTTCATAGGCAGAGGAGCACAGTAGCTGATCGGTAACCAGTCTTCTTGAGACGGCACATGTGACTGGAACATTACCATGTAAATTATCATCAATTTCATTTCAAAAATTCTCAAGGGTGTTATTTCATTTTCTCCGAAAGCAGAAGATATTTCTATCTTACTTTCTCCATCATGGGGCGTATCTGCCACTAAATTTTCGCACACTACCGATATTTGCGCTCCCGTATCTATTATTCCATTTAAAACCTTACTTCCGCATTTGATTTTGACGACCTTCAAATCATCTACGTTTCGACCAATGTCTACTGATTTGGATACTGGAATGGAAATTTTGGCAGTCAACACACCTGATTTATTGTCATCCCCAGTGGTAGACGTTTGAACTAGGTTACTGTGTGCTGTAGCAGGAGTACCTTTTGGCTGACTATTTTTCATACAAAACTTGACGATATGACCTTCCTTTCTACAAGTAAAACAAGTTGGTTTGTAGTGAGGCTTGTATGAATCATCAATTCGTCGTGGCTGGTACCATCTCGGTGGACTTTGAGAGGGGGATAATAACTTATTCTTGAATGTTTGTTCAGCAGGTGGAGTATAAGGTCTAAACTTTTCAGTAATCTTGTCCTTCGGAATAGCTCCAATGGGCTTCCTTGATGTACTACGAACACTGTCGTATTCGTCCAGTCTGTCAGCTAACTTGGTTGGAGAAACGAATTTTGGCCAGTCGTCTAAGAGATGTTCTCTCCCTTCATGTGGTACTTTCTTCTTCAGTTGATCCGTAATAATTAGATCTTTTAACCCTTCAAAATCCTTGATATCAAGGCCACCAATCCACTCTTCGAAATAATTAGTTATTTCATAACAGAAATCCCTCCAAGATTTTTCAGCGACCTTTTGGTGCATCACAAACTTTTTTCTGAAACTTTCAGGATTCAGTCTAAATCTCTTTAGTAGAATTGTTTTAATATATTCATAATCTTCGCAATTTTCTTCTGACTCTCTACCAATTAATTGGACAATCTCAAATGATAACAAAGTCAAGAGACATGATATCCAGTCTTTAACATCTATTTTGGTTCTCTTAGCTAGTCTTTCAAAAAGGGATAGGTATATCACAATGTCATCCTCTTGTAATCTAAACCTAGGCATTAGCTTAATTAGCTCAAGACAATATGGTTTATTGTCACTGGATACTGGAGTTGAGATTGGTTGAACACGTGCTTCAATTTCCAGTTTCTTCAGCTCGAACTCCATTTGTTCTCTTTTCTGTTGGGCTTCCAATTCATCTTTCCAGCATTGAGCTTCTCGTTCTTCCTTCCACCATTGAGCTTCTAATTCTTCTTTCTTCATCAGTTCTTCCTCGAGTCTGGTACTAATAATCGTCTCCAACATCCCTTTAACAAATTCTTCTTCATAAAATTTACTTCCCGTAATAATCATTTTAAGATCTATCACTTTCATTTCGACAGTTGGCTTCTCTCCCAGTTCTTCAGCCAATTTACGTAAATCTTCCTTTCTACCTTTGGTTAAATAAGCCATGGTGCTTAACAATAACTCTCTTTACTGATAAAAAAAAAAAAAAATCACCCTTAAAAAGGAATCAATTGCAATTTTTTTTTTTTAAATGCCCAGAAAGAGATGTATATATTTGGCAATTATGGGACTCATAACTAAATTCAACATATCATTTGTAAACATAGATAAATCTTACAATATTATCAGATAAAAAAAAAAACTTCAACTACACAATTTACTACACTTTCAAATACACAAATATATATATATATATATATATATATATATATATATATATATATATATATATATATATATATATATATATATATGTGGATATTAAAAACAAAGCCAAAACAAAAAAGAATAGTTTCGATTTTACACCCCTACTATAATAATAACTTAAATCTCAAAACAGAACTATCAAAACAGTATGCAAAAATAAACTGTGATAACACTGTCGTGTTCTTTCTCTGGCGAGAAATCACAAGTACTGACTGTTCCAAGATGGAACAAACATGCAAAACAGGACAAATCAGTAAATGCAGAACAGAACAAAATAAATTTAAAATGAGAAAAAAAAACAACTATTCTGATTTATCTGGGATGAAAATATAGCTTGAACACTGGCGTGTTTTTCTTTTACCCAAACTATTGTACTACTGTTCCAGGATGGAACAAAATTTGAATACTGATGTATTCTTTCTCTGGCGAGAAATCAAAACTACTACTGTTCCAGGATGGAACAAACTCCGAACGCCATTTTTTTTTTGTTTTGTATTAAAACAGACTTTCGCCCAAATAATCAAAATAGAACTCTAAAACATGGGAGCATGCATTTACATAATGAATTGCTCTCACCTTGTAGGTCTTATCGACTGTGCCAGTAAAACTCGGACTCGTGATGAATGGTAAAGCTGGTGAAAGTCTTGATCATTACGCAGAATGAATGCTCGTTGAAATAGCTCTTTTTTGCAATACCGATGACCTATTGTACTGTAGTATATGATCTAACTAGAAAATTATATTTGCTTTCAAACACTAACGTTCTACTTGTTCTCTCACTTTGGGCACATTTTAAAAAAGCAAAAATGGATACCACTCGGTGGAAACTTTGCTAATAACAGTCCTAAGCATCGTCTGCTTCGTTGTCACGACTGCCGCGCCTCCTCGCCACCAGTACACAGTTTAAAGAGAATTCGCAAGTCTTTGTGACAAAAATCCTTACACTGTACCTCCTACAATTCTTACTGACTTACAGCTTCCTGATATAATTTCCCATTTACATCATATAACTGTAGCATTTTGAACAGCTTTTCTCATATATGACATATGTATACCTGTTATATGCCTTTTCCAGATCTGAAAACAGATCCTTGTTATATTCATATGACCTCTACTGTTTGTCTTAAAAAAGTGAAAATTTGATCCTGACAAACCTCTGCTTGGCTAAATCCAGCTTGTTCTTCTCCAAGTTTCCCTACTGCAATTTTTCATAGCCATTTCTTAAGTATACTTGCATAAATATTACCAGGAACACTCAATAGGGAAATTCTTCTGTAATTCTTGCATTCAATTTTATTTCCTTTTTTATAGATGGGTACTATGAGAGCTCTACTCCCACATCTGGAATTTGAACTTCTGACTAGGCCTTATGATACAGTGTAGCTTCTACAGACTTTTATAATTTGGTATTAGAACATTTCTGGTCAGAGCTTATCTACTCCAGCTGTGTTTCCACATTTCAAGTTTTTGAGGATGTTTTCTACTTCAATTACTGATATGTATTCTAACTGCATTCTTGTTGAGTGTTTTCTATCATCATATTGTCACTGTTTGCTTCATTGAGCAATCTTTCAGAGTAATTACTCCAGATATTTAGAATATCTTCAGTTTTTATGTTACCTTTATCATCTCTGATTCCTTTTACAGTACACTTTCATCCATTTGTAAGCTTTTTCAATAGCCTTTGGAATGTTTTGTCACCTTGCTTTTGTTTAGCTAGTTTTAATCAGTGCTTAACTTTCTTACATTTTTTCTCTGTATTTTCTAAGATCACATGCTGACTTGTCAGGAATTTTGATAAGATTTCTTCTTTTCCTTGACTGCCTCTGTAACTTCCTGAATTTACCATAGAGTTCTGGTTTTTCTGTCTTTGCAGACAACTTCTTAACATGCCTCTGGTTGAAGAGTTCAATGTTTTTTTCAGTGTTTGCCACAGAATCCCCAAGATTTGGTTCTTGTTTTCAATCTACTTCATTTTTTCTTGAATAGCATTTGTGTCATTTGAGTTTACAAGCTGCTCAACTTTGATTTATTTTAAAACTTTCTTACACACTCTTTTTTTCAGTAAGCAATTCAATTTTATCCTGCTCAAAACTAAATACTGATCACTTCCTATTTCAAATCTTGTGTATACTCTTGTCTTGAACCAGTTGGAAAACATCATATTAACAATAACATAGTCAGTGAGACTTCTTATTTGTTGCATCTTTTCTCCATGTGAATTTGTGAACATTTTTATGTTGGAACACAGTGTTAGTTATAAGTAGTCCATGTCCTGAACAGAAATCCAGGTATTTACTGTTATTACTTTTATTTTCTCCAGATTTTTGCAAAAGATTTGTATATGTCTGGTAATCATTTCCTACTCTGCCGTTTAGATTTCCATCAAGGACCAACTTTTCCTTTTTCATTATGTCAGCTGACTTCTCTAATGCCTCGGAAAATTCCTTCTCTTCCTTAGTGGAACCTTCTGTGGGACCATAGGCACAGATAAGTCTTATTGTTCAGTTCCCCATTCTTATAATTTGTCCATATTTCTGTACTTGATATTGTCTACCATTAAAGATTTTCTTCATATTCAATGTAGAATACTGTAGCTACTCCTGTTCACTAATTGTTATTGCCTGAATATAATATTTTGTATTTGTTGCTTAGAAAATATCTCACTTTTTTTTGTCTTTGTTTTAGTAACACTTACAATAGCAAAGTAATTAATTGGGACACTCACATTTTAAAGAAAAATTTTAATTTCACAAGAAAATAATTACAAAATTTAAACTCCAACTTAATATTTTATGTGCTCCTCTGTTCCTAATGAGTTCATTAATTCACTTAAGCATGGAATCTACCAACATAGAATACATTTTTCTCTTATTTCTGCATCTCAAAACCATACTTTTATAATGGATTGTGTTAAGTTATCCTTGGTATCTCAACTACGCCCCCCCCCCCGGCGTAGGCGCCGGGGGGGGGCGTAGTTGAGATACCACCGTTCTAACTGCTGTACCACCATTACCACCGTTCTAACTGCTGTACCCTTGAAGCGGAGGAGAGTCTGGTCTCTCAATATGTTTTGAATGTCCTTGAAGAGTGTTACTCACATTGCATGGAAAGATGGGGGAGGAGGCTGGAATCCCTGCTCTGGAGGGCAAACATAGCATTCACCACTTCAGGCCCCCCAATAAGCAGGGTAGTGGTGTTTCACTGTGCAATGAAGGTCATGTACCACCTAGTGGTCTATCAGTACCTCCCTCAATCAGTGCACTGAATTGTCAGTTTTAGCTGCCTGATCTGCAAGGTTTGTTTTTAAACTCTTATTTTTGTTTTCAAAGTATTCCATGAAAAGATTAATCAAAACAAATACAATACTATGAAAGGGTTTGGAAAGAATGGATCATACATATCTGAGTCAACAGTTTTCCAATCCTGTATCCTCTGATTTATGCAACAACAGTCATTATGTCATATCCTGCCACATTCGTTAGCAAAGTACAATAACATAGGGTATCCATTCCCATTATTCAACTTATATGTAATGTTATAAACCATGAGCAAGTTTGATCTCACAGTGACACCTTTAGTAAACCCATGCTTATTTCTTGAAAAGTAACATGTAGATTACCACTTTTTTTTTCCTTTTTTTTTTTTTTAGAATTTTCACTTGAGTACATAAGTAAAGTCTTTCTCTTGGCTGCAGTAGTTCCAGTGGCTGCAAGCAGTATTAAATTTCTGTACTGATATCTAGGCACATGTTTCCTCCTGGATATGTAACTTTGGTATAACTCACTCCAAGAATTAAGAAAAAATTTAGTCTTCACACTACCAAAAAAGAAATAGCTTAATAATTCCAAGCTACATTAAAACACACACCATATATATATATATATATATATATATATATATATATATATATATATATATATATACAGGATTTAATTTTAGGATGTAATAAATAAATTATTAGCCTTAAAATATGTTAGCTATTTAACCAAGGATTAACTTTAAGCCAAATTTGTTTCTTGCTGTGGGAGTAAAACCAACACTTTTGCTTTTTTTTATAAAATATAATGTACTGTAATAGTAACTGTTACTAAAATATGCAAGTTCTAATACCTGATGACAACTTTCCTCTTTTGAAAATTGTGAGAACTGTGAACTTCATTTATGGTAAGAGAGAGGAAAGTTCAGACTAGGCGCTTCAGTTTCCGATAATCCTGAGTTATTCTTTAAAAGACACAGGTAATTCAGTTATTGATTAGAATGCTTTCTAGAAAAGTCATGTAACATGTGTATTCTTTGCAGTTTCCTCTTTGAAAATCACAACTTTCTTTCTCTTCCTATATGAAAGATTTCCAAGGAAATATGTTACCATTTAAAATCAGCTTTGCTATATCTATTCTAAAATAGTCATAAAAGTATCACTATGCTGAATTAGCATTTATTACCTGATAAACATTTCTGTTTCCATATGAATAACTTTGTATATATCCAAAGTGTTTCAAATTAAAGTTCGCCTATTCAGAGAAATCTGTAGAGGGAACTAGAAAATCAGGATCCAAATCAGGAAAAGACAGAATGTCCTCAAACTTCATGGTAACCTAACCAGGTTATGGGGTAAAGATTTTGACAATAAAAAAAATAGTTTAAAAATGGCCAATAGGGGAAATATGGCACTCTGAGCAAGAAAAGATAGTGAATATTGCATACTGTATAAGCCATAAGGCAGTATAAATGAAGGAGCAAGAGTGACTCTATGGTTATTTGACTTGTGTGATGGATCTTATTTTGCCTGAATGTGCCTTGCTTTCTATAGGAATGGGGGAAATGCTACAGCAACACCTCATGAGCACAAACACCTAAAGATTTTGTGAAAAGGTCAAATGATGCCAAATGCAGTGCAATGCATGGTTCATCGATTTGAAGAGACATTGGTACTTTATACATCCTTTATATATAAAACACTAGTAATGGAACTTGGGGTGCTTAAGGGTCAAAGCTGTATAACTGAGAGGAGACCCCACATAGCCTTTATAGGAATGCAGAGAACCGACCAGGGCTTCTGACCTAATGTCCAATCCTCACCTTCTCGTGGTGCACCCTGTTGGGTATCTACTTGGATACTGAACGAACGAGGATGGGCTGGCAATTTGGGATTTAGCCGACCAAATTGTATTCTTATTGGTTAAACCAAAATAAAAAGATGATGGTACAACATGACAAAATTTCATGCTGGCTGGGGTGTCGCCAGGTTAAACAAGGCCCCCGTTGTTTTCGCCAGGGAACCAGGGCAAACAGCGAAAAGTCAACTACTGGAACAAATCTGAAAACAAACTCCAACTCAACATCACCAGAGTTAAAGATCGGTGCTATCAACGTAAGAAGCCTGAATGGCAAAGAAATGGAGCTAGCTGAGGAATTAGATAAGTACCAGATCGACATAATAGAGGTGACTGAAACAAAAAAAAAGACAAAAACTGGTGAGATCTTTCTGAGCAATAAATACAAAATCTTATATTCAGGCAATGACAATCAAGGAAAAGGAGTAGCCATAGTATTCAACACAAAATATGAGGCTAATCTTCTTGAATGGCAGTCAGTCTCAAGTAGAGTAATGTGGGCAAATATGAGAATGGGAAACTGGACAATGAGACTTATTTGTGCCTATGGTCCCACAGAAGGTTCTGCTAAGGTAGAAGTGGAGGAATTTTTTGATGCTCTAGAGAAAGCTACTGACACATTGAAAAAGGAAAAGTTGGTCCTTGTTGGGGATCTAAATAGCAGAGTAGGAAGTGATTGTCAGACATACAAAAATGTTTTGGGAAAATTTGGAGAAAAGAGCAAAGCTAATAATAATGGCAAATATCTGTTGGATTTCTGCCAAGGACATGGACTGGTTATTACTAACACCATGTTCCAACATAAAAATGTGCACAAATTCACATGGAGAGAAGAGGCTAGGAATAAGAAAAGTCTCATTGACTTTGTTATTGTTGATAGTGATGTTTTCTCCCTGGTGCAGGACACCAGAGTGTACAGAGGATTTGAAATTGGAGGCGATCACTATTTAGTCTTGAGCAGGATAAAATTGAATTTCATATTGGAAAGAAGTAAGAAAGTTTTAAAGTGAATAAAAGTTGAGCAGCTCTCAGATGTGAACAGTAGACTAAAATACACAAAGATTATTGAAGAAAAAATGAAAGAGTTTGAGAACAGGAATCAAACCTTGGAGATTCAGTGGCAAACTCTGAAGAAAACATTGATTGATTCTGCTAGAGAGGCATGTGGTGAGGTTGTCTGCAAGGATAAAAAAAATCAGAACTCCCTGGCGGACACAGGAAGTTAACGAGGCAGTGAAGGAAAAGATGAAAGCATATCAAAAGATCCTGTCAAATAAGTCAGCTTGTGCTCTTAGAGAATATAGAGACAAATGCAAGAATGCTAAACAGTGTGTAAAACTAGCTAAACAAAAGTCATGGGAGGACTTTGGCAAGAATATAGAAAATAAATATCAAGAAGGTGGCAAAATATTCTGGAGGTTGTAGAAGAAGCTTAGGAATGGAGGAAAGAGTGCTGTAAAAGGAGTTAGAGATGATAAACATGACATGAAAACGGGAGAAAAAGATATCCTTGAAGTATGGAGTAATTACTTTGAAAAACTGCTAAATGAAACAAGCAGTGGTGACAGCACAGTGGTAAAAAACACTGACCATGCATGTAGTCAGGAATACATATCCATACTTGAAGTAGAAAAAGCCATCAAAGGCTTGAAATGTGGAAAGGCAGCAGAAGTAGATGATATTCGACCAGAAATGCTGAAGTATGGTGGTATAAACGTCTTAACAGTGGCTGCACTGCATAGTTCAGAACGCCTGGACAGAGGGACGAATTCCCGATGATTGGAGTAGAGCTATTATAGTACCCATATATAAAAAGGGAAATAAAACCGAATGTGAGAATTACAGAAGTATTTCCCTACTGAGTGTTCCTGGCAAGATCTATGCAAGTATACTTGAGAAACAGTTGAGAAGAATTGTGGAAGAAAAGCTTGGTGAAGAACAAGCTGGATTCAGGCCAAATAGAGGCTGTCAGGATCAGATCTTCACTTTACGACAAATAGTTGAGAAAGCATGGGAATATAACAAAGATCTGTATTTAAGTTTTGTCGATTTGGTAAAGGCATATGACAAGGTACCAAGAGAGAAGCTATTCAATACGCTGCAGTTATACGGTGTGAATGGGGCATTATATCAAGCAATATTTAGTCTTTGAGTTGTAAGTCAGCAGGTAGAATTGAAGGAAGTACAGGAAGATGGTTTAATGTTAAATCTGGTGTGAGACAAGGATGTACATTATCCCCTCTGTTATTCATTATCTATATGGATCACATTATAGATCACAGTAGTATCATATCCTGTAATGGAACTTTCTGTTTCCAAAAAAAAATCCCCATATCTCTTTCTCTGTCTAGTTCTTGCAGTTCTTCATCAGCTGTTTACTTCTTTACTGTGTTCTTGTCACTCACCATCACCTGTAATGTGTAATATTTCAGTTATAAAATGTGACATCATTTTAAGTTATCTTTATGGCACTTTACTAGAAAGTGTCAACATAACAATTGCAGTGAAATAATTAAGTCTTTTAACTTAAATATTTTACATGTATCCAAACATTAAGTTATAATAATTATTTTGGATAGATGAACTTACAATCAAGTGAATCTCCTACTACGTTTATTTCATTAACAATTAACACTATGTAAACGTAACATATAATCAACACCCCACTGTATATATATATACAGTAGAACTCGCTTATAACGATCACAGTTACAGTGAATTCACGTTTATAATGAATAATTTTGAAGGTATATTTGAATTACATTTGATTTAATGCATGTATTTCATGTTTATTACGAATTCGTTTCATGGGAATAACGAATGAATAATACATGTTAGTCGTCCCTTTACTGACATTTCGTACGTACGCATTTTCTGGTTGTGGAAAAATGTCGGGAGTCAAACGGAAAATTTTATCGGTTTCCGAAAAAGTAGAAATTATATGGGAGGTGGAAAGTGGCCAATCAAATCTGACAGTAGCAAAGAAGTATGGTTTGTCCCCATCTATAATATCAACAATTTGGAAGAATCGCAAGTTGACTCTAAAAGCTTTTGAAAACAATTTATCGAAGTGTAAAAAACTTAAAAAGTGTAATAAAAGTGATGTTGACAAGGCACTTCTTTCGTGGTTTAAAGTGCAAAGAACCGCTGGCTTACCTATTAGCGGACCAATTTTGAAAGTTCAAGCTGAAAAATTTGCTGTTCAACTTGGTTATAGCTATTTTAAATGCAACAATGGGTGGATTGATCGCTTTAAGAACAGGAACAATATTGTCTACGCAAAAGTAAGTGGCGAGGCATTGTCCATTGAAAAAAATGTTGTTTTTGACTGGATCAAGAATGTATGGCTGGACATCAAACGAAGGTATGGATACAACAACATTTATAATGCAGACGAATCAGGATTTTTTTTATAATTTAACGCCCAATAAAACTTTTCAATTTAAAAATGAAAAGTGCATTGGCGGAAAACTTATCAAAAATAGACTCACAGTGTTAGTTTGTGCGAACATGACCGGTAGCGATAAAAGAAAGCTTCTTGTAATTGGGAAATCGGCAAAGCCTAGATGCTTTAAAAACATAAAGAAACTCCCCGTTGATTATACAGCGAATAAGAAGGCCTGGATAATATCTTCAATTTTCGAAAATGAAATTCGCAAGTGGGATAAAAATCTTCTTAGTGAAAACCGGAAAATTTTGTTATTGATAGACAACTGTCCTTCCCATCCTATAGTGGCTAATTTAACAAACATAAAACTTGTTTTTTTGCCACTGAATGTGACATCTGTCTTGCAACCACTTGATCAAGGCATAATTGGATGTTTTATTCCATTTTCATCGTCTGTTAGTCTTGGAACTGATAGAACGCAGAGAAAAATCCGCGGAAAATGTTTATGTTTACGACTCGAAGATCAGTGTACTTCACGCAATACGTTTAATGAACGATGCTTGGAATTTGGTGTCATCGTCTACGATACAAAACTGTTTTAAGAAAGCCGGTCTTGTGGAATACGAGTGCGAATCTGAAGAAGATGAAGGGGATAACTTACCATTATCAGCGTGGTTAAAAGGGCGAAATTTGAACAATTTTGAAACGTGCACTGAGATTGATAATTTTATAGACATTGATAATGGCGTCGTAACTTCGGGTATACCGACAGATGCTGACATCTTAAAACAAATCTCTCATACACCAGAAGAAAATAATAGTAGTAGTGACTCCGAGGAAGAAAATAGCAGTAGTGAGAAAATCGTTACCTGGTGTGAAGCAGAAAGTGCTTTACATATTTTAACAAGATTTATGGAATCGCGATCTGTAAGTTCAGACGACACATTCAAGCATCTTATACGGTATAAGGAACAATTTCAATCGTATGAAATATGCGTCTTGTGCAAAGCAAAGCACGCTTGATGATTTTTTATGTAAAAATGAGTAGTTTTAAAAATAAATTTTTGTTCATGTGTATGTATGTATGCACATATGTATTTATGTTACCCAATATATCTATGCTGAGAAAAATCTGAAAACATTTTTAATTCGCTCAAATTATGACCTTCTTGGATATAACGAATAACAGTTATTACGAACAAATATATGCGGTCCCATGGAATTCATTCTAACCGAGTTCTACTGTATATAAAAAGAAATGGTGCTCTTCTCACAACTCAAATGCACTGGCAACTGAAACTGATAATCAGGAAAAGAAAATTGAAGTCTACATACATGCATCCCTTATAATTAAATAAAAATACTGTTGAACATCTGTATAGATATATATACTGATGGTTTATAATAACTTGTTTTGTCAACCCATTTCTGTATGTGGGTTCTTACCTACTATAAAATCTTAACATCCATTCCAGAGATGTTGGTAGTTGGACACATCAGTTTTTGCACTACCCTTTTGTAATGGGAATATCATACATTCTTTCCACTACCTCTTGAGCTGAGACTCAGGCAACTAAGTTAAGGGACTAACCAATTCAGCTGAACATTAATTTAGCATATGCATACCTGCTATATGTGAGAACCAGCTGAAGCTGGTTCCCCATCTCTCCATGTTGAATTCTTATCCAGGATATGTTAACTCTTAGAGAGAAAGGTTCTGTGGGTAGAATATGTGCCTTCCATATGCTTGGGATTTTTAGACCATCATTATTGTTCAGATTGGGATGGTTGATAAGAATCTCACAGGCTTCCTTAAATTTGTGTTTACCATGTTTTGGTGTGATATAAACAGCTGGTGCTTTTCCATTGTCAAGTGTTTTTGTGTCAAGTGTTCAGGGCATGATCAGAAAGGCCAGCTTCACCATAGCTATTATATTTAATGTATCGTTTATGTTCCTTTTGTCTGATAATAATTGTGTGTCCTGTTTCCCCTATATATGGTATATTACAGGTGCAATAAATACGGTATACTCTAGGGTGGGCCAGTGGAGGGAATGGGTCTTTGGATGATTTGAGTAAGCTTTTTAATTTTGCAGGAGGTTTAAAGGTGGCTTTGAGGTTGTATTTTTATAGTATTCTGTTTATTTTATCTGATGTCTCTTTAATGTAAGGAATGGTTATAGTTTTATTGTAGTCTGGTTTATCTTTGTTTTTCATTGAGATCTTGTAGAGAATTTTGTTAATAATGTTTTGCTGTAAAATTTTTTTAGAAAAGTATTGCTGATAAATTTAAATTCATCTTTCAGAGCTTGTTCATTGGAGCAGTTCTTCAAAGCCCTGTTATTTAGAGTATTAATGACACCTGGTTTTTGTGTTGAGTGTGGTAGGAGTTTGTGTATATATTGACCAGTATGTGTTGGCTTCTGGTACATACATAGTGAAGGAAAGACTGCCAGAAGGAAGACATGTGACAAGTGTATCTAGAAACGGAAGTGTGTTCTGTTTTTCAATCTCATTGTGAACTGTATGTGTTTGTGTTGTTTATTTAGGTGGCTAAGTAAAGTGTCTAGTGTCTGGCAGCCATGGGACCAGATCGCGAAAACATCATCAACGTATCTAAGCCTGACTTTGGGTTTTAAAGGAGACGATCTAGAGCATGTTGCTCAAAATGTTCCATATAAAAGTTAGCAATAGGAGGGATAATGTCGAGCCCATGGCTGTGCCTTCTTTTTGTAAGTAGAAAATGTTTTGCCAAACAAAATAACCAGAACGTAATACATGCAGAGCACCATGATATCTGGAGGGAATTTGTTCTGTAAAAGAAGTATTGTGTAATTGATTGGGACATTTGTAAAGAGGGCAGAGACGTCAAAACTTAGTAATAAATCATCTTTTTCTAATGTAATGTCTTTGATTATGTTTATGAAGTGTTGTGTGTTTCTGATATAGGAGGGGGAATGACCTACCAGCTCCTTAAGTGTTGCCGCTAATTTCTTGGATAGGTGATAATTTGGGCTATCTATCTATACCTTCGACTGTCGGCCAGATATTCGAAGGTAGACTGTAAATTATCGGGGGAATGAGCGTTGTGTGGAAATAGTTTTTTTGACTGTGTCTTCAGGCCATGTAGTAATAGATTTAAGTAGTTTCTCTGTTTTCTTTTTTATTCTATTGGTTGGGTCGTAGTTAACACATTGGTATGTACTATTGTCTGAGACTAGCAGATTAATTTTTTCTAAATAAGTGGTTCGGTTTAGAATAACGGTGGCACTTCCTTTATCGGCTCTAGTTATGTTCGGATTTGATTTTAATGATTTCAGCACCGTTAATTCGTGTTTCGTTAAGTTACTTGTTATTGTTTTCTTATGATTTATATTTAAATATGGTCTAAAATTTTTTATATGGTCTAAAAATGTTAGCAGTTTCTAAACGTATTTTGTCTGCTATGTTATTTGGGATGAACCTTAAGCCGCTTTCAGTATTACAAATAAAATCCAGTTTGTTCATCGATCTTGGTGCTACGACAAAATTTAGAGCATTGCTGAGTAGCAAGAGTTCATCTTTGTTTAAAGCGTTGTTGGATAGGTTGACTACGTTACTGTAACCTGCCGGCGATTGGCGGCTCCTGTTGGTTGTTAACATTCACAGTGGAGAAATTCGAATATGTCCATTGGTTTGTCGCTCTTTTAATCTATGAAATTTGGATACGAGATTTTCTTTCGTAGTTTGAAGGATATGGTTTGCCGTTCTGTAATCTTTTCGAGGATAATCCAAATATCTGCGTTCAAGTAACTTGAAAGTTCAGATTTTTCATTTTGTACCTGGTTTTGAGGAGCGGCCAATTTTTTCTCGTAGCCTGGATCTGTTCTCTGAGCAACGCTTTCTCCATGTGGTGGTATATTCGTTGCTCCTTTGTTGAGGTAAATTTTCTCTTTAGTTTGATGCAATTTGGAATGATATTGCTGTCCCTACACCATTTTAAAATGCATGGAGAAAGCGTTACTCAGAGAACAGATCCAGGCTACGAGAAAAAACTTGACTGCTACTCAAAACCAGGTCTTTCCCCTATATAAACCATATATAGAGGAAACAGGATGCACAATTCCTATCAGACAAAAGGAACATAAACGACACATTAAATATAATAACTATGGTGAAGCTGGCCTTTCTGATCATGCCCTGAACACTTTACATAGAATTGAATGGAAAAGCACCAGTTGTTTACATCACACGAAAACATGGTATGGATGTAAATTTAAGGAAGCCTGTAGGATTCTTATCAACCACCCTAATCTTACAATAATGATGGTCTAAAAATCCCAAGCATATGGAAGGCACATATTCTACCCACGGAACCCCCCCCCCCCAAGAGTTAACTATAAACAGGACTGTAGATAATCCAGAATCTTAAACCTAATATAAGAATTGTCATGTTAAATTAGGACATCATTGTTACTGTAAGAGAATGTGTTCTCTGATGTTATCTTAAATAGAATATAGCTTTGATGTAGTTTTTAAATAATTAATGTTTTTAATTTTATCTGTATTTTTTTTTATTTTTATATTATATTTTCACTAGAGGTCATGCTATTAGAATAACCGTTGATCAAGTCATTGTATCTTTAGCATACTGTGTGAAATGTAACTAGCTTGTCCTTGTATATTTGTATATACTCCAGATTATGACCTTAATATGCAGGTCGAAATGTCGGGAAATTAAAATAGTTATTTATAACACAGTTGTAAAGTCCATAATTTTCTGAAATGAATGCTGATCACCGTGTAACACTAAAAGAACAGATACTGTGTTTGCCGGTGCAACTTATGGTTTTGCTTGAGTCTAAACAGCATGATTAATGTGGGAGGAGATAACTATATAATAACTATGGTGAAGCTGGCCTTTCTGATCATGACCTGAACACTTTGCATAGAATTGACCAGAAAAGTACCAGTTGTTTACATCACGCCAAAACATGGTATGAATGCAAATTTAAGCAAGCCTGTGAGATTCTTATTAACCATCCCAATCTGAACAATAATGATGGTCTAAAAATTCCAAACATATGGAAGGCACATATTCTACCCACAGAACTGTTCTCTCTAAGAGTTAACTATAAACAGTACTGTATGTAATCCAGAATCCTAAATCTAAAATAACAATTGTAATGTTAAAAATAGGACATCATTGTTACTGAAAGAAGACTATCTATAAGAAAGAATGTTTTTCTCATGTTTTCTTAAATAGAATTTAGCTTTGATGTAGTTTCTAAGTAATTAATTAATTTGTAATTTTTTTTTTTTCACTAGAGGTCATGCTAGTAGAATAACTGGTGATCAAATTATTGTTTCTTTAGCTTATTGTGTGTAATGTAACTCAGCTTGACCCCTTGTATATTTGTAGATACGCCAGATAATGATCTTAATATGAAGATTGAAACGTTAGGAAATTAAGAGTTATTTATAACACGGTTGTAAAGTTCATAATTTCTAAAATGAATGCAAAACATATTGATATCTAAGATCTGCTTCTTTCACTAATCATCATACATCCAAGCTGGCATTAATCTCATCCATGAATGTCTAACTTCAGTTCAGAAAACAAAGTCTTAGCTACTTTGTTGAGAGGGGGATCATATTTGAATGAATTAAGGTCAGTTCTTCATTCATTCAAGACAAGGAACAACTTTGTTCTGAGCCGAAGTTAGATATTTTGCAGAACTTTTTGCAAAAAACATTCAATAATTCTTTACAATTAATAAATACAATCAAATACTGCAATATATTCCATCCAATGTAACATGGACATCATCAGGAAGAATGACTGGTAACTACATTCAACACATGAATTCATGACTCATTCTTATCATTAATGTTTTGAATGTAATTACTGGTCTTTCTCTCCCCAATGATGCCTATGTTGCATTGATTGAAATATAGTGGGGTTTTTGAATCAAATTCTAGATTTTCAAATGTGTGAGCCATATAATATCTATAAATAGGTCTAATACATGTTTCTTTAAAGTATATGATTAATAAATGCAATGTTGATTTTCCTCTGATATCTAATCATTACTTTTGTTGCCCACTTGATTATTAATGCTTCACATGACTTTAGCTCATAACTGGAATGTAGATTACAGAGTTTGGTGAATAGGAGGAAAATCCTCAGTGGTATTACAAGAACAGTTTTAAAAAATACAAGCTAGAATACTAACAATAGATCGTTAAAAATAGAACACGCCACGTGATGTTATATCACTAAGTATTAAGTATAAAACGGAATATTTTGAAGTAGAGACATGATTGAAAAAAAAAAAATTAATGAGTAATCTTGATTAGACTTTTCTAGATTTTTGATATAGATATACAGTCATTACAATTCAGATTGGGATGATGGAGCAAGGCCTCCACGCTTTCCTTGAACAAATGTTCGAAACTATAACATGATCTATGTAAGAGGCGAGTCCTTGACTAAAAGATGCTGTGGTCAATTTCAATCCCGTGTTGAGCCAATCCAGACTTTTCAGGTTTTTGTGAAGAATGGAGGATTGATGTTCTTGGATTATTTTTTCAAGAGAACGTCCAGTCTGTCCAAAATAGGAGAGATCACAGGTGCAAGAAATTTGATAAACTCCTGGAAGAGATAAAGTTGGGCGTTTGTCTTTAGGAGAAGCCGTGACCTCTGCAGGGTTATGGGTTCTATTTCTGCAGACACTAAGGTAGTTAAAATTTTCGAAGTTGGAAAGCTTTAAGACTGGTTTGGACATAAAACCTTTGGAGAACAAAGTTTTAACTTGGCCAGTTTTTGTATTATATTTAAAGAGAGATGAGAAGAATTAAGAGGAAGTGATTTTTGATTTTGTTTGGGCACCATAGCCAGACAAATTCTTGAAATGTGTCCCAAACCATTGCATCTGTAACATCGGATCTGTTGTTTTCCAAGAAATCTTTTACTTCCTCTAGGCTGTGATAGTCCTGACTTCTCTTAGCTATTTGACACCTGTGAACGATCAGATTTTAATTCAGTAACCATCTCCAATATCTTTTCCTATGCTATGGCAAAAGATTTTAACTTTAAATCCATCTCTTTGATTATTTCAGTCCTCAAATCGTCTACTTCCCATTTGACTAAGTCTAAATTGACTAAATCTGTACTACAAGATGCAGAGGGCTTCAAAGGTATAGCCAGTTCATCTGAACAAACTTCTTTGATAGCCAATTAGTTCTGATTGCAAAATTCTTCTTCAGCTTAGGCAACAGATCTAGTATCTCCTTCTCATACACCTGAGTCTTTTTATCCATTAATGCTACCTCTTCAATGGATAAAAAGACTCAGGTGTATGAAGAGTTTCATGTCAATGTTGCATACGCCACGTCGATAGCTCTTAGCAAAATGAACGGTCATTAGATGAACACTCTTCTCCATCTGTCACATGCATATAATCTGCATTCGGTAATTATTCTTTCACATTTGTTTTTTTTCATGCATCATTATGCTGAACTTAAAGACTTTAAGTTCAGCATAATGATGGAATTCTTTAAGTTGTCTTTAGGTTGCAGGGCAGGCTTCTTTTCATACTCAGACTTAGCTTTCTGTACAATACTTGTAACTCTATAATTTTCATAATTATCATCATCCTAATGCACATGGCATTCCTTCCACATCATTTTTTTTCTTAAGAATCTCATGCTTAATAAGATTGCACATCCACTTCACTCCTAGTCTATTTATTCTTCGAACTCTAGGGACACATTTTGATATTGTATCATTTAAGTATTTTTTAAATGTATTCCATGTACTGCTCAGTTCCCCCCCCCCCCCCCCCATCTAACTAATACCACGGGACAGAACCTAATATCCTCCTCAGTCCGTCATAATTTCCTGCTTGTTGTTCAGCATGTAACCTTTTTTTAATGGAATATCCATAACCACTTTCCAGATCAGTACAGCATGATTACTGGCACCAACAAGAGGTAGAACAGTCATGACTTTAACTGACCTCCCTTCCCCACTCTCAACATTATTATTGCATAACATTGACCTCAATTTTCTTCTGCCACGTGCTACTTCAAGTTTTCTCACAACATCTCTGTAAGTTCAGTTTCATTCTTCTCATAAGATTTCAATGCTGCCCAATAATTGTTCAGATAATTAAAGTCCCCCATGATGAGTACTTGTTTGGCAATCATAAGACTGATTTGGTGATGCATTTTGTTATCACCAACAACCAATCCTAGGTTTGTAACAACATCCCATGTATTTGATCTTGTTACACTCCACTTCACACCAGATGGCTTCAAGCTTACTGCCAATGAAAAACTATGACCAGTATTGCAGTCCTAACTTGAAGTCATCCAGTATCATTAGCAGTGCATCTCCTTCTCTCCTGTCCATCTTTCCTAAAGATACTGTCCCCTTCACATTAGTATGTCTGCCTTTGATAGTCTGGTCTCGCTAATGTCTATGGTCTGAGTTCCCAATGTATACTAAGGCAACAAACTCCTACTCTTTGTTCCTTGTACTTCTAGTATTCATGTAGATATATAATAAGTTTCCTGCATGCTTATGATAGTCAGGCAACTTAGAGATCTTTGTTGTTGTTCTTCTTACATAACACCTCCAGGGAGTCCAAAGACTCATCAAGGGAGAGTACCTACTCTACAACTCTCCGTCTCCACCACCCCACTAGCCGCAACTACCTTCATCATGTACAGCAAAGCCATCTACCGTTGACCACCACTATTTTCACAGACAATCACAAACATCTGTGCTCATGGCAGGATTCAAGCCAGCAGCCTTTTGGGTGGAGAGCAGATATGCTAACCACTCGGCCAACCAGGCCGGCTTGTTATCATTTCTGTGATAATACCCATTCCAGTTAACATAGTTATGTAACACTGTAGCTCTTTCACACACACGGATTCTCACCATTCCTCTCATCATAATTTAGTTTCCCTGACTCTCTGTGTTAGGCCTCATGCCAATTAATAATTCCTAAAGATTCCTGATACTAAATGCATTCAAATGCAGGCTGTCCCTGTTATGCAAACTTTTCCCTAACACTTACTCCACACATCCAAAAACTTGCCTCCATTTCTTCTGCACAGCCTGTGCATCAAATGATTTGCCATCACATCCCTCTTCTTGATTCATTTCTAGGTAATATACTTATGATTTTTTTTCAATTTCTTGCTCTTCACTGTTGCTTCTACTAACAATCATTGCATATTCCCTCTCTCTCTTACTGAACTTATCGCATTAAATTCAGTATTAAGTTCATACTTACTAGAATTATAATCTCTTGTGCTTTTCTTTTTTTGTTTTTTAATCGCATGTGATGTATTTTTAATTTTGTTCTGTGAAAACTAAGTGACACCTGGTCATCAATGGCATATTTTACAATCAACTTTACCTACCTGATTTTTGTATGTACTAACTTATCTGATTCCATTCTTTGTTGATTCCCCATTTTGCTGCTTAACTTTTTAATCCTCCCTATGTTCCTTTAAAACCCATCAACTTTCTGTAATTCCCATGCCATCTGTCTAATAATATGTTTTAACTTTGTGATTTCGGAGGTTAAGATATTTTTTAACGATGTCTTTAGTGGGCAAGTCTTCTTGTTCTCGACTTTGCTGTTCTTGTTAACATTTCATTTCTTGTGTGTTTTTGACATCATTTTACAGCTGCATTTAATATTGCAATATCTCAATAAAAATCATCATCATTTTCCTGATATGTACTCCCAAGGGGTGTTCAGGTTATTATGACAGCACTATATGATTAAGTTTAGATTATTATTAATCTCCTATCAACAAATTTCTTCAAAATCAGTCTATTACTTATGAGCACTCCAATATTGTCATATCTCACATTTCATGCTTTTAAGGCACTTCTGACCGAATCAGTCCACCTAGACCTTGTTCTTCCATGCAGTCTCTTTCCTGCCATCAAACACCTGTTTTTTTAACCTTTCTAACCACCTTGTGTTAGCTCTACTTACACATTCTTGAATGCTGACAGTGTCAGCTTTTCCTTCTTAATATCTTCATTTTTAATATGATTCTGCTATTGATGTCATCTGTTCACTAATTTTTCTCAGAACCCTCATATCTGTGATCTCTAGTCTTTGATCAAGTGATTTATTTCTAATCCATCTCTCAGATCTATAACTTAAAACTGGTTTAAACACTTGTATACTGCTAGTTTGGTGTTTTGGCTAATTTCTGTCTTATTCCATATAAATTTATTCAGCTGGCTACCCAAAATACCAGCTTTGCTTATTCTTTTGTCTATTTATAGATTTAACTTGGCATCGTCACTAAAAACTGTGCCTAAATAGCTGAAATATTTTACTTGTTCTATAGTATCTTCATTCTGAATTAGCCGAAGTTTTCTATGTTCTTGCCTATTTTCATAGCTTTAGTCTTTTTGTTGCTGATTTTCATGCCAGATTTGTTACAGCTGTTATTCAATTTAGTTGGTGAATTCTGGAGACTTGCACTAGATGTTTTTAGGAGTACATCATCTGCATAAAGCGAAGAGCTAAGTTTGACATCTCCCATTCTAATATCAGGCTTGATGCCACTTTCTTTCATAATGTGATCCATATAGATGATGGATAAGAGTGGAGATAATGTGCATGCTTGCCTTATCCCTAATTTTACATCAAACCATCTTTCTGTATTTCCTTCAATTCTAACTGCTGACTGATAACTTAAATATAGACTGTGTATTGCTCTGTATAATGCTCCAATCACTCCATATAATTGTAGTATTTTGAAAAGATTTTCTGTGGACAATTTCTTGTATGCCTTTTCCAGATTTACAAAACTTAAGTACAGATCCTTGTCATATTCCCATAATTTCTCAACTATCTGTTTTAAAGTTAAAATCTGATCTTGACAACCTCTATTTGGCCTGAACGTAGCTTGTTCTTCTCCAGGTTTCTCTTCCACAATCTTTCTCAACATTTTTTCAAGTATGCTTGCATAAATCTTATCTGGAACACTTTTTTTTTTAGATGTGAACTATTACAGCTCTATTCCAATTATTTGGAATTCGACTTTCTGACCGGGTCCTCTGAATTATGCAGTGTAGCCACTGCAAAACTTTTATATCTTCATACTTCAGCATTTCTGATTGAATATTGTCTACTCCAGTTACCTTTCAACATTTGAAGTTTTTGATGGCTTTTTCTAACTCAAATATTGATATATACTCCTCTTTACATTGCTCTTGAAAATTTTCTGGTATGGTTCTGTCACTGCTTGGTTCGCTTAACAGTCTTTCAAAGTAATTATTCTAGACATCTAGGATATCCTTATCTTCAGTTTTCATGTCACCATTATCATCTTTGATTTTTTACAGTACTCTTCCCTCTGTTAATAATTGGTGGATTTTTATATTGAGGATATTCATATTTATCTTAATATTTAATCCTACCATAGAGATGATCTCTGTTTCTAACAATTATTTTTTTATTCCGAGTGTACCTATATTTTATTATGTGCACAAGGGTTCACTCCAATTGGCGCAATGATCTTAACTCTTTCTTTCAGAATCCAATTAATCACTGACTTAAGACCAAATACAAAATAAACACATTTAATAAAACTAAAACAATATATATACACTTCAAACAATATTACATAACTATAACTACAAATTAATTGGATCCAAGGCCTTTTTAAAATAAACTTACACTTAAGACTAAACACTTTGTTTTCAAAATGACAAAATGTTCATAGCCAGTTTCTCTCTCTGTCAAGGCCCTTTTCAGAAGATATATGACTCTATTCTTCATTTTACAGGATCCTTTTTCATCACTCATGTAGCACACATAAAAATCTTCCTGACTTAATTCTGTCTCTTTTTAGTAGAAATAATAGTCAGATCTGGCGTCCTTAATACAGATGAAACTTCCTAATCAGAGTTTTCTCGAACATTCCTTTAGAACGTAAATAGCAAATTCTTCTTTTATTCACTAAATGCTTAATGACAGTCTTAACTCTTCCAATAAAAAAATTCACTTGCAGTTCTACGATTCCCTTTTCGGAATCTACTATAAATCTTTCAATTAGTGTTTCCTCCAGTATTCCTTTTAAAACGATTTATAGCAATATTTCTCTTTTATTTATCCACATACTTATTCCACATTAAAACTTAATAGTTCCACGATTCCTTTTTCGGAATATACTATTAATTTTCCTCTGACTGTCACATAAAAAAAAAAAAACGTAAGTTCCTCCGAACCTAAATATCTGCCGGCCTGTGTTCTAAATTTCTCCCGAACGCTCTCTTGTTTACAGCCATTACTCAGATACCGAACGCTTTCTTGTCAGCTGTCAATCACTCATCAAACTTCTCGGCGAGCATGCGCACTCCTCGAAAGTGGCAAGCGAGAAAGTTAGGTATAAATGGCTGACACGCTGTCTCCGTTAGCGACAAGAGAGAATGTCTTCATAAAACACAAAACTTAATATTTCAAACCACAATCAAATTCTTTTAAGTAATACAAAGATCAAATCTAGTAAGTACATCAATTTTTTAACTTCTTTACATATCACCTTGGACAAAACAATTCCATAACGGGCGCATCGCAAGTGCCGACAATGCGTGTTATGAAAACAAAACTAATAAACATACTAACATAAACAAT
This sequence comes from Typopeltis vanoorti, assembly GCF_054136105.1. Classification (NCBI taxonomy): domain Eukaryota; kingdom Metazoa; phylum Arthropoda; class Arachnida; order Uropygi; family Thelyphonidae; genus Typopeltis; species Typopeltis vanoorti. The sequence goes on along the minus strand of NC_143564.1, from coordinate 47,206,056 downwards.
TCGTAAAAATATTCAGAATTTTAATTATGATTATTTTTACACCTCCATATCTAAGCTTCTTTGATAGCATCCAGAACATTTTGCCACCTTCCTGATACTTGTATATTTTTACCTCAAAGTCTTCCCATGACTTTTTTTTTAGCTACTTTCACACATAGCTTAGCTCTCTTACCTTTCTCTCTGTATTCTTTTGGACATTTGCCAACTTCTTTGCTAGAAACTTTTGGCATGCTTTTTTCTTTTCCAGAAGTGTTTCTTTAACTTCTTGTATCCACCATGGATTTTTATATCCTTATAGGTAACTTCACCACATACCTCTCTAACTGAATCAGTCGATGTTTTTTCAGAGTTTGCCACCGAGACTCCAAGTTTTGGTTCTTGTTTTCGATTTGTTTCATTTATTTCTTCAATAATGTTTGTACAGTCGAATCTATAATTTACCTGTAAAAGCTGCTCAACTTTAATTCTTTTTAGAAGTTTCTCACGTACTGTTCTTTTTGATATGATATCCATTTTATCCTGCTTAGTACTAAGTAATAGTCGCTTCCAATTTCAAATCCTTTGTATACTCTTGTATCCTGAATGAGCATGAAGATGTTACTATCAACAATGACGTAGTCAATGAGACTTTTCTTATTTCTTCTGTCTTTTCTCCATGTGAAATTGTGCACACCTTTATGTTGAAACATGGTGTGTTAGTAATGAACCTAGTCTGTGTCCTGAGCAGAAGTCCAGTAAATATTACCATTATTATAAAATAAAAATGTATTGAAAACACTAAATCCTATAAACACATGAAAATCTTCACTAATATAATATAAAGGGCAAAAATCTAATGAAACAGATAAAATTCACCAATTTTACATGAGCTCTATATACGTTGACCACTCACAGTGTAGCCTTGAACTCAAAAAATATTGGGATGGATTAACATCTTTGATAATAAATATGTTTGGGTGATTGAGAGAGAAATGATTAATTCTCACATCATTTGAAATACATTATAATTATTAGAAAAACTTAATTCATGTTTTTGTTTTCCCTAGCTTGAGGGTTGTCCTTTTTCACGGATCATGTGAAGTTCGAGCTGCTGGTTTGAGAGCTATGAGACACATAATTCGCGACAGGGCATCTGTTACAGCTTTTTGTCATTTGCAGTTACCACTTTTAATATGTAGGAGCTTAGATATTGCTCTGGATAATAGAATTGAGCGCATACAGTCTCTACGTCTAGTCAGAAAATTACTTTGTGTCGAACCATTGCTTTTTCCTTGTGCCTTTACCAGTTGCCTTGTAGCAATAGCAAATGATGGGAATCAAGAAAGAGACTTCTTGGTTAAAGCTGCACTTGCTACTTTAAGTGAATTAGGTAAGTAAATTTAAAAAATTAATAATAATTTAGCTTTAAATTTGTCATTACTTCGATTCCTAAAATGGCATTTGAAAGTTACATATTAAGTTGTAACTCAATACTCTTGGATAGAATTAAAAACAAAGTTGGCATCACATCGAAAACAGGAAAAATCACTTAATTTTTCTGTTTTATGCTTGCATTCTTAATTCTTACATTTCATTCTGTTTCTGTAATTCTTGATAATGTTTCGTGTTTGTGACAGTGATCACAGCCGTGTGTGTGTGTAAACTGATGCAATAAGGCAGCCATTACAGTTATTAACAAAATAATATTGGATAGCATTAATTTTCTCTGCTTGTTGTAATTAAGTGATTGCTGAGATTTAACTATTCAGGTTTCATCTTCCCTGTAAATCAACAAGTTTGCTGCCTGTCAATATAACACACTAATAAATTGCTTACTCAGCAAGAACAAAAATTCTAGAATATGCCTTTTGCATGAAGTGTTAATTATATATTAACACACTAGTGAATAAAATTACTGTTAAATTATCGAACAGCAGTTTAGTAATGTTTTTCGAATTATATCTTCATTCATATCTTTAACTTGAATCTCTGTGAATACAATTGGTTTCTGGGGTGGGGGGGAGACGATCTGCATTTTGTATAATTAGTACTTTTAAGGTCACCCATGGATAGCTACTTGATAAGCAGCTATTTGTTTATATATATATATATATATATATATATGTGAATTTTACCCATGAAAGATTATAAACCTATAGAATGTAAGTACCATAGTAATTGTGTTAGGAGTTGATTAGAGAACCCTGCGCTTACCAACCAAACTTAGTTTACAAGCCTAAATAGTCACTTTTTCTTTTTTCATATCTTCTAGTAAAACTTCTTAGACACACATGATGTAATGCATTTTTTCAAAGTACTTGCCATGCTTGAAGCATTAAAAAAAAACTTAAAGCTGAATAATTATTCTCTTTCCTCGAACCAATCAACCAGTTGTACCCGCTCAAGATAAAAAAAATCAAACAAGTTTTATTTGCTTGAACTTCTTCATTTCCTGAGTTTTCAAAACCCAATCAGATATCGTTTGTTTTTATTCCTATATGTTGAAAAGGAAAGGTAAGAGCTTATAATGTGATCTTATATAAATATTCTGTCTGTAAAGCAGGCAGATGAGCTAATGTGTATGCAAGGAATACTGTCCACGACCACACTTGGAATGAAATCTGGGCACTCCCTGTGTGAGTTATATATATACGCAAGTCCCTGCCCTTTATGTTTTCTGAATCAAAACATCTCTACACAACAAAGTCAATCTTAATTGCAGAAACAAAAAAAATCTCCCATAAAAAAAATCACACAAAAAAAACTAAAAATATGAAAAATACAATAGTTTTTTTTTTTTTTTTAAATAATAAACATATGCCCCAAATACCCCAAAAGAACATTAAATTTTTTTTCAATAAAAACATTTTCACATCCATTTCACCAACATTTGAGGCTCACTACAAACATCAGTGATATACACCCCCACCATATAGCCATCTCCTTTTTCTAACAGAACCCCACTTGCCATTGTCCATGACCACAGCCCACCTCAACTATCACAACTACAACCCGCATGACGCATTCCGCAAAAAAGGAGGAATATGTACTTTTGTAAAATTTGATATCCTTTGTCAAAGGCATCCAACCTGCAATCTCCACTTTTTGACCTGCTCTGGCATAAGATTTCCCTGCCTCACTTTACAACCTTCATTTGATGCTTAAGAGGGAGATGTTAAATCCCGTTTTATTTTATAGCCGGGTACGAAACTCGGGTCGAAATCCATCGACATCCATAGTTTCGATGCCGAAAAAACTGTCGGCGGAACCAAGTGTAAATGATCAGTTGGGTAGTACAACACCAGGGCAACTCCATGCAAAGGTGGAGCAAGCTCCGTCACTAACTTTAATATTCTCTCTCATAATGTAAAACCCAGCTCCTAAGAAATGTATAAATACTGTTTTACATTATGAGAAGAAGTCATTACCCAGACCGGTTTCAACCTTTTTTGAGGTCTTCATCAGTGAGTTGGTAGACCTGGAATATCAAGGTTTTAAGTGAACCGAAACTTACATACCTCTACTATCGAATTGCCGAAGTGGTGTACTATATATTGTTAAATATTTTTAATTACAAAGATAATAAGTCGAAAGGCTATTTTACAGGCGAATTTGTTAATTATGTAAGTTTCGGTTCACTTAAAACCTTGATATTCCAGGTTTACTTACTCACTGATGAGACCTCAAAAAAGGTTGAAACCAGTCTGGTAGTGACCTCTTCTCATAATGTAAAACAGTATTTATACATCTCTTAGGAGCTGGGTTTTACATTATGAGAGAATATTAAAGTTAGTGATGGAACTTGCTTCACCTTTGCATGGAGTTGCCCTGGTGTTGTACTACCCAAGTGATCATTTACACTTGGTTCCGCCGATAGTTTTTTCGGCATTGAAACTCTATGGATGTCGATGGATTTCGACCCGAGTTTTGTACCCGGCTATAAAATAAAATAAAACAGGATTTAACATCTCCCTCTTAATTAACAAATTCGCCGGTACATAGCCTTTTGGCTTATTATCTTCATTTGATGCCTTTATTGCTACCCTAACCCCAACAACCATGCCATCCTTTTCAACTGCTTATCACTAAAAATTGGTTACATACAAACTAATTACCCAAATTGTAAGATTGTCTTCCTAAGAGAGACTTCAACATCCATAACATAAACTGCCTCTCCTGCTCCAGCTTCACAGGTCAAGCCAGAAGGGAAGCTGAATTGTTTGCCATCAGTCACGACCTGACACAAATAGTTAATCTGCAAACCAGTATACCAGAAAATCCTCATAATTCTTCCAGCACTCTGGACCTTTTTTTTTTTTTTTTTATTAAACTAGATCTCCCTCCAAATACACTGTGGATGTCTGCTATCTCTTTGGCAACTCTGACTACAGTCTTATTCAAGTCACTTTCTCAGTTCATCCTCTCAGATAATCCCAGCCTCATATCCTATGGCATTACAGTTGTGCCAACTGGAATGACCTCTGGAATTTTTATGCCTCTTTTACATGGTCAGATTGCTGCTTTCATTCTCCCAATCCAAACATCTGTATTGATTTAATAACAAACAATCCTCACTGGAATGAGAGCCTTCATTCCCCACTCCACTGCAAACTCCCAACCAGTATCCAAGTTCTGGTTCTCAAAAAATGCACCTCTGCAGTCCATGATAAAAATGCAGTGTATGTTCAATGGCTTAAATTAAAAACAGCTTCTCATTCAACTTACATTACAGCCTGAAATAAGTGTAAAAAAGTTATCGATTCCCAAGCGGACTTTATAAGAATGAAATACAATAAACTAGTCTTCTGTTCAACTGGCATTTGAGCTTTCAGGTCCCTTGTAAAGGCTGTTGGGCATAACTTCTGTTTTCCCCTTTTCTATTTCCATCTCTCTCTCTCTCTCTCTCTCTCTCTCTCACATCCCAAATGCACCATGTTAACCTCACCCAAGGAAAAGGCAGACCTGTTGGCATCAGTTTTTTCTTCCAATTCTTGCCTGGATGATCAATACAAATCACTTCTCACACTACCACAAACTGAACACTGCATGCCTCTTCTGAAATTTTGCCAGAAGGGCATAATGAAAATCCTGATTAATCTCACTACTAATAAGACTTCTTGTCTAGATGGTATTCCTCCAGTTGTGCTCAAAACTTGTGCTCCATAATTGACAACCAACCTGTATTGCCTATATAAGTTATCATATTCTACTGGCATCTTCCCACCAACATGGAAGCAAGCCTTTATTCTTCTGAAAAGGAGACAAAAGTCAGCCATGTAACTATCATTCTATTCCTTTTATTGCTCTCACCTTAGTACTTTCAAAAGTGATGGCAAAGATTATCAGCAACCAGCTTCTTCACTACCTGGAGACTCTTCAGTTAATTAGCAGTTATCAATATGGATTTTGCATTGTCATTCTGCAGTTGACCTCCTAGTTAATCTCATTCACCTTTGGATACAGGCCATGGAAAGATTTGGAGAAATCCATGTTATCTCTCTTGATATTTCAAAGGCATTTGATCATGTTTAGCATTGAGGCCTCCTGAACAAGCTACCATCTTATGTCCTTCCTTGTGCACTCTGTGATTGGATTTCTAGCTTCCTCACCAGTTGTTAATTATGTGTCATGGTGGATAGCTTCCTCTCATCAGATTTCTCTATCATTGCTGTAGTACACCAGGGTTATGTGCTCTGACCCACACTCTTTCTCCTTTACATTAATAACATTCTCTCTCTGACTTCAAATCTCATTCACAGCTTTGCCAATGACTGTACTCTTCATTCCTCTTCCTCATTAAAGAAACCCTGTAGTACTCAGGTGATAGAAGCCTCAAGATCTTCCATAACCAATGACTTAAACACTGTTCTCCTCAACATTCTCAAATGGGGTGAAGATAACTTAGTAAAGTTCAATGCCATAAAAACTCAGGCCTGACTTATTACCCACAAGAATAATCCTACCTCACTCCCTCTTACTTTTGATAATGTTCCAGTTTCTTTCAAAGATTATATTTTTCTTATTGGATTGACTGTCTTATCCTGGCACATGCATATTACATACATATAGCCTCTTGGGCTCTAAAAAGCATGATGTTCTTTTCCATTCAAAACATCTTTTCCTCTCCACCCTTAATACTTTATAAGTCTCAGATCCAACCACTTGGAATATTGTTCCCAAATTCAGGGTGGTGCACTCAAGCCATCCTTAAGAATTCTTGATGATATTCAGAAGACAATCCACTTATTAGGTAACCCTTCCCTCACACGACTCCCTTCAATCACTTCCATAGGCACTCTGTTTTTGCACCGTGCCTTTTCCATAAGTACTTTCATGGTCGCTGCTCCTTTGAAATGGCGACCATTCCTCAACTTTCTTCTAACCATATGAGGACTAGAACAGCCAATGGCCAACACCTCTACATGGTCCAATTTCAAATGTACCAAACAAAATTTTCACGATCTTCCTTCATTCCATCTTCTGCTATTCTTTGGAACAATTTTTCCACATACTGTTTTCCCATTTGGTACAATGCCAAATCTTAAGAAACATATCAATAGGATACCTCTTTCTTCTTAATCACTTACCCACACTTAGTAGTTTAGTGTATTAGGTCCTGTGACCTTTCATGTATGGGGTAATAAAAAAAAAAAAAAAGAAAGAAATGAAATAATAATAATTAGTTAAGGGACAAGTTTATTTATTAGTTAATAAATAAACTTGTCGTGGCTGTTATCTTAAGAAGCTTAAATTAAATATATACAATTAGAAATATAATGCATATAACAGCCCCGAAAAGTTTATTTATTTATTTATATTTAACTAAAATAAATAAATTTAGAGTAATCCTCTTATTACTAATAACATGAGTTAGTTACTGAGTTTTTCTTAGAAAACATTTCATTATTAAAGTTGTTTGATGTGGTTTCTCAATAACCTTCCAGACCACAGATGCTCTTTAAGAGTTATTTTAAAAGATTAGATCATCATGGAATTATAACAAACAAACAAAAAATATATATGAACAATATAGATAAAGGTTATTACTTCCATGACCAGGTCTTCTAACCTAGTGTCTAATGCTAACCTTCTCATGGTGAGAATTGGACAAATTGCCCGCATATCCTACTGAATGAATGAGGATAAACTGACAATGTGAGATTTAGCTTACCAAATTGCATTCTTATTGGCTTTAACCATGATGCAGAATGAGATTTAGTTGTGCCTATGGTCCCATAGAAAGTTCTGCTAAAGAAGAAGTCAAGTATTTTTTTTTGAGACATTAGAGAAAACAGCCCTCACAATGAAAAGGAAAAGTTGGTCTTTTCTACAGATCTAAACAGCAGAGTAGGAAATGATTACCAGACATAAAGAGATGTTGTGGGAAAATTTGGAGAAAAGAGCAAAGCTAATATTCATGGTAAATACTTGTGAATTCCTGTTCAGGACATGGACTAGTTATTACTAACACTATGTTCCAACATAATGGGCACAAATTCACATTGGGAGAAGATGCAAGAAATAAGTCTCACTGATTGTGTTATTGTTCATACCGATGTTTTTCAACTGATTCAGGACATTATAGAATACAAAGGATGTGAAATTTTAAGTGATTACCATTTAGTTTTGAGCAGGAAAAATTGAATATCTTATTGAAAAGAAGAGTGTGTAAGAAAGTTTTAAAACAAATCAAAGTTGAGCAACTTTTGGAAGTGAACTGTAGACTGAAATACATACGTTATTTAAGAAAATATGAAAGAGTTTGCAAACAAGAACCAAACCTCAGCGATACAGTTTCAGTCCTTGAAGAAAACATTGGCTGATTCAGTGAGAAAAGCATATGATGAGGTTTTCTGCAAGGAGAAAAAAAATCAGATTCCTGGTGGATTCAGGAAGTTAAAGAGGCAATCAATAACAAGAAAATGTGCCTGAAATACCTGGTAAGTCAGCCAGCTTGTGCTCTTAGAGAATATAGACAACAATGTAAAAAAGTAAAGCTATGTGTAAAACTAGCCAAACAAAAGTCATGGGAAGACTTGATAAAAACATACAACATAAAGGTATCAGGAAGGTTGCAAAATATTATAGAAACTATTGAAGAAACTTACAAATTGAGGAAAGAGTACTATAAAAGGAATCAAGTGATATGAAAACTGAAGATAGATATTCTAGATATCTGATGTTCGGAGTATTTACTTTGAAAGATTTCTAAATGAAACAAGCAGTGACAAGATGATGGTTGTGAAAACACTCAGCAGGAATGCAACCAGGAATACATAAATTAAAACTTGAAGTACAAAAAGCCATCAAAAACATGAAATATGAAAGGCAACTGGAATAGATAATGCTCAGATACAGAGGTATAGAAGTTTTACAGTGGTTACACTGCATAATTCAGAAGGCCTGGTCAGAGGGTCAAATTTTAGATAATTGGAGTAGAGCTGCCATTCTCTACCGAGTGTTCATGGTAAGTTATTCGTCACATACATGGTTCACATTATGAAGGAAAGTGGTGTAAACCTGATATTAAAATTGGAGATATTAATCTCACCTCTTAACTTTTTTGCAGATGATGTTAATACTTCTAAATAAAATCAGTACAAGAATGCCAAATTAGTTTTCCTGGACATCCTCCTCTTACACTTTCCATCTGGCATCAGACAATTTCAGTATATTGTAAACCTATTTCTAAAGGATGATATGTTAACAAAAAAAAAAAAAAAAAACATCAACAAAACAACAGCAACAAAAAAAATATATTAATAGAGCACACATTCTGTTCCAACCCTTACGACCTTAAACTAGAATTTGACACTATTTCTCCCCCCTCCCCAATCTAAAAATCATTCAGCAAAATGAATGGCTTCACCTCAAAGGAGATCCTGCATATTGTGGATATATATGGAATTTCTTGATGAACTATGACCCTGTACATGCATTGACTCATTTGTGCTGTGCTGTTGAATGTTCTGAAATTGTCTGAATGTCTGTTGAATGTGCTGCTGAATCTCTGAAACAGGTTTATCATCATAAGTCATCAATTTCCTAATATGTACCCTAATGGTGTCGCATACCCATTTCAGTTGGGTGTGCTGTCATTGCTTACACAACCCGCACTACAAAATTCGTAATAGTTTGACTGTATGATTGCATTTTTATCGATGTATGAAAGTTTTAAGAGTGTATAAAACATCAGTGCTCATCTTAATTGGTCTATTGCAATTAATTGTAGGATAACTTTGAATACTTTAATTATATATATTAAATATACATATATATATATAAGGAAAATATTTTTTTCTATAACAAAATAATCAGCCAAAAACAAATGTAAAAACCAACAGAGAATACAGTAATACTTGAATTGTATATTTATAAATATTATGTATATATGTGATTAGAATAATAAATTTGTATTGTAAATCTTCACAGAGTGGGACAATGTGTTTGTGTTAAGATACCGTATATTAGAAATCGATAATAAAGGAGAATTGCTATATTTGATTGGTATATTTCAATTACTCACAGGTGTAAAATTTGGAAGAGGAGGACGAGTCTTACCTCCTTTGACTACAATACTGATTCCCATTGTAAATAGGGGCAAAAAAGTTATAAATTTATCAAAAATTATATATTAAAAACTTGTCTATATTATATATAAAAACTTGCCTACCACATCAGTTCACACTTCACACAGAAAACGGATGAAACTCAGAAAACAAAAACAGTAACTCATGACAAATGACTGCTGAATCTCTGAAGCAGGTTTATCATCATAAGTCATCAATTTCCTAATATGTGCCTCAGTGACATCATTCACTTGGTTCATTCAATTGGATTGGTTGACACGACAACCATTCACAGCCTCTAGGTGCTATTGCCTCAGAACTCACCCTCGCCCTGGGAATAAATGCAAAAATATAATATTAGTGATATTGTTATTCCTTGGATGTGCACCACATATCTAGCTCACCCTGAATATTCGTAATGCACCCTCAAGGGGTATTCAGGTAACTATGCCAGCACTACTTGATTAAGTTTTCATTATTATTAATCTCCCATCAGCAGTTTTCCTCCAGATAGTCTATTACTTGTCAGCAATCCAATATTTTAATATGTTACATTTCATTCTTCTAAGGCACTTCAGACTGAATCACTCTACTTAGATCTTAGTCATCTTCTTGAGTCTTTTTCCTGCCATCTTGACATCAAACACCTGTTTTGTTAATCCATACTCTGCCACTGTGTTTAAGTTGCCATAACACTTGAAATTAGCTCTAATCTCACATTCTTGAATGTTAACAATGTCTATTTCCTTTCTAATATATTCATTTTTAATATGAAACAGCCATTGAATCATCTGTTAACTCCCCTAATCTCAACTCTCATATCTCTGGTCTCTAGTCTTTGATCAGATGCTTTATTTCTAATCTAAACTCTCAGATTCATAACTTAAAACTGGTTTGAATGCCGTTTGTGTACTGTTAATTTCATGTTTTGACTAATCTCTCTCTTATTCCATATACATTTATTCATTTGTCTCTTACATCATACTTCCTCCCTTCTCTATTCCAGGTGTTTACAAGGTTCATGATCAGACTGGGAGATCTGCTAACATCTATCTAGATGAACACAAAAAATACCTTCTTCTTCACGACCATGGTCAGTCAGGTCTAGCAGACCATGTATTTGGTTACCTTGCACAGAATCGGATGAAATAAAACTATCATGATCCATCACAGTAAATACAAACTTCATTCTTTTTAGAATCAGTAGCATTTTTGAAAAAACAACCTAATCTTAATAAATATGGTCAGATTAAAATTTGCAAGCCTTAATCCAGCCATATTTATTAAGCCAGGTTTGATCCGACCAAGTTTATTTCATTTGGGAAACTTTAATCCTTCAGCCCAACATGTAAGGCTAGACAATAGCACCCAGAGAGGATGCCTCTCATAGAACTTTAATCTTCATGTAGTCTCATATAATTTCTTGCACTTATTGCTTCTTGTGTGCTTTTTTGTGTGTTATTACAGTTTTAACATTGCATTTCTGAAGATTTCTCTGTGACAGATATGAAATATTGCAATTATTATAACTGCTGTTTAGCCTCCATAGCTCAGTCAGTATAGACGAATCCCCCTTTGGTCAGGAAAGACTTGGGTTTGATTCCCGTCAGTGATTTGAGGGACCTTTACTGGTCTCTTTTCACAAAAGCTGAGTTAGCCGATCTCATATGGAGGTAGGAGTTTTTTTTCACCCAGAAACTTTGGTTTTTTGTTCCCCAGAACAGCCAAAGTGGCCCCGTAAAATACACCAGGAGGCATAGGGCTAACCACCTTATCCTTGAGTTACGGTTGCAAAGTCCAAGAATACTTGGAAAAGTCAGGGACCCATAAGTGCCTGTTAGGACCACTGATAGAATAGAATAGATAGAATTATAACTTCTGTTTAATTATTTCTTTTGCTGTAGTTATTCCATTACATTGCATTATGAGAGCCCTACTCCAATTATCTGGTATTTGAACTTCTGACCAGACCCTCTGAATTATGCAGTGCAGCCACTACAGAACTTTTATACATCCATATTCAAACATTTCTGATCCAGCTGCCTTTCCACATTTCAAGTTTTTGCTAGCTTTTTCTACTTCAAGTATTGATATATATGGTATAGCATTCTTTTTTTTTTCTCCTGTTAATAAACTCTTCTCAATATTACCTTCCTTATACTTTGAACAAACAGATGTTCTTTGAGAATACAAGAGCATCAATCCTGAATCCTTGATAAAATAGACCCAAAAATCTGGTGTAGTGCAGAATGAATCCCAGGATCTTCTCGTGAAAGACCCACCTTTTGCATACATGCCATTTTAAATTTGAATGCTTATTTATAGAGAGGTCAAAAAGTTACCACATTACCCTAGCTTGAAACAGAGTGAGTTTTGTGAAAGTTTGATCTTTATTAATGTAAATGGTAGTATTTTGTCATCTGGTTGGCCGAGTGGTTAGCGTGTCCAGCCAAAAGGCTGCGGGTTCAAATCCTGCTGTGGGCATAGATGCTTGTGATTGTCGGTGAAAATACTAATAGTGGTAGTAGGCAGCAGATGGCATTGGTGTAGATGATAAGGTTTGCTGTATTTGTGGATGAGTGGTAGAAACGGAGAGTTGTAGTGTAGGTACCCTCCATGATGAGTCTTTGAACTCCCTGGAGGTGTCATGTAATAATAATATATTCCTGTTTGCATTCCTCATGAAAATTTTCTGTTACTGTTCTGTCACTGCATGTTTCATTTAACAGTCTTTGAAAGTAATTATTCCAGACATCAAGGATATCCTTATCCTCTGTGTTCATGTCACCTTTATCATCTTTGATTTCTTTTATATTGTGTTTTCTTTCTTCCATTCTTAAACTTTTTCAATAGCCTCCAGAACATTTGGCAATCTTCCTGGTATTTATTTTCTGTATTCTTAATGAAGTCTTCCCATGATTTTTGTTTATCTACTTTTACACATAATATAGCTCTCTTATATTTTTCTCTGTATTCTTTTAGGACATCTGCTAACTTATTTGCTAGGAACTTTAGGTATGCTTTTTACTTTTCCAGGACTACTTTTTTAGCATCTTGTATACATCACGGTGTTCTTATTTTTCTATATTTGCTGACAACTTTGCCATATACTCCTACTCCCCTAGCTGATTCAATGAATATTTTCTTCAGAGTTTTCCATTGAGACTCAGAGGTTTAGTTTTTGTTTTCAAACTGTTTCATTTTTATCTTTAATAATGTTTGCATAGTTTAATCTACTGTTTACCTGTAAAAGTTGGTGAACTTCAGATCTTTTTAAAGCTTTCTTATATACTGTTCTTTTGAATATGATATTCAAAAGGATGTTCTTTGAGTGTACAGATAATTCAAATCATCTGTACACTCTTGTATCCTGAACCACCCTGAAGATATCACTTTCAACAATGATATAGTCAATGAGGTGTTTCTTATTTTTTGTGCCTTCTCTCCACTTGAACTTGTTCACATCTTTATGTTGAAACATGGTGCATAGTAGTGACTAGTTCGTGTCCAGAGCATAAGTCCAGCAGATACTTAGCATTATTGTTAGCCTTGCCCTTTTCTCCAAATTTTCCCTAAACATTCCTATATACTTGGTGGGATTTGTTTCCTACTCTGTTGTTTAGATGATCTCCAACAAGGACCATTTTTTCCATTTTTTTTTTGAACCAGATTTAAGGATCCTAAAAAAGATATAACATGGTACATTTTTTTTTTTTAATCTCCTGTTAATAAACTCTTCTTTATATTACCTTCCTTATACTTTGAACAAACAGGATGTTCTTTGAGAATACAAGAGCATCAATCCTGAATTCTTTATAAAATAGACCCAAAAATCTGGTATAGTGCAGAATGTATCCCAGGATCTTCTAATGAAAGACCCACCTTTTGCATACATGCCATTTTAACTTTGAATGCTTATTTATAGAGAGATCAAAAAAGTTACCACATTTCCCCAACTTGAAACAGAGTGAGTATTGTGAAAGTTTGATCTTTATTAATGTAAATGGTAGTATTTTGTCATCTATATCTCTCTCTCTCTCTCTCTCTCACTCACTCACTCACTCACTCACTCACTCACTCACACACACACACACACACACACACACACACACACACACACACACACACACACACGTTAACTTTACATCTATACAAGATGAACCAAAAATTTTATCCGAACTTGTGGATGATCCACATTATTACTGATAATTTAGAAAGGTAAAACAACAGTCTCTTTCAAAAGTTACATGAATCACTTTCTATCCATTTGTTAACTACCTTTTTTGAGTTGTCATGTCATTTATACTGAACATTTTGTATACCTAAACAATATTTTTTTTTTGTCTCTGTTTGTGTGTTGTTTTCTCTCTGTCACAAATACCTCTTAAAATCCTTGAAGGATATGATTGATTTCATGATTGCTTAGCAAAACCAGAATTCATCAAGGGGTGCTTTTGGGAAAAGCTATATGACTAGAAGGAAACCTTAGTGTAGTCTTTTAAGTAATTTGAAGAACCAACTGGGGCTTCTGACCTAATGTCCAATCTTCACCTTTTTGTGGTGCACACTGTGAATGAATGAGATTGGTTTGGCAATTTGGTATTTAGCTGACCAAATTGTATTCTTACTGGCTTAAACCACAATGCAAATTGATGTACATCATGACAGAATTTCATGCTGCCTGGGACCAATGCCTGGTTATACATGGTCCCATTGTTTTCATCAGGAAACTAGGATGAACAGCACAAATGTTAGTTACTGGAACAAATCCCAGAACACATCCCAACTCAACATCACCAAAGTTTAAGATTGGTATTATCAATGTAAGAAGCATCAGTGGGAAAGAAAGAAATGAAACTAGCAGAAGAATTTTATAAGTACCAGATCGACATAATTGGCATGACTGAAATAAAGAAGACAAAAATAGGTGAGATCTTTCTAAACAATAAATACAAAATGTTACATTCAGGCAATAAAATCAGGGAAAAGGAGGAATAGCTATAGTATTCAAAACTAAATACAGGGATAATTTTCTTGAATTGGAATGAGAATGGGGAACTGGACAATGAGACTTATTTGCGCTTATGGTCCCACAGAAGATTCTACTAAGAAAGAAATGGATGAATTTTTTGAGGCATTAAAGGAGGCAGCTGGCTCAATGAAAAAAAGGAAAAGTTGGTCCTTGGAGATCAAAGCAGCAGAGTAGGAAATGAATACTAGATATATAGAAATGTTTTGAGAAAATTTGAAGAAAAGCACAATAATAATAATGGTAAGTCTTTCTTTCTTAATCTTTCCCTCTTTTACCTTTGTGGTGTCGAGGGTTCCTATTCTTTATAACCGCAACTGTTATATGAGGATAAGGTGGTTGGTACTATGCCTCCAATAATGGTAAGTGCCTACTGGATTTTTGTTCAGGAGATGGACTGGTTATTAGTAACGCCATGTTCCAACATAAAAACGTGCACAAGTTCATATGGAGAGAAGATGCAAGAAAAAAGAAATGTCTCATTGACTATGTTATAGATTATAGTGATGTTTTCCCACTGGTTAAGGACACAATGTACACAGAAGATATGAAATATCCTATTTCCTGTAGTGAAGTGATCACTACAGGAAAACCCCACTTAACACTAATTAGATATGCATGATAATCAGTTAGCACAATTGAGTGAAATTATACTATTTCCCACTTTAAGTGACTGATTAATCAGTTAATGCGATTTTTTTACGTTATGCAGAATTTTATGTTACGTGAAATTTTTTGTCGCCAATCTGCAACGAGCGGAAAAGCTGGAAGTTATTAAGAGACGTGAAAGTAGGGCTAGTAATGCAATGATTATGCAAGACCTGGGATACAGCGAGTCTGCAGTTTGGAGTATGTTAAATAAGAGCAAAGAATACAAAGAACAAGGAAAGGTTGCTACTGCTTCTTTAAGCATGCAGATCATCTGAAATAGAAGCCATTTAATGATCGAGATGGAGCATCTTCTATCATTCTGGATTGAGGATTATAATCAAAAATGAATGCCTCTCAGTACAGGGAATATTCAGGCAAAAGCTCTCACTATTTTACCTCATTGAAAGAGATCAAATTTCAAGAGGAATGTGAAAGCTTTATTGCAAGTTTAGGATGGTTTGAACATTTTAGAAATTGAACTGGACTGCATAACATAAGAATCATTGGGGAATCTGCTAGTGCTGATATACATTCTGCGTCCAAGTTTTGTGAAGAATTGCAAAGGATAATTCAGGAGGGTGATTATGATGATTGGCAAATATTCAGTGTCAGTGGTCTCTTTTGGAAGCATATGCCAACAAAAACTTTCCTAGCTAAAACTGAAGCATCTCAACCAGAATACAAAGTATCTAAAGATTGTCTTACATTCTTATTAAGAGGCAATGCAAAAGGCGACTTTAAACTCAAGCCTATGTTAGTTTATCGTGCAAAATTCAAGATCTAACATTTTGAAGAAATTAGCACACAATTGGAAAAGAACTTGGATTTAATGAACTGGATAATCAAGATGTGAGAAACTTACTCGATTCTCATTCAGAACAGTTAAGCGAGAATGATCTCCTTCAACTAGAAGAACAGCATGCATATGAAGAAGAAGATAAGGAGTGTGAACAAGAAGAGAATGTTATGACTAAGAAGCTAACTACAAAAGAACTTGAACTTGTTTTCAATCACATTGAGTATGCTAAGGAAATTTTGTTTGATGCTATGATCCTATTATGGAACGAAGCTTTGAAGTCGCTGAAATCTTGATAAAGCGATTGCCAGTTATCGCAGATTCCATGATAAGATGAAAAAGTCAAGCATGATTCAAACATCTTTACTTAATTTTTTTGTAAAAAAGTAATTCAATCAAATGTTTAGACATTAAATAAAAATTTAATAATTTTTATTAACTTTGATGATTTTATCCTCTAATATAGGTTATACTGCATTTTTTTTTCTATATATACGCTACCTGATGGATGAATTATAATTATTCCTATTGTTTATTGCATTTGCTTAATGCGATTTCACTTAGTGTGCATTAATTGATGGATTAATTAATCACGTTAAGTGAGATTTTCCTGTATTTAGTTTTGAGTGGAATAAAATTATATATATCTTATTGAAAAGAAGAGTGTGTAAAACTTTAAAACAAATCAAAGTTGAGCAGCTTTCAGAGGTGAACTGTAGACTCAAATACAAACATCATTCAAAAAAAAAAAAAAAAATGAAATTTTGAAAACACGAACCAAACCTTGAGAATTCATAGGCAAACCCTGAAGAAAACATTGATTGATTCAGCCAGAGAGATATGTAGTGAGGTTGTCTGTAAGGATATAAAAATCAGAACTCCATTGTAGACTCAGGAAGTTAACTGGCAAGTAAGTCAGCTGGTATTCTTTTACAGAAATAAAAAAATAAGCTAAATTAAATTAGCTAAACAAAGTCATGGGAATACTTTGGTAAGAACATAGAAAATATATATCAAGAAAATGGCAAAATATTCTGGAATCTATTGAAAAAACTTAGAAATGGAGAAAAGAGTACCATAAAAGGAATCGAAGATGATAAAGGTGACATGAAAGTTGAAGATGAATACATTATAGATGTCTGGAGTAGTTACTTTGAAAGATTTCTAAATGAAACAAGCACTGCCAACACAGTGTGGGGAAAACTCCTAACAGGGATGCAGTCAGGAATACATATCCATCCTTGAAGTAGAAAAAGTCATCATAAACCTAAAATGTGGAAAGACAGCTGGAGTAGATGATAATTGACCAGAAATACTCAAATATGGAGATATAAAAGTTAATGCGATGTGCGCATTTCGGTTCCCAGATTGCGTTGCTTTCATGGTGACTTGTACGTTTGTAGCAGTGTTGTGACACCAGTAACATGTTGTGATGTGATTTTACATTCACAGTGCTGTATTGAAATCGTGAACAAGGATCATACACAAATTGTGAAATCACATTCACACTTCTACCAAGTAACAGTTGTTACTCGTGAATTATTAGATATCAGTGAATAAACCACAGTTCCTGAAATATTGCTTCACTAGCTTGCAGTGTTAGTGTTCGTAGTCGCAATTCAGAAGCACATGGTATATTGCAGAATTTCTGCTACGTAATTTAGCGTGTGGTAGTCGCTTTAAAGTTGAGTGGTGAATGTTCCATGTTAGTAACATGGAGAAAAAAGAGAAAATGTATTTCGGTAGAAGAAAAGATGGCAATTCTGTGACGTGTTGATTGGCATGCTGGAACACATGTGCAATTAGCAAAAGATCTTGGACTCTCCGTGTCCACTTTGAACATGATAGTAAAAAATAGGTCAATGCAAAGCAATCTTGCGCTATGTCAAAAAAACGAAAATATATCCGGACATCGACATACGATGAATTGGATAAACTTGGGCAGAGTGGTTTGTTTCTACTAGAGCGTCAGTTATTCCATTTGATGGTATTATACTCTGAGCAAATGGATGGATTGATCATTTCAAGACTCGTCACAATATTGTATAATCAAGTGTGTGGAGAAAGTATTAGTGTTGCAGGGGAAACTGTAAACCAGTGGAAACGTGAACTAAAGACTATTATTCAGGACTACGAACCGAAAAATATTTTCAATGTTGTAAACATTGAAAATATTTTATAACATTCTGCCAAGTAAAACGTGTTTTAAAGGAGAGAAGTGTCGCAGTGGAAACTCAGTAAGCAGAGGGTAACTGTTTTGCTAATGGTCAATGCTGATGGATCAGAAAAATTACCTCCACTGGTAATCAGTAAATTTAAAAAGCCAAGGTGTTTTAAGAACGTGAAAAATCTGCTTGCTAAGTATGATGCCAACAGCACAGCATGGATGATCAGCAGCATCTTCACATCCACCATGTATGCTCTGGATGCTAAAATGGGGGCAAATCACTGCAAATTACTGCTACTGCTGGACAAATGTTCTGCACACCCTGAAGATCTGCAGCTCAGAAACATTAGATTAGTGTTCTTTCTCCCTAATTGTACAAGCGAGCTTCATCACATTAGATCTGGGCATCATTTATGCATTTAAATGGAAATATAGAAAAATGCTTGTTGAAAAAGCTATGTTTATGCATGATAATGGTATGGACCCAAAACAAATGATATCAATCCTTGATGCCATGCATTATGTGGCCAAAGCATGGTTGCATGTTACTCGTGAAATCATATCCAACTGTTTCTGGAAGGCAGGAGTTACATTTTTGGAAGAGGAGGAACAACTACAAGAGGAAGAAGAAGAAGATATGTCAGAGCCCAACAACTGGTATGTGATGGATGAGTCTTCCTCATTTCAAGACTTTGTTGATGTTGGTGTGATCACATCAGTGGTACCAAATGTAGAAGACATCCTTTCCAACTATCTTGGTGAAGAAGAAGAGGAAGAAGTGGTTGAAGAAGACTGTGATCAAGAAGCTACCATCCTTACTAGTAAAGAAGCAGTGGAAGCTATCTCTGTTTTGAAACAGTATATTTCAAGTGCATCAGGATACGATGGGGCATTTAATGCCTTATACACTGTGGAGAGGCAGGTGGAACTTATGAGTGCAGAAAAAGCAAAAACAATCAACAATTAAAGATTTTTTTTAAATAGATAAATGTAAGTAATTGTAAATCAATTTATTTTCAGTTATTAAATTTTGTAATCTAGTATGTAGAGTCACATACTAGCAGTAAGTCATCTTTTAGTCTTTTTTAAAATGTTTTTTACATTTCCTGCTATTTGCACTTTTTCCCATCAGCCCCCCTGGAAAGTGTAAAAAAGGGGTTTTACTGTATGTAAGTGTACTTGAGAAATGACTAAGCAAACTTGGGGAAGGGATGCTCTGTGAAGATCAAGCTGGATTCAGGTGAACCAATCAAATTTTCACTTTAAAGATATCAAGTTGAGAAATCGTGAGAATATAACAAGGATTTGTATTTAAGTTTCATAGATCTGGAAAAGGCATATGACAAGGTGTTAAGAGGAAAGCTCTTCAAAATGCTACAGTTATATTGTGTAAATGGAATATTATGTCAAGCAATACATAGTCTCTGTTTAATATGTAAGTTGGCAGTTAGAATTCTAGGAGGTACAGAAAGATGGTTTAAAGGTAAAATCAGGTGTGTGACAAGTGTGCACATTATCTCCACTATTATTCATTATCTAATAAGGATAGTGGTATTAAATCTGATATCAAAATTGGTAATGTTAATTATACCTTTCTACTTTATTGGCTGATGCTTCTGAATAAATCCAGTCTAAGTCTGCAAGATTCCCTGACTAAATTGAATAACTGTTGTAATAAATTTGGTATGAAAATGAGCATTAAAAAGACAAAGACAGTGAAAATAGGCAGAAACATTGAAAATAACTGCTGTAACCTTGAATAGTGAAGCTATAGAATCAAGTAAAATATTTCAGCTACTTAAGCACAATTTTTTGAAGATAGCAAATTAGTAGACAGCAAATTAGTAGAATAGACAGCAGAATTAGTAAAGCTGGTATAATATGGAGTTTGCTGAATAAATTTATTTGGAATGAGAAAGAAATTAGTCAAAACACTAAATTAGCTGTATACAAGACAGTCTTCAAACCAGCTTTAACTTAAGGATCTGAGAGCTACGTTAGAAATAAAACACTTGATTAAAGACTAGACCTCTGATATGAGAGTTCGGAGAAAGATTAGTGGAGTGAATAGATGGCATCAACGGTAGTATTACATCAAAAATGAGGATATTAGGAAAGAATTCAGCATTGTTAGCATTCTGGAATGTGCTAGAGCTTAATCTCAGGTAATATGGTCACTTAAACAAAATGGGAGAGAAAAGATTAGCAAAACAAATGTTCTTTGCCAAGTTGTCAGAAAAAGATGCAGAGGAAGACCAAGATCTGGGTGGATTGATATAGTAAAAAGTGCCTTATATAATATTCTGTACACCCACTGAGGGTATATATTAGGAATTTGATTACGATTGGTTTATTTAATTGGTATTTTTGCTTCTTTGAATACAAAATATTTCACATTCACACCAAAAGCAGTGTCTGGCATTATGTATTGCATTTAATTGGTCATGAGATTTTAAAAAAATATATTTTTAACCTTCTTAGACTCAAATTTTGTTAGACTTCTGTGAATGTTTTTTAAAATTGTGATTAATTTGTAATTAACTATTTTATAGTTATTCATTATATAATTATTTATATACAGGTACACCACCGATTTTTTGGAAACGGATGGTCCAGCACCCCCTTTAGTCCGGACAAAATTATGAAATTACACCTGAAATTTCCGCGACTTTCTGACTAGTTCACTGGGCTGCCACAGATGGCATTGTGTGTGATACACTCGCGTAATTATTTACATCTGCAGTTGGTGACTATACCTTGATTCTGATCGATTCTTAGCTTTCATTTATCCCTAAATAGAGCCTTTAAGCAAGGTTCAGTTCATGAGGGAGATTATTCATGAGTTGCTTGTATATTCAAAAACTGTTAAAGTAGGGAAAGATCAAAATACATTAAACAATTTTACTTCAAGATGTTCTTTTCCCCTTACAACATCAAAGATCTATGATGAATCAGTTAGCTATGCAACAGTAATCCGGGACGCCCTTAACTGCGAGACTTTTTTCATTAGCTGTACAATCCCAGTAAAATTCTAAATTTTTCTACTTGGGAAGCAGTTTGTAACATTCTTTGTAAGTGCAGCGATTAATGAACCTGTTTTTATTTATACTGTACCAATAAACCTGTATCATTTCTATCAGTATTGGCATATGTATTTCATTAAATCATTTATTTCACATTTAATGCCTGTTTAATTGATAATCCTGTTTCATTGATATTTATAAACTTGTATATCATTAATAATCATGTATTTCATTTAATCACTTAAAATTCACATTTAATATTTAAGTTTGTAGTGATCCACAATGTTTTAAAGATATGGGGGGAGGTGTAATTAGTGAGTCAGATTGGGTACTCATGAATTATTATTACGTAACTTCTGCTGCCCTGGCGAAATGGCTAATCTGACAAGGCTCAGGAATCAAAGGTGCCAGAAAATTGGTGGTGTATATGTATTTTTAAAATAAATACTGATTAGTTATAATTAAAAAAATTATTTTATTATTATATTGTAAGTATGAGATCAGTAACCCATCTTATTGATTGATTTCATTTTGATAAAATTTGTGTGTGTGTGTGTGAGAGAGAGAGTGTGTGTGTGTGTGTGAGTGAGTGAGTGATTGTCACTACCTATAAAACCACATGGGTTAAATTTGCAGGTTAGGGTCATAACACAAGTATCATTTAAGTGTTTCTGGTTTCTTTCCAATATATTCATATACCTCAAAATCATTTCTAGTTTTCCCCAAACTAATAACTCGTGTATTATTCGGCTAAGAAACAATATGGGATGTAATATCCCTTAACTTAAATAAGTTCATGTCACCGAATTGAAGCCTTTGGCTCTTCATATAATTAGTAATGTATTAGGACACCTTCTTGGCAATTCTCATAGAAGGGATGCAAGTTCTGTTTGCTACAAACTTGGTATTAACTAGGTCTACCTACTCACTGATGAGACCTCAATAAAGGTCGAAACCGGTCTGGGTAGTGATCTTCTCTCATAATGTAGAACAGTAATACAGCTCCTAGGAGCTAAGTTCACATTATGGATAAATACCAAGAATAGTGATCAGAGCTTGCTCCACCCTTACTATGAGTTGCCTCAGCTTGCACTACCAAATGGGTCAGGTGCTGCACTATCCAGGTATTTGCTTATGCTTGGAATCGCCGAACTTTATATAGTTTCTATATTCAGCATGAAACTCTTTGAGTTTCTTATTCGGCTAAGAAACAATATGGGATGTAATATCCCTTAACTTAAATATACAAACATAATTATTTACTCAAAGAAAACCATTTAATTTCAGAAATTTAAAAAAATCCAACAATAACAAGCAAAAGCAAAGGAAACAGATTTCTTTACCAATCCTCTCAACAATTAAACAACTATAGCTTTTTTTACTACATTTTGTAAGCAACAAACAAAGGAAACAAATTCCTTTGGTAATCCTGTTTAGTATTAATGAACTATAACTTCCATTATAGTCACTTAAGGAATCTTCTTATTCTTGCTCAAAGTTAACACTCCTTACAAATAAAGAGACTCATTCTACCCCTGTAGCTTCATTATAAATAATTCTCAGGAATGTTTACCTATTCCAGAAAGATAAACACGAAGAGAAAATACTTAAACTGTTTGCCTTACAGTTCTCTAAACATAATCTTCATTGCAGGAATTCCAATCCTTTCCTTGCCTGAATTCTGAATAATAGTTTTCTTCTTGTCTTCAGTATTCTGTACACACACATGCTATAAGAACACTATTTGGAAAAAACGTACAGCTTTCTGTTTGAAATAAAATGTTCTGTCATGATTTCATCTTTTGATTGGAACA
The DNA here is from genome assembly GCF_054136105.1 of Typopeltis vanoorti. Lineage (NCBI taxonomy): Eukaryota > Metazoa > Arthropoda > Arachnida > Uropygi > Thelyphonidae > Typopeltis > Typopeltis vanoorti. The sequence continues at coordinate 47,183,028 of NC_143564.1, read as the reverse complement.
AATACAAAGTTAAATAAACAAACAGTAGAAAAACCTCATACTGGAATTTTTATTTCCAAACTTGAAATCCTATACAGTGCTTAGAAAGAAGTGTACAGGATCTCAAGTGAGCAGACACCTTCATAGGCAAGGGACATCATGTCATGTAATGAGTTATGTGTTCGTAGTTGGTATGAATTAGAGGAATATGATGCTCCCAAGTCAGTGCAACTGTGTCCAGGTGAAATGGCTGCTAGAAGGAAACTTATGGAGTTTGAATATATTATATATATATTCTAAGGATTATGATTCTATATATTCTAAGGGTTATGAGCGAGCATAAGGAGCAGATTCTTTGCATGGAGAGTGGTTAGTGAATGGAATCTGTTGCTTGACACTGTGATGAATGCAGGTACTCTGAATGAGTTTAAAGCACAGTGTGATGGGCTTTGTGTGTGTAACAGTGTATGTCTCCCGTGATGAGCCTTTTGACTCCATGGAGGTCTGGTCTTAATAATAATAATATCTTTTTTGTTCTCTCATCATGAATTCGTTCACACATCTATGTTGTTGGAACCAAACACATGGTCCATATTCCAAAGTGAAATCTAGCAGGTAATTACCATTATTATTATTAGCTTTGCTCTTTTCTCCAAATTTTCTCAATCTTTTTGTTTGTTTGATATTATTCATTGTATAGAAATTATGGAGACAAAAACATACATTAGACCAAATACTTATAAAAATAACCCTTGATGTTTCAACCTGTATATCAAGGTCATCATTAGGAATACATGAACTGAAATACAAGCTACATTACAATACACATAAGTAAGCTGTAGTATAACTGTTGTTAACCATTTACACTAGCCTGACCTTCGGTGTGGGAAAGAAGAGTGGAAGAGTAAAAATGAAATTTAAAAACAAAACTGTTTTTAAATGTGTTTTTGTGCCCTAATTTTTACACATTGAATGCTAACTACTGTGAAACCATGAGAGAAAGATGTCTGATATTAATATTCTACACTAGTGCTAGTGTTTGGATCTCCAACAAGAACTAGCTTTTTGTTTTTGTTAGCAGCTGCCTAAGAATTAGACAAAAACATTTTACTTCTTTCTTACTAGCTTCGTCTCTTGGATCATAGGCACAAATATGTCTTGTTCACTTTCCCATTTTGAAATTTGCAACATAAAAATAGTTGAAATTTTTCCTATTCAAAATTTTCCCTTTTAAGTTTTGCATTTAAAGTTTAAATACTTTGGTTCCTCTTTCTTTTCTGTGGTTACTATTTAATAGTATCTCACCTATTTGGGTCTGGTTTGTTTTGGAAACATCAGTTATGTTGATATGGTATGTCTAATTTTTCTGTTAGTATTAATTCTTTTGTGTTGATACTCTCGATGATTATGGCATCTGTCTCCAATTTTCTGGAGTTTGAAGTCCTTGTGATTGTTGACTTCTCACTGTTGATCCAGTTTTCTCGACAAAAACAGCAAGGCCTTGTTTAATCAAGCAACATCCCAGCCAGCATGCAATGTACTGTACTGTTGTTACAAATTCAGGTGGTTAATACTGTAATTCATAATGTTATTACTTGCTATTTATAAAGCTTGCTTGGTTACTGTGCCTTTGAAATACCGTTATTCTAATTAGTAGTGCGCGCTTTTTCTCTCGTAACCTTCCTTACTTATTCTACTGTGTACTATGTTTATCCACCTTCCGTATTTACTAGTCATATGCCTATGAAGACTGGAAAATTTATTTGTAAGACTGCGCCACCAGTATTATTTATATCAGCAGAAGACTTAGTAATACGTCTGGTAGATCTCCCTCCCTCTCTTACTAGCATGAGTTCCTTCAACAAAGTTTATATAAACAGTCTTGGTTCTTAAGTACTTAAACTGCACTTTTATTACCTTAGTTGTTTCTCGCTCACAAGTCCGATTTTTTTAGGAACAGTGCAGTTGTAAAATAAAAAAAATCAGGCAGCACTCTATTTGCATATAAATAAAACACATTTAATTACAATAATAATAAAATACATTAAATAAGCGATAGGGAGGTTACTCTTCTCCACCTATCCTTTATGCCTTTGGTATATAGAAACAAACTTTCCCTTTTCAAATTTAAATGACTATACAATATATATAATTACTCTGTTACTTCTCTGCTTAAAAAAAAATAAATTGCCAAGACTGATTTACTCATAAAGGGATTAGCTAGCTATGGCAAGTTATCTTACAATTAATATTCCAGTTAACAACACTTCAGAGGACTCTAGAGATTAGCTAGTTATGGCAAGTTATCTTACAATTTATATTCCAGTTAACAACAAATCAGAGGACTCTCTTATAGATATTTCTTATTACTATTTATTATCAGTTCATCTATGATATATGTCCTAGATTACAAAAAAGAATGTACATTAGAGATTTGGACACACTTACGGAGGCTCTTTGTCATGACACCTTCCATAGGCCCTTCATCAAAGTCACTATGGTTTTTCTATCATCACAGGCCTTAGGTTTCTGTCCGGAGAGTCTTGTTTCAGGGGGGCGCTTCGTCAGAATATTTAGCGGGTCTTGGACTGCAATCTTCCCGGAGCTCAAAAGTTCAGGCAAGAGGTTTCAGCATTCAGGCTTGAAGATCGTTCTGTGGCTTTTGGCTTCCGTTGACTTCCCGCAGCACTTGGCATCGGCTGTTCTCCCAATTTTTCTCTGGCTCTCTTAGGTAACAGTCCTTTGCCACTGCTCTCTCGGTAACCAGATCTCGGCTCTCCTCTGTCAGCAACTGGACCTGGACTCTCCTCTTTTGGCAACTGGACCTGGTTCTCTGCCGATAACTACTCTAGTTCTCTGCCGGAAACTGCCTACGTTCTCTTCTGGAGACTGCCTCCCGATGTTCGGCTCAGTCCTCTTATTTTCCCTTCTCTGCACCTTGCACCAAGGGTTGTAAACCCCGAAGAAATTGGCAGTTCTCCTTGATCCTTTTGTTAAAGCCGGCCCGTTCTTTTTTCTCCTCCGTGCGTTCTTCTTGCCTTGTCTTGTCGGGCAGCAGAAACTTCTCTAAAACTAGCGGACCTCTTTGATATTTTCCTTGTCTTGTTGGGCAGCGGAAACTTCTCTAAAACTAGCTTTGAAGGTGTTCATGCGCAGAGCTTACAAACAACTTTCTCACACACTTCATCATAAACAACTTTCTTATGCCCTCATATAGAGCTATTATACAAAACTTCCGATGGCAAAGCATTGCCTTTGTTTTTGACATTCTTAAACTTTTAAAACAGTAAATACAATCAATTCCCATAGGGTTATTTACATTAATCTTTAATATAAAATACATAGAGACAAACAAGGTTATTTTTGTAACAGTTCTCATGAGGTTTGACCTCTGTAAAAATTGATGTAAAGCGTTTTGATATTTTTAAACTACAATCAAGTTTTACAATAATAATTTGAGCTGAGTGGTTAGGGAAATGGATTTGTCTTCTGAGTGATAGCAAGAGGGTTTCTCTTTCAGGTAGATAGCAAGGTGAGGACATAATAATAATAATAATTTGTTTTTTGTTTAGACTTTATTAAAGTCTCAGTAATGCTAAACGGTAGCACAATTTAATATAAACATTTATGTGTACAACACATAATTTAACCATTTAGAGAGGTTCAAAAACTTACTCAGCTTCAGAGAGCACCCTACATTGAGCAATTCTTTATGGTAACTTCAGTTAATAGCGTTAAACATTACAATATAGGTTCATCTTAGAAATCATTTAGGTTCATCATTTCATCAATAGCCAACTCTACCATTACTTAGAGGGCTCACTAATTAATCAGCAACCACCAGTACGGGTTCTACCATTCAGGACCCACAGCTGACCTCGTAGCTTATATCACCCATCACTGGACATGTGCCATGGAAAGTTGAAAGAAATTTGTGCTGTCATCCTCAACATTTCCAAAGCTTTTGACCATGTGTAGCAGAATGATCTGCTTAACAAATTACTATCCTTTTTGTCTCCCTGCCACCCTCTGCTATTGGATAGGCAGCTTTCCCTCTGGTCATGGTAGATGGCCCCCTCTCTTCAAGCTTCACCATCAATGCTGGTGTGCCTCAAGGCTTTCTCTTATCACCTAATCTTTCTCCTGTTCATAAATGGCCTACTCACAATCACCACTAATCCTATCCACAGATTTGCAGACTATAGTACTCTCTACTCATTTAACAAAACTATTACAGTAGTCTTGACATTCCATGCTACAAGATCATCCATAATCAGTGCCTTAAACATTGATCTATATGAGGACAACCTTGTCATGTTTAATGCCACCAAAACAGTCTTGACTTTTCTCTGCAAAAGAGATATCATCTCATCTATCCTTACTCTCATTAATACACACATCACCAGACAAGATCAGATCTCTCTTCTTGGACTAATGTTTGTCTGCAGTCTCTCCTGCCATTCACACAATAGCTTCCTCTGCATCCTTTCATTCAAGAGGCTATTTTACACCCAACCAAATCAGAAATCTATTCTTGCTTAGAATACTTCTCACGTGTTCGGAGTGGTGCACGTGAAAACTTCCCTCGAAATCCTTGATACTGTTCAGGGGCGATCGATTAGGCTCATAAATGATTCCCCCCCCTCCTAGAGCTCCACTTCATCCTCTATTTCACAGAAACAGTGTTTCAGCACCATGTCTATTCTACAAGTACGTCGATGGTCACTGCTCCAGTGAATTGGCAACCATCATTCCTCCACTTTCTGTTGCAGCTGTTAATACAAGAGCAGCAGCGGCCCAAGGATCCCTTTACTGTGCAACTGCAAACACACTGAATCTGCTTCGCTTCTTCCTCTTTTATCCCATCCACCTTTGTTCTCTGGAACAGACTTCCTCATGAAGTATTCTCAAACAATTACAACCTTCAAAAAAAGGCATCAGTAAACTTCTATCTCAGTCCTCATCTGCACCCTACTTACGGTACTGATATGCTTAGGTTTCTTGACCTCTTGTGTATAGGATCAATATAAAAAATCAAATTGCTTATCAAATAAATGTTAACTAACCTTAACACATTGTTTGCTTACTGTGAAGAAATTTAATTCATTTCATATCCATGTATGAACCTTCCATGAACAAAACTCTCCTTATATTCTAGGCTATAATTATAATCATTTCATGAAATAACAATCATCATAAGATTTTATAGTCTATTAATTACAAAATTCAACTCAACATTACATGCTGTTACACATATGAAATGCTATCCAGAAGTTCAGGGAATTTGAATAGTGCACATGAACTGGCTGTAGTACAGCCTTCTCCTTATACTAAGCATTATTTTGTTTAGTTTTCAGCACAACACTTTAAACAGGATGGAAAAAATTTGAAACTAAACATAACCACAATTTATTGAATATGATATGCTGTGTTATGTTAATTTTAATTGTTATCAGTAAACTGTATTTCATTTACACAGATACATGTTTGCAGATGCATTATTACAATCAGAGTGGTAATCAGAAAGTTTGTTTTAATGAATTCTCCATACTAGCACTTCACAGTATAAACAACACCAAGAGAGGAAAAAATAAATTTATTTCATAAACCTACTAATATTTCACTAGTGTTCTACCCAGCATCTTCTGAGTACAAATTGTAACTGTGATAAGTACACAAGCATCAAACTAAATCAAACCCAGCATCTTCTGAGTACAAATTGTAACTGTGATAAGTACACAAGCATCAAATTAAATCAATGGAAATAATTCAGGTAACTAAAAATCATTGTAACTAAAACAGAACTAATGTTCCTAATAACATTGTGTCCTCCATGGGCCAGATAACCATAAAGTTAATTTGGAGAAGTCAGGCTGTCTAGTTTTAGAATAACTCTCTCCTAGATCTTTGGCAAATTAATGCAGCCATATTTGTTGAGGTTGGGGAGATGCTTCCAAAATAGTCTCATGCCTGTAGCAACATTGTGTGGAGTACTCATGTTTTTTTCCATTTAATCTTACATGAAGGAGTATTCAGAGCATGATATGCTAGTCCCAACTTGCTATACAGATGATCATGAATGTAATTTTGGTGTTATTCAAGGCATATGTTAACTACTCTACCAGTCTGTCTATAGGAGGCTAAACTGCAGGCACACAAAATTTTATACACTCTAGGATGTGCAAGACGAAGCTGATCTTTAGAAGAATGGGCGAAGGTAGCGAGCTGAAAAGAGTTTTTTCAGCTCGCTACCTTTTCAACATTACATGCTGTATGAATGTAATTTTAAAAAGTGGCATGGAGATTATATTTGCAGACAACTTTAACTATCTTTTCTGATGTACCTGTAATACATAGGATGGGAATAGTTTTGCCATGATCCTGTGTGTTGGTTGCAGAAGGAATGGGGGGGGGTATATGTAGTATTTTATCTGTTTTATTTATATAGACTAACCATTGTCTAAATAGGTATTGTGAGATCGCCGAGCTCAGTTTTAAGGGCTGTCTCATTTGAACAAATAGCCCTGGCTTGGTGTGAGTAAGTGTTTTCAGGATGCTGTACTGCTGGTTGATGTCCTGTATATGTGGGTTTCTGTGAATGAAAAAAAAAAAGGATAGTGAGCTATTAGGAAGTCATGTCACTAGTGTATCTGAAAGTGGGGGGGGGGGTATTGTTACTCTCTTTCTCTATCCTGAAGTTTATTTTAGGACACTAGCTATTGAGATGTACTAAAAATCTAAAAAATTTTTTAAATTTATTTTTAATTAATTAATTTTTCACTTTCTTGGTGGTTGTTTATACCATGAAGTGTTATGAATAATCAACAACACCTAAGCTTTTCCATCTGTATATTATTTTAATCAGATTTGTGACATCACTAAGCTATTTCGAGTATAGTTTATAAGAAATGCTCTGAAGTGATCATGAGTGGTAAAGAAGAAAGATATGAGATATGTCTGAAACTTATTTTCTTAATTGTTCAGTTTTTAATGGTGTCCATATTTCCCTCTCATTATTATTGTAAATCCTCTAATTGTTGCCTTTGCTACTAACAGCTGCATCATTATAAACTTTCCCATCTTTGTTGCCCTTTCACTGGTAAATTTATAGCATGTGTTTTCATTCTTTAATATTTAATATAAAATTTGTTTTGCATATTATAAAGAACTCTTGAAGCATAATACTTAATTTTTATTTATGGTATACATTATGCATATCCATATGCTTTTTTAAGGAAAACCATCCATGAGAGGTCGTTCAGCCTATTATAAACTGGTACCATGAATGGGCAATAAGGAACTTGTCTACATTTGACCTGCAAAGTGGATTGTATTCCTTAAAAACATGTAGTGGGCGATTGTTCCAGAGGGTATCAGTGGAAGGGATGAACAAAGAAGAGAAATTTGTTCTGTGGATTTGGAGTTAAATTGTGAGAGGGTGTTGATTGGATGCTGTGCACATTTGGATGGATTTGACAGAGGGTTTGGGAATTATTGATGCTAATTCTGATGAACAGCTGCCATAGAAGTATATTTATAGATGATGCAGGCTGTGAAAACTGTGAATGCCTGTGTGAAAGTTAGTGGAGTGTATTAGTGAAAGAGGGAGGGGGGGGTCATCAGTCCATCTAACTGCAGCTTTCTGTGTAGAATCCAGCAATTTTAGGGAGCTCTTATGGTCACTATCCCACATGTGAGAGCAGTATTTAATGGTTGGGTGGGATTGTGATTTTGTATAGAGTTATAAGCTGTTTGGAGTTAAAGTAATGTCTTGAGCAAAAGAGAAAACCTAATTTTTTTCGATTCAGAGGAGGCAGTATTTGTGATATGATTGTGCCAAGAGAGAGATTTGAGATTAGCGTTATCCCAAGAAGGTTGATCTTATTTGAATAGAGATTTGGGTATTATCAAGGGAGAGTGTGAGTAAAGGGTTCTTATTTGTGAGAAATAATGCAGAGCTATGTTTTACTAGCATTAAAGTTGACAGGGTTATCCAAACCCCATTGAATGTTTTGAAGATCAGAATTTAAGGCAGTAGAGATTAAATTACTGCAGATTGCAGTGATTTTTGTGCTTTGCAAGGTTTGTCAAATGAAAAGGAGTGCAGTGTGATGTCATCAGCAAAATTGTGTACTGGATTGGCAATCAGCTGCAGTAGATGATTTATATATAGAAGGGAGAGGGTAGACAAAAGAACAGAGCCTTGTGGAATCTCATCATTCATTGTTTAGTTAGAAGATAGGGAGTTATTCTCCATCACTTAAAGTCAGTATCCAGTCAGACATACATAGCTCATGGCAAAAACATGATGTTAAAAAAGATAATCATGATGTCATTATATATTAACAGAATTGAAGAATTTAAAATATTTTAAGTTAAAACTTTGATGGAAAACACAGATCTAATCCAAGAAGTTGGAAAATTAAAATAAAAGTTAAAAGTTGTATTATAATTGACAAATATGTAGTGTAGGGCCAATGTTTCTAAATTCTAAATGTTTCTAAATTGGTTTCTGCAAGTCACTATATTCAACAAATTCAGTAGACGTCATGAAATTGGCCAGGAGATCCTTTGGATGGACTGGCTGCCTATCGCTGTTGCTCATTTAGCACCACCCAGGGGACACGTATAGCTTTAGGATCACTATGGACGCGAGCAACGCCAGTCAGAAAAAGCTGGCTACCCAATTACAGGTTGGGGGGCAGTCTGAATGATGAAGTTTACTTAATTTACCTTTATGACATACTCAATTGAAAGTTTGAAGATATCAAGGGTAACTAGTGGCACCTGTGAATAAGTTACTCTAAACTTGTGCTCCACATTTCATTGTTATTGTAAGCGTTTTTTGCTCAAATTAACCAATAAATGGGAATCACAACAGCAGGTACTAAGAAGCTGATTACTTCTGCACAACCTTTAAGTATAGTGTATCAAGTCAGTTATCTTTTCAGTTAAAAATCAGCCACTTACGAGTGCCCACTATACCTGCCATTTGAAGCAAAGATGACAGTAACAAAGCCCTGTGATAATATAAAATGCCGCAGCTGTAAAATTGATGCTACTGATAAGAAAAAGGATATATGTGATTTCTGTTGCTACTGGGCTGCATGCTTCCTGTGCAAAAATAGAAGAATCGGTGCACAAACTACAGGCAGCCCTCAGTTTACACCTCAGTTCCATTCCTGAAAAAACAGGCGTAAACTGAATCGGCATAAAACGAACTCAATTTTAATGGGAGGTATCAAGTTATGTTCCACGCAGTCAAAAAATATGCACATGAAGTATGTGTAACATTATTATATTTAAAGCTTTGATAATACATACATATATTTGTTAAAATAAAATTATTAATAGTGAAAAAACAAAATATTATATACAAAAAATATGAAACTTTGAAAAGATATTACATATTTCTAAGTTGAAGTTCCTGGTTTTGGATCACCTGTATTTTTTTTAAAAAAAAAGTATCCAGTGTTAACTGCCTAGATTTTCTATTTCTTTCTTTAAGGAGTTCATTGTCAGGTCGAATAGATGCGATTACACTCCTTTTTATGTTCATACTCCATTCCCAATCGTGCTCCATTTCTCAGAGTTCATCAGTCAGTGTCTCTTTGCTTGCAAGGAATCAGCCGTTTTCATCTCTCTCAGAGGACCTTTGTTTTCTTTCTCCTCCTTTGGATGTTGACTTAATTGTTCGGCTAATTCTTTTAAGTCTTCATTGGAAAACAGTTTATCATGGCTCTCTAAGACTTCTGTCACATCTTCAGCTGTAATATCTTACAATCCCACCTCTCGCGCAAGCTTGGTAACATCTTCAATAACATTCTCCTCTTGTTCTAATTCCTCGAAGTCATGCATAAATGCTGGAAAAAGTTTTCGCCATGCTCCTTTTAGACACTTTGTTCAGCTAGGTTTTGAGGATGTCCAGGGGCATTATCCAAGAGAAGCTATGCTTTGGCTGACAAATCATTTTCTTTACAGAAGCGAAGCACGGTAGGACAAAAATAATTTGTGTACCAATCTATAAAAATGTCTTGTGTAACCCAAGCTTTCTTGTTCCATTTCCAATAGACAGGCACCATGGGTTTTAGACCCTTGAAGGCACATGGTGTCTGTGAATTTTACACCAATATTGGTTTAAGCTTCAAAGTTCTGGAGACATTTGCACCCAACAAAAGCGTAAGTCTATCTTTTGCAGCTTTAAAACTTGGAGCAGAATGTTCTTCACAGGAAATGGTGCATGATGGCAATTTTTTCCAGTAGAGCCCAGTCTCATCAACATTAAAAATGAGATAAGGAGGATAACTTCCTTGTTCTACACAGTCTTAAAATTCTTTAGGAAAAGCAGCCTCTGCCACAACATCTGTACTTGCCACCTCACCAGATAATTTGACACTGTGGCACTTATTTCAAGACTTAAATCTCATGAACCAACCTTTGCTTCCTAAAATTATTTCTTCATCTCTATCTGTCTTTTTAAGAGCCTCAAAAATTGTTTTTGCTTTCTCAGTTATAAACTGCCTGCATCAGAGGAATGTTTTCATAATTCATCCACCCATAATCATAATAATTTTTCCATTTTTTCATGAAGTTTACCCCTGCTATAATGTACATGTTTTGCATTTAGTGCTGCTGTAGATTGTTGCGCAGACTCTTTTATTCTATCTGTATTTTTTTTATAATTGTAGTAAAAGTTGGAGGTAAGTTCATACTTCTACAGACATTAGCATGTGTCTGTCCATCTTCCATTCTTCGAAGCACCTCTATCTTCTTTTCAAGTGTGATTGATTTTCTATTTCTAATTAAATAGAACAATTAGGTAGATTCAACATTAAAACTAGGTTTGATACATATATGTCGTAGTAGCTCGGTAAACACTCAAACACTGGAGTGCCTGCTAGCATCGTTTCTCAGTCAACTACACTACAGTAAGAAAGCACGCGCAGGCAACTGGCGTTGTTGTGAATCGGCATAAACCAAGGGCTGCCTGTACTTATTGACATCAACCAGAGAACCTCAGAAGCTGTTTGTTATGTGCCTCCCTTCTGTAAAGCAGCTTCTGAATTTAGGTAAATGAGTTGAAAACCTCAAACAGCACCTTAAAACTATGAACTAAACTCTTCAAAATCTAAACTGTGGAAGCTAAGCTTGAAATACTCAATGATCAGTACCACAACTGAAGTGCACCCTTTCTTGACAATACTAAGGAACTCCGTGACCTAATTGCATCAATGGTACAAGACTCAGTCTAGGCCGAAAACATATTCAATGCCGTTATTCTGAACTTCCCAATGGAAACTGGTGGATCACTAAAATATGACATCTGCTAATTAGGAAGAGAAAGTAAATTTTAATTCTAGGAAGATCGTCAAGTGCCATTGTTTCAGATCCACAAATAAAAGAAAGGACAGAACAAACTTTTTACACCTTGTGAAAGTGACTTGCGATGCACCGACAAGCACATCCAAACCAATAACAGTGATAATAACAAGTTCAAAGGTACTTGCCCCCAATCACAGATTAAAGTTAATGCATGATTGTCCACCTAAGTCAGGTCGAGCATACATGCTCGACCTGACTTAACTTTTCTCCAGAGAGTACAAGGACATCAACTTCGAAAACAACTTGTAGAAAAATGCCAAAATGGAGATAACAGTTGGGTCATTGACTACAAACAAGGAAAATTGGCACAGAAATCAAGTGACACTACTAGTAACCACTGGAGAGCAGTATGCAGGCACTGCATAGGAAATGTGCAAGAACCTTGCTGTCAAATATGCCCCACAGAGCCTTGTATATCCACTTCACTAACATCTGTGCCTTAACTTTGACCTTAATAGTGCCTACTGCCATCTCCAGTCTACCAACCCCCCCCCCCCACCTATCTTCATGACAGAAATGCAAATTTCATCTCCTACACACACACACACACACACACACACAACACTATTCATCTCAATTTTCCAAGCTGTACACTCTTTAACTCCTTTTGACCAAGGGGTGCATATTGCTAATATTGTATTCTTATAATGTATTTTCTGTATTCTCTGCGTTCTCACTGTTTTACATATATTCGTAACATACATACATGTAGTGCCCTCTTTCTATTATCTACCCTAACTTTATCTTATTTTCTATTAACTTAAGCATATATATTGCTCCACCTCTAATTTTTTTCTATTCTACCTTCGGTGATTCTATATTCTATGCACCTGAGAGCATAGGAAATTTATATAGATTGACTGTACTACCTTGCCTCAATATGGTACATGAAATGTGATACCTCCGGTAGACCTCAATCATCCAATATTAATTACTTAGAACATTCACAGTCGTGGTCTCATTACCTTATTTTTCTTTACTCTAATGATTTCTCGCTTATAGGCTTGAAATATTTTACATCAATGCATTGCAATAAATAAGATCAGGCGACGCTCTTTAAGAAAATTCAACAAGCATATTTAATGATCACTAATTAAAGAAATGTACAATACAAAGAGAAGAGCAGGGGAACTATCCTCTGTTAATCTCAGTTCAAAATTCATGGAACTACTTATATTTCTTACAACAATTTTCTTTAGTTATTCGAATAGTTTATATTTACTTTCCTCAACTTAATTCTCAATATCTACTTCTATTCGCATCAATTTACCAACATGACATATATATAGCAATCACTCTCTATCAATATAAAACACAAGGTATCTTCCCAAAATTTCTCAGTTAGTTTGTATTACTTTCCTCAGCCTAAATTTCAATATCTAGTTTAAGTGCATCTCTATCTTTATCAAGACTTATAACAATCAATTATATCAACAATAGGACAAAACTTGGATATTATACAAGTGTCAGATTACTTCCAAAACTCAATTAGCTTCTCAGGAATTAGCTGTACTCATATACACATGCATTATCAATTTGAATCTTAAGAGACATATCAATTATTCTCTGGCTATGACTATCCTGTCTTATGAATCTTATCAGTTCGTTAAAACATCTTTTTTACACTACATAATCTTATAAGATACAATATCAGACTCACATGAACAGTCCTCCTCTTTGATGCACCTTTTTCTTCTATTTCCATCACGGCATCCTATGTTCCCTTTTCCATTCCAGGTTTTGGATTTCCTACCTCTGGATCATCGGAGAACCGGCAGCTTCATCAGGTCGGCAAGTGGGATACAAGGAACAATTCTCCGGCGTTGAACACTCGGTCGAAGGGTTATGATTGTTGGGCATTCACAGGCTCGGCTGAGTGGAATAGCATCTGGACAGTTTCGTTTCTCCTTACGTATCCGCCTCTGGACATCCACGCTCCTTGACTCGAACGGCTTACAGTTGATTGACCTCCAACCTCCTTCTTCGGACTTCTCCGCATCTGAGCAGAACCTCCCCTTGTTCCTTTCTTTAGATGTCCATGCTGGTTGTCGATCCCCGATCATTCCCCAAAACTTGCCTTATATCCTTTTCAGTTTCCAAACCTTGGGTTCAGTTTTGGAACCCCCCTTACAATATCACGTGACAACGTGTTCTGGAACTTTCGCCGACTTCTTCTTTCATGTTCCTAATCCGTTTTTGTCTGCCTGTGGAAGTCACGTTTGATTCCTGCCATCCCTTTCTGCACTGACCGTGAAGGCCACCTGCGACTGAACATGTAAATAAGAATCAAACGGCCTCCTGACTGCATGGCCTTGCCCTTGGCATTATCAGTTCTACATGTTTTGTTTTTGTAAAGAGTAAGCTAATCTCCATTGTGCTCTACATATTCTATATACAATACTAAATAATAATATAAGAGACATATTTACAACTTTTCTGGGTTTTACTTTCCTGTAAAAGGTCAATGCATTAACCAGATGAAAATTCATGCTGCATCGAACTTTTACAATATGTCCTCTGACATAGCTTGACAAAGAGCACCTAACCCAGAATTGCCTGATTTTGACCTCCTTTGGTTGAAAATCTTTATTCTTCAATTGGTCAAATTCATTTGCTGTCTCTATTGCTCCCCTAATGCCACTAACCACTCTGAGCTCTTTAATTTCCTCTCCTTAAACATTGATTTTCTTCAGTCCCACTTCCCTAGCAGTGAAATCATCCTCCTGAGAGATTTTAATGTCCACAACATCAACTGACTTTCCTCCTCCAGTTGTACAGCTGTAGCAGGCAGACTGAAATGCTGACAGAGATGCAGAAACATTTGTCATCACTAACGACCTTACACAAATTGTTCACATGCCAAACAGAATACCAGATAACCTTAACCACTTCCAAAACACCTTAGATTTCTTCTTCACCAGTGATCGTTTCAAATACACAATGAATGTAGTTGTCCCCCTAGGTAAGCTGACCACAATCAGAATTACACATCCACTCCCATACAAGAGTAGTTTGGCAATTTAACAGCCCCAAATGGGACAGCCTCCATGACTTCTATGCCTCATTCCCATGGTTGGACTGTTGTTTCCAGTCTTCCAACCCAAACATATGTACTGAACCAAAGTAATCCTCACTGGCATAGAAACATACGTTCCCCACACTACTCTGAACTGCCATCTCCCTAACTAAACTCTGGTTCTCCAAAAGATGTACCAAGACTGTACAAATGGAAAATGAAGTATACTATAACTAGCTTACATCAAGAACTCCATCCTCCTTTAGTGCCTATACTTAAGATTGAAATAACTGCAAGAAAACTATCATACTTCCAAAACAGTTTGAAAGAGCAAAAAGCAGAAAACTTGCAGCCTGTCCAAATGGCTGCCAAGCCTTTTTCACTAGCGATTCACTAGTGTCATTTGAGTATGACAGGGGCGGGAATAGTGTTGATCAAAAGTTATTACCAACACTATTCCCCCCCCCCCTTTCATACTCAGATGACTCTATTGAATCATTCCTTACAGAAAAAAATCGCCTGGCTTCACACTTTGCTTCCAATGCATGCATAACTGACCATGGTAAATGCCCCTCAACCATTCCAGATGCCCAATACGTAATGTCCCTATATCCTTTTGCCAGAAAGAAATTAGAAAAATATTGTCCAAATTAGACACAAAAAAGTCTTCTTTCTCTGATGGCATTCCTTTAATTGTCCTGATGGTTTGTGCACCACAACTGACTCCTATCCTGTCTCTTGTTTATAGTTTTACTCCACTGGTATCTGTCCCACAACCTGGAAATTGGCCTATGTTCAACCTATTCCCAAGAAGGATGATAAATCATGTCATTGAATTATTGCCCTATCTCACTCACCTCATCAACTCCTACACTACCTCGAAGGCACCCAGCTAATAAACAATCATCAGTATGAATTCTCTCGCTGCTGATCAATAGGAGATCTACGCAGATATATCACCCATCTCTGGACAAATGCCATGGAGAAGCTTGGTGAATCTCAAGTGGTTGCACTTGATATTTCCAAAGCTCTTGACCAGGTCTGACACAAAGGTTTACTAAACCAACTCCCATCATTTGTTCTATCACCAGACTTCTACAGTTGGATTGCCAGCTTTCTGTCTGGATGCAGACTGTGTGTGCCAGTGAATGATTCCTTATCCTCTCATTATTCAACTAATGCCATAGTTCCACAAGATTCTGTCCTCTCACCAACCCTCTTCCTTCTATATATCAATGACCTACTTCAGTTGACTTCCAACACAATGCACAGTTTTGCAGATGACAGCACATTACACTCATCCCTTTTATTTGATAAACCTTACTCTACACAACTCACCTCAGTGTACAGAACATCAACACCACTACCCTCAATTCTGATCTCCAAGCGATCCTCCAATGGGGTTCAGATAACCTTGTCAATTTCAATGATAGCAAAACTTCCGTCTTATTTCTTACAAAAAATAACCATTTTCTTCCAGTATTACTTTTGACAACACCCAAATTTCCAGACGAGATGAGATTTATTTTCTTGGAATCACTCTTACATCAAGCCTCTCCTGTGCTGGAATAACCACATCACAACCATTACCATCTCAGCTTCTAAAAAACTAAGATTTCACTTTTGCTCAAGATGCTACTTCACCTCTGAACAGCTGTTAACTTTATACAAATCACAAATCTGTTCAGCTATTGAATACTGCTTGAAATGCTTGACTCAATGCAGAGGAGGACAGTTAGATTTATTAATAACCCATCTCTTACCAACTCACTCCCACTTTTGCACAGGCATTTTGTTTCTGCAATGTACATATTCTATAAATATTTCTGTGGTAAATGTTCATATGAAATAGCATCAGTAATTCCCCACTCAGTACTTAGTCTGTCGGAACACATGCAGCTGCCATCCAATATCCCTTCATGGAACACCTTGAATCTTGTAGAACAAGTTTCTTTTCACTCCTCCTCCATCTCTGCTACTGCCCTATTGTGGCACTGCTGTTTGAGGTTTGTCCAGAGACCGGTGGCATGAGTTAGTAGATTCACTGTTGATTGACAGCGATGGAATCCATACTGGTGGTCATTTATTAGATGAGCGTTTTCAAGTTTGTTCATGGTTCTTTCCATTAAGAATTGAGGTGAAAGAAATTGGACAGTACCTTTCAAGGTAAGTATTTGTCAACCTTCTTGTGAACAGATTATATATGGACTAATTTACAGACTGCAGGATAGATAACAGTAGAATAAGAGTGTGTATTGGATTCTGATTATATAGAGATTGAAGTAATTATTTGTTTCAGAATCCAACATGATCTTCCATCACATAGGCAAAATTTGTAAATATTATTTAATGTAAATCACTTATTTTACAATTAAATATTCATATAACTACCTTAATTTTGTCTAATATTAAATTAATTATTCAAAGATATATGTATTAATAATGAAAATACTGTATTAAATATTTTTAAGTTATTTTATTTATTACTATGTTAATATTATAGAATTTGTACTTGATAATTTTAACTGCGTATTAATTGAAATGTAAATATTCTCTATTTATTTCTGTTATAGAAGTTTAGAGTTATGCAATAGCTCAATTTTATTATATTTTATTTGTTGTCATGGAGACGCATGAAGAAGCGAGCGCGAGTGGAACAGAGCGTGAGCTAGGACAAGGATAATAAAAAAAAATATATAGAGGTAACAAAGAGAGAGTTGGAACGGAAATTTTGAAGTGAAAGGAAGCAAGGGTATAAACTAGAGAGGTGGAAGTATATGACCAGTTCTCAAGGGCAGAAGTTAAAAGGGATAATATTTATAAGCGAGCAAAGACGAAGTGAATCTTATAGTTAGCTGAAGGTGAAGTCAGCAGTAAAAATAAAAGGAATTTAATGCTACAATCGGATAATATAAAGAAACTGGACGTTCAGTGAAGAATTCTGATTAAACCCAGTTAATCTAGAATTGCGACTTAATTCTAAATTGCCCTAAGGAGAACTGCACAGTGTTTAATTGTCTAATGAGTGGTAACAAGGATAATTAAAGTACCCTACAGTTGATATCTAGAGTTGTGAAGTGTGATTAATAGTGTTTTAGTTATAACTGTGGAGAAGTTTTATAAATGTGTTCTTAAGTATAATAAATATATTTTGAAAGTTATTCACAACGTATTGATGTACTAGGAACTGTTTCTGGTAAGGACTGTCATATTGATTTATTTCAATGCATGAAGAATTGAATGCTAGTTACGCTACGTCTAGCATAACTTTAACTGTGGAAATTCTTTGAGATTGAGAACTGAAAATAAAAATGATTTGAAAGATATTTGCAGCAATCAGTGCCTGCTGTGTTCTGTAAGCGTAAAGCATAGCTGAGAATTGTGTGGAAACCTTTTAGATAGGAAGTTCTATTATATATAATTAAGTGTAGGAACTTTGTGTCTGAAAAAAACTGAGAAAGTGTATGTGAAAGTTTGGAAGATTGAATTAATGTGATTGACTTGACCTAATGTTTAACTTGGTCCTATTATTTGAAATTAGAAGTAGAATTTATGTGTGTATTATATAGCTTATATTAAATGTTTTATTTTGTTAATCTAATTATTGTGTTTGCCTGAATTCCTTTTTATTGCACCGTTCATAAAAATTTGAATCTTGCGGGAATCCCAAGTGGAAAACAAATACTTCGGCCAGAATGAATGAGGAGACTGCTAGCTAACTATCTGTGAATTGATCCTGCTATTTTATATAGACTAATCTAAGGATAGAGTGGCGCAGTATAATAGAAATTTCTCTACCTTAGATTGGTGACCAATTCACAATTAGTTGTTTTATTTTAAGAAAGTGACTTATAACAAGATGGCGGATTCGAACGTTGTAAAAGAGAACGTCACGACAAGTGTAAATAGGCACCACATAGT
The DNA here is from genome assembly GCF_054136105.1 of Typopeltis vanoorti. Taxonomy (NCBI): domain Eukaryota; kingdom Metazoa; phylum Arthropoda; class Arachnida; order Uropygi; family Thelyphonidae; genus Typopeltis; species Typopeltis vanoorti. The sequence continues at coordinate 47,164,730 of NC_143564.1, read as the reverse complement.
TGGGATCAACTCTGGTCCATAGACCATTAGAACAGTCAGAGGAATTCTATTAATCCAGGAGACATTTTGTTATCAAATTTGAGCAACCTTTTTCCAGTCCCATTCTGGCACATGATCAAAAGTGGTGTAAAAATAATCATAATTTAAAATTCTGAATATTTTTACATATTGTCTATGTTAGAATGTTTATTAGTTTTAGTTTCATAACACGCATTGTCAGCACTTGCGATGTGCCTGTTATTGAAATTGTTTTTGTCAAAAATGATGTGTAAAGCAGTTAAAAATTTATGTACTTACCGGATTTGAATAGTTGTGTTATTTTAAACAAATTTATTGTAATTTAAAATTATCAAAAGTTGTGTTTTATGAAGACATTCTCTTGTCACTAATGGAGACAACGTGCCAGCCATTACACCTAGTTTCTCGCTTGCCATTTTCAAGGAGTGCGCATGCTCGCCGAGAAGTTTGATGTGTGATTGACAGCTGACAAGAAAAGCGTTTGGTATCTGAGTAACAGAAATAAACGAGAGCGTTCGGAAGAAATTTAGAACACAGGCTGGCAGACATTTAGATTCAGAGGAACTTGATTTTTTTTTTTTTTTGTGACAGTCGGAGGAAAATTAATAGTATATTCCAAAAAAAGAATCGTGGAACTATTAAGTTTAAAGTGGAATAAGTATTGATAAATAAAAGGAAAATATTGCTATTGGCATTTTAAAAGGAATATTGGCATAAACGCTAATTGGAAGATTTATAGGAGATTCCGAAAAGGGAATCGTAAAACTGTAAGTTTTTTTTAATTGGAAGAGTTAAGACTGTCAGTAAGCATTTAGTGAATAAAAGAAGAATTTGCCATTTACATTCTAAAGGAATGTTCGAGAAAACTCTGATTAGGAAGTTTCATCTGTATTAAGGATGCCGGATCTAACTATTATTTCTACTGGAAAAGAGACAGAATTAAGTCAAGAAGAATTAACGTGTGCTACATAAGTGATGGTAAAGGATCCTGTGAAAATGAAGAATAAAGTCACATATCTTCGGAGAAGGGCCTTGACTGAGAAAGAAAAAACTGGCTATGAACATTTTGTGATTGTGCAAACAAAGTGTTTAGTCTAGTCTTAAGTGTAAGTTTATTTTTAAAAGGCCTTGGATCCAATTAATTTGTAGTTATGTAATATTTGTTTGAAATGTATATATATTGTTTTTGTTATATTAAATGTGTTTATTTTGTATTTTGGTCTTGAGTCAGTGATTTATTTGGATTCTGAAAGAAATAGAAAAAAAGAGGTCATTGCACCAATTGGAGTGAACCCTTGTGCATAACATAATATATAGGTACACTCGGAATTAAAAAAAATAATTGTTAGAAACAGAGATCATCTCTATGGTAGGATTAATATTATGATAATATCCTTTCTATATAAACATCCTAATTATTAACAGTGGCATTGTTTGGAATGGTTGGGGGACATTTACCATGACCTGATCAGCTATGCAATAATTAGTGGAGAAGTAGGTAAAATGGGTAAAATGATGCACTAGTATCATCCGAGTGTAACAGTGATGTGAGTAGTGTTGGGGAGAAGTTACAGCCAATAGCATTCGCTAAAGCCCAGAAGGCATGACTGCTGTGTGAGCAGGATGCAAGTTTTCTGCTTTGAGCTCTCTCAAAGTCATGTTCGATGTGGTGATAAATTCTTTCAGCTGTTCTGGGCTTTGATGTAAGTCGTATAGGAAGATGGAGTTGTGAACGAAAGCCAGTTGCAGTTGGCACACCCATGGGAGAACTAGAGCTTAGATGGGACAGGAATTTAGAGTGAAGCAGGGAATAAATGTTTCCACTCATAAGATTTAGTTTGGTGATTAGTTCTGCAATGGTCATGAAAAAATAGTCATGACCAAAGAAATTAGGTATAGAAGTTGCAAAGATCTACCCACTTGGCATTTCTTGTACTGCCATACAATGCATGCAGATGTGAGTGGTTGCTCTGTTGAGGAAGAGCTGTGTGCTAAATTGAGATCTGAGCTGTGTAGAGGACGGATGGCATTTACAGCATAGTTGGATGGGTCACTGGTGAAGAAGAGATGTGGTGTTTGGGGTTGTTTGGTATTCTAGTGTGCATGTGAACACTTTGTGTGAAATTGTGGTTGTCTATTAGACAGTATTATAGCACTTAAAAAAAGGCTGCAAGACAAATGTTTACCTGGTATAAATCAGAATCTTATTAGACCATCATATGAAGTAATTTTTCATTTTTTGATTTTTTTTTATTACTATTGCTAGCTGATTATTAATATATTTTATTTTATTTTTAGCTGTGCTAAATCCACAAGCATGCATTGAATATGGTGGAGTGAGGGCAGTTTTACATAATGTACTTGATTGTCATCAACCACAAGTTAGTGAAGCTCTTGTTGCAGTTATCTTGTTTCTTCTTAATAATTCTACAACAAGGTGTTTGATCAGAGGGGATGGTTTTTTAGAGGTATGTTTAATATGTACTACTCATTGGTAAGTTTTATTTATAATTCAGCTAACGAAATAAATCTGTGGTCAGTCAGAATTAGGAAAATTATCATTTTAATACTAAGATACAGAGCCACAAAGCTTCATTTTGGCAAATTAAATAATGCATAATGAGGATGTTAATGATTATTTATTTATAGCCAAATTAAAATGAGACTTGAAAAGTTAAAAAAAGTTTTACCAGTGAGTTTATGAGAGTATAACCTTTGGCATAAAAGTTGCCTTGACTTGCACTACTTATGACATGAATTCTGCCAAGGAACTCGTATGTTTGCTATTTATTAGTGCATCGATTAGGATTCACTTATTTAAATATCAAAACTTGTGTCATTTTATTTGGTTCTGTAAAGATGATTCATTATGTATTACTTAATTTACCAAATTGAAACCTTTTTGATATCTTGGTATTTTATGTTGCACTTACTGAGAGTTCACTATAAGTAAAATTTTACTTATGATTAAAATTTTGAAAAATTTCAAGATTCATTTTATTTGGCTGTGAAAAGATGATGGATCTTTCTATTCACATTGTGTTACCATTTTAAGCTGCTGTGATGTGCAGGGGATTAGAAATAATACACAGTGCTGAGGGTAAGCAGAAAAGTCACCAAAAATAGTTCATCAAACAACAATTTACTGAAAGGCAATTAATTTAAAAACGATTGTATAAATAATTAATCAAACAACAGTTAATTGAAAAAAATAATTTGTCGATAGCAGTTCATCAAAAAGATCATTGAGTAACAACAGTTCATCGAACTACAAATTATGGAATAAACACCTCACCAAATATTGAATTATAAGTCATTGAGTAGTCTGTTTATTAGAAATCACATTAGTTTAAATTAGGTTAACTGAGATTCTGTTGAAGTTTAACTACATATTTTTTTTATTTTTCCTCTTGTATATTTTATGTGGATGTGCTTTTTTTTTTTTTTTTTGTGGAGATGTTCATTTCTGTCTGTGTGTATATTGCGTATTTGTGTATACTTTGAAAAAAAAATAGAAAAAATATTTACTCAATGAGACCAAACACGTTACTTTAGGCTTCCACATATATTCTTAATATATGTACATATATATAAAGGAAATAAATAAAATCTTTCCATTTTTAGAAGTTTTTGTTTTTTATATTTATCTCATACATGAGAGGTACATCTTTAGCACATCAATGCCTTGTGTAAAGTACAGATAAGGATTGAGAAAGAAGAAATCTATGCACATTTTTCTTAAAGAGCTGGAAATTGAAGTTGTTAAGAAATAAATTATGAGGAAGGAAACAAATGAGGAAAAAGAGAACAGGTTTTGATGTGCTTGCAGTTGTACTGAAAAGGGTTATTGGGGCAGCTACTGTTCTAGTTTTAACATGCCCAACAGCCTGTGGAGGTGATGTTTGCCAATTTGCTGGAGCAGTGACCATTAAGGTACTTGTAGAAGAGAGACAGAGCTGTATAAAAGTCTTGCAGTGTAGCCACTGTAAGACTTTTATACCACCACGCTTAAGCATTTCTGGTCGAATATCATTTACTCCTGCTGCCTTTCCACATTTCAAGCCTTTGATGGCTTTTTCTACTTCAAGTATGGATATGTATTCCTGACTGCATGCCTGGTCAGTGTTTTTTATCACTGTGCTGTCATCACTGCTTGTTTCATTTAGCAGTTTTTCAAAGTAATTACTCCATACTTCAAGGATATCTTTTTCTCCTGTTTTCATGTCACCTTTATCATCTCTAACTCCTTTTACAGCACTCTTTCTTCCATTCCTAAGCTTCTTCAACAAACTCCAGAATATTTTGCCACCATCTTAATATTTATTTTCTATATTCTTGCCAAAGTCCTCCCATGACTTTTGTTTAGCTAGTTTTACACACTGTTTAGCTTTCTTACATTTGTCTCTGTATTCTGTAAGAGTAAAAGCTGACTTATTTGCCAGGAACTTTTGATATTCTTTCTTCTTTTCCTTCACTGCCTCTTTAACTTCCTGTGGCCACCAGGGAGTTCTGATTTTTTTATCCTTGCACACAACCTCACTGCATGCCTCTCTGGCAGAATCAATCAATGTTTTCTTCAGAGTTTGCCACTGAATCTCCAAGGTTTGATTCCTGTTCTCAAACTCTTTCATTTTCTTTTCAATAATCTTTCTGTATTTTAGTCTACAGTTCACATCTGAGAGCTGCTCAACTTTTATTCGCTTTAAAACTTTCTTACATGTTATTGTTTTCAATATGAAATTCAATTTTATCCTGCTCAAGACTAAATAGTGATCACTTCCAATTTCAAATCCTCTGTACACTCTGGTGTCCTGCACCAGGGAGAAAACATCACTATCAATAATAACATAGTCAATGAGACTTTTCTTATTCCTAGCCTCTTCTCTCCATGTGAATTTGTGCACATTTTTATGTTGGAACATGGTGTTAGTAATAACCAGTCCATGTCCTGAGCAGAAATCCAACAGATATTTGCCATTATTATTAGCTTTGCTCTTTTCTCCAAATTTTCCCAAAATATTTTTGTATGTCTCACAATCATTTCCTACTCTACTATTTAGATCCCCAACAAGGACCAACTTTTCCTTTTTCATTGTGTCAGTTGCTTTTTCTAAAGCGTCAAAAAATTCCTCCACTTCTACCTTAGTAAAACCTTCTGTGGGACCATAGGCTCAAATAAATCTCATTGTCCAGTTCCCCATTCTCATATTTGCCCACATTACTCTACTTGAGACTGACTGCCATTCAAGAAGATTAGCCTCGTATTTTGTGTTGAATACTATGGCTACTTCTTCTTTTCCTTGATTGTCATTACCTGAATATATAATATTTTGTATTTATTGCTCAGAAAGATCTCACCAGTTTTTGTCTTTTTTGTTTCAGTCACTCCTATTATGTCGATCTGGTACTTATCTAATTCCTCAGCTAGCTCCATTTCTTTGCCATTCAGGCTTCTTACGTTGATAGCACCGATCTTTAACTCTGGTGATGTTGAGTTGGGGTTTGTTTTCAGATTTGTTCCAGTAGCTGACTTTTCGCTGTTCGCCCTGGTTCCTGGCAAAAACAACGGGGGGGGGGGTCTTGTTTAACCAGGCGCTGCCCCTGCTGGCATGAAATTTTGTCATGTCGTACCATCATTTTTTATTTTGGTTTAACCAATAAGAATACAATTTTGTCGGCTAAATCCCAAATTGCCAGCCCATCCTCGTTCATTCAGTATCCAAGTAGATACCCAACAGGGTGCACCACGAGAAGGTGAGGATTGGACATTAGGTCAGAAGCCCTGGTCGGTTCTCCGCATTCCTTTAAAGGCTATGTGGAGGTCTCCTCTCAGTTATACAGCTTTTACCCTTAAGCACACCCTTATTGCAATTACCATACTCTTTATTTAATGGGGGATTTAAATGAATATAATACTGTGGAGTAGTGCCCAAACTAACATCTGAGGACGAGTTGTGAAGTGTATGCTCAATGGTAATAATCTCTTCCTCTTAAACACAGCAAGCAACACTTTCTTCCATATACCTACTCAAACATTCACTGCCATAAGTCTACTCACCCTCCTTTTTCCACTCTTTCAGTGGGAAACTTATGAGAACTTATTTGTTATTGTTCATTTTCCTGTGAAATCCACTAAATGGGCATCCATGCATCACATTGCGAATATCACAATGGAAGTTTGAGCAAGCTGACTAGTCCATTTTCTCTATTTTAGCAGAATTTGAATTTGCAACAGTAATCTTGCATTTTTTTATCAACATCAAAAATGAAAAGCAGACGAACAACAAATTTTGTTTTCTTTGAGTGGTACTGAAGAATATAACGGTACTTTACCAAAGAAGAACCAAAGCTTCTTTCCTTTCAGTGGGAAACTTATGAGAACTTATTTGTTATTGTTCATTTTCCTGTGAAATCCACTAAATGGGCATCCATGCATCACATTGCGAATATCACAATGGAAGTTTGAGCAAGCTGACTGGTCCATTTTCTCTATTTTAGCAGAATTTGAATTTGCAACAGTAATCTTGCATTTTTTTATCAACATCAAAAATGAAAATCAGACGAACAACAAATTTTGTTTTCTTTGAGTGGTACTGAAGAATATAACAGTACTTTACCAAAGAAGAACCAAAGCTTCTTTCCTTAAATGCTTCCTAACCGCTGTTGGTCCAGATAACATGATTATGTGATGATCAAACATCTCACCAACTTCCAGGGATCAGTTATTAATGGAGCTGGAGCATATCTGTACTATTGCAACTGGAGCTTACCTGTTCAACAAAGTTCAAAGAATGCTTTATGAGAACATTCTTCCAGATACCTGGCAAAAGGCAACATTATTGCCTTTTCTAATCCAGGGAAGGATCCAAAAATCACCAATAAACAATCAACCGTTGCTCTTCAGTTGCTTGTGCAAGATTCAGAAAAAAAAAAAAAAACTCATATTTTGTGGTTTCTGGAGAAGATGGGAAACATCTATTAGAGATATCTTCCTAAAGTGTATTGGTATTATTGTGTTGTATTGGTTTTGTACTGATATGGAAAAAAACACACGACGCTACTTGGAGATTTGGAATGTTGGAAGACATAATTCTCAGAGGGGAATCTCCCTCTATTCATTAAGAACATTTATCCACCTGTCTCTTCCAAAACCAAGTAGGAACTGCCCTGTCCTGACTGATATAACCAGGCTGATTTTTAAGTGCCATGCTTTTTGCAGTCAAGGTTAACCCAGTAGCTGAATAGATTTCTCCAACTGCAAGATATGCCCTCTATGTGATTTTACCATCTTCTGCCATTCATGTAAAATGAGGGTCGTAGAAAGACAGCTGCAGCAAGCTGTTAAACATCTTTCAAAATAAGTGGTTGCAAATGGGTTCAGATTTTCACAGCAGAAAACAATTTGTGTACATTTTTGCTGCAGATGTGATCTTCATCCTGATCCAGAACTCTGACTAGGACAAAATTTATTCTCAGTTGCACCCTGTAGCTCAGTTCTTGGGTATTTGACAAGAAATCGGGCACTCACTTTCCTCCTGACATACATCACTTGTGAAATGAGTGCCATAAAGCAGTGAACATATCCTCCTTTGCATCTTATTTTTCACCTCTTGGGGTGCTGACAGATGTTCTTTGCCTTGTTTGTATTTAGTATTAACATGATCAAAACTTGATTATGCATATCAAGTTAATGATTATTGGTAAAGTTCAAAATCTTTAGTTAATTATTTTGAACTTTACCAATCCCTGGTCTGTTTATTGGGATAAATGAAACGCCTTTATTGCTTAGACATCAACAGCTATCTGTATTATATTCTGTGAAAATAAAATCCCTGTTAGGTGTAGTTGGCCACCATCCCATGTGGTGGCCAACTACACCTCCGATTCAAAAAATTAGAATAATCAAAGAAAACGTGTTGAATGATTTGAATTTATTGCATAGAAAATAATTATTACCAAATATGAATTAGCATCATCTAAATTTACGTACTTTGTAGATTATATAACCATGTAAACACATAACATGTAATATAAATTATAAGAACATTTATTATAACTGTTATTTGAAAATATTCATGAAATTAGAATAATTTTTAACCTGGTTCAAAGTATTAGAATATTCCAAATTTTCCCACTTGGTTTGAGGAGAGCATAGAAATAGCATATATTTCAGTAGCTGCGGGCTATTTCAGTTAATCATTTGCTAAACATGGGTCAAACGAGTGACATATCAGAAGCTGAGAAGTTTTATATGATGTCTCTACACAAAGAATGCCAAACTTAACAGTTTATAGCTAAGGAATTGAAATGTTCTCAAGCAAGCATGAGTAGAATATTGGGAGTGTATTCTAATAACCGGAGTTTTCAAAATAATCACCGCAATTGCAGTCAAAAGATAACTACATCAAGAGATGAGAGGAGATTGAAGAATATTGTGAAGAAAAACAGCTTCCAAAGTGCAAGGTGTTTTCACAGGTGATGGAAAGAACTAGGTTTCTAAATGTGTCTAAATCTACGATGTTGAGACAACTTCACAAATTGGACTTTGAAGCAAAAGGCAGCTAGAGTGCAATGGTGTAAACAAAGACTGTTGTGGGGTCAAGTGGACTGGAAAAAGGTACTTTTGCAATGAAAATATGTTTTGTGTGTCCCGTTGTCATCAAGGGATATGTGTTTGACCTCTTAAACGAAAAGCATTTGATAAAGAATGCATGAAATGTTTGGTGAAATTTGCAACCTCTGGCATATTATGGGCTTGCTACCAAAAGTATCATGTATGACTGCAGTGGGTCCAGGTAGGCTTTGTACATTGTGTGTACAAAAGATTCAGTTCCAAAGTGTATCAAGAAATTCTTGAGCACTTTATGTTACTGGCATCAGAAGATTTATGTGATGGTGATTTCCTATTTCAGCAAGATTCAGCTTCTTGTCACACTTCCAAGACCCCTACTAGATGGCTCAAAGAAAGGCAAATAATGTAATTTCTTGGCCAGAAAACACTCATTAGATTTAAACCCCATTGAGAATTGTGGGGAATTATGAAAAAACATCCTCAAGAAGTTGTCCCAAGGGACAAAAATGAACTTTTTTTTCTAGTCTGCAAACCATATGGGCATGTTTTGATTAAAAAAAAAAAAAGATTATGAACCACTAGTAAATAATATGCCTAACCCTTTATGAATCGTCATAAAAGCTAAGGGGGACAAAGTACGAAGTATCATGTTGTTTCCCTTTGACTAATTTTTGTGTATTTATTTTCTCATTATTCTAATATTTTGAACCACGTTAAAAATTATTGTAATTTTGTGAATGTTTTCAAATAACAGCTTTCTTATAATTTATATTGCATTTTTACGTGTTTACATAGTTATATAATGTACGAAGTACATAGATTTAGATGATGCTAATTCATATTTGGTAATAATTATTTTCTATGGAATAAATTGGAATTGCAAATCATTCAACACATTTTCTTTGATTAGATTATCCTAATTTTTTGATTTGGAGTTTTTTTTTTTTTTCATGGTGGAAGAATCTGTACAACACCTGTCAGACTATCATACAATCCTTTGCTTTGCAAATAAAATCTCTCTTACATGCTAGGTATTGGGATAGACAACATAGCACTGCCATCACTAAATACTGCACACTTCCACTATGTCATTCATACGAAGTCATTCGAAGAAAGCCAGAATGTGAGTGAAAATAGTGGCTTGATAGGGAATTGTGATGTTGAACAAGATGGCAATGAGAACGATGATCAAAGAGAGAGTGAATGCAACTATACAGAGAGAGAAAATGGTTTAAATGATGAAAAAAATTAGGAAATATTTGTAGGGAGTGAGATCGCTAGGTTGCACGCAGTGATACACAGTGTGCAGCGGCAGTTGGAGCACCTGCAAAACCCTTTCCGGAGTGCCGCGGCTAATGGAAATAAACAAGTTTTTGAAAGAAAAAATAAGCATAAGAGTGGGAGAGTTTCTGAAATGAAGGAAAGAGTGTTGTATGGTGACTCGTTATTAAGAGGGGTGATAGATGGGAGTTTAACTAAATCGTACTTACCGGGTGCGAAATTTAAGGATGTAAGTGAGAGTATTTGAGCGCAAAAACAGAGGGTGAAAGAATTGATAGTTGTGGCTGGTACGAATGAATTGAAAGGAGATAAATTTTTTATGAGAGAGGACTTTAAAGTATTGTTAAAGGTAGCAAAAGAAAAGAGTGACAGAGTTAGGATGGTGAGTCTGTTGCCGCGGTACGACAGAGAGGAGTTTAGAAGGAGGGCCATAATCGCAAATTACTTTATGCACAGGTTATGCAGACGGTGTGGTGTGGAATGAGTTTGATGAGCAAAAGGATTTATACAAGATGGATGGCCTGCATTTGAATGGATTTGGTGTGTGGAGACTGGAAAAAGTGTTGCTGAATGAAGTGAAAATGGATGTGCAGAACCAGGGAAACTAGAACTACCGAGGATGGGGGGGGGGGATGGATATGCAGACACCAGTGAGACAGAACATATATGATGTACCCGAGCCAGTACTATGGACAAGAAATCGGAATGGGATAGTTAGAATAACTCATCAAGATAGGGGTGGGACAAAGGGACCTCTGCATTTCATGTATACTAATGCCAGGAGTATTAGGAACAAGAAGGAAGAATTTTTGGCCTTGATTGGCTCTTCCTGGTTAGTGAAACATGGCTGACAGAAGATGATATGGTTAGTGGGATAGAATGTGTAAGTTATAGTGTGTTTAGGAGGGACAGAGAGAATAAAATGGGAGGAGGAGTGTTATTGATGATAGCTGATGAACTGCAACCAAGGAGAATTGAAATTGTATTGCAGGATAGTGAAAAGAGCTCATTTGAGGCTATTTGGTGTGAGATTGAGACTGGCAGAACAAAATATACAGTTGGGTGCTGCTATAGACCAAGTGATGGAATAGATGGTGGAGATAGTATGCATAAGCAAATAGAAGCAATGAGTGGAAGGAGGGTAATTATTATGGGGGATTTCAACTATGGTAACATTGATTGGAAGGAGGAGAGGACACATGTGAGGAAGGAACTGGATTTTATTCAATTATTAAGGGATAACTATCTGAGACAGCATGTAATTGAAAATACTAGAGCTTTGAGAGTGCTTGACCTGGTAATAGCATCTGAGAATTTGACTAATGAATATGACCATGTTGCTACCTATTGGTGAGAGTGATCATAAGGTCTTGACCTGGGAGGTGGCTAAAAGTGTGGAATTTTCGATTAAGACAGGGTATATGTGGAATTACCGTGCTGGCAAGTATGACAAGCTTAGGAGATTGCTTGGTTCGGTGCCATGGCATGCATAACTGCAAGGGCTGGATGTCGATAGAGCATAGGAAGTGGTCAAGGAGCATTTACAGGAGGTTATGGCTGATTGTATACCTAGGGTCTGAATAGGAATAGATATTGCTGGACCTGGCTAAGGCATTTGACAGGATACCACATGGAATTCTAATCCGTAAACTACAACATATGGGAATGGATATCGGGTTGGTGAGATGGATAGGTGGGTGGTTGATGGAAAGATATCAGAGAGTAGTTTATTCAGGAGTAGAGTCCAAAAGACAGCCTGTGACTAGTGGTGTGCCGCAGGGTTCTGTTCTTGGACCACTGCTGTTTAATTTGTTCATTAACGATATAGGGAAGGATCTCAGAGGAACAGTTCATTTGTTCGCTGATGATGCAAAGTTGGGTAGGGCAATAGTGAATGCAGAAGATGTCAAAATCTTGCAGGACAACTTGGTTAGATTGGAGTTCTGGGCTAAGGAGAATGGATGTCAATTTAATGTGGCAAAATGTAAGGTTATGCATTTTGGGGTGAAAAGATTAGCAGCAGTATATCAGATTGGTGGAACCGTACTCCAGGAGATCGAGGCCAGGGATTTTGGAGTGTTGGTGGATAGGGAGTTGAAGTTTAGGGGGCACATTGCAAAAGTGGCTATATCAGTTCATCAAATCACTTGGTTGCTGAAAAATACTTTAATAAGCAGAGACAAACAAGTTATTGTTCCTCTGTATTGAGCCTTGATAAGACCCCATCTAGACTACTGTGCCCAGATATGGGCGCTAGGGTTTCTTCTTGATGGGGAGGAGGTGGAGAGGATCCAGATGCAAGTGACCAAGATGATAGCAGGTCTATGGAATGAACCTTATGAGAACAGGTTGAAGATTTGTGGGTTGCAGAAATTGATTGATAAGTGGAAAAAGGGAGATGATTGAGACATTCAAATGTTGAAGGGTTTCTATTGGATTGATTCAGAGGATATTTTTGAGATCAGGACTGGTGGTGGGAGAACTAGGGGACACCTATGGAAGCTGGGCAAGAGTGTTAACAAGGGTGTTAGAGCTGGGTTCTTTACTTTTAAAGTGGGAAATGAGTGGAATAAGCTGCCAGAACCTGTTGTTGGTGCTATGACGGTGAGTGAGTTCAAGGCACGGTATGATAGATATTGTGAGAATGTCGTATAGTTGTATGGACATGATGTTTAGGACCTCTCTCGATGAGTCTATGGACTCCCTGGAGTTGCCCGTAATAATACATACCATGCAGCTTTTCTTTCTGCACGCTACCCTAATTTTCCATCCTTCCTATGTTTTCAGCAACTCTTTTAACTTCATGGAATAGAATACTTTGATTTTTGTGCCTGTTTACACTGATGGTTTGTTCAAAATCAGACACTAGTTGCTGTATTCCCAGACAGCCTAATATATGCTCGAATCCTACTACAATATAAGCTAGATATTGGATAACATAGTAAACAGCATAGCACAGAATTTCATATGCCACTAAATAGACTTCTATCATGTCACTTGAGCTATCTGCAATAGAGCTTGCATTAAAATACAGAATATTTCATTGGTACCAAAGGTACATAAAGTATTCAGATCGATGAAGTTCTTTATATGCAGTAGGATGCCTAAAGCTGCAGAAACATCGAGAGTTCTCTCAAATCCAACATATCCTCTATCGGTTATCTATGTTTCTATTGGATTCCAAGCCACATTAGAATGCAGCTGGGTCAGCTTTTTTTTTTCATGCTTCCACCATCTGCTTGTTCCATGTACTGATTATTGGTAGATCATCAGAAACCAACTCAATCGCAGTCATTATGGAATAGAGAGACCAATAATTAGCCCTTTCAGATTGAGCCCGAAATTAAATTCTGGCAGCTTTGGCCATGCAGGAACCGTAAAGAGGAAGTTGTTCTAGCTTAGTTCTGCATAGGTCATAGTCATCTTTCACATTCCTTCCTATTGAGGGGTGATGACATGTCTGTGTATAATTCATAGTTTAATTGACTGCTCATCAATTAAACTATTAATTAAACATTGACAAAACAACTCGTTTTGTCAATGAGTACAGTCATTGTTTCTGTTTTTAAATTTTTACAGAGCATTAATCTTTTTCATTGTATATAAATTATGATATTGAATATATTAGATTTATCAGTTTAACTAACTGTACGTAAACTTTGAATACCTGGTTTATTTACCTATGTTCTTATAAATTTCTAGCACTTGTTTTTATACAATTTTTATATTTGTGTTTATATTCCTTCTACATTTAATTTTCTACACTGATTTTTGTCTAATTATGCTCTTTTATTTATTTATATTTATTAACTTGTGTACTTCTGAGACATGTTTTGGTGAAGTATTGATGTGACAACTCCCCCCCCCCCCCTCCCCAAAGAAAAAATTTATTACTGATTTCTTGACAAAACATTTTTATGGCATATTTGAAAACATTAATGAAAAATCGTTGACAAATGTGCAAAATTTGAGAAGTGGGTTTAACTCTGACATATAAATTATTTTTAAACTCTAAATTAGTTTGAAATTGATGCGAACTTCGTAATGTCTGCGATACATTAAAATCAATTTTGGTGCAATAAACAAAAGACGTGTCATAGACGCCTTTTATGTTAACGGCTTAAGTCAAAAAAAGAGGTTGCGGAGACCTAATTTTTATTAATATTTTTATTAGCACTTGTTTTTTTATATAATTCCCACTCTTGAAAACTTTTAGACAGACAGACGGGGGGGCAGACTGCCCCAGGCGGCACTTTGAACCTTTTTGAACTTTTGCAGTTAATCCTAAAATACAGTCTCGAGAACTCAGTTCCAAATATTGTAATACTACTGTGAATTTTCCTCACAATTGCTGTAAGTGTTGCTAGTTGTAAGAGGAGTTTTTCTAAATAAAATTTGATTAAGAATTACCTACAATACTATGAAATAGACTTTGCCAATGTCATCGATTTTGCTAACAAAAAAGCAGGAAAACTGACATTTTAGAATGTTGAAATTAAAGTTTTATTTCAAAAATAAACATAGTGTTTAATTTATTTCCCAATACGTCGTTTTGACTTTTTGTAGTATTTTTGGTGTGCATTGAGAGGGGCGGCAAACTCAAGGACTGCCCCGGGCAGCAACAGCTCTAGCTACGTCACTGTATGAACCTTAGTTTAGCAAGCAAGCAGTCCCAGTTTTCCTTAGTTTTTTCTCTAGGTACTGGTATGTGTGATATGGGAGGATGGAAGCCATTTCAGTAGAAGTGGCCGTTGGCCATTATTCATACACATGCAGCTGAACTCAAAGCTCACTGTATGCCTATCTTTCTTACTTTCATTATTTGGAGATGCTGTCTGCTTGTTTTCCCCTAAGACATACATTTTCAGAAAAAATATGAGTAAGTTTTTCTGTTCTCATTACTGACCTAGACATATAGTATGGATTCCTAAAGGTTTTTTTAACCTCTCGAATAGGATTGATGTATGGTAGGAAAGTTTCATCTTGGCTGTTTATTTTAGAATTGAAGGATATATTATTTGATGTTACATCGAGTGCCAGGGTTGTACATCATGTGTAACAGGATAAGATATTTGCATTTTTTAACTTAACAAGGTATGTTTAGGCTAAGAAAGCTGTTTCTTATAGTGTAGCATGTGGAGCATTTGCCAAAAGTTGTCATAGTATTCCACTGATTGAAAGAGGATGATATTTTCGTCTTTTATTAGTATACTTTTTTTTACAGTATGATTGACCTCTCTGAAGATTAGTCAGACATCTAAAACAAAAGTAATAAAGTCAGAAGCATAGTTTGTTTTGTTGATTGTCTTAAATAGTGAATATTTAAGCATTTTATGACCAAGATAGAGCAAGTTGTATAAGCCATCATAATATATTACTCTCATAAGCTTGTTTTCTTAATGTCACATTTACTTCTTACATTTGCAATTAAAAAAAAAAAAAAATAGAGGAAATAATGAGAATAATATGCATAACTTTTCATGTAGGCCTTCTACAATAACTATAATAAAAATACATTTGTGCTTGACTGTAGTAGCATTTATAATTTTTTAAAGGTAAATTTGATTTTCTTTGAGAGAGAACATTATATAACAAAATTTGAACACCATATTTGATATTATTTAAACTTTCTTGTTAGCTTTATAGACATTTTTTCAAATCTCTTTCTTTTTACAGACTATATTAGCACCATTTACTGACTGCCATTTTTACTATTCTGCTGACATATCAGATTATGCATTCAGGTAAATTGTTATTGCATCTACCTTTTTTGCTCTCTTTAATAAATTAATGTTCAGTATATATGTGTATGAGTTTCTTCAGTATTTATGAGATGCACCTAGTCCTGGAGCCATGATGGGATATTCTCATCTCACTCTCTTCTGCTATATCTAACAATCACATGTTCTCTTGTGTGCATGCATGTTTTATAGGAAGAGAATTTATTAGAAGAGAAAAATGTTACTATTTCAGTCTTGAGGCCACCTGAGCTTGAAAGAGGGCCAAAAAACTTAAGCAGACTTCTTTTATATTTTAAAATCACTCGTTTATAGTGGCATCTATCAGTTTTGTATAAGTATCTAATTAATAATGAAGTGTGTAGTAATGAAAATTATTGAACTAAAGGATAATAAATATCCATTATTATTTCATGTCAAGTAGAAAAAATATTTATAATTAAAAGTTTTGAAAGTGATATTGAGAACTTGCACAGATACATACCTTCACCATGAGTTGTCACTTAAAGACATGGGCATTATTGGGAGGCCATATATGTTCCTTTCTGCTTACTGGTATAAAATACTTTGTTTCTTTTAGTGAATACTTATGTGATGTCTCAGAGATAATGCTGTTGAAAATTTGTGTACTACTTAGAAATTTAAAACAATGTTTCATTTGTTGATCTACTCCTTATTTATATCTTAATTTAATAATTTTTAATTAGAAGTAATAACAGCATCTATTAGAAGAATTGGAGAAGTACTATGTTGGCATAATTGGTGTTACTGAAATGAAGACAAAAAAACAGGCAAATGCTTCTAAATAGCAACTACAGTTGCTAAGATGTTATATTCAAGCATTAATGATTAGGAAAAGGATGTATAGCTTCAGTATTCAACAATAAATATTAAATGAAGCTAAACCTTCTTGAATGGCAAGCAGTTTCAAGTGTTGATGATATAGGCAAACATTAGAAAGCAAAACTGAACACTGAGGCTTATTTGTGCATATGGTCCCACAGAAGATTCTCCTAAATAAGGAGAGGAATTTTTTGTTACTATAGACAGCAAGTTACATAAAGGAAAAGTTGGTCCTGGTCGAAGATCCAAACATCAGAGTAGGAAATCAAACCACACACATATAGAAATATGTTGAGAAATTTGGAGAATATAGCAAATCATAATAATAATAATAGTATCTGGATTTCTGTTCAGGACATGGACCTTTCATCACTAACATAGTATTCCAGTATAAAAAAGTGCACGAATTCACCTGAAGAGAAATCACAAGAAATAAGAAAAGTGTCGTTGACTAGGTTTCTGCTGAAAGTGAACTATACAGATTTGAAATAGGAAGTGATCCCACTTAGTTCTGAACAAAATTAAAATAAACGTCATATTGAAAAGAAAATTATATAAGAAAGTTTTTATTTAAAAAAAAATCAAAGTTGAGGCTTTCAGAAGTGAACTATTGAGAAAAATTAAGGAATTTGAAAATAAGAACCGACCTGTAGAGACTATAGAAAATATTGATTTATTCAGCCAGAGGTGAAGATGTCTGCAAGAATAGAAAAATCAGAACTCTATGGCATACTGAAGAGGTTAAGGAGACAGTCATGGAAAAAAGAAAGCATATTGAAAGTTCTTGGCAAGTAAGTTGGCATGTGCACTGAGAGAATGCAGAGAAAATGTAAAAAGGTGAAACAATGTGTATAAGTAGTTACACGAAAGTGATGGGAATACTTTGGTAAGAATACAGAGGATAATTATCAGGAAGATGACAAAATATGGTATGGTGGGGAAAAAAAGGAAAAAAAAAAAACAGTACACCCCCTTCGGTACACAATCTATGAGATATGCCATTCAACTGCATGCACGTTAATAGAAGAGCACGTGTAGAGTCTATGCCATTATATTGAGCTGTAGCAATGGTTTTGATGTTGGAAGAAAATACACTTTTTGTTGAGTGTCATTTTCGTTCATACGGATTTGGTATAGCAAATGGTCTATGACATGCTTGTGAGCAGTTTGTCATTTTCTTAAGCATTTCTCAAGCAATAGTGTCATCATTGCCTTAATCGAGAGGTTCTGATGTACTGGGAGTGTTCTACTGCAATGCAATAGGCATTCAGGGAGACCATGAACCATTAACACAAATGAGAATCATGGGCATGTGCTGGAACAAGTATTACATTCTCTAAAATGGGCATTCCACCATGACCAGCCTTCATACTTTGATGAACTAAGGATAAAATTACATGATATGTCAGGCAGATGTCCCAACCCTTGTTCTCCGAGATGACAGAGAAACTTTGCATGCACTATGAAATCTGTCTTGAAAGACATGGTGCCTATTTAGAGGCTATTGAAAAAGCTTAGATATGGAGGATGCGAACTGTAAAAGTCACTTGTAAAGACAAAGGTTGTATGAAAACTAAAGATTCATGGAGATGTTTGGAGCAATTACTTTGAAAGATTGATAAATGTGATCGAATTTTTTATCAGCAGCACATATCATTTTAGGTAAGGAAAAAGCTATCAAAGAGCTGAAATGTGGGAAGGCAGCTGGAGTAGATGATATTTGACCAGAAATGTTCAAATATGGAAGTATTATTATTATTCAGAGACCTTCAGGGAGTCCGAGACGCATCGAGGGGAGGCCACATACTACATGCACAAGCTATCATACTTATTCTTGAATTCGTTCACACAGCTTGCACTCACAACATCCAATGGCAATCTATTCCAATCATGCACCACCTTATGAGAGAAAATTCTAGCCCTCTCCCCTCCTCCTTAGCTGCATTCTTTCTCAGCTTCCAAGGATGCCTGTCCTCTTGTCCTTTCCCGACCCTCCATAAATTGAAAAATTCCATCAGCTGTAATCCTGTATGACCCTTTCAGAAGTTTGTAAGTCTCAATCATATCACCCTTCTTTCTCCTGTTTGCTGGTGTCTGCAGTCTACAAATTCTCAATCTGCCTTTATAATCAGTATTCCACAATCCTGATATCATTTTTAACACTCTCCTTTGCACTCTCTCCACTATTTAAGAATCACAATGGAAACCAGACTTGCTGTTCACTATTACCCCAAGTTCCTAGCCTCATCAATCTTCTGCAATCTAGTACCATTGATGTTATACACAGTATGCAACATTTTCAACCTAAAGTGCAAAATCTGATATTTTACAACATTAGACTATCATTATCCTTTGCCCACAATGCCAATTTATTTAAATTATCCTGCAAGATAGCTATATCACCTTTATCAATTATTGCCTCCCCCATTTTTCATCATCAGCAAACGAATGTCCCCCTTAAATCTTTCCCTATATCATTAATATTCAAATTAAAGAGTAGTGGTCCTAGTACAGATAACTAAGGTACTCCACTAGTCACTCTCATTCTCTTTCTATAGTGGATATTCCACTCCACCATACCAACTTCATATCCATTCCCATTTGCTCTAACTTTTGTAATACTTTTCCACATGGTAACATGCAAATTGCCATTGTAGAGCCCAACAGTATCATGGTATCAATTCCCTTATCTAATTCTGCTGTCACTCTATTATAAAACATTAGTAAATTATTAAGGCAGCACCTGCCTTAATAATTAATAATCTTAATATAATATAATAATAACCCATTATCTCTTTGGTATTCCTGTAGTTTTGTTTCCATGTTCTGGGATACCATTCAGATATCAACTTTGTTCATATGACCTGCCTATTGCTATTTTTATCTTTTAATAGCTTTTTAATGTGTCTCATCCTAGTCTGAGCTGTGATCAAAGTATTGCGCTTTCTATCTAGAATGGTAATACTGAGTAATGATCTTTCCATTTTACTCTTGGTAAATCTCAACTCGATCAAAGTTTTTAGTCAAAGTATCGTATTTCACTTCCATATATCATGATTGGAAGTATACAACAGTCGAATATTTTTCTTTTATGGCAGATTGGAATGTTTCCTTTGGGTGCTTCACAGTGTTTTCCAAAGGGTCTCCAAACCAAATTGAATTCTATGTATAATTTCTTCTTCATAGCTTTTCTCCACTGTGATCTTTTGTCTTAGGTGAACATAGGATTTGTACTGGCTTTTTGGTGATGTATTTATTATACATTATTTTCATTTTGTCTTTGCAAAGGTTGGTTGATTGGTAGAGCCTCTGCTACTTACGACTCACGCAAAAAGTTAAGCAAGTTTGAGCGTGGTTAGTAGTTGGAAGAAATAAATCTTTCGATCTGTTGGCACGCTCTTCCTCGATGAGTCTTTGGACTCCCTGGAAGTGTTAGATAATAATAATAATCTGTTTTATATCTATTTGCTTATATCCTTTCTTTTTATTTTCTGCATTCAATTCATTGATCATTTGTTGAAATTCTTCTGCAGAATTTCCTAAAATAACTATGTTATCAGCAAATTGTGGGTGATTTAGTTCTTTCCCATTTGCTATAAAACTCTAATTTTCCAATCCAGATTTTTAAAAAGTTCTTCTAGGACTGCTGTAAATAATATTTCCAGATGTACAAAACTTAAATACAAATCCTTGTTATGTTGAAAGTTTTTCCACTTGGGTATAGTATAAATTAAAGATATTAAAGATGCCAAGAAATTATATTCTTGGTTTAATCCTTTATCCAAATGTAAGCAAACAAAGTTTGCACATGAAGTAACTTCACAACTGGGCAACTCATATATAGAGATTAATGACTTCACATCACTTGCCTTAGTATCCCATAATGCTATGCATTATGGGAAGGGTCACTACCCAGATTGGTTTTGACCTTTATTGAGGTCTCTATAGAAGTAATTAATAAGAATTAATTAATAATTAATTATTATTAATAATTATTATAACATCTTGTATTTGTTGCTCATCAAAATCTCATCTGTTTTTGTCTTCTTTGTTTCTGTAATGACTATCATGTTGATCTGGTAGGTACTTATCCAATTCTGCTGCTAATTCCATTTCTTTTCCATTGATGCTTCTTTTGTTGATGGTGCCAATCTTGAACTCTGCTGATGTTCTGGAATTTGCTCGAGTAGTTGACTTTTCTCTGTTTGCTCTAGTTGCCTGACTAAAATGACTTGGGCCTTGTTTAATCAGGTGACATACCAGTTGCCACGAATTTCTGTCATGTTGTACCATCATTTTCCGATTTTGATTTCAGCCAATAATAATAATGCAGTTAGTCTGCCAAATCCCTTGCTGACCCATTCTCTTTCATTCAGTATCTAGGCAGAGATCTACTAATGGGGTGCACCATGAGAAGATGAGGATTGGAGATTAGGTCAGAAGCCTTATTGGTTATCCACATTCCTAAAAAAAACTATGTGGATGTCTCTTTCCAGTTATCCAACTTTGACCCATATGCACACCACATATGTATTTATTATAATGTTTGGTGGTATTTATCACAGACAGTTAACTCTTGCTATAGTAAACATTGTTATAACAAACTTGCTTTCATCTAAACCTGATTCATAGTCATCCATGCTTTGCTGATTGCTGGCTTTAGTATCATTATGCCTTAGGATTTTTTGTATAATAACCAAACACGGACTTTAGTTTGAAATTTCCTTCAGCATTATCACCCATTAAAACTGTTATTCAGTCTTTTGGTGATTTATAACCAGGTTTTGATTTTTCATTCTTTGTAAGAGAGTAGAGTAATTTATAGATACATACTTCTGATACTGTATATTTTATTTCTCTAGTAGCAGTTATTTCTCTTGTGTAGGATCATGTAGGATTTATCTTCATCTGAACAGTCTTCTTTTCATTTTATAGTTCTCTTAAAGCATAGAAGGTTTTGGAAACAGTAATCTACCATTTATCCAACCCTTCAATTATGAAAATAGCAAGTTCTGATAATTGAAGTAAAATTATATAATACTTTACCAGAAAGTCTGTTGCTATACAAGGGTCAGTTAATTGATGGGTTGTGGTTTTGAAAGTTGGATAAATGGTAGATTACTGTATAACTGTTTTGTATACCAAATTAAAGCACTTTTTCTGCAAGCACAATAGCATATGATTAAGTCTTAAAGATCATGTAATTCAAGAACATTTGAGTTATGAGTTGGAACTCAGTTGTATTATACCTAGAACAGTATAATATCTACAAAGGAAAATGCCAGATAATGTGAGGCATAGCATTGCATTTGGACATTACAAACTAAACACGGCTGAACATCTCATTTTCAGTGACTATTGCCGTTCTGGATGGTCATTCTGAATTGATTCTGAGACCTGCATCAGATATTCAGATCCAGTGTGGACTGGTATTGTTCCTGGATTGTTGGATGAACTGATTGCTTTAAGAGAAATTGTGACATCATCTTGCCAGATTGTCAAGTTCATTAGAATGGAATGGAAGGAGATTTGTAGGAGGAGTAGTTTACTCTAAAATTCCGTATAATGAACAAGTTCATTATATGGAAATTTTCACACAAATTAACCTGAACATGCTCAGTATTGTACTAGTATTTGAAGAGAATTGCTCAGGAAAGACAAATTAGCATGTCACAAGACAAAAACTTTAGCTCCATTTTCATCTTACACTGAAGTTGCAACAGTTGCAAATCACCAACAAATCCAGTCTGACTTTTGAAAGAGCTAAATGCTTAAAACACCTCCCAAGTGAAAAATAAACTTTCAACCTCCTATATAAATTGCAGACATGCCATTTTATCCCTTGCAAAGGCCATTGCAGACAACCTGTCCATCTGTTTTTTGCTTTCTCTTTTTCTTTTCTTTAAAGTAGATATCAAAACATCTCCAACATAGATGATAGAATTTGTGTATCCTGGTCTGGAAGCAAACCCATATCAGCCGATTAAAAAAAAAAAAAAAGAAAGAAAAAAGAAATGAGGGGTTGCTATCAATCTACTGATCCATTACCTTGTCCTCTAAAAAAAAAAAATAATAATTGCAATGAAATTATCTTCTTCACTGCTTGCAGGTCTACTGGTTCATCAGTGACGACTTGTGGAGATTTTGTCACTTCAGATCCATACCATATCTCTGTGCTTACATCACCCACTTCTGGCCACATGATATGAAAAGATTCAAAGAAACCTGTGCTGTTGCAGTTGACATTTTCAAAGCATTGATAGGATCTTGCACATATGCTGCTCAGCAGATTTCCTTTCTTTCTCTCAAGGACTGTTTTATTGCCTACTCTGTCTTTTCCTATATATAAATGACTCGTTAATCTCTCACCTTAGCCCATTATATCAATATATATGATTAGCCTCTATATACAAGTAGTCTAGTGGTGAAGATACTTCACACACAGACTTTGCTTATACTTGGAACCAAGGATTAAAGCAAGAATATAATTTCTTAGCATCTAACCAAGTGAAATACTTGTAACATCTATCTCTAATCCAAAGTAATTTAATACAACATAATACACCTTTTAACTATTTGTATGTGAAAAATATATATGACTCCTGCATTACTTTAACTTTGATATCCCTTCTGGGCCTGGCTCCCACTGATGAGACTTGAGGTTGAAACTGGTCTGGGTAATGGCCATTCCCATAATGCATAGTATTATACACACCCAAAGGAGGGTGTGTGCGTGTGTGTGAGAGAGAGAGAGCGTATGCGCTTGGCATTATGGGATACTGAGCAATTCATATGAAGTCATTTGCCTCTATATACAAGTAGTCCAGTCGTTAAGATACTTCACGACTGATAATAGTACACTCCGTGTCTCCTCCTACTCATTTGATAAATTTCAACACTCCTAAGATTCAGGGTCATACAACTATTACCATGAGTATTGTTGTTCATTATAAAACGTTGTATCATCATTTCCTTTGAAGAATGTACTTCACTACTACCAAAACATTGTCTTTTTTTTTTACAAAAAAAAAAAAAAAATCGGTCGTAGTTCACAACTTACGAGGGTGGTCTGAAAAGTTCTCAGCCTAACAATAAAAAAAACGAATTTATAATTTCAAATTTTTTTTATTTTTCAGCATAATCTCTCTTTAGACTAGTACATTTATTCCAGCGCTGCTCCACCACCATTATCCTGTCCCTGTAGTGGTTCTCAGTAAGATCTGCAAAATACCCCTCTACAGCTGCAATTACCTCTTGATTCGAAGATAAACACTGATCAGCAAGGAAGAGTTTTAGTTTTGGGAAGAGTTAGAAGTCAGAGGGATCCAAATCTGGGGAATAGGGTGGATGTTCCAACAATTCATAGTGCAGATCCCTTAATTTTCCCATTCCCAAAACACCTTTGTGGGCAGGTACATTCTCCTGATGAAAGATGATTTTTTTTCTTCTCAAACCTGGTTATTTCTCATGTTTCTCGTCTAGTCTGGTTAAAAGATCGGAATAATATTCCCCGGTTATTGTTTTACCCTTTTCAAGATAATTAATAAACAAAATGCCTTTAGCATCCCAAAACACCGATGCCATGACCTTGTCTTCTTTGGCTCTGAAGCGGCTACTGTCCACTGTTTTGACTGCTGTTTGGATTATGGTATGTACTGGTGAATCAAAGTCTCATCCATAGTAATAAATCAATGCACAAAATCAGTTTTTTTTTTTAAAAAAGAAACTGATTTATTCTTTTTAAAACGCTCCAAGCACTGTTCAGAGATTTTCATGCTAGTGCATTTTTGATCTACTTTGAGCAAGCTCACCGCCCATCTTGCGCAAAGCTTTTTCATTTGCAATTCTTCATGCAAAATATATCCTACAAGTTCTTTTGAAATGCCTATAGTCTCAGCAATTTCACGCACTTTGACTCGCCGGTCATCCAATACCATATTGTGCACTTGATCAATGATTTCTGGTGGTGTTACACTTTTTTGGATGTCCTTCATGTGGATCATCTTCAAGGGTGGTACGGCCATGTTTGAACTCGGCAACCCATTTCTTAATTGTCGAAAACGAAGTAGAAGAGTGCCCATAAACTTTTATGAACGTTCGAATGAATTTCTTTTGGCATTAAACCTTCTTTTACAAAGAATTTTGCTTCAAACAGCTGTATAAAACAAACTGCGTGATAGAATGACTTGCAATTTCGCATGGATGCTTATGACAGATCTACCAACTTAGAAAAAAAAACAATGTTGCCGATAGTGTTGCCATCTATGGTTGAGGCCTAGAACTTTTCAGACCACCCTCGTATTTATTTTTCCACAATGTCAATACTCTTGAAGAAGATAAAGAAACATTTTTCACATCACATTCTATCTCATGAATAATTTTAACTTTTTTTGCGATCTGATGGACTTTCTCATTTAGTAGACATTTCTGAAGGAAGGGTCCATTTTTAATTGATTTTACAATCATAGCAGTGTTGGGTAAAGTGAAAAATGAGGGCTTGAGTCTAGACACTGGAGAAATAGATAGAGAGGAGATGGTCCTCAAAGCCAAGATTAGGTTATAAACTGGCCAGTAATCCAATGCAGATGGTCATTAAGGCTAAGTCACTCATTCTTGTCTATTCCAAGAACTTCTCGAGCAATTAAGAAATATTTATATAGTTACCAAAATTCGTATTGTATATTTGTGTAGTATGCGCTTTTAAAAAATGAGCAATTGTATGGGAATATGTGTAAATTAAAATCATTGTGTTTTTGCTTATTACAACTGTGATCTTGTTATTTCTGTCTTCGTTACAACAAAGTTCAACTGTATAAGCAAATACAGTTAGTCACATTTGAAAAGAACATGCTTCAAACTTCTGAATAAACAGAAAAATGAATGTGAAAAAAAATGAATATGCACTTCTATTTCTGATAAGAGGTGGGTTTCAGAACAGGCTCATGTTGTGTATGTTTGAAGAAATTTCAAAGGCATAGTCTACTTTGAGCAGGTTCTAGAATGCTGCACTCTCATTGCTGACCTCTTCTCATCACAGTCTCTCTGAATGCTACTCACTGGCCATTTGAAGGTGAACGGTTCTCCAAAAAGACAATGTCAAAGTGCACACAGCAATTCAAATGCAAGAAAACAAAACATCAAGGTTCTGGACATGGAGATATATCGGCATATATATTGACATCATCTGATTAGCACTTATTTCAATTATTGTCTTACTCTGTTTATGGACATTTCCTCACCAATGCTGAGTGGGTGTCAAGAATTGTTCATCCCCAATGACTAGATTTGTTATTGTAAATTGAAATTCTTGAACTCAGTCCTGCTACTAGAGAAAGATCAGCACCTTAAAATGTAACATGTTTTGTTGAATAATGTTTTTCATTTCTGTTTTTGTGCAGTGTACAAATGAAAATTATCTAATGTACAAATTACCATCATAATCACCATCAATTTCTAATAGTTATATCTTCAGGAGAAATCTATCAGGTTATTTTGCACATTATAGTAAAAATAATCATAATAAAAATTCTGAATATTTTTACGTATTGTTTATGTTAGTATGTTTATTAGTTTTGTTTTCATAACGCATGGTCGGCACTTGCGATGTGCCCATTATGGAATTGTTTTGTCCAAAGTAATATGTAAAGAAGTTAAAAAATTGATATACTTACTAGATTTGATCTTTGTATTACTTAAAAGAATTTGATTGTAATTTAAAATTATCAAAAGTTGTGTTTTATGAGGACATTCTCTTGTCACTAACGGATACAACGTGTCAGCTATTTTACAGTACTTAGTTTTTGACTTTCGTGGAGTGCGCATGCTCGCGGAGAAGTTTTATGGAGTGATTGACAGCTGACAAGAAAGCGTTCGGTATCTGAGTAACGGCTGAAAACAAGAGAGTGTTCGGAAGGAATTTAGAACACAGGCCAGCAGACATTTAGGTTCGGAAGGAACTTAAGCTTTTTATGTGACAGTCAGAGGAAAATTAATAGTATATTCCGAAACAGGAATCGTGGAACTATTAAGTTTTAATGTGGAATAAGTATGTGGATAAATAAAAGGGAAATATTGCTATAAATCGTTTTAAAAGGAATATTGGAGGAAACACTGATTGAAAGATTTATAGTAGATTCCGAAAAGGGAATCGTAGAACTGTAAGTTGTTTTAATTGGAAGAGTAAGACTGTCAATAAGCATTTAGTGAATAAAAGAAGAATTTGCTATTTACGTTCTAAAGGAATGTTCGAGAAAACTCTGATTAGGAAGTTTCATCTGTATTAAGGACGCCGGATCTGACTATTATTTCTACTGAAGAAAAGAGACAGAATTAAGTCAGGAAGATTTTGTGTGTGTTCAGTGATGAAAAGGATCCTGTGCAAATGAAGAATGGAGTCACATATCTTCAGAAAAGGGCCTTGACAGAGAAAGAAACTGGCTATGAACATTTTGTGATTGTGCAAACAAAGTGTTTAGTCTAGTCTTAAGTGTAAGTTTATTTTTTAAAAGGCCTTGGATCCAATTAATTTGTAGTTAGTTATGTAATATTTGTTTGAAGTGTATATATATTGTTTTTGTTTTATTAAATGTATTTATTTTGTATTTTGGTCTTGAGTCAGTGATTATTTGGATTCTGAAAGAAAGAGTTAAGATCATTGCACCAATTGGAGTGAACCCTTGTGCATATAACATATAGGTACACTCAGAATTAAAAAAATAATTGTTAGAAACAGAGATCATCTCTATGGTAGGATAAATATTAAGAAATAATATCTATGAATATCCTTATCTATATAAAAATCCACCAATTATTAACAATAGTACTATATGATTAAGTTTGAAATATTACAAGCATCCTCTTAAGAATATTCTTCTAAATTAGTCTGTTATTTGTCAGATCTCCAGTATGGGCACATTTAATATTTTGGCCTTCTAAGGCTTTTTTTTTTTTTCTTTTGTTATTCCAAGAAACTGGATTTATTTGGTTCTTGAAACAAAGAAAAACACTGACAAGAAGCCGTAAGGAATTTATGACTTCTTTATATGAAGAAAAACAAAAAAAGTAACATATAAAGCTGAAAGAAACCACTATAGTGCAGTCAATCAAACACCAGGAAACAGTGAAGTATGCATGAGTCATTAGTTTTCTTAGCATAATTTGGGGATAATTAGCTGAAATGAAGTTAGGTATGAGCAGCAATCTAATCAAAGATTTCCAGGTATAACTTATGATGAGTCCTTGGTTATTAGTAAGTGAGCCATGTGAAAAAATAGTTCTGAATTCCTTAATCTAACGAGAAAGAAAGTTATGTCTAAATATCTCTGTGTATCCGTGTGTGTGTGTTCCAAGAATCCAGCTTATGATGGAAAAGGAAAATAATAGTTTAATCTTCCTTAGACACCTTAGTGACACCTTCTGAATGGCAACCTCTCCTTCACTGTATACAGAAAACTCACTCACACAAACAGATACATTCACAAACTCGCCCACCACCACCCCTCTCAACAATATGGCATCATTAAAACTGTAACCATTAGAGCCTACAATCTTTGTTCCAGTGGAACCTCTCTTTACAGAACTCAACCACATGCACAACACCTTTCTATCCAAAGTTTGGACAGAATTTTAAGTGAGTTAACTGGTCTCATACGGATGTAGAGGGTTTTTTTCACCCAGAAACTCATTTTTTTTTTGTCCCTCAGAACAGGCAAACTGTCCTCGTGAACATACACACAGACCTACAGTCATAAGATATATATACTTAATACCTCATTACGAGGGCTCACCTGCCCTTCCTTAAAGGGATGGGAGAGAAAGGGAGGGGAATCCCATATTTGTATGTGATTTGTATGGGAACCCCATACAAATAAATAAACATAACTTAAAAAAAAAATCAATCCTCTCCCTCACATTGCAGCCATCCCTTCAGAAGGATTTCACAAATACCATCACCATTCCCTACATTTGGGGTAGTACATCAGAAAAAATAGCCATTCAGTCTCTGCATAGCTTTCAAGCCCCAGTAAACTTGCTACCCCTATCAGCTCCATCCTCTCTCAGTGCCTGGCTATTTTCAATTCTCAATATAAAGTACTCTGTTTCTGCAAGTTGGCTTACTATGGACAGGCAGGTAGATCAGCTTCCAATCCATTTAAATGAACACAAAACTTGCATCTGCAATCATGACTTCGGTCAATCTGTTCTTGCAGGCCATGTATTGTATACCACTCACAGGATCTCTGAAAGAAAACCACCATGATACATCACAGTGAATTTCAAAAGAAAGACTATTTTTAGAATCTGCAGTGGCCCTCAAGAAATCAACCAGATGTAAACAAATGTGGGTGCAAGAAACTGGACTGGAGCCATGGACAAGAGCTCTTCTACTAGCGCAGTAAGTCCTGATTACATCCTTTATGAAATTATAAAGCATCTTCCATCATTTTCTCTGGATCTCCTTTTAATATACAACAGAATACTTACAGAGAAGTTGTTTCCAGATTCTTGGCATAAGTCAATTGTTATTTTCATTCCCAAGCAGGAAAGGATCCAGCATATGCAAACAATTATTGAATTGTCATTCTGACAAGCTATCTTTGTAAGATATTGGAAAAAAATGGTAAATCCCAGACTTCTTTGATATTTAGAAAGTAACAATCATCTTGGGTGGAAAGACCTGGGTTAATAAATCCTGTCTAGGATGCAAAGAATCTTTATCAAAGCTTTTCAGCTGAAGGTGAGTTAATCAGTCTCATTTGCAGGGCAGGGTTTTCCCTCCTGGTAATTTGGGTATTTCATCTTACAAAGCAGGCAAATTGGTTATTATAACACACACAATTAACAGACATAATACACTGACCTCATAGCCTCAGTTGCTCTGGCCATAAATCCAAATTAACTGAACCAAATCAAATCATCTTTGCAATACACAGTCTTTTGTGGATATCATTCAGTGTTGGTCTAATTGGTTTGTTTAGAAACATGTATAAGAGACACATTCTGAAATGAGAATATCTGGTTTCAGTGCTCTTTCACTTAGAAAAAGCTAATTTGTAGTTATGGTATATTAAAAGATGTCAGTAACCTTTGTCTCAGAGGACATCCTATTTTTATTTAAAAACATGGCTGACTCCTCATTTCAAGTGCAAAGCATGTTATATTCTTTGCTGCCAGAATTAATTCAGTCACTGAACACCTTCCTTCCACAGTAGACAGTGCTGTATTTGTTGGTGACTTCACAATTCGCTGTCACTTTTATAAAATAAGAGTAACTGAAAGACACCCTCAACAAACAGTCAATTGTGTCTCTTTATGGGCTTTTAGTAATGGGTTCAGGTTTTCAGTAAGAAAAAGATGTGTGTACACTTCTGCTGAAAATGAACTCTTCACTCACATCTTGTGCTAAGAATGTAAGATTTCTGTCAAAACTGAGTATCAAAAACTTAGCTTCTGTTGATATTGGAATAATACTTGGATTCTTAAGCTAAATTACAGCAGAATGTTACTAAATTGTGCAAGAAAACCTTTAGCCAGAGGAAGTTAAAAGTAAGGGGATTCTATATTAGCGTTTTCTGGCAAGCAGCAACATATTCATATTTCTCAAAACACGAGAATGCTCTTATGGCAGAAAGAATCACGGAGTGTTTAATTTGGATACTGAACATGAATAATGTGGCTGCAATTTGGATTTCTGTCAAGTAGGAGGAGATCCGTTCTGGATCACTAAGTGATGATTAATGCCATTTATGTTTATGCTTCTATAGCATATGGGTATTGGTAAAGCAGATGTGAAAATGAGTTCATGTGTTGTTCTTAATCTGCTTTTTTTTGGGGGGGGGGAATTGCTTTTTGAAGGAGATTTGTTTTAGTTGCAGTGTTACTGCTAGTGATTGTACATTTCATTATTGGTTTACTTATGGTTATATAGAAGGATAGAGTGACATGAAGTGAGAAGAGATATTCTTGGATGTGATACCATACAGAGAGCAGCCAGTCTGCATTCTACAATGGGGCCTTGAAAGTGCCTCCCTCATACCACTAAGATTTTCTCTTTAGGCATGGATTGGCAGAGTATGTGTCAATGGGATCTGTGTGCTGTCTGGTGGCTGGCATGCACCACCACCATTTTTACTGACCTACCTTCAAAATGGAGGAAGTTTGGGGTGTCTATTTCACATGTCCTTAAAGTGTATCACCTATATTGTATGGAGGAGAAGAGGGATAGAAAAAAGAACCACTGTTCTGGAGACCAAGCATGGCATTCTTTACTTCAGGCCTTCAATAAGCCAGGTGATGGTATTTCCAAGGGGCATGAAGGTCCTCTACCACCTAGTGGGTCTAATGGAACTAAATATTGAGACGTGAACAGTTGACATAATGATAAAAAATAGTAATGGAATTACACTTACATAAGGAAAAAATTATTTAATACCTGCAGAATTTTCAGCTAAGTTTTGTTTATCTTATTTTGTTCTGCCCAGCAGTCATCCTCTTATCCACTTAACCAGTGTCATATCCATCCCCATTTGTTCTAATTTGTGTAAGAGTGTTCCATGTGGTATTCTGTCAAATGCCTTTGCAAAATCATTGTGTGGCCATTTCCTTTATCCAACTCAGCTGTTACTCTATTATAAAAAAAGTTAGTAAATTACTAAGGCATGACTGACCCTTCACAAAGCCATGCTGACCCTTATACAGTATCATATTTTTATCTACCCATTCTTGAATTCTCTTTTTTACCAATTTTTCTAGTACTTTTACCACCATGCCTGAGATTGTTCTGTAATTTGCTACTGTAGTCTTAGAACCTCCCTTATACAAAGGAATACTTTTGCCATCTTTCCACTCCCTTGGAACTCTACCAGAGCTGAGACTTAAATTAAACAGCTTAGTCAAAGGCATTGCCAGTTCCCTTGCACACTCTTGCAAAACCCTAGCTGATATCCCATCTAATCCCATAGCTGTTTTTACATTGAGATTCTGCAATATCCTAAGAATCTCCAATTCATCCACCTCTGTTGCCACTAGTGTCTGTCTGTCACATAGGTTAAAGCAGTAACCTCACTAGGATGATATATGCTTGCAAAGTGGTCACTCAGTAACTCAACTATTTTATCCACTTCTGCCTCCTCGTGACTATTATCACTCATTAAGATTAATCTTCGATAGTTATTCTTCCTGTTACTTGCCACATAATGAAAGAACTCTTTGGGATTTCCTTTGACTTGCTCGGCTAAATTCTTCTCATAATCTGATTTTGCCTTCCTTGCCATGTTGGTCATGCCTAAGCCTTGTACTGTTTATAAGTTTGCTAGTGATCTTTCTCTTTATATGCACATTCCACAGCATTTTCTTCTTCGGCAACTCGTGCTTAATGATATTACTCATCCATCTAACTCCTACCTGATTAACCCTCCTTACCCTAGGTACACAATGTTGTTTCCTCTAGCTGACCCTTAACTATATCCCATGGACTACTAACATCCTTACCCTGCAATGTTTTATGCCATGGTACAGATTTAAGCTTTTTCCTAAACATGTCATAATTACCTGCCTTGTAGTTCCACAAATACCCCTTCTTGATAGAATATTCATCATGTTTTAGAATATCCCAACTCAAGACTGTGTGGTCACTTTCACTAATTGGAGCCAATGTTCTTACCTTGGTTATGGATAACTCTTCTGATCCTATGACCAGGTCCAATACTCTCCCACCCCTAGTTCCCCTCCATCACATGCAAGTAATTATCTCTCAGCAGGTGTATAAATTCTTTTTCCTTCCTACCATGTAATCTTTCTTCCTTCCAGTCTATATCTCCATAGTTGAAGTCCTCCATAATAATCACTCGACTTGTACTCATTGTACTAATTTGGTGATGCATGTCTTCCAGATCATCTGTGGATCTCCCTGGCCTTATAGCAACAACCAACTGTATAATAAATTTAGTTTAATCCTTTATCCAAGTGTGAGCAAACAAAGTTTGCACCTGAAAATATCTTCAGAACTGGGGTAAGGTAGCACAAACCACCGGGCAACTCGTAGCAAAGGTGGACCAAGCTAACATCACTCCTATCTCAGTATCTCCCATAATGCAAAACACATCTCTTTGCGGATATGTATAACGTTATGCATTAAGGGAAGGGCTACTACTCAGACTAGTTTCGACCTTTATTGAGGTCTCTTCAGTGGGAGCCAGGCCCAGAAGTGGAGATACCAGGCAGAAGCAATGGCGAGGCCATCTTTACGTATAGGAGTTGCCAAAAGGTGTGCCACCTTTTTATTAAATTACTCTGGATTTAGAGAAGGATGTTGAAAGTTTATTTTTCACTTGGTTAGACTATAATAAATTTAGTTTAATCCTTTATCCAAGTGTGAGCAAACAAAGTTTGCACCTGAAAATATCTTCAGGACTGGGGTAAATCCAGACTTCTCTAAATCCAGAGTAATTTAATAAAAATGTGGCACAATTTTTGGCAACTCCTGTAGGTAAAGATGACCTCACCATTGCTTCTGCCTGGTATCTCCACTTCTGGGCCTGGTTTCCACTGAAGAGACCTCAATAAAGATCGAAAGTAGTCTGGGTAGTGGCCCTTCCCTTAATGCATAACATTATACATATCCGCAAGGAGATATGTTTTGCATTATGGGAGATACTGAGATAGGAGTGATGTTAGCTTGGTCCACCTTTGCTACGAGTTGCCCGGTGGTTTGTACTACCTTACCCCAGTCCTGAAGATATTTTCAGGTGCAAACTCCTGCCTGTCCCCTATTCTTTATGGTTGCAAATTTATCTGCTATCATCAGCAGTACTCCTTCCCCCACTCCTCCCATCATATCTTCTCTATCTTCCCTGAAAATACTATAAACCCTTCACATTCAATCCCTGTAACCTGTAACTACATCATCTGCTGTTAGCCAAGTCTTACTAATGCCTATAACTTTTGGCAAGGTTGCACTAACCAATGCCAAAAATTCCTCTCTCTTGTTCCGGATACTTCTGACATTATTATATAGAAACGGCAACATCCCTTTATTTCCCCACCCACCTTTACTTTCTGAATTGACTACCTTATTCAATATTTTTGCTTGAGAGACTATATTCCTCACTTGGCCATTCTCGCACTCACTCGCTTCATGAGTGCCTTCACACGAACTTGCTTGCTTCCACTCTAATTGCTTAAGTTTCCCTGAATTTGCATGTCAGCATGCTCAGTGAACAAATCTCTCTCTCTCCAGACACCTAATACCAAACCATTTAGTCCATCCGCATTGTACAAATCCTTCTTTCTGTCAAACAGAAACCACAGATCCACAAATTCTATGTCATTTCTTTTGCACAATCTATATATAGACTCGTTGGCTATCAATGTCCTCCACCTCCTCAGTTTGCTTCTGTCATAGTGTGGTAGTAGACTTACAATCTTCACCTTCTCACTCTTCAGTTTTGCCTCTTTTAACAACTCCTTTACATCCTCCCTCATAGAATACTTCTTGCCTCTCAAATGAATGGTACCAACCAAGACAATCATTTCCTTTGACTTACCTTTTTTAACTTCATGTATGTAACTACATCTGGTGTGATAATTGAAATCTTGTTTATTATTAATTACTATTATTTTTAAGTATGAAAAAATAAACTGCATTTAGTATTAATGTGTATAGTTTTAAAATTATGGACAAATAAATTGTGTTTAATAGTAAGTGCACTGCAGTTTAAAGCAGCATGTACAAATAATATCTAGTTTTTTGTGATATTGTTTTTATTCTCCCTAATGCTTTTATTTTGAATCTATTTTTTTTATCAAGTTATTGAGAATTAAAACAGTAGGATGTATTTTTAACTCATCATTGATATAGGGAGTATAGTTATAATGAGGAACTTTTGTCAGTCTCTTTGGGCTCATTATAACCAAGTTTGACTGTAGGTGAATAAATTTCCTTTCATTTCCTTCTATGAGACATTCTCTCCTGCCAGTCAATATTCCTGTAATTAAAGTTTCACATCGTAATGACTTGACTTGCACTTGTGTTAATACCACTGTCCTATAGCAGCAAGCTGATGTACATTTTGTCCTGTTGGTTTCTATCTCACACCAGATCACCTCAAATGAACTGCCATCGACAATCCTGTCTTTGATCTGCTCTTTCTCATTGCAGTTCATCTGCAGCCCCCCCCCCCCCCCCCCAATCTTATTCTTCTAATTCTTTCTGAAAATACTGTTACCTCTGGCAAGGTTGCACTGACCAGTGAGTGTGTGTATGGGGGGGGGGGGACTTTCCCAGCTATTTCTGATATTTGTGACATTAGTATACATGAGCTAAGAGCAAAGCATCCCCTTACACCTCAACTGCATTTACAGTGTATTGACTATCCCATTCAATTTTGTTACTTGAGTGATTATATTCTGCCTTTTTCTTTTATTCTCATGCTCGCCGACTTCATAAGTACCTACATATACACATACCTGCATCCACTAATTCTAGACTTTGCACATCCACACTGGTGATGAAGAATGTTTTCTTGAGACACCCAACTCCAAGTTCATTTAATTGCAGTCCATCAGCAGTGCATGAATCCTACTGTCTGTAAAATTCAGTTGGTAGATTGCAGTCTGCACAGCACACTCATTGATTTATTAATTTCAATTATTGTCCTCTTCCTCAATTCACCTGTGTGGTAGCAGATGTAGTCTTCATTCTCTCATTATTTTTTTTTCTTCAAATAACTTTCATTTTTCTCATACAGTATTTTTCACCTTTACTCATTAAGTCATTAGTGGCAGCCAAAACAATCAATTTTCTTACCTTACTTTTTTTTGCACCTGACAGCTTCACTAATGTTATTAATTTTCACAACAGGGAAACAAGATTTAGTCACATTGTTAAGTACTCCTCTTATGATATTATCACCATAAAATTTTTCCTCTTTCTCTCCTCTTGTTTAGGAATATCTTCCTAATTCTTATCTTACATCTCGCTCTCTCCCCCTTTTTCATTTTTGCAGTTATTCAATCCTATACTTTTCCTTGTGAAGGGGTCCAGGTGTCCACGTAAGTGCTTCATTTCTTTCACGAGGCCCCTCTTTGTTCCCTTTGTTTAGTCAGTGAATCTTTACTCACTGCGATGCTGATCACTTAAAACTCTTGACTGAAAATGCCTTCAAGCTTGTAGCTACTGCTTAAAAAAATCCAGCATTTGAAATACTGTAGTAGGACTAAAGAATTCATTAACAAAAATTGCTTATATTGATTCTTTAAATCATATCTTAATGATGCAGTACTCAGGCTGCATTTTCCAAAGGCTATAAGTTAACCATAGGACCATTAGGCCACCATTGCATTTGTAGTTTGCTATATGCATTTTAGATAAAAACTAGATATAGTCATACTGGATCTTATTTCATATGTAATATATTACATTTGAGATAGAACCCCACTTGAAAGATTTCATTAATATTAGGTTACTAGTAAAGAAAACATGCTGCACTAAAATAGCATTTTTTGTCTCCCATGTTAATATGTTCCAGTAAATGATATCAGTAACTTATTTTAATAAACGTTTTCATTAAAATTCTTCTTTGCATTAATTTGTCGATTACTAATTTTATATAAATGCAGAATGTTTTTTTTTTTTTTTTTCAGTGAAGACAGAGTTACAAGGTTCAATGCTAGTCGTTTGGCTCTAGTTGCAGTACTGAGATCCTGGCCCGGTATGTTTATATATTTCTTTGATGGCAATCTCTGGTCAGATATGTAAAAATCTAACATGAAAATTTAAGCGGTTGGAGGAGCGGTAGTGGTGGAATGTTTGGTATAGTTGTAAAACTTCTTAAGTGTAATAAGCTTATACAGTTGATTCTCACTATAGCAAACACCATAACAAATTTGCTCTCTATAACAAAGCAATGAAAAGTCCTTGCAAAGGCACAATGCTGATCCGTATTTAACTACTGTTAAGTGTAATAAATATTTTCTGTGGTCCCTACAGGATTGCTGTTTCATCGTCCTGTTGGAAAGTCCTGTTGGACTTTCCAACAGGACTCAGCCCCTGTACACAAGGTGTGAACCACACAACAGTGGTTGGAGGCAAATGTGCCTGACCACATATCACCATCTGATTGACCATCTGGAAGTCTTAATCTGAATCCGTTAGAATTCAAAGTGTAGTCGGAGCTTGAGAGAGTAGCCTGCTAGAAATGTCACCCAGCATCACCAGCCTGAAGGTGGATTTAGAGCAAGCAATGGCAATGTTTCCATTGGATGCTGTGTGCACTGCCATCAGTATGTGGCCTCACAGATTTTGGACATGTGTGAAGGCAAAAGGGTGACATTTTGAAATTGAGTGCTGCTATATACATGTGTATGTGCTGAAAGCTGTAAATGATTTACTGATAGATTAAAGCTTTATGTGCTGTTTAAGTTGTAACAGTATTTGTGGGATATCTCCATGGAATCAAAAGACTCATTGCAGGAGACCCACACTAACCATTATTCACACAGTAGCTATCACCTATTCTTAAACTCATTTACCATCAGGACACTCATGGCTACCTCTGGGCAATCCATTCCACTTGTCACCACTCTCCAAGCAAAAAAAAATCTAGTCTGCATACTCTTATTAACCACACTCTTCCACAATTTTCAAGGAAGACCCCCCCCCCTTGTTCCTACACACACACTTGTATTGAAAAATTACTTTTGTGTCAACTTATAGAATCCCTTTACTATTTTATAAGCTTCTATAATCTCGTCCACCTGTGAGCTAAAATGCAAACACCTTCAGTTTATCCTTATAGAGAGCATTCTACAGATCTGTCACCAGCTTAGTCACTCATCTCTGAATCTGAATCCTTTTTGGCAACTCCTGATCCCCAAGAAACTCAGGCGATGAAATCTGTGCACAGTAGTCAAGATGAAATCAAATCATAGTCTTATAAAGAGGGATAATAACTTCCCAATCTTTACTTGTTAGTGTGTTCTTCAACATTCACCTAATCCTTTTCGCCAACTTTTGCAATATGCCCACTGACCTTCAAATCTCTGTACACTACTAGTCCAAGATCTCTAGCTTCATCAGTTTCCTGTAATCCAGTACCATCAGTATGATACAGAGTATGTAATTTTTCATCCCAAAGGCACATCAGTTCTCACATCAATAACAGTAAAGTCTCCACTTGGATGATACACCCATTACCTTACATTTTGCAACATTAAATTACAACCATTTTTTTTGCTCACACTGCCAATTTATTTAAATCATCCTGTAGGATACATATGTTATACTTATCAATTACTGCCCTCGCAGTTTTGCATCATTACAAACAACTGAATATCCTCACCCCTCCCTCCCTCTTAAATCCTTTCCTACACCATTAATATACAAATTAAAGACTAGTGGTCATAGTAGGCAGCCCTGGGGCACTTCACTAGTTGCCCTCATTTATCTTGATTCCACTCCAATATACACCACCCTCTGATGCCTGTTAGCCTCTATCCATTCCACTAGCTTTATATCCATTCCCATTTGCTCCAACTGATGTAATAAATAGTTTTCCATTCGATATTCTTTAATGCCTTTGCAAAGCCCAGATGTATGATGGTGTAACAATTTCCTTTATCTGATTACATTGTCAGTTTATTATACAATGTGAATAAATTACAAGCAGCACCTACTATTTACATATCTATGCTGTTTCTTCCTCCCCCCCATTCTTCCTATTCCCAAATTTTACCTTTAACCAACTTTTCTAATTCTCCATCGCTCCTGAAATAGAGATTGTTTTGTAATTTGTTACTTCTGTCTTGGAGTTACCTTTATGTGTTGGAACTGCCTTATCCTGTTTCCACTTGCCACAGCAGAGACTTAGATGAACTGACATACCTTCCAGTCCAACTGTTGTATTCACATTGATATTTTTTAATATACCAAGAACCTCTAGACGTTCGCCTATCTCAATTCTCACAACTATAACTGTGACGTCTCCACTTGGATGATACACTCTTGCAAAGTGATAACTTAGTAAGATCAACTATTTCTTCTGCTTCTATCACTTTCCTACTGTTAGCACTGAGTAAAGTTATCTTTCCATTATCATCCTTTCTCTTACTTGCTATATAGTGAAAAAACTGTTTTGGACTTACTTTGGCATGCTTAGTAACTGAGTACAGATTAAATGGATGAGTAGCAATATAAAGCAGGAGCTGCAAAAACAAACATTGTTGAAGGAATATGAGCAAATAAGATGATCGGCATGCTCTTGAGCAATACAAAATGCAGGTTCTCTTTTATATTACTACACATCTATTTAATCTCTACTCAGTTTATCCTCTTGATCCTGGATATCCAGTCTGATGTTTGCTCTCACTCTCTCTTAAATAATCCCTAATCAATTTCACATGCACAACTGTTATTCTTCACTTGTAGCTTCTTATGCCATGGCATTGCTTCAAGCTTCCACCTAAGTTTATCATAATCACCAAGTTTGTAGTTCCACATAAACCATTTCTTGACTGCAAATTCTATCTGTTGAGTAATCTTGATTTGAAGTTGAGTTACTATTTCAGTTAGATACATCTTGTGATGCTGTTACCAGGTTAACTCCAGTATATAATAAGAAAAATATATCATCGTCATCATCATATTCCTGGAATGGACCCTCAAGGGGTGTACATGATATAATAGTACTACATGAAAAATTTACATCATTACTAACTTCCTATCTACAATTTTCTTCCAGATCAGTCTGTTACTTGTCAAGACTCAAATATCATCAGATCTTATATTTCTATCGTCTAAGGCACTTTGTACATTATCAATCCACCCATATCTTGGCCTTTCTCTGGGTCGTTTTCCTACCAACCTGGCAGAGAACACTTGTTTTGCTAATCTTTCCTCGCCCATTCTGTTTAAGTGACCATACCACCTGAGATTAACTCTGCTAACGCATTCCTGGATGCTGACAATGTCAAGTTCTTTCCTAATATCCTCATTTTTAATATGATGCCATCTGTTCACCCATCTAATCTTTCTCAGGACTCATATCTGCAATCTCTAGTCTTTGGTCAAGTGTTTTACTTTTGATCCAGCTCTCAGATCCATAAGTTAAAACTGGTTTGAACACTGTCTTGTATACAGAATTTAGTGTTCCGACTAATTTCTCTCTTATTCCATATGAATTTATTCAGTTGACTTCCTACTATACCAACTTTGTTGATTATGTTGTCTATTTGCATATTTAATTTACCATCTTCACTAAAAATCGTGCCTGAGTAGCTGAAACGTTTTACTTTTTCCACAGGTTCTCCATTCACAACGCAGTTGGCATTTTCAATGATTCTGCCTATTTTCATTATCTTTGTCTTTTTATTGCTGACCTTCATATCATATCTATTACAAAAGTTATTCAATTTAGTCAGGGAATCTTGCAAACTTGTAGCGGATTTATTTAGAAGTATAACATCGTCCACATAAAGCAAACAGCTGACATTAACATCTACATTTTTATATCATGTTTAATACTACTTTCCTTCATAATGTGATCCATGTAGATAATGAATAACAGAGGGGATAATGTACATCCTTGTCTCACACCAGATTTAACATTAAACCATCTTCCTGTACCTCCATCAATTCTAACTGCTGACTTACAACTCAAATAAAGACTAAATATTGCTTGATATAATGCCCTCTTGGCACCTTGTCATATGCCTTTTCCAAATCGACAAAACTTAAATACAGATCTTTGGCCTGAATCCAGCTTGTTCTTCACCAAGCTTTTCTTCCACAATTCTTCTCAACCGTTTCTCAAGTATACTTGCATATATCTTACCAGGAACACTCAGTAGGGATATACCTCTGTAATTCTCACATTCAGTTTTATTTCCCTTTTTATATATGGGTACTATGAGAACTCTACTCCAATCATCGGGAATTTGTCCCTCTGTCCAGGCATTCTGAACTATGCAGTGCAACCACTGTAAGACTTTTATACCACCATACTTCAGCATTTCTGGTCGAATATCATCTACTCCTGCTGCCTTTCCACATTTCAAACCTTTGATGGCTTTTTCTACTTCAAGTATGGATATGTATTCCTGACTGTATGCCTGTTGAGTTTTTTTATCACTGTGCTATCAGCACTGTTTGTTTCATTTAGCAGTTTTTCAAAGTAATTACTCCATACTTGAAGGATATCTTTTTCTCCTGTTTTCATGTCACCTTTATCGTCTCTAACTCCTTTTACAGCACTCTTTCCTCCATTTCTAAGCTTCTTCAACAACCCCCAGAATTTCTTACCCCCTTTTTGATATTTATTTTCTATGTTCTTGCCAAAGTCCTCCAATGACTTTCGCTTAGCTAGTTTTACACAGTGTTTCGCTTTCTTACATTTGTCTCTGTATTCTCTAAGAGCACAAGCTGGCTTATTTGCCAGGAACTTTTTTATATGCTTTCTTCTTTTCCTTCACAGGAAGTTAAATAGTCAGTGATTTTTCTATCCTTGCAGACAACCTCACCACCTGGCTCTCTAGCTGAATCAATCAGTGTTTTCTTCAAGGCTTGCCACTGAATCTCCTAGGTTTGGATGCTGTTCTCAAACTCTTTCATTTTTTCTTCAATAATCTGTGTGTATTTTAGTCTACAGTATTTTAGCATCTGAGAATGTTCAACTTTTATTTGCTTTAAAACTTTCTTACATGTTATTCTTTTCAATATGAAATTCAATTTTATCCTGCTCAAGACTAAATAGTGATCACTTCCAATTTCAAATCCTCTGTACACTCTGGTGTCCTGCACCAGGGAGAAAACATCGCTATCAACAATAACATAGTCAATGAGACTTTTCTTATTCCTTTCTTCTTCTCTCCATGTGAATTTGTGCACATTTTTATGTTGGAACATGGTGTTAGTAATAACCAGTCCATGTCCTGAGAAGAAATCCATCAGATATTTGCCATTATTATTAGCTTTGCTCTTTTCTCCAAATTTTACCAAAATATTTTTGTATGTCTGACAATGATTTCCTACTCTGCTATGTAGATCCCCAAGAAGGACCACCTTTTCTTTTTTCATTGTGTCAGTTACTTTTTCTAAAGCCTCAAAAAATTCCTCCACTTCTTCCTTAGTAGAACCTTCTGTGCGTCCATATGCACAAATAAGTCTCATTGTCCAGTTACCCATTCTCATATTTGCCCACATTACTCTACTTGAGACTGCCTGCCATTCAAGAAGATTAGCCTTGTATTTTGTGTTGAATACTATGGCTACTCCTTCTTTTCCTTGATTGTCATTGCCTGAATATAAAATTTTGTACTTATTACTCAGAAAGATCTCACCAGTTTTTGTCTTTTTTGTTTCAGTCACCCCTATTATGTCGATCTGGTACTTATCTAATTCCTGAGCTGGCTCCATTGCTTTGCCATTCAGGCTTCTTATGTTGATAATACCGATATTTAACTCTGGTCATGTTGAGTTGGGGTTTGTTTTCAGATTCGTTCCAGTAGCTGACTTTTCGCTGTTTGCCCTGGTTTCCTGGCGAAAACAACGGGGGCCTTGTTTAACCGGGCGACGCCCCAGCCAGCATGAAATTTTGTCATGTCGTACCATCATTTTTTTATTTTGGTTTAACTAATAAGAATACAATTTGGTCGGCTAAATCCCAAATTGCCAGCCCATCCTCGTTTTTTCGGTATCCAGGAGATACCCAACAGGGTGCACCACGAGAAGGTGAGGATTGGACATTAGGTCAGAAGCCCTGGTCAGTTTTCTGCATTCCTTTAAAGGCTATATGGTCCAAATTAACATGCTTATACGAAGGGTTAACTCATGCTTGGCATAGGAGGTTGGTAATTGACATACGATTATATTCGTAGTTAGCTTGTGATGATGATATACCAACTATGTGTATACTCATAGTTGGCAGCGAACGTGTTAAGGAATGGTGATTACCCAGACCAGTTTCGACCTGTATTGAGGTATCATCAGTGGAAGCCAGACCCTGAATATACCAGTGTTGAATTAATACAGAAGTCATATATTTTTCATATACAAGTAGTAAAAAGCTGTATCACCTTGTTATTATTAAATTAATTAAAAAATGCATATCAGTTTCACTGGACTGTAGTATCTGTCACCTCTGTAGTCTAGTTGAAACTGATGTTTTTTTAATGTGTGGTTCACACTCATGAAAGTTTTTTTTTTCTAAACCTATGGTACATTAGTGCCACAGAGAGACTTAGGATTTTTTTTTTATTTTTTATCCATTTTTTAAAATATTTTTTGTTTTTTTATTCATTTTTACCTGGTCTGGAAACCCTACTCTAGAAACACGGAACGTATTTGAGACACTTCTGGCCTCCGAAAAGTATTGGGGGAGCTGGGAAATGAGTTGCACTAGGCAGTGAAATTCATTTCCCATCAAAAGACGATAATAAATATCCATGACCATTTAAACCTTCAGCCTGTTTGTTGGAAAATAGATATGCTAACTACCTGGCCAACCAAATCAGCCAGTTATACTTATTATTATCATTATTACTTTACAGTCAAACAACAATTGGACTGGTGATTCAGAGCAATTCATATTCCAGCCAAGAATCTAAGAATAGTCTGCCAAGTAGCATCATAAAATATGGACTGTTCTAAGTAATGTCGTTTTTTGTAGATCATATGGGGTTACTTCGTTGATGTTTAATTCTTGTAAATAGTTAGATGACTGTTTAGAAATTGCACCAAGCACACCGATAACTGTTGGGATGACTTTAGTGTGTCTAAGCCACAGCTGGCCAATTTTGATTGTCAGATCTTGATATTTAGTAACTTTTTCCAGTTCATTGTTGTTATTGCTGGATACAGCAATATCAATAATCCAAACTGTCGATGTTTGATAATTGTGATGTTAGGTCTATTATGTTCCAAATGTCGATCAGTTTGTATTCTAAAGTCCCAGAGAATTTTTACTGTTTCGTTTTCCAGTGCTGTTTCTATTTTATGCTGCTACCAGTTATCAGAAGTAGGAAAGCCATATATTTTGCATATGTGCCAATAAATTATGTTGGCCACTTGACCATGGCAGTATTTATAATCAGTTTGAGCCATCTTGCTGCAGACACTGATTACATGTTCTACAGTCTCATCTTTCTGATCTCATAATCTGCATTTGCTGTTATTATTGATGTTCAAAATTTTTGCATTGATTGCATTAGTTTGTATTGCCTGTTCTTGAGCTGCTCGAATAAATCCTTCTGTTTCTTTTTTAATATATTCATTTAGCCATTGCCATGTCTTGTTCATGCCAGTTTTTTCCTCGGTATCTCAGAGAAATTGGCCATGCAAGGGTTTAGTTTTGCAGCCCACATATCAGTTATTTTGCTTTCCTTTTTTGTAATTGGATTTGTTTCC
Source organism: Typopeltis vanoorti (assembly GCF_054136105.1). NCBI lineage: Eukaryota > Metazoa > Arthropoda > Arachnida > Uropygi > Thelyphonidae > Typopeltis > Typopeltis vanoorti. Next base: position 47,120,881 of record NC_143564.1, on the reverse strand, counting down.
TGTTGCATTAAGAAGGTCCTCTTGTGTAATTTCTTGAAACGTTTGCTCAGAGCTATTGTCGATGTAACTTTTTAAACTAATTTCTTCTTCTTCCATGGTCTCTCTCGCTTGCAGCAGATCCTGTCCACCTATTCTCGGTAGGTACAACCAGTCAACATCACTTCATAGATGTAATGCATGATGCACAGTCATTAATTTTATAGTTTTGGCAGTCCAATTTGTCCAGGTTTTCTTTTTTCAAGTCCATTATTCCAGCTGTGTATCAGATCACTGGTATAGCCCAAGAGTTAATTGCTTTAATTGTGTTCAATCCATTTAGTTTTGTTTTCAGAATATTTTTAGCTCTTTTGGTGTATCTTTCTGCTGCCTGTTGTTTAACTTTCAAGTGGAGAATATCACTGGCTTCTAATATTCCTAGGCATTTATAGTGTTCATTAGCTGAAATTGCTTTTATATATTTCTCTTGATCAAAATTAAAATTGCTAGTATCATTAATTTTTCCTTGTTAATAGATAAAATTGCTCATTTATCTAAACCAAATTAAATTTTGATGTCCTGACTGAAAATACGAACTGTGTTCAATAAAGAGTCTACTGGCTGTGCAGATTTTCCATATAACTTCAAATCATCTATATACAACAGATGTGAGATTTTAATATTATATTTAGGAATTTCATATCCAAGTTTTGTTTTCTTGAAAATCAAAGCAATGAAAAGTCTCTCAGGCACAATGCTGATCCATATGTAACTACTGTTGAAGAGCAATGGTGACAAGGGATTATCTTGGAAAATTCCACGTTTATTGATAATATCTCTGAATCGTTCTCTATTGACCATTAAAGTTGTTTTCCATGATTTCATAGCAGCAGCCAGAAATGAACATATGTTTTTGCTACTGTCTGACCACAAATGTGAGCCACCTCAACACGTCTGTGCATGGCAGAAAAAGGAGAATCCATTCTGATAATAAGGTAATCAATGCATTTCATTTTGTGGAATGAGTGATTATTATTATATGTTAGAAATTTGGATTTAAAAACTAGAATGAAAATTCTAGTTTTTAAAGTGGTAACTATTTACTTGTACAACAGTTAGAAAATTTTATGTATAAAACACTTTTCTCGTGTTGGTGATGAATTTGTACATTGCCTTGTTCCTTTCTCCACTTCAATACGAATTGACGCTTCTTGACCAGCCAAGGTTCTAGCATCTGTGGTCAGACAGTTATTCCATCAGATATTTATAGTGATTTTAGAGTGTGGGAGGGGGTAGAATGCTTTCTTATAGTCTATCCATGCCATGTTCAAGTTAGTTTTTCATCTTTTTTGAATTTCTCAGTATCATTTTACTTATAAGGATGCGATATTTTGTTCCTCTAGAACAGGAGTGTCAAACTCAATTGGACTGTGAGCCATTTCCGATAAAAGTGTATCTCAAGTGGGCCGCAAAAAAAAAATTTTTGACTAAAAAACCTGCACTAATTAGAATTGAAGGGAAGTGAAAGAATGAGTATAAATCATCATCATCATCAAATTCCTGACATTTATCCTCAAGGGGTGTACAGGATATGATAATACTACATGAAAAATTTAATGAGTATGAATAAATTGGAAAATTATTAATGAAAATTTTATTTATTCTAAGTCATTACAAGACATAAAATAATAGTATAAGGATTATGACAACTCATTTGATAACATTTAAAGTGGCTACAATAGTTCACAGATTGACTTCATTTTGACCAGAAGAAAACATCTTAAGGCAGTAACAAATTGTGAAGTAATCCCAACTGATCAAGTGGCGCAGTGTGCAGACTTTTTGAAATAAAGTCGAAGATAAGAACCTTTGGAAGCCATGGGAGGAAGAAAATTAAATGGTTTCACTTAAAAGAAGAGAGTGTGAGGAACTGTTTTAGGGAGAAGGGGGTTAGAGAGGATTTCGGATGGACTAGAAAGTGAACAAGACTAGTGGAGACATAATTCAAAAGTAATTCTAAGCTGTGCAATTGAGGTGCTTGGTGAAACATCCGGAAAGATTACAGAGCAGAAGGAGGGTTGGTGATGGAATAATGATGAAGCGGTGATGGCTAAGAGGAAGGCAAAGCAGAAGTGGGACGAGTCAAGAGTGGAAGAGGACAGAGAGAAAAAGCGAGAAGCCAAGAGAGTTGTTGCACAGGCAAAGGCCATGGCATATTAAGACCTTTATGATCAATTAGAAACAAAGGAAGAACAGAGAAAGATTTATCGATTGGCAAAATGTAGAAATAAGGCTTCAAAGGACATCGTACATGTGAGGCAGATCAAAGATGCTGAAGGAAGAATATTATGGAGGGATGTGGACATAAGAAACAGATGGAGAATATACTTTGAGGGACTTTTGAATGAGGAAAATGCAAGGACTCACAGAGAAGATGGGAAGCCTTCTGAGGGGATGGTGCAGAACATCAGTAGAGTGGAAGTGAAGGAGGCCATGAAGAGGATGAAGAATGGAAAATTGGTGGGTCCAGACAGGATTCCAGTTTATTTATTTATTTACTTATTCGTATGGGGTTTTCTCCCTTTTTCTCCCCCGTCCCTATTGGAGCGAGTTGAGCCCCTAATGGGGGGGTTAAGTATTTACGGCTATAGATCCATGTGTGTGTTCACGGGGTCGGTTTGCCTGCTTGCGGGATGAAAAACGCCAGATAAACTGCCAGAAAAACTCTACTGTCCGCGACCAAGACCGGCTAACTTGGCTATGGCTGAGGAAGATCCTCAAATTCCTCACGTCTTCAACAGGAATCGAACCTGGTACACTCCTTCCACAGTCATATGGTTGCGAAGCACAAAGCCACTAGACTAACAGGATTCCAGTGGAGGCATGGAAGCCTCTGGGGGGAAGAGGGAATTGACCTTCTGGTTGACCTGATCACAAAAGTTTGCCAACAGGAAAATATACCCGAGGAATGGAGGAAAAGTACTCTTGTCCCCATCTACAAGGGTAAAGGGGATGCACAAGACTGTAAGAATTACAGAGGAATAAAGTTGATGTCCCACACAATGAAAATCCTAGAAAGGGTTCTTAATGGAATACTGAGGAAGGAGGTGGAGATTTCAAAGGAGCAATTTGGCTTCATGCCTGATCGATTGGCCACAGATGCTATCTTTGAGGTATGACAGATGATGGAAAAGTTTCAAGAGAAGCAACGGGAGCTACATCTGGTATTTATTGATCTGGAGAAAGTGTATGATAGAGTGCCAAGGCAAGAAGTCTGAGGGAGAAGAAGGTACTGGAGAATATGTCAGGTTGGTGCAGGAGATGTACAGAAATGTGAAGACAAGTGTTCGAACCTGCCTGGGAGTGACAGAAAGTTTTCCAGTGCAGAATCAAGTGAAGAAGTGCAGCCAAACTGAAAATTGGAGGAAAGTACTGGAAGAGAGAGGTATGAGACTGAGCAGAAGTAAGACCGAGTATATGTGTTGCAAAGTGGATGGCAGCCAGGGCCAGATAGCTTTCCAGCATGCATTCATAGTTTCTGGTCTCAATTCAGATAACGATAATCGAACCTGATCGATACAATCCATAATGGAAATTTTTTTCCACACATCCATAACTGACAGTGTTTCATCATCATTTAGCTTGTTCAAAATGTGCATTATCAAGAATCAAAAGCAATTTAAATTTGAGACCCCTGTCATTCAAATAGCATCTAACTTCTGGCACAAAATGTTTGTGGAACCATTCAGTGAAAATATCAATGGTCACCCAAGCTTTTTTGTTGGCCATCCAATGAACTGGCAAGTTTTGAAAATCTTCACCTTTCATTGGCCGTGGTCTTAATGATCGATTTATGAGCAGTGGTTTTAACATCCGATCTCCTAATGCGTTCGAACAAAATAGGAGTGTTATGTGATCCTTTGCTGCTTTGAACCCACCAACAGTTTTTTGCATTTTTGATACGTAAGTTCTGTTTCGCATTCTTTTCCAGAAAAGGCCTGTTTCATCCATATTCCAAACTTGTTCATGAGTGTAAACTCCATCTTCAATTATTTTAGCAAGTTTTGTGGAAATGCTTTAGCAGCTGTTTCATCAGCAGAAACCGTTTCACCTTTAATTTTTATATTATGAAAAGCATGTCTTTTAATAAACTTAGCCAGCCAACCATTGCTTGCATGAAATTCATATTTTTTCCTCGATTGAGATGAAGTATCTGGCTGCAGTTTTTTAATCTGTTCATAAAATCTCAATGCTGATTGCTTGATGGAATTTCCGTCAACTAGCATTCTTTTTTGTACATTATCTTCTATCCACATCACTAAAGCTATTTCGGCCCTTTTCTAGAACAACATTTCTTGAGTATGATGATAATTTCGCACTCGATTTTGTACCAGAACATACCGCTTTTCTAATAGCCTCTTCATTTTTCTTTATAGATCTGACAGTTGATTCACAGACTCCAAAATGCTTACCCACAGCCGTCCCACCTTCCCCAGCTTGAAGACGATCTAAAATTTGAATTTTTATATCCAAGGAAACGGCTTTCCTTTTTTTTTTTTTTGTTATCGGCAACATCGTGTGAGGGTTGGATTAAAATCTTCAGTTAATGAAATGAAAGTTTGAAAATTACGTATAGCTTATCATTTATTATTTCATGGCAAACAAAATTATTAATTTTATAATGTGATTTTTATTTTGATTTCACTTAAAAAATGCAAATGCAAAAAATGAGGTAACTGTGTTGTCTGCTCAGACACCAAATTCAAACTGCTAAGAACTGCTTTTTTATGCGCAGTCAGTTATGTAATTCAAGGAATTCCCAATAAATGAAATTCGTAAGAATTTAGAATTTTCTTAATTGAAATGAGAATGCAATTCTACAAAATTCTCAGAATTTTCTTGAATTACAGATTTTTTCCTAACTTCGACTTTAGGTTGGTCACGTAAAAGTGAATAAAAATCGTGTAAAAAACAAATTTTTTTTGATATCCCAATTCACATAACTCCGAATTCGCATAAAAAAAATTCTCACAAAAAAGAGGTTTAGGTGTATATAGCATTTCAATGAAATTAAACCAAAATTAAATCTTATTTGAACAAATCAAATATTTATACAGTCTAAAAAAGTATAAAGTCTCATTAATAACCATCATAAAAATTTACAGAGCCTCCTATTAGATTGAAATTTTTTGTGTTTGTGTTGAAATAAAATACTTCTTTTTTTTGGGGGGGGGGTGTCTATATTTTGGGGAAAGATGATATTTTGGGACTAAAATATATATACTTGCATAATATAATTATAGTAATTTTAAGTAATTTAATTGCAGTATTTTATTTTTTCCCCGACGCTTGACAATGTTTACTGTTAACCAGCTTGCCAAAAAAAAATTTAGACTCAAAGATTTGAGAGCATATGCCCTTCATTATGGCAGAAAGATTGAGGTCAGTTAGTCTTGATTTGTGGGCTGTACCTTTCATACACGAGAATAATTGTTTGCATAAATAGGTGCTTATATTTGCTGCAAACATTTTTATATCCGGATATTTTTGACCTAAATAACTGTATATTTTTGGAACACCAACTTCTTGGTATTTCTCTTTTAGAATGGAATCAGTTTGGAAATCAATAAGTTCCATTTGAATATAAATAGGAGCTTTTTCAAAATTAAAGGAAAAAGAAACTGTTAAAAGCGGAAAAAAAAAAATTTTTGCTCCTTAAAATCTTTAAATTGCCCATCAAATTCTTTTTTAATCTTCTCTAGTGTGGGACAATATTGTGAAAAGGTAAAACTTTGATTATTGTTCAAATGTTTGCACATAGGAAAGTAATTTAGAATGTTCTCTTTTAAATGATTTTGAAACAAAACCAATTTACGTCTAAAACTTGCCAGTGCATCATATATGTGTTTTATTAAATGATCTTTCCCCTAAAGCAACATCATGATTTTTCATTTTTAGGAACAATTTGATCTCCTCTAAAAAAAAAAAAAAAAAAAGAAAAAGAAAAAAAAAGCTTTTTAGAACCTTATGACAAGATAACCAATAAATCTCTGTGTAATAAGGTAGCCCTTTGAATTCACTCTCCAAGTCTTCAAGAAATTGTGCGAACTGGCAGTGATTGAGGCCTCTGGATCAGGTGAAGTTCATAGTATTTATCACAGGCTTGAGTATGCTGCTCATTTCCAGTACTTTGGAGCACAGGACCTGCTAATGAATAATGCAGTGGAAAGATTGCAGTTTTGGAATGTCTGGATACATTTCCTTAAACTTTGCTGCGAGTCTTGATACAAAATCTTTATTTTTTGCCTGTCATTGCTGGAGCCCCATCAGTTATCGCAGCTACGAGCCTGTTCAGAGGAAATTGGTATTTTTCCAAAATGCTCCACATATCTTTCATAATTTTTGAAAATATCATTGTTGACTTCTCTCAGTTTACCCTCAAAGCATGAATATTGTTCTTTGTGAATTTTATCATAGTGCCTTTTATATTATATTCTTTGGCAATGCTAATTGTTTTATTACAAATAATGCACACAATTTTGTCCTTTGTTTCAATGCATTTCCCATTTTTCTTGAAATTTTCTTCCCTTATCAGCAGTTTTTCTTGTTGTCTTAGAAAGCAACATTGCAATGCAAAATTAGTAACAATTTTTATAAAAATGTTTGAATAAAAACGCGCAGAACTGTAGACCAGTGCACGATACTATTGCAAATAAAAAATAATAAAAATGGGATTCTCTCACAGCTAGATTATGTGGCTAGGTGGTTGTTGGATCCTGTTCGGCGCACTCACATGTGCTTCAGAGATCGCTGATTGACTGACTGTAGTAGGCAATTATAAACTCTTAGCCTGGATTCCCATGAGTGCACTGTGTATCACGTGAACAGCTGCTAGCCAATAGAATTCAATTTTTTCAGCACACTAGCCGTAGCTTGCTATAAATTAACAATGAAAGCTTAAATAAATATAGTTTACAATTGATTAGGATCGGATCTAACATTGAAATCGCAATATGAATTTTTATTATTGCAGTTATGCTATAGTAAGTCATTGCATTCATATTGTAACTATAAATGTCGTATGAAAATGAATAAATCGATACTGTATTTACTTGAATATAACCTGCACTTTTTTTTCCCAAAATTAAAGCTAAAAATCTTAGTGCGAGATATATGCAGAGATTTTCAGAAATGAAAGTTTTCAGGAAAAAAAACTGAAAATGGGGATGACTTACCAAGAATCTCCTATTAGCTTTCGCTACTCACGGCCTCAAAAGCGGTTTCCTAGTGTGCATATCCAAGTCATCTACCAAAATAATGTCATCTTCTTTCCCATTTTTCCAAGTAAAAATTACAAGTAATTTACAAGACTTCAGATACGTAATGAATAACCCTTCCAGAATGACAAGTGAAAGCAGAGCGTGAAATAGACAGCAATGATAGGCAGTAGGGATAGAGCAGCTATGAAGACATGCATATGATTGTGCTGTATTAACAAAAAATCGCACGATCAAAAGACAAAGGCAAGCGACAATTTTTGAGTCGAAATGCAAATTCTCTTCAAGGAATTCCATATTATCTGAAACTTCCATAACAACATTCACTCTATATGTCTTAATTTTAACACATTGACGAATTTTATTGCTGCTTTGCATTTGAGCTGGCAGGCAGACTTGCACACATCTAACTAAAAACAATAGTTTTTAGTTAGATACTGTGTCTGCCTCATTTTAGAAATTATGGACTTTATAACTGTGTTAGAAATAACTATTTTAATTTCCCGACATTTCGACCTTCATATTAAGTTATCATCTGAAGTATATACAAGGAAAAGCTAAGTTACATTTCACACAGTATGCTAATGAGACAATGACTGGATCAACGGTTATTTTAATGGCAATGACCTCTAGTGAAAATATGATATATAAAAAAAATACAGATAAAATTTAAAAAATTAATTATTTAGAAACTATATCAAAGTTATATTCTATTTAAGATAACATCAGAGAAACATTCTTTCGTATAGATAGTTTTCTTACAGTAACAATGATGTCCTAATTTAACATGACAATTCTTCTATTAGGTTTAAGATTCTGGATTATCTGCAGTCCTGTTTATAGTTAACTCTTAGGGAGAAAGGTTCCATGGGTAGAATATGTGCTTTCCATATGCTTGGGGTTTTTAGACCATCATTATTGTTAAGATTAGGGTGGTTGATAAGAATCTCACATGCTTCCTTAAATTTACATTTAATTTACATACCATGTTTTGGTGTGATGTAAACAACTGGTGCTTTTCCAGTCAATTCTATGTAAAGTGCTCAGGGCATGATCAGAAATGCCAGCTTCACTATAGTTATTATATTTAGTGTGTTATGTTCCTTTTGTCTGATAGGAATTGTGCATCCTGTTTCCCATATATATGGTAATTACAGGTGCAATAAATATGATATATTCCAGGGTGGGCCAGTAGATGGAGTGGGTCTTTGGCTGAGTTGAGTAAGCTTTTTAATTTTGCAGGAAGTTTAACGGTGGTTTTAAGGTTGTATTTCAGAATTCTGTTTATTTTATCTGATGTCCCTTTAATGTAAGAATTGTTATAGGTTTATACTTTGACCCTTAAGGGGTGCTTAAGGGTCAAAGCTGTATAACTGAGAGGAGACCTCCACATAGCCTTTAAAGGAATGCGGAGAACCGACCAGGGCTTCTGACCTAATGTCCAATCCTCACCTTCTCGTGGTGCACCCTGTTGGGTATCTACTTTGATACTGAACGAACGAGGATGGGCTGGCAATTTGGGATTTAGCCGACCAAATTGTATTCTTATTGGTTAAACCAAAATAAAAAATGATGGTACAACATGACAAAATTTCATGCCGGCTGGGGCGTCACCCGGTTAAACAAGGCCCCCGTTGTTTTCGCCAGGGAACCAGGGCGAACAGCGAAAAGTCAGCTACTGGAACAAATCTGAAAACAAACCCCAACTCAACATCACCAGAGTTAAAGATCGGTACTATCAACGTAAGAAGCCTGAATGGCAAAGAAATGGAGCTAGCTGAGGAATTAGATAAGTACCAGATCGACATAATAGGGGTGACTGAAACAAAAAAAACCAAAACTGGTGAGATCTTTCTGAGCAATAAATACAAAATGTTATATTCAGGCAATAACAATCAAGGAAAAGAAGGAGTAGCCATAGTATTCAACACAAAATACGAGGCTAATCTTCTTGAATGGCAGTCAGTCTCAAGTAGAGTAATGTGGGCAAATATGAGAATGGGGAACTGGACAATGAGACTTATTTGTGCCTATGGTCCCACAGAAGGTTCTACTAAGGTAGAAGTGGAGGAATTTTTTGAGGCTTTAGAAAAAGCAACTGACACAATGAAAAAGGAAAAGTTGGTCCTTGTTGGGGATCTAAATAGTAGAGTAGGAAATGATTGTGAGACATACAAAAATATTTTGGGAAAATTTGGAGAAAAGAGCAAAGCTAATAATAATGGCAAATATCTGTTGGATTTCTGCTCAGGACATGGACTGGTTATTACTAACACCATGTTCCAACATAAAAATGTGCACAAATTCACATGGAGAGAAGAGGCTAGGAATAAGAAAAGTCTCATTGACTATGTTATTGTTGATAGTGATGTTTTCTCCCTGGTGCAGGATACCAGAGTGTACAGAGGATTTGAAATTGGAAGTGATCACTATTTAGTCTTGAGCAGGATAAAATTGAATTTCATATTGAAAAGAATAACATGTAAGAAAGTTTTAAAGCGAATAAAAGTTGAGCAGCTCTCAGATGTAAACTGTAGACTAAAATACAGGAATATTATTGAAAAGAAAATGAAAGAGTTTGAGAACAGGAATCAAACCTTGGAGATTCAGTGGCAAACTCTGAAGGAAACATTGATTGATTCTGCCAGAGAGGCATGCGGTGAGGTTGTGTGCAAGGATAAAAAAATCAGAACTCCCTGGTGGACACAGGAAGTTAAAGAGGCAGTGAAGGAAAAGAAGAAAACATATCAAAAGTTCCTGGCAAATAAGTCAGCTTTTACTCTTACAGAATACAGAGACAAATGTAAGAAAGCTAAACAGTGTGTAAAACTAGCTAAACAAAAGTCATGGGAGGACTTTGGCAAGAATATAGAAAATAAATATCAAGAAGGTGGCAAAATATTCTGGAGGTTGTTGAAGAAGCTTAGGAATGGAGGAAAGAGTGCTGTAAAAGGAATTAGAGATGATAAAGGTGAAATGAAAACAGGAGAAAAAGATATCCTTGAAGTATGGAGTAATTACTTTGAAAAACTGCTAAATGAAACAAGCAGTGATGACAGCACAGTGATAAAAAACACTGACCAGGCATGCAGTCAGGAATACATATCCATACTTGAAGTAGAAAAAGCCATCAAAGGCTTGAAATGTGGAAAGGCAGCAGGAGTAGATGATATTCGACCAGAAATGCTGAAGTATGGTGGTATAAGAGTCTTACAGTGGCTGCACTGCATAGTTCAGAAAGCCTGGACAGAGGGACGAATTCCCGATGATTGGAGTAGAGCTCTCATAGTACCCATATATAAAAAGGGAAATAAAACTGAATGTGAGAATTATAGAGGTATTTCCCTACTGAGTGTTCCTGGCAAGATCTATGCAAGTATACTTGAGAAACGGTTGAGAAGAATTGTGGAAGAAAAGCTTGGTGAAGAACAAGCTGGATTCAGGCCAAATAGAGGCTGTCAGGATCAGATCTTCACTTTACGACAAATAGTCGAGAAAGCATGGGAATATAACAAAGATCTGTATTTAAGTTTTGTCGATTTGGAAAAGGCATATGAAAAGGTGCCAAGAGAGAAGCTATTCAATACGCTGCAGTTATATGGTGTCAATGGGGGATTATATCAAGCAATACTTAGTCTTTATTTGAGTTGTGAGTCAGCAGTTAGAATTGAAGGAAGTACAGGAAGATGGTTTAATGTTAAATCTGGTGTGAGACAAGGATGTACATTATCCCCTCTGTTATTCATTATCTATATGGATCACATTATGAAGGAATGTGGTATTAAACCTGATATCAAAATTGGCGATGTTAATGTCAGCTCTTTGCTTTATGCGGATGATGTTATACTTCTAAATAAATCCGCTACAAGTCTGCAAGATTCTCTGACTAAATTGAATAGCTGTTGTAATAGATATGGTATGAAGGTCAGCAATAAAAAGACAAAGACAATGAAAATAGGCAGAATCATTGAAAATGTCAACTGTGTTGTGAATGGTGAACCTGTGGAACAAGTAAAACATTTCAGCTACTTAGGCACAATTTTTACTGAAGATGGTAAACTAAATATAGAAATAGACAACAGAATCAGCAAAGCTGGTAACGTGGGAAGTCAATTGAATAAATTCATATGGAATAAGAAAGAAATTAGTCGGAACACTAAATTAGCTGTATACAAGACTGTGTTCAAACCAGTTTTAACTTATGGATCTGAGAGCTGGGTCAGAAGTAAAACACTTGACCAAAGACTAGAGACCGCAGATATGAGAGTCCTGAGAAAGATTAGAGGCGTGAACAGATGGCATCAATGGCAATATCATATTAAAAATGAGGATATTAGGAAAGAACTTGACATTGTCAGCATCCAGGAATGCGTTAGCAGAGCTAATCTCAGATGGTATGGTCACTTAAATAGAATGGGAGAGGAAAGATTAGCAAAACAAGTGTTCTCTGCCAGGTTGGCAGGAAAACGACCCAGAGGAAGACCAAGGTATAGGTGGATTGATACGGTACAAAGTGCCTTAGACGATAGAAATATAAGATCTGATAATGTTGGAGTCTTGACAAGTAACAGACTGATTTGGAGGAAAATTGTAGATAGGAAGTTAGTAATGATGTAATTTTTTCATGTAGTACTGTCATATCCTGTACACCTCTTGAGGGTACATGGCAGGAATTTGATGATGATGATGATGATGGTTATAGTTTTATTGTAGTCTAGTTTGTCTTTTTTTTTAGTGAGGTCTTGTAGAGAATTTTGTTGATAGCGTTTTGGCTGTAACCATTTTTTAGGAAAGTATTGCTGATAAATTTAAATTCGTCTTTAAGCGCTTGTTCATTGGAGCAAATCTTCAAAGCCCTGTTTTTTTAGTGTGTTAATGACGTCTAGTTTTTATGTCGGATGGTGGTAGGAGTTTGTGTACATATTGGCCAGTATGTGTCAGTTTCTGATAAACAGTAAAGGAAAGACGTGTGGCAAGTGTATTCTGCTTTTCAATCTCAATTGTGAACTGCGTTTGTGTTGTTTGTTTAGGTTGCTGAAGTGTCTAATGTCTGGCGGCCATTAGGCCAGATAGCGAAAATATCGTCAACGTATCTAAGTCAGACTTTGGGTTTTAAAAGAGAGGAATCTAGAGCACTTTGCTCAAAATATTCCATATAAAAGTTAGCAATAGCGGGGGTTAATGGCGACCCCATGGCTATGCTGTCTTTTTGTAGGTAGAAGCGTTTTGCCACACAAAATAACCAGAACGTAATACATACGCAAAGAGCACCGTGATATCTGCAGGGAATTTATCCTGTAAAAGAAGGATTGTGTCATTAATTGGGACATTCATAAAGATGGTAGAGATGTCAAAACTGATTAATAAATCATCTTTTTCTAATGTAATGTCTTTGAGTATGTTTATAAAGTGTTGTGTGTTTCTGATATAGGAGAGAGAATGACCTACCAACTCCTTGAGTGTTGATGGTAATTTCTTGGCTAGGTAATAATTTGGGCTTTCTATACCTTCGACTATTGGCCGAAGTGGTGTATTTTGTTTGTGTATCTTTGGTAGACCATAAATTCTCGGAGAACGACATAGTGCGGAAGTAATTTTTTGATTGTATCTTCAGGCTATGTTGTAACTGATTTAAGTAGCTTCTTTGTTTTCTTTTTTATTTTATTGGTTGGGTCATAGTTAACAAGATTATATGTACTGTTGTCCGAGACTAGCAGATTCATTTTTTCTAAATATGTGGTTCCATTTAGAATAACGGTGGCACTGCCTTTATCGGCTCTGGTTATTATAATGGCAGTATTTGATTTTAGTGATTTCACCGCTGTTAATTTGTGTTTCGTTCATCAATAGAATAAAAAAGAACACAGAGAAGCTACTTAAATCAGTTACTACATGGCCCAAAAGATAGTCAAAAAATTACTTCGCTCATTCTCCGAGAATTTACGGTCTACCAAAGATACACAAAGAAAACACACCACTGTGGCTGATAGTTGAAGGTATAGCCCGAATTATCACCTAGCCAAGAAATTGGCATCAACACTCAAGGAGTTGGTAGGCCATTCCCCCCCTCCCATATCAGGAACACACAACACTTATAAACATAATCAAAGACATTACGTTAGAAAAAAATGATTTATTAGTCAGTTTTGACATGTCTGCCCTATTTACGAATGTCCCAATCAATGACACAGTAGTTCTTTTAAAGAACAAATTCCCTCCAGATATTACAACGCTCTTTGTACATGTATTACGTTCTGCTTATTTTGTGTGGCAAAACGTTTTCTATTTACAAAAAGAAGGCACAGCCATTATCCCCCCCTTCCCCATCGCTAACTTTTATATGCAATATTTTGAGCAACGTGCTCTAGATTCCTCTCCTTTAAAAGCCAAAGTCTGGCTTAGATATGTTGATGATGTTTTCACTATCTAGCCCCATGGCCCCCAAACATTAGACACTTCAGCCACCTAAACGAACAACACAAAACGCATATAGTTCACAATTGAGATTGAAAAGCAGAATACACTTTCGTTTCTAGATACACTTGTCACATGTCTTCCTTCTGGCAGTCTTTCCATCACTGTTCACTGGAAGCCGACACATGCTGGCCAATATATACACATAAACTTCTACCACCATCACAACCCAACACAAAAACTAGGTGTCATTAATATTCTAAAGAACAGGACTTTGAAGATTTTCTCCAATGAACAAGCGCTTAAAGATGAATTTAAAGTTATCAGCAATACCTTCCTAAAAAATGGTTACAGCCAAAACACTATCAACAAAATTCTCTATGAGACCTCACTATATAGTCCAGTTTATCTTTGTTTTATAGTGAGGTCTCATAGAGAATTTTGTTGATAGTGTTTTGGCTGTAACCATTTCTATAACTATTCCTTACATTAAAGGGACATCAGATAAAATAAAGAGAATACTATAGAAATACAACCTTAAAGCTGACCCACCCTGGAATATACCATATTTATTGCACCTGTAATCTACCATATATAGGGGAAACAGGATGCACATTTTCTGTCAGACAAATGGAACATAAACAACACATTAAATATAATAACTATGGTGAAGCTGGTCTTTCTGATCATGCCATGAACACTTTACATAGCATTGAATGGAAAAGCACCAGTTGTTTACATCACACGAAAACATGGTATGGATGTAAATTTAAGGAAGCCTGTAGGATTCTTATCAACCACCCTAATCTTACAATAATGATGGTCTAAAAATCCTAAGCATATGGAAGGCACATATTCTACCCACGGAACTTTTCTCTCTAAGAGTTAACTATAAACAGGACTGTAGATAATCCAGAATCTTAAACCTAATATAAAAATTGTCATGTTAAATTAGGACATCATTGTTACTATAAGAAAACTTAGCTATATGAAAGAATGTTTCTCTGATGTTATCTTAAATAGAATATAACTTTGATGTAGTTTATAAATAATTAATGTTTTTAATTTTATCTGTATTTTTTTTATTTTAATTTTTTTTTAATATTATATTTTCACTAGAGGTCATGCCATTAGAATAACTGTTGATCAAGTCATTGTATCTTTAGCATAATGTGTGAAATGTAACTCAGCTTGTCTTTGTATATTTGTATATACTTCAGGTTATGACCTTAATATACAGGTTGAAATGTTGGGAAATTAAAATAGTTATTTCTAACATGGTTGTAAAGTCCATAATTTTCTAAAATGGATGCTGATCACCGTTTAACACTAAAAGAAAGGATACTGTGTTTGCCGGTGCAACTTATGGTTTTGCTTAAGTCTAAACAGCATGGTTAATATGGGAGTAGACATGTGATTCATTAGTTAGTGCTGTTTTTATCCCAGTTGTCTTTAATTGCACTATTTGTTGAGAAATATATTACACAGACAACAAATGTGTCTGTACTTTATTCAGTGATACAATAAAACTACTTGTTTTTCTTGCATCTGCAGTATAGTGGCTGTTTTGGAGGACGTGTTCTGTATCGCAGGGGTTATCACCCCGACATGAAAGTGTTTCAACCATTTTTCGTGTGCGAACTATATGCAAAACTGTTGTTGAAAGTTTTTCCACTTGGTTATACCATAAATTAAAGATACCAAGAAATTATGTACTTGGTTTAATCCTTTATCCAAGTGTAAGTAAACAAAGTTTGTGCCTGAAGTATTTTCAGCACTGAGGCAACTCATGGTAAAGGTCGTATGACTTCACATCTCTTGCCTTAGTATCCCATAATGCAAAGCACACCTCCTTGCAGACATGTATAATGCTATGCATTATGGGAAAAGTCACTATCTAAACTGGTTTCGACCTTTATTGAGGTCTCATCAGTGGGAACCAGTCCCATAGGTGGTTCTGAGTGAGTCTACTAAAGCAAGTGATGTGAAGTCATACTATACTACCTTTACCATGAGTTTCCCCAGTCCTGAAAATATGCTTCAGGTGCAAACTTTGTTTGCTTACACTTGGATAAAGAATTAAACCAAATATATAATTTCTTGGTATCTTTAATTTATCGTATAACCAAGTGGAAAAACTTTCAACAACTGACTGTGTAATCCAGGGTATTTTAACAATAAGGTGTGACACCATTTGTCAACTCGTATATGAAAAATATGACTTCTGCATTACTTCAACCTTGGTATCACCTCTGGGTCTGGCTCCCACTGATGATATTTCAATAAAGGTCGAAACTGGTCTGAGTAGTGACCCTTCCCATAATGCATAGAATTATACATGTCCACAAGGAGGTGTGCTTTGCATTATGGGATACTAAGGCAAATGATGTGAAGTCAGTCCACCTTTGCCACGAGTTGTCCCAGTCCTGAAGATACTTCAGGTGCAAATGAACTTGGACACAGTTCATTTGCACATACGCTTGGACAAAGGATTAAACCTAGTATATAATTTCTTGCTATCTTAAATTTATATGCAAAACTTTTTAATTTCTTTTTTCGTAAAGTAAAATCAGAGTTTTGAGTCATACCGTGAGGGCAAGTTATATTCAAGTAAATGTGGTATTTCTGTTTTATTATAAAAAGTAACCATCCTTTTATTTTAATCTTTCCTACAGGGTTGCAAGTATCCCATTGGCCACCAGTTTGACACCCCTGCTCTAGAATTTTGAAAATTGCATTTTTGTTAAATCCGGTAAAACTGACTATCTGATAGGTATATGGAATTTGTGATTGCAATGAACAGTTTAAACACAGTTGGTAGGCATGTTATTGGACGATAATTACTTGGGTCCGCACCCTTATCCTTATCTTTCATGAAGAGAAATGTATGCCCAAATATCATCCAGTTTTCCAACGAGCCTGACTTCAACGAATAAGTACATTGTTCTGCCATTTGATTATGTAAACTGGTTAGATGCTTTAACCAAAATTCATGTAGTTCATCTTTGCTAGGTGCACTCCAGTTTTTTAATTTTCTAGCTTGTGCTCTGACCATTTCTTTAGTGATAATGAGATTTTGCATTTGTTTTTGTTTTATTTCTGACTCTATTTCCTTAATCCATGAGTCATCTTCATTATTTTCAATAGGATTATCCCAGATTGACTTCCAAAATTTGAATGTTTCTTCTTTTTCTGGTGAATGATTGTTAGCATTTCTCTGGAGAGACTGACAGAAGTGACATTGGTTCAGTCGAAATTGCATATTTTCTACATATTGTTGATTCTTGCTTCATATCTCTTAATTTTCTGTGCAGTTGCCATAATTCTTTGTTTTAGCTCTTCGGTTTTGTTTTTCCAAATTATGCATTTATCAGTTTTTTTTTGATGCTATTATTTTTCAGCCGTCCTTTTTTAAGACTCTTTAAGTTGCTCAGATCAGCTCAAAGTTTGTTGACTTTTCATTCCAACCGGATTTTCCATGGTGCACATTGCTTCATCCTTGGCTTTTGCTCTTGCGGTTTGCAACCAAGCTTCACTGCAATGATATATATAGGCTGTGCTGTATAGGAAATGATTTGTTTCCTTTATACTGTTAGTTGTGATGGTTTTTATCACATCATTTGCATCTAAGAGGAGCTGTTTTAGCTTAGATTTATGCACGGCTTTTAATGATAATAGTCTTATACGGTCATTTATGGAGTTTATATGTTCCAATATCCCCGACTTCATTTTACACTGTATTTCTGTCAAAGCATTCTGAGGTATGTCGTCAGCTTGATGCTCACCAGGTAGATTTCCAAAGTTAGATATAGCTACCTGCTGATGACTTGCTATTATTGGAGTTGTTGGTTTATTATGTAACTCTTGTAGCTCAAGTTCAGTAAATATTTTATTGCAGAAAATTAAATTCTTTTGATCAATAAGTCTTTGTTCTGTTATTGCAGATTCTGGTAATTTTTGTTTCCAAATTAAATACATACACTTTCTAAAACCCTGTTTTTCTAGTGTTGATCTTTAAAAACATAAGTTTGCTGTTTTTTTCAAGTCTCTTTTTTACATTTGGTTTCTTCCAGTCGCTTTCAGCTTCCTGTCCTGGTTGCACAGCAAGGAATGCTGGGTCCTGTAGCTCACTTGTCACCTGATGTCCAGGATCCCCACCATCTGATGCAATCCTTGATGACCTGGGCATCGACTGATCCGGTGTGGATTTCTTATTGCTTTTCACCACTAAGATGGGGGATGGAACACTTAGTTTGGCTCCTCAGTTGAGACTTGTCTGACAAGGTTGGCCCTGCTGGTAGCTTTTCTTCTGCCAGCACAGCTCTCAACATCATTGAAGCATCAATCCCCACCACCACAACAATGCAGCGTTCCTCGGTGAGGGGGTGTTATTATTATTATTATTAATATTATTATTATCATCTGAGACCTTCAGGGAGTCAGGGACTCATCGAGAGAGGCTTTAAATCGCCCACACCAACTGTGTCATACCTTCTCTTGAATTCATTCACATTATAAGCACTCACTACCCCTAAAAGGCAAACTATTCCACTCACTCACTGCTCTATGAGAGAAAAACCTAGTTCTTGTCTCTTTCTTGACTGTAAACAAACTTAATTTCCATGGATGTTCCCATGTTCTTTCCCCACCTTCCATATATTCAAAAATTTCATTAGATAACATCCTGTAACACCCATTCACACATTTATAAACCTCTATCATATCATCCCTCTTTCTCCCACCTTCCATATAGTCAAAAATTTCATTAGATAATATCCTGTAACACCCATTCAAGCATTTATAAACCTCTATCATATCATCCCTCTTTCTCCTATTAACCATAGTCTGTAATCCATACACTCACAGTCTGTTCTCATAATCTAAATCCCGTAAACCAGATATAATGTTTGTAACACTTCTTTGCACCTTTCTACAGCTTTTTTTTTTATCCCCTTGGAACCCAGGAGCCCAAATCTGCACACAATAATCCAGGTGTGGTTGTATCAAGGCCATATATAGAGGCAAAATGACTTCCTTATCCTTACATGTCAAGGTTCTCTTCAACATCGCAATTATCCTTGGCATTGTAATTGAAACTTTTGCTATGGGAACTTCGAACTTCAAATTCGTATTCACCATTATGCCTATTCCCCTAGCCTCATCAGTTTCTTGTAGCATAACCATGTTATTATAAATATTCCTTTAGAAATTTCTTCACACAAAAGTACTTAACTTTACACTTACTAACTTTAAACTCATAGTCATTTTATTTTGTCCAAATTTCCAAGCTGTTCAAATTATTTTGTAAGTACTGGATATCAGTAGCATCCATGATTGCCCTCTCTATCTTTGTATCATCAACAGACAATTGCACATCACCTGTTAGGGCTTCCTAATGTCATTAATGTATAGATTGAACAACAGTGGTCCAAGGACTGAACCCTGAGGTACGAGGGTGGTCTGAAAGTTCTTGGCCTCCACCATAGGTGGCAACACTATCGGCAAGTGATTTTTTTTTTCCTAAGTTGGTACATCTGTCATAAGCATCCATGTGAAATTGCAAGTCATTCTGTCAAGTAGTTTGTTTTATACAGCTGTCTGTAGCAAAAGTGTTGTTTGTATCCCTTGAAATGGATAAAATTGAGTTTGATGTGGCATTAAATCTTCTTTGAAAAAGAAGGTTTAATGCCAAAAGAAATTCATTCGAAGTTCATAAAAATTTATGGGTGCTCTTCTCCTTCGTTTTTCTACAATTAAGATATGGGCTACCGAGTTTAAACGTGGCCAT
The DNA here is from genome assembly GCF_054136105.1 of Typopeltis vanoorti. Taxonomy (NCBI): domain Eukaryota; kingdom Metazoa; phylum Arthropoda; class Arachnida; order Uropygi; family Thelyphonidae; genus Typopeltis; species Typopeltis vanoorti. Next base: position 47,101,426 of record NC_143564.1, on the reverse strand, counting down.
ACCAGCCTTGAAGATGATCCATGTGAAGGACATCTAAAAAGTGTAACAACAACAGAATTCATTGATTGGGTGCACGTTATGGTATTGGATAACCAGTGAGTCCAAGTGTGTGAAATTGCTGAGACTATATGCATTTCAAAAAGGACATGTATGATATTTTGCATGAAGAATTGCATATGATAAAGCTTTGCACAAGATGGGTGCCTAGCTTGCTCAGAGCAGATCAAAAACACACTCGCATCAAAATCTCTGAACAGTGCTTGGAGCGTTTTAACAAGAATAAAACTGATTTTGTGTGTCAATTTATTACTATGGATGTGACTTGGATTCACCATTACACACCAGAATCCAAACAGCAGTCAAAACAGTGAACAGAAGCTGGTTGTTCAGCTTAAAAGAAGAGAAAGTCAGTTCTATCAGCAGGAAAGGTCATGGCATTGGTGTTTTGGGATGCTAAAGGCATTTTGTTTATTAATTATCTTGAAAAGGGTAAAACAATAACCGGGGAATATTATTCCGATCTTTTAACCAGACTAGTCGAAAAAATTCGTGAGAAAAGACCCAGATTACAGAAGAAAAAAATCATCTTTCATCAGGAGAATGCACCTGCGTGCAAAGATGTTTTGGCAATGGGAAAATTAAGGGATCTGCACTACGAATTGTTGGAACATCCACCCTATTCCCCAGATTTGGCTCCCTCTGACTTCTATCTCTTCTGAGAATTAAAACTCTTCCTCGCTGGTCAGCATTTTTTTTTTTTTTTCGAATCAAGAGGTGATTGCAGCTGTAGAGGGGTATTTTGCAGATCTTACCGAGAACCACTACAGGGACAGGATAATGTCTCTGCAGAATCACTGTAATAAATGTATTAGTCTTGAGGGAGATTATGTTGAAAAATAAAAATAATTTTGAAATTAATTATTTGCTTTTTCATTGTTACGCCAAGAACTTTTCAGACTGCCCTTGTATACCACTGGTCCCATTAAATCTGGCAGATTCACACCCATCTTATACCACTTTTAGATAACTGCCTGTCAACCATCCCCTGATCCAAGTCAAGATTTTATATTCCAATCCCATATTTTCCAGTTTATGCAACAGCCTTTCTTGTGGTATCCTATCAAATGCCTTAGAAAAATCCAACATTATCATAGCGTAACCATTCCCTTTATCCAACTCAGCCATAACATTGTTAAAAATATAAGCAAATTGCTAAAATGTGACCTTCCTTTACTAAACCTATGATGCTCTTGCAGAGTATAGCTTGTTTGTGTACCCATTTCTGTATGCATGTTCTTACTAGCGTCTCTAAAATCTTTACTACCAAACCAGAGATACTGATTAGTTAGATGAAAGTTTTTGCACCACCCTTGTGGAATGGGGAACTATCATGCATTCCTTCCATTTCTGTGGTATCATTCGTGAGTAGACTCAAGTTATACAAATAATAGCCTAGCCAATTCGGCTGAACATTCCTTTAGTAAATGTGCTGTCCCTAAAGGAATGTTCAGCCGAATAACCTGGATAAGAATTCCATCTGTCTCTATTGACAAATTCTTATCCAGGTTATCCAAGAGCTCTTCAACCTCTTCATGCACCTCGAACTGTTCATCACATAGCACTATGTGCCGCATTACTTACACCTGGTTGATATATCTTAGCAAATTTAGCACTCATTAATTGAACAATCTCATTAGCTTCTGACACATTTGCATTCAATAAAGTTATTCTTCCCCATTCATTCTTTTGCTTGCAGTATATTGATAAAATTCTTTTGGATTGCCTTTAGCTTGCATAGCCAATTTCTTTTCATACTCCAATTTAGCTTTCTGCACAATAGTCATTACTTTTCCGACCTGAGCTTTATATATTTCATAACCCCTCTCACTTTTATTCTTGCAATATTCTTTCCACATCATCTTCTTGTGGATCTCTTGCTTAATAAGGTTGCACATCCATTTCACTCCTAACCTGTTTATTCATTGAACACTAGGAATACATTCAGATACGGCCTCATTTAAGCACTTTTTCCAAGATTCTCATGCATTGCTGACATTTTTCTTATTCAGTAACTGATACCATGGGACCAAAAATAGTATTTTCCTAAGATGATCATAATTCCCAGCTTTGTAGTTCAACATGTAACCTGTTCTCATAGGAACATCAATATAATTAGATACTTCTCAAGAAAGCACAGCATGATCACTGTCACTATCTAGTGGTAAAATAGTCATATTCTTAACCGAGACATCTTCTGATGCTATGAACAAATCCAACACATTTTGACCTGAGTTCCTTGTTTCACATGCTGCTTGAGAAAGTTGTCTTGCAACAATTCAACAAATTCCTCTTCATTCTTATCATGAGATTTCTCTTCTACCCAATCAATATTTGGATAATTAAAGTCACCCATGATGAATCACTTGTTTAGTGATCACCGATATGGCTAAATTGACGATGCATTTCTTTGTCTCTTGCAACTGAGCCGCCTAGTCTGTAGCAACATCCCACTATATATTTATTCTGTTATTAGCTTCCACTTTACACTAGATAGCCTCAAACTCACCAAATTGTTACTATCATACCCTAACTTTACTTAAGTTTCTGATATCATTAGTAGTATTCCCCTTCTCTCTTATCCTGCCTGTCATTCCTAAAAATAGTATACCCATTACACGCGATCCCAGTTACCATATCTAATTCTGATAGCCAGGTTTCATTAAAGCCAACAATCTTAGGCCACATCATATTCAGTAAAGCAATGAACTCAACCACTTTGTTTCTGTGCTCCTTGCATATGCTTACAAACATAACAAATTACCACCTAGCCTATTCTTATAATTAGATATGCAATCTATTTGCTATGTTCAGATATATAACCACGTTTGAAGCCATTCATATATTTATCACATCTGCATACCATAGCTGAACTTTCACACACTTTTTTCCCATTCCTCCCTTGATGATCTAGTTTCCTTGACTCTCTGCATTAGTCTCTTACCAATAAGTAATTTTTCCAGGCTCTTGATGTCAAATGAATTCAAGTGCTGGCCATCCCTCTTATATGTCTTTTCATACCATCAAATACACCCCATAGATCTAAAAACTCACATTAATTTCTTCTACACAGCCTGCATGGAATCATTTGTTATCATTGCCCTATCTCCTTAACTTGGTACTGTCGTATCTGGGTAGCAAATGTACAGATTTTAGTCTCTCACATTTCTTTCTCACTACTTTCAACAGACCTTTCATATCTTCTATCATACTATATTTTTTGCTACTTAAATTATTAGTTCCTACCAGAACTACCATCTCTTTTACTTCCCTTTTCTGTTTTTCAATTATGTTTGTCATATCTTTAATTTTTGCTCCCGGGAAACAAGAATTAGTGACTCACTCACAAGTGCAAATTTTAAGATTGACTCACTATACCATATTACCTCTTTTTTTCTTAGATTTGAAATACCTTAACACATTGTTATTAATATTATCATTACCAAGTTCAGATCCTTTTTCTTTTCCTAAGTTTTGTTAAATGTTTTTCCACTTTTTCTAATTCTCTGGTCAATTTTCTAATAATTTCTTTTAATTGGGATATTTCCAATGTCAGATTATCCTCAGATAAATCATCATCACTGTAGCAATGCACTTTGGGACAAATGTTCTCCTTAGTAGTAACAACTTGAACACATAATGTTAGACACTTTCCTGTTGTGATGAGTTTTTGTTACCATTCTTAAGAGAAACTGTAATTAGTAAAAACTAATGATATTTCTACAGTTATGTTATTAAATGCTGTAGTACAATAAATATTTAAAAAGCTATAATAATATACTAAAAATACACCAATAAATTTATTGAGTGTTTACTCAATAAATCAACAAAAATCACAGATTTTTCATGTGCTTACTAATAGCATGTTTTTTTTCACCAGATAGCCTTTAACCCCCCAAAAAAAGATATAATCCCCTCTGATCCCCTGGCTGATCCCCTCTCTCCCCACATAATTTGTATCAGTTGACTTGTATTATTCACTCCCTGAATATTTTCTTTCACTATATCCCTGTTTCATTTATTTTTATTTTATTTTTTCTTATTGTATTTTTACATATGTACAAAAACAGTACTAACAGTGTTCAAATCTGGTTATTCTCTTACACATATAACAATTTATATAGAATTTTATTCAAAAACTTCAGTATATTTCAGTATACTTGGAATCTGACAAGTCTGGCCTTGCTTCTCATGCTATTGACACTAAGCACAGAGTTCTTTGGAACCAGGCAAAACTTTTTCATTTCAGCAAGTTCATATGATTGTCTTTTCCATGAAACACTAAAGTCATCCAGACCTAAACTGATCAGACCGTATGCCAATATCCAAGTTTTGGGAAGTGATCATTATTAATTGTTCAGAAGTTTTTTTTTAATTAATAATTATTTAAAATTATTTTTTATCTATGCAACTTTCTACAATTGTTCTTTTGAACTCTAATAGTGTAATCCTATACTTTAGCTGTGACTGCGACTCGAGATAACACACACATGATTTATGACTCATTGCGATCTATGCTTTGAATGTAGTTAACAGTATTCCTTGATGATATCCATGTAGCATTGGATGAAATATATTGGAGTTTTTGAAGAAAATTCTATATTATTATTTTTTTTTTAATGTGTTAGCTGTGCAAGTTTTTTAAATAGGGTATAAAGATAGCTGTGGCTTAGAAGAATAATGCAGTTTTTGTATACCAGTGTCAAATGCATACAAGAATTAGTACTTGTCGTTGGTTGCTCTCCATGCTAGACAGAGGCATTAGTGAGACTTGGTTGATAGCAGATGATGTAGGTGCTGGGATAGAGAGGGATATAGTATTTTCAGGGAGAATTGACAGAATAGGAAGGGGAATACTGCAGATGAATTGCAGTGAAAAGAATAGATTACCATGAAGACATGTGGATGGCTGTGCATTTGAGACAAGCTGATGCAAGATTGAAGTCACAAAATTTATAGTTTGTTGCTGCTTTGGGCCAGGAAGGGTACATGGGAAAATTGCATACTGTATTTACTTGAATATAACTCGCCCTTGCGTATATTATCTCGCATCCCTGATTTTACTTTATGAAAAAAGAAATGAAAAAGTTTCGCATATACCTTGCACATGAAAAAAGGTTAAAAGTTTAAGAAATAGATAGTGAATGTTATGGCAGAAATAGTAAACAACTTTTGGATGTGAAGACTGATATGGCCATTATTCCTAGTGTGGTCTTACACCTTATCTACAGCCCTTGGATGTATCGTCAACAAACCATTCAAGGACTATGTATGAAAATTCTACACAGAGTGGATGGCAGATGACGGCTACAATCTAACTCTGGCACTGTTGTGAAACTGAATTTTGAGAGCTTGGGACATCATTTTATCAGAAATAATTGCCAAGAGTTTTTTAAAAACCTACATTGTGTTGCTAAAGATTCAAATATATCACGTGATGGAGGTGAGTGGCCGATCATGTAAATAACGTTGATAAGCAAAATTTAAATGCTTTCGTTTTATAAATAATGTTAGCAATTTATTTATTCGTTCATATGGGGTTTTCTTCCATCTGTTAGGACAAGTTGTGCTTACTTAATGAGGATTAAGCATATGTATTTTATGACTGTAAATTCGTTTGTGTTCACGGGGCCAGTTTGCCTGTTCTGAGGGTTGAAACACCAGAGTTTCCAGGTGAAAAAATCCTCTACCACCATATCTATATTCATTCATATTCATTATCTATATAATGAATACTGAGGATTTAATTATAAATGGTATTTTAGTTTTTTCCTGAAAAATTTTAATTTCCAAAAATCCTCACATATATCTCGCAGCACCATGAATTTTTAACTTTAAATTTTGAGGAAAAACATGCGAGTTATATTCGAGTAAATACAGTATGGCATGTTTCAGCATAATTAACATGATTGAGTATGTAGGGCATGTGGGGGCTTCTACTATTGGGATATAGATTGGAAGGAGGAGGGATTATGTGGCAAGAAGGGAATGGAATTTATTCACATACTGAGAGATAATTACTTGAAACAGCATTTGTTGGAGGGGACTCAAGGTTTGAGAGTGGTGGATCTGGTGATAGCATCAGAGGATTTGTTCATAAGCTGCCACATTGCCCAACTGGGGAGAATGATTGTGCATCCTTGACTTGGGAGGTTGCCATAAATGTGGAATTTTAACTTGAGGACTGTATATGGAATTAAAAGGCATGTGATTAAAAAGCTTAGGAGTTAGCTCAAAGCAATACCGTTGCATAAGAATCATAATCTCCGAAGAAAGGAAGGATGTTATTAATGCATGGAGGAATGGTTAAGGGGTGTCTCTGAAGGAAGCAATATTAGATTGTATACCCAAAGTCAGGAGGATAAATCAGATATTAGTTAGATGGATGAATAGTATCATTAAACAACAGCTGCAAAAAAAATAAATAAATAAAATAAAATGTTGTGAAACGTATATGAAGAGAAAGGTGATTGAGAAGCTTATGAGCATTTCATGGCTCAGGCAAAAGAATGGTGACCTTCATAATAAGGAAGGCAAAATTACATTGAGAGGAAATTAGCCAAGCAGGTCAAAGGTAATCCCAATGAGTTCATGAATCCCAGTATTTTGGTAAAAGGCCAGTGGAAGGGAAGTACGACAAAATAGTCATGATGCATAAAGGTGACTCCCAAGATGGGTAGTGAAGTACAGATACTTAGTATTTTCGGAGTTGTGGCAAAACTATTGGAGAAGTTGGTCAAAGTCAAAATTCAGGAATTGGTGGATAAGAACACAATCTTTGGGATAGTGTAGCTTAATTCACTCACTTTTTATAATAGTGTAACAATTGAGTTTGGTAAAGGGAATAGCTACATGATGATACTGTGGAATTTTTGCTAAGGCATTTGACAGGATAACCTACAAAACTGTTACAGAGGTCTAAACTGGAGCAAATGGGGATTGATATGAAGCTGATGTTATGGATACCAGTCACTTATGGACAAATACCAAAGAGTATCTGTTGAACAGATTCAAGGTGAAGGGAAGGTGACTGGTGGTTATGCGGTGCACTTCTCTGTCCTTGGACTGCTGCTCTTTTGCAATCACTGATGTAGGAAATTATTTGAATTTACCTTCAGAATGATTTATATAGCTCGCAGTATGGGCAAATGATGATGGATTTTTCTTTAATGTGCAGAAGGTGACATCAGCCAGTTGGGGAAGCAGCTGAATTGCTTTCTTTTGGTCATGATCTATTATGTTGTTCACCTGCCTGATAAAATTCCAGATAATCCTTATCATTTTCTTGGCATCCTTGACCTTTTCTCGACTGGCTGTCCTGCTGGTTGCACTGTTCATGTTGGCTCTCCTTTTGACATCTCTGATAGTGATCTTGTCCATGTTTCTTTTACTGCAGATGGTCCTCCTTCCAGCCAGTCTCATCCTCTTGTCTGACCTTGGAATTTCTGTGCATCTTTCTCATGGTGTGATTATTGCTTTTGCTCTCCAGATAAGAGAGCAAATAAGATATCTTATTCTAATAAGAGAAATTATTCTTTCTGGGATGATTGCCATTTTCCCCACTCCATTTTTGGAAGATTTCTAGTCCTTGTCCAAGCTTTGAGTATGCTACTGTAGTACAAACTGAAAATGCAGCATACAGTTGGGTTGGTGGCTTTTTCTATGAAAGACAGTAATTATTCTGTTGAAAATGACCTGCCAACACTTCTTTCAGCAGGTCATTTTCTTTCTTTTGTTTATTGTAAGAACTGAGAAATTAATAATATGCATGCTGCTATCAAATGAAATGTCTATTATCATCTTATGCAGTAGAGCTAAGCTTTGTCATTTAATATTATTAATTTCATTATTATAAAATGTTACTTCAGATGTAATAGAATTTTGCCGAATCGAATATTTATTGTTATTTTTATATTTTGTGTAACACTTGTTACACAAATAAAATTTTTGTCATATGTTTATTCTGAAATGAAATGAAATTTTGTATTAACTGTACAAATCTAATAACCATTAGAACTTAACTATTATTCACGACATGGGCATCTGTATGAATAAAATATATCACTGTTATCAGTTTAGCCATCCATCCAGCCTTGATATGTGTACATAGGTCAACATTGCCATTGATGCAAAGTGTATATTAACACATCGGCAGCATTGTTGTAATGTCTAAACTTGTCCCCAGTGCTTCATGGTATTACAAGTTTAAAACATTAGACTGCCAAATATGAGAACTCATAAGTGGCTGTCTGTATCAGGATGCTAACTACTAATTATCTCGTATTTTTTATTTTATTTATTCATTTTATCATCATCAAATTCCTACCATGTACCCTCAAGGGGTGTACAAGATATGATAGTAATACATGAAAAATTTATATCATTAGTAACTTCCTATCTACAATTTTCTTCCAAATCAGTCTGTTACCTGTCAAGACTCCAACATTATCAGATTTTATATCTCTATCTTCTAAGGCACTTTTTATCAATCCACCTATATCTTGGTCGTCCTCTGGGTCGTTTTCCTGCCAACCTGACAGACAACTCTTGTTTTGCTAATCTTTCCTCTCCCATTCTGTTTAAGTGACCATACCACCTGAGATTAGCTCTGCTAATGCATTCCTGAATGCTGACAATGTCAATTTCTTTCATAATATCCTCGCTTTTAATATGATGCCATCGGTTCATGCCTCTAATCTTTCTCAGGACTCTCATATCTGCAGTCTCTAGTCTTTGGTGAAGTGTTTTACTTTGGACCCAGCACTCAGATCCATAAGTTAAAACTGGTTTGAACACTGTCTTGTATACAGCTAATTTAGTGTTCCAACTAATTTCTCTCTTATTCAATATGAATTTATTCAGTTGACTTCCTACCATACCAGCTTTGTTGATTCTGTTGTCTATTTCCATTTTAATTTACCATCTTCACTAAAAATCATGCCTAAGTAGCTGAAATGTTTTACTTGTTCTATAGGTTCTCCATTCACAACGCAATTATTGACATTTAATAAGCCGACAGGCTATTTTACCGGCAAATATGTTAATAGAAGGGGGATAAATGCAATATCTGCGAATTAACCACTTAAATACAGCCACATCTCTCTGCTTTTGTTACTAAATCGACTGCGCATCTGTATAATTTGCACTTAAACTCAGGAGATCTTTGAAATCCCCCCCCCTCTATTAGCAATTATTGACAGTTAATGGCAGTTGAAAAAATAGGCAGAAGCATTGAAAATGTTTCTGCCTATTTTCATTATCTTTGTCTTGTTATTGCTGACCTTAATACCATATCTATTACAACAGTTATTAAATTTAGTCAGGGAATCTTGCAGACTTGTAACGGATTTATTTAGAAGTATAACACCGTATGCATAAAGCAAAGAGCTGACATTAACATCTCCAATTTTGATATCAGGTTTAATACAACTTCATAATGTGATCCATATAGATAATGAATAACAGAGGGGATAATGTACATCCTTATCTGACACCAGATTTAACATTAAACCATCTTCCTGTACTTCCTTCAATTCTAACTGCTGACTTACAACTCAAATAAAGACTAAGTATTGCTTGATATAATGCCCCATTCACACCGTATAACTGCAGCGTATTGAATAGCTTCTCTCTTGGCGCCTTGTCATATGCCTTTTCCAAATCGACAAAACTTAAATACAGATCTTTGTTATATTCCCATGATTTCTCAACTATTTGTCGTAAAGTGAAGATCTGATCCTGACAGCCTCTATTTGGCCTGAATCCAGCTTGTTCTTCACTAAGCTTTTCTTCCATAATCCTTCTCAACCATTTCTCAAGTATACTTGCATAAATCTTACCAAGAATACTCAGTAGGGAAATACATCTGTAATTCTCACATTCAGGTTTATTTCCGTTTTTATATATATGGGTACTATCAGAGCTCTACTCCAATCATCGGGAATTCATCCCTCTGTCCAGGTTTCTGTACTATGTAGTATAGCCACTATAAGACTTTTACCTCCATACTTCAGCATTTCTGGTCTAATATCATCCATTCCTGCTGCCTTTCCATATTTCAAGCCTTTGATGGCTTTTTCTACTTCAAGTATGGATATGTATTCCTGAATGTATGCTTGTTGAGTGTTTTTTACCACAGGGCTATCACTGCTTGTTTCATTTAGCAATTTTTCGAAGTAATTACTCCATACTTCACCGATTTCTTTTTCTCCAGTTTTCATGTCACCTTTATTATCTCTAATTCAATTCTTTTTACTCTAATTACTTTTACTCTTTCCTCCATTTCTGAGCTTCTTCAGCAACCTCCAGAATATTTTACCACCCTCTTGATATTTATTTTCTATGTTCGTACCAAAGTCTTCCCATGACTTTTGTTTAGTTAGTTGGGTCAAAGCTGTATAACTGAGAGGAAACCTCCACATAGCCTTTAAAGGAATGCGGAGAACCGACCAGGGCTTCTGACCTAATGTCCAATCCTCACCTTCTCGTGGTGCACCCTGTTGGGTATCTACGTGGATACTGAACAAACGAGGATGGGCTGGCAAATTGGGATTTAGCCGACCACATTGTATTCTTATTGGTTAAACCAAAATAAAAAAAATGATGGTACGACATGACAAAATTTCATGCCGGCTGGGGCGTCGCCTGGTTAAACAAGGCCGGCGTTGTTTTCGCCAGAAAACCAGGGTGAACAGCAAAAAGACAGCTACTGGAACGAATCTGAAAACAAACCCCAACTCAACATCACCAGAGTTAAAGATTGGTGCCTATCAACGTAAGAAGCCTGAATGGCAAAGAAATGGAGCTAGCTCAGGAATTAGATAAGTACCAGATCGACATAATAGGGGTGACTGAAACAAAAAAAAGACAAAAACTGGTGAGATTTTTCTGAGCAATAAATACAAAATGTTATATTCAGGCAATGACAATCAAGGAAAAAGAGTAGCCATAGTATTCAACACAAAATACGAGGCTAATCTTCTTGAATGGCAGTCAGTTTCAAGTAGAGTAATGTGGGCAAATATGAGAATGGGGAACTGGACAATGAGACTAATTTGTGCCTATGGTCCAACAGAAGGTTCTACTAAGGTAGAAGTGGAGGAATTTTTTGAGGCTTTAGAAAAAGCAACTGACACAATGAAAAAGGAAAATTTGGTCCTTGTTGGGGATCTAAATAGCAGAGTAGGAAATGATTGTGAGACAAAAAATATTTTGGGAAAATTTGGAGAAATGAGCAAAGCTAATAATAATGGCAAATATCTGTTGGATTTCTGCTCAGGACATGGACTGGTTATTACTAACACCATGTTCCAACATAAAAATGTGCACAAATTCACATGGAGAGAAGAGACAAGGAATAAGAAAAGCCTCATTGACTATGTTTTTGTTGATAGTGATGTTTTCTCCCTGGTGCAGGACACCAAAGTGTACAGAGGATTTGAAATTGGAAGCGATCACTATTTAGTCTTGAGCAGAATAAAATTAAACACTTGTCCAAAGACTAGAGACCGCAGATATGAGAGTCCTGAGGAAGATTATAGGCTTGAACAGATGGTATCAATGGCAATATCATATTAAAAACGAGGATATTAGGAAAGAACTTGGCATTGTCAGCATCCAGGAATGCGTTAGCAGAGATAATCTCAGGTGGTATGGTCACTTAAACAGAATGGGCGAAGAAAGATTAGCAAAAGAAGTGTTCTCTGCCAGGTTGGCAACAAAACGACCCACAGGAAGACCAAGATATAGGTGGATTGATACGGTGCAAAGTGCCTTAGACGATAGAAATATAAGATCTGATAATGTTGGCGTCTTGACAAGTAACAAAGTGATTATTTGGAGGAAAATTGTTGATAGGAAGTTAGTAATGATGTAATTTTTTTCACGTAGTACTATCATATCCTGTACATCGATTGAAGGTACGTGGCAGGAATTTAAAAAAAAAAAACATAGGGAAACATTTATGTTTTTATTTTATTTTATTATTATTTTTTTGTACTGATTATTAGTGTACCAGGTGTGCCCTTTCTACCTTTGCAGGACTAGAACCTTTCAACCACTAATATAATCGCACAAGCTCTGAAAACTTTTTTTATCAAAAAAAAAAGTTTGTACTTACAGTGACGAAGTGAAAAATGCATCAACAATTATATATTTTTGAAGAGAATATACTAACAACCTCATGGCACTGGGGGCAAGTTTACACGTTTGCACTTTATATACAATATACATATCAATGTTGGATGAGTAGTTAAACTGATAACAGCAGAACAGTTTACATTCATTTATTAATGAATTTAATGGTTTATGTTCTGAATTTGTCCCACTTATGGCCTTAACTGTAATGACCATAGCTTGAATGCAATAGCTGCTGAACCAAATAGAAGTGCCAAATAGATTATGATAGTAAGGTGTATTTGCTACTTGATGAAAGACAATGTTCCAATGTAAAGTCTCATTGACTTTACATTGGAACATTAATAAATAAATAAAGAAATAGAAGAAATAAAGTCTTATTGACTAAATGGCTTTTATAAACATGTAGTAGATATAATACTTTAAGAAATGGTTTAACACAAGTAAGGGAAATTAAACTGTATTAACAACTTCTATATATTTTGCTCACTGTGACATGACTTAAAAGTCATTCAGGGAGAGAGCGAAGAATTGGATACAGCAAAAAATATTAACACAACATGAGTCAGTGTGAATATGGTATATTTTCATGTCTAAGTTGCAGCTGAGCGAAGGAGAGAACACTATTAAAGTTCCAGGGAACCAGTTACAGTTCTGTAATTCAAAATTAATTTTAAAAAATGTAAAAAAAAATTGTAATGGCGATTACTTCATAGAACTTGATAATAGGCATGCAGTCTATTTGATTAAGATGAGGACAATGGTGTGTTGTTTTGCATGTTTCAAGGAATAGACTATTGAATTTAAATCTACTGTAGTGTAACACTTTGTCTGATCCTAGTGAACTCTGTCTGTCAATGGCATGAGAAGCAAGTCCCGAAGCTTCTGATTCTAGACATCTCACGTAATCCTGGTGTTCTTTGATTCTGATCTTACCAAAATAGCAAAGTCAACATGATCAGGGTACTTGATAAACACCAAGTAAAGTTAGTGGAGGCAGATTACCTTTAGCTAGAAAGAAGATAACTTTTTTTGCTTGTTTGAAAGCAGCTTGCAGATTATATTTACAGAAAATGCTTGCTAAATAGCAAGGTGACTTCTTGAATTGACTTCTGAACATTTGTTCAGAAGGCACTTTAAGAATTTTCTTTATTGAAACAAATTTCCTTTATGGAAAAAATAGTATTGTGATAAAAGGCGACATGAAAGATGATAAAGATTTTCTAGATATCTGGAGGAATTACTTTGAAAGATTGCTAAATGAAATGAACAGTGACACACACACACACACACACATATAGAAAACATTCAAGAGGAGTGTTCAGGAGTACATATTAGTACTGATGATGTACTGTTATTTTCAGTATGAAATATCTGTACTGTCATTTCATTAAAGTTAATTATTGTGGTTATCGTGTAATTTTGTTGTTTATAGTCATGCCACAGGTACCTTTAAAAATTGAGGTATAAAATTTTTACATTGATTACACTGCATAATTTAAAGAGCCAGAAAGTGAAATTTCAGATGATTGTATTAGAGCTCTCATAGTACCCATCTATAAAAAGGGAAATGAAACTAAACCTGAAAATTGCATGGCAAGATTTATTCAAGTACATTTGAGAAAAGGCTAAGAAAAATTGTGAAAGAGAAGCTTGAAGAACAAGCCAGATTCAGGCCGAATAGAAGTGGTCCAGATAAGATTTCTTAACTATTTGTCTTAAAGTGAAAATCATGGGAATATAACAACGATCTGTATCTTAGCTTAGATCTGGAAAGGAATATGAGAAAGGTACCAACAGAAAAACTGTTCAAAATGCTACAATGATATGGGGTAAATGGAACATTATATAGAGCAGTACAGTCGATATATAAGATGTAAATCAGCAGCTAGAAATGAAAAGGAATACAGGAAGAACAGTTGATATACTATCATGTGTCAAATAATGTAGCACAATCTGCACTGTTATTCCTCATCTATATGGATCACATTATGAAGGAAAGTGGCATTAAATCTGTTATCAAAAGTAATGTTACACTTCTGAATAAATCTAGTACAAGTCGTCAGTATTTCCTAATTAAATTGAGTAATTGCTGTAATAAATTTGATCAGTAAGATGATTATGAAAGTAGGTAGGAACAGTAAAAAAAACATTAATTGCATCCCGAATGGAGAATATACAAATAAAACATTTAGCTATTTAGACACAATTTTTAGGCACAAATGAAGATGGCAAGTTAATTATTGAAATAGGCAACAGAATTAGTAAAGCCGGTATGGTAGGAAGTCAGCTGAATAAATTTATATGGAATAAGAAAAAATTATTCAGAGCACTAAACTAGCTGGATACAAGACAGCATTCATACCAATTTAACTTACAGATCCAACAGCTGGGCCAGAAATAAAACATTTCATTGAAGAGTAGAGACCACATATATCAGTGTTCTGAGAAAGATCACGGATGCGAAGAGATGACATCAATAGCAGAATCATATTAAAAACTAGGATCTTAGGGAAAATTAGCATTCTCGAATGTGTTAGTAGAGTGCTGTGGCCAGTTAAACAATGGAAGAGGAAAGCTTAGCAAATCAAGTGCTTTTTTTTTTTTTTTTTTTTGTCAGGATGGCAGAAAAATTATCCAGAGAATGACCATATTCAGGTGGATTAATATAACATGAAGTGCCTTAGAAAACTGAAATGTAATATTAGTCATGACAGATAACAGATGAATTTGGAAGAAAATTGTCGATATGAATTTAGTATTGATGTAATAACCTTTTCATGTAGTACTCTCATAATACCATGTACAGTAATCTACTGTTTATCCACCCTTCAAAACAACAAACCTTCAATTAACTGATCTTTACGTGCCAATCAACTTCTAGTAGAGCACCATGTAATTGTACTTCAATTATCAGAACTCACTGTTCTGATAATTGAATGGTAATATAAACATGGATTACTGTATTTGATAATGATGAAACATAACGAAAATCAAAGATTTTTGTAAATGGTTTAAACATAACAAAACATTTGCATGAATCTCTTTTTGCTCTTAAATTCATTAATTTCTTTCAGTTTTATGTTTTTATAAACATTTTTTTCAGGATAACTGCAGAAGAATAAAGGGCACTAATTTGTATTTGTTGTGCATTTTCATTATCTTGCATATCTTATTTGCCACCCACTGCTCAAATGATGGCATTATACTTTATGAAAAGCATCTGATGAGGAGAAATAAATATAGTAGAAGTGATGTTTGAAACAATTGAAAAGCATCATGTTGTTTAAGGAAATTAACAGCATAGACTAGATAACTAAAATTATTTAATTATTACTTCCTATATTTTGCCAAAGTTAAATTGTCATCTTCAGGGATTCATACACTGGTATTAAACATGTGCACACAGACACACTTCAGTAACAAAGGTGGAACAGGAGAGATACAGGAAGACAAAGTTCTATAATTATACCGCCTATTGGCTTTGGTTGGGTGTTCACGGCTGTTGGGGTAACTGTTTGCTGGTGCGGGTTTCCTATACGAGAGGCAAAAGACCACCTACAACCTCTGGATTTACCTGGAGTGTATCAGGTACTCTGCAGCTGCAACCATTCATACTATGGACAGACAGTTAGTCCAGCCAACATCCGTGTATCAAAGCACCAGGATAAGACTGCTGTTGTAACTGCACGGTTTGTGGACATGAATGTCACCACACTAGACAGGCTTCCACAGAGCCCTGATCTCGACTCTATTGAACATCTATGGTATGAACTGGAGCATCTGGTGAGATCAAAGGATGTCTGGCTCTCAACATTCCAGGACCTCATATCATGTTTACAGAAAGTATGGTCCAAAATTCATATTGATTGCTATTGTATATTTGTGGAAGATATGTTCCATAGAATTCCTGCACTCATTACAAAAGGGAGTCCTACATCTTATTAAGGTGGGTGCCAATGCTGTTGGTTTCTCACACAGTGGTGTCTGTGTCCAAAAAGAAACCGCGAAGTTTTTGAAAATAGAAGACACTAGTTGGACCACTTGTTGTATCTTTTTGTTGTCGAAAGCAGCAACCTTCATTAGTGTTGAATCAACTGTTTATGACATTTGTTTCATTAGAAGTCGAGTTATAGTGCCAAGAGTGACAGTGTGTTTTGACGAACGGTTGGAAAATGAGTTTCAAACAGAGAGCTGTGATTGACTTTTGTGTTCAACTTGGCAAAAGTTTTATCGAAATGCATCAAATGTTTCAAAAATACATACGGTGATGAATGCTTATCCCATACTCAAGTTTACGAGTGGTTTAAGCAGTTTCAAAGTGGTCGTGAGACGCTTGAGGACGACGAAAAGCTGGGCCATCCAAAAACTGGACTGAGCGAAGTTAATATCCAAAAAGTGCGTGATTTCATCAAAGAAAACCTGAAATCATCCATGAGATTGATTGAAGATGAAATGGGGATTCCAAAATCAACTGTGCACAACATTTAGACCGAGAGTTTGGGCCTTTGTAAATTGGATTTGCGATTTGTTCCCCACAAGTTGACCAATGACCAAAAAAAAAAATGTATTAAATTGAATGCTGCAAGGACCTCATTAAAATTGCTCGTAAGGACTCAAACTTCCTTGAAATGATCGTTACTGGTGACAAAACATGGTGCTTTGAGTATGAGTCCGAAACAAAGCGCCAGAGTGCTGAATTGAGACCACCAGAAGGGCATCCAAAAAAAAGTACGATAATACACCATCTCATCGTTCGAACATTATGAGACAGTTTTTGAGCAAAAACCAAGTTTGTGTGTTGGATCACTCACCGTATTCACCTGATTTAGCACCCTGTGACTTCTTTCTCTTCCCCCGACTTCATTTGCAGATGAAAGGAAAGCGATACGATGCCATTAAAACATTCAAGCAGCAGTAACCACAACCCTCAACAGTATCCCAAAAACCGATATAAAAAACTCATTTAACGCAATTAATTGACCGTGCCAAATGCCATATCGAAGCTGAGGGAGAGTATATTGATTGAAATAAATTATTTGAATAATTATAATTGGTCTGTGTTTTATTTTCTATCAAAAGTTCGGTTTCGTTTTGGACAGAGGGTGTATATATATATATATATATTTATATCCCATTCAAGTACCATCTTTTATCTAGGAGGTTGAGTACCATGAAATGATTCATTAATGAGACATGGTTAATTTCTGACATGTGATGAGGACCTGAGCATGTCGATATTTGTCAGTGTGTGTGCTGGGGGGGGGGCTTTCGAAATATCGAGACTTTTAATTTTCCTGATTCCTTAGTTAGTTGAAGATCTAGAAATAAGAGTGAACTATTACATTCAAATTCATATTTGAATTTTATGTTAGGGTGTTGATGATTCAGGTTACTCGTGGAAAAGCAAAAGTGAAGGTAGTCCGTGGTTCCAGACTAAGAGTATATTGTTGTTCTACCTTTTTCATAATTTTCGGTTAAGATGGTATTCTTCTATGACCTTTTTTTGAATATTTCTGTTTAAAGTTTTGTGAAGACTGTCCATGGCTTGCCCAGAGTTCTCATTGTATGTTGTGTTTTTATATTTGAAATATCCAGATAAGATACAGTGTTTAAGGAGTGAACATAACCTTCTTAGAGAAATTATCTTGTTGCATTTCAAGTAGATCATTTGTTGGAACATTGGTGAACAGGTTAACTATATCAGAGTTTGCTAAAATGTCATGTTCTTCAAGGTTGCTGACATTGGAAACAAAATGCTCAGAGTTTTTGACAAAGGATGGTGATTGTACTATCAGGCCCTTAAGTAGTTTAGCTTGATGTTTGGCAAGAAGATATGTTGGAGAATCTCTCCCTTCTACTATTTGATATAGAAGTGTGTCTACTTGATGAATTTTGGAAGTCTTATACAGGGTGTCCCAAAATTCACGCAAGATTTAAATTTAGCGGCATTTGTGCGGTAAAGTGTTGCCAACGAGAAAAAAAAGACAGTGTGACAGCTGACAGTTCAGGGTTATTAAAACTGGAGCGCTAAACGAAAGAACAACGGATTTTCATTGTTGAGCAATATTTTAAAAATAATGAAGGTTTGGCAGCTACAGTTCGCAATTTTCGTACAAAATATGGTCGGAATAGTGATTTAACTTCATCAACTGTGAAAAGATTAATTAAAAAATTCAAGGAAACTGGATCAATTAATGATCTTATGCACTCTTTCTGGCCTTCAACAAGTCGTTCAACAGAAAACATCGAAGCAGTTCGTGAAAGTGTTGCTGAGAGTCCAGGAACATCAATTCGGCACCGTGGTCTTGAATTGGGCATTTCGAGAAGCTCTCTACAGCATATTCTCACGAAAGATTTGCATCTTTATGCTTACAAAGTTCAGTTGACTCAAGAACTGAAGCCTACTGACCACACACAGCGAAGAGAGTTCGTTGAATGGATTATGGAACAACAAGTGGATGCTTATTTTTCGAACAAAATCATCTTCAGCGATGAGGCTCATTTTCATCTTGATGGCTTCGTTAATCAGCAAAAATTGTCGCATTTGGGGTTCAGAAAATCCACAAGTGATTGTTGAGAAACAAATGCATCCACAACGTGTCACTGCTTGGATTTTGGGCTGGAGGCATCATCGGTCCATTCTTCTTCGAAAATGTGGCTGGTAAGTCAATAACAGTTAATGGTGCTTGCTATCACGACATGATAATCGAGTTTTTTGTGCCTAAATTGCAAGATATAGATGTGGATGACATGTGGTTTCAACAAGACAGTGCCACATGCCATACTGCCCGAGAAACAATTCAATTACTGCATGAGTCATTTCCTGGTCATGTAATTTCTCGTTTTGGTGATCAGAATTGGCCGCCCAGATCATGTGACTTAACGCCATTGGACTTTTTTCTTTGGGGTTTTTTGAAGTCTAAAGTTTATGCCAACAAGCCCACGACTACCCACGCCTTGAAGGAGGAAATTGAGCGGTGTATCAACGAAATTCAGCCACATTTATGCAAAACGGTCATGGAAAATTTCGACAAAAGAGTGCGTATGTGCCAGCAAAGCCATGGAATCCATTTACCTGATATGCTATTCCATGCATAACCCTATACTGTATACTTTATGAATCAATAAGAAATTACAATTTTTAATTAAAAACCTGTGTTTTCTATCAAAATTACTTCTTGCGTGAATTTTGGGACACCCTGCAGAAGTGGAAGAAGAGGATGAAGAGATTGAAAAGCTAGAATGTTTTCTCTGTTAAACTTATAGGTTGTTTTCAAAAGGTTATTGATGTGATTTTGAAGCTTTTTAGTAGGGTCATAATTCATAATGAAGTGAGTGTCAGTATTAAGAAGTATTAAGTGGACTGTTTTCTTCTAGAACATCGGTTCCCAACCTGGTGGTATGCTTTTGTACTTTTAATATAGTAATTTTCCTTTCCCAATTCATTACCTCATTTACACTATTTTACATTAAGATAGGTGCTGAACAAAAGTGTCACTATTTAAAAAAAGCTATTTTAAAAAATTTTTTTAAATATTTGCAAACAGTGGTTCTCAAAAACATTTGGGAACCGCTGTTCTAGAAGACTGAGCTCAGCACTTTTATTGCTGCTGAGGTATAAGTATTCTGAAGCATTCTGATAAACTTATCATTCTCTTTTAACATCATACATACATGATGTACTCTGAAATAGTATCACTTTGCTCTGTGTCTGAGAATTGTTATATATATACATACATTTATTTACAGAATAATTGACTCAGTTAAATGACGTTTATAATTATTAGCTGACTTTTTAATTTATTTTTCTTTTCTCGGTGTTTAAGTCAGTTAATAATGATAAACATATATAATTATATGTTTATGATTATTATAATAAAAAAATATATAATTTTTTTACTGCATTGACTCATTATTCTTATTTATTTATTTTTAATCAATTAATGAATTTTGATATTTGTCATAGGTTTAATATACATGTGTAAGCCAGGAAATTCCAGTTTAAAGTCTTTAATAGACATGTTGTATCTTCCTTATACAGATATAAGAGTAAGTTAAATTTTGGATATATACTTTGTGTAAAGTTCTTTGATCTTTGTGATGAGCATAATTTCTACCTTCATTTTCAGCCTAAGTTGAAATTTTATCTGTTTTTAGAATTTTGATATACATAGAATTTTGATAAAAGCTGAAAGATTTCTCAAAATTTTAAATTGCTGTTCTGGTGACAGACAATTATACTTTGTTAGATAGAACAGTATCCGTATCATTTAGTGACATAAATGATATTCTCACAACTTTGTTAGTTCAAGAATCAACACTATTTAGGATTTGCCTCGCTTATGATCCATATTCACAAAGGTTGCAAACCTTATGTATATGTGTGGTAACTGATTAGCTAGGAAGAAGGAATATATTGAACAACTGGAGTTTGCAGTGTGAGAAAACTTCAAAAAAAAAGAGCTAGGAATAATAAATTAGGATGAGGAGTGGTTGGGTAAGTTTCAAATTAAACTCTCCGTAGGGACTTTACCAGCAGCTGACCATGTTTTCACAGTTAAATGAGAATGAAGGTAGCCAGCTTGGTAGAACATTATCCATGAAAATACCTCTAGAAAATATGAAACCTATATGAAAAAGTTGTCACAGTGAATCTGAAAAGGGCGATATTTATTTACTAGATTGTCTTCTTCTGGGTAGAATGCTTTCTAGAAAAGGCTATTCTCCAAGTGTTTGGGCAATATTCTAAGATTGGATGAATTTGGGATTTATATAGTTTTTA
Source organism: Typopeltis vanoorti (assembly GCF_054136105.1). NCBI lineage: Eukaryota > Metazoa > Arthropoda > Arachnida > Uropygi > Thelyphonidae > Typopeltis > Typopeltis vanoorti. The sequence goes on along the minus strand of NC_143564.1, from coordinate 47,080,449 downwards.
AATGTGGATTTCACCCATTATAAGCTGCAGACCTTTGGTGGGTGGGACTAATACTGTTTACATTAGGATTAGTACTGTTGAGTGACCTGAGAGAAAGAATCTGAAACACTCCACAGTAAGCAGGATGGTGGGCAAATTCTGTGTGATGAAATTTAGCTACCACCTATACATCGAAAAACACCCACACCCATGATGGGATTTTAACACATAACCTGCTGGTTGGAGAATGGGTATGCTATCCACTTGGCCAATTAAATAGGCTTCTCTACAGCTGTATCAAAATAATGCTTGTTAAAAAAAAAAAAAAGAACCTTATGGTCTTGCTAAAGGGGAAGGGGGGGAAGGTTACTTAAGGGTCGAAAGCAAGATAACCAGGAGTAGGAGACCTACATAGCCTTTAAAGAATGCAGAGAACTGACTGGGAGCATCTGACCTATGTTCAGTCTTCACATTTATGTGGTGCACCCTGTTAGTAGGTAACCACTAGGTACTGAATGAATGAGGCAGTTTGGAACTTAGTCGACCAAATTTTAGTCACTATTGGTTTAAACCACCTCATGATGAGATATCCATGTTGGCTGGGGCATCACCTGGTTAAACGAGAATCCCCCTCTCTATTTTCATTAAGGAACAGAGCACACAGTGAAAATTCTGCTTCAGTAACAAACACAATGTCAAAATTGAAGATAGGAACTATCAATGTAAGGAGTACCAATAGAAGGAGATCATACTTGCAGGAAGGAACTAGAAAAGTACCATGTGAACATAACTGGTGTTACTGAGATCAAGAAGTCTTAAACATGAAATCTTACTAAATAATAAATATAGGCTGTTATATTTGAGGAATAATGAACAAGGAAAGGATGGGGTAGAAACAACGTTTAATGCCAAACATGAATATAAATGTCTTGATTGGAATCCAACTTCAAATAGATTTACATGGGCACACTTCAAAATGGGGAAATGGACAATTAAACTTATTTGTGCCTATGGTCCCATGAAAGTTCTGCTGAGGAAGAAGTGAAGGAATTTTTCATGTCATTGGAGAAGATAATATATCAGCAGCTGATATAAAGCAAATGGAAAAGCTGGTTCTTGCTAAGGTGATCTAAGCAGCAAAGGAGTATATGAATCCCACCAACCACATAAAAAAAAAATTGGGAAAATTTGGAGTAAAGGGGGGAAGGTTAATAATAATGGTGAATATCTGCTGGATTTCTGTTCAGGATGTGGACTAGTCAGTACTAATGCCATGTTTCTGTATAAACATGACACAAGTTTACATGGAGAGAACATAAGATATAAGAAAAGCCTTATTGACTGTAATTGTTGAGAGTGTGATACCTTCATGTTTATGAGGGATACAGAGGATTTGAAATCATAAATGATCATCCTACTTAGTTTTAAGTAGGATAAAAATGATCACATTGAAAAGAACAGTATGTAAAAAAAAAAAAATTTTTAATTTAAAGCAATTTGAAAACAGGAACCAAACCTTGGATTCTCAGTGTCAGTCTCAAGAAAACATTGGTTTATGGTGCTATGCAGTGAAGTTGTCTGCAAGGATAAAAAAAATAATAACACCATGGTGGACTTGTATATAGAAACTAATGACTTCTATATGCGAATCATTAGCTTCTATATACGAGTTGTCCCAGTCCTGAAAATACTTTAGGCACAAACTTTGTGTGCTTACACTGGGATAAAGGATTAAACCAAGTATAAAATTTCTTGGTATCTTTAATTTACACCCTCATACTGCTTAGCAATCAGTTCCTCAACATAAATGTACCACCCAACAATGCCAACAAGTTCCATGACCTTATTGTGTGAATGGTATACAATAAGGTCATGATGCTTGTTAGCATTTTTGGGGCAGGTATATGCCCATATTGTGTGCATATGTACATGCCCTTATTGTGTGAATGGTATACAATGGGATGCTTAAGGGTCAAAGCTGTATATAACTGAGAAGAGACCTCCACATAGCCTTTAAAGGAATGTGGAGAACTGACCAAGACTTCTGACCTAATGTCCAATCCTCACCTTCTCGTGGTGCACCCTGTTAAGTATTATTATTATTATTCGTGACACCTCCTTGGAGGTGTCACGAATAATACTCATCATGGGAGGACACCTATTATTCAACTCTCCAGCTCCACAACTACACCAAAACTCTACTATCGATATCAACGCCATCTACTGGCCACTACCACCACAGCTAATATTTTTTGTCTGTAAATTGCATGTGTTCTGAAGGGCCAATTTGTTAGTATGCAGGTTGAAAAACCCGAGTTTCCAGGAGAAAAAACCCTGCTACCTCCATATGAGATCGGCTAACTTCACTTGAAAAACGTCCATACAAAGGTATTATTTCCATGTAAAGATTCCTCCCGTCATGACGAGAATCGAACTTAGGCCTTTTCCAATCAAAGGGTGCAACATACTGTCGTTCTTCCAATTGCGCTACGGAGGCACTACCTGAATACTGAACAAACGAGGATGGGCTGGCAATTTGGGATTTAGCTGACCAAATTGTATTCTTATTGGCTTAAGCCAATAAAATGATAGTACAACATCAGAGAAATTCATGCCGGCTGGGGCGTTGCCCGGTTAAACAAGGCCCCACTGTTTTCGCCAGGGAACCAGGGCGAACAGCGAAAAGTCAGCTACTGGAACACATCTGAAAACCCCAACTCAGCATCAGAGTTCAAGATCAGTACTATCAACATAAGAAGCCTGAATGGCAAAGAAATGGAGTTAGCTGAGGAATTGGATAAGTACCAGATCAACATAAAAGGGGTGACTGAAACAAAAAAGACAAAAACTGGTGAGATCTTTCTGAGCAATAAATACAAAATCTTATATTCAGGCAATGACAATCAAGGAAAAAGAGTAGTCATAGTATTCAACACTAAATACGAGGCTAATCTTCTTGAATGGCAGGCAATTTCAAGTAGAGTGATGTGGGCAAATATCAGAATGGAGAACTGCACAATGAGACTTATTTGTGCCTATGTCCCACAAAAGGTTCTACTAAGGTAGAAGTGGAGGAATTTTTTGAGACTTTAGAGAAAGCAACTGACACAATGAAAAAGGAAAAGTTGGTCCTTGTTGGGGAGCTAAGTAGCAGAGTAGGAAATGATTGTCAGACATACAAAAATATTTTGGGAAAATTTGAAGAAAAGAGCAAAGCTAATAATAATGGCAAATATCTGTTGGATTTCTGCTCAGGACATGGATTAATTATTACTAACACAATGTTCCAACATAAAAATATACACCAATTCGCATGGAGAGAATGATTTAGACAGATATGGTATAATGTTAAATCTGGTGTCAGATAATGATGTACATTATTCCCTCTGTTATTCATTATCAATGCCTTACTTAGAAGTATACATATATGATCTATAATGAGTGATCGTATGAGATTTTTCCATATGTCACCAAGGATGATCCCTTGGTTTCTGTTCAGGTTGCCTCTTGAACGGATAACTACTGCAGCTTCTTTGATTTTGCAGGAATGAAAATCTACTTCCAAGTACGGCATAGTACTTTTATTCCATTCGATGCTATGATTGGTATTAGAAAAATGGAGCGCCAAGCCAGAATTGTCTTCTCTGTTGTTATTAACATTCCCAATTTGTTCTTTTTTTTTCTTATCTCTAGACTTCTAGAAGTTTGTCCTATATAATTTAAACCACAAGAGCAGGGAAATGTTGTAAACACAGGATGTTTATAGAAAGCATTTTTGTGCTTCGGTGATCTTAACAAGTTGCGGATTGTCTTTATTGGTTTGAAGGCCTGGATTTCATAAGGTTTGAGCATTTTAGCAATTTTTTTAGGCTGTTACTTGACAATAAAAAAAAAAAAAAATCTCCGACCAGTTAAACACAGTTTATGTGTGTTTTGTATATGCTGTTTAATGTTTTCTGAAAGCCAGCAGAGCAGGCTTAAGTATTTATATTTTTACTTCTCCACAATAAACATTAATATTTGGCACAGTATTTGTGTCTGCCTCTTCTGATCCTGCTTGTTCATTTAGATTTTTTTTCATTACTTTCCTTGTTCTTTCTATTAATATTATCATAAGTACTTTTCCAACACGAATCGTTAGTGTGATTGTTCTGTAATTTTTGAAGTCCACTTTGCTTCCTTTTTTGTGAATGAGTATCTTGTCCATTTTTTGGCGATTTCTGTGCATTCAATATACTGTTACCCAACTTTTTCTGTTTGTCTATCATCATCTTGCCACCATGCCTTAGCTTATCCCCAGTGACCTAATCATTCATGGAACCTTTTATAATAAACCTTGGAAGTGTTTATTAAAACACAGTTCCAGTCAAATTTATGAATGCCTACCATTATGTAAGTGTGTTATTTGCGTGCCCTATTAATGCTTATTAGTGCTTTAGATATAAATGCCTCAAGGAAAACTAAAACTAAATATCAGCATCCAGGGCTGCCGAGAGAAGTTTTCGGGCCCGTGACAAGTCTGTGGTCCGGGCCCCACTTAATAAAGTGCTTCACTTTTGTTTAATAAAAAAAACATATAAAACATTAAACATTTATTTAAAAAAAAAATTTGTACAATAAATTCAAAATCCGATACATTACTTACCAAACAAAATACAAACATGAAATAAAAAGAGAATTTTTAAATTTTATTGTTTATTGTTAAATTTTTATTATTTAAATTATTCTTTATCTTCAAGGTTTAAATTGTCCCTAGCATCTATTTCAGTGTTCACTTCAGAGTTAGCTGCTGCAGGTCCAGGTGAAGAAGATTCTTTATTATTTTTGTCAGCAATTAAACTATTAGCACATTGTTTACTTGAAATTTCAATATCTTGGTGTTCTTCCATCTTCAAATATTTCAGTAGTAAATGCTTGTTTTTTTTAACCTCCTTTTGCCTTCTCACGATTCGTTTTTGATTTCCAGATTTATGATGATACATTTCTGTTGGTCAAATTTTTATTACTAAAAATATAATTTTAATAATTAAAAAAAATCAAATTAATACGAATACTTACTTTTATTTTTTAGCGCATGGCCTACACTATACAGTTGCACACTTTACAAACAATCACAAAACCTTCGTCAATCAAAATACTAACAAGAACAAAGCATTCTGGCAGGTAACATTACTCTGAATGCAATTACTAGCTAGCGCTAGTGCAGCCGACTGCAACAACCTTGTACGAACGCCTATTGACGTCATCACCCGCTATAACTACAGCGATCTGCGCCGAGAGAATCAATGTCTTCCGGACACTCATGGCGAGCTAAAGAGCGTAGCCGTCTAAAATCTGTTGGTCAAATTTTTATTACTAAAAATATAATTTTAATAATTAAAAAAAATCAAATTAATACGAATACTTACTTTTATTTTTTAGCGCATGGCCTACACTATACAGTTGCACACTTTACAAACAATCACAAAACCTTCGTCAATCAAAATACTAACAAGAACAAAGCATTCTGGCAGGTAACATTACTCTGAATGCAATTACTAGCTAGCGCTAGTGCAGCCGACTGCAACAACCTTGTACGAACGCCTATTGACGTCATCACCCGCTATAACTACAGCGATCTGCGCCGAGAGAATCAATGTCTTCCGGACACTCACGGCGAGCTAAAGAGCGTAGCCGTCTAAAATAAAACATAGTATCATTCTCGATATGCCATTATCCTTTATCAATGTTGTATTATTACGAGAATTAAAACCATGCATTATGAACACAGTTATGTGACATGTTGGGGCCCGACAGTCTGGCCCTTTTCGATGCCGGGCCCATGACAAAAGTCTCAGATGTCATCCCCCTCTTGGCGGCCCTCTCAGCATCACAAACAGATTCCAGAAGACATTTAGAGAATTTTATTTTACATCACATGTGCAGAACAGAGGAGGTAAAGGCTTCATTCAGCATCACAACTATTAAAAATAAAGGATAACAGATACTCATTATGTTTTATAGCCAGGTAGCAAAACAACTTTGCCTTTCACCTTAAAAAGTTTTCATAGTGTCAGAGAGCTTATGAGAATACAACTTTTGGCAAGTTTGCTGTTTAAAATTTTCAGTTCTTGTCAGAGAACCAAATAAAAACGCATAAATCTTATGCTTGAATACCTTAACAATATCATAGCTAATGCATGTGAAATTCTAAAGTATTGAGAAGAGGATTTTGTTTTTCTGTATAGTGTTTGAAAAACTTAAAACTGATATATTGGACCAGAGAAATGATAATCAAAAGTTGATAAAAAGATTGTTGGTAGCATCCATTGCCTTTAAATAGTAGTAGTTATTAGGCTAAAAGTTGTATTCTTAAGCTATCATTCGGTTTCATCATTTGTTAAGTTTCATAGTCATTGTTTTTTTATACGTGGGTATAAAACATAATAGCTTTTTATTATCCTTTTATTTAATAAAATTTAAGTTTCAAAACATGTCTTTGAAGCATATAACATGAATGGAAAATTTGAAAAAATAAATTATATTTTAAATTGCTTTTTGTAATAATTTTGACAAGTGTTTTCTCTAATGCACTCGTGTGCGTGTTTGTACCAAGTAACATTTCTATTCTCGGCTTAAGACTCATGCTGTTATATATTTCTTCCCTAGATATGAGAAAAGATAAGTCTTAAGGCTGATTTTTTGCATATTGCATCATCATCATCATCATCATGTTATTCTGGTGCATACCTTCGAAGGTCATACCATTTATTAGGACGGTATAACACAGTTAAGACTTCAAGCTTGGTTTCCTGTCAGTAATTTTCTCCAAGTTACTGAATTATTTGACAGGTATCTGATTTTATTATTTCTTATGTTTTTATCATTTAAAACTCTTAACCTCATTTAAACCACCTGTATCTTGGTCTTCTTCTGGGTATTTTTTCTGCCATTTTTGCTTCGAATACTTATTTTGCCAATCTTGCAACTCTTCTGCTTAAGTGATCATGCATTCACAGATTAGCTTGCTTACACTTTATTGCATATTAATAACATTGAGCTCTCTTCTGATATTTTCATTTTTAAAGTGGTCCTGCCAGTGATGCTATCTGTCTCCCCCATTTCTTTCCTCATATCTGTGAACTCGAGTTTCTGATTAATTGTTTTATTTGAAATCCAACTATTTGATTCATATGGTAAAATTAGTCTAAATGCTTGGTCTTTTGTTTATCTTCCCCCCCCCCTCCCTCTTTTTCTACCCATATACATTTTTTCAACTGAGTTCTTACCATATGAACCTTACTTACTCTATTATTGATTTCAATATGTAATTTATAATAATTTAATAAAAATTTTGCCTAAATAGCTGAATGTGTAAACTGTTGTTTAGGATCATTGCTCAGATTGTGGATTATGTTTTCTGTTTCCCTGTTTGTTATCATAGTTCAATCTTTTTATTACTGATTTTCTCCAAAATTGTTATAACATTTAATTTGGATCAAGACTCTTGAAGTCTCACAGTAGATTTATTTAAGGTGATAATGTGATTTGCATAAAGAACTAAGGTTAATTTTTCATCATTATCAAATTCTTGATGTGTGTCCTCAGGGAATGTACAGGATATTATAATTTTACTATATGAAAAAAAGTTACATAATTCCTAACTTCTGATTGACAATTTTCTTCCAAATTAATCTGTTATCAGTCAAGACTCCAACATTATCAGATCTTATGTTTCTGTCTTCTAAGGCATTTTTTACTGTATCAATCCACCTAGATCTTGGTCTTCCCCCTGTATCTTTTTTCCCTTCCAATCTGACAAAGAACACTTGTTTTCCAGGCATCTAGAATATCTTTATCTTCAGTTTTTATGTCATTGTCTATATGTCTGATTACTTTTATAGTACTCTTTCCTCCATTTCTAAACTTGTAAAGAAGAAAGCATATTGAAAGTTCCTGGCAGCAAGTAAATCATCTTGTATTCTTAGAGAATAGAGAGAAAAATATGAGAAAGTGAAGCAATGTGTAAAATTAGCTGAACAAAAGAAGTCAGGAATGTGTTATAAATTTATAACACATAACACATGGGAAGAGTTCGGTAAGAATATCGAAAATAAATATCAGGAAACGGGTAAAATATTCTGGAGGATATTGAAAGTCTCCAGAATTACATTACTTAAGTGGGAAAAAAATGGTGATATCATGTAATTACCTACAAATCTTACTTGCTAATGTGCTATACAACTATAAGAAATATATCTGAAAATCAAGAATAACTATCAAGGAATTTAAACAAAATAAATTTTAACGAATAGACTAAGCGATATTTTGTGGTAATCCCACACAAATAGTTGTTTCTTCTATGGTACATTGGTTTCCCTAAATTAAGATAACAAAAGAAAAACTGATAACTCGCAAGAAGGGGAGGAACATCTGAAAGTGATGTTCCTCCCCAAATAAGCCACAGCATAAAAGTGGGTAATTTGGAGTGGTTTTCTATTTTGTTTCGATAGTGAGAACAAGACATTTCATAATAGCAGAATTCTTAGATATAGCTCAGAGATATAATTTACCCGATTAATTCAGGTGATGAGCTGTTGTGAGACTAGAGGTCAAAGTCAGATGCAGGGTAGTCAGATGGTTATATATGAGTCATTCCATGGTTCACAGATTGTGGAACCTAACACTCCTGGAGATACATTGAATGAAGGCCATGGGCTACAGCTGCAGATAATCAGATATCTCTGATTATCTGCTCACCAAAACAGGAGTGCTACCTGGAATTAGTTAGAATCTGACCTTTTGTTATACTTCAACTTTGTTATATCTGTTGGGTCTGGCCCCCACTGATGAAGCTTCAAAAAAGGTCAAAACTGAAACTGTGTGCTCTGCATTATGGGATACTAAGGCAATTAATATTAATATGAAGTCATTAGCCTCTATATACAAGTACCTAGTCATGAAGTCTCTTCACATGCAAACCTTCTTTGCTTACACTTAAAGGATTAAACAAGAATATAATTTCTTGGCATCTTTAATTTAATTTTTAACAAGTAAAAAAAACAACTTTCAACAATTCGTCATACAGATTTTGAATTCTGTTTAAGTGACTATATCACCTTAGGTTAGTTTAGCTTGCACATTCCTAAATGCTACTAACATCAAGTTCCTTCCTATCCCTTGTCATGGGACACACACACACCTGTCCATGGTGGTTGAAGAGACCTCACAGTTATGGTGCTGGCTCTTTTCACTATCCCTTTTACTTTGCTTTTCCTTCCCATATTCTTCACCGTGTGGTGCAACACATGTACATCTGGAAAGAGGATCCTAGCAGTTTTCTACTACTCTGGCCTTTGCTTCAGCAAGATGGGTGGTCCGGGATGGTCTGAGGATTAGTCAGCTTTTGTGAGCTTGCCTTCAAAGGTCAGTGATTGTTGCAATAAGTCTCCTATTCCATAGTCTGGGGCCCAAGGTGTTTTTTTTTTTTTTACATGAGAGGTTGGTTGATGAACCTATATTACATATATGGGTATGGCTTGCTGTGGTATTGGCATGCAGGGTAGCCACTTCTAAGCACATTTACTGCCTGCTGTTTAGTGGGCATTCACATTCTTTTGAAGCATACTCTTGGGGACATTTGTCATTTGCATAAATAGTACAGTCACTGCATTTCACTGCATACCAGGAGTATCACAAGTAATTTAAATGTATCGCAGCACCACATATTGCCCTAGTGGCAATTTTTAGAACTAACATTGGTTTTGGTGCAGAATAAAATTCATTGCCACACACATCATCATGTTAAATATTAAATCGTTCTGCTGAGTAGTTATCCATTTACAGCCTTTCGAAATGTGAACTTTAATTATAATCACCCTGTACTTTTCATAGTTTATAGTGATTTTACTATTTCATTATTCAATATTGGTAAAGTTAATAGCAGTTCTGTGAAATTGAAAATTAAAACTGTAATCAGTTGCAGAAAAAAAAATGAACTGAACATTTTTATTGGTAGAATATAGAATTAGGTATATTTATGATAATCATTCTTATAAACAATTTTTATTTTTCTGAAATTAATAAAAATGTCTTATTTGAAAGGCTTTAGTTGTATTTCAAACAAGGATAAGTATGATTATTTAATAAATATTATTTGATGCCATGTAGGCAAATAATGTTAGAAATTATTTTTTCTCATTTCTGTACTTTTAATAGAAAACTAAATAATATTGCAGTTATTTCTGGAAAAGTGCAAATAGTATGTTGTTACTGTGTTTGTTTATCATTCTCACATTGGTTAAACTGGTTCTATTAATAACAATAAATAATGCATACAGAAAAACGATATAATGGTTAAAGAGAGAGAGAATTCAGATGTATCTGAACTGTACTTTTATTTGAAATATGAAATATTAGCTTCTTAAAATTAATTTAGAATGCTTAAAAACATCAATTGATTTTGCACAGGAAACTGTCATTCACTTACATTTGGTTAATATGGCATAGTGCAAAAAAAAAAAAAAAATAACAGTACTGAACTTTGACCCCCCCCCTTTTCAGTTTTTATTTTTATTAAAAATACATGCAGCATGCTGTTCAACTGCATGCACATTAACAGAAGATCATGTGTAGAGTCTGCACAATTACATTTAGCAATGGTGTTGATGTTAGAAGAAAAGACATTTACCATTGAGCATTATTTTCATTTGTACGGAGTTGGTAGAATAAATGGTCCAAGCCTACGAAATGTTGTTAGCAGCTTGTTTGCCGTTTCCATAAGCATGCCCCAAGCAGTAGTGTCATCATTGCCTTAATCAAGAGGTTCCGATGTCCCAGGAGTGGTCTATTCCAATACAAAGGATATTTGGGGAGACCACGAACTGTTAACACAAATGAGAATTATCGGATATGTGCTGGAGAGTGTTACAGTCTCTGAAACACAGTCAACACCAAACAGCGGTAAAATTTGGGATATTGAGGCAACCACTGCAGAGAATCCTTAAGGAACTGGGTGCCTTTTTGTGTATCATTAAGGTGCATCAGTGTTTAACTGCAATGGATTATGCTGCACGGCGGAATACTATGCATGTGTGCACCACTGTCTATGAAGATCAGTCCTTTGTCCATAATGTTCTGGTTTCTCAGACGAAGTGCATTTCCACCTAAGTGGTCATATAAACGGAGGAACCTACAGGTTTCTTGGTTTCTCTGCACCTGAATTTCTCCAAGAAAAACCTCTTCATGAGAAGGTCACTGCATGGTATACAGTTTCCGGCCATGGCATAATTGGGTCCTACTTCATTGAAAAGGATCGTCTGACCGTGAATAGCAAACGCTACATCGAGAATGTGTTGGTTCCATTCACCCAGGACCTGCATAGGATGTGTCATGCAAAGCACATTCCATTTCGTGCACAGGTATTCCAACAGGATGGAGCAATCTGTCACATATCACATTATTCTAGAGCCTATTTATCAGAACACTTTCCCAGAAGGCTCATTTTCAGGTTCAGAGAATTTCCATACCCTTCACGTTCTCCTGATCTCACATCACTTAATGTCTTTGTTTGTGGGGGGGGGGGGTGTTGAAGGAATGGGTGACCTGCCTTTAAACCTTATAAACTGAGGAATAAAATTTCACAATATGTCCAGCAGATGTCCTAACCCTTGTTCTTTAAGATGACAGAGAACCTTCACTCATGCTACTGAAACCCGTCTTGAAAGACGAGGTGCCCATTTCAAACACATAATCCCGATAGTTGTAGTAGATGTACATATCATCAGGTGTAAACATATATTTCTTTGTTAATAAACCTGTTTACCCCATAACATATATTGTTGTAGTTAGTCAGTACTGTAAATATGGTCTTTGTATTATTGTTGCATAAATTTGGCATAACAGAGGACTTGTATGTTATGCAATAAGATTCTTTGCACATGGCATCTTGAACAAAAACTAAGGCCTTGACATCCAGAATGCTCTTATTGGTTTGTGAAACATATTTGACTTCTGTTACACCAATATATATAGGACAATATAAATGCCAATACAGGCTTTACACAACACACAGTGTATGCATGATTACATTTAGTGACACACATGACTAGCCATTATGCTATCAACTACTTTTTTTTTTTTTTTTTTTTTTTCAAAAAATAAACAGTTATTAAAGTATTCAGATCTTTTTGTATCTCTACTCCTTTTTCAGATGATGCTGTTATCTAGCTGATGGTGTAACATGTTAAAGTTTAATTTTTTTTTTTTTGTAATTAATTTCCCTTATCCTGCATTATATATTTTTGACAGTAAACTTTCTTGTGAGGGGAAACTTCATTTTCATAATATGTAGACTTTGCCCTGCTATTACTTTATCAAATACAAAAAAGGTGAAACAATGTTAATTACATCTCAGTTTCTTTCATATTCCATACAAAAGTACAGTGTTCAGGTGTCTTCTCTCCCCCCCCCCCCTTATGTATTATGAATTCATGATGTGACCAACCTCACTAGTATTATGATGATGAAATTCATAATACTAGTGAGGTATGATAATATGTATTCCTGTATCACAGGGATGTGTCATTCTTGGGACAGGGGGGAGGGGGGGGGGGTCTTCTGTTATGTAGAAAATTCCACTATCTGAAAATGCCATTTCCCAATCTATTTGGATAATATTTACTGTATCTTAAGTTTTAATGATTCTTTCATTAATACAGTTTTTTCATTCTGTTCATTTTTTCTAATCCTCTGAGATTCACAAGTTAAAATTGGTTTGAACACTGTCTTGTATGCCGCCACTTTAGTGTTGTGGTGATTTCTCTCTTATTTCATATAAATTTATTTAATTAATTCTCCACCAACTGGTGATAATGTTGCCTACTTTCATGCTTAATTTACCATCTTCACTAAAAATTGGGCCTAAATAGACTGAAATGTTTTACTTGTTCCATAGATTTTAGATTCAGAATGCAGGTGAATGTTTGTTGTTCCTGTTTATTTTCATAGTTTTAGTCTTTTTATTGTTGATTTTTGTGTACAGGATTTCAGTACAGGATTATTTAGGGGTATAACAATATCTGCATAAAGTTTTAAAGAGCTGAGATTAACATTTCCATTTGTTCAGGTTGAATGCTACTTTCCTCCATACTGCTATCCATATAGATAATATCAGTGGAGATAATTTATGCCCTTATCTTCCTGTATCTTCTTCATTTTCAACTCCCCTTTACACCTTGTAATTGCAATTTTTGAAGCTTTTCTTTTGATACCACGCCATGTCTTTTCTAGATCTATAAAACATGATACTGTTCCTTGTTATGTTCCTGTGATTTCTAACTATTCATTGTAAAACAAGAATCTGATCCTGATATCTTTTGTTTGGAGTAAATCCAGATTGTTCTTCTTGAAGTTTCTCTTTCACCATTTCTCATAGCCCCTTCTCAGGTATGCTTGCATAGATTTTACCTTGACAACACTCATTTAGGGAATTTCTTTGTAATTCTGTTTTATTTCCCTTTTTGTAGATGGATACAATGAGAATCCTATTCCAATTATGGGAATGTTACTTTCTGACCATACCTTCTGAATGATGCACTGCAGTCACTGTAAAATTTTTATATAATGCACAGGGCTCGACAAATTATGCAAACTCCTACTTTAAAAAATAAAAAAATAAAAAAACTCCCGTTTTTTTTTTTAAATTGATATGTCTTCCTAGGTAACAGGAGTTTCATAAACTGATAAGTTGTTGTATTGTTGTTAGAAGAACATACCTTTGTATGAGAACCATTCCAAACAGGAGAAGTCAATAAACAATAAGAATAGAAAGAGCAGTAAACACAACATTGATTTTTTGAAAATATAATTTGTTACATTAATTTCTGATACTAGAATGGTCCTTTATATTGTGCTTATTCTTCTGTGTTTTCTTATAGTTAAAAGATGAATTTTGTAAAAACACAATCCTCTTTTAACTTTAAGAAAAGATAGAAGAATAAGCTATTTTTTATTAAATAAAAAATTCTGTTTTGTCTGGTCTGCAGCTACTCAAGCCCTGTTTATGCATATTTGAATATTTTGGTGTATTTCATGCCATTTTACATTTCACGTTTTTGATGAATTTTTTATTTTTTTTAACTCGAATATTATTGATATATACTCCTGATTAGATTACAATTCCTCTTAAAATTTCTTTACCACTGTTCTCAATGTTACAATTCAAAATAATTATCTGAGGCATCTATATATATATATATTTTTTTTTGTCATGTTTACAATCATTGATTCCTTTTACAGTATTCTTTCTTCCATATTTGACTTCTTTTCCCCCCCCCCCCCCCCCTTTAGTAGTCTCTGGAATGTTTTCCACCTTCTTGATAGTTATCTTTTATATTCATTCCAGTTTCTTCTCATTACTTCTTGCTAAGCTACTTTGACATATTGCCATGCTTTCTTACTTTTTTTTTTTTTTTTTTTGTGAATTTTCTCAGAGCACATGCTGCCTTAATTTCTAAGAACTTCAGTTATGCTTTCTTCTTCTTTATGACTGCCTCTAACTTTTCGAGTTGACCATGGAGTTCTGATTTTTCTGTTTTTGCAGATATCTTCATCATGTCGCTCTGGGTAAATCACTGTTTTGTTCAGTCTGCCATCGAATCTCCATGGTTTTGATTAGTGTTTTCAAACTTATTTTTTCTTGAATAACATTTATATTGGATTCTACAGTTCTTCTTTGAAAGCTGCAGCACTTTGAATCATTTTAAAACTTTCCTGCATAGTTTTTCTTTTGAACATCACATCTAAAATTTAATTCTAGTATAAATAGAAATATAAATATTCTCTCAAATGGTGAGAGAAGGTTTGAAAAACTAAGTGAACTAGTCTAAGCAAAAATGAATACAGCAGTTTCTGTTTACTATGATATTTGTGTTATTGTAATTTTTCTTTTGCATTTATTAAAAACAGGAATCGTGTCAGAAGTGTTGCATTCAGTTTGAAATTATAACAATTTTAGCAGTTGAAACATATCAATTTTGATATTGCCTGTTAGCAACAAATATGCGTTTGGGTGTAAATCACTGAACTTACAAAATACACTGAGTGCACATTTCTGTTTAATATTTATTTTATGTAATTTCATAAAAGAAGTATTAAACAGAAATGTGCTTCAAAAATGTGCTCAGCCAAGACCCCCAGTCATTTTTTTTAATGATATGTCCTAAATTGCTAAATGATATATGCACATAAACACAAGAAAGATATTTAATTAACCAAATATTTCGGTCTGGAAATAGCAGACCATACTCAGGTGGTATTACAAGAACAGTTTTAAAAAAATACAAGCTAGATAATAAATTTAGTTCAATCCTTTATCCAAGTGTCAGCAAACACAGTTTGCACCTGAAAGTATCTTCAGGACTGGGGTAAGGTGGTACAACACCACGGCGACTCCTTGCAAAGGTGGAGCAAGCTACCAACACTCCTATCTCAGTATCTCCCATAATGCAAAACACATCTCCTTGCGGATATGTCTACTGTTATGCATTAAGGGTAGAGCCACTACCCAGACTAGTTTCGACCTTTATTGAGGTCTCTTCAGTGGGAGCCAGGCCCAAGTGGAGATACCAGTCAGAAGCATTAGCAAGGTCATCTTTACCTATAGGAGTTGCCAATTGGCGTGCTGCCTGAAGATACTTTCAGGTGTAAACGTTGTTTGCTGACACTTGGATAAAGGATTAAACTAAATTTATTATATTCTAACCAAGTGAAAAATAAACTTTCAACATCTTCCTCTAAATCCAGAGTAATTTATTAAAAAGGTGGCACGCCAATTGGCAACTCCTATAGGTAGAGATGACCTTGCTAATGCTTCTGACTGGTATCTCCACTTGGGCCTGGCTCCCACTGAAGAGACCTCAATA
This sequence comes from Typopeltis vanoorti, assembly GCF_054136105.1. NCBI lineage: Eukaryota > Metazoa > Arthropoda > Arachnida > Uropygi > Thelyphonidae > Typopeltis > Typopeltis vanoorti. Next base: position 47,064,568 of record NC_143564.1, on the reverse strand, counting down.
AAGGTCGAAACTAGTCTGGGTAGTGGCCCTTCCCTTAATGCATAACAGTAGACATATCCGCAAGGAGATGTGTTTTGCATTATGGGAGATACTGAGATAGGAATGTTGGTAGCTTGCTCCACCTTTGCAAAGCATATTTGTCGAGCATTGTGTGCATCCAGTGTACTTTTTCAATCCCACCAAATTTTGACAAAAAAAAAATAAAAAATAAAAATAAAAAATTCCGTAAAAATGCTTGGTGTGATCTTATTGTAGAGTACGGTTCTAACTCATTTTATATTTTATCCATATCCACCATTTAATTAAAACAATTGGTTTTGATCTACAATTGGCTAACTAATGTGCTGTATGTGCATTACATTTTATATAGAGGTGATATTTTTATTATAAATAACCAATGTTATTGAATGTCATTACTAGAAACTACAGCTTTTGGTGGCCAACCATTACTGTTTTATATTAGGGCTGTATCTGCATATCATATGCTTTCACTTGTATTATTAATTGTTTGCTAATGAAATGTCTGATAAATTTTGTTATTTATTTACTTGTTAATTTGCTTTCAAATGCAAAAACATTTCAGATCTCTGAAGCACAAAATTGAAATATAAAAATGCTAGTGGATTTAGTTTGCATTTGTTTAAGCTGTTTGGTTTTATGAAAATTCTTTTACTGAATTATAATATAATGTAATATTGTTGCTTAAATATGTGCAAAACAAAAAATTTAGTGAATTTTAGTAATTTATGTTTTCATTTGTTGGTCTCTGCAAACTTTTATCTCTTTTCAGTCTATATTTCATGTTACTGAGTTTCTTTTCACTATTTTCATAGAAAAACATTATGGAGTTGCTGTATGATGTTTTTTCTCTTCCTCTACCAGAATGGACAGATGATTTTTATGTAGGCATGCAGTCTTCAGGTAAATGCTAAATTTCTGTTATGACTATTCTTTCTTTTAATGTTGCACGATGATCAGCATTAATTTTAGAAATTATGGACTTTTTACATCCTTGATATAAATAACTATTTTAATTTCCTGACGTTTCGACCTTCATACGAAGGTCATCATCTGTAGTATATACAAATATACAAGGACAAGCTGAGTTACATTTCTCACAGTAAGCTAAAGAAACAATGATTTGATCACTGGTTATTCTACTGGCATGACCTCTAAAAATATTTAAAAAAAAAAAAAAAATACAGATAAATTTACAAATTAATTAACTACATCAAAGCTAAATGTTATTTAAGATAACTTCAGAGAAACATTCTTTCTTATAGTTATCTTACAGTAACAATGATGTCCTATTTTTAACATTACAATTGCTATATTAGATTTAGGATTATAATATAACTCTTAAGGAGAAAGGTTCCGTAGGTAGAATATGTGCCTTCCATATGCTTGGGACTTTTAGACCATCATTATTGTTCAGATCAGGGTGGTTGATAAGAATCCCACAGGCATCCCACATTAAATTTGTGTTCATACCAAAGAAAGTCTTTTGGAAGATTTTAAGAAGATTTAGGATTCTGGATTATCTACAGTCCGTTTATAGTTAACTCTTAGGGAGAAAGGTTTCGTAGGTAGAATATGTGCCTTCCATATGCTTGGGATTTTTAGACCATCATTATTGTTCAGATTGAGGTGGTTGATAAGAATCCCACAGGCATCCCACATTAAATTCGTGTTCATACCAAAGAAAGCCTTTTGGAAGATTTTAAGAAGATTTAGGATTCTGGATTATCTACAGTCCGTTTATAGTTAACTCTTAGGGAGAAAGGTTTCGTAGGTAGAATATGTGCTTTCCATATGCTTGGGATTTTTAGACCATCATTATTGTTCAGATTGAGGTGGTTGATAAGAATCTCACAGGCTTCCTTAAATTTGCATTCATACCATGTTTTGGTGTGATGAAAACAACTGGTGCTTTTTTTACAGTCAATTCTTTGTAAAGCGTGCAGGGCATGATCAGAAAGGCCATCTTCACCATAGTTATTATATTTAATGTGTCATTTATGTTCCTTTTGTCTGATAGGAATTGTGCCTCCTGTTTCCCCTATATATGGTAGATTACAGTTGCAATAAATACGGTATAGTCAAGGGTGGGCCAGCGGAGGGAGTGGGTCTTTGGATGAGTTGAGTAAGATTTTTAATTTTGCAGGAGGTTTAAAGGTGGCCTTGAGGTTGTATTTTTGTAGTATTCTGTTTATTTTATCTGATGTCCCTTTAATCTAAGAAATGGTTATAGTTTTATTGTAATCTGGTTCATCTTTGTTTTTTTTATTGAGGTCTTGTAGAGAATTTTGTTAAATTTTTTTTTCTCTAACCATTTTTTAGAAAAGTATTGCTGATAACTTTAAATTCATCTTTAAGTGCTTGTTCATTGGAGCAGATCTTCAAAACCCTGTTTTTTAGAGTTTTAATGGCACCTAGTTTTTGTGTTGGGTGGAGGTAGGAGTTTATGTATATATATTGGCCAGTATGTGTCGGTTTCCGGTAAACAGTGAAGGAAGACGTGTGACAAGTGTAGCTAGAAATGGAAGTGTGTTCTGTTTTTTGATCTCAATTGTTATACAGTTCACAATTGTTGTCATGGTACAACATGACACTGCAATAAACATGGTACAACATGACACTGCAATAAACATGGTACAAAATAACACTGCATTATTAACTCCTTAAATTAAACTTTTTCTTTTTTTAGATACCTGAATTTTAATAGAGATATCACAGAATGTTGGGAGAAACCTGATGACCATGCCTAGAAGCAGTAAAAAAAAAAAAATGGTTACTAGAAGACTGACAGACTGGTGAGGAAGATATGTCAGGTGACTTCAGGGCTTGCCATTGAATCTCCAAGTTTTGGTTCCTGTTCTCAAATTCTTTCATTCTTTCTTCAATCATATTTGTGTATTTTAGTCTGCAGTTCACATCTGAGAGCTGCTCAACTTTTATTCACTTTGAAACTTTCTTACATGTTCTTCTTTTCAATATGAAATTTAATTTTATCCTGCTCAAGACTAAATGGTGACCACTTCCAATTTCAAATCCTCTCTACACTCTGGTCTCCTGCACCAGGGAGAAAACACCAAATGTGCAAAAATTCACATGGAGAGAAGAGGCAAGGAATAAGAAAAATCTCATTCACTATGTTATTGTTGAATGAGATTTTTCTTATTCCTTGCCTCTTCTCTCCATGTGGATTTTTGCACATTTTTATGTTGGAACATGGTGTTAGTAATAACCAGTCCATCTCCTGAGCAGAAATCCAACAGGTATTTGCCATTATTATTAGCTTTGTTCTTTTCTCCAAATTTTCCCAAAATATTTTTGTATGTATGACAATGATTTCCTACTCTGCAATTTAGATCCCCAACAAGGACCAACTTTTCCTTTTTCGTTGTGTCAGTTGCTTTCTATAAAGCATCAAAAAATTCCTCCACTTCTGCCTTAGTAGAACCTTCTGTGGGACTATAGGCACAAATAAGTCTCATCGTCCAATTCCCCATTCTGATATTTGCCCACATCTTTCTACTTGAGACTGCCTGCCATTCAAGGAGATTAGCCTCGTATTTTGTGTTGAATACTATGGCTACTCCTTCTTTTACTTGATTGTCATTGCCTGAATATAACATTTTGTATTTATTGCTCAGAAAGATCTCACCAGTTTTTGTCTTTTTTGTTTCAGTCACCTCTATTATGTCGATCTGGTACTTATCCAATTCCTCAGCCATCTTGATTTCTTTGCCATTCAGACTTCTTTTGTTGATAGTACCGATCTTTAAGTCTGGTGATGTTGAGTTGGGGTGTGTTTTCAGATTTGTTCCAGTAGCTGACTTTTTGCTGTTCACCCTGGTTCCTTGGCAAAAACAACAGGGCCTTGTTTAACCGGGAGATGTCCCAGCCGGCATGAAATTTGGCATGTTGTGCCATCATTTTGTATATTGGTTTAAGCCAATAAGAATATAATTTGGTCGGCTAAATCCTAAACTTCTAGCCCATCCTCGTTCGTTCAGTATCCAGGAAGATACCCAACAGGGTGCACCACGAGAAGGTGAGGATTGGACATTAGGTCAGAAGCCCTGGTCAGTTCTCTGCATTCCTTTAAAGACTATGTGGAGGTCTCCTCTGTTATACAGCTTTGAACCTTAAGCATCCCGAATAAGATGTTTAGAGATATTGTTATCTGTGGCTGCTGAAGTCTTGCCTCGTTATAAAATAAATTTATTTAAATTAGATATTAGAGAGTAATTATAATTTTATATGAACCTGTTATATTGAAATTAACATTGTATTCTGATACATGGAGAGGCACTAAGTGAAAGATGTATTCATGTTATGAAAATAATTAAATAGAACATCAGCGTATAAAATATTGTGAAATATTTTATGCACTGATGTTCTATTGTAAATTATTGTGAAATAAAAAAAAATGGTTTTAATTTTCACTACTTTCATTTTGAAATTGTAATTAAATAACTTCTGCACCTGAAATGGGAATTTATTGCTATTACAATGCCAAAACCAAGCGATGCCCTGTGGTGTACTGGTGCAAAGTAGCTGTGCTGTATTTCTGAGAATGTGCAGATAGAAAAGAATGTTAGATATCACTAAGTGGTTGCTCTTTGTAAGGAGGAAAAGGACCACTGAAGAGGAGAATTGGGAAACTTGTGTTTAATATATGAAGCTTGAACAGATATTAAAAGAAAAGCTAGAAATGAAAGACTGAGAATATAAATACTTTAAAAAAATAAGTTTATTGTGACTATTAATCGATATAGTATATTTATTCAGGGAAACTTTGTCACTTTCCATTTCATGTAGAAATGAGTCCAGTAAAGTTTGAGTTATAATGTTTCATTTAGGATTCTCAGTCTGAAAGGTGATTTGAAACTGTTGATATATGGCTTTAGTTATTGCTTCAATGAAGACTGTTGAAACTTTTATATAAAAAATGAATTCATTCTAAAGAAGTGCAGTGTTGATGTGGTTTTAATACTTTATTCAGTGAAGCTTGTTGTAGCTTTCATAGAAGGTGAATTTAGGTTATCTGAAGTCCTTTGGATGAAGGTCAGATACACTATTCAGTATTCTATGATTTTGGTATAGGAAACATTTGGCTGACTTATGTTGCTGTTATACAGGAAGGAGGAGATTATGTTAGTTTTCCTCATGTGTGAATTCCAGTAAGAATAGAAATTATGTAGAAGGCTAAAGGCTAAAATTCCAGAAGTTTTGTCCATAAAAGGTGGTAACTGTTGGCAGCTATGTAGAAAGAGTGATTTTCCTATGATTTCTTGTTGCGATCTGAAGTATATACTGGTAGTTATGTAGTTATGTAGATTTTATGTTGTCTATATTTGTGTTCTTTTTGTAAATTAAAGAGATTTTTCTTTTGGTTATAAAGGTATCTGAAAACTCACTTTCTTAATGAGTAAAATGGCAAGTAAGTTAATTTAAGAAAGAGATGGCCAACCTATGGTACATGCGCCAATTGGATGATTAGAAGTGGCTCATTGTATCCCAATGATAGTAATAAAACTAAGCCTATTTGTGTAAAAAATATTCACTAAAAACTGATTTGTAGAAAAAAAAAGCTAAAACTTAGTAATTATTTTTATCAATTTCATTGTTTCGTGCCCGTCTTTTGCACATTCACTTGTTTGATTCTGAGGCACCAAGCATTAGTAACAGCAGTGTGTCACGGGATTTTGTCAGTTTACAATTAATACTCGTGTGCTATGGAGTTGTGCTTTGTTTGTCATTTGTGAACATTTGAGTTTTGTACTTGAAAATTAAGCCTTGTTTTTATATTTAGTTACTCATCGCAGTGCAAAAGAAAATGAGAAAAAGAAAAACAGAAGGTGATAATAAGCATGAATTCAGTGAACTGTGGGAAAATGAGTTCTTATTTATAGTGAATCCATGAGAAAAACCATTGTGCATTGTTTGTGAAAACACTTTCTCACATAATAAAAGACAATTTTAATAGACTCTACAGAACACCATATCAGACTGTGAAATAGAAGGAAAGCTGAAGCTAATGCTTGGGTCTGAGTTAAGAAATGAATATGTGATGAAGAAAAAGGAGGAAATCCAAAAAAGACAAAATATGTGTGTTAAAAGAAGTTATGAAAGTTTGACGATGACAGAAGCATCCTACAAAATTGCTTTGGTGTTTGCCAAAAAATGGAAGGCTTTCTCTGATGGAGAACAAATTATTAAGCCTTTTCTGCAAATATTTGCAAGATGTCTTGGTGATAAAAATATTGAAAAGAAAGTAGACGAAATTCCTCTGTCAAAGCAAACAGTTACAAGACACACTGAAGATGATGTATCTGAGCAACTGAAAGGCTTTGTCTGTAGTTGTGCTTTCTTTCCTTTAGCTTTTGACGAATCTACTGACATATGTGATATAGCCAGTTAAGAATTTTTATAAAGAAGAATTGATGAAAATTTTAACCTTTTTGAAGAATTTATCGGTCTTGAATTGCTTCATGGAAAAATAAGATGATCAGACATATTTGAGAAAGTAAAATCATGCCAAGAATTTACTAAAATCTACGTCTAGAAAATCTAGAAGTAGATTCTGGTAAACTGATCAGTTTTTGTACTGATGAAGTGCCATCAATGATAGGTAAAGCCACTAGGAGAACAACTTTGCTTGAAAACCTTTTCTGTCTGTTCTTTACTAAAATATCACTGCATTATACACCAAGAGGCACTGTGTGTAAAAACTTTAAATTTGCAACATGTTATGTTACCGGTTGTGAAATGTGTGAATAAAATGAGAGTAAAAAAAAGGATTAAACAAAAGCAAATTCAGAGAATATTGTGAAATGTTAGATTTGAAATATGGCGATCTCATTTTTCATTGTGAGGTGCACTGGCCTTCTAGAGGACAGGTTCTGAGTAGATTTTGAAAACTGAAAAATACTGTTCATAATTTTCTAGAAGAAAATGAGCTGCCTGAGGAAAGAGCTCTTTTATGTGATAACAATTGGCTCTTTGATTTAGCATTTTTAGTTGACGTTACTAGCCATCTCGGTGATCTTAATTTGAAACTGCAGGGCAAGAATAAATTGTTTCCTAGCTTAGTAAATGATATCAATGTATTCAAGGTGAAGTTAAAACTCTAGTTATGAAATGAGGATTTGAGCCAGTTTTTGCATTGAAAAGAGCAGAGTGATTTTGCTGCAGATAACAGCAATTTTACAAATATAGTCATCTCTCGACTTACATCTGTTTGAGTTATATCCTCTCGAAGATACATCCATGATCCAGTAAGGCATCAGTTCCCAACCGGTGGTACGTGCTGGGCTATTCAGGGGTACACAAAAAATAATCAGTAATGGTGGAAAAACAAGTAAAGTAAATAAAATGCAAAATGTTAGTTATGGATCAACAAATGTTAAATTTGAATCGCCGCTAATGGAGACACTTCAGAACTAGCTCACATTAGCGAATGATGATTGATGAGGGCATGGCTATGAACCCTTCCCCCAAATCACGCTTCTACCAATCATTATGCACAGTTCATGCATCTCTTTTGTCACCCATCCTCCTTTCCAGAACAATCACGTGTTACAAAGAGATGACATTTGCAATAACGAACCTTCCACTGACTTCCATTTGCGACATTTCTAGAACTTCTCCAAAAATATAAATACATCCGTAGCCAGACTGTTTGATCAGTTCAATTATTTACTGAGTATAATCACATTGTAGTACAATACACTTGTATTGTACTGTGCGTTACGCACAGTACAGTTTTATAAGGTTTAAAAATTAAAATGACAGTATACTTATTATGGTTAAGTCCTTAACCCCCATAACTCTGTTGATTTAATGTATCGACCTACGTCCTGACGGATGGAACAAAATTCAGACGTAAGTTGAAGGATGTGACTGTATATTGAAAAAAATCAGGTTATTGCAAGAGTCAGTGAAAGTTGGTTTTTGTGGTTTTGTAAAGAAGGCTGTATACTTGCATTTATAAACCCATCTTCACTTAGTGAACAAAAAATCATGAAGATTCCTAATAACATACAAATGTAACTTATTGACTTGAAAACAAATTCATTAATACATGAAATTTGATGAGCTTCCCTCAGTTCCAAATGTTTCCAGCATGATTAATTTTTGGTGATCATTACCCTGTTAGCATTTGCAGAATTAAGAAAATTTATTCAGTTATATCTGTCATTTCGGAACAACAAACAGATGGAACAAGTATTTTCAGCCATGAAATTGATTAAAAATAAAATGAGGTCATGATTGACCAATTCAAATTTGAAGAATTCTCTGCTGCTCGCAGTAAGTAATTTAACTCCGAACATTGCTTTTGTGAAATTGAAACAGATTCACAAGTCTCATTAAGGTAAGTAATATTTAATTATCTTGTTTTTATATGAAATCAGTATATCATGACTACATTAAATACAGGGTGTTCGGGATAAATTTGACAGTTTTGTAAGGAAAAAGAAAATCTTCTTTGTATCTATTAAATTTAATGAATTGACAAAAAAACATTACAGGCAGAGTTAATTACAATACTATCAACAAGATTTACTCAAAATAACCACCATTAGCATCGATCACAGCTTCAATTCTGCTTCGGAACCTCGAACAAGCTGATGCTACAGTCTCCCTGGGAAGGGCCGCAAAAACTGTTTTAATTTTATCCATTAACTGGGCTTTTGTATTACTGGAAGTGCGATTGGTGTCTTTTTCAACTGCGCCCCATACAAAATAATCCATGGGGTTAAGGTCTGGGGAGTTTGGAGGCCAAACATTTGGACTGGTGAAGTCGTAGAAATTTTCAGACAACCATTTTTGACTTTTCCCAGAGGTGTGGCAAGGGGCCAAATCCTGCTGCCATACATACGGCCTACCATTGGCTACCCTTGTTATCCAGGGCTTGACTACAGTTAGCAACTCCACGAACAAAGCCCGAATTCCAATGCCAGGGTTCTTCAACACCTGTTCCTGCAGATTTGCGAGGAATTTTGCTGTACGAACGCAATCAGATCGTCTGCTAGGGATCTTTCTTCTTGCTACATCCTCGTAGTCACCATTGCAAGTCTCTAGTTCATGCCTGATTGTTTTTACTGTATTCAGGGAGCATTGGGCAGCAGTCGTAATATCCTTATTTTAATGGCGGGCACGAATCATCATGATACAAGTTATTCTCTTCCATGATTCAGGTGGGTTCCAGCTATCCATCCTTTCTGACATCTTGTATATATGAATGAAGAAGGGTCCAAACTTTTAAATGAAGAGAAGTGTGTGTTAATACATGTAACTTACGGAAAAATATAATTAATTATAAATATGTCAAATTTATCCCGAACACCCTGTATATCTATATTTGTATCATATATATATGTGTGTGTGCGTGTATGCGTAGTTTATTAAAAGTTCTAAGTTTTGTCATGATTTATTATTTTTTCAATTTATAGATCCATCAGCATATCATGATACATGGCAGTTGTATGATGGGTATATTGCAGCAGAAGGAGCTGAAGTTTTACCTCATGTGGCAAAATATCGGTAATTTTTAAAATTGAAATTACTTTAATTGCATTCTAATTTGCCTGTGTGTTGAGGGGAGGGATGGTATACACTCTGAAAAATGCAAGTGTCTCCTAGATTTAATGGACCAGCCGATCATTTGGTCCCACATTTTCTCAAATGTGGGGGGAAGCTTTTTTTTTTTTTTTTAAATTAGATCTTTCATTTAAAAGATTGTTGATAATACTAATTAGTTCAGGACACAAGAACATACAGGAGAGTTGCAATAGGAAGTGATCATTTAATTATTAGCAAGATGAAATTGAATATTATATTGAAAAGCAAAGTGTTTAGGAAAATTTTAAAAAATAATCATATGTGAGCAGATTTCAGAAATCACCTTTATACAATATATAAATATTATTTAGTTAAAAATTAAAAAGTTTGAAGGCAAAAATCAAACCTTAGAGACACATTGGCAAAATCAGAAAAGAAAAGCATTGATTAGTTCAGTCAAGGAAGAATGTGACGAAGTTGTCTACAAGAGAAAAATGAGAACCCCTGTGGACTCAGAAAGCTAAATTGGTTGTCATTGAAAATAAAGAAAGTCACTTCTTTCTTTTAGTGTTGCACGGTGATCAGCATTCATTTTAGAAATTATGGACTTTAGAACCGTGTTATAAATAACTATTTTAATTTCCTGAGATTTCGACCTTCATATTAAAGTCATCATATTATTTAGAAACTACATCAAAGCTAAATTCTATTTAAGATAACATGAGAGAAACATTCTTTCTTATAGGTAGTTTTCTTATAGTAACAATGATATCCTATTTTTAACATTACAATTTGTTATATTAGATTTAGGATTCTAATATAACTCTTAGGTAGAAAGGTTAACTCTTAAGGAGAAAGGTTCTGTAGGTAGAATATGTGCCTTCCATATGCTTGGGACTTTTAGACCATCATTATTGTTCAGATTGGGGTGGTTGATAAGAATCTCACAGGCATCCTTAAATTCGTGTTCATACCAAAGAAAGTCTATTGGAAGATTTTAAGAAGTAAGTCAGCATGGGTTCTAAGAGAACACAGAAAAAGATGTAAGAACTCATAGCAGTAAGTAAAAAGTAGCTAATAAAGTAATGGAGGATATTAGTAAGAATACAAAAGGTAAATGTCATGAAGGTGGCAAAATGTTCTCGAGACTATTGATGTAATGTAGAAATAGAAATGGAGAAAAGAGTGCTATACCAATCAGATGATGAAGATAAAAATATTTGAAAAGATAAAAATAGTTGAGAAATCCTGTTAATGTTACAAGGATCCTATTATTACTGTATGGGTATCTCCACAGAGTCAGAAGACTCATTGTGAGAGACCCATTATTCGCACAATAGCTGTTAGTCACATAGTACCTATCCCTTTCATACCTCTCGTTGAACTCCTTTACTGATGAAGCACTCAAGACCACTTCTATGGGTAATGAATAGGTAATCTATTCTACCTATTCATTACCCTCCAAGAAAAAAAATCTAGTCCTAATAGCCATGCTAACCACACACACTAACACAGGTTCCATATGTGATCTCTCATTCTTGTGTCTTCTGCCAGATATTGAAAAAACGTCTTCATTATCATTCCTATAAAACCCCTATAATAATTTATGTGCTTCTATTGTGTTTCTTCTTTTTTTGCCTATCAACTAGTTTTTGAAGACTACAGGCTTTCAGTCTATTCTCATAGGGAGCATTTCATAAACCTGCCACAGTTTTGTCACTTACCTCTGGATATTGTCCACCACTTCTTTATCACAGAATCCAGGTGACTAGAGCAGGAACAGTAACCTCAATTTTCATGCATGTTAGTGTGTGTGCTTCGACAACCATGTAATCTGATGCACTGTTTCAGCTACCTTTTCAATATGTCCTCTAAAATTCAACTTCTTGTCCATAGTCATCTCAAAGTCTCTGGTCTCATCAGTTTTCTGTAGTTCAATTCCATCAATATAGTACACAGGCTTGAGATCTCTTCTTCAAAAAGTGCATAATTTTATACTTGGCCGTATTAAACTGGCAGCCAGATGTATAGTTAAACTTTGTTGTCCCAAGCATGGAAATAATAAGACAACTGCTGTAATGAGAAAAACCATAATGATTTTAATTTATGCATATTATTATACAGTTGCTCAGTTTAATAATGATGTACTACACTGATATACTGTGTTCAAATTTTAATAATGATGCAAACATTATTAATTGCTCAGGTAGTTCCTGGAATAGACAAAAATGAAAGGAGTGACTTAGCTTTTATGACCACCTGCATCTGTTTAAGGACCAGTTTATAATATATTCTTGTCCTTGGGACCATCTTCTTACTACCTACTTCTCCTATCTGGTATCTGGCTCTCCTCCCTCACTTTATCCAAATGCTGCCATGACTGTAAAGTGACTTAAAAGCGAACCTTTCTAATGGAAACATGTCTAATAAAAGAGTCTATTAGTTTGCGTAAACGTTGAAATTATTTGCGAGTTAGAACGTGGTGTGCAAAAAATGTTAATTAGGACAAAGTTTTCTTTCTCCTCTTCAACAGCATCTACTTTGTGGAATAATAAATATTTACATATTGGCACTCTAAAACAACATAACTGAAACAAAAAAATTTAGACAGTGCAAGATTACAAACATCGATAAAGTATTATCGATGTTTCACTACACAAAGAGTTGCTAGATTCTCAATAGATCCAATATTGAAGGTTCAAGTGGAAAAATTTGCTAAACAATTTAGACACAACAATATTCTATATAACAATGGTTGATTAGAAAGTTTATTTTTCACTTGGTTAGACTATAATAAATTTAGTTTAATCCTTTATCCAAGTGTGGGCAAACAAAGTTTGCGCATGAAAGTATCTTCAGGACTGGGATAAGGTGGTACAACACCGGGCAACTCGTTGCAAAGGTGGAGCAAGCTAACATCATTCCCATCACATCAATCCTATAGGTGGAGATGACCTTGTTAATGCTCCTGCCTGGTATCTCCACTTGGGCCTGGCTCCCACTGAAGAGACCTCAATAAAGGTCGAAACTAGTCTGGGTAGTGGCCCTTCGCTTCATTATATATATCCGCAAGGAGATGAGTTTTGTATTATGGGAGATACTGTGATAGGAGTGATGTTAGCTTGCTCCAACTTTGCAACGGGTTGCCCAGTGTTGTATTACCCCAGTCCTGAAGACACTTTCAGGCACAAACTTTGTTTGCTCACACTTGGATAAAGGATTAAACTAAATTTATTAATGGTTGATTAGATCGATTTTTTAAAAAAAGAATAATTGAAATCATGTTTATTAATTAATTAGCATTGCTTTTAATTATGGAGAAATAAACTGTGTTTAATATTAAGTTTATTGTAGTTTACAAGCATTTTCATACAAGTAATATCTAGATAAGCATATTATTTTTTTCTCTCTAATACTTCATTTTTTTTAATCTGTTTTTTATTGAGTTATTGAGAATTAAAAAAAAAAAATAGGAGGTTGATTTGATTCATCACTGATATAATGAGTAATGGTTATAATGAGGAAATTTTGTTGGTCCTGTGGTACTTGATATAATCAAGTTTGGCTGTATTTAAGTTTTATAGATCTGGATAAGGCATGTCGTAATGTGCCAATTGAAAAGCTGTTCAAAACCCTACAATAGACCATTATATCCAGACATGTAGTCTATATTTAAGTATATCAAGCAGTTAGAATTAAAGAAGTTACAGGAGGATGGTTTGATGCAAAATCAGGTGTACGAGAAGGATGCACACTATTTTCACAATCTGTATGGATCATCTTAAGAAAGAAAATGGCATTAATCCGGTATCACAATTGGAGATGTTCATTTCTGCTCTTTATGAAGATGATGTTATGCTCTTTAACAAAGAGTACAAGTCCGCTGGATTCTTTAATTGAATTGAATAACTATAAACAATTTTTTGTAAAAATTAACAATGAAAAGATTCGGTCTGTGAAAATAGGCTGGAATATGGAAAACATTGGCTGCATCCTGAACATCCTGACTGGAAAAACTTGTAGAACAGGTAAAACATTTCGAGTATTTAATCAGAATTTTAGTGAAGACAGCAGTTTAAATATAGAAATGTGAAAATGAATAAAAATGAAAAAAGTCTAAAATTAATTAAAAAAAAAAAATCCATAACCCACTCAAGTACTAAAGGCGTCAATCTTCTGCTAGTGGGAGTCACATGAAAGACAACAGAATAAGGAAAACTTATCTGGTGTATGTGTGAGGAGGTCATCTAAATAAAACTGTGGAATGTGTTGATTTCTCGCTTATATGGAATAAGCGAGAAATCAAAACACTGAATTATTCGTAAAAGAGTGTTCATTCAGATGAATTTTAAGTTATGGTTGTGACAGTTGGGTAAGAAATAGCTAAAGACTGGAAACAACAGGTTTGAGAATTCAGAGAAAAATTTGGGGAGTGAACAGGTAGCCTCATTGGCAGAATCATATTAAAAATAAACATTACATTGGCATGGTTGGCTCTGTGGTTAATGTATCTACCCTCCAGCCAATAGACTGTGGACAGACACAGTCTATTGGTTGGAATTTCGATTTTCTTTAGATGAGAGCCGAATTTCGTTGCCCAGCATGAGATTATTGGTCTCTTACTGGAGAACTGAGGTGTCTTGAAAAGGTTCCATGTTTAGTCTCTAGAGCAGGGTTTCCAGAATATGTAAAAAATAAATAAAAATGCAAACATTAATAAAAAAAAAAAAAAAAAAAAAAAACCTTGCCCTACTCATGGTATGAATGCACTATAGATTTGCAAGAACCTTTCTTGAGTGGGAGTTAAAAGGTCTGTATAGTGAACTAATCTCAGCTGGTATGGTAACTTAAGCAGAAATAAGAAGAGGAAAGTTTAGCAAACAGGTTTTTGATGCCAGGAAAAAGATGTTGGTCTCTTGGTGTAATTAGAGGTGCCTGACAGATAAGACTGACTGGGAGGAAGATAAGTTAACTATAAAAGTCATCTGTGATGATAAAGGACAAGAAAGCTGAGGTAAAGATTTCTAGATGTCTGGAGTAATTACTTTAAAATATTGTTAAATGAAATAAGCAGTGAACAGTAGTAGAACATATTCAAGAGGAATTCCAACGGAGTATATATTAGTGTTTGAGGTAGAAAAAAACATCAAAAGTCCAGTCAAGACTATCACTAATTTTAAATGCCATCGATGAAGAGATAACAGACAAGTGGCACCATCTTGCAGTCCCTAACACCAACACAGTATACTATTGTTGGAAATATCATGGGCTCTGTGGTTGAGGAATAAAACTGATTGTGAGAATTCCGCCAGACTTTCTCTACGTTCCAGGTAAGATTTACGCCAGCATTTTTGAGAACAATATAAAACAATATATTTTGAGAGCAAATATAAAAATAAATTAAAAATAGAACTACATTAAACATTTCTAAAGTCCTCTCGTATTGAGATTTCCTTCTGGGCTTGTTCCAGTTGCTATAAGGGTTGCAGATGGGTTCTCCACATTCTTGGAATGATTAGTCCATCATTTTTGTTCAGGTTTGGATTGTGTTTTAGCATTTCACAGGCTTCTTTAAATTTTCTCTCAAACTTCGTTTGAGAGAAAATTTAAAGAAGTTTTGGATTGGTGTGGTGTAGGGACTTAGTGCCTTTCCAGTCAATTCTATGGTATGTTTGGAGTGCATGGTCTGATAGAACTGTTTTTCCATAATGGAGGTATTTAATGTGTCGTTTGTGTTCCTCTTTTCTGATTAGGATAGTGCATTCTGTTTCCAGTATATAGGGTAGGTTACATGTACATTGGATTTTGTAAACCCCTGGGTCGGCAAGGCCTGGAAGATGATCTCTGGAAGAACTGAGTAAATTTCTTAATTTTGTCAGGGAGTTTGAAGGTAGTCAAAATTAAGAGAAAAATGCAAAAAATCACAACCTTTGATTACAGCATCCACTTCCCATTCCCCAGAATTCTCCACTTTGTGTTCAAAAAGTTCACTTAGTTGATTTCTGTGATGTTTTACTGTGCTTGTTAAATAGGAAGTAAAGTTCCATCTGGTTAATGTGATGGAGTTGCTAATTTTTTAGCAACAAAATCTTGCAAAGCATTTATTCTTTTCAGTGATTTAGAAAAATATGCTGCCAACACACTGATAGTTTGGAAAAACAATCTATATTCCTTGATATTCGAGAGGCTTTGCTTCAGAACTAAATTCAAAATGTGGCATAGCAATGTCTAAATATTGCTAAAGGATATGCCTTGATAACTTTTCTTTGTAAGTCATTAATATGGCCACTAATTACACAGGCACCATCATTAGTTTGGCCGACTAACTTGTCCTTGATATTAAATTCCTCAACTCTGTTTACAACATGTTTATAAATACCACCAGACTTCATCCAGAATAATGGCCACAAATGTAGCAGCAACAATTTCTTTTTTATAGCATCTAAAAAAAAAAAAAAAAAAAAAAAAGCATCTTTAACCACATCAGATATAGCACTAATAATATCATTTGTACTGTGGAAGAAGTTCCTTGAAATACAGTCAAATCCTTAAAATGACTGTCTATCATACTCATGGAGTATGTTTAAAAATTCTATATACTTTCCTCGATTAGTTGAATCTTCAGACTCATCATGACCTCTCAAAGGAAGTCGTTGTTTAGCCAAATAGCATACAGCATCAATTAATATTTTTAAAATGTCTCTATTTTTCTTTACCTGTTCATTATGATGGGTAACTTCAATTTTTCCTTGTCAATGAGAGTATCAGTTCTTTGTTTTCCAAACATCTTGAGATTTAAAAATGATTGAGCATGTAATTGGGAGCACTCATGTGCTTGCACATCTCCTTCATTTTTGGGATGGGGAGCTTGAAGGGAGACTTTCTTAAATTAGTTTAAAATTAAATCTTTACTAGAACTTTCTAATAGAGCAGCACTTGATTTCATATACCTAATATTGATCTCAGATTGCAGGAACCAGAACCCATTCTACATGGTCCCTTAATAATAGAGGGACCCTTAAGAGATTGTGTCTGTTGAATAATGATATCAAAGCAACCCATGTCACAGGTTGTGCAACTTTGTAAGCTCTTGGTCTTTCTGAACTTCTTCATAGTGCGAACATTATTTACTTAATTGATTTGTAAAACATACCAAGTATACATCACAAGAAAAGAGATATTATCTTCCTTTTAAAAATGCTGAGCAAGAGTTGAAGCTTTATAGGGTCTTTCTTTTCATATTTTTTATTTATACACTGATTATTAGTAGAACTTTGTAGTAATTTATTTCACTTGGTTATAAATTAAATTCAACTTGGCAAGAAATTATGGTCTTGTTTAATCCTTTATCCAATTGAAAGCAAACAATGTTTCCAGGTGATGTCAAGTTCCTTCTTAATATCTTCATTTTAATATGATTCTGCTATTGATGTCATTTGTTCACTCCCCTAATTTTTTTTAGAACGTGTTATCTTTGGGCTCCCGTCTGTAATCATTTTATTCCTGGAGGGGGAATTGAGTTTTTTCAGATACTGAATACATTGGAAGTCAAGCAGTGTGAATGGATGGGATTTTGCCATGTGTTTTGAGAGTATGCTAAGGGACTGTTTCCATTGACCTGGATATTCACTAGCTACAAAAAATACCAAAAAATAAACAAACTAGAGAAACAAAATCTAATTACAAAGTAAGACTACTAAATGATTCAAGTATAAAAAATTTATACCAACACAGGATTAATAACTACTTAGAAAAAATACAAGAAAATGAAGACATTGAGAAAGAATGGGATAATATAAAAGAAATTATCGCATCAGCAGCATATAAAAGTCTAGGAGCACACAAAAAATATCATTAAAATAAAAAAATACATATATGGGAAAATTAAATGAAAACAATAATTGAAAATAAAAAGCTGGCTTTTAAAAGATGGTTAAGTAGCAAAAAACAAGAATATGAAATTGAATATAAAAAAAGACGAGCAATAGCCAAAAGAGAAACCAGAAAGAAACACAGAGAAAGCTGGGAAAAATTCGTATCATATCTAGAAAATGACATATACAATATATAAGACCCAGTGCATACAAAATACTAAAACACACAAATGCAGATATAAAAGAAACTGCAAATATAAATTGTGAAATAGATGTAAAAGAATTTTTGGATTACTTTACAGATCTTTGGACGGATAATACTGGCATCAAAAATAATTACACCAGAAACTTACAAAATACCTTAAATCATAATAATATGATAACAATGAAAGAATTAAAGGACAACCTTAAATAAAATAAAAAATAGCAAATCAGCCAGAGAAGATGGGATAAACTCCAAACTGTATAAATTTGTTGGAAAAAAATTTCATCAAAGATTACTAAAATTTTTAAATAAAATATATACAAATGGACAAATAACAATAAAATGGAATACATCATCATCAAATTCCTGCCATGCACCCTCAAGGTGTGTACAGGATATGATAGTACTACATGAAAAATTTACATCATTACTAATTTCCTATCAACACTTTTCCTCCAAATCAGTCTGTTACTTGCCAAGACTCCAACATTATCAGATCTTATATTTCTATCGTCTAAGGCACATTGTACCATATCAATCCACCTATATCTTGGTCGTCCTCTGGGTTGTTTTCCTGCCAACCTGGCAGAGAACACTTGTTTTGCTAATCTTTCCTCGCCCATTCTGTTTAAGTGACCATACCACCTGAGATTAGCTCTGCTAACCATTCCTGGATGCCGACAATGTCAAGTTCTTTCCTAATATCCTTGTTTTTAATATGATATTGCCATTGATGCAATCTGTTCACGCCTCTAATCTTTCTCAGGACTCTCATATCTGCAGTCTCTAGTCTTTGGTCAAGTGTTTTACTTCTGACCCAGCTCTCAGATCCATAAGTTAAAACTGGTTTCAACACTGTTTTTATACAGCTAATTTAGTGTTCCGACTAATTTCTCTCTTATTCCATATGAATTTATTCAATTGACTTCTCACCATACCAGCTTTGTTGATTCTGTTGTCTATTTCCATATTTAATTTACCATCTTCAGTAAAAATCGTGCCTAAATAGCTGAAATGTTTTACTTGTTCCACAGGTTCTCCATTCACAATGCAGTTGACATTTTCAACAATCATGCCTATTTTCATTGTCTTTGTCTTTTTATTGCTGACCTTCATACCATATCTGTTACAACAGTTATTCAATTTAGTCAGGGAATCTTGCAGACTTGTAGCGGATTTATTTAGAAGTATAACATCGTCTCCATAAAGCAAAGAGCTGACATTAACATCTCCAATTTTGATGTCATGTTTAATACCACTTTCCTTCATAATGTGATCCATATAGATAATGAATAACAGAGGGGATAATGTACATCCTTGTCTCACACCAGATTTAACACTAAACCATCTTCCTGTACTTCAGTTCTAACTGCTGACTTACAACTCAAATAAAGACAAAGTATTGCTTGATATAATTCCCCATTGATACCATATAACTGTAGCGTGTTGAATAGCTTCTCTCTTTGCACCTTGTCATATGCCTTTTCCAGATCGACAACTTAAATACAGATCTTTGTTATATTCCCATGACTTCTCAACCATCTGTCGCAATGTGAAGATTTGACCTGAATAGAGCTTGTTCTTCACCAAACTTTTCTTTCACAATTCTTCTCAACTGGTTCTCAATTATACTTGCATAAATCTTACCAAGAACACTCAGTAGGGAAATATCTCTGTAATTCTCACATTCAGTTTTATTTGTCTTTTATATATGGGTACTATGAGAGCTCTACTCCAATCATCAGGAATTCATCCCTATGTCCAGGCCTTCTGATCTATGCAGTGCAGCCACTGTAAGACTTTTATACCACCATACTTAAGCATTTCTGATCGAATTTCATCTACTCCTGTACCTTTCCACATTTCAAGCCTTTGATGGTTTTTTCTACTTCAAGTATTTTTAGGTATTCCTTACTGTAAGCCTGTTGAGTGTTTTTTACCACTGTGCTATCACTGCTTGTTTCATTTAGCAATTTTTCGAAGTAATTACTCCATACTTCAAGGATATCTTTTTCTCCCATTTTCATGTCACCTTATTCATTTCTTACTCCTTTTACAGCACTCTTTCCTCCATTTCTAAGCTTCTTCAACAACCTCCTGAATATTTTGCCATCTTCTTGATATTTATTTTCTATGCTGTTGCCAAAGTCTTCATATGGCTTTTGTTTAGCTAGTTTTACACAGTGTTTAGCTTTCTTACATTTGTCTCTCTATTCTCTAAGAGCATAAGCTGACTTATTTGCCAGGAATTTTATATGCTTTCTTCTTTTCCTTCACCGCCTCTTTAACTTCCTGTGTCCATCATGGAGTTCTGATTTTTCTATCGTTCTAACTTTTTATTTGCTTTAAAACTTTCTTACATGTTATTCTTTTCAATATGAAATTCAGTTTTATCCTGCTCAAGACCAAATAGTGATCACTTCCAATTTCAAATCCTCTGTACACTCTAGTGTCCTGCACCAGAGAGAAAACATCACCATCAACAATAATATAGTCACTGAGACTTTTCTTATTCCTTGCCTCTTCTGTCCATGTGAATTTGTGCACATTTTTATGTTGGAACATGGTGTTAGTAATAACTAGTCCATGTCCTGAGCTGAAATCCAACAGGTATTTGCCATTATTATTAGCTTTGCTCATTTCTCCAAATTTTCCCAAAATATTTTTGTATGTCTGACAATCATTTCCTACTCTGTTATTTAGATCCCCAACAAGGACCAACTTTACCTTTTTCATTGTGTCAGTTGCTTTCTCTAAAGCCTCAAAAGGTTCCTCCACTTCTACCTTACCAAAATCTTCTGTGGGACCATAGGCACAAATAAATCTCATTGTCCAGTTCCACATTTGGATATTTGCCCACATCACTCTGCTTGAGATTGCCTGCCACTGAAGAAGATTAGCCTCGTATTTAGTGTTGAATATATGGCTACTTTTCCTTGATTGTCATTGCCTGAATATAACATTTTGTATTTATTGCTCAGAAAGATCTCACCAGTTTTTGTCTTTTTTGTTTCAGTCACCCCTATTATGTCGATCTGGTACTTATCTAATTCCTCAGCTAGCTCCATTTCTTGCCATTCAGGCTTCTTATGTTGATAGTACCAATCTTTAACTCTGGTGATGTTGAGTTGGGGTGTGTTTTCAGATTTGTTCCAATAGCTGACTTTTCGCTGTTCACCCTGGTTCCCTGGCGAAAACAACGGGGGCATTGTTTAGCTGGGCAACGCCCAGTCGGCATGAAATTTTGTCATGTTGTACCATCATTTTGTATTTTGGTTTAAACCAATAAGAATACAATTTGGTCGGCTACATCCCAGATTGCCAGCCCATCCTCGTTCGTTCAGTATCCAGGTAGATACCCAACAGGGTGCACCAACGAGAAGGTGAGAATTGGACTTTAGGTCAGAAGACCTGGTCAGTTCTCCGCATTCCTTTATTGGCTATGTCGAGGTATTCTCTGAGTTATACAGCTTTGACCCTTAAGATTACCTATATTTAAAAAAAGGAGATAAAATAAAACCTGCTGACTACAGAGGTATTAGTTTATTGAATATATGCTACAAAATTATAGCAGAATATTTAATGAAAAACTAAAAATATACGGTGAAAAAATATTATTAGAATGTCAATGGATTTCGAAAAGGATGCTCTACAATGGATGCAGCTTTCTGTTTAAAACTACTTATAGAAAAAAGAAGAGAATTTAATTTTGGAAACTCATCTTTTGTTTATAGATTACTAAAAAGCATTTGACAAAGTAAAAAGATATATACTGTTTGATATATTACAAAGAATAAATATGCCTAATATTTTACTACATGCAGAGCCAGATTAAGACCCATAGAGGCCCTAAGGACCTAAAAGATTTTGGTGCCCCATATATATGTAATTCAAAATATAAACAATAATAAACCATAAAATACATTTTTATTTTTTAAAATGAAACAAAACTTATAGTAAGTGGAAAATAATGTTTATTTTTGTATACTTCAACTTTATTTGGATTTGAAAAGTTTTCTCCTACTTTTTTTAATTGCAAAGTCTTTGATCAGATCCTCAAAATTAATCTTACGTAACACATCTGCTTCTATACTTAGTAGAGATAAGGCATTCAACCTGCCTTGTTGCATAGTTGTTCTGATGGGATTTTTAATATACTTCAACTGAGAAAATGAAAGCTCAGCTGAGCAATTTGTGACCATTAATGTTAAAAATATACGAAAAGCAATGTCTACATTTGGAAAGGCACACTCAATATTGTCTTTTACAATTATTTTATAAAGTTCAGCATGACTGAATCTTGTTTTTACATTTTTTGTTGCACTGAACTTATTGTGCACATATGAGTGAAACTGCTGAAGCTCAGCTGAGAAATTAGTGTTCAAGTCCTCTGGGTAAGCATCAATCAGCTTTTGACAACACTGAGAATACCTTTCAATTTCAGTAGATGATGAAGTCACTAATGTAGCATTATGTGGCACTTCACTTAGAAAAGAAAATCTCTCTGATATTTCTTTGTATATCTCTCCTCTTCTTCTCACCTCAGTTTCAAGTTTGTCAACAATTGTGTAAAAGGTGGTGATACGAAATTTATCTCTGGCATTCAGATAAACTTCTGGAGCATCTCCGTCATTGGGTACCTTCTTTCTAATACGTTTGCAAGTTTGAGCTGCCTTGTAATCAACATCTGGTAGCACATCCTTTGTAGCTGCTTCATATCTTTCAAATTCATTTCGTGAAGTGCACAATTGGTCAGCTAATGATCCATACAGATCTGCACGTTTTTAAGTTGACATCCTCATTCTGTAGAATTTGCTTATTCTATGAACATTTTGCAAAATCTCATCCCAAAAATTCAACATAAAAACGAATTCTAGCTCTTGCATCTTATTTGCAATATTATCTGCTTCTCTTCTAGTGTCTCCCTTTTGTGACTGGTCTTCGGCTATACAGTCTAATGCTTCTAAAATTTGAAGGAAAGATTTCAAAATTTCTGCTGTTGCTAAAGCATGTGCCTCCCATCTGGTATCAGAGAGGGATTTTAAGACATTTTCATTTCCAATACAACCTTTA
Organism: Typopeltis vanoorti; assembly: GCF_054136105.1. Classification (NCBI taxonomy): domain Eukaryota; kingdom Metazoa; phylum Arthropoda; class Arachnida; order Uropygi; family Thelyphonidae; genus Typopeltis; species Typopeltis vanoorti. The sequence goes on along the minus strand of NC_143564.1, from coordinate 47,041,843 downwards.
AGAATGTCCACTGGCTGGTTGAGGCTAGAAAAAGGTATAGAGCAACCGCACTGTAGAGAAGAAATTAACCGCTTCTTGACAGCAGTCAACAGCACTTCGGCCTACCGAATTTAGTGAATGAGCTGCACAGGGCACATATATAGCAAACTTGTTTGTTTCCTATGTGTACTGGGCGTTATAAGGTGATGCAGCAAATTTTTTGCTGCATTCCCTTATCACCCAGACATGTTAGCAGCATTGTCATAAGACTGACCCCTACATTTTTAAAAGTTTAGCTGACAAACTTTGCGTACGTACGTACTGCAACACTTGATTTGCCATTTCCTCACCAGTATGGCTTTTCATTTCCAGAAAGGTTAAAAAGCGTTTAATAGGCTGTCCATCTTTTAAGTACCAAAGTATACCACTTAACTGGTCGATATGTGACAGATCTGGTGTTGAATCAACTGACAAATTAAAATAACCAGAAGATTTTACTTCATCTACAATAATCACGTGGACCTTTTGAGCCATCAGTTGAATGAGTTCCTCACAGGTGGCTTTGGACAGATAATTGTGGCAAAGGATTTCCTTTGCCACAATTTCCATATTTCGCAATGTGACCTGCTAAAAATGGATCAAACTGACTTATGAGCTCAAGCAGCCCTAAAAAGTTCCCATTTTGCAACGATCCAAATCTTTCTTTTGTTCCTCGAAAAGCCAAGCCACGTTCAGCTAACGTACGAATAACAGCTATGACACGCCTCAGGACATGTTCCCAGTAATCGCACTCTTCCTGAATTTGTTTTTCCAACTGTTGACCCAACCCTACACCTTGTCTGCGAGTTAAGTATGTTAGCATAGAGTCTCAGTGAGTAGTGCGTTTTTCATGTTGATCATTTACAATAGTATTTCGCCAGTCGCTGAACCCTTCTCTTGTAACAAAATGTGAGAAATTTTTAGGAGCAAACAGTTTACAAACAAAACAATAAACTGATCCTGTTGATGGTGAATACAATAACCACTCTCTCTTGTATTCCTCACCATTGGCTTTTGTCCCAACAAAAAGTTTCTGCGAACAGTACCTTACTGGTTTGCCACTACTGAAATGTCCGGTAAGACTTGTCAAATGGCCCATTGTGGTGTTGACAGTCACTGGGTCCACAAGCAGTCTAATAAGCCACGTCATCAGCAGAGAAATCAAGCCACAACCCTGGATCTTTTGCTATATTTACTTCATCTTTTGCAGACTGAATCATTTCATTATGACCCACTGAACTTTCATTTTCAGCAATTATTTCAACCTCAGAATGTTTTGTAAAGCAACTTGCATCAACATTTGCAGTAGCGATATCAAGAGAATTTACAGACAAAGTGAGGTCATTAGTGAGACATGTGCTAGATGAACCTGCTTGTGACACCTTGATGATTCCAATATCATCATATTTTGATTTTGAAGTGATCAAAGTGGTATTTGTGTCCACTTCTGATGACGGAGATTGGCTCTGATCAGGAATTGGTATATAATGTTGTGGAACTTGTGTTAAGAAATCAGTCAGCTTTGCAATCTTGGAATCTAATTCTAAATTCTCCTCTTGTTTTTTTTATAGTTTTCACTTTTGTGCACCACTTAACTGAACACGTTTCATCTTGGTTCTTGGGATCTGTTAAATACAGAAATAAAAAGATTATTTTGTGGCAATCAACACAGTTACACATATCACAGGCAAAATCATACAAACAGTTTAATTTTCGGCTTACAACTGAATCTTCAGCTTTCGTGCTTTAATTAACTCTTATTTTACCGGAATTGCATTTCTGAGACAACCGTGATTTGTTTTACATTTGCTTCTGGAGCCTTTTATAAGACATAATTTATTAAAACAAGACCTAAAACAGACAGGAAAATAAAAAATAAAATGGTTACGTTAATTATAAAAAAAATAAAAAATAAAATAGTTACGTTAATTATAAAAAAATTACCTAATTTGATGCAATGGTAGTGCCAGAAAGCGTCATGAGCGATAATACGGTGTAAACGAACTGTCATGCACGTCGTTATTATTAGGCCTTCTACACGTCATTATTTATTGAAACAAAGTAGGTAACAGTAAGAAATTATAAACACAATGAAAAATTAATTAAAAGTTAATTTAAATTAAATTCGTCATCTAACTAAAGCAGAAATTCTGTGGTGCCCTCCTTTCCATGATGCCCTAAGCACGTGCTTATTTTGCTTAATGGTTAATCCAGCCCTGACTACGTGCAATATTGAATATATATAAAGATAATGAAATAAAAATAAATGAAAAGTTGTCTGAAAAACAATCTATAAACCAAGGAGTAAGACATTGATGCCTTCTGTCTCAAACACTTTTCAATATTTACATCAATGAAATATTAATACAGTGGAATACCTTAAGCAGTCAAGGTATAGAAATTTCCCAGAATAATAAAATAAATATGCTATTATTTGCAGATGATCAGGTAATAATATCAGAGATAAGGAAGACAATTTACAAAGAACAATATATAATTTAAACATTATAGTAGAACAGTTTGGAATGAAAATTTCTATAGACAAAACTAAAACAATGGTATTTTGTGGACAAAGTCCAGTTAGAAGCAAAATAGTTATTAATAATAAAATAATAGAACAGTTAAATACTTTCAGTTATCTTGGATGTGAAATATCATATGAAAGAGAAACAGACAAAATTAAAAACTTCACAATTTTTACAGATTATAGGCCTGATAAATAGAACACTCAACCCAAATATAGTACAAAAAGAAACACGCTTGAAAATATACAATACTTTAGCAGCGCCCACATTATTATATGGCAGTGAAATTTGGGCAATAACCAAACAAAATAAACAAAGAATAAAAACAAGTGAATTGAGATTTACGAGAACTGCAAAATACACATTATTAGATCAAAAAAGGAACAAAATTTAGCCGACCAAATTGTATTCTTATTGGCTTAAATCACAATATTAAATGATGGTACAACATGATGGAATTTCATGCCAGCTGGGGTGTCGCCTGGTTAAACAAGGCCCCAGTTGTTTTCACCAGGGAACCAGGGAAAACAGCAAAAAGTCAGCTGCTGGAACAAATCCTAAAACACCCCCAACTCAATATCACCAGAATTGAAGATTGGTACTATCAACATAAGAAATGGAGGCATAGAAAAATCAGATAAATACCAGATCGACATAAGGGTGACTGAAACAAAAAAGACCAAAACTGGTGAGCTCCTTCCGAGCAATAAACACAAAATGTTCAGGCAATGACAATCAAGGAAAAGGAGTAGCCATAGTATTCAACACTAAATACGAGGCTAATCTTCTTGAATGGCTGGCGGTTTTAAGTAGAGTGGTGTGGGCGAGTATCAGAATGGGGAGCTGGACAATGGGACTTATTTGTGCCTGTGGTCCTGCAGAGGGTTCTCCTGAGGTGGAAGTGGAGGAATTTTTTGAGGCTTTAGAAAAAGCAACTGACATAATGAAAAATGAAAAGTTGGTCCTTGCTGGAGATCTGAATAGCAGATTGGGAAATGATTGTCAGACATACAGAAATATTTTGGGAGGATTTGGAGAAAGGAGAAAAGCTAATAATAAAGGCAAATGCTTGTTGGATTTCTGCTCAGGACAAGGACTGGTTATTACTAACACCATGTTCCAATATAAAAATGTGCACAAGTTTGCATGGAGAGAAGAGGCAAGGAATAAGAAAAGTCTCATTGACTATGTTATTGTTGATAGTGATGTTTTCTCTCTAGTGCAGGACACTAAAGTGTACAGAGGATTTGAAATTGGAAGTGATCACCATTTAGTCTTAGGCGGGATGGGGTTTGGTTTCATATTGAAGGGGGAAACATGTGGGAGAGTTTTGGAACGATTAAAAGTTAAGCAGCCCTCAGATGTGAACTCTGAACTAAAATATACAAACATTATTCAGGAAGAAATGAAAGGGTTTGAGAACAGGAATCAAACCATGGAGATTCATTGGCAAGCTCTGAAGAAAACATTAATTGATTCTGCCAGGGATGGAGAGGTCAGAGCTCCCTGGTGGACGCAGGAAGTTAGAGAGGCAGTGAAGGAAAAGAGGAAGGCATATCAAAGGTTCTTGGCAAATAAGTCAGCTTGTGCTCTTAGAGAATACAGAGACAAATGATAAAAAGCTAAACACTGTGTAAAACTAGCTGAACAAAAGTCATGTGAGGACTTCGGTAAGAACATAGAAAATAAATATCAAGAAGGTGGCAAAATATTCTGGAGGTTATTGAAGAAGCTCAGAAATGGAGGAAAGAGTGCTCTAAAAGGAATTAGAGATGATAAAGGTGATATGAAAACTGGAAAAAAAGATATCCTTGAAGTATGGAGTAATTACTTCAAAAAATTGCTAAATGAAACTAGCCGTGATGACAGCACAGTGATAAAAAACACTGACCAGTCATGCAATCAGGAATACATATCCATGCTTGAAGTGGAAAAAGCCATCCAAAGTCTAAAATGTGGAAAGGAGCTGGAGTAGATGATATTAGACCAGAAATGCTCAAGTATGGAGGTATGAAAGTTTTACAGTTGCTACACTGCATAGTTCAGAGGGCCTGGACAGAAGGACGAATTCCAGATGATTCGAGTAGAGCTCTCATAGTACCCATATATAAAAAGGGAAATAAAACTGATTGTGAGAATTACAGAGGTATTTCTCTACTGAGTTCCTGGTAAGATTTATGCCAGTATACTTAAGAAATGGTTGAGAAGGATTGTGGAAGAGGAGCTTGGTGAGGAACAAGCTGGATTCAGGCCTAATAGAGGCTGTCAAGATCAGATATTCACTTTACGACAAATAGTTAAAAATTAATGTGAATATAACAAAGATCTGTATTTAAGTTTTGTAGATCTGGAAAAAGCATATGACAAGGTGCCAAGAGAGAAGCTATTCAAAACGCTACAGTTGTATGGTGTCAGTGGATCATTATATCAAGCAATACTTTGTCTTTATTTGAGTTGTAAGTTAGCAGTTAGAATTGAAGGAAGTACAGGGAGATTTTTTAATGTTAAATCTGGTGTCAGACAAGGATGTACATTATCACTTCTCTTATTTATTATCTATATGGATCACATTATGAAGGAAAGTGGTATTAAACATGATATCAAAATTGGAGATGTTAATCTCAGCTCTTTGCTTTATGCAGATGATGTTATACTTCTAAATAAATCTGCTACAAGTCTGCAAGATTCCCTGACTAAATTGAATAACTGTTGTAATAGATATGGTGTGAAGGTCAGCATTAAAAAGACAAAGACAATGAAAATAGGCAGAATCATTGAAAATGTCAACTGTGTTGTGAATGGAGAACCTGTGGAACAAGTAAAACATTTCAGCTACTTAGGCACGATTTTTAGTGAAAATGGTAAATTAAACATAGAAATAGACAACAGAATCAGCAAAGCTGGCATGGTGGGAAGTTAATTGAATAAATTCATATGGAATAAGAGAGAAATTATTCAGAACACTAATTCTATATAATTCTATATACAAGACAGTGTTCAAACCAGTTTTAACTTATGAATCTGAGAGCTGGGTCAGAAGTAAAACACTTGACCAAAGACTGAGAGTCTTGAGAAAGATTAGAGGCGTGAACAGATGGCATCAATGGCAATATCATAGTAAAAATGAGGATATTAGGAAAGAACTTGACATTGTCAGCATCCAGGAATGCGTTAGCAGAGCTGATCTCAGGTGGTGTGGTCACTTAAATGGAATGGGCGAGGAAAGATTGCCCAAACAAGTGTTCTCTGCCGGGTTGGCAGGAGGGGGACCCTTGGGAGGGCCGAGATGTAGGTGGATTGATGTGGTCAAAAAGTGCCTTAGAAGATAGAGATATAAATATATATGTTGTGAATTTCTCATGTTGTACTATCATATCCTGTGCTCCCCTTGAGGGTAAATGTCAGGAATTTGATGATGACATTTTAAAAGAACTAAAAACAAAATCAATTGAAGAAAAACTAAACAATTATAAACAAAAATGGATTGAACATGTAAACCGAATGGCCAACACTCGACATCCTAAACAAATACTAAAATATAAGCCAGTTGGAAAGAGAAGGCAAGGTAGACCTCAAAAAAGGATATTGAATGGATAATGAGACCAGAACAGACCAATATGGTCTATACCCGTAATTAGTGTTATGATGATAGTATACATAATTGTGAAGATGGTATTAGCAATAGTTAGTTTTTTTAAATATTGTTGTATGATAGTTGTGATCAGTAGGTGGTGTTCAATGTAGTTATAATTTTGTATTTATAGATGTGTGCAGCTTTGAGCGTGAGTGAAATGGCTGTAAGATGGTATGAAAGATGAGCTCAAGTGGCATGGATATTTCGAAAATGTTGAGAAGCCATGAATGTGGCAAGTTTGCTAGGGGAGAGATTGAGGATATTTTTGCGAAGAGGAAAAATAAAAGAGATGAGCGAGTTTGGGTGTGTAAGAAGTGTGACATACTTATGGATTATCAGATATCATTGAATGTAATTTTTAGCTGGCAAAAGATTGTTGTGGAGTAGATGGAGTTGACATTACTGCTGAGTGCTTGAGCAGTAACGGTATGACAGCAGCCAAAAGTGGCGATGAGTTAGTGAAATTGATTGCTAAGATAGCATGCATAAATGACAGCGAGCTAGTGGTGATAAGTGGTATGAGAGCTGGTGGTGAGTTAGTGGTGGTGAGCAGTAAGACAGCAGAAGTGCTAGGTAGTGAAAATGTAATTTGTGTAAACCGCACTGAAAAATTAATTCAAGATATGAAAGCGGAGTCGGCAAAGATGAGGCAAGAGATTAAATGTATGAGGAATGAACTGAGGAGAATTATGGATTTGCATGAAAATGTGAGGAAGAATGGGACGAAAGATTTGGAAGAATGAAAAGGTGCACAAGGTCTGTTTTCTGTGCGGTAGCATGAGCAGAGCGGTTAAAGTATTGTATAAGAAGAGTATGTGAGCAAAAGAATTGGTAGTGGTAGTTGGCACGAGAGATCTGACTGGTAAAGAAGAATATAAGGAGGGATGTCATGAGTCTCTTAAGGAGACTGAAAGATAATAGTGGTAGCTAAGGTAGTCTTGTTGACCAGGTATTATAATGATGAGTTGAGAATGCAAGTGAAGATTTTGAATGGTATACTAGCAGAGTTGTGTCAGGAGGAAGGAGTTCATCTTATGAATGTGTGGGATGAGTTTGAGGGGCATATAGAGCTGTATAAAAGAGATGGGCTACATTTGAATGGATTTGGTGTAAGTCTATTGGAGAAACTGTTGCTGGTGAAGTTATGACCAAGATGTTGGAGAAACTAGTGAGTACAAGAACTGGGTGGACGGCAGTAGAATTCTCTTTAATGGACAGGATGGCTTTGCTAAGGGAAGATCATATTTTAGCTATCTGCTTACTTATTCTAACAAGTTGACAAATACATTGGACAACGGGGATGCATATACAATAGTATATTTAGATTTTGCAAAAGCTTTCGATGGATTACCACATGACAAACTAGTAGTTACTGGAACAGATGGGGTTGGATTGGAGATTGGCTATCTGATAGGTATCAGCAGGTTGTGTATGGAGGAGTGCTATCTCAGAAGAGGAAAGTCACTAGTGGCATGTCTGAGGGAGGGGGGGGTCTGTTTTTGGGGCTGTTGTTGTCTAATTTGTATATAAATGACATTGAAAAGGGCTTAATTAGAGATATGCAGCTGTTTGCAGATTATGTGAAGTTGGGGAGAGTTATGAGAAGTAGAGCAGATGTAGCCCTTCAAGAGGACCTAAATACACTCCCTGAATTGGTGAGTGTATGTGTAGGGATGTCAGTTTAATGTAGCAAACAGTAAAGTTTTAAAATTTGTGAAGCAAAGATGGGATGCAGAGTATATGATTGGTGAGAATATTTTAGAAGAAGTGGAGGAGATGAAATATCTTGGGGGAGGGGTGATGGTGGATAAGGACTTGAGATTTTGCTAAAATTGTGAGGACAACAGAGTGCTTATGACATTGATGCGGAGAACACTGACATATAGAAGTAAGGATGTTATGATTCAACTGTGGCTTTGATCAGGCTGCATACGGATTATAGATTTAGTTTTCTGGTTTTCAAAAAGATGAGTTGTTGGAGAGGATTCAGAGACAATTTAACTAAAACGGTCTCTGGAATGTGGAGTATGAATGAGGACAGACTGAGAGAATGCAAATTGCAGAACCTAGTGGATATAAGGAGGAGGAGGTGTGTGTGTGTGGGGGGGGGAGACATGATCAAGATATATACATTGGTAAGGGGTAATTACCTGATTAATATATGTGAGAATTTTCATGGAATATCAGGGAGAATAAGAAGCTATCCCTGGAAGAAGCTGTATAAGGAGGGTGTTAACAAAGGGATAGGGAATAGATTTTTTGTATTGAGAGAGTGTTGGGTGATTGGACTGCATTGCGTGAAAGTTTTGCGAGTGCAAAGGCAGTGAATGCATTTAATCAAGGTATGATGAACTGTGCATGTGAGAGTGGGACCTCTTGCAATGAGTCTTTACTCCACGGAGGCCTGGTGATGATGATAATAAACATTACAACTGCATTGTGTAAATGGGACATATATTAAGTAATATGTAGTCAGAATTTAAATTGTAAATCAGCATTTAGAATTGAAAAAGATACAAGAAAGATGGTTTCATGTACAATTAAGTGTAAGGGGGGGCACTCTTTCCACTGTTGTTCATCATCAATATGAATCATATTAAGAAGTAAAATGACATTAATTCTCATCAGAATGGAAGATGCAAATCTCTACTCTCCACTTTATGCAATATTACTTTCTGAGAAAAAAACAAAACAAAAGCAGTTAAAGTCTTCAGGATTCCTTATCTTAGCTGATTAACTGCTGTAAAAAATTTTGACCAGAAAATTAGCAATAAAGAGAAAGACTATGAAAATAGGCAGGAACATTGAAAACATCAACTTCACTTGGAAGAATGGGAAACCTGCAGAACAAGTTATAGTTTTCAACTATTTAGGCACAATTTTTTTTTACTGAATTCATATGGCAAATTAAATATGGAAAGAAAGAAAAGAAGCACAGCTATTATGGTGGGAAGTGAATTAATTAATTTATACAAAATAAGAGAGAAATTAGTCAAACACTGAACTAGATATATACAAGACAATGCTCAAACCAATTTTAACTTATGCATGTAATGGCTGAATATAAGTAAAACAGCTGAGCAAAGACCAGAGACAACACATGAGTTCTGCAAAAAATTAAGGGAGTGAGCAGATGGCAATAATGTCAAAAATCTTATTAAATGAAGTTATCTGGAAGGAACCTGAGACTGTTATCATTCAGCAATGAGTAAGCAGAACTAATCTCATTGATATTTAAACAGACTGCAAAAAATCATAATTTTTTTATATGGGATCCACACACAAGAGACTGATTGGACAACCTGTAATATATTGGTACTATACATTGACTAAAAAATGCTATATAAAGATTGACTGATGGTATGCAAATTATAAAGTTGTGGATAGAAGTAAAAAGGGTGACATGAATGAGGTATTTACAAGATTGACACAGGAGAGATTTTTCATGTAGTAGAACAAGGGGAAGAAACAAGGAAAGGGAACAGCCTTGGTTATCATGGAAGGCGGTCAGTAAAAGGGTAAGAAATAGTTTTTTGCATGGAAGGTGATAGGACCACGGAATGTATTGCCTGATAGGGTGAATAACATGCAGATAATGAATGTGTTTAAGGAACAATGTGAATAGTCTTTGTGTTGTCTAAGATTGATCTCTTGTTATGAGCCTTGTGATGCCATAGTGGTCCTAAATAGTAATAATAATTAATTTAGAATTGTGACATTAATGGAATCCAGTGTACCATTATCATTTCAAAATTTAAACATTAATTGTGGATTTTCATTTTTTTAATTTCATACTCTACTAGTTCTCTTCTTTCTTATATGGTTCTATTGGACTGACAAATAAGTTCGTTCAGTTTATGCGTTAGTACAAGTTTACGCCGCTATTGTAGTGCTATCGCACAACGCTATTGCGCAGTTGAAAGGCGACATTTCACATAACCTTTCGGTGAATTTTCGTTTGGCCTACTTCAGTTGCCTGTGTGTGTAACATATTTTTAGAAATGGAAAGAAATAACATACATTACCGGCATATTTTGCTTTTTTATTTCATAAAAGGCAAACGAGCTGCGGAAGCCCATAAAAAAATATGCAGCGTATATGGAGATGGTGCCTTAACAGAACGCATGTGCCAAAAGTGGTTTGCCAAATTCCGTTCTGGAGATTTCGATGTCAGTGATGCGGCGGTCGCCCAACCGAGGTTGATTTGAGTGTTGTGAAGGATATCGTTGACAAAAATCCGTCAAAGTGCGGGAGATTGCTGCAGTACTGAACATATCCCATACACGCGTTGAAAACCATTTGCACAAGCTGGGATATGTTTCAAAACTCAATGTTTAGGTGCCGCATGAATTGACCGAGGCCATTATGACTGCTCACATATCCATCTGTGATTCTCTGCGATGTCCCCAAGAAAACGACCCATTTTTAAAGCAGATGATTACGGGAGATGAAAAATGGGTCGTGTATGATAACGTGGTACGTAAAAGATCATGGGGGCACAAGAGTGCACCGCTGCAAACAACCTCGAAAGCGGGATTGCACCCAAAGAAGATCATGCTCTCTTTGTTATGGGATTATAAAAGTGTTGTCCACTATGAGGTGTTACCGTCAGGCAGAATGATTGATTTAACTGTCTATTGCTCACAGTTAATGTGACTGGCCCGTGCAATTAGTCTTTCACCACGACAATGCCAGACCCCATACATCGTTAACAACCCAGAGTAAATTATTACGTCTTGGCTGGGATGTTTTGCTGCATCCTCCATCTTCAATGGACCTTGCACTTTCCGATTACCACTTATTCCGATCGTTGCAGAATTCTCAGAATGGGAAAACGTTCGCTAATGAGGAGGCTGTCAAAAGACACCTGGATCAGTTTTTCACCAGTAAACCTCAGGAGTTTTATGAACACGGCATAATGAAGTTGGTGGACAGATGGCAAGAGGTCATTGATAAAGAGGGTCAATATATAACTGAAACGTATGTATTATATATATTAAATAAAATGTGTTTCATTCCACTCTGAAAAACCGAACAAATTTATTTGCCAACCCAATATTATTGTTTGGAGCTGTAGTTTTCTATGTTGTTTTATGTGCTTAATGAAGTGTAATGAAATGTAAGTAGAAGACATTAGAATAGCAATAAATAAATACAGATGCTACTTATGTTAATTTATTAATGTAACTGGCATCTGTATTTGTGTATTGTTATTCTAATACTACAGTGACCGCCTCATGTCATAGCATACTATATGGTATTTGTTTTAACATTGTGTATGTAAATGGTAATCTTTTGAATCACTCTAATAAGAAGTTATAAAGTTTTTTTAAGTTATGCTGAAAATTGTTAAAGATTTTAGAATTAGCACCAAATTCATTTGTCATATATAGTATTTAAATGTATCATTATTGACCTTGACGATATATTGTTCTTTAAGCTAGTATTTTTATTCCTTTCAGAACTGTTCACACAGATTCACTCCAACTCATTTATAAACTTTTAATAACATAGTTTTTATTTGTTACTCTTTTTAATAGAACAAATCTAGTCGAAAATTATTTTGCTATCCTGTTACTGGCATTTGTACATACTGGTTTAATAGAGGTAAGTATATGGATTGTTATTTTCTTTTGCAAATGTCAGGTTAATTTTTTTAATCATTTTATTTCAAAGAATTTAAATGTCGAATTTTACTGAACATAGCATTATATTATTCCTTTTTATTCTTTTATATCAGATTTAATTGTCTTACACTCTTTGAGTAAATATAGTCATCGTACAGTATAGAAAAATCATCCACATTTTGCTTAGATATTTCATAAGGTGTATTCTTTATCTGAATGCAGTTATTAAAGTTCTTATATAATTACACCTGAGATTTATTGTTATGTCTGTTATATTATTATAATTTTTATTTTTATTTTTTTGTATATAACCTCATGGTGAGAACCTGATTTTATGACAATCTAACACGATATTTCAACTTTGTAATCAACTTTTTGAAAACTGGTCTATTATATTTCATATTGGATCTCTGATTTGATCAATAGCATCCCTAATTGCTTCAACCTATCTACCTGAATGCTGGTCATCTTCTCAGTCCTTTTTCCTGTCATTTTTGCCCTAAAATTTTGTTTGCTTATCTGTTACCTCCTATTCTGTTTAAGCAACCATATCATCTTAGATTAGCTCTGCTCACAAATGATTGAATATTAACAATTGCAAATTACTTTTCTGATATCTTAAATATTTAAGATATTAATGTTGTCACTCTAAATTTCCTTGAAACTTTCATATTATATGTTGTCTCTAGTCTTTGATCTTGTGTTTTCTTTATAACTCATCCTCTCATCCTGCCACTCAGTAGTATATTAATATTGATTTCAACATTTTTGTATATTCTTAGCTGATCTCTCTCTCTCTCTCTCTCTCTGTATATATATATATATATATATGTGTGTGTGTGTGTATATATATGTGTGTGTATATCTTATTCCCAGTAAATTTATTCAACTGGCTTGCAATTTGTACCATTCTGGCTTATCTCTTTCCATATTTACAGTTAACTCTTTATAGAGAACTCATTGGGACCTCAGGATTTTATTTCTCCTATTTTATTGATTCTAAATAGTTGATTTCTATAGGTCTGCTACTGAGAATATACTTGATGTTTTTTTATTTTCATAGTTTGTCTTTTTATTACTGCTTTTCATACCAATTTTGTCTCAGTAGTATTTAGTTTACCCGAAAATAACATAAGAGGATGATTTCATCTTCATAGAGTGTATAAAAACCAGGCAATGAAATTCTTCTACACCTAAAGACAGTCACACACACACATACATGCCCATTGTGGATTCTAATGTGCAATCTGTTGATTAGAGAGTGGATATGCTGACCACTTTGCCAACCAAGCTGGCTATTTATATACTATTTGAAGTTTAAGATCACTTTAGTATATTAAAAGAAACCTTGAATAGAGATGCTTGTTATATTCCCACGATTTCTCAGTTGTTTGTCATAAGGTAGAAATATTTGTCCTGGCAATGCCTATTTGCTTGCAATCCAGTTTGTTTTTCACTGCTTTTCCCTTCACTAATTTTTCTTTGCCTTTTTTTTCAGGTATGCTTGTACAAATCTTACCTTGTTAGTAGGACATTTCTGTATAATTATACTGTATTTATAAATAATTATACTCTATATGAACTGATTCACATTGTTTTGTTTTCCTCTAAGTGATTCTGTGGTAGTAGCCAAAGCATAATTAGCCTCCAAAACATTTTGAATTTTTCATGATATGTATAATTTTTTGTCTGTACTTTTTTCTATATTCTCTTACCTGATATGCACATTTAGATTCTGATGATGACGCATGTTTTAGTTTACTGGAAGAAACAAATGTCCAGGATAACAAACTAACTTTTATTTAATTAAGCCAATATTTTGCATTAGCCACCAAGGCATCTTCATTCTCTCAAAGAAGAATATTCATCTGCACACAGTCTCAACAGAAGGAAGAAGAAGCATGACGGCACATAAGTACAGAATGGTGTAATCCTACAGTCCTAACCAGCATCCTCCATGTTCACACTTGATGATATCATCAAGTAATGATACTCGCTCATATTTCTGGAAGAAGGAGGCATTCCTTTTATTTTGGTTAGGGAGAATGTTGTAAACCTATGCCATTTTCCAAAAACACATTCTCAGGTTTAAATTCACATAGTGTTAATAAACTAAACAGGTTATTTCCAGTGAATTCAGTTATCTGAATCAAGGACATGATTTGCAACCTCTGAATGGCTGCAGCATAGACTATTTGATATGTGTTTTATTTCCAGACAGATATTGACTGTTTTTCTAGTTTGGCCAAAATAATAAATATAGTGTACATAAATGTAGAATGATCTGAATGATGGAGAGGATCTTTTCATGAGGGAATAAGGTAAGCTAATTTTTGGTAAGGCATGAAAGATGTCTGAATGCTGTTTCTTTAAAGAACTCATATTTTTTCTGAGTTATCCTGGATATAAGTGATAGCAATCATTTTACTATAATAATCTGGGTTTTGGGGAGGATTATGAGAAGAGCATAGTTTTGTGGATTTGATTTTGTTGAGGGGATGATCATTGGCTAATGGTATCACAGATGTTATTGATCTCAGTGGCAAGGCTAATATGGTCTGAACTGATGATTCTACCTCTCTTTGCCAATGTTTTAATGACACCAGAAGGGTTAATGGCATGAAGGATGATGCATGTATGTTGGAGGTTTAATGGAGTATTAACAGCACTAAGAAAGGATTAAAAACTAATTTAGTGCTTCCAATATTTTTTCAGGGAGTACAAATAACACTTGCAACACACACACAAAAACAACACAATACTCAGTGAAACATGTAGGTGAGTCTAAAGTCCTATCTAAGTAGTTTGCCTCTCTGGCCATTTGTAGGCAGCCTAGGATGTAACCTGGGACCTCTGATGATTATTGTTTCTCAAATTTTGGGAAGTTTTATTCATTCACGTTTGTTTAAATTTGGTTGATTTCTGAGTGCCACTACAGATTCCAAAACAGTCTTTCCTTTTTAAATATACTATGGTGGAGCATAATGGTTTTCTTCCAGAAGATCCTTTGAGTAGTATCCAATACATGGTTTGCAAGACCAGATTGACTATAGTCGTCATCGCAAATGTAAGATTTGTGTTCATCTAAACAGATGGTGGCTGATCTACCTGTCTGTCCCTCTAAAGTAAGCCAACTTGCAAGAACGAAGCACTGAGAGAGGGGGGGAGTTGTTCTTTGGTAGAATGGATAAGGGTTTAAAGCTGTGTAAAGGTTGCACTTTTTTAAAGACCTTACTATTTTTACCAATGTGCCCCAGACATAGAGGATGGTGATGCATTTCTGATATCCTTCTGAAGGGATGGCCAAGGAATGGGGGAAGGATTGATTATTTTTTTAATTCTGTAAGCAATGTAGCCATTGGATAGGAAGATGTTGTGTGCATGGTTGAATTCTGTTGGAAGAGAGGTTTGACTGGAACAAAGATTATAGACTCTATTGATTAGTTTTACTGATGCCATATTGTTGAGAAGAGTGGTGGTGGGAAAGTTTATGAATGTATCTGCCTGTGTGAGTGGATTTTCTATATATGAAGGAAAGGTTACCATTTGGAAGGTGTGTCACTAAGGTGTTCAGGAAGGATAGATTATTGTTTTCTTTTTCCACTGTAAACTGGATTCTTGGATGTAGACTATTAAGGTGACTGAGGAAGGTGTCTAATGTGTCTGGGCAATGAGACCAAATAGAGAACACATCATCTAGTATCTTAGCCCTCTCACCCCTACTTGCCAATTTTTATGTGGAAAATTTTGAAAAACGAGCCATAGACTCAGCCCCCTCTCAGAAGAGGCTAAGATATGCAGATGATGTGTTCTCTATTTGACCTCATGGCCCAGACTCATTCCTCATTCACCTCAATAGTTTACATCCAAGAATCCAATTTACAATGGAAAAGGAAAATCACAATAGTTTACCTTTCCTTAGACACCTTAGTGACATGCCTTCTAAATGGTAACTGCTGCTTCACTGTATATCTCCTTAATAAGTAGTAGTTTGTCATGTTAAATCCTGAATAAAGAATTTACTTGTAAAGCTCTGCATTCAGGATCTAACAGCCCACAGTCACCCTTACATAATGTCATTATCTGCCCATTCAAATCAAAATCTGGGAGACTGGGAAAACCCAGGTCTTCATAATCAATCCCACAACACACACACATGCATGATTGCTTCCCGCAAATATCTCTGTTTTCTCTGTTTTGCACTTTTAAACTCTCACCGAACAACACTTTCTCCAAGCACCTAACTCCAAATCCATTTAAGTGCAGTCCATCAGGCATATACAGGTCTTTGCATCCATCAAATTCACTCCACACATCCATAAACTGCATACTGTTCCTCCTGCACAATCATGGTCCTTCTTCTCAGTTCTGTCCTATCATACGAAGGCAGCAGTAATTAATAAGTTTGTTATAATCACAACCTTTACTTTCTTATTCTTCATATTACAATCAGACTTGAAGTAGTTATTTAAAATTTCTAGTCTGTCCTTGTTTGTTCTACAACCAGTTAGACACTTTGTACTGGGACACATAGTGTCAAATCCTTGTCATAGGATGATGAGGATTTGACACTGGATTAGAAACCCATTTGCTTCTCCACATTTCTTAAAGGATATGCAGAAGTATCATTCCTAGTTACCTAGCTTCGATCTTTAAGCAACACTGTACTATATGTTGATTGGTCATAAGATGACAGTAGTATTTTTAATATATATTTCGTATATACAGTAATCCCTCGATTAATGCGCCCCAATTGGTGCATTTCAATGAGTGCGTCATTTTTTTTCGATACCCAAATTCGATTAGTGCGCATATATACATCTTAAAAATAAATTTTACAGATTTTAAAAATTATTGATCTATACATTTTTTATGGCTATTTTAAAAAGTCACTCACCAGAATGTAATAATTTAGTTGCTGATTTACATACTACATTACTTCCATGTATGCTATGTGTACTATGTTCCAAATTTTTAATGCCAAAATTTATGTCATCTACTAATTACGAAGCATTTTCCTAATCATATCTCGTATCTCCTTTGCAATTATTTTCCTTACTTTTTTTATTTTTTTATTTTAAAGTATTTTTTCAACCTTTCATCATGAGTAAAAGAATTAGTGAGCAAAAAAGTGAAAGTGTGAAAATGATTCGAAAAGTAATCAACATTGGAAGAAAAACTTGAAATAATAAAGAAAGTGAACAAGACAAGTCCAGAGCAAAGATATGACAAGAACACAAAAATGGGTGAATCAACTATAAGAGCAGTTTTAAGCAAAGCTACTGAATACAAAGTATTACAATGATTGAATTAGAGAGACTTCTTTGTACACGGATCGAAGATTGTAACCAAAAACAGATCCTGCTAAGAACTGACCTTATTAAATCAAAAGCATTACGTCTTTTTGCAACCTTGAAAGAAAGAGCTATCAATGGTGGAGAAGAAGAATTCCACGTTAGTGCTTTGAGAAATAGCCTACATAATATTCTAATCACAGGCAAAACTGCAAGTGCCGATAAGGAGGTGGCCTCAAATTATCCAGAGATTTGAAGAAAATTGTATAAGAAGGGGGCTATTGTGACCAACAAATATTTAATGTCAATGAAACTGGCCTTTTTTTTTTTTTTTGGAAGCCAATGCCTTCCAAGACTTTTCTGGCTAAATCAGAGAAATCTCAGCCTGAAATTACTGATATATGCGATCCATTTGGAAGCACATTCTTCCACATTGTGTAAATGATTTTAGAGGCTTTTCAAATGAATCTAAGTTAATTAAATCTCATTCTGAGAAACTGAGCGATTCCGACCTGCTAAATTTAGATGCACAGCGGAAAGATCCTGAAGAATATGAAGAAAATTTAATCACTGACAAGCCCAAAGAGATTTCACAGAAACAAATTTAAAATATCTTTTGTGCAACCGAAACTTTTAAGTAGCAATGCTTAGAGACTGGCCCTTGTGAGTAGAGAAGCAGGAAAATTTGCAGAAGTGGCAGTTGTAGGAAAAAAAAGAAACAGAATGCCTGCCAAATCCAGAATAATAGATTTATATTTTGAATATGTTTTATTGTCTTTCAGTTTCATAGTTTTCCTTTAACTAGGCCCTGAGACATACCCTAATTCTTTTATAAAAAAAAAATCAAGGGTAAAAAAAGAAATTTGAGGAATGAATTATACTTTTTTCCATAGGTTATTACATTCGATTAATGTGCCTGTTTTAAAGAACACATTAGACGCACTAATCGAGGGATTGCTGTATCTCAATACATGGGTATGTTGAACAGCAAGTTCCCTGAATTACTTGCTGCCATAGCATCTGTCTGTCATATTATAGATAGATAGGATTCTTTGCGTTGCATACAGCTTCAGACTTCATGAGGTACCCATGCAATAATAAGTAATGAATGAGTTTGCTATAACAGTGTTTACTGTACTGAGAGTTAACTACATAATAATAATAATAATATTATTATTATTTTCTTATTTTTAGTCTCCCACCCACATAACAAATACTAGGGGTGAGTTACATTTTTTTAAAAAAGTATTTCTTTCGTATTTTTATTTATGTTTTACACTGTCATACCATGCTCTAAGACAGGGGTCTCCAAACTACGGCCCGCGGGTCAGATGCGGCCAGCGATATGATTTTATCTGGCCTGCCAATTGGACTAATTTTTCAACAAGAATCCACAAAAAAAAAAAACATGGGGTGTTGATAGATTTCAAACGTATTAATTAAAATTGTGTTCAAAATATATTCCCAAATAGCAAAAAGTAACCGTAATCCAAGTTACAGTCTTTCTGACTGTAAAAGGTCGGTTAAAATGGACTAACGAAAAAAAATTAATTTGAATTTTACAAAATTTTACAAGCAAATTTGAAGAAATTTGCTTGTAAATTTATCCCAATTTTTGGGATAATGTATCTTTGCGAGCAAACTTTTTCTTGAATGAAATATATAAAGTCAAAATACAGGGCAAATTTATCTGAAACATTTGAAATCGCTACTTGTAATTAGCAATTTAAAAATTTGAACCTGAGTTTAATAAGATTTTAAAAATACAAACACAGTTACATCATTCACATTAATGGTTTCATTATAATTTGTGATAAAAATGAGAATTTGCTGTTAGTGTTCGTTGTCATTAATATATGATAATTTAATCTCACATACTCTGTAATCAGTTTTAATCTGCTTTCAATAAAACTCATATATCTAGTTCTGGAGTTTTTTATTTACTACGGCCCGCTAAACAGTGCTGCAGTACCCAATGTGGCCCTCACGGCAAAAAGTTTGGAGACCACTGCTCTAAGAGACTAAAAATGAATATCTTCTTGCTGCTTTAGTCTTCTGTTAAGTAGGATGGGTCTCACAGCAAATGATCAGCTAATCAGCTAACGCCTTTTTATTCCCGTATATACGGGAGTAGGCGAGGCCATTTAGCCCTATCTAACTTTTTGGAGACTGAGTGGGCAGTTCAATCTCCACTGGTACCCAATCAGAGACAGATGGCCCAAGGCTATCACTAATTAAGCGGTACGCAGTGAAGAGAGACGGCTCAAATGTGCCGCCATCTCGTGGTCTCTAACCCTAACACAATATATTTTAATGTCTGAAATAATGTGGGTTCTACGGTCGATTTTCTTGAGTTTACAGGACGAAAAACCCGAGTTTCCGGGAGGAAAAACCTGCTTGCCCGTGCCAGAGATCGACTAACTCGGGAACCGGTCGAAAAAAGGCTTAGAAAAATTTCCTCTAGTCGCCGACTAGACTCGAAACCAAGACTTCCTTCGTGCGGCCTAGCGCGATGGTGTGCAAACGCCACATCCACTGAGCTACACAGGCTCACAGCAAATGATGCAGTTCTTTTTCCTAACCAAAACTATAATTCACATACCTCTGTGTGTTGACTTGGACATATGTGATTGTCTTTAGGTGCTGGTTGAATTTCATTGCTCAGTGTAAATCAACACCCTGCTTATTGAAAGCCTGAAATGGTTTGAAAAAGTTCCATGTTTGGTCTCTAGAGCGCAATTTTTGGATGAAGAAAAAAAAAAAAAAAGAAGAAAAATACAAAGAAAATAAGATTAAATTATAGGGAAAAAAATCTTTGCCCATCTATAGTACTGATTTGCTAATAGTCTTACCACCTTTTATGGATGGGAATCAAAAGTAATTCCATCCCCATATTGGGATTCAAATCCACAACTAATTGGTTGAAGAGTGAGTATGTTAACCATTTTCATGCTCTGATTGCATGTCCTTGGTCCCAAATGTATAATCATATACTTAAAAATGAAAATGCATTTAATTGACATTCATTTAGTCTGTTCAGTTTATCTGCAAGATTCTGTACACTTCCCTTATCACTTGTCTCAGCTTAGCATAACCGGCAACTAACTTGATAATGCATCCTTTGGACTGTCCCCAAGTCATTAATTATATAAGTTAAATGATAATGTCCAAGTAAAGAACCTTTTGGTACACCACTGGTTGCCCATCTCTAAGTATCAGCACTTTCTTAATAGTTTTCCAGTCCCTGTGAGTTATCAACAGAATTAAGTTCTATGCAAAGCTATTAACAGGATTCCATATGTGGAATCCTGTTAATTGCCTTTGCAAATTTCAGAAATATGATATATTAATTTACCTTTGATGTGATTCTCTTATACATCATACAACATTAGCTGATTGCTGAAGCAAGATCTACACTTAGCAAAAATATGCTACCTCTATAGATGATCATAGTGCTATGTCTACTACCTTCGTTTGGTTCAAGGGCCCAAACAAGTACTGATACCATAGATATATCATTTAATAACAGAAGTAAGAAACAAAACAGATCTGACACCAGTATAAATGTACTAGTGTTTCTCATAACCCACGTAACAGGTGAAAATCCAATAAGGAAAATGCCATCTTCTTCATTTAGAAGAACTGGCAGGATCTCCAAAACATTTAAGAACATACTTTCTGGTGATATTCTTGAGGAAACATCGATGGGTGGAATATCAACTATAGTAACCCCTCACAAAATACTAAACTCTTCTACAAGAGGGATATCAGAATGAAATCTTCTTGATGTTCCAGATGAAGAGATATGCTCAAGAGCTTAAAGATCAAGGAGTGACAGGTATGAGCCACATTCTGATATGTAGGGATGGTCACCTGGTTCATCCTGGTCGGAGCCAGGTTACCAGATTACTTTTGATACTCCTAAGCCTCCAACATCTGTAAAAATAGAGTATCTCCACTGTCCTGTTAGGCAGTGTGTCACTGATTCAGTGAGATACTTTAAATTTCAGAAAGATGACTATGCCCAAACTGCCTGTCATGGCTCTACTACATGTAGCCAAAGTGGAAATAAAGAAGATTATAATAAATCTTGCTCTGCCAAGAAAGCGAAATTGCATCAACTGTGAAGAAATCATCCAACCTATTCCCATGCATTTAAGAGGCAGAAGGATAAAAGAGAAATACAAAAGATAAAAAGAAACAAAATATATCAGAATGCCAAGAGAAAGCTAGATATCTCCAACACACCTCTTCTTAAATCCTCTTATGCTGAGATTGACAGTTAAAAAAATATCAACAGCAACTCAAATTCATATGTCTATCTGCCATCTGGTAATTTCACCATACCTGCTTTATGATTGTAATTGCTTCTCTATAGAGTGCATCAGCTGCATAATGCATGGTCTCACTCCTGCAACAACTACAAAAATGGTGATGTTTGATGAGAACTCACTTGTTCAGACAAAAAAAAAAGTTATGGCAAGGATATCACTGAAAGAAAGATAAACAACCAGATACCCTCCACAGAAAAAATGGATACTTCATTATCCAATGAAAGTAAATAAACTTACCAGCTGATCCTAACACAACAGATAATGTAGTGAATATTTTTCCAGAGGAAAAGATGGACACTTGCCATCCATATTTCCCTAAATCAATAGATAAATATAAACATAAGAAAGGCAAGCCTTCAACTTCTCTGAAATTGAAGGTCTTTTTGGAGAAATTGCAGATTTCACCGAAATATCAATGATATCAGGGTTTTCTACTATTACAGAAGCATAAGCCTTTCTCTTTCTGTCCATGGAAACATAAATATGTTTCCTCTAGACATCAACAGAAAGGCTTTGCAACCAAGTGAGAACCCCACATTAACGCATTTTGCCAGAACTGGAAATGGGCCTGTTTGTGACTGCTTGGTAGCATAGCAACTGCTCATGGTGCAGTTACTGTTCTAGCAGGCAGTCATACTCCTTTTCAATCTGTCCTTCTTAATACTGTGCCAAAAGTAGTAGCCTATTGCCTATCTATAGGATTTTTTATTATTCAGTTAAATGAGATCAAACTTAATATTGCAACTGCCTGAGCCCATACTTCTTATGGGTGACTTTAATGTGCACAACACTCTGTGGGGTTGTGTCAACACAAATGGATGAGGCCATATCATTGAGCGAATGCTTGACAATAACAGACTATTTCTTCTTAATGCTTTGAATAAAAAAAAAAAAGTGCATATATATACTTCTATCTCCCCAAAACAGTATTGATGTATCTATATTTTAACCTTGCAGTTGTAGTAAAACTGTAAATATATGTTGGCTTTTGAGTTTTGCAGGGAGATGCTGTGATTTCTTGGCAGTCTTTGCAATTTTTTTTTCATGTATTTATATGCTATATATATATATATATATATATATATATATATATATATAGTAAAATAGAGTTGAATGACTTAAACCGAGAGTTAGGTAAAAAAAAGGGGGGTTTAATAGTAAAACACAACTAGTTTCGGCTTATAACAGCCTTCATCAGGTGACATTATAAAGGAAAAGAAAAAACACTAAACACTGAAGGTTAAAAAAACTATGAACAACATAGAGAGTCTCTATACATAATTAGCATGAAAATGTTGTAGTTGTATTTAAAGCTGTTCTTTCATTTGTTGCATTGTTGGGAGAGTATGTGCTTGCAGCATCACGTGAATGGCTCAAATTCGTGAAAATTCAGGCAGTACATGATTACAGCTGAATGACTATCTGGGAGGTTGTAGCTCAAGTTATTATTTAGATGTTCAGGGTTGAGGATGATTTCCCTAGATTCTACAATTTTTTTCTCCAATTTATCATGGCAACGAAAGATGTTAGTAGATCTGTCCCAGCGGACTGTATGACTTGGGTTTTCATCATTAGGATCAGCCGAAAAAAGGATATGGCTTGATAAGGCACTGACTCGCTGTCTCTTGTAAGCAATGTCCCTCATGTGTTCCTCCCTACGTAATTCAATAGATTTGTCCGTCTGGTCAAAATAAGGAATATCACAATCACACCATATTTTGTACACACCAGGATATATAAGATGATGATGATGATGACAAGGTTTTGGGTGGCTTATTAAGGAGCGGATTTTTGGAGGTGGAGTGAACAAAGTTCTGATATTGTATTTTCTTAGAACCTTGGCTAATTTTTGTGAAACTGACCCTTATGTAAGGAATAGATATATTGCCTTTAAATGTATTTATTTCTTCTGTGTGATGACGGAGGATTAAGAAGGAATTTTTCAATAATTCTTTCAGAATATCCATTAAGTATGAAAGTAGTTTTGAGATAGTTGATTTCTTTTTGAAGTTCATTTGGGTCATCAAGAAGAGAGCGAGCTCTCTGTCCCAAGGTAGAAATTATTCAAAGTTTTTGGGGAGGGAAGTGATGGGACTGACTATAAAGATATCTGTTGGTATGTGTAGGCTTTCTATACATCGAAATTTTAAGTTTACCAGAAGAGCGGGTCAGTTTTACATCTAGAAAAGGCAGGGAATAATAAAGTTCACAGCAGTTTCAAGCTCTGCTGTGAACTTTATACTTCGATGTCGACTATTGAGATGTTCCATGAAATCCATTAGGGAATCATGTCCATGGCTCCAAATGAGGAAAATGTCATCCACATAACGTTTCCAAACTTTAGTTGTTAAAGCAAAGGAAGAGATAGCCTTGGCTTCAAAAATCCTCCAAGTAAATATTTGCAAGAACAGGGGATAAAGGATTACCCATCGCCAGACCATGATTTTGCTTGTATATAGTATCTTGGAATCTAAAGTAACCGGACTTGATGCAATGGGTAAGTAAGGCCCACATTTTTTTGGATAACTTGTCTTTGAGTAATGTTATGACTTTGTCTGTTGGGATATTAGTGAACAAGGAAATTATGTCGAAGCTAGCTATGATTTCATCTTCATTAACTGTCACATCCTTAATGTATGAAACAAAGTCCGCTGTGTTATTGATAAAGGATGAAGACTTGCCTGAAAAACATTTGAAGTATTTTGCAAGATGTTTAGAAAGTTTGTATGTTGGAGAATCAATACCTTCCACAATGGGATGTAGTGGGATGTTTTCCTTATGGATTTTTGGAACTCCATATATGTGCAGAATAAGAGGATGGAGAGAGCGCGGAGACAGGAAAACGTTTTGAGACAGTTCAGTGGTAGTTTTTAATAAGTTGTTGGTATGATTTTTAAGTTCTCGAGTTGGATCTCTCTCAAGTATTGAGTAGGTATCACTTTGTAGTAATTCAAGCATCTTATTTTGGTAATCTTCAGAGTTGAGGATAACTGTTGCATCGCCTTTGTCTGTGGGAAGAATAATTATATCTCTGTTATTTTTTAAACTCTTAATTGCTTTGTGTTCTGTTGAAGTAATGTTATCTGCAGGTGGTTTTGCATTATTGATAATAAAGATGGATTCGATATGCAGAAGTTTTGCATCTTGTGAAGGGAGGAATGAAGTAGCTTTTTTCTATTTTGATAAGGAGTGATTCTTTTGGGATAAATTTTGGAGAAGGAATAAAATTTAGACCTCTACTATGGATGCTTTTTTCTTCGTCTGAAAGTATGTGACAAGATTTGTTAATTACGACTTTGTCGAAGTTGATGTGGGGTTTCCTATTATTTTGTACTCTTTTATATATATATATATATATATATATATACAGGGTGTTCGGGATAAATTTGACATATTTATAATTAATTATATTTTTCCGTAAGTTACATGTATTAACACACACTTCTCTTCATTTGAAAGTTTGGACCCTTCTTCATTCATATACAAGATGTCAGAAAGGATGGATAGCTGGAACCCACCTGAATCATGGAAGAGAATAACTTGTATCATGATGATTCGTGCCCGCCATCAAAATAAGGATATTACGACTGCTGCCCAATGCTCCCTGAATACAGTAAAAACAATCAGGCATGAACTAGAGACTTGCAATGGTGACTACGAGGATGTAGCAAGAAGAAAGATCCCTAGCAGACGATCTGATTGCGTTCGTACAGCAGAATTCCTCGCAAATCTGCAGGAACAGGTGTTGAAGAACCCTGGCATTGGAATTCGGGCTTTGTTCGTGGAGTTGCTAACTGTAGTCAAGCCCTGGATAACAAGGGTAGCCAATGGTAGGCCGTATGTATGGTAGCAGGATTCGGCCCCTTGCCACACCTCTGGGAAAAGTCAAAAATGGTTGTCTGAAAATTTCTACGACTTCACCAGTCCAAATGTTTGGCCTCCAAACTCCCCAGACCTTAACCCCATGGATTATTTTGTATGGGGCGCAGTTGAAAAAGACACCAATCGCACTTCCAGTAATACAAAAGCCCAGTTAATGGATAAAATTAAAACAGTTTTTGCGGCCCTTCCCAGGGAGACTGTAGCATCAGCTTGTTCGAGGTTCCGAAGCAGAATTGAAGCTGTGATCGATGCTAATGGTGGTTATTTTGAGTAAATCTTGTTGATAGTATTGTAATTAACTCTGCCTGTAATGTTTTTTTGTCAATTCATTAAATTTAATAGATACAAAGAAGATTTTCTTTTTCCTTACGAAACTGTCAAATTTATCCCGAACACCCTGTGTGTGTGTGTATATATATATATATATATATATATATATATATATATATATATATATATATACACACACATATGAAATCCATACATGAAAGTTGCAGAGCCTGTCATAGCAATTCTTTCTCCTTAACTACTTGCCCACAGCTTGAGCAGCTGAAGGTTTTAAACCTTAGGAAAGACAGTGTGGGAAACTGTTTTCCAAAGAAGAGAATTAAAGGGAGTGAGAGAGAAGGAAGAGATATCATTTGGCAGATTTATTTATTTTTTTTTTAATTTTTTTCCTCCTGGAAACTCAGGTTTTGTGATCTTTGCAAAGCATCCCACCTGAGTGAGGGAGAAAAAAAAAACATGCAATTAACAGACATAAAAACAATAACTAAGTTGCATAGCTTAGTTATTTTGACATAAATCTTGACTATTAAATATGTTGGTGGATTGAGGATTGTTCATTTGTTGTTAATCACATTTGGTTTGCAGTGCTGATACATACATTCTGCCCTGTTATCCAAGAGAGCAGTAGTTGGGTATCACTTGTTTGTTTTATTATTTTGTTTATTTTTTTAATATTTTTTATTTATTTTTTACATAAAGAAACCCTGCTCTGGAGATTAAATGTGGGAAATTTTCAAGTCACTTCAGACCTTCGTTGTGCGGTGGTCTCACTAGGCACTGAAATTCATCTTCTTCCTAATGATTATTGTATATGTCCAGGGCAGGAATTGAAACTATAGCTGGTTGTATGGCAGGTACATAATCACTCAGTCATTCTGACATTTTCTTTAAATTAAATAAAATATATTATGAACTCATTAAAGCAAAGTGTTTTGTTAGGGTCATGGTAAGCACCCTTAAATCTTGTCAGATTCTACCTGAAGGACAGAAAACAATACTTCATTTTTTTTGTGTGTGTTTTAGTCTTTGTTCATATTATTTTTAACCGTGTTAAACAAAACAAGATGAAATAAATATTCATTTATTTATGAAATAAGATATTTATTAAGTAATATTTTGCACTGACTGTTATTGTTGGTGTTGGAAATGGTTCAAATTATAATGTACAAAAGAACTAAACTCTGATTTGTTATCCTGTAATGTTTGAAGACCAATTCCGATCCAAAACTGTAAAGAAGTTTACAGTTTTTGAATGATGAGCTACCTAATTTTTAGTAAATTACTGTAGCCATACTTGTTTTAATTTTAGCTGTTGACTATAGAAACATTTTTTATCACTTGTAGCAATTCTGTTTATCTCACTCAAGTTTTTTAACCATCTATTCCTCTCAAAATGTGGTGGTCAAGCCTTGACTGGTCACAATGACCATAGGGCAAAATTACTTTTCCTGGATGAGATAGAGTAATAAGTTTGTTCTTTGTTGAACAGATGAAGGTGGCTAGTTTGTGTGGTTTGAATGTGGCATGTGGGTTATATTTATTTAGTACTTTAAGCTATCTTTTCAGATGCATTCCAGATATAGAGGATGGAAATAGTTGTGCTTTGTCTGTGTATGTTTTAGTTTTAGTATTCTGTGTTAGAGTTTATAAGAAGTGTAGCTATTGGCTAAAAATATATGGCAGAGGTATTTGACTTCTGGAGCAATAGCTGTGTTATTAGAACAAATTGTCTTACCTCTTTGAGCTGGTGTTTTAGGGATACCATGTTATTAGCCTTGGATGATAAATTGATTGTTTATGTATCTTCCAATTTGTGTTGGGTTTCTATAAATTGGAAAAAAAAAATGTAACAGTTTGATAAATGTGACTATTTATGTTTTCTAAGGGTTAGACATATGATCCTTTTTCTATTATGGAGTATATAGTATTGGCTGTTTAAAGACATTAAAAGTGCACTTCAGGGTAGGAAAAAAATAATCAAATTTTATCATTTACAACAATAGTCACATGTCTTTCAATGAAAAGTCAAGACACACTGAAAATATATATGGTAAGTCAAGAGTTTACACTGGAAGATACATGGACATACATAGACAAGCATGTCATCATCCAGCTCAGCAATATGCTTTGCTTAAAATACTTAACTTGTAATCAGTATTGGTGATTTTCTTCCTTGACTACTTGTATAATAACTAAAACACTTTTTTTGAATGTTAGTCAAGTGGGTTTTAATTTACTGTCCTACATGTTTCGCCGATTTTTGCTATTGACATCTTCAGGGAATACAATTGGTAAGCTATATGAAGGTAGCAGACTAGGTTTTAACTGACAGTTAAAACCTAGTCTGCTACCTTCATATATTTTAACTGACAGTTAAAACCTAGTCTGCTACCTTCATATAGCTTACCAATTGTATTCCCTGAAGATGCCGATAGCAAAAATCGGCAAAACATGTAGGACAGTAAATTAAAACCCACTTGACTAACATTCAAAAAAAGTGTTTTAGTTATTGTAATCAGTATGTTTGTTCTAATGAAACAACTCTTGTCACAGAACTCAGCTGACTGCTTTTGCCACACAGTGTTAGCCAATAACTGCATTCCCATAAAATAGGTAAAATTATGCTCTCTCTCTCTCTCTATCTTCCTCCCTAAGCACTCAGGACCAGAGCACAAATTTTGCTGGCCTGGTTGGTTGAATGGACCTCTTCTCTCTCTTCATCCAATAGGTTATGCTTTTGAATCCCACTTTGGGCACTGATGTTTGTGAAGTCCTTGGATGAGAAATTCATTACCCAATATGGGACCTGAAATGGCTTGAAACAGTTTCATATTTGGTCTCTAGAGCAGTTTGTGGGATATTTAACTCTTTCCTCACCCACAGTATGACAGGTTTATAATCTATCATGGTAGGGATTCACATTAAAAACAAAAAGTCCTATCTCCATATCCAGGGTATACATCTGAAAAGATGTACCTTGGATACTCTTTACCCATCTGCAGTACTAGAAAATATAACCTGTACATCACCTTCAAACTACACATCAAACTAGTAGCCATGCCTATAACTTGGCCTACTTAAGACAGGTGAGAAAATCTGCTAAATTTAACTAAAAGAATAAAAGAAAAAGAAATATGTATGCTACTGTCAATATCACAAAGGACTGGCAGGCGTGATTTGGATACCGCTTCATGCAGGATTAGATTAGATTAGATTAGATTTGTCACAAGTTGGAGAGGCAGTTGCAATGAAATGCTCTCCCATTTATCAAAAATTGGGAGACAATCATTTAAGACCAACCCTAAGCCAATAACTGCATTTGCAGGCACCAGATTATGACTTGTTTGTTACAATATTTAAATTATTTACAACAGTAATTGTTAATGCTTATATATTGTGTCAAATTCATGTCTTTTAAGTAGTACAAGCTAAGGCAACTCCCATGCTGAAGTTTACGTTCTGATAAGTTCTCTGAAAAATTTTTGAATCTGGCTAAAAATAAAAATGGACTATATATAATATTCTTTATATAAATAATATGTTATAAAGTTTTATGATAAAAAATCAGTCAATCTGCTTTCAGAGGTGAACACTCAACTTAAATATACAAGTATTATTTAAGAAAAAGGAAAGAGCTTGAGAACAAGAACTAAGCTGTGAAGTCTTAGTGGAAACTCTGAAGAAAAGATTGATTCATTCAGCGAGGAGGCATGTGGTGAGTTTGTTTGCAAGAAGAGATCAGAACTCCATGGTGAACATATGAAGTGAAACAGGCAATTCTGGAAGAGAAGAAAGTATATTAAAAGTTCCGATATACAGGTTATACGAATAAGTTAGTCAGTAGATGCCCTAAGAGAATACAGAAAAAATATAAGAAAACTGAATGATAGCTAAACAATAGTCATGAGAAATCTTTGGGAAGAATAGAAAGTAAATATCATCACTAAGGCATCAAAATGTTCTGGTGGCTGTGGAAAGGCTTAAAGGAATCCGAAATGATAAAGATAATATGAAAACTGAGGATAATGATATTCTGGATTGCTGAATTAGTTACTTTGAAAGACTGCAAAAGCAAACAAACAATGACAACACACTGAAAGAAAATTCCAGAGGAATGCAATTAGGAGTTCCTATCAATACTTGAGGTAGAAAAGAAATCAGATACTTAATATACTAAAAAGCAGTTGTGTTACATGATATTCAACTAGACATGTTTGAATATGGTGTTACAAAAGTTTTATAATTGTTGCACCTCATAATTCAGATGGCACTGTCTGATGATCAAATTCTGGATGATTGGACTAGAACGTCGTAGTGCCGAATTTATAGAAATGAAAATAAAAGTACATGTGAGAATTGTTAATCCTGTTGAATGTTATAATCAAGATTTATGCAAATATACTTAAGAGGTTAGAAAAAAGTAGAACAGATACTTAGTGAAGAGCAAGTTGGGTTTAAGCAAATAGGGGTTGTCAGGATCAGATTTTCATTTTAAGACAGATTATTGATATCAAAATTGGAGATGTTAATGTCAGCTCTTTGCTTTATGCGGATGATGTTATACTTCTAAATAAATCTGCTACAAGTCTGCAAGATTCTCTGACTAAATTGAATAGCTGTTGTAATAGATATGGTATGAAGGTCAGCAATAAAAAGACAAAGACAATGAAAATAGGCAGAATCATTGAAAATGTCAACTGTGTTGTGAATGGAGAACCTGTGGAACAAGTAAAACATTTCAGCTACTTAGGCACAATTTTTACTGAAGATGGTAAACTAAATATAGAAATAGACAACAGAATCAGCAAAGCTGGTATCGTGGGAAGTCAATTGAATAAATTCATATGGAATAAGAAAGAAATTAGTCGGAACACTAAATTAGCTGTATACAAGACTGTGTTCAAACCAATTTTAACTTATGGATCTGAGAGCTGGGTCAGAAGTAAAACACTTGACCAAAGACTAGAGACCGCAGATATGAGAGTCCTGAGAAAGATTAGAGGCGTGAACAGATGGCATCAATGGCAATATCATGTTAAAAATGAGGATATTAGGAAAGAACTTGACATTGTTAGCATCCAGGAATGCGTTAGCAGAGCTAATCTCAGATGGTATGGTCACTTAAATAGAATGGGAGAGGAAAGATTAGCAAAACAAGTGTTCTCTGCCAGGTTGGCAGGAAAACGACCCAGAGGAAGACCAAGATATAGGTGGATTGATACGGTACAAAGTGCCTTAGACGATAGAAATATAAGATCTGATAATGTTGGAGTCTTGACAAGTAACAGACTGATTTGGAGGAAAATTGTAGATAGGAAGTTAGTAATGATGTAATTTTTTCATGTAGTACTGTCATATCCTGTACACCCCTTGAGGGTACATGACAGGAATTTGATGATGATGATGATGACAGATTATTGAACAAAATATAGAAATATAACAAGGATCATCATAAAATTCCTGATATATACCATCAAGGGGTGTTCACAGGCTATTATAACAGAACTATATGATTAAGTTTGCATTATTATTAATCTCCTATCCACAATTTTCCTCCGAAGTAGTCTGTTACTTATAAGCACCGTAATGGAAGTTTTTTTTCTCTTGGTTAGACTATAATAAATTTAGTTTAATCCTTTATCCAAGTGTAAGCAAACAATCTTTGCACCTGAAATATCTTCAGGACTGAGGCAACTAAGCTCTCATCACTTGTCTTAGTATCTCCCATAATGCAAAGCACATCTCTTTGCGGACATGTATAATGCTCTGCATTAAGGGAAGGGGCCACTACCCAGAACGGTTTCGACCTTTATTGAGGTCTCATCAGTGGGAGCCAGACCCAGAGGTGGTGATACTAAGGTGGAAGTAATGTAGAGATCATATTTACCTATACGAGTTTCTAAAAGGTGTCTCACCTTATTATTAAATTACTCTAATTTAGAGAGAAAGATGTTGGAAGTTTTTTCCCCACTTGGTTAGACTACAATAAATTTAGTTTAATCCTTCATCCAAGTGTAAGCAAACAAAGTTTGTGCCTGAAGCATCTTCAGGACTGAGGCAACTCGTGGTAAAGGTAAACCAAGCTCTCATCACTTGTCTTAGTATCTCCTATAATGCAAAGCACATCTCCTTCAGAAAGATATCAGAAAAGAACTTGAAATTGTTAGCATTCAAGAATGTATAAGCAGAACTAATCTGAAATGATATGGACACTTAAATAGAATGGGTGAGGAAAGGTTAGCAAAACAGACATTTGGTGCCAAGATGGCATGATGAAAGAGACCCAGAAGGAAGACCAAGGTCTAGGTGGGTTGATTCAGTCAAAAGTGCCTTAGAAGCATGAAATATCAGATATGACAATATTAGAGTGTAATAAATTTAGTTTAATCCTTTATCCAAGTGTAAGCAAATAAAGTTTGCACCTGAAGTATCTTCAGGACTGAGGCAACTCGTGGTAAAGGTGGACTAAGCTCTCATCACTTGTCTTAGTATCTCTCATAATGCAAAGCACATCTCCTTGCAGACATGTATAATCTATGCATTAAGGGTTTCCTCAGTCCTGAAGATATTTCAGTCACAAAGTTTGTTTGCTTGCACTTGGATAAAGGATTAAACTAAATTTATTATAGTCTAACCAAGTGGGAAAAAATTTCCAACATCTTTCTCTGTAATCCAGAGTAATTTAATAATAAGGTGATACACCTTTTGGCAACTCATATAGGTAAATATGACCTCTCCATTAATTCCACCTTAGCATCACTACCTTTGGGTCTGGCTCCCACTGACGAGACCTCAGTAAAGGTCGAAACCGGTCTGGGTAGTGGCCCTTCTCTTAATGCATAGCATTATCCATGTCTGCAAGGAGATGTGCTTTGCACATCTCTATGCAGTATGCTAAGATACTAAGCATACTGCATGGGAGATACTAAGACAAGTGATGAGAGCTTAGTCCACCTTTACCACGAGTTGCCTCAGTCCTGAAGATATTTCAGGCACAAACTTTGTTTGCTTACACTTGGATAAAGGATTAAACTAAATTTATTACACTCTAATATTGTCATATCTGACATTTCATGCTTCTAAGGCACTTTTGACTGAATCAACCCACCTAGACCTTGGTCTTCCTCTAGGTTTCTTTCATGCCATCTTGGCACCAAATGTCTGTTTTGCTAACCTTTCCTCACCCATTCTATTTAAGTGTCCATATCATTTCAGATTAGCTCTGCTAACAATTTCAAGTTCCTTTCTAATATCTTCATATTTAATGGGATTCTGCCATTTATACCATCATACTCTAAATTTTCTCAGAACCCTCATATATGTGGTCTTTGATCAAGTGCTTTATTTCTTACCCAAATCTCAGATCCATAACTTAAAACTGGTTTGAACAGTGTTGTGTATGATACTAGTTTGGTGTTTTGGTTAATTTCTTTCTTATTCCATGTAAATTTATTCAGCTGGTTACCCATCATACCACCTTTACTTAATCTGTTGTCAATTTCCAGATTTATGAAGGGGAGGGGCTGAAAGTTGATATTTAAAGCAGCTGATATAACCACAATACAGAAGATATCTTAAAACAATTTAACCTACATATTTAATAAAATTGTAATAATTTGTTCTTTTTCTTTTAGGATATATATCAAGTCATGTCAGAGGTTTTAAAGAAATTCGAAGACAGAGAGGTGCGGGACATCATCAATATTTTTGGGCTGCAAGAAAAGTCCCCAACTGAGATTCACCAAACTTTGTGTGAGGCTTTAGAGGGCTGTGTCCCAGCATATCCAACAGTTATAAATAGGCAGCCAAGTTTAAAACTGGGCATCCTGAGACAACAGATGTCCTTTGCAAAACATTGCAAAGACTCTGGGGATATCCAAGGAATGAGTTGGGGTCGTTATCCACCAACATCTGGACATTTGGAAGCTCTCAGCGAAATGGGTCCCAAAATGTTTGAATGCTGACCAAACGAGAGAACATGTGCTGTCATCTCAAGGGATTTTGGGTCATTTTGAGAAATTAGGTGCAAATTTCTTGGCTCGTATTGTGACTGTTTATGAAACATTGCTTCACCGCTATGATCTAGAGACCAAACCACAGTCAATAGAGTGGAGATGCAAAGGTTCTCAACTGCCAAAGAAGTACCAAAACCAAAAATCAGTAGAGAAAATTCTTGCCATTTTCATTTGGGATATGATAGTGTAATCCTTACCAAGTACCTGAAAAAAGGTGAAACTGTTACAGCAGCAGTTTAATTTTATTCAGCAGCTCTGAAGGAATTGGCGATACTGAAGGAGAAATGGCATGGGAAACTGAGCAGAGGCATGTTGCTTTTGCAGGATGCAACTGTTCACACTGCTCATGAAACCTAACAGACAGTATACAACTTGGGCTTTCAGTGTATGTCTCACCTGCCCTATTTCCCAGACCTGTTCCCATTTGACTCTTTCCTTTTTCCAAATTTAAAGAAACACTTGAAAGGAACAAAATTTACCACAGATGATGAAGTCATATCTGCTACTGAGGAC
The DNA here is from genome assembly GCF_054136105.1 of Typopeltis vanoorti. Classification (NCBI taxonomy): domain Eukaryota; kingdom Metazoa; phylum Arthropoda; class Arachnida; order Uropygi; family Thelyphonidae; genus Typopeltis; species Typopeltis vanoorti. Next base: position 47,007,713 of record NC_143564.1, on the reverse strand, counting down.
TGGTTTGTACAAGGGAACAACTTTTTCTCAGAAGATGATTGTGTTGGGTCGTCCTACCTAGCTAACTGTTCCATTTATGTTGGTTATTTATTTTTATCTTTACCTCTTTAATTTCCATTATACTTGGTTAGTTGTTGATTGATGCTCATCTGAATATAAAGAAATTTATATTATACTGCGTCACCCTATATTCAGATTAGTCTAAGTGAAATAGAGGAATCGACCTTCAACTACATTTATATAATCTTCTTTTACAGGCCAAGGTTACTAATATCATATAAGGCTTCTGCAAGGTTCGAATAAATTTTATGAGCTGTGCAATGAAGAAAAATCAGGCAAACAGCAAATTGAATTCAATAAAATAAACATTTAATACAGGATTATAAAACATGCACATTTAAGCATAATTTTCTAAGCAAGATAATCTAATTGAACAACATTCAAAATATCTCTGAGACACTAGTTGCCACTCGGTTTGGTTTAAAGATTAAAGTTAAAATTTACAGATCTTATTCTTCAATGCTTAAATACTATTATCACAACTTGTCTCTATTCAATGAGATAATTCAATTCTTTTATACATCAACTTAGTTCAAATACTCATAATAAACATAATACATTAGGCATCAAACATTCAGCTGTCAATTCTATATTCTTCCGAATAATTGAAAATGGTTCACACAGTTCAATGTTCCAGAATTTTACAGTAATTATTCTTAAAGTAGAATTCTCTAATTCACTCTTAGTCAACAAACACTTAATTTAATTATGAGGCAGTTATCATTTCAAGGGGGAAACACTTTAAAGCTCCATACTTCGGCTATTTTTAGTAGAACGCCACAGTTAATGTTAAGATGTATCAGGCAGAGCTAACTTTTATTTCTCCATGCTGAAATATAAAAAGGGCTGCTCTTACTGGGTTACGCCTTTTAATATAAAAAGGACTGCTCTTACTGGGTTACACCTTTTATACATTGGATTCACTATAGGCACACTTAAAACTGTAGTTAACTATTACTTTGAAGTAACATTATTCAAAAGAAATCTTCGCTATAATAACTGAATTTATAGACACAGAGTTCTACACATCTTGATGCATTCATTTTTAGTAATCTACTAATTCCTTATTTTCTTCTATGCATTAAATTCAGCTTTGCACTATTCTTCCTCAAAACATTTGGAATTCATCGTAATATTAGAATTCTGTAGAAATATTCCAAATTGCATATTAATTCCCAGCCCTTTCTTAATCGATTTACGACATTTCCAAATCCCCTTACTGCCACCAGTTACTTCACTCCTTCGTGTCCTGAACGCTTCTTCCCTTTACTTTCATTTTCCAATCAAATATGCTTATTCTTTCCCCCCCAAAATCCGGTTCTAATCAGTTCAGCTTGCATCCTACTGGCCTCTCTCCATATACATAGCCGTTCACGTTCTAAGCACGCGCTAACTAAAAACAACCAAGTTCTCTGACTGTAACCAATCAAATCACATCAGCAGAATTCCACACATTTACATTCTCTTTCAGAAATAACAAATAAAAAAAATAATCCATTGTTCACATAAAATACATTTAAATATGATAAATACAAATTCTTATAATATATATGCACAGCTTCTTATAATATTAACACAGGAATAAATAAAATACATTTAATGACATTTTAACACAGAGTCCTTTCATTACTACATATCCCAAAATTATATAATTAAACAATAATAAACAAACTCAAAGTAATTATATGAATAATAATTTATAAGCAAGAGACTAACAACAAATGATATTTACAAGTCTTGCTTAAGTTATGGCAGATTATGTTAAATGTGAATGAAGTATTATAATTCCGAAATATCTTCATTCACAATTTAACAATTACAAATGATGCAGCAGCATCATTTGCAGTCTTCAAGTTTACAAGTGTATAACACTTCATGGGAGAATATGTAGAGTAATGTGTAAGTTACATGGTTCTACCTCAATTCCTTCATGGTGATTATCGCTTTTCAGCACACCATTGTAACTTGCAATCTTCGCTGAAAACTGTGCCTAAATAATCTGAAGTATTTCACTTGTTCTATAGGCTCTCCATTCAGAATTCAGTTAATGTGTTTCAGTGTTTTTGCCTCTTTTCATAGTTTTGGTCTTTTTATTACTGATTTTCATGCAAAATTTGTTAGAGCTGTTATTCAATTTAGTTAGAGAATCCTGAAGATTGCATTAGATGTGTTTAGGAGTACATCATCATCTGCATGAAGCAAAGAGCTAAATTTGACATTTCCCATTCTAATATCAGACAAAATGCCATTTTCTTTCATAATGTGATCCATATAGATGATGAATAAGAGTGGAAATAAAGTGCATCTTTGTCTTACCCCTGATTTTACATCAAACCATCTTCCTGTATTTCCTTCATTTCTGACTGCTGACTTACAACTTATATACTAGGGTTATTTGAAAAGTTTAGTAAATTTCCAGATTTAGATGGCAACACAATTCGTCCATTCATACCGGTGTCAGCACGTATCATCTTTTTCATGACCCTTGGCAAAATTTTAGCCACGTGTGATGTGTAGGTCTTGTTTGGCGAACATTTAAAATGACCATGTTCTCATTTTTCCTAAAAATGAAAAAAAAAAAAAAACGAGTTTCGTGCAGTGATAAAACACTTTTATTTGATGAAGTGGACGGCTTTGCAGATCAAAGCCGAGTTAGATGCAGTTCATGGGGACTCTGCACTAGTATTAAAGACTATTTATTTTTGGATAAATGAGTTTAAACATGGTCATAAGTCCATCGAAGATGAAGTGCGCTTTGGAGACACCTGACTGAGGTCACTACAAAGGAAATGATTGACAAAATCATGGTATCATTATGGAAGATCGCTGAGTGAAAGTACGTGAGATTGTAGGTATCTCAACTGAACGGGTTTATAATATTTTTTATGAAAATTTGCACGTGAAAAAGCTGTGTGCGCGATGGGTACTGTGATTGTTGAATATCAATCAAAAACGCATGCGAAAAGACATTTCAATGCAGTGTTTGGCTATTAATCGCAATATGCAGGATTTTTTGCGTTGCTTTGTGATTGTGGATGAAACTTTGATCCACCACTACACACCTGAGTCCAAGCAGCAGTCAGAACAGTGGACAATGCTTGGTGAAAGAGCACCAAAAAATAGCAAAGACCGTTTTGTCAGCTGGGAAGGTGATGGCCACTGTTTTTCGGGATTCCCAAAGAATTATCATAATAGACTATTTGGAAAATGGTAAGACAATAACAGGAGGCTATTATGTGTCATTGTTGGATCGTTTAAAAGAAGAACTGAATTAAAAACGGCCAAGATTGGCACACAAAAAAAGTGCTTTTTCGTCAAGACAATGCAGCATCCCACACATCAGCCATTGCAATGGCCAAATTGCATGAATTGATGTTCAAATTGGTTCCACATCCACTTTATTCTCTGGACTTGGCCCTGTGTGACTACTTCTTGTTCCCAAACTTAAAAATGTGGCTTGGTTGAAAAATATTTTCTTCGAACAAGGATGTCATCAGATCTGTCAATGACTATTTTGCACAATTTGACAAATCCTACTTTTTATATGTGATGAAAAAATTGGAAACTCGCTGGACCAAATGTGTAGACCTCAATGGAGACTATGTTGATAAATAAATGTGATTTTTTCCAAAAAAAAAAATGTGTTTAACTTATTTTTTTACCAAAGTTTTCAAGCAATCCTCATATAGACTATGTATTGCCTTGTATATGTTCCATTTATCCCATGTAACTGTAGTGTTTTGAAAAGCTTTTCCCTGGCCACATTTGTGTATGCATCTTCCAGATCTCCAAAACTTAAATACATGTCCTTGTAATACTCCCATGATTGCCCAACCATTTGTCATGTTTTTAAAGTGAAAATCTGATTTTGACAACCTCTGTTTGATCTGAATCCAGCCTGTTCTTGTCCCAGTTTCTCTTCCACAATTTTTCTCAGCCTCTTTTCCAGTGTGCTTGCATAAATCTTACCTAGAACACTTAGTAGAGAAATTTCTTTGTAATTATCACATTCAGCTTTATTTCTTTTTTTTTTCCCTAGAGGGGTATTGTGAGAGCTTTACTCCAATCATCATGAATTTGACCTTCTGACCAAGCCTCTGAATTTTACAGTGCAGAGTCACTGTAAAACTTACCTACTTCTGTATTTTTTCATTTCTGGTTCAGTATCATTCTACTACAGCTGCCTTTACACATTTTAATTTTTTGATGGCCTTTTCTACCTGAAGTATTGTTATTGATATGGTGTCTTTCTAAATAAAGTCAGTACAAGCATTCAGGATTCTTTGCCTAGATTGAATAACTGCTGTAACAAGTTTGGTGTGATAATTAGTGGTAAAAAGCAAACAAACCAACATGAAAGTAAGAGAGGCATAGGCACCTTTAGTCTCAGTGTAAAACCTACAGAACATTGCATATAAATTTATGCAGTTGAATAAATTCATATGTAATTTATATGGAATACGAGAGAAATTGTGAAAACACCAAACATATGCAAGACTGTGTTCAAACCAATTGTAATTTATGTATCTGATAGTTGGTTTAAAAATAAAGCATTTGATCAAAGAATAAAGAATATAGGTAATGAGAATTTGTGCAGAATATGGGAGTGACTAGAATGGTATCAATAGCACCAACAATTTGAATACAAAAATATTCAAAATACAAAAATTGGAATGAACATGGTTAGAATTCAAGTGTGTTTATACAATATTGAATTCTTACCATTCTTAGATTATTTCTTTGATCAGAGCTAATCTACATAGAATGGGTGCTTGATGAAGTGATGGTAGGATGATCCAGAAGCAGACCAAGATCCAGGTATTTTTGATTTTTGTAAGTAGAAGTGAATATTTGTATTGTAGATTTTTGTAAGTGGAAGTGCTCTAGAATATCTAAATATATGATCTTGACAGTATTGGAGTCCTGACAAATAGCAGATTAATTTGAAGGAAAATTATTGATAGGATAGGAAGTTTATTATATAATCATCATTATGTAGTACTCTCACATCTATCCTGAACAGTCACTGTTGGTATATATCAGGAGTTTGATGATAAATTGTTTGGGATAGAGTTTATGCAGGTTAGCTTTGAACACATATTAATGAAGGAAACTGCATGTAGTTTGATGTACTTAATTTATTTCTTGTGTGAATTGTTAGCATTCCTATTAATGTTGCTTGAATTAATTTTAGAATGTTTTGTTTTTTAAAATAAACTTTGAATCAATTTTGTTTCCTTTATAGGCTCTTGTAGAAACTATAGTTTCTAGTGATTCCTTTGTATGTGTTAGAGCAACTGTATTACTAGGGGAACTATTACATTTGGTAAGCTTATATGGATGAATTCTTAATTTCTGTAAGTTTTCATAAATATTAAACTTGCTTAGTATTCATTGTGTTGTGACCTTGTTGAATAGACAGATCTGCTTAAGTTAGTTATATTAAATGTTTAGTAAAACCATAATATTTCATACAAGTGTTTTTTGAATTATTTAACAGTGAGATGGTTTGCTTGCAGCTCAGTATAATTGATAATATTTTTTATTGTTATCAATTTTTGATATGTACACTCGAGGTGTACTAGATTTGTTGGATCTCCAAATCAGATCTTACATTTTGGTCTGTGAGTGTGTATGAATATGCCGTGTCAATCTATCAACAGTTTGACCTTTCCTCCCAGTCTTTTTTACTGCCATCCATGAAAAAAATCCTCTTGCTGACCTTTTTTGCTCTTCCATTTTGTTGAGGTGGTAATCACAGTATTTCTGGTATTAGATTATCTCTATCCATACATTCTTGAATGCTAATATGTCAAATTCCTTTCTAATATTCTTTCCAGAAAGGTATCACATACCATTCTAATGAAGGTCTGAGAAAAATTACAGAAATATTTTCATCTTGTTAGAAAGGTATCATATACCTTTCTAATGAGATGAAGCTATTTCTGGCGTGTAATTTTTATTAGACCTTCATATTTGTGATCTGTAGTTTTTGAGCAACTGTTTTTATATCAAACCTCTAACTCTCATATCATAAACAAAACTTGATTTAAAATACTCTCTTGTGTTCTGCTGTTTTAATTGCTTGGCTTATTTCTTTTGAATTTGATCACAGAGAGAAATTTGACTACCATAATAACTTTTGTCATGCTGTTATATATTTCCTTATTTAATTTGCTCTTAACTGAAAATTGTGTCAATATAACTGAAATATTTTACTTATTCTGTAGATCTGCTATTGAGAATTCAGTTGATGCTCATACTTGTTTTAGACTTTGTCTTTTTCTTATTGACTTTCATAACCAATTTATTAAGTTAATTATTTACTTTTAAAGAATTCTCTAGACTCGTATTGGATTTATGTGGGAGAATAACATATTTGCATCTATGTAAAGTACAGTGCCAAGATTAACATAATACGAAGTTGAGTACCACTTTCCTTCATAATATGAAGAAACCACCTGTTCAACATCTCACCTCAGTTGTCCAGGTGGTATCTCTGTATTATGAAGGAAAGTGGCTCAACTTGGTATTATATTATTCTCAGTTTCTTTATAAACCATCTTCTATTATGCTTTTTGTAAGGGTGGGACTTATGCATTTGTCAGTTATGATATCCCATGCCACATATTTTTGGACCTGAAATCTCCTTTATATGAGCTATTCTGACTCAATGTTTCCTTGCCTTATTTTGTTAGTTTCATTTGCTACCTCTACCATTCTCTTAACTCTGTTGACTTCACAGACCTGTTTGACTATCTATCTCTGAAAGTCAGTCATTCACAGTCCAGTTAGCCTCCTTGGTCATTTCAACATCCAAATTCAGACTTGCTTCCCTTCTCCAACTTTACAGACCAAACTGGAAAATTGAACTGTGTACTATCTATAACAGTTTAGCACAAATTTTTCACCAATCCACCAGAATTCCAGATTATCGTCACCATTTTCCCAACACCTTAGAACTTTTCTTAACCAGTTCTCCCTTCAATTGATGGAAAGTCTTTCCATCAATTGAAGGGAGATTATGGTCAGACTTTCCCTTTAAAAGTCTGACCATAATCTTTTCTATGCCTTCTTTTTCTACAAGCTGTCTTTCTTCCATTTATTCTCAGTCTCATATTCTGTGTCACTATAATGATCCCAGTTGAAGTGACCTGAAGGACTTTTGTGCATTGATTCCATTATCTGATTACTGATTCTACTCTTCTGATCCTAGCACCTGCTCTGATAACAGAAATTATCCTCACTAGAAGAAGTACTTTCATTCCCCACTCCACTCAAAATCCTTGACTTCTTATCCAAACCCTGGTTTTCCAACAGTTGTGCCTAAACAGCCCAAAACTCAGCATATGCCCAATGGCTCAAGTCAAAAACTCCAGCCTCGTACTCTGTTTATATTACAGCTCATAACTGTAAAACAAAGCTGACTTTGTAAGACCAAAATGCATTATGCTTGTCTTCTGTTCAAATGGCAGTCAAGCTTTCTGCTCCCTAGCCAAAGCTGTGGAACTCAACTTCTCTCCTACACACATGTGGTATACCACTTCCTGACAGTACAGTGGTAGCATCTCCTAAAGATAAGGCTGACCTTTTGGCATCAGTTTTTTTCCTTAAACTTTCATATAGATGACAACTTCCTTCCACCATTTCACAAACTATCCCCAGTATTCCTGTTCTGAAATTTCACTTGAAAGACATCAGAAAAATACTCAGTAGCCTTACTACCAATAAGTCTCCTGGCCCTGATGGTATTCCTCCAGTTATACTAAAAGCCTGCACCCCAGAACTTACTATCTTATATCATCTCTTCAAGTCATACTCATTTGACATCTATCCAACTGCTTGAAAGCAAGCTTTTATCCAACCTATTCCCAAAAGGGAAAATAAAAATTAACCATCTAACTGTTGCCCTAATGATTTGACCTCAAAACTCTCAGGTAATTCATGATTCAAGATCATCTTTAACCAGTACCTTAAACACTGTTCTCCTTGCCATTCTCAGTTGGAGTGAGGACAACCTGGTGAATTTTAATATTACCAAAACACCATCCTATATCATCCTATAGAACAAACATGTCCTACATTGATAAAAACTGTTTCACAAGAAAATTCAAAGAGGCAGCAAATGTGATCAAAATTCCTATGCAATGCAACAAAAATCAAGGTTTGATTTTAAATCAAGTTTGGTCAGCGTTTATCAAAAATTTATCCAGTTCAGACCTCGGACAGAGTGAAAGTGAACCACAGAACGCGACATCAAATAGCATTGTTTCCAGCTAACACGTATGGTGTATAGATCTGTTAGATCGGTTGTATAGATCTGTTATTCAGTTTTTTAATGAACTTTTTTGATGTTCATAATACCAACAAATGAACTTGTTTTTTTTCATAATTTCTTATAGTTTGTGCTTTAAACTGTTAGTTCTCTTTATCCCTGAAGATGTTAGTCTGATGACTAATGAAACTTGTTGGGTTTGTTTTTTAGTACTTGTTTACTTTTAAAAAACAGTCTTTTTTAATAAAAATGTGGTCACAAAACCGAAATAATTCGATTGAACTTCTTAACCACAGAAACCTCCGCATGATTACAATCCTATATTTCCAGGAAGAAAGACCATTCCTCTTTTTCCCTCACATTACCTCTTCTTTTTTTTTACATGGGCTATTGAAGTGCTGTCGATGTGCATGATATTGCCTCTCAGTCAAGTCATCCGTTTCACCATCATATGGTATGACCTGCTTCCACAAATTGGGGTCTAGCGTATATGACAAGCATTGCCATCACAAAAGCATATCTTCCATAATTGGAGGAAATTCCAACTATGCCCCTGAGTGGTAGGTGTCTTTCATTGCCTGGTGAAATACCACCACCACCACCTTTTAGTGTGAATGATGTCCTCAAGGATGCCAGTCACTCTGGGAGGAGGGACAGATCCACCCCATTCGGGTACACAGCAGTAAAAGAGTTCTGCAGGCTGGCTGCTTGATAGTACATGGAACCGAACCAGGTAATAATTAATCTGGAGGCTTCCCAGTCAGCTAACAATAAATCCTGCTATCACTTACTCTTGGTGATTACAGGCATATGAAGTACAGCAGCTTGTGGGTGGGGAACTGTCTAGGTTATGTGGACAAGAGATAGGATTCTCCCTATGGGCAGTATGTTTGTAAGTCTGAAACCTCTCATTGCATTTCCCTTTTCCTTATTATCTCTTCTTCCTCGCAGATAATGGATTATAACTCAATGAAACATGAATTTACCACACAGATCATAAAAATTCTTGCAAAGAAAACAATTCAAAAAAAAAAAAAAACATCCAATCAAAATAAATGAAAAAAAAAAGCACTAAAAACCATCAACACTAACAGAACCCCCTCAGTTGCCCAAAGTATACATTATGCATTTCCTTCATCCACAAGAGCAACACTTGTGCATTCATCAGAACTGACACCCCATGCCAGAGATAGCAAATCCTCAAATCTCTTCCCCCAGTTCGATTTGCTTTCAATTTTTTTTTTTTTTTTTTTTTTTTTTTTTTTTTTTTTTTTACCAGACCAACTTGTTGCTTTCATCTGCTCTTTTTATCACTCCCCAAATTCTGATAACTATTTTCTGACCTTTTCAATTGAAACTCTCTCTAAAGCTTTATTTTCTTCAGTCAAAATACCCTAATAGTGAGGTCATTCTTCTTGGGGCAACTCCACAACTCGAATTGCCATCCCTGTCTCCATTTCCACTGATCAAACAGGCAGCAATGCCAAAGTATTTGCCATTAGCAATGAACTAATTCAGATTGTTAATCTCCCCAATAGAATGCCTGACAAATCCCTACTAATACACTTGATTTCTTCTTAACAAGATCCCCTTAATATACTGTGGATTTCAGTCCATTTGGCACTATAAAAGTGCCAAATAGAATTGGAATTATTTCAGTGACTTTTGCTCCTTCTGCTTCTGTTCTCTCAATCCAAACAACTGTTCAGACTGACAGAAATCATTCTCCCAGGAATGAAGGCCTTCATCCCCAACATCCAAGCTTTGGTTCTCAAAAAAGTTTGGCAATGCAGTACAAGAATAAATCTCAGCATACCACAAAAAAAAAAAAAAAAAAAAAAAAAAAAAAAAAAAAAAAAATACACACACACATTAAGATAATACAAGTTTATGCACTAGATCACTCTCATGGTGTATGATGAATATGAGAAATTTCTTTCTCTCTGCAAATAGAAAGAGTCAAAAGGCTTCATTTCAACGGTGTAAAATTACATAGGCAAAGTAGAAATTTAATATCTACTTTGCCTATGTAATAAGAAATTGGTAATACCAACAGAAAACACATGTCAATAGTAATGGGAGACTTTGATGTTCTTACCAAAGTCCTCCCATGACTTTTGTTTAGCCAGTTTTACAGAGTGTTTAGCTTTCTTACATTTGTTTCTGTATGCTCTAAAAGCACAAACTGACTTTTTTTTGCCAGGAGCCTTTTGATATTCTTTCTTCTTTTCCTTTAACTTCCTGTGTCCACCATGGAGTTCTGATTTTTCTATCCTTGCAGACAACCTCACCACATGCTTCTATGGCTAAATGAATCTGTGTTTTCTTCAGGGCTTGCCATTGAATGTCCAAGTTCTGATTCCTGTTCTGAAACTCTTTCATTTTTTTCTGGAATAATATTTGTGCCTCAGTTTTTCTCTTGCAATTTCATGAATGACTGAGCATGAAACTTCCAGAAATTCAAAAGAATGTTGTGTAATTGTCTAATTACGATTTAGTGAACACGAAAACTTACGATTCTCGTAAGTTTTCGTGTTCACTCTTTCCACCAAATTGTCTACCACTGCACTTTTTATCATGAACATTGTTGTGGTCTTCTTTAATCAAACAAGACCATTGCCTAACCTTACTGTCACTTATTACATTAGGCCTGCAAACCTTGCACAGTTGTCAATGAATTTCTACAGATCTATTGTTTTCTGCCAACAAAAACCGTATTACATATATATAGTCTATATAATACTGGCAGGATGTTTTATCATAGCAGTCATTATAAATTAATTATAGAAGACAGTGAATAATAATACGATGAAAATAAAAGTAAAATGGTCAACAGGTATCTAATGAATCATTCTATTCTACCATTCATGTGCAACCCCTCTCCCATATCTTAATTGGTGGTAAATTCTGAGTGGACCTTACTTTCTGGATGTGTTTCATGAAAAAATTAATTATAAAATGAGAACCTTAACTCTTTTGAAAACACAGAAGAATTTTCAGAAAAAAGGGGAAAAAATGCTTTACTAGATGCAATAAAACAAACCTTATGAAAAAAAGATAGGCCTAATAATAATTGGCTTACTACTGAAATAATAGATCTGTGGTGCCTAAAGAAAAGGATAAAAGAAAAACTTTCTGCTCAGAGCACACCTGAATCGCAAGAAAACCAGAAGTAGTTAAAAAAATAAAATTATATCAAAATGTAGAGAAGTAAAATCAAATTGGATAAATCAGAAAAGTAGACATATGCCAGAATGAACTAACCCAATAAAAGAACTTTCAAAAACACACACACTTTTACCACTAAAAATGAAAGATAAAAGAGGAAATCTGACTGGTGAAGTAAAAAAAAAAAATTCTGACATCTGTTTCACAAATGTAGGGCGGGCCTGTTTTAAACAAATTTTTGCAAAAAGTTAATGCCAAAAATTATGAAAAAAAAGTGATAAAATTGAGACCTCAAAAATATTCAAGATGGAAATAACTGCTGCAATCGAATAGATGAAATCAGATAAATCTCTAAGCAGAGATGAAATACTGATAGTTATATAAGTATGGAGGAGAAACAACAGAATTTTATTTAGTGCAGTTATTCAACCAAATCTTAAATTCTGGGGAAATTCCTAATGACTGGAAATTGGAAAGAGTAATTCAGAAATGTCTTTGTACAGGAAAGTGCAAATTATAGACTTATGACCTTATTAAGTCACATCGATAAATTATTTATTGAAATGACATAGAATGTAAAATAGCTTATGTCATTAAACAAGAATTAGTTAAAGAAATTAAAGATTCCCATAAAGTGAATCTTCTTCTAGATGCTTCTACAAATATGTTAAATGAGGAGGAACTTTTTCTTTATATGAGATACATAGATAAAAATCAGAAACTGAAAGAGGCATTTGTTTCCCTGATTCTTCCCCAAAATTCAACTGATGGTACTTTGATGTATTAGAGAGTGAAATGAACATGCTTTCTTGCCAGAAAGGTATTTGGTTAGTAGACATTGTAACAGATGGATTGAGTAACATGCTGGGGACAAACAATGAGCTAGTAGGCAAATTAAAAAGAGACATGCCAGATCTTATATCGGCACATTGTATTGCACACAGTTTGAATTGTGTTTTAAATTTTATTAAGGATGTTCCCTTTGTTTTTGAAATTCGAACAATAGTAAAAAAGTTTTACCAGACTTCACCAAAAAGAATTGGAAAAAGCATCAGCCATATTACAAACAAAAATCCTGATGTTCAAGTATCTGCATTGAGTAAGGTGAGTGTCTAATAGATAGTGGGATCATTGACTGTGTTTGTTGAGTACTTGATATGATATTGTATTATCAAAAGGCTTCCAAAGAAAGTGAAGACATGTTTCACAAAAAAAATCCATTTCATTTCACTAGTTGCTTAAATTCATTTTTCAAAAAGAAAATCTACTACTTAGTCAAATAAAGTACCATTTTGGATAACACCTTAAATATCCCGTAAGAAATGAGATAAGTTCCACAACTTGCTGATAGGAAATTTTTAGATAAATAGTGTATCCAAATAATGCATGTTGTACCATCATTTTTTTTATATTTTGGTTTAACCAATAAGAATACAATTTGGTCGGCTAAATCCCAAATTGCCAGCCCATCCTCGTTCGTTCAGTATCCAAGTAGATACCCAACAGGGTGCACCAGGAGAAGGTGAGGATTGGACATTAGGTCAGAAGCCCTGGTCGGTTCTCCGCATTCCTTTAAAGGCTATGTGGAGGTCTCCTCTCAGTTATACAGCTTTGACCCTTAAGCACCCCAGCGCTTTGCTTTATGCAGATGATGTTATACTACTAAATAAATCTGCTACAAGTCTGCAAGATTCTCTGACTAAATTGAATAGCTGTTGTAATAGATATGGTATGAAGGTCAGCAATAAAAAGACAAAGACAATCAAAATAGGCAGAATCATTGAAAATGTCAACTGTGTTGTGAATGGAGAACCTGTGGAACCAGTGAAACATTTCAGCTACTTAGGCACGATTTTTACTGAAGATGGTAAATTAAATATAGAAATAGACAACAGAATCAGCAAAGCTGGTATGGTAGGAAGTCAATTGAATAAATTCATATGGAATAAGAGAAATTAGTAGGAACACTAAATTAGCTGTATACAAGACAGTGTTCAAACCAGTTTTAACTTATGGTTCTGAGAGCTGGGTCAGAAGTAAAACACTTGACCAAAGACTAGAGACTGCAGATATGAGAGTCCTGAGAAGGATTATAGGCGTGAACAGATGGCATCAATGGCAGTATCATATTAAAAACGAGGATATTAGGAAAGAACTTGACATTGTCAGCATCCAGGAATACGTTAGCAGAGCTAATCTCAGGTGGTATGGTCACCTAAACAGAATGGGCGAAGAAAGATTAGCAAAACAAGTATTCTCTGCCAGGTTGGCAGGAAAACGACCCAGAGGAAGACCAAGATATAGGTGGATTGATACAGTACAATGTGCCTTAGACGATAGAAATATAAGTTCTGATAATGTTGGAGTCTTGACAAGTGACAGACTGATTTGGAGGAAAATTGTAGATAGGAAGTTAGTAATGATGTAATTTTTTTCATGTAGTACTATCATATCCTGTACACCCCTTGAGGGTACATGGCAGGAATTTGATGATGATGAGGATGAAATATTTTTTTTTTTGTCATGTTGTACCATCATATTTTATTTTGGTTTAACCAATAAGAATACAATTTGGTCGGCTAAATCCCAAATTGCCAGCCATCCTCATTCGTTCAGTATCAAAGTAGATACCCAACAGGGTGCACCACGAGAAGGTGAGAATTGCACATTAGAAGAGATCTTCTAATGTGCAATTAGAAGATCTCTTCAGATCTTCAGAAGAACCGATCAGAAGCCCTGGTCGGTTCTCCGCATTCCTTTAAAGGCTATGTGGAGGTCTCCTCTTAGTTATACAGCTTTGACCCTTAAGCACCCCTTAATTAATAATAAATGCTTATATTATTAATAAATACATATATTAATAATAAATGCATATGTTAATAAATGCTTTAGCAGAGCTAATCTCAGGTGGTATGGTCACTTAAATAGAATGGGAGAGGAAAGATTAGCAAATCAAGTGTTCTCTAACAGGTTGGCAGGAAAACGACCCAGGGGAAGACCAAGATATAGGTGGATTGATACGGTACAAAGTGCCTTAGACGATAGAAATATAAGATCTGATAATGTTGGAGTCTTGACAAGTAACAGACTGATTTGGAGGAAAATTGTAGATAGGAAGTTAGTAATGATGTAATTTTTTCATGTAGTACTTTCATATCCTGTACACCCCTTGAGGGTACATGGCAGTAATTTGATGATGATGAGGATGAAATAATGCATGTAGAGGGGTATTCAATTGTTGGGTTAGGAGAATCTGTATAATTACGAATAGATGAAAGAATTTCTTTCATCTATTCATATGTTTGGTAAAAAGATTTAGTGAAAATGATACAGAACTTGCTAAAATTATCTCCATATTAGATAGTTTCACCTGGCTTGTAAGACAAGAAATAAAAATTTTGATGATTATCATCAAAATTTTTATTTCTTGTTTCAATAAATTATTCATTAGGATTAGATTTATTTATTGAAACAATAAGGAATTGTTTTAATAAATTATTCAAAGTTGTGTAGAAGCATTGAAACATACAAGACATTTTTGAAATAACAATGAGTAATAAGGATAGATTTTGCCAGTATAATTGGCTACAGTTTCAATTGTAACTATACCAGCAAATATATTCTCATGTGAATCAGATTTACGTGTCAAATAAATATAATATATAGACTAAAATACAGAAATATTATTGAAAAGAAAATGAAAGAGTTTGAGAACAGGAATCAAACCTTGGAGATTCAGTGGCAAACTCTGAAGGAAACATTGATTGATTCTGCCAGAGAGGCATGTGGTGAGGTTGTGTGCAAAGATAAAAAAATCAGAACTCCCTGGTGGACACAGGAAGTTAAAGAGGCAGTGAAGGAAAAGAAGAAAGCATATCAAAAGTTCCTGACAAATAAGTCAGCTTTTACTCTTACAGAATACAGAGACAAATGTAAGAAAGCTAAACAGTGTGTAAAACTAGCTAAACAAAAGTCATGGGAGGACTTTGGCAAGAATAAACAAAATAAATATCAAGAAGGTGGCAAAATATTCTGGAGGTTGTTGAAGAAGCTTAGGAATGGAGGAAAGAGTGCTGTAAAAGGAATTAGAGATGATAAAGGTGAAATGAAAACAGGAGAAAAAGATATCCTTGAAGTATGGAGTAATTACTTTGAAAAACTGCTAAATGAAACAAGCAGTGATGACAGCACAGTGATAAAAAACACTGACCAGGCATGCAGTCAGGAATACATATCCATACTTGAAGTAGAAAAAGCCATCAAAGGCTTGAAATGTGGAAAGGCAGCAGGAGTAGATGATATTCGACCAGAAATGCTGAAGTATGGTGGTATAAGAGTCTTACAGTGGCTGCACTGCATAGTTCAGAAAGCCTGGACAGAGGGACGAATTCCCGATGATTGGAGTAGAGCTCTCATAGTACCCATATATAAAAAGGGAAATAAAACTGAATGTGAGAATTACAGAGGTATTTCCCTACTGAGTGTTCCTGGCAAGATCTATGCAAGTATACTTGAGAAACGGTTGAGAAGAATTGTGGAAGAAAAGCTTGGTGAAGAACAAGCTGGATTCAGGCCAAATAGAGGCTATCAGGATCAGATCTTCACTTTACGACAAATAGTCGAGAAAGCATGGGAATATAACAAAGATCTGTATTTAAGTTTTGTCGATTTGGAAAAGGCATATGACAAGGTGCCAAGAGAGAAGCTATTCAATACGCTGCAGTTATATGGTGTCAATGGGGCATTATATCAAGCAATACTTAGTCTTTATTTGAGTTGTGAATCAGCAGTTAGAATTGAAGGAAGTACAGGAAGATTGTTTAATGTTAAATCTGGTGTGAGACAAGGATGTACATTATCCCCTCTGTTATTCATTATCTATATGGATCACATTATGAAGGAATGTGGTATTAAACCTGATATCAAAATTGGAGATGTTAATGTCAGCTTTTTGCTTTATGCGGATGATGTTATACTTCTAAATAAATCCGCTACAAGTCTGCAAGATTCTCTGACTAAATTGAATAGCTGTTGTAATAGATATGGTATGAAGGTCAGCAATAAAAAGACAAAGACAATGAAAATAGGCAGAATCACTGAAAATGTCAACTGTGTTGTGAATGGAGCCTGTGGAACAAGTAAAACATTTCAGCTACTTAGGCACAATTTTTACTGAAGATGGTAAACTAAATATAGAAATAGACAACAGAATCAGCAAAGCTGGTATCGTGGGAAGTCAATTGAATAAAGTCATATGGAATAAGAAAGAAATTAGTCGGAACACTAAATTAGCTGTATACAAGACTGTGTTTGAACCAATTTTAACTTATGGATCTGAGAGCTGGGTCAGAAGTAAAACACTTGACCAAAGACTAGAGACCGCAGATATGAGAGTCCTGAGAAAGATTAGAGGCGTGAACAGATGGCATCAATGGCAATATCATATTAAAAATGAGGATATTAGGAAAGAACTTGACATTGTCAGCATCCAGGAATGCGTTAGCAGAGCTAATCTCAGATGGTATGGTCACTTAAATAGAATGGGAGAGGAAAGATTAGCAAAACAAGTGTTCTCTGCCAGGTTGGCAGGAAAACGACCCAGAAGAAGACCAAGATATAGGTGGATTGATACGGTACAAAGTGCCTTAGACGATAGAAATATAAGATCTGATAATGTTGGAGTCTTGACAAGTAACAGACTGATTTGGAGGAAAATTGTAGATAGGAAGTTAGTACTGATGTAATTTTTTCATGTAGTACTGTCATATCCTGTACACCCCTTGAGGGTACATGGCAGGAATTTGATTATGATGATTATGATAAATATAATAAATGGCCAGTTGAAATCATCAACGAATCCCTTCATCCTGAATAATTTATTGATGACACATATGAATGGCCCTTCTCTGCCGGACTTTATTCCAGATAAATCAGTTAATAAGCAGTATTTTGCAACCAAGAAAAGATATGCTGGGGGGGGGACATGTGAAACCCTCATGATCTGTTAGTGTTAGTAGTGTACATTTTAAATCCACAGTGAAGGATATTTCAGTTTAATATGTAGTAAGGATTAAAGAATGAATTATTATTTTGTTTTGTCACCATGGCATTTAGTTTTTGAAAGCATTACTTATATATATATATATATATATATATGGGAATAAATTTTTAACTTGGGTATATTGTATATTAGGATAACCAAGCAATTTTATATGCTTGGTTATTTTAGCTCCTAATCCCAAGTATGCAAACAATTAAGTTTGCGCCTGAAACAAAGTTCAAGTCTAAAGATGGTACAATTAGGAGCTAAAATAACCAAGCATATAAAATTGCTTGGTTATCCTAATATACAATATACCCAAGTTAAAAATTTATTCCCATCAATATCTCCTCCAGAGATTTTTATTAAAACTTAATACACCTTGTTGCAACTTATATAGGTAAAGTTGATAAGGCTTTGTATTACTAAAACCTTGGTATTTAGGGTCTAGCTACTCACTGAGGAGACCTCAAAAAAGGTCGAAACCGGTCTGGGTAGTGACCCCACCCATAATGCATTGCAGTATACATCTTCTAGTGAGATGTGCTTTACATTATGGGAAAATACTAAGAATAGTGATCAAAGCTTTAACCACCTTTACAATGAGTTGCCCTGGTGTTGTACCATCTTTAGACTTGAACTTTGTTTCAGGCGCAAACTTAATTGTTTGCATACTTGGGATTAGGAGCTAAAATAACCAAGCATATAAAATTGCTTGGTTATCCTAATATATATATATATATATATATATATATATATATATGTGTGTGTGTGTGTGTGTGTGTGTGTTATAAGTAGATTGATATGAGATACACCATGGGTGAGTAAATTTTTTTGTGACTAGTAACAGAAGTTGTATTTCTGTGGCCATTTATCTTTCTTTGCCTCCTTTCTTCTGATTGTTCAATTACTACTTAAGCTTATATGTTGCTCTGAATTTTGAACAGCTTTTTTCTTTGGCACTGTTAGCAGATTTTCAAAACTTAAATACAGATCCTTGTTATATTCCAATACTTTCTCTAATGTTTATCATCATCAAATTCCTGGCAGGTACCCTCAGAGAGTGTACATGTCAGGATACTATGGCAATGTACAGGATATTATGATATTGCTACATGAAAACATTATTACTAAATTACTAAATTCCTCTTGAAAAAATTTCCACCAAATCATTCTGTTCTCTCTCGTTACTTGAGTGTTATCAGTATAATGCAAAATGACGGAAAAACCGTTTATCATAAAGTAAAAATCAGGTTCAGATATTAGGTCCTTGATCTGAACCTAACTTCTTGTTCTTCATGGATGCCGGAAGTTTTTTTACTTGGTTATATTATAAATTAAAGATACCAAGAAATTATATATTTGGTTTAATCCTTTATTCAAGTATAAGCAACAAAGTTTGCACCTGAAGTATTTTCAGGGTTGTGGCAACTCATATACCTTAGTATCACCTCTGGGTCTGGCTTTCACTGATGGGACCTCAATAAAGGTTGAAACCGGTCTGGGCAGTGATGCTTCCCATAATGCATAGCATTATACATGTCCACATGGATATGTGCTTTGCATTATTGGGATATAAGGCAAGTAATGTGAAGTCAATAGCTTCTATATAGGAGTTGCCCCAGTCCTGTTTTGTTTTGTTTGTTTACACTTGGATGAAGGATTAAACCAAGTATATAATTTTTTGGTTTCTTTACTTTATGTTCTTCATTTTTCCCTTTCATCATTTTTCTTAACCTCTTCTCATGATGGTACATAAATCTTACCTGGAACATTTAATGGGAAATTTTTTCTATGATTTTCACATTATTCTACTTGTCTCTTTATATATGGGTAAAAGTTCTATTTCAATTTAAACTACTCTTGCTGTAATTTCTAAGTTTGTTCAATAGATTCCAGATTGTTTGTCATCTTCCAGATATTTATCTTCTGTATTCTTCCCAAAGTCTTCTTGTGATGACTTTATATGTTAACTTTCTTACATTTTTCTCTGTTTTCTCTAAGGGCACATTGACTTAGTTGGAACTTTTGATATGATTTTGGATATTTCAGAACTGTCTCTTTAATTTCATGAATCATCTACAAGTTATCTGTCTTTCCTTACAGATAACTTTTATGATCTGGTTTCCTGTCTAAATCAGTATTTTCTTCAAAGTTTTATTTGTTCTCTAAGATTTGAGTTTTGTTCAAAACTATGTTTTTAATGCTCCAATAATAGTAATATATATTTGGTATGCAATTGACACCTGACAGCTACTCAATCTTGATTCATTTTAAAATTTTGTGCTTTGTACTTTCCAGTATCATATCGAAAAAAGAAATAGATAAAATTCTGCACCAAGTACTGTAATTCCCCCCCCCCCCTTTATGCGCAGTTTCAGTTAGCTGAGGTCAACTCCGGCTTGAAAATATCAAATTGAAAATTTCAAAAATAAACAATTTATAATTACATCGGCAAACTGGATATGAAGAATCCAAAATTATTTCAAAGCCAAATTGTAAAATCTATGAAAGTTTCATAAGTTGACCTGAGACCTTATGAGAATACAATCTTCGGCATCCCAGAGTTGCCTTAGCTTGCATCACTTGACTTAAGTAGCTGTAGGCAACTCAGGGATGCTGAGAATTGTATTCTCGTAAGCTCTCAGGTCAACTTGCGAAACTTTCATAGTTTCTATGAACATTCGGCTTTGAAATAATGTTGGATCTAATATCCACTTTGCCTATGTAATTTTGCGTTGCCAAAATGAAGCCATATGGCTCTTTCTTTTACTAATAGACAATTCAGAAGTTTTAAATTGAGTACCGTTCTGAGTAGTTATCAGATTGATTGTTGCGGTATCATAGTGCTTGTGTTCAAGTAACCTTTATTTTACTTAATAATGGCCCAAAGCGTAAGAGTAATGATGCTGGCAATTTGGATATGCCGGCAAGAAGCCATAAAGTGCTTCCTTTTAGGTGAAAAAGGTGAAGGTTTTCGACTTCATAAATATTAAATAAATAATAATAATAATAATAAACATATGCTGACCAATTTTCTAATGAATCAGAAAAATGATCTAATTTCTTTCTTGCTGGAACATTCTGTTTGCATCATAAGTCAAATGGCAAATTTTCTATTACTCTTTCCTCCATTGCTTTTTCCCCCCATACTCTTCATCATCTCTTCATTTCATCTTTTATCCAAGTGCAAGCAAAGTTTGCCGATGAAGTCACTTCACAACTGGGCTACTTGTATATAGAGGCTAATGACTTCACATTAAATGCCTTAGTATCCCATAATGCAATGCACATCTCTTTATGGACATGTATAATGCAATGCCTTATGGCAGTGTTTCTTAAACTTCAGATATCTGCATACCCCTTCTTAAATTTTCATTATTACCAAGTACCCCCTAATGAATTAATTAAAAAATTAATTAATTAAAATTAATAAATTAATTTAAAATATTAAAATTAATATCTTCTATTTGAATTTATATGTTCATGTAAACAAAAATATGATTTATTTTTAAATTTTGGTTCTCTAGAGATGTCAGACGACACACTCATCAATTTCATTTGATCCAGATGCAATATCAACGTTTTCTTGTTACTTACCGCTACTTGTATTTGCTATATTGCTTTCTTTTGGGAGTTTTCTAAATCCAATCTTTAACCAATGATCCATACATAAGAATTTGAAAGCTAAAAAAAATACTGTATTTACTCAAATATAACTCTAACTTTTTTTTTCCAAAATTAAAGCTAAAAAATTGTATTACGAGATACGTGTGGGAATTTTCGGAAATTAAAGTTTTCAGAAAAAAACTGAAAATGGTGCGACTTACCAAGAAGCTCCTACTCGCTATCACTACTTTTGACATCGAGAACAGTTTCTTTGTGTGCATCGTCAAAGTCATGTACCCAAATAGTGTCATCTTCTTTCCCATTATTTCAAGCAAAAATTGCCAGTAATTTACAAGACTTGAGATACGTAGAGCAGCGAAGAACTGCATATGATCGGTGCGGTATTAACAAAAGATCATGCGAATCAAAGACAAATTAGCATTTCAACAGTTGAGTTGAAATGCTAATTAATTCCCTTCAACTGAATTTCATAATATCTGAAACACATTCACCATATATTTCTTAGTTTTAACACATTAACGACGGGGATCATGTCAAGCAAAACCATATGTTCCACCGGAAACATATGGTTTTGCTTAGTCTATACATAGTTTCTGTTGGAGAGGGGATGTGATTCATTAGTTAATGCCGTTTTATTCCGGTTGTCTCTAATTTCACCGTTTATTGAAAACTATAATGACTCCTTTAATTATGCATAGCCGAAAATTGCCACGTACCCCCTAACGACCTTTCGTGTATCCCGGGGGTATGCGTACCACACTTTGAGAAACACTGCCTTATGAAATGGACCACTACCCAGACTAGTTTCTATGTTTATTGAAGTCTCACCGGTCGGAGCCAGACCCAGAAGTAATGCAGAAGTCATACTTTTGAGGCACAATACTAAGGCAGTTGATGTGAAGTCATTAGTCTCTATATGCAAGTAGACCAGTCACACACAAACTTTGTTGGCTTACTCTTGGATAAAGGATGAAACCAACAATATAATTTCTTGGCATCTTTAATTTATAATATAACCAAGTGAAAAAACTTTCAACGTCTATCTCTAATTCAGAGTATTTTAGTAATAAGATGTGACACCTTTTAGATACTTGTATATGGAAATATGACTTCTGCATTACTTCAACCTTGATATCACTTCTGGGTAATGGCCCTTCCCATAATGTATTGCATTATACATCTCCATAAGGAGATGTGTATTACATTGTGGGATACTAAGGCATACCAATTGATGTGAAGTCATTAGCCTGTATATACGAGTAGCCTAGTCCAGAAGTTGCTTCACACACAATCTTTGTTTGCTTACACTTGGATAAAGGATGAAACCTAGAATATAATTTCTTAACATCTTTAACTTATAATATAACCAAATAAAAAAACTTTGAACATTGTGGTTAAACCACAATGAAAAATCATGGTAGAACATTGTGCTTTTATGCCATTGGGTCTTAACCTGGGCAGTGGTGCCTCCTGGGGTGCTGTGAATGCCGAGGGGGGGGCGGTAATTGTTATAATACTACTAATATAATAAAACCAAAAAATTCCATATTTAATCTAGCATCCTTATTTATATTGTATGTTTGGCAACACTGTTCAGAATAGTGTATGTCTGGCAATACTGTTCAAATTTGATAATAATAATGAATAGTAATTAGAGATTCACTTTACTATGAATCCATTCCTCCATCCAGTCATAGTAAATTTGAAAGTCATTTAAATTTCTATAAGAACCCAGTTATTTAAATTTGCTATAAGAGTTCGGTAAAGCAGTTTTCTATTCATTTGCTTCTTGGTTTTCCTGAGGATCTCTTTTTGGTTTTCATTCGAAATGCTTTTATTTATTTTTCTCAAACATATTTTTGAAGCCTGTGGATGCTATCTATCAACATTGATCTTATTATAAAAGGATATGGTTCAGCTATCATTGAATGTATCTTTTGATAGTAAGTTCTTTGTTAAAGAAGTATTTTTGCTAATATTTTTAAGTTTGCTCATAGTATATGTACATCAACCTAAATTTATACTGTTTAATATTTTCTTTATAATTTAAATTAACTATTTTAAATTAACTTTTGACAAGATTCCACATAGAACTCTGTTGCATAAGTTGCATAAATTGTTGCACTGCTCTAATCCAAATCACCAGATGTCAATCTGGTGATTTGGATTAGAGCAGTGGTGGCTTGTATGTATGCACTGCGACACTGCAGCAACCCCAAGGAAAAAATGAAAAAATTAAATTTTGTTTGTGTTTGTAAATAATAACAATGCTTACAACATTATATAAATGCAATACAACATGTTAAAGGTTACAGCTTATGTTTCGACATTGATTGAATAGTTAATAATTGGAATTGTTCGACTAACGCTTTAGATTATGACACAAATGCACTGCAATTTAATGCAGTGTCGGAATTATCACATTCGGCCAACTGCAGCTAGTCTCTCCAATATTTGTTTGCACTTGTCACTGCATGAACCAGTGAATCTGACACTGCTCGTTTGAGCAGTGTCGCTACAGATAAATTGTATGCTTGCGCATGTTATTTCTGTGAGATACGAAACTTTTGTAATTGATGCATGTTCATGGTGAGGGGTGAAATATTTTTGGTAAATCTTATTTTATTCTATTAAAATAACATAATTATTTATTTATTATAGATACAAGGCTGAATTATGACGAGTGTCACTGTTGAAAATATGAAAATAATTATATTTTCTCAATTATCGTTACATGAAAAATTATCATTACACGAAACAAATGCACTGCAATCAAACGCAATGTCAGAATTATCACATTCAGCCAATTGCAGCTAGACTCGCCGATATTCGTTTTCACTTGTCACTGTACGTAACAAGTGAATCCGACACTGCTCATTGAGCAGTGTCGCTGTAGATAAATTGTATGCTTGTGTGTGTTATTTCTGTGAGATATGAAACTTCTATTATTGGTGTGTTCGTGGTGAGGGTGAAATATTTTTAATGAAGCAATTTTTTAATATGTAAATTTATTTATTAATAAATTGGTTACTGATTTAGAAAAAATGAATTATTTTTCTTATTTTGTATATGCAGCACCCCCACTTAAAATTTTCATCGGCTGCCACTGGATTGGAGGGTGGCTAATGGACAGATATCAGAAAGTGGTTTATGGGGGAGTTAAGTCCAGGAGAAAGCAAGTGACTAATGGTGCCACAGGACTCAGTATTCAATCCTCTTTTGTTTAATTTGTAAGTCACTGGATCATCCTCAGTGTCAAATCATATAGGAAATGATTTGACAGGAAATATTCAAGTTGTTTGCTGACAGTGCTGATTAGGGAAAAGCAATGGAAATGAAGGTGATGCAGAGATCCTGCAGGAAGACTTCAGACTAGCATTACGGGCAAAGGTAAATGGCTGCTAGTTTAATGTGCCAAGTGTAAGGTGTTGAAGAGATCAGAAGCTGTGTACTATATCAATGGAACTGAACCGCAGGAAACATGATGAGACCAGCAGGGACTTGGTTGTGATTGTGTACAGGGAGTTGAAGTCAAGAGGGCACATTGCAAAGGTAACCAAAACACCACATCAGATTACATGGCTGTTGAAGAACACACACTAACAAGCAGGGATAGAAAAGTTATTGTTCCCCTATACAAGGTTTAATAAGTCCATATCTGGACCACTGCACACAGATCTGGACTCCCAGATTCCATGGTGATGAAGTTGTGGAGAGGATCCAGAGGTGAGTGACAAAGATTGTGGGGTCCATGGAATGCTCCCTATGAGAGTAGATTGACAATCTTTAGGCTTAGAAAAAATTAGATGATAGATGGGAAAAAAAAGTACTGATATGATAAATGCATTTAAGTTATTAACACGTTCAAGTAAGGAAGTGTTTCTCATGCTTATCGTATCGACAGGATTTCCCATTACCGTTTGTGTGTTGTTTCCGCATCATGCCGCGAGCTGATCTGACGCAACGTTTTCACAGTGCATTAGTTGCAATCCTTTTGGGAGAAGTTTATTGCTGCTTTCTTGTATGCTACTCCTGTATCGGGCTGGAGGCAGCCTCCTCACTGACACAGTTTATGCAGCATATTTGTTGCAACTCTGTCAGTAGAATTTTATCTGAAGTTAGCATTTGTAATATGTCTCAATGACATTGAAAATTGCAAATGCATCCAAAGAAACGCTTATTTCATGTAATTGAAAATTTGGATAACTATTACAAATATTGTTTTTAGTTAGATACTGTGTTTGGCAGTACAACAGACGGTTTAGCTTGGGTCTATGCAGTATAATTTCTGTGGGAGGAGACATGTTTCATTAGGTAGTGCCATTTTTATTCCAGTTGTCTCTAAATGCACTATTTGTTGACAAATATATTACACAGACTGCAAATGTCTCTGTACCTTATTCAGTGAACAATAAAACTGCTTCTTTTTCTTGTGTCTGCAATATAGTGGCTGTTATTGATTTACATTTCTCAAACAAATCCCTTTCCATCAATTCATTAATTATGCCCATCATAAATGCAAATATAAAAGTCTAGTGTTTATGGGATCATGTATTCTTCACTCCATCCAACAGATATTTATAACACAAGCGCA
This sequence comes from Typopeltis vanoorti, assembly GCF_054136105.1. Lineage (NCBI taxonomy): Eukaryota > Metazoa > Arthropoda > Arachnida > Uropygi > Thelyphonidae > Typopeltis > Typopeltis vanoorti. Next base: position 46,981,946 of record NC_143564.1, on the reverse strand, counting down.
CATATGATATTACAGATGTAAATTATTCACAATCCCTTTTACAGTACTGAAAGTATTTTTATTCACGTGTATTCTTTCTCTTTCTTATATGTACTGTTCTTTACATCTTTTAGTAAATCAAGTATAGTGACTAATAATCAAATGTCATTCTCTTTAATTATTATTTTTAATATATTCTGAAAAGAACATTGCTTTTCACCTATTCCCCTTTCCTCAATGTAAGATTAGTTACAATCGAAGAAACCGCTATGAACAGTCCAATGACACACACACACAGAAATGAAATTGCCGTAAATTCGCTCTCTTCAGCAGATCGTTGGATTCACAGTGAGTGAGCTATGATCGCCCGACCTAAACGTTTTACAGGATTGAAAACTTTTTTCAGTATATTGCAAGGAGGGAGAGAACAAGGGGTCACCAGTTGGATAATTGTGTGGTTAGCAGGAGTGTTAGGATGAGGTTTTTGACTTGATGCATGGTGAATGAGTGGAATGGGTTGCCGGAGGTGGTTGTGGGTGCTTCATCAGTGAATGAGTTTGAGTATGAAAGGTATTATGTGAATAAATGGATCTCCCATGATCAGTCTTCTGACTCCATGGAGATACCTGTATAATAATAATAATCTGTGATTATGTATATTTATTTTTAATATAACATACATATATTTGGTTTAATCCTTTATCCAAATGTAAGCAAACAAAGTTTGCTCCTGAAATATTTTCAGGACTGGGGCAACTCATGCCAAAGATGGTGTAACTTCTCATCACTTGCCTTAGTATCCCATAATTCAAAGCACATCTCCTTGTGGACATGTATAATGCTATGCATTAAGGGAAGGGTCACTACCCAGACCGGTTTCAACTTTTATTGAGGTCTCATAAGTGAGAGCCAGATCCAGAGGTGGTGATACTAAGGTGGAAGTAATGGAGAAGTCATATTTCCATATACTAGTTGCCAAAAGGTGTCACACCTTATTATTAAAATTCTCTGGATTAGAGATAAGTTGATGGAAGTTTTTTCACTTGGCTATGCTACCAATTATATATTGGGTTTAATCCTTTATCCCAGTGTAAGCAAACAAAGTTTGTGCCTGATGAGACCTCAATAAAAGTCGAAACTGGTCTGGGTAGTGACTCTTCATGTAATGCATAGCATTGATCATTCAGTAAACAACTTATGAACATAAGCAATAGAAAAGATTTGTAGTTATTCCCTGAAGAAATTGACCATATGTGATCATTCACACCATGTCTTAAACTTTTACATTGATTGAAAATATCATGGCTCTCTTGTGACCTTGCATGGTTTTATTTATTGGAATTAAACCAAGTAAGTATGGGAGATAGAGCTTATGATGATAAAGGTGGTATGTCTTTCTAATTAATTACATGTACTCTGAAAATTAGTTGAAAACCTTCATTGGAAAACATCTCATTGTATTACCAATATGTGTTCTGAAAAGGTTTATTGTATTCAGGATCTTTCTAAGTGAAGGTTAACAGTAGATCGCAACACCTCAACCTATTGTGAAGTTTTAAGGTATGAAGGGAAGTTGATGTTGTCTTTCTCCTAATGTTAAGTCTACTCACTATTAAATTATAAAATACTTAATTTTAGGTATCCATTGACCAATATTTTTAATAAAAAAAAAAAAGCAATCATTGTACAAGTCTCCACTTCACCTGAAAAGTCACAATCTGTGAAGCTCCTTTGTAGTTAAATCCATCTTCATATAACCATGTGATTGGAGTAAAACTCTCATAGTACCCATATATAAAAAGGGAAATAAAACAATGTGAGAATTACAGAGGTACTTCCTACTGAGTGTTCTTGGTAAGATTTATGCAAGTATAATTGAGAACAAGTTGAGAAGAATTGTGAAAAGAAAAGTTTGGTGAAGAACAAGCTCTATTCAGGCCAAATAGAGGCTGTCAGGATCAGATCTTCACATTGCGACAGATGGTTGAGAAGTCATGGGAATATAACAAAGATCTGTATTTAAGTTGTCGATCTGGAAAAGGCATATGACAAGGTGCAAAGAGAGAAGCTATTCAACACGCTACAGTTATATGGTATCAATGGGGAATTATATCAAGCAATACTTTGTCTTTATTTGAGTTGTAAGTCAGCAGTTAGAACTGAAGGAAGTACAGGAAGATGGTTTAGTGTTAAATCTGGTGTGAGACAAGGATGTACATTATCCCCTCTGTTATTCATTATCTATATGGATCACATTATGAAGGAAAGTGGTATTAAACATGACATCAAAATTGGAGATGTTAATGTCAGCTCTTTGCTTTATGGAGACGATGTTATACTTCTAAATAAATCCGCTACAAGTCTGCAAGATTCCCTGACTAAATTGAATAACTGTTGTAACAGATATGGTATGAAGGTCAGCAATAAAAAGACAAAGACAATGAAAATAGGCAGAATCATTGAAAATGTCAACTGTGTTGTGAATGGAGAACCTGTGGAACAAGTAAAACATTTCAGCTATTTAGGCACGATTTTTGCTGAAGATGGTAAATTAAATATGGAAATAGACAACAGAATCAACAAAGCTGGTATGGTGAGAAGTCAATTGAATAAATTCATATGGAATAAGAGAGAAATTAGTCGGAACACTAAATTAGCTGTATAAAAACAGTGTTGAAACCAGTTTTAACTTATGGATCTGAGAGCTGGGTCAGAAGTAAAACACTTGACCAAAGACTAGAGACTGCAGATATGAGAGTCCTGAGAAAGATTAGAGGCGTGAACAGATTGCATCAATGGCAATATCATATTGAAAACGAGGATATTAGGAAAGAACTTGACATTGTCGGCATCCAGGAATGGTTAGCAGAGCTAATCTCAGGTGGTATGGTCACTTAAACAGAATGGGAGAGGAAAGATTAGCAATACAAGTGTTCTCTGCCAGGTTGGCAGGAAAACGACCCAGAGGACGACCAAGATATAGGTGAATTGATATGGTACAATGTGCCTTAGACGATAGAAATATAAGATCTGATAATGATAGTATTGGAGTCTTGACAAGTAACAGACTGATTTGGAGGAAAATTGTAGACAGGAAGTTAGTAATGATGTTAATTTTTCATGTAGTACTATCATATCCTGTACACCCCTTGAGGGTACATGTCAGGAATTTGATGATGATGAGTGTTCGGATTTTTTTTTTTTTCCAGTTGACTGACTCTAAACAAATTATCCATGATTGCTTCATTGATCAAGAAATATGTATTTACAGTATTCATTTAATTTAGCATTCTTTCTTCATGTAAAGTTGACTTAAGTTTTTTTTTTTTTTTTTTTGTTAAATATTAGGCAAATAAATTGCTACCTCCAGATTGTAGTTATCATTGTAACTGTTTACCAACATTAATAACTTCAGCTGTGTCTCTTGAAAGGCCTCTTCATCAAAGAAAGTGAGTATTCGATGTCTGAAATGTTTAAATTTATGCACTAAAAATCTCATAAACTTTATCTTGTTTTTATGATTTCTTTCTTTCTCTCTCTCTCTTTCCCCCTCCTCTTTTTTTTTTTTTAGCATTAGTGAAGTAAAATATAATTATAAATTAATATTCAGTTTAGGTTTAGCATGTAGTTTTGATTTAAATGTTAAATTCTTGTAACTGTTCATTACTGTGGTTTAATCATTATTAATATCATGATGTCACGAGAAAATTGAGAAGCTCCAAAGTAAATCATCATAAGGAAATTTTGCAACATGAATCTGTTCCTATCCACTTAATGGAGGTGTCCCTTGCTTAACGCGAGATTTGATTAAAGCAGCAAAATTAATTGTGACAAGCTCTTTATATACGCGGCAAGAGTTTTAATTAACGCACCTTTAAATACCGGGTCTGGGTGACCATCAAGGATCCCGAAGAGATATGCTTGGCCCCGTTATGAAATCTGAGAAGGATTGGGGCGTCGTGCTGTCTTTAATGTGGAGTTTGTTGCCCACCTTGGCATACCTGTGTGCCCATTACAGGGAATTAAGACCAAACGATGTCTTGTTGGGAATAGGTGAGAGTGCCCTAAAGACTCTCACTGTTCCCGTATGCACATACACCGTAGGGAGCTTCTTTCTAACTCACAGTTATTAGGTTTCTCGGTGAATTGCAGATCGTGGGGTCTCGCTGAGTCGATATGGCTAATAATGAATTATTCTGATTGAAGAATATAATATTATTATTTGAAGATCCCTGTTAGGAATGGGAGAGAATCTAGTTCTTAGATGTAAGATACTTTAAGGTAGAATTAAGTTAGTCTATAAGCTAGTTTGTAAGTTGGGAACAAGAAATCATGTTCTTGGTCATGATTGCAATAACAGAATTGAATAATGCTGCACCATTCAGGTGTGACGTGTGGGCACCAAATCGTCCGCAGAGGACCTGGGTACTGGTCTGGGTGTTGTTTTTAGAAGAGCAGCCACCATACTGCGATCTATTGAGACTTATCCTCTGATGACTAGTCATTGCGATAGTAATCCTGCTCAGTACGAGAGGAACCACAGGTTCGAAAACTTGGTGCATGTACTTGGTCGTGTGACCAGTGGTGCAAAGCTATCATCTGTGGGATTATGACTGAACGCCTCTAAGTCAGAATCCCGTCTAGCCACTGCAATGATACCATTCGTGCCTCGTGAGTTAAAAGGCAGCGCTATTCAGAGTTGCTTTTGTACTGTTACGGTGCAATCGCTCTGGCGATGAGGCCACTAGAATGGAAGCATCAAGGCAGCCATTGAGACTATGCGACAACTGCTTCCTACGCCGCACCATTCAGGTGTGACGTGCAGGCGCCAAATCATCTGCAGACGACCTAGGTACTGGTCTGGGTGTTGTGCTTAGAAGAGCAGCCACCATACTTCAATCTATTGAGACTCATCCTCTGATGCAAAAGCATGCGAACCTCATAACTGAAGTGCTATAATGGTTGAAATGGAGGATCTGTTGATTATTTGGCTGGAAGACTGCAATCAAAATAGAATTCCAATTAGTGCCTATAATATCACAGCCAAAGCTCTAAACCTCTTTTCAAGACTTAAAGAGACTAAATATAAAGAAGACAATTCAAAATTCGCAGCTAGCAAACGCTGGCTTCAAAATTTTAAATCTAGGACTGGACTAATGAATGTGAAAATAACGTGAAGCTGCAAGTGCTGATGAAGATGCTGCATCTACATTTCCTGCTAAGCTGCAGAAAATTACCGAAGAAAATGATTATGATTACTACCAAATTTTCAATGTAGATGAAACTGGCCTCTATTGGAAAAAAATGTCACCTAGAACTTTTAATCAAAAAAAGAAGCAACACAGCCTGCCTATAAAGTATCAAAGGATCGCTTAACTGTTATGCTTGGAGGGAAGCTAATGGAGATTTTAAATTGAAGTCGTTGCTTGTCTATTGAACTCAGAACCCAAGAGCTTTAAAAGGATGCAACAAGAACTCTTTACCTGTAATTTGATGGGTGAATCAGAAGGCTTGGGTTACTCAAAGTCTATTCGAAGATTGGTTTAAGTCTTATTTTTGTCCGGCAGTTGAAGTTTATTGGAAGAGAAATAACTTAGCTTTCAAAGCTCTTTTGCTTTTAGATAATTTACCTGGTCATCCAAATTCTTTAATGAACTGTGCGAGAATGTGAAAGTTTTGTTTTTTCCACCAAATATGATATCGTTGCTACAACCCATGGGTGTCATTGCAACTTTCAAAGCCTATTTTCTTAAAAAGACATTCTCAAAGGCAGCAGAAACAACAGCGGGAGGAAATGCGATTACACTCCAAGAATATTGGAAAAATTTTAACATTAAACACGCAACAATGTTCTTCAGTGAACAGTGACAATGATCTTCTTGAAATTGAACAACAATATGCATATGAAGACAACGAACAAATGGAATGTGTAGATGAGGTTCTAAAGGAGATAACAATCAAAGAACTGAATGGAATATTTTGCAGTTTAGTATCACTTAAGCAGCAAGTAATAGATATGGATAAAGATGTTAATCGAAGAATGCGTGTTTGCTGAGATCAAGAGTGTCATTTTGCTTGTTATTGTAGAATTTATGCTGATAAGAAAAAAAAAAACTAAAACTGTTCTAACAACTCTTGATAACTTTTTTTGATAAAAAAAATTGCAGTAACCAATGTAGGTACAAGCATTTATCAAACATTTACTTTGCATTCCTTTTTTATCTTCCCTAAAAGAGTACCATATAAAATGAATTATTAATACAGTAATAGATCATGGACGAATTGTAATTTTACCATTAATTTTTGATAATGCAATATTGATATATACAGTAACATCGAGGGATTAATTAATCATGTTAATCAATGGATACCTGTATATGGCTTTCCTAATATTTAAGTAACTTTTATGTTGTTAATTAAGTTATTAATTTAACTTTAGAGTATTTAAGTATTGCAATATTATTAGCGAATTGCGATTTTAGTTTAGAGTATTGAGTATTACAATATTATTAGCGAATTGTGATCTTTGTAACTCTCAGAGAGGGAACCATTATGTATCTTTCAAAGTTTTGTTGTAGTCGATTGTAATCATATATGAAAAGACCAGTGGTCAGACAGAAATTATGACCTTTAAAAATTTGGTCTCCTGTTAGTGTGATCATAGATAACCCATTATCTGCATTTCTTAATTAAGACCTCTATAAGATGACCATCTCTTAAATTACTCTCAAGGCCTGATCACACCTTCCTGAGTTTCAAGTAGTTGGTTATATTCTGCTAACCTAGTATATTTAAAGATTATTTTCATTCACATTAATAATAGTAGGATTACTTAGTAACATCCTACAATTAATTGGGTGAATTTGTGAATGAAATGTTGCAATGCTGTAAATGGTCGGAGTTTGTCCATACAGTAACGCGGTTAATTAATCCCTAGATGTTACCACGTTAATACAATCTAATAATCAATGGTAAAAATTACAATTCGTCCATGATCGATTATTGTATTAATAATTCATAGGAGGCTGCTTAGGAGGAATGATGTCATCATGCTCATGCCACAAGGCTTGCATGTTTTGCGTGGTAAATGTAACCCTGCATAGCTCGCGGTGGTAAAAATTGCAGCATAGGTCGCAGTATATCTGAGAGATACATTCATTACTAGTGTGTGCTAAAATGCAATAAAACATAAAGAAAAAACACTGCAAATACATGATGGTATAAATTAAGTGGATATCAAATCCAACATTATTTCATAGCCGAATATAGAAACTAAATGATTTTAGTGCCGAACATATAGAAACTAAAAGTATGGGCGGATGCAAGCATAATCAACCTTATGGGCAACTCGTAGTAAACGTGGAGTAAGCTCCACATCACTTTCCTTAGTATTTTCCATAATGTAAAGCACATCTCCTAGAGGACATGTGTGATAAATAAGCCTTTGGCTCTCAATTTTAGTAATACATGATGGTTTATTTATTTTCAGTTATAATCTAGAAATTATTGAACAAAGAATAAAAAACAACTAAACCATACTATACTGACATCGGAGGTCGCGGTATCTCTCAGATACAATTTTATTGTCAAATATCACAAACCTTTACATAACATGTGTTAAACCAAGCTGACTGCAAAACTGTGCAGAATATCAATCGTAACATATGCTACTCATGACCTCCAAGCTATACACAGAATAGTGTAAGAATATTTATATTAAACATTTTGCATGTATCTGTCAGATCATATGTGAGCTCCGCAGGGTTAAAGGTGCATTAATCAAAACTCTTGCCGTGTATATCAAGGGATTGCCGCAATTAATTTCGGTGCGTTAATCAAATCCGGCGTTAAGCAAGGGATACCTGTATTGTATAATATGTCTATTGTGTCTTTGTAAATGTATTATATATATATATATATATATATATATATATATATATATATATATATATATATATATATATGTATGTTATGTATAATTTATATTGTTTGTATGTTGTTGTTGATTGTTGACTGCGCTTTTGCACTACCCTGGGTTTTACTGCACCTTAACTTATATCATTTCTACGCAGATAGGAGACATTACCTGCTTACCAGTTAATCCTAAAAAGTCTAATTTATACTTCCCCCCCCTTATGTTAAATAGACCTCAAGTTGTCAGTCTATTTAATATATGAAGTTCACCAACTCTCGCACAAATCAATCGGAAAAAATCTTTTTTTTTCAACTGTGCCATTCTGAGTGATTTTACATAGTTTGAGAGTTTCAAAGTGAGAATAACAGGAAATTTTAACTATACACAAATTTACCTTAATGCAAGTCATGGCTAACCAAAATTTAATACGCATGCAGTTTTTTTTTTTTGAAGATAGTGTATTGAGAACAGGAATCAAACCTTGGAAATTCAATGGAAAGCTCTGAAGAAACATTGATTCAGCCAGAGAGGCATGTAGTGAGGTTTTCTGCAAGGATAGAAAAATCAGAACTCCATGGTGGACACAGGAAGTTAAAGAGGCAGTGAAGGAAAAGAAGAAAGCATATAAAAAGTTCCTGGCAAATAAGTCAGCTTATGCTCTTAGAGAATACAGAGACAAATGTAAGAAAGCTAAACACTGTCTAAAACTAGCTAAACAAAAGTCATGGGAAGACTTTGGTAAGAACATAGAATATAAATATCAAGAAGGTGGCAAGATATTCTGGAAGTTATTAAAGAAGCTCAGAAATGGAGGAAAGAGTGCTGTAAAAGGAATTAGAGACGATAAAGGTGATATGAAAACTGGCAAAAAAGGTATCCTTGAAGTATCGAGTAATTATTTTGAAAAATTGCTAAATGAAACAAGCAGTGATGAAATCACAGTGGTAAAATACACTGACTAGGCATTCAGGCAGGAATACATATCCATACTTGAAGTAGAAAAAGCCATGGAAAGGCAGTAGGAGTAATGATATTCGACCAGAAATGCTCAAGTATGGAAATATAAAAGTCTTAGAGTGGCTGCACTGCATAGTTCAGAGGTATGAATTCCAAATGATTATAGTAGAGCTCTCATAGTACCCATATATAAAAAGGGAAATAAAACTGAATGTGAGAATTACAGAAGTACTTCCCTACTGAGTGTTCCTGGTAAGATTTATGCAAGTATAATTGAGAACCAGTTGAGAAGAATTGTGGAAGAAAAGTTTGGTGAAGAACAAGCTCTATTCAGGCCAAATAGAGGCTGTCAGGATCAGATCTTCACGTTGTGACAGATGGCTGAGAAGTCATGGGAATATAACAAAGATCTGTCTAACAGATAAGCTTAGGTGTTGATGGTTATTCATGACTTATTTTTCACGGTATTAACAACACCACAAACACTTTTAACAACCAAGATTTTTTATTAACGCTTATATTTCGCTGATTTTCAACTCAGCATCATCAGAGCACAACACACAAGTAAACGCGACAGTGAGTGAGTGAAACAATATAATTGCAAAAAACCAAAGATCTAAAGTCCTATTTTTTGGAGCCCTCTAACGAGGAAAAAAAAAAAAAAAAAAAAAAAAAAACAGCAGTTATCCAGGAGTTTTTCTTAGGATAACCGTCTCCCAAATTTTTGGCAAATTAATGCAACCATATTTGTTAAGGTTGGGAGAATTCTTCAAAGCCATTGCTGACTCAAAAAATAATCTTTCAGATATATAACGACTCCTAAATAGCACATTCATTTTCCTCCATCTAATCCTGTGTGAAGGAGTGTCCAAAGCGTGGTCTGGCAGTCCTGACTTGCCATAGTAATAGTAGCGAATGTATCTTTCATGTTCTTCCATGCGGATGTTCACTGATCTTCCTGTTTGCCCATAATAGGCCAAATCACAGTCACACGGAACATCATATACTCCTGGGTGTGCTAAAGGGTGAAGTTTCTCCTTAGGTGAGCGGATCAGAGTTGCCAGCTTGACATGAGGTTTGAAAGTGGTGCAAAGGCCATGTTTCAACAATACTTTGGCTATCTTTTCCGATGTACCTCTGATATAGGGAATAGAAATGGTCATGTTGTATTCTTGTGTATTCGGGGAGGGCAGAGTAATGGGCCTATGTAGTATTTTATCTATTTTGTAGGGATTGTAGCCGTTGGCTAAGAATATATGGCGCAGGTATTGGAGTTCAGTGGTCAGAGCTGTATCGTTAGAACAAATGGCTCTGGCTCTGTGTGTAAGTGTTTTTAAAATGCTGTACTGTTGGACTGGATGATGATGCGATTGTTTATGTCCCTACAAAATAGATAAAATACTACATAGGCCCATTACTCTGCCCTCACCGAATACACAAGAATACAACATGATCATTTCTATTCCCTATATCAGAGGTACATTTTGATTATGTTGTTTATTATTTTAACGGTATAATAGAACACAGAAACTAAGTAAATAATTAATTTATTAACTTGATGCTGATATTTCGCTGGTATTATAACCAGCATCTTCAGAGCACAAAAACACTGTTTGTCACAATATGCGAGACTAAAACAACATGGTGTACTTAAACAAAATTGTAGCAGCAACACAAGACTAAAGTCCTGATTTTGGCACCCTCTATCTGAAAAAAAAAAAAAAAAAAAAAAACTATCATATATTACTAGAGTCCTAGAAAAGTGCTAGTTTTTTCTTAATATGACTGCCTCCCAGATCTTCGGCAAGTTAATACAGCCATATTTGTTGAGATTTGGAGTGTGTTTTAGGGCTTCTGTCGCCTCTAAGAACAATCTCTCTGATTTATATGGGTTTCTGTGTAGTACTTTTGTGTTTTTCCAGTTGATCCTGTGTGCAGGGGTATCCAGAGCATGGTCTGCTAGGCCCGACTTCCCATAATGATAATTCCGGACGTATCGTTTATGTTTGCTGATGCGGATATTCACAGTTCTTCCTGTTTGACCGTAGTAGGCTTGATTGCATGAGCAGGGTACTTGGTAGACTCCTGGATGTGATAAAGGAGGAATGCTGTCCTTGGGTGAGCGGATGAGGGTGGCTAATTTGCTACATGGTCTGAATGTAGTGCGTAGTTTATGTTTATTGAGAATTCTTGAGATCTTTTCAGATGTGCCTTTAATGTAAGGGATGGTGACTGTTTTGTTGTAGTTCTCTGTGGTGGATGGTGGGAGGGGTTTCTTAGGAGTGTTTAGTATTTTGTTTATTTTATGTGGATTGTAGCCGTTGGCCAAGAAGGTGTGGCGTAAGTGAGTCAGTTCAGCAGTAAGAGCCTTGTCATTGGAACAGATTGCTCTCACTCTATGGGTTAGCGTTTTTAATATGCCATATTGTTGAGAAGGATGATGGTGATTGTTTGTGTAAGTATCTGCCTGTATGTGTGGGTTTTCTAAAAACTGAAAATGATAAGGAACCATCTGGGAGACGTGTGATGAGTGTATCCAGGAAGGGCAGACAGTTGTTGGCTTCCAGTTCCATAGTAAAGTCGATTTTTGGATGTTGGCTATTTAGTAATATATGATAGTTTTTTTTTGTTTGTTTTTTTTCAGATAGAGGGTGCCAAAATCAGGACTTTAATCTTTGTGTTGCTGCTACAATTTTGTTTAAGTACACCATGTTGTTTTAGTCTCGCGTATTGTGACAAACAGTGTTTTTGTGCTCTGAAGATGCTGGTTATAATACCAGCGAAATATCAGCATCAAGTTAATAAATTAATTATTTACTTAGTTTCTGTGTTCTATTATACCGTTAAAATAATAAACAACATTTTGATTATGTTGAATTCTTTTTTAGCTATTGCGTCGGTGATGTTATCTAGGATCTCCCATAGTTCTGTATTCAGAATATTATATAGTGATTCACGTAGTGCATTGATGGTTGAATTTGATTTCGCTAATTCCAGACGAGTGGCGTTAACCTGTTCACGTAATAGCACTACACTCACTTGTTTGTAAATACGTTGGGCTTTGGCTAAGTGGAACTTGTTTTTGATTTTAACACAGTTCGATATTAAATTGGTGTCTCGGCACCTCTTTAAGAAGGCTAACCTGTTCAGTTCAGTTCAGTTGCCGTGCCAATTTTAACTTCCACTTACCATATTGTCGTGTCTTACGTACGATATCGTCTCCATGAAGAATCCTTAAATGCGCTATCCTTATGGATAGCGCATTTAAGTAGCTAACATCCAAAAATCCACTTTACAATGGAACTAGAAGTTAATAACTGTCTGCCCTTCCTGGATACTCGTATCACACGTCTTCCAGATGGTTCCTTATCATTTTCAGTTTTTAGAAAACCCATACATACAGGGAGATATTTGTACAAACAATCACACCATCACCCTTCTCAACAATATGGCATTTTAAAAATGCTAACCCACAGAGCGAGAGCAATCTGTTCCAGTGACAATGCTCTTGCTGCTTAACTGGCTCACTTATGTCACACCTTCTTGACCAATGGCTATAATACCCATAAGATAAACAAAATACTAAATGCCCCTAAGAAACCCCTCCCACTATCCACCACAGACAACTACAACAAAACAGTTACCATCCCATACATTAAAGGCACATCCGAAAAGATTGCAAGAATTTTTAATAAACATGAACTACGCACCACATTCAGACCGTGTGGCAAATTAGCAACCCTTATCCGCTCACCCAAGGACAGCATTCCCCCTCTATCACATCCAGGAGTCTACGAAGTACCCTGCTCATGTAATCAAGCCTACTATGGTCAAACAGGAAGAACTGTGAACATCCGCATCAGCAAATACAAAAGATACGTCCGGCATTATCGCTATGGCAATTCGGGCCTAGCAGACCATGCTCTGGATACCCCTGGAAGAACAGAAAAGTACTGCACAGAAGCTCTTACAAGTCAGAGAGATTGTTCTTTGAGGCAACAGAAGCCCTGAAACACACACACACCAAATCTCAACAAATATGGCTGTATAAATTTGCCTAAAATTTGGGAGACAGTCATCTTAAGAAAAAACTAGTACCGGTTCTTTCTCTGTTTAGGACTCTAGTTTTATGTGATAACTGCAATTTTTTTTTTTTTTTTATTTATTTATTTATTTATTTTAGTTTTTATTTTTTCCAGATAGAGGGTGCCAAAATCAGGAATCTAGTCTTTGTGTTGCTGCTACAATTTTGTTTAACTAGTCCATTGATTACACCATGTTGTTATAGTCTCGCGTATTGTGACAAACTGTGTTTTGTGCTCTGAAGATGCTGGTTATATCACCAGCGAAATATCAGCAATAAGTTAATAAATTAATTATTTACTTATTTTTCTGTGTTCTAATATATACCGTTAAGAAATAACATGTACGATGAACACATAAGTCTCTCCACTCATTTGGAGATGTTAATGTCAGCTATTTGCTTTATGCAGCTGATGTTTTACTTCTGAATAAATCCATTACAAGTCTGCAAGATTACCTGACTAAATTGAATAACTGTCATAATAGATATGGTGTGAAGGTCAGCAATAACAAGACAAAGAGAATGAAAATAGGCATAAGCATTGAAAATATCAAGTATATTTTGAATGGAGAACCTATAGAACAAGTAAAACATTTCGGCTACTTAGGCAAGGTTTTTAGTGAAGATGATAAATTAAATATGGAAATAGACAACAGAATCAATTTTGGTAGGAAATCAATTGAATAAATTTATATGCAATAAGAGAGAAATTAGTCAAAACACAAAATTTGCTGTATACATGACAGTATTCAAACCAATTTTAAGTCATGGATCTGAGAGCTGGGTTAGAAGTAAAACACTTGACTAGAGACTGCAGATATAAGAGTCCTGAGAAAGATTAGGGACATGAACTGATAGCATCAATGGTAATATCGTATTAAAAACGAGGATATTAGGAAAGAACTTGACATTGTCAGCATCCAGGAATGTGTTAGCAGAGCTAATCTCAGGTGGTATGGTCACTTAAACAGAATGGGAGAGGAAAGATTAGCAAAACAAATGTTCTCTGCCAGGTTGGCAGGAAAAAGACCCAGAGGAAGACCAAGATATAGGTGGATATACATGAATTTTAATATGATGATGGTGCATTAGCTAGTGAACACAGCAAGGTAGTTACAAAACAAAACATTTTATTTTAAGCAAAAAAAAAAAGTACAGTGGGACCTCAGTTGTTGAACGACTCTCATCTTGAACAAATCGGTTCCCGAACATATATTTTCCGAGCGAAAAACGCACCGGTTTCCTAACAAAATCTCGGTTCCCGAACTGGCACACCGGCAACCACGTACATTCTTGAATTTGCAGTGTCTTTTCTTGATTTCCTTTGTATTTTGTGTTTTTTTTTTTTTTTTTTTTTATAAATTATTATTAAATAAACCACCATGGGGCTGAAGAAGGATAGTGATAGCAGCAAAGCGAAAAGAAAAGTGGTTAGGACCACAATAGTGGTGAAAAAAGGAATCGTATTCAAACATGAAAATGGCGTTTTCGTGTCTCGGATGTTGGTATGCAATTTGTTGTGGCGAAATCAATGATCTGTACAATACTCAAAAATAAAGAGGCGATCAATTTTCGACTGTATTTTATCTATTTATTTTGTTTTTTCGTTTTGTGTAAGATTCTATGCATTTTCATTGTTTTTGTATACGAAGCAATCATCTGGGGTTCGGGAACAGATTAATCCATTTTACATTAATTCTTATGGGAAAATGGTTTCAGTTTTCAAACAAATCGGTTTCCGAACAGCCTTTAGGAATGAATTATGTTCAACAACCGGGGTTCCACTGTACAATACACATACACATAGGAGAAGTAATCACTATAAGCCCTTTCACCTACTAGGAAGGCAATATTCACATTCAAGCTCTCAATACACTCATTGCTTAGTTACGTCAATTTACAATACCAACTAACTTGACTTAAACAAATAGTAGCTCCCTATATCACGACTAAGCACATATTCATTCATTAAACTGACAAGTTAACATTTAAACTTTCCTTAAAGACATTGACTTAATTACTGCTTAGTTACATATAATTCCCAATAAGCACACACTCAATATCGATTTGTAAGCCCTTGACATTAACAGGAAAGGTGCTTACTTACATAAACCCTTGCATAGACAGTTAGCACAACCTTTAGTTGTATCCGTTCGACATTGCATCCTGTTCCTGGGTAATTATAGCTGCTTGGGCGATTCTGGCGGTCCTGCCTGATACAGAAGTTTCTGGGAAAACGTTTGTTGGAATATCCATCAGGAACTTGCTGTGGAATTGCCATAGTCGCCACAAAATCTGCAGGTACCTTTGCTCTAGTAGCGTGATCTTGCTTCCTCGGAACCATCGTCAGGAAATACGCCTCTCCTAGATCCGCATTGAAAGCATGTCCTTGGGACCAGACAGCACTGGGAACCTTCTATCTGGAGACAAAAATCAAAAAGCCTTTCTGGTTTGTCTCAGTCCTCTCTCTTCTTTACGAAGTATTTCTCAGGATGAGCTGCAAGTGTGATGACATCATTCTTGTTCCCTCCGTTCTTGGTGCCTTTTTTTAACATTGCATGGCCTTGCGATCTCTTGTTGTGTTTGTCCATGCAAGAGTTTATGTATGTTTATCCGATTTTGCATGATTTTCCGAATATTTTGAATTTTAGAAAATTATATTGTACTTAAACGAATAAATAATTCTTCTGTAAAATCGGATACAAAAAAATTAACAAAATTTAATTATGCGAGAGATTTTACAGTACATTATTTCTTTGATTCAAATTCGTATTTTTTCCCAATCAGTTTGTGCAATAGATTATGAACACACACACACATATATACACACATACACAAAGCCTACAAGGACATGATGGTCACCGCTGGTAAATAGTTCCAAGGAATAAATTTTTCTACTATCCTGACTTCTTAACAGGGAAATTGAAGGTTCTTAAAAATGGACAGCACAAATAATTTTTGTGTATATTTTTAATAATTATCATGTTTTATTTTTTTATTTTGTTTCTAAAATTTAAAAAAAAATATATGAAGTTTTTAATTCCCTTTTATTTAAAAAACACTTTAGTGATACACAAAAGTTAGCAGATTTCAGTTTTGCTCATCCAAATTTAGAAAAACAATATTTATATATTTCTTCTTCCAGTAATAGGCCTAGTGGCCTGTTACAGACTGTTCTCATCTTTTCAAAGGCTGTCCCCTATTCCTTCTCCCTTGAGGTCAATATCTCTGTATCTCTCTGACTCTCTCTGGGAGTCTTCCTTCACTTATTTTTTATTTTTGTCTCCAACTCACTCTATAAAGATCGATATGTAGTCTAAAACAGATATCACCTAAAGTTCCTTTAAGATATTGCTATTTCTTTTGAAGTGTAGTCTATTATATCCAGCTGTTTTGCCCAAGAATCTCATTTCAGAGCTTATCAGTCTTTTTCTATCTGCTTGGGTTATGGTCCAGGCTTTTTTAGAATTATGTTAGGATCGGTCTTGTTATTGAGTTATAGGTTCTTATTCTTGTTTTTTTGTTTATTAAATTTGGATTGAATATCTGACTGATAGTTTTTGTTATTCCTATGTAATTGGTTATTTTATGTTGCAGGTCTTTCTCTCTTTCATAAGATAAGTGGTAGCCTAGATATTTGAACGTATTAACCTGTTCTATAATATCATCGTTGCTTCAAATTTTGCTTCTGATTGGATCTTGGCCTTTAAATGTCTTAACTGTCTTAACTTTGCTTTTGGAAGTGGAGATTTCCATATTGTATGTTTTTGCTATTTCATTTAATGGAAAGACTGCTCGCTGCAGTGAATCTTCATTATCTTCAGTCAGAACCTGATCATCGGCAAATAAAATTGCATTGATGTTGGTGTAATCATTTATGTGAATGCCAAAACTAGTAGTTTCCTTCATTATTAATATAGATATTAAAGAGCAGTGGCAATAGACTATATCCTTGTCAAATACCTGCATTTATGTTCTGTGATTCAGGTTTTTGTGCAGCTATCGTTATTTTAATTTGGTTATTTTTATATATATTGAAAATTGCTTTAATTATAACTGGTTAAGAATGTTGTTTTCCCTTAAAATTTCCAGTAGTTTATTATGATTGACTTCATCAAAATCTGTTTTATAATCAGTGAATAATATATGGGTCTCTGAATTGAATTTTCTTCTTTTTTCCATTAGGAGCTTGAGAGTGAAAAATGTGTCAGTTCAGGATCTGCCTTTACGGAAACCATTTTGTTCCTCTCCAAAAATATTTTCATAATATTCGGTTAATTTAGTCTTTAAGAGACTTAAATATATTTTATATCCAGTGTTTAAAAGGCTAATGTATCTATAGTTTTGACTTTCATTAATATTGCCTTTTTTGAAGATGGGGAAATCATAAGCATTTTGCCAGTTTTCTGGCAGTAATTGGACATTTAGGATCTTATTCATGAATTCTTATAGTTTGTATCTGAAGTTGTCTCCAGAGAATTTGAAAAGTTCCATATTGATACCATTTTCTCCTGGACTTCTATGGTTCTTGCATTGTTTAAGTGTTGACTCTAAATCTTCAAGGATAAAAGGAGTCTGTTGAATTATATGCAGATAATAGTTCTGAGAGTGGATTGCCATCAATTGTCCATAATTTTTTATAGTATTTAAGCCAGTCCTCCAAAGGTATGGTATTGATTTTGATTGATTCTCTAAGGTTACTATTTATGTGTCTTATAAATTTATATTTTTGTATTTGAGGTTTATCAGTATTGTTTTTTAATGGTATTGAAAATTTTCTATTGAACTCTGTCTTTTGTGTATTTCTCTTTTTGCTACTGCTCTTTTGTGTTTATATTCAACTTTGTCCTCTATTTTGTAGGCCTTCCTTTTTTCATCTATGATTTTCCTGATTTCTGGGTCCCAGTTATGAAGATCTTGGTTTCTTTTCTATCGTTTTTTGATTCCCAAGATTTCTCAGGCTGAATCTTCTGAAATATTGCAGAAATGATTCCATTGTTCATTATTAGATTCATCTGAGGGTAGTTGATATAATTTTTTATTTATTTTTTGCTGATATAGTTTTCTTTTATCAGTGTCAGCTGACTTTGAACCTAAGTTCTTGGTTGTCTAATGGATACTGATACTTTATCCCTCTTGACAGGGATTATTCTTAGATTATTGCAGATAGAGAAATCGATTAATCTTTGGCTGTTTCTGTTTTTTACTAATTCTCCAGAAGTTCTGACATGATTTTGTATTTTAATATTGCCTACATGAGCATTTAAATCACCCAAGAGTAATAACATGTCATTTTTGTTTATTTTCTCTGTTGTATTTTGTAGTTGGTTATAGAAGTCCAAACTTTCTTCTTCTCTCCCTTCCTCTGGAGTGTATAATCCGAGGACTGTGAGATATCTTCTATTAAGTTTCACTCTTAATTGTAATATTCTTTTGTTCCAATATTTATAGTTATTGATAATGTCTTTAAGGGTTTTGTGAATCATGACTGATACTCCTGCTTTTGCTCTCTTGTGCTCCACTATTGATATGTATGTAATTATGGTTTCTTGATTTTTCTTCTTTGTTTGCCAATATTGCAATTTTGATTTTCTTTTGATATAGAATTTCATCTATTTGGTTTTCTTTGTGAGATAAACTTCTTACATTCTAGGTAGCAAAATGAGCAATAATCTCTTTCCATTTGGCATCACCTTGATCCAGTCTAGGGTCATTTCCATTTTGGTTCCCTAGTGGTGAAGCTACTACCTTGAACCAGCTAGGCTTGCCCTTTTTTAGTAACTAGTGGAAAGCATAATGTGAGAGGAAGGAGTCATCCCCTTGCCCTCGAATTGCTTTAATAGCACTGGGGAGGGGGAGATTATTTACATACTTACTACCAAAATAAATAAATAAAAACAAACAAATAAATAAATAATAATTTATTGTGTATTGTTATTATTCCTAACAAAACAGACTTCTACAATTAAAAATCACCGTTTTTGTTCTTGGCAAAAGTATATAATCATATTCTGCAAAGAAAATATGATATATTCTAGGCATAAACTGTATCATTCTTAAAAGTTGATTTTGTCTTTCACAAAATATCTTATGTAGTAGACTCATTTTCTCAAAAATGAATCTGGAAGAGGAATTACTTAGAAATCTTTAATGCAATCTAACATTTGCAAGATCTTTGTGATGTGCAGTTAACTCCACTAGCAAATAATGTTAATTGTCTATAGTAGGAGTTAACATACTAATTGAACATGCTGTAACAGCTATTAAAAATGTGCAAGTGAATGTTCTACATACATATAACTGATAGTTCTGATCTCTTCATCAACACTGGAAACTAAAAATATTACTTTCGTTAAGCAAAATGACAGGTGAGTAAATACATAAACTTATATATGGTCAAATTGCCATAAGAAACGTATAAGATGAATATCCATCATTTTTTTTTTTTCCAGTTCTGACATATGACTCATCGTTTCTTCTGCCATTCCAGATGTCATTAATCCATGGTGCTAGATAGAAGGCTGTAACAGGATATAACATCCTTTATAAGAAAGCTGTTTTATTGAAGAGACACCATAAAACCCATCATATCATCATTCTGATGATCTTTGAATCATCAAAACGATGATTTAATGAATCTTATTCATAGACATGCTATGAATAAGATCATCGTTCTGATGATCTTATGCTATGAATAAGATCATCAGAACGATGATTTTATGCATAGCAGTATTTGATGTTCTACCTCATCTCTGTGATGAGATGTAAAAGATTTTGGTTCACATGAAAATGCATGAAAATCATCCTTCCACCTAGCAGCAAGAATGCTAGATGGGACTGCATATGACATATGCAGTCCCACCTGATCTCATGATTTAAACAAACATTGGACATTTATTAAATCTGCTATTTATTATTTTTTTATTTTATTTTATTTTATTTTTTGTCAAGTATGGTTTCACTGTGCAAGTTTCTGTAGTTCATCAGTCGTTTTGCCGATTGTGACTATAAAATTCAAGAAATTAATTACAAAAAATATTATAGTGTAGAATATCTAAAACTTGCATTTTTCGACAAGGAGGGAGGAACAGGGAAACACACGTGCACACAAAGAGAGAGAGACAGGTAAGTTGACCCTTGAAGAATGCAGGTTTGAACTGCGAAAATCCACTTATATGCGATTTTTTATGATTAAATATATTGGAAAATGTTTTGGAGATGTGTGACAATTTGAAAAAACTCTCAGACGAACTGCATAGCTTAGAAATATTGAAAAAATAAGATAAAGTTAGGTATGTCATGAATGTATAATTATATGTATAATGAATGTATAAATTAGATACTAGTCTATTTTATCATTTACTACCATAAATAATACACATCTATTATAAAAAGTTAAAATTTATCACATACACACAAAAACCCTTACAGACCATACACAGTTTACTTGCAGTCAAGAGAAATGTAAACATTTGTAAAGGTGCAGTATTAAATCATAACTGCATAAAATTAACTGTTATTAATCAATTAAATTAACTAGCATATTAATTCATTAATTGGTGCATTGGCTACCATAAAATAATCATATTGCTGCTGCTTTATTATCAATGAATGAATCGTTACACCTGTAAATAAATATGAATTTCTTTTTCATATTATCTTTTCATTTTTGATGTCTAGTGTTAGCAATACGTATAACATCTACATCATATAAGACAATGTCGATGTAGGTACTGACAGACATATGATTCTTCTTGTAAACAGATGACGTAAACGGTATCAATAAA
The DNA here is from genome assembly GCF_054136105.1 of Typopeltis vanoorti. Lineage (NCBI taxonomy): Eukaryota > Metazoa > Arthropoda > Arachnida > Uropygi > Thelyphonidae > Typopeltis > Typopeltis vanoorti. Next base: position 46,961,224 of record NC_143564.1, on the reverse strand, counting down.
TAAATACAGTACAGTACTGTAAATGTATTTTCACTTCCTTTTGATTTTCTATAATGACATTTTCTTTTCTCTAGCTTACTTTATTGTAAAAATATAGTATATACATACATATCATATAAAATGTGCTAATCACTGTTTATGTTATCAGTAAGGCTTCCAGTCAACAGTAGGCTATTAGTTATTAAGTTTTTGGGGAGTCAAAATATACATGGATTTTTGAATAGCACGGGAAGTTGGCGCCCCTAAGCCCCATGTTGTTCAAGGGTCAACTGTTATGTGTGTGTGTGTATCATCTTCTTTTCAGCCATTTTCTGTCCACTGCTGGACAAAGGCTTCTTCCAGTTCTTTCCACCTTTCTCTGTTCTTGGCAATGGTTGACCAATTTTTCCCAACAAAATTTGACAGTTCATCACTCCAATGATGATGTGTGTACACCATATAGTGCACCCCCCCTTCATGTCTCAAGTCACTATCCCCACATGAGGCCATCCATGCAACATTCTACCAGTGCAATTCTAGTTTCCCTGTCCCAACATGCTCACTTGCCCAGAAAACAACAGTCTTGCCAAATACCTGCACTCCTCTGTATTCAAATGCGATCCATCTCTTGCATACAACTCCCTTCTATCCTCAAATGTACTCCATGCATCCACATATTCCAGGTCCCCTTTCCTGCGCATTTCACTCTCATCTCATTCATCATTAGGGCCATTACTATTTAACTTGTATATTAATGATATTGGCGAAGATTTGGATGGAGATATTCAGTTGTTTGCAGATGATGCAAAGTTGGGACGAACCATAAAGAGTAGTGAAGATGTTGTGGCCTTGCAAGAAGACCTGAATAAATTGAGTGATTGGGCAAGCAAATGGGGATGTGAGTTCAATGTTGCAAAATGTAAGGTTTTAAAATTTGGAAAACAAAGATGGGATGCAGAATTTATGCTTGGTGAGAATATATTATTGGAAGTAGAGGAAATAAGAGATCTGGGAGTGATAGTGGATAAGGATCTAAAATTTAGGGGACACATCACCAAAATTGTGAAGACAACACAAAGACTTCTGGGAATGATGCGGAGGACACTGACGTGTAGAAGTAGGGAAATTCTTGTTCCATTGTATGAGGCTTTGATTAGGCCACACATGGACTATTGTGCCCAGATTTGGTCACCGGGTTTTCAGAAGGATGAAGAGATGTTGGAAAGGGTCCAAAGGCGACTGACTAAGGTAGTTTCTGACCTCTGGAATGTTGAGTATGAGGAAAGATTGAGAAGATGTAATTTGCAGAGTCTGGTGGAGAGAAGGAAGAGGGGAGATATGATAGAGACCTACATGTTAGTAAGGGGTTGTTATAAGATCAATGGTGGAGAAGTTCTACAGAGAATAGTGGGAGATCACGGGAGAACCAGATGTCATCCCTGGAAACTGTATAAAGAGGGTGTGAGTAGGGGAGTGAGAGGCAGGTTTTTTTCATGCAGAGTTGTGAATGATTGGAATGCCTTGCCTGAGAGTGTGGTGTCTGCAAGGAGTTTGAATGTGTTTAAGACCCGGTACGATGAGATGTGTGTGTGAGTGATAAAAGGACCTCCCAGATGAGTCTTTGACTCCATGAGGTCTTGTTTAATAATAATAATAATCATCATCATCACTACTCTTTTCCTTCACTCTGGAGGAGAAGACGTCCTCAGCCTAGTTTCCCTTCTTTTGGAATCCAGTTTGTTAGTATGGTGGTCCATTGCTCATCTTCTGGATAGATGTGTGGCCCATTTCCATTTTAGTCGCTTATAGTGAAGAATGATGTCAATGATGAGTCTGGCTTCTTATCCAGGTGTTTTGCTTCTTATCATTTAATTTGATGCCCAGCATCAACCTCTCCATTTTTCTTTGAGTTGTTGTTAGTTTATTTACTAGTGCTTTTGTTAGCGACCAAGTTTTACAACCATATGTGATGACTGGAAGTATACATTAGTTAACTGTCTTCCTTTTTAAACAGAGTGGGACATCATCATTTTGAAAAATGATTTTGAATTTTCTGAATGCATCCCAGGCAAGTTGAACTCTCCTATTTATTTTCTTTTGGAGTCCACAGTTTAGATCAATGAGATAACCTAAGTATGTATATGAAGAAACTCTTTCCAAGAAATTGTCTTCTATTATTATGTTTTTTGGTGTTACAAAATGATTAAACATAATTTTATTTTTTCTGTTTTGTTTTTTTTTTTTGAATTTTTATTTTTAGATCGACTTTTCTGCTTTCATGATATAGGTCTTCTATCATTATATTAAGGTCTGCAGTGTTTGCAAAAATTATGATATCATCTGCATATCTTAGGTGTGTTAAGTTTCTGTTATTAATTTTTATACCAACGTTAAATCTGCCACCTATATTTTTCAATTTTCATTAATTCTCATTACATTCATAAAAAATAGATTATGAAAAACAACAAAAGGAGTATTAAAGAGGAAAACATAATATAAATTACATACATAGACATTATTTGTATGAATATGCTTGTCCAAACTATTGAGAATCTAGTATTTCTTTTGTAACAATTTTAGCAGTGCTTCTTATGTAATCTTGCACTTTCTAAATTTTTTTTGTTTTGTTTATGCTGCTTTCCAGTGCCAATATGTAAATATCTTTATTCTTCTGCACTGTTGAAGAGGACAAAGAAAACTTTTTACACACACATCAATCTTTTTTTCTTTTTCCTTTGAACCATGAAAGAAATTCTTTTAGTAGACATGTTTCTGATGGAGGTGTTAGTTTTTAACTGATTTTATGGTCGTGGCAGTGTTTACATAAAGTAAGGGAGGAGGGTCCATGGCTAGAAACTGGTAGAGTAGTACGTAGGGCATGCATCTTTCCTTAATGCTGGATTAGGTTATAAACTGGTCCATAATCTGATACAGGTGATCATAAAGCTAAATTGCTCCTTTCATTATTCTCTATTCGAAGATATATCCAAACAGTTAACCAACACTCTCGTAACCAACACTCTCGAGTCCCCTCATCACATGCTGCATCAAGTAGTAATCTTTCAGTGGGTGTATAAATTCTATTTCCTACCTACCGTGCGATCTTTCTTTCTTCCCATGTATGTTTCCTTAGTTGAAGTTCTCCATAATAATTACTTGACCTGTGTCTTTCACCCCCCCCCTTCCTGGGCCTATAGCAGCAACCAACTGTATATGTTGTCTTATTGGCCTCAATCTCATACCAGACTGCTTCAAAAGAACAGGCCATCCCTCTCACCTATCTCCTATTCTTTTTAGCAGCAATTCATCTGCTGTCATCAGCAGTACCCCTCTCCTCATCCTATCCTCTCTGAAAGTACTAAATCCTTACCCTTCAAGTGCTATCCCTGTAACTACATCATCTCTGCTGTTAGCCAAGTCTCATGCCCATCCCTTTTAGGGAAATTACACTAATCAGTACCTCCTCTCTATTTTTCCTTATACTAGAAGTATCAGGAACAATATGGAGGTGAACAATAAGGATATTCCTCCATCCACCTTTACTACTTGAATTGACTACCCTATTCAACACTGTTGCTTGAGAGACTAGAATGTGCATTTGTTGGTCATTCTCACTTGGCTTATGGGTGATTTCACACGCTCATCTACATCCACCCTGAATGCTTGAATTTTCCTGAAGTTGCACTTCAGCACCCTGGATACCTAACACCACATCCATTTAAGTGCAGAAAATAATTCTTTCTTAAAAGAAGGAATTGTCATAACCCATGGAGATTTGATGCATAAACATTGCACCCACTACGGCAAGATTAAAATGATGTAGAGACAGCAACTTAATACCCAACTGCATTAAGTTAAAAAAGAAGTTTACTTCAGCTAAATCACTCTGTATTTATGTCCGTTTTGTAAAAAGCTTTGTTGAGAGAACAGATCCATGAGGCCTACAAAAACTTAGCAGTTACCTAAGCCAGCATTTTACAACAAAAATTAGAGCTATCCAGCTACATTAACCCTTTGACATACAAATTATTTTTAAAGTCGGAACAGATAAAACTTACGCGAACTTCGTGACGTCTGCCATACGTCAAAATTAATTTTGGTGCAATAAACAAAAGACGTGTCACAGACGTCTTTGTATGTTAAAGGGTTAATCCCAATATTTGGGATATTCTAGACAGAATTACAGATGACTTGGCTAAGTAAATGTTACTTAAGAACAAAGAAAAATTAATAGTGAAGTTTAAAGCATTAAAACATCAAGAAAGCAACAGACAATCCAGATGCTATATCCAGAGGAACAGGTAATTACAAACCAGCGATACAAGGAGCAGCTAATTAGCTACGAGCAAAGTCAGGAACAACCGACCACCGATGGACTATGGCCGAGTTATTAACAAATCCAGCTACAACCTTAACTTAAGGGAACTCGCACTTCTGGAAAAAGGCCTGAACTACGACACTGCACCAAGGTCAGTTAATAAATTAGATTTCATTTATCATATCGAAAGAGGTCTAAGATTCCCTCCCCTCCAATTTAGCCAAAAAATATGAATGGAAACATTATACATAATAAACTCTAACAAACAACTAAGTGCAACTTAACCAGAGCAGAAAAATTGGCTGTTAAATCCTTAAAAAATAAAGACATTGTGATTACAAAAGCAGATAAAGGGAATGCTACCGTTGTCCTCGATCAGACAGCATACCTAGAAAAAATGACCCATTTGGTATTCGACCACAACACATACCAAATGGTGAATTACAACCCTACAAACCTCATCAAAAAGAAAACAACAGAATTAATCAAATTAGTGATCATGTGGCCTGAAGAAACAACCAAAAAAATTAATACTGCGTTATACTGCACCCCAGAATTTATGGCCTACCAAAAATACACAAAACAAACACACCATTATGACCGATAGTTGAAGGAATCGACAGCCCTAATTATCATTTAGCCAAGAAATTAGCAGCCACACTCAAGGAGTTGGTAGGTCACCCCCCCCCCCCCTCCTAAAAAATAGACAACACTTCATAAACAAAATTAGAAACATCACACTCAACGACAAAGATTTATTAGTCAGCTTTGATGTAATTGCCCTTTTCACTAATGTCCCGATCAATGATACTATTCTTCTCTTACAGAACATATTTCTGCCCGACATCACGATCCTCTTTGCTCATGTACTCCGCTCCAGGTATTTGTGTGCCAAAATAATTTTTATACGGCCATGATCTCACCACTTTGCCTCCGATAGCTAACTTTTACATGGAAGACTTCAAGCAATGAGCTCTAGATTCGGCCAGCCTAAAGTCCAAAGTCTGGCTCAGATATGTTGATGATATTTTGACTATTTGACCCCACGACCGCAAAACACTAAATTCATTCCCAAGCCATCTGAACAAATGACACAAACATATCCAATTCACCATCAAAATAAAAAACAACTCTCTTCCTTTTCTAGATACATTCTTCACACGTCTTTCCTCAGGCTGTCTCTCCTTCACAGTCTGCCACAAACCTACATGCACACAGGCCAATACATACATTAAAATTCATACCACCACCCAACCCAAAAACTAGGATTAATCAGCACCCTCAAACACAGAGCCCTAACAGTTTGCTGCAATGAACAAGCTCTGAACCAAGAATTCAAAATTATAATTCAAACATTTGTAAAAAATGACTACAATAAAAAAAAACAGTTCAGAAGATCCTCCATAAAAATACCTAAAAGTAAAAAAGATTACAAGAATGCCATACCCTAGATTAGGTGTATTTCAGAAAAAATAGATAGAACACTACTTTAATACAATATTAAGACTACCCTCAAACCCCCGACAAAATCAAGAAATTTACTTAGCTCTTCCAAAGATTTCTTCCATACCTGGCCCACCCAGGAGTTTACAAAATTCAATGTACCTGTAACCTACCTTACATAGGAGAAACAGGACGACCATCCCAATCAGAAAAGATGAACACAAACAACACATTAAATACCTCCACTATGTAAAACAGACCTATCAGACCATGCACTCCAAACAAGCCACAGAATTGACTGAAAAGGCACCAAGAGTCCCTACACTGCACCAAAACATAGTTTGAGAGAAATTTCAAAGAAGCTTGTGAAATGCTGAAACATTATCCAAATCTGACAAAAATTATGGATTAGTTATTCCAAGAATTTTTGAGTACCCATCTTCAATCCATATAGCAACTAGAACAACCCCCAAACAGAAGAAAATCTCAGTATGACGAGAGGACTTTAGAAATGTTTAATGTAGTTCTGTTTATATTTTATTTTATTTTATTTTATTTTATTTTATTTTATTTAATTATTTTCTTTTCTTTTTTTATTTATTTAATTTTTTTCTTTTATTTTTTATTTCTTTTCTTTTCTTTTTTTATTTATTTAATTTTTTTCTTTTATTTAATTTAATTTTTATTTATTTATTTAATTTTTTTTGTTCTTTTCCATAAAAGGTCAGGCTACATTAAATAATTAACAAGCATTTAGATTCATCTTGCTTTTGTATAGTGCAGTGTCATGTAGCTTGTATCTTATACATATGTATTTTTCCTGATGATGACCTCAATACAGAGGTTGAAACGGCGAATGTTACTTTCCTTATGTTAAGTAAAGTAATTATTCTAACACTTGTGTTGTGCCTCCATAAATTCTTCACTGTGAACATTAAGTGCACTCCCTCAGTATTATGCAAATCCCCTTTTCCATCAAACTGAGACAATAGCTTCACAAACCCTACATCATTCTTTCTGGCACAATCTGTGTATTGATTCATTTGCTATCACGCCCTCTCCTCTTCAGTTCTTGAAATTATTTCATTGCAGAATAATTTCGAGATCCCTGCATGGCAATACACTTGCAGTCTTCACCTTCTCACTCTTCTTTTTTGTTATGGCCAACAACTCCTTCACATCTTTCTCATAGAATATTTCTCACCTCTCAGGTCATTAGTGCAAGCTAAGACCATTCTTTCACCTTATCTTTCTGCATCCTGATAGCATCGCTACTGTTATTAATTTTGGTGCCAGGGAAACAAGATACTAAATACTGGTTAGATATACTGAGGTGGGGAGACAGGACTTTTCATAACCCTGCAGAGGTCGCGACTGATCTCACAGATGCAAACTAATTGTTTAATATAAATCTTCTTACACATATCCAGTGCATAGCTTGGAGGTCATGAATAGCTGCGCATGCATATATTACGAGTGATATTCCATACACTGTTTATGCGGTCAGTTTTGGTTTAACACATGTTATGTAAAGGTGTGTGATATTTCATAGTAAATTGTATCTGAGAGATATCGCAACCTCCAATGTCAGTATAGTATTGGTGTAGTTTTTTTTTTTATTATTTACCATTGAAAATGGCTGGAAAAATATATCGATTGATAATCCATCAGATGTTGAAGAGATTCAGCGATTTTGTTACTTGAGTCTGATGATGAGAATTATAGAGTCGAATGTTAAAGTGATATTAAATTTTTTGATATTTGTTAATAAATTGTATCTGAGAGATACCACAAACTCCGATGTCAGTATAGTATTGGTTTTGTTGTTGTTGTTTTTCTTTGTTCAATAATTTCTAGATTGTAACTGAAAATAAATAAACCATCTTGTATTATATTTGCAGAGTTTTTTTTTTTATCACGTTTTAGCACATACTAGTAATGAATGTATCTCTCAGATACATGCGACCTCCGCAAGATTAATATGTAAATGCATAAGTAAAAAGTGTGAATTCTTTCACTGCCATGTTTATTATTTTCTGGATATTTTGATGTAGAAGATTTTTTTGGAGCGCATGTTTTATTCAATTAAATTAAAAATTGGCTGAAGGAAGCACTTTGAATGATATAAGGAACTTAGACAATAAATTCATTCAATCTTTTTTGCATTTTAAGTGTGATGTTCAAGATATAATTTTTTATGATAAATCCTATTGGACTAATTTTCATTATTTCTCAAGAAACTGTTTATTTAATTTGTATGAAAGCAGGAGAGAATGATAACCATTTTCACATGTTATATTTAGATGTAACTTGCAAATATATGTGTACATTTTGATTTTGTATTTCAGCTTGATAAAAGAGTTGAATTTCTCTGATTCTATAGCTATCCAGTACCTATAGAATTAGAACAAGTACCTTAATTTTACTTTTTTTTTTTCATTTTAAATCTTAATTCATTCAGAGCAGAAGCATGTTGCTACTGTTATGGTTCAGCTGCTTTTTTTTTTTTTTTTTTTTTTCCCATCTGAATATTTTGTGGTTATCAGTTTAACCACCCAGCCAGTTATGAGGGATGAAATATAACACCACTCCATGTCGATCTTTGGCACATTTTGTATCTATGTTTGGCTACTAGATGCACACATCATTTCCTGTAGGAAGGTTAAAAGTATTTATCAAATTGATGCACATGAAAGCAACATTTAAAAATAATTTCAATGTGATCACTAATTATCATTCTTTAAATTTTATATTTCTCTCATTGCTAACATTTTTTGTTCTTTCTTTACTGAATTTTTAATTGCTTATAACAAAATAAAGCCCGACTCAAACTGCTTATTCAGTATATTTTCACTGGTCATTTTAAACTTAAATTTGAAATTTTGAAATTTTTCTATGAAATAAAGTATTATTTCCTTTTTATTGCATGCTCAAATGCAGAGGTATGATAAATTACTAATTCTTACGGTACTTGGCTAGTGCTTAGTGATGTTGAGCTGTTTAATATTGCTGAATGTGCTGGTTTATTTAAATTAATGTTTCAGCAACAATGTAGTTTTCTATAGAAATAGTTGTAGTTTGTTCTAATTAATGATTGTAATTCATTGCATTGGAAGATAGAGTATAGGGAAGGGGGGGGGGGCTATTCAGGTCAGGTTAGTGAATTATTGAACAGAAAGCGTTTATTTCACGGAATTAAATATAGAAGCAAATGTTGAAGGTTATGGAACTTTTTCAAACACACAAAAAATATTATTAGAATAAAGAAGTGCAAAAAAATTGAAATATAAATCTTAAACATGCATTTAGAATAATAATCTTATAACACTTAACACTGTTGTTTATGTTTACTTTACTTGAATACACCCAAATATTAGTTAGGTGTTCAAAAACTAAAATGAATCTAATGTATGGTATTATTTATATTTCATTCTGTTTTCAGTGCACTTTTATGATGCTACTTAGAAAGCTCAAGTTCCATCTTATAATTGAATCCAGCTTGTTCTTCACCAAGCTTTTCTTCCACAATTCTTCTCAACCGTTTCTCAAGTATACTTGCATAGATCTTGCCAGGAACACTCAGTAGGGAAATACCTCTGTAATTCTCACATTCAGTTTTATTTCCCTTTTTATATATGGGTACTATGAGAGCTCTACTCCAATCATCGGGAATTCGTCCCTCTGTCCAGGCTTTCTGAACTATGCAGTGCAGCCACTGTAAGACTCTTATACCACCATACTTCAGCATTTCTGGTCGAATATCATCTACTCCTGCTGCCTTTCCACATTTCAAGCCTTTGATGGCTTTTTCTACTTCAAGTATGGATATGTATTCCTGACTGCATGCCTGGTCAGTGTTTTTTATCACTGTGCTGTCATCACTGCTTGTTTCATTTAGCAGTTTTTCAAAGTAATTACTCCATACTTCAAGGATATCTTTTTCTCCTGTTTTCATTTCACCTTTATCATCTCTAATTCCTTTTACAGCACTCTTTCCTCCATTCCTAAGCTTCTTCAACAACCTCCAGAATATTTTGCCACCTTCTTGATATTTATTTTGTTTATTCTTGCCAAAGTCCTCCCATGACTTTTGTTTAGCTAGTTTTACACACTGTTTAGCTTTCTTACATTTGTCTCTGTATTCTGTAAGAGTAAAAGCTGACTTATTTGCCAGGAACTTTTGATATGCTTTCTTCTTTTCCTTCACTGCCTCTTTAACTTCCTGTGTCCACCAGGGAGTTCTGATTTTTTTATCTTTGCACACAACCTCACCACATGCCTCTCTGGCAGAATCAATCAATGTTTCCTTCAGAGTTTGCCACTGAATCTCCAAGGTTTGATTCCTGTTCTCAAACTCTTTCATTTTCTTTTCAATAATATTTCTGTATTTTAGTCTACAGTTTACATCTGAGAGCTGCTCAACTTTTATTCGCTTTAAAACTTTCTTACATGTTATTCTTTTCAATATGAAATTCAATTTTATCCTGCTCAAGACTAAATAGTGATCACTTCCAATTTCAAATCCTCTGTACACTCTGGTGTCCTGCACCAGGGAGAAAACATCACTATCAACAATAACATAGTCAATGAGACTTTTCTTATTCCTAGCCTCTTCTCTCCATGTGAATTTGTGCACATTTTTATGTTGGAACATGGTGTTAGTAATAACCAGTCCATGTCCTGAGCAGAAATCCAACAGATATTTGCCATTATTATTAGCTTTGCTCTTTTCTCCAAATTTTCCCAAAATATTTTTGTATGTCTCACAATCATTTCCTACTCTACTATTTAGATCCCCAACAAGGACCAACTTTTCCTTTTTCATTGTGTCAGTTGCTTTTTCTAAAGCCTCAAAAAATTCCTCCACTTCTACCTTAGTAGAACCTTCTGTGGGACCATAGGCACAAATAAGTCTCATTGTCCAGTTCCCCATTCTCATATTTGCCCACATTACTCTACTTGAGACTGACTGCCATTCAAGAAGATTAGCCTCGTATTTTGTGTTGAATACTATGGCTACTCCTTCTTTTCCTTGATTGTTATTGCCTGAATATAACATTTTGTATTTATTGCTCAGAAAGATCTCACCAGTTTTGGTCTTTTTTGTTTCAGTCACCCCTATTATGTCGATCTGGTACTTATCTAATTCCTCAGCTAGCTCCATTTCTTTGCCATTCAGGCTTCTTACGTTGATAGTACCGATCTTTAACTCTGGTGATGTTGAGTTGGGGTTTGTTTTCAGATTTGTTCCAGTAGCTGACTTTTCGCTGTTCGCCCTGGTTCCCTGGCGAAAACAACGGGGGGCCTTGTTTAACCGGGTGACGCCCCAGCCGGCATGAAATTTTGTCATGTTGTACCATCATTTTTTATTTTGGTTTAACCAATAAGAATACAATTTGGTCGGCTAAATCCCAAATTGCCAGCCCATCCTCGTTCGTTCAGTATCAAAGTAGATACCCAACTTAACTTCATCTTCCCCTTAATATGTTAAGCCAAATACTCTGTCATGTCTAAGTTGTTTCATTCAAACCAGATTAATGCCATGAAATTACAGGTAATCCGATCTGCATAACCTACCATGCATGTTAATTGTTTGTATATTCTGCATCAAATTTTGTGTGACTTGTTGGGTGAAAAATCTTGCCATTTGTATGAGACTGACTAACCTACGTTTTGTTGAAAGGTCTTCATGAAGGTTGTTCCCAGGTCTCTCCAAGAAAAGGGCATTATAATTATCACTGCTTGAGCTAAGGACACTCATCTTTTAAAATAGACTTTAAAAGGCCTTGTATGAAGTTTATGAATGCTTTACAAATCAATGAAAGTGCATTAAACTGTATGATTATAAGGTACTTATTTTTATGGATTCTTTTATTTATGTTTTTCTGAAATTGCAGTATGGTTCCAAAAAAAAAGAAAGATAAGACTACTTCTGTGTCCCATTCCTAGTCCAGACTTGGTAAATAATATACTATAATGTCCAGCATCTGTTTAATGCATAGGATTAATTTTAAAATAAAGATATTATTTGAAGTAGGAGATTATAATTTTTCCAACATTTTCTGTGGATGGTTAATTTATCATCATATCCCTGTTATGTACCCTCAAGGGTATTCAGGTTACAATGATGGCACTACATGATTAACTTTACATTATTATTAATCTCCTACCCTCAATTTTCCTCCAAATTAGTCTGATGGTTGTAAGCACTCTGATATTGTCATATCTATTATCATATCCATTGACTTTCTCCAGTCCCACTTTCCCATCAGCGAAATCATCCTCCTAAGCGATTTTAATGTCCACAACACCAACTGGCTTTCCTCTTCTAGCTGCACACATCTTGATGCTGAAACATTCGCCATCACCAATGACTTTACACAACAGGTACGTGTGCCAACCAGAATACCCGATTACCCAAACCACTCTCCAAATACCCTAGACCTCTTCCTGACCAATGACCCTTCCAAATACACAGAGAACGTAGAGGGCTCGCTAGGCAATTCTGACCACAACCTAGTGCTCATCTCTTCTCACATGCAACAGCAACACTTACACAACCACTCCCGTACAAGACTAGTTTGGCATTATAACAGTGCCAAGTGGGACAACCTCCACAACTTCTATGCCTCGTTCCCATGGTTAGACTATTGCTTCTGACCTTCCAATCCAAACACATGCACCGAACTCATATTAGTAATCCTCACTGGCATGGAATCGTACATTCCCCACAGTACTCTGATCTGCCATTCACTCACTAAACCTTGGTTTTCCAAAAGATGTGGCAAGGCTGTACAAATGAAACACCAAACATACCATTACTGGCTCAAATCAAGAACTCTATCCTCCTTTAGTGCTTATACCAAGCCCGAAATAAAAAAAAAAAAAAAAAAAAAAAATCCATGCTTCTAAAACAGAGTTCGAAAGAGTAAAAAGCAGGAAATTAGCAGCCTGTCCAAATGGCAGCCGAGCCTTTTGGTCCCTCGCCAAAGAACTTGGCCATAACTTCTGCCCAGGTGGCACCTTTGCATCATCACCTACAGAAAAGGCCAATCTCCTGGCCTCGCACTATGCGTCATTGGAAGCAGAGTGTGAGGCCTTTTGTCATTGTCAAGTATGCATGCATACTTGACAATGGCAAAAGTCCTCCAACCGTTCCAGATGTACAACATACAATGACCACTATATCCTTTTTCCAGAAAGAGATCAGTAAAATACTGTCCAAATTAGACACAAAAAAAGTCTTCTGGTCCGGATGGCATTCCTCCAATTGTCCTGAAGATTTGTGCACCAGAACTGTCTCCTGTCCTATGTCACTTATATATACTGTCTTACTCCACTGGTATCTATCCCATAGCCTGGAAATTGGCCTATATTCAACCCTTTCCCCAAGAAGGGCAACAAGTCACTGCCTACCACCCCATCTCGCTCACCACAGTCCTGTCTAAGGTAATGGAAAAAACATCAATTCCCTACACTAACTTGAAGCTATTCTGTCTAATAAATGACCGCCAGTATGGATTCCGTCGCTGCTGATCAACAGGAGATCTGCTCACATATGTCATCCATCTCTGGACAAATGCCATGGAGATGTTTGGCAAATCTCAAGTGATTGGACTTGATATCTCCAAGGCGTTTGACTAGTTCTGGCACAAGGGCTTAATAAGCAAGCTGCCATCTTTTGGTCTATCTCAAGACCTCTGTAGTTGGATTGCCAGCTTTCTATCTGGATGACAGACAGAAAGCTGGCAATCCAACTGTGAGGTGGTTGATGGCTCCTTATCCTCTCGTCATTCAACTAATGCTGGGGTTCCTCGAGGTTCTGTCCTCTCACCAACCCTCTTCCTACTATATATATCAATGACCTACTTCAGCTTATCTCCAACCCAATATTTAGTTTTGCAAACAACAGCACATTGCACTCCTCCCTTTCTTTTGATAAATCTTACTACACACAACTCGCCTCAACCTACACAGCAACCACCACTGCTCTCAATTCAGACCTCTAAGCCATCCTCCAATGGGGTTCAGATAACCTAGTCAATTTCATTGCAAATAAAACCCAGTACTGTCTAATTTCTCATAAAAAAAAGAACCATTCTCTCCCAGTATTGACAACACCCAAATTTCCAGACAGTGTGAGATTTCCCTTCTTGGAATTACCCTCACATCAAGCCTCTCCTGGCATAAATACATAACAACCAATGCATCCTGAGCTTCTGAAAGACTAGAATTTCTCTTTATCTGAAGAGCGTCACCTCTGAACAGCTGTTAACTTTATACAAATCACAGATCCATCCAACCATCAAATACTCCTACCACATATGGCGTCCCCCCCCCCAAAAAAAAATAAGCTCCCTCAAAATGCTCGACTCAGTCCAGAGGAGAGCATTCAGACCCATCGTTTACCAAATCACTCCCCCCACTTTTTGCACAGATGAAAATTTTTCCGTGACAAATATTTCCATTGAAAATGTTCATCTAAAATAGCATGAATAATTCTCGCACTTAGTACTAAGCTTGTTTGAACACATGCAGCTGCTGCTCAACATCCCTACACAGTGCACCTTGAAATCCACACAAGTTTCTCCTCCTCCTCCTCCATCACTGCAACTGCTATACTATGGAACAGTCTTCCCCTTGAACGTGTGGACAGACTTATGTGTTCATCGAACATGTTGTTTATTATTTTAACGGTATAATAGAACACAGAAACTAAGTAAATAATTAATTTATTAACTTGATGCTGATATTTCGCTGGTATTATAACCAGCATCTTCAGAGCACAAAAACACTGTTTGTCACAATATGCGAGACTAAAACAACATGGTGTACTTAAACAAAATTGTAGCAGCAACACAAAGACTAGAGTCCTGATTTTGGCGCCGTCTATCTGGGAAAAAAAACAAAAAAAAAACAGCTATCATATATTACTAGAGTCCTAGAAAAGTGCTAGTTTTTTCTTAATATGACTGTCTCCCAGATCTTCGGCAAGTTAATACAGCCATATTTGTTGAGATTTGGAGTGTGTTTTAGGGCTTCTGTCGCCTCTAAGAACAATCTCTCTGATTTATATGGGTTTCTGTGTAGTACTTTTGTGTTTTTCCAGTTGATCCTGTGTGCAGGGGTATCCAGAGCATGGTCTGCTAGGCCCGACTTCCCATAATGATAATTCCGGACGTATCGTTTATGTTCGCTGATGCGGATATTCACAGTTCTTCCTGTTTGACTGTAGTAGGCTTGATTGCATGAGCAGGGTACTTGGTAGACTCCTGGATGTGATAAAGGAGGAATGCTGTCCTTGGGTGAGCGGATGAAGGTGGCTAATTTGCTACATGGTCTGAATGTAGTGCGTAGTTTATGTTTATTGAGAATTCTTGAGATCTTTTCGGATGTGCCTTTAATGTAAGGGATGGTGACTGTTTTGTTGTTGTTCTCTGTGGTGGATGGTGGGAGGGGTTTCTTAGGAGTGTAATATTTTGTTTATTTTTTGTGGATTGTAGCCGTTGGCCAAGAAGGTGTGGCGTAAGTGAGTCAGTTCAGCAGTAAGAGCCTTGTCATTTGAACAGATTGCTCTCGCTCTATGGGTTAGCGTTTTTAATATGCCATATTGTTGAGAAGGATGATGGTGTGATTGTTTGTGTAAGTATCTGCCTGTATGTGTGGGTTTTCTGAAAACTGAAAATGATAAGGAACCATCTGGGAGACGTGTGATGAGTGTATCCAGGAAGGGCAGACAGATGTTGGCTTCCAGTTCCATAGTAAAGTGGATTTTTGGATGTTGGCTATTTAAATGTGCTAAGAATGTTTTCAATGTCTCAGGGCCATGTGGCCAAATAGCAAGCACATCATCAACATAGTGTAGCCAAAGTGTTGGTTTGAGAGTGGCTGTATTGATTGCTTGTTTTTCCAGGTGTTCTATGTAAAAGTTGGCTGGGGGGGGGGGGAAGGGGGAGCCCATGGCTGTCCCATCAATTTGTTTGTATATTTTCCCTTTCCATGTGAAATATCCTGCATGTATTGTGAATTTGAATAGTTCAAATATATCAGGGGGGAAGTGTGACTTCAGTAGATTGAGGGTTTCTATTAGTGGTACATTTGTGAATAGTGAAGTGATGTCAAAGCTTACTATTAAGTCTGAGCTTTTTAGGGTGAGGTGTTGTAAGATGCTTTTTAGGTGTGCTGAATTTTTGACAAAGGAGGGAGAATTGTTAGTGAGTTAGGGGTGTGCCTGGTTTTTGAATTTTTGGTGATCCGTAGATCCTCGGTGTTTTAACATGGAAGGGTTTGAGTTTGTTAACTGTGTCTTTGGGCCAGGAAGTGACTTTTTTTAATAATTTTCGTGCCCTATTCTTTTGTGTGTTGGTGGGATTGCGATCTATAATTTTGTATGTTGACTGATCTTGTAATAGTGTGTGCATTTTGTTTTCATATTCAGTTGTGTCCATCACCACGGTTGCATTTCCTTTGTCTGCTTTTGTTATGGTAATCTGGCTGTTGTTGTGTAGCTCTTTTATAGCAATGAATTCCTTATGTGGGATATTATTTTTGGGAGGCTTGGACTTCATTAGGATGTTGGCCACATCTAAACGTATGTTGTTAGCTATTGTTGGAGGCAGGTCGTAAATTCCTCGTTCGATGGATGCCATTATTTCGGCTTTTGGAACTTGCTTGGGAGTTATGGCAAAGTTGTGCCCTCGACTTAAAGCAGTCGTGGCTTCTTTGCTTAAGGTGAGTGACGATAGATTCACGACGACGAGGTCTTGTTGTAATTGCGGTCGTTGTACGGTGCTCCATTGTTGTAGATTTTCGAACTTATTTTGGTGCCGGTTTTTGACTCTGTCGAATTCTTTTTTTGCCGTTGCGTCGGTGATGTTCTCTAAGATCTGCCAAAGTTCCGTATTTAGAATATTATGCAGTGATTCTCGTAATGCGCTGATGGTTGTATTTGCTTGTGCTAATTTCCGGCGAGTGGTGTTAATTTGTTCGCATAAAAGCACTACACTCGCTCATTTATAGATGCGTTGGGCTTTGGCCGAGTGGAACTTTTTTTGATTTTAAAACAGTTCGGTATTAATTTGGTGTCTCGGCACCTCTTTTAGAAGGCTAACATGTTTAGTTGCCGCGCCAATTTCAACTTCCACTTACCATATCGTCGTGTCTTGCGTACGATATCGTCTCCGTAAAGAATCCTTAAACGTGTGGACAGACTTATGTGTTCGTCGAACATGTTGTTTATTATTTTAACGGTATAATAGAACACAGAAACTAAGTAAATAATTAATTTATTAACTTGATGCTGATATTTCGCTGGTATTGTAACCAGCATCTTCAGAGCACAAAAACACTGTTTGTCACAATACACGAGACTAAAACAACATGGTGTACTTAAACAAAATTGTAGCAGCAACACAAAGACTAGAATCCTGATTTTGGCACCCTCTATCTGAAAAAAAAAAAAAAAACGCTATCATATATTACTAGAGTCCTAGAAAAGTGCTAGTTTTTTCTTAATATGACTGTCTCCCAGATCTTCGGCAAGTTAATACAGCCTGCTCATGCAATCAAGCCTACTACGGTCAAACAGGAAGAACTGTGAATATCTGCATCAGTGCACATAAATGATACGTCCGGAATTATCATTATGGGAAGTCGGGCCTAGCAGACCATGCTCTGGATACCCCTGCACACAGGATCAACCGGAAAAACACAAAAGTACTACACAGAAACCCATATAAATCAGAGAGATTGTTCTTAGAGGCGACAGAAGCCCTAAAAAACACACTGCAAATCTCCACAAATATGGCTGTATTAACTTGCCGAAGATCTGGGAGACAGTCATATTAAGAAAAAACTAGCACTTATCTAGGACTCTAGTAATATATGATAGCGTTTTTTTTTTTTTTTTTTTTTTTTTTTTTCAGATAGAGGGCGCCAAAATCAGGACTCTAGTCTTTGTGTTGCTGCTACAATTTTGTTTAAGTACACCATGTTGTTTTAGTCTCACGTATTGTGACAAACAGTGTTTTTGTGCTCTGAAGATGCTGGTTATAATATCAGCATCAAGTTAATAAATTAATTATTACTTAGTTTCTGTGTTCTATTATACCGTTAAAATAATAAACAAGTCTTCCCCTTGATGTGTTCCCTAAAGAATACAATATATAGTCATTCAAATCCAATATGAACAAGTACCTTCTTTCCCAAACCCATACACCCTACTAATGTACTATAGTTTGATCTACCTATCTCTCGTGTATGGACTCAACATAAAAAAAGGGGGGGAAAAAGGCATATCAATCCATTGATTTAGCCATTAGTCTTCCTCTAGATCTATTTCCTGCCATAATCACCTTAGATTAGCTCTGCTTACAAATGCCTGAGCACTAATAGTGTTAAGTTCCTTTCAAATATCTTAATTTTTAATATGATTCTGCCATTGATGCCATTGGTTTACTCCCAAATTTTTCTCAGAACCCTGATATCTCTGGTCTCTAGTCATTGATCAGGTGCTTTATTTCTAACCCAACTTTCAGATAACTTAAAACTGGTATAAACACAGTCTTCTTCATTGCTAGTGTGGTGTTTTGGCTAATTTTTCTTTTTTTTTTATATAAATTTATTCAGCTGGGGTGTTTAAGGGTCAAAGCTGTATAACTGAGAGGAGACCTCTACATAGCCTTTAAAGGAATGCAGAGAACCGACCAGGGCTTCTGACGTAATGTCCAATCCTCACATTCTCGTGGTGCACCCTGTTGGATATCTACCTGGATACTGAACGAATGAGGATGGGCTAGCAATTTGGGATTTAGCCGACCAAATTGTATTCTTATTGGCTTAAACCAATATACAACATGACAAAATTTCATGCCGACTGGGGTGTTGCCCAGTTAAACAAGACCTCCTTTGTTTTCACCAGGGCGAACAGCGCAAAAGTCAACTACTGGAACAAATCTGAAAACAAACCCCAACTCAACATCACCAGAGTTCAAGATCGGTACTATCAACAAAAGAAGCCTGACTGGCAAAGAAATGGAGCTAGCTGAGGAATTAGATAAGTACCAGATCGACATAATAGGGATGACTGAAACAAAAAAGACAAAAACTGGTGAGATCTTTCTGAGCAATGAATACAAAATATTATATTCAGGTAATGACAATCAAGGAAATGAAAGAGTAGCCATACAATATACATAAATGTATATTGTTTGCCATAGTTATTGTATCGCCATAGTAGCCATTGTTTTCAACACAATATACGAGGCTAATCTTCTTGAATGACAGGCAGTCTCAAGTGCCTATTTGTGCCTATGGTCCCACAGAAGGTTGTACTAAAGTAGAAGTGGAGGAAATTTTTGATGCTTTAGAGAAAGCAACTGACACAATGAAAAAGGCAAAGTTGGTCCTTGTTGGGGATCTAAATAGCAGAGTAGGAAATGATTGTCAGACATACAAAAATATTTTGAGAAAATTTGGAGAAAAGAGCAAAGCTAATAATAATGGCAAATATCTGTTCGATTTCTGCTCAGGACATGGACTGGTTATTACTAACACCATGTTCCAACATAAAAATGTGCACAAATTCACATGGAGAGAAGAGACAAGGAATAAGAAAAGTCTCATTGACTATGTTATTGTTGATAGTGATGTTTTCTCCCTGGTGCAGGACACCAGAGTGTACAGAGGATTTGAAATTGGAAGTAAATACCATTTAGTCTTGAGCAGGATAAAATTGAATTTCATATTGAAAAGAAAAACGTAAGAAAATTTTAAAGCGAATAAAAGTTGAGCAGCTTTTAGATGTGAACTGTAGACTAAAATACACAAGATTATTGAAGAAAAAATGAAAGTTTGAGAACAGGAACCAAGCCTTGATGAAAACCCTGATTGATTTAGCAAGAGATGCATGTGGTGAGGTTGCTGCAAGGATGGAAAAATCAGAACTCCATGGTGGACACAGGAAGTTAAAGAGGCAGTGAAGGAAAAGAAGAAAGCTTATAAAAAGTTCCTGGCAAATAAGTCAGCTTGTGCTCTTAGAGAATTCAGAGACAAATGTAAGACAGCTAAACACTGTGCAAAACTAGTTAAACAAAAGTCATGGGAGGACTTTGGCAAGAACATAGAAAATAAATATCAAGAAAGTCGTAAGATATTCTGGAAACTTAGAAATGGAGGAAAGAGTGCTGTAAAAGGAGTTAGAGATGATAAAGGGGACATGAAAACAGGAGAAAAAGAATTCCTTGACCTATGGAGTAATTACTTTGAAAAACTGCTAAAAGAAACAAGCAGTGATGATAGCACAGTGGTAAAAAAACACTGCCCATGCATGCAATCAGGAATACATATCATACTTGAAGTAGAAAAAGCCATCAAAGGCTTGAAATGTGGGAAGGCAGCAGGAGTAGATGATATTCTACCAGAAATACTGAAGTATAGTGGTATAAAACTCTTACAGTAGCTGCACTGCATAGATCAGAAGGCCTGGACATAGGGATGAATTCCTGATGATTGGAGTAGGGCTCTCATAGTACCCATATAAAAGACAAATAAAACTGAATGTGAGAATTACAGAGATATTTCCCTACTGAGTGTTCCTGGCAAAATTTATACAAGTATACTTGAGAAACTGTTGAGAAGAATTGTAGAAGAAAATCTTGGTGAAGAACAAGCTGGATTCAGGCCAAATTGAGGCTGTCAGGATCAGATCTTCACTTTACGACATATAGTTGAGAAAGTATGGGAATATAACAAACATCTGTATTTAAGTTTTGTCGATCTGGAAAAGGCATATGACAAGGTGCCAAGAGAGAGAGAATCTATTCGATATGGTACAGTTATATGGTGTCAATGGGGCGTTATATCAAGCAGTACTTAGTCTTTATTTGAGTTGCAAGTCAGCAATTAGAACTGAAGGAAGTACAGGAAGATGGTTTAATGTTATATCTGGTGTGAGACAAGGATATACATTATCCCCTCTGTTATTCATTATTTATGTGGATCACATTATGAATGAAAGTGGTATTAAACATGATATCAGAATTCGAGATGTTAATGTCAGCTCTTTGCTTTATATGGACGATGTTATACTTCTAAATAAATCTGGTACAAGTTTGCAAGATTCCCTGACTAAATTGAATAACTGTTGTAATAGATATGGTATGAAGGTCAGCAATAAAAAGACAAAGACAGTGAAAATAGGCAGAATCATTAAAAATGTCAACTGTGTTGTGAATGGAGAACCTGTGGAACAAGTAAAACATTTCAACTACTTAGGCACGATTTTTATTGAAGATGGTGAATTAAATATAGAAGTAGACAACAGAATCAACAAAGCTGGTGTGGTAGGAAGTCAATTGAATAAATTCATATGGGATAAGAGAGAAATTAGTCGGAACACTAAATTAGCTGTATACAAGACAGTGTTCAAACCAGTATTACCTTATGGATCTGAGAGCTGGGTCAGAAGTAAAACACTTGACCAAATGCAAGAGACCACAGATATTAGAATCCTGAGAAAGATTAGAGGCTTGAACAGATGGCATCAATGGCAATATCATGTTAAAAACAAGGATATTAGGAAAGAACTTGACATTGTCAGCATCCAGGAATGCTTTAGCAGAGATAATCTCAGGTGGTATCACTTAAACAGAATGGGCGAGGAAAGATTAGCCAAACAAGTGTACTCTGCCAGGCTGGTAGGAAAACGACCCAGAGGAAGGCCAAGATATAGGTGGATTGATAATGTACAAAGTGCCTTAGACGATATAAATATAAGTTCTGATAATATTTGAGTCTTGACAAGTAACAGACTGATTTGGAGGAAAATTGTAGACAGGAAGTTAGTAATGATGTAAATTTTTCATGTAGTACTATCATATCCTGTACACCCCTTGAGGGTACATGTCAGGGATTTGATAATGATGATTATTTATTCAGCTGGCTGCCCACTATACCAGCTTTGCTTATTCTGTTATCTATTTTCAGATTTAACCTACCATCTTCACTAAAAACTGTGCCTAAATAGCTGAAATATTTCATATGTGATATAGGATCTCCATTCAGAATACAGTTGAAGTTTTCTATGTTCCTGCCTGTTTTCATAGTTTTGTTATTTTTTTACTGCTGATGTTTATGCCAAATTTGTTACATCTGTTATTCAGTTTGAGAATCATGGAGACTTGCACTAGATGTGTTTATGAATACATCATCTGCATAAAGCGAAGAGCTAAGTTTGATATCTCCAGTTCTAATATTAAGACTAATGTCATTCTCTTTCAAGATATTATCCATATAGATGATGAATCAGAGTGGAAATAATGTGCATCCTTGTTTTACCCCTAATTTGACATTAAACCATCTTCCTATATTTTCCTTAAATTCTTAAATGACTGCTGACCGATAACAAATATAGACTATGTATTGCTCTGTATAATGTTCCATTCAAATCAAAGGCTGTTTTGAAAAGCATTTCTCTGTTTACTTTGTCATATTCCTTTTTCAGATTTACAAAACTTAAGTACAGATCCTTGTCATCTGGGCCGTACTTACACTTTTCCCAAAGTAGGTTGGCCTGAGGCACTAGATTGCGCTGGAGGTTTTCCTCATTACTCATCATCAAATTCCTGCCATGTACCTTCAAGGGGTGTACAGGATATGATGGTACTACATGAAAAAAACTACATCATTACTAACTTCCTAACTGAAATTTTCCTCCAAATCAGTCTGTTACTTGTCATGACTCCAACATTATCAGATCTTATATTTCTATCGTCTAAGGCACTTTGTACCATATCAATCCACCTATATCTTGGTCTTCCTCTGGGTCGTTTTGCTGCCAACCTGGCAGAGAACACTTGTTTTGCTAATCTTTTCTCGCCCACATTCTGTTTAAGTGACCATACCACCTGAGATTAGCTCTGCTAACGCATTCCTGGATGCTGACAATGTCAAGTTCTTTCCTAATATCCTCGTTTTTAATATGATATCGCCATTGATGCCATCTGTTCACGCCTCTAATCTTTCTCAGGACTCTCATATCTGCCGTCTCTAGTCTTTGGTCAAGTGTTTTACTTCTGACCCAGCTCTCAGATCCATAAGTTAAAACTGGTTTGAACACTGTCTTGTATACAGCTAATTTAGTGTTCCGACTAATTTCTCTCTTATTTCATATGAATTTATTCAGTTGACTTCCTACCATACCAGCTTTGCTGAGTCTGTTGTCTATTTCTATATTTAATTTACCATCTTCAGTAAAAATCTTGCCTAAGTAGCTGAAATGTTTTACTTGTTCCACAGGTTCTCCATTCACAACATAGTTGACATTTTTAATGATTCTGCCTATTTTCATTGTCTTTGTCTTTTTATTGCTGACCTTCATACCATATCTATTACAACAGTTATTCAATTTAGTCAGGGAATCGTGCAAACTTGTACCAGATTTATTTAGAAGTATAACATCGTCTGCATAAAGCAAAGAGCTGACATTAACATCTCAAATTCTGATATGTTTAATACCACTTTCATTCATAATGTGATCCATATAAATAATGAATAACAGAGGGGATAATGTACATCCTTGTCTCACACCAGATTTAACATTAACATTTAACATTGTACCATCATTTTTTATTTTGGTTTAACCAATAAGAATACAATTTAGTCAGCTAAATCCCAAATTGCCAGCCCATCCTTGTTCGTTTCAGTATCCAAGTAGATACCCAACAGGGTGCTCCACGAGAAGGTGAGGATTGGACATTAGGTCAGAAGCCCTGGGCGGTTCTCCGCATTCCTTTAAAGGCTATGTGGAGATCTCCTCTCAGTTATACAACTTTGACCCTTAAGCACCCCTTCCTCATTACTCAGGGTTCTTAAATTGGGCGTAATTTTTTTGGGCCCACAGCTTGAGCCTTGTGCACCTGTTCATATGTACACCTGCTTGTCATTTCCACTATTTCTCAACTATTTGTCTTAAAATGAAAATCTGATCTTGATAACCTCTATGGTTGTCAAGAACCCTGCTTGTTCTTCTCCCTGTTTTTCTTTCACAATCTTTCTCAACCTCTTTTCAAGTATGCATGCATAAATCTTGCGTTGAACACTCAGTAGAGAAATTCCTCTGTAATTCTCACATTCAATTTTATTCCTTTATTTATATATATATATACAGTAAAACCCCTTTTTTACACTTTTCAGGGGACTGGTGGAAAAAAGTGTAAATAGCAGTAAATGTAAAAAAAAAACACTAAAAAAAGGCTAAAAGATGACTTACTGCTATTATTTGACTACATACCAGATTACGAAATGTAAGAACTGAAAAATAAATGAATTTACAATTAATTACATTTATCTATTTTAAAAAAAATCTTTTTTTTTTTTAAAATAGATAAATTTTAAAGCATTGAATTGAAAACTTTGGATCATTGAAAACTTTGCATTGAATTCAATGCAAAGCATTGAATTCAATGCTTGATCTGCGTTTTACTATCATGTTCAAAGTGGACACAGAGAGTCCAAGATCTTTTGCTAAATGCACACATGTTCCGGCATGCCAATCTACACGTCGCAGAATTGACACCTTTTCTTCTACGGAAATGCATTTTCTGTAGAAGATGGAGAAATC
Organism: Typopeltis vanoorti; assembly: GCF_054136105.1. NCBI lineage: Eukaryota > Metazoa > Arthropoda > Arachnida > Uropygi > Thelyphonidae > Typopeltis > Typopeltis vanoorti. Next base: position 46,936,865 of record NC_143564.1, on the reverse strand, counting down.
CTTTTTCTCCATGTTTCTAACATGGATAATCCACCACAGCAACTTGAAAGCAACTTTCACATGCTAAATTATGTTGATATTGCAGAAATTCTGCAATATGAATTCGTACTGTGATTGAAAAATCACGGTATCGCTGATCACTACATTACTGCTGGAAGCGTGCAAGTCACCGTGATGGTGGAAATGAAACTACAGCCGTAAGCAACTCCATCTGGGAACTGAAATGCGCAGATTTCTGCAGAAATCGATTCGAAAATCAGTATTGCCACCCGAGAAAAAAAACACAAATCACAGGAAATAATGTGCACATCAAGTTGTTAATGGTGGGAAAACAATATATCCTTAGAATAGGCCTTAAGATTTGACCAGTGGAAAATGGCTTAAATTGCGGGAACATAAAAACAGGGTTTTACTGTGTGTGTGTGTGTGTGTGTGTGTGTGTGTGTGTGTGTGTGTGTGTGTGTGTGTGTGTGTGTGTGTGTGTGTGTATATAATAGATGGGTACTATGAGAGCTCTGCTCCAATCATTGGGAATTGAATCTTCTGTCCAGACCCTCTGAATTATGCATTGTCGCACTGCATAATATTTATGGCTTCACCCTTATGCATTTCTGGTTGAATATCATCTATTCCAGCATCTATTCCACATTTCAAGTTTTTGATCACTTTTTCTACCAGTATTGATGTGTATCCCTCTTTGCATTCCTCCTTATAATTTTTTAGTATGGTTCTGTCTTCCACTTCAATGGAATTCAACTATCAGTTAGAACTATCTACACTGTTTCTGTAGCAGCTAATCTAAATCAGTACATTTAGAATACAGATCTCCAATCTTAAATGGTTCAGTATTACTAAACTGATCTGGATATTGTGTTGAGTGTGCTATAAATGTATTTCATTGCTCAGAAAAGTTCCAAATTTTCAGATTTCGTTTAAACATGGCCAGTGTGGTCAAAGTGTACTCCGGAATGAGCAGTTCACTCATGTAGCTATTTTTAGTGCAGATTCAAAAGAAAGAATAAAATTTCTAAGAATGATAATTGATCTGGAGTGAGTTTTTAGAATTTTTAATTTCCTTACTAGTTGTTTATTCATCGTGTATTGTCACAAAATTTGATAGTCTGTCATACTCACAAATCAGATGGCAAAATTGCGTATCATCTTGATATTTATTACACTGAAAAAAAGAAAAAAAAGCAACTGTGTATAATTATATTTATATTATTATTATTTTTGTTAATGAAGTTACTTTCAGCCAAATGTGGTTTAAGTATGTATTAAAATTGTATAGCATATAATTATAGTATCAGATACCTTTAGGAACATCTAAACAATATCTCAGACACTTTTTAATAAACAAAACATTCCCATGCCTGTGAGTTTGATTCTCTCTTTTCTATAAACAAAAGCCTCCATGTGAGGCATGTGTTTGTGGTAGAGAGGACCTCCCAGTGATGATACTGGCCCCTGTTTCATTATTCCTCTTTTTCATGCTTTTCTTACTATTTTTGTTGCTCTACTTCTCCTGAGTTATTTTTTTTTTTAACTATCTTATCTTCCTGGCCACTATCACCGGGATCCAATACCTTGCTGCCATTCATTTCAAACCATGGGCATCCAAAGAAAGGAGGATTCTAGTAGTATCACACTACTTGGATCTCTGTTTCAGCAAGATGGGTAGCTTTGGATGACATTAGCAGGATCATTTGGCTAGTGGGCTTGCCTGCAAGGGTGAGTGGTGTTCAAGTAAGTTTCCTCCCCCAGACTGAGGGCCTGTGAGTGGGAGCTCTTTTGCTGAAGCAAACTCATCCCTTTGATTGAGTAATTTTTCATCCTCAAGTGGATCTGGGGTCTTCAACATGCCCCCCCCCCCCCACCATGTCAAGAAACCATTGCAATAACAAATGAATACAAAATCAAAAAAAAAAACCATCAGAGACAGCAGTAAATATACCATCATTTTTTAATATTACAATCAACTGAAAAATGTCCACTCGGGAAAATGTAATCCTTCTTAATTCAGGGTTTGTAATGGTTGGCGAGATCTTCAAAATCAGTCAAGAAACTCCATTCAGGAGACATTCTTATACAGACAACAAAATCAATTAGAGCCCCCCTCCTTCATGCAACATCCATTTGGAAAAACCAGTCACAGTCGTTCTCCCCCACAAAACTTTGAACTATTCTCAAGGAGTAATACCAAAGTGTGGCCTTCCTTATAGTCCAGGTGAAGAGATTTGCTCTGATGTGAAGGACCAAGAAGTGACAAATATAAGGAGAATCTTCATATGCAGGGATGGTTATATTGTGTACACTAAGAATATCATCCTTTTAACATAACTAAACTGCCAATATCTTGGAAATCACTTGGAAATTGTGCTCTGTTGTTATAATGTTTCAAAAGTGATTTCACCTTATCCTCTGCCCCAAAACAAAGTACAGTAGTAATTATTGAGGAACTGAAGGTCTCTAAACCAACTGTAAGTACTCTAAGCATTTAAAAATAAATAAATAAAATAAAAGAAGTACAGTGCCATCAACCTAAACTTCCATTCAGAAACCAACACAACTCTAAATGATGACATTTGCAGGCTCGCTGAACAATGCAATTTTGACCCTAAGTAAATCGTCAGGTGTCACCATTTCAGACCCACAATCACACAGAGAGATGGAACAAACTTGATAAAAGTGACCTGCAATATCCCAATTGTATTGCAGGTCACTTTTATTCATAAATTGTATTGCAGGCCAATTGTATTCGTATCGGCCATGAACAGCAAGTCGGAAGACTCGAGCTATTCAGTGCGAGCCCAGCCACATCTGACCTATGTACAGTGAGGGAAAAAAAAGGCAGGAATTAAGAAAAGAACTGGAAGAGAAATGTCAAAGTGGAGAAGATACACAGATAATCAATTATAAAGAAGGAATACTAATGAGAATCACTGAAATAATACTAATTGGTATGGAAACATTTATTTCCCATCCTAAATTCTCTTCCCTGGTCTGTGCCTTAGTTCTCCCACAGATGTGCCAAGGCTGTACAAAAGAAGAGTCAGGCATACCACAACTGGCTTGCATCCAAAACTCTGTCTTCTTATAGCACTTAAACCAAAGCTGGGAATAACTGTAAGAAAATTATCACCACATCGAAAACAGATTTTGAGAGAACTAAAATTAGGAAACCTGCATCCTGTCAAAATGGCAGCCATGTCTTATGGGCTCTAACCCAGGCTATCAGCTGTAACTTCTGCCCAACACTTCTTCCACCACTATTACCTAGATGGTACTATTATATCATCACCACAGAAAAACCAACCTCCTGGCTTCCTACTTCTCCTCCAACCCTTGCATAGCTGATCATGGTAAATGTCCTCCAAACACCCAACACTCAATGCTGCGTTTGATCTTTCTCCAGAGAGAGAGATTAGAAAAATTTTGCTCAAACTGGATACGAAAAAATCTCCCAGCCCTGAGGACATCCCTCTAATTGTTCTAAAGGTCACCTATTTACACTTTCTTATTCCACTAGTATATATCCTGCAGTCTGGAGCCCATGTACAACCTGTTCCTAACAAGAGTGACAAATTCTTACTTTCAAACTACCATCCAGTTTCTCTCACTTCAGCTCTTTCTAAAGTAATGGAAAGAACCATTGATGGTTCTTTCCATTACTTTGCTCCTACACTACATCGAAGACTCTCATCTAATAAATGACCGACAGTATGGATTCCATCACTTCCAATTAACAGGAAATCTACTAATTTATGTCACCCATCTCTAGACAAACACTTTGGAAAGATTTGGCTAATCTCAAGTGGTTGCTCTTGATATCCCCAAGACTTTTGTCCTAGTTTTGCACAACAGCCTATTAGGATAACTCCCATCATTTGGTATGCCCCTTAACTTCTGCAATTGACTAGCCAGCTTTCTGGCCAGATGCTCAGTTCGAGTGATGGTAGATGGCTCCTTATCTTCTATCTATACAACTAACGTTGGGGTCCCACAAAGGTATACATAAATGATGTACTCCGGCTGACTGACAATCCATTACAGTTTTGCTGATGACAGCACATTACATTCTTCTTTTTCTTTTGACAAACCCTACAAAGCACAAACTATCACAACCTCCAGAAATCTAACATCTACTACTTCCGATCTTTAAAACATTTTTCATTGGAGTTCGGATAACATTATCAACTTCAATGCCAGCAAAACACAGCTCTGCATTATTTCCCTCAAAAAAGAACCCTGTTCTTCCAGTGTCTCACTTGACAATACTCGGATTCAAGATGAGATTCACCTTCTTGGAATAATTCTCACCTCAAATCTCTCTTAGCACAAACATATAACTTTTGAATTTCTGTATCCAAAAAATTAAACTTTTCCTTTCACTTGAGACATTACTTTAACTCTGAATAACTCTTAATCCTATACAAATCGCAAATCTGCCTGACCATCGAGTACTGCTTTCGTATCGGGGGGGGGTCATGTCCCTAAGAGCTTCAGGAAAATACTAGATTCTACATCGGTCTCTCCAAAAAGAAACTGAACTTTTGATAGAAAATAAAACACAGGCCAATTATAATTATTCAAATAATTTCTTTAATCAATATACTCTTCCTCAGCTGCGATACAGCGTTGGGCACGTCAATTAATTCCTTAAATTAGTTTTTTATATCGGTTTTTGGGACACTGTTGAAGGTCATAGTTACTTCCGCTAGAATATTTTCAATGGTGTTGTATCGCTTTCCTTTCATCGGAAAATGAAGTCGGGGGAAGAGAAAGAAGTTACGGGTGCTAAATCGGGTGAGTACGGCGAGCGATCCAACACACAGACTTGATTTTTGCTCAAAAACTGTCTCACGATGTCTGAATGATGAGATGGTGCATTATCATGCAAAAGTGACCAGCTGCCTGCATCACGATATTCTTGCCGTACGCAAAGAATTCTCCAAAACTTCGAGCAAAAAACTCACCGTTGGCTAGGTAGAGCAAATTCTTTGTGGATAATGCCTTAGGAACGTGAAAATAAATTTAGTTTAATCCTTTATCCAAGTGTGAGCAAACAAAATTTGCACCTGAAAATGTCTTCAGGACGGGTAAATCCAGACTTCTCTTAATCCAGAGTAATTTAATAAAAAGGTGGCACAATTTTTGGCAACTCCTATAGTAAAGATGACCTCGCCATTGCTTCTGCCTGGTATCTCCACTTCTGGGCCTGGCTCCCACTGAAGAGACCTCAATAAAGGTCGAAACTAGTCTGGGTAGTGGCCCTTCTCTTAATGCATAACATTATACATATCCGTAAGGAGATGTGATTTGCATTATGGGAGATACTGAGATAGGAGTGATGTTAGCTTGTTCCACCTTTGCTACGAGTTGCCTGGTGGTTTGTACTACCTTACCCCAGTCCTGAAGATATTTTCAGGTGCAAACTTTGTTTGCTCACACTTGGATAAAGGATTAAACTAAATTTATTATAGTCTAACCAAGTGAAAAATAAACTTTCAACATCTTTCTCTAAATCCAGAGTAATTTAATAAAAATGTGGCACACCGTTTGGCAACTCCTATAGGTAGAGATGACCTTGCTAATGCTTCTTCCTGATATCTCCACTTGGGCCTGGCTCTCACTGAAGAGACCTCAATAAAGGTCGAAACTAGTCTGGGTAGTGGCCCTTCCCTTAATGCATAACATTATACATATCCGCAAGGAGATTCGTTTTGCATTATGGGAGATACCGAGATAGGAGTGATGTTAACTTGCTCCACCTTTGCAACGAGTTGCCCAGTGTTGTATTACCTTACCCCAGTCCTGAAGATACTTTCAGGCGCAAACTTTGTTTGCTCACACTTGGATAAAGGATTAAACTAAATTTATTATTATTTATCAAAACACCATGTTTCGTCACCAGTAATGATCGTTTCAAGGAAGTTTGAGTCCTTACGAGCAGTTTTAATGAGGTCCTTGCAGTGTTCAATTCGATACATTTTTTGGTCATTGGTCAATTTCTGGGGAACAAATCACGAATTCAATTTACGAATGTCCAAACTTTTGGTCAAAATGTTGTGCACAATCGATTTTGGAATCCCCAATTCATCTTCAATCAATCTCATGGACAATTTTGGGTTTTCTTTGATGAAATCACGCACTTTTTGGATGTTAACTTCTCAGTTCAGTTTTTGGATGGCCTGGCTTTTCGTCGTCCTTAAGCATCTCACGACCACTTTGAAATCACATTTTTCGGCCATTCGTCAAAACACACTGTCTCTCTTGGCACTATAACTTGGCTTCTAATGAAACAAATTTCATAAACAGTTGACACAACACTATTGAAGGTCACCTCTTTCGACAACAAAAACATACAACAGGTAGCACCACTAGTTTCTTCTATTTTCGAAAAGTTTGGTTTCTTTTTGTACAGAGGATGTATACAGATAGGAGCAGTGCATTTGATTGATGACCCCTGCTCTCACTAATACACTCCACTGACTTTTGCACAGGCATTTAAAGTCTGCAGCCTGCATCTGCTAGGAATACTTGTATAGCTACTGTTCATCCGAATTGGCAGCAATAATTTCCCCACCCTCTTTGCCAGTTCATCCAGTTGCATGCAGCAGCATACTAGCACCCTCTCACAGTCAACTTCAAACCCACAGAACAAATTTTTTCTCTTCTTCGTTTATTCCTTCCACTGCTACCCTCTGGAAACAGTCTTCCACTATGTGTTTCCCAAGGAATACAATCCACAGCTTTTTAAATCAAATGTGAATAAGTCCTTATTACCCATCCACAGTACTAATATGTACTATATGTTGACCAACCTCTCATGGATTGGCTCTTCATAAAAAAATAAATCTGAGAAAACAGAATACTTTAACTGCCTAGTTGGACTCTATATCCAAAATCCATTGCACTGCTTTAAATATTAGAAGTATGTTCATTTTCTCATTGCCTGTCATGACTCTACCATTTGTTCTCACTGTGGCAGTAAAGTTCACAAGAACAAATATTTTAAGAACAAAACACTGAAATGCCCTAATTTTGAGGGAGATCACCCAGTGTGCTCCAAGCATGCATGGTGGAAGGTTGAAAAGATCTGAAAAATAAAAACCCAAGAGCACATCCCATATCAAGAAAGCAGTGTACCACAAAAGTGGCCACATCTTACCATATATGAGGGTTTACCAACATAGTTAACTCTCCTATGGTAAGAAGGCAACTGTAAAGTGTCAGTACAGACTTGAACACACATATTAGTTTCACCATCTTACAATTAGATTATCCTTGATTTGCTTGATGTTTCTGCAGAACATATCACTGAGAAGAATCAGCACTTGCTCACTTCAGATCATATTCAAAAAATGGTTCTTTAAAATAAAAAGTGACTAATTAAAAAAAAAAATAAAGAAATGAAAATAATGGAAAATGGACTGTAGAGAATCAAGGGCATGCTTGTTGATCCTGTATTAGGTAAGATGGATAATAGTACTCTCACAGAAGATAAAACAGTTAATATACCTGGTACCTTAGAGGGAGTCCAATTTGATGATTTTTTTGGATATTCTTAAGGTTGAAGAAATGATGGACACCGGCCAACTGTAGTTCTCCAGAAAGCGGGGAGGAAAATTGAAGGCTAATGAAAACAGGACCTCACAACATTGGAAGCTAGATTCAGTGCTGTTGCCAGATTAGATCGTCCCTGATAAATCTCCGATTGCTATTTTATTTTTATTACAAGAGAAACATTAATGCAAAATGATTGCATAATAATATTAATTAAATGTTTGCTCTACGGGTATAATGCACAATAAAACTGTTTATAAGCTTTTCTAAATTTAAATTGTAAGCTGTGTCCACCTCTATTGATATAGTTGCTAGACCAACCAATCTTTCTTGGGTCATTGCTGTTTGCAAATAATTTTTAATCAGTTTAAGCTTAAAAAACTTCTTTCCTCCCTTGCTGCGCTAACAGGAATGCTAGCATAGTGACGGCACCTACTGCAGTGTGGCTGAACGAGTGCCCTTATTAAGCTGTGCCGTGAGGCAGGCTGACTGTATGCTACATCCTGTCGATGGTACTGGCTAGATTACACAGCGAGTAAATGATGAAACCGTTTAGTTTATTTAATGGTTTGTAATTCACAACACAAGAATGATAAGAAAATGGTTAATATTTGTTTAACTTTATTTGCTGATATTTTGCTGGTGTTATACCGAACATCTTCAAATCACAAAAAAAAATCTGTCACAGTATGTGACAGTGACAATTAGTTAATAGTGGAATCAATTTCAAAATTGCAGTGAACAACACAAGATACTAAAGTCCTAATTGGCACCATCTACTGTCAGATAATGAGAATTAACAAGTATTAATTTGATCTTAAAATGACCGTCTCCCTGATTTTTGGTAAATTAAACAGCCATACTTGTTGAGGTTTGGGGTATGTTTTAACCATGCTACTGGCCAGGAAGTGTATATATGTCCACATTACCATGGATGCGAAGTACATATTAAAATTGTAATATCCTTGATATTACATTGAAATATATAATGGATACGAAGCTTTTGAGGATGCATATTTGATCTATAATGCCCAGTAAGGTGGTTAATGCTGCTACTACTAGTTTCTTTTGTTGTCCATTACAATTTTTATACTACTCCCATTGTTAACTAATTGTTACTATTCACTACAGGAAAGTAAATGGAAATTAAAATTGACATGTTAGCTAAACAATTTAGCCCTCTTAACCGTTCAGAGGTCGCATGAAAATTTTTGGCATCAAGGGTCGCACGTGGACTGTCATTCTGCACTCATTTTTAACAAAATTGAAGGTGCTTTGAATAATAATAAATAAACATATTGTAGAAAAAAGATTATTTATTCAAATTACAATATTTGTAAGAGAAAACAAAATAAAAAAAATAATTAAATGTCTTAGAAATAGAACTGCAAATGCTACATGTGCAATAAATGTGTAGAACTTTATTAACATTCTTTTAAGTTCAACACATTCATCGCACGTGATTGTAACATGTTCAAGACACATAAATTTGTAACATCTCTTACAAGATGTTATATTTAGATGCACTGTTTTTTTTCTATCACAATAATAGCATCTTCCTTTTTCTGGATGTGCAACTGCATTTTCGTTCTCAATTCTGTTCTCGAGTGATCCACAAATTTCTGTGAGTCTTAGTTTTATATTTCTTGCCAAACTTTGAATTGATACCCTTTCTTGCAAATATGTTTGTAGTAGAGAGAATCCAAGATCTTGTAGAAATTTACGTTGCAATATTTTTTTGTCAATGTTATTCGCATGGTAAATAACTTGAGAATTAATTCCAGCAATGTTGATGCAAGAGTAAAAAATTACCACAGGCCATCTTCTTGTTGATCTAGCACAATTGTATGTTGAACACAATTGATCAACAACATCTACTCTTCCTTTTGTATGGTTATAGGTAGTCAGAATTTCAGGTTTGTATAAAGCTCCACTCTCTGTATCAATGCCATCATCGTCATGCAAACTTGATGCTAACTAAACAAATTTCTTTTTTTTTGGGACAGTATGATACAATTGTGCATTTATCTTTGAAAGCAGACATACTCAATTTTATAGGACGATTTTCTTGTAATAATTCAGGAGGTAGTTCTCTTTTATTTTTTCGAACTGTTCCTATTACAGTAAGTCTATATTTCTTTAGCAAGTTTTCAATCAAAGGAAAAGAAGTGAACCAATTATCTGAAGTAATATTTCACCCAGAATTTTTGATTGGTTCTACTAATCTCTCAACATTGCCACCTGGCAAATTGCTCATGAAGTACGGCCCTTCTGGTTGTCGTCCAACATATACCTCAAGATTAGCCGTATAGTACATTCTAGCATCACATAATGCAAAAATTTTAATACCGTATTGATTCGGTTTACTTGGTAGGTATTGGCAAAATGAACATTTTCCTCGAAAACCTTCCAACTTTTCATCGATTGTAGCAAATGCACCTAGATTGTATCCATTTTTGCACTTTGTAACAAATAGATCAAAAACTTCACGAATCGCTGTCAATTTGTCTAGCTTTTTTCTTTCTTCACGTGTACTGTTATCATCAAATCTCAAGCACCTCAAAAGGAATTTGATTCGCCTCACCGACATTGTGAGTCGAAATATTTCAATGCTTTTACCATTACTTCCAAAAAGATCTTCTAAATTCAAATGGTTTGCTTTATATGTACCAGCAATATATAGAGTCCAACTGAAGCCCATATTTCATTCAGAGTTGTAAACTTGGCGTCTTCTGTCCTCAAGTGTTATTACTAGCTAAACTTTCAATATAAACTTGTTCTTGTTTTCCAAAATAATCGATAAAATAGAATCGCCTATAAAATAATTCCAAATATCAAGCGGTGACTGTAAATTTTGAGTGTTGTTTTTAGGGCCAGGTGATTCTTTGATTATATTGTATCTCTCAGTCCTAATACATTTGTTAGTTCGTGGTACTGCTCTCAATAAAGTTCCATCTCTTCCCTGATAGAATCTATCCTCAAAACTTTCCGGGTTATCTTCAGCTACTTCTAATGACACCTCATCGGCTTTTTGCTCGGTTTCGCTGCCACTCATTTCTTCCACATTGTCTTCCTCCTCTGAACTAACATCATTGTCTGAAACATCTTCATCCTCGTCATTAGCGAAGCATTCATTCATCAGCTTCTGTAATCGTTCTTGCTCCTCATAGTCACCCATTTTATTTTACCTAAAGAGAATATAATTTACCATATTGCAATTATATATAAACATATAAAATAGATATATATGTATATAAAAATTGTATTTTCTGTGTAAATATATAAGCCTGTATGTAAAAATATAAATAATTTACAAGTACTTACCAATTTTAAAAATTTTGACGATTGCTTATTCTTATAACACTAAGGGTCGAGTGGGATCTGTGATTGCACAATGTCTCAGTGGGAACAATTGTTATCGCATCAACGTAATATTCTACACTAACATATGTCCTGCCTATATACGAAGCAACATAAACGCACAACCGGATTTAACCAGCCGCTTAAAAAAGCAAACGTGCGGACTCCCAGTCCACTCGCGACCTCTCTAGGGTTAAAAAGGTACTGAGATACTAATACAGTACTGAACTATGTCAAAATTAAAAACAAGTTTCATTCGTCCAAGGCCTAATGCATTTACAAACAGGCAGTTTAGCGCTACTGCATGAAAATTAACACTACTTAGGTTGAGCATGCAAATTAAAACCATCAAATAAGTTAAACATGAACTGCCAACATAAGCCTTTTTATCCACTTAATAACGAACCCATATCTACAATGGAAATTGTCTTGGATTCTCTCAATTGGCTTGCAAGAAACACTTTGCTCTAAACTCAATATGTTTAAAAATATTTTCAGGTTGTTGAGAACTAGATTAAGTAATAACGTCATGTGCAAATTCACCTTACCACTATCTCACAAAGAGTGTTGTGTCTGTTGTTGATATAATTATAAAAGCAATGATTCCAGTTATTATGAAACATTGCCTATAGAGTTATTCTGAAAATTTCTAGAACCATACTGTCACTGTTTGTATCATTTTGCAGTCTTCCAAAGTAATTTCTCCAGATATCTATAATATTTTTATCTTCAATTTTCATATTTATCATTTTTGACTCCATTTCTAAGCTTTTTTTTCAATAGCCTCTAGAATATTTTGATACCTTCCTGAAATTTAGTTTCTTTGTCGGCATGCCTTTTGTGTGTTGCTAGTTTTATGCACTGCTTCACTTTCTTACATCTTTCTTTGGATTCTATCTGAGCACTAGCTGACTTACTTGCTAGGAACTTTTGATATGCTTCCTTCTTTCCTTTCCTTTTCTAAAGTTTACAGTTGGCAGTATGGCAGTACATAGGCTGGCTTCAGATGGCTTGGTTTCCACATGTTACACCTGAATGGTGCAGCATGTGGGAAACAGTGGCCACTCTGTCAGCATCTACCTTAATTCATTCACTGATAGAAATTGGCCTCGTGACTAAAGCAATCATGCCATAACTGTACAAAAACAATTCCAGCTAACATTGCTTTACACTATGCAAGGCATGAATGGCATACTATTATTATTATTATTATTATTATTCCTGACACCTCCAAGGAGTCCAAAGCCTCATCGCGGGAGGACACCTACAACTGTCTCAACCCCTACACCGAACCTCTACTACAAATCATCTCCATCAACGCCATCTACCGCCCAACTCCACCACCACCACAACTAGTATTTTTTGTCTGTAAATTGTGTGTTCTGAAAGGCCGATTTGTCTGTATGTGGGATGAAAAATCAGAGTTTCCGGGAGAAAAAACCCTGCTACCTCCGTATGAGATCGGCTAACTCACCTTCGATTGAAATCGTTGTAGTGGCTAGATGAAATTTTGATTTAGAAGCATTCAGTCATAATTCCACATCAGGAATGTAAAGTTGTGCAGACTGCATGTGGAGAATAAATATAAAAGCATTATTCCATGCCCCACCACTGTATGGCCTAGGGACAATCATCCATATCATGTCACTATTGCTTATTTTTATGATTATTTCCAGTTATATTACTCATAACCTCGTGTGGTAGGTTAGGGACAACAACTGATGTAGCCAGTTGAACTGCACCAATTTCTGATAAAAATGTGAATAGATTCTAAAATCAAAATGTAAGTAGAAGATATTTTTGCTAGAATAATAAATACGGATGCCACTTACATTAATTTATTATGTATTTTTGCAGAATTTTCAGCTTCACTTCATAGCCATTTTCAATATGCTAGGAAAGAAATAAACACAAAAAAGAACAATTGATTAATAAAACAATTAAATTGTTATATTAATTAATGACATATGCACTATCAAACTGTAGGAGGATAATTATATCTACATTTTTAGAATTCAAGGAATAAAATAAAATTTAACAATTAAGTTTTTCTGAAACACATGAGTGAGAAGTATTGTTTACGATAACTTTCCAAATTAAAGTTCAAGGCAGTCATTTTAGTTCAGGTTAGGGTTGTGAATGTGTGCTTTGCAGCTTTCCTTGTGTAAGCTTTCAAGAACGATACTTTTATGTAGAACTTTAGTATTATTCTGATAAATTCTGTGGTTTTAGTAGACAAGGCATGACTAGCTGTACTATACCAGATTTATCAGACTCTTGAAGTAAAGTATACTCTTGATGTTCCTCAAGACCACTCAAGAGCAGAACAAACAATCTGTCTTTGGACTCCCTGGAGGTGACAATATAATAATAATAATAATACTTAGAACTGCAAGAACACAGGCTACAAGAATATTTGGCGATGTTTGTCTTTTGTAGAGAGGAGGGTTATTTAGTTTATGAACTGGACAGAAAGAGACTTGTATGTTAGTCTGGTAAAGAAGTCTTACAGTTTTCTCTGATAGTCCTTTAACATGTGGAACAGAAATTCTAGAAACATCCTGTGAATGATTAAGATGAAGGATAATTATTAATTATTTTATCGATTGTTTGTGCATCGTAACCATTGGAAATGAAGGTAGCTCTGATAGTAGACAGTTCATTATTTAAAAGAGAATCAGTTGAACAAATTTTGTGAGCTCTGTCAACCAAAGATTTAACTACACCATATTTCTGACAGGAGTGATAGTGGAGGCTGCATTAATGTATATGTCAATGTGAGTTAGTTTTCTGTATATAGTGAATTGCAAACTGCCATTAGGTTGATGCAGAATGAGAATGGCCGAAAAAGGAAAAACAGTTGTTATCATCTACTTCAAGTGTAAATTTAATTCTTGTGTTTACTGAATTAATTTTCTCAAGTAATTCATGGAGGAAAAAGAAAAGTTCCATACAGTAAAAACATCTTCAACATATCTGTATCAAATGGGATGGCTTAAGTGACACTCACCAGGATGAAATGGTTTCCTCAACCACTGGGAAAACATCATTATCAACAATAACATGGTCAATGAGACTTCTTATTTCTTGCATCTTCTCTCCATGTGAATTTGTGCATATTTTTTATTTTGGAACATGGTGTTGGTAATAACTAGTCCATATCCTGAACAGAAATCCAACAGGCATTTACTATTATTATTACGTTTACTCTTGTCTCCGAAATTTCCCAAAACATTTCTACCATTTGCTACTCTTCTGTTTAGATTTCGAACAAGGACTAACTTTTCCTTTTTCAGTGTGTCAGCTGCTATTTCTAATGCCTCAAAAAATTCTTCCGTTTCTTATGTAGTTTGTGGGACCATAGGCCCAAATAAGTCTCATTGTCCAATGACCCCATTCTGATATTTCCCCACATCACTCTACTTGATATTGCTTGCCATTCAAGAAGATTATCCTCATATTTAGTGTTAAATGCTATAACTGCACCTTCTTTTCCCTGATTGTTATTGCCTGAGTATAACATTTTGTATTTGTTGCTTACAAAGATCTCATCTGTTTTTGTCTTCTTTTCTTCAATCAGGCCTATTATGTTGATCTGGTATTTATCCAATTCTTCTGCTAGTTCCATTTTTTTTTTCCCATTGAATCTTCTTACATTGATTGTACCAATCTCTGCTGACATTGTGTTGGGATGTATTTTAGGATTTGTTCCAGTTGTTGACTTTTCACTGTTCATCCTGGTTCCTCGACAAAAACAATGGGGGCTTTTTAACAAGGTGATGTTCCATCTAGAACATTCTGTCATGTTGTACCATTATTTTATATTGTGATTTAAGCTAATAAGAATGCAGTTTGAGCTAAATTCCAAATCTTCAGCCTGTCGTCATTTGTTTAGTATCCGGATAGGAACCTAACAGAGTGCACCACGAGAGAAGGTAAAGATTGGGCATTAAGTCAGAAGCCATGGTCAGTTCTCTGCATTCTTTAATAGGCTATATGCTATACACAATCCTAATTATACAGCTCTGAATCTGAAACACCCCATTATCACCACCAGATATTAAAACTGTTTACCATCAAGATGTACAAAGTGAATCCTGCTAATTCATTATGTACTACCTCACAATCTTGTATGATATTCTTTCACATTCAGGTCACTGAGTGGAAATCCCTAGTGTCAGCATCTTCCAGTGATGATCACAATGTTTTGCTGTAGTGAAACATTGGATTCAATTAGTCCAGTGATTCTCAACCTTTTTTTTTCGTCACAGTACACTTTTAATAATTTTAAAATTTGGCAGCACATTAACAATAAGATAAATTTAAAAGAATTTTACTTGGTTAATTAATTCATGTACCTATAATATATTTTGTAAAAATAGCATACAATAATAATTTGGAATAAAATATAAAATGAAATTACATTACAAAGTAAACAAAATGTTTATTTAATGATAAATTACATTTAATGCGAAATTTGAGCATGTTTTTTTTTGATAACTTTTTTTCGTTTTTATATCGGTCAAAGCCGAAAATCCGAATTCGCACAAATAAGATGTGAAAAATTGTAATAACACACTTAAAACTTTTTGTGATATTGTTGGATAATTGTATCTAAGATTAATCCAGAACGAATTAATTGATTCTTCTGAATGTTTTGAAATTAAATCTCAGTTATTACACACAGAAATCAGTTCTTCTTCTTCTTTCAAAGTTAGTTCATACACCGATGTGTTGTTTATCACAAATGGATTCCGAATCCAATTAAATTTTTTTATTTCTAAATTTGAAAAGTAATGAACAATTTTTTGCTCTAGTATTGTCAAATGATCAATAACTATTTTATGAATTATTTTATAACAATCTTTTGGAACTGACTCGAACTTTTCTAAACTACCTCCTTGTGCTTTTTTCTTCCATAAAGTAATTTTTTTTTTGAAATCCCAACAATTTATCGGTTGAGTTTAAAATATTTTCTTTTGGTCCTTGCAAACTCGTATTTATGTTATTAAAAATAACAAAAATATCAGATAAGTAAGCCAGCTTAGCACACCATATTTTGTCATCCAACAAACCAACAAAATCATTATTATCTTGTTTAAAAAATATCTTTATCTCGTTTTTTAATTCAAGCACACGAGACAAAACTTTCCCTCTGGATAACCACCTGACTTCCATGTGTAGTAACAATGATTCGTATTTAGACTCCATAGTCTGGCATAATTGACTAAACAGGCGACTCTTTAATGGTCTTGATTTTATATAATTAATCATTTTAACACATTGTTCCAGCAGTACTTTCAATTCTGATGGTAAATGTTTTGTAATGAGTGTTTCCCGATGCAAAAAAACAATGGGTAACTAATATATCTGCATTATGTTCTCTTACATGTGCTACAAATCCTTTTATAGATCCTGTCATAGCCGAAGCACCATCTGTACAAATGCCAATGCACAAATTTCGCGAAATTTTAATTTCTTGTAAATAAGAATTAATTTCATCGAAAATATGTTTTCCTGTTGTGAAATCAGATAATTCACGACAAATAAAAATTGATTAATTTTTTCAGTTTCGTGAATGAATCGAACGAATGCAATTAAGTGCGCTTTTCCCTTAATATCAGTTGTTTTGTTGATTTGTAAAGCAAAATTTGAATTTGCAAGAGTTTTAGCAGTATTTTCCTCAATATTTTGAGACAAGTCTATAATTCTGCGATGAATTGTGCCATTTGAAAGTGGTATTTTACAAACATCAATTTCTGCTGATTCACCGATCATTCATTTTACAATTTTATGACAAGCAGATAATATAATTTCTTCAGCCAAATTATGAGATTTTAATTTGAGAGCAATTAATTCAGCCACTTCATAAGAAGCTATCTGGGCTTTTTCAGACACACTAATTTGCTTTTTAAAAATCTAATTGTTTGGATCTTGCAGATAATGAATTTTGAAAGTAGGCTTTGTCTTTTGATGCCAGCGAAGGATGATTAGTGAGCAGCTGACGTTGGAGCTTGCTCGGAACCATAGCACTGTTTGATAATTTACAACCACTTACCACACACTCGGGAACAGTTTTATCATTTTCCATTGTAGAAGTAAATCCAGATTTTAAGAAGTCATCATTATACTTATGATGAACATTACATTTTTTGGTGGAGGAAACGTCTTTACTTGTACTGGGCTCGTTAGCATGATCGCTAGCATCATCATTATCGTCATGAAGCTTTCTTTTTTTATCCATTTATCCATTTTAGGGGGTTCATTGAAAATAAAAATAATTTTGTCAAAAAATTATTAAAAACGACATATTGTATATTGCCTTTGAATCCGTTTTAATTAAGTTTGACTACACAATATTGTGGTATTGCACGTACGAAAACGAATATATAAGTTATATCTAACCATATGCACACATCAAGTGCGTGACTAGTAGACTAAACTAATAGCCAGCAGCCAGAACTATAATAGCCATGTGCATTGGTTCAGCCAGTCCCTGCTAGGAAGGTAGAACTGATTGAACCACTTGTCTGATGCCTCTTATGTATTGGTGTTCGCAGTGGTGGCACACTTAAAAAATCTCGTGGCATACCAAAGTGCCACAGCACAGTGGTTGAGAATCACTGCCTTAGTCTGTGTGGGTTCTCAGTTGTCTGATAATTGCTGGTTGAAATGGTTGCTATCTTGTACACCACATAGCTGTGTTATTCCACGAGAAAGCCCTTACGCTGGTCCAGATGCAACCATTCCATCACAGCACAATTTCTCTCAGTCCTGATACAGTCCATCAAGTAACCAGAAAAAATTATTGTCCTGGGATTACAGATTTTGTCTTGCTGACTTTCCTAATCTATGCTACTCTATACATGCAAGATTGTTGTGTTACCATTACCACTGTTGTGTTTGTGTATTATGAAATAAGTCATCCTCATCTAAGTCTGATTACATAGAACATTAGAGAATAAACTTACTTAAAAAAATAAATACATTTTTTATTAAATTTGCATTAAATAAATATCCATAAAATAGGTTTTCGACAATCTCTGTAATTAATTGATACAGAGACAAAAAAAAAAAAAAGCAAATACAAAACATACCAATTCATACCATATTTTTTATGAGTCATATTAGTACTAAGTGCATCTGAAGGTTAAAAGTAAATAAATAGGCTTAATCAAGCATGTACAGTAGAACTATTTAAATAACTTTCACAGCTTACACATGT
Organism: Typopeltis vanoorti; assembly: GCF_054136105.1. Classification (NCBI taxonomy): domain Eukaryota; kingdom Metazoa; phylum Arthropoda; class Arachnida; order Uropygi; family Thelyphonidae; genus Typopeltis; species Typopeltis vanoorti. The sequence goes on along the minus strand of NC_143564.1, from coordinate 46,918,714 downwards.
AGCAAAAATCATATATAACTGCATTCAAAATGTAGATCACAAGAATGAGTCATAAATCATGCATGTGTTACCTCTAGTCTTGTTCACTTCTGAAGTATATGATTACACTATTAGGGTTCAAAGAAACAATTCTAAAATCTTATGTAGATAAAAAATAATTATAATAATTAATAATTAAAAAAAACAAAAAACTTATGAACAATTAATAGTAATTACTTACAAAATCTTGTCGATTTTGGCATGTCTTTTCATCATTTGAGGTTTGTATGATTTCATAGCATTTCACATCTTTCAATGAAAAGATGATAAAATTTGAACTAGCTGGATGAAGTTTTGTCTGGTACCAAAGAACTCTGTGCCTAGTGTCAATAGCATGAGAGGCAAGGCCAGACTTGTTGGATTCCAAAAATGTAACAAAGTTTTGATGTTCTTCATTTCTAATTAAGGTAGAAAGAATGGTTAGTCTGTCCAAAATAGCAACCTGGTAAGGAAAGAGATGGTAATGTATCCTTTGTAGATTGTAGGAAGGAAGACTGTTTTTGAGCTGGTTTTAAGGAAGCATATAGATTGAATTTACAAAGAATCCTTGCTTGATCCTTCCTTCAAATTGAAGAACATCAAGACCATAATACATTTTTGGAATTCTACAAGTCTGGCCTTGCTTCTCACACTGTTGATACAGCACAGAGTTCTTTGTAACCAGACAAAACTTCATTCCAGCAAGTTCAAATTTGATTGTCTTTTCCTTGAAACTTGTGAAATGCTATGACCCTTAACATCTAATTCTGAGAAGTAATCACTATTAATTATCATTATTATTACATATGGGCATCTCCATGGAGTCGAAAGACTCATCACAGTAAGTTAATTTCAAAAATATTAATTATCAGCTATCAATACTTGTTATATTTTGCCTTGAAATCATTCACCGACAAAGCACACATAACTAACTTTCGTAATCAATTCAACTCATTCATGACTCACGAATATTTTCCTCACATCAATCCTGTAACTCTCCCCCCTTCAGAAACTTTTTTTTGTTGCTATCTTACTCTCCCCCCCCCCCCCCAATCTGCTGATCAACCAGCTTTTGTTACGACGAATCTTTAATCTCTCCTCATATGGAGCATCACATAGACCTGCCACCATCTCAGTCACTTGCTTCTGAATCCACTCCACCTCATTCACATCTCCATGAAACCCAGGCAACCAGATATGTGTACTAATCCAAATGAGGCCTTATCAAAACTTTATAAAGAGGAATAATAACCTGCTAATCTCTGCATGTCAGGGTGTTCTTCAATAACTAGGTTTTAGCCGGTTTTGCAATATGCTCTCTGATCTTCAACTCCTTATCCACCAACACTCCCAAATCCCTGGTTCCATCAGTATGTTACAAAGCTGGTAATCTTTTCACTTCAAAATGTATAATCTTACACTTTCCCACATTAAATTGACATCGATTCTTTTTTGCCCGTACTGCCAGTCTATTTAAATCGCCCTGTAAAATATCAACATTTTTATTGACTATTGCTCTACCTAATTTTGCATCTGCAATCACCTGAACATTTCTCCTCAGATCATTTCCTTTATCATTAATGAACAAATTAAATACAGCAAAACCCCGAAGTTATGCGGTAGGTGGGACCAACAAAAAACGCGCAAGTTGAATTCGCGTAACTCCAGATATAATTTTGCATGTAATTTATATATACAAACATACAATTGGGATCAAAGGTTTATAAAAACACCTATTTTTTTAAGAAATATAATCATAATTGTAGTTTTTCGTACATAAAAAAAAGAAAATTATTTCGATGTCGATGGTTTCATAAAATCTAATAGATTCATCTGACGGCGTAATGTCTTTTTCTTGTCACACAAAATTTCTTCATAGCAAGCTAATGATTTTTTTATTCCTTGCCTTGTAGCTACAATTCGTTCTTCATTAGAATCTATGTCCTCCAAAATCTGTAAACCTTTCTTTTATGATTGTTCTTACTGTGGATTCCTGTAGATCAAATTTCTTTTTTAGCTCACAAATTTTCATTCCGCCTTCAAAATCCTTAATAATGTTGAGTTTCATTTCCAAAGTCAATGTTTTTTTCTTTCATAGCTCTAGAAGAATCTGATTTGCTTCTTTTGGATGACATTATTATTTTTTATGTGATAAAATTTTTATCAAGAACATAACATTAAACAATCGCAAGGTTTGTAGACTAGAAAAATCGTGTATGAATGGAGACTGTGCGAAACACGTCATTGGTTGTTCACAGCATGTGTGACACTGGCGAATGCGGCCGTTGCCTGAAAGATACGACTAGTGGTGAGGCGTGAAGCAGGACGGGAATACGTACATATAAGAAATTGCGTAACTCCAGATGCGCATAAGTCGGGGTATGACTGTACTAATGTCCCAAAGCAGAGCCCTGTGGCACTTCACTAGTCACAGACCTTCTCCAGGACTCTGTCACAAATCAAAATGACTGTTGTCGTGAATACTACAGAGTATAATCATAAAATTAATATCTTATTAAGCGATAGGTCAACCTACAATGTTATCAGCAGGGATCCAAAAAAAATTCAAATCAATAAATTAAATAAATTTTTAGACAGTGAACAATCGTGGGTATCACTACTGTTGAGAAGTTAGGAATTTATCATGCACGTCTGCCTTGTCTCTGTGATCTTCCTAAAATGCATAAGTATGGCAACCAGTGGTGCACCCAGGATTTAATCTTGGGGGTGGGGGGGCCAAGTTGAACGGATAAAAATATTTTTAATACAATGAATTTGCATTAAAAATATTTTTATCTCTTCAACTAAAATCGTTAAATTTCATTCATTCAATAAAATTCATTAGGTAATTATAAAAATTTATTTAAAGAATAAAATCCAGTTTTCTTTTCTTTTTACAAAGCTCTTGAATTATTTCAGTCATGGTTACATTAATCTCTCTCTGTGTGTATGTATATAGCAAAGTCTGTGTGTATGTATATAACAAAGTATATTGCCAGTCCATTCAATCGTGATTGTGTTATGGTTGATCTTAAATAGGTTTTTAAAAGGTGTAAGTTTAAAAATGACCTTTCACTGACGCATGTTGTTACCAGAAGCATTGCAAATATTTCTAATAAGTTATAGATGTTAGGATATATCATTTTGTCACACTTTGAAACTGCATCAATGGCATTTTTGTATGGAGCTATTGCAAACGATTTTTCAAATTTCTTATACCACAACTTGAATTCGGTGTTCAAAATTGCTGGATTTGTATAAGGCAAATCACCGGCATAAAATTCACACAACTGACGAAAATCTTCCATTGCACTTGCTGTTGGAGCATCTTTTCCATTTGGTAGAAGAGAAAAAAAAAATATTTCAAAATGTTGCGGTGCCGAGTGAAACGTCCATGAAGTTGAGTCAATATTTGGTCAATAAATGGAATGAAATAGTTCTCTTGAAATACTCTTCTACAGAATCGGCTGGAACATTGGACCTTAACGTTTGTTTTGATGAACTCCGCTTTTTAATGTCAATATTAAAATTATTGGCTTTTATACATGCTTCATTGTAAATATCTTTAAATTAAGAATCTGGTGTTTAACAAACGGTATTTAATTGAGCCACAACATGATCAACAAAATTTAGGGCAATTAAGAGATCACTGTCAGATTTTTGCGTAATTTTAGACAATGGTAAGGCGCATGCAAATATTTTTTGCAAGCTAAATAAAGATATTATAAATCTTAAAAGATATTAATATTATAATACTATAGACAACAAGGACATCCTGTCTTTTAGGGGTATTGAAGGAATTGTGTACCTTTTCAGTTATGCCAATGCAATTTCTTATTTGTCACAGATATAGCATTTCCAAGTGCCAAATTCAAACTATGTCATGTGCAATGAACATATAAAGCTTGTCGATATTATTATTACATAACATCTCCAGGTAGTCCAAAGGCATATCGAGGAAGGGCACCTACTCTACAACTCTCCGTCTTCACCAACCACAACTACAATCATCATCATCTACACCAATGCTGTCTACCGTCAACCACTATCATTAGTATTTTCACAGACAATCAAACATCCATGCCCACGGCGGGATTTGAACTCGCAGCCTTTTGGCTGGAGAGTCGGCCACCCAGGCTGGATATATAGATAAAAAAATTAAATTTTGTGGATAAAAATGTTTGATAAAAATTAAAACTTTGTTTTAATTTTTATCAAACAAATAAATAAAACGATATAATTATGTTACTATTTACTTTTAATGAGATGGATGAGCTTCTCGACCTTGCAGAGTTGCTGGATATCTGGCTCAATATTGGTCAACTTCAGTTGAAGATCGGCACACGCACTAAGATGAATTCCGTATTTTGTTTTTATTTGAAGGAGCAATGAAAGTCGTTTCTCGCAAAAATAGGTTGTAGAAAACTGCATGACGATTTTCGACTTCTTCAAATAATTCGGGAAATTCACTTCTCACTGAAGGTGAAATCCAGAATCGAGCCAAACCACGATCACAGAATTGCATTTTAAGCCCACTGTCACTTGAAAGCTCAATTAGCAGCTCTTTTTTTTTCGATAACAAAAGGTCGTTCTCGTGACTGCAAGCCTGAAATCACAGAAATTTCTTATGAAAAGTTATTTAGAAATTGTCTCCAAATTCTGTTTCAGAGTTTTGAGGTGGACACAAACCCTTTCCCAGTGGTTAAATTCTAAACTAATAAGTTTCAGGGCCCTACAAAATATTCAATTGTATTTATCTTTTGAATACTGTCCGGGGAAGCTCCAAATCTCCCCGTCCCTTTCATCATGCATTCATAAGCAGGCTACTGTAGATATTGACTTTATATACACATTCAAAACTATAAACAATTGTTGAATAATAACACAATGATGTAGGCATAATTACCGTAAAGGGAGAAAAGTCACAAAACAGAAAAATGTTCCTACAAACTAACCAATTGTATTTACCTTTGAATGCAATCCACTGCTTGAGTGTCCAGCAAGTCAGCAAATATTTCCTTTCGTTAAGCATATTAATATTATCGCATTGCAACTGATGGGAATTCTGTGTTTCTGTGGATTCGTTACAGACCACTTTCTCTTCAGAAACTACACAAACTGTCATTACAAACTCATTTTGTATTATCACTATCATCGGAGATATTTTTCCGTTTAAAGAAGGTACCAATGTACTTATCCATAATTGAAATACCATACTTACTCGCATATAACTCTCACCCCTGATTTTGCTTTTCGAAAAAAGAAATTAAAAAGTTTCGCATATACCTCACAAATGAAAAAAGCTGAAACTCATTCAGAGCAGGGCGATAGTAACTTGCTCTCGCGGTAAATAGCACGCCCTCCCCCAATAGCCACTATATTGCAGAGGCAAGAAAAACAAGTATTTTACTATGTCAGTGAATAAGATATAAGCAGTCTGTGTAATATATTTCTCAACAAATGGTGCAATTAGAGACAACTGGGATAAAAACGACCCTAATTAATAAATCACATGTCCCCTCATACAGAAACTATGCTGTATATATAGACTCAAGTAAATCCATATTTTGCACCAGCAAACACAGTATCTAACTAAAAACTATTGTTATTAATAAGATTATGTGAGTTCTCTCGGCCGCAATAAAATTCAACCGAAAGTGTTAAAATTCGTAAATGTGTTAAAACTAAGAAATATATATACAGGGTGTTCGGGATAAATTTGACATATTTATAATTAATTATATTTTTCCGTAAGTTACATGTATTAACACACACTTCTCTTCATTTAAAAGTTTGGACCCTTCTTCATTCATATACAAGATGTCAGAAAGGATGGATAGCTGGAACCCACCTGAATCATGGAAGAGAATAACTTGTATCATGATGATTCGTGCCCGCCATCAAAATAAGGATATTACGACTGCTGCCCAATGCTCCCTGAATACAGTAAAAACAATCAGGCATGAACTAGAGACTTGCAATGGTGACTACGAGGATGTAGCAAGAAGAAAGATCCCTAGCAGACGATCTGATTGCGTTCGTACAGCAGAATTCCTCGCAAATCTGCAGGAACAGGTGTTGAAGAACCCTGGCATTGGAATTCGGGCTTTGTTCGTGGAGTTGCTAACTGTAGTCAAGCCCTGGATAACAAGGGTAGCCAATGGTAGGCCGTATGTATGGCAGCAGGATTCGGCCCCTTGCCACACCTCTGGGAAAAGTCAAAAATGGTTGTCTGAAAATTTCTACGACTTCACCAGTCCAAATGTTTGGCCTCCAAACTCCCCAGACCTTAACCCCATGGATTATTTTGTATGGGGCGCAGTTGAAAAAGACACCAATCGCACTTCCAGTAATACAAAAGCCCAGTTAATGGATAAAATTAAAACAGTTTTTGCGGCCCTTCCCAGGGAGACTGTAGCATCAGCTTGTTCGAGGTTCCGAAGCAGAATTGAAGCTGTGATCGATGCTAATGGTGGTTATTTTGAGTAAATCTTGTTGATAGTATTGTAATTAACTCTGCCTGTAATGTTTTTTTGTCAATTCATTAAATTTAATAGATACAAAGAAGATTTTCTTTTTCCTTACGAAACTGTCAAATTTATCCCGAACACCAGGGCCCTTGGCCTCCTCCCTGGGTGCGCCACTGATGGCAACCCACTACATCCAATAGTAGACTGTATTGGCTCACCTATTTACCTCTTGCAAAACATCTCTCCTATCATCTTCACAATCTCATTGGTCACACTATCCATTATATTATTATTATTATTTGAAACCTCCAGGGAGTCCAAAGCCTCATCGAGAGAGGGCACCTGCTCTACAACTTTGTCTCCACCTCAATCCACCAACTCCGCAACTACACCTATTACCCACCGTTACTATTTCCACAGACAATCGCAAATATCCATGCCCACTGCGAGATTCGAACCTGCACCTCTTTGGCTGTTTAGCGTATATTAGAAACAGTCTCGACTTTAAAGAGAAAATAAAAGGTCCATATCTGTCTAATAACAAAATAATGGTTTCTTTTGATGAAGCCTCCCTATTCAGCAACATACCAGTCTCTAAAATTAAACAGTCTCTTCTACAAGAGACTGTTTAATTTTTACAATCTGATTTCTCAGAAGTCATTGTTAACCTTTATAAATTAACTATCAGTGCAGGCTGTTTTACATGGCATAATAAGTTGTTCAAACAAATTGAAGGAACAGCGAAGGGCAGGCCTATCTCACCAGCCTTAGCTGATTTGATGATATATTTTCAATCTGGTCCCACACTGAGTCAGAATTACTACAGTTCCTAGTTCAGAAAATAAACTCCTTGTGCTCCCACATCAAGTTTACTATTGAACATGAAACCAATAATCAACTATTTTTGGATACAGCAATAATTCATAATCCTACTGGTCGTTGAATTTTCAGTTTATTGGAAGCTGACCTTCATAGATGCATTCATCACCCATTTTTTTGTGATGAATGAATGTATATGTATCTTTACTGACAGATACATTCATTCATTCATCGCAAAAAATGGGTATTATCAAGAGCCGATCCACTCTTCTGATCCCCGTTTGTTAGATGAACAGAAGAAAATTAAAAACAATTTGATATATAATGGATACAACAAAACTACCATTCAAAAATTTATTGATGATTATTATTCTTCAACCAGACTACAACATGATGTGAAAAGAATGCTTCCTTCAAACCAGGTCAGAAACTGTCTTTCTTCCTACCTCCTGCAAAGGATACTTTACCACCTCTTTCCTTACCAGGTGTCTATCAAGTACCCTGCTCATGTCATCTTTGTTATTTTGGACAGATTGGCCATTCTTTCTGCCTTGATTAGAATTGAAGAACATCAAGACTATGTTACATTTTTGGAATCCATCAAGTCTAGCCTTGACACTCACACTATTGACACTAAACACAGAGTTCTTTGGAATCAGAGAATACTTCTTTATGCAGCTAGTTCAAATTTGGTCGTCTTTTCCTTGAAAGCCGTGAAATTGTCCTAACCTCAAATGATCAGATGGCATGCTAATCTCCAAATTTTGGGAAGTAATCACTATTAATTGGTAATAAGTTTTTTAAATTAAATTAATAGTTATTTAAATTATTTTTTTATCTATACAACTTTTAACAATTGTTTCTTTGAACTTTAATAGTCTATACTTCAGCTGCGACTGAGACCTGAACTAATATACACATGAGTTATTACCCATTATTATTGTCCATGGTTTGAACGTAGTTAACGGTGTTTCTCCCTAATGATGTCCACTTAATATTGAATGAAATATATTGTTTTTGAATAGAATTCTGTGTGATTTGTTACATGTGTAAGTTATTTAAAAACAATTAAAAGTGTACAAGGGATGGTTGTTAAAAGTGGGATCCACAATAGTGAAAGGTTTGTGAATGTGCATTCTATCACTAGATTTAAAAAAAAAAAAATTCTAGTTTATTTATAACATATAAAAAATTGAATGATCAGACTTGTCTGATGGTAGTGGTAGGCTTAAATACCAACAAGGAACAGTCACCCAGTACACTTCAACAGTGGTCATCCCTTATGTAGATTCAATCTCTTCAAGATTAGCGAGAATGTTAAAATCTCTCAACATCAGAGTGGTATTTAAGCCTACCACTGCCATCAGACAAGTATTATGATCTCCTAAAGACAGTGTACCATTTTTCAATTATCCAGGTGTTTATAGAATTCCATGTACGTGCGGCCTTTCATATATTGGGCAAACTTCAAGAAGCCTGGAAATCAAACAGAAGGAGCATGTTGGCAATGTCAATCACAACAGGACAATCTCCTCAGGCTTAGCACATCACTTTGCAACTTCCAACCATGCAATTGACTGGGAAAATAGCTCTATGCCGTATTTGGATGATGATTACGGTTACAGAATTTTCAAGGAAGCAGCAGTGGTATTATGAACGGGTAACAACCTCAACAGAAATCAGGTTGCCATACTGAAAGATATATGGAAAAACTTAATCAACTCACTCGGTTTAACGGAACTGCAATACACGAAAAATCATGTAACACGTGTGCATACAACACGTATCCATGATACTGACTGAAGCTTCTCAACACATGCCCGCATAGTTTCATATTTAACTGCCTAACAGTTAGCAACGTTTCTGTATTCTCTCATATTTTTTGTGTGTACCGTTCAGCCTTGACAAAGCTAGATATTCGCTAGCGAAACTAGTAAGTGGGATTATACTAATATATGTATTAATAAAGTACCTATATGGTCTCATATCCACAAAAGGTCTCATTTTTTAAGTATTTTATGACCAAATATGTATAATTTAAATAGACAGATGAAAAACAAAGTACAGTGCCTCGAAAAAGAGAAATGCAAGAAGGCTAAGTTATTGAACCACCTTACATTTCTGAAGAGATGCTGAAATATTTCAATCATCCCAAAGTTCTTAATAATTAATGGATATATTCAATCTAAACATGCCAAAAGTATCTACAACAAAGCTTCTTTGGCGCTAATTCGAGAAAGGATACAACACATCAGGTATGAACTAAATATTATTGACCTTAATTGCCAGAACCATTTTGACGATATTTCAAACAGTTTAGACTACACCACCTGGAAAAGTATAGACCACATGTTAAATTTAACTATGAGAAAACTTTCCAGTTAAGCAAGGTGAACCAAATTAAAAAATTTGAAGAATCGTAAAATCATTCATTTCGGTGTGATTAGATATTCAATGTTGTATTATATTGGTGAGATTAGGCTAGAAGAAACTGATGAGGCAAGATATCTTGGAGTGTTGATCGATAGGAAGTTGAAATTTAGGGGCCATTTTCATGCATATTTTCAAATCATAAAAACATTTTTCTGAAATTTGTTATTGTCATTGGACCTTTTCTCCTGCCCTTCAAATGCTGGAATTCTCGAAGCGCAGCATTAGCATTATGGCATTGTTGATATTAAAGCTTGATTAGCAATGCATGTTCTGTTAAGGTGAGATTCGTACCACTTTAGTCTTATCAGAATGACATGAATCCGTTTCGGTCTTCTTTATATCCACCAGCTCGTCAGTAGAAACAGTAATTATGCAAATATTACAGGACTAGTGCCAATTGTCCAATGGTGGCAGATTTTTTTTTTTTTTTGTAAATAAAAACCGCATGTTCCAGAGTGTACTGACATGAAATTTGGTTGAATTTCATCCAAAACAAAAACATTTTTCACTACAGAGCTCTGAACACCTCTTTAATTATGGCCACCCTATGTGTGCGTGCACGCGTGTTTTATTGCGGTATTAAAACACAATGTCGTGTTTTAATACTGCAATAAATTAGTATTTCATAGTATTTTTTGCTAGCTACTAGTATTTACATTAGTTAGTCATAAAATGTTCAAGAATTACAATTCATAATTTTGTAATTTTTTTCTATTTCTATTTTGGGTAATTAAAATAAAAGTGTAAATTAAAAAAAAAAAAAAAAAACTGAAATAAATTTGACTTGCTTTTCTCTCTACTGATTCTGCATCCCTCTTTATCTGGAAAATCAAAATCTCTAAACAATTCTTTCCTTTTAAAATATGTTGATATCACATTACTGTCTGAACACAGATGTGAGACCCTTCGACACTTCTGCACATGTCAGAAGAAGGCAAGTCCATTCTGATAATAGGGTAATCAGTGTATTTCGTGGGATGAGTGTTTATTATTATACATCAGGAAATTAGTTTTTCTTTTATGAAAATTGTAGTTTTTAAAGTGGTAACTATTTTGCTTGTACAACAGGTTGAAAGAAAACATTTTACATATAAACCACATGATTTCACGTGTTGGTGACGAATTCTTACATTACAATATTCCTTTCTCCCCTCAACATGAATTGACTCTTCTTGGCAATCTGGCATCTATGGTCGGACAGTAGTGTTGGATTTAAGCCTATAAACCACATATACCTGTAAACCACATGATTTCACGTGTTGGTGACGAATTCTTACATCACATTATTCCTTCTTGGCAATCTGGCATCTATGGTCGGACAGTAGTGTTGGATTTAAGCCTCCTTTAAATTGGATAAATTGCCATCACTTTATTGATTTATAGGATTGTTTTGAAGAGTGCATGTACAAATAGAAAAGAAGATGGGAAACAGAGGACAAATTATGAGATAGCCAGCAAAGGTTGGTTGATTTGAAGCGCCTCTGCTACTAATGGCTCATGCAAAAAGTTAAGCAAGTTTGAGCATGGTTAGTAGTTGGAAGGGGTATAATCGTTCTATGCCGTTGCCACAGTCTCCCTCAATCAGTCTTTGGACTCCCTGGAGGTTTTATAATAATAATAATAATTTTGTTGAATGAGATATTTTTTCCACTGAATAGAAGTGGAAAATGGGGAGATAATCCTGAGTAACTTATGCACTTTATACACACACAAACCCAAGATGGCAATTTACACAGTTCTGAACTGTTGTGAAATGTTTGAAAATAATTTCAAACATTAGTTTCTTATATGAAGTTTAGACAGCATATTGCCAGATTTGCAGTTGCAAATGCTGCACAATCACAATGCTGCTATGATAAGAAGTACACTAACAAGCAAGGATAAGGAAGTGGTTGTGCCACTGTACGTGGGGGGTATGAAAAGTCCTCGGCCTTGACGATAGATGGCAACACTATCGGCAAGATTTTTTTTCCCTAAGTTGGTACATCTGTCATAAGCATCCATGTGAAATTGCAAGTCATTCTATCAAGTAGTTTGTTTTATACAGCTGCCTGAAACAAAAGTATATGTTGTCTGTATCCCTTGAAATGGATAAAATTGAGTATTGTGTGGTTATAAAATTCTTTGTAAAAGAAGGCTTACCATGAACAGAAATTCATTTGAAGTTCATAAAAGTTTATGGGCACTCTTCTTCTTCATTTTTGACAATTAAGAAATGGGCTGCCAAGTTTAAACGTGGCTGTACCAGCGTTGAAGATGATTTATGTGAAGGACGTCCAAGAAGTGTAACAACACCAGAAATCATTGATTGAGTGCACGATATGGTATTGGATGATCGGCAAGTCAGAGTCCGTGAAATTGCTGAGACTATAGGCATTTCAAAAGAATGTGTAGGATATATTTTGCATGAAGAATTGCAAATGAAAAGGCTTTGCACAAAATGGCTGCCACGCTTCTCGCAACAAATCAAACACACTTGCATGAAAACCTCTGAACATTGCTTTGAGCATTTTAACAAGAATAAAACCGATTTTGTGTGTCGATTTATTACTATGGATGAGACTTGGATTCACCATTACACACCAGAATCCAAACAGAAGTCAAAACAGTGAACAAATGCCGGCTGTTCAGCGCCAAAGAAGAGAAAGTCGGTTCCATCAGCAGGAAAGGTCATGGCATTGGTGTTTTGGGATGCTAAAGGCATTTTGCTTATTAATTATCTTGAAAAAGGTAAAACAATAACCGGGGAATATTATTCCGACCCTTTAAAAAGACTAGACAAAACAATTCGTGAGAAAAGACCTGGATTGCAGAAGAAAAAAAAAATCATCTTTCATCAGGACAATGCACCTGCTCTCAAAGGTGTTTTGGCAATGGGAAAATTAAGGGATCTGCACTATGAATTGTTGGAATGTCCACCCTATTCCCCAGATTTGGCTCCTCTGACTTCTATCTCTAGAGGGGTATTTTGCAGAACTTACTGAGGACCACTATAGGGATGGGATAATGGTGCTGGTGCATTAATGGTATAAATGTATTCATCTTAAGAGAGATTATGTTGAAAAATAAAAATAATTTTGAAATTATAAATTCATTTTTTCATTGTTAGGCTGAGAACTTTTCAGACTAGCTACATATGAAGCACTGATCAGACCACACTTGGACTGTTGTGCTCAGATCTGGTCACCTGGTTTTCAGTATGATGTGGAGACATTGGAGAGGGTCCAGAGATGAGTGACTAAGACTATATCAGGAATTTGGGATGCTGGCTATGGAGAGAGGTTGAAGATATGTGGATTGCAGAGTTTGGTGGATAGGAGGAAGAGAGGTGTCATGTTGGAGGTTTAATGGATTATATACAGCACTCAGAAAGGATTAAAACAGAATTTAATACTTCCTATATTTCATCTCAGTTACTGAGATATCTTCAGGGATTGCACAAAAAAAAATACACAAATACCATACAATACTAAGCCCAACCACGTGGGTGACTCTAAAGTTCTATCGAGGTAGAGCATTATCTAAGAGCGGATGTAGGTGACCTGGAATGTAAGGAGGGATCTCTAATGATAAGTGTTTCCCAAATCTTTGGAAGCTTAATGCAACCGTATTTATTAAAATTTGGTTGATTTCTGAGGGCTGCTGCTGATTCTAAAAATAGTCTCTCTTTTTTGAATTTGTTGTGGTGGAGCATGGGGGTTTATTCCATGAGATCCTGTGAGTTGTATCCAAGACATGGTCAGCCAGGCCTGACTGACCATAGTCATGGTTGCAGATGTATGACTTGTGTTCCTCCAGGCAGATGGTTGCTGATCTGCCTGTCTGTCCAAAGTACTCCAGCTTACAGGAGCACGGTACTTTATAAACTCCAGGCACTGAGAGAGGAGGGAGCTGATCTTTTGTAGAATGGATAAGGGTAAAACGTTTGCAGTGGGGCTTAAATGCTGTGTGTAGGTTGTACTTTATTAAAATCTTGACTATTTTTTCAATGTGCCACGGATGTAGGGTATGGTGATGGCATTTCTATACTCTTTCTGAAAAAAAGACCAGGGAATGGGGGAGGAACTGATTATTTTAATACTGTGATCGCAGTAGCCATTGTAGAGGAAGGTGTTGTGTATGTGGTCAAACTCATTTGTAAGGGCGGTTCCACTGGAACAAAGATTGTGGGCTCTCTTGGTTAGAGTTTTAATAATGCCATATTGTTGAGAGGGATGGTGGTGGGAGAGTTTGTGAATGTATCTGCATGTGTGTGTAGGTTTTCTGCATACAATGAAGAAAAGTGTACCGTTAGGAAGGCATGTAACTAAGGTGTCTGGGAAGGGTAAACAATTGTTCTTTTCCTTTTCCTTCTTAAACTGGATTCTTGAATGTAGGCTGTTTAGGTGACTGAGGAAGGAGTGTAATATGTCTTGGCCATGAGGCCAATTAGAGAACACATCATCTACATAACTTAGCCAGATAAAAGGTTTGAGAGGGGCTGAGTCTATGGGTCGTTTTTCAAAATCTTCTATATAAAAATTGGCTAGAGGGGGTGAGAGGGGGGAACCCATGGCAGTTCCCTCTGTCTGCTTGTAGATTTTTTTCTTTCAAGAAAAATAACCAAAATTGATGGCAAAGGAAAAGAGATCTAAGATGTAAGAAGGAAAAACGTTTTCTAAGAGTGTTAAGGTATCAATTAAGAGAATATTGGTAAACAATGATGAGATGTCAAAGCTTACCAATATGTCTGTGTTATTTAAGGTAAGATTTTCTATTAGGTTTTTTTTTATAGGATGTGGAAAGTCCAGTGAGGGGGAGTGGGGTCAGTGAGTTGGCCAGCTGTTTTGACAGTTTGTAGCAAGGTGCGTTAGTGGCATCTATTATAGTTCTTAGTGGGGAATTGGGTTTGTGGATTTTCTGTAAATCGTATATATTCGGGGGGTACGGGAACAGAAAGGTTAGAGTTTTTTCCTAATGTCCGGAGGCCATGAAGATACTTAAGTAAGTATCTTCATGGCCTCCGGATTAAGTAAATTTTTTAACTTGTGTTTTTGTGGGGTTGTGTTCTAGTGGGATGTAGGTAGAGTGATCTCGGAGGATAATCTCCATTTTTTTATTGTATTCAGTGGCATTACCCTTATTCACTCTGGTGATGACGATACTTTTTTCCTTTGCATAATTTCATGAGAGCAGTGCGTTGGCTGGATGATAAATTACTTTTTGGAGGTGAGGATGTTGGCGATGTAAAGTCTGATGTTATTTGCTATCTCTGTCGCTAAGCAGCAGATCCCACCTTCGATATTATACATTACATCAAGCACTGGCACTTCTTTCGGTGCGACCGCGAAATTGTGGCCAAGGCTTAGGGCACTGCGGCATCATCGTTGAGCCTTTTGGAAGAAAGATTAACTACTGTCTGGAGCGGTTGAATTTGCGGTTTCCGTTTGGATTTACATAGATTGTTATACTTTTTGATATGTTTATTTTTTATTTTTTGAAATTCTTTCTGTGCAGAAGCTTCTGAGATGCTAGAGAGAATGGACCAAAGCTCAGGATTAAGTACAGCGGAGAGCTCTCATTGTAAGGAGCCAATGGCGGTATTCGTCTCGGAGTGGGTGGCACGAGTAGTGGCAATTTGTTTCCGCAGTAATGCAAAGCTGGCGCGGTTATATATGCGGAGAACTTTTTTGAAATGAAAGTTGATCTTTAGCTTAACACAGTTGGGTATCACCCGTGTATCCCAACATCTTTTTAAAAAGGCCAGCCTAGATAGTCGCAGTTTCGACTTATCTTATTGTATGGATTTGCATGCTATTTTTTCTCCATGAATGATTAGAATCCATGTGTAGAGGGTTAAGTGCTGTGAGGACATCATGTTGGAGGCTTAATGGATTGTATACAGTACTCAGAAAGGATTAAAACAGAATTTAACACTTCCTATATTTTGTCTCAGTCACTGAAACATCAATCTTTGTTCCAGTGGAACTTCCCTTACAACTGAGCTTGACCACATACACAACACTTTCCTCTCCAATGGCTACAGCAATCACAGTATTAAAAAAATAATCAGCTCCCCCCATTCCCTGGTTTTTTCTTCAGAAAGAGTTTAGAAATGCCATCACCATACCCTACATCCGTAGCACATCAGAAAAAATAGCCAAGATTTTAAAAAAGTACAACCTACACACAGCATTTAAGCCCCACTGCAAACGTTTTACCCTTATCCATTCTACAAAAGATCAGCTCCCTCCTCTCTCAGTGCCTGGAGTTTATAAAGTACCGTGCTCCTGTAAGCTGGAGTACTTTGGATAGACAGGCAGATCAGCAACCATCTGCCTGGAGGAACACATCATACATCTGCAACCATGACTATGGTCAGTCAGGCCTGGCTGACCATGTCTTGGATACAACCCACAGGATTTCATGGGAAAAAACCACCATGCTCCACCACAGCAAATTCAAAAAAGAGAGGCTATTTTTAGAATCAGCAGCAGCTCTCAGAAATCAACCAAATCTTAATAAATACGGTTGCATTAAGCTTCCTAAGATTTGGGAAACACTTACCATCAGAGTTCCCTCCTTACATTCCAGGCCACCTGCACCTACCCTTGGAGGGTACTCTACCTAGATAGGACTTTAGAGTCACCCATGTGGTTGGGCTTAGTATTGTATGTTACATTAGTTTTTTTTTGTGTAATCCTTGAAGATGTCTCAGTGACTGAGATGAAATATAGGAAGTATTAAATTCTGTTTTAATTCTTTTTGAGTGCTGTATAATCCATTAAGCTCCAATATGATGTCCTCACAGCACATAAACCTCTACACAAGGAAGAGTGGTGATATGATAGAGGCATTTAAGTTAGTGAGAGGATTTTATCAGATTAATCCAGAAGGGATTATAAAAAGAGTGGAAGGTGAGAGGGAAAGAACCAGAAGTCATCCCTTGAAGTTATGTAAAAGTGTGAAGAAGTGTGTGAGGAGTAGATTTTTTACATGGAGAATTTTCAGTGAATGGAATGCATTACCAGAATGTGTTGTTAATGCAAGGAGTGTTAAAGATTTTAAGATTCTATATGATAAATATTTCGTCAGTTGAATGAATTTCTCACAATGAACCTTTCGACTTCATGGAGAGTGTAATAATAAATGTAAACCACAGTGCACAGCAGTCCTCTTTGGTAGATATAAAATATGCATTTAACATTGTTAGAATTGTGTTTTTTAATTTAGATCAAATCAATCTGTAATTTTTCATTTTTTTTTACTATAGCCAAGCAAGTTCTGCAGTGTCTTGTCTTGCTCGAATCCATGAATTAAAGAAACGTGGGCAAGTTCCTTACAGCCTTGCTTTTGATCAGTTGTTACATTTCTATGACTTTCATAGAGAAAAGAAGGGAATATTTTGGAATACAATCAGCCGTGCTAAATTATGGCATTATCTGAAAAAGGTAAGATTAATTCATAATTTTGATATATTCACCCCTGTAATTCATAGAGCTCAAGTAGTAATATATACACATACATACATCTTCAAGGCCCACCTTTCTTAATTGAGTTGTGGGGGCAACAGCTGCAAGAGGAACTTCTAATGGTCACGATTCTCTGCCACCAAGCTCAGGTGTTCTGGTGGGATTCCCAAACGTGTCCTCCCAAGGTTTTGGATATAATCTATCCAGCGAGTCCTTGGCCTTCCACGTGGCCTCCCACCCTCTGGCTTGGCAAAGAGGGCCTGCTGAGGGAGCCTCTCTTGTGGCATTCTGACCAGGTGCCTGTACCAACGTAATTGTGATCTCTCAACACAGAGAAGCAGCGGTTGAGTATTGAGGGTTTCCCGACTTGCAGAGCTTCTGACTCTGTCGAGTCTTGTCAGCCCCGCAACCCCTCTAAGGAACCTCATTTCAGCTGCTTGGATTCGTGTCCGCATTCTTTCGGTCATTACCCAACTCTCATGACCATAGGTGAGGATGGGGACATAGACTGTATTGAAGACAGCCAGTTTGCCTTCTGGCTTAACTCCTGCTTTAATACTACCGAATGGCCAAGCTCCCGCAATATTGAGCTTGCTAAGCCAATTCGAGTATCTAGCTCTACGTCCCATTTTCCATCATTTGTGAATATGGACCCAAGGTATTTAAACTTCTCCACCTGCCTCATTGGGACTCCACTTACATGTAGAGTGCACTGGGATGGTTGTCTTGAGACCACAAATGTTTTTGCCACACTGATCTTCATTCCGATGTCTGCACAAACAGCTACAAACCTATCCAGGGTCCGCTGGAGGTCATCTGTGGAAGAGCTAAGCAGAACAAGGTCATCTGCAAAAGCAGATGTCC
This sequence comes from Typopeltis vanoorti, assembly GCF_054136105.1. NCBI lineage: Eukaryota > Metazoa > Arthropoda > Arachnida > Uropygi > Thelyphonidae > Typopeltis > Typopeltis vanoorti. Next base: position 46,900,659 of record NC_143564.1, on the reverse strand, counting down.
AATGCTACATCTTCCAATTCTGACACACTCACTGTGCCTATCAATCCAGTCCATAAATATTATGAAAAGGAGGGGTGACAGAACACACCCTTGGCAGAGGCCAATGGAGACTGTGAAAGGTTCAGACTTTGTGTGTGTGTGTATATATATATATTAAAAAAAATTAAAAAAATATAATTTTTAGATAAATATTTACAGGATCCAGATACTAAACCTATTCTAAATAACTGAAATTTTTAATAGCATATTTGCAATATCACATGTCCTGCACCATTAGTTATACATGCAGAGGTTTTACAGTATCAATGAAACAGAAAGATTGATCACTTTTAGACCATATTTTGCTTTTGCTATATTTTCTTGCTGGTCTGGTTTGGCCTTATAAGTGGAAAGCACCCATTCTCCAAGAAGTAAACTGTGGGTTCAAATTGCACCTTGGTAATGGATGATTGTGAGTACCTTTAAGTGACAGATAAATTTCATAGTTCAGTGTTAGACCACAGACTTGGTTATTGGAGGCACTATCCTCAGCTTGGGATTTCTGGATTATGTAAATATGTATAGTTATAAAACCTTAGTCTATTCACAGTATATCAGCACCCCCCCCCCCACACACACACACATACACATGGCAGATGATCAACAATACATGCATACACATATATAGCTTAACAGATATAGTAAACATATATAGTAAACTATCATTTATCTGACCTCAGAAAAGCAGTCCTTCAGTGTTTGAATCTAAATCAACCAATCCTTGAAACTGCACTTTCTCTTGATTCTCTTGATACATAATTGTTCCTGTACAGTCAGACTGAATTTTATTCCCCCCCCCCCCCCACCACCACTTATTGACATTAGCATTATCACTCTTCATACTTATGTTGAAGTATGCTTAACCTTAAATACATCATGAAGTGAGTAATATAACAGAAACAACCATAACCTTGTCAATCATGTCAGTCCTGGTTAGCTGAGTGGTTTTTCTTTGAGAGAAGATAAACAACTTGATATAAAGATGTTTTTCTCAATCTAATCCTTTGTGAAGGAGTGTAGAGTGCGTGGTCTGCAAATCCTGACTTGTCATACAGATGATGGCAGATGCAATTTTTGTGTTCTACAAAGCAGATTTTAACTGATTTACCAATCTTTTGAAAGTCTTTTCAAATCCTGCCATATGCATGGGCGCTCGTGGTTGTCAAGGAGTGGGATAGAAATTTTATCGCCTGGTGTTAGACAACATCCCCACCTATTGGAGGCATGAAGTGGCTTGAGAAAGTTCCTTATTTAGCTCTAGAGCAAGGGTTTCTGGACTTCATAAAAATAAAGAAAAATAATAATTAAAAAAATAATCCTTAGCTTGCCCACAGTATGCTCGATGCACTATAGGTTTACAATCGTTGGTGGAGGGAAACATACAAGTATCCTTAAAAAACCTCATCACTTTTCTCCTTAATTGCATTGTGATGGATGTGATTCCAAAAAAAAGTGATTTAATCACGGCTGGTTTTTATGTGGCTTCTTTGTGTAAACTTATAGTACATACATGCAGGTTTCTGTGGTTAAGGAGTTCTGTAGGACATTTTTGGTATTGAGACCACATTGTAATATTAATAAGGAGTTTATTAAAAATCCTATCCTTCGTGTTCGTCCTAGGATGGGTTGAGTCCCCTCCTAATGAGGGATTACTGGCATATTGATGCAGCTGGTTTGCCACTCCTCTGCTGCTTCCCCTAAGGGAGATATTAGTGACTGTATCCATGTGTGTTCACGGGTCCGGTTTGCCTGCTTGCAGGATGAAAAACCCCAGATAATTTGGTGGAGAAAACCCTGCTGTCCACGCCCAAGACCAGCTAACTTGGCTATGGCTGAGGAAGATCCTTAAGCTCCTCACGTCATTGGCGGGAACTGAACCTAGGACACTCCTTTCCCAGGTATATGGTTCAGAAACAAAGCCACTAGGCTAACCGTGTGGGCAATTAAAACCCGACAAATTTCGTGTGTCATAAAACTTACATCATCATCAGGGATAGTGTACATCAAAGTTTAACACAACAAAAGCCTACTAATTACAATTAATTGCACATATATGTTTTTGATAACTTCACAACTGTTAAATGTAACTGATAAACCAGAATACAAATGATAAATTCATTACTGTATGCATGTTCGAACATTGCTAGTTGTTGTTGTTATCACATTCTGTGGTATCATGTGCTATATCTTAGGTTTGTGGCAATTAAAATTTTGATGAAAGTAGACCATACTTGATGTAAAATTAAGCCATGATTTTTACTGCATTGTGTAGGGATCCTAAGCATTTGTGAGGCTTCTTTAAATTTTCTTTTGAAACAGTTATCAATATATGACATTGATATAGTGTTTGCAACAGTGGTTGCAAATCATAAGAAATATTATTTAATAAGAAAGTTGAACTTGCTTCAACAAGAAAAACTTCTAGATCAGTCTAAAGTCCTGTTTAAAACAAAAAAAAATCTCTTATGAAAGGTTTTATTTTGCCTTATCTCCACAAAACATTCAAAAAGTAGAGACATCATAGCTGAGATTGGAAAAGGAATCCACAATCTTCCTAGAGATTCAGCAGGTCTCATCCGCATACGAACTCAGCCTTATTATTAAAATGTAAATTACCACGTAAAAACTCACCTAAATGGAATTCATAGCTCTTAAAGAATTAAGACGACATAAAAACATAGTAATATTCAAGGCAGATAAAGGAAATATAACAGTAGTTATGAATTCAGACAAATACTTATTCATCCTTAGACAGGGATCCCACATGGCACACACACACACATAATAAAACCAATGGCTTGATCAGAAAGTTTCCTAACTAGCCAGAAGAATTAAAAATATCTTTACCATCAAAACATTCCTTGGTCTCAAGAATTTATAGTGCGCCAAAAATACACAAAAAATAATATTCCGTTACGACCAATTGTAGATGGGAGAGATTCTCTGACCTCAAACTTAGCAAATTATCTATCAAACCCGATATCACCACACATATAGAAAACAGAACAATTTCTAAAGAATAGTTTACATATCATTGAAAAGGTAAAAGATACAGTAATCCCTCAATTAATGTTCCCCCGATTAATGAGTCGTTTTTTTTTTTTTGATACCCAAATTCGATTAGTATGCCTATATACATCTTAAAAATAAATGTTACAGATTTAAAAAATTTTCTATCTATACATTTTTATGGCTAACTATTTTAAAAAATCACTCACCAGAATGAAATAATTTAGTTACCGATTTAAAACATTTTACAAAGTCATTTTTAATGGCATACTAACACTACTCCTATGTATACTGTGTTCCAAATTTTTACCAAATGGAACTTCTCTCATACAACTTATGGACCAGGGGATTATCACAACCTTTAAGGCATACTACCTGAGAAGAACATTTGTTAAATCTGCTACTGAAAATATTCATCAATCTTGGAATGAAATTACTGCTGGCAATTGTGCAAAAGATTTTGGAAGCATTTCAAATGAAATGGATAATGTTGTTGAGGAAATTGCAACATTAGGTGTGAACAAGGTTTTGATGAGATTGACAATGATAATGTCCAAGAGTTAATTAAATCTCATTCTGAGGAATCGAGTGATTCCGACCTGCTAAATTTAGATGCACAGCGGGAAGATCCCGAAGAATATGAAGAAAATTTAACCACTGATAGACAGCCAAAAGAGATTTCACAAAACAATTTGAAAATATTTTTCGTACAATCGAATTTTTTAAGCAGCAATGCTTAGAAGCTGATCCTGATGAAGAGAGAAGCAGTAAAATTTGCAGAAGAGTAGAAGAGGCAGTAGGGTCATACCGTCGGTTGTATGAAAAAAAAAGAAACAGAATGCCTGCCAAACTACGTTAGCTCAATTCTTTGTTAAGAAGTAGAATAATAAAATTTATATTTGAATATGTTTTATTGTCTTTCAGCTTCATGGTTTTCCTTTAACTAGGCCCTGAGACATACTTTAATTCTTTTATAAAAAAATTAAGGTTCAAAAAAGAAATTCGAGGAAGCAAGTTTCGATGTAATTAATCTCTTTACCAATGTACCCAGAAATGAGATAGTGTGGATCTACTTGTATATCTTTTCCCACCGCACACTAAGACTATTCAAACGCTGCATGGAAAACACTTTTTTCATACTTCAAGACAAATAGTGGGAACAAAAAGAGGGACCTGCCATGGGTTCTCCCCCCCCCCTTTCTCCAGCCTGAGCCAACTTGTTTATTTTGAAACTAATGCATTAAAAACCTATCAGAAAAAACTAAAAGTTTTGTTACATTATGTTGATGATATTTTCGTCAATTGGTTGGGAAGGTGGATGAGCTGATTGTGCTTTCAAAGATTATGTGAACAACTTGCTTCCTAATAAATATAAAATTCACTCTTGAACTAGAACAGCACAAAAATATTACTTTTCCTTTGTAAAATCTCTCATGATATGTAACTATGTAACTTATCATTTTCACTTTTCCATGTTTTTTTAAGGGGAATGTACTTAGAGAAATGTTATTTGGTCTGTAATAATCTTGTAATAATAATTGTAATAATTTATCCATAAGCTTTTGTTAAAATAATGTGGTGCATGACGTCATCATGTAACTCTGTTAACGCGTGTCTAATTAGTAAGTCTGATTCTAAGAATAGTGAAGAATTCTAAGAATTGCCATATATGGCAATTTCAAAAGATGTGCTAAGTATGACGTCATAATAGTCGGATGTCAATATGTGACCATATATGTAAGTTTCGATGTGCACTTGCATATAACGGAGGTCCAGGTCTATATAAGGCAAGACGTTGAGAAGGACTTTGTCTTAGGGTTTTTACTTTTTATTACCTGGGTCCGCTGCCATGTGAAATCTGTTGTCGGTAATCGAAAGAGAAGCGTCGTAGGTCTTAGGATTGTCACCTTCTCTTACCTTGGTCCACTGGCACGTTAGGTCTGTCGTCAGTCATTGAAAGAAAATCGTCGTTTGTCTTAGGGTTTCACCTTTTTTTACCTGGGTTCGCCACCACGTGAGGTCTGCTGTCGGTAATTGAAAGAGAAGTATCATAGGTTTCTGAGTCTTTTATCTGTCCACCGCCACGTCAGGTCCAATGTTGGTAATCGAAAGGAAAGAGCTGCAAATGCTTAGTATCCTTAGACAGTGGAATAAAATTCAAGTCTTAATTTTACATCAAGTATGGTCTGTTTTCATCAAAAATTTAACTGCCAATGACCTAGGATATAGTACGAGTGATAACACAGAATGTGATAACAACAAATAGTAATGTTCCAACACACATACAGTAAAGAATTTATCATTTGTATTCTTGTTTATCAATTATACAGTCGGATCTCTTTTTATGTGGTAGATATGTTCCACAGAAAACCACATATAAAAAATCGCACAAAAAAGACCTAACTTAGGTTGAAAAATTAGGGATACGTTTCATAATTTTCTAAAACCACATGAAACCGAAGCAATAATTAAAATAAACCTAAAATCACTTAAAAAGTTATAAAAATTCAGGAAAATAAGAATACCTAAGTTTGTTTTAAAGCTTTATTCATTTAATTTTATTGAAAAGTAACAATTTTTTTTTTTTTTACATTTTGTCATCAGAATTATCGCCGCTATTAGACAATATTCGGCAACATTTGTGAACTGGTGCAAATTAAAAGATTTACCTAAATTAAAATGTTTACCAATCACTGTATATCCCTCTCCTTTTGCTAAGCGATCTAAAATTGCAATTTTCATTTCCAAAGAAATTGCTTTTCTTTGGTGCTTTTTTTTCTCCATTGGGCCAAATTAAATCTTTAAAATAACAATTAGCAAAATTTAGACACGATAATGAAAAGACAAACACTTATTCACATGCAAAATTAAACTTCACGGACACTCATTGCTTTCACGTTATGCCAGAATGTGCTGCAACATGCTGTTCATTATGTACAACGCAAAATCACTGCTTTATAGGTAAAATTTTCCAACCGCTTTCAAGCAAAATAGTTATCACTTTAAAAACTACAATGATCATAAAAGAGAAGTTAATTTTCTGCCATGTAATAATAAACAACTCCTCCTACAATAATTGTTCATATGCTTTTGTGTTGTAAAACTTTTATGTACCACTACCCATGATGATGTAAGTCTTACAATGCACAAAACTTGTCTGGTTTTAATTGCTTATTTTTAATAAACTCCTTATTTATATTACAATTTGGTCTCAATACCGAAAACTTCCCAGAAAACCTATAGTACATTAGTAATGTGAGCAGAATAACATTTTTTTAAAATGTCTATTTATATATTTTTTTACATAGTCTAGAAATCCTGCTCTGAAGACTAAATGTATGAAACTTTTTCAAGCCATTTTAGGCCTCCAATACATGAGGTGGCCTCACACTAAGTGATGAAATTCATTTCTCTCCTAAAGCAATTCAAACATCCATGTCCATGGCAGGTTCGAATCCTGCAGACCCTTGGTTGCTGAGCAGATACCCTAACAACTTGGCTAACCAGGCTATAGTTAATGATAAAACAAATTTTTACCAATTAATTTTCGTAATGCTAACAGGGATGCTTCAGTCTTTGTTTCATTAATGTACTGCTCTATAGCACAAAATCTCTCATTTGCTGTCACTGGCTATGAAATATCAGTTCATATTAATGCTAAAACAACACTAAGAGATGAAAAACATACAGTTTATTAAACTCACTAATATTTTTGCTGGTTTTCTAACCAGCATCATTAGAGCACAGTTATGACTATGATAGGCACATAGCAATAAACTACGTAATTAAGGAAAACAATTTAAGTTGTAACTGACAGTAGAACTAATGTCCTTTCTATGCTTCGGATAACCATAAAGTTAATTTTAGTCTCCCAGATCTTTGGTACATTAATGCAACCATACTTGTTGAGGTTGGGAGAGTGCTTCATAGTCGAAGCTGATTCTAAAAATAGTCTCTCAAACCTATAATGATTTCTGTCTAATAAGGATGTTTTCCTCCATTGGGGTATCCAGTACATGGTTTGCCAATCCTGACTTGCCATACAGATACAAAAACGTTTTTGTGTTCTACGAGGCAAATTTTAACTAATCTACCAATCATTCCAAAGGAGGCCAAACTACAGACTCAAGGAACTTTATACACTACAGGATGTTCACGAGGATGTAGTTGATCTTTAGGAGAACATATGAAGGTAGATAGCTGATTGAAGGTTTGAAAGTGACATGGATCATATTTGCAGAGAAACTTGAATATTTTTTTCTGCTATACCCTTAACATATGGGATGGGAATGGTTTTGCTGTGATCCTGTGTGTTGGAAGGATTGAGGATGCTTGCAATATTTTATCTAATTTTGTATGTGCTGTAGCCATTGGCAAAAAAGTTGTGAAGGTCCCTAGTTTCAAGGGTTGCATCATTTGAGCAAATAGCCTTGTTTCAGTGAGCAAGTGTTTTGAGAATGCTATACTGTTGGGAAGAGTAGTGGTGGGGATTGTGATTGTTTATGTAAATACTTTCCTGTATGAGTGGGTTTTCTATAAATGGAGAAGGGTGATGAGCCATTAGGAAGTTGTATCACTAGTGTAACTAAAAAAGGGGAGATAATTGTTATTCTTTTCCTGTGGTGAAGTTTTTTAGGGTATTGTCTGTTAAGAAGTGCCAGAAAAAAAAATTATTTAATGTGTCTGGATAATAAGGCCAAACATCAAACACATTATTAACATTGCAGTATGTTGATGATGTTTGCTGTCACAGTTATAAGTGCTTTAACTCTCTTGATGTTGTTTATGCTGTAAAGCAGTGGTTCTTAACATTTTTACTGGCTCTCACCCCACTGAACTTCAATTTACATTCTCGCATCCCCTTGAAAAATGTATTTTTTATTTGTTAGTAAAGAAAATTTATTGCAAAACAATTTATTGAAAAATACATATACATATATGTATCAACATAAAATCAAAATAACATATCAATTTTTAGTGACTAATTTGTTGTTGCTTTTTCATAATAATATTTTGAAATTGAGGTTCCTTTTTTGAAAGGGCTACGCTCATATCATCACTTGCATTTAAGCGATTTCAGGTTTTTGTTTTTATGTGCAAAAGTGATGAAAATCCCATTTTGCAAAGATAGGTGGTAGCAAATGGTAGAAGTGTCTGCAATGCCACCTTTGCCAGTTGTGGAAATCGTAACTGAGTACACCAGAATTATTCTATATCCAATTTTTCAAATCCCATTTGAATACGTGCACTGGCTCACATTTCAATGAGATCATCTTTTATTAAATTACTGTCATTTATAGAATTAAGATCAAAAAGGAATGGATCCATTATCCACCTCTGCTCTTTGCCAATATTTCCCATGGAAAAATATACATTAAAAGAATCAATCAATTGTTGCAAATGTACAATTTCAGGTAAAATTGTGATTTTTTTCGTTTTCCAGAAAAATTTCATAAAGCAAGGGAAAGTTTGCAAAATTACTTTTCAACTCGACTTATCCAAATTTTTAGTTTTTCAATAAAAGCAAATAATTTTTCACTAGATGTTATTATGTTCTTACCATACCCCTGTATTGATATATTTAATTCATTTAGGTGAGTGAAAATATCTGCTAAGTAGGCCAATCAAATTACTGCATCTCTTCTTTCAAGTCTTGAAATAAATTACAATTCTGGTTAGTAAGAAAGTGAATAATCTTGCAAATTTCAAAAACCCTGCTAAGCATACGTCCCTTGGATAGCCATCTTATGTCATTGTGATAAATTAGGAAGTTGTGTGGTTAGCACCGATTTCTTCGCAAAAAGCACGAAAAATATGATGATTAAGTGCTCATCCTTGAATATAATTTACTTTTACTGCTGTAGTTAAATATTTTTTTAAGTTCTCTGGCAAAGTTTTTGATGCAAGTGCATGGCAGTGCAACATGCAATGCGTTATTGTAACTTGCGGTACTTCTCTTTTGATATAGGCAAAACTGGAATTATTGCCTAACATCGTAGGTGCACCATCAGTACATGTTGAGCTAATCACATCCATTGGTATTTGATGTTTCAAGAAAAAGTTTTTAATGTGATTAAGAACATCAATTTCTTTTGCTGTCAGTTCCAGTTGATCACAAAATAAAAATTCTTCCAAAATTTCCTTTTCCTTTATGTATCGCACAAATACTAATAACTCACTGCAGTTATCAACGTCAGTTGACTCGTCCAATTCAATACACACTTTCACAGGACTGATTTTAATATTTTGTACTTGCAGTAAAATATCCTGACTGATGGCTTGAATGCATGATCAAATCACATTGTTTGATAATGGAATCTGCTGAATTTTCTTATGTGCTTCAGAACCTAATACAATTTTCACAATTTCCAATGCACATGATTTCACCAATTCATCAGCTATCGTATGAGGCTTTTTTTTTTCTTTATGCACAAATATGCCACCTAATAAGAAGCTTCTAGCAAAGGCTTCTGAACTACCACAGAGTCAGATTTTGTAATGGTACTGCTGCTATTGAATCGTGCCTTCTTAGTGTAATATTTTCTTACTCTTGTTTTTATATTGTTTCTGCTTGTTTATTATTAACTTTTGTATTTCGCATGCAGTCACACTTCAATTCTAGGCCGCCATTTAATTTAACAATAGTGTGCAAAGCAAGGAAGACAAAGGAATTGCCTTTGGGTAGTGCCAATTCCTTTGTTTCGTTCCTGGTGCTAATCCCTTTTCGGATTTAGGGAAAATTTATATTATGCTGCGCCACCCTAAATCCTAGACAAGAGAATAAAACAAGAGGCAAGTCGTTAGATTAATACAAAAGAAAGACATTTAATTATCAAATCAAACAATTTACAGGTAACTATAGTTACTGGCATAGAATCCCAATTATCCTTGAGAATAAGTTCAATTAATTAAATGATGTAAACTCTCTTTTAACATTTTACAACATGAATCTAGATTAGAGCTTCAATTAATAGCTTAACATTGATTCAGTAATCAACATTCCTAAAGGCTATTGAATTAACAGACTGAGTTCACCCTATGGTATTAGCATATTCCTACACAATCCTTTTTCTTAGAACATAAGGTTCCACTTTCTCACTTTGTATAAGCTCTAAAGTCCTTTCACTTAACGAAACATGAATTACTGAAAGTTCTTTGCGCGAACATTGATTATCCCTCTTAACACAATTACATAACAGAACAAAAGTTTACATTACCAGGGACCGTAGAAATACTTGGCCTTCTCCACACTTGTCTTGGGAGTGCTTCCGTCTCATTGACCATGCTCCTACTTGATTTCATCTAAAAGAATCAACTGATGGGCTCAGACACGACTCGCCTCCTTTGAAGTAAATAACCCTGGCTTGCCGCTATCGGGTTAAGTGGCTCAGCATGATTTGTCAGTCTGTGCTGTGCCTTCTGCAGGATCGGGATCCGTACTTAGCTGATCTACTGCTTGACCGGTGAGCTGCCTATAGACATCTCCACGTGCTCCTACAGCCTCCTTGGGATCTCCCGAACTTGATGACCAGTCGAACGAAAGGCGGAAAAAGCCACGAGCTGGTGCCGCCAATCTCTATATATCACTCACACGATATTTACCTTCTTACGTCACTTTCTTTCTCATTTGCCCACTACACCTCACTTTTCCTTTGCACCCAGTGCCACTTTCTCCCTTAGCGTGCTTCATGGGAAACTTCCACGTGCAATTCCTCTCTGGTGCATGCGATTGCCTTAGGCCTTTACTTCTTAATCCAATTATCTTATTCGCTTCATGACACAAATATTTACACAAAGTTCACATAGTTTTAACTTCTGGAAATTTTACAATGAATAACTATGACATAATGTATAGAGAAAATTACTTAAATTATGAATGTTGTTGGTTGTTTACAATCAGTTTCATATTTTCTGATATACAAATATTAGCTCTGGGAATGTTGCTGCTTGTTAAAACTGAATGAAATACTTATGGATTAAAATTTCTTTCATTCAGAATTTAGCATTAGACTTCAAGATGTTAAGTGTATGTCATGCAGCTTTACCACCATGCTGATTGTTGAAATGTACTAATAACTTTGACGGTTTAAAATTGAAGTTTGAAAATATTTTGCAGCATAAAATGCATTGTGGTCTTTGAGTGCCGTCTTTTCTCTGTTGCACAAGTAAATCCGTAAGCAACATAATCGTCTTTCCATTTTCATTTTTTGAACATGGCAAGGATTACTACAAATAATAAATTAATATTTACATATTTGGACATAGTTCCTTAAGAAAATTATAAAATAACGTGTAAACAAAAATTAATTTTAGTTCTTACTAAACTTTTCAAAATTCAGAGAAAAAATTTAATCAATTGTTCTTTACTCTGATTACTGCCGGTAAAACAAAAAAAAATAGCATTCATTTGTCACTTGATCCACTTTGTTGATGTTTTTACACAACGAAATGGCATTTCTCATGATAATGGCGAGTGTATGCACAGCAAGTATCCATGTGTTCGGCTTGGGCAGCAGTACATTCGGGGATATTTTTTGAATATAGTAGTTTTTAATTTCTTAAAATATAACAAATAAAAAATATATATAACTTATATTTAATGGTTCTTGGTGAAATAGAATAATTTTGTATGGGTTGAAAGATTATATATCTTAAATATAATTTAGCTTGCATAACTCTCGTGGAAAAAGCAAATGTGATTTAAATAATTAGTCAGTATATGCTGGAATATTTTCCAGCTCTCATCCCCAGAAACAATGCTGTAAAGCATTATTATTGAATCATCAACAACACCTAAGCCTTTCTATATGTATGGAATCTCAGAATAAACTCTGAGATTCCATACATCTGACTTGTTTCAGTGTTTATTTTAATAACATGTACAAAAAATTTACCATGAGATTGGTGATTTGATACAACAAGTACAAATGTAAAGAACAAGTTCTGTGTGACTGGTTTAGACATAAATTTCTTTATTATTCTAAGAATACTTCCTGTAGTCAAAGAGTCATCATCTTGTTTTTCTAATATTGGCTATCACTTTTTATATAGAAGAATGCAATGAAGAAGACTGCAGAATCAACTTAAAATCTACATTTTTTTTCACTTTTTCTTCTAAATCACATCACTTATGTGCTTATTATGGCAGTCAACAGTAAAATTAAAAAAGAAAAATTACTTTCTGTGAAATTGACTCAAATATGCTTATCTATTTTTGCCTTCAGAATTTTTAATTATTTAATAGTTGATTCTTCTTTTATAAACTATTCTGTTAATTTGTACAACCAAACAGGTTAAAGGTATTTACGTGTTGGGCCTGTTTTTTTGCTAATGTGCATGTACTATGATAAAGTAAGAAACTAAATGCATTTTCAGGAATTTTGTGCCAAATTCTTGCATTAGGGCATGCCTGAAGCAGAATTTTTTCATAATAGCATGTTAATTAGATTTATAAGATTCAGAATTAAGACAAAAATTGCTGGACATGACTAACCAGATGCACTCCACCTGTGGCATTTTGATCTGGCATTATTGACAACCCAAACAATGACCGAATACTGCAACGACACTGCTCCAACTTGTGCTAGTAGTAAAAACTGTGATTGAATGATAATTATCAGTCCTTCATCAACAAGAGGCGAGAAAAAAGGAGATAAAAAAGAATGAAGAAATAACGACAAGGTGGGAAAAGGCATAAGACTAAATAGATATTTTTGTTAATTGTGCAGAAGCAAAGAGTGTCTTTAGTCATAAAAAATTTGTGAACCTTATAGTTTATATACCCAGTTTATGCATATCAAAAGATGTCTAAGAAGCAGTTAATGCTTGTAGAACTAAGGAAGAATGTTTAGTAGTGTCAGCATCATCTGCTTTTATGACTCCAAATCTGCCCAAGGCTCTTCATTTTCTGGTTCACCAAGAAAATAGACACATCTCACAAAATATTTTTCATCACGTGCTGCATTGAAAGAAAAATATTACTGTCACTGAGGGATATCTGAAAGATATGTGAAAATGAAATATGAAACATCTGGTTGTTTTTTATATTAAAAAAAACTTATTCATGGAGTTGAATTAAATATACTGCTTAAATTCTATAATAGACATAAAAATGGCATATGCAATTAAATCTGCACAAGGAAATTTCATATGCAGTAGTTCAAATATTTTATATTTGTTTAAATGCATCACAAGTATAAATTCCATTTGGTGGATGTCATTATTAATTAAGATCAATTCTGTGAAAAGTATTGGTGACAACTGATACAATCTCCTAAAAGCTATTCCAATATTAGTTAGTTAGTGTTTATATCAGGTCAGGCACATTCCACTAGATTGGATGTTAGAGTAATTCCTAGTGGATTCACAGAAGAAACATCAACTTGGCTGGATGATTTTTTAGAGACCAATGAGGAAATCTCACCAGAAATGCTTTGGGAAGGAGTAAAGATGATAATACAGGATACAGCAAAGACGTATCTCAGCCCAATAAGAAAACCAAGAGACCCATGGATATCCGATTCAACATGGGAACTAATCAAAAGAAGGCTGTTGGAAAAACCAAGAGACACAGGGACCGAAGAATACAAGAGATTACATAGAGAAATCAGAAGAGCCATCAAGCAGGACAAGGAAAAGTTCTATACTAATAAATGTGAAAAAATAGAGTTCCAGAGGAGAAGGCATAATTATAAAAGGATGTTTTATTTAGTTCGTGACTTAAAGCACAAGTTTAAGCCTAAATTGAATGTCATCAAAGAGAGGAATGGATCATTACTAACAGAAGAGTTGGAAATCAAAAACAGATGGAAAGAATACTGTGAGGAACTGTACAGCAGAGTGGATAAAGAAAATGTGGAGTCCTCCCACCAAGAAAATTTTGATTTGGAACCTCCTCCACTTAGGCATGAAGTTGAAAGAGCAGTTAAGCAGCTCAACAGCAATAAGGCCCCAGGTGCAGATGAAATCCCAGCAGAGTTAATTAAGACAACAGGGGATGGAGGATAAGAGTGTTTCATAGATTGATTACAAGGATATGGGAGACAGGATCATGGCCTAGAGACTGGAAGCAGTCAGTTTTCATACCACTACACAAGAAAGTTGATATGAAGACATGCAAGAATTATAGAACTATTAGTTTGATATCTCATGCAAGCAAAATTTCATTAAAGATCATGTTAAATAGGATTGAGGCAGAGATGCCCAAGGAACAAGCAGGTTTTAGGAAAGGTAGGGGCACCAGAGATCAGATCCTTTGCCTTAGACAGATCATAGAAAAATATAAAGAATTCAGACTCCCTCTGGTAATGTGTTTCTTAGACTACTCTAAAGCTTTTGACTGTGTTGAGCATGTAAAACTGGGGGGAGTAATGAAAAGACTGGGTTTTCCTCAACACACTATCAGGTTGATAGCCAACTTGTATAAGGAGCAAGAAGCCACAGCAAGAACAGGTGTTGGATTGACTGACTGGCTTCAAGTTGGAAAAGGAGTTAGACAAGGATGTTTACTTTCTCCTCACTTGTTTAATATATATGCAGAGGACATCATGCGTGAAGCATTGGATGAGCTCATGACAGGAATTAGGATAGGAGGTAGATTGATCAGTAATCTGAGGTATGCTGATGATACAGTACTCCTTTGTAATGACATGGAAGAACTAGGACTAATTCTTGACAAAGTGAACAAGATCAGTAATAACAGAGGACTTCAACTCAATTCTAGCAAGACAAAGATCATGGTTCTCAAAAGAAAAGCAAACAGAGAAGCTCTTGAGAAATAAGTGTATCTTAATGGAGAAAGAATTGAGGAAGTCAGCAAGTTTGAGTACCTGGGATCCATTATTAATGTGAAGAATTGCTGTTCAGAAGACGTCAGATAAAGGTTAGGAATGGCTAAAACAACAGTCAGAGACCTGTCTAAAATCTGGAAGGATGGATCTATCTCCATGGGAACAAAGTTGAGGATTTTAGATGCAGTTGTTTTTCCAACAGCGACTTATGGATGCGAGACTTGGAACCTAAAGAAGTCAGATAAGAAACGGATATCTGCTTTTGAGATGTGGTGTTACAGAAGGCTGTTGAGGATATCATATACTGAAAGGCATACAAATGAATGGGTGTTAGAAAAGATTAGTAGAACTTTAAGGCTCCTTAAGGTTATTGACAGAAGAAAGTTAAAATTTTTTGGACACATAGAAAGGATGGAAGGAGGACATCTCAGAACAGTAATAGAAGGTAAAGTTCCTGGAAAAAGAGGCAGCGGTAGACCATCAATGAGATGGATGGATGGCGTGTGTGGAGTGACTGATCTTCAGAGAGTTGAGGCTGCCAGAAAAGTAAACAACAGGACTACATGGTGAGGCCTGGTGTGGAACATCACCGAGCATCGGAGTGACCATATGGCATCTGTAGATGCCCAGTGAACATAGAGGGAGAGTGTTTATATGCATAAACAGGAGGGTTATGATCACATTTCACCCATATCAGACTTTAGGAGCAAACATTGTGCAATCCATTGAACTATGATATTCTGAAAAGTGAAGTAAATTTTGTTGTTTATTTCCAGAAATTTTCAGGCGTGATTAGAATGATTTTAATGGGTGTAGTACTGCAAGATGGAAGAGATTAAAGCTGCCTCCTCACCGTCATGTCTTTTTACTGTATGATATGGATCCGAAGAGCTTTAAGAGAGGGCGCTAGTGGGTCAAGCGCTACGGACGTGTTTTGAAGAGCTCCTGATTCAGATAAGTTTTACTAGGAATAATTAAGTATATATGCGTAATTGTTTAAGTAAGAGCGGCTGTAAACGTTGTACGCTACCGATATTATTAGTGTGGGGGTTTTTTTCTTGCTTAAACTAAATACAAAAACGTTAATATTAGACCTAGTAACCTGCAGAGGAAAAAAAAAAATGGCGGCAGCATTGTCATTCCATGATTTTAATTTGGATTTCAGTCGGTTCGTTAAGTGTGAGGTCTGTTATATGTATTCCTTCGACTATATAAATGATTTGTGGATGTTTAGTGCGGATGGAAGAAGGGTGTGTGCGAAATGTGACCTGAACGAGGAATTGATGAATGCGAATATGAAGTTGATGACAGAAAGTGCTAGTACAGATTGTGTCGCGAGTGCACGTTTGAAAGAGGATGGCGAGAAAGACGGGCGAAAAAAGGTTAAAAAATCAGGAAAAAAGAAAAAGAGCAATTTGACAACCGTAACGGATGTTAAAAGGGACGAAAGTGAGGCGGAAAGAAACGAAATTGAGAGAACGAATGAAAGTAGAAATGGCGTGATGCAGAAATCGCAAGTAAAAAAATCGAAAGAATGAATGATAACGAAAAAAGAATGACTGATGGCGAAAGTTGGACGCATGTTGGAACGAAAGTTGGACGCATGTTGGAACGAAAGTACTGAACCAAAGAAAGATGAATGACAGTAAAAGTGAGAAGAATGATAGCGAAAGTTGGACGCATGTTAGTCCGAAAGTACGGAAACAAAGAAAGATATGTGAGAGTGAAAGTGAGAAGAATGATAGTGAAAGTTGGACGTATGTTGGACCGAAAGTACGGAAACAAAGAAGGATGAATGAGAGGGAAAGTGAGAAGAGGGGGTCGAGAGTTAGAAAGTTAGAAAGATTTAATGATAGAGTGAATGTGTCGCGACGTTCGGAAGGTGAATTGGATTGGATGAAGCAAGAAATGAAATGGATGCGGAATGAAATTAAGAGAATTCAATCAAAACTATTAAAATAAATCATGATGGCATGAAAGAGTTAACAAAAGATGAGCGAGTGGCGTTGTATGGCGACTCCATTATTAAAGGTGTGCTAGAGGATAAAATGCACAAGGTATGTTTTCCAGGCGGTAAAATGAGTAGAGTGATTGAGGCATTGAATGTGAGGCGGGAACGAGCAAAAGAGTTAATTGTATTAATTGGTACAAATGATTTGAGAGAGAACAAAGAGCATGTCAAAATGAATGTCAGGAGACTGCTTGGAAAGATAAAGGAGAATAGTGTGACAGGAAGGGTGGTCAGTGTGTTGCCTAGGTATGATTGTGATGAAATGAGGCGGAGAGCAAGGATTATGAATGATATTCTGGCTGAAATGTGTGAGGAGACGGGAGTACAGTTTGTTAATGTGTGGAATGAGTTTGAGGGACGAAGTGAGCTGTATGGGAGCGATGGACTGCATTTGAGTGGTTATGGTGTGAGTCGCTTGGAGAGACTGCTGCTGGAAAGTGGAGAAGTGAATAGAGAGAATGAATCAGATCGAGAGGGGAGTGATGTGGAAGAGCAGGAGAGTAAGACAGGAGAGATTGAAGGAGTGGAAATGAATGGGGAAGTGAGTGGAAATGAATGGGGAAGTGAGTGGTATGAGTATAGAAAATGAGAGAATGGGTGTGCAAGAGGAGCAGGGAAACAGGGAGGCTCAGGGTGGACAGGGATACACAGCGTGAGAAAGGTGGATGCTCCAAGAGGAGGTGAGAGCATGTGTAGGCAGGAAAGTAATGGGATGATCAGGGATCAAAAGGAAACAGATGGAATTGCAAAGGGTTCTAAAATGAAGAAGCAGAAAGGGAAATGGCCCCAGTCCAGCATGGAGAGATCACATCGAGTGAGTGGTATCAGTGGAACTAGCTGTAGATCCAGAAATGAGTTGTTGTGTTTGTATACCAATGCTAGAAGTATAAGAAACAAGGCGGATGAAATGGTTGCACTAATTGCGTCTGTGCACCCAGAGATTGTCGGAATAAGTGAGACATGGTTAGATGAGGATGACATCCTGACAGGAATAGAGATGGAAAGGTATGATGTGTTTCATGAGGATACAAGGGGTAAAAAGGGAGAGGGAGTGCTATTGATGATAGAGAAAGAGTTATGTCCATACAAGGTGGAGATGCAAGAGGGAAATGGGGCCAGTGGTTTTGAGGCAGTATGGTGTGAGATAGAGGTGAATAGAATCAAATACTTGGTGGGATGTTGTTATAGACCTGGTAATGTGGATGGTGGTGATAGTGAAATGTATAGTCAAATAAGCCAAGCAAATCAGAAAAGGGTGATCATTATGGGTGATTTTAATTATGGCAATATAGACTGGAATGAAGAGATGGCAACTGGAAGTAAAGAAAATGAGTTTCTTGAGTTTTTGAGGGATAACTACCTCAGACAGTATGTAACAGAGGGCACAAGAGGATTAAGGGTCTTGGATTTGGTCATCTCATCGGAGGATGTAATTATCAATGAGGTATCAAATCATCCACCAATTGGTGAAAGTGACCATGAGGTGATTACTTGGGTGGTTGCCAGCAGTGCAAGGACCCCTGTGAAAAAAGGGTATATGTGGAACTACAAGGGGGGGGGGGGTGATTATGAAGAGCTCAGGAGACAGCTTGCAGGTGTAGCATGGAATGAGGAGTTAGCTGGAAAAGAGATCAATGCAGCTTGGGGGATTTTCAAAAAATATTTAGTGGATGCAATGTCTAAATGTATACCACGGGTGAGAAGGTTAAATAAGGTAGGTGTGAGATGGATGAATAAAGAGATTAAGCATGCAATACAGAAAAAAAGGGCATTGTGGAGGCAGCATAAGAGAAGTGGAAGTAACCAATTTCATGAGGTCTACAAAGACCAGGCAAGGAGGGTGACTTGGTTGGTGAGAGTAGCTAAAGAGAGGTATGAAGAGCAGTTAGCTAATGAAGCTAAAAAGAATCCTAGGGAGTTCTTTCGATATGTAGCCAGCAAAAGAAAGAATGATTATGGAAGGATGACATTGATTGGAGGAAATGGTATAAAGACAGCTGTTGCAGAATGTGTGGTGGAGATACTTAATGAGCAGTTCATAAAGATCTTTCAATCTTGTGAATGTGACTTCATGGAGAGATTAAGAGCAGTTGATGATGGGGAGGAGAGACTGACTGTAAGTGAGCAAGAGGTGTTTGGGGAGTTGAGTAAACTAGATGTAAATAAGGCTGTGGGACTTGATAATATATCACCGCGTATTCTGAAGGAATGTGCCAGAGAGTTGACACCTGCCTTGACATATTTTTTTAATACGAGTCTTGCACTTGGTCAAGTCCCTAAAGAGTGGAAGGAGGGCAAAATTGTGCCACTTCATAAAGGAGGTGATCGAACTCAAGCATCAAATTATAGGCCTATCTGTGTGTCAGGTGTTGTGGTTAAGTTGTTGGAGAAGCTTGTGAGAACTAGGATCCAGAGTTGGGTTGACAACAATGGTATAATCTTTGATGGACAGCATGGATTTGCTAAAGGGAGGTCGTGTTTTAGTAATCTACTTACTTATTACAATAAAGTGACTGCTTCCTTGGACAGAGGAGAAGGATACACAGTAATATACTTGGATTTCGCAAAAGCTTTTGATAGAGTACCTCATGATAAGTTGACAGTCAAACTAGAGCAGATGGGGTTGGATATTAGATTAGTGCATTGGATTGGAGACTGGCTATCTGATAGGTATGAACAAGTTGTGTATGAGGGTGCAATATCCAGGAAAAGGAAAGTCACTAGTGGAGTGCCTCAGGGATCTGTTTTAGGGCCATTACTATTTAACTTGTATATTAATGATATTGGCGAAGATTTGGATGGAGATATTCAGTTGTTTGCAGATGATGCAAAGTTGGGACGAACCATAAAGAGTAGCGAAGATGTTGTGGCCTTGCAAGAAGACTTGAATAAATTGAGTGATTGGGCAAGCAAATGGGGATGCGAGTTCAATGTTGCAAAATGTAAGGTTTTAAAATTTGGAAAACAAAGATGGGATGCAGAATTTATGCTAGGTGAGAATATATTGTTGGAAGTAGAGGAAATAAGAGATCTGGGAGTGATAGTGGATAAGGATCTAAAATTTAGGGGACACATCACCAAAATTGTGAAGACAACACAAAGACTTCTGGGAATGATGAGGAGGACACTGACGTGTAGAAGTAGGGAGATTCTTGTTCCATTGTATAAGGCTTTGATTAGGCCACACATGGACTATTGTGGCCAGATTTGGTCACCTGGTTTTCAGAAGGATGAAGAGATGTTGGAAAGGGTCCAAATGCGACTGACTAAGGTAGTTTCTGACCTCTGGAATGTCGAGTATGAGGAAAGATTGAAAAGATGTAATTTGCAGAGTCTAGTGGAGAGAAGGAAGAGGGGAGACATGGTAGAGACCTGCAAGTTGGTAAGGGGTTGTTATAGGATCAATGGTGGAGAAGTTTACAGAGAATAGTGGGAGATCAGGGGAGAACCAGAGGTCATCCCTGGAAACTGTATAAAGAGGGTGTGAGTAGGGGAGTGAGAGGCAGGTTTTTTTCGTGCAGAGTTGTGAATGATTGGAATGCCTTGCCTGAGAGTGTGGTGTCTGCAAGGAGTTTGAATGTGTTTAAGACCCGGTATGATGAGATGTGTGTGAGATAAAAGGACCTCCTAGATGAGTCTTTGACTCCATGAGGTCTTGTTTAATAATAATAATAATCATGTAGAAGAAATTGGGCTCTTTGCAGTGGGCTCTGCTGCGTGTATATCTACCGGGAAGAAGATGCTGAAATTGGGAACTTCAGTAAAATGGCTTATGAAGAAGATATCTCAAAGCCATCAGGATGGTTTTGAGACAATTGTAATCACTGTAACCTGAGTGATTAGAATTATGAAGGATTCCTTCTGGGTGTGTGTGTGGTGGGGGGGAGGGGGTAGATGCTCTTACAAATAGCTGATTGGCATGTCAGAACATCATAACAAATTAGGAAACTTGAAAAGTTAATGGAAAATATTCTAAATACGAACAAGACGTTACAAGATTCAGGAAGCAAGATGGATAGAAATGAAAAAATCAAAAAGAGTAATTCTATCTTTATATATTCAGGAAACAAAGAACACACAAGAGATGTTAGAATCACAATGGGATGGGGTGGAAGAATTTCCAAAAGTATTCTTGGATATTGGCCTGTAAGTGATAGAATCATGCTAATCAGACTCTCAGGAGACCTCTTGACATTGATACAGTGGGAGCATATACCTTCAGGTATGTTCCCCCCACTGACAGTTGTTGTGATGAAGAGGTTGAAGCATTCTATGAGAAGGTACAGAAGGTTATAAAACAAATAAAAAAAAAGTGATATCCTGACCCTTACAGGAGGCTTATATGAAAAAGTTGGATCCACAGGAAGAGGAGTGTCCCCAGTAATTGGTAACTTTCAGCTACTAAAAAGGTGACTATATACCTGAGAAATCCCAGATGGTAAAATCAGAAACTAGATTGATTATATAATGTTCAGAAAATGATTATAAAATAATATTGTTCAAACAAAAGTGTACCTAGCAATAGATATAGACTCACACCACATTCCAGTTGTTTCTAAATAAAAGTAAGACTAAAAATGCTAACAGTAGTAATAAAGAACTATTGGCTGGATTTTAGTTTCCTAAAGAATGACTCAATTAAAAATAAGTATGCAAAAAAAAAAAAAAAATTAAAGATAGTTTTTAACATGGTAAAACATATTATTTACAATATGAAATGGAAACCGATTACAAACTGAATGAAAAAGTGTCAAGGACTGTTAAAGATGCTGCCTGTGACTCTATCCTCAAGAAGACTAACTCAAAATAGGACAGAACCATGGATGAGTGAAAGTAAATTAAATCTGCTCTCAACAAAAGAAAATAAACAAAATATAAATTACAATGTAAATCTACAATATAACAATGAGGAAGGCAAGTAGAGAAGCCAAAGCTCAATAATATGTGCAATTAAATAGAAAACCTAGAAATAAAGCAACAAACTCGAGAGGTACACTAAAATAAAATAATTGATACAGAAGAAAAATAAATCCATAGAACATTTCATTTAAGAGCAGTGATGTCAAAATGTTATTAAACAGAAGAAATTGAATAATAGTGGGTTTGAATAGATTTCAGATCTTTTCAGAGATAAGGAGAAAAAAATAATACCAGAATTTAACAATCGTGGATGACCGTCAGTAATAAAATATATATTAAAATCTATGGAGTACATGAAGACAGGAAAGACACAAGATGACATTAATAGAAATACTAAAAGCCCTACAAGAAAATGGAATAGAAGAGCTAAGGAAACTATTTAACTATATACATGAGAATGGATATTTGGATATGTTCCTGATGAACTCAGGAATTCTGTCTTTATAAATATCCTGAAAAAGGCTAGGGCAGGTGAATGAAAAGATTAAAGAACAATAATCCAAATAACCATTTAATAAAGCTACTATTGCCAGTATACTCAATCCCGTATATTCAATTATTTTACATTTCCTATCTAGAAGGTTGACCACCACAATGTAACTCATGGTCAACTATGTGTGTTATGACGTGTTGAGGACCCTATTGTAAATATATCTTCTACATATTGTAAGTGTTCATGACTCTAAATCTGTGTATATTCATGGTGCCAGTTTGTCTCTTCTGGGGGATGCAAAACCTGATTTTCCAGGTGAAAATCCTCCTACCTCTGTATGAGACTGGCTAACTCACCTTTACTCGAAAGAGACCAGATAAAGGTTCCTCATGTCATGGACGCTTACACACAGATTCTCATGATTCCTCCCATCAGTTTTCCTGGCTCTTTATGTTAGGTCTCATAAAGACCTAATTAATACATTTTCAAGATTCTTGATGCTGAACACATTCAAGTACAGGCCTTCCCTCTTATACAAATCCATTCTTCCCTCAAACTGACTCCACGCATCCAAAAACTCTCATCTATTCATTCTACACAATCTACATCAAGTCATTTGTCATCATAGTCCTTTTTCATAATTCATTTCCATCTATGTAATATGCTAATGATTTTCACTTTCTCACTCTTCACTCTTGCTTCTTCCAACAACCTTTTCATATCCTCTCTCATACTGAATTTATCACGAGTTAAGTCGTTGGTACCTATCTGAATTATGGCCTCTTTTCTATTTTTTTTTTTTCAATTGCTTGCATTATATTTTTAATTTTTGCTCTGGGAAAACTTGATGTTATAACTTACTCATTCTTCCTTACCATGTGATGGTACAGTAGCCGCGAGTCCCCTTTTTACGGGGGGGGAGATACTGCACCATCTAGTTTTTCCAAATTTTATCCGGGCTCGGCACAGGCTGACGAATTAGGCCTATGGCTGGGTCAGTATTCCTGGATGTATTCTGTGTGTGTTCATGAGACCTGTTTGCCTGCTTGCGGGATGAAAAACCCCAGATAAACTGTAAGAAAAAACCCTGCTGTCCACGCCCAAGACCGGCTAACTTGGCTATGGCTGAGTAAGATCATTAAGCTCCTCGCGTTGTCGACAGGAATCGTACCTAGGACACTCCTTCCCCAGCCATATGGTTGCGAAGTGCAAAGCCACTAGACTAACTGTGCGGACACTTACTCATCAATGGCATGTTTTATGATAGAGCACCCTACCAAATAACATCCTTCTTTTTACAATGAACTTTACTTGCAGATTTTTGTTATTACACACTAACTTACCTGATTTCATGTTTGTTGTCTTCCATTTTGCTACTTTAATTTTTTATTATTTCTGTGTTTCTCTAAACACTGTTAAACTTTCTGTAATTTGCTCATTGTCTATTTAATATTCTGCTTTAACTTTGGAGTCTGCACGGTTATCCTAGTGGCTATGCGCTTCGCAACCATATGCATGGAGAAGGAGTGTCCTAGGTTCGATTCCGTCGCTGATATGAGGAGCTCAAGGATCTTCCTCAGCCATAGCCAAGTTAGCCGGTCTTGGGCGTGGACAGCAGAGTTTTCTCTCCCGGTTTATCTGGGGTTTTTCATCCCACAAGCAGGCAAACCGGCCTTGTGAACACTGCTGCAGTCAAAAATACAAATACACTAAACATACACAAAAATACACTAAACAAAAACAGGCTAAATAGCCGTAATTATATTACCCCCCCCCCCCCTCAACGTCATGCTTGGCGACAGGCGGGCTGGGAGTTGTACCAACAAAAAAAAAAAGTCATATCTAGGTAACACGCAGACCCACTGGAAGTAGGAAAAACACTCAGAGGAAGAAGAACTTAGCAATTTTGGAGGTTAAATTATTTTCAATATCACCTTTATTGAAACCTTCTTGTTCACCACTTCACTTTTCTTGTTAGCATTCCATTTCTTCTGTGTGATATTTTACAGCCATATTTAAAATTAGAATATCACAAAAAAAAATATGTTATAAAGACTCTAAATACTAAATCTAATATACTACAAAATATTATTTTTCTAAGGATTAAAGGGCAATAAAACATAAAAATCACTAATTTTACACGAGCGCTGAATTATACTGACCACTCACAATATAACCTGGAATCTGAGGTTATATTATTACATGGATAATATGTTATTTTCTTGGATGTATATGTTTGCATGACCCTTTTTTTTTTTTAATTATTTATTTTCTTTTCTAATTTTAATGCCACAAGAAATATAAATCCATATCTTAATCTTAAAAACATATGTAAAAATTAAAAAATCACTGCAGATAACATTGACAAAGTAACTCTTGCTGAAACTTATTTATTAGCATAGCACACTCCAAAATATACCATATTTTGTAGTTAGTAATACAGATATAACAGCAGAGATTACCATATTTACTCAAATATAACTCACGCTTTTCCCCCCAAAATTAGAGAATCGTGGTGCGAGATATATGCGGGTTTTTTTTCAGAAACTAAAGTTTTTCAGGAAAAAATTAAATTGACGTTCATTCATTATAATTTATAATTGTTCACATTATTTATAAAATTGAATGCATTTAAATTTTAAATATCAGCGTTATTTAAGCGATCGGCCGCTCACCTTCATCATGTGCTATATTTGAATCTTTATGACAATGCTTCTGTAATTAAATTAAAACAGTTTCATTATTGTTTGTCCTTTTATAATTTCAAAATCATAAAATCACCATGATTTAAAAAAAAAAGAGCAACTGAAAATGTATGACTTACCAAGAATCTATTATTTGCTATCACTGTTTTTTGTCTCGCATTGGATTAGTGCGGTATTAACAAAGGATCCCGTGACTCAATCACAAAAGAGAGAAAAAGATTGTCAAGTTGAAATGCTGATTCTTTTCAACTGGATTCCAAAATATATGAAAATTCCATAACAACATTCACTATTTCTTAAAGCTTTAAACTTTTTTCGTGTGCGAGTTATATATAAAACTTTTCAATTTATTTTTTCATAAAGTAAAATCAGGGGAGAGATTTGCAAGACTGGCTAAAATGAAAGAAGCATTGAGAGGCATCACGTCACTGTGTTTTTTTCAAAGGATTTTTAGGATATCATGATTTGCATGCAGAATGTTTTGGAAAATAAAACATTGGTAGATTTTAACTGCAAACAAAAATGCTACGAAATGAAAACAGAATACTATTTCATTTACAGCAAAAGCTGAACCATCCATCCATCTATCCATATATTATTATAATTATGGGCAACTCCAAGTGGTCCTTAGACTCATCGATGGAGGCCCTAAACATCATGTCAACAACTATTCAGCTTCCACATAGTATCTATCATACCTTGCCTTGAACCCACTCACAGTCATGGCACCCACAACAGACTCTGGCAATTTATTCCACTCATTTACCACTCTCCATGCAAAAAACCTAGTTCTAACACCTTTGCTAACCACTCTTGCCCAGTTTCCAATGGATGGCCCGTAGTCCTCCCACCACCAGACCTGTTCTGAAAAAATATCCTCTGAATTAATCTTATAGAAACCCTTCAGTAATTTGAATGTCTCAATCATATCACCCCACTTCTACCTATCAACCAATGTCTGCAACCCACAAATCTTCAACCTTTTGATGAGCTGATTTAGCCACTTTTGCAATGTGCCCCCTAAACTTCAACTCCCTATCCACCAACATCCCCAAATCCCTGGCTTCGTCAATCTCCTGGAGTACAGTTCCACCAAAGTGGTATACTGCTGCTAATCTTTTCACTCCAAAATGCATAACATTACACTTTGCCACATTAAATTGACATCCATTCTCCTTAGCCCAGTCCCCCAATCTACTGCTAATCTTTTCACCCCAAAATTCATAATCTTACACTTCCACATTAAATTGACATCCATTCTCCTTAGCCCAGTCCCCCAATCTATCATCTTGCAAAATTTTGACATCATGTGCATTCACTATTGCTCTACCCAACTTTGCATCATCAGCAAACAAATGAATACTTCCTCATAGATCCTTTCCAATATCATTAATGAACAAATTAAATAGTAGTTGTCCAAGAACAGAACCCTGTGGCACACCACTAGTCACAGGCTGTTATTTGGATTCTACTCCTCAATAAACTACTCTCTGGTATCTCTCCATCAACCACCCTCCTATCCATCTCACCAACCCTATATCCATCCCCATATGCTGCAGTTTACTGATTAGAATTCCATGTGGTATCCCGTCAAAGGCCTTAGCACAGTTAAGCAGTATGACTGTAAACCCAGCTCAGCCATCACTGTGTTATAAAACGTGAGCAAGTTAGTGAGGCATGATCTACCCTTCACAAAACCATGCTGGCCCCCATTAAGTATCCTGTTATCATCTATCCATTCCTGTGTTCTTCTCAATAATTTGCAACAGCATCTTGGAACCTCCCTTATGCAGTGATACTATTTTCCCCCTCTTTTCACCCCCTCAGGACTAACCCAGACCCGAGACTCAAATTGAACAAAATGGTCAAGAGCACTGACAATTCTTTAGCCGCTTCACGTAAGACCTGAGCTGGTATACCATCCAAACCCACAGATGTATTCACAATAAGGTTTTGTAATATACTATTCGCCTCCATTTCATTCACCTCAATTCCCGTATAACCCGTTGGATCTTTCATTCCTGCAATATCACCACCTGAATGATATACTCTTGCAAAGTACTCACTCAGTAATTCCACTATATCAACTAATTCAGTTACCTTCCTACCATCGGCATTCCTTAAAATCATTCTGCCATATACATTTTTTCTTTTACTTGCAGCGTATCGAAAAAACTGTTTGGGATTCTCTTTAGCATGCGTGGCTAATTTCCTTTCATAATCAACTTTTGCTTTCTTTACCATACTCATTACCTTTCTCGCCTGTGCTTTATACTGTTTGTGTGCCTGCAGGTCACCTTCCTCCTTAAATTCCCTCCGCAGTTGTTTCTTTTTTTGCAGCTCAAGCATTTTTGGTGTTATTCATCCATTTAACCCCTACTTGATTTACTATCCAGACTATAAGTATACAGTCAGCCATTACCTCCTTCAAACACTCCTTTACCACTTCCCATGCACTATCAACCTCCAACCCTTGCAGTTTTACATGCCATGGCACTGAACCAAGCAATCTCCTGAGCTTGTCATACTCACCAGCTCGGTACTTCCACATGTACCCTTTCTTAGTTGAAAATTCCACACATTTGGCCACCTCCCAGGTCAAAACCTTATGGTCACTCTTACCAGTTGGTGGTAAAGTGATCGTGTTCATTACAATCAAATTCTCAGATGCAATTACTAGGTCAAGCACTCTCGAACCCCTAGTGTATTCCATTATATGCTGTCTCAGGTAGTTATCCCTTAATAACTGCATAAAATCCAATTCCTTTCTCCCATGTGTCCTCTCCTCCTTCCAGTCAATGTTACCATAGTTGAAATCCCCCCCGTAATAATTACCCTCCTTCCACTCATTGCATCTATTTGTCTATGCGTACTATCTCCACCATCTATTTCATCACCTGGTCTATAGCAGCACCCAACTGTATATTTTGTTCTGCTTGTCTCAATCTCACACCAAATAGCCTCAAATGTGCTCTCTTCACTATCCTGCAGTTCAACTTCAGTTCTCCTTGGCTGCAGTTCAACTTCAGTTCTCCTTGGCTGCAGTTCATCAGCTATCATCAATATATATGAAATCCATCAACCATTTTAAGTTAAAGATGCCAAGAAATATCTGAAGCTGTTATGTCGTGACATTTCCTTAATTTTATATTTTTATTGTGTTCTTCTTCCTGTTTTATTAGTCTTAAATTATCACTGTGTAGTGTTATCACTTTAACTATGTACTTCTATGGTCTATACTCATGAAACTAACATAACACTGTACTCTCGCATTTACTGTAAAATCTATCCAGACTATTGGCTGATTCTTAGAATGATTAAGTATATTAAATAATTACCAAAGGGTAGACCTCTGAATAGACCCCTATCCTCAGTAATAACGGTCTGGAGTCACCTCCTAAATCAGGTTCTGGCATTATTTATTTGATCAAGCTGTGCCAGCCAGATCCCTAGGTTAGAAATTCCTCTTAACCAAGGAGTATCCTTCAGAAAATATACTAAGCTAATCAATTTACTAATTGTTTTTTATCTCAGTTTTATCTAGTTCTTATCTATGTCACTTAATTTACTTTTGTTTGCAGTCGTGGTCTCTGTCAAATAATTTCTATCCTGCTCAGATTCAGGTATTAGCAAGCGGTGCATTGGATTCAATTCAAGGCACAAACCAGGTTAAGATATTCAAGATACATTTATTAAATTCCTAAGGTTACACATTTATAAGAATAAACTCAATTAGAATATAGGTATCCTAAGTAAAAGGTTAAGCATAGTAACTGTACTTTATACAACAATTCAAGCATAGGTTAATTCCATAGCACAGAATTTGTTAACATCCTTCAAATATCCTTACTAATCTACACATTCTCTCAAATTATTTCAATCACATTGGTAACTTTATAGATCATTACTCACAACAATTCAAACTACAATTCATTCAATTAATTACTTGAGAAATAGCCCTAAGACTTAAAACACTGCTATCTAATATTCACTATAGTTCTTTTCCTACAAGTATAGAGTTCTGAAACATAACATCTCTTTTCTTCTATAATACAATATTCCTCTCTTTCTTAACAAAGAATTACAAAAGGTTTTATATTATCATATTTCTGGAAATATATTCATTCTGTCATCTTATCCTTACTTCGTCCCACGGAATGTCCGGTCTTCTTCTAGACAATTGTCTCACAGGCTAGGCTTGGACTTCATTGTTCTACCTTTCTTTCCCATTGTGGACTAGAAACAGCATGGCTCGGACTGATCCACCTGGACTCATATGGCGGTCAGTTCCTTCAAGCTTGCTCGGAATGCTGCCGATAATCTCCTTGTCGATTCCTTCCATACGACATCTCGAAACGATGGCCTTGAATAACTACTCGCTATCAATAAGATCCCAAACTCACCCCGACTTCAGAAGAAAATCCAAAGCAAAACAGACAATAGGCTAAGACTCCTTGAAAGGGGGATAAATCCCTTTTATATCCACTACACCTTTTGTGCCCTCTTCACTCCCATACCTTTCTGCCCGGCACCCTCTTTTAGCGCACGTGTCGTTTTTTTCTATTCGCATCTTCCTGGAGAATTCGGTGCGCGTGCCATGTCTTCCTGGAAAACACCGAGCGCATGCCGCCCCACACTTAGATATTTTACCATAGGCTATGCAATTCACCCGAGGTTTTCATTAGTGGACTTTGAACTTCTGTTACATGCCTTAACATGTATCTTACAAAGAATACTTCTTCCATTATAAATTCTTACAAAAAAAAGACATCGTTAATCTTTAAGTAATGTTACATAAAATAGTACTAACATATGATTCATTAAACAATTTGTATCCTTACCTATGTACAAGCATTTTCGTTGTTGTTTAGCTAAAACTTGTTAAATCCTGAATAAATTATTTCTTTAAGGAAATCTTTTCATTCAAGATCCAACATTATCCCTTAATAACTGCATAAAATCCAATTCCTTCCTCCCATGTGTCCTCTCCTCCTTCCAATCAATGTTACCATAGTTGAAATCCCCCATAATAATTACCCTCCTTCCACTTATTGCATCTATTTGTCTATGCATACTATTTCCACCATCTATTCCATCACCTGGTCTATAGCAGCACCCAACTGTATATTTTGTTCTGTTTGTCTCAATCTGACACCAAATAGCCTCAAATGTGCTCTCTTCACTATCCTGCAGTTAAACTTCAATTCTCCTTGGTTGCAGTTCATCAGCTATCATCAATATATATGAAATGCATCAATCTTTAAGTTAAAGATGCCAAGCAATATCTGAAACTGCTATAACAACATTCACTATTTCTTAAAGCTTTAAACTTTTTTCGTGTGCGAGGTATATATGAAACTTTTCCATTTCTTTTTTTATAAAGTAAAATCGGGGATGTGAGATATACATGAGGGCAAGTTATATTCGAGTAATCGTTGTGAGATGTGCAAGACTGGCTGAAATGGAAGAAGCATTGAGAGGCATCACATCACTGTGTGTTTTTTTTTCAAAGGATTTTTAGGATATCGTGATTTGCATGCTGAATAATGTTTTGGAAAATGAAACATTGATAGATTTTAACTGCAAACAAAAATGCTACAAAATGAAAACAGAATACTATTGCATTTACAGCAAAAACGAACCATCCATCCATCCATATATATGAAATGCATGAACCATTTTAAGTTAAAGATGCCAAAAAATTATATTATTGTTGATCCTTTATCCAAATGCAAGCAAATAAAGTTTGCGCAGTATCTTCAGGACTTAGCTACTTCTATATAGAGGCTAATGACTTCACGTTGATTGCATTAGTCTATAATGCAAAGAACACATCCTTTTGGGTGTGTATAATGCTAAGTGTTATTGAAGGGCTACTACCAATCGGTTTCAAACTTTATTGAGGCCTCATCAATTGCAGCCAGTCATAGAAGAGATACCAAGGTTCAAGTAATGCAGAAGTCATATATTTCCCCATATATAAATAGTGAAAAGGTGTGACACCTTATTATTAAAATACTCTGAATCAGAACTAGGTGTTGAAATTTTAACCAAAAATATAATTTCTTGGTATCGTTAATTTAATTTATAACCAAGTGGAAAAAAAATTTCTACAACTAGCTCTGATCCAGAGTATAATGCAAAGCACACACACCCTTTTGGACATGTATAATGCTATGCATTATGGGAAGGGCCACTATGCAGAACAGTTTCGACTTTCATTGAGGTTGTGCAAACTTTGTTTGCTTACATTTGGATAAAGGATTAATGAAGAATATAATTTCTTGGCATTTTTAATTTATAGTCTAACCAAGTGAAAAATCTTTACATCAGTTTCTAATCCAGAGTGTGGGAAGGCTTATGTGTTCATGATACATGTTGATTATTTTTAACGGTATAAATGAGAATGCAGACTGATAAGAAAATAATTTATCAACACAAAGACTCGAGTCCTAATTAGGACTCGAGTCTTTGTGTTGGACGTTACAATTGTTCAAACTAGTCCCATTGTTATACTGGATTGTGGTTGTCTCATGTACTGTGACAATCTGTTTTTGTGCTCTAAAGATGGAGAGAATACCAGCGAAATATCAGCAATAAGTTAATATATAGTTATTTTCTTATCATTCTCTGTTCTCATCTATACTGTTAAAAATAATTAATTCAGAGTGTTTTAATAATCAGGTGATCCTTTTCACTACTTGTATATGGAATATACGACTTCTTCATCACTTCAAAAACAACAGTTGGAAATGAAGTTTTCACATGTAAGCCAGCCCTTCGCAAAGCCTTGCTCTCTTCATTGTGTGTCATATTCTTATCTGCACAAACCTGAATTCTCTTTTTGATCAACTTTTACTGTACTTTTGCACCATTCCTGAGATACTACTGTTGGTCTATAATAGATGACTAGTATTCCTACCACAGATCACCTTATGCAGATGAATTATTTTGCCCTCCTTCCACTTGCTTAGTAATTTGCAAGGGCTGAGACTTCAATTAAACAGCCTGGTCAAACGCTTTGCTAAGTCCCTTGCACATTTTCGTGAAAAACAAGCTGATATCCCATCTAATCCCAGAGCTGTATTTGCACTGAGATTCTGCAGTATTCTAAGTGCCTCCAATTCATCAACCTCTGTTCTTACATCAGTCCCTGTTGCTTCTGCCATGCAGTATAGTCACTTGGATGACATACACTTGCAAAGTGGTTACTCAGTAGCTCAGCTATTTCTTCTGCCCCTCTCTCTCTCACCTCTGTACCATAGTCATTCTTTCTCCTAGTGCTTGCCACTTAATGAAAGGAATGAAAAGAATATAATAAATTTAGTTTAATCCTTTATCCAAGTGTATGGAAACAAAGTTTGTGCCTGAAGTATCTTCAGGACTGAGGCAACTCAGTCAGTAAAGGTGGACCAAGCTCTCATCACTCCTTGTCTCAATATCTCCCATAATGCAAAGCACATCTCCTTGCGGACATGTATAATGCTATGCATTAAAGGAAAAGCCACTGCCCAGACTGGTTTCGACCTTTATTGAGGTCTCGTCAGTGGGAACCAGAACCCGGAAGTGGTGATACTAAGACAGAAGCAATGGAGAGGTCATATTTGCTTATACGAGTTGCCAAAAGGTGTACCACCTTATTATTAAATTACTCTGGATTTAGAGAAAGATATTAGAAGTTTATTTTTCCACTTGGTTATTTATTATAGTCTAACCAAGTGGAAAATAAACTTCCACATCTTTCTCTGAATGAAAAGGAATTCTTTGGAATTGTTTTTGACCTGCTTGGCTAATTTGTTTTCATAACCTGATTTTGCTTTGCTTACCATGCTGATTGCCTGAATCAGAGACAACATTAGCCACCTTGGTTATGGATAGCTCTTCCAATCCTATAACCAGATCCAGTACTCTCGTACCCCGAGGGGTCTCAGGGTACTACTCTTGTATTGCTTGTGAGCTTGCTGGCCACCTTTCTCCTTATTTACCCTCCACAACATGAAAATGTTGTGGAGGATATATTTATGCTGCTTTTGAGCTTGCCCTTGTTCTGCTTGTGAGTTTGCTTGTCGCTTGCCCCTGTATACCCTTCACAACATTTTCATGTTGTGGAGGGTATCATTAAGCTACTTATACTTCATGATACTGCTCATCCATCTAACTCCTACCTGATTTACCCTCCTGACCTTGGGTATACAGTGCCCCCATGCACTGTGAACATCCTTCTCTTTCAGATTTTTATGCCATGGCACTACTTCAAACTGCCTCCTAAGATTGTTATAATCGTCTGTTTTGTAGTTCCACATATACATCTTCTTAACTAAACATTCCATATGCTTCTCAAGTCAAGACTGCATAATCACTTTCCTGAATCTGAGACAACATTGGCCACCTTGGTTATGGGTAGCTCTTCCGATCCTATAACCAGATCCAGTACTCCTGAGTCCCCTCATTCACGGCCTAAGATTGTTATAATCGTCTGTTTTGTAGTTCCACATATACAGCTTCGTAACTAAACATTCCATATGCTTCTCAAGTCAAGACTGCATAATCACTTTCCTGAATCTGAGACAACATTGGCCACCTTGGTTATGGGTAGCTCTTCCGATCCTATAACCAGATCCAGTACTCCTGAATCTCCTCATTCACATGCTGGCTCAAGTAATTATCTCTCATCAATATAATTCCATTTCCTCCCTGCCATGTGATCTTACCTCCTTCCATTTTGTGTATCTCATTATACTAACCTGCACCTGCACTCATTATATTAATCTGCTATGCATGTCTTTTGCATTATATCTGACTACCCCCTCGCCATAACAGTAATTCCTTTTATATTTTGTCCTTTTAGCCTCATTTCACACCAGATTGCTTCAAAAGACCTGTTATCTGTCTGAGACTTCAATCTTGTTGGCTACATTTCATCTGCTTCATCAACTGTTTATTATTATCTGACACCTCTAAGGACTCATTGAGGGAGGGCACTCTGCTCTACAACTCTCAGTCTCCATCATTTAATTCACTAACTACACACAACCGCTACTACCACCATTATCTACACACAACACCATTTACTGCCCACCCTCACAAGTACTTTTTATCTCTAAATTTTGTGTTCTAAAGGCATACACAGGATGAAAAAACAGAATTTCTGGGAGGAAAAACCCTGGCCCCCCTCCCCCATATGAGATTGGCTCACTCACCTTAAATTGAAAAAAAAAAACCATATAGAGATTCCCCTTGTCATGACAAGAATCGAACTTAGGCTTTTTCCAATCGAAGTGTGCAATGTACTGTCATTCTTTCAATTGGACTATGGATGCACTAATATATGATAGTTTGTAAGTAAACCAGAATTGGATATAAATAATTACTTTAATCAAAAATGCAATGATTCATCTTACTTGCATACAACTTTTTCAGGTGTAGAAAAGACACCTAATAGACAAACAAACTAAAAAGCATTAGTAAGGTGGCAGCCATTATACAGTTATATAGGATTCTGATAATTTCGAATTATGTGTAGACATGCTTTGCTTTGTTGAGCACACTGCATGTTTCTGCTTATTTGTTTGGCTAGCTATAACTAAGGTGTATTCTGTCAAGTTAATATTCGGATTTATCTATACATAATAAATAACGGAAAAACTCGCGTAGAAATATTATTTAATAGTATGTCTATTAAATAATATGTAATAGTTATGTCTACTCACGGTTCACCTCTTTTAAAACTTAATATTCGGATTTATATTTAGCTGTTTTGGATCCATTGCATTTCTAAATGCTCCCAAATTCTAATTTCGGTTTTGTCATAACCCTTTAACAGTTCAGACTCATTCCATATGTTTTTTCTCTAAGGCATCTTGTGGGTCAGCTAGAGAGAGAGAATGTGTATGCGATGACAAAGCTGAGGCCTCACTTCTCTGGTATTTAATAACTGTCATATATTATTCAATATGTTGTTCAATAGATTTCTATGTCTGTCCATAGTAAGTAAACACTTACTGGGGTGTGACTGATTGAAGTATTGATCTCATCCAGACAGAAGAAGTGATTACTGTTTTGATTTTATTTTATTTCTTTGGGGACTTTTTGAGTTTTATGGAAATAGAGCTAATATAGGGAAGAGTGATTTCTTCATCATTAGAGGTACCTTGAGTAGCATATTGTTTAAGAAGTCTTGAAACAGTGCATTTATTCTAGCTGTTTTATAAGAAGGTATTTTGTTTAGAAACGAGTTCTTTGGCTACTTCATCATTGTGAGTCA
The DNA here is from genome assembly GCF_054136105.1 of Typopeltis vanoorti. Lineage (NCBI taxonomy): Eukaryota > Metazoa > Arthropoda > Arachnida > Uropygi > Thelyphonidae > Typopeltis > Typopeltis vanoorti. The sequence goes on along the minus strand of NC_143564.1, from coordinate 46,865,489 downwards.
TGAGACAATGGGATCTTGCTCCTGGTATTGAAATGATACCCAATCCTTTCCTAAAGCGTTACATGCTGATCAGCATTCATTTTACACAAATTATGGACTCTACAACTGTGTTATAAATAATTATTTTAATTTCCCAACATTTCGACCTTCATGTTAAGGTCATCATCTGGAGTATACACATATATACACACAGAGACATGCTAAATTACATTTCACATAGTATGCCGAAGAGACAATGATTTGATCAGTGGTTATTCTACTAGCCTGACCTCTAGTGAAAAAAAAAAAAATTACAATAAATAGAAATAAAATAAAATAAATTAACTACATCAAATCTATATTCTGTTTAAGACAACATCATTGAAACATTCTTTCATATAGATAGTTTTTTTACTGTGAAAATGATGTCCTAATTTAACATGCCAATTGTTATATTAGATTTAGGATCATCCTGGATTACCTATGGTTATATTTACATTAACTCTTAGGGAGAAACATTAAGTGGGTAGAATATGTGCCTTCCATATTCTTGGGATTTTTAGACCATTATTATTGTTAAGATTAGGGTGATTGATAAAAATCTCACAGTCCTCCTTAAATTTATGTTCATACCATGTTTTGGTGTGATGTAAACAGGTGGTTTTCCAGTCAGTTCTGTGTAAAGTGTTTAGGGCATGATCAGAAAGACCAGCTTAACCATAGTTATATTTACTGTGTTGTTTATGTTCCTTTTTTCTGATAGGAATTGTGCATCCTGTTTCCCCTATATAGGGCAAATTACAGGTGCAATGAATACAGTATACCCCAGGGTGGGCCAGTGGAAGGAGTGGATTCTTGGATGTGTTGGTAAGTTCTTTAATTTTGCAGGAGGTTTAATGGTGGCTTTAAGGTTGTATTTTTATAGTATTCTGTTTATTTTGTCTTATATCCCTTTAATGTATGGAATGGTTACAGTTTTATTATAGTCTTGTTTATTTTTGTTTTTAAGTGAGGTCTTGTACAGAATTTTGTTGATAGCATTTTGGCTGTAATCATTTTTAGGAAGGTATTGCTGATAACTTTTAATTCATCTTTAAGTGCTTGTTCATTGGAGTAAATCTTCAAAGCCCTGTTTTTAAGTGTATTAATGACCCCTAGTTTTTGTGTTGGGTGATGATAGGAGTTTTTATGTATATATGCCAGTGTGTGTGTGTTTATTTCCAGTAAACAGTGAATAAAAGACTGCCAGAAGGAAGACATGTGACAAGTATATCTAGAAACGCCTTTCAATCTTGATTGTGAATTGTATGCGTTTGTGTTGTTTATTTAGGTAGCTGAGGAAAGTGTGTAGTGTCTTGCAGCCACCTAGATTATATGCTCAACATGCCATCTCTACTAAGTAGAGATGGCATGTTGAGCATATAATCTAGGTGACCACCAAAAGGAGGTTTATAGTGTTTTCTTTTTATCTTCATCCCATATTGATACATTATCTATAAGAGCATTAAGTCTTTTTATTTGACTACCAGTAGGATCCGAAGTGAGGGGCCTGTAATTTGAGTAGTCGTGGAGTAAATAAAATGGAAAATGTCACTGTTACTCCCCGACTATTCAACTTACAGGCCCCTCACTTCGGATCCTACTGATAGTCAAATAAAAAGACTTAATGCTCTTATAGATAATATATGAATATGGGATGAAGATAAAAAGAAAACACCATAAACCTCCTTCGGGAGGCCACCTAGATTATATAGTCTTCCAAAAGTACATAAGCCAGGAATTCCATTAAGACTTATTGTAGACTGTATAGGTTGTCCCATGCCTGTGATACTCAGGCAAAAATTCTACTAATAAAGAATATTTTATGTGAGTTAATTCCGTTATTATAATTGTAAGTAATATATCTACTCATGGTATTTCCTTACTGAAACATATATGAATAACCAATAATAATAATAGCAGCACTTCTGTAATTCTCACCTAAATAATTTATTCTCTTCATCAAAAGCCAGGAGCCTTCACATTTGTGATTTTGTTTTGCTGTGTGGATGACAAATTTCAAGTCATATCTGTAATGAAGAAGGGTCAATTTCAAGCTTGTTATGCAATCACTGTAAATATTTAAGCATATTTACAGTGATTGAATTATTTACAAATCAAGAATCCTAGAAACTTGAAATAAAGACACCTATCAATGTAAGCACAAAGAATATCGAAAGCTAATTCTAAAATTCAAATTCACATACACACACACACACACAGCATACAAAATGCAATGACCTATTTTAGTTGACCCCCAATCCAATACACAGTTTTGCAGATGACAGCACATTCCGCTCCTTCCTTTCATTTGATTAACCTTACTCTACACAACTCTTCTCAACCTACAGGAAATAAACCACTACTGCCCTCAATTCTGATCTCCAAGCTATCTTTCAATGGGATTCAGATAACCATGGGGTTCAATTTCAATGCTAGTAAAACCCAGTTCTGTCTTATTTCTCACAAAAAAGAACCATTTTCTCCCAGTATTATTTTTGACAACACTCAAATTTCCAGACAAGATGAGATTGCTCTTAGAATTACCTTAACATCAAGCCTCTCCAGGCATGAACACATCATAACCATTGCATTCACAGATTCTAAAAAAACTAGGATTTCTCTTTTGCTAAAGATGTTACTTCACCTCTGAACAGCTGTTAACTTTATACAAATCAAAAATCCACCCAGCTATTGAATACTGTTCTCAAATTTGAAGTGTGGCCCCTAAGAGCTCCCTCAAAATGCTTGAATCAATACAGAGGAGAGCAATTAGATTGATTAATGACCCATCTCTTACCAACTCACTCCTCCCACTTTTGCACAGACATTTGGTTTCTGCATTATAAATATTTTCTATAAATATTTCCATGGCAAATTTTCATGTCAAATAGAATCAATAATTCCCCCACACACTACTAAGCCGTTTGGAACACATACAGCTGCCACTCAACATCCCTTCACAGTACACCTTGAAACCCACAGAATGAATTTCTTTTCTCCTCCTTCATCCCTGCTACTGCCATATTGGGGAACAGTCTTTCCCCCTGATGCGTTTCCCAAGGAATGTAAACAGGTTTCTCCTTTCCCAACCCTCTACTCATATATGATACTAATGTACTGCAAGTTGATTGACCAACCTCTTCTGTATGGGCTCAACATTAAAATAAAATAAAAAGAAAAAAATTGTATGTCCTTATACAAGAATGGACAATGATTACTTAAATATTATGCACTTGGGAATTTTCATTTACCAATATAGTATATTGCTCACCTTGTTATTATTTTTTTCTCATTGTCTTTTCAGGATACAGATGATCAAACTTTTCAGAATATGAAGGACACTCAAGTTTTTTCTAGAGAGCCTGATGATTGGGATTGGGATCTAATTGGCAACATTCTCAAGGTATGATATTTATGTTATTTTACTTTAATAAGATGTGATTGTCATTACATTAGTACATGTAAGTGTCATTCAGTGAGCAGTTTTGAATTATCTGGATATGTTTTTTTCTGTGCATGTATGTCTAAATTACACGATGAAATTGTTTATTTTACTGTGGTAGTGCAATTTTATAAGAAGACTTACCATGATCAATATCTTCATAGTTCTAATTGGATGCAGACAGATCATTGCTAACACCATGTTCCCACATACATTTATGTAGAGAAAATGCACACAAGGGGAAAGAAGGTTTTATTGATTATGATAGTTTTGATAGTGATCAGCTTTCAGATTACTCCATTTTTAGGTAGTCACTACCTCATTCAAATCCCCTTTACAAGTATGTAAAGGGGATTTGAATTTTCTGAGTTGAACAACTCTCACATACGAATGCTGACTTATCTTTGCTGTGAAGGCTGCAAATTCTGGTGCATGGTTTGCTAGAATCATTTAGCTGAGTCAGGGGTTAAATTTAGGAATCAAAGAGGAATTTTGTGACAGAAGGAAGATTTCATAGGAAGACTTTTAGTATAGATGGAAATGAGAAACGAGATGAAGTCATTTTTAATTAAAAAAAAAAAAAAGAAGGATTTAATTTCTCATATTGTACATGTATCATATCCTGAAGGCTACATGTACAATTTACTAATTATGGTGGACTAGGGATTAGATATTCTGAATCCAAGAATCCTATTTTATACTAAATATGATACTTATCAAACATTTAGGTTTGATAAGTATCATGATTAATATAAAATAAGTAGGTAAAATATATGCAATAAAATTTATATAGCAAATGTGTGTGTGTGTGTGTGTGTGTGTGTGTGTGTGTGTGTGTGTGTGTGTGTGTGTGTGTGTGTGTAAACAGTTAATATATAGCAAATATATTAACAATACATGTAGTGAAAAATGTAAATTTCATTAAATAACTAAGCTTATTTGTATGCTGGGCAAACATATGAAAAATTACTGAATATTAAAATTTTTGAATGTGCAACATTCCAAAAGTCACATGTCACTGTTCACTACTATTAACTTAATAATGTAGTACTATAGGATAGTACTACATTATGAAGTTTACATTTTTACATTATGTTATTACATTCTTGGCTTAAACCAAAAATGTATATGGTGGTACAACATAGAGCTTTCACATTGACTGGGGTATTGCCTGGTTAAACATGGTCCCCTACTGTTTTCATCATGAAAAAAAAGCTACTGGAACAAGCTTGAACTCAACATCTAGAAGAAGGAAGAATAAACACCACATCAGAAGAACTGAAGATAGGAACCATCAATATAAGGAACATTAATTCAAAGGATGTTGGAAGTTTTTTCCCGCTTGGTTAGATTATAATAAATTTAGTTTAATCCTTTATCCAAGTGTAAGCAAGCAAAGTTTTGTGCCTGAAGTATCTTCAGGACCGAGCCAACTCATGGTAAAGGTGGAATAAGCTGTCATCACTTGTCTTAGTATCTCCCATAATGCAAAGCACATCTCCTTGCAGACATGTATAATGCCATGCATTAAGGGAAGGGCCACTAGCCAGACCGGTTTCGACCTTTACCACGAGTTACCTCAGTCCTGAAGATACTTCAGGCGCAAACTTTGTTTTCTTACACTTGGATAAAGGATTAAACTAAATTTATTTTAGTCTAACCAAGTGGGAAAAAACTTCCAACATCTTTCTCTAATCCAGAGTAATTTAATAATAAGGTGAGATGCCTTTCGGCAACTTGTATAGGTAACTATGACTTCTCCATTACTTCCACCTTAGTATCACCACCTCTGGGTCTGGCTCCCACTGATGAGACCGCAATAAAGGTCGAAACCAGTCTTGGTAGTAGCCCTTTTCTTAATGCATAGCATTATACATGTCCGCAAGGAGATGTGCTTTGCATTATGGGAGATACTAAGAGAAGTGATGAGAGCTTAGTCCACTTTACCACGAGTTGCCTCAGTCCTGAAGATATTTCAGGCACAAACTTTGTTTGCTTACACTTGGATAAAGGATTAAACTAAATTTATTATAATTCAAAGGATATCAAATTTGCAGAAGAATGGGAAAAGTACCATGTGGACATAATTGGCATTATTGAAACAAAGGGCAACAAAAACAGGTGAAATCTTACTAAATAAGTATAACATGCTATTTTCAGACAATAATGATGAAGGAAAGGAAGGATTATCAATAGCTTTCAATACCAAATACAAACATACACTTCTTGATTGGACAGCAAGTAGAGTCGTGTGGGCAAACTTCAAAATGGGGAAAGGGGCAATGAAATTTATTTGTGTGTATGGTCCCATGGGGGGGGGGGTACTTAAGGGTCAAAGCTGTATAACTGAGAGGAGACCTCCACATAGTCCTAAAAGGAATGCAGAGAACTGAACAGAGCTTCAGACCTAATGTCCAATCTTCACCTTCTCGTGGTGCACTCTGTTAGGTATCTACCTGGATACTGAATGAACAAGGATTGGCTGGCAATTTAGAATTTCGCCAACTAAATTGTATTCTTATTGGCTTAACCACAATATTAGATGATGGTTCAACATCACAGAATTTCATGCCGACTGTGGTGTCGCCCGGTTAAACAAGCCCCCTCCCCCATTGTTTTCAACAGGGAACCAGAGCAAACAGTGAAAATTCAGCTACTGGAACAAATCCTAAAACACACACAGCAACTCAATATCACCAGCATTCAAGATCAGTACTATAAACATAAAAAGCCTGAATGGCAAAGAAATGCAGCCAACTGAGGAATTGGATAAGTGCCAAAATGACATAATCAGGGTTACTGAAACAAAAAAGACAAAAACTGATGAGTTCTTTCTGAGCATTAAATACAAAATGTTATATTCAGGCAATGACAAGCAAGGAATAGGAGTAGCCATAGTATTCAACACTAAATACGAGGCTAATCTTCTTGAATGGAAGACGATTTCAAGTAGAGTGATGTGGGCAAATATCAGAATGGGGAACTGTACAATGAGACTTATTTGTGCCAAATAAGTCTCATTGTACAGTTCCCCCAGAAACTCTGAGAAACCCCCCCTGTTTTTGAGAAACCCAGAGTTTCTCAAAAACAGGTCCCACAGAAGGTTCTACCAAGGCAGAAGTGGAGGAATTTTTTGAGGCTTTAGAGAAAGCAACTGACACAATGAAAAAGGAAAAGTTGGTCCTTGTTGGGGATGTTAATTGCAGAATAGGAAATGATTATCAGACATACAAAAATGTTTTAGCAAAATTTGGAGAAAAAAGCAAAAGCAAATAATAATGGCAAATACCTGTTGGATTTCTGCTCAGGACATGGACTGGTTATTACCAACACAATATTCTAACATAAAAATGTGCACAAATTCATATGTAGACAAGAGGCAAGGAATAAGAAAAGTCTCATTGACTATGTTATTGTTGATAGTAGTGTTTTCTCTTTGGTGAAAGACACTGGAGTGTGCAGATGATTTGAAATTTGAAGGGATCATAATTTCGTCTTTAGCAGGATAAAATTGAATTTCATATTGAAAAGAAGAACATGTAAGAAAGTTTTAAAGTGAATAAAAGTTAAGCAGCTCTCAGATGTGAACTGTAGTCGAAAATAAACAAACATTATTTAAGAAAAAATGAACGTGTTTGTGAACAGGAACCAAACCTTGGAGATTCAGTGCCAAGCCCTGAAGAAAACATTGATTGATTCAGCTAGAGAGGCATGTGGTGAAGTTGTCTGCAAGGATGGAAAAATCAGAACCCCATGGTGGATACAGGAAGTTAAAGAGGCAGTGAAGGAAAAGAAGAAAGCATATCAAAAGTTCCTGGCCAATAAGTCAGCTTGTGCTCTTAGAGAATACAGAGACAAATGTAAGAAAGCTAAACGCTATGCAAAACTAACTAAACAAAAGTCATGGGAGGACTTCCATAAAAATAAATGTCAAGAAGGTTGCAAGATATTCTGGAGGTTGCTGAAGAAGAAATGGAGGAAAGAATGCTGTAAAAGGTATTAGAGATGATAAAGGTTAACATGAAAACTGGAGAAAAAGATATTCTTGAAGTATAGCGTAATTACTTCGAAAAATTGCTCAATGAAAGAATCAGTGACAGCACAATGGTAAAAAAAACACTCAACAGGCATACAGTCAGGAATACATATCCATACTTGAAGTAGAAAAAGCCATTAAAGGCTTGAAATGTGGAAAGGCAGCAGGAGTAGATGATACTTGACGACGAAATGCTCAAGTATGGAGGTATAAAAGTCTTACAGTGGCTGCACTGCATAGTTCAGAAGTCCTGGAGAGAGGGATGAATGCCAGATAATTGGAATATAGTTCTTGTAGTACCCATATATAAAAAGGGAAATAAAACTGAATGTAAGAATTACAGAGGTATTTCTCTACTGAAAGTTCCTGGTAAGATTTATGCCAGTATACTTGAGAAACGGTTGAGAAGGATTGTGGAAGAGAAGCTTGGTGAAGAACATGCTGGATTTAGGCAAATTAGAGGCTGTCGGGATCGGATTTTCATTTTACAACAAATAGTTAAGAAGTCATGGGAATATAAAAAAAGATCTGTATTTAAGTTTTGTAGATCTGGAAAAAGCATATGACAAGGTACCAAGAGAGAAGTTGTTCAATACGCTACAGCTATAAGGTGTCAATGGGGCATTATATCAAGCAATACTTTGTCTTTATTTGAGTTGTAAGTCAACAGTTAGAATTGAAGGAAGTACAGGAAGATGGTTTAATGTTAAATCTGGTGTCAGACAAGGATGTACTTTATGACCTCTGTTATTCATTTTCTGTATGGATCACATTATAAAGGAAAGTGGTATTGAACCTGATATCAAAATTGGAGATGTTATTGTCAGCTCTTTGCTTTATGCAGATGATGTTATACTTTTGAATAAATCGGCTACAAGTCTGCAAGATTTCCCTACTAAATTGAATAACTGTTGTAATAGATATAGTATGAAGGTCAGCAGCAATAAGAAGACAATGAAAATAGGCAGAAGCATTGAAAATTATGAACTGCTTTGTGAATGGAGAACCTATAGAACAAGTAAAATATTTCAGCTACTTAGGCATGATTTTTAGTTAAGATGGTAAATTAAAGATTAACTGCATCCTCATGAGGTACTCGTTTTGGAGTGTAAAGCAGATGATTGTAGGAGGCTCTGTAGTTACTTAACATCATGTGGAAACAGACAACAAAATCAACAATTCTGATATGATAGGAATTCGACCTGAATAAATGTATATGGAATAAGAGAGAAATTAGGCAAAACACTACATCAGCTGTATACAAGACAGTGTACAAACCAATTTTAACTTATGGATCTGAGGGCTGAGTTAGAAATAAAACACTTGACCAAAGACTAGAGATCACAGATATGAGAGTCCTGAGAAAGATTTGGGATGTGAATAGATGGCATCAATGGCAATAGCATAATAAAAATTAAAAATACTAGTGAAAGAACTTTAGATTGTTAGTATCCAGGAATGTGTTACCAGAACTAATCTCAGGTGGTATTGTCACTTAAACAGAATGGCGAGACAAGATTAGCAAAACAAGTTTTCTCTGACAGGTTGGCAGGAATAAAAGACCCAGAAGAAGAACAAGATATAGGTGGATTGATATGGTAAAAAGTGCCTTTGAAGATAGAAATATAAGATCTGACAATGTTTCAGTCTTGACAGGTAACAGATTGATTTGGAGGAAAATTGTAGATCCAAAGTTAATAATGATGTAAATTCTTTCTTTTAAGGTTACACGGTGATCAGCACTCATATTTGTAAATTTAGGAACACAAAAACACATGTGTTGAACAGATTATTTTATTAATTACTAATAAAATAAAACTTGACGTTTCGACCCCTGTATCGATGTCATCATCGGAAGAATACAAGTGTATAAGGAACCAAGCTACATGCTCATGCCCTGTATACCAGTAAACTAAATCTACATAGTTAATTAATCCTTTTCCCTAGCCTGACCTCTAGTGATAAAAAAAAAAAAATAATAATAATAAATAAATAAAATAAAATAAAATAAATAAAAAAAAATAATAAAAAAAAATACAATGCACATGTAACATACCATACATATTGGAAACAGGGCGAACTATCCCAATCAGATAAGACAAACACAAACGACACATTTCCACATGTCATCATGGCCCTCTTTGCCCATGTACTCCGCTCCGGATATTTAGTGTGGCAAAACAATTTTTACCTTCAAAAAGAAGGTACTGTCATGGGCTCATCACTTTCTCCCCCAATAGCTAACTTTTATATGGAAGAATTTGAGCAACTTGCTCTAGAGACAGCATGTCTAAAGCCCAAAATTTGGCTCAGATACATCGACGATATTTTCGCCATTTGGCCCCATGGCCGTGAAGCTCTAAATACATTCTTAGCCACCTAAACAAACAACACAAACGTATGCAATTCACCATTGAAATGGGAAAAAAAACAACTCTCTTCCTTTCCTGGACACACTTGTCACACGTCTTCCCTCTGACTCTCTCTCTCTCCTTCTCAGTTTACCGCAAACCTACACAGGCCAATACATACACAAAAATTCTTACCACTGCCCAACACAAAAACTAGGTGTCATAAGCACCCTTAAATACAGAGCCCTAACTATTTGTTCTAATGAATAGGCTCTAAACCAGGAATACAAGATCATCAACCAAACATTTTCAAAAATGGATACAGTAAAAAAACTATTCACAAGATCCTCCATAAAGATACCAGTAAGAACAAAAAAGATTTCAAGAATGCTATTGCCATTCCTTATTTTAGAGACATTTCTGAAAAAATAGACAGAACACTTCGCAAATACAACATTAAAACCACCTTTAAACCTCCAAATAAGTTAAGACACCTACTCAGTTCTTCTAAAGATCCTCTTCCACACCTAGCCCACCCAGGGGGTATACAAAATACAATGCACATGTAACATACCATACATAGGGGAAACAGGGAGAACTATCCCAATCAGATAAGACGAATACAAACAACACATTAACACGTTCGCTGCCAACTACGAGTATACTCGTAGTGGCTAAACCTGCTTCACAAGCCAGCTACGAGTATACTCGTAGGATGCTTACCGCCGGGAACGAGATTATTATAGTGACCTTGAAGAAGTGAAAATCCTTGGCTTGTGGGGCTAGCATCAACACTGTGTATACTCATAGACCGTATATGCTCTGTACAAGCCAACTACGAGTATACTCGTAGGACGTTTACCTCCGGTAACGAGATTATCGTACTGATCTTGAAGAAGTAAAACTGCTCGGCGTAGGGGAACGAACCATGCCAAAGTAGCGTGGCAGCGAACGTGTTAAATACTTCCATTTTGGTAAAACCGGCCTTTCTGACCACGCACTCCAACCATAGCACAGAATTGATTAGAAAAATACCAAGTCCCTACACCGCACCAAAACCTGGTTTGAGAGAAAATTTAAAGAATCTTGTGAAATGCTCAAACACAACCCAAATCTCAACAAAAATGATGGCCTAACCATTTCAAGAATGTGGAGAAGTCATCTACAACCTATATAACAACCCAAACTAGCTATAGAAAAATCTCACTACAAGAAGACAACCTGTTGAAGTGGTTGTAACATTCAACAGCAACTGAAAGAAATCATATTATAACAATCAGAACTATCCAGAAGAATATTAATACATGAGGACTTTAGCAGTTTATTGTAGTTGTATTTATTTATTTTTTTTTATATATTATTTTTTATTTTTGATTATTATTATTTTTTTATTTATTTTATTTTAATTATTTATTTTTTCTTCTTCTTATTTTTTTTTTTATCACTAGAAGTTAGGCTAGGGAAAAGGATTAATTAACTACGTAGATTTAGTTTACCGGTATACAGGGCATGAGCATGTAGCTTGGTTCCTTATACACTTGTATTCTTCCGATGATGACCTTGATACAGGGGTCGAAACATCAAGTTTTATTTTATTAGTAATTAATAAAATAATTTGTTCAACATGTGTTTTTGTGTCTCTAAATTTACAAATATGAGTAATGATGTAAATTTTTCATGTAGTTCTATCATATCCTATACACCCCATGAGGGTATAGGATATGATAGAACTCATGTCATGTCAGGAATTTGATGATGATGTGATGGTCCCACCGAATATTAAGGAAAAAGGAAGAAATTGTTTGAGTCATTAGAACAGCCAGTTGACATAAAGAAAATGGTAAACATCGTATTGGAGATATGAACAGCAGAGTAGGAAATGAATCCCTCCAGGCATATAGGAACATTTTGGGAAAACTTGGAGAAAGGCAAAGTTAATAATAACGGTATTTACATCTGCTCAGGACATGGACTAGTCATTACCAACACTTTGTTTCAACATAGTGGTGCTTAAGGGTCAGAACTGTATAAGTGAGAGAAGACTTCCACATAGCCTTTAAAGGAATGCGGAGAACCGACCAGGCCTTCTGACCTTCTCATGGTGCACCCAATTGGGTGCACCACGAGAAGGTGGTGACTGAATACCTGGATACTGAACGAACGAGGATGGGCTGGCAATTTGGGATTTAGCCGACCAAATTGTATTCTTATTGGTTAAATCCAAATACAAAATGACGCTACAACATAAAAAAATTTCATGCAGGCCGGGGCGTCGCCCGTTTAAATAAGGCTCCCGTTGTTTTTGCCAGGGAACCAGGGCGAAAAGCAAAAAGTCAGATACCGGAACAAATCGGAAAACCCACCCCAACTCAACATCACCAGAGTTAAAGATCAGTACTATCAACATATGAAGCCTGAATGGCAAAGAAATGGAGCTAGCTTAGGAATTAGATAAGTACCAGATCGACATAATAGGGATGACTGAAACAAAAAAAGACAAAAACTGGTGAGATATTTCTGAGCAGTAAATACAAAATGTTATATTCAGGCAATGACAATCAAAGAAAAGAAGGAGTAGCCGTAGTATTCAACAAAAAATACGAGGCTAATTTTCTTGAATGGCAGGCAGTCTCATAATGTGGGCAAATATGAGACTGGGGAAATGAACAATGAGACTTATTTGCACCTATGGTCCCACAGAAGGGTCTACTAAAGTAGAAGAGGAGGAATTTTTTGAGGCTTTAGAAAAAGCAACTGATGCAAGGAGAAAGGAAAAGTTGGTCCTTGTTGGGGATCTAAATAGCAGAGTAAGAAATGATTGTCAGACATACAAAAATATTTTGGGAAAATTTGGAGAAAAGAGCAAATCTAATAATAATGGCAAATATCTGATGGATTTCTTCTCAGGACATGGACTGGTTATTACTAACACCATGTTCCAACATAAAAATGTGCACAAATTCACATGGAGAGATGAGGCAAGAAATAAGAAAAGTCTCATTGACTATGTTATTGCTGATAGTGATGTTTTCTCCCTGGTGCAGGACACCAGAGTGTACAGAGGATTTGAAATTGGAAGTGATCACTATTTAGTCTTGAGCAGGATAAAATTGAATTTCATATTGAAAAGAATAACATGTAAGAAAGTTTTAAAGCGAATAAAAGTTGAGCAGCTTTCAGATGTGAACTGTAGACTAAAAATGCACATAGATTATTGAAGAAAAAATGAAAGGGTTTGAGAACATTAATGAAACCTTGGAGATTCAGTGGCAAGCCTTGAAGAAAACATTATTGATTGATTCAGCTAGAGAGGCATGTGGTGAAGTTATCTGCAAGGATAGAAAAATTAGAACTCCGTGGTGGACACAGGAAGTTAAAGAGGCAGTGAAGGAAAAGAAGAAAGCTTATCAAAAGTTCCTGGCAAATAAGTCAGGTTGTGCTCTTAGATAATACAGAGACAAATGTACGAAAGCTAAGCACTGTGTAAAACTAGCTAAATAAAAGTCATGGGAGGACTTTGGCAAGAACATAGAAAATAAATATCAAGAAGGTGGCAAAATATTCTGGAGGTTGTTGAAGAAACTTAGGAATAGAGGAAAGAGTGCTGTAAAAGGAGTTAGAGATGATAAAGGTGACATGAAAATGGGAGAAAAAGATATCCTTGAAGTATGGAGTAATTACTTTGAAAAACTGCTAAATGAAACAAGCAGTGATGACAGCACAGTGGTAAAAAAAACTGACCAGGCATGCAGTCAGGAATACATATCATACTTAAAGTAGAAAAAGTCATCAAAGGCTTGAAACGTGGAAAGGCAGCAGGAGTAGATGATATTCGACCAGAAATGCTGAAGTATAAAAGTCTTACAGTGGCTGCATTGCATAGTTCAGAATGCCTGGTCAGAGGAATGAATTCCTGATGATTGGAGTAGAGCTCTCATAGTACCCAAATATAAAAAGGGAAATAATACTGAATGTGAGAATTACAGAGGTATTTCCCTACTGAAAGTTCCTGGTAAGACATATGCAAGTATACTTGAGAAACGGTTGAGAAGAATTGTGGAAGAAAAGCTTGGTGAAGAACAAGCTGGATTCAGGTCAAATAGAGGCTGTCAGGATCAGATCTTCACTTTACGACAAATAGTTGAGAAATCATGGGAATATAAAAAAGATCTGTATTTAAGTTTTGCCGATTTGGAAATGGCATATGACAAGGTGCCAAGAGAGAAACTATTCAATACGCTACAGTTATATGGTTTCAATGGGGCATTATATCATGCAATACTTTGTCTTTATTTGAGTTGTAAGTCAGCAGTTAGAATTGAAGGAAGTACAGGAAGATGGTTTATTGTTAAATCTGGTGTGAGACAAGGATGTACATTATCCCATCTGTTATTCATTATCTATATGGATCACATTATGAAGGAAAGTGGTATTAAACATGATATTAAAATTGGAGATGTTAATGTCAGTTCTTTGCTTTATGCGGACGATATTATACTTCTAAATAAATCTGCTACAAGTCTGCAAGATTCTTTGACTAAGTGAATAACTGTTGTAATAGATGTGGTATGAAGGTCAGCAATAAAAAGACAAAGACAATGAAAATAGGCAGAATCATTAAAAATGTAAACTTTGTTGTGAATGGAGAACCTGTGGAACAAGTAAAACATTTCAGCTACTTAGGCACGATTTTTAATGAAGATGGTAAATTAAATATAGAAGTAGACATCAGAATCAACAAAGCTGGTATGGTAGGAACTCAATTGAATAAATTCATAGGGAATAAGAGAGAAATTAGTCGGAACACTAAATTAGCTGTATACAAGACAGTGTTCAAACCATTATTAACTTATGGATCTGAGAGATGGTTCAGAAGTAAAACACTTAACCAAAGGCTAGAGACCACGGATATGAGAATCCTGAGAAAGATTAGAGGCTTGAACAGATGGCATCAATGGCAATATCATATTAAAAACGAGGATATTAGGAAAGAACTTGGCATTGTCAGCATCCAGGAATGCGTTAGCAGAGATAATCTCAGGTGGTATGGTCACTTAAACAGAATGGGCGAGGAAAGATTAGCAAAACAAGTGTTCTCTGCCAGGTTGGCTGGAAAACAACCCAGAGGAAGACCAAGATATATGTGAATTGGTACGGTACAAAGTGCCTTAGACGATAGAAATATAAGATCTAATAATGTTGGAGTCTTGACAAGTAAAAATGATTTGGAGGAAAATTGTAGATAGGAAGTTAGTAATGATGTAAATTTTTCATGTAGTACTATCTTATCCTGTACACCACTCTTTGAGGATATATGGCAGTAATTTGATGATGGTGATGTTTTAACATAAAGATGTGCAGAAGTGCACAGGGAAAGAATACAGAAAAAATAAGAAAATCCTCATCGACAATGTCGTTGTTGATAGTGATATTATCATGCTTGTTCAGGATTCACGAGTATTCCTACTGAGTGTTTGAAATTGGAAGTAATCATTACATAGTACTAAGCAGAATAAAAATGGGTATCACATCGAAAAGAACAGCATAGTAAGAAAGTTTTAAAAAGAATTAAAGTTGAGCAGCATTTACATTTGCATGTAAATTGTAGACTAGACAAAGATTATTGAAGAGAACATGAAACAAATTGAAAACTAGAACCAAACCTTGGAGTCTCAGTGGTGAACACTGAAAGCGACATTGATTCAGCTAGGAATGTGATGAAGTTTTCTACATGGATAGAAAAAAAAAAGAAAAATAAAAGAACACCATGGTGGACATAATAAGATAAAGAACCAGTCCCAGAAAAGAAGAAAGAATAGCAAAAGTTCCATTAATTGCATTAAGGCATCTTCCAACCAAATAATTTGGCAGAAGCCTTAAAAAGAATACAGAAAAAAATGTAAGGGAGCCTAACCATATGTTAAAGTAGTTAAATAAAAGTCATGGGAAGACTTTTGTAAGAGTATGAAAAATAATTTTTCAAGAGGAGATAGTGTATGGGAACATGGAGAGCAATTTTGTGGAATTTCTGAGAGACAAGTAAGTACCTTAAGCAGCATATGATTGAAGCGACTAGAGCATAGGTTGCCAAACTTTTTCGTGCCACTGCCCACTTTGCAAGAATTAAATTTTGTAACGCCCCCCCATTATAACAGATTGAATAAAACCATATTTCAAATACTCGATACTGTACTGTCGACATTTCTTCTTATATTCAGGCATAGTGAAGTAATAAAATTTGCAAAAATATTCACAAAATAAAAGATTTAATTTACACTTTGTATGACTCCTCTTATCTATCACATTTTCGACTGATGATTGTTTGCAAAGCACACAAAAAATAATGAAACTTATTCCTAAACCACTATTATTTATAGATTTGAAATCTAGCCCGAATCGACTTGCAGGCATTGACATCAACACAACATGCTGTATTGAGTGAATTACCTACGTAATAGTTGACCGACATACTACTAGCTATGACTCGTCTGCTGCGTGGATAGACTAAAGCCTGTAAGGCACGATCAATTTTTACAAAAGCAAAAAATGAATAAATTTTTTAAGTATATAAAAAATAGAAGTTAAAATATACTGTATGACATGTTCAATTTTCTCATTGACATCTATTTCTATCTGACATGGTAAATTTTCAATGATTAAATAATTGAAATAGAAAATTGATAAATTTTCTATAATAATATATATCAAATATATATTATTTATATATATAATATATAAAAATAGAGCCTGTGTAGCTCAGTGGATGTGGCGTTTGCATACCACAGCGCTTGGCTGCACGAAGGAAGACTTGGTTTCGAGTCTAGTCGGTGACTAGAGGAAATTTTTCTAAGCCTTTTTTCAACTGGTTCCCGAGTTAGTCGATCTCTGGCACAGGCAAGTGGGTTTTTCGTCCCGTAAACTCAAGAAAATCGACCGTAGAACCCACATTATTTCAGACATTAAATATATTGTGTTAGGGACCACGAGATGGCGGCACATTTGAGCCATCTCTCTTCACTGCGTACCGCTTAATTAGTGATAGCCTTGGGCCATCTATCTCTGATTGGTACCAGTGGAGATTGAACTGCCCACTCAGTCTCCAAAAGTTAGATAGGGCTAAATGGCCTCGCCTACTCCCCGTATATGGGAATAAAAAGGCGTTAGCTGATTTTTTTTTTTTTTTTTTTTTTTTTTTTTTTAAATTGATAAAAAAAATTTATCATGTAAGACAGGCATAAGATGAATTAAAATTCAGTATTTAAATTTTAAATGATTATCTAATCGCAAAATCACAAAAATGATTAATTTTTAAATATATATTATTAATTTCTTCTATAAAGAGCCAATGACCCCTAGACCGCCCGAATACCCCCAAATGCTTCTTATCCCACTATAGCCCCCCTAGAAGGCTTCAGTGCCCACTGGGGGTACAGTACCACCCATTTTGGGAACCTATGGACTAGAGGCTTTAATGTTTTGGATTTGGTGATAACTTCACAAGATGCAGTTGTTAATGAAGTGTTGACACTGCTGCCAGTTGGTGAGAGTGATCATGAGGTACTTGTTTGAGAGTATAAAGAGTATAAAGCAGGTGATTATAGGAGGCTATGTAGTCAGCATCAGTACATTGGTTAGATGCACTGAGCTGAAAAGATGTTGACAATGCATGAAAACTCATAAGGCAATATCTGACAAAAGTAATGTATAACTGCATACCAAGGGTTAGCATGTAAATAGAGTTGGAGTGAAATGGATGAACAATTAATTCAAGCAAACTGTGCTGGAAAAGAAAATGTTATGGACGAGGTACAAGACAGTAGGAAAATACTACAGATGATTGGATCCACAAAGAATATAAAGTGCAGGCTAGAAAGTTGACAAGTATGGTAAAGAAAGAAAAAGTGCAGCATGAGACGTGATTTCTGGTCTCGCCAAGGTTAACTCAGAGGAATTTTTCCACTATATGGCAAGCAAGAAGAAGAATTATGGCAGTTAACACTTTAGATACTCGTGGCAGCAGAATAATAGCTGCAAAGGATACAGTGGAATTATTGAACGAGCATTTTATCAGTGCATATCATACTGGTGCAAATGATGCCATACAATACACCCGCTGTCCAAAAAGAAACCGAACTTTTTGAAAATAGAAGAAACTAGTGACGCCACCTGTTGTATCTTTTTGTTGTCGAAAGCAGCAACCTTCATTAGTGTTGTGTCAACTGTTTATGACATTTGTTTCATTAGAAGCCGAGTTATAGTTCCAACAATGACAGTGTGTTATGACAAACGGTTGGTCATCACAATATTCATGCCATACTCGACAAATTCTCGCTATCAATCGCTTCAAAACTTTGAGATAAAAGTCACCATTGACCGTTTGGCCAGGCAGAACGAATTCTTTATGGATAATGCCCTTGGAATCTTAGAAACAAATCAGCATTGTTTTTAACTTTGTCTTCTCCAAGCGACTTTTTTTCAGATGCCCCTCTTCTGGTGGTCTCCACTCAGCACTCTGATGCTTTGTTTCGGGCTCATACTCAAAACACCACGTTTCATCACCAGTAATGATAGTTTCAAGAAGTTTGAGTCTTTACGAGTGGTTTTATGAGGTCCTTTCAGTGTTCAATTCGAAAAATTTTTTGTCATCAGTCAACTTGTGGGGAACAAATCACAAATTCAATTTACGAAGGCCCAAACTCTCGGTCAAAATGTTGTGCGCAGTTGATTTTGGAATCCCCAATTCATCTTCAATCAATCTCACAGACGATTTCGGGTTTTCTTTGATGAAATCACACACTTTTTGGATGTTAACTTCTCTCAGTCCAGTTTTTGGACGGCCCGGCTTTTTGTCGTTCTCAAGCATCTCACGACCACTTTGAAATCGCTTAAACCACTCGTAAACTTGAGTATGAGATAAGCATTCATCACCGTATGCTTTTTGAAGCATTTGATGCATTTCAGTAAAACTTTTACCAAGTTTAACACAAAAGTCAATCACAGCTCTCTGTTTGAAACTCATTTTCCTATCTTCGTCAAAACACACTGTCACTCTTGGCACTATAACTCGGCTTCAAATCAAACAAATGTCATAAATAGTTGACACAACACTAATGAAGGTTGCCGCTTTTGACAACAAAAAGATACAACAGGTGGCGTCACTAGTTTCTTCTATTTTTGAAAAGTTCTGTTTCTTTTTGGACACAGGGTGTATGTAGAAGAGAGGCAAGTATTAGGAGAATTGGAAGTGAAAGAATCATAGATGTATCAGATGTTGGTTGGGATATATGAGGGTGGTTTGAAAAGTTCCTGGCCTAACAATGAAAAAATGAATTTATAATTTCAAAATTATTTTTATTTTTCAACATAATCTCCCTTAAGACTAATACATTTATCCCGGCGATGCTCCAGCACCATTATCCCGTCCCTGTAGCAGTTTTCAGTAAGATCGGCAAAATACCCTTCTACAGCTGCAATCACCTCTTGATTCAAAGGAAAACTCCGACTAGCGAGGAAGAGTTTTAGTTTTGGGAAGAAATAGAAGTCATAGGGAGCCAAATCTTGGGAATAGGGTGGATGTTCCAACAACTGATAGTGCAGATCCCTTAATTTTCCCATTGCAAAACACCTTTGTGGGCAGGTGCATTGTCCTGATAAAAGATGATTTTTTTCTTCTGCAAACCTGATCTTTTCTCATGAATTTTTTTGTCTAGTCTTTTTAAAAGGTCGGAATAATATTCCCTGGTTATTGTTTTAACCTTTTCAAGATAATTAATAAGCAAAATGCCTTTAGCATCCCAAAACCCCAATGTCATGGCCTTTCCTGCTGATGGAACCAACTTTGTCTTCTTTGCACTGAACAGCTGGCTTCTGAATCCAATTCTCATCCAGTAATAAATTCATGCACAAAATCAGTTTTATTCTTATTAAAACACTCAAAGCACTGTTCAGAGATTTTCATTCTAGTGAGTATTTGATCTGCCGTGAGCAAGCTCGGCATCCGTCTTGTGCAAATCTTTTCATTTGCAATTCTTCATGCAAAATATATCATACACATTCTTTTGAAATGCCTATAGTCTCAGCAATTTCATGCAGTTTGACTCGCCGGTCATCTAATATCATATTGTACTCTTGATCAATGATTTCTGGTGTTGTTACACTTTTTGGATATCCTTCACGTGGATCATCTTCAAGGCTGGTATGGCCATTTTCAAACTCGGCTGCCCATTTTTTATATGTCGAAAACGAAGGAAAGAGTGCCCATAAACTTTTTTGAACTTCAAATGAATTTGTTTTGCCGTTAAACCTTCTTTTACAAAGAATTCTATAACTGCACGATGTTCAATTTTATCCATTTCGAGGGATACAGACAACACTTTTGCTTCAGACAGCTGTATAAACCAAATTACTTGATAGAATGACTTGCAGTTTCGCATGGATGTTTATGACAGATGTACCAACTTAGATGAAAAAAATCTTGCTGATAGTGTTGCTATACCATCCTCGTATATTAATAAGTCTGTGGGAATGGATGACATATTACCATGTATTCTTAAGGAATGTGCCATAGTTAGCTATGCCCTTGACCTTGGCACATTCCTTAAGAATACATTGCTAAGGGCATAGCTAACCATAGTTGGCCAAGCCCTTGACCTGGTTATTTAATGAGTCTTGCAGTGGGTAGGGTTCCTAAGGAGTGGAAAGAATGCAAAATAGTACCACTTCACAAGCATGGTTCTAAGCCCGAAGTCTCCAACTATAGGTCAGTCTGTATAACTGCAGTTGTGATCAAGATGTTGGAGAGATTGGTGTAAGGAATAGTATATAGGATTGTGTTGATGGACATAGCTTTCCTTATGATGGTCAGCATGGATTTGTAAAGGGTAGGTCCTGTTTTAGTAATTTACTTGCATTTTATGATAAGGTAACAAGTTTGTTAAATAATAGAGAATCATATACAGTGATATTCCTGGACTTTGCAAAAGCGTGTGATAGATTACCATATGATAATTTGGTGTACAAGCTGCAGAGGATGGGATTAGATGGAGCAGTGTCTCAAAAAAGAAGTGTAACCAGTGGCACGTCCCCAGTTCTGTTCTTGAGCCCCTGCTGTTTAACTTGTTTGTCAATGATATATCATGTGGACTGACTTGAGGATCTTCATTTGTTTGCTGATAATGCTTTTTACTTGGACAAAGGAGTGTGCTTGTACTGTTAATATCAATAAGTGCATGGTGTTGCATTTTGGAGTGCAGAAATATGAGGTTGTGTACTATATCAGTGGTTCTGTACTGCAGGAAGTGGATGAGATTCAAGATTTTGGAGTGATAGTAGACTGAAGTTTAGATTGCATATTTCTGGTGTTGCAAAGGTGACTAAGACAATGGTGAGACTTTGGAATGCTGGCTATGGAGAGAGATTGAAGAAATGTGGAGTACAGAGATTGGTGGATAGGAGGAAAAGAGGTGATATGATAGAGACATTTAAGTTAGTGAGAGGATTTTATCAGATTAATTCAGAGGGGATTATAAAAAGAGTAGAAGGTGAGAGGAGAAGAACTAGAGATCATCCCTGGAAGTTATTAGTGTGGTGAAGAGGGGAGTGAGGAGTAGATTTTTGACACTGGGAATTTTCAGTGAATGGAATGCGTTATCAGAATATGTTGTTAATGCAAGGAGTATTAAGGATTTTACGATTCTATATGATAATCATGTTGTCGGTTGAATGAACTTCCCACAGTGAGTCTGCCAACTCCATGGAGGATATAATAGTAATAATGATAATCAGGAAGACGAATAAATATTAAAATATTCAGGAGGCTAATGAAGAAGCTTAGAAATGGATAAAATAGTACTTTAAAAGGAAGCAACAATAATAAAGGTGAGATGAGAACTGAAGATAAAGATATACTAGATGTCTGGAGAAATTATTATTATTGTTAAGAGAGACCTCCAGGAAGTCAGGGACTCATCGAGGGAGGCCACATACTACATGTACCAGCTATCATATTTGTTTTTGAATTCATTGACACCGCTTACACACATACAACATCCAATGGCAATCCATTCCAATCATATTTTATCCAAAGGATAAGAGGGCATCCTTAGCTTCCAAGGATGCCCTCTTATCCTTTCCCATCTTCCATAAAATGAAAATTTACATCAACTGACACAACTTACAAATGTTTATAAGTCTCAATCATATCACCTCTCTTTCTCCTGTTTGCTAGTGTCTGCATCTAAAAATTCTCAATCTGTCTTCATAATGAGTATTCCACAATCTTGATATCATTTCTGACACTCTCCTTTGCACTCTCTCCACTGTATCAGAATCACAGTGGAAACCAGGAGACAGACCTATGCATTATAGTCCAAGTAAGCAGGCAGAATGACATTCTTATCTTTACATGCGAAAGTTCTTTTCAGCACTTAAATTATCTTTTGATTTTGAAAGTTTTTTCACTTAGTTTTACTATAAATTAAAGATGACAAGAAATTATATTCTTGATTTAAATCTTTATCCAAGTGTAAGCAAACAAAAATTTTCGCTTGAATTAACATTAAAACTGGCCTACTTGTGTATAGAGGCTAATGACTACACATTAATTGCCTGAGTATCCCATAATGCAATGTATGTATCCTTACAGAGATGTAAATGATGTGCATTATGTGAACTGCCACTACCCAGAGCAGTTCTGACTCTTATTGATATCTCATTAGTGGGAGTCAGACTCAGAAGTGATACCAAGGTTGAAGTAATGCAGAAGTCATATTTCCATATACAAGTAGTCAAAAGGTGTCACAACTTATTACTAAAATAATCTGGATTAGAGAAAGATGTTTGAAAGTTTTTTTACTTTGTTATGCTATAAATTAAAGATGCCAAGAAATCATATTCTTGGTTTAATCCTTTATCCAAGTTTAAACAAATAAATATTTGTGCATGAAGTAACATTATGACTATACGTTAAAGATACCAAGCAATTTTTTAAACTTTGTTTTAATCCTTTTTCCCAAGTAAGCAAACAGACAGCTAAGTCAAGTTTGCGCCTGAAGCAACTCGTGGTAAAGGTGTAGTAAGCTCTGATCACTTTCCCTTAGTATCTCCCCTAAGGGAAAGCAATCTCCTTTTGGACATGTATGATGCTATGCTTTAAGGGAAGAACCACTACCCAGACCGGTTTTCGACCTTTATTGAGGTCTCATCAGTGGGAGCCAGATCCTGAGATGCCAAGGTTGAAGTAATGTAGAACTTGGCATCTCAGGGTATGGCCCTGAGATGCCAAATTTCAAATTTTACCTATACAAGTTGCCACAAGATGCTTTGATCTTATTAAATAAAAATCTCAGGATGAGGGTTTGCTTACTTTTGCTTACTTGGGGAAAAAGGATTAAAACCAAGTTTATAAAATTGCTTGGTACCTTTAACGTATAGTATACCCAAGGTAAAAAAAAAAACTTTCTAACATTATTATTATTATTATTCGTGACTGCACTACTTGTATATAGAGGCTAATGACTTTACATTAATTGCCTTAGTAGCTCTCAATGTTACTCTTTTGAGTTATATTAGCAATCTTTGATACATGGCCCTCTAAGCTTCAACTTGCTGTCTACTAACACTCCAAGATCCCTAGCATGAGCAGTTTCTTCCAGCATATTCTAACCAATATAATACGACATTGGATATCTAATCATGCCAAAATGCATGACTTTGCATTTACTGACATTGAACTGACATCCAGTTTCCATTTCCAGCCTATTCAAATCATTCTTGAAATACTGCATATCAGCAGCATTCCTGATTACCCTAGCTCTCTTTGCTTCATCAGCAAATAGCTATATGTCACCTTCAAATCTTTCCCAATCAGATTGAATAACAGTTGACTAAGGACTGATTCTTGTGGTACACTGCCAGTTACCTTAAATCTTGCAGACTCACATCCCCCATACACTACTTTTTTATATTTGTCAGTCAGCCATCCTCTTATCCATGCCAATAGTTTGTAATCTGATCCCATATTCTCCAATTTATGTAAGCCTATCATGCTATTGTCTGTCAAAAGGCTTTGCAAAATACACCATGATACTTTTGGATTTTGCAAAGGCTTTTGACAGAATACAAAGCATGTCAAAAGCCTTTGACAGAATGACAAAGGCTTTTGACATGCTCTTCATTGCAAAGTAGAGATTCACTGTCAACCCATTTTTGAATACAAGTCCTAACCAATTTTTTCAAAATCTTTACTGCCACTTCTGAGATACTAATTAGTTAATAGATACATCAGTCTTTGCACCACCCTTGTGCCATAGGATTACCATACATCCTTTCCATTTGTGCAGAATCTTCCCTGTTCTGAGTCAAATTATATAGCCTGTTCATTGGAATAGCCAGTTCAGCTGAACA
Organism: Typopeltis vanoorti; assembly: GCF_054136105.1. Taxonomy (NCBI): domain Eukaryota; kingdom Metazoa; phylum Arthropoda; class Arachnida; order Uropygi; family Thelyphonidae; genus Typopeltis; species Typopeltis vanoorti. The sequence continues at coordinate 46,841,236 of NC_143564.1, read as the reverse complement.
CTCTTTTAGCACCCATGCTGGTATCCCATCAGTCCCTATTATTGAAATCTTATTCGTTATGTGCAACAGCTCTAATACCTCCTCTTCATGCACCTCATACACCTGAGTTTCTTCATTTAGTGAAGAGGTATCAGTGAACTCAATGTTGCATACACAAGATTGGTAGCTTTTAGCAAAATGGGCACTCATTAGTTGAATAACCTCTTCTGCATCTGCCACCCTCATACCATCTGCATTCAGAAGAGTTATTCTTTCATATTCATTCTTTCTTTTACTTGCAGAATATTGATAGAATTCTTGTGGATTGTCTTTAGCTTGCAGAGCGAGTTTATTTTCACATTCAAACTTAGTATTCTTACAACAGTTATGACTCTTCTAGCCAGCTGGTTATAATTTTCATAACAGACATCATCCTTATGCAGACAGTATTCCTTCCACATAATCTGTTTCTGACGAATCTCTTGTTTAATAAAATTATACATATATTAATAAATTTGACTCCTGTCATATTTATTCTTTGAATTCTCAGGACACATTCTAATATTGCATCATTTAAGTTTTTTTAAATGTTTTCCATGAACTGTTGATATTCTTACCATCCAGCAACTCTGCTCCTCTGTAGTACAGTGTAACCTTTTCTGAATGCAACATTCATAAACTTAGTCACTTCCCAAGTGAGTACCGCATGATCACTGTTACCAATCGGAGGTAGAATAGTTTCATCTTTAACTGATTATAGTGTCAGAAGGCAAACACCTTCTGACACTATAATCAAATCTAACACTCTTTGACTTCTAGTTCCTTCTATCACATGCTTCTTGAGGAAGTTGTCTTGCAACAGCTCAAACCTCTTCAAATTACTTTGGAAGACTAATAAATGAACCAAGTAGTGGCAGAAAAGTACAAATTATTTTCAAGAGGAATGCAAAGAGGAGTATATCAATATGTGAGGTAGAAAAATCATCAAAAACTTGAAATGTGGAAATGCATCTGGAGTAGATGATATTCAACTAGAAATGCTGAATTATGGAGGTATAGAGAGTTGTACAGTGGCTCTGCACTGCATAATTCAGAAGCCCTCATCAGAAGGTCAAATTTTTGATGATTGGAGTAGAGATCTCATAGTGCCCATCTATAAAAAAGGGCAATAAAGCTGAATGTGAGAATTTCAGAGGAATTTTCAGGTAAGATTTATGCAAACATACTTGAAAAGAGGTTGAGAAAGAATGTGAAGAAGATACTTCAAGAACAAGAAGCTGGGTTTAGGCCAAATTGAAATTGTCAAGATCAGATTTTAACTTTAAGAGGAATAGTTGGGAAATCCTGGGAATATGACAAGGATCTGTACTTAAGTTTTGTAAATCTGAAAAAGGAATATGATATGGTGCCCAGAAAAAAAAGATTTTCTAAATAGTACATCAGGCCTGATATTAGAATTGGGGATGTCAAACTTAGCTCCTTGCTTTATGCAGATGATGTTGTACTGATAAACTTGTCCAGTGCATTTCCAGGATTCTCTAACTAAATTGTGAACAAATTTGGCATGAAAATCAGCAATAAAAAGACAAAAACTACGAAAATAGGCAGGGCATAGGAAACATTAGCTGTATTTTGAATGGAGATCCTATAGAACAAATAAAATATTTCATCTATTTAGGCACAGTTTTTACTAAAGATGACAGGTTAAATCTGGAAATTGACAGCAGAATAAGCAAAACTGGTATGGCAGATAACCAGCTGAATAAATTTATATTGAATGAGAGAGAAATTAGCCAAAACACCAAGTTTAGTATACAAGACAGTGTTCAAACCGGTTTTAAGTTCTAGATCTGAGAGTTGGGTTGGAATTAAAGCACATGATCAAAGAGTAGAAACCATAGATATGAGAGTTCTGAGAAAAATTAGGGAAGTGAACCTATGGCATCAATGGCAGAATCTTTTATTATTATTATTTTTTTTTTTTAATCTCTCAAATATTTACATATGTATAATGATCATCTATTCAGTATACAAGGTTCAGCACTTTGTGCTACATATAATGAGATTTCAATAATAATAAGTATTTTTTTTTTAAATAACAATCACTCTAATAATTTACAATTATTGTTCAGAGTTACATAAGTTATATATTACATGTTGTAGTTTACTTTTTTTTTTTTTTTTCAAAGCTTGAAAAGGTGTGATTATACAACAGTATTTACACATATGCAATCAAAATATTATATTTCCTAATTCTCACAAACATACAGTGTTTGTGATGTCTGGGATGTAGAAGTTTCGTGTGGCCTTTCTGTAGTGATTATTGTATTTATATGTGATATAATTAGTTGTCTGAGGTCTTGTTATGAGATATGTATTTCTGACTGTCTTCATTATTTACATTTTTTTTTTTATTACATTACATACATTTGTTACAGTTATTACATGCATTACATACATTTGATTACATACGATACAACATTACTTACATTTGTTTACATATGATATTTATGTTACATACATTGGTTTACATGTGATATGTACATTACATGCATTTGGTTACATTTGATATATACTTTTTTTTTTTTATATATCTTGGATGAGTAGTAATTTCTCAGCTTTCATCCTCAAAGCTTATATGTAAACTTATCTGAGGATGACACCAGTTGGTTATTATTTATTGGTTTGTTTGCTGTGTTGGGAAGCTACGAAATCTATGATTGAGAAATTCGCGCGCACACACACACACACACACATAATAACTTGGAATGTATTGATGCGTCGCTAAACTGGAAGCCTGAACAAATATATTGTGTTTCATTAAGTTTGTATGGTATTTTGGATGCGTGTTTCTTGTTCATAATATGTCCTTAGAGCTCTTTTCAGGCTATTGTAGTTTGTAAGGTTTCTGTATTCAAAAGGTAATTTGTTTATCATTTCTGGGATGTAGAAGTTTTGCGTGGTCCTTTCTGTAGTGATTATTGTATTTATATGTGATATAATTAGTTGTCTGAGGTCTTGTTATACGATATGTATTTCTGACTGTCCTGTAGTTGGCATCGAAATAATGTTTTAGCAAAGCTGCATAGTGACATAAATGTTTTGCTGTCAGTATTTTGTGTTCTGACATTGCAGTGTATATGAAGTCGTTATTGTCTCTTTGTTCCCAAAAGATCAGTTTTATCATTTTGTACTGTAACGACATTAATCTATTTAGTTTGTAGGGTGCACAGAAAGCATACATTGTGATAGCGTATCTTAGTATACTTTGGCATAGTGCTTTGTATATTAGTGTTTTTAGGCGTGTGGGAGCTATGTCTTTTAACCTGTAGAGTTTGCCACTTATTGTTTGGAGTTTGTTGTGTAGATGGTTTATGTGGCTATTCCAGTTCATATCTGCATCAAAGTAAATTCCAAGGTATTGTATTGTTTCAATCTGAGTGTTGTATGGTTTTGCTTTTCTCTGTGTTTTTTATGTTGGAGAGTGGATATTGGATGGTTATATATTTGTTATCAGCTGGTCGAGTCAGTGGATTTCTGAATATCATTAATTTTGTCTTATCTGAGTTTAGGTGTATGGAGTTTTTCATGATTTTTCATGAGCCAGTCTGTGATCGGATTTATGTCATGTTGCATATTTGTTTGGGCTATGTTTGTGTTATTATGGATGGATATTATTGTATCATCTGCGTATTGGAATATGTTACCTTTGAGAGGTAGCTGATTAATATTGTGCATGTAAATGTTGAATAGAGTTAGGGACAGTACAGCTCCCTGTGGCACTCCACTGATTACTGGTAGCTCTCTACTTTGGTTTGACCCAATACATGTCATAGGCTTTCTATTTTGGAGGTAGTTTGTAAGCCACCTGTGCAGAGGCCCGTCTATTCCAACATGCCTCAGCTTTTCTAACAAGGTTTGATGTGTGAGTGTATCAAATGCTTTAGTTAGATCAATAAAGACTACCATGGCAATTTTATTTTTGTCTAAGGCGGTATTAATTATGTCTGTAAAGTCTTCCAAGAGAGATGTTGTTCCCTTATTTTTCTGAAAACCATATTGTCTTTTGGGGATAATATGAAAGGTCTCTATATATGCTGTGAGTTTCTTCAGTACGATCCGCTCCATAATTTGATTGATAATTGGTAATGTTGCTATGGGTCTGTAATTGCTGATTAAATTTCTTTCTCCATGTTTGTATATGGGTGTGATTATGGGCCTTTAGCATACTTGGTATCTGTCCTGTTTTAAATATTTTATTTATTAATTTTAGCAGGATAGGACCTAAGCTAGTTGAATGTTGCTTGATATCCTTAGGTCTTATACCATCAATTCCTGGGCCTTTGTTTGGTTTGGTTTGATTTGATGTATTACAGAGAGAAGTTCTGCTTCTTTTATGGTTGGGAACCATAATGTCTGTTTTGATTGTGGTCCAAGTGGAGGATCACATTTTTTGATTGGGGGAATATTTCTGTGCAGTTCTTGGATGGAGTCTGCAAAGTATTGATTAAAGTCACTTAAATTAAGGGGATATTAAATCCCACATAGTTTTAAAACCGAATAAGAAACTCAAAGATTGGAATCAGTGAATTTCTTGCCGAATATAGTAAACTATAAAGTATCGCCGACACTAGCGTTAGCCAATGCAAGTGATCCTAGTGCATGTTTGCATAATTTAAGTAATGTTTTCATTGCCGAAATGAAGCTTATTAGCTTCATTTCGGCAATGAAATGAAGCTTATTAGCTCTTTATACTTAAGTTGATTAAAGTCATTTGCTAGTTGTTGGATAAGTTTTGCGTTTTTCACGAAACTGTGTTTTATGGTTTCAGAGGTGGTGGTGTTGGGAGCACAATCTAGCATCTCGTTGATCAGGTGCCAGGTTTGTTTCTTGTTATTTTGTGCAGAGGTTAATTTGTCTCTGTAGTAGTTTCTTTTTGCATTTCTTATTTGTGTTGTAAGGTGATTCCTTGTTATCCTATATTCAGTTTTTAAAGCTCTGTTATTTGGACATTGCTTTAATTCTTTCCATAAAGCGCCCTTTCTGTGTATTTCTAGGATTAAGTTTTGTGTTATCCAAGGATTTTGGGTTGTTTTTGAGTAAATTCTGACTTTCTTTGCAGCTTTCTTATATATTTCCTCCAGTGTGAGTCTAATGTTGTTGTATAAGATATCTACTGAATCTGATGCCATGTGTTCCCAGTTGGTTTTTCTTATTTCATGGTTGACTACTTCTTCGTCTATTATTGTTTTGTGTTGCTTTTCTTCTGTGGGGTGTTGCATGGATATTGTCTTAGTGTGCAGGTTTAGAGCCGTCAAGTAATGATCTGCTATTTTGCATTTTATGACTAATGCAGTGTAACTGTTTGGTGGTGCTCAGACGTTTATATGATCTAGGCAGGAAGCCGTGATAGTATTTCCGAATATTTCTTCTCTAGTACATGATGTTATTGTTGGTATTAGATGATACATGGATAGCGTGTCTAGGTATTGCACAGTGTTGTTCTGGTTTTCGTTGCAATATTTATGTTTATGTCGCTGATTATCATTAGGTATTCGGTTGAGCATATTTCTTGGCGTGAAAGCCAGCAATTGAATTCGTGCAAGAATTTTATCATGTTTAAGTTTGGTGGCCTGAACAGTAGTCTCCTTTCTTCGACCTCATTTGCTGTTCTAGTGCCTGTGTGCACGTGTCTTAATCTTAAGTTCCCATAAAGATGGCAACGTGACGTTGCTGAAATATAGGAAGTATATATTAAAGTTTATTTTAATTTATATTCCAGTTTACGTTGTGAATTCCTTAAGTAGTTTAATAGAAATTATAATAATTATAATTATTTATATGGGCACTTCTTGGAGTCAAAAGACTTATAGTGGAAACCCACTCTATCCATTAACAGAATACTTATCATACATCTCCTTAAACCTATTCACTCTTGGGGTGCTCACAACCATCTTAGATAAAGGATTAAAATAAGAATATTATTTCTTTTCTAATATAATTTGCTTGCTAACAAAGTTTGAAAACTTTCTATGGTCAATTTGTGTTATGCCACTCTTGTGTTATTATGGGGGGGAAAACATTTAGAAATACTGCACTTTTAAAACAAGTACAATTAGTAAGGATTTTCCCTGAAAACTGGGAGGTATTTATTGTATAGAAATGTCAGAAGTCAAAAAATAGTATAATAAATGTTTTCCTGCAGAGGTTTTTACACCTTAGTCGATTCAGTACTATCGGTCACAACTGCTTACCACTACACTTGTTTGTGAAACCTGTCACATGTTCCTAAATTACTATTCTTGTAGAAAGGCTTATACGTTCACTGTACATGATTATTGAACTACTTAAGGAATTCACAACGTAAACTGGAAAATAAATTAAAATAAACTTCAATATATACTTCCTATATTTCGGCAACATCACGTTGCCATCTTCATGAGAACTTAAGATTAAGACAGATGCATGCAGGCATTAGAACAGCAAATGAGGTCGAAGAAAGGAGACTACTGTTATTCCTAAAGTTCTGATGGTGTCCCCTAGTGGGCTATATTGGGTATTCTTGGCTGTTGGGCTGAAGTTCTCATGATGTATGTTTCTAAATTACTATATTTCATAAGTGAATTTAATCAAGAATTTCCATTTCCTGAAAACCTGCAAATTTTGGTTTGTAATTTTTTTCATATCGCTACAATATTCTGGTGTATGAATGAAAAAATATTTATAACATAAAATCTTTGTACTCACTGTTCAGGAATTTTAGTAAGGAACAATGTATAAATTGATGTCCATGTCATCATCCAATCTATCAGCTTACTGTTTTATTGTCACTAGCCTGCTCAATTTATTCATTTAGGTTGATGTGAAGCTCTTGCAGCAGTTAGCTCCTCAAAAATAGGAAAATCACCAGGAATTGATGGTATTACAATGGAACTGATACATGAAGGAGGTGACATCATTATAGACACCTTGCTAAATTTATTCCAGGACATATGGAACACAGAGACTTGGCCTTCTGATTGGCAGACTTCTGTCCTTGTACCTATTCCTAAAAAGGGAAACAGCAATAAATGTAGCAACTACAGAACAATAAGCCTTATTAGTCATCCAAGCAAAATCCTATTAAAAATACTATTGTCAAGAATTTAAAAGAAAATAGAAAGCAGACTGTCAGACGAACAAGCGAGTTTCCAGAAGTACAATCGACCATATTTTTACAATACACATACTAGGCAAAAAATACATATAACATAACAAAATAATCTGTCACAACTTTTTAGACCTTCAAAAAGCTTTTGACTCAATATAGCATGATGAGGCATTATGGAAAATTTTAGAACATTATGGTATTGACAACAAAATCATTAGGATTATTAAATCTCTTTATTCCTCATCTGATTTGAGAATTGAAATTAAAAATTACAGCAGCGAACCGTTCCAGACAGAACGGGGGGGGTAAGACAGGGATGCATCTTGTCTCCTCTTCTTTTTAATTGTTTTCTGGAATATGTCATAGATGAAGCTCTTCATGAATATGACACTGGAATAGTAGTGGCAGACTAAGAATAAATAACTTACGTTTCACAGACGACATCGATCTTCTGGCAAAAAGTGAAGAAGAATTACAAGAGATAACTAGCTGCGTTTTCAGAACATTAAAAAAAATGGATTATACATAAACCTACAAAAAACAAAAACAATGATAACCTCAAAATCAGACATTGAATTCTTAAAGATATAAATTGGCAATAAACAAATTGCGAATGTAAACAAGTTCACTTATCTAAGAAGCACATTGAGTCAAGATGGTCATTCAAAAACCGACATTAAATACTGAATTGCTAAGGCAATCATGGCCCTACAAAAGTTAAAACCATTGTGGGGAGATAACAGAATTGCAATCACAACCAGACTAAGGCTAATTGACACCTTGGTGAATTCTATCCTCTTGTATGGTTGTGAGTCCTGGACTTTATTGAGGAAAGATGAGAGGAGACTCCTGTCTTTTGAAATGAAAACTTACAGAAGACTGAAGAATTCCGTATGGATGCATCTTGTCTCCTCTTCTTTTTAATTGTTTTCTGGAATATGTCATAGATGAAGCTCTTCATGAATATGACACTGGAATAGTAGTGGCGGACTAAGATTAAATAACTTACGTTTTGCAGACTATATCGATCTTCCCACTCATGAAACCAATGAGGATTCGTGAAAGTCCAAAAACTGATTGATTCGATAGATGGGAGAAGAAGGGAAAATATTCTGACAGTCATCAGAAGAAGACAGATGAAATGGTTCGGACATGTGGAGAGGGCTAATGGCATTCCAAAGCAAACACCAGAAGGAATTGTTCTGGGACCAAGGATTAGGGGGCCAACCTCGATTAAAATGAACTGATAACATCAAAAAATGGACAAATTCCTCCCTTTCTCAACTGATATCAAGAACAAGAGTCTGAGATGATTGGAGGAGGCTAACAAAGAAAATCACCTACCAGCCATGATGACCTAACGGTCCGTTTAGGACTATGGGAGAGAAGAAGAGAAGAAGCCTGCTCAATTTATTCATTTAGGTTGATGTGAAGCTAAGCAGGATTATTAGATAAAATTGCACTCTACCAGGTCTTCAGGGTGATATGAATAAGCTAGAAGGTGGGTGAAGGATTTGAGTTTATCTTTTCTAGGTATAAGGTATGAACTTTGAGATCCATAGATCAGCGGCTGCATAATCTATTTGTGGAACTGTATGGGAAGTGGAAAAGAAACATTTGAAATTGAAGGGATATATTGTCATAAAGACAACCTAGAGATTTGCTGTTATATTGAGATGGATTGATGAGCAGAGAAAAATGGAAATGGTTCTGATGTATGAAACCTTGTCAGAAGAAATCTGGACTATTGTGTTCAAATATCATCTGCAAATCCAAGTTTATATCCTTCTAGCACGTTACTAGTCACTTGTTTTCTCCTGGATTCTCCTTCTTCATATCCCGGTAACTGTTTCATATTCAGTCCAATTTGTTCTGATTTGCAGAACAGAGTTCTGTGTGATGTTCTGCTAAATACATTTGCAAAATCCAGCACAATCGTCACATAGCCATTCCCTTTATTCAGCTTAGCTGTCACTCTATTATAAAAAGTGACTAAATTACTAAGGCTTGACTAACATTTCATAAAGTCTTGCCGCATGTCATAGAGTATCATATCCTTATCACCCATTCCTGAATTCTCTTTTTGACGACCACTCCTGAGATACTGATTGGTCTATAATTTACTATTATTATTATTATTATTATTATTATTACGGGCAGCTCCAAGGAGTCTTTAGACTCATCGAGGGAGGCCCTTAACATCATGTCCACACAACTATATGACATTCTCACAGTATCTATCATACCTTGCCTTGAACTCGCTCACTGTCATAGCACCCACAACAGACTCTGGCAGCTTATTCCACTCATTTACCACTCTCCAAGTAAAAAACCTAGCTCTAACACTCTTGCAAACCACACGCTTACCAAACCTCCATGGATGGCCCCTAGTCCTCCCACTTCCAGTCCTATTTTCAAAAATATCTTCTGAATTAATCTTATAGAAACCCTTCAGTAATTTGAATGTCTCATCATACACCCCTTTTTCGCCTATCAACCAATTTCTGCAGCCCACAAATCTTCAACTTGTTCTCATAAGGTTCATTCCATAGTCCTGCTATTACCTTGGTCACTCGTCTCTGGATCCTCTCCACCTCCTCCCCATCGAGAAGAAACCCTGGCGCCCATATCTGGGCACAGTAGTCTAGATGGTGTCTTATCAAGGCTCGATACATAGGAACAATAACCTGTTTGTCTCTGAATGTTAAAGTATTTTTCAGCAACCAAGTGATTTGATGAGCTGATTTAGCCACTTTTGCAATGTGCCCCCTAAACTTCAACTCCCTATCCACCAACACTCCCAATTCCCTAGCCTCATCAATCTCCTGGAGTACGGTTCCACCAATGTGATATACTGCTGATAATCTTTTCACTACAAAATGCATAAAATTATACTTTGCCACATTAAATTGACATCCGTTTTCCTTAGCCCAGTACTCCAAACTATCCAAATCATCTTTCAAAATTTTGAAATCCTGTGCACCCACTATTGCTCTACCCAACTTTGCCATCATAAGCAAACAAGTGAACACTTCCTCTTTGATCCTTTCCTATATCGTTAATGAACAAATTGAAAAGTAGTGGTCCAAGAACAGAACCCCACACCACTAGTCACAGGAGGTCTTTTGGACTCTACTCCTAAATAAACTACTCTCTGATATCTCTCCATCAACCACCCTCCTATCCATCTCACCAACCCTATATCCATCCCCATCTGCTGCAGTTTACTGATTAGAATTCCATGTGGTATCCTGTCAAAGGCCTTAGTAAGGTCCAGTAGAATCACTGTAAACCCATTATCCTTATCCAGTTCAGCAGTCAGTGTGTTATAAAACCTGAGCAAGTTACTGAGGCATGATCTACCACTCACAAAACCATGTTGTCCCCCATATAGTATCCCATTTTCATCTATCCAATCCTGTATTTTTTTCTTGACTATTTTCTTCAAGGCATTACAACAATTCCTGTATGCTGATTGGCCAGTAATTTTCAACAGCAGTCTTGGAACTTCCTTTATGCAATGGAACTATTTTCCCCTCTTTCCTCCCCCTTGGGACTAACCCAGACCCGAGACTCAAATTAAACAAAATGGTCAAAGGCACTGATAATTCTTTAGCCGCTTCTCGTATGAAACGAGCTTTTATACCATCCAATCTTGCAGATTATTATTATTATTATTATTTCGGGCGACTCCAGGGAGTCCTTAGACTCATCGAGGGAAGCCCTAAACATCATGTCCACACAACTATACGACATTCTCACAGTATCTATCATACCTTGCCTTAAACTTGCTCACTGTCATAGCACCCACAACAGACTCTGGCAGCTTATTCCACTCATTTATCACTCTAAAAGTAAAGAACCCAGCTCTAACACCCGTGCTAACCACATTCTTGCCCAGCTTCCATAGGTGTCCCCTAGTTCTCCCACCAGCAGTCCTGATCTCAAAAATATCCTCTGAATTAATCCTATAGAATCCCTTTAGCAATTTGAATGTCTCAATCATATCGTCTCCCCTTTTCCACCTATGAACTAGTTTCTGCAACCCACAAATCTTCAACCTGTTCTCATATGGTTCATTCCATAGACCTGCTATCATCTTAGTCACTCACCTCTGGATCCTCTCCACCTCCTCCCCACCAAGAAGGAACCTAGGTGACCAAATCTGGGCACAGTAGTCGAGATGCGATCTTATCAAGGCTCGGTTCAGAGGTACAATAACTTGCTTGTCTCTGCTCATCAAGGTATTTTTCAACAACCAAGTGAGTTGATGAGCTGATTTAGCTACTTTTGCAATGTGCCCCCTAAACTTCATCTCCCTATCCACCAATACTTCCAAGTCCCTGGCCTCATCAATCTCCTGGATTACAGTTCCACCAATATGGTATACTGCTGCTAATCTTTTCACCCCAAAATGCATAACCTTACATTTTGTCACATTAAATTCACATCCATTCTCCTTAGCCCAGAACTCCAATCTATCCAAGTCATCCTGCAAGATTTTGACATCTTCTGCATTCACTATTTCCCCTACCCAACTTTGCATCATCAGCGAACAAATGAACTGTTCCACTTAGATCCTTCCATGTATTGTTAATGAACAGATTGAACAGCAGTGGTTCAAGAACAGAACCCTACGGCACACCACTAGTCACAGGCCGTCTTTTGGACTCTACTCCTGAATAAACTACTCTTTGATATCTCTCCATCAACCACCCTCCTATCCATCTCACCAATCCTATATCCATTCCCATCTGTTGTAGTTTACGGATTAGAATTCCATGTGGTATCCTGTCAGACGCCTTTGCCAGGTCCAGCAGTATCACTGTAAACCCATTACCCTTATCCAGTTCAGCCGTCACCGTGTTATAAAATTTGAGCAAGTTACTCAGGCATGATCTACCCTTCACAAAGCCAGGCTGTCCTCCACATACAGTATCTCATTTTCATCAATCCATTCCTGTATTTTTCCCTTGACTACTTTCTCCAAGACCTTGACAACGACTCCTGATATGCTGATCAGTCGGTAATTTGCAACCGTAGTCTTGGATCCTCCTTTATGCATTGAAACTATTTTCCTCTCTTTCCACACCTTCGGGACTAAACCAGACCCGAGACTCAGATTAAACAACATGGTCATGGGCACTGATAATTCCTTAGCCACTTCACGCAAGACCCGTGCCGGTATGCCATCCAATCCCACAGATGTATTCACATTAAGGTTCTGTAATAGACTATTCACTCCACTTCATTCATCACAATTCCTGTATAAACTAATGGTTCCTTCATTTTTTCAATGTCACCACCTGGATGATATACTTTTGCAAAGTGCGTGCTCAGTCACTCCACTATATCAACTGATTCAGTGACCTCCTTATCATCGTCATTCCTTAAAATCATTTTGCCATGTACAGTTTTTGTCTTGCTTGCAGCATATTGAAAGAACTGTTTGAGATTCTCTTTAGCTTGCATAGCTAGTTTCCTTTCATAATCCGCTTTTCCTTTTTTTACCACACTCGTTACCCTTCTGGCCTGCACTTTATACATTCATGTACCTGCAGGTCACCCCTTTCTTTAAATTCCCTCCATAGTTGTTTCTTTTTTTGCAGCTCAAGCTTAATGGTGTTATTCATCCATTTAACCCCTACTTGTTTTACTATTCGGACCCTAGATATACAATCAGCCATAACCTCCTGTAAATTCTCCTTGACCACTTCCCATGTTCTATCGACGTCCAGCCCTTGCAGTTGTATATGCCATGGCACTGATCCAAGCAATCTCCTAAGCTTGTCATACTTGCCAGCGCGATAATTCCACATATACCCTGTCTTAATCAAAAATTCCACACCTTTAGCCACCTCCCAGGTCAAGACCTTATGATCACTCTCACCAATAGGTGGCAACATGGTCATATTCATTACAGTCAAATTGTGAGATGCTATTACCAGGACAAGCACTCTCTCACCCCTAGTATTTTCAATTACATGCTGTCTCAGATAGTTATCCCTTAATAATTGAATAAAGTCCATTTCCTTCCTCACATGTGTCCTCTCCTCCTTCCAATCAATGTTACCATAATCAAAATCCCCCATAATAATTACCCTCCTTCCACTCATTTCATCAATTTGTTTATGCATACTATCTCCACCATCTATTCCATCACCTGGTCTATAGCAGCACCCAACTGTATATTTTATTCTGCCAGTCTCAATCTCACACCGAATAGCCTGAAATGAGCTCCTTTCACTATCCTGCAATACAACTTCAATTCTCCTTGGCTGCAGTTCATCAGCTATCATCAATAACACTCCTCTCCCCATTTTATTCTCTCTGTCCCTCCTAAGCACACTATAACCTGCACATTCTATCCCACTAACTATACCATCTTCCGTCAGCCATGTTTCACTAATGCCAATAACCTGTGGCCAGGAAGAGCCAATCAATGCCAAAAATTCTTCCTTCTTGTTCCTAATACTCCTGGCATTAGTATACATGAAATGCAGTGATCCCTTTGTCCCACCCCTATCTTGATGCGTTATTCTAAATGTCCCATTCCCATTTTTTGTCCTTAGTGCTGGCTCAGGTACATTATATACATTTTTACACTCAACTGTCTCACTGATGTCTGCATATCCACTCCCCCCCCCCCCATCCTTGGTAGTTCTAGTTTCCCTGGTTCTGCACATCCATTTTCACTTCATTCAGCAACACTTTTTCCAGTCTCCGCACACCAAGTCCATTCAAATGCAGGCCATCCATCTTGTATAAATCCTTTCGCCCATCAAACTCATTCCACCCGTCCACGAATTCCACACCACACCGTCTGCATAACCTGGGCATAATGTCATTTGCGATTATGGCCTTCGTTCTAAATTCCTCTCTGTCATACCACGGCAACAGACTCACCATTCGAACTCTGTCACTCTTTTCTTTTGCTACCTTTAACAATACTTTCAAGTCCTCTCTCATAAAAAAGTTATCTCCTTTCAATTCATTCGTACCTGCCACAACTATCAATTCTTTCACCCTCTGTTTTTGAGCTCTAATACTCTCACTTACATCCTTAAATTTCGCACCTGGTAAGTACGATTTAGTTAAACTCCCATCTATCACTCCTCTTAATAACGAGTCACCATTCAACACTCTTTCCTTCATTTCAGACACTCGCCCACTCTTATGCTGTTTATTTACATTAGCCGAATCACTCTGGAAAGAGCTTTGCAGGTGCTCTAATTGCCTAATTGCCGCTGCGCATTTTGTATCACTGCGCGCCAACTAGCGATCTCACTTCCTGCAAATAATTCATTTCTCAATTCAAGATGAATTGACATTGAGGTTTTGTAATAGACTATTCACCTCCACTTCGTTCACCACGATTCCTGTATAAGCTGTTGGTTTTTCCATTTCTGCAATGTCACCACCAGGATGATATACTCTTGCAAAGTGCTCACTCAGTAATTCTACTATATCAACTGATTCGGTTACCTCCCTACCATCTATGGAGCAATTAGTATCTCAGCTGATGATATTCTTGGTGACATATCATGACAGCAACACTCAAAAAAACTACTGAGAACAACATCAACATTTATACAATCATCAAATGGATGATTGGATATTTTCATTTTTTTAAGAAATTTTTTTACATTGATTTTGTTGTTTTTTTCTAGCTTCTCCTATTCAAAGGTTGTTATTGGTACATTAGTATCATGGTTAGGCAGAAAGTTGAGAGGAGGGAAAATTTTTGGTAGTATTTAATCTGAAGATCTGGAGATTAAAACAAAAAGTCTAAAAAATAATAACAATATAGACAGTTTAGTCAAATTATTATAAATACTGTCATAATAGTTCTTAGTCCTGTCCCCTACCTTTGCTGCCAAAACTAAAATTATGTTGGGTAGCCTGGACTCTTTGAGGCTGTTAATTATTGCAAGAAGTATGTTCTATATGCATTGTTTGGGGTAAAAGATTCAAACATTAGATCTCTTGATTGGCATAATCTCAAATGTTACGTATGATTTACGTAGGCTGTTCAATAAGTAATAAGACTATATTTATACAGAAAACAGATTACCTTTTATCGTCATCATTTACATGGTCTTTTTCGAAGTAACTACCGTGAGATGCGATGCATTTGTCCCAACTTTGCGTCCACTTCTTAAACACATGTGAAAGTCCTTTTATTGAGAGTTCTTTCAAAACCGCCTCTACAGCTTTTACAGATGCTTTGTTGCTTTCGAAATGGCGGCCTCTTAGTGGTTTCTTGAGCTGAGGAAACAGCCAGAAATCGCACGGTGCGAGATCAGGACTGTATGGAGGGTGTGGTAGGATATATGTGTTGTTCTTCTGCAAAACGTCCACTACACAACCAGCAATATGTGGCCTTGCATTATCGTGGTGCAATAAGAAGCCATTCTTCAGCAATGGACGCTTCCTTTTGACGTGCTTGATGATAATCGCTGCTGTGTTGATCATTGTCTCTCTGATGGACGTTGAAGGTCTTCCCTTACGTTCAAGGTCTTCCACGTTTTGCCTTCCTTAAAAGTTTTATGCGAAAAACACTTGCCCTCGACATTGCTTCATTGTGGAAAGCGTCACATATCATGTTAAAAGTGTCCGATGCCGATTTTTGCAAACGCACACAAAATTTAATCACATAACGCTGTTCCAATTACACTTCCATTTCAACGACTGGTCTCGCTTCGTAGGTGCGCCCAAACATGCTTGCATTTAGTCACGTGACACTCTGGCACATCATCCCATATATGCCATTTATCAACCTCTTTTGTTAATACAGACAGCAACATTTTTTTATTCCACAGAAATTAATATTGCGATGAGTGGTTTTGCCACAGTAAAATTAGTCTTATTACTTATTGAACAGCCCACGTATATGTCATAAATTTGACAGCCATGGTAAGGTCTGAAAATTTCTGCATGTTTTTTATTATTTGACACCTCCAGGGAGTCTAAGGACTCATCGAGGGAAGGCACCTGCTCTACAACTCCATCTCCACCATTCAATCACCAACTGACCGCAACTACACCAACACCATCTACCGCCGACCACCACTGGTATTTCCACAGACAATCACAAACATCCATGCCGACGGCGGGATTCGAACCCCCAGCCTTTTGGCTGGAGAGGTGATACACTATCCACTCGGTCAACCAGACCGGCAATGTTCAACAAACTAATCTTTAACAATACTGGCAATGAGGCATAGAGCTGGAACAGTCTGTGCCATCAGAGAAGAGAGTTGCAGTGATGCGGTATACCAAATCAACTGCAGTTGGATAGGCACTTTTACATTCTTAGTATGGTCTTCATGTATCAGGACACCAGTATATTCTTAGGAAAAAAAATCCTCATGCTATACAAGAAACAGTGTTATCAATTGCAAA
Source organism: Typopeltis vanoorti (assembly GCF_054136105.1). Lineage (NCBI taxonomy): Eukaryota > Metazoa > Arthropoda > Arachnida > Uropygi > Thelyphonidae > Typopeltis > Typopeltis vanoorti. The sequence goes on along the minus strand of NC_143564.1, from coordinate 46,824,702 downwards.
AGACACTCTAGGTTCCAAACCCAAAATAAACAAACAGTGGATAACCCAAGAAATCATAGAGAAAACTCTTGTAAACCAACAAAACAATGAAGAGAATAGAGAAAAATACAGAGCACTAAAAAATAAAGTTGATAACAAGCCAAAGAGGAATGGTTAGAAGAAAAAGCTAAGAAATACCAAGAAGCATGCATACCAACAAAACAACCTAAAAGTCTTCCATGATACTGTAAGAGAAATTACAAAGGAATTCTCAGCGAAAGCAGTCTGCTTCTTCTTCTGCAGCTTCTCCCACTTAAGTGGGGTCACTGTTGATGATGAGTCTCCTCCACATCCTCCTGTCTTGGGCTGTCACCACATCCAAGTTCTTCATCCTAAAGTCCTCTCCTACCAGCTCCCTCCATCTCTTCTTTGGCCACCCATGCTTCCTCCTTCCGTGCAAGGAAGGAGGAAGCGTGGGTGTATCCATCTGCATGACCATTCTAGTAACATTGATAAACAACAAGATGACTGAAACTAAGAATATTGAAGATATAAGAAAAATCTGGTCAAACCATTTTAAGACTATCTTCCATCAAGGAAACAAAACTACAATGCCAACAATAGAAGAAAATAATGACCACCCAAAAATTTTACAAGAAGAAGTTAGATAATGCAATAAAACAGATGAAAAACAATAAAGCACCAGGCATTGATACTATCCCTACTGAACTGTGGTCATATGGTGGCAGCATATCAATAGAATATTTAACAACCCTATTCATAAAATACTACAAACAGGAGCGATCCCAGATGACTGGAGAACTGGAAAGATCATCCCAATATACAAGAAAGGAGACAAAAGAGACTGCAGAAATTACAGCCCAATCAATTTACTCCCTCACACCTATAAAATATTCATAAGAATTATACAAAATAGATTAAAAAGCACCTATGAAGAAATGATAGGCATAGAACAAGCTGGTTTCCGAGGAAACTACTCAACAATAGATCAAATTTTCACATTGCACCAACTAGCAGAGTTCAGCTGGAAAGACCATAAAGAACTATATTGTTGTTTTGTGGACTTTAAACAAGCTTTCGATAGCCTCATCAGAGAAATCCTTCTTAAAATTCTACTAGAAAAAGCAATAGACAAATATATAAAATAGTTTCTGATAAAATATTACTCTAAGACAAATGCAATAATTAAAAAGGACACACTCACAACAGAACCCATAGAGATCCAAAGAGGAGTAATTCAAGGATGCCCATTATCCCCATGCCTATTCAACATATGTCTAGAAGAAGTTGTAAAGAAGGCAATAGACAATGAGCCTGGAATCGATGTCAATGGTTTAAACATAAATAATATCAAATATGTGGATGATCTCGTTCTTCTTGCAAGAACCCCAAATAAACTACAAAAGTTGATAAACAAGCTAAACGAAACCTGTAAAACATATGACATGACAGTAAATATACAAAAGACAAAAGTGATGAAAATAGGGAGGAACGGAACTATCATCTCAGCCACCCTAAACAGAGAACAAATAGAACAAGTAGACAACTTCATGTACTACCTTAGATCAAAACTAACAGAAACAATAGATGAACTCAAAACAATCAAACACAGAATAGCAATAGGATGGACCACCATGGGAAAATTACAGAAAATCTGGAAAACAAACAAGATATTTAAGCAAGCCAAAATCAAATTATATGAAGCAATAATTATATCAACAGTCATCTATGGAGCAGAAGCGTGGACAGTTAAGAAAAGAGAGGAGAAAAAACTGCTGGCATTTGAAATGAAATGCTTAAGAAAAATAAATAGAACAAGTTGGACAGCAAAGAAAACAAGCATCACAGTCAGACAAGAACTATTGTATAAGAAGACAATAATAGAAAAAATTAGAAAACAACTACTGAGATGGTTTGGCCACACTGCATGCATGGACGCAGACAGACTTCCTAACGTCCTAATCAGTACTTTTCCAACTGAAAAAGAAGACCCGGAAGACCAAGAATTACTTGGCTGAAACTAATAAAGAACATCTCGGGATGCAGAACAATAAGGAACTTTTTTGAACAGCAAGGAATAGAGAAGACTGGAAGATCCTGCTCAAGAGAAGACTCAACTCATCTTAGACGGACAAGAAGAAGAAGAATCATTTCCATGATAACGACTATTCCCATCATTAACCCAGTTACATAACATCGTCGCTCTTACACACATATTCGCATCATCCTTCCATTATAATTTAGTTTCTCTGACTCTCTGTGTTATCATATCAGCTATTAGTTTTTCAGGACTCCTAATATCAAGCACATTCAAGTGTAGGCCATCCATCTTATACAAATCCAATCTTCCCCCAGACTCACTCCACACATCCAAAAACTTGCATGTTCCTTCTACACAGCCTATGCATTGAATTATTTTCCATCATAGCCCTTCTTAATTCATATTTATCATATTCTCATCGTGATTCTCATATCAGATTCTCGTCATGACGAGAAGAATCTTTATATGGACTTTTTCAAATGAAGGCGAGTTAGCCGATCTCATACAGGGGTAGCAGGGTTTTTTCTCCTGTAAACTCGGTTTTTCATCCCACATACAAACAAATCAGCCCCTCAGAACACACACACAATTTACAGACAAAAAAATATTAGTTGTGGTGCTAGTGGTGGGCAGTAGTGGTTTTGACGTAGATGATTTTTAGTAGAGGTTCGGTGTAGTGGTGGAGATAGAGAGTTGTACAGTAGGTGTCCTCCCACGATGAGTCTTTGGACTCCTTGGAGGTGTAACGAATAATAATAATAATAATATCGAGATTAATATACTTATGATTTTCACTTTCTCATATGTCTTCATTCTTGCTTCTTCCAATCCTTTCATATCCTTTTTTTATACCTTGATACCTCACTTGATTTGTCACTGGCATGGATTATAACTAGTCCTCAAGTAGGATATTATTATTATTATCTGAGACCTCCAGGGAGTCGAGGACTCATCGAGGGAGGCTGTAAATTACTCAACCCAGCTATCATACTTTCCCTTAAATTCATTTACACTAGATGCACTCACTACCCCTAAGGGCAAATTATTCCACTCACTCACTCACTGCTCTCTGGGAGAAAAACCTAGCTCTTACCCCTTTCTTCACTGAGAAGAACCTTAACTTCCATGGATGCCCCCCCCCCCCCCCCCCGCGTTCTCTTCCCACCTTCCATATAACTAAATATTTCATCATTTGAAATGCTATAACACCCATTCAAAAGTTTATAGACCTCTATCATATCACTCCTCTTTCTCCTGTTAACCAATTCTGGATTATGCAGTAATCCTCACCTACAAAAGTGTTAAAGTTATGGTACATTAGTGCTGTGGTATTTTAAGTGGGTTTTATCATTTTATTTATTGATTTTATTTTTTACATAATCTAGAATTCTTCAACCTTCCAACCTTCTCATAATCCAGAATTGGTTAACAAGAGAATATTGCAACCTTCTCATGAGTTTTTTTAGTAAAAAATTTAAAGCTTTCACATTTATGGATTTCACCAAATCTGATGTTTAGCAAAATGACCAAAACATAATCTTAATAATCATTAAAAGAGATATGAGAAACCTTACAGGTGTGGTGGCTTTTAGTTAATTCAAATGTAATTATTTTTTATGTAACCTCACCTACAAAAGTGTTAAAGTTATGGTACATTAGTGCTGTGGTATTTTAAGTGGGTTTTATTATTTTATTTATTTTATTTTTTATATAATCCAGAATTCTTACTCTAGAGACCTAACATCTAGAGTTTTTGAGCCACTTTGGGAATTCAGCAAGTGGACTGCTGATCCTAGAGTTGGCAGTGAAGATTATTTTCTGCCTAAAATCAATAAATAATGTTTTTGTCATTTTGAACCAACTTTCTTGTATTTGTTCTTTTAAGACCCAGTGATGTTTATTAGTGACTTTGGATAGTAGTTCTCATCATTGTTGCTTTTAGTCAGGGAGGAAATTATTTCTTTGAAGTTTTGCAAAAATTATTTTTGTTAACTGTAGTTTTATGATGTGTTTTTATTGCAGTAAAAACACAGCTATGCTACAGTATTAAGATATGCATTGCAGCAAAATTACTGCAATGTATATTTTAGTATAATTGACACTTGGCTGGGATGCCATACTTTTCCTTCCTTAGGTTTTAAGCATATGCTAGTGAACTGGATTGAAAGTCATTGTCATTAGGGTCTTTAGTTACTTTTAAATAATTCAGCACAGATTAGAATTTATGTCACACATTGAGTCACACAGGAGAATTAATCCCTTCTTTTTTAATTATTTGGATTGGGGGAATGGATTGTGCTACTAGTAAAAAGAGATGTGAGTCAGTAATATTTTGATTTATGCATGAAATCAAAAATACTGATTTTAGTAGTTGACAGCATTTTTCTACTAGCTATTTATTTCATTCTTAAATAATGCACAGATATTTTTATAATATGTTTGTTTTCCTTTTTTAAGATTGAAATAATCAAATATTTTATTGTTGAAACCATTATTTCAGAATCCATCAGAAGGTTTGAAAAAAATGGAAGATATTAATTACCGTGCATTTATTAAAAGGATTATTCAGTTTTATAAACCAAGTAGCAAACAATTCTCTGAGATAGAAGCAGAGAGAGACAGAGGACACCAGATATGTATTTCAGGATGCTTTCTTTTTGACTTCTTATTAGAAGTGGATGAGGTTAGTAAATTTAAGAAATGCCAGTCATTTTTCTGCTTCCAGTTTACTATATAAAATGATTTGTAATTTATTTTCTATAATCTTTGGAATTCTTATTAATTTATGTTTTTTGACAAATATTTAACTCGTTTGAAAGTTTTTTTGTTTTTTTTTTAACTTAGTTATACTATAAATTAAACATGCCAAGAAATTATATTTTTGGTTTAATCCTTTATCCAAGTGTAAGCAAACAAAATTTACTCATGAAGTAACTTCATGACTGGGCTACTTGTATATAGAGGCTAATGACTTCGCACCAATTGCCTTAGTATCCCATTTTGATCTTTATTATGAGTAATAATAATATTTACATATTAAAAAAGTTAATTACTGTGGCATACGTGTAAATTTATAGTTCAATATGAATAATTGGAAATCAGATACAGGTAGTTCCCGCCTTTATGCGTTAATTGGTTCCTGGTGACCATTCGTAAATTGGGAATTTATAAAGTAGGAGTTTATTTGCCCCTTAGAAATAATGCTATAAGCGAGAGTTACTTTCATAAGAAGGAATATATAAAATATAAAATGAATATTAAATTATAAGAAAAGACTTTACTGGCCAAAAATTTACTTATTTTAAAAAATAATATAAGAAAAATTTTAAATCAAAAAAGATTCTTTAAAAAAAAAAAAAAAAGCTCATTTCTATATCACCAGGTGAATTGGCAGCCGTTGAGATAGTAGGAGATATATCAGGAAGCTTCAGTGCATCTTTTTTTTTTTTTTTCAAAGAAGGCCTTGAGTGTTATCTGCTTCATTGACTTTCTCTTCTTTTCATTTAAAATAGCTCAATAGCAATCAGAAGCATTATTCATTTCACAGGAAAATTTACTAAATCATTCAAAGTCTGAATCTTGTGATTCAAAGATTGCTTGAGCTTTTTCGAGAAGTTTAAATGCTTCTTCTGGGCCTTTTAAAGTGAAAAACTGAGTCAAAGCTTTATATTTTTTATCTTCTTTTTTTTTTTCTTTCTTAATTTCTTTCTTGTTCATCTAATTCAAGGAGATCATTGGGTGAGAGTTCCATAGTGTGAGATTGAAGCAGCTCATTAACATCACCTTCCAAAACTCTTTGATAGAAAAGTTTCCATTTTTATCAGTTGCTTCTATTAACATTTCAAAAGTCTCTTTGAGATAATGTGCTTTAAATGTCACTTCCTGATCCATTGGTTGTAAAAGAGAAGTTGTATTTAGAGGTAAAAAGACTATTTTTACATTGATGTATTCCGAATACTGATTATGCTAAATGTTAGTAAGACAGAGGGACTAGATGGAATTTAACCATCTTTTAAAGGAAGTGCTATGGAACTGACTGTGCCCTCAACTTGGCTTATGTTAAATTATTGTTGAAAGTCTAGCAATGGGAAGGGTGTTCCTGGAGAGAGTGATAGGAGGGTAAGATAGTACCATTTGGAAGTAAAAAGACTATTTTTACATTAGGGCAAATGTGAGCTACTGATGAGAGATGGCTAGGTGCATTGTCAATTATTGACAATGAACTTTGAAAAAGCACTTTAAATGAAATTTGTTTTTTCTCACAATAAAGTTTCACTTCAGGAACAAAGTGATGCATAAGCCAAGCCTTCTTATTTGCCTTCTATATTACTGGGAGAGTATCTTTATTAATTCCTTTTAAGCATTTTGGATTTTCTGATTGATTACGCAACCACTAGACTGCATAGATTGCATTTTTTTTACTTTTTTTTCAAATATTTTTCTTTATCCTTTAAAATGGTGCAGACTGTAGATGTGGCAAGAGAAAAATTCTGCGAAAGAGCTTTAACAGTGCTACCCGCTTGATGCCTGGTAATAATTTCGTATTTTTTTCTCTAATATAATTGCTTTTCTTTGTTTCTTTTGCTAATTTTCTGGTTTTGCACTGTTGGTTCTTTTTGACATTGTTGGAAAAATTAAAGGGTTATAGTTAAAAAAGAAAACAAAATAAAAAATTAGGTGTAATTGAAGAAAACTATGAATAACACACTCACGTCGCCAAGGCTCGTTCTAACTGATCATTACATACTGCGTAATTCCCAGTACACACATCCCTAATCACCTTCATTGCACACAATTTAAAATAAAAATTTAGATCCAAAAAATTCATAAAGTGAGAACTACCTGTACGTATGATTCATTCATCACTCATTGGTGATTTAAACAGTAGATAATGTATCGATAAATCCCACCCAAGAAAGGTATGAACCTGTTGAACATTTTGTACTTTCAATGTTCATTCAGCTGGAGTGACTTCGTTTAAATTATATGATTGTCATGATATTGCACAATGTAATTCACCTGACAAAATGTTTGTTCTGAAACAGAGAAGCCTGGCGCCAAAGTTTCCAGAATTGATTCAAATATTACTTAGTTTCTGTGACACATAAGACTGAGAATCAACCTCTCCCACCAGGTAACTTATCTCTTGCAGTTAATTCTGTCTCTCTCTAGCTCTGTCATCCCAGCTAGCTTTCTTTGAGTTAATTTATGTCTTCCTCTTTTTCCTTCTATGATCTGTCTACTTTGAAATTTTTCCTCTTTTCAATATCAGCACATGGTGAGTCACTTTTATTTGTTTCTCTTTATTTCTCATGTGATATATGTTTTTTACTTTTTATATAATTCATCATTTGATTGGGCCAATAAAAGAACTTTGTTTGGAAATTTAATTTGACTTCTTGCATCTTTGTCACTTACCATGTCTCTGATTCATATCATAATAATGCTTTCCTTTCTTCTAGTGTTACACTGTGATCAGCGTTCATTTTAGAAATTATGGACTTTACAACCGTGTTATAAATAACTCTTTTAATATCCCGATGTTTTGATCTTCATATCAAGATCATCATCTGGAGCATATACAAATATACAGGACAAGCTAAGTTACATTACATACAGTAAGCTAGAGAAACAATGAATTGATCACAAGTTATTCTACTGGCATGACCTTTAGTGAAAAAAAAAATAATAATAATTATTTATAAACTACATCAAGCTAAATTCTGTTTATGATAACATGAATAAACATTTTTTCTTACAGATAGTTTTCTTTCAGTAACAATGATGTCCTATTTTTAGCATAATTGTTATTTTTGATTTAGGATCCTGGATTTTTTAGTCCTGTTTATAGTTGCTCTTAGAGAGGAAGGTTCCGTAGGTCGAATATATGCCTTCCATATGTTTAGGATTTTTAGACCATCATTATTGTTTAGATTGGGGTGGTTGGTAATAATCTTACAGGCTTCCTTAAATTTGCGTGCATACCATGTTTTGGTGTGATGTAGACAACTAGTGCTTTTCCAGTCAATTCTGTGTAAGGTGTTCAGGGCATGATCAAAAAGGTTAGCTTCACCATAATTGTTATATTTAATGTGTCGTTTATGTTCTTTTTGTCTGATAGGAATTGTGCGTCCTGTTTCTTCTATATATGGTATGTTACAGGTGCAATAAATATGGTATACTCCAGGGTGGGCCAGTGGAGGGAGTGGGTCTTTGGATGAGTTGAGTAAGCTTTTTAATTTTGCAGAAGGTTTAAAGGTGGGTTTGTATTTTTGTAGTATTCTGTTTATTATATCTGATGTCCCTTTAATGTAAGGAACAGTTATAATTTTATTGTAGTCTGGTTTGTCTTTGTTTTTATTGAGGTCTTGTAGAGAATTTTGTTAATAGTGTTTTGGCTGTACCCATTTTTTTGAAAAATATTGCTGATAACTTTAAATTCGTCTTTCAGTGCCTGTTCACTGGAGCAGATCTTCAGAGCCCTGTTTTTTAGAGTATTAATGACACCTAGTTTTTGTGTTGGGTGGTGGTAGGAGTTATGTGTATATATTGGCCAGTATGTGTCGGTTTCCGGTAAACCGCGAAGGAAAGATTGCCAGAAGGAAGATGTGTGACCAATGTATCTAGAAACGGAAGCGTGTTCTGTTTTTCAATCTCAATTGTGAACTGTATGCGTTTGTGTTGTTTGTTTGTTTAGGTGGCTAAGGAATGTCTGGTGGCCATGGGACAGATCGCGAAAACATCGTCAACGTATCTAAGCCAGACTTTGGATTTTAAAGGAGAGGAATCTAAAGCAAGTTGCTCAAAATGTTCCATATAAAAGTTAGCAATGGGGGGGGGGGGGTAATGACAAGCCCATCGCTGTGCCTCCTTTTTGTAGGTAGAAAGTGTTTTGCCATACAAAATAACCAGAATGCAATACATGTGCAAAGAGCACTGTGATATCTGGAGGGAATTTGTTCTGTAAAAGAAGGATTGTGTCATTGATTGGGACATTCGTAAAGGGGCAGAGACACACAACACCAAAACATCATCAAAGACATTGCATTAGATAAAGATGATTTATTAGTCAGTTTTGACGTCTCTCTTTACGAATGTCTCAATCAATGACACAATCCTTCTTTTACAGAACAAATTCCCTCCAGATATCACGCCACTCTTTGCACGTGTATTGCGTTTTGGTTATTTTGTATGGCAAAATGCTTTCTACCTACAAAAAGGAAGAAGCGGATCAGAGTTGCTAGTTTTACATGCGGTTTGAAAGTGGAGCGAATTCCATTTTTCTTCAGTACTTTGGCTATCTTTTCCAACTTTCAAACCGCATGTAAAACTATCAACTCTGATCTGCTAGCCTAAGGATAAACTTCACCCTGAAGTTTATCCTTAGTATGAAGTTCCCTGTGACTGTGACTTGGCCTACTATGGACAAACAAGATCAGTTAACATCTGCCTGGAAGAACATAAAAAATACATTTGCTACTATTACTATCGCAAGTCAGGACTGGCAGACCACGCTTTGGATACTCTTTCACACAGGATTGGATGGAAGAAAATAAATGTGCTATTTAGGAGTTGTTACAGATCTGAAAGATTAATTTTTGAGTTAGCAATGGCTTTGAAGAATCTCCTTACCTGAACAAGTATGGTTGCATTAATTTGCCAAAAATTTGGGAGACTATCATCGTAAGAGCAACTCACACATAACTGTAATGATTTTTTTTTTCCAACATTAGAGGGCGCCATAAATAGGACTTTAGATCTTTAGATTACACTGCAATTTTATTGTTTTACTTACTCACTGTCGCATGTACAAGTGTGTTGTGCTCTGATGATGCTGATTTGAAATTCAGCGAAATATAAGCAGTTAATGAAACATCTTTTGATTAAATTGTTTGGTGTTGTTAATACCGTTAAACACTTAAGTCATGAATAACCATCAACACCTAAGCTATCTGTTAGAATTGTTTCGGATATTTCTGCCTTTGCCTTCCATGCTGTCTCTTACTCATCATCATCATCAGCTTTCCTTCCAAAATCATTTTCATGAAATTGCTGTCTCAGAAGATATCCATTTTTCTCTTTTGTTATGTTCGTTTAATTTTCAGTACTCTTTGCCAACACTACAACTCAAATGTAAAAGAATTGTTGCCAAGTCCAAGTCAGACTTTGAAAGGGTCAAATGCTGCAAACTGGCCTCCTGCCCAAATGGAAGTCACTCCTGGTCCCTTGCCAAGGCCATTGGGTGCAACTTCTGCCCACCCAAGTTTCCACCACTCTCACATCCAGATGGTACTGTAGTTACCTCAACTAAAGACAAGGCCAACTACTGGCATCACTCTTCTCTTCAAATTCCTTCATTGATTGACTTGGGCAAAGTTCCCTCCACACTACCAAGAATGGCTCCCTTCATGTTTCCCCATAGTCTCCTGACAAAAGAAATCCAAAGAATCCTCAATAACCTGAACACAAAGAGGGAATCTGGTCATGATGGTATCCCACCTATTTTGTTAAAAAATTGTGCCCTAGAACTAACATCTATCCTGTAATGGATATCATGTATCCTGTAATTCAGTCTATCCTATTCAACTAGCATCTACCCTACAACATGGAAGCAGGTCCACATCCAGCCCATCCCAAAGAAAGGTGATAAAAGTCAACGAACGAAGTATCTTCCAATTGCTTTCACTTCTGTTCTCTCTAAAATTATGGAGAAGGTCATCAACAAGCAACTCTTGAACCACCTAGAGTTATACCAACTAATCAGTGACCAGCAGTATGGATTCTGCCACTCATGATCTACAGATGATCTTGCTTTCACCACCCACCTCTGGACTCAAGCCATGGAAGAATTTGGAGAAACTCATGATGTGGTTGCCCTCAACATTTCAAAGGCATTTGATCAGGTTTGGCACAGGGCCCTATGTAACAAACTGCTATTGTATGGTCTGCCTTCACTCTGCAACTGAATCGCCAGCTTTCTCACTAGTCACTCACTACGTCATGGCGGATCATTTACTCCCCTTAGATTTCCCCATCAACCCAGAGTTCTATTCTTTCACACACTCTCTTCCTCTTGTATATAAATGACCTGCCCTCTCAGACTTCCAATCCTATCCATAGCTTTGCCAGTTGCAGCACACTCCATTCCTCCTTTTCATTCAACAAAAAACTTGTAGTGCTCAAGTATTAGAATCCTCAAGAACTACCGTGACCAGTGACCTGAACTCAAATCTCCTAGCTATATCCCAGTAGGGCAAGGACAACTATGTAAACTTTAATGCTACCAAAACTCAGTCCTGTCTGATCTGTCGCAAGAAAGAGCTCATATCCATCCCTCCCTCCTTACCTTCAGTAATAATACTAAGATATCCAAACATGATTAGATTTCTTTATTCAGACTGATCTGCATCTCCATTCTTTCCTGGTATAACCACATTTCAACTATAGCTTCTGCAACTGCAAAAAAAACTTGGTGTACTTTTTCGCACAAGACACTACTTCACAGCTGCTAACTCTCTACAAAGCCCAAATCTGCTCAGCGATGGAATATTGCTCCCACATTTGGGTTTAGAGCATTAACATCCTCTCTAAGATTGCTCAATTCTATCCAGAAGAGGGCACTCCACTAATTAATGATCTTTCTCTCACATACCCACTTCAATACCTCTCTGATAGACGTTCAGTTTCTGCCACATGCCTCTTCTACAGGTACTTGCACAGTGATCTGTAGAATTGGCCACTATTATTCCTCCACTCTCCTCCAAAATCATTAAAACAAGAACCACTTCTAACCAGCACTCTTTTACAGTCCATCTTGAAATTCACCAAACCAACTTCATTGCTTCCTCCTCCTTCCCCTTCTACTTCTCTCCTTTGGAACAGCCCCCCCCCTCCCCCACACACACACTCTGTCCGAACATTATAACCCTCAGCTATTCAAGCAAAATGTGAACAGATTCTTCTTGCCCACACACAGCACTAATGCGCTATAGGTTTTGTGGCTTTTCCTGTGTGGATCAGATATTTTTTTTTAAAAAAAAAAGCCTCCATTCTTCTTATCTTTTGCTTTGACAAAGTCCATGTTTCATACATGTAAAAGCAATACTTCAAACACACTTTTATGAATATTTTTCATAGCTTCAAATTTATGTTTGAGGAGAATAAATATTTCATCTTTGTTGAAGCTTCATTTGCCATTGAAAGTCTGCAATCTTATGTCTCACTTCTACCCTTCTCTGTTATCACAATCCTTGTATATTTAAAACTTGAAAGTTGATTTATTTTCTCTTTTCTTAGAGATCTTAGTAGCGACTGGTGGGTTTCTTCTCATCATCATGACTTTGGTTTTTATTAGCATTTATAGTAATATTTTTGAAAAATTGTCTCCAAAACATTTTGCAATTTTTTCTGAATCAGTGATGCAGCGAGTCAAAGCCATTGTAAAATATGGCCATTTATAACTATTCTTCATCTTCTTGTCTTCTGTCCTCAAGATGGGTTGTCCCTGTGGATAAGAACCTTCCATCTGTCCAAAGCAAGCTCTTTCATATGCCAATAGCTTTGAAAGTCGAATGCAGCCTAAGCATTTTATGCCATGTTAATCTTGGTCCTCCCCTGGTCTTGTACCCTCAAATGCTAGGTGAGGATGACTGTCCGCTTCCATTCGAACAGTGTGACCAAGTCAACGGATTTGATGCATTTAGACACTATTTCCTCTTTATTTCATTTATAGCTTCATCACTGTACACATCCATTTATACATACTGAAGCTGTTTGTTCTGAGGGCAAATCATATATAATTACCTGGCTTTCTGGTCAATGTTAGCTGTTTCCATACTTCTAAGTAATTTTTCCAGTCTCCTTCTTTAAATGCAAAAAAGCAATGTTTATGTGCTTTCCTTCATCCATTTTTTTAAATGATTTGTCTTAAGCCAAGGATTGCTTTCCTTGCCCAGATTTTTTTCTTAAATCCAAACTGGTCTTCACTTAGGTTCTTCTCCTCTATATATTATTTCATTTTATGTTATTAAAGCATATGGCAAGAGGTTTATTGTGTGATAATGTTTATAATCTACAGCATTAGCTTTTATTTTGTTTATTTATTTATTATCTTATTATTATTATTATTTATCATGGTTATTTAATAAGGTCAGACAACTGATATTATCATTATCAGCTTTGTTTATTAGTTTTGCTTTGATATCATCTTGACCTGGTGATTTTCCTTTTTTTTTGGAGAGGAGAGCTTTCAGAGTCTTAGAATATCATATCATTCATATTCACTTAAATTCTTTTCTTAGAATGAAAATGAGGTTTTGTTGCATAACTTGGATGAGAATTTGGTAATATAGACAGACAGGATATCAGAATGTATGGTAAAGGAATGTTCATCCAGATTGGCTTGGCTCCTGGCATGTTTATATACTTGAGTCTTAGCTCAGGAAATATCACAGGAATGGAAAGAATGTATGATAGTTTCTTTAATCAAGGGTGTACAAAACCAATGAGTCTAACCACCGACCTATGAATATCTCTGGAGTGGTAGTTAAGTGATTTTAGAGAAGTTGTTAAGAACTCTCATGCAGCAATGAATTGAGAGACAACTGCACTTTGCATGGAACAATATGGGTTTACTAAAGGGAGGTCATGTTTTAGCAATTTGCTCATATTTTATAATGTTAGGATATAGGGAATGGATACACTATGATACTGTTGGCTATGCTAAGGAATTTGATAAGATACCACATGGTAGGCTGTTGCATAAACTGGAGGATATGGGATTTGGATATAAACTATTGACTTAGATAAGTGGTTAGCCAAGTGACAGATATCAGAAGGTGGTATATAGATTTGTGAATCAATGAGATTTAAGCTGACCGTTTTACTTAGACCATTTGTGTTCAGTCTATAGGTTAATGATATTGAGAAGGACCTGACAGGAGAAGTTCATTTGTTTGCTGCTAATGATGCAAACATAGGCAGGATAATCAGGGATGCTACTGATATACATCACTTAGAATGATTTGAATAAGCTGGAATAGCAGGCAAATGATAATGACTTTCATTTCAACATTAGTAAAGTTTTGTATTTTGTTAAGAGATTTCAATGTATATTATTTATATTGGTGGAACTGTGCTATAAGAAACTGAGGCTAGAGATCTTGGAGTTATGGTGGATAAAAAGGACAAATGTCACATTACAAAAATTGCAAATACAACTCAGAAGATAATTGCAATACTGAAACGAGCATGGATATGTAAGAATAAAAAATTTATTTTGTCTCTTTACAAGGCCTTGATTCTATGATATTTGTATGCTGGGTTCTGAAGGGATAAAGAAGCTTTAGAAATTGTGCAAAGAAGAGTAACAAAGATATCTGAATTATGGAATATAGATTATGAGAACAGATCGAGAGTATATGAACTACAGATGTTGGCAAAAAGGATGTTTATATGTTATAAGTTGATGAAATGTTTCATTATATGGGAGATGGAAGTGGGTGCATCTATAAAGTTAAATTTGTGTCTGGTTAAGTAAGGAGTAAGAAAGGAGCAGTTGAGCAAGTGGTACAGTTTGCCTTTTACGTTGAGCCCATACATGAGAGGTTGGTTGATCAACCTACAGTACATTAGTTCCATGTATAGGTGTTCGCATGGTTAGCCTAGTGGCTATGCGCTTCACAGTCATATGCCTAGGGAAGGAGTGTCCTAGGTTCGATTCCCGTCGACGACGTGAGCTTAAGGATCTTCCTCAGTCCTAGCCAAGTTAGCTGGTCTTGGGCGTGGACAGCAGGGTTTTTTCCACCAGTTTATCTGGGTTTTTCATCCCGCAAGCAGGCAAACCGGTCCAGTGAACACACACGGATTACAGTCAGCAATACTGACCCAGCCATAGGTTTGATTCGTCAGCTATGCCGGTTCCAGAGCCCGGATAAAAATTTGGGGGGACTGAGATGGTGCCATACCTCCCTGTAAAGGGGAATTACGGTTGTGTATCATCATATGATTATTATTATTATTACCATGTATAGGTGGTGGGTTGGGAAAGAAGGTACTTGATTACTATAGGTTGACCAACCTCTCATGTATGGGCTCAACATAAAAGGGAAACTGATTTAAAGGTCTGTATATGGTATTCCTTGGGAAATGCATGGGGTTAGACTGTTCCATAGTACAGCAGTTGCAGGAATGAAGGAGGAGGAGAAGAAACTTGTTCTGTGGGCTTCAAGTTGCACTGTGAGGGGATGTTGAGTAACAGCTGCATGTGTTCCAACAAGCTTAGTACTAAGTGAGGTAATTATTGATGCTATTTCAGATAAACATTTTCCATGGAAATATTTGTAGAATACACATAGTGCAAAGACCAATCATCTGTGCGAAAGTGGGAGGAGTGAGTTGGTAAGAGATGGGTCATTAATAAGTCTGATTGCTCTCCTCTATATTGAGTCAAGCATTTTGAGGGAACTTTTGGGGGCCCCACCCATACGTGAGAGCAATATTCAATGGTTGGGCAGATTTGTGATTTGTATAATTAACAGCTGTTCAGGAGTGAAGTAACGTCTTGAACGAAAGAGAAATTCTAATTTTTTTAGAAGCTCAGGATGCAATGGTTGTGATGTGTTTATGCCAGGAGAGGCTTGATGTTAGGGTACTTCTGAGAAGAGAAACATCAACTTGTCTGGAAATTTGGGTGTTGTCAAAAATAATACTGGGAGAAAATGGTTCTTTTTTATGGGAAATAAACAGTACTGGGTTTTATTAGCATTGATTGACTAGGTTATCTGAACTCATTGGAGAATGGCTTGGAGATCAGAATTGAGGACAGTGGTGGTTGAAGTGAGTTGTGTGGAGTTAGGTTTATCAAAAGAAAGGAAGGAGTGCAATGTGCTGTCATCTGCAAAACTGTGTATTGGGTTGAAGGTCAACTGAAGTAGGTCATTGATATATATAGATAATAGGAAAAGGGTTGGTGAGAGGATAGAACCTTGTGGTACCCTAGCATTAGTTGAATGGTGAGAGGATAAGGAACCATCCACCACCACACATAGTGTGCATCCAGACAGAAAGCTGACAATCCAGCTACAGAGATCTTGAGATAGACCAAACGATGATGGCTTGCTTAGTTAGCCCTTGTGCCAGACCCGGTCAAATGCCTTGGAGATATCAAGTGCAACTGCTTGAATTTGCCAAACTTCTCCATGGCATTTGTCCAGAGATGGGTGACATGCCAGCGTTGATCGGCAGTGATAGAATCCATACTGGTGGTTGTTTATTAGACGGGTACCTTCGAGGTAGTGTAGGAGTTGGGAATTGATGATTTTTTCCATTACTTTAGACAGGACTGAGGTGAGCGAGATGGGACAGTAGTTGGATGACAATGACTTGTTCCCTTCTTGGGAATGGATTGAATATAGGCCAATTTCCAGGATGTGGGATAGATATCAGTGGAGTAAGACAGTATATATAGGCTGAAAGTGTAAGCAAAGTGAGGAGTTGAATTATGTGTCAGGTTGTGAGACAGCTATGGTTGAAGAAAGCCAGAATGTGAGTGAAAATAGTGGCTTGATAGGGAATTGCAATGTACAAGATGGCAATGAGAGCAGTGATCTAAGAAAGAGTGAGAGCAACTATACAGAGAGAGAAAATGGTTTGAATGATAAAAAAAATGAGGAACTATTTGTAGGAAGTTAGATTGCTAGGTTGCGCGCAGTGATAGATGGGAGCGTAACTAAATCGAACTTACCAGGTGCGAAATTTAAGGATGTAAGTGAGAGTATTAGAGTGCAAAAACAAAGAGTGAAAGAATTAATAATTGTGGTGGGTATGAATGAATTGAAAAGTGATAAATTTTTATGAGAGAGGACTTGAAAGTATTGTTAAAGGTAGCGAAAGAAAAGAGTGACAGAGTTAGAATGGTGAGTCTGTTGCCACAGTATGACAGAGAGGAGTTTAGAAGGTGGGCATTAATCGCAAATGACATTATGTGCAGGTTATGCAGACGGTGTGGTGTGGAATTCATGGACGTGCGGAATGAGTTTGATGGGCGAAAGGACTTATACAAGATGGATGGCCTGCATTTGAATGGACTTGGTGTGCGGAGACTGGAAAAAGTGTTGCTGAATGAAGTGAAAACGGATGTGCAGAACGAGGGAAACTAGAACTACCAAGGATGGGGGGGGGGTGGATATGCAGACATCAGTGAGACAGTTGAGTGTAAAAATGTATATAATGTACCTGAGCCAGCACTAAGGACAAAAAATGGGAATGGGACATTTAGAATAACGCATCAAGATAGGGGTGGGACAAAGGGATCACTGCATTTCATGTATACTAATGCCAGGAGTATTAGGAACAAGAAGGAAGAATTTTTGGCCTTGATTGGCTCTTCCTGGCCACAGGTTATTGGCATTAGTGAAACATGGCTGATGAAAGATGATATAGTTAGTGGGATAGAATGTGTAGGTTATAGTGTGTTTAGGAGGGACAGAGAGAATAAAATGGGAGGAGGGGTGATATTGATGATAGCTGATGAACTGCAGCCAAGAAGAATTGAAGTTGTATTGCAGGATAGTGAAAGGAGCTCATTTCAGGCTATTTGGTGTGAGATTGAGACTGGCAGAATAAAATATACAGTTGGGTGCTGCTATAGACCAGGTGATGGAATAGATGGTGGAGATAGTATGCATAAACAAATTGATGAAATGAGTGGAAGGAGGGTAATTATTATGGGGGATTTTAATTATGGTAACATTGATTGGAAGGAGGAGAGGACACATGTGAGGAAAGAAATGGATTTTATTCAATTATTAAGGGATAACTATCTGAGACAGCATGTAATTGAAAATACTAGGGGTGAGAGAGTGCTTGTCCTGGTAATAGCATCTCACAATTTGACTGTAATGAATATGACCATGTTGCCACCTATTTGTGAGAGTGATCATAAGGTCTTGACCTGGGAGTTGGCTAAAGGTGTGGAATTTTTGATTAAGACAGGGTATATGTGGAATTACCGTGCTGGCAAGTATGACAAGCTTAGGAGATTGCTTGGATCAGTGCCATGGCATATACAACTGCAAGGGCTGGACGTCGATAGAACATGGGAAGTGGTCAAGGAGAATTTACAGGAGGTTATGGCTGATTGTATATCTAGGGTCCGAATAGTAAAACAAGTAGGGGTTAAATGGATGAATAACACCATTAAGCTTGAGCTGCAAAAAAAGAAACAACTATGGAGGGAATTTAAAGAAAGGGGTGACCTGCAGGCACACGAATGGTATAAAGTGCAGGCCAGAAGGGTAATGAGTGTGGTAAAAACAGCAAAAGCCGATTATGAAAGGAAACTAGCTATGCAAGCAAAAGAGAATCCCAAACAGTTCTTTCAATATGCTGCAAGCAAGAAAAAACTGTACATGCAAAATGATTTTAAGGAATGACGATGGTAAGGAGGTCACTGAACCAGTCAATATAGTGGAGTTACTGAGCGCGCACTTTGCAAAAGTATATCATCCAGGTGGTGACATTGAAAAAATGAAGGAGCCATTAGTTTATACGGGAATTGTGATGAATGAAGTGGAGGTGAATAGTCTATTACAGAACCTTAATGTGAATACATCTGTGGGATTGGATGGTATACCAGCACGGGTCTTGCGTGAAGCGGCTAAGTAATTATCAGTGCCCTTGACCATGTTGTTTAATCTGAGTCTCGGGTCTGGTTTAGTCCCGAAGGCATGGAAAGAGGGGAAAATAGTTTCTCTGCATAAAAGAGGATCCAAGACTATGGTTGCAAATTACCGACCGATCAGCATATCAGGAGTTGTTGTCAAGGTCTTGGAGAAAGTAGTCAAGAAAAATACAGGAATGGATTGAAGAAAATGAGATGCTGTACAGAGGACAGCATGGCTTTGTAAAGGGTAGATCATGCCTGAGTAACTTGCTCAAGTTTTATAACAAGGTGATGGCTGAACTGGATAAGGGAAATGGGTATACAGTGATACTGCTGGACCTGGCAAACTCGTTTGACAGGATACCACATGGAATTCTAATCCGTAAACTACAACATATGGCAATGGATATAGGGTTGGTGAGATGGATAGATTGGTGGTTGATGGAGAGATATCAAAGATTGGTTTATTCAGGAGTGGAGTCCAAAAGACAGCCTGTGACTAGTGGGGTGCTGCAGGGTTCTGTTCTTGGACCACTGCTGTTTAATCTGTTTATTAACGATATAGGGAAGGATCTAAGTGGAACAGTTCATTTGTTCGCTGATGATACAAAGTTGGGGAGGGCGATAGTGAATGCAGAAGATATCAAAGTCTTGCAGGATGACTTAGATAGATTGGAGTTCTGGGCTAAGGAGAATGGATGTCAATTTAATGTGACAAAATGTAAGGTTATGCATTTTGGGGTGAAAAGATTAGCAGCAGTATACCACATGGGTGGAACTGTACTCCAAGAGATTGATGAGGTCAGGGACTTGGGAGTGTTGGTGGATAGGGAGATGAAGTTTAGGGGGCACATTGCAAAAGTAGCTAAATCAGCTCATCAACTCACTTAGTTGTTGAAAAATACCTTGATGAGCAGAGACAAGCAAGTTATTGTTCCTCTGTATCGAGCCTTGATAAGACCCCATCTTGACTACTGTATCCAGATCTGGGCACCAAGGTTTCTTCTTGATGGAGAGGAGGTGGAGATGATCCAGAGGCGAGTGACCAAGATGATAGCAGGTCTATGGAATGAACCATATGAGAACAGGTTGAAGATTTGTGGGTTGCTGAAACTGGTTGATAGGTGGAAAAGGGGAGATATGATTGAGAAATTCAAATTGCTAAAAGGATTCTATAAGATTAATTCAGAGGATATTTTTGAGATCAGGACTGATGGTGGGAGAACTAGGGGACACCTATGGAAGCTGGGCAAGAGTGTGGTTAGCACGGGTGTTAGAGCTGGGTTCTTTACTTTTAGAGTGGTAAATGAGTGGAATAAGCTGCCAGAGTCTGTTGTGGGTGCTATGACAGTGAGCGAGTTCAAGGCATGGTATGATAGATACTGTGAGAATGTCATATAGTTGTGTGGACATGATGTTAAGGGCCTCCCTCGATGAGTCTAAGGACTCCCTGGAGTAGCCCGAAAATAATAATAATAATAATACAAAGGATAGGAGTCAGTTCTGGTGCACAAACCTTTTAGACAATTGGAGAAATGCCATCAGGGCCAGGAGACTTTTTTGTGTCTAATTTGGACAAGATTATACTGATCTCTTTCTGGCAAAAGGATATAATGGGCATCTGGAATGGTTGGGGGACATTTTCCCTTGTCAATTACACATGCATTGGAAGCAATGTGTGATGCCAGGAGATTGGCCTTTTCTGCAGGTGATGATGCAATTGAGCCAGCTGAGTGTGATGGGGTGGAAATCATGTTGGGCAGAAGTTATGACAGATTACTTTGGTGAGAGACCAAAAGGCTCAGCTGCCGTTTGGACAGGCTGCTAATTTCCTGCTTTTTGCTCTTTTGAACTATGTTTTGGAAGCATTGATTGTTTTTTTTTTTTTTTTTTTTTGCATTTATTTTGAGCTTGGTAAGCCCTAAAGGAGGATGGAGTTCTTGATTTGAGCCAGTTTTGGTATATTTGATTTTTCATTTGAACAGCCTTGCCACATCTTTTGGTAATCCAAGGTTTAGTTATTGAATGGTATCTCAGAGTACTGTGTTGAATATATTTTTCTATGCCAGTGAGGATTACTTTGCTTATAAGTTCGGTGCATGTGTTTGGGCTGGAAGATCAGAAGCAATAGTCCAACCATTGGAATGAGGCATAGAAGTTGCTGAGGCTGTCCCACTTGGTACTGTTATAATGCCCGACTACTCTTGTATGGGAGTGGCTGTGTAAGTTTTGTTGCATGGGGGAAGAGATGAGCACTAGGTTGTTGTCAGAATTGCCTAGGGTGCCTCTACATTCACTGTGTATTTGGAAGGGTCATTGGTCAGGAAGAGATTTAGCTTTGGAGAGTGGTTTGGGTTATCAGCTATTCTGGTTGGCATCTGAACAAGTTGTGTAAGGTCATTAATGATGGCAAATGTTTCAGCATCTCTGCCTGCAAGATCTGTACATCTGGAGGAGGAAAGCCAGTTGGTGTTGTGGACATTAAAGTCTCCTAGGAAGATGATTTCATTGTTGGGAAAGTGGGACTGGAGAAAGTCAATTTTTCAGCAGAGGAAGTTAAAGAGCTCAGAGTGGTTGGTTGCATTAGGGGAGCGATGTACAATAAAGGTTTCTCCATGCTAGTGAATGCTGCCTGCCTACAGGCAGAGATATACTAATACATAATATTTCTTCTCCTGTTTAAAGAACTCTGTTGTGCAACTCTTATGATGCATTTCTAATCAACATTAAAAATTTCTCATCTTATGATTTGGAGAACTGTAGGATCACTGATACAGATATGCAAAACATTGTAAAAGTCCATAGATAAATCTAGATCAGCGTTTCCCATACTTTCAGTACCCACTTTACCCCTTTTAAAATTTTAATAACCATTCAAGTATCCCTCCTCAGGCAAAGGCAATTTGCAAAAAGTCATAATAATATTTCACTAAAACATGAATAATTATAGTTATATTTTAACCTTTGCATTATAAATTATAAACATGAAGCAGCTTTTTAATTGTTGAAAGTTTAATGCAAGAAATGCAATTTAACAGAGAGTTTTAACAGTGTTGTTCCAACGATTTGAATTTTAACTTGGCATGAAAATAGTTCAAATAACTTGTTTGCACTGTGATCATGCCTTCAACAAGGGTCTTAATGGGGGTCAGTTCATACATGCCAAGCACTACATTTTGTTTAAAACGTCATTTAGATTGTTTTTAGTCACTGAAAAAATTAATTATGGAATAGACCTGCACTTACCTACGATAATGTGGTGACCAAAAAAAAAAAAAAAAAAAAACTTTCTATTTCCTAAAGACCGCTACATACCCATTGGGCACACCTCTCTTTGAGAAACATTGACCTAGATAAAGATTTGCATCCTTTGTTTCAATAATCATCATCATCAAATTCCTGACATGTACCCTCAAGGGTTGTACAGGATATAATGATAGTATTATATGAAGAACTTACATCATTACTAACTTCCTATTAACAATTTTCCTCCAAATCAATCTGTTGTTTGTCAAGACTCCAACATTATCAGATCTTATTTCTGTCTTCTAAGGCACTTTTTACTCTATCAAACCACCTATATCTTGGTCTTCCTCTGGGTATTTTTTCTGCCATCTTTGCTGAGAACACTTGTTTTGTAATCTTTCCTCCCCCATTCTGTTTTAGTGACCATACCACCTGAGATTAGCTCTACTAACGCATTTCTGGATGCTGACGATGTCAAGTTCTTTCCTAATATCCTCGTTTTTATTATGATATTGCCATTGATGCCATCTGTTCGCGCCTCTAATCTTTCTCAAGACTCTCATATCTGCGGTCTCTAGTCTTTAGTCAAGTGTTTTTCTTCTGACCCAGCTCTCAGATCCATAGTTAAAACTGGTTTCATCACTGTCTTGTATACAGCTAATTTAGTGTTCCGACTAATTTCTCTCTTCTTCTTGTTGAGAGGCTTATACGCTGGTTAGACATGATAACTAATATTTAAGGAATTGACAGCGTATACTAGGAGGAAAACAATAACCTCCCCTTCCTAGACACACTAGTCACCCGCCAACCTGATGGAACCTTGGTTTTCTCAGTTTATAGAGAACCCACCCATACAGGCAGATACATTCACCAACAATCCCCCCCCCCCCACAACAATATGGAGTTATTAAAACATTATTCAACAGGGCAAAAATAATCTGTTCTAATGATCAAGCCCTAACCACTGAACTAAATCACATCCGTGACACTTTCTCAGCCAACGGCTACCCCCTCCAAAAAATCCAAAAAATACTTAACCCAGTTATCCACAACCCACCACCCCCTCCCCTTCACAAAAAAGATTACTCTAAATCTATCACGATTCCCTACATCAGAGGCACCTCGGAAAAAATCAAAAAAATCCTAAAAAAACATGACTTGACCACTTGTTACAGACCACATAGAAAACTGGCATCCCTTATCCGCTCCACCAAAGACCAACCACTTCCCCTAGACCTACCTGGTGTATACCAGGTCCTTTGCAGCTGTAAACTGTCCTACTTTGGCCAAACAGGCAGGACAGCAAATATCAGAATCTCAGAACACAAGGATTACATCCGATTTTACCAGTACAGCCACTCTGGGCTTGCAGACCACGCTCTGGATACTCGCCACAGAATAAGATGGAAGAAAGCCACAGTAATACACCGCAGCAAGTTCAAGTATGAAAGACTATTCATGGAATCAGCCTCGGCCCTTAGGAACATGCCAAACCTCAACAAATTTGGATGCATGAAACTGCCCCAAATTTGGGAAACTTTTATCAGAAGAACTTCAGCCCAAAGGCCAAGAACTACCAATATAGCCCGCCAGGGGGCACCATCAGGACTTTAGGAAACGCTAGCTTCCTAGCTTCAGTCTCATTTGCTGTTATTAGTACTTGTGCGCGACTATTCATGGAATCAGCCTCGGCCCTTAGGAACATGCCAAACCTCAACAAATTTGGATGCATGAAACTGCCCCAAATTTGGGAAACTTTTATCAGAAGAACTTCAGCCCAAAGGCCAAGAACTACCAATATAGCCCGCCAGGGGGCACCATCAGGACTTTAGGAAACGCTAGCTTCCTAGCTTCAGTCTCATTTGCTGTTATTAGTACTTGTGCGCACGTGTCTTTTAGTAAGTTCCCAAGAAGATGGCAACGTGACGTTCGCCGAAATATCGGAATGTATATATTAAAGTTTATTTAATCTATATTTCTAGTATACGCTGTCAGTTCCTTAAATATTAGTTATAATTTCTCTCTTATTCCATATGAAATTATTCAATTGACTTCTTAACAGCTTTGTTGATTCTGTTGTCTATTTCTGTATTTAATTTACCATCATCACTAAAAATCATGCCTAAGTAGCTGAAATGTTTTACTTGTTCCACAGGTTCTCCGTTCACAACACAGTTGACATTTTCAACAATTCTGCCTATTTTCATAATATGGACATCCGAAAAGAAATGTGCTTTGCATTATGGAATATTAAGGCATTTGATGTTTAACATTGTTAGCCATTAACCATTTGTCTTTTTATTGCTGACCTTCATACCATATCTATTACTACAGTTATTCAATTTATCAGAGAATCTTGCAGACTTAATTGCAGACATGCAGATGTGTTAAGTATAACATCATCTGCATAAAGCAAAGAGCTGACATTAACATCTCCAATTTTGTTATCAGGTTTAATACCACTTTCCTTCATAATCTGATCCATATAGATAATGTACATCCTTGTCTCAGACCAGATTTAACATTAAACCATTTTCCAGTACTTCTTAAACTGCTGACTTACAACTCAAATAAAGACTAAGTATTGCTTGATATAATGCCCCATTGACACCATATACCTGTAGCATATTGAATAGCTTCTCTCTTGACACCCTGTCATATGCCTTTTCCAAATCAACAAAACTTAAATACAAGTCTTTTTTATATTCCCATGATTTCTCCACTCTTTGTCATAAAGTTAAGATCTGATCCTGACAGCCTCTATTTGACCTGAATCTAGCTTGTTCTTCACCAAACTTTTCTTCCACAATTCTTCTCAACCGTTTCTCAAGTATATATAAACTTGATAAATCTTACCGGGAACACTCAATAGGGAAATACCTCTGTAATTCTCACATTCAGTTTTATTTCCCTTTTTATATATGGGTACTATGAGAGCCCTAGTCCAATCATCGGGAATTCGTCCCTCTGTCCAGGCATTCTGAACTATGCAGTGCAGCCACTGTAAGACTTTTATACCACCACACTTCAGCATTTCTGGTCAGATATCATCTACTCCTGCTGCCTTTCCACATTTCAAGCCTTTAATGGCTTTTTTCTACTTCGAGTATGGATATGTATTCCTGACTGTATGCCTGTTGAGTGTTTTTTTACCACTGTGCTATCACTACTTGTTTTATTTAGCAATTTTTCAAAGTAATTACTCCACACTTCAAGAATATCTTTTTCTCCTGTTTTCATGTGCCCTTTATCATCTCTAACTCCTTTTACAGCACTCTTTCCTCCATTTCTAAGCTTCTTCAACAACCTCCAGAATATCTTACGACCTTCTTGATATTTATTTTCTATGTGCTTGCCAAAGTCCTCCCATGACTTTTGTTTAGCTAGTTTTACACAGTGTTTAGCTTTCCTACATTTGTCTCTGTATTTAAGAGCACAACCTGACTTATTTGCTAGGAACTTTTGATATGCTTTCTTCTTTTCATTCACTGCTTCTTTAGCTTCCTGTGTCTGCCATGGAATTCTAATTTTTCTATCCTTGCAGACAACTTTACCACATGCCTCTCTAGCTGAATGAATCAGGGTTTTCTTCAAGGCTTGCCACCGAATCTCCAAGGTTTGGTTCCTGTTTTCAAACTCTTTCATTTTTTCTTCAATAATCTTTGTGCATTTTAGTCTACGGTTCACATCTGAGAGCTGCTCAACTTTTATTCGCTTTAAAACTTTCTTACATGTTATTCCTTTCAATATGAAATTCAATTTTATCCTGCTCAAGACTAAATAGTGATCACTTCCAATTTCAGATCCTCTATGCACTCTGGTGTCCTGCGCCAGGGAGAAAACATCACCATCAACAATAACATAGTCAATGAGACTTTTCTTATTCCTTGCCTCTTCTCTCCATGTGAATTTGTGCACATTTTTATATTGGAACATGGTGTTAGTAATGACCAGTCCATGTCCTGAGCAGAAATCCAACAGGTATTTGCCATTATTATTTGCTTTTCTCTTTTCTCCAAATTTTCCCAAAATACTTTTGTATGTCTGGCAATCATTTCCTACTCTGCTATTTAGATCCCCAACAAGGACCAACTTTTCCTTTTTTATTGTGTCAGTTGCTTTTTCTAAAGCCTCAAAAAATTCCTCCACTTCAATCTTAGTAGAACCTTCTGTGGGACCATAGGCCCAAATAAGTCTCATTGTCCAGTACCCCATTCTCATATTTGCCCACATCACTCTACTTGAGACTGCCTGCCATTCAAGAAGATTAGCCTCATATTTAGTGTTGAATAATATGGCTACTCCTTCTTTTCCTTGATTGTCATTGCCTGAATATAACATTTTGTTTTATTACTCAGAAATATATAACCAGTTTTTGTCTTTTTTGTTTCAGTCACCCCTATTATGTCGATCTGGTACTTATCTAATTCCCTTGCTAGCTCCATTTCTTTGCCATTCAGGCTTCTTATGTTGATAGTACCGATCTTTAAATTTGGTAATGTTGAGTTGGGGTGTGTTTTCAGACTTGTTCCAGTAGCTGAATTTTCGCTGTTCGTGCTGGTTCCCTGGCAAATACAACGACAGCCTTGTATAACTGGGCGACGCCCCAGCTGGCATGAAATTTTTTCATGTTGTAGCATCATTTTGAATTTTGGTTTAAACCAATAAGAATACAATTTGGTCGGCTAAATCCCAAATTGCCAGCCCATCCTCGTTCATTCAGTATCCAGGTATTCAGTCACCACCTTCTCGTGGTGCACACAATTGGG
This sequence comes from Typopeltis vanoorti, assembly GCF_054136105.1. Taxonomy (NCBI): domain Eukaryota; kingdom Metazoa; phylum Arthropoda; class Arachnida; order Uropygi; family Thelyphonidae; genus Typopeltis; species Typopeltis vanoorti. Next base: position 46,797,983 of record NC_143564.1, on the reverse strand, counting down.
TGCACCATGAGAAGGTAAGGATTGGACATTAGGTAAGAAGCCCTGGTCAGTTCTCTGCATTCGTTAAAGACTATATGGAGGTCTCCTCTCAGTTATACAGGTTTGACCCTTCTTGCCAAGCATAATTTGTGATGAACTAGTGACACTGTAATTAATTAGTTTTCAAGTTTTATGTGGTGCTTAGGCATTAGAAAAGAAATGAGCAGTGATGACAAGGAATATATTATTTTAAAAAAATTAATTAAAGTTTATCTCTGTGCTGTATTTGGTCACTTCTTAAATATTAAACTGGAACTTTCAGGCATTAGAAGAGAAATGAGCAGAGATGACAAGGAATATATTATTTTAAAAAAAGTATTAAAGTTTATCTCTGTGTGTATTTGGTGACTTCTTAAATATTAAACTGGAACTTTTTTATTGGCTTTATTAGTTGACCAGAGATTTTTGTAAAATATATATAAGAATTGTCTACAAGTTTCACCAGCTGTTCTCTCTGGCTTCTTGAGGAAATGTGTAATGGTATAAGGAACTGACGTTTGCTAGTAAAAAAGAAGAATGGAGTAACACAGTGAAATAAATTAAACCGTCACGGAACATCATAAGCATGGAACGTGGTGTATCATTCATTGTTTATTGAGTGCGTTATATAGTTTTTAGCAAAATGAGATTTTGGTGAGCTGAGCGAACTTATTAGGCTTTTCCAGATGTCTTTCAGAATCATTCCTTGATTTCTGTTTAGATTTTCTCCAGAGTGGAGTACAACCGCGGCTTCTTTGAAGTTTCTACATCGAAAATTCAATTTATATATAGGGCATGAAGCTTTTATTCCAATCGATGGTGTGGTTAGAGATCGAGAAGTGAGGGTTAATCTGTTCTGTTGTTGTTCATCCCCTACATTTTCTTTTTTTCGAATTTCCAGACTTCTTGATGTTTGTCCTATAATTTAATCCACAGGATCATGGAATGTTGTATACACTGTCGTATTTGAAGAAGGCATTAATGTCCTTTGGTGATCTTAAAATATGGCATATTGTCTTGACAGGTTTGAGAGCAACTCTGATGTTGAAAGACTTAAGGAGTTTGGCAATTTTTGTTGACACTCGGCCTACATAAGGAATGACAATGGAAGATGTATATCGCATGTCAGGAGGTTGCTGCTGTGGAGGGTTTCTATGAAGAATCTTTTTGATTATATTTCTTGAGTAACTGTTGTTTGCTAGGGTCTGAGATATGAGAGTGAGTTCATCAAGGAGATCTTTTTCTTCTGAGATAATGTTGGTAGCTCTATTCTTCTTCTTCAAGTGTCATCTCCTAGAAGGAGGTTGCCAACCATGTCACGGAACCTTTTTTCTTTCTTTTGCTGCTCTGGAACATTTATGGTAATTCAAGCCAGTCCAGTCCTTAATGTCTTCGAACCATGGTCTCCTGGGTCTACCTCTCCCTCTTTTTCCATCCAATTTCCCTTCTAATATTAATTTCTGAATGCCTTCTTGTCTAGTTAGATGTCCAAAATATTTAAGTTTTCGCTCTTTAATTATTTTCGTTAATGTTCTTTTCATTTTTGCTTTCTTTAAAACATCTTCGTTTTTCATTTTCTCTGTCCATGGTATTTTCAACATTCTTCTGATGGTCCACATTTTGAAAGCTTCTAATTTTTTCTCTGCTTCTTTATTTAGAGTCCAAGTTTCACTGTTGTAGAGAGGGCTTGACCAGATATAGCATTTTATTAATCTTTTTCTTGTGTCTATATTAATGTCTCTGGATGTTAGAACAGTTTTCATATCAGTAAAGGCTTTTCTTGCTATCTCTATTCTTCTTTTTATTTCTTTAAGGGAATTTCCTCTGTCTGTAAACATTTGTCCCAAATATATAAAAGACTGAACCTGTTCAATTTTCTTTTTGTTAACAGTTATGTTCAGTGTCTTATTTATTGGTTCGTTTGAAATAACCATGCACTTTGTTTTCTTTAGGTTAATAATTAGTGCCATGTCTAAGCTTCTGTTGTAAATTTCTGTGATTAAGTTTTGAAGATCATCTTCAGATTCAGCTATAAGAACTGTGTCATCTGCATACCTGAAGTTGTTGAAGTTTCTACCTCCAACTTTTACACCCTTCAGTTCTGAAATATTTTTAAAAACTTGCTCACTATATATATTGTACAGTAAGGGTGATAGACACATCCTTGCCTTACTCCTTTTTTGATTTCAAAGTTGCCAGAATATGTATTTTTATATCTTATTGAGGCCATTTGATTCCAGTATATATTTGTAATTATACGTAGATCTTTTCCTTTTAACCCATTATTCTGTAGGATATGTATTAATTTCTTGTGATCTATTGAAACAAATGCTTTGTTGTAATCAATAAAACAAAGATATATGCTTTTCTGGTTGTCAAGTCTTCTTTCACATAATGTTTTCAAATTGAAGATTCCTTCTCTTGTACCTTTGTCTTTTTGAAAACCTGCTTGAGTGTCTTCTATTTCTGCTGACAAAGTGCCTTTTATTCTTTCTAGGATTATTCTCAGTAGTAATTTTGTAACATGGCTTGTTAAACTTATTAGTTTTGGGAATAGTGACAAAGATGGATTTCCTTAGATCATCAGGGATGTATCCTGAATCATGGATGTTATTAAAAATAACCTTTAGGTCATTAAGTGTGTTTTCATTTACTTTCTTTACCAGTTCAATAGGGATCTGATCAGGGCCTGGTGTTTTACCTGTTTTCATTTGACTTAGAGCGTATTCTATTTCTTCATATGTAATTGGTTCACCATCCATATTTTGTATATCTGGTGTGTCTGTGCAATCAGAGTCAAACAGTTCTTTTCCATATTCTTTCCATCTTTTTATGATATCTTGTGTCTCTAGTAGCATTTTTCCATTTTGATCTTTTATACAAGGATTATGGTTGAAATTTTTCTTTTTATTTGTCAGGGCTTGAATTGATTTATGCATTTCTTTATTATGTGTTTCTTGTCCAATTCCTCTATTTCTTTACATTTTTCATTTAGCCACTTGTCTTTAGCCTTCCTGCATTCATTTTTTATAATTTTACTGAGTATTCTATACTGTTGTGTACTTTTCTTTTTTCGTCTTTCATTCGTAAGTTCTAGTATTGATTCAGTCATCCAGGGTTTTTCCTTATTGTTTTTAATTTTTGGGATAACCTCGTTAGCTGTCTTATATATTGCACTTCTAAAATTTGACCACCTGTTTTCAATTTCCTCTGTGTTACAAAGTATATTGTCTTCTGTTTTATATCCTACATGATCTAATTTCTGAGTTAAACACCATTATGTTGTCAGGTATGTTCAGAGCTATGAAGTCAAGTATTTCAGTATGATTGTTTTCAGAAATGTTTTTTAGTTTAATTTTTAAAGTGGACACAACAGGGTTATGGTCTGAACCTATATCAGCACCTGGATGTGTTTTTATGTTGGTTATATTATTTTTGTATCTATTATTTATCATTATGAAATCTATTTGGTTTCTTATAGAGTTATCTGGGTTTGTCCACGTATACAGTTCTGCGCTTTGGATTTTGAAAGAAAGTATTCATTATGCGCAAGTTGTTTTGAATGCAGAATTGTATCAATCTCTCACCTCTTTCATTTCTGTCGCCTAGTGCAAATTTTCCAACAACTGGATTTTCTTCCCCCTCTCCAACCTTTGCATTCAAGTCACCCATTGCTATGAGTATCTCATTTGATTTTACATATTCTATAGATTTTTGTGAGTTATTATAAAAAGCTCTATTCTTAAGCATATATATTATGCTGAGTTTCTGTGCAATATGGTGAGTTGATTTGAAGTGCAGGTAACGTCCAGTATGTGTGTTTGTTTTCAATAGATTGTGAGCTGGATTTCTCCATTCTCTTGTTTCTTGGTTAGTATATCTAGAAAAGGCAATTAGCTATTCTTTTCAAGCTCTAATGTGAACTGTATTTCTTGGTGGAAGGGATTTATTTTTGTAAGGAATTCAAATAAGGTTGTTTCTTTGCCTCTCCAAATTATGAAAACATCATCTACATATCTCCATCAAACCAGCGGCTTTGGATTTAATTTGGAAAGGATGTCAGCTTCTAGTTTTTCCATGAACAGATCAGCACAGGGAGGTGATAAGAGACTGCCCATAGCTAAGCCAAAGTTGTTCATAAAACATGTCATTAACTTTGAAATAATTTGATTTGAGGCAATGACGAAACAGCTGAGCTGTGTCATGTGGATAGAGATTGTCTAGGATCTTTTAGAGATTGTCTTTTTATATATATATATATATATATATATATATATATATATATATATATATATATATATATAAATTATAAAAAGATAAGCCAAAATTCGAAACGTTTTCTTGTCACGTTTTTTGTCTGGCATATAATATAACATATATTGGTGTGAGTAGTGTAATTATTTTTATATAAAAAATTTAAGGAAAATAATATGTATTTTTTTTAAATAGAAAAATATTAAACTTTGTATTATTTTTATATAATACATTTTTTTAATAGAAAAATATTAAACATTGCACTATTTTTATAGATATTTTTAATTATATAAGACAAAGCTAATATTGAACAAAAATGGCTGTTTTCAAGTCTTAGCAAGTAGTGCAAAATGAGGGCAACTCGGAAGTAGTGCAACAACAAGGCGACTCCCGGCAAAGGTGGAGCAAGCTCCGAGCATTTGATCCAAAAATCACCGGCTTACCAGCCCAGAACTGGTGGAGGTTGGGCACCGGATCTCCCCCCCCCCCCAGTGTGTGTGTGTGTGTGTGTCAAGAACTTGATATATATATATATTAAAAAAAATCAGATTCCTTCATAAAGAATTCTAAGCATTTCACTGAAAAATTAAAAGGCATGTCCATTTTAAAAACAGACATCCTCGTAAGCTTAGATGTGATCTTGTTATTTACCAACGTACCTGTTGAAGAAGAAGTTATCAAGATCCTAGACAATCTCTATCCACATGACATAGCTCAGCGTTTCGTCATTGTCTCAAATTGAATTATTTCAAAGTGAATGACACATTTTATTGGGCAGTCCCTTATCACCTCCCTGTGCTGATCTGTTCATGGAAAAACTAGAAGCCGACATCCTTTCCAAATTAAATCCATTTGGTAGGTGTTGTGGTCCAATACCAAATGGTTCATTTTTTCTAAACCCCACGAAACGAATCAAAAGGAAAACAACTGAATTAATTAAATCCGTTAACATGGCCAGAAGAAACAACCAAAAAACGAATACCTCATTATGCCTGCACACCCAGAATTTATGGCCTGCCCAAAATACACAAAACAAACACACTACTACGTCTGTTGTTGAAGGAATCGACAGCCCAAATTACTACTTATCCAAAAAATTAGCAGCCACACTCAAGGAATTGGTAGGTCATTCCCCTTCCTACATAAAAGAATACAAAACATTTATAAACAAAATTAAAAACATTACACTCAACGCCCAAGATTTATTAGTCAACTTTGACATAACTGCCCTTTTCACTAATGTCCCCATCAATGATACTATTATGCTCATACAGAACATATTTCCACATGACATCATGGCCCTCTTTTCCCACATACTCCTTTCTGGATGGCAAAACAATTTTTACCTTCAAAAAGAGGATACAGCCATGGGCTCCCCACTTTCTACCCCAATAGCTAACTTTTGTATGGAAGACTGAGCAACGAGCTCTAGAGTCAGCATGCCTAAAACCCAAAATTTGGCTCAGCTAGTCAACGTTATTTTCGCCATTTGGCCCCATGGCCGCAAAGCACTAAATACATTCCTTAGCCACCTGAATAAACAACACAAATGTACCCAATTCACATTGAAATTAAAAAAAAAACAATTCTCTTCCTTTACTAGACAGTCTCGTCACACGTCTTCCCTCATGCTGTCTCTCCTTCTCTGTCTACTGCAAACCTACACACACAGGCCAGTACATACACAAAAATTCTTACCACCACCCAACACAAAAACTAGGGGTCATAAGCACAGTTAATGCTCAAACTATTTGTTCAAATGAGCAAGCTCTAAACCAGGAATATGAGATCATCAACCACACACTTATAAAAAATGGATACAGTAAAAAAAACTATTCACAAGATCCTCCACAGAGACATCACTAAAAACAAAAAAGATTTCAAGAATGCTATTGCTATACGGCAATAGAGGCATTTCGTAAAAAATAGACAGAACAATACACAAATGCAACATCGAAACCACCTTCAAACCCACGACAAAATTAAGACACCTACTCGGTTCTTCCAAAGATCCTCTTCCACACCTAGCTCACCCAGGGGTTTACAAAATACAATGCACATGTAACCTACCATACATAGGAGAAACAGGGCATACCATCCTAATTAGGAAGGACGAACACAAATGACACATTAAATATCTCCATTTTGGAAAAACCAGCCTTTCAGACTACGCATTCCAAACATACAACAGAATTCATTGGAAAGATACCAATTCCCTACGCTGCACCAAAACCTGGTTTGAGAGAAAGTTTAAAGAAGCATGTGAAATGCTCAAACACAATCCTAACCTGAACAGAAATGATGGTCTAACCATTCCAAGAATGTGGAGGACCCATTTGCAATCATTATAGCAACAGAACAAGCCAAAGAAAAATCTCAATACAAGAAGACTTGGTGAGGTGTTTTTGTTAACATTCAATAGCAACTTGAGCTGTACAAGTCCAGAAGAAAATCTTAGTATAGCAACCTGAACTGTACAAATCCAGAAGAAAATCTTAGTATGGGAGGACTTTAGCAAAGGTTTTTTTTTTTTTTTTTTTTTTTTTTTTTTCACAACTAGAGGTTAGGCTAAGTAAAAGATCAATTAACAGCATAGATTCAGTTTACCTTTGTAGAGTGCAAGAGCATGTAGCTTATCTTCATACACATGTATCTTTCTGATGATGACCTCAATACAGGGGTCGAAACGCAGTTTGTTATTTTATTAATAAGAAGTAAAATAATAATTTCAACACATGTGTTTTGTGTCCCTAAATTCATAAATATGAATGCTTTACCTCTTTTTGAAGGGAAAAATTATTTTGCCAATGTCCCAATCAATGATACTATCTTACTCTTACAGAATATATTTCCACACGACATCACAGCCCTCTTTGCCCACGTACTCTGCTCCGGATGTTTCGTGTGGCAAAACAATTTTTACCTTCAAAAAGTGGGTACAGCCATGGGCTCACCACTTTCCCCCCCAACAGCGAACTTTTATATGGAAGACTTTGAGCAACGAGCTCTAGAATCGGAGTGCCTAAAGCCCAAAATTTTGCTCAGATACGTCGACGATATTTTCGCCATTTGGCTCCATGGCCGCGAAGCACTAGATATTCCTTAGCCACCTGAACAAACAACACAAACGCATCCAGTTCACCAATGAAATAGAAAAAACAACTCTCTTCCTTTCCTAGATACACTTGTCGCACGTCTTCCTTCAGGCTGTTTCTCCTTCTCAGTTTACTGCAAACCTACACACACACACAGGCCAGTACATACACAAAACTTCTTATCACCACCCAACACAAAAACTATGGGTCATAAGCACCCTTAAGCACAGAGCTCAAACCATTTGTTCAAATGAACAAGCTCTTAACCATGAATATGAGACCATCAAACATACCTTTAAAAAAAATGGATACAGTATAAAAACCATTCACAAGATCCCCCACAAAGATACCACTAATAACAAAAAAGATTTCAAGAATGCTATTGCTATACCATATGTTAGAGGCATTTCCGAAAAAATAGACAGAACACTACACAAATACAACATCAAAACCATCTTTAAACCCCGACAAAATTAAGACACCTACTCAGTTCTTCCAAGGATCCCCTGCCACACCTAGCCCATCCAGGGGTTTACAAAATAGATTGCACATGTAACATGCCATAAATAGGGAAACAGGGTGAACCATCCCAATCAGAAAGGATGAAAACAAATGACACATAAAATACCTCCATTTTGGAAAAACGGCCTTTCTGATCACGCACTCCAAACATACCACAGAATTGATTGGAAAGGTACCGAGTCCCTACACCACACCAAAACCTGGTTCGAGCAGAAATTCAAGGAAGCATGTGAAATGCTCGAACATGATCCGAATCTGAATAAAAATGATGGTCTAACCATTCCAAGAATGTGGAGGACCCAACTGCAACCTCCATAGCAACCACAAAGAAAAATTTCAATACAAGAAGACTTGGTGGAGTGTTTTTTTTTTTTTTTTCCCTAACATTCAATAGCAACCTGTGCTGTACAAATCCAAAAGAATCCTAGTACGTGAGGACTTTAGCAGAGTCTATTGTAGTTTTTATTGTTTTTTTTTTTTGTTTTTATCACTAGAGCGCAGGCTAAGAAAAAAGATTAGTTAACAATGTAGATGTAATTTACATGTATAGAGTGCAACAGCATGTAGCTTGGTTCTTATACACATGTATCCTTCTGATGATGACCTCAATACAGGGGTCAAAACGTCAAGTTATTATTTTATTATTAATCAGTAAAATAATCTTTTGAACACGTGTTTTGTGTCCCTAAATTCATAAATATGAATTATGTGTTGATTGTAAGAGAGGTGGAGGAGCATGTAGTTCTTCATCTGTTTTAAAAGGATTTATAACTATTGGCCAAGAATGTCATCTAAGTTCAGTATTCGAGGGCTACTGAACTCAGGTACATTTGCAATAGTTTTTTTTGTGGTGTTAGTTATGTCAAAATGAGTGATGTTTCATCCATTTTGACATAACTTGAACTTCTATTATTACCTCTAGAGAATAATAGTAATACTGAAACAAACATTGTATCCTTGTAATAATAATGTAAAATCTTGTATGGAAGGAATTTAGAAAAAAAAAATTCTTCTATACCGATTTTACTTGGGAAATAAAATCAATATAATATACTTGTAATTTGATTAATACTTAAATCATTTTGCTGTTCTAAACCTAAAAAAAAAATTTAACAATAAATTGTAATTTTTTTTTAATTAATTTTTTTTTAATTAATTTTTTTTTTTTAAATTTCATATTCAAACACATGTAGTACAGTAGTAAGTAAGTGGTACAACATGATTTACACCAAATTAGGATACATTACAATGAGATCAGCTTAGATTTGGTAGGTGAATTATATAGGGAAATAATAATTAAATATGAAAAAAGGAAACTTTACATAACTTATATACAATAGATATGGTCAGATGTTCCTCCAGTATCTTGCACAATCAACTGCTCTTTCTGTGCAGGATATAAGGTCCTGTTTTGTGCAAGGTGATGGAAGAAAGGGGCAAGCAAGAATGTGTTCCATGGACTGAGTTGTCCCACACTCACAATTGTCTGGGCCAGTGAGGTATCTTAGGCTTTGGGGCACTGCGATCTGGCTGAATAGTGGGTGGCATTCATCATTCATTTGTCTGCTTCTTTCATCAGCTGAGAATGCAGATCTTCAAATTGAAGGGGGTGCAATACCAGCCAAAGTATACAGGTCTTTTAGTGGTGTTGGTTTCAGGCATCCTGTAATTATAAATTGTAAATTATAAATTACATAAATTGTAATAAAAAAAATTGTACAAACAAAGAAATGACTCAGACGGGATTAAGAATGTAAGACCTGAGGCTATCGCAACTTGCGAGGGTCAACGAAGTACAGGGTTTTCCTACCTTAACTTAGCGACCGCAGGGTGGCTGAGAAGACCCCCTCAAAGAAAATCCAGGCGATTGAATCTGTAGGAGTTTCAAGGTCGGGAGGGAAGAATCAATGGAAAACGGGCTCTTGTCTGTTCCAGCTCTCGGTTCTGGCTCTCACTACGAGGAGTTTCCTGTGTGTCCTGCCGTTCCAAGGATAGGGATCCACATCCTGCCAACAGATGTCTGACGATGATAGGAGATTCGTAATAGCAGTGATGGTCTGTTCCAGAATTCCCATCACTAAGTTCCTTGACGATCTCCGCGAGTGAAGTATCATCAATGTTGTAAAAGGTGCTCATGTGTGAATTTTACTGGAAAGTCGAAGAAGGTGTCGATGATCTCTAGGATCTTGTATAATGGACTGGATGACTAAGTAGCAAGTAAGACCTTTTGTATAGGACTTTCCTAGATGTAAAATTTATGGCAAAGATTGCTGATTTTATAGTTTGTTAGCATTAAGAACAGTAGTAAAGACGGAAGGCCATTTGTTAAAACAGTTGTGAAGTAGTTTGCAGAGGTATGAGGAATTAGCTAGCTTAATTGTATTTGAAAGTTTTAGTATGCTTAATGATATTTATAGTCTGAGTTAAATTAATGTGAGGTGTGCACAGGTCTGTTCCCGTGTCTGATCTATATGTGAGCGTATTTATTGCACTAGTCATTTAGCTTAAGTGGGAATTGTTTAATTAATCTAGTGGAGAACCAGACATGTGGATTTATAGTATTTCTATATTAATTTTGCTGAATGAATTAGAGCCTGAAAAATTTTGTATTTGTAGTACCTTGATTTAACATGAATAAATTGTTTTGTTTGTCAAATAACCTGCCTGATTCTGCCTTACCAATGCACTTCTCATAAAAAGATAGAACCTGCATGAGCATAAGAGTAAAAGTAGCCACGACTGACGAATAGTAGATTTAAACGTTGCTTGACTTAGAGATAATTATTAGAGATATTTCTGTGTTATGCTGGGCATTATTCTTGCATGTTAGGAAAGATATACAATTCCTCTACACAATCTCTGATGGCTCAGTTGTAAATACAAATAAATTTTCAGAGATCAGTGTGAGAAAAAGCCAATCATTTAGCCAAAGGAATTGGCTCCTGCCAGATGCATTTCCTAAATTCTAAAATACGTACATGTGGATTAGTATTATCACGACCTTGAGGGGGGGGATTAAATTGATGGACTGAAAGGATTAAAGGTGATAGACTAATTCAAGCAAAGAGATTACAACTTGGAGTTACGACTGTTAAGTTTTATGAGTTGAGTTAAATAAGATAAATAATTATATATAAGACAAATAAAGCCAAAGGAATTGGCTCCTGCCAGATGCATTTCCTAAATTCTAAAATACGTACATGTGGATTAGTATTGTCACAACTTTGAGGGGGGGGGGGTAAATTGATGGACTGAAAGGATTAAAGGTGATAGACTAATTCAAGCAAAGAGATTACAACTTGGAGTTACGACTGTTAAGTTTTATGAGTTGAGTTAAATAAGATAAATAATTATATATAAGACAAATAAAGAATATATTTAGAATCAAGTATACGATCAAAAAAATTAAAGAATTATATAAAGAAAACAAATATTTTTACAGTAAGGATAAGAAATCATTTGTCTCTTTATAAGGTGCTGATATTACTACACCTGGACTATTTTTGCAAAACTTCTGATTTTCAAGGTGATGTAAAGAGTGCAAGGAAGATGTTAATGATGATGTTGGGATTATGGATTGCTGATTAGTAGAATAGATTGAGTGGGTGTGGACTGCATACACAAGCTGGTTTGAGATACATAGAAACTTTTGAAAAGGCCATAGGATATTGGTAGATGGATTTTTTTCATTTTGTAGCAGGCAGGGGTAGGATGAGAGTCTTCCTTAGAAGTTAAGAATAAATGCAATCAAGAAACGTGTGAGAGCTAGATTTTCTTCTCATAGGGCAGTGTATAATTGGAATGGCTTATCTTTGAAGATAGTAGATCAAGTAATGTGAATGAATTTATGCTGCTTATGCCCACCACCCAAACTGTTCTACATCACTCTTGTAGGATATCTTTCATAGGTGATGCTTAGCTTCCATCAGTAGGTTCATAATAATAAAAATGCAGCTTGCAATACCTTGTGGATAGGAAGAGTAAAGAGTTAGGAATGTGTTTGTGACATATTAGTTGGTAAGGTGTTGTTTTGTTACCAGATCCAATTAACATGAAGAGATTTTTTCATAGAATGGGAAAGAAGAAGAGGCCATCCCTGGAAGATTCTGGTTTTAAATCTGCTCCTCACTCAAAAGTGAGAGTAAGGAGCAGATTTGTTTGCATGGGGAGCGCTTGATGAGTGGAATGTATTGCCTGAAAGCACATTGAGTGCAGAAGCAATGCATTAGTTTTCTTCTCACTGTCACATGAACAGTTTAACATAATTGATAGAAGGGTGATGGGATTCTTGAATAGGATGGCGAGAGTTGGGTTTTAGTGAAAAAGTAAATGTTATGTTTAAGGCTTGAAAACGAACTCTCATTTAGGCCAGAATTTATCATACGGAATTGTGAATTTGGGTAGGATTTTTGAGTAATAGATGATTTATGTATGTTTAAGTTGCTTTGTTTTATTTGACAAGACAAGAAAAGTTTGTTAAAGATATGAAAAGTGAGACATGAGAAGAAAACAACACGCATGTCCTGCCAAACTTGCATGCCCCCATATGCTGTGCATTATGAATTCCTTTACCTTGATCATTAGAACAAGAGTTGGCAGAGAAGAATGACAGGAATTTTGGCTCATCTTGTAAACTGAAATTGCAGCAAGAAGGCATGGCCATTCTGTGTAGATGTGAAGCATTTTTTTTTTTTTTAAATTTCCACCTTTATAAAATTGATACATACATCAGAGAGAACCTTCAACCTTAGTTTCAAACCAGCTGGATATACTGCATTTTTATTATACTGTCTTGAGATATATGTAGTAAACCGAGGTTTTAAAACAAGAAATTGAATGGAATAAATGATATTAGTATGATGAATAAGTAACTGTCATAAAAAAGGAACAGTACTATATGCAGATAATACTATTATTCTGATGCACTATGGAGTCACAAGACTTTTGGGAGTTCATCTTAGACAACACAAAGTCATATCATATGATTCCTTACTCTGTGAGATGATCAAGAGGTGGTGAGAGAGTGAAGAATCTCATCACTCTGACATATGATAAATAAATAAATACACTTCTTACTCATTTCTTTCTCTCTTTTTTTTTTTTTTCCCTCACAGCTTCCATTATAATGTGTGCTAATCTTTTATTTTTTTCTTTGCAAAAATATGCCTGGTAAATACTTCTGGACAGCTTAGCTTAAATGTCTCATTTATCTAGTCTCTTCACCGTCTATCCACCAATCTTTGAAATTACTTGCCCTAATTCTCTCCTCATAACCAGCACTATGTAGTTCTGATTTTGTTTTTGTTATCAACCTTTCTACCTTCTCCAAAATTATGTTATCCATTTCAAATTTTAGTGACCGTAGTTGAAGTAAAGTAATCCAAATGTGGTCTGATCAGGAGTTTATGCAACAAAACCACCACCCTCTTATTTCTGCTGGTCATTTCATTCTCAGTATTGCAGTAGTTCTGTAGGTTATCTTCAACACCTTGCTGTGTATAACCTGAATGTCAAATTTCTATTTCTACAAGATCCCTTACCTCCTCCAGTATAGTTCTACCAACATTCAGTTTCATGAATTTGACATCCCCCTTTCCATCTTATTGAACTCCTCCCAAAGAAGCCACACCATATGGCACTATTGCTAATATCCCCACATGCAAATATTAAACATATTTGCCTTCAATTCAGTGACAGTATCATGGACATGAAAGTTGAACATTAAAAGACCTAGTACTGAATCCTACCACTGTGTCCCACTTAGAACCTTCCTCCTCCTTGATACTGCCCTCCATTACATGTCTTTCATTTCTCTCTCTATCAGACAGCCAATTTCCAGTCCACTAATCTGATATCTAAGTTCCATAGCATAAACCCATAAATATAATTACTATTTATTTGTAATGTATATGTCAGCATTTCAGTAGCTTTTCTTAGCCATTGTCACAGTTTAAAAAAAAAAAAAAAATTACAAATGTTACAAGTTTTGTTATGTTGATGGGTGGGAGAAAAACATGCATAACGATGCAAGACTAGTTTAACTTGCCTTTGAATTAATATACATCATAAATAACATTCAAGATAGGGAAACACAGATCCATCCATTTAAAAAGTAATGTCACTTCAATGCTCCAAGTATGTATTAATTCTTAATGGTGGTTCATTTCCCCTCCAAATGCAGCCATTGCTTCAAATTTTTGTTATTTCAGTTTCACTTAGCCAGGCCCAAATAACAGATTTAGGATTACATTTCCTTTTTAATAACTATATTTAAATCCATGTTTATTTGTAATTTTTTTGCTGTTTTCTGCATGAATTAATTAAAATGAATAATCTATTATTCTTCCAACCCCCCCCCCAAATAGTCTTTTAAACAAAAGACTATTTTTTTAACGTGTTTTTTTTTATCTTGATATTGAAATTTCCCTTTTTCAGACAAAATCAGCTGAATTTTTGGAAGATATTCTCACAGATTTAAGTTGCAGCCTTAGTCAGGTAACTTTTAAGAAAGAGTGTGCTTATTATGGATGAAATATGTTTTGTGTTAGAGATTTATTTTGTAATAAAGTAAAAATATGTCTAAATAATAAATTTGAATTTATGACTTCTTTACAGTAATACCAGTGATTTCAGATAATTACCACATAATTCTTCTATTATCGTTATTAACTAAAAGAACTTGGTCACCCATTCCAGTCCTCCAATAAGCTGGGTGGTAGTTTCACACCGGGCAATGAAATTCACAACAGTCACAATCATCCATGGCAAAGATGAGATTCAAACCTGCAACATGTTGGTTGGGGAGAGGGTATGCTAATCACTTGCTAACCAGACCCTGAAGCCGTATGGCTCTTTCTTTAGTAATTAACTAAAAGTATTGTAATGGTGGTAGTTGCATTAAAAATCAAGTTAGGCATCTGCAAAACAAAATACAGTTGTCTGTCGTTTATCCTACTTTTCAATTATCGGAATAGCAAGTTCTGATAATTGAAGTATCGAGTAATTGAATTACAATTATGTGGTACTCTACCAGAAGCCAGTTATGATGAAAAGGTCAGTTAATTGAAGGGTTGGTATTTTGAAGGTCAGATAAATAGGTAGATCACATAATCATAAATCAGATTCACTTTATCTCTATAAGTAAGTTATTTCTTGACTCTGGATGGATGGATTTTATTGAAATTTAGTATTTGGAAAGCTTAGAGAAATTTTTCAAGTTGTCTCTATGTTGATTCATTTCTGATAATTTTCAGACTTCAGAAGCAGTAGCAGCTTCTGAAAGCATATTTAAAATTTTATATTGCAATAACAGTATAAAATCATCTAGCCAGTGCAAATGCTAAGCTAACTCTACTTTAACCTCTTAGGCAACCTTTCAGGAGAACAGTAATTCTCCCATATGCATGGTCAGTCATAGACAAAATTTCAAAGTTACTACATCAACAAGGTTTGAGGGCTGACTTTTATCCTTCTCCCCTCAACAAGATCACTATTTCTCCAGGCTTCCAAAGTCTCCCCATCCACCACTTAAAATTTCTAGTGCCTACAAGATAAACTGTGCCTGTGGGTTGTGCTATATAGGACAGACAGGTCAGGCAAGATGTTCATGTTGGAACATTTCAAAAACATGGAGAATAAGAGAAAGCACAAATCAGGATTGGCAGCACATAAATCAGATACTAAATATCAAGTATTATGGTAATGACCTGAAATTATTCACATAGAGTACAATTTCTACTCAAGAATTCAGAGTCAGCTTAAATGATAAAACACCCTGAATGATACAACAAGAAACATGGTACAGCAATCCCCCGATTAGTGCACCTACATGCATCTTAAAAATAAAAGTTACAGATTTTAAAAATTTTCGATCTATACATTTTTTAATGGCTAACTATTTTAAAAAATAACTCACCAGGATGAAATAATTTAGTTACTGATTTGAAACATTTTACAAAGTTATTTTTTAATGGCATACTACACTATTTCCATGTACACCATGTTCCAAATTTACTGTCAAAATTTATGTCGTCTGCTCTACATAGCATTTTGCTGATCATATTTCATGCAATTGTTTTCCTTACTTTTTTATTTTAAATTATTTTCCTAACCTTTAATCATGAGTAAAAGAATTAGTGAGCAAAAAATAGAAGTCTGAAAATGATTCGAAAAGTAATCTGATTGGAAGAAAAACTTGAAATAATAAAGAAAAATGAACAAGGCGAGTCCAGAGAAAAGATAGGACAAGAAGACAAAAATGGGTGAATCAACTGCTGAATACAAAGAGAAAGGTAAGGCTGCTTCAAGTTCATCATGCATGCACTTGAAATCAAAGTATTATAATGATTGAATTGGAGAGACTTCTTTTTGCATGGCGAAAAGTTTTTGGCGAGATCAAAAACAGATCTCGCCAAACACTGGCCTTATTAAATCAAAAGCATTGTCTTTTTGTAACCTGGAAAGAAAGTACTATCAATGATGGAAAAGAAGAAAAATTCCATATTAGTGCTGGTGATTTGAGCGTTTCAAAAAGAGAAATAGCATACATAATGTTCTAATCACATGTGAGTGATGAGAGCTTGGTCCACCTTTGCTCGGAGTTGCCTGGTGTTGCACTATCTTACCTAAGTCCTGAAGATATTTTCAGACACAAACTTTATTTGCTTGCACTTCGATAAAGGATTAAACTAAATTTATTATAGTCTAACCAAGTGAAAAATAAACTTCCAACATCTTTCTCTAAATCCAGAGTAATTCAATAATGAGGTGGTACACATGTTGGCAACTCCTGTAGGTAAATATGACCTCTCCTATTGCTTCTGCCTTAGTATCTCCACGTTTGGGTCTGCCTCCCACTGACGAGACCTCAATAAAGGTTGAAACCAGTCTGGGTAGTGGTGGCCCTTCCCTTAATGCATAGCAGTGTACATGTCTGCAAGGAGTCGTGCTTTGCATTATGGGAGATACTGAGACAAGGAGTGATGAGAGCGTGGTCCACCTTTGCTCGGAGTTTCCCGGTGTTGCACTACCTTACCTCAGTCCTGAAGATATTTTCAGGCACAAATTTGTTTGCTTACACTTGGATAAAGGATTAAACTAAATTTATTATAGTCTAACCAAGTGAAAAATAAACTTCCAAAACCTATGTTATATTTGTATTAGTTCTCTGAGTGGACTGAAAGTTCACTCAGAGAACTAATAACTGAAAACTCTATAGACCAAACATGGATTGAACTTAAAACATGGGTGTATCTGAAATATTTAATGAAGTTCTTACCATTTGATTATTACCTAGAAAAAATAAAGCTATTTTGATAATGGAACCTCCCCTCTATCCAACTTAGAATAGAGGGGAATTAGATTTTAATGAAACAAGATTTATTATTCATTTCAGACAAATGATGAAGACCAGAGCTGTGTTAGAAATAATTATTTTAATTTCCTGACGTTTTGACCTTCATATTAAGGTCATCATCTGGAGGACACACACACACACACACACTATATTCCGTTTATGACAACATCAGAGATTTGTTTTTCCCCCCATAGATAGTTTTATTACAGCAAAAGTGATGTCCTGATTTAACATGAGGATTTTATATTAAATTTAAGATCCTGGATTACCTGTAATCTTATTTATAATTAACTCTTAGGGAGAAATGTTATGCAGGTGGAATATGTGCCTTCCATATTCTTGAGATTTTAAGACCATCATTACTGTTAAGATTAGGGTGGTTGATAAGAATTTCACAGGCCTCGTTAAATTTATCTTCATACTATGTTTTGGTGTGATGTAAACAACAGATGCTTTTCCAGTCAATTCTATATAAAGTATTCAGGTCATGATCTAAAAGGCCAGCTTTATCGTAGTTATTAAATTTAATGTGCCATTTATGTTCCTTTTTTTTTTTCTGATAGGAATTGTGCATCCTGTTTCCCCTATGGAGGGCAAATTACAGGTGCAATGAGTACGGTATACTCCAGGGTGGGACAGTGGAGGAAGTGAATCCTTGGATGAGTTGAGTAAGTTCTTTAATTTTGCAGGAGGTTTAAAGGTGGCTTTAAGGTTGTATTTCTGTACTATTCTGTTTATTATATCTGATATCCCTTTAATGTATGGAATGGTTACAGTTTTATTGTATTCTAGTTTATTTTTAAGTGAGGTCTTGTGAAGAATTTTTCGATAGTATTTAGGCTGTAGACATTTTTAGGAAGGTATTGCTGATAACTTTTAATTCATCTTTAAGTGCTTGTTCATTGAAGCAAATCTTCAAAGCCCTGTTTTTTGGTGCATTATTGACACCTAGGTTTTGTGTTTGGTGGTGATAGGAGTTTATGTGTAGGTTTCCAGTGAAGGAAAGACTGCCAGAAAGAAGATGTGACAAATGTATCTAGAAAAGGAAGTGTGTTTTGCTTTTCAATCTCACTTGTGAATTGTATGTGTTTGTGTTCTTTGTTTAGGTGGCTGAGGAGAGTATCTAATGTCTGGAAGCCATGGGGCCAGATTGTGAAAACATCATCAACGTATCTAAGCCAAACTTTGGGTTTGAAAAGAGAGGAATTTAGACCATCTTCATAATAAGGTCATCATCTGTGGATAAACATATATATATATAGAGAGACAGCTATATTACATTTCACATAGTATGCTAAAGAGACAATGATTTGATCAACGGTTATTGTACTGGCCTGATCTCTAGTGAAAAATAAATAAATAAAATAAATAAATAAATGAAATAATAACTATATCAAAGCTATATTCTGTTTATGACAATATCAGCACATGTGATGCAATGACTACAGTAAGCTAAAGATGCATGTTTCTGTTTTGATTAATTGACTGGCATTTTTAAAACATTGTAGAAACAGTAATATTATTCCAAACTGCATCAAATTGAAAAGAAAATTCACCTCAGCAAAGGCACTACGAATATGGAGAAAGAGTTGCTCAGACAGCAGATTCAAACCACTCAAAAAAACTTGGCTTTTGCTCAAAATCAGGACTGGAATTTAAAATCTGAACTTCTAAATTGTTTGAATCCAGATATTTGGGATATCCTTGAGCTATGGAGAATGATTAGTAAAGTTATGGACAACTCTGCTAATCATATCCTTGAAATAAAGAAAGTAAAACTCGCATCCAAATTTCTTAGACTTAAACATCGACAATATTCAGTAAACCAATGGTCAAATTTGAATTTCTCTGCAGTGAATGAAAACAGTCAACCACAAGCCAGTGATAACAACAACCACCCAGAAGTAAGGAATAACAGGAGCCACCAATGGCCCTCAGCGAACAGTCATGTGAACAACCTATCTACCATGTCCTGAACAATGTTGAACTCTCGCTACTCCGCAAAGACTTACACTTTGCTGTGGCACCCAGGAAGATCAACAAATTAGATTTTATTTACCATATTGAAAAAAGATTAAGATTTCTCCCAACCACCATAACTGATAAAATATGTTTGGATACCTCGATTTTAAATTTAAATTATACGTAAACAATAACTAGCAACCAAATCTGAATTGGCAGCTTTGAAATCGCTAAAATTAAATCCAGACATTGCAATTACTAGAGCTGATAAAGGCAGTGCCACAGTTATTTTAAACCGAACAACATATTTAGGAAAAATTTAGGTTTTGTTTGCCTTGCGTATTTTAGTGCGTCTATTTTTGGTGTGTTATAACATATAATTTGACAAAACACGTTGCAAATAAGAATGGCACCTGTGCGAAGGAAAATGGCGGCCAGTAATGAAGGTTCGCCATCGTTATCAAAGAACGGTAGCATAAAAGAAATGAGTCAGTGTACTAGCTGTGAAATGTACGCTTTGAGGAGTGCGGTCGGAGTGTGGTTAGATGATAATAAAGGATTGAATGTATGTAGAAAATGTAGGGAGAATGAGGAATTGAAGTGTATTTCGGATCGTGAGTGTGATATTTTTGTCAACCTTCAGAATGAAGGAAATAGGGATATGACAAGAAACGGCAAGGTTGTACATGAAAATTGTGAGAGTGTGAATGTAGAAAGTGTGAATGATAGTATAAATGGTTTCTCAGAGAACAAAAAAGATGAGATAGATGCATTGAGTGAGATCGCGTTGTTGAATAGTGCGATAGAAAGAGCAAAACAGCAGCTAGAGTGCATGAACAAAAGTAGACTGAATGAACCAACCAATAATAAAAGGTATGACAGGAAAAATAGACGTATGAATGTGAACATGAACAAAATGAAGGATAGAGTGCTGTATGGAGACTCGTTAGTACGAGGTGTGTTAGTAGAGGATTTGACAAAATCGTACCAACCTGGTGCGACCATAAAGGACGTAACTGCGTCTATTAGAGAGCAAAAGGAAAGGGTGAAAGAAATGATTGTTGTGGCAGGTACGAATGATTTGAAAGGAGATAAAATGGAAATGATAGAAGACCTGAATGAATTGTTTGAGGTAGCAAAAGAAAAGAGTGAGAGAGTTAGAATGATTAGTTTTTTGCCACGGTATGACAGTGAAATGTTTAAAAGGAGGGCAATAATTGCGAATGACTTTATGCGTGGGTTATGTATGACGAGTGGTGTGGAATTTGTGGATGTGTGGAGTGAGTTTGATGGGCGAAAGGATCTATATAAGATGGATGGCTTGCATTTGAATGGTTATGGTGTAAGAAGACTTGAGAAAGTGTTGCTGAATGTAGTGGATGCGCAAATTCAGGGAAACTAGATTTGTTAGGGGGGAGGGAGGGAGTAGAGATACAGTCCTTATGGAGGCAGTTGAATGTAAGAATGAATATAATATGCCATAGCAAATAAGGACAACAAATCTGAGTGGGATAGTTAATATAAGGCATGAAGGTAGGGTTGGGGCTAATGGGGGTCTTAAATTCATGTACACTAATACTAGGAGTATTAGGAACAAGAAGGAAGAGTTTTTGGCCATGGTTGGCACTTCCAGACCACAGGTTATAGGTATTAGTGAAACATGGCTGACTGTAGATGATATAACTAGTGGGATTGAATGTGATGGGTATAGTGTGTTCAGGAATGACAGAGAGAATAAAATGGGGGGAGGAGTATTGTTGATGATAGCTGATGAGCTCCAGCCAAGGAGAATAGTAGTTGAATTGCAGGATAGAGAAAAGAGCACATTTGAGGCCATTTGGTGTGAGATTGTGGCTAGCAGAACTAAATATACAATTGGGTGCTGCTATAGACCAGGTGATGGAAAAGATGGTGGTGACAGTATGCACAAGCAAATAGAAGAAATGGGTGGAAGGAGGGTGATTATTATGGGAGATTTCAACTATGGTCGCATTGATTGGAGTGAGGAGAGGACACACGGGAGGAAAGAACTGGATTTTATGCGGTTATTAAGGGATAACTATCTGCGACAGCATGTAATGGAAAATACTAGGGGTCAGAGAGTGCTTGACCTAGTAATTACATCTGAGGATTTGGCTGTAACAAATATGACCACATTGCCACCAATCGGTGAGAGTGATCATAGGGTCTTAACTTGGGAGGTGGCTAAAGGTGTAGAATTTTCAATTAAGACAGGGTACATGTGGAATTATCGGGCTGGAAAGTATGACAAGCTTAGGAGTTTGATTGGTTCAGTGCCATGGCATGTACAACTGCAAGGACTAGAAGTTGATAGTGCATGGGAGGTAGTTAAGAAGTGCTTGCATGAAGCAATGGCTGACTGTATACCTAGAGTCCGAATAATAAATCAAGTAGGGGTTAAATGGATGAATAACACCATTAAGCTTGAATTGCATAAAAAGAAACAACTATGGAGGGAATTTAAGGAGAAGGGTGACCGGCAGGCACATGAACGGTATAAAGCGCAGGCCAGAAGGGTGACGAGTGTGGTAAGAAAAGCAAAAAAGGATTACGAAAGAACATTGGCCATGCAGGCTAAAGAGAATCCTAAACAGTTTTTTAGATATGTAGCAAGTAAAAGGAAAAATGTACATGGCAGATTGATTTTAAAGAATGCCGATGGTAGGGAGGTAACTGAATCAGTTGAGATAGTTGAGTTACTGAGTGAGCACTTTGCAAAAGTATATCATCCAGGTGGTGACATTGCAGAAACGAATAAACCAGTAGATTATACGGGAATTGTGGTTAATGAAGTGGAGGTGAGTAGTCTATTGCATAACCTCAATGTCAATACATCTGTGGGATTGGATGGTATACCAGCTCGTGTTGTACGAGAAGCAGCTAAAGAATTGTCAGTACCCTTGACCATTTTGTTTAATTTGAGTCTCGGGTCTGAGTTAGTCCCGAGCGGGTGGAAAGAGGGGAAAATAGTTCCACTGCATAAAGGTGGTTCCAAGACTGCTGTTGTAAATTACCGACCGATTAGCATATCAGGAATCATTGTCAAGGTCTTAGAGAAATTAGTAAAGAAAAGAATACAGGATTGGATAGATGAAAATAGGATATTGTATGGGGGACAACATGGTTTTGTGAAGGGTAGATCATGCCTCAGTAACTTGCTCACGTTTTATAACACAGTGACGGCTGAACTGGATAGGGGTAATGGGTTTACAGTGATACTACTGGACCTGAACTGGATAGGGGTAATGGGTTTACAGTGATACTACTGGACCTTGCCAAGGCCTTTGATAGGATACCACATGGAACCCTAATCAGTAAACTGGAGCAGATGGGTATAGATATAGGGTTGGTGAGATGGATAAGAGGGTGGTTGAAGGAGAGATATCAAAGAGTGGTTTATTCAGGAGTGGAGTCTAAAAGACGTCTTGTGACTAATGGAGTGCCACGGGGCTCTGTTCTTGGACCACTGCTTTTCAATTTGTTCATCAATGATATTGGAAAGGATCTGAGAGGAAGTGTTCACTTGTTTGCTGATGATGCAAAGTTGGGTATAGCAATTGTGAGTGCACAAGATGTCAAAATTTTACAGGATGATTTGGATAGTTTGGAGGACTGGGCTAAGAAAAATGGATGTCAATTTAATGTGGCAAAGTGTAAGGTTATGCACTTTGGGGTGAAAAGAATAGCAGCAGTATATCGCATTGGTGGAACCATACTCCAGGAGATTGATGAGGCCAGGGATTTGGGAGTGTTGGTGGATAGGGAGTTGAAGTTTAGGGGGCACATTGCAAAAGTAACTAAAACAGCTCACCAAATCACTTGGCTTCTGAAAAATACTTTAACATGCAGAGACGAACAAGTTGTTGTTCCTCTGTATCGAGCCTTGATAAGACCCCATCTGGACTTCTGTGCCCAGCTATGGGCACCAGGGTTTCTTCGTGATGGGGAAGAAGTGGAGAGGGTCCAGAGACGAGTGACCAAGATGATAGCAGGTCTGTGGAATGAACCTTATGAGAATAGGTTGAAGATTTGTGGGTTGCAGAAATTGGGCGATAGGCGAAGGAGGGGTGAAATGATTGAGACATTCAAATTACTGAAGGGTTTTTAAAAGATTGATCCAGAAGATATTTTTGAAAATATGACTGGTGGTGGGAGGACTAGGGGCCATGCATGGAAGCTGGGCAAGAGCGTGGTTGATAAGGGTGTTAGAGCTAGGTTTTTTACTTGGAGAGTAGTGAATGAGTGGAATAAGCTTCCAGAGTCTGTTGTGGGTGCTACGACCGTGAATGAGTTCAAGGCAAGGTATGATAGATACTGTGTGAATGTTGAATAGTTGTTCTTGACATGATGTTAGGGCCTCCCTCGATGAGTCTGTCGACTCCTTGGAGTTTCCCAGAACAATAATAATAATAATAATAATAATAATAAAAATGAATCTAATAGTCTCAGACAACAGCACCTATCAACTTGTTAACTGTAACCCAACCAATCAAATAAAAAAGAAAACGGAAAAGCTACTTAAATCAGTCACTTCTTGGCCCGAAGACACAGTTAAAAAAAATTACTTCCACACTGTGCACATTCCTGAAGAATTTACAGTTTATTAAAGATTCACAAACAGAATGTACCGCTCAAGCCAATAGTTGAAGGTAGACCAAGAAACTAGCGTCAACACTCAAAGAGTTGGTAGATCATTCCCCCTCCTATATATTGAAAACACACAACATTTTGTAAACAAAATCAAAGACATCACATTGGAGAAAGGTGATTTATTAGTCAGTTTCGATGTGTCTCTCCTTTTCATAAATGTCCCAATCAATGGCACAATCCTTATATTACAGGAGAAATTCCCTCCCTATATTACCACGCTCTTTGCACATATACTACATTCTGGCTATTTTGTGTGGCAAAACACTTTCTACCTACAAAAAGAAGGCACAGCCATGGGCTCACCATTAATCCCTCCGAATTGCTAACTTCTGGAATATTTTGAGCTATATTCCTCTCCTTTAAAACTCAAAGTCTGGCTTAGATACGTTGATGATGTTTTCACTATCTGGTCCCATGACCACCAGACATTAGACACTTTCCTCAACCACCTAAACAGCACAATTGAGATTGAAAATCAGAACGCACTTCCTTTTCTAGATACACTTGTTACACATCTTCCTTCTGGCAGTCTTTCCTTCACTGTTTACTGGAAACCTACACATACTGGCCAATATATACATACAAACTCTTACCACCACCCAACAAAAAAACTAAGTGTCATTAACACACTTAAAAACAGGGGTTTGAAGATTGAACAAGCACCTAAAGATGAATTAAAAGTTATCAGCAATACCTTCCTAAAAAATGGCTGCAGCCAAAATTCTTCACAAGACCTCACTTAAAAACAAAAAAAAAACTAGACTACAATAAAACTGTAACCATTCCATACATTAAAAGGATATCAGATAAAATAAACAGAGTAGTACAGAAATTCAATTTTAAACCCACCTTTAAACATCCTCAAAATTAAAGAACTTTTGAGTAAGTTCTTTAGCTCAACTCATCCAAAAATCCATTTCCTCCGTTGTCCCAAACTGGAGTATACCATATTCATTGTACCTGTAATTTGCCCTATATAGGAGAAACAGGATGCACAATTCCTATCAGAAAAAAGGAACATAAATGGCACATTAAATTTAATAACTATGATAAAGCTGGCCTTTCTGATCATGCCCTGAATACTTTACATAGAATTGATTGGAAATGCATCTGTTGTTTACATGTTATCAACCACCCTAATCTTACCAATTATATATTTGGTTTAATCCTTTATTCAAGCATAAGCAAACAAATTTTTGCACCTGAAGTATTTTCAGGACTGGGGCAACTCATGGCAAAGATGGTATAACTTCTCCTCATCACTTGCCTTAGTATCCCATAATGCAAAGCATTATGGGATACTAAGGCAAGTGATGAGGAGAAGTCAAGCATCCTTGCAGATATCTGTAATGCTATGCATTAAGGGAAGGGTCACTACCCAGACCGGTTTCGACCTTTATTGTGGTCTCATCAGTGGGAGCCAGTATATGGAAATATGACTTCTCCATTACTTCCATCTTAGTATCACTACCTCTGGGTCTGGCTCCCACACTGATGAGAGCAGAATAAAGGTCGAAACAGGTCTGGGTAGTGACCCTTCCCTTAATGCATAGCATTATACATGTTTGCAAGGAGATGTACTTTGCATTATGGGATACTAAGGCAAGTGAAGAGAAGTTAATACCGCCTTTTCCACGAGATGCCCCAGTTCTGAAAATACTTCAGGTGCAAACTTTGTTTCTTACACTTGGATAAAGCATTATTAATTTCACTTGTCTGTATTTTTGAAGATACACCAGATCACATTAAAGATATAATTGGTGGAATAGCCAAGTGAAAAAAACTTACATCACCCTAACCTTAACAATAATGATGGTCTAAAAATCCCAAGAATATGGAAGGCACATAAGCTTTCTCCCTAAGAGTTTAAAAAAAAAAAAAAAAAAAAAAAAAATCTCTGATGTTGTCAAACAGAATACAGCAATCCCTCGATTAATGCGCTTAATGCTTTCTTTAAAACAGGTGCATTAATCGAATATAGTAACCTATGGGAAAATGTATAATTCGTTCCTCAGATTTCTTTTTTGACCCTTAAGTTTTTTTATAAAAGAATTAGGGTATGTCTCAGGGCCTAGTTAAAGGAAACCATGAAGCTGAAAGACAATAAAACATATTCAGAATATGAATTTATTATCCTGCTTCTTAACAGAGAATTGAACTAACGTAGTTTGATGATCATTCTGTTTTCGTTTTTTCATACAACCGACTGTATGGCCCTATTGCCTCTTTTGCAAATTTTACTGGTTTTCTCTTCACCAGTGTCAGTCTCTAAGCATTGCCGCGATTGTACGAAAACTATTTTCAAATTGTTTCTGTAAAACCTCTTTGGGCTTGTCAGTGATTAAATTTTCTTCATATTCTTCAGGATCTTCCCGCTGTGCATCTAAATTTAGCAGGTCGGAATCACTCAGCTTCTCAGAATGAGATTTAATTAACTTAGATGCATTTGAAAGCCTCTAAAATCATTTGCACAATGTGGAAGAATGTGCTTCCTAATGGCTCGCATATTGCTAGCAGTGATTTCATTCGACTTTGCGACTTTATAACCAGGCTGAGATTTCTCCGATTTGGCTAGAAAAGTCTTGGATGGCATTCACTTCCAAAAAAAGGCAGGTTTCATCAACATTAAATATTTATTTAATCACAATAGTCCCCTTCTTACACAGTTTTCTTCAAAATCTCTGGATATCTCCTTATCTGCACTTGCAGCTTCACATGTGATTAGAACATTATGTATGCTATTTCTCTTTTTGAGACGCTCAAATCACCAGCACTAATGTGGAATTTTTCTTCTTTTCCATCATTGATAGCCTTTTCTTTGCAGGTTACAAAAAGACAATGCTTTTGATTTAATAAGGCCAGTGTTTGTCAAGATCTGTTTTTGGTTACGATCTTTGATCCATGCAAAAAGAAGTCTCTCTAATTCAATCATTATAATACTTTGATTTCAAGTGCATGCATGATGAACTTGAAGCAGCCTTACCTTTCTCTTTATATTCAGCAGTTGATTCACCCATTTTTGTCTTCTTGTCCTATCTTTTCTCGGGACTTGCCTTGTTCATTTTTCTTTATTATTTCAAGTTTTTCTTCCAATCAGATTACTTTTCGAATCATTTTCAGACTTCTATTTTTTGCTCACTAATTCTTTTACTTTTACATGATTAAAGCTTAGGAAAATAATTTAAAATGAAAAAGTAAGGAAAACAATTGCACGAGATATGATCAACAAAATGCTATGTAAAGCAGACAACAGAAATTTTGACAGTAAATTTGGAACATGGTGTACATGGAAATAGTGTAGTATGCCATTAAAAAATAATTTTGTAAAATGTTTCAAATTGGTAACTAAATTATTTCATCCTGGTGAGTGATTTTTTTAAAATAGTTAGCCATTAAAAATTGTATAGATCGAAAATATTTAAAATCTGTAACATTTATTTTTAAGATGCATGTAGGCACACTAATCTATTTTAGAGGTGTACTAATCGAATTTGAGTATCGAAAAAAAAATGATGCACTAATCGGTAGTGCATTAATCGAGAGATTGCTGTATAACTTTGATGTAGTTATTTTATTTTTTTCTCCTAGAGGTCAGGACAGTAGAATAACCGTTGATGAAATCATTTTCTCTTTATCCTACTATTTGAAATGTAATATAGCTTGTCTCAGTGTGTATATATATATATATATATGTGTGTGTGTGTGTGTGTGTGTGTGTGTGTGTGCATACTCCAGATGATGACCTTAGTATGAAGGTCGAAACGTCGGGAAATTGAAATAATTATTTCTAACTTGGTTGTAGTCTCCATAATTTGTCTGAAATTAATGCTGATCACTGTGTAACACTAAAGAAAAAGATCTATTATATTAAAGAAGGGTTATTAATTTTACTTATCTGTATTTTTTGGAGATACACCTGATCAGATTTAAAGACATTTTGAAATCATCTGACATACTTGATTTTTTTTAAGGTAAGGAAGACGTAGTACTTGGTACAGAACTTGGTTGAACTGAGATTGTATAAAATTTGGAGAAGTGTTGCAAGATGAAGAACCAGTAACTGAGCATAGAAATCTTTATCAGATAGCTGAAATCATGAACAAAAATAATTAATCAAACTAATGGGTTTAAAATTTTAAAGAACCAAAAGGAAGAAGAAACCTATTATACACACGGCAAGCCAGCAATATATGATCATCATATCACTACAAAAGTATACCATAAATCCATCCACATTGTAAGTTATTTGCATTTCACATGTTATCACAACTTCAACTTTTGTAATAGTAAGTCTTTCATATTAACACAGTTCATGCCTACAGATACTCATCTTTTGTCACTACATTAAACCAAGAAATTACACATCTGAAGGAGATCTTACATCCTCAAAAGATAATAGATTATGCTGTTCACTCAGGCCAAAATCATGTCCCTTTTTCTAATAAGTAAGTAAATCCCATAGTGTCTCAAAATTTCCTTATATCAATAATATTTACAAAGCCATAAAACATATCTGCAAATACTCCAATTATAAAATCGTATTCACCAGCAGCAAACTGCAAAACTTATTAAAACGCAAAACCACAGTAAATGAGATGGTATCTTACTGTGTGAAAAACATTATAAGTTTAACTGCTAATCGGGATGCATTTCCTGTTACACTGGATCTGTTATTTATTCATTCCTTAAGGTCACACTTAATTGAACATTTCTGACATTGCAACATTCCCATACCAGTCTACTTACATTTCACCACTATTAAAAAACATAAACACACTAACAAAATTCCTCAGCTGAGATTTCTTTACTTGCACGACAATCAGAAATTCACTATTCAAATCAAGAAGTTCATCATTATTGATTTTCAAGAGAGCAAAACCAAATCACATCTCAGAATATCTAGTAATGCAAACTACTCAACACTCTGTAATGAAAGAAATTGGAATTGACTCGCAAGATTGAAGGCTAATTAAGAAATTGTTTCCCATCCTGAAAAGAAATATAAGAATACCGAAAAGTAAATAAATAAACTGCTGAAATAAAGAAAGGTGTAAGACAAGGTTTTGCATTATCACCCTTATTTTTCGACCTGTATATACACAATGCAATTAAATTAATAAAGAACTGATATACAATAGCTGTATTAGTAAGAACAAACAGGATTTTAAACAGATATTATTTAGGATGAATGATGTTTTATCTGATCATGGACATAATGGGGTTATTAGAAGTAAGAATATTGAACAAATGAAATCATTCATATATCTTGGAAGAACTGTAAAAGAAAATAGAAGTTGTAAATATAAAAAAGAATGTTATGTTTTCCCAAAAAAGTGCTGATTCACTATTGGCGAGTCATCCTGTTTCTGACCCAACATGTGGTAATGATTAGATCTAAGGATAAGGACATACTTGTGCCTCCAGAAGAAAAGCTAATAAGTTAGTGTACATATGCTCACTCAGAAGTATGTCTAACCATCTTTAGTTGTAGATATTAAGTGATTTTGAAAAGCTCATAATTAAAGTTGATAATGTCTGTGTAAAAAATTAACAAGGGAAAATTATGTATCAGTACTGAAATGTTGTTATTAGATGTATTTAAGATGATATATGTATTAGAGCCATGTCAAAACAGTTCGGAGTTGCGGTGACCAATCAGACGCCGCTATGAGCATGACGTAGTCACCGAGAGAGAGAGAGAGGGCGCTTGCATTTACAATATAAGGTCCGGCGCGAGATTCAATCGCTCTCTTGTTTTCTGTTCCTGCGTTCCTGATCCAATCCCTGGATAGCTGCGGAAGGTTACTGCCGGTACCCAGCAACAATCTCCCGGTCGCTGTACGTGCTGCACAGAGATAATCACCGAAGGAATGAGGTCGGAATTCCAGTAAAGAGCCATTGGTTAGTTATGCCAACATGTAGTCAGCGAAAGGTGAACCTTTCGAAGAAAATATAGAAGTAAGTCACTGATGCCATGAGAATACGTGGTAAGAAAACGTGGAACTGTAATCAAGGAAGCCTCAGTAACTCCGTGAAAAGAACTTGTACATTACCAAGAATGGTAATGTACAAGTTTTCATACTCATTTTGAATAGTAACCAAAGAAGGAATGGTAACCAGGGAATTAAGGAGCTTCACACAATTAACCTTCATATAATGCCTAAAGGACTGTGCTTGGACTAATCTGTCTATGTCTAATAAGCTAGTGCCACTCTAAGCTCATGCTGAGAAAGAAACCAAACCTTCGAACTGTTTATTTTGGAAGAAACATTTAATGATATTATGTTAGAAATTAGTTTGAATATTAAGTTGGGGGAGGATAAAGCTTGAACATAAATAAGAATATTATCCCATGTTAAATTACAAGATGGAATATGTCCGATATGCTCCACATAAGGATTGTATATAACTATGTGCATGTATTTTTATATGTGGGAACCGAGTAACTCTGTGTGAATTAACTGAGTGTAAACATAGTAACACAAAAGAAAGTGTGGGACTGTTAGAATAAATTTAGGAGTAGATATTTTGGATATCCTAACATAAAAGGGGGGGGGGGGGAGTTCAGACTCTTTAGTATTGAAAATACCATTTAAAGTGTATATATGTAAGTATTCAAAATAAATGTATTTCTTTAACCCAAAGTTCATGAGTCTGTCTGTTGAATTACGACTTATTAAACTTTCGGACCTGCATAAGTAAAGGGGGAATCCACTGCAATAAGAAAAGGGGGGACCACGACTGCAAATCACGTGATCCCGTTAATATTTTTGAGTTGTTTAATTGCATATCAGAATTCAGTTGCCGGCTGGCGCATTCGTTTTAAACAAATATAAATTTTTTGTCGGCACCGGAATTGCTGATGTCTTAAAGTAATAGATAACAGAAACTGCAGAATATATAAATATAAATAAAAGGGACGAAGACACGAAGTCCAAGACATAACAGTTATGAGAAAAGAAATATTCAACAGAAAGATATCATTTATTATAAGTAAGATAAGTAAAGTATATGGAAATGATTTATGGAAACATTTGTTTGGAGTATATTCTAATATGGTTGTGAGATTAGCACTATTACTGCAGACTGAAAATATTTGAAGGGCTTAAAATGTACTGTTGGAGAGTATCATCATTATATGTTCATTCGGCATCGACAAATGCTGTATGGTCACTCCAATATGTGCCATACACACACACACACCAGGTCTTGCCATGTAGTCCTGTTGTATGCTTTTCTGGAGGCTTCAACTTTCTGAAGATTAGTCTCTCCACACACACACACACCATCCATCTCATTGACGGTCTACCCCTTCCTCTTTGTCCAGGAACTTTACCTTCTATTACTTCTGAGAAGTCTCTTTCCATTCCTTTCAATGTGTGAAAAATATTTTAACTTTCTTCTGTCAGTATCCTTAAGGAGCCTTAAAGTTCTACTGATCTTTTCTAACACCCATTCATTTGTACGCCTTTCAGTACATGATATCCTCAACAGCTTTCTGCAACACCACTTCTCAAAGCAGCTATCCTTTTCTTATCTGACTTCTTAGGTTCCAAGTCTCACATCTATAAGTCGCTGTTGGAAAACAACTGCATTCAAAATTCTCAACTTTGTTCCCATGGTCTAAGATCCAGATTTTAGACAAGTCTCTGACTGTTGTTTTAGCCATTCCTATTCTTCTGAACAGCAATTCTTCACATTAATAATAGATCCCAGCTATTCAAACTTGCTGGCTTCCTCAGTTCTTTCTCCATTAAGGTACACTTGTTTTTCAAAAGCTTCCCTGTTTGTATTTCTTTTGAGAACCATAATCTTTGTCTTGCTAGGATTGAGATGGAGTCCTCTGTTATTACTAATCTTGTTAACTTTATCAAGAATTTGTCCTGGTTCTTCCTTGTCATTACAGAGGAGTATGGTATCATCAGCTTACCTCAGATTACTGATCAATCTACCACCAATCCTAATTTCTGTCTTGAGCTTATCCAATGCTTATCAAGGGGCCATACTGAATGATACTTGGAAAAATCTAATTAATTCCCTCAGTTCAACAGAACTACAGTATGCAAATAATCATATTACGTGTTTGCATGTAACGCGTCTTCATGATACTTAGTAGAAAGTCACGATTCATACAGACATGTCACACGAAAGTGTTACCTTAGCTACCTAACAGGTACTAACTTTTTTTGTATTCTTAAATCTTTTTTGCATTTACCATTTTTTTGTACTGTGCAAGCCTTGAGAAAGCTAGTCAGTTACTAGCGAAACCGGTAGACAATATTGTACGAACATACGTACGAATTAAATATCTATGGTCAGTTTATCAAGTGAGGAGAAAGTAAACATCCTTGCCTAACTCCTTTTCCAACATGAAGCCAATCAGTCAATCCAACACATGTTCTTACCATGGCTTCTTGCTCCCTGTACAAGTTGGCTATCAATCTGATAGTGTTGAGAAAAGTCCATTCTTTTCATTACTTCCCACAGTTTCACATGCCGAACAGAGTCAAAAGCTTTAAAGTATTAATAATGGTAAATTAGCAATAAAGCAAAACTAATGAAGAATTCTTGTGTCACATAAAGTGGTAAGGCTTATACATTGACTATTCATAGCTGTATTTTTTAAGGAAATTATAACATAGACTACTATATTAACTAAAGTAAATTTAATATGTCCAATATTTTGACATAGTCAAATTGCATCATCAGGGAATAAAAAACATAAGATACATTCATGCAGGTGCCACACTAAGTAATGAATATGAAGCATGCCAACTGAGAGTAGACCTAAAGTCCTAAATAGACCCCTCTAGTGAACTAAATTGTGCCCAATTTATTAATTTGTATCCAAGCTCATAATAAATAA
This sequence comes from Typopeltis vanoorti, assembly GCF_054136105.1. NCBI lineage: Eukaryota > Metazoa > Arthropoda > Arachnida > Uropygi > Thelyphonidae > Typopeltis > Typopeltis vanoorti. The sequence goes on along the minus strand of NC_143564.1, from coordinate 46,765,240 downwards.
ATAAATAATCTTACCCAGTACTATGCACTTCACTGGGTCAAAACTTTGCTTATGCTTAGTGAAATGTTCAATGTGTGAAAAAAATAAATAAATAAAATAATTAATTTCTCATGTAATAAATACTAATCATTTATAGTTTTTTAGATTTCATATATGTGATATTTGATTGCTTTATTATTATTATTTATATATATACTTTTATACAATTTATATAATTATTATTATATATACAATTTATCATAACTCTCCTTGAACCCATTAACAGACAGAGCACTCACAACTGACTCTGGCAACCCATTCCACTTATTCACAAGTCTCCAAGCAAAAAAATCTAGGCCTTCTCCTACTAACCACACTTTTATTCAACTTCCAGCGATGACCCCTTGTTCTGGTCCCTCTAGCTAAGTGTTGAAACCTTTCCTCTGCATCAGTACTATGAAACCTTTTAAGCAACTTAAATGTTTCTATAATATCCCCTCTTTTTCTCCTATCAACGAACTTTGCAATCTTCACACTCTCAATCTCCGCTCACAAGGAATAGACCACTCACCATCTTGGTGAGTGGTCTATTCTAAATCTTCTCCACTGCATCCTCATCCCCAAGAAACCCAGGAGACCAGACCTGAGCACAATAATCCAGGTTTGGATATTTCAAGCCTTATAAAGAAGAATAACTTCCTTATCTCTACTTGTTAATGGGTTCTTCAATAGCCAACCTTAGAAACATGTCCTCTAAACTTTAACTCTCTCTCTACTACTGCCCCTAAATCTCTAGCTTCGTCTATTTTCTGGAGTACAGTTTCATCAATGTGGTACATAGCTTGTAATGTATTTATCCCAAAATGCATAACTTTACATTTCTCTGCATTAAACTGATACCCATTATCTTTTAGTCATACTGACATCCTATTTAAATCATCCGGCAAGCTCTCCACATTGCCTTGATTAATTATTACTCTACATAATTTTGCATCATCAGCAAACAACTGAATATTTCCTTTCAGGTTATTTTCTATATCATTTATAGTAGTGGTCCAAGCACTGAACACAGCACATCACTAGTCACCTTTTTTCACCTTAATTTTGCCCCTGCATATACCACTTTTTGATATTTGTCCAGCAGCCACTCTCTTATCCACATAACCAGTGTCATATCCATCCCTATTTGTTGTAATTTGCATAACAGAGTTCCATGTGGTATTCTGTCAAATGCCTTTCTGAAATCAGAAACCAGCGGAATCGTCTTGTAGCCATTCCTTTATCCAATTCAACTGTTACTTGTTCTAAAAAGTTAGTAAATTACTAAGGCATGACCTATCCTTCACAAAGCCATGTTGTCCCTTACAGTATTATATTTTTATCCACCCATTCTTGAATTCTCTTTTTGACCAATTTTTCCAATATTTTTACCACCACGCTTGAGATATCGATTTATCTATAATTTGCTACTGCAGTCTTAAAACCTTCCTTATGCAAGGGAATTATTTTGCCCTCTTTCCACTCCCTTGGAGCTCTACCAGAGCTGAGACTTAAAGAGCCTAGTCAGAAGCATTGCTAGTTCCCTTGCACATTCTCACAAAGCCCGAGCTGATATCCCATCTAATCCGACAGCTGTATTTGTGTTGAGATTCTGCAGTATTCTGAGAATCTCCAATTTATCCACTTCTGTTCACAGTAACACTTGAATGATATGCCTTTGCAAAGTGGTCATTCAGTAACTCAACTATTTTATCTGCTTTGTCACCTCATGAACATATCACTCAGTAAGGTCAAGCTTCCATAGTCATTCTTCCTCTTACTCGCCGTGTAACGAAAGGACTCTTTGGGACTTCATTTGGCCTGCTTGACTAAATTCTTCTCATAATCTAATTTTGCTTTCTTTGCCATACTGGTCACGTTTCTCCTTATATATCCTCCATAGCATTTTCTTCTTCTGCAGCTTACGCTTAATGATATTACTCATCCATGTAATGTGATTAACCCTCCTTATCTTAGACATAGAATTTACCTCTAGATCAGTAATGGCGAACTTTTTTACCCAGGTGTGTCAAACATCTTCTTTTTTTAAATATTGACGTTGTTGATGTGCCACTTGCATACATGCATTATAAATTTAACTACTTAATCATAGATGGTGACTTATACATATCATATTAGGCTATTTATTTAATAGGACATTGATATACAATCTATGAATTCATATTATACAATTAATTTAATAAACTGAAATTACTGAAATTAGTTTTTTCATCAGAATACCAATATTTTTCAACATCCACGGTGTGTCACCTTAAACCCTCAAGTGTGGCAGTGCTGACACGCGTGTCATAGGTTCACCATCACTGCTCTAGTGATGGCGAACTACCATGCACTACTAACATCCTTACCCTGCAGTGTTTTATGCCACAGCACAGATTTGATCTTCCTCCTAAGCTAGTCAAATCACCTGCCTTGTAGTTCCAGATATACCCCTTCTTGACAGAATATTCCTCATGTTTTACAATGCATGGTCACATTTGCTAATCAGAGGTAATGTAGCTAGCTTAGTTATGGATAGCTCTTCTGATCCTATGACCAGGTCCAATACTCTTACTACCCTAGTCCCCTCCCATCACATGCTGCCTCAAGTAATTCTCTCTCAATAGGTGTATAAATTTCATTTTGTTCCTGCCATGTGTTCTTTCTTCCTTCCAGTCTATATCTTCATAGTTGAAGTCCCCCATAATAATCACTCGACCTGTACTCATTGTACTGATTTGCCAATGCATAGCATCCAGATCATCTGTATAACTCCAAGGCCTATAGCAGCAACCAGCTGTATATTTTGTCTCACTCGCCTTGATTTCACACCAGACTGTTTCAAATGAACAGTTACACTCCCACCTATCTGCTATTCTTTTTGGCTGCAATCCATCTGCTATCATCAGTACCTCTTCTCCCATCCAATGTTCCCTGAAAATACTAAACCCTTCACCTTCTATCTCTGTAACTACATCATCTGCTGTTATCGAAGTCTCACTAATGCGTATAACTTTTGTCGAGGTTGCACTAACCAATGCCACAAACTCCTCCCTCTTGTTCCTGATATTTCTGGCATTAGGATATAGAAACTTCATCATCAATTTAGGCCCCCACTCACCTTTACTTCCTGAATTGATTATTCTGTTCATTATTTTTGCTTGAGAGACTAGATTCTGCACTTGGTTATTCTCACAATCACTCACCTCATGGGTGCCTTCACACAACTCGCCTACTTACACCATAATTGCTGAAGTTTTCCTGAATTTGTGCTTCAGCAATCGCTTGGTGAAGGTTTTTCTCACACTCTACACACTATAGTCTCTTACACTCTACAACTCTCTCTAGACACCCAACACCAAAACTATTTAGATGCAGTTCATCAGCATTATGCAAATCCTTCTTTCCATCAAACACAGATCCACAAATCCCACATCATTCCTTCTGCACAACCTATCTATTTATTCATTTGCTATCAATACCTTCCTCATCAGTTTACCTCTATCATAGCATGGCAGGAGACTTATAATCTTCACCTTATTGCTCTTTAGTTTTGCTTCTTATAACAACTCCTTTACATCCTCCTTCATAGAATACTTCTCACCTCTCAAATCATTTGTGCCAACAAGACAATCACTTCCTTTGGCTTACCTTTTTTTCATCCAGATGGCATAACTAATATTGTGAATTTTTGCAGTAGGGAAACATGATTTTGTTACATTTCATTAAGTACTCCCTTGATCATTGAGTCTACGTACATAATTTTTACCTGAACTTGTTTTTCTTTTTTGTTCGCTTGGTCTTTATTATTACTTTGAACCACCCGCTTCTTTCTCTTCTTGGCCCTGCTAATCTCTTGCGACTTCTGCAATTTTTCATTTTCAAACATTGTTTTGTGAAGGATAAAATTCAAGTGCTATTTTTTATTTATCTCCATTTCATTCTCCTCTATTTCTACAGCCACACGTTCGACATTAATTTTGATATTTTTCATCTTACCATCAATATTGTTCACACTACTAACATTTGCTGCATTGTGGTCACTTAATAGGATCACTTTTAAACATTTAATAAACTCGCTTTCTCCAGTTTCAATTTCCTTCCACATATCCTTTTATTTTCTTGACAAATACATTTCACACACATACTACACTGCACTTCACAAAATCCCACAAATTTAAATCATCGAACACGTGGTTTTTGCTGCCATTGTTCTACCATGCATTGGGGCCAGACTGAGTATATTGTGTTTAAACAAAAAAATACAAGGTTTACTTTCAAACTAAATAACTCAGACAATCACACATCCGTTTAAAACAAAAATTGCAAGAAGTTAACCTAATATTATCAACTAAAATGTGAAAAAGCTACTTATCCTTCTGGATAAGTAGTTTGTAGTCGTTGTGCTAATAACCTGTCTGCATGCACATTACACCATCTTATGGCATTAATATCCTGTTTATAACAGGATGTTTCTATATAATCATTGAATCTTTACTAAATTTCAAGAATCACTAACGTAATAAGAATGTCATATGTTGTAAACGTCCAAAAAATAAATGCCAAAATGATAATTAGCTTAAATTTAACTATTCACATCATGGTTCCCAACTATGTATACATTAACTTTAATGAACTGCTATGGGTATTATAATAATATCTCCTTCGTTTTTATTTTTATACTATGTGTATGTGCCTTGATATTATTATTTATTTTATTTCTTATTATCAAACCTTCGAACTGCACCTTTATATTCTTCTTCTTATCAGTCGTATTTACTGAGTTTGTAGCCATTGCTTGAGCTAGTTCAATCTCTCTTAATCTTCTCTGGCTATAATTGAATTCCTTCCTCCTCTCATGGTCGTAAGTATACTATTTTTCATGTGTATGTAGTCAAGATTCAGGAAGTGCTTCAGGCTGGAACCAATTCCATTGTCTTTCTTGCTGACTCTCTTGCACTGATCTTTAAAAATTTATTTTGTTTTTTGCGATCATTAAGCGATCTTTAATGGCACAGTGCCATTAAAGATCGCTTAGAAGAATTGTATGTCTTTCCCATACATGCAAGAGAAAAATCCAACTCAACACAGAAGTACCTCTAAAGTTTAATTCTAATTCAAGCATCGTTTAACTTAACATCAGTCAGTCGTGGCTATTCTATCTTCAGGACACGCAAGTTCTATTTTTATGAGACAGTGCATTGGTAAGGCAGAATCAGGCAAGCTATTAACAAACAAAACAGTTTATTCATTCTAAGTCAAGGCAATTACAAAGATTAAATCTACACAAATCTAAATGTCTGTCTCTGATTAACTCAGCTAAATAACATTGGAGACAAAGAAAAGCACTTGTCTGGTTCTCCACTTAATTAGATTAGCATTTCTTGCTTAAGCTTAATGACAAGGACAATATATATATACAGGGTGTTCGGGATAAATTTGACATATTTATAATTAATTATATTTTTCCGTAAGTTACATGTATTAACACACACTTCTCTTCATTTAAAAGTTTGGACCCTTCTTCATTCATATACAAGATGTCACAAAGGATGGATAACTGGAACCCACCTGAATCATGGAAGAGAATAACTTGTATCATGATGATTCGTGCCCGCCATCAAAATAAGGATATTACGACTGCTGCCCAATGCTCCCTGAATACAGTAAAAACAATCAGGCATGAACTAGAGACTTGCAATGGTGACTACGAGGATGTAGCAAGAAGAAAGATCCCTAGCAGACGATCTGATTGCGTTCGTACAGCAGAATTCCTCGCAAATCTGCAGGAACAGGTGTTGAAGAACCCTGGCATTGGAATTCGGGCTTTGTTCGTGGAGTTGCTAACTGTAGTCAAGCCCTGGATAACAAGGGTAGCCAATGGTAGGCCGTATGTATGGCAGCAGGATTCGGCCCCTTGCCACACCTGTGGGAAAAGTCAAAAATGGTTGTCTGAAAATTTCTACGACTTCACCAGTCCAAATGTTTGGCCTCCAAACTCCCCAGACCTTAACCCCATGGATTATTTTGTATGGGGCGCAGTTGAAAAAGACACCAATCGCACTTCCAGTAATACAAAAGCCCAGTTAATGGATAAAATTAAAACAGTTTTTGCGGCCCTTCCCAGGGAGACTGTAGCATCAGCTTGTTCGAGGTTCCGAAGCAGAATTGAAGCTGTGATCGATGCTAATGGTGGTTATTTTGAGTAAATCTTGTTGATAGTATTGTAATTAACTCTGCCTGTAATGTTTTTTTGTCAATTCATTAAATTTAATAGATACAAAGAAGATTTTCTTTTTCCTTACGAAACTGTCAAATTTATCCCAAACACCCTGTATATATATATATTCATAACAATCAAAGACATGTGGATAGACCTTTTACACATTCTAACATGATTTAACTCTAAAATTGCAGGATGACAAGTTGAGGATTAATAGTTTGAAAAAATCCTACGTTACACTATTTGTTCGGTCAATATTTGTAATTTCACAATTCATATCAAAAAAAGATTTCTCACAGTTAAAATTTTTAACTGCCTGATTTGTTACCAAAACTGTCTCACAAAATCCACAATTTCACAATTTAATCAGTGTGGATTAAAATCCTGCTGACTGCGGCATTGTAATTATATCTTTGTCTTCATATATTTAAATTATGTGTATGTACTTTGATGTTATTATTTATTTTATTACTTATTATCAAACCTTCGAACTGCGCCTTTATATTCTTTTTCTTATCAGTCATATTTGTCGAGTTTGTAGTCGTTGGTTGAGCTAGTTCAATCTCTCTTAATCCTCTCTGGCTATAATTTAATCCCCCCCCCCCAGGTCATAAGTATGCTATTTTTCACGTGTATGCAGTCAAGATTCAGGAAATGCCTCGGGCTGGAACCAGTTCCTTTGTCTTTCTTGCTGACTCTCTCTTGCACTGATCTTTAAAAATTTATTTTGTTTTTTGACTGCACCATTAAAGATCGCGTAGAGGAATTGTATGTCATTCCCATACATGCAAGAGAAAAGTCCAGCTCCACATGGAAGTACTTCTAAAATTTAATTCTAATTCAAGCAACGTTTAACTTAATATCAGTCTGTCGTGGCTATTTTATCTTCAGGACACACAGGTTCTATTTTTATGAAACAGTGCATTGGTAAGACAGAATCAGGCAAGCTATTAACAAACAAAACAGTTTATTCATTCTAAGTCAAGGCAATTACAAAAATTAAATCTGCATACATCTAAATGTCTGTCTCTGATTAAATCAGAGCTAAATAACATTGGAGACAAAGAAAAGCACATATCTAGTTCTCCACTCGATCAGATTAGCATTTCTTGCTTAAGCTTAATGACAAGGACTATATATATATATATATATATATATATATATATTCATAACAATCAGACACATGGATAGACCTTTTACACATCCTAACATGATTGAACTCGGGCAACAGAACAAATTAGGCATAACTAAACTTTACAATCAATTTCCCTTTTTATCACATAACATTAGTAAATTTCTCTGAGCTCTGTAAACAATTTCACAATTAATTAGAAATGCGGCTTTCCAACTTCACAAATGTTCTTTACACTAACTAACTATGGGATCAGCATTCTTAGCCTTAAATTTCACAATCTAGGAAAGTTCCACAAAATTCTTACTTGTAACCTTGTCATCTAGTTCAGTACACTCTATCCTAGAGATCAATGAACACGTTCCTCTTCCTTCAGGTGGAAACCACACTCGGGCACTAGATCACGGCAACGATGATACAGCATACCTTGAGATCATCAAGAAACTTCGCGATAGGACTTCTAGAATAGACCATCACTGCTTTTACAAACCTCCTATCATCACCAGACTTCTGCTGACAGGACGTGACTCACCCGTCCTTGGAACGGCTGCACACAGGGACCTCTTCTAAGCGAGAGCCAGGCACACAGCCTTTGGTCCCCTCGCTTTTTTCCTTTTATTCTACTCTCCCGATCTTGGGACAGCCTCAGATTAAACCTCCCGGATTTTCTTGGAGGGGTTTTCTCAGCCACCCCGCTGCCGCTGAGTTCTGGCAGGAAAACCTGTACTTCGTTGACCTTTGTGATTTTTACTAACCTCAGGTCTACATGTCTAATCCTGTCTGAGCTATTTCTTTGTTTGTACAATTTCAGTAGTTCTTACATATTTTAACAATTTACTCTAATATTTTACCAGCTTTAATACTGCAAAAAAATTGAGTCGAACATTAATTCAATCACAAATACTTTGCATAATTAGTTATTTCCAAGTAAATCGGTATAGAAAAATTTTGTTCTAATTTTCTTCATACCAGATTTTACAGGATATATATATATATTATATATATATATATATACATCTATATACACACAAGTATTTGAGTGGGGTCAGTACTTAGTGGTACTGCATACTGACTACTTCTTTGTTAACAGTGATGTGTTACACATTGAGGCAATGCATTTTGAAATTTATAATATGCAGGAAGTTTTTTGAACATTTACCTTGTATTCAAATAAGATTATTTCTTCTTCTCTTCAAGGATCAGGCATTTGCCTGTTCCAGCTTCACTGGTCTTTCCATCTTGTTCTGGTCTTCCCCTTTCTCTCTCTCTCTCTCTCTCTCTTTCCCTCCCCCCTTTGGTCTATATCTATGGTAACCAATATCTTTCCATCCTAAATAGATGTTCTTTCTATTTCTCTCTGTATTCCTAGATCTTTTCATTTATGTTATAAATATCTAGTTCTTTTATGATATCTTCATTTCTTATAAGATTATTTAATTAATTAAAGTTGCAGTTTTCAATACATGTGTCAAGATGTTTGTTATATAAAGCTTCATAACCATTTTCAGAATATTAAATTAATTTCTTGTAGCAAGGCTTATACGTTGGTCATGCATAACTGGTAATTAGCATAAGGAATTAACAACGCATATAATGGATATTAATTAATGCACACTTTAATGAATACCTTCAATATTTCGGCAACGTCACATTGCCATCTTCAGGAATATACAAATATGGTATGTGCACGCAGGCACTAACAAAAGTAAATGAGGAAGAAGGCAAGAAACTAGTATTATTCCTAAAGTCCTAATGGTGTCCCCTACTGGACTAATTGGGTTGTCTTGGCCATTGGTCTCAAGTTCTCATAATGTAGGCTTCCCAAATTTGGGGTAGTAGGACCATACCACCTACCTCCATATTGAATATAATCCTACCAGCTCGCAGATTAGAACTCTCTCCACAGACTCCTTAAGAAGGTCACTTCTTGGCCTGTGGAAGTTGCTAACAAACTGAAATCTTATAACTCTAGATCCCCCCCCCCCCTATTATATGGACTTCATCCCATAGTGGATGGCATTGATTTTCCCACATACAAATTAGCCAGACATTTAGCCAAAGCGCTCGCACACTATACTGGCAACACACCTTCACACATAAAAAACTCAGCCCACTTCAAAGCCAGTATAGAAAACCTCTCACTCCAACACACTGACATAATGGTCAGTTTGACGTCTCCTCCCTGTTCACTAATATCCCACTCAAGGAAACCCTAGACCTCATCCAAGCAAAGTTTCCTATCGATATCTCAGTCCTATTTCAGTTCACAATGAACTCAGGCTATTTTGTTTGTCAAGGAAAATTCTACAAACAGATAGAGAGGACATCCATGGGTTCACCACTTTCCCTGCCCTTGGCCAACTTCTTTATGGAGACCTTTGAAGAAGCCACAAACACCCACTATTTGGCTTCGATATATGGATGATGTGTTCGCTATTTGGCCACATGGCTCAGATACACTCCACTCCTTCCTAACACACTTAAACAACCAACACCCCAGAGTCCAGTTCACCTTAGAAAAGGAGGAAAACAACACCGTCCCCTTCCTAGACACTCTAATCACTCACCAGCCTAATGGATCTTTGGTTTTCTCTGTTTAATTAGAAAACCCACCCATACTGGCAGATACATTCACCAGCAATTTCCCACCCACCCCCCTCACAAGAATATCGGGTTATAAAAACACTATTCAACAGAGCAAAATTAATCTGCTCAGATCACGATGCCTTAACTGCTGAACTAAACCACATCCTCAACACTTTCTTAGCCAATGGCTACAACCCCCAAAAAATCAAAAAAATACTAAAACCAGTAAACCACAACCCCCCCCCCCCCTCCACAATAAAGATTACACTAAATCTATCACCATCCCCTACATCCAGGGCACCTCTGAGAAAATAACCAATATCCCCAAAAAATATGACCTGACTTTGTGTTATAGATCATAAAAAAGTTGGCATCCCTTATCTGCTTTACCAAAGACCAACCACTCCCCCTAGACCTAACTGGTGTATACCAGGTCCCTTGCAGCTGTAAACTGTCCTACTTTGGCCAAACAGGCAGGACAGCAAATATCAGGATTTCAGAACACAAAGACTACATCCGGTTTCACCAGTACAGCCTCTCTGTGTTGGCAGACCATGCCTTAGGTGCCCGCCATAGAATTTGTTGGAAGAAAACTAAAATAATACACCGCAGCAAGTTCAAGTACGAAAGATTATTCATGGAATCATCAGCAGCTCTAAAAAACGTTCCAAACCTCAACGAATTTGGGTGCATGTAACTACCCTAAATTTGGGAAGCCTACATTATGAGAACTTCAGCCCAATGGCCAAGACAACCCAATTAGTCCCTCTAGGGGGTACCATTAGGACTTTAGGAACAATATTAGTTTCTTGCTTCTTCCTCATTTGCTTTTGTTAGTGCCTGCGTGCACATACCATATTTGTATGTTCCTGAAGATGGCAACGTGACGTTGCCGAAATATTGAAGGTATTCATTAAAGTTTGCTTTAATTAATATCCATTATATGCGCTGTTAATTCCTTAAGCTAATTACCAGTTATAAATTAATTTCATGTTTGTATATTAACATATTCATGCCAAGCTGTGTCTCTTACAAGTTGTGTGTCAGGTTAGAACTTGCTTAACCCCATATTGTGTCCTTACATACTGGTTGGGCACATTTCTACAAATCGTTAAATGCATATAGCATGCCAGTTTCATTTTTTCAATGCATTTTTATTTTTAAAATGAGTATGTTTGGAACATGTTAATGATATCAAAAATATCATATATAACATAAAATCGTGAAGGACTTTCACAGGTATTTCACATGCAGACGACTTCCCCTATTGAGTGTTTAAGGTAAGATTTTTGCATGTATACTTGAGAAGAGGTTAAAAAATATTGTCAAACAGAAACTTGGATAACAAGCTACATTCAGCCGAATGGATGTTGTCAGGATCAGATTTTCTCTTTTAAACTGATAGTTGAGAAATCATGGAAATATAACAAGGGGTCTTTGTTTTTATTTTTTTCAAATTTCAAAAAGGCATATGGCAAAGGTGGCAAATTACACACAGTCTATATTTAAGTTCTAAGTGAGCTGTTAAAATTGAAGGAAGTATAAAAAGATTGTTTCTGTTCATGGTTTCTAGTCATCATCTGTATGGATGATGACTAGAAACATGATTAACATGAAGGAAAGTGGCATTACATCGGGTGTTAATCTCAGTGGCATTAATCTCAGCTCTTTACTTTATGCAGATTTAAATACTGTTAAATAAATCCAGTACAAGTCTGCAGCAAGGCTCTCTTTCTAAGCTGTGTTCATGTTCACATGCACTGGTCAAAAAGGGAGTGCACACATGATGAACTTTTTGTAGCTACATGGGTTTATACAAATTAATGTAGTATTTGCAGTTCTATAGTTTATAGCTAGATGAAAAATGAGCAACATTAATATGAGAAATATTACATGTGGTATGTTTAATCTCAAATTGTCACTGTTGCAATTAAAATGGAAAACAACTGCAAATTCATTTATTTGAGTGGCTGAATAAATGTGTTAAAATGCTGATGTCAAAGAAAAGAATGCACAGGCTACTGCACACATTGAATTCAAGACTGGGAACTTATGTACGAAATGTTTTTCATTCCTGCATATGTCAGCAAAAATTAAAGAGAATATTGATCTGTAGTATTCTCTAAGTAAATTAAATAACTGCTATAACAAATATAGCTTGAAAATCAGCAATAAAAAGATTAAAAATTATGAAATTAGGCAAATGCATAGAAAACTTCAGCCTCATTCTGAATGGAGAACCTATAGAACAAGTAATAAATACATTTCAGCTATTTAGGCACATTTATATTATCTCTGAACCTATGGATCATATTGTGCCTTTTATAATCTTTGATATAAAGAGCATGACTTTTAATTTTTATGGAGCATTCTTGGATCAGAACGTTTTTTGACTATAGCTCTTTTTAAATTTAAAAAAATTAATGAAATTATCATATATAATTGTTATTGCCTACTTTTGCCATATTTTTGGCAGTTATGATCTTTGAAACTTGAAGTGAAGATTGTAGATGGTGATGAGTGAATATATATTAATGTTAAGTAGAATGGCAAGATCGAGCTCCGTTGAATCTTAAAATTTAACTTCAGAGATATAAATAAGAATCTAAATGTAAATGATAGGATACTATTAAAAGATGGAATGTGGATGAGAATAAATTTGGAAATAATGTGATATCAATAATAATGTACTATATACTGGTAAAGATTAAAAATCTAGAACTTGAAAGATGTAAAGACATAGTGTAATGTAAATGAAATTGATTTACAGGGTAAAATAAGGCTGTTTCAGGAAAGCTCTTTATACATCATATATCTTTACCAACAGTATACTGATGGTGGCTTTTCTGTCATTTTCATTCTCATACTATGCTAGCAATATATACTGGGTATGCAAACAGGAAGCATGAGACAAATTCCCCTGTCCTGCCTCGAAGTTAAGTAGTACAGGATGTTCTTGCCTTTTGTGAATGTGTTAAATAAATCATTTATTTTACTAGGCTTATCTTACTTTTGCAGATGTTTTCTTTATCTAAGAAGTAATGCAACAGTTTTCTTGTACTGTAAAGTTAAAAATTAACAGAAGTAATAGTTTATTTTCACCTTCCATAGTTAAGAAATTAAAATTTGTAATTTATAATTCTTGGATCAGAAAAGAAGATGGACATGAAATTTTCTAAGAAATAGGCAAAGAATGAAGTTACCTATTTTGGTGAAAGTAGACAGCAGCAACTACTGTCATTAAGAATTGAAATTTTGCATTATAAGGAAACAGCTGCAATAAAATTGCTTGCACAAGATGAGGAAGAGTCCCTAGAAAATCTGTGTTTAAAAGGTTTATCTTGTGAAAAATTAGTTACAGCAAAAATTCTTCATACCACATATAAGTTAGTCTTTTCATTATTTTGAATTAGAGAATTGATCTGCAAGAATTAAATGGAATTGGAAGGATTCGTATTGTTTATTCATCTGACTCTTGCATTAATATCTTAATCCACATTAGTGATGAAATGAGAAAAAAAATTATTATAAAGTAATTATGTTGATTAAAGTTACATCAATGAGTGGTGAGTCAACCACATGGAGTAACAAATCCACTTTAATTGTGTGCATTTGAACTGTACATTGGACAGTAGAATGAACTCAGCCACAAATGTATATTTGGACTCGAACTGGAAAGTGTTGCTACAAAAGAGATATTTGATTCTCTGCTTTTTTTTTATATATTTTTTATTATTGTTTTATTTATTTATTTTTTTTTTCATATAGTATGATGGTAAGCACTTAAAATCTCATTTAGTTTGTATCATATGTGATGGTGCTACTGTTATGATGGATTGGAAAATGAATGAAAAATTCTCTTCATTATGTTGCTTTGCACTGATCATTGGTTAGAACTAGCAATTGGTGATAATGTGAAATCCATTGGTGGTATCAGTAGATTTAAGTCATTAACAAACTTTGCCATACATAACCAAACAAATGTCAATGAAAAGATATTGAAAGTTTGAACATGCACAAAGAATGATTGAAATTGTGACCAAAAAGAATGATGCACATATGTATGATTGCAGGGGAAAAAAAAACTGCAACTAAACTTTATATAACACTTATTTTTAATTAGTGGAGTTCTTCAGGAGTTATCAGACTTGAGCTTGGACATGCAAAAATATGACACAGATTTGTGCACAGGGTGAATAAAAAAAATAGTTGCCTTACAGCTTTTTTAGGAAAGACAAACAGGTTTTTTTTTTTTTTTTTTTTTTTTTTTTAATGCATCTACAGAGGGATGTTCATTATGAATTTTGAATATTTAATTCTCCAGGGAAGATAATATTGTTGGATATGTAGATATGACTGTTGAAAATCAACCCTCAGAGATAAAATCAGAGTGTATATTGGAATTAAGAGAGCAGTAAAGGCATCAAATGAAAGTAGTAAAATGTGTCAAAGAAATTTTGATCTGTAGCTGTTGCAGATCATAATGAAGGGATTCTAAATTTAATTATCTGTGTCATACAATGTCGTATCTGGCTAATGCATGAATCCTGCTGTTTGTGTAGAAGTGGGTTTCATTTTGGATTCAGCTTTCTTCATTGCAAGAAAAAGAAGCTATTTTAAAGTTGGGTAATTATTATTGTCTAGATCAGTGATGACCAACCTTTGTTCTTAAGTGGGACACAGTTGAAAACCTAATATTCCATGTGGGCTGCAACGAACACAATATTAAATACTTTAACATGTTAATCAAAAAATTTTCATTTATGTGGTGGAATTTGTTATTTTCGACATAGATTTACAAAGAAAAGTTTTTTTTTTTTAATTTCATTTACGTTTTGTTAGTAATACTTTCAATATATACACAGGTATACTTGCATGATTTTTTTAATCAGAAGAAATTAAATAACAGCTGATATTTAATTAATGAGATATTTGGCTCTGTTTCTCATCAAAAACGTTTTCAGTACTGGGAGGTATGTTTGAAATTACAACTGTAATACAATTTTTTAGTAAATCGTCATCAAGGTGATTTTGACGATCATTTTTTACAATTTTCATTTTCGAAAAGAGCTACTCACACATATAAGTACTACCAAATAAACTCATTATTTGCCTAGAATGGGTAGCCAGCAATAGAAATTTATCAGTTGGAAAGTAACTCATAAAAGTCAGTATGACTAACATTTTGAAACTTATTTCTTAGTTCAGTGTTGCTTTGCAAATCAATTACTTCCATTTGAAATTCTTCAGGAACCCTTTCAACGTCTATATTAGAGGTGATGTGAAAATATAAAAATTAGTTTCATTTTCGCATAAGTTTTTGAGCTGAGAACTGAATTCTTCTTGTATTCTCTGTATTTCCTCTGCATATTTTTTGTTTCAGGTGGATTTTCTTTTCTCAAAATTGGAAAATGAGCCATATTATTACATTCCAGTTGCTGATTCCAAATTTTTAGTTTATTTTCAAAGGCTTTTATTTTATCAAACCTTTCATTAATAAGTTTGTTCTGTCCTTTAAGATTTACATTTAATTCCTTCAAATGTTGAGCAATGTCAACACAAAATGTAAAGTCTCACGTCTAGTCCTTGTCATTAAATTTTGGAAACGGGTTGTCTTTCATTTCCAAGAATAACTGAATTTCGCTCTTCAAATCATACACATGCTTAAGCATTTTGCCACAACTTAACCATCGAGCCTAGGTGTTAAAATGGATATCATATTCACTTTCCATATCTCTCAAAAATTCCTTAAATTTGCGATGCTTCAGTCCTCGAAATCTAATATAATTTACAATTTTAATTATCAGTGGAACAACATTGGACATTATCAAAACTTCTGCACTCAAATATTCTTGGTGCAAAATGCAGTGAGAAATAATTATTTCCCTCCCTGTTAATCTCTTTATGTCTCTGGATAATAATCCCGACAGACCAACATTCTTACTGGATATGGCTCAAGTTCCAACTATTGTTACACCGACATTCTTTTCTATCGGCATATTTAATTGATTAAGAACAGTTTTCAATTCCATGTATATATCTTTTTCGGTAGTAGTTCCTTTCGATGGAACTAAAGATGAAAATTCTTCGGTGATGTTAAAACTAAAATCTGTTCCTCTCAAAAAATGCAGCAAGTTGTGGCATATCACAACTTTCATCCAAAGCCAAAGAAATCCATTCTAACTTAGAAATATGTCCCTGCAAAATTTCCTCAATGCTTTGCAATTGTAAATCATGACAAGCTAATTTTTGAAATTATAACATTTTTTTATCAGGGAAAGTGACATCACTAGTAAGCTCTATTATTCATTATTTCTAGTTTTTAATGCCTCTTCATGTTATATTCCTTGAGAACAGATATCTTTTCACAACATATGACGCAAACAGCATTGTCTTTCATAGAAGTAAAAAAATAGTCATATGTCCATCTTTCGTTAAACTGATGATTTTCGTCCTCAACTTTGCGTTTTCTCTAGATTGATTAAACACAGGATTCTGTTTGTAAAAAAAAAAAAAAAAAAATTGCAAAGACGCAATTTTTTTTGGAAAAAAATTATATTTCCATTACATCAATAAGTATCAATAAATTTATTCAAGAATAATGCAACTGCTCTCATATATTGTTAAAGTATGACTGCTCGCGCACAACTGAAAATGCAAATGTGAATGGCAAATCGTGGGAAGTGTCGTTGCGAGCAAATATTTTTCACGTGACTTCTTAATGTGTGCTTGATATTGATAACACATTGTGCCTTTTGCTAATATTTTTACACTTCAGCTAAATGAAGTACAACGTTTCGGCAAGCCGTGGTTTGCTTGTCACTGGTCTAGATGACCCATTATAGTAATACTTGACTGTATCTACCATTGTTGGTAACTATTTATTATTTATTAAACACAATTTTTTATCATACTTCTATTACCAAGATAAGTTTTTAACTTGGTTGTACATAAACCTGCTGCAGAAAAGGCTCTGTGTGATTTGAATGAATTTGGTGGAATGGTTTTCATGTTATGAAATAAATTCATGATGTTTGAAGTCCTTTACCTTGTTGTTTCAAATAATATAAATTCTTGCTTAAACACTGAGTTTAACCAACCATAACACAATAATGGGGAAAACCACACTATTTACATTTTTCAATTTCTGCATTGGAATTCTTAATAAAATACTGCATTGTCAAAAATGATTCTAGGCCAGACTTTATGGTGATTAAAATTATAAAAAAATAAAAATAAATCACTCAAACAAAATTCATTAAATATGAATGGGAACTGAATGTGTTGGCAGCATTGCCTGGATATCAAAGCTATGAAGAATCGATGAAAAATAATTTTTACTCTCGTGTGCAATTAGAATAAAATATATTCTTCATTCAAAAATATTATATTCAGGAAATTATTATAATTTCATATTTTCTAATAATTTATTAAGTAATGTTAGCATGCCTTTTTATTTTGAATATAGAAAAAAAAATCCTGGTGTTTTGTAGTTTAATTGATTTAATCCCCGAGATTTCAAATTCACTAGAACAGGTGGGACTTTGATTCCTTGGAAAGGAACTCTGTATTGAAGGAACTGACTTGGAATGCTAAGGTGGGTGGGCCAGTTGATGTTCTTTGAGAAACAATGTCAGGTTTCGACATGCAAGTTTTTTTTATGTGGCTCCCACCTATCATTATAGAAGAAGAATTTAAAACTTTAAGAAAAATAATTCATAAAGCAGCCTCTGAAGTATTTGGAAAGATAAATGAAGTATTAAAAAGAAAAATATTGAAACTTTGGAACACAGATATAGAAAATGCAATAAAAGAAAAACATAAAATGGCATACAAATCATTACTTCAAAAACATACAAAGAAAACAGAAGAAATATACAAAAACTAAAGAAATATAGCTAAAACCCATAGTGCAAAAAACTCACCAAAATTCTTGGGACAGATTTATTAATAACATAGAAGACAAGGCATCCTACAAAATATTAAGGAAATTAAACAATGAAAAAAGAGATAAAGCACAAATCAATATAACACAAAAGAAACAATAGATAGAAAATTATAAGAATTTATCATGTGACCCAAATTTATTAACAGAAAATAATAATGAAGAAATCAGTACTAAAAGAAGCCAATATAGGTATCAAAAAATAGAAAATCAGCTTGATTAGATGGCATAAATACAGAGCTTTGGAAATATGGTGAATAATATTATACATCACAGATTCTTTAAATTAATAAATAACTGTTGGAGGAAATGTGGGGTTCTATCAGATTGGTCAAAAGCTAACGTTATATCTATATGCTTGCACTGGTTGGATATATATGGATAGCTACTAGTGCTTTTTGCACATCATCCATTAAAAATTTTTATTGAGGGGAATGATGTGCAAAAAAGCACTAGTAGCTATCCAACCAGTGCAGGCATATAGAAATAACTTTAGATTTTGACCAAACTATGCTCTAAAAATAGTCTCTTCTAGAGTATCCTACATGGTCTAGTATCTTTTCTCTGGTTAGACAGGCTCAATATCACATGTATCAGACTGCTATATATTCCCTTGAAATGCATGTTAAAGAGATTTTGCAAGCTATTACATGAATCTCAACAACACAGCAAACATAAAATTCCTCCATGGTAGGTTTACAATGCAGCATACAACCTCACACTGTACCAACTAAGGAAGTTTCCAGCTCAATCTTCCACGTATGTTCAGTTTGCACAGAGGAAAACATTGATTTATGCAGACTCACTAAGTTGTTTACTGGCGATCTTATATCCTGTGTACAGTCTACATTCAGTACTTTGCAAAATCCTGCAACTGTTGTACAAATTAAAGGTCCTTGATTTTTGATATTCAGCAGTGCCGGATTTTCAAGCCACATTAGCAAACGATGACTTCAGATCAGCTCATACATTTTCCAGTTACTGTTTGTTAGTCCTGTATACAGACTACGACATTCTATAAGATCAGTGGTAATAACTCAGTGGCAGTCCTTATGGCAGGAATCACTGACAGATAAATTGCATTAAGGCTCTAATTTACCATTGACAGTCACGTGCAATGCAAAAACAGAAGAGAGGAAATAGTTCTTACTAGGCTCCACATAAGTCACAGTCATCATACTCATTCTTATTTACTGAAGGCTGATGATCCACCTATGTGCAACCAATGCAATATTCATTTCACTATTTGTCAATTCCATTGTGTTATTAGCATTTCACTCAAAAAGGAATGAATCATTTACTAATTTGTCTGAGCTATATACATTCAGGCAGATGTTGTAAGACTAGAACAAATTGCATGAAGTTTGTTGCTTCTTAAAAAGAAGTAATTTATGCAAACACATTTGGTTATAAATTCTGTTCATATGTAGATACTCCTTAGTTGAACTTTAGTTTTTGAAATTTGCTTTCATAATCTCCTTATTACTGTTTATTATTACCATGAGTACTGCTACAGCTTTTGGTTTGGAATTGTATGTCATTTGCTGTTCTTGTGTCAATAAACCCCTAATCAACCAACCAACTCTTTCCTCTGTTTCTAAGCTTTTTCATTACCTTACCTTATTCTTTCAGCATTGAATAACTACTAAAGGGATGCACATAGACTGGCATTAAGTCAGAAGCCCTAATCGGATTTCTGCATTCCTTAAAAATTATGTGGAGATTTCCTTCCCGCTATCTAGGTTTGACCGAAGCGACCTATATATATATATATCTATGAGATAAAGAAGGTCCATATCAGCTAATTTCAATGTTCATATTGAATTTATGGAGACAAAAACACATCTGTTGGAGTAATTATTTTACTTATAATTATGAAAATAACACGCGATGTTGCAACCTCTGTATTGCATTCATCATCAGGAAAACATACATATGCACTGGACATAAGCTACATGACACTACACAAAAGTAAAATAAATCTAAATGCTTTATTAATCGTTCACCCTAGCCTAATATAATTTTGTTATATTTCACCAGAGGTGAAAATAATATTTCACCAGAGGTGAAATATAATTTTTATTTCACCTCTGGTGAAATAAAAATAATAAATAAAATATATATTATTATTATTATTACATGACACCTCCAGAGCGTCCAATGACTCATCAAGGGAGAGCACCTACTCTACAACTGTATCCACTCTCAATCCACGAACTACAACTACACCAACACCATCTACCGCCCACCACCACTAGTATTTTCAAAGACTCGCAAACATTCATGCCCATGGTGGGATTCAAACCCACAGCCTTTTGGTTGGAGAGCAAATATGCTAACCACTTGGCCAACCAGGCCAGCTATATACAAAAATATAAATTAATAAAGTTTTTAGTGTAGGTGCCGTCTGTTTTCTTGATGGTTGATAATATAGGTGTTGACTTTTTCTTGCTTGCTGCTTATTTATATATGCAATTCCAAGGATTCGATAGAGTTGAAAACAGTACAGAATTTTTTCCATGATTCTGTTTTCGCATTTGTAATTTTGGACTGATAGCTGTATTTGGCTTTATAGTAGTTCTGTCCTCTGCTCTCTCTATTAAATCTTGGTTATTATATGTTCTTTGGTAAGTCATCTGAGTATGTTAACACGTTTTCTTAGGACTGTTAATTTGGCATTCCACCAAGGTACTGATTTTCTTCCTTTGATGTTTAGCTTCTTGGTTGTTCTGAGTGTTTGGTCGCTGGATTTTTTCAGGCCTGATGAAAGCACATAAGCAAGGAAGTCTTATAACGGCTTGTTCTGATTCCCAGGTGGCTAGGTTCTTGTCTAAGCTGAGCTGTTGTTTGCTGATCCCATTAACGTGATGTTCTGAGATTAGGCCTGAAAATTCGCTTTTTAATGTTTTAGCAAATATCTCTCGATTGGTTTTATTGGTGAAGTACTTGATGTTAATGCAATGATTTGTGTTGTTTATTCCGTTTATATTTTTGTTACTGATATTAAAACTTAATATGCAATGATCAGAACAGCTTTCCTTTTCTTCGCATTTCCATTCAGAAACCCGGGGTAAAATAGCATTGTTTACCAGTGTCAGATCAATGAAGCTGCTTCCTCTGGTATTTTCAAACGATGGAGTGTTACTGTCATTGTTTAGTATGTGTAGGGAGTTTGATGCTATGAACTCTTCCAAATTTTTACCTCTATTGTTTGTGCTCTCGTTAAACCATAAAACCGAACGGGCATGCTATCTATTCCCATAATTAAGCTGTGGTTGATGGTGAAATACACGATGTTGCCCATTTTTCTAAATTGTATTTTATGTCAGTGTGATAATTTAGATACATACTTGCAGCAAAAGTTTTAATTCCTCTGTACATAATTTCAATAAGTACTGAGTCCTCGTTGCTGTGCTGAGAAATTAATATTCCCTTGACTTCAGGGTTGACCACGAGTATTGCAGCTCTCTTTCTTTCAGATCCTTTGGAAAATATTTTATAATTACTTGGAAAGCCGCATATTTTGTTGTTGATGTTGTAGGGTTCTTGTATTAATATCAGTCCTATATTTTTTCTATTTATGATTTCTGTTAAGTTATTGACAGCCTTGAGAGCATTGTAGATTTATTTGACGACATGCTAGGGAAGTAGTGTTGTTTCTACAAGCTTTATTATTGCTTTCCATAATCTATGTTTTGAATTTTGAGCTGTCTGTAGTAGTTGTATGGTAGTCGGGCAGTCTTTGCTTAGTGCCATGTGTTTGCATTCATTTTGAGTTTTGGCATGCTTGTTGTGATTTTGGCAATTTATGCAATTCATCTCGGACTTATTTCATGGGCACTCGCTTAACTTATGTTCTTTATAGCAGAATGGACAGGTGGTTTCCCCACTGCAGTCTCATGTATTATGGTGAAATTTATTGCAGTTAAAGCATCTCAGAATGCTTATGTAGT
This sequence comes from Typopeltis vanoorti, assembly GCF_054136105.1. Classification (NCBI taxonomy): domain Eukaryota; kingdom Metazoa; phylum Arthropoda; class Arachnida; order Uropygi; family Thelyphonidae; genus Typopeltis; species Typopeltis vanoorti. Next base: position 46,743,383 of record NC_143564.1, on the reverse strand, counting down.
CTGCACAATGGCAAATTCTCCATAGCATTTTAACACCAGTTTTCAGCAGTTTTGTCCTCACCGTTTGATCAACTTCTATAATCAGGTTCCTTTTTTTAATTTTTTTTATTTGTCATGATAAATTTCTGTCATCTTTGTGTCGCCGATGAAGATTTCTTCGTTCTGCATGCAGATTGAGTCTATTGCATTGTTCGTATCAATTTCCCTGGGAATATCATATATTATCAGCCTTGGAAGATGTTTCTTACTGGGATTTGCTACTAATGTGTCTTTGCATTCCTTAGATATTTTGTTATGTAGCAAGTCTATATCGGTCATTTTTTTGAAGTCAATTAACACTCCTTCGTTATTAATACTTTTCATTTTTGTGATTCCGAGTTTTATTTTTCTTGGGTCTATGTTTGCTTTTATAAGAATTTTGGTTTCTTCACTGTTTAGTTCAGCTATCAGTTTTACTATTAATTTATAGCGAGGATTGTTTACGGATTCGTCTTTGTTTTTAGCGTTGTTTTTAACTACTTGCAAGTATACCTGAGTAGGCTGAGCTAAGTTAGCCTGTCCCTGGTTGTTTGTAGTAGTCTGTTGTTCTATCACTACTTTAGTTGCATTTTTCATTTTATTAATTACCTTTGTTAGTTCACTCACTGCAGTTAGTATGTCCTTTTTAAAATCATTTCTTAGATTGCCACTTACTTTGGCAACATTACGCAGCAGATCTAGGGCTTTTTTGAACTCTTATTCGTCCCGTGCTGCCATCTTAATGTTACTTAAAGTTGTGTGTTATAGCTTTCCTATTGAACTGCTAAGGTTTCTAAGATACAAAGTTTAAGATATAGTGTACTTACAGTTTTTCTGCTTGTTCCTAGAAGTGATGCTTCCATTGAATTAGGCTTCAGAGGGTTGTTTCTTGAGTCCTTTGTACCTCCTAGTGGCAGCAGTTGGGAGAGGGGGGGGGGGAGTGTTAGCCCTTGCTGTAGCAGCTAATCCTATTATGACTGGGACATTGTCTTTGAGATAGCTGAACAATAGATAGTCTGGCCATAGCAGTATTCAGTTCAAAAAGATGGAATAAAATTTCAGTCATACGTGCTTAGAACTATGAAACTATAGAGTAAATTACTCAATGTTAGATAGAGTACTGTACATGCTATCAGTCGATACTAGATACATCCAGTTTTTCTGTTCGATACTGCACAAAATCAAGGTAAAAGCAGGAGTGATTTCAGGCACGTCCGAGCTTGAGCGACTGTGTGTGTGTGTGTGTGTGTGTGTGTGTGTGTGTGTGTGTGTGTGTGTGTGTGTGTGTGTGTAGTGTGAACTATAAATACAATGGAAAGTGATTGCCAGTACATCTGGTTATGTACACAGTATTCATGCACTGTAAGATTTGCCATCTTTATATGTAGATTTTATGTAAAATATATATGTTGAGCTGAATAACTTATTTCTGAATTAGTATTAAATTTGAATAGTGATATTCTTATGTCATTTGAAACAAAAGATAGTATATAGTGAGTAGTTTATAAGTTCTCTGAAAGAAACACAAGGTAAATCTGATTAGAAACTGCTATTAAATAGCAAAGCTTTGAAATGAGTAAATGGGAATCCAAGGACTCACTGTGGGAACACTAATCATTATTCATGCAATGCCTCTCATACCTCTCCTTCAAGTGATTTACCAATAAATCACTCCTAATCCACTGTAGCAACTTATTCGGCTCATTCACTAACGTCTCACTTTGCTGTCTCTTGTTCTCTTCTGTCCTGTCAAGTATTAAAGAGGATGAGGAGAATGTTTTTTAATTTTGTGTTCATCAGGTGTTTATTAACATGTAATTCTTGATGTTAAGCTTCAGTGATTTAAAATTGTCAATAATAATATACATCTGAAAAGATAGGCGAAGTTCCTCATAAGTGTAATCTTTATTCATTTCATTTTTCTTTGCTTTGTATAGCACTTTAATGGCAGTTTTGGTCAGGCACCTGATCACTTGATATTTTGTTAGCTTGATTTGTGATAAAAGGACCTTCATTCAGCCTAGCCATGTTTAATTTGGCTGCCCATATAGTACATCCTGTGATCAATCTCTCTCTCTCACACACACACACACACACACACACACACACACACAAATTTCTATAATTCCAATTTCAAAGTAACGTAAGTTATATTAGTTAATAACAAAAAGCTTATATAAATTGCAAAGTATTTATTAAATTCTGTGTAGTCACTAATTATTCATAACTTATAAAATGAAAATCATGTATTTGTTTAACATTGAAATATTGCTGTCCATGATCATTCTATCTGAGCAATAAATATGTTCTAATTTTTTTTCTTGATTAAAATTATGGACAAGCCAACCAAAAAAAAAAAAAAAAACATGCATTTGAAAGACTTACACACTTCTCTCAAAGCTTGGCATGTTCCATTGTTCCTTTAACTACCATTAAAAATTATTATAGAGCAGTGAAAAGTTAGTGCAGTTCTTACACCATATGTTTTTTTTTTTTTTTGTGTATATTTCAGATAACTTTAGAAAATGCTTCTCTTCATATTGCCTTTAGCCCACCACGGATGGCCAGCACCCTCTGCAATAACTACTTCTTATTTATTGGTAGGCTGTCCAGTTCCAACAAAGGTCGCAAGTTTTTGGAAAAAACTGCAATTTTTCAGATGTAAGCTTGATTTCAATAATAAATGTAATTATTATTATTATTTGTGTTACTTAGATGTATGGTTAGTCTTCCTTCTTTCAAAAATATCAGAGCATGATATGTCTCCTTTCCCTTACTTTCCAGTATAAAGTATGTATAAAGTATCATTATGTACTGCTGAAATTCTTGATAAATTTTCTGTAAGTGAAAGTCAAAAACTTGCAATATTCAAATTTTTGACTTTGGATTTGTGGAATATACTTGGTTTATATAGGTTGAAACAATAAGTATATACTCTCAGAAATTATGTAGGGCCTGTGGACATTTATGAGTTGGAAGCTCCATAACATAAAAATTAGTCACGACTCTGACCAATAGAATACAACACAGATATGCCAAAGACAAAAACACCAAGCCAGCATGACATAGCCTCCACTCCCCCCCCCCCCCCCCCCATGAGCTCAGAAGGCGACTCACTGTTGAAACGACTCGCACCCCATTCTCCTACCCCTGATCTTATCCTATATCTTTCTCCTTCCTCAAAAATTTCTATGTTCACCTCCATCCCAAAGTATTCTCTGCCCACCTTTTAATAATTTAAAAAAAAAACAAAAAAAGATTTTTCAAAAAAGTTAAAAAAAATTCGCATACCTCCTGCCTCACCAATAATTCTCCCACATCTCTCAAACACCACTTTACCGACCGTCCTTCTGTTCAGTCATACTTCCTTCAACGATGAATGTATATCGCCATATGCCAGGATGCCACTGAAAAAGAAGACAGCCATCAACATCCCACAAAGGTATGTCTGGTTTTTCTTCTTATATATTTTTTCTTCCTATATATTCTTCATATATCTGTCCTTATAAAAAATCAGTAATTCCCTAAAATTTGAGTAAAAAGCCAATGACATTATAAAAAAAGCAGTACTCTTAAACAAAAATAACCTAAATAGGCATAAAAATAGCCATAGGAGTAACATGGGAATTTTCCAGAAATAATACCTACTATACTTATATACTTATATTTTATACTTGACAAGAAATTATATTCTTGTTTTAATCCTTTACTCAAGCATAAACAAAATGTGCATATAAGGAATCTTCATGACTAGTCTTGTATATAGCCGGCAAAGGTTGGCCGATTGGTAGAGCCTCTGCTACTAATGGCTCAGTTAAGTAAGTTTGAGCACGGTTAGTAATTGGAAGGGATCCAGTCGTTCGATGCTGTTTGCACACCCTCCCTCGATGAGTCTTTGGACTCCCTGGAGGTGTTAAATAATAATAATAATAATAATATATAGCGGCTGTTAACTTTGCATCTGTTGCCACATTATCCTATAATCCAAAAACATTATGGAAACAATTACTAACCAGACTAGTTTAAACTTTTATTGAAGTCTCATCAGTGGTAGTTGTACCCAAAAAAATACCAAGGCTAAACTAATGCAGAATTAAATACTTGCTATAAACAAGTAATAAAACAGCATATCATCACATTATTAAATACTCTGGATCAGAGATAGCAGAAAGTTTTTCTACTGGGTTACAAAGTATACTTTACTTGACAAGAAATTACATTCTTATTTTAATCATTTACCCAGGCATTAATTAATAGACCAAGTTTTGCAAAATGCATCATCATGACTGGTATCCTAGTATAACATATATTAAGACTTAAATACTGGCTTAAGCTCATTTATTAGGTTGAAAGAAAAGAAATCCAACATATCTATGCCTTGGATACTTACAGAAACAAATTGGGGTGTGTGTGTGGGGAGGGGAACTGTTTCACTGCTGCAGCAGATACAAATTTGATATTTTTTTATTTTATTTGTTGTTGTTATTATTTTATTTTTTATTTATATTGAATCAGCAGCAGATTAAGAAAAAAGTTGAATCTAAATAAAATGGTTGTGTTAAACTTCCCACAATTTGGGAAACATTAATTCTTAGGCTGACAGCCTGGGATAGTGCAAGCTCTTATAGAGGGTGCTCCTTTTAGGATATTAGGCTTCTAGTCTGACATCTACTTATTGTGTCCCAGAAAATGTCTCTGTGTTCAAGACAAAATATTGGAACTATTAAACCTATGTTTAATTATTTCTTTGTACTATTTTCTTTCCACTAAACCTAATTATGTATACTTGTATATAGAGGCTGTTTAGCTTCACATCAACTCTGACCTGTATTATGTCCTTTATTAGTTTTGCTTTAGTATCTTCCTGGGTGTAGCTCTTACTGATGAAATTTTATGAGGATGAAATTGAAAGTGGTATGGAGAGAACATTCCCATAATTTTTTTTTTATTATTTTTTATTTATTTTTTGATTAAGGAATACTGAGACAGTTGATGTGAAGGTGTCAGCCTCTACATATGTATAGGTGAAAATGCCTCATATACAGACTGTACTTGCTTACATGTTGATTAAAACAAAATAAATTTTTGTCAAGTATAATGTACTTTGTAACCCAGCAGAAATCCTATGTACACTGTACTTACCTGTGCTGATCATGTTACTTAAGCTTAATACTATGCAGGAACATATTCAGTTAATATGCAGCCAGTGTACTAACTTCTGTGCAAATGAGTGTTAATTCATAATGGCAGCATTAATATTTACAGCAAGTGAAAAAAGTAGTTTATAGAAATTTCCTTACACGGACTGCAAGAATTAAATTTACAGACACCATTTGTCTAGAATATTAAGCAAACAAGATATTAACAGCACCATTTACAGATATCCTAGTAATATTATTCATTTATTTACACTTTTTTTCCATATTATAAGTGCTATGCAAGTAAGGGTTTCACATGATGATTTATGTTTATGTAACACATAAACATAAATCAGCTATAATATAATGGTTTGTATATTTTTAATATTATTATTATTACTGCTACTACTACTACATGACACCTTCAGGGAGTCCAAAGACTCATCAAGGGAGGGCACATATTCTACAGCTCTGTCTCCACCACTCAATCCACCAATGCCATCTACTGCCCAAACTTACTATTTTCACAGACAAACATCCATGCCCACAGCAGGATTCGAACTTGCAGCCTTTTGGCTGGAGAGCGGATACACTAACCACTCGGCCAACCAGGCTGTCAATAACAAAGATTTGCTTCAGATCGTCATGTGAACATAATTAGAAAATTGATGCTGTATATTTCTTGAAGAAAAATATACACTGATTTAATTAATTATAGGTAAATTATATTTCATTCTGTATGATATTGTGAAATACTGATAGTATGAAACTGGCCGAGAATTAGTGGAATTATTTTAGTGATACATGTTATTGATATTAATGCTTGTTGTTGCTTACATTGTAACAAAATAATTCCAAAAGTGAAAGTAAATTCTTGTTTCACAGAACAGAAAAACAAAAGAAAATTTCTATTAAATTCAATGAAGTTATGAATTATTTACCTCTAGACAAAAGCAGATGTTGACAGTGATATTGGCAAGCATAGAAGTGAAGAACCCATATGGGACCAATGCATCCCATGTGATGTTACACGGTGTCTGTTAACTGGCCTTAGGAAATCATAGAAATTAACAGCTTGAAGCAGATAGAGTTGTGGGGAAGATGCGAAGGAAAATTTGATAATGGTGTGGAATCTGGAATGTTGGTTGTGGAGAAAAGTTGAAGGAATATAAATTGCAAACATGGAAGGGCTTAGATGTTATTGATTATTCATAATAGAGCTTCACAGGTTAAGTATTATCAAAAGAGAAAAAAAAATTATAAATCTGAAAGACTATTTTTAGAATTAGCATCAGCTATGAAGCACTCTACCAACCTCAACAAGTTTGCTTGCATTAATTTGTCAAGATCCCGGAGATTGTCATTTTGAGACCTAATAGCCTGACTTCTCCATATTAACTTTACGGTTATCTGTTTTTACTGTTTTTTGCTTGAACCTTTGTACTGCTTATGAGTATGCTGATTAATTTTTTCTTTATATTCTTCTACAATGTTATTTTTATTTTATTTTATTTATTTGTTTATTTATTAATTATTTACTTAAATATAAAGAGCCAAGAGGCTTCATTTCAGCGATATAAACATTATTTATATAAACATTATTAATACCAAGAATAGCGATCAGAACTTTACCTTTGCTGCGAGTTGCCCGAGATTGTACTACGTACTAGGACTACTTGCGTTAGCTCATGCTAGTAATCGCTGATACTTTATAGTTTACTATACTATATTCAGCATGAAACTCTCTGATTCCAATTTTTGAGTTTCTTATTCAGTTTTAAAACAATGTGGGATTTAATATCCCCTTAATTTAAATAATGTTTATATCGCAGAAATGAAGCCTATTGGCTCTTTATATTTAAGTAACTTAATCAGTGCACCTTTTTGACAACTCGTATAGCAGAGCATATAAGTTCTTTTCGCTATACCCTTTGGTATTAATTTGGTCTAGCTACTCACTGATGAAGCCTCAATAAAGGCTGAAACTGGGCTGGGTAGTGACCTCCCACCATAATGTAATAACAGCATACATTTCCTGGGAAATGTGTTTTTACATTATGGAAAATGCCAAGAATAGCGATCAGAACTTTACCACCTTTGCTGCGAGTTGCCTGAGATTGTACTACGTACTAGGACTACTTGCATTAGCTCACGCTAGTAATCGCCGATACTTTATAGTTTATTATACTATATTCGGCATGAAACTCTCTGATTCCAATCTTTGAGTTTCTTATTCGGTTTTGAAACAATGCAGGATTTAATATCCTCTTAATTTTTTTTTTTTTTTTTTTTTTTTTTTTTTTTTTTTTTTTTTTTTGCAGCTGTTGCTTTATATCCCTCCTCATCCACTTATTCCAACTTGCTTTATCTTCCTGACTTTGGATATCTAGTCTGATGCTGCTATTCTCAAGCAATCTCTGACCATTTGCCATGCACTACTGACATTCTTTCTGTAGTTTCTCAAGCCATGGCACTGCTCCAAGATGACTCCTAAGTATCTCATAAACACCAGCATGATAGTTGAATATAATCCCCTTCTTGACCGAGAAATCCACTTGTTTGGCAACTTCCCAGAACAAGACCACATAGTTACTACCTTGGTTATGGATATATCTTCTGATGCTATTATCAGATCCTACACTCTCTCTCAAACCCATTGTGCCCCCCCCCCTCCATAACTTGTTTCATGTAATTATCCCTTAGAAAAACTGTATATGTTCTGCTTCTGTGTTGCCATGCCCCTTTTCCTCCCTCTAATTGATCAGTTGTGAGCAGCATTTCACACCATAACACAGCTAATTGTTTAGCTGTGTTATGGGATGAAAATTCACCTGCACCCTCTACTAAGCAGATGGACATTGGATGGAGATGTGGCAGATGCCTGGGGGACATCTCTTACCATAGTGCGTAATCTGAACTATGAAATTCAGATGTGGCAGTGTGGTGGTCCTGGCCTTGGACCTCTGTTAGCGGTGCTACAACTTACCTCGTGGTGGGTGTATGTATGTATATATACAAACACACACACTACTTGAAAAGAAATCAATGGACACCATAATGTGAAGAACAAACAGCCACGGTGTCCACCTTAATACGATATAGGACTTCCTTTCACTATGATGACTACAGCAATCCATAATACAGGGCATACTTTCCAAAAGCATATGATAGAGATTAGTGGGAATTTTGGACAATTCTTCCTGTAGATATGTAATGAGGTTCTGGACTATTATGGTGTGGACTTCTCTTGACCTCACTCACTGCTCCAGTTCATCCCATAGATGTTCGATAGGGTTGAGATCAGGGCTCTCTGGAGGCCAGTCCATTGTGATGATGTTCATGTCCACAAATGATGCAGTTACAGAAGCAGCCTCATGATATGGTGCATTGTCTTGCTGAAAGAGACAATGCCCATTTCTGTAGAAATGTCACAAAGTAGGAAGCATTTCATTGTCCAGAATGTTTAGATACCTCTCAGAGTTCAATATATGTTGTGGCACTCCAGAGGTCTAATACCAAACCAGGAAAAACAGGACCATACCACCACACTGCCACCTCTGAATTTCATAGTTGAGGTTATGCACTCTGGTAAGAGACATTCACCAGACATCCACCTCACCTACACCTGTTCATCTGCTTGGTAGAGTGTTGTCTGATCCGTTGCTCCATAACACAGCTTTCCAAGCTGTCATGTCCCATTATACATGCTGTTTGTACCACTAATGAATGAAGCAGCATGTTGGTTTGGGTAATGTGGACTTGCATAGTGTGGTTCTACATGGAGACCCATTTTGTGAGTCTCAGTTTTGAATGTTTTTGTGCAGATTCGTGTTCCGGTCAATGCCCAAAACTCCACGTTGAACATCTCTGCCGATGAATGATGGTTTTTACTTATTATCCCCTATATCCTTTGTAGGTAATGTTCGGTGAGTGTGGTGAGTCATCCACTGTAGGAAGCACTTGCAATTGACTTCCTATGCTTTCATCTCAGTATGGTGTCACTGATTGTTGTCCTGGGATGGCTCAATTTTTCAGCAGTTTACCAAACAGATAGGCCTTGCAGCATGGCATATTGTTATCTTTCAAACTCCATCAGTTCCCTTCTCACAGCCATTTCACCCAGACTCTGTTGCAATGACTTGGGAGCATCATATTCCCCAAATTATACCGGCTAAAAACTCATGACTCGTTACCTGGCAGGATGCACCTTGCCCATGTGGGCTGCAGTTGACTTCTTTCTAAGCAGTGTATAATGTATATATCATAGTTCAGGTTCTCTCTCTCTGTCTGTCAGATGCACATCTAATAATTTGATCAGTGAATAGTTGGAAACATATATCTTTTAGCATTAAGATTCTCTGTTCAGTTTCTTCTTTTTATTATAATATATATTTATATTTTATTATAATACTTTTTATTTACTGAATTCAATATTTTCTTTCAGTCTTCTTGAATTAGTGAGCATCACATCTCATGATGTATATATCAAGTTAATAATATCATCATTGGACTACTCAATTGAAGGTTTTTCTAGAATCATATTTGTTAAAGTTCTGACAGCTGGTAACGAGGTAAGCATATTAATGGCCAAAAATATGCCTCTTACTTCTTTCATAGACATTCCTGAATATGATTCTTATATAATTATATATAAAATAAATTTACAAATTGAAAAGTTTCTGTGAAAACTTACAAATTGAAAAGTGCCTGTTATTGAAATTGTTTTATCAAAATGAATTGTAAAGAAGTTAAAAAAAAAAAAAATTGTGTACTTACCGGATTTAAATAGTTGTGTTACTTTAAACAAATTTATTGTAGTTTAAAATATTAAATTTTGTGTTTTATGAAGACATTCTCTTGTCATTAACGGAGACACCATGTCACCCATTATACAGTATTTAGTTTCTCACTTGCCATTTTCAAGGAGTGCGCATGCTCGCCGAGAAGTTTGATGTGTGATTGACAGCTGACAAGGAAAGCATTTGGTATCTGAGTAACAGAAAAATAAACAAGAGAGCGTTCTGAGAGAAAATTAGAACACAGGCCGGCAGATATTTAGATTCGGAGGAATTTGAGTTTTTTTATGTGACAGTCGGAGGTAAATCAGTAGTATATTCCGAAAAAGGAATCGTGGAACTATGAAGTTTCAAAGTGGAATAAGTATTGATAATTAAATATTTAATTATCAATACTTATTAAACATATTATTATATAATATGTTTTAAAAGAAACATTCGAGGAAACGCTAATTGGAAGATTAGTAGATTCCGAAAAGGGAATCGTAGAACTGTGAGTCTGTGAGAACTGTGAATCGTAGAAGTGGAAGAGTTGACTGCCAATAAACATTACTGAATAAAAGAAGAAATTTGTTATTTAAGTTCTAAAGGAATGTTTGAGAAAAACTGATTAAGAAGTTTCATCTGTATTAAGGACGCCGGATCTAACTATTATTTCTACTAAAAAGAGACAGAATTGAGTTAGAAAGAATTAATGTATGCTACATAAGTATTGAGAAAGGATCCTGTGAAAATGAAGAATAAAGTCATATATCTTCGGAAATGGGCTTTAACAGAGAAAGAAACTGGCTATGAGCATTTTATCATTGTGCAAACAAAGTGTTTAGTCTAGTCTTAAGTGTAAGTTTATTTTTAAAAGGCTTTGGATCCAATTAAATTTGTAGTTATGTAATATTTGTTTGAAGTGTATATATATTGTTTTTGTTATATTAAATGTGTTTATTTTGTATTTTGGTCTTGAGTCAGTGATTATTTGGATATTCTGAAAGAAAGAGTTAAGGTCATTGCACCAATTGGAGTGAACCCTTGTGCATATAATGTATAGGTACACTCAGAAATTTAAAAAAAAAAAATAATTGTTGAACAGAGATCATCTCTATATACAAGATTAAATAAATAAAAATCCTATATTTAAACAACGCCGCAGCCGGTAGGATTAATATTAAGATAATATCCTCTATATAAACATCTCTAAATATATAAAAATATATTTTTATTAACAGCATGTCTACTAACCATAGAATTCAGTGGAATAATACTAAAATTCTGCACAAATTATTTTCTTCTGGAAAGATTGTATAAAAAAAGTTGTGAAGTAACCATTCATGATCCTAACCTTAACAAAAATGATTGCATTAAACTTTATAAATTTTGGGAAGTTATCCTCAATAATACTCATCACTTGGGTTTTATAAAAATCAAAATTGTAATGAATTTATTCCTTAAATTTGAAATTTCATTTTATTTTTACTTTATTCTTGAAATCTATTTGTGTAGATAGTTTTCTTTCTGTAGTTGATAGCACATGTAATATCTTGCATTCAATTTAATTGTTGTTTGTTTTTATGTTTATCTCTTCCTACTATATAGAAATGTCTATGAAATATAGTCAACAATTCTAAAAAATTTAATAAAAAATTAACATAAGTGCCACCTGTATTTATTTATTGTTATTGTAAAGTCTTCTACTTATGTCCTTGAAATTTGCATTGCTGAGTTATTCTTCATGCTTGGGCATGTATCCTTGTTATTTCGATATGTAGTTCTTCTATCATTTTCAAGCATGGGTAACTTGTACAACATTTCAGAATTGTATTCTGCATATTCTCATTGTAAAAACATTAAATTTGATGTTTTTAAAATAAACCTTCAAAGCACCATCATCTGACTGGGTAATTGGAGCTTTTCAGTCTTTTATATTTCATATTGGTTTCATGCAGTTGATTTATGAAGGAAAAAGGATTGTTTTTGTTCAACATTTATTAAATTAATAGGTCATAGCAAAAAAAAAAATTAACTTAAAAAGTTGCATCTTTTTCCTCTTACTATTTCTCTTAGAAAAATTATAATTTCTGTTTTTTAAATTTAGGAAAATCCTGCAATACATTGCTGCATAATAATCACCATTTTGTTGTATGCTGATGTACAACTTGACATCTATGAGGCAAAGAATGTATAAGTTTTGTAAACAGCTTTCATAATGATTCATCCTTTGACTTCATAAAACAGCTAATGACTTATGTTAGTTCTCTACATTTTAAATGTTTGTGAAATTTAGAGTGTTGCATTCAAACAGTAGAAATTCTGACATGAAACCTTTTCATCGATTACTTAATTACTGCTATTAGGTTTGTATATCACATCTTCCCCTTTGCATGTTGAAATTATTGCTATGATAAGGTGATTAATCCTGCCTACAAGGTCTACTCTGTCAGGTGCACATATTCTGTGGCTGATTATCTGTCTTGTAGGATGAAAAATATAAGGGAAGAAACCTTGCTCCCCCCCCCCATATGAAAAGTCCTTCATTTGAAAAGCACTCATAAAATTTAGGATGCAAAGAACATTGGATCTTTAGGTAACCATCTTTAGGTTGTAAATGAATTTTATCACTCAGTGAAAACTGCTGAGGTTGTGAAAGTGTTCCATGTTTACTCACTAGAGCAGTGCCAGATTCATGTCTTAATTTTTGAGTAAGTTATTTCTCTGTGCTTTATTAATTATCCTTGTTAAAATTTCTAAATCCTTTTCCTTATATATTTATTAGCATTAGAAACAAAGTGGTTTAGTCTGTTGCTATTGTTAGTATTAGTAAAACTTGGCTCTCAGAGTTAGATGTATCAGCTGGAATCGAGGTAAAGGGTATAGTATTTTTAGGAATGACAGAAGAGACAGGAGAGGAGAGAGAATTACTACTAATGATATCAAATAACTCGAGTCCAGTTAGAGTCGAAATTTATGAAAACAATTATAGTAATAATGTCCCTTGTAGCAGTGAGTTTGAGACTCTGGCGTGAAGTGGAGGCTAACAGGATAAAGTATATAGTGGGGTGTTTCTATAGACTTGGTGGTTCAGTTTCTGGAAATTGCCAAATTAACCTAATGGTTACTAAACAAGTAATTATGAGTGATTTAAATTATCTGAATATTGATTGGGTAGCAGAGAAAACTCATAAGAATGAAGAAGAATTTATTTGAGATGTCATGAGACAACTTTCTCAAGCATCATGTGAAAGAAGTAATTAGAAGACAAAAAGTGTTAGATTTGGTCTTAGCTGCAGAAGGTGTCTTAGTTAAAAATGTGACTGTTTTGCCACCAGTTGGTGATCATGCTGTACTGACCTAGGAAGTAGTCAACTATATGGATGTTCCAATCATCACAGGTTACATACTGAATTACAAAGATGGAAATCATGATCAGACCACACTTGGACTATTGTTCTCAGATTTGGTCCCCAGGATTTGAAGGGGATAAATTAACCGTGGAAAGGATACAAAGACGGATGACAAAGATGGTTTCAGGGCTGTACAAGGATAGTTATGAGGATCGGCTTAGAGAATGTGGACTGCAGAGTTTGGTGGATAGAAGAAGGAGAGGTGATATGATTGAGACTTTTAAACTGTTGAGAGGTGGTTACAGGGTTGACACTGGGGAGTTCTTTCGCTTGGTTGATCAGCGGGAAGGAGTGATGACAAGAGGCCATCCCTGGAAGTTACGAAAGGAAACTGTGAGCAAGAGGGTAAGGAGTGGTTTCTTTGTGTGGAGGGTGGTTGAGCCGTGGAATGCATTGCCTGATGGAGTGGTGGGAGCGAGAACGGTCAGTGGGTTTAAGGAGTGGTATGATAAACTTTGTGTTTCTCAGGGGGGGGACTTCCCCTCGATGAGTCTTGACAGACTTTATGTCTTAGAAAGGACCTCCCTCGATGAGTCTTTTGACTCCTTGGAGGCCTGAATAATAATAATAATAATAATAATAATAATAATGATAAACTCAGGAGAATAATATAATTTGTCCAATCGCATCAGTTAATGAATGGAAAGGATATCAGCAGTGCATGGATAGCTTTGAAAAGATGCTTTAATAATGTCTCTAGAGTTTAAAGAACAAGTAATGGGAATGATAGGATGGATGTGAATTCTTATTAAACTAGAGTTCCATAAGAAGAAGATGACAATATAGAAGGAATAACATGTGAATATGTGTGAGAAAGAAGTTATGAAAAGCAGGTCAGAAAAGTTACAATTATTACATGGAAAGCTAAATTGAAGTATGAAAAGAAATTGGCTGCTCAAACTAAAGGTGTCCCAAATGAATTTTATCACTATGCTGCAAGAATAAAAATATGATTGCAGAAGAATAACTTCACTGAATTTAAACATGCCCTTGTATCCGAAGCAGATGCTATAGTTTAAATAATGAGTGCACAGTGCTACCATATTTGATGAAGAAATAGAGCTGCCTTAGAAGTACATTCTGTTAAATAACCTGGATAAGGATTTAGCAATAGAAACAAGTGGAATGTCAGCACTTATACTAAAGGAATGTTCAGCTGAATTGGCTAGACCTCTTGTTCTGGTTGTATAATTTGAGTCTTAGCTCAGGAAAGATTCTACAGAACGGTAAGACTTTATGATAAGCCCATTGTACAAGAGTGATGCAATGACTGATATGTCTATCTACACATATGATTATCTCTGAAGTGATTATGATGATTTTAGAGAGGTTGGTAAGAACTTGCATGCAGAAATGGGTTGACAAACAAGCTGTACTTTGCAAGGAATTGCAAAGCATGGCATGGATTTACTAAAGAGAGGTAATGTCTGAGCACTTTGCTCATATTTTATAATAATGTTATGATTGAACTAGATAAAGGGAATGGATACTGCGTGGTATGTTGGACTTCGCTAAGTCATTTGATAGGATACCGCATGAATGGCTGTTGTATGAACTAGAATATATGGGATTGGATAAGTGGAAAATAATAATTATGGCTAAAAACTAATAATAAGTCTGCATTATGGCTTCTCATAATGCATAGCATTATACATGTCCATAAGGATATGTGCATTGCATTATGGGATACTAAGGCAATTGATGTGAAGTCATTAGCCTCTGTATACAAGTAGTGAAGTGACTTCACGTGCAAACTTTGTTTGCTTGCACTTGGATAAAAGATGAAATCAAGAATATAATTTCTTGGCATCTTTAATTTATCTGTAAAAGTGCAATTAGCAAGGGTGTTAGGACTAGATTTTTTGCTCAGAGAATGGAATTTTGCCAGAGGTAGTTGTGAGTGCTTCATTAATGAATGAGTTTAAGGAAACATATAATAGGTAATGTGTGAACAGTGACCCACTGTGTGTGCCTACTCATCACAGGAGACCCATATTATTATTATGATTATTATTATTATTACATGACAACTCCAGGGAATCCAAAGACTCATCGACGGAGCCACCTGCTCTACAGCTCTCTGTCTCCACCAACTACAATGAACTACAACTACCATCATCATCCACATCAACACCATCTACCACCCACCACAACCACTAGTATTTTCACAGACAATCATAAATGTCAATGTCCACGGTGGGATTCAAATCTGCAGCCTTTTGACTGGTGAGCAGATACGCTAACCAGGCCAGCAAAGTGAAATATAGTATAACCTGGTAAAAAATAATTATTTTTTATGGCTATATAGCCT
Source organism: Typopeltis vanoorti (assembly GCF_054136105.1). NCBI lineage: Eukaryota > Metazoa > Arthropoda > Arachnida > Uropygi > Thelyphonidae > Typopeltis > Typopeltis vanoorti. The sequence continues at coordinate 46,727,725 of NC_143564.1, read as the reverse complement.
ATTTTCATTTAGGAGTGCCCCTTTTTTTATCTGGAAAAAAGAAACATTTTCTTTTTCAGATTTTTTTCAAATAATTCCCCCACATTGCTTTACTCCCCACTTTTCCCAAACCCCCTCCCTTTAACAGCTTAACAGCAGGTGAAGGCATATCGCCGGGATAAGGAGACAGCCAACAACATCCAAAAATGGTATGTCCGAATTTTCCTCCTTTATCGTTCTTCATATATTAGTTTTATAACACATCATGTAATCCTCTAAGATTTGAGTAAAAAGCCAATGACATTGTAAAAAAGGGGCACTCCTAAACGAAAATAGGCTATATAGACATAAAAAATAATAGTTTATTTAGAGGAGTAACATGGGAATTTCCCAGAAATAATGCCAAGTGAAAAATGTTTTTTCACTTGGGTATACTATAAATTAAAGATGCCAAGAAATTATATTCTTGGTTTCATCGTTTATCTAACTGTAAGCAAACAAAGTTTGTGTTTGCGGTCACTTCACGACTGGGCTACTTGTATATAGAGGCAATTAACTTCACTTCAATTGCCTTTGCTTACACTTGGATAAAGGATGAAACCAAGAATATAATTTCTTGGCTTCTTTAATTTATAGTATAACCAAGTGAAAGAACTTTCAACATCAATCTCTAATCCAGAGTTTATAATTACATATAGAATTATTCTGTAATTACATACAATTACAGAATCTTTTTACAATTGTTTCTCTATTCTGTATATCATTAGTTTTGGTTTTATAACATGTATATCGGCTAGTGATGTACCCATTATTGATATTATTGTCAAAATGAAATGTAAAACATTTGAAAAATTTATGTACTTACTAGATTCTGATGATTACGTTACTTTCAATCTTTTTTATAGTAATTTAAAATTATTAACTGTTGTGTTTTGAAAAGACATTCTCATTATGCTAACAGAGACAACATGTTAGCCATTATACGTAACTTCTTCTTTGCCACTCACATGGAGTGTGCATGCTTGCCGAGGAGTTTGATGGCTGATGGGTGATTGACAGTTGACACACAGAGAGAGTTCTGTATTGAAGTTGTGAGGAAAACAAGAGAGCTAATGAAAGTTTAAGAATGCAGACTGGAGAAATTTTTTTTGTATGAAATTTATAAGTTTTATGTGACAGTTGGAAGAATATTAATAGAAGATTCTGAAAAGGAATCGTAGAACTATGTCTTTAAACTTGAAGAGTTGAAACTGTCGACAATTATTTAGTAAATAAAAGAAGATATTGAAGTGAATGTTCTAATTGAATGTTCGAGGAAACGCTGATTGGAAAGTTTCATCTGTCTTAAGGACGCCGGAATTAGCTGAACTTAGATATCTTGTTTATGAAGTAGTAGGAGAAACTGTTTTTCTCTGATACATTAAATTGTCTTCAAACAGAACTACAAGAGGTAAGAATATTTATACGTCAGTGAGACAAGAGAAATAATATTGTGTGCTATATTAAAAAAATAAAAAAATAAAAAAAAGGATCCTATGGAAAAGAAGAAGAAAATTTTATATGTTCGAAAACGACTCTAACAAAGAAACTGACTTTGAACTTTTTTTGTTGTTGTGTAAACAAGGTGTTTAGTCTGGTAGATGTGATTAAGTATATGTCAAACAATCTAGTAATAGAAAATGAATCAGAAAATGGGTGATTTAAATATTTTAGATAAGAAAATCTGTAAAGTGTAGATTTATTTTAGAAGGCCTTGGATCCAGTATTTTGTAGTTATGTAATTTTATTTAAAGTCTATATATTGTTTTAGTTTTTATTAAATGTGTATATTTTTGTATTTGGTCTTGAGTCAGTGATTTTCTGGATTCTAAAAGAAACAGTTAAAAAGCATTGCACCAATCAGAATCAAACCTTTGTGTAAATAGTAAACACTCTTAATATAAAAACGGGCTTTATAGAAACAATCTCTAATCTCAAAACAAAGTGATAAACAACACTGAACACTATAGTTTCATAGATTGTTTTCTTATACACAGTTTATTATAAGAAAGATTTATTTTTTCCCAATAGTTGACAAATTTTAATTTAGCTATAGAATAAACAGTTTATTAATTGTTGGGGAGTAAGTACAGCTCAAACAATCTGCTTTAGATGGCTAAATTCCTGGTTTAAATAATCATAAACCATTGTATATTTATATGTGTTTATAAATTGAGAAAGTACTGCTGAATTTTTAATGGTGTAGGAGTGGGAGGAATCAAAGTAGGTTTGCTTCCTGATCAAGTAAGCAAATAAAATTCAATAAGTTTAAGAAATTAATTGAATTTTATTTTTCCTTTCATGCTCTGTAGTGAAATGTAATCATCACTGAAGCTATTAATGGATGTTAGTAAATCTAAAATGTTTTGTTTTTCCGATTACACGAGACATCATCAGCATTCATAAAAAAAAATGCTGTGTGGAAGGGTTAGGAATAATAAGTTTAACTTAAAATGGGCTATAAATAAGTTAGCAAGCTGACCACTAATATTTTGGCCTATTAGGATTAAGAAAATTTGTGTACAGAAATTATTTTCGACTCTAAAATAATTTCCTGAGACTGTTAATTTTATTAAATCTAGGATATCTGTAGGAGTTAGTTTTGTTTGTGAAGAAAGATTTAAATAATGATGTCCAGTATTTTGGGGATGTGAACATTAGTGTACAATGAAGTAGCTTTGAATGATGAGAGAATATTTCTGGGAGAGGGGGTTAATTCCCTCAAAAAAGTCACCCATGTTTCTGATTCTGAACTTTGATATTTTCATTAGTAGTTTTAATAAGTTTGCAACAAATTTATATTTCTATCTTGAGAGGAAGGATAAAGGACTGTATGGATTAATATACATAGTTCTATGAACTGGTCCGCAGAGATAAATTAGGATATAAAAATAATGAAACTTATTCAATTACAAATAAGACATTCAAAATATTATTTAACCAATGTTTATGTACATCCATACTAGTTCTTTAAGCAACCGATGGTTGCAATGGTCTGACTAGATCAAACAGTTCTGTATACCGAATGTGCTTTTATGAATGTCTGTTGTTGCTTCATATTACAATAAGCCTAATCTTTTTAGGTCCTGTTTGACAACATCAACCTGTCTCATTCAGAACTCGCCACTTTTCCTAACATCTTCATAAAATCCATCAACAAAATCTTGTTTACCAAAGGAATATTCCAATTCCTTGAATGAAAAACTGCAGTATATTGTTACACAGAAAAGTACTGAGAGGTGAATAATATCTTCTCCAGCATATAATTATTCACAAAGTCATACATTTCACTCTGAAGGTACTATTCAAAAACACTACTGTTGAAAAGTATTGTCATAAAATTATTCTTATATAATGTCCAAGTCTGAGCTCTACAATGCACAATGGAAAAAAACTATTCCTAATCTTCTGTCCACTTTATTCCTCACTTCAGTATCAGTTACACATCTGCAAAGCAAAATGAAGTGAGAAACTTACTCTGTATCAACTACTTTAAGAAATACAGAAGAATTCTAGGCTGAAAATCAATTACAGGAAGAAAAAAAAGTGCGAGGCTCACTTGTTATTTTAAACCATTTGCTAAACTACTAAAACACAAACTTCACTGTTATTATATAAAACCGTCATAATGGTAATGAGTATATCAGGTACTTCGTAAGCTCTTATAGACTTTCATATTTTGAGAATTCACTTGATAGAAAAATATGAAAATACTGTACACCCACAGATGCGAGACCCTTTGACACTTCTGCGCCTGTCAGAAGAAGGAGAATCCATTCTGATATTAGGGTAATCAATGCATTTCATGGGATCAGTGTTTATTATTATAAGTCAGACAATTAGCTTTTCTTTTATGAAAATTCTAGTTTTTAAAATAACTATTTTGCTTGTACAACAATTGGGAAATTTACATATAAAGCATGTGATTTTGCATGTTGGTGATCAATTTGTACATTTTTTATTTCTTTCTCTGGTTCAGAATGAATTGACTATTCTTGGCACATTGCCAAGCTCAGTTCTATGAAGTGTGGGCATACGATATGTCTATCAAATGAATCAAAAACATTTTTGAAATCGACAAAGAAACTATAGTTTCAGAAATTCTACACTTTTTTTCAAGGATCTGTTTCAATGAAAAAGATTGTCTATGCTGGTCTTTTGAATTCACTTTGCTCATCTCTACACTGCATGACAACCAAGTGTTATCCTTTAATCATGCTGATTATAATAATGCAGAGCACTGTACGTGGAACAGATAACAGGCAAATTCTCTACAATCCTCACACAATGTGCAGAACCTCTTTGTATAAAAATAGGCATTGTTATAATTCTAGTAATTCTCTTTGAGAACTATACCACTCTGATTGAAAATGTTTAAGATCTCAGTCACTGCACTTTCTATACTTCCTTATCAATGGAAAAGAAGTGGAACTGACAGAAGAACCACACTGATATAATTGGCGTTACTGAAATAAAGAAGACAAAAACAGCAAGGATGCTTCAAAATAACAATTAAAATATGTTATATAAGAACATTAGTGAATCGGAGAATGGAAGAAGTAGCAATACTATTCAATACTAAACAGGAAGATAATCTTCTTGAATAGTAGACAGTATCCAGTGGAGGAATGAGAACAAACATCAAAATGGGAAATTGAACAGTGAGACTTATTTGAGTTTGTGTGACCCCATGAAAAGTTGTACTAAGGGAAAAAAATGGAGGAATTTTACAAATCATTAGCAGAGATTTCTAACATGAAGAAAAATAAAGGGCTGGTTCCTTGATGGAGACAAAAACAAAAAATTGGAAAGGAATACCAGACATAGAAATGTTGAAATGGGAAAATATGAAAGGAAAAAAAAAAAGAAAGAGAGCAAACTAATAATCTTTAAATACCTGTTGAGTCTCTCTTTAGAACAGGGACTACTCATTATAAATACTGTTTCAACATAAATCAATTTACAAATTCACAAGGAGAGAAGACAAAAGAAATAAGGAAAGTTGCAGTGACTACTGGTGATAGTGATATCCTAACACTGGTTGAGGTAAAGAGTATACAAGGGAATGGAATTACAAAGTGATTCCAATTTCATTTTGTGCAGAATAAAAATAAATTTCATATCTCGATGGAGTCAGAAGATTCATCACAGGAGATCCTTTAATATAGGGTCTTCTGTGATGAGTAGGAGGCACACAGTAGGTCACTGTTCACACTTTACCTATCATACACCTCCTTAATGAAGCCCTCACAACTACCTCTTGCAAAATTCAACCCGCCAAGCAAAAAAATCTAGTCCTAACACCCTTGCTAATTATTCTCTTACAGATAAAATTCACAAGAGAAAATTGGTCTAGAATTTTATGTGGACCTGAAGCTTTCCTTCCTAATTCATCTAACAATACTAAATCTCCTGGAGCAAATGACTTATACTTTCTGAAATGATTAATATACTCTCTGGTTTTCTGTGAACTTAATTTATTTATTTCACCTACTAACCTATGAGTAGTGGAAAATTTATCTGCTACTGTTTTCAGGTACTAATTTATGTCATTGTATCCTGTATTAGGAATGACAAACAAGTTCATTAGGAAAGATTGGATCAAAGCCATATAAAGCAAAATATGGTTTTTCTTTGATAGCAGAATGAAAAGCAGATCTGAATGCAAATGATGCTTGAGAAAGATGTGCGTGTCCCAATCATTCATTTTAGTGTTTGCCAGATTGGAAAGTATTTGCTTTATATTTTTATTCGGCCTTTCATACATACCATTACACTGTGGGGGGGGGAGGGGTAAGGAGTAGTAAAAATCTTCCTAACATTGAGTAATTTATAGAATTGTAACAACCGTTCAGATGTAAAATTTGTTCCTTGATCTGAAAGTAAGGTTTCAGGAGTTCCATATCTACAAATAATCATATTCAAGAACTTTCTTGCAATAGTCTTTGAAGTTTTTGAATGATCTTTTTCATACCTTTTTTAGTAGTCGGCAGTTGACCTACTACATCAATAGCAACAGCCTGAAAAGGTCTCCTTGGGATTGGAAATGGTTGTAGTGGAGCTTTTCCTCTGAAAGGGGATCTTAATTAGCATTTATGGCATGATTTGACATATGCGAGTATGCTACGCTTCATACCTTTCCAGATGTAATGATCCTTTATTCTTTCCCAAGTTCTAGAAAATCCTTGGTGTCCTGCTAAGTCAGAATCATGGAAAATGTACATATTTCAAGGAATCTTTGAGTTGGTGTTAATATTTTCACTTTCGACCTTCCTTCTTCCATTTGTCTAGATAAAAGTAATCCATCTTTATCTAAATATAAGTTTTCCAGGTTTATAAATGTATCCAATTGAGTTTCACCCCTCAATACTGCTTCATAAATAGTTTTAATTATGGGATCATCTTTCTGAGCTTGAATAATCCCATCCTTTTCTCAAATTTGTGAACTATGTTCTTTATTCATCTTATGAATAACATGAATTTTGGACTTCTCTTCATCTTGATTCACATGGTTATCCCTAGATGATTTATCATCATTAGATCCTGGAGATCTAGATAAGTAATCAGCTACTATATTTCTTTTTCCTGTAATATAAGCCACATCAATATTATATTCCTGCAGTTCCAATGACCAACTAATTAAACATTGATTTTTATCCTTCATAGTACTTAGGATTGACAGAGGCTGGTAATCAGATCTTATTTTAATAGGGTGTCCTAACAACAAGTATCTAAATTTTCTCAAGGGAAAAATTGTTGCTGCTGCCTTTTCTAAAGTCAAATAGTTCAATTCTGGACCTGATCATTTCCTGCTAATTAAAGTGAATGGCTTAAAATCTTTTCCTTCTAATACAGCAGCAATGCAGTCATTTGAAGCATCAGCAGAAAGATAGACAACCCAGTTTTAGTTTGTCAAATGCTTCTTGTTGAGCTTTATCCCAATTGAATCTAAACACCTTTCCTTGTCAAGTACACTATGGGTCTCAATAGTTGTGAACAATCAGGAATAAATTTTCTATAGAAAATTAGCATGCCAATGAATCTAACGATGCTTAACTGTTTTTGGAGGTTTAGCTGATAATATGCCTTCTACATTTGACTAGGGATCCCATGCATCCTGGTTTGTCTGGGACAGTCCCAGTTTTATTACTTCTGTCCCGGCATCCCGATATGTTTAGTTCGGGATGCTGAATGTCCCGGATTGTTTAGAATATAAAAATATTAACATTTCTAATAAGAATAAGTACATGTTAAAGATACCAAGCAATTTTAAACCTGGTTTTACTCCATTTTTTCCAAGTAAGCAAACAGACAAAATGTCAAGTTTGCGCCTGCAATTTATGCAAGACTAGCTGATCCCACAGGTAGTGCAAGACCAAGGCAACTCATGGTAGAGGTGGAGCAAGCTCTGATCACTAATCTTAATATTTACCCTTAATGCCAAAACACATCTCCAAGAAGGGGATGTATGATGTTTTGTATTAAAGGCAAGGGGCCACTACCCAGACCGGTTTCGACCTTTATTGAGGTCTCATCAGTTGGGAGCCAGGCTAGCAATACTTTTATTTATTGCTTTTATAAATTGCTTGGTATCTTTAACATAACTATACCCAAGTTAAAAATACTTTCTACATCTATATCTCCTCCTGAAATTTTTATTTAATAAGGTTATAACACCTTATGGTAACTCGTTTTGGTAAAATACTTACAAGCTCTGCATTACTACATCTTGGTATTTCTAGCCTGGCTCCCCACTGATGAGACCTCAATAAAGGTCGAAACCGGTCTGGGTAGTGGCCCCTTACCTTTAATACAAAACATCATATATCCCCTTCTTGGAGATGTGTTTTGGCATTAAGGGTAAATATTAAGATTAGTGATCAGAGCTTGCTCCACCTCTACCATGAGTTGCCTTGGTCTTGCACTACCTGTGGGATCAGCTAGTCTTGCATAAATTGCAGGCGCAAACTTGATATTTTGTCTCTTTGCTTACTTGGAAAAAATGGAGTAAAACCAGGTTTAAAATTGCTTGGTATCTTTAACATAACTATACCCAAGTTAAAAATACTTTCTACAAGAATAAGTACAAGTCGTAATATTTTTGGGTGCTTTTAAAAATGTATGTTTACAAAACAAAAAGCAGAGACATATTTATTTTGTAGTTCGGTGAATTACCAGAATATTAGAATTTTGGGAAAACGATTTAGTTCCATACATTTCGTTCAGCCGGAGAAAAGAATGTCAGAATGAGGGAGACAGTCGTCCAATTGTATGTTTAACTAATCCTAACCACGGCATCTATTTTGTTCGTCTGGTCGGCTGTAAATTTTTAGCAATCTTTTGTCTCAAGCTTAGTTCGCATAGTGTATGATATCCGACGGTTCCGAAATGTTTCTCATTGGTCGACATGTTTTTGAATATTAATGCGACACGATAGTTCATTTTCTTTCAACCAATGAGAAACATTCAGATATCGTACGCTATGCGAACTAAGCTTCACGCGTCAGGCGCTAAATTGTTTTTATATCACTACAGGGTATGTGATATAACCTAATTTTGAACTGTTCATTTCGTATTCTTGCATTCTCGTATTAATTGTGAATATTGTATTTTTTAAATTAATAAAGTTATACCGTTTGTTACAAAATGCCCAAAAGAAAGTGTAATTTCAATGAAAAATTGAAGGATCTTTTTCCTTTCATTTTTTTATTTTAAAATACATAATGTTAACGAATAAAATTTATTTCTCCTCTTAAATCTTAATTCTACAAAATTTATTGTGTCCTGGTTTTTTGTTTTCAAAAAATGGGATCCCTAATCCTACTAATAAAAGTGAATGGCTTAAAATCTTTTCCTTCTAATACAGCAGCAATGCAGTCATTTGAAGCATCAGCAGAAAGATGATAGACAACCCAGTTTTAGTTTATCAAATGCTTCTTGTTGAGCTTTATCCTAATTGAATCTAACACCTTTCCTTGTCAAGTCCACTATGGGTCTCAATAGTTGTGAACAATTAGGAATAAATTTTCTATAGAAAATTAACATGCCAATGAATCTAATGCTTAACTGTTTTTGGAGGTTTAGCTGATGATATGCCTTCTACATTTGACTGAGTTGGCATAATTCCTTTGTTGCTGATTTTATGACCTAAATACTCAACTTATTTTAAGAAAAATTGGCATTTAGAGCACTTTAAGGATAGATTTGCTTCATCTAATCTCTTTAAAACATTCCACAGGATTTCACAATTGCTATCTATATCCTTTGAATAAATTAGAAGATCATCCTGAAAACAGATTTCCCAACATATCTGATAAGACAGAATTCATTAACGACTGGAATGACATAGCAGAATTTCTTGCACCTTGCGGTAATCTACATAGCTGATATTTTTTCCATCTGGTAGTAAATGCAAAATATTTTCTGTCTTCTTTCTTTAAAGGGATCTGAAAGTAACCAGAATTTAAATCCAATTTTGTAAAATACTGTGCTCCTTCCATACAGATCAATAATTCCTCAGTCTTACACAAAGTGAAATCAGTAGGCTTTGTAACCTTATTAATGGCTCTCAAGTCTAATACAAACCTTATTTTCCATTTGGTTTTTGAATTAAAATGAATGGGCTATTCCACTGAAAATTTGACTTCTCAATTATTCCTGCATTAGTTTCTGAAAACACTCCATATATTTCAGTGGAGTTTGATATTGCCTAATGTAAATAGGAGATTGAGTACAAATCTGCACTGAGTGTTCTACTGCATTAGTACAAGACATTGAAACAATATCCTCTGTGAAAATACCAGAGAAAAATTCAAAGGCAGACTTAAAGAATTTCAGAATTCTATTCCCTTCTTCACTAGTGTTTGCTAATTTCATTGAATTATGCACTAGGTTCTCTTTTATTTATTTCCTCGGTGTTTTCCCTCTTATCTTTCTTTAGAGTCTCAATATGAAACACTTGATCATCAGTGTGTTTAAAAACTTCAGGAGGTTGCTCTTCCTTTGTCATCACCTGATGTCCTGTCCAAACAGTATTCTAGTCCACACAAGCACACTGCACCATCAAGAAAATTACATACAAAACCATGTCATTTCAGAAAATCAATTCCAAATATTACTCGTACATTTGGATTAGAAGATTCTGGAAAAACTATTAACGAATGACAAACTTTCAAAGGAAAACAATAATTGAAACAAAAGCATTGATTTGCTTATCAGCTGAAATTTCTGATTCAAATATACCTTTCAGCTTAATTGGATAACTTAAAACTGAAATGTCATTTGGAATTAGAGTTTTAATTTTGTTAAACTATAAGAAATGAGTGAAATATGTGCACTTGTGTCAAGTAAGATTTCACAGGACACATTTTCAATAAATCCTTGTAGAAATGTCAAAGGATTATCTCCATTAGCATAAGGAGCTAATGCTATATCAAACTCTCTTTTAGGGTTTGAGCTGCCTTTAGCTTTACTCATGTCTAATGAGTAGTTTGAGATTTCTGTCCTTGCCAATATGATATTGGAATAATAATTATTTCCAAATTTTCCTTTATTCTCACATTTTTTATGTTGAAGACAAAGTTTATCTGTAACATAAGTCTTTAGCAAAATGACCAAGTTTATTGCATCCAGAACATCTTAGAACATATCTTCTTTGAGATGTTTTATTCTTGTCAATACCATTAGATTTGCAAGAGAAATATTGATTATCTGTAGGATTCTTGGATATTGTTAAATCAGATATCATCTTAAACAGAAGTTCCTGTTCCTTCACATTTCTTCACTAAGAAATGTTTTCAGTTCTTCAATTTTTCCCAAATCATGTGATTGTAACTTGGACTTAGATTCTGGAACATATTCAGTTAAATTCACAGAAATTTCCTTTGACTGATTCTTTTTCTTAGCACCTTTTAATTTTTGAAACTTCCTTTCTCTCACTTTGTCTGCAGCCACTTTGTTAAGAGAATAAGTTTCATTATACTGAAAAGAATTTACCTATTTATTGTTTGTGGAATGAAATACAGTATATCTCTTAAGTCTCTCTTCCTTTTCCATAACAAGTTGAAAACATTATTCAAGACTTTTAACCTTTTTCTTGTATTCTGCTTCTTTCAAATTATCTTTAATGCCATGTCTAAACTGATTAAACAGCAACCACTCTAAAGAGGATCTCTCTTCAGATGAAACATTAAATTTATGAGCAGTGCTCCAAAGTCCAAAGATAATACTCTGAAACAGATTCCCTGTTAAATTGAATGCACTGATGAATTTTCCAAATGTTAGGCCCTAATTCTCCCACACTTGAAAATTCAGATATTAGCGAACTTTTAAATGTTGCATAACTGTCACTGTCTTTCAATAAAGGGGATGTTTTAGCTTTGTCCAATAATTTATTACAAAGTATTATTAACAAATAGAAATCTGCCCATTTTCCTAAATCTCTAATCTTTTCTGCATGTCTAAAAATTGTTTCTATGCTTTCATGACTATCACCTGAGAATGAAGGTATTACAAAGGTTGGATTGATTAACTTAAAAAAATTCCTCGTCTTTAACTGAAGAAACTTCACTACTAGAATTACTATCTCCTGTATGACCCAAGACCAAATAAAAAATATACACATTTAATAAAAACTAAAACAATATGTACATTTTAAATAAAATCTCAAAACTACAAAATACTGGATCCAAGGCCTTCTAAAATAAATCTACAGTTTAGAGATTTTCTTATCCAAAATATTTAAATCATCCATTTTCTGACTCATTCTATTACCGGATTGTTTGACATTACTTAATCACATCTACCAGACTAAACACCTTGTTTTCACAACAACAAAAAATTTTCATCAGAGTCAGTTTCTTTGTTAGGGCCTTTTCCGAAAATATAAAATTTTCTTCTTCTTTTCCACAGGATTCTTTCTTTTTTTTTTAAATATAGCACACAATATTATTCCTCCTGTCTCACTGATGTATAAATATTCTTACCTCTTGCAGTTCTGTTTGAAGCACAATTTACTATATCAGAGAAAAACAGTTTCTTCTACTACTTCATAAACAACATATCTAAGTTGAGCTTATTCTGGCATCCTTAAGACAGATGAAACTTTCCAATGAGCGTTTCCTCGAACATTCAATTAGAACATTGACTGCAATATCTTTTATTCACTAAATAGTTGTTGACAGTCTTAACTTCTCCAGTTTGAAGACTCGTAGTTCTATGATTCCTTTTCAGTATCTTCTATTAATATTCTTCTGACTGTCACATAAAACTTATAAACTTCATAAGAAAAATTTTTTTCCAGTATGCTGATCGGATTTTAACGGTATAGATGCGAACACAGATTGATAAGAAAATAACTATTTATTAACGTAACGCTAATATTTCACTGGTATTATCCAGCATCTTCAGAGCATACAAACAAAGTTTGTTACATTAGTGAGACAACCGCAATCTGGTGTAACAGTGGGACTAGTATGAATAATTGTAGCCTGCAAAACAAAGACTAAAGTCCTAATTAGGCACCATCTAAGTTAAGAAAAAAAAAAAAAACCAGATATTAATTTGGTTTTAGGAGGACTGTCTCCCAAATCTTTGGTAGATTTATACAGCCATACTTGTTGAGGTTTGGAGTAAGTTTCAAGGCTTCTGTTGATTCCAGGAACAATCTCTCTGACTTTAAAAGCTTCTGTGCAGTACTTTTGTTTTTTTCCAATTGATCCTGTGTGCAGGGGTATCCAAAGCATGGTCTGCCAGACCCGACTTGCCATAGCAAAAGTCCAATATATTTTTAGTGTTCACCGAGGCAGATGTCCACAGTTCTTCCTGTCTGTTGTCTGTCCATAGTAGGCTTGATGACATGAACAGAGCACTTCATAGACTCCTGGATGCGATAAAGGAGAGAATCTGTCCATAGGTGAACGGATGAGAATTGCCAATTTCACACAAGGTTTAAATACAGTGTGTAGTTGGTTGGTGTTTGTTAAGCACCCTAGATATCTTTTCAGATGCGCCTTTAATGTATGGGATGGTGATAGTTTTGTTATAGTCTTCTGTGGTAGATGGGGGGGGGGATTTTTGGTGAGCATTCAGTATTTTCTCTCTCTTATGGGGATTATAGCCATTGGTCAGGAAGGTGTGATGCAGGTGAGAAAGTTCAGCAGTGAGAGCAATGTCATTCGAACAAATTGCTCTAGCTCTATGGGTTAGTGTATTTAAGATACCATATTGTTGAGAAGGGTGATGTGTGATTTTTTGTGTAAATATCTCCCTGTATGTGTGGATTTTCTATAAACCAAGAATGATAAGGAACCTTATCATTCTATAACAGAAGACTATAACAAAACTATCACCATCCCATACATTAAAGGCACATCTGAAAAGATATCTAGGGTGCTTAATAAACACTAACTATGCACTGTATTTAAACCTTAGGTGAAATTGGCAACTCTCATCTGTTCACCTAAGGACAGATTCTCTCCTTTATCACATCCAGGAGTCTATGAAGTGTCCTGTTCATGTCGTCGAACCTACTATGGACAGACGGGAAGAACTGTGGACATCCGGCACTTTCGCTATGGCAAGTCAGGTCTGGCAGACCATGCTTTGGATACCCCTGCACACAGGATCAATTGGAAAAAAACAAAATTACTGCACAGAAGCTTTTACAAGTCAGAGAGGTTGTTCCTGGAATCAACAGAGGCCCTGAAACATACTTCAAACCTCAACAAGTATAGTTGTATAAATCTACCAAAGATTTGGGAGACAGTCATCCTAAGACCAAATTAATATCTGTTTTTTATTTATTTTTATTTTATTTTTTATAACTTAGATGCACCTAATTAGTACTTTAGTCTTTGTGTTGCACGGTACAATTACTCATACTAGTCCCACTGTTACACCGGATTGCGGTTGTCTCACTAATGTAACAAACTTTGTTTGTATGCTCTGAAGATGCTGGATATAGTACCAGCAAAATATTAGTGTTAAGTTAATAAATAGTTATTTTCTTATCAATCTGTGTTCGCATCTGTACTGTTAAAATCCAATCAACATGTGTGTCGAACACATAAGCCTTTCCACACGATTAAGTATTCTCCAGTATGTGTTCTTAAACTTCCATTAGCTCTCTTGTTTTCTTCATTACTCTGATACCGAATACTCTCTCTGTCAGCTGTTGATCATCCATCAAATTCCTCAGCGAGCATGCGCACTCCAAGTGAGTGTGCAAGCAAGAAGTTACGTATAATGGCTGACGTGTTGTCTCCGTTAGCGTAATGAGAATGTCTTTTCAAAACACAACACGTAATAATTTTAAATTACAATAAAAAAAGATTGAAAGTAACATAATTATCAGAATCTAGTAAGTACATCAATTTTTCAAATGCTTTACATTTCATTTTGACAATAATAATAATATCAATAACGGGTACATCGCTACCCGATATACGTGTTACGAAACCAAAACTATTGATATACAGAATGAAGAAACAACTGTAAAAAGATTCATAATTATAAATTATGATTATTTTTACAACTTTTCTCTTTCAACTAAACTGTAACACTATCTATATTAGGTCTATGATTAGATCAGTTCATTCCGGATTGTACAAGCTTAATTGATTACCATATACCCATACCTGATTTTTAGTATTATGGATATGTAGGATATAAGGAACCCTTGATTCTCGTAGACAAGCTTATACGTTGATTATGCATTTCTAAATCACTTAGGGAATTGAACAACGTAGATCCGAATATAAATTAAATTATACTTTAATAAATATTTCCGATATTTCGGCAACGTCACGTTGCCATTTTCAAAAGGAACTTACAAAAAGGCACGTGCACGCAGGCACTACAACACAGTAACTGAGAAAAAATAAAAAAAATAAGGAACCCTTATATCCTTCAGTGTATAGAAATATGAAAAACCAGTATGTAAAGGCACAAACTGTTAGTGGCTTGCATTTAAAATCCACGTAAAGAAAAGGATATTTTTGTATAATTATGTGTAAGATATAGCAAGAAAAATATATTATTTTATTTTTATTTATTTATTTTATTTATTTATTTTTTGTCATAACATTATTATCATCTTTAGACCTCCATGGAGTCGATTCATCATCTGAGGTTTGAAGATAACATACACAGCTCATCATACCATGCCTGAAATGCACTGACATAATCTGCAGACACCCCACTTTCAGGCAATGCATTCCAATCATTCATCACTCTATGCAAAAAACCTGCTTCTCACACCTTCCTTATGCAGCTGACTTCTTGTTCTTCTCCTCTCATCTCCCACTGTTCTATGCAAAAACATCTTCATAATCTGATGAGAACCTCTTACCAAATTATACATCTCTCATATCCTCCCTCTTCCTCATATTCACTGGACTCTGCAGATTGCATCTTCTTGACCATTCTTCATACTGAACATTCCAGAGATTAGAAACCAAATTAATTAATGGCCTCTGGACCCATTTCAGTATATCTTCATCCTTTTGAAAACCAGGTGACTAAATCTCTGCACAGTAGTCCATATGTGTGGCCTAATCAGCACCTTATACAATGAAACCAGAATTTCCATACTTCTGTAAGTTAGTGTCTTCTGAATTTTACAGATTACTAAAACATAACCTTCCTTCAGCAACTTCATACTGTTTTGAACCCAATTCTGAATATTGGTTCTCACTAGCCTCTCTAACACTAACCACAACATCTGACACACATATAATTTCAG
This sequence comes from Typopeltis vanoorti, assembly GCF_054136105.1. Lineage (NCBI taxonomy): Eukaryota > Metazoa > Arthropoda > Arachnida > Uropygi > Thelyphonidae > Typopeltis > Typopeltis vanoorti. The sequence continues at coordinate 46,711,965 of NC_143564.1, read as the reverse complement.
CTTTAGTTCTGTCACCTTCCTTAAAAAAACAGTACAATCTTGCCTTTATTCCATTCTTTTGGAACTTGGCCTAATATAAGACTCTTATTAAACAAGTATACCAAGACAGATGTTAACTCCCTGGCATATTTCCTCAAAACACATGATGATATATCATCAAGTCCCACAGTCTTATAAATATCATTTACTCAGTTCCGTCTACCTCTTGTTAATTCATAGTCAGTCTCTCCTCCTCCTTCCCTTCATTGTTCTCAAACTCCACATGATGTCACATTCACAAGATTGAAATATTTTTATGAACTGTTCATTTTTTATCTCAACTATATCCTCACAGTGGTTATCCCTTTATCATTCTCTTGCAATCACTATTATCCTTCCATAAGCATTATTTCTTATGCTTGCTAAATATCAAAATTACTCTCTAGGTTTATTGCTTCATTAGCTAGCTTCTGAGTCACAACTGATGTCTCAACTGAGTCACTCCATGTCTGTTCTTTACTCCTCATGGAACTGATTATTATCACTCAACTCATGTTGCCTTCCTAATGCCTTATTCTTCTGTACTCCATGCTTAATCTCTTCATTCATTCATTTCACACCTAACTTTATTTAACCTTCTGACCTATGAACTACATTTAGACATTGCTTCTGCTAGGCAGTTCTTGATATCATCCAAGTAGCATTGATTCCTTTCCTGTCAACTCCTTATTCCATGCTAAAACTGCAAGATGTCTCCTGAGTTTTACATAATCACCAACCTTGTAGGTTGACATACATCTTTTCCTCACAGAAGTCCTCATATAGCTGGCAGCCACCAAGGTAATCACTTCATGGTCACTCTCAGCAAGCACAGGGAAATTTTACACAATCATCTTATCCTTTGATGAGATGATCAAATCCAGATCTTCAATCCTCACATGCCTCTATTGCATACTGCCTGATGTAGATGTCTCCCAAAAAGTTGAGAAATTAATTTTCTTTTACTTCTTCATGCTATCTCATCAGTTCAGTCTATAGTACCATAATTCAAATCACCCATAACAATCACCCTCTTCCTGTTTGCTTTGCATTTAACATTCGGTTTTTTGAAATATCACTGATAAAAATATTTTGATTAATTAGTCTGATACTATAGAGTAATTTTTTTTTTTTTCTGGATAGTAGATTTCAGTTGTATTTCTGGAAACCTACATATGAAGATTGCATGCTTTTAATTACACCGCTAACTGCTTCTACTAACATCAGCTTGCAGTCTGATAAGAAGTAATATAAATAATCTCTTTCTTTTGATTTCTTGCCAGCACTTAAATGATAATTACAATATGCTCATGATTCCCAATTTGCACCTTTCCCTCTTCTTTAACAAAATAACGGTGTAAGAAACAACAGGTAGCCAAAATTGATGTGCTTCTCTTTCACGGTCATTTCAATGGATTTGTCAATGCACATAACATGTTTTTCTAATTTATAGCATATTAAAAATTATATTAAAAAAAGTTAGGTCCTTTCCCATCCTCAAAAAAATAAAATAAAATAAAAAATAAATCAGATCCTATACTTACCTTTGGAAAAGTTTTATGCTTTCCACTGATATATGCTCTTCTAATTTCAAGAGTGTTAGTACGCATTTAGGATCACTATGGAATGCTTATAGGTTTTAATGCTTAATGCTTAATGGTATGCTCACAATTTATAATTTTCATCATTTACTTTTCAGAATTCCCGTTTCTATGCAACAAATTATTTGCGTGTACTCCTACGTGCCAATTTTTCTGGTTTTCGTAAATGGGCAGTAGAGTTACTTGTCACCCAACTCTATGATAAAAGTCATGCAGTTTCCTTAGTAGCCACAGATATTCTAAATGAAGCTTGTGATATCAAGGTAAAATTTAATTTAGAGTAGTCTGATCTTTCCTAGTTAAAAATGTAATTGTCATTCTTCACAGAGTGGGTATTTATGCATTTTGTGAATAAATGAATTATCCTCATTCAGAGTTATTTTCTGCTATTTCTATTATACAAAATGATTATTTGTATATCTCATTATAGTAAATGGATTGTTTATATCTAATAGATATAGATCCTGTTTTGTTATTACATATGTTGTAGATTTAATGGAAATGAAGCATGAAGAATGTTATTTTACTATTCTTTCTCGCTTGCATACAATCCTGTCAGTATACTGTTAGTAAATTACCTCCTCTACTCTGAGTGGTTTAACTGTTAATTTCAAAACAAAAACGAAGGTATACTTGAAACTGAACTACAGATTACTTACAGATTTGTATCCCAGGATATCACAGAATGATATAATCACGTAATCACAAGAAAGATATTTATTTAACCAAATATTTCGGTCTGGAAATAGCAGACCATCGTCGGTGGTATTACAAGAACAGTTTAAAAAATATACAAGCTAGAATACTAACAATAGATCATTGAAATTAGAACATGCCGTGTGATGTTATATCACTAAGCATGAAACGAAATATTTTGAAGTAGAAACATGATTGAATTTGCTATTAAAAAAAAAAAAAAAAAAAAAAAAAAAATTAATGAGTAATCTTGATTAGGCTTTCCCAGATTTTGCAAGAATTTTGAAGAAATATGATTTAACAGCTACGTATTCTCCTATTAACAAATTGTCTTCTCATTTTCCTTCTCCTAAAGACAAACGCTCAACTTTATCTCTTCCTGGAGTTTATCAAATTCCTTGCAACTGTGATCTCTCTTACTTTGGACAGACTGGACGTTCTCTTGAAAAAAGAATCCAAGAACATCAATCATCCATTCTTCACAATAAACCTGAAAAGTCTGGTTTGGCTCAACACGGGATTGAAACTGACCACAGCATCCTTTGGTCCAAGACGCGCCTCTTACATAGATCCCGTTACAGGTTCGAACGTTTGTTCAAGGAAAGCGTGGAGGCCTTGCTCCATCATCCCAACCTGAATCGTAATGACTGCATATCTATATCAAAAATCTGGGAAAGCCTAATCAAAATTACTCATTAATTTTTTTTTTTTTTTTTTTTTTTTTTTTTTTAATAGCAAATTCAATCATGTTTCTACTTCAAAATATTTCGTTTCATACTTAGTGATATAACATCACGCGGCATGTTCTAATTTCAACGATCTATTGTTAGTATTCTAGCTTGTATATTTTTTTTAAACTGTTCTTGTAATACCACCGACGATGGTCTGCTATTTCCAGACCGAAATATTTGGTTAAATATCTTTCTTGTGATTACGTGATTATATCATTCAGTCTTATGTCGCAAGTATCCTTAAAACAACAAAGGATATCACATATTATCTTCTAAATCAATCTAATAACAATCAACTCATTAAGAGATCTTCAAAATACATTTATAACCAAAATAAAAAATCTTTAATTTAGAAATAGACACCAATGATGCAACATAAAATCACTTTAACTTAACTATGCCAATGCCAGTATTTTCTTCAGACAACAAGAAAATCATCTAAAACTGTACTACTTCCTTTCGGTCACATTGTTTAACAGTTATTATCCTTTATGGATAAAACTTCTGAAATTTTATTCCCTTGCCTCCTACAAAACTTTATTCCTTCTTGAATTCATATAGGAGAGAAAGCTAACACAAAAATTGCTTCCTGTATAACAACGACACATGTCAGTTAAAATTTTTTGACATCCTAAAGTCACAGAAACTGAAGAAAATATATCTTGTGTTCATCCAAGATACTTCAATAACTTGATTCAATTTCTGTATGAAAGTAACAGTAAATTCCATTGACTAAACTACTAAAACCATAGCAAGAGCTTCATCACAGATTGAATGTATTGTATGAAAGTTTCAGCATAGTATCAATTCTTTCTTCAGACTGAGAATCCTATCTAAAACATCAACAGACTTTATTCTGCCCATTTCTATGTGAACTTGAAATCAATAAAGTTCCTTTCACATTTAGCTGAAATAATTCTTATATGGATTAATGACTACAATAAGCTTTACACTTATCTCTTTATGAAAGGATATGTTCTCTAAGTTTTCCATTTCTAACTTGTAATTTCTGTTTTCCATCTTCATGTAATTGAAGAGACAGAAACTTCACAGTTCTCCTGTTGTGTTATCTTCTCTCCTTTTGAACAGCTAAATGCTTAGTGATGTCTGTTAATATTCTTTTCACAACTGCGCATGCTTGGAAATACAATGGTAAAATATCCGCTCTAGTCCACCATTTTGCACAGACATGTTTTCATTGCTGTGCTTGAACTCACAATAAAGTTCTTTTCGTACTGCAGGAAAGTTAATTACAGTTTTGTTATGAAACAAGCAGAATTTATAGTGTTTCTTTATTTAGTAGGGCTAGTGCACTGTTTAATCACTTCAGATAATGTAGTGGTAACTTTCACTTTTCCTGTAATTGACAACATAGTAAATTTTTTAAAAAGATGTTTGTCTAGATACAAACAGCACGAGCATTTCAAAACTTCAGTGTTTGCATAAAATTATAATTAATCTCTAATATCTAATGTAAATAAATTCATTTCATATGTGAGCAAGATTCATACAAACTAAGATCTCAGGATTTCTTGCGCATAATGTACAGAAAGAGACAAATGTTTAACAACCTAATAAAATAATACCAAACAAGAACCAAGCCTTAGTGTCACTGGCAAACTCTGAAGAAGACATAGATGGATTTAGCTAGGAAGGTATGTGGTGAAGTTGTGTGCAAGAATAAAAAAATAAGAATCCCAATAGTGGACACAAGAATTAAAGAAGCAATCCTGGAAAAGAAGAGAGCATACCAAAATTTCCTAGCTAATAAGTTGGAAAATGCCCTAAAAGAATACAAAGAAAAATATAAGAGAGCTTAGCTACGTGTAAAAGTAGCTAAACAAAAGATCAGGACTGTGACAAAATGCTCTGGAGGCTATTGAAAAAGCTCAGAAATGGAGAAAAGATTACTGTAAAAAGGAATCAAAGATGATAAAACTGACATGAAAACTGAAGATGAGGATATCCTAGATGTCTGGAATAGTAACTTTGAAAGACTGTTAAATGAACTAAGCAGTGACAGAACCATACTAGAAAAAAGCTGTCAAAAATTTGAAATGTGGAAAGGCAACTGGAGTAGATGATATTCAACCAGAAATGCTTAAGTATGGAGGTATAAAAGTTTTGCAGTAGCTATACTGCATAATTCAGAGAGCCTGGTAAGAAAGTTGAATTTCATATGATTGAAGTACAGCTCACATAGTTCCCATCTATATCTATATATATGTAGAATGTTTTTTACCTTGGGTGTACTATATGTTAAAGATACCAAGAAATTTTATAAACTTGGTTATAATCCTTTTTTTTTCCCAAGTAAGCAAACAGGCAAGTAAGCCAAGTTTCTGCCTGAAGTATTTTCAGGTCATATATATATATATATATTGTAACTGGTATTTACTCAGATTGTAGACATTTTAAATCATAATTTTATTGACTAGGAACACCCAGATAAGGTAAGATAAAAACTTTAATTAAAACACAACTAATTTCATTGGAATGCTGACTTCTTCAGGTGTACAAATTATCACAAACTCACAAACTGGAAAATAGCAAGATAAAACGTGGACTTCTCATAAAAAAGTAAGGAATAACAACAGTCAAATTTGAACTGGCTTTCTCGTGGCAGGTCTAGCCTGAGGCGATAGTGAGTGGGAACTATCTCGAGAGTGCCAGAACTGATTACTGATTATTACTCTCCAAATTAAATTCTCATCTTTTTTTTTTTTCAATAATTTGCTTTAAAACATAAATATTGTGTATATATGATCTTCCATGTCTGAAATCAAAGCAATTTTGTTTTTCTGAGGGTAAATTGTTTGCAAATCTTTTATTCAAAAATTTAATGTATTGTGTAACTTGTATTTAATAAACTTCTTCTTATCCTCTTCTGTCCTCAAGACAGGTTGAGTCCCATGTGGATATGAGCCTTCCACTATTCTCTGTCCAAATCAAGCTTTTTCATATGCCCATAGCTTTAAAAGTCCAATGCAGTTCTAAGGACTTTATGCCATGTTAATTTTCGTCTTCCCCTTGGTCATGTACCTTCCGTAGTGCCTTAAATACCAGGAAGTCTGTCCAGTTCCATTCACACAGTGTGCCCAAAACAATAGAATTGAATTAGAGCTGTGTTAGAATTGTTAAATTGGAGATATTCAAATCTTGCAGCACTTGTGCATTAGTGTTATGTTCTGCCCAGTGCTTTCTGTTGATTTTTCTGAAGCATTTCATTTCAAAAGCCAACAGTTTCCTCTCTGCATCTTTTTTTTAAGGTCCAAGTTTCTGCCCTGTAGAGAGCTGTTGATAGTATTATACTTCTCTATAGTGTGGAATTTTGTTATTTTCCAAATTTTATTATTAAGTTTATTCATCATTAACCATGCTATGTAGAGTCTGTGTTTTATTGTTGCTATGTTATTTAAATTTGAAGTCGAATATGCTGCTAGCTAATTAAAACCATTATCTTGTTCTATGGTTTCTGATTGAGTGTTATCTGTTATATCTTCTGGAGGTCTTCCTATTTTCATTATCCTTGTTTTACTTAAATTTATAATCATATTATAATTTCTTCAGGTTTCTTGTAATTTTGCGAGCTGGTATTGGAGATTTGACTTATTCCTCTGTAATTTCCATAGTCATCTATATCTCCTTTCCTAAATATAAATACCACCTTAGCTTTTGACCAATCTGATGGAACATCACATTAACTCCAGCAGTTATTTATTAACTTAAAAAATCTTTGATGTAAATATTCTTCACCAAACTTCCAAAGCTCTGTATTTATGTCATCTAATCTAGTTGATTTTCTATTTTTTTGGAACTTTTATTGCTTCTTGTAGTTCTTCAAATCTAATTGGTTCTTTATCAGTACTGATTTCTTCATTGTTATTTTCTGTTAATAAATATGGGTCATACCATAAAGTCTTATAATGTTCTGTTGATTTCTGCTTCATTGTTTAATTTCCTTAATATTTTGTAGGCTATGTCTTGTCTTCCACGTATCTCTTCTTCTGTTTTTTTGTTCCTCGGTCCCAAGAATCTTGGCAACATTTCTTTACTAGTTTTAGATAAATTTAATTGTTCAGAATCTTCTTTTCTACCTTTTTCACAGGCATAGACTCCTATGAAAGTTAAGTAGCATCTATTTGTTTTTAATTTAACTGTTGTAGTTCAATCATTTACAAAAATTATACTTTTGTATTCTATTTTTCCATTTATTTATCAATAAAAATGGCCACTCCACTAGAATCTATAAAAGATGTTCTACTTCACTATATAACATAGTATAACCATCTATATTTTTTGTTTCCTTTAACTTATTTTTTGTTTTTGTTATCACAGCTTTATTAACATTTTTGGTTTTTTAGTTGTTTTACTAATTCCGCTTTGTTTATATTTCTTGTATTTCACATAGCTACTTTTAAACGTCCAAGATTCTAATCTTTTACTTCTATCTTTTCTGTCCAATGAAATTTCCAGTTGAAGCATTATAGAGATATTTACTTGGTAAGGTAACTAGCCTTGGTGTAGTTGGTGGATTGAGTGGAGGAGACAGTTGTAGAGTAGGTACCCTCCCTCGATGAGTCTTTGGACTCCTTGGAGGTGTCACGTAATAATTATTATTATGCAAAACTTCCAAACTGGACAACCAGGGTATTTCTCATTTTCTGGCGCCTACCTCTTGATCTCCAGCTAAGGAGGCCTTACTAGTAACTTTGCATAGCTATTGAGGTCATTGGTGCACACAAGTCTCCTTACCACATCAAGGTGGAGATACCATTAAGGCTTTCTTACATTTTTCTCTTTATTCCTTTAGAACACAAACTGGCTTACTTGTCAGAAACTTTCAATTATGCTTTCTTCTTTTCATTGACTGCCTCTTTAACTTCCTGAGTCCACCATGGGGGTGCTGATTTTTCTCTCTTTGCAAAAAACTTCTTCACATACAGATTTGAGAAAATAGCTTTGTAGGCAGTTGTAATAAAATGTACATTTTGGTGAAATACATTAATAATATTTATTTATTATTATTATGCAAGTAATAACAAATATGGCAACATCATTTTGCCAAAATTTGTGAGACTGTGATCAGTTCCTATACACTTGTAATATTTCTTTTTTTTTACAACATTAGAGTGTGATATTAGGACTTTATATCTTTTATCTGTTACAATCTGAACTGTTTCACTTATTCATTGTCACATGTAAACTGTAACACATTGTTTTGCTCTGAAGATGCTAGTTTGAAATCCAGCAAAATATAAGCCAGTTAATAAACATCTTTTTATAATGTAGTTTGTTTGGTATTACCAATAGCCCTCCCAAGCTTCGCATCATCTGCAAATAACTGAATATCTCTCTCTGTAGCCTATTGACAATATCACAATGGCATAAAACTGAACAGTAATGGCCCCAGTATTGAATTCCACTTGTAACCTTCCTACTCCCTGATATTGTTCCCTTATATACAACTCCTGATATCCAAGCCCATATGCTGCAACTCAAACACCAACTTGACATGTAGCACCCTGTCAAATGTTTTGGAAAAATAAAATAAAAAAATGACAGCATGCAGCCTTACCCTTATCGAGTACTCTTGCTACTCTATTGCAAAAGGTAACCAGATTACTAAAATAAGAGCATCTTTTAAGAAATCCATGTTGTCCAGCATAAATAATATTGCTATCATTTGCTTAATTCTGTATACATGTTGTTACCAATTTTGCCAAACTACAGAAGAAATACAAACAACCTATAGTTTAATACCTCAATTCTACCACCATCTTTATGCATTGGTGGTAGAATGGAGAATTACACATTCCCTTAAAACGTGGTGAAATTCCATCCAGTCCCCTGCCTTACAGACGGTTAGCATACATAGTATTCAGAATACATCATTTTTATTCAGTTCTCACACTTCACCACTCATCATCCTTCTTGGAATAAAGTCTGCTGTACCAGGATGGAACATTCTAATAAAGTGATTATTTAATAGCTCAACTATACATCTGCATTGGTCACCCGAGTCCCATTCCATCCAGCAAGGTAATCGTCATTTTTCCTTCTACTTGCCACATAGTGAAATAAACTCTTTGAAATTCTCCTTCGATTTCATGCCAGTCACCTCTCGTATTCTAATTTTTCTCTCCATATGATACTAGGCAGTTTCCTAGCCTGAGCCTTATATTTCTCAAACAGATGTTCTCTGCCTCTCCCCCCCCCCTTTTATGTGTTTTCTGTAATATTTTTTATCTGCAATTCTTGTATTTCTCTTGTCATCCATTTGACTCTAAATTGCTTTGTCCTCACTCGAGGTATACAACCTACTTCTGCTGTGAACAGTTTTTTTTTTTCCTTAAATATCTCCCATGCCTTACTGACTCCTTTTCCTTCAAATTCTTTCATCCATTGTACTGCTGCAAGTAGGTTTCTAAGTCTATACACATTGTTATCTTGGAAAATAGTGATGACAAGTTCATGTCGAGGTATACAACCTACTTCTGCTGTGAACAGTTTTTTCTTAAATATCTCCCATGCCTTACTAACCCCTTTTCCTTCAAATTCTTTCATCCATTGTACTGCTGCAAGCAGGTTTCTAAGTCTATACACATTGCTATGTTGGAAAATAGTGATGACAAGTTCATGTCCTAACAAAAATTTATCACATTTACATTTGCTGTTGGCCTTTCTCTTTTTGAAATGATACATTCCTTATAGTCTGTGTGGCAGATGCGACTTTTATAGCACTGACTTGACCTGATAATTAGATTTCATATTACATTTGACAGTACCATGTAAAATATCTAATTCTCTATATGTCTAGTAAGTTGTTTATAGGTCATAGTGGATGAAATAATGTGAATGCATCTGTGGGATTGGATGGTCTACCAGCTTGGGTCTTATGTGAAGTGGCTAAAGAATTGTCAGTGCCCTTGAACACTTTGTTTAATTTGAGTCTCGGGTCTGGGTTAGTCCCGAAGGGGTGGAAAGAGGGGAAAATACTTCCACTGCATAAAAGAGGTTCCAAGACTGCTGTTGCAAATTACCGACCGATCAGCATATCAGGAGGAGTCGTCAAGGTTTTGGAGAAAGTAGTCAAGAGAAAAATACAGGAATGGATAGATGAAAACAGGATATTGTATGGGGGACAGCATGGTTTTGTGAAGGGTAGATCATGCCTCAGTAACTTGCTCACGTTTTATAACACAGGGATGGCTGAACTGGATAAGGGTAATGGGTTTACATGGTACTGCTGGACCTTGCTAAGGCCTTTGATGGGATATCACATGGAATTCTAATCAGTAAACTGCAGCATATGGGGATGGATATAGGGTTGGTGAGATGGATAGGAGGGTGGTTGATGGAGAGATATCAGAGAGTAGTTTATTGAGGAGTAGAATCCACAAGACAGCCTGTGACCAGTGGTGTGCTGCAGGGTTCTGTTCTTGGACCACTACTGTTTAATTTGTTCATTAACGATATAGGAAAGGATCTGAGAGGAACTGTTCATCTGTTTGCTGATGATGCAAAGTTCTGTAGAACAATAGTGAATGCACATGATGTCAAAATTTTGCAGGATGATTTGGATAGATTGGTGGATGGGCTAAGGAGAATGGATGTCAATTTAATGTGGCAAAGTGTAAGTGCACTTTGCCCTTACAAGGCGGAGTACAGTTCCACCACATTGGTGGAACTGTACTCCAGGAGATCGACGAGGCCAGGGATTTGGGAGTGTTGGTGGATAGGGAGTTGAAGTTTAGGGGGCACATTGCAAAAGTAGCTAAATCAGTTCATCAAATCATTTGGTTACTGAAGAATACTTTGATGAGAAGAGACAAGCAAGTTATTGTTCCTCTGTATCGAGCCTTGATAAGACCCCATCTTGACTACTGTGTCCAGATCTGGGCACCAAGGTTTCTTCTTGATGGAGAGGAGGTGGAGATGATCCAGAGGCGAGTGACCAAGATAATAGCAGGTCTATGGAATGAACCTTATGAGAACAGGTTGAAGATTTGTGGTTTGCAGAAATTGGTTGATAGGCGGAAAAGGGATGATATGATTGAGACATTCAAATTACTGAAGGGTTTCTATAAGATTAATTCAGAGAATATTTTTCAGAACAGGACTGGTGGTGGGAGGACTAGGGTCTATCATGGAAACTGGGCAAGAATGTGGTTAACAAGTGTGTTAGAACTAGGTTTTTTACTTGGAGAGTGGTGAATGAGCGGAATAAGCTGCCAGAGTCTGTTGTGGGTGCCATGACTGTGAATGAGTTCAAGGCAAAGTATGATAGATACTGTGTGGATGTTGAATAGTTGTTCTTGACATGATGTTTAGGGCCTCCCTCGATGAGTCTAAGGACTCCTTGGAGTTGTCCGTAATAATAAATATATCGAACTGTTCACTTTTCATTCATGTTATTTGATTTTTATGTTATTCGATGTTCATATATGTAAAATTTAGATATTAATTTAATTACAATTCTAGATGTAGCAAAATATATTTTGAGTTTTTTTTTTTTTTTTTAACACTTTCATTTCTTTTACTATACAATGAGATTTATATTTTCATGATTATAGGAAGTATCCAAAAACTTCTATTTTCAATGCTTTAAAGCTGTGCCTGACTGCAACTGAGGAGTAGTTGCAGTCAGCCAGTCACTATGTTAGAATGGCATGTTGCACTAAGTCCAATTATAACATTTTAGGAAGATTCTAGGTTTTGGCTAGTAAGCAGTCTTCTGTAGCTGCTCTACTAGATGTGACATATGTAGAATATCTTTATCTTAAGTTTTCATGTCGCATTTATCATTTCTTTCTATTCCCTACTCTATTTTCCAGGGGTGAATGCTGGTCTTGAAATTCATGCTTGCTCATTATCATTCAGGGAGTGAGAGGTGTGATTGAAGTCTGATTAGTGGAATAATGAATTACTGACCATTTAAAACTATATATTTAGAAATTTATGTACAAATACAACATTTATTTTACAAATGATATTCTATCTTTTTCAATTTAGCTACTTAAATACAAATTCCACTCTACAGTTCTTCTTTACGAATTGGTCAATAACATCATCATAAAAAGCTGGTCGAACTTAATTTTCCCAAGCAACATGCACACTTCTAAAGGTTTGCTGAAGCTCACTGGATAGAGCTACTTTGATTGTATATGGCCTGTGTTTAAGACGACGTGAAGGGAGCGGAAATGGCTATGCGCATGCATGAAATCACAGTGCTGCAGCAAGGACCTGGAAGCTCCTACAACCAAGCAAGTCAAGGTAGCTTTCACTAGACAAGCAAGCATCAGCCTTCGATACACAATGCAAAGCTCAATTATTGCAAGCTTAAGAAATCTTCTCTCTACAAAAATAAAAGCATGCATTATATTAACAAATAAATACTACTTCTTTCTCAAGTAATGAGCTTGCACAGCAAGCATAGCAATAATTCACCCCTGCTATTTTTCCATTTCTAAGCTATTTCAATGCCATCTAGAACATTTTGCCACTCTCCACAATTTCCGAAGTTTTGCCACAATTGATCTTCTGAATTCTACTGTATCACTAAGTATTCCAATGTCTTGCTTAGCTACTTTCATACACACTTCTCGTGGAAAGGCTTAGACGTTGGTTATGCATTTTTTTACTAAATAATTTAAGGAAATTACAACATCAACTAGGATATACATTAAAATAAATTTTAATATACTTCAGTATTTCGGCAACGTCACGTTGCTTTTTCAAGAAACTTAAGAACAAGACAGGTGCACGCAGGCACAACAAACAGTAAGTGGGGAAGAAGCAGGAAGCTATTATTTATCCTAAAGTCCTGATGGTGCCCCCTAGCGGGCAATGTTGGTATTCTTGGGCAATTGGGCTGAAGGTCTTCTGATGTAGGTTTCCCAAATTTGAGGCAGTCTCATGCAGCCGAATTTGTTGAGGTTTGGATTGTTTCTTAGGGCTGAAGCTGATTCCACAAAAAGCCTTTCATATTTGTATTTACTACGGTGTATTATCGTGGCTTTCTTCCAGTGTATTCTATGGCAGGTATCCAGCGCATGGTCAGCAAGACCAGAGTGGCTGTATTGGTGAAACAGGATGTAGTCCTTGTGTTCTGAAATTCTGATATTTGCTGTCCTGCCTGTTTGGCCAAAGTAGGACAGCTTACAGCTGCAAGGGACCTGGTATACATCAGGTAGGTCTAGGGGGGGGGGGGTTGGTCTTTAGTGGAGCAGATAAGGGATGCCAATTTTTTATATGGTCTGTAACAAGAAGTTAAGTCATGTTTTTTTAGAATTTTTGTAATTTTTTCCGAGGTGCCTCGGATATAGGGTATGGTGATGGATTTTGAGGAATCCTTGTTGTGGGGGGGGGTTGTGGTTTACTAGTTTCAATATTATTTGGGGGAGGTAGCCATTAGCTGAGAAAGTGTTGAGAATGTGGTTTAGTTCTCTTGTTAGGGCATTGTCATTTGAACAGATAAGTTTAGCCCTGTTGTGTAGTGCCTTAATGACTCCATATTGTTGCGAGGAGGGGTGGTGGGATTGTTGGTGAATGTATCTGCCTGTATGGGTGGGTTTTCTATAGTCTGAGAAAGCCAAGGTTCCATCAGGTTGGTGGGTGACTAGTGTGTCTAAGAAAGGAAGGCAGTTGTTTTTTTCTTCTTCCAGGGTGAATTTGATTCTAGGGTGCTGGTTGTTTAAGTGTGTTAGGAAGGAGAGGAGTGCATCGGAGCCATGTGGCCAAAAAGCCAAATGGTTGGTTTTTGTGGGGCAGAGTTTAAGGCTTTCTCTTCAAAAGTCCCCATATAAAAGTTGGCCAAGGGTGGGGAGAGTGGAGAACCCGTGGCTGTCCCCTCTATTTGTTTGTAGAATTTTCCTTGCCAAACAAAATAGCCTGAGTTCATTGTGAACTGAAATAATGCTGTGATATCGGGAGGAAATTTAGCTTGGATTAACTCTAAGGATTCTTTGAGTGGGGCATTTGTGAATAAGGAGGAGACATCAAAACTGACCATTATGTCAGTGTATTTGAGTGTAAGGTTTTCTATGGTCTTTGAAATTGGCTGAGTTTTTTATGTGTGAAGGTGTGCTGCCAGTATAGTGTGAGAGAGCTTTGGCCAAGTGTTTAGCTAGTTTGTATGTGGGAGAATCAATGCCATCCACTATGGGACGTAATGGCACATTTTCCTTATGTATTTTTGGGAGTCCATAAATACGGGGGATGGGGGGTATGGAGTTAAATGGTTTTAATTTGTTAGTGACTTTCCACAGGCCAAGAAGTGACCGTCTTAAGGAGCCCGTGGAGTTTTCTAATTTGTGAGTTGGTGGGATTGTACTCGAGGGAGGTAAGTAGCCTGATCTAACAATAGAGCTTTCAGCTTACCTGTGTAATCCTTTTGGTTAAGCAGTACTGTGGCGTTCCCTTTATCAGCTTTGGTGATTATTGTTTTCTTGTTTTTCTTTAATTCTAGTAGAGGTTTAATTTCCTTACTGGGCATGTTGGCTTCCTTGATACCAACATACTCTATATAGGAGAAACAGGACGCACTATTCCTATTAGACAAAAAGAACATAAACGACACATTAAATATAATAATTATGGTGAAGCTGGCCTTTCTGATCATGCCCTGAATACCTTACACAGAATTGACTGGAAAACCACCAGCTGTCTACATCACACTAGAACATGGTATGAACGGAAATTCAAGGAAGCCTGTGAGATTATCAGCAACCACCCCAATCTGAACAGCAATGATGGTTTAAAAATCCCAAACAAATGGAAGGTATATATTCGACCTTCCTCACCAAGAACAACTATAAACAGGACTGTAGAAAATCCAGTATTGTAAATCAAAAATAAGAATTGTAATACTAAAAATAGAACACCAATTGTTTCTGAAAGAAAACCATCTAAAAGAATGTTTATTCCTGTCATTGTAAAAATAGAATTTAGCTTGATGTAAAAATTTATATTTTTTATTTTATTTTATTTTATTTTTTTCCACCAGAGGTCATGCCAGTAGAATAACATGTGATCAAATCATTGTTTCTCTAGCTTACAGTTAATGATGTAACTCAGCTTGTCCTGTATATTTATGTATGCTCCAGGTGATGATCTTGATGTGAAGATCGAAACGTCGGGATAATAAAGAAAAGTTTTTTTAACACAGTTGTAAATTCCATAAAAATTTTAAAATGAAGGTAGTTAAATGAAAGTTATAGGAAGTTGTCGATAAGAATTTAGAAGATTAATATCAGAAAAGTGGCAAAATCTTTAGCATGCATTAAAAAATCTTTAAAGGAAAAAGTACTGTGAAGGGAGAAAAGATAAGAAAGATGACATGAAAACTGAAGATAGAATATTTCAAATGTCTATAATTACTATGAAAGACTGTTAAATGAAAGACGCAGTGAAAGAGTGGTAGTAGAAAATTTTCAAGAAGAATGCAAACATAAGGTACATATAGATACTTGAGATTAAGGGAATGGAAAAAAAAAAAACTGTCAAAAGCCTGAAATGTGCAAAGGCAGCTGGAGTAGATGATATTCAACTGGAAATGCTCAAATATGAAGTTTTGGTGGTTACACTGTATAATACAGAAGGTCGAATTCAGATGACTGGAGTAGAGTTCATAGTTAACATCAATAAAAAAGGGGGAATGGAGAAAAACGAACTTCTCCAGTTGAATAAATTTTTATTAAATATGAGAGAAATTACCCAAAACACTAAACTAGCAGTATACAAGACAGAGTTCAGACAAGTTTTTAAAGTTATGTAGCTGAGAGTTGGGTTAGAAATAAAATACTTGATCAAAGATTAGAGACCACAAATATGAGATTTCTGAGAAAAAAAGGGCATGAACAGATGGCATCAGTGGCAGAATCATATTAAAAATGAACATACTGGGAAGGAACCTGACATTAATAGTATTCAAGAATGTATGAGTATGCCTAATCTAACATGGTATGGTCGCTTAAATAGAACAGGAGAAAAAAGGTTAGCAGAACAGGTGTATTATGCCAAAATGGCAGAAAAAATATTAAGAAGAAGACCAAGGTCTAGGTGGATTGATGCAATAAAAAGTGCCTTAGAAGCTCGATGGGTTAGTTATGACAATATTGGAGTACTGACAAATGGTAGACTAATTTGTAGAACACTGTTTTGCATGAGATCAGTGGCATTTGAAACCATAATGACAGGAAGAAAGACTAATGTCTTGGGGGATTAATGCAGTTTAGCATACTGTCTTAAAAGATAGAAATGTAATATCTGATAGCACTGGAGACCTGACAGTTTTAATTTGAAAGAAAATTATTGAAAGTTAGTTTCTTTTTCTTCTTCTTTACCCAAAGTCTATGTAAACTGTTGGTGCATCATAAAGGTGACAGTCCTAACATGTCTTTATTATGATGACGAAGATGTCATCAAGTCTTTTTGAGTCCTATTGCCTCAATGATGTTATGCCATCATACTTTTCACTATTTTCAAATGTGTCTGAGTATACTCTCTTTAATAATGCTAATAACATATAAAGTTTTTTTTTTCTGCTTTATTAATCCATCCAGGAGAATTTCTATTAAATTCATCTTACAAAAAAAAAATTGCTCATTTGCTGATCAGTGTATAACACGTGAATCTTTTTAATGACCTTTCTTAACAGTAACCTCTCTCTCTGCATGTTTGTTACTGTAGAAGTTTTGTCCAATAGACATTACTCATTTCGTTATTCTAATTTAAATATTTGTAATACTAACATCACTGATATAATTCTGGTAGATATGAAATCCTTTAATTTTATATTCTGCTTTAAAAACATGTATCTTATTAGCTATAGTTCTGTAACAAATGGACAAAATTTGTCCAAAAAGAAAATCAACATATTGTAATTGTTGTCATTGAAGTCTTGGTTTCCTTTTTTCTGCATTTACTTAAAGTTCAGCACTTTCCAGCACAAGTTATCAGCCCATTTAAAATTAATTTTGAAAATGAAAAGCAAAAAGGGTTACATGATGCCTATATGTTGCCTTGAGAACTGTGGTATTTACATTTTGGAATGCCTTTAGGTTGTTGAATATTATTATCATTACCAGTATAATAATAATCTACACCATCAACACAGTATGCTGTATTGTATGATGAGGTGGTGTCGCTTTGATCATTTTTATATTCTTTAATGCACTTCTACACTTGTCTTACCTTTACTGTTATTCTATGGTATCAAAGTTGGTGAGGCATCACATCTCTTTTCATTGCATAAATAAAGTCCGTTATTATTTGTTTTCAACTCATTATTGGCACATCATAAAGGTAACAGTCCTAACATGTTTTAATTATGAGGACAGTGATGTCAGCAAGTTTTTTTTTGAGTCTTAATGTCTCAATGATGTTATGCTGTCTTACTTTTTTCACTGTTTACAAATATGTGTCCGAGTATACTCTCTTTAATACTAATAACATAAAAAGTGTATTTTTTCCTGCTTTATTAATCCATTCAGGAAAATTTCTATTAAATTCATCTTGTATATTTCTTGTAAATTCTATTATTAAAAGTGATCACCAGAAACTCCTCGAGGGAGGCCACATATGATACAGACCATCTGTTATATCTTTTCTCGTAGAAAAGCTTAGACATTGGTTATACATGTTTATTAAATTACTTATGGAATTTACAACGTTCAAATGATATAAATTAAAATGAAACTTTAATCTATATTCCAATATTTCGGCAACATAACGTTGCCATTTTCACAGGGACTTAAAATACAGACATGTGCACGCAGGCACTACACACAGTAACCGAGGACAAAGCAGGAAGCTGTTGTTTCTCCTAAAATTCCTGATGGTCCCCCCTAGCGAGCTATGTACGTATTCTCGGCCATTGGGCTGAAGGTCTTCTGATGTAAGTCTCCCAGATTTGGGGCAGTCTCATGCAACCAAATTTCTTGAGGTTTGGCATGTTTCTAATGGCTGAGGCTGATTCCATGAATAGCCCTTCAAATTTGCATTTACAATGGTGTATTACTGTGGCTTTCTTCCACCATATTCTATGGCGAGTATCCAGAGCATGGTCTGCAAGACCAGAGTGGCTGTACTGGTGAAACCGGATGTAGTCCTTGTGTTCCAAAATTCTGATATTCGCTGTCCTGCCTGTTTGGCCAAAGTAGGACAGCTTACAGCTGCAAGGGACCTGGTATACATCAGGTAGGTCTGGGGGGGGGGGGAGGGGTTGGTCTTTAGTGGAGCGGATAAGGGATGCCAATTTTTTATATGGTCTGTAACAGGTGGTCAAAGTTATTTTTTTTAAGATTTTGGTAATTTTTTCCGAGGTGCCTCGGATGTAGGCAATGGTGATGGATTTAGAATAAGCCTTGTTGTGAGGGAAGGGGGTTAACTGGTGTCAATATTTTTTGGATTTTTTTGGCAGGGGTAGCCATCAGCTGAGAAAGTGTTGAGAATGTGGTTTAGTTCCATGGTTAGGACATTGTCATTTGAACAGATAAGTTTAGCCCTGTTGTGTAGTGTCTTAATAACTCCATGTTGTTGTGAGGGGGGGGATTGTTGGTGAATGTATCTGCCTGTATGGGTGGGTTTTCTATAAACTGAGAAAACCAAGGTTCCATCAGGCTGGTGGGTGACTAGTGTGTCTAAGAAAGGAAGGCTGTTATTTTTCCCCTTTTCCAGGGTGAACTTGATTCTGGGGTGTTGGTTGTTCAGGTGTGTTAGGAAGGAGAGGAGTGTATCAGAGCCATGTGGCCAAATAGCAAACACATCATCAACGTAGCGAAGCCGTATAGTTGGTTTCTGTGGGGCAGAGTTTAAGACTTTCTCTTCAAAAGTCTCCATAAAAAAGTTGGCCAAGGGTGGGGAGAGTGGTGAACCCATGGCTGTCCCCTCTATTTGTTTGTAGAATTTTCCTTGGCAAACAAAATAGCCTGAGTTCATTGTGAACTGAAATAAGGCTGAGATATCGGGAGGAAATTTAGCTTGGATTAGCTCCAAGGTTTCTTTGAATAGGACATTTGTGAATGAGGAGGAGATGTCAAAACTGACCATTATGTCAGTGTGTTGAGTGTAAGGTTTTCTATGGTGGCTTTGAAATTGGCTGAGTTTTTTGTGTTATGGTGTGTTGCCAGTGTAGTGTGTGAGCACTTTGGCCAAATGTTTAGATAATTTGTATGTGGGGGAATCGATGTCATCCACTATGGGATGTAATGGCACATTTTCTTTATGTATTTTTAGGAGTCCATATATATGTGTGTGTGTGGGGGGGGGGATATGGAGTTAAACGGTTTTAATTTGTTAGTGACCTTCTTAAGGAGCCTATGGAGTTTTCTAATTTGTGAGTTTGTGGGATTGTACTTAATAGGGAGGTAAGTAGCCCAATCTGATGATAGGGCTTTAAGGTTACCTGTGTAGTCTGTTTGGTTAAGTACTACTGTGGGATTACTTTTATCCACTTTCATCATCATCATCATCATGAATCACAGGCTCACTGCCCGTTGATGTCTGATGCTTGTTTCACTATCTTTTTCCACCTTTCTTTGTCCAGTGCACAGTGCTGCAGTTTCTGTATACCCATTCCACACCAGTCCTTTATGTCGTCTATCCATTCTCTGTATGGTCTACCTCTTCTGTTTAAACCATCCAAAATACCAAACATAAATGTCTTTATCTTCCGGTCCTCACTCATTCTACAGATGTGTCCAAATAATTGCAGCTTTCGTTTTATAATCTTCTGCATTAGATTCTGTTTTGGTTGTATCTTCTGACAGAGCTCTTCATTGGTGATTTTCTGTACCCATCCTATTCTTAGAATCTTCCTGTAACAAGTTCTTTCAAATGATAAAATTCTTTTTCGTGATTCCTTATTTATTACCCACGTTTCAGATCCGTACAGTACACCGCTGAAGATGCATGTTTCCAATACTCTTAGTTTTGTTTGAAGACTGATCACTCTACTTTTCCAGATGTTATCCATGGCCTTCAGATTTGTTCTTCCCTTTGCAATCCTGATCTTTATTTCTTTTTTACAGTCCAAGTCATGTGTCAGTTTACTTCCCAAATATGTGAATTGTTCTACATTTTCTATATCAGTTCCATCCACTTGTATCTTTTGTTTCATGTTCTTCTCACCAAATACCATTGTCTTCGTTTTTTCAAAGTTCATAACAAGTCCAAATCTCTTCCCTTCCTCATTTAACAGTTTCAGTGTTTTTTTGTAGTTCTCTTTCGTCTTCTTCAATAATAACAATGTCATCTGCAAATCTCAGGTTGTTAATTCTCATTCCGTGTACAGATATTCCTTTGGCATCTTCTTTCATTTTATCCATTGCTCTTTCTAAATGTGCGATGAAAATGCTTGGTGATATTGGGTCTCCCTGTCTAGTACCTCTGCTTGTTTTAAACCATTTCCCCAAATCATCACCTATTCTAACTGCTGCAACTGCATTCTGGTAAACATCTCTTAATATAGCTATTAGTTTTTTATCAATTCCATAGGATTCCAGAACTGCTAATGTCACTTTCTGGTCAATACTGTCAAATGCTTTCTGAAAGTCAACAAAGCAAGTATATATGTTTTTGTTTTTTCTCCTAGCTTTCTCTGCTATTAACCTCATTGTCAAAATCTGTTGAATTGTAGTTCTATCCTTCCTAAATCCTGCTTGCTCGTCTGCAAGGTATGCTTCTAATTGTGTTCTCAATCTTTCTGTCAATATGATCATCATCATTTGACCAAGGTGACTTATCAAGGCAATTGTTCTATAATTTTTACATTCTAGCTTATTTCCTTTCTTGTATAATGTTACTAATATTGATTTCACCCACTCGGCATTTTCCCTTCTTTCCATACCATATTGCATAGTTGGTGCATTTCTGTAACCATACTTTCACCACCATATTTAATCATTTCTCCAGTAATGTTATCGGTACCAGGACTCTTGTTGTGTTTTAGCCGTCCTATTGCTTTTTCTACCTCTCCTCTTAAAAAGTCCATATCATGCTCATTACCTGGTGGTGATATCTGCTTCAGTTCTTCAGTGAGTTTCCCAATGCTATCTGAATCTAGTTTTTCTTCATATAACTCACTACAGTATCTTGTCCACTGCTGTACAATTTTTTCTTTATTCATCAATACTTTGCCCTTTTCATCTTTAATTGTGGTCTGTTTTGGTTGCCACTTTCTATTAATGGTTCTGATCATTTTGTATACCTCCCTTGTTTTATGCTCTCCATAGTACTGTTCTATATTGTTGCATTGGGCTTCTAACCATTTCATTTTATCCATTCTGACTGCTTTTTTTCACCTCATTACACTTTCTTCTATATTGCTCTTCTATTTGTTCTGATGTATCCCTTCTTATCTTCAACATTCTTTTCTTCTGTACTAACTTCAGTGTTTCTTGTGTAATCCATTTCTTCTTGATCTTCTCTTCTTCTGGTACTGTTTCTTCAACTGCATCTTCTATCGCCTTCGTTACTCTTTTCACTCTTAAATTCGAGTTTTTTTCTTTCTCCACACTTTTAAGTTTCTCTGCTAACACTGTTCTGTACCGTCTTCCTATTTCTGCTTCAATTATTCGTGCTGTATCTCTTCTATTCTGATGTTGGGGTTTATATTTCTTTTTCAATTTCATCTTGATGTTTGCAATCACTAAACTATGGTCCGAGTCTATCTCTGCTCCTTGAAAAGTTCGACATTGCTGTACTGATGTTATCCATCTTCTTTTAATCATAATCATATCAATCATGTTTTTGGTTTTCCCATCATTTGATCGCCACATCCATTTTCTACACTCCTTTTGTTGGAATCTCGTGTTACAGATCATCATCTCATGGTCCACAGCAAATTCTAACAATTTTTCACCTCGTTCACTTCTTTCTCCGAAACCACATTTTCCCATGACTTTTTCCCAACCATCATTATCTATTCCAACTTTGGCATTCCAATCTCCTTCAATAATTAGCACATCTTGCTTTGGTATTGTTTCTATTGTCTCTGTCAGATCTTTGTAAAATAAGTCAATATCCTCATCTGTGCTGTCAGATGTGGGTGCATATATCTGGACTATTGATATGTTGAATGGCTTTGCCTGAAATCTTGCTACTATGATTCGTTCATTTACTAGTTTGTAGCCTAACAGTGCCTCTCGAGCTCTTTTGCTGAGAAGGAAGCCAACTCCTGCTTCGTGGATGGTGTCATGTTCTGACCATATTACTTCGCATCCACTGATCTCTCCAGATGATGTCCATCTCATCTCTGCCAATCCTAGTATATCCCACCGATATCTCTTCATTTCCTCACGAAGTAGTGAGGAAATTAAGAGATAATTTTCCTGACATCCAGAGTGTCCGCACATTCCATGTTCCTACTGATAACAGTTCTGTTAGTTTCAGTTTCTGTTTCCTTTCGGTATCCCACTTTTCGATCCAACCCCGATCGCTCGATTGGGGTTGGATCGAAAAGTGGGATATTATCCACTTTGGTGATTATTATTTCTTTGTGTTTCTTCAATTCCTGCAGTGATTTATATTCCTTATTGGATATGTTGGTTTTTGGTGGTCTAGCTTTGGTGAGAACACGAACTACTTCCAATATAATATCGTTGGCCACGTGGTTTGTAAGGAAGGGGAATGACCTACCATACATGGTAGGTCATTACCCTTCCTATATCAAAAACACACAACACTTCATAAATATCATCAAAGACATTATGCTAGAAAAGTATGATGTATTAGTCAGTTTTGACGTCTCTGCCCTCTTTACGAATGTCCCAATCACTGACATAATCCTTCTCCTACAGAACAAATTCCCTCCAGATATCACGGCGCTTTTTGCACATGTATTACGGTCGGGTTATTTTGTATTTCAAAACGCCTTCTATTTACAAAAAGAAGGCACAGCCATGGGCTCACCATTATCCCCCCCCCATTGCTAACTTTTACATGGAAAATTTTGAGCAACTTGCCCTAGATTCCTCCCCTCTAAAACCCAAAGTCTGGCTTAGATACGTTGACGATATTTTCGCGATCTGGTCCCATGGCCGCCAGACATTAGATACATTCCTTAGCCACCTAAACAAACAACACAAACACATACAGTTCACAATTCACAATTGAAATTGAAAAACACAACACACTTTCGTTTCTAGACACACTTGTCACACATCTTCCCTCGGGCAATCTTTCCTTCACTGTTTACCGAAAACCGACACATACGGGACAATATATACACATAAACTCCTACCATCACCCAACACAAAAACTAGGTGTCATCAACATGCTAAAAAACAGAGCTCAGACGATTTGTTCCAGTGAACAGGCACTGAAAGATGAATTTAAAATTATCAGTAATCACTTACAAAAAAACGGATACAGCCAGAACACTATAAACAAAATTCTCTACAAAACCACAATAAAAAACAAAGACAAACCAGACTACAGTAAAACTATAACCATTCCCTACATTAAAGGAATATCAGACAAAATAAACAGAGTACTACAAAAGTACAACCTCAAAGCCACCTTTAAACCTCCTACAAAATTAAAAAGCTTACTCAACTCATCCAAAGACCCACTCCCTCCACTAGCCCACCCTGGAGTATACTGGATTTATTGTACTTGCAACATACCATATATAGGAGAAACAGGATGCACTATTCCTATTAGACAAAAAGAACATAAACGACACATTAAATATAATAATTATGGTGAAGCCGGCCTTTCTGATCATGCCCTGAATACCTTACACAGAATTGACTGGAAAACCACTAGCTGTCTACATCTAGTGGTTTTCTAGTCAATTCTGAACGGAAACCACTAGATGTAGACAGCTAGTGGTTTTCAGTCAATTCTGAAAAGAACATGGTATGAACGGAAATTCAAGGAAGCCTGTGAGATTATCAGCAACCACCCCAATCTGAACAGCAATGATGGTTTAAAAATCCCAAACAAATGGAAGGTATATATTCGACCTTCCTCACCAAGAACAACTATAAACAGGACTGTAGAAAATCCAGTATTGTAAATCAAAAATAAGAATTGTAATACTAAAAATAGAACACCAATTGTTTCTGAAAGAAAACCATCTAAAAGAATGTTTATTCCTGTCATTGTAAAAATAGAATTTAGCTTGATGTAAAAATTTATATTTTTTATTTTATTTTATTTTATTTTTTTCCACCAGAGGTCACACCAGTAGAATAACATGTGATCAAATCATTGTTTCTCTAGCTTACAGTTAATGATGTAACTCAGCTTGTCCTGTATATTTATGTATGCTCCAGATGATGATCTTGACGTGAAGATCGAAACGTCGGGATAATAAAAAAAAGTTGTTTTAACACGGTTGTAAATTCCATAAAAATTTTAAAATGAATGCTGATCACCGTGTGACCCTAAAAGGAAGGATTCATTTAACTACTTTTACACATTGCTTAGCTCTCTTACATTTTTCTCTGTACTGAAGTCGGGCATCTGCTGATTTGTTTGTTAGGAACTATGAGTATGTTTTTTCTTTTCTAGGATTGTTTTTTTTTTTATGTTTTCATGTCCACCATGGTGTTCTTATTTTTTTATCCTTGCAGACAACTTCATGGCATGCCTCCCTAGCCAAACAATCAATCAATAAAAATTTTCTTTAGAGTTTGCCAATTAAACTTCAAGGTTTGGTTCTTGATTTCAAACTGTTTCATTTTATCCTGAATAAGGTTTGCATCGTTGAGTTTACAGTTTACCAGTAAAATCAGCTGGACTTTAATTCTATTTAAAACTTTCTTACATACTTTTCTTTTCAGTGTGATATTCATTTTTATCCTTCTTAACACTAGGTTATGACCCCTTCCAATTTCAAATTCTCTGTATACTATTGTATTCTAAACCATCATGGATATCAATAATAAAAACATAGTCAATGAGGCTTTGCTTATTTCTTGTGTTTTCTTCTATGTATACTTGTGCACATCATCATTATGTTGGAACATGGTGTCAGTAATGACTAGTCCACATCATGCGTAGAAATGCAGCAGGTACTTACCTTATTATTAGTCTTGCTCTTTTTTCTAAATGTTCCCAAAGCAGTGTGTATGAAATTTTTTTACTAAATCATTTAAGGAAATTACAACGTCAACTAGGATTTACATTAAAATAAATTTTAATATACTTCAATATTCCGGCAACGTCACATTGCCATTTTCAAGAAACTTAAAAACAAGACACGGTGCACGCAGGCACAACAAACAGTAAGTGAGGAAGAAGCAGGAAGCTATTATTTATCCTAAAGTCCTGATGGTGCCCCTTAGCGGACAATGTTGATATTCTTGGGCGATTGGGCTGAAGGTCTTCTGATGTAGGTTTCCCAAATTTGAAGCAGTCTCATGCAGCCGAATTTGTTGAGGTTTGGATTGTTTCTTAGGGCTGAAGCTGATTCCACGAAAAGCCTTTCATATATGTATTTACTACGGTGTATTATCGTGGCTTTCTTCCAGTGTATTCTATGGCAGGTATCCAGCGCATGGTCAGCAAGACCAGAGTGGCTGTATTGGTGAAACAGGATGTAGTCCTTGTGTTCTGAAATTCTGATATTTGCTGTCCTGCCTGTTTGGCCAAAGTAGGACAGCTTACAGCTGCAAGGGACCTGGTATACATCAGGTAGGTCTAGGGGGGGGGGGGGGTCTTTAGTGGAGCGGATAAGGATGCCAATTTTTTATATGGTCCTGTAACAAGAAGTTAAGTCATGTTTTTTTAGAATTTTTTGTAATTTTTTCCGAGGTGAGAATGTGGTTTAGTTCTGTGGTTAGAGCATTGTCAATTGAACAGATAAGTTTAGCCCTGTTGTATAGTGTCTTAATGACTCCATATTGTTGCTGAGGAAGGATGGTGGGATTGTTGGTGAATGTATCTGCTTGTATGGGTGGGTTTTCTATATACTGAGAAAACGAAGGTTCCATCAGGTTGACGGGTGACTAGTGTGTCTAAGAAAGGAAGACAGCTGTTTTTTATTTCTTCCAGGGTGAATTTCATTCTGATTTAATCTGAATTAAATCTGATTTGATTTAATTTATAGAAAATCCACCCATACAGGCAGATACATTCACCAATGATCCCACCACCCTCCCTCACAACAATATGGAGTTTTTAAGATATTACACAACAGGGCTAAACTTATCTGTTCAAATGACAATGCCCCTAACCATGGAACTAAACCACATCCTCAATGCTTTCTCAGCCAATGGCTATTCCCCCCCCCCCCCCACAAAAAAAAAATCCGAAAAATATTGACACCAGTTAACCACAACACCCCCCCCCCCCCCTTCACAACAAGGATTATTCTAAATCCATCACCATTGCCTACATCCGAGGCACCTTGGAAAAAATTACCAAAATCCTAAAAAAATATAACTTGACTTCCTGTTACAGACCATATAAAAAATTGGCATCCATTATCTGCTTTACTTAAGACCAACCACCTCCCTTAGACCTACCTGGTGTATACCAGGTCCCTTGCAGCTATAAGCTGTCCTACTTTGGCCCAAACAGGCAGGACAGCGAATATCAGAATTTCAGACACAAGAACTAATCCGGTTTCAACAGTACAGCCACTCTGGTCTTGCAGACCATGCTCTGGATACTCGCCACGGTAATACACCATAGCAAATTCAAATTTGAAAGGCTGATTCCATGAAAATTTGATTATTCATGGAATTAGCCTCAGCCCTAAGAAACATGCCAAACCTCCACAAATTTGGTTGCATGAGACTGCCCCAAATCTGGGAGACTTACATCAGAAGACCTTCAGCCCAACAGCCGAGAATACGTACATAGCCTGCTAGGGGACACCATCAAGACTTTTAGGAGAAACATCAGCTTTCTGTTTCGTCCTGAGTTACTGTATGTAGTGCCTGCATGCACGTGTCTTTATTTTAAGATGGAAATGGCAATGTGAAAATGGCAATGTGACGTTGCTGAAATATTGGAATATATATTAAAGTTTAATTTTAATTTTTATCATTTGTACGTTGTAAATTCCTTAAGTAATTTAATAAACATATTATACCTGTTATTGAATTCATTCACACTACCTTCACTCACCACCTCCAGAAGTGGTGAGTGCAGATCCATTTTAGTCATGCATCACTCTATGAAAGAAAAATCTGGTTCTCACCCTGCTCTTGACTGCATTCATTATTAATTTATTACTATTATTACTATTATTACGGGCAACTCCAGGGAGTCATTAGACTCATCGAGGGAGGCCCCAAATCATATTCATCACAACTATTTGACATTCATACAGTATCTATCATACCTCGCCTTAAACTCATTCACTGTCACAGCATCCACCACAGACTCAGGGAGCACATTCCACTCATTCACTACTCTAAAAGTAAAGAACCCAGCTCTAACACCCTTACTAACCACACTTTTGCCCAGTTTCCATGGATGTCCCCTAGTCCTCCCACAACCAGCCCTGTTCTCAAAAATATCTTCTGAATTAATTTTATAGAAACCCTTCAGTAATTTGAATGTCTCAATCATATCTCCCCTCCTCCGCCTATCAACCAATTTTTGCAACCCACAAATCCTCAACCTGTTCTCATACGATTCATTCCACAGACCTGCTATCATCTTGGTCACTCGCCTCTGGATCCTCTCCACCTCCTCCCCATCAAGAAGAAACCTAGGTGACCAAATCTGAGCACAGTAGTCCAGATGGGGTCTTATCAAGGCCCGATAGAGAGGAACAATAACCTGCTTGTCAACGTATTCTTCAGCAACCAAGTGATTTGATGAGCTGTTTTGGTCACTTTTGCAATGTGTCCCCTAAATTTCAATTCCTTATCTACCAACACTCCTAAATCTCGTGCCTCATCAATTTCCTGGAGCAGGGTTCCACCAATGCAGTAAACTGCCGCCAATCTTTTCACCCCAAAATGCATAACCTTACATTTTGCCACATTAAACTGACATCCATTCTCCTTAGCCCAGACTTCCAATCTATCCAAATCATCCTGCAAAATTTTGACGTCATCTGCATTCACTATTGCCCTACCCAACTTCGCATCATCCGCAAACAAATGAACTGTTCCTCTCAGATCATTTCCTATATCATTTATGAACAAATTAAACAGCAGTGGTCCAAGAACAGATCCTTGTGACACACCGCTAGTCACAGGCCGTCTTGTGGACTCTACTCCCGAGTAAACCACTCTCTGATATCTCTCCGTCAACCACCCTCCTATCCATCTCACCAACCCTATGTCCATTCCCATATGCTGCAATTTACTGATTAGAATTCCATGTGGAATCCTGTCAAAGGCCTTGGCAAGGTCCAGTAGAATCACCGTAAACCCATTACCCTTATCCAGTTCAGCCGTCACTGTGTTATAATACGTGAGCAAGTTACTGAGGCATGGCCTACCCTTCACAAAACCATGCTGTCCCCGATACAGTATCCCATTTTCGTCTATCCAATCTTGTATTTTCCTCTTGACTATTTTCTCTAAGACCTTGACAATGATTCCTGATATGCTAATCGGTCGGTAATTTACAACAGCAGTCTTGGAACCACCTTTATGCAGTGGAACTATTTTCCCCTCTTTCCACCCGCTCGGGACTAACCCAGACCCGAGACTCAAATTAAACAAAATGGTCAAGGGTACTGACAATTCTTTAGCTGCTTCTCGTACAACACGAGCTGGTATACCATCCAATCCCACAGATGTATTGACATTGAGGTTATGCAATAGACTACTCACCTCCACTTCATTAACCACAATTCCCGTATAATCTACTGGTTTATTCGTTTCTGCAATGTCACCACCTGGATGATATACTTTTGCAAAGTGCTCACTCAGTAACTCAACTATCTCAACTGATTCAGTTACCTCCCTACTATCGGCATTCTTTAAAATCAATCTGCCATGTACATTTTTCCTTTTACTTGCTACATATCTAAAAAACTGTTTAGGATTCTCTTTAGCCTGCATGGCCAATGTTCTTTCGTAATCCTTTTTTGCTTTTCTTACCACACTCGTCACCCTTCTGACCTGCGCTTTATACCGTTCATGTGCCTGCCGGTCACCCTTCTCCTTAAATTCCCTCCATAGTTGTTTCTTTTTTTGCAACTCAAGCTTAATGGTGTTATTCATCCATTTAACCCCTACTTGATTTATTATTCGGACTCTAGGTATACAGTCAGCCATTGCTTCATGCAAGCACTTCTTAACTACCTCCCATGCACTATCAATTTCTAGTCCTTGCAGTTGTACATGCCATGGCACTGAACCAATCAAACTCCTAAGCTTGTCATACTTTCCAGCCCAATAATTCCACATGTACCCTGTTTTAATTGAAAATTCTACACCTTTAGCCACCTCCCAAGTTAAGACCCTATGATCACTCTCACCGATTGGTGGCAATGTGGTCATATTTGTTACAGCCAAATCCTCAGATGTAATTACTAGGTCAAGCACTCTCTGACCCCTAGTATTTTCCATTACATGCTGTCGCAGATAGTTATCCCTTAATAACCGCATAAAATCCAGTTCCTTCCTCCCGTGTGTCCTCTCCTCACTCCAATCAATGTGACCATAGTTGAAATCTCCCATAATAATCACCCTCCTTCCACCCATTTCTTCTATTTGCTTGTGCATACTGTCACCACCATCTTTTCCATCACCTGGTCTATAGCAGCACCCAATTGTATATTTAGTTCTGCTAGCCACAATCTCACACCAAATGGCCTCAAATGTGCTCTTTTCTCTATCCTGCAATTCAACTTCTATTCTCCTTGGCTGGAGCTCATCTGCTATCATCAACAATACTCCTCCCCCCATTTTATTCTCTCTGTCATTCTTGAACACACTATACCCATCACATTCAATCCCACTAGTTATATCATCTGCAGTCAGCCATGTTTCACTAATACCTATAACCTGTGGTCTGGAAGTGCCAACCATGGCCAAAAACTCTTCCTTCTTGTTCCTAATACTCCTAGTATTAGTGTACATGAATTTAAGACCCCCATTAGCCCCAACCCTACCTTCATGCCTTATATTAACTATCCCACTCAGATTTGTTGTCCTTATTTGCTCTGGCATATTATATTCATTCTTACATTCAACTGCCTCCATAAGGACTGTATCTCTACTCCCCCCCCCCCTAACAAATCTAGTTTCCCTGAATTTGCACATCCACTACATTCAGCAACACTTTCTCAAGTCTTCTTACACCGTAACCATTCAAATGCAAGCCATCCATCTTATATAGATCCTTTCGCCCATCAAACTCACTCCACACATCCACAAATTCCACACCACTCGTCACACATAACCCACGCATAAAGTCATTCGCAATTATAGCCCTCCTTTTAAACATTTCACTGTCATACCGTGGCAAAAGACTAATCATTCTAACTCTCTCACTCTTTTCTTTTGCTACCTCAAACAATTCATTCAGGTCTTCTATCATTTCCATTTTATCTCCTTTCAAATCATTTGTACCTGCCACAACAATCATTTCTTTCACCCTTTCCTTTTGCTCTCTAATAGACGCAGTTACGTCCTTTATGGTCGCACCAGGTTGGTACGATTTTGTCAAATCCTCTACTAACACACCTCGTACTAACGAGTCTCCATACAGCACTCTATCCTTCATTTTGTTCATGTTCACATTCATACGTCTATTTTTCCTGTCATACCTTTTATTATTGGTTGGTTCATTCAGTCTACTTTTGTTCATGCACTCTAGCTGCTGTTTTGCTCTTTCTATCGCACTATTCAACAACGCGATCTCACTCAATGCATCTATCTCATCTTTTTTGTTCTCTGAGAAACCATTTATACTATCATTCACACTCTCACAATTTTCATGTACAACCTTGCCGTTTCTTGTCATATCCCTATTTCCTTCATTCTGAAGGTTGACAAAAATATCACACTCACGATCCGAAATACACTTCAATTCCGCATTCTACCTACATTTTCTACACACATTCAATCCTTTATTATCATCTAACCACACTCCGACCGCACTCCGCAAAGCGTACATTTCACAGCTAGTACACTGACTCATTTCTTTTATGCTACTGTTCTTTGATAACGATGGCGAACCTTCATTACTGGCCGCCATTTTCCTTCGCACAGTGCCATACTTATCTGTAACGTGTTTTGTCAAATTATACGTTATAACACACCAAAAATAGACGCACTAAAATACGCAAGGCAAACAAAACAAAACTACACAATATTAAGTAATTTGTATCGATAACTGAAATGATACTTATCTTATCTGGAGCTTGCACGAACACTACTCATTACGAATTCATCTAGCGGCGACTTCCCGACATAGATTATGTTATAAAACACTTTAGTACACTAACCACGCTAATAAAGCTCCAATAATATACCAAAATTAAACACTTAAATCCATTAAATTGAATCCAGAACACCAATAAATCAACAAAAAACACAAATCTCTCAGGAGCTCTCCGATAGCACGTCCGTTCACCAGCTAACCTCGACACCGAATTTTGATTAAAATTTCCATCTACTAGTAACCTGTATATGACCCTTTCAAAAGTTTTGTAATTCTCAATCATATCTTCCCTTTTTCCTGTTTGCTGGTGTGTGCAATCGCATATACTTACTCTTCATAATCTGTAATCAACAATCACGATTTCATCTTGAACACTATCTTTTGTACTGTATGAGCATCAGTAAACCAGCAGATCAGACCTGTGTACAGTAATCTAGTGAGGCTGTATAATGGGGAAAAGTGACATCCTTACATCTCAAGGTTTGCTTCAGCATTGATTATCTTCTAAGTTGTATTTGCGATCTTTACCATATGGCACTTAAACTTCAATTTCCTATCTACTAAATGCTCCCTAGCATGATCAGTTTCTTGTAGCATAATCCCACCAATGTTATATATCATTGGATATATCATTACACCAAAGTGCATCACTTTCATTCACCAACATTATACTAACCATTTTTGTAAGTCCACAGTTCCAGCTTATTCAAATCATTTTGCAAGTACTTCATGTCTGTTGTATTGGTGATTAACCTGCTTATCTTCACATCATCAGTCACCTGTCATTATTTAAAGATTGAATAACAATGGACCAAGGTCTCATCCTTGTGGCACATTGCTGGTCACCTTAAATCTTGCAAACTCGCATCCTCCATATACCACTGTATGATATCTGTCAGTCAGTCATCCTCTTATTCATGCTAATGGTTTATAATGTACTCATATATTCTCCAATTTATGCAACAGTCTTCCATGGTATATCCATTTCTCCTTATCTGACTCAACCATAACATTATAAAATGTGAGCAAGTTGCTCACATTTTATAATAATGTGATCAACAACTTTGTTCATTGCAAAGTAAAAATTCTCTGTTATCCCATTTCTGTATATAGAAACCAACTTTTCCAAAATATTTATCACCATTCCAGAAATACTGATAGCTCGACAATTAGACACATCAGTCTTTGCATTACTCTTGTACAGTTTGAGTATAATACATTCTTTCTACTCCTATGGTATTTTTCTTGTTCTGAGACTGAAATTATAGACTGGTCAAAGGAACAACTAGTTTAGCTGAACACTCTTTTAGCATCTGGACTGATATCCATTCATCCCCGATTGCTGAATTCATATTCAGTTTGTGAAACAACTCTAGTACCTCCTCCTTATATACCTGAGGTTCTTCATCCAGTGAAGTGAAGTAGTAGTAAGCTCATTGTTGCATATAACAGATTAATAGCTTTTAGCAAAATGTACACTCATTAGTTGAAATTCAACTGTATCTGTTAGCTACATCACCATTTTCATTCAGTAGAGTCATTCTTTCACATTCATTCTTTCTTCTACTTCCAACATAATGGTAGAATATATTCTTTTGGTTGTCTTTAGCTTCCAATGCCCTTTTGTTTTCATACTCAGACAGCTTTCTTGGAAAGCAGTAAAGATAGAAAATGAAGGTTGTAAAGTGAGGTAAGTGGAAATCTTGAGCCAGAGCAGATCGAAAGTTTGGGATTCTAAGTTGGATAACCTTTGACAGGGGGATATCAGATTTCACAAAAGTACATGGTCCACCTTTTTGTGCAAAATACATCATGTAGGATGTAGCTGGGATAGTTGAGGTGGATTGTGTTCGTGGACAGTGCCACCTGAGGTTCTGTTAGCAAAATTATCAGGTTTTGATGTCTGTAAGTGGGGATGTCACTAACATTTGTATTAATGCCTCTTGATTGGGGCATATTTTTATTATTTATTCCAAATTTTTGTTATTTTTTCATGTTTTTAAATTTTTTGGGGGGTACTTAAGGGTCAAAGCTGTATAACTGAGAGGAGACCTCCATACAACCTTTAAAGGAGTGCGGAGAACCGACCAGAGCTTTTGACCTAATGTCCAATCCTCACCTTCTCATGGTGCACCCTGTTGGGTATCTACCTGGATAGTGAATGAACGATGATGGGCTGACAATTTGGGATTTACCAGACCAAATTGTATTCTTATTGGCTTAAACCAATATACAAAATGATGGTACAACATGACAAAATTTCATGCCGGCTGGGGCGTCGCCCGGTTAAACAAGGCCCCCATTGTTTTCGCCAAGGAACCAGGGCGAACAGCAAAAAGTCAGCTACTGGAACAAATCTGAAAACACATCCCAACTCAACATCACCAGAGTTAGAGATCGGTACTATCAACATAAGAAGCCTGAATGGCAAAGAAATGGAGCTAGCTGAGGAATTAGATAAGTACCAGATCGACATAATAGGGTTGACTGAAACAAAAAAGACAAAAACTGGTGAGATCTTTCTGAGCAATAAATACAAAATGTTATATTCAGGCAATGACAATCAAGGAAAAGAAGTAGTAGCCATTGTATTCAACACAAAATACGAGGCTAATCTTCTTGAATGGCAGGCATTCTCAAGTAGAGTGATGTGGGCAAATATGAGAATGGGGAACTGGATACAATAAAACTTATTTGTGTCTATGGTCCCACAGAAGGTTCTACTAAGGTAGAAATGGAGGAATTTTTTGAGGCTTTAGAAAAAGCAACTGACACAATGAAAAAGGAAAAGTTGGTCCTTGTTGGGATATCTAAATAGCAGAGTAGGAAATGAATGTCAGGCGTACAAAAATATTCTGGGAAAATTTGGAGAAATGAACAAAGCTTAAATGTGTGTAAATGTGAGACATTTACAGTATACAGACTGTAAATGTCTCACATTTACAGTCTGTATACTATATTTTGCAACAGAAGGTATAATTAGAGACAACTGAAATGGCCTTTAATGAAAACCACATCTCCTCTCACAAACACTATACTACATATATGCCAGCAAAACAGTTTTATTGTAGCACCAAGCACTATTTAGTTGACTAAATACATTTTTCCTAACATCCTCTTCCAGATTTTCAATTGCAGAAAATTTGTAGAAACAACTACTTATAATTCACTGATTCGGTACAGAAAGCAAATGGTTTATGTAAATTTTCTAAAGCATATAAAGAGGTATATGCATATATATGTATATGTTAACATCAGTTCAAATTGCATTTGAGATTTTCAATATCAAAATAAGTATTTGATGTCAGTTCAACACATGCAGAATACTGCTTGGCATGAATGTATACAAGAGAAATGAGGCTACAGATACTGCAACTATGGTCTCATGCTTGCACCATCTTTCTATCCTGTGCACTAATTACTGGCAGTTATCTTGGAATAGAGAGAGACTAATAATGAGCGTCATCAAATCAAGTGCAGAATCAAATTGTAGCAGTCTAATCTATGGTCAGACTGTAAAGAGGAAGTTTTTCTTGCTCAGAATGGCACAAGTCTTAGTCATCTTAAACACACCTTCCTATTGAGAGGTGATGGCATGCCTACAGGTGAGTTGCATGCTACTGGACTAACCATCATTCATATTTTAATTAACTGCCCTCTTTAGTCAATGAGCACAGTCACTATTTTAGTTGTATTCATAACCTGTCTGCACACTATACATTCAGGCAAATTTTATCAAATTCATCAAGTGGCATCCCCGTTTTTAAATTTTTACAGAGTATCAGTGTATATCCTCTTATATAAATTATGTACATATTAGTTTTATTAGTGTAATATAGTGTATATAAGCTTTTAACAAATGTTTTTATTATTATTAAGATAGACCTCCAGACACAAGGAACTCATTGAGGAGGTCACATACTACATGCACCATCTATCATACTTATTTTTGAATTCATTCACGCTGCTTGCACACGACATCCAAAGGCAATCCATCCCAGTCACGCACCACTCTATGAGAGAAAAATGTACCCCTTACCCCCTTCTTAGTGGCATTCATTCTCAACTTCCAAGGATGTCCTCTTGTCCTTCCCCACCCTCCATAAAATGAAAAATTCCATCAACTGAAATCCTAATGATCCTTTCAGAAGTTTGTAAGTCTCAGTGATATATCACTCCTCTTTCTCCTGTTTGCTAGTGTCTCCAGTAAAAAAAATTCTCAAACTGACTTTATAATCAGTATTCCAGAATCCTGATATAATTTTTAACACTCTCCTTTGCATGCTCTCCACTGTATCATAATCACAATGGGAACCAGGAGACCTGACATGCACACAGTAGTCCAAGTGTGATCTTATCAAAGCCTTGTCAAGAGGCAAAATTATATCCTTATGTTTATATGCAAAGTTCGTTTCAGCATTGCAATTATCTTTTGAGTTGTAGTTTTTTTTACCAGTTTCTTCTAGCATAATCTCACCAATATAATATGACATTGGATATCTAATCATGCCAAAGTGCATCACTTGACATTGAACTGATATCCATATCCCCATGCCCAGAATTCCAGCCTATTCAAAGCATTCTCCAAATACTGCATATCAGGGGCATTCCTGATTACCCTACCTATCTTTGCATCATCAGAAAAAAAGCTGCATGTTGCCTGTCAAATCCTTCCCAATATCATTAATGTACAGATTGAATAACAGTGAACCAAGGACTGATGTTGTACACCACTAGTTACCTTAAATCTTGCAGACTCTCACATCCCCCATATCCCACTTTTTTATACACCAGTGTCGTGACATTCTATTTTCATGTTATGTTCTAAATCCGCCATCTTGCTAAAAGTCACTTTTATAAAATAAAGGAAAACTAATTGCAAATTAATCACTGATCTAAGGGTAGAGAAATTTCTATTATACTGCGCCACTCTATCCTTAGATAAGTCTATATGAATTAGTAAGATTAATTCAAAATTAGTTAGCAGTCTTTTCACTCATTCAGGCCGATGGTATTTATTTTCTTTCCTTCTGGGATTCCCGCTAGATCCGAATTTTTGTGAACGGTGCAGTAAAAAGAAATTCAGGCAAACACAATATTTAAATTAACAAACAAAACATTTAATATATGGTTATATAACAAAATACATGTATTCCACTTTTAAATATGATAACTCAGTCAAGCTAGTACATCAGGTCAAGTCATTCACAATAAATCAATCTTTCAAACTTTCACATACAATTTCACAGTTTCAGAATCACAAAGTTCCTATACTCAACTTATTACAATAGAAATTCTTATTTAAACAGTTTCCTTGTGTCTCTCAGCTACACTCTACGATTAACTCATAACAGGAACTAACCACGGTAGATATCATTTCAATGTCTATAGTTTCAACTCTCAGCCTCGATGGTAAGCTACAGTTAATGTTACAAACAGCGCAACGGAACTAATACTTATCAATTTGCGCTGTTTGTAACATTAACTAATGTGACTGTCCTTACCAGAAATAATCTTCAGTACTTCCAATATTTTGTGAGCACACTTTCAGTTTGTATTTATCATACTTGCGAAACACATTTATAAAAATTCTCCAAGGTTATAACTAAGCCTTATTAATCGCGCTTCAAAACTCCAGATAAAAACTATAAGGTACATTAATTATTCTTATTTTTCATTCATCAACTAGTTTAACTCCGTACAATTCCTTTTTTCGTAGTATAGAAATAAATCGTAATTGTAGACTGACTGGATTTATTCAGAATTCTTCTTTGAATGTCCAGTTCTCTAATTATCCGATTACGGCAATAATTTCCTTTATTACTACGGCTGACTTTGCTCTCAGCCAACTATAAGATTCACTTATGGAAAAAATATCTACTCAATTCTACCCTAAGAACCTTTTAATTACATCTACTTCTTTAGTTTACTTCCTTGCTACCTTATAGTTCCAAAGTTCCGTTCCGACCCTCACTTACAACTACGTATCTGTTTTTCTCTCTTCTCCACAAACTCTCCCTTCACACGCGCCCGTTTATTTTCACGCGTCTCCATGACAACCGATAGACGTAAACATTCTCGCGAATGTTACATTACGCTATACAACTATATTGAGTTATTACATAACATTAAGCTTTCACAAAAGGAATAAATAGAATGATCACATTTCAATAAATGCGCAGTTAAACTACAAATATAGGTTCTTACAATATTGACATAACAATAAATAAAACAGCTTAATAACATTTAATACAGAATCTATTTACCATTAACACATTTCTTTGATCAAGCAATTAAATATTTGACATAATTAAGGTAGTTACACAATATCAATTATAATTTATGTTATTTACATTAAATAATATCTACAAATATAGTTCTTATGACGGAAAATCATGTTGGATTCTGAATCAAACAACATTTATTCTATTTTCTACATAATTAGAATCCAACAAAGGCTTACTCTTCCTCTGAAAAATTTTTCCTTAAAGAAAAATTTTTCACTCTAAACCTTTAGGTGGTGGAATCAGATTTCTACTACTCTCCTTTTTTTTGGGGGGGAGGTCTTAGGTTATACCTTGTTTGGATGAAACTCCGTCCTGTGTTTTCTACAACGCATGTACTATCTTCTACAACTTCTCGGTCTTTACTTAGATTCTTACTGTCATTACATTTGACTGTAGTATAACTTCTACTTTGGTGATTGATTCTTCTGGTTTTGCTTCTGTAATTATTTAAGTCCTTATAATTGTCTCCTCTTCTCATATTCTTAGTTCTGATATGCAAAGCTGATATCTCAGTAAAATTAATCTCAGCTGGTAATTGATTCTCAGTACAAATCTCTTGCTCAGAATCAGATACTTGAAGTTTTGATGTCAAGTCAGTGTCAAGTTGAATAACAGGCTGATCAAGTATAGTAGAGCTTAAATCAGTATTTTTCACAACTTGTTTGTCTACAGATGATTGCATCTTATCAGGTCGTTCTTCTTGATTAGGCACACAAAATCTTCTTGTTAGTTGTCTTGTTCCTGTGCACTCAGAGTTATTGTTTTTTTTAACACGTATTCTTCTATTCAATATGGATATTTGACCTGTGGAAAAGTCACAAGAGAAGTGATGCTTCTCCATAAAATTTGTTCCTAATATTATGTGAGCATTTAAGCTAGGAGAGAAAGGGACTATCAGTAGATCTTGATATACACAGAGGTTGATGCCAGGTATATAAATTTGTACACAAACTTTTTCATATGCTGTAGATCTCGAATTAGAAAGAGTGGAAATTCTTACAGGTCTCCTTAAATTGGTGACATCCTTCCATAATCTATCTCTTAACATTAGGAAATAATGCTTACTGATGATTGAGGCATTACAACCTGTGTCAAATAGAATGTTACAATTATGACCTTTGACACATCCTGTAACCTTCATCATTAACTCTCTTGATCTAGGGAAATTTTGAGCTTTATTATATGTTCTATGAGAAATATGTCCAAAATTAGAGTTTCTTCTGCTGTTAGAGTAGTTTCGTTTATTAAAGTAGCAATTCCTAGCGATGTGACCAATCTTGTTGCAATTAAAACATTTGGGAGGATCTCCATCATCTCTGAGAAATTTTCTCCTTGTCTGAGCTTGAGGATCAATGGGAATTTGCTGTCGAACATTCTCCAGGGCTTCCACTACTCTATCCAATTTAGCCAATATTGGTTTATTTTGCTTCTCAACCTCCAGTTTGACAACTTTACTAATATGTTCCGCTGTGGGATTGAAATTTTCTTGAAATCCTACAGTCATTTCTGTCAATTTTTTTATTACTTCATCTAATTTATTCTTCATTGGCTGTTGCAATTTTTCTACTTCCTGGTGAACAATGTCTTTTACTTCCTTAAATAATTTCTTGTTGGTTTGTTCTTTTGTGTCGGACATACAGTTTTGATCAATAGGATTCTCTCTAATGATTTTCCTGTCATCTTCTTTCTTTCTATTCTCTTCTGAGGATTTATTCACTCCTATGGAACAATCAGTTGTTTCTACTATGTTTACATGGCCAATATTAGATGAAAGGCAAAGGTCTCCAATCATTTGTTCCTTTTCCTTGACAGCTATAAGACATTCCTCTAGTGAGGTTATCTTCTTCTTATAGGCTGTCTCCCTCAGTTCTTGTCTGACACCTTGTCTAAATTGTTGATAAACTGCCCAATCCAAATGAGGTTTGTCTTCATTGGATACATTTAAACTTTCAGAGAGAGTTAGTAATCGATTGTAGAAGTCACCAACACATTCTTTGTCCTTTTGTATAATCCTCTGTAGCTTCCACAAATTTGGTCCAACACTCCTCCGTTTACAAAACTGAGATAGCAAGACTTCCTTAAATTTCTTGTATTCAAATGTTTCCTTAAGTACAGGAGATGAAAAAAAATATGTCTTAGCTTTACCAATTAGTTTGTTTCTAAGTAATACCAACAATTGAAAGTCTGTCCAACCTGCTGTTTCTCTGAGTTTCTCAACATAAGTAAAAAAAAGATAATACATCATCAGAGTCTTCTCCTGAAAATTGAGGAATTACTTGTTGGGGGTTCATACTTCTAAAAAATTCACTGTCTTCCATCTCTGAATTTGAAGTAAGAGCCATTGTGATAAATGGAGTATTAATTTAATATAATATAATCCTTTAATTTCAAAAAAAAAAAAAAACTTTATCTTTGCCTGATTTCTGATTACAACCAGTTCATTGTGATTTATTCAATTTACTTTCTAAATTTTCAAGGAGCAATTCCACAATTATTATTACCAAGTTAAATTAAATCTGTTAATCTACAGCTGTTAAATTACTTTTTATCAATTAAATCACATCCTGCCGACTGCGCCATTTGTCGTGACGTTCTATTTTCATGTTATGTTCTAAATCCGCCATCTTGCTAAAAGTCACTTTTATAAAATAAAGGAAAACTAATTGCAAATTAATCACTGATCTAAGGGTAGAGAAATTTCTATTATACTGCGCCACTCTATCCTTAGATAAGTCTATATGAATTAGTAAGATTAATTCAAAATTAGTTAGCAGTCTTTTCACTCATTCAGGCCGATGGTATTTATTTTCTTTCCTTCTGGGATTCCCGCTAAATCCGAATTTTTGTGAACGGTGCAGTAAAAAGAAATTCAGGCAAACACAATATTTAAATTAACAAACAAAACATTTAATATATGGTTATATAACAAAATACATGTATTCCACTTTTAAATATGATAACTCAGTCAAGCTAGTACATCAGGTCAAGTCATTCACAATAAATCAATCTTTCAAACTTTCACATACAATTTCACAGTTTCAGAATCACAAAGTTCCTATACTCAACTTATTACAATAGAAATTCTTATTTAAACAGTTTCCTTGTGTCTCTCAGCTACACTCTACGATTAACTCATAACAGGAACTAACCACGGTAGATATCATTTCAATGTCTATAGTTTCAACTCTCAGCCTCGATGGTAAGCTACAGTTAATGTTACAAACAGCGCAACGGAACTAATACTTAAATCTTCATACACTGAAATAAACTAATGTGACTGTCCTTACCAGAAATAATCTTCAGTACTTCCAATATTTTGTGAGCACACTTTCAGTTTGTATTTATCATACTTGCGAAACACATTTATAAAAATTCTCCAAGGTTATAACTAAGCCTTATTAATCGCGCTTCAAAACTCCAGATAAAAACTATAAGGTACATTAATTATTCTTATTTTTCATTCATCAACTAGTTTAACTCCGTACAATTCCTTTTTTCGTAGTATAGAAATAAATCGTAATTGTAGACTGACTGGATTTATTCAGAATTCTTCTTTGAATGTCCAGTTCTCTAATTATCCGATTACGGCAATAATTTCCTTTATTACTACGGCTGACTTTGCTTTCAGCCAACTATAAGATTCACTTATGGAAAAAATATCTACTCAATTCTTCCCTAAGAACCTTTTAATTACATCTACTTCTTTAGTTTACTTCCTTGCTACCTTATAGTTCCAAAGTTCCGTTCCGACCCTCACTTACAACTACGTATCTGTTTTTCTCTCTTCTCCACAAACTCTCCCTTCACACACGCCCGTTTATTTTCACGCGTCTCCATGACAACCGATAGACGTAAACATTCTCGCGAATGTTACATTACGCTATACAACTATATTGAGTTATTACATAACATTAAGCTTTCACAAAAGGAATAAATAGAATGATCACATTTCAATAAATGCGCAGTTAAACTACAAATATAGGTTCTTACAATATTGACATAACAATAAATAAAACAGCTTAATAACATTTAATACAGAATCTATTTACCATTAACACATTTCTTTGATCAAGCAATTAAATATTTGACATAATTAAGGTAGTTACACAATATCAATTATAATTTATGTTATTTACATTAAATAATATCTACAAATATAGTTCTTATGACGGAAAATCATGTTGGATTCTGAATCAAACAACATTTATTCTATTTTCTACATAATTAGAATCCAACACCAGTATATTCTATCAAAAGCCTTAGCAAAATCCAAAAGTATCATAGTGTATCTATTCCCCCTTGTCTAGTTCAATAACAAGATTATTATAGAATGTGAGCAAGTTGCTAAATCATGACCTTTCCTTAGTAAACCCATGTTGTTCATTGCTAAGTAGAGATTCACTGTCAACCTATTTCTGAATGTGAGCCCTAACCAATTTTTCCAAAATCTTCACCACCACTCCTGAGATAAATTACTCAACAGTTAGATACATCAGTCATTGCACCACCCTTTCGCAATGGGATTACCATACATTATTTCCATTCCTGCAGAATCTTCCCTGTTCTGAGACTCAAATTATATAGCCTGGTCAAAGGAATAGCCAATTCAGTTGAACACACCTTTAGCACCTGTGCTGATATCCCATCAGTTCTTACTGGTGAATTGTTATTCAGTGTGTGCAACAGCTTTAATACCTCTTCATTCAGTGAAGCAGTAGCAGTGAACTCAATGTTGCATACACCAAGTTTATAGCTTTAAGCAAAATAGGCTTTCATTAGTTGAACAACCTCTTCTGCATCTGTCACCCTCACACCATCTGCATTCAGAAGAGTTATTCTTTCATATTCATTCTTTCTTTTACTTGCAGCATATCGATAGAATTTTTGTGGGTTGTCCTTAGCTTGCAGAGACAGTTTCTTTTCATACTCAGACTTAGCTTTCCATACATCAGTTGTGACTATTCTAGCCTGCTGCTTATAATTTTCATAATAGAAATCATTCTTATGTACCACATGGTATACCTTCCACACATCATCCATTTCTTACGAATCTCTTGCTTAATAAGATTACACATCCATTTGACTCCTACCCATTTATTTTTTGAACTCTCAGGGTACATTCTGATATTGCATATTTAAGTATTTTTTAAATGCTTTCTATACTGTCGATATGTTAATAGGAATATTTTTATGATTTTTTTTCCTTACTGAACTTCTTTTTATACTCCTTTTTACATTTGTTTCTACACACCTTTAAGATTTGTTTTGATATACTGATTTTTATACCTATTTATGTTACTTTTATTACCTTGTCTGCTGACACAGTATGATCATAGCTATCCTTGTGCCATTAAACCCAAAACAAAGAAACAGTTTTCTCATACCATGGCAGCGGACTTAGTCATAATCTTCCAGTAAGACATGTTATGTTTTAATGGCATTCAAAACATGGATTTATAATCTTCCATTGAAATAATAGTAATAATATTGTTATTATTATTTATATGGGCACTGCATTGGCTCTTCTGAGATTAGTCAAAAGACTCATCTCAATAGACCCACTCTATTCATTAACACAGTACCTATCATACATCTCCTTAAATCTATTCACCGTTGGGACACTCACAACCACCTCTGGCAATCCATCCCGCTCATTCACCACTCTCCAAGTAAAAAACCTAGCCCACACACTTACTAACCACACTCTTAGACAACTTCCAAGTGTGAAACCTTGTTTTCCTCCTACTCCCCCATGTATTGAAAATTTCTTCTGTGTCAATTTTATAGTATCCCTTTAGTAACATAAAGTTTCTGTCATATCCCCTCTTCCCCACCTGTCAGCTAAACTCTGCAACCCATACACCCTCAATCTATCTTCATAGGAAACATTCCACAGACCTGTCACCATCTTGGTCACTCATCTCTGAATTCTCTCCTACACCTCTCGATTTCCAAGAAACACAAGTGACCAAATCTGTACACAGTCATCAACATGTGGCTGAATCATAGCCTTATAAAGAGGGATAATAAGCTCCCTATGTTTGTTCTTCAACATCCAAGTAGTCATCTGAGCTATTTTGCCATCTCTTGCAATATGTTCTCTGAATTTCAAATCTCTATCCAGCATTACCCCTGGATTCCTAGCCTCATTAATTTTCTGTAAACTAGTACCATCAATATGATATGAAGTCTGTATTCTTTTCATCTTGAAGTGCATTACCTAAATTTTACAACATTGAATTGACAGCTGGTGTCCTTTGCCTGCACAGCTAATTTATTTAAATCATCCTGTAAGATATTTGCATCACCTTTATCAGTTATTGTCCCCCCCCCCCAGTTTTGCATCATCGGGGAACAACTGAATATCCTCCACCTTCAAATCTTCTTCTATATAAATAAAAAGAAATTAAAAAAAAAAAGGAATTGAACGATTGCCAAAGGAAAACTAAAAGTCTCAAAACGTTTTAAGCTCCTCTGTAGCACAATTGGAAGAACAACGGTACGTTGCGCCCTTCGATTGGAAAAGGCCCAAGTTCGATTCTCGTCATGATGGGAGGAATCTTTATATGGACGTTTTTAATCGATGGTGAGTTAACCATTCTCATACGGTGGTAGCAGGGTTTTTCTCCCGGAAACTCGGGGGTTTTTCATCCTGCATACAGACAAATTGGCCCTTCAGAACACACGCAATTTACAGACAAAAAAGAAACTAGCTGTGGTGGTGTTGGGCGGTAGATG
Source organism: Typopeltis vanoorti (assembly GCF_054136105.1). Taxonomy (NCBI): domain Eukaryota; kingdom Metazoa; phylum Arthropoda; class Arachnida; order Uropygi; family Thelyphonidae; genus Typopeltis; species Typopeltis vanoorti. The sequence continues at coordinate 46,667,580 of NC_143564.1, read as the reverse complement.
GTGCTGATGTTGATGATTAGTAGTAGAGGTTTGATGTAGTGGTGGAGACAGAGAGTTGTACTATAGGTGTCCTCTTGCGGTGAGTCTTCGGATTCCTTGAAGGTGTCATGAATAATGATAATAATATCATTAATTTACAAATTGAAGAGCAGTGGTCCCAGTACAGAGCCCCCAGGGTTCTGTACTCTAGTCATCCTGATTTGCCTTGATTCCAGTTCATTGTACACCACCCTGTGATGTCTATATATCACCCCCCCCCCCATTCATGCCACCAGCCATTCCCATTTGCTCCAAATTATGTGATAATTTTCCATGCTGGATTCTGTCTAGTTCCTTTGTCCAGCAGTATCATGGTAGCCATTTCCTTTACCCATTTCTGCTGTCACCTTATAAAATGTGTACACATTACTAAGGTAGGACTTGCCTTTTACAAAGCCATGCTTCCCACTATAAAGTATCATATGTCTATCCAACCATTCCTGAATTTTACTTTTAACCAACTTTTCCAATCCCTGTTCCAGAGATACTAATTGTTCTGCAATTTCTTGGAGCCACCTTTATATAATGGAAATATCTTACCCTCTTTCCTCTCCCTTGGAACCCTGGCAGAGCTGAGGCTTAGATTAAACAACTTTGTCAGAGGTACTGCCAGTTCACTTGCACATTCTCGTAGCACACAAGCAGACAAACTGTCCAGGCCCACTGCTGCATTCACAATGATATTTTTCAATAAACTGAGTACCTCCAGTTCATCTGTGTCAGTGCACACATCAGTCTCTGTCACCTCAGTAACTGCAAAGTTACCACCTGGATGATATACTCTTGCATAGTGATCACTTCGTAACTGAACATTTCTTCCTTCTGTCACTTTCCTACCGTCAGAACTGAGTAAAGTTATCATTCCATAATTATTCTTTCTCTTACTTGCTATGTAGCGAAAAAACGTTTTTTGTGGTTTACTTTGGCCTGGTTAGCTAATTTTCTCTCAAAATCTGATTTAGCCTTCTTGACTATACTGGCTGCCCTTCTTGCTTGTGCTTTATACTGCTCATGGGCATGCAGATCACTTTGTTGTTTATATTCCTTCCACAATGCTTTTTTTTTTTTTTTTTTTTCAGCTCCTGCTTTATATTACTAGTCATTCACTTAGTCCTTACCTGGTTTATCCTCCTGACCCCAGGTATATGCACTCTGATACTGCCTCACTGGAACATCCTTGACCACTTCCCATGCACTAATTACATTCATTCCATGTAGTTTCTTATGCCATGCACTTCTCCAAGTTGCCTCATAAGTTTGTCTTAATCTCCAGCTTTGTAGTTCTGCATAAACCCTTTCTTGACTGAAATTTCCACATATTCAGCAACCTCCCAAGACAAGACTGCATGGTCACTTTCCCCGATCAGAGGTAGAGTTGCTACTGCAGGTTATGGTTAGATTTTCTGATGCTGTTACCAGATCCAACACTCTCAAATCCCTGGTCCCTTCTGTCACATGCATGCTGTTTCAGGTAATTATCACTAAATAACTGCATAAATTTCATTCCCATTTTTCCAAATGCCCTTTTCTCCTTCTAATCTATATCACGATAGTGAAAAGTCTCTCATGATAATTCCTCAGTCTGCACTCATTGTGCTAATCTGCTGATTCATGTTGTCCACATTTTCTTCTGGATCTCCAGGTGTATAGCAGCAACCAACAATAATATTTTGTCCTATTGACTTCTATCTCACACTAGACAGCCTCAAATGAGCCCCATTTCCATCAGATCTATAATCTTTACAATCTTCCTTAACTTCTGTTTTTTTTTTTTTTTTGGTTGAAGTTTTTCAGCTATCATTAGTAATACTCCCCTCTTCCTTCTGCCCTGTTTCTTCTATCTTCTCTGAAAATAGAATATCCATTACATTCTATCCCTATAACTACATCATTCTTTGACAATCAGGTCTCACTGATGCCAATAAATTTTGACCAAGTTGAGCTGACTGATGTTAAAAACTTCTCTCCTTAATTTCTGATATTTCAGGCATTCGTGTACAAGCATCCCTGGGCCACAATTATCCTTACATAATATCATTATCTGCCCATTCAGATTTGAAATCTGGGAAACTGCACCCAGCTCTTCATAATCTGCACTCATACTTATCTATCCCAGAGGTGGCTAGATACATGCTTGATCACTTCCCCCCCAATATCTGTAGTTTCCCTGTTTTGCACTTCCAGTCTCTCACTGAACAACACTTTCTTTAAGCACCTAACTACAAAACCCATTTAAGTGCAGTCCATCATATGCATATACAAGTCTTACGTCCATTAAATGCACTCCATACATCTATAAATTGCACCCTTTTCCTCTTGCATAATCTTCTCATTGACAATCCATGGCCCTTCTTTTCAGTTCTGCCCTATCATACCGAGGCAGAAGACTCGCAATCTTTACTTTCTTACACTTCATTTTTGCATATGGACATCAAGCAAGCAGTGTTTGCTATATTTAATCCACTGTGGACAGTTAGGAAGTTAATAGCCTTGCTATTCTTTTTGTGATTCTGGTAACTCTGTCATTGCTACCTTTTAAATCATTCATCCCACTGAAATAATTAGCTCCTTCATTTACATTCTAACAGCATTAGTGGCATCTCTCATCTTAATATATATATATCAAATGTGATTTCATCAAGCCCTTCCCCCCATGTGAGACATCTCTTCATGGTGGAGAGAACCTCATAGATGGTACTGACCCTTTTAATTTTCCTCTTCTTTGCTTTTCTTCTCATATTCTTTGCTCTAATTCTAGATCTTTTTTTTTTTTTTTTTTACTATCTTGTATTCTTGAGCACTATGACTAGGATTCAAACCACTACCACATTGTTTGCCATGTGGTGTAAGCCTTCAACATCCAGAAAGGGACATCCTAGTAGTCTTCTACTGCTTTGGCTTCTACTTTGGAAAGATGGGGGGCTCCTGGATGAAATGAATTAGCTAAGATGATTTGGCTAGTCAGCTTGCCTGCAAGTGTCAGTGGCATTGCTGAAGTCTGCTAACATATGATTTGAGGGAGAAGTCAAAGGCTTGCTGTAGTGCTAGTCTAGCATCCTGAGTAACTTTAACACTCCACTTGAGTGCACAGCCATTGCATACCAGAGAGTTAGTGTCCATGTGTGGCTCTGTGTTGGTGAGGAACTCTGCTGCTGAACAAAAAAAAAAAACCCTTAAACAAGAATCCATCCTCAAATTTTTCTGGGACCTTAACAATGCCTCAACCAACTACAAATACAGTAGATACATCATTCATGGCAGAAGTAAGGAAAAAAGATGGCATATGATGCTGTTTATGTACCAGTGTTTCTCATTATCCATGCAGCAGGTGAAAGCGAATAGGAAAATGCCAGCCTTCTTTATTCAGAAGAGTTTAGGACTGGCAGGAATGTAGCTAAGAAACTACATTCTGGTGATATTCTTATGGAAATTTTTTAACATTTGCATTTTTGTACATAACATGTTTACTAATTTATCTCTTTATTTCTTCTTATTAATACCTTGCTTTCTGCTGTAACGTTTGGTTTGGTGCAGTATGACCTTTGCTGTTCTTGTGCCAATAAACCATAAACTTTTAATCAACTAACCAGTTATCATGCCTCTCGTCCATTGCTCATCCCTCTCTCTCTCTCTCCACATGTGTGTGTGTGTCCTACTTTTCCTTTCTCTTGCTTTTGTCTCTCTTTTTCTCTTTTCTCTGTTGTGCTACTTCTATCACACATTTTTCCAATTGCCTAAGTTCATGCTTTATTCTGTGAAAGATACTATATTGCATTCTCTCTCTCTCTCTCATTACGTTCACCTAATGACTATCTATAGATCTACTATGGTGTTATTCTTATTATGGTCAATTTTTCTCACCTTCATTCCTATCCACACTCACATATTCTTGTCGATTATCTATAATGCCCACCATTCAACTCTCTCTCTCTCTTTTATGTGATTCACACTTCTGGTTCTTACTTATAAAACACTTCCTACTCATTTTTCAATTAACTTTACTTTCAACCCACAAACTATTCCCCTTCATTAGTAAGTACATTTCACACAACCATATCTCACAAAATCTCTTATATTGGACTCTTTCAACCATGACCTCTTGATATCTTGGGCACTGAAATAGTAATATTCTAGTAATATTGGTATCTAGTAGCATATGCTTTATGAACAAACAGCATGAAGAATATAAATCTAAACTAAATCTTACACAAATTATAATAGAGTATTACTAGAGTTTTTTTACAAAAGAATTTTATCCTTTCAGAACACTTAATCATGATTTTTTTCTCATACTTCCTTATAATATTGCTCATCTTTATAAAGAATTAAGTTTATAGCCAGTTTGATAAAGTTAGCCAATTCATAAAGTTCAAGACATTGTATTATACTATGGCACTGAGCGACAACAGTCCTTCTGTTGTCCATCATTGCTGTTTTCATGATGTTTATATTCTGTGTTATTTCCAAACCTGATGGTTTGGAAAGAACATATAATACAAAAAAAAAAAAAAAAAAGTTGAACTATTTTCAAATCTTTTTGCCTACATTCTCTAACAGTAGAGGCTGGCTTTTTATTATTATTATTATTATTATTATTTCTTCTTTTCCAAGGCTGCTGCTTTAACTTCTTTTGTCTACCACAGAGTTCTCACTTTTTATCCTTGTAGACAACTTTATATGCTTTTCTCCCTGATCAGCCAGTGTTTACTTAACGAATTCACACTTGTTTCTAAGTTTTGGTTCTTGTTTTTACACTCCTTCACTTTTTTTGATCCAGTATTAATTATGCATGTGAGTCTGTAGCTCATTCCTTGACTGATTATTTTCAAAACATTTGCATTTCATTACTCGTTATTGTCATCACTAGGTTGTGGTCACTACTGTTTCAATACTATTTATTTAAGGCCAAGTATGTGAAAAAAATAAATTGTATTACTTATTCCTAGTGTTTGTTGTGTTAATTAAAACAAACCTCTCATGGCATAAGTATCTTTTAAACAGCTGTCTAAAGTGCTTGCTATCATATTTAACACAGTAAGATTTCTTGTGTTTGTTCTGTTCACATGAATTTATTTGTGTTTTATGTTTGAACAGTGCTATTAATAACTGGTTCATATTCTGAATAGAAATCTGTAGGCACTCATCATTATTGTTACACCTCCTCTTTTTTTTTTTTTTTTAATTATTTCTTTTCAGAACAGTTATGTACTTCTGGGATTGATTTTTACTTTTCTCTACTAATACATTCCATGATGTCAAATGCATATATACGTTATTGTTTAATTTCTCATGAGTAATTTACCCTCCTCACTCTTCTTGAAATTAGTTCTCATTACTCTTCGTGCTTATTATTATTATTTGACACCTCCAGGGAGTCCAAGGACTCGTTGAGGATTGAATACTGTAGTTGTTTTCTCTCTCTCTCTTTATCCTTAGTATCTGAATAAATCATCTTATGATTTGAAAGGATTTTATTTGTTTTGATTTTAATTTCAGGAAGATGATTTCTCTGATAACAGATGGAATTAGAGAAATATTACCAGATGGTGGTAATAACAGTAGTACTATTAGATGGAATAAAAAAAAATATTAGCCAAATAGCAATACTTACTATCCATCTATTATGGCAATCTTTATTGTCATTAGATTTATATGAAATCATGTTCTTACTATATTTGTCAATTATCATCAAACTACAAAAGGCTTTTTTTGGTAATGAATATCTGCCACACTTCATTACAAAGGCCTTTAAAGTTGAATAAGGTGAATGAAAAAAAAGTTTTAGGCCTGTTTACTTGGACATTGGCTAATGCTGGTATTTTTGGACAGTGAAATTAATGGCATGACATATCTTTTTAACACCTGATTTGAATTGGTAATAAATGAATGTCTTATGCCAAGGTAATAGATATCATTTCATCTCATATATATATATATATCCATTTTACACTGCTGTATGTGTTTGAGCAGTAGACATATACTTTTTCATTACCTTCTCTTCATAGGAAAATTTAGAAACACTAGTGTCCTTAAGGCCTTCACTTTTGCACATTGGAGATAGAGGACTGCTGCTGCTGCTTAGATTCCTTTCAGTTCCTAGTGGTTTTAAATTCTTAAAAGATACAAACTTTCTTGATCATGAACTTCAGAGGTGGCATAAGGTAATACTGATTTGATTATCTGATTATAATTTAGGTCATTGTTTTTGAGCAGCTTGAAATTATTTATTTGGTTACATTAATTAATAAATCAAAACAGTATGATCACATTAACTTTATATAAAAACTAATGGCAAATTTTCTGTGGCTGCATTAAATGATGGAAACTTTTCATGCATCTGATTGCAAGAAGTTATGGAAACGACTGACAAATTTTCTAGGAAGGGAGAAATTCTAGTTTCTCCCCTCCTATATGAGGGTGGTCTGAAAATTTCTTGACCTAACAATGAAAAAATGAATTTTTTATAATTTTAAAATAATTTTTATTTTTCAATATAATCTCCCTTAAGACTAGTACATTTATTCCGGCGATGCTCCAGTGCCATTATCCGATCCCTGTAGTGGTTCTCAATAAGATCAGCAAAATACCCCTCTACAGCTGCAATCACCTCTTGATTCAAAGAAAAACGTCCCAGTGAGGAAGAGTTTTAATTTTGGGAAGAGACAGAAGTCAGAGAAAGCCAAATCGAGGGAATAGGATGGATTTCCAACAATTCATAGTGCAGATCCATTAATTTTCCCATTGCAACACTTTTGTCGTGTTGCAATAGGAAAATTAATGGAAAAAAAAAAAAATCATCTTTCATCAGCACAATACATTGTCCTGATGAAAGATGATTTTTTTCTTCTGCAAACCGGGTCTTTTCTCACGAATTTTTTCGTCTAGACTGGTGAAAAGATCGGAATAATATTCCCCGGTTATTGTTTTACCCTTTTCAAGATAATTAATAAACAAAATGCCTTTAGCATCCTAAAATGCTGATGCCATGACCTTTCCTGCTGATGAAACCGACTTTGTCTTCTTTGATCACTGAACAACCGGCTTCTGTCCACTGTTTTGACTGCTATTTGGATTCTGATGTGTAATGGTGAATCCAAGTCTCATCCATAGTAATAAATCAACGCACAAAATCAGTTTTTTTCTTGTTAAAATGCTCCAAGCACTGTTCAGAGATTTTCATGCGAGTGCATTTTTGATCAGCTGTGAACAAGCACAGCACCCATCTTGCACAAAGTTTTCATTTGCAATTCTTTATGGAAAATATCTTACACGTTCTTTTGAAATGCCTATAGTCTCAGCAATTTCACGCACTTTGACTTGCCGATCATCCAATACCACATCGTGCACTTGATCAATGATTTCTGGTGTTGTTACACTTTTTGGATGTCCTTTACGTCGATCATCTTCACGGCTGGTACAACAGCCACGTTTAAACTTGGCAGCCCATTTCTTAATTGTCAAAAACGAAAGAGAAAAGTGCCAATCAACTTTTATGAATTTCGAATGAATTTCTTTTGGCATTAAACCTTCTTTTACAAAGAATTTTATAACTGCACAATACTCAGTTTTATTCATTTCAAGGGATACAGACAACACTTTTGCTTCAGAGAGCTGTATAAAACAAACTACTTGATAGAATGACTTGCAATTTCACATGGATGCTTATAACAGATGTACCAACTTAGAAAAAAAAAAATCTTGCCAGTAGTGTTGCTATCCATGGTCAAGGCCGAGAACTTTTCATACTACCCTCATATATGCCATATTACTGCATGTATTTACAAAGACCATCCAATTAAAACAATCATCACCTGAATTCTGCAACCCATAGACTAGGATGTTATTGCTGTCTTCAAAGCATATTATTTGAGGAAGAATACTTTTGCTCATGCTTCTGCTGTTGAGAGTGGGAAAATCCAAAGTCTCTGATATAATATCAGAGACTTTGGGAGGAATATAATAAATTATATTGTACAAAGAATATAGGTGCATTATGGATAGATGTGACAGTGGAGTGGATGATAAACGGTATAAAGTTTGGAAGAAGCTTCTAGAAATATATGTTTATACATTCACAGGATTTCACAGTCTTGTGAGAGACTGGTAACAAGATTATGCTACTTGCTGATGAGGCGGAAGTTGATAATGAAGATGCAGAGCAGTTGGTAGAATCTGTGGAAGAAGAGGTCTCAAGTGAAGACGTTATAGAGTTAGAAACACAGATAGATTTAAAAAAATGAGAAGAGAGAAAAAAAGCAGAACAAGAAGAAAAAGAAAACTGAGTTTACAGAAAAAACTGCTGATAAGACACTTCAGTTGTTTGAGGAAGAAACGATTAGGGAAGTCTTTAATGGTAATAAATGCAAAGATATAATATCAGTGAAATTGGTATTCTGTGGATGTGCACCGCACAACTAACACACTCTGAATATTCGTCCCTGGTTCATATAGTGATTTCTGACTTACAACTTTTTAAACTTAGGGTGGGGATCATCGGAATGGAACATCACTGTAGGTCATGGACTGATTATATCAGTCTTATATTATTCTCCAAAGAATGGATACAGATACCAATTTTTATAAAAATTGATAAACTATGTTTTCTGATTACTTTTTTTTTGCAATTTAAAGCATGGTACACTTCATATTATCATGTGGTATACAATATTAGGATGCTATGATACAATATGCTGTATTATAAATTTAAAAAAAAGTTTTTTTTTTTTTTCTCATATGCATCCAATTCTTGATCATTTAAAAAAGTTGTTCAGAAAAGAAAAGTTGAAGGATGTTCTTTTGTACAGTTCTAAAATGATGTTTGAGCACATGTTTCTTTCTAGATTTGAATTTTCTTGGCTGCTTTAAGGGTCATGTGTGCATAGTAAGGAATGTCTCTAAAGAAGATCTTCTGATATTCCATTATTAGAATATTAGACAGTTTGTCTAATATTGTCTAATATTCACCTTCTTGTGGTGCATCCCATTATTAGATTTAAATTTGGATACAAACAAACAAAGTTGGTCTTGAACTAGCTGCCTGAATTACATTCTGTACTGGCTTGAATATAAATATAAATGGTAGTAGAACCAATGGAATAAGTAAAGAATTACCATGTTGACATAATTGGTGTCGGATCAAACGTTGCCCCAGGTTTAAATCTTCTTTTATTAGTCTTCTCTGTTACTTCTTCTTTCTCATCCATCATATGACAGGTTGAGTCCCCCTACAAACAAATCTTTGCCATCTGGCTTTATCTCTGGCCATTTCTGTCATCTCTCTGAAGCCTGATAATTGTGACTTCTTCTTCAAAAACAGTAGCCGAGTTCTTTTTGGTCTGTTTCTTGATCATCTTCCTCCAATGATCCATTCAAGACTGTATTTGATAATCTCTTCAAGGACATTCTCTGCAGATGTCCAAACCATCTCAAGTGCTGTTTAATAATTAGAGCCATAATATCTTCTCTATAGTTTAATTAATGCTTGATGTACTCATTTGTTTTGTGTTCTGACCAGTGAGTCTTATTTATTTTGCTTAAGCATTTCATTTTGAATGCTCTGATTTTTTTTGTATTTCTTTCTGATTGAGTCTCTCTGTCTTGGCTCCATATGTTGCTGAAGGTATAATAATGGTTTTATAGAGTTTTAGTTTGAGGCTTTTTGAAATGCTGTTATTTTTCCATATATTTCATATTTTGTCATATTTCCATATTACCCTTCCCTTAATGCATAGCATCATACATGTCCGCACAGAGATGTGCTTTGAATTATGGGAGATACTAAGACAATAGTGATGAAAGCTTGGTCCACCTTTACCACGAGTTGCCTCAGTCCTGAAGATACTTCAGGTGCAAACTTTGTTTATTTACACTTGGATAAAGGATTAAACTAAATTTGTTATAGACCATCCTTTGTTAAGACTGTATTTTACTGTTTTCTGTATTGTTGAGTAATGAAGACTGCTCAGTTATATAAATTGCTTATTTAAGTTAAGGGATATTACATCCCATATTGTTTCATAGCCGAATAAGAAACTCAGAGTTTCATGCCAAATATAGTAAATATATAAAGTTCGACGAGTCCAAGCGTAAGCAAATACCTGGATAGTGTTACAACTGACCCTTTAGGGTGTGCAACACTGAGGGAACTCATGGTAAGGGTGGAGCAAGCTCCAATCACTATTCTTGATATTTCCCCATAATGTGAAATCCAGCTCCTAGGAGCTGTATTACTGTTCTACATTATGAGTGAGAGAAGGTCACTATGTAGATCATAATGTAGAGCAGTAATACAGCCCCTAGAATCATCAGAAATAACTGGCTGTCACTCTCCAGAACATCTCCATATGTCACTTTCTGATACCTCTCAGTCACTGAATCCATAACTCTCAATCCATGTCATAAGTCTGTTATGCATACCTCTCCCTTTGAGTTTATATAATATCACGTGAAATCCTTGCCAGTGCCTTGGAAAAATCCAGAAATGATTTATTATATCCATTTTCGTTATCCAACTCTGCTGTCACTCTATTATAGATAATGCATGAGCAGACTGCTGTAGCAAGATCTATTAACAAAACCATACTGCACTCTACAGATCATCACAGTGCTATTTAACCACCTATGGATGCAATTCTGAACCATCCTTTCCAGTATCTTGATGATCATCCCAGTGATACTGATTGGTCTATAATTACATCAGTGGAATTATTTCGCTCTCCTTCCATCATTAGGAATCATTCATGTACTGAGACTCAAGTTGAACATTGCTCAGGGCATTGCTAACTTGCACATTCCTTCAGCACTGAGGTTAATGTCATATCTAATCCCACTGCAATCCCTAACTTATCAATGTGATTCTTTTATCCAGAAAGCAAATGGGTCTTCCTGAAAAGTGTAACTAAATAAATTGAATAGTTAGTAACTTTGCTACTTCTAGAATCAGTGTCTTAGAATCTCTTTAGAAACTCTTTGTCTGTAATTAAACTAGCTCGCCTTTTTCAAAAAAGTGGAAGAATTTTTAAATATTACCTACCATGTAATCTTTAATAAAAAGATTACATCATTGTTAATAAAAATATTAGTAAAGCAGTAAAAGGATACAACCCAGTCAGTGACAGAATCATAACAGTAAGATTAAACACCATCCCAATTCCAACAACGCTGATACAAGTTTATGCACCCACATCGAATGCAGAAGATGAAGTAAGTGAGGAATTCTACAAAGACCTAAATGAAACTATGGATACAATACCAGGACATTCGAATAGTTCTAGGAGACTTCAGTGCTAAGGTGGGATTCAATGCACATGATGATCACTTATATGGAATCATTGGAAAATATGGACTGGGAATTAGAAACGAACGAGGAGAAAAACTATTGGAGTTCTGCATTTAAAGGGAATTTGCAATCACTAACACAATGTACAAACAGCACAAGAGGAGACTATGCATATGGGTAGCACCTGGAAATCGATGTAAGAATCAAATTGACTAATTGACTACATTTTAATTGACAGAAGATGGAGGACATTAATCAATAACACCAAAACATTGCCAGGAGCAGATTGTGGATCAGACCATCAATTATTAATCTCTAATTTAAAGATCCATCTGAAAGCAAATAAGAATAACAGCAACAAAAGATTTGACTTTTCACAAATAGACAACAAATTTACAATGGGCATTGAATCAGAGCTCGAGAAACAAAAAAAAAAAAAAAAGCACACCTCAGGAACAAAGCATTGAATATTGGACACACCTGAAATACACATCATATTGGACACACCTAAAACAAACCATTGCAAAATCTGCAGCCAAACACATCCCAATAAAAAAGAAGAATGGCAGTCCATGGATTACAAAGGAAACCCCTAGAACAGGGGTCGCCAAACTTCTTTGACCGTCGACCCCTTCAAGAGTTTCTTGACTTTTTATCGACCCCCATCTATTTTACTATTACGTAATTATAATAGGACAAGCAAAAAAGACGCTTATGTGAGTTTTTAGATTGTTTATTTTATAGTTACAGTGTTTATTGTATGTATAATACAGTATATATTATTATATTAGTTTAACGTCAAAGGGATATGTTTTTGTTTTTGACGTCCTTCTTAACATTACATATTTGATAGGAGGGATAAATAATATGTAAAATATAAAATTTAATTTAGATAACAAAATAACAACAATACAATCTTCCTTATATATATATGAAAATAAGACTTAAATAAAAGAGCCAATGGGCTTCACTATTCGGCGATGTAACATTATTTAAATGAAGGGGATATTAAATCCCAGATTTGGCATGAAACTCTTTGATTCCGATCTTTGAGTTTCTTATTTGGCTTTGAAATAATGTGGGATTTAATATTCCCTTCATTTAAATAATGAAATAATGAAAATAAGACTTTTATTAACTTAGTATACAATTTACTAACGTTGTCAATGTGATGGGTGTGCTTCGTGACTCTTGACAAGATTAGAAATGTTGAGTTCAAAATTAGTAAGTTTCAGCCTTAAATCGCCATGGAATTCTATATCTAGCTTATTTCTTTGTTTTGTTAAAATGGAATTAACATGACTGAAACCAGCTTCAACCATGTACGCGCTGGCCAGGCGGGAACCACCAACATCCGTTTATTGGTAAATACGTCGTTTTGGCCTACTTGATTGGCTTCCGTAACTATTTTCATGACCTTGCTCCATCTTACGTCCTATTCATGTCACTGTTCCCACGATTCACTCTTAATTGCGTTGTCATTCAGGATGGAGGTAATCCAAGTTAACCGAATTAAATATTACCCATACAATGATGTTTTATATTTTTCTATCGACCCCTGAGCCCGAATCGACCCCTAGCAATGTTATATCGACCCCCCATTGGTTGATATCAACCACTTTGGCGACCACTGCCCTAGAACTAATTGAAAAAAGGAAACAAATTAAAATAACAAATTGGCAAAACCCAAATTACATGAACCTGAATAAAGCTATTAAGAAATCTTGTCAAAATGATAAAAATAGCTATATCCAAAACATCTGTAAAGAAATAGAAAGACACTCCAACTCTAATGAAACAGCAGATTTATTCAAGAAGGATATGGATATAACCAAAAAATTCTAACCAAAACTTAATATAATTGCAGAGGGAAATGGCAAGATCTTAAATGACACTAATGACATAGCCAGAAGATGGAAGGAGTTTGCGTCGAGATTTACAAGGATCCAGCTATTCAACAAGAAGATGGAGCTATGGAAAACATGGAAACAGAGCCGGAGATCCTCATAAGTGAAGTAGAACAAGCAATCAAAAAATTAAGTAAAAGCAAAGCCCCAGATCCTGATTCAATACCAGCTGATATGTTGAAAAACCTTGGAGAGAATGCAGTTAACTGGATGCGTGATTTATGCAACAAAATCTGGAAGATGGCCGAATGATTGGACCAATTCCATTATTCCAATCTACAAAAAAGGCACTCACAACAAGTGTGAAAACTACAGTACCATTGCCCTTATCTCACATACCAGCAAGATTTTACTACACATTATTAAGGAGAGATTACAAAGTTTAGTAGACCATCAGATCTCAGAAGAACAAGCAGAATTCAGTAAAGGTCGAGAAACTAGAGATCATATATCTAACATCAGACAAATAATTGAAAAAGCAAGGGATTCGACATAAGCCTTTATCTATGCTTTATAGACTATTCCAAGGCTTTTGACTGCATGAGGTGGGGTATCTTATGGGATATCATGCAAGAATCGGGAATACCAAACCATCTAATAACCCTCATAAAGAACTTATATCAAGAAAATCAAGCAACAGTAAGAATTGAAAACTCACTGTCCCCTGCATTCCAATTTGAAAAAGGATCAAGACAAGGATGCATATGCTCACCATTACTAATCAACCTTTACAGTGAAACTATAATGAAAAGATCTCTAGAAAAGTGGAATGGAGGCATTAAATTAGGTGGCCGAACAATCACTAACCTATGATATGCAGATAACACAGTGATAATAGCAACAAGCAAACAGGAATTAAAATCCATCCTGAATCAATTAGAATGGGAAAGCCTAAGCCACGGTTTAAGAATAAATTATTATTATTATTATTACGGGTATCTCCATGGAGTCAGTAGACTCATCGCGGGAGACCCAAACTAGCAAAACAATATCTGTCATATCTCTTCTTGAATTCATTTACAGATGAAGAGCTCACAACAAAGTCAGGCAATGAATTCCACTCATTCACCACCCTCCAGGCAAAAAACCTTGTTCTGACACCTTTGTTAACCACACTCTTCTTTAATTTCCAGAGATGACCTCTTGTTCTTCCATCACTATCACACAGCTGAAACATTTCCCCTGCATCAATCCTATAAAAACCTTTTAGTAATTTGAATGTTTCTATCATATCCCCTCTTCTTCGCCTATCAGCCAATCTCTGCAATCCACAAGCTCTCAATCTATCAATGTAGGGAGCATTTTTTATATCACTCACCAACTTGGTCACTCTTCTCTGAACCCTCTCCACAGCCTCCTCATCTCCAAGGAATCCAGGTGACCAGACCTGAGCACAGTAATCCAAATGTGGAAGTATCAATGCTTTATAAAGGGGAATAATAACCTCTTTATCTCTGGATGTCAGTGTGTTCCTCAACAACCAAGTAATCCTATGTGCAATCTTGGACACCTTAGCAATGTGTCCTCTGAACTTCATCTCCTTATCTACCAATACCCCTAAGTCCCTAGCCTCATCAATCTCTTGGAGTACCTTTCCATCTATGTAGTACACAGCTGGTAATCTTTTAATCCCAAAATGCAAGACTTTACACTTTTCCACATTGAACTGACATCCATTTTCTTTTGCCCATTTTACCAGCTTATTTAAATCCTCCTGCAAACTTTCAACATCAGCTTGATTTTTTATTGCACTACACAACTTTGCATCATCAGCAAACAACTGAATATCTCCCTTTAAGCCGTTTCCTATATCATTTATATACAAATTAAACAACATTGGCCCAAGCACAGAGCCCTGAGGCACACCACTGGTCACCTGCCTCATTCTGGACTCGGCTCCTCCATACACCACCTTATGGTATCTCTCCCTGAGCCATTCTCCTATCCATATCACCAATTTAATATCCATTCCCATCTGCTCCAATTTGCGTAACAGTGTTCTATGGGGTATCCTGTCAAAAGCCTTAGCAAAATCCAGAAGTACCACTGTGTAGCCAGTTCCTTTGTCCAACTCTGATGTTATTCTATTATGGATAGTTAATAGATTGCTAAGGCAGGATCTACCTTTAACAAAACCATGTTGGCCTCTATAGAGTATCATATCCTGATCCACCCATTCTTGAATTTTGTCTTTAACCAACTTTTCCAATACTTTTACCACTACTCCTGAGATGGTGATTGGTCTGTAATTCAATACTGCAGTTTTAGAGCCACCCTTATGCAAAGGAACCACTTTGCCTAACTTCCACTCCCTAGGGACCATACCAGAGTTCAAACTTAAATTAAATATCCAGGTAAGAGGGGTTGACAATTCATTTGCACATTCACGCAACACCCGAGCTGATATTCCATCTAAGCCTACCGCAGTGTTTGCATTTAAGTTTCGCAATATATTTAATACCTCTGATTCTTTAGCTTCAATTCTCACATTAGGTATTGCTATAGGTATAGAGATATCCTCACTTGGGTGATAGACTTTTGAGAAGTGATCACTCAGTAACTCGACTATTACATCTGATTTTGTCACCTCAATACCATCAGCACCCACTAAGGTTATCCTTCCGAAGTCATTCTTCCTCTTACTTGCCACATAGCGGAAGAACTCTTTGGGATTACCCTTGATCTCTTTGGCTAAGGTCTTCTCATAATCTGATTTAGCTTTTCTTACTATGCTGGTAACCTTCCTAGCTTGAGCCTTGTACTGCTCATGGGTGTCCTGATCGCCCTTCTCCTTGTAAATTCTCCATAACATTTTCTTTTTTTGTAGTTCAAGCTTGATACTACTGCTCATCCATCTAATGCCTGCCTTGTTTGACCTCCTGACTATGGGGACACAATCTGATATTGCTTTCCTCAGATACCCACTGATTTTATCCCAAGCACTGCTAACATCTTTCCCTTGCAATATGTTCTGCCATGGGATGGCTGCAAGCTCACTCCGAAGCTTGTTAAAAATCAAGATAAAACGAAAATTCCTTCTACATCTATCTCTTCTGTGTTGTTTAAAAAATAATTTTAAACAACACAGAAGAGATAGATGTAGAAGGAATTGAAATTGTCGACCATTTCAACTACCTTGGAGTGATAACAAAAAAAGAGATAAGAAGAAGAATAGCACTGGCTAAAAAAGCAATGACTGATTTAACCAAGATCTGAAAAGACAGGCACATCTCCAAAAAGACAAAAATTAAGCTTGTAGAAACCTTAGTTTTTTCAATCTTTCTCTATGCTTCTGAGTCTTGGACTATGACAAAAGATGACAGAAGAAGAATTGGGGCATTCGAGCTCTGGTGCTGGAGAAGATTGTTAAGAGTGTCTTGGACAGAAAAGAGAATAAACAAAAGGATTCTAGAAGAACTGAATATCCACACAAGACTGATAAACATAATCGAAAAGAGAATACTGCAATATTTTGGACACATATGTAGAAGGGAAGGCAACTGCCTAGAAAAAGTAATCATCCAAGGTAAACCATGTGGGAAAAGAAAAAGAGGAAAACCCCCCAACAGGTGGGGTTAGGTTGAGATATTGACCAAATATCAAGAATTGCTGAACTTAAACTAGAACAAGCAATAAGAGAGGCACAGGAGAGAAATAAATCACCAGGAAGGTCACGAGTCCTCAGACATGAGGCAATCCGAGAGAGAGAGAGTAATCTTTAACATCAAATTCCACTCTTCTAAAGCACTCTAGATCTACAAGCATACCACCTCTGCTCTATTACAAGAACAGACTGACATATAATGAAGCAAGGTTGATTGCAACTGCATCCATTATTTGCAGTGAACATTGAGAAACAGAGGTTTCTTCTGTTCTCAGCTGTGTCTTGATGTATTCTTTCTGAAATTTTTTGAGAAATCCACATCTAAAGAATTTCTTAAAATAAGAAATAAACATACACAAAAATTATAGTCCTTTCCATTCTAATTCCCAACCACAGATTCAGCTTATGGAAGTTGTCTTAGACCAGTCAGCCATCAGTGTCTTTGGCCTTACCTACAACTTTACAGTAGCACTTTATTATGTTCCTAGATTTCATGATACACAGAGAATTTGTCATTTGTAACTTACCTCCAGATATTGCCAGCAACATCAATCTTGATATTACCGATATCCCTTCAAGACTCATCGTCTAAATGGAATCTCACCAACAGATAGCTGATTAGTTTTTATTATTTACTCAAAGTTTAAAAAAATGTTCTTTATATTATTATTATTATTATTATTCCTGGCAACTCCAAGGAGTCGACAGACTCATCAAGGGAGGCCCTAACATCATGTCATGAACAACTATTCGACATTCACACAGTATCTGTCATACCTCGGCTTGAACTCATTCACGGTCATAGCACCCACAACAGACTCTGGCAGCTTATTCCACTTATTCACTACTCTCAAGTAAAAAACCTAGCTCTAACACCTCTGCTAACCACATTCTTGCCCAGCTTCCATGTATGGCCCCTAGTCCTCCCACCACCAGTCCTATTCTCAAAAATATCTTCTGGATTAATCTTATAGAAACCCCTTCTGTAATTTGAATGTCTCAATCATATCATCCCTTTTCTGCCTATCGACTAATTTTTGTAACCCACAAATCTTCAACCTGTTCTCATAAAGTTCATTCCACAGACCTGCTGTCATCTTGGTCACTTGTCTCTGGATCCTCTCCACCTTCTCCCCCATCAAGAAGAAACCCTGGCACCCATATCTCAGCACAGTAGTCTAGATGGGGTCTTATCAAGGCTTGATACAGAGGAACAATAACTTGTTTGTCTCTGCTTGTTAAAGTATTTTTCAGAAGCCAAGTGATTTGATGAGCTGATTTAGCCACTTTTGCAATGTTCCCCCTAAACTTCAATTCCCTATCCACCAACACTCCCAAATCCCTGGCCTCATCAATCTCCTGGAGTACGGTTCCACCAATGTGATATACTGCTGCTAATCTTTTCACCCCAAAATGCATAACCTTATAATTTGCCACATTAAATTGACATCCATTTTCCCTAGCCCAGTCCTCCAAACTATCCAAATCATCCTGCAAAATTTTGACATCCTGTGCACTCACAATTGCTCTACTCAACTTTGCATCATCAGCAAACAAGTGAACACTTCCTCTCAGATCCTTTCCTATATCATTGATGAACAAATTGAAAAGTAGTGGTCCAAGAACAGAACCCTGCGGCACACCACTAGTCACAAGCTATCTTTTGGACTCAACTCCTGAATAAACCACTCTCTGGTATCTCTCCTTCAACCACCCTCTTATCCATCTCATCAACCCTATATCCGTCCCCATCTGCTCCAGTTTACTGATCAGAGTTCCATGTGGTATCCTGTTAAAGGCCTTGGCAAGGTCCAGTAGAATCACTGTAAACCCATTACCCTTATCCAGTTCAACCGTCACTGTGTTATAAAACGTGAGCAAGTTACTGAGGCATGATCTACCCTTCAGAAAACCATGTTGTCTCCCATACAGTTTCCCATTTTCATCTATCCAATCCTGTATTCTTTTCTTGACTAATTTCTCCAAGACCTTGACAATGATTCCTGATATGCTAATCGGTCGGTAATTTACAACAGCAGTCTTGGAACCTCCTTTATGCAGTGGAAGTATTTTCCCCTCTTTCCACCCCCTCGGGATTAACCCAGACCTGAGACTCAAATTAAACAAAATGGTCAAGGGTACTGACAATTCTTTAGCTGCTTCACGTACGATACGTCAATACATCTGTGCGATTGGCTGGTATACCATCCAATTCCACAGATGTATTGACATTGAGGTTTTGCAATAGACTACTCACCTCCACTTCATTCACAACAATTCCCGTATAATCTATTGGTTCATTCATTTCTGCAATGTCACCACCTGGATGATATATTCTTGCAAAATGCTCGCTCAGTAACTCAACTATATTGACTGATTCGGTTACCTCCCTACCATCGGCATTCTTTAAAATCATTCTGCCATATACATTTTTTTTTTACTTGCAACATATCGAAAAACTGTTTAGGATTCTCATGGCCAATGTTCTTTCGTAATCCTTTTTTGTTTTTCTTACCACACTCGTTACCCTTCTGGCCGGCACTTTATTCCGTTCATGTGCCTGCCTGTCACCTTTCTCCTTAAATTCCCCCCATAGTTGTTTCTTTTTTTGCAGCTCAAGCTTAATGGTGTTATTCATCCATTTAACTCCTACTTGATTTATTATTCAGACTCTAGGTATACAATCAGCCATTGCTTCATGCAAACACTTTTTAATCGCCTCCCATGCACTATCAACTTCTAGCCCTTGCAGTTGTACATGCCATGGCACTGAACCAATCAAACTCCTAAGCTTGTCATACTTACCAGCCCGATAATTCCACATGTACCCTGTCTTAATTGTAAATTCCACACCTTTAGCCACCTCCCAAGTCAAGACCCTATGATCACTCTCACCAATTGGTGGCAATGTGGTCATATTAGTTACAGCCAAATCCTCAGATGCAATTAATACTTGACCTAGTAATTGCATCTGAGGATTTGGCTGTCAAGCATTCTCTGACCCCTAGTATTTTCCATTACATGTTGTCGCAGATAGTTATCCTTTACTACTGCATAAAATCCAATTCCTTCCTCCCATGTGTCCTCTCCCCACTCCAATGCTACCATAGTTGAAATCTCCCATAATAATTACGCTTCTTCCACTCATTTCTTCTATTTGCTTGTGCATATTATCTCCACCATCTTTTCCATCACCTGGTCTATAGCAGCACCCAATTGTGTATTTTGTTCTGCTAGCCACAATCTCATACCAAATGGCCTCAAATGTGCTCTTTTCTCTATCCTGCAATTCAACTTCTATTCTCCTTGGCTGCAGCTCATCAGCTATCATCAACAATACTCCTCCACCCATTTTATTCTCCCTGTCATTCCTGAAAACATTATACCCACTAGCTATATCATCTACAGTCAGCCATGTTTCACTAATGCCAATAACCTGTGGTCTGGAAGTGCCAACCAAGGCCAAAAATTCTTCCTTCTTGTTCCTAATACTCCTAGCATTAGTGTACATGAATTGCAGACCCCCATTAGCGCCATCCTTACCTTGATGCCTTATACTAACTATCCCATTCTGATTTGTTGTCTTTATTCACTCAGGCATATTATACTCATTCATACACTCAACTGCCTCCCTAAGGACTGCATATCTACCCCCCCCCCCCCTTTAATAAATCTAGTTTCCCTGATTCTGCACATTCACTTTATTCAACAACACTTTTTCAAGTCTCCTTACACCGAATCCATTCAAATGCAAACAATCCATCTTATATAGAACCTTTTACCCATCGAACTCACTTCACACGTCCACAAATTCCACACCACTCGTCATGCATAACCCACACATAAAGTCATTTGCAATTATGGCCCTCCTTCTAAACACTTCACTGTCGTACCGCGGCAAAAGACTAATCATCCTAACTCTCTCACTCTTTTCTTTTGTTACCTCAAACAATTCATTCAGGTCCTCTATCATTTCCATTTTATCTCCTTTCAAATCATTCGTCCCTACCACAACTATAATTTCTTTCACCCTTTCCTTTTGTTCTCTAATAGACTCACTTACATCCTTGATGGTCGCACCTGGTTGGTACGATTTTGTCAAATCCTCTACTAACACACCTCGTACTAACGAATCTCCATACAGTACTTGCTCCTTCATTTTGTTTACATTCACAATCATACTCTTATTTTTCCTATCATACTTTTTATTATTGGCTGGTACACTCAGTAGACATTTGTGCATACGCTCTAGCTGCCACTTTGCCCTATGTATCGCTCTGCTCAACAACGCGATCTCACTCATTGCATCTATCTCATCTTTTTTATTATGTGGTAAGCCATTAATTTGCTCTGTATTAATACCATCATTCACACTTTCTACATTCACTCCCTCACAGTTCTCTGGTACACCCTCGCAATTTCTTATCGTAATTTATAATAGCAGATAAGGATAATGCTGCAGCAGTCATGCCTGCTTGTGCATGATTGCTGCAGAATTATCCTTATCTGCTATTGTAAAAGAACATTGTAAAATAGAATTGTAAACTCAACTACTTACAGGATTTTAGATTACAACCAAACTCTTGGGGGTGGGAGGGGGGTGGAATACTGTAGAACTTAACTTCCTGACTTCACAAAAAACTTCAGACCTTTCAGTTACCCCCCCAGATGTAGAGCCTACCTAAACAGAAATAAAATAACCTCTGTCTGATAGTAGATGTAACTGACTTCCCCAACTTAACATATCTCTTTTTATATAAAATTTCTGCTCATTTCAAATCTGTCATTTCAAAATTTAGTTTCACACAATACTAATATGAAAGTCAGTTTTGACATCACATCTGTATTCACCATTATCCCACTATATAACTGCTTATTATTAAATAAGTCATTTCCAGAAAGTAAGGTCCATTCAGAATTTACTGCCAAACAAGATATGGGAAAGGGATTACACATGTGTGGTAGCATAGAGTGACTAATTAGCTAGCTGTTGACAATTTTACTTTTTTTCCATTATCATTTGTTGTCTTCTATGAATAATTTATAATGATTATGGACCAGAAGACTTATTAGCATCAAGATACGAAGATTTTACTGATGTCTTACTGTCAAAAGATTAGGAAGCATACCACGAGTAGTTCATGGCAGGAAAAACTGAATGCTAAGAATTTATCTTTGGAATTTTATTACTTTTATCTTTGGATGATATTATCATAGTACTATTAGGATATGAGAGAGAGAGAGAGATGGAAACAAGGAAGTACATTAATTACACCCAACAGTCATAGCAAAGGACTAGAAAGCTCAATTGCCAGCTGAGCATAAAGAGGGGAAGGGGTGTAAGATTATTGCATTTGGCAGTGATGATTTTCTTACATTCTGTTTCAGATTGTAGGATAGACCCATTTAGAAACTGGATAATATAAACTTAATTGTGTAGTTCTCTCATAATATCTTGCACATCCCCTTGAAGCTACATATCAGGAAATTGATGATGATAATAAATAAATATTTTTATAAAAATATATCCCTTAAAAAAATCCCTTAGCCCTTCTGCATCGCTAATGTATTATTACAACCTGTCATGGATTGTAAACCTATATATAAACCTATAATATCATGTAAAAAAAATTAATGACCTAGGTAATAATGATGTTCTAGCATCAAAAAAGCATTTTTTTCAAATCATAACATAAAATAATGGTTTCCTGGGCCATACTCAGGTAATTTTCCAGCCTGTTTTGTTCACCAATCCGCTGCTTCTGGGAGATGCTTTATATTTACATTATTATTGGGCTCGGTAATGTTGCAGTTGTTAATATAAATATTTTCCAGTGTGTATTAGCTTTCTATAAATGGAAAAAAATAATGATACTTTGAAAAAACATAGGACTATTGCATTTAAAAAGGGTAGGCATTTGCTTGATTCTTTTTCAGTAGTGAAGTATATTTTATTTTTTAATGCACTAACACATTTTATTAATTTTTTTAGGCTACTTTTGTCAATATTTATGAACTGAAATGGTGGCTATCATCAGGGTTGTATCCAAGCAAAATATAGTATGTAGCTGTTGAGAGCATTGTTCTCTAGATGTCCCATATAAAAATTGCCTAAATGCAAAGAGAGAGAAAATTGAAAAAAAAAAAACAAAGAAAGAAAGCGGCAAGATCATTGTAACTCACTGAGCAACTAATATAATTAGTTGCTCAGTGAGTTACAAGCAGCAAGTGTGGAGGGCAGCCGAAACTGGCAAAAGTTACATCTTAACCAAGAAAACACATTTTTTTTGTTTTTCATATTGCATAATCCATTCATCTAAAATAACTAATGAAGAGGTCTTAAAAAGAGTAGAAGAAGAAAGAAGTCTGTTAAGGAGGATAAAAAGAAGCAAGGGAAACTGGATTGGACATATTCTGAGAGGGAATGGAATCATCAGAGATGCCATCGAAGGAAAAATAGACGGAAAAAGACCCAGAGGTAGAGTAAGAAAAACAATGCTAGATGACATGCTGAATGAAGACAGGTACATAACCTTGAAAGAGAAGGCTCAGAAAGAAGAGAGAGAGTGGAAGGAAAGTTTCTGCTACTAAAAGAAGAACCTGCTCAATTGCAGAATACTAAAGAAGAAGAAGAAGATCCATTCATCTTACCTCATTTGATAAACTGCAGTGCTCAGAAGTCCCAAGCTTTGACATCATATCTTCAACTAGTGCCTTAAATTTTGATTTCTGTATTATTCTTCACTGGAACAAGGAAAACCTCTTCTCCTTCAATGCCATCAAAATGCACTCTTGCCTTTTCTCCCACAAAAAGAATCTCAGCTCACATTCCCCTACAGTCAGTAATAAACAAACCACTAAACAAGATCAAATCTCTCTGATTTTACTAAGATTTACCTTCAGCTTTTCCTCGTATAAACATATCACATTAATATCTTCAAAAAAAAAACTTAAATAATATATAACTATATTATCTTCTGCTCGTAATTCTATTTTCATCCACCCACCCAGCTAATAATTCTATACAAATCCCAATCTGTTCATCCTTAAGAATTCTGCTTTTCTGTTTGGGGTGGTGGTCGATTTAAAACCTACCTAAAAATTTGCAGTGCTGTCCAAAGGTGAGTATTTTAGCTAATCCCTGCTTTGCATATTCCTTTCAACTGCTATCTGACAGGTGCACTCTTTCTGCTCTATGTCTGCCTGTTCTACAGTTACTTCAATGATCACTTCTCTACTAACCTAACAGCCATTCCTTCACTTTCTGTTGGGCCTGTTAAAACAATTGCAACAGCTGCATCCATTTTCAGTACAACTGCAAACACACTGGACCTGCTTTTATTCTGTCTACCTCTATCCTCATGACTATCCTCATATTGTATTCCTAAGCAACTACAACTTTCAGGCCTTTTAGGAAAATGTCAATAAGCTCCTTTCCAAACCTTCACCTGTACTCCACATATATCATCAAGGTGCTGATATGTTTTTCTACATCTCGTGTGGGATCTCACCCACACGTATAAGTGTGTGTATTTGGGGAAGGAGGGATCTTTCAACACTACACAAATTGTTTTACCAGACAGTGTTTGATTTACTCTAGAAACAGTCATACTTGGTGCTGTTTGATCATATCTTATATAATTATTAGACCCATATATTCACAAAAATAAAGAATAATACTTTTATTGTTGCAAATATATCAGCCAGAAATTAATGATCCATCATCATTCCATCCTTGTGAATGTAACATAATTCAGAACTTGAGACCAGTATGAAGGGGCAAAGAACCACTGATGGTGAGTGAGCAGGAGGATGAGGAATTGAGTAAACTTAATGCAATAAGACTATGGGACTTGATAGTATATCACCACATGTCTTGAGGGAATAGTCCAGAGAGTTAGCAGCAGCTTTAACTTACCTTCTTAATATGAGTCTTAGATTGGCCCAAGTTCCAAAGGAGTGGAAAGAGAGAAAAATTGTTCTGCTTCTTAAAGGAAATAAGACTAAACTTCAAATTATAGGCCAGTCTGCTTGTCTACAGTTGTGGTCAAGGTTCATATTAGAAATTGTGGACTTTAAACCGTGTTATAAATAACTATTTTAATTTCTCGACGTTTCAACCTCCATATTAAGGTCATCATCTGGAGTATATACAAATATACAAGGACAAGCTGAGTTACATTTCACACAGTATGCTAAAGAGACAATGATTTTTGATCAACGGTTATTCTACTACCATGACTCTAGTGAAAATATAATGTTAAAAAAATAATTAATTCCTATCAGACAAAAATAACATAAATGACACATTAAATATAATAACTATGGTGAAGCTGGCCTTTCTGATCATGCCCTGAACACTTTACATAGAATTGACTGGAAAAGCGCCAGTTGTTTACATCACACCAACACATGGTATGAACTTAAATTTAAGGAATCCTGTGAGATTCTTATCAACCAGCCTAATCTGAACAATAATGATGTTCTAAAAATCCTAAGCATATATAAGGCACATATTCTACCCATAGAACCTTTCTCCTTAAGAGTTAACTACAAACAGGACTGTAGATAATCCAAAATCTTAAATCTAATATAACAATTGTCATGTTAAATTAGGGCATCATTGTTACTGTAAGAAAACTATCTCATCATCATCATCATCATCATACGTATCAAGGATTTAGGCCTAGTATGGCCTGTTCCGGCCTTAGACGTCCTGGTTTTCTTTTTCCTAGTGGCTTATACTTTAAGGCTTGTTTTGGTAATCTTTCTGTTTTCATTCTTTGAACTTGTTTCATCCATCTATGTTTATATTTTTTAATTTTTTCAATTACTGGTTCTTGGTTTAATTCTTTCATAATATCTTCGTTTCTTTTGTGATCAAATAGGGTATACTTTGCAGTTTTTCTCATAAACTTCATTTCTGTTGTTGTTAATCTTTGTTTGTCTTTTTGTTTTATTGTCCAGATTTCGCTTCCATACATTAAGACCGGTAGGGCTAATGTATTGTATACTTTTAGCCTGGTTTGTTTTTGAACTAGGTTTGGTTTAAATATAGAGTTAATTACTCCTGTTATTTTTAAATATTTTGCAATTTTTATGTTTATATCTTTTTCATTTTCATAAGTGATCATACATCCTAGGTAGTTAAATGAATTCACCTGTTCTAAGATCTTGTTATCTAATACTATTTTAGTTCTTGCTGGATCTTGTCCTTTAAAGGCCATAGTTTTGATTTTTCCGTTGATATTATCATACCATAATCTTTGGATATCTCATTTAGATTTAAAATAGCTTTCTGTAAGTTATCTTCAGAATTTGTAATTATTGTTTGGTTGTCTGCAAAGAGGAGTGTGTTTAAGTTAACTGTAGGTGAAAGTTTAATTCCTTGATGTAAATATTTACTCCATTTTATTATTATTTCATTTAAGTAGATATTAAAAAGAGTTGCTGAGAGGGGACATCCCTGTCGGACCCCTTGGTTTATCTCTCTTGTATATGATAGCTCTTGATTTATTAATTAAACTGATTTATTAATATAGATAGTTTAATTCATTAATTAAACTGTCTATATGAAAAAATGTTTCTCTTATGTTATCTTAAATAGAATTTAGCTTTGATGTAGTTTCTAAATAATTAATTAATTTTTTTTTTTTTTTTTTTTTTTTTTTTTTTTTACTAGAGGTTATGCCAGTAGAATAGCTGTTGATCAAATCATTGTCTCTTTAGCATACTGTGTGAAATGTAACTCAGTTTGTCCTTGTATATATGTAAGTGGGCTGTTCAATAAGTAATAAAACTAATTTTACTGTGGCCAAACCATTCATCACAATATTAATTTCTGTGGAATAAAGAAATGTTGCTGTATGTATTAACAAAAGAGGTTGATAGATGGCGTATACGGGCTGATGTGCCAGAGTGTCACATGACTAAACGCAAGTGCTCATCGGCGGGCCTACGAGGTGCTACCAGTCTTCAAAATGGAAACATCCTTGGAACAGCGTTATGTGATTAAATTTTGTGTGTGTTTGCAAAAATTGGCATTGGACACTTTTAACATGATATGCAAAGCTTTCCACGCTGAAGCAATGTCGAGGGCAAGTGTTTTTCACTGGCATGAAACTTTTAAGGAAGGAAGGCAAAATGTGGAAGATCTTGAACGTGAGGGAAGACCTTCAACGTCCATCACAGAGACAGTGATCAACACAGCAGCAATTATCATCAAGCACGTCAAAAGGAAGCATCCATTACTGAAGAATGGCTTCTTATTGCATTACGATAATGCAAGGCCACATATTGCTAGTTGTGTAGTGGATGTTTTGCAGAAGAATGACACAAATATCCTACCACACCCTCCATACAGTCCTGATCTCGCACCGTGCGATTTCTGGCTGTTTCCTCAGCTCAAGAAACCACTAAGAGGCCGCCATTTCGAAAGCAACAAAGCATATGTAAAAGCTGCGGAGGCGGTTTTGAAAGAACTCTCAAAAAACGGACTCTCACATGTGTTTAAGAAGTGGACGCAACGTTGGGACAAATGCATCGCGTCTCACAGTAGTTACTTCGAAAAAGACCATGTAAATGATGACGATTAAAGGTAATCTATTTTCTGTATAAATATAGTCTTATTACTTATTGAACAGCCTACGTATATACTCCAGATGATGACCTTAATATGAAGGTCGAAACATTGGGAAATTAAAATAGTTATTATAACACTGTTGTAAAGTCCATAATTTCTAATATGAATGCTGATCACCGTGCAACACTAAAAGAAAGGATTGTGGTCAGGGTGTTAGCGAGGTTAGTGAGGACCAGGATTGAGAACTGGGTTGACAGCAGCAAAATTCTCTTTGATGGAGAGCATAGGTTTGCTAAAGAAAGATTTGTTTTAGCAATCTGCTTACTTATTATAATAATGTGACAAATGCATTGGTCAAGGGGGATGCATCTACATTAGTATATTTAGATTTTGCAAAGGCCTTTTCATAGATTGCCATGTAACAAGCTGCTAATTAAATTGGAACAGATGGAGTTGGATAGCAGATTACTGCGTTGGATTAGAGATTTACTGTCTGATAGGTATCAGCAGGATTGTGTATGGGGAGTGATATCCTGAAAGAGGAAAGTCAGTAGTGGTGTGTCCCATGGATCTGTTTTGGGACCATTGTTGTTTAATTTATATATACATTATAATGGAAAGGGCTTGAATTGTGGTGAAGCAGTTTGCAGAGGAGTAGAATGGATTTTGTAGCCTGGATAGACTGGGTGAGTATGTGAGGATTGTCAGTTTAATATAGCAAAGTATAGGGTTTTTAATTTTGGGAAGCAAATATGGGATGCAAGATATAAGATTGGTGGGATATCTTAGAAGAGGTGGAAGAGATGAGAGATCTGTGAGTGATGATGTATATGGACCTGAAATTTGAGGGACATTTTGATAACTTGTGAGGATAGCACAGCAGATTATGGCATTGATACAGAGAATACCGATATGTAGAAGTAAGATGTTATGATTCCATTGTATCAGCTGCATATGGGTTATTGTGCACAAATTTGGTCATCTGGTTTTCAGAATGATCGTGAATTGTTGGAGAGGGTTCAGAGACAATTGACTAAGTCAATTTTGGGTCTCTGGAATGTCGATTTATGAGGACAGGTTGAAAGAACACAAATTGTAGAGCTTAGTGAATAGGAGGAGGAGGGGATAATCAAGACATATAAGTATAACAAGTAATGATCAGATTAATGTATATGAGATTTTTCATAGAAGGAGTACATGGGATCATCCCTGGAAGCTGTATAAGGAGGGTGTGAGCCAGGGGGTAATGAGTAGGTTTTATGCATGGAGAGAGTTGGGTGAGTGGGATGCATTTAAGTCAAGGTATGATGAGCTGTGTATGTGTGAGACTTCCTCTGATGAGTCTCTTGAATTCATAGAGGTATGGTTGATGGTGATAATAATAATAATCAATGCATCAGCATAGTCATAAAGTGAACTAGAATAAAGAACATTATCTTATTTATAGAGCTGAGCTATGTGCCTGTGTGCCACCATATGAGTGGTTACAAAATAAAATGAAATTGTAATTAAAAAGGCTAAAACTAAAATAATTTTGAAATACAAAAAATAATTTAGATAAATAAAATGACTGAATGGGACAGCATTATATTAAAAAAAAAAAAAGGGGGGTGGGGTGAGAGAATGGAGGAAAGTATGCTATTAATTGGTATTTGTTTGGATAAGACTCTCTAATATCTTTCAGTGGAAAGAGTAATTTCAATATAAGTTTGTAAAAGTACTTCAGAACTCTCTTTAAATAACTGCTCAAACCTAAACCATTACCAGTGTAAAAGGTGAGTATCAAAACAGAAGATATTGTGATCAGCATCCACTTCATTCTGAGGAAGGCCAGATTTTTCAGGTTTATTGTTATTAATATGAGATTGATGTTCTTGTAGTCATTTTTCAACTGAACATCCTGTTTGTTCAGAGTACAAATGAAAGCAAGGCATTTTATGCTGAACCCAGTAAATACCAGAGACGAAAAGAGGGGACTGTTTATCTTTCATGGATGGAGAAGATTTTATTGATGGAGAAAATAAATATAAGTTGTTAAATATAAGAATTTGAATATAAGTTACATTGTCTACTGATTGCATTAAAAGATAACATTATAGCATAAGTGAATCTAATTATGCTAATACTCACTGACCAGTCACCATTAGTATACAGAAGTAATTACAGAGAATCAGGAGTTAAGCAGAAAAATTTTATTAGCAGCATAAAAACAGGCAGCATATGTGCAGAAAGTAATATATAGAAATACAATGGAATACAAAAATTAATCAGAATAATAATAATCATTATTAGTATTACCTTCATCATCAGTTTCTTGGGTGTACAGGATACTCTGACAACATTACAATATTAAGATTACATTTTTACCTTGGAATCTCTTATCAACAGTTTCCCTTCTTAGTCTTACTTGCCAGCACTCCAATATTGTCATATCTACCATTTCAGTTTTCTAAAGCACTTCTGTCTGAATCAATCACCTACATCTTGGTCTTCCACTGGATTTTTTTCCTTGCCATCTTGGTATCAGACACCTGTGTTGCTAACCTTTCCTCTTCCATTCTGTTTAAGTGACCATACCACTTTAGATTATCTCTATTTACACATTTTTTTAATGCTAAATTATATCTACCAAGAAACTATATTCTCATTTAATCCCTTGCCTGTTAAATTTAATCCTTTGCTTAAACAAGCCTGTTTAAGCAAAGCCTGTTTGCTTAAACAGGCTTGTTTGCCTTACTATACCATAATGTAAAAGACACTTCCTTTTGGACATGTCTGTGCATTATGAGAAAAATCAATACCTACACTCATTTCGAGCTTTATTGAAGTTTCGACTATCTATGATCTAGAGTATTTTAATGGTGAGGTGATGTTCCTTTTTGTTACTTTCCTACAGAAAATACATGACTTCCACATGAATTTAACCTGACTTTCTGGGTCTGGCTCCCACTGATGAGAGCACACCAAAGATTGAAACCAGTCTGGATAGTGACCCTTTTCATAATATATAGCATCATGTCCAAAAAGAAAGTGTTGTTTTCAGTACAGGATATGAAAACAACTGATGTGAAATCAACAGTCTATATACGTGTGTCTTTGATCATGAAGATGCTTCACATGTTTAGCTTTGTTTGCATATACTTGGTAAAGCATTAAATGAGAATATACTGTACTTTCTTGGCAGGTATAATTTACTTTATAACCAAGTGAAAAACTTACTACAAACTATTCTTGAATATTAACAATCTTGAGTTCTTTCCTAATATATTTATTTTTAATATGATCGTGCCATCTGTTCACTTCCCTAATTTTTCTCAGAACTCTCATATCTCTAGTCTCTAATCATTAAGTGTCATGTTTCTAACTCACCTCTTAGATCCATCAGTTTGAATATTTATTGCTGATTTTCTTGATAAATTTGTTATAGCTGTTATTCAGTTTAGTTAGGGAATCTTGAAGACTTGCACTCAGTGAGGAGTACATCACCTGAATAAAGCAAAGAGCTAAGTGTGATATCTCCAGTTATAATATTAAGAGTCTGGCCACTTTCTTTCATAATGCAATCCATGTAAATAATTAATCAGAATGGAGATAGTGCACATCTTTGTTTTACACCAGATTTTACATCAAACCATCTACATATGTTTCCTCCAGTTCTAACTGCTGACTTACAACTTATATGTAGGCCATATATTTCTCTATATAATGTTCCATTTACCCTATATAACTATAGCATTTTTGCAATTCACTACGAGTAAATTTTCTTGATTGATGATAACCGGGTTTTTAACTTGTATGCAATTGTTTATTTATACTAGATGTATTTCCTCTACAGTTTTGCTGTCTATGTTACTAATAGCATCCTTACTAAATAACTTAAGGAAATTACAATGTACAATAGAATATACATTAAATTAAACTTTAATGTATTTCCAATATTTCAGCAATGTCACGTTGCCATCTTCAAAAGGAACTTACAATAAAGACTCGTGCATGCAGGCACTAAATACACTAAATGAGAACGAAGTGAGGCAGCTATGGATTTCCTAAAAGTCCTTATGGTGCCCCCTAGCAGGCTATGTAGGTATTCTTGGCTGTTGGGCTGAAGGTCTCCTGATGTAAGCGTCCCAAATTTGGGACAGTCTCATGCAACCAAACTTGTTGAGGTTTGGCATGTTTCTTAGGGCTGAGGCTGATTCTATGAATAGTCTTTCGTATTTGAACTTGCTGCAGTGTATTATTGTGGCTTTTTTCCACTGTATTCTGTGGCGTGTATCCAGAGCATGGTCTGCAAGACCAGAGTGGCTGTACTGGTGAAACCAGATGTAGTCCTTGTGTTCTGAAATTCTGATATTTGCTGTCCTGCCTGTTTGGCCAAATTAGGACAACTTACAGCTGCAAGGAACCTGGTATACACCAGGTAGGTCTAGGTGGAGTTGTTGGTCTTTAGTAGAGCGGATAAGGGATGCCAATTTTCTATATGGTCTGTAACAAGAGGTCAAGTCATGTTTATTTAGGATTTTGTTGATTTTTTCCGAGGTGCCTCGGATGGAGGGAATGGAGATGGATTTAGAGTAATCCTTGTGGTTGAAGGGAAGGGGGGTTGTGGTTTACTGGTTTCAATATTTTTTGGATTTTTTGGGGGTAGCCATTGGCTGAGAAAGTGTTGAGGATGTGATATAGTTCATTGGTTAGGGCATTGTGCCATTACATGGATGGCATTGATTCTCCCACATACAAATTAGCTAAACATTTGGCCAAAGCGCTCGCACACTATACTGGGAATACACCATCACACACAAAAAAACTCAGCCCACTTCAAAGCCAGCATAGAAAACCTTACAATCCAACACACTGATATAATGGTCAGTTTTGACATCTTATTCACAAATGTCCCACTCAAAGAAACCTTAGAGCTGATCCAAGCTAAATTTCCTCCCGATATCTCAGCCCTATTTCAGTTCACAATGAACTCAGGCTATTTCGTTTGTCAGGGAAAATTCTACAAACAAATAGAGGGGACAGCCATGGGTTCACCACTCTCCCCACCCTTGGCCAACTTCTTCATGGAGACCTTTGAAGAGAAAGCCTTAAACTCTGCCCCACAAAAACCAACCATATGGCTTCACTACGTTGATGATGTGTTTGCTATTTGACCACATGGCTCTGATACACTGCACTTCATTCCTATCGCACTTAAACAGCCAACACCCCAGAATCAAGTTCACCCTGGAAAAAGAGGCCTCCCTTTCCTAGACACACTAGTCACCCGCTAGCCTAATGGAACCTTGGTTTCTCAGTTTATAGAAAACCCACCCATACTGGCAGATACATTCACCAACAATCCCACCATCTACCCCCCACAACAATATGGAGTTGTTAAGACACTGTACAACAGGGCTAAACTAATCTGCTCAAATGACAATGCCCTAACCAATGAACTATATCACATCTTCAACACTTTCTCAGCCAATGGCTATCCCCCCCCCCAAAAAAAATCAGAAAAATATTGAAACCAGTAAATTATACCCCCCCCCTTCACAACAAGAATTACTCTAACTCCATCTCCATTCCCTACATCCAAGGCACCTCGGAAAAAATCAACAAAATCCTAAATAAACATGACTTGACCTCTTGTTACAGACCACATAGAAAATTGGCATCCCTTATCTGCTCCACTAAAGACCAACCATTCCCCCTAGACCTTCCTGGTGTATACCAGGTTCCTTGCAGCTGTAAGTTGTCCTAATTTGGCCAAACAGGCAGGACAGCAAATATCAGAATTTCAGAACACAAGGACTACATCTGGTTTCACCAGTACAGCCACTCTGGTCTTGCAGACTATGATGGATATACGCCACAGAATACGGTGGAAGAAAGCCACAATAATACACTGTAGCAAGTTCAAATATGAAAAACTATTCATGGAATCAGCCTCAGCCCTAAGAAACATGCAAACCTCAACAGGTTTGGTTGCACGAAACTGCCCCAAATTTGGGAGGCTTACATCAGGAGACCTTCAGCCCAACGGCGAAGAATACCTACATAGCCCGCTAGGGGGCGCCATCAGGACTTTTAGGAAAACCATAGCTACCTTGCTTCATTCTCATTTACTGTGTTTAGTGCCTGCACGCACGTGTCTTTATTGTAAGTTCCTTTTGAAGATGGCAATGCGACTTTGCCGAAATATTGGAAATATATTAAAGTTTAATTTAATATATTCTATTGTACATTGTAATTTCCTTAAGTTATTTAGTAAGCATGTTTAACCAACATCTAAGCCTTTCTACGAGAATTACTAACAGCATCATTGGAGGTTACTTACATAAATATAAAATAGCAAAAAAATGAAATGTTTTCTAGCAGTAGTTAATATCTATTATCTATTACTTAGGAGATTGCTTGGATCAGTGCCATGGCATGTACAACTGCAAGGGCTAGAGCATGGGAAGTGATCAAAGAGCATTTACAGGAGGTTATGGCTGATTGTATACCTAAGGTCCGAATAGTGAAACAAGGAGGGGTTAAATGGATGAATAACACCATTAAGCTTGAGCTGCAAAAAAAGAAACAACTATGGAGGGAATTTAAAGAAAGGGGTGACCTGCAGGCACAAGAACGGTATAAAGTACAGGCTAGAAGGGTAACGAGTGTGGTAAAAACAGCAAAAGCCGATTATATGAAAGGAAACTAGCTATGCAAGCAAAAGAGAATCCCAAACAGTTCTTTCAATATGCTGCAAGCAAGAAAAAAACTATACATGGCAAAATGATTTTAAGGAATGGCGATGGTAAAGAGTTCACTGAACCAGTCGATATAGTGGAGTTACAGAGCGCGCACTTTGCAAAAGTATATCATCCAGGTGGTGACGTTGAAAAAATGAGGGAACCATTAGTTTATATGGGAATTGTGATGAATGAACTGGAGGTGAATAGTCTATTACAGAACCTTAATGTGAATACATCTGTGGGATTGGATGGTATACCGGCACGGGTCTTGCATGAAGCGGCTAATGAATTATCAGTGCCCTTGACCATGTTGTTTAATCTGAGTCTCAGGTCTGGCTTAGTCCCGAAGGCGTGGAAAGAGGGGAAAATAGTTCCACTGCATAAAGGAGGATCCAAGATTATGGTTGCAAATTACCGACCGATCAGCATATCAGGAGTCGTTGTCAAGGTCTTGGAGAAAGTAGTCAAGGGAAAAATACAGGAATGGATTGATGAAAATGAGGTACTGTACAGAGGACAGCATGGCTTTGTGAAGGGTAGATCATGCCTCAGTAACTTGCTCAAGTTTTATCATAAGGTGACGGCTGAACTGGATAAGGGAAATGGGTTTACAGTGATACTGCTGGACCTGGCAAAGGCGTTTGACAGGATACCACATGGAATTCTAATCCGTAAACTACAACATATAAGAATGGATATAGGGTTAGTGAGATGGATAGCTGGGTGGTTGATGGAGAGATATCAAAGAGTAGTTTATTCAGGAGTAGAGTCCAAAAAACGGCCTTTGACTAGTGGTGTGCCACAGGGTTCTGTTCTTGGACCACTGCTGTTTAATCTGTTCATTAACGATATAGGGAATGGTCTAAGTGGGACAGTTCATTTGTTCGCTGATGATGCAAAGTTGTGTAGGGCGATAGTGAATGCAGAAGATGTCAAAGTCTTGCAAGATGACTTAGATAGATTGGAGTTCTGGACTAAGGAGAATGGATGTCAATTTAATGTGACAAAATGTAAGGTTATGCATTTCGGAGTGAAAAGATTAGCAGCAGTATACCACATTGGTGGAACTGTACTCCAAGAGATTGATGAGGCCAGGGACTTGGGAGTGTTGGTGGATAGGGAGATGAAGTTTAGGGGGCACATTGCGAAAGTAGCTAAATCAGCTCGTCAACTCACTTGGTTGTTGAAAAATACCTTGACGAGCAGAGAAAAACAAGTTATTGTACCTCTGTACCGAGCCCTGATAAGACCTCATCTCGACTACTGTGCCCAGATTTGGTCACCTCGGTTCCTTCTTGATGGGGAGGAGGTTGAGAGGATCCAGAGGCGAGTGACTAAGATGATAGCAGGTCTATGGAATGCACCATATGAGAACAGGTTGAAGATTTGTGGGTTGCAGAAACTAGTTGATAGGCGAAAAAGGGGAGATATGATTGAGACATTCAAATTGCTAAAAGGATTCTATAGGATTAATTCAGATGATATTTTTGAGATCAGGACTGGTGGTGGGAGAACTAGGGGACACCCATGGAAGCTGGGCAAGAGTGTGGTTAGCAGGGGTGTTAGAGCTGGGTTCTTTACTTTTAGAGTGGTAAATGAGTGGAATAAGCTGCCAGAGTCTGTTGTGGGTGCTATGACAGTGAGCGAGTTCAAGGCAAGGTATGATAGATACTGTGAGAATGTTGAACAGCTGTGTGAACATGATGTTTAGGGCCTCCCTCGATGAGTCTAAGCACTCCTGGAGTAGCCCGTGGTAATAATAATAATAATAATAATAACATTGTTGAAAAGACAGGAATGATAGTCTAATCATGAGTATTATTAGGCATGTTACATACATTCTGTCCATTCTTGTGTAACCTCTGTACGTGATTGCTGGCATATAACAGGTGTTTAATTTTAAACATGTTAATTAATGATTTCCAGATGTTGTGAAGTATCATTCCTTGAATTCTATTTACTGTGCCTTTTAAGCAAAATACCTCGAATAACATTGCCTTGAACAACCTGTTGAAGTAGTTCTCTTTTAAGTTTCTCTTGTTACCAGCATGGTAACAAGAGAAAAAGGGAAAATACCCAATATAAATATTAAGATCAGAAGAAATACCTTAGATCAAGTAGAGAGTTATATATATTTCGATCAACTGATTAGAGAGAATGAAAAGTGTGATAAGGAAATATTAAGAAAAATAGAAATTGATAGCTCACCTTCATTAGCATGAAAAACATTCTGACCTCAAGTGAAATTCACATGAAAACAAGAATTAGGCTGTCCAAATGCTACGTACGGTCAACACTGCTGTATGGAGCAGAAACCTGGACAATATCAAAATATTGTGAAAATAAACTAAAAGCCTTTGCAATGTGGATCCTTAGAAGAATTCTTAGACTCCCATGGACTGCGAAAAAAACTAATTTAGAAATATTAGAGATGATTGGAGAAGATCGGATTCTGTTGAAAACCATTAAGAAAAGGAAAACCACCTACCTTGGTCACATACTAAGGCATGAATCCCTACAAAATACACTTCTAGAAGGAATGATACAAGGAAAAAGAAGAGGAAGACAAAGAACATATTGGATGGGAAATATTAAGGACTGGTCCTTTTTGTCCTATGAAGAATGTAAAAGAGAAGCACAAAACCGTACATGGTGGAAGCTCATGGTAGTCAACCTCCTGGAAGGAGATAACATCTGACAAGGAAAAGGATGTTCTTTGAGGATGTGTGCTACAAGTCAGCTTTTTTCTTCTTGTTCATTTTCAACATCATCCATATGTTCTTTGTTGCAGATTTCAAAACTTCTCCCAGTCTGACATATGTATATTCTTCCACAAGAGCATGGAATCTTGTATACACCCAGATGTTTATAAAATGGAACTTTGTCTTTAGGGGAGTGTAAAAAGCTTTGTAAGGTGTTGACTGGTTTGAAAGCCATTCTGCCTTTGACTGTCTTATAATATTTTGGCTATTTTTCTTGATGCATTGCCGATGTATGGAACAGATGCCATGCTTTATAATTAATTTCTGTCTTATCACTGGGTGGTTTGTCAGAAAATAAAAATTTCTTTAGTACCATTTTTGAGTATCCAATTTTGAGGAACTAATGAAATAGGATTTTGAAGTTCTTGTTTTTGTTTGAATTCATCATTTTCAATATGTTTAAAGCTCTATTTTTCAATGTTTTGATTACACCTAATTTTTGGTGAGGGTGATGGATGAGCTTGTTTGTAGATTAAGTATAAACTAAAGTTTGAAAAATAGAGCTTTAAACGTACTAAAAAATTATGACATCATACGAAAACAAGATCTTCAAATCCTATTTCATCAGTTCCTCCAAAATGAATACTCAAAATAAGATACTAAAGTAACTTTTACTTTCTCACAAACTACCCTGTGATAGCACACAGAAATTAATTACAAAGGCACAGTATCTGTTCCATGCATCAAGAAAAATAGCCAAATTATTAAAGGAAGTCAACATTAGAATGCCCTTCAAATCAGTCAATACCTTACGAAGCTTTCTATGCTCCCCCTAAAGACAAAGTTCCATTTTATAAACATCTGGGTGTATTACAAGATTCCATGCTCTTGTGGAAGGATATACATATGGTCTGACTGGAAGAAGTTTTGAAATCTGCAACAAAGAACACATAGGCAACAT
Organism: Typopeltis vanoorti; assembly: GCF_054136105.1. Lineage (NCBI taxonomy): Eukaryota > Metazoa > Arthropoda > Arachnida > Uropygi > Thelyphonidae > Typopeltis > Typopeltis vanoorti. Next base: position 46,629,779 of record NC_143564.1, on the reverse strand, counting down.
CGAAAATGAACGTGAAGAATAAAGTAGACTCATAGCGCACATCCTCCATGTCATACTTAGAAGCGAACTACTTCAACAGGTTGTTTAAGGAGTCCTCTGAGGTCATTTGCTCCAAAGGCACACTAAATAGAAATCAAGGAATGATCCTTCACAACATCTGGAAATCATTAATTAACATGTGTAAAATTAAAGACCTATCCTATGCCTGCAATCACATGCAGAGTTTACACAACAACAGAGAGACAGCATGTAACATGCCTAATGATACTTGTGATTGGATTGTTATTCCAGTCTTTTCAACTATAGATATTAAATGCTGTTGGGAAACATTTAACTTTTTTGCTGTTTTATTTGTGTCTAAGTAATCTCCTGATGATGCTGTTAGTCATATAGATAGCGTAACATGTTGAGGAAATCTGTTATAAATAAACAATTGCATACAAGTTAAAAACTTGGTTATTATCAATCAAGCTGTAGCATTTTAAAAAAGGTTTTCTCTGAACACCTCGTTATATGTTTTTTACAGATAAACAAAACACTTAAATCTGGATCCTTGTTATTTTTCTATGATTTCTCAACTGTTTATCATAAAGTGAAAATCTGATCCTGACAACCTGTGTTTGGCCTGAATCCAGCTTGTTTTCTTCTCCAGACTTCTCTTCAACAATTTTTCCGAATATTTTCACAATATAGTTGCATATATTACTAGGAATAGTCAGTAGGGAAATTCCTCTGTAATTCTCGTATTCTATTTTATTTTCCTTTTTATAGATTGGAATTATATATCATAACCACTTACTAATTTTATTTGTCCATATTTGGGCATTTGTGGTTGAATATCATTTACTCTGCCTTTCCACATTACAGGCTTTGGTTAGCTTTTCTACCTTAAATTATAAAATAATAATGACATTCTAGTGGCTGTTGTTCCAGCAGCTTTCCTGTTATTTCTGGGCTGCCCTTGTATAATAAATATAATAAATTTAGTTTAATCCTTTATACAAGTGTAAGCAAACAAAGTTTGCGCCTGAAGTATCTTCAGTACTGAGGCAACTCGTGGTAAAGGTGGACCAAGCTCTCATCACTCCTTGTCTCAGTATCTCCCATAATGCAAAGCACATCTCCTTGCAGACATGTATAATGCTATGCATTAAGGGAAGGGCCACTGCCCAGACCGTTTTTGACCTTTATTGAGGTCTCATCAGTGGGAGTCAGATCCAGAAGTGTGATACTAAGGCAGAAGCAATGGAGAAGTCATATTTACCTATATGAGTTGCCAAAAGGTGTACCACCTTATTATTAAATTACTCTGGATATAGAAAAAGATGTTGGAGAATGTATAATAAATGGTTAAAATAAATAAATTAAAAAAAAGTACATTAATTGTTATATTGTTTTCTAGATCTACAATTTGAAATATGTCAAAATTATAGAAGATACGCTGAACGAAGCTCTGACGAGACATAGAAGAAGTGAAGATGGTACCTATGGTCGTCATAGCAGCAATGCAAGGTCAGACTCCTTGTTCTGTGGTATTTTTCCACTGTAATGATGTTATATCATTTGGATTTTCTTGACCTTTAAGAAATCAAGAAATGCCAACTGATATGTTAATAAAATGAAATGCCCAATGTATATATGTATAATCAAACTGTTTTTTTTTTTTTAGTTTATAATCTTTAGCACTAATAATTAGTGCAAGATTTTAGATAGCCTGATTAGCATTAGCAAATTAGTTTCATTAAATAGTTAACCAAAGTTAGTTAACCAAAGTATAATGTTATTTCATTTCAGCTATTAAAAATATTGTGTTTATAATGGTGATAAAAAGTTGTGTGTGTGTGTATATACACACATATATGGTGAAGTGAAACTACAAAATTTCCATTGTTTTGTCATTTTATGATGGTGATCAGTGTCTGAAAGGAGGATTATCATAGATAATTTATATGGATATAGATGATGTATATTTAGAGGTTATCTATATTAGATAACCCATTTTGGCTGTGTGTTGAGATAAATTTCTTCTTTGGCCGAATAAGAAATTTATATATATATATATATATATATATATATATATATATGCTTATATTCCACTACTGAATATAATTATCCCCTTAAATTTCCACCTGTCTCTCTCCTTGACTGATCTCTGCTATTTTTTTAAGATACATCTCCATCTTTTCTTTCATCATTACAAGATCATCAGCATTCACATTTTAAAAAAATTGTACAGTACTGCTTCGTTATAGTAATAATTTTACCTCAAAAAAAAAAAAAAAAAATCAGCTAACGCCTTTTTATTCCCATATACGGGGAGTAGGCAAGGCCATTTAGCCTTATCTAACTTTTTGGAGACTGAGTGGGCAGTTCAATCTCCACTGGTACCAATCAGAGATAGATGGCCCAAGGCTATCACTAATTAAACGGTACACAGTGAAGAGAGGCGGCTCAAATGTGCCACCATCTCGTGGTCCCTAACCCTAACACAGTATATTTAATGTCTGAAATAATGTGGGTTCTACGGTCGATTTTCTTGAGTTTACGGGATGAAAAACCCAAGTTTCCAGGAGGAAAAACCCGCTTGCCCGTGCCAGAGATCGACTAACTCGGGAACCAGTCGAAAAAAGGCTTAGAAAAATTTCCTCTAGTTGCCGACTAGACTGGAAACCAAGTCTTCCTTCATGTGGCCAAGCGCCGTGGTGTGCAAACGCCACATCCACTGAGCTACACAGGCTCTATTTTTATATTATATATATATAAATAATATATATTTTATATATATTATTATTATAGAAAATTTATAAATTTTCTATTTCAGTTATTTAATCATTTGAAAATTTACCATGTCAGATAGAAATAGATGTCAATGAGAAAATTGAACATGTCATACAGTATATTTAACTTCTATTTTTTATATACTTAAAAAATTTACCTCAAATTAAAATTAAAATAAATACTCATCATCATTTTAGCCTCTTTATTAAAGACATTATCACTAATAGGGTTGCAATCTACACAACCATTCATCAGAGTGTGTCATAGCATTGCAGCTTTGGTCAGCCATTGACCCTAGCCTAGCATTTAGTGATGAACAGAGGAAAAAATAAATAAGAATAATTAATTAAATCAATATATAAAAACTTGTCTATAAGGAAGTACATCAGTTGTAATTGGCTATGACTTATTTTGCTAAAGTCCTATATTTTTAAGTCTGGATTTTTTGTCTAATAAACACTAACTTAGTATCGACTTGCAGTTTCATTTCTGCTGATTTTTTTTATATGCACCATATCTGGTTATTTCGTGCTTGGCTTAGTGGAAATTGTTGGGGATCTGCAGATGTTAATTCATTTCCTCAGGTGGTCTAATGATATATCAAAGGCTTGTTTAATTCTTGTCCTTCCAGGTTTTTGGCACAGTGCATGGCATATGTGCCTTGCCAATCATTTCTGTGGTATCTTTCACATGCATGATCAGAAAGGCTTGAATTTTCATAGTTGGGAATTTTATGTCTTTTTTTCTTTTATTTTTGTTCTCTCTCTGACTTTTTGAGACTGACTGACTGCATCTTAGTCCACAAAAGTCAGTCAGATAGGGCTAAAACAGCCTTACCTACTCTTACCTACCTTACCTAAAAATATGAACAAATACAACCTATGCAAGCTTGGAAACATGAATGCAAAGAAATAAAACCCTATGGGGAATAAAGATTTATAGGATTTATTTGTTTATTTAATTTTTTATTGATATTTTGTATCATGTTCCCCTATGTATGGTCTTTTTATGGAGAAACTATCCACAAAAGGTTGGTCAACCTATAGGCCACCAGTACTGTGGATGGGCAATAAGGAACTTATTCACATTTGATTTGAAAAGCTGTGGATTGTATTCCTTAGGAAACACTTGGTGGAAGGTGGATCTAGAGGACAGCAGTGGAAGAGATCAACAAAGAGGAGAGGGATTTGGAGTTGAACTGTGAGAGGGTGTTGATTAGCTACTGCACACATTTGGATGAATTTGACAAAGGATGGGGGAATTATTGATGCCATTCTGATGAACAGTGGCCATAAAAGTATTTATATTTCATACAGGCATTCAGTTCCTGCAGGCTGCAGGAACTGAATGCCTGTGTGAAAGTGAGTGGAGCATTGTGTGTGGGTGTGTGGAAGGGGTCGTTAATCACTCTAACTACCTTTTTCTGTATATAATCCAGTATTTTTAGGGAGCTGTTAGGAGCATCACCCCAGATGTGGGATCAATATTCATTGAATAGAGAGGTTTGTGATTTGTATAAGGTTAGTATCTGTTTGTAGTTAAATGTAACACCTTAATTGGCCAAAAAAGAAAACATAATTTTTTCGATGCATAGGAAGCAATATTTGTTATGTTTGTGCCAAAAGAGATTTGAGATTAGAGTTAGCCCAAGAAAGTAAATCTCATCTTGTATAGAGATTTGGGTCTTGTCAAGGGTAAGATTGGAAGAGAGTTTTTTTTTTTGTGGGGAAATAATGCAGAACTGTGTTTTTCTAGCATTGAACTTGACAAGGCTATCAAAATCCCATTGATGAACACTTTGAAAAGCAGAATTTAAGTTAGTAGAGGTTAAAGTCCTGCAATTTGTGTTGTTTGTGTTGATTTGTGCTTTGCAAGGTTTGTCAAATGAAAAGGAGGAGTGTAGTCTGCTTTCATTAGCAAAATCAAATCCAATGCAGACATCCAGTCAGTATACTTCAGTATATTAGATTGGCATTTACTTTTCTATTTTGACACAAACATATCACACATACTGCCTCCTAGGCATCCAAAATTTTTTTTTTTTTTTTTTGGCCAATTAATGTGTCACATTTAACTCCAAACCACTCCTAACCTTATACAAATCACAAATCTCTCTCTCTCTGATCATTGAATACTGATCCCACATCTTGGGTGGTGCTCCTAAATTCAGTATACTAGATTGGCATTTAACCTTGTTTAGCCATTTATATATCAGGAAATAAGGACTCTTCAAGGACTGATGTTCCTCCCAATCAAACCTCTAAAAGTGACTTAAAACAAGCTATAAACAAACTGAAAATGAAAGATCATCAGAGAATCAGAATTGCAACATGGAATGTGAGAACAATGAAAAGATATGGAAAATTAGAAAATCTCAAACAAGAAATGGACAACGGAAAAATTAATATCATAGGGCTCTTTGAAGTCAGATGGGAAGTAATAGGTGATTTTTATAGTGATGAAGTAAGAGTAATTTACTCAGGTGTAAATAAAAAAAGAGTTGCACTTGTTTTTAATATAAGAACAGCAAAAAGCATCATTAGCATAAAATGTCTGATTGACAGGATTATGGTGGTAAAATTGAAGGCTGAACCAGTGGACATAACAATAATGCAGGTATATATGCCATCAAGTGACCATTCAGATGAGGAAATGTACGAACAATTGCAAGAACTAATTAAGGAAGAAAAAAGAAAAGACTATATGATTATAATGGGAGACTGGAATGAAGTTGTGAGAGAAGATGAGGATGGGAATGTAGTAGGAAGATGTGGACTAGGTAATAGAAATGAGAGAGGTTAGTGGAATTCTGTAAAGAAAATAAGCTAATAATTAAGAATACTTGGTTTAAAAAATGAAAGAGAAGACTATACATATGGAAATAACCAGGAGATACGGAAAGGTATAAAACTGATTACATTATAGTAAAGCAAAAATACAAGAATAGTGTAAAAAATGCATGCATGTATCCTGGAGCTAATATTTACTCTGACCACAACCTACTATTCATAGAAATAAATGTGAAACTAAAGAAAATAAAAGAAGCTATGAAAAGGGAAAAATGGAACTTAGAGAAATTAAAAAATACCAAGGAATTTGGAAATAGATTGAAGAAAGAATTAGAGGAAACAAGTTTTGTCAAAACTGAAGATCCAGAAAAGAAATGGGAACAAGTTAAAGAGAAAATAAAGAAGATTGCAGAAGAAGAAATTGGATATGTAAGCGCTAAAAGAATAAAAACACCTTGGATAACTAATGGGATCATTTCTTTAATGGAAGAAAGAAGAAAATGGAAAAATAAAGACACCCCAGAAGGGAAAATACAATATGAATGACAAATTGAGAAGGGAAGCAGAAAGAAGTAGAGAAGATTGGCTTAAAAAACAATGTGAATAAATGGAAAATTATGAGAGAGAGGGAAGGTATGATCTTCTATATGAAAAAGCAAGAAGCATGAATCACAAGAGAAATGGAATTCGAGCTAGAGGCATAAAAAATAAGAATGGAGAAATCATAACTGAAGAAGATAAAATCCTAATGAGATGGAAGGAATACATTGAAGATCTATATGACAAGGAAAATAGACCAAATGAGTTGCCATTAGAAGATATTAAGAAGGTAAATGAAGATGATCTAGGCCCAGAGATTTTGAAGACAGAAGTAGAAATAGTAATTAAAGAACTAAAATGTGGAAAGGCAGAAGGAATAGATGACCTGCAAAATTCCTGAAACAACTTCTGAAGAAATAACCAAAATAATAAATTTAATTTATAACAAAGGAGAATTACCAAAAGATTTTATTACCTTTACCAAATTTATTTATACCTATACCAAAGAAAAGTAATGCAGTGAACTGGAAGGATTTCAGAAGCCTCATTGCCCATACGTCAAAAATACTTATGAGAATCTTAACACGAAGAATTGCATCTAAGATGGAAGAATTTCCTGGAGAAGATCAGTTTGTTTTCAGGAAGGGTAGGGGAATAAGAGATGCGATTGGACTGTCAAGAATAGTAAGTGAAAGAAGTCTGGAAGTGAATAAAGAAGTTAATATCTGTTATATAGATTTTGAAAAAGCTTTTGACTTTGTAAAATGGGATAAGATGGTGGAAGTAATGGAAAATATTGGTATAGATTGGAAAGACAGAAGACTAATTATTTCACTATATATGGGAAAAGACATATATGATACAACAGAACCAGGTATCATTGGATGAGGAGTAAGACAAGGCTGTTCTCTGTCACCAATTTTGTTTAACATGTATTCTGAAGCAATGGTAAAAGAAGCACTGGAGAATTCGGAAGAAGGAATAAAGATTTTAGGTAGACAGATATTTGCAATAAGATAAATTGCAAATATCTGTTTAGGCATTATTATCAAATACTGAAACAGGACTACAATATCTGTTGAACAGATTACTGGAATCCTGTATTAATTATGGAATGAAAATTAACATCAGAAAAACAAAGGTAATGAAAATAGCAAGGAAAGAGGCACATATGGATATCAGAATAAATGGGAGAAAATTGAATCAAGTAAAAACATTTAAATATTATAAGTGTTATTATAATAACACTTAAAGACATTTAAGTTTTATTAGCAGTGATGGAAGATGTAGAAGTGACATAAAAGCAAGAATAGCGATGGGAAGCCTTTAATAGAAAATGAAATTTATTCAGAAGTAAAATGGACAGAAACTTTAAGAAAATACTAATAAAACGTTATGTGTGGAGTGTTGCCCTCTATGCAGCTGAAACTTGGACATTGAAGAAAGAAGAAATTAAGATTTTGGAAAGCTTTGAGATGTGGATTTGGAGAAGGATGGAAAAAATCAAATGGACAGATAAAATAACTTATGTTAAAGATACCAAGCAATTTTATAAGCTAGGGTTTTTAATCCTTTTTCCCAAGTGAGCAAACAGACAAGCAAGTCAAGTTTGCGGCTGCACGTAGTGCAACTCGTGGTAAAGGTGGAGCAAGCTCTGATCACATCACTTTCCTTAGAATTTTCCCCTAATGCAAAGCACATTTCCTTGCGGAAATGTATGATGCTATGCATTAAGATAATGGTCACTACCCATACCAGTTTTGACCTTTATTGAGGTCTCGTCAGTGGGAGCCAGACCTAAAAAAATGCCAAGGGTGAAGTAATACAGAGCTTATAAATATTTTATCTAAACAAGTTGCCATAAGGTGCTTTGACCTCATTAAATAAAAATCTCAGGATGAGAGTAATATGTAGAAAGTTTTTTACCTTGGGTATATATTATGATAAAGATACCAAGCAATTTTATAAACTAGGTTTTTAATCCTTTTTAGGTTTAACTCCCACTGACGAGACCTCAAATCATCACATAGCATCACACATTTCCACAAGGAAATGTGTGATGCTATGCATTAAGAAGGCTAAAAAGAGAAGGAAATGTGTGTTTCCATTAGGGGAAAATTCTAAGGAAAGTGATCAGAGCTTGCTCCACCTTTACTACGAGTTGCCTAGTGTTGCACTACGTGCAGCCGCACACTTGACATACTTGTCTGTTTGCTTACTTGGGAAAAAGGATTAAAAAACCTAGCTTATGAAATTGCTTGGTATCTTTAACATAATATATACCCATGGTAAAAAACTTTCTACATATTACTCTCATCCTGAGATTTTTATTTAATGAGATCAAAGCACCTTATGGCAACTTGTTTAGGTAAAATATTTATAAGCTCTGTATTACTTCACCTTTGGCATTTTTTAGGTCTGGCTCCCACTGACGAGACCTCAATAAAGTTCAAAACCGGTATGGGTAGTGACCAATATCTTAATGCATAGCATCATACATTTCCGCAAGGAAATGTGCTTTGCATTAGGGGAAAATTCTAAGGAAAGTGATCAGAGCTTGCTCCACCTTTACCACGAGTTGCCTAGTGTTGCACTATGTGCAGCAGCAAACTTGACGTACTTGTCTGTTTACTTACTTGAGAAAAAGGTTTAAAAAACCTAGCTTATAAAATTGCTTGGTATCTTTAACATAATATATACCCAAGGTAAAAAACTTTCTACAGATAAAATAACTAATGAAGAGGTATTAAAAAGAATAGAAGAAGAAAGAAGTCTGTTAAGGAGGATAAAAAGAAGAAAGGGAAACTGGATCAGACATATTCTGAGAGGGAATGGTATCATCAGAGATGCCATCGAAGGAAAAATAGATGGAAAAAGACCCAGAGGAAGAGTAAGGAAAATGATGCTAGATGACATGATGAATGGAGACAGGTACATAACCTTGAAAGAGAAGGCTAAAAACAGAACAGAGTGGAAGAAAAGTTTTTGCTACTAAGAGAAGAACCTGCTCAATTGCAGAATACTGAAGAAGAAGATGGGTGAAAGAAAACAGTGCCTTGTGATCCCTGCATTAGTTGAATAGTTAGATCTACCACCATCACTTGAAGTGAGCATCCAGTTAGAAAGCTGACTACTCAGTTGCAGAAGCCAGGAGCAGACGGAATGATGGAAGTTTACTTAATAGACCTTTGTGCCAAATTTGGTCAAAAGCCTTGGAGATATCAAGGTCAACCATTTGAGATTCACCAAACCTTTTGTAGACCATAAGTATGTGCATACAGATATTCCACAGTATTTATGTAAATTAGTTTCAACTTGAATTTTCTGTTTGAAATTATCAGTTTCTGTTGTTAGTGCGAAATATTGTGAGAAATGAACAATTAAGTATTTTTTAATAGGCTATGTATAGATCCAACATTATTTCAGAGATGAATGTTTGTAAAAACTATTAAAGTTTCATAAATTTGCCAGCAGTCTTATGAGAATACAATCCTTGGCATCGAATCTTTTGCTTTCACTACTTAAAAAGACATAAGTGCTGCCCAAGCATCCACATATTCACTTTTTATTATTAGTGCATTTTTTAAGATTTCACTGGCTGACAACTGTTTCGATTTGGCAGATTCTCTTCAGAGACCAGACAGAAATGAGCAGAAACTCTCATTCAGTACTAACAAAATCAAATGTCAGAGAAATGAATTTTTCTAGCTGAACTCTTAGTCGGTGCGTAAAAGTAATTACTAAAAATAAAAAGGGCCATATGTCTTCATTTCACAATGTAAAATTACACATGCAAAGTGGATGTTAGATCCAAAGTTATTTCAAAGGTGAATGTTAGTATAGTAGAAACTATGAAAATTTCCTAAATTGACCAGAGAGCTTACAAGAATACAGTCCTCAGCAAACCTTCTGGGTCACTTCTTTTCTATTAATCTTTCCCCTTCTCGTGTGTGTTTATTTTCTTCAAACTGTAGAAGAAAGTGTTGTCAGGAAAATAACTATCTAGAAAGGCCAAATTATTGCTTGTTGTGCAGCAATGTAAGATTTTTGCAGTTTTTTAATGAGATTTTTTGGGTTGATTTTTAAGATTTGCTGGTGCCCTTCCCCCACCCTCACAAAAAAATAAAATATAAAGGTATTATTTCTGGGAAAATTCACATGTTACTCTAAAATAAACTATTATTTTAATGGCTAATATAGCCTACTTTCGTTTAGGAGTGCCTTTTTTTTTTTTTTTTTTTTTTTTTTTTACAATGTTATTAGCTCTTTACTCAAATCTTAGGGCATTATTGAAGTTATAAAACTAATATATGAAGAATAATATAGGAGGAAAATTTGGACATACCTTTTTTTCTTTTGGATGTTTTCTGTCTCCTTGTCCTAGTAATATGCATTCATCTGCTGTTAAGCTATTAAGAGGAAGGGGTTTGGGGAAAGTGGGGGTAAAGTAATGTGGGGGAGTTATTTTGAAAAAAAAACCGGGTTTTTTTATATGTATAATAATATTATTATTATTATTAAGGGTCGGTAGAGAGTGTTTGGGGGGGAAAAGGATCTGAAGATAGAAATTATTTATTATTTTTTGGGGAAGAGGAGGGATTGATGGAAAAAAGTCAGGAGTGGGAGTGAATGAGATTCACCCCAGGAAGGATGATAGGATTTATATTCTACAAAAACTGTAGAATTCAAAATTTTATAGCATTTTGCCTCATGCAGGAGTATGTGATATTCTGTAGGTAAATGGGTGATTTGCTTGATTATTACTAAAAAAAATGTTTCATCAATGCATTCAACTTGTTCATCGCAATTGGAAAAGTGAAACTAGTTGACGTTGTAACATATGTCTTCACCGTTTGGGTAGTTGACGTTGTAACATACGTCTTCACCGTTTGGGTAGTTGTACTGTAAAAATATCAATCTTCAGGGATAAAAAGTTTGTGAAATCAGGGTTATTTTCAAAATCTGGGTAGCAGTAGATACAGGAAATGAATGTTACAGAGTGCATCCCTGTAATATTCATTTCCTGTGTTTGCAGTTGGGATTCCTGGTGATAGTTGTAGCTAAAATCTGAGGGTTTAGTTACAAATGTTTGAATGTTAGTGTACATCATTTAGATTTTTACTAGTTCAACGAAAGGAGCATTTTTATAGCTGCATAAATATAATTAACTGTTTTTTTTTATATATATACAAATTATATATAATTCTGAGAATCTATTGCAACATGCATGATATGATAGATTCTCAGAAACAGCTATATGCAGAGCACCAAGTAGTGCTCTTCATATGGGCAATATGCCCAAGCCATAATATTCTTGACATTATGTGACTTTGAAAGTGTCCCCTAACTTTTCATCCTCTTTAGATTCCCTCTTGCAGACATAGATTTCCCTGTGTGGGATCAGGATATATGGGAACTGATTGAGAAACCTGTCCTGTGTATCATTATCTGGCTTGATCCTGTGTACTGTCTGGCACTTAGCTGATTTTGTTGCTGTTATAGTACAGGACAAATGGAGAATATTTGGATGGATTTCTAGATTAGGTTGAACTGACTTTGGATATCAAATGGACATCTGTCTCTGCAGGTCTCCAGTAAGTTTGATGCAATTTCACCAGGTGTGAAAGTCATCTGTCATCTTTTAGGTCTAGCTAACCTGCCATCCAGCTAGGAAGATATTATTTTGCATTAGGAACACTCCTGGTTAAGAAGATATATTTTTCCATTAGGAATATATTAGTGGCCCATATTATCAATGCTATCCAGGTATCCTTGATTGTACTTATTTGTTGATTCGCTATAATGTTATTTAATTAAATTTTAGTAACACTTTTGATAGTGTTCTGTAATGAATCTGTTAATGAAATGTTTCAAATCGATATAACAATTATTCAGTGAAACAGGTGGGTAATTGTTTGCAAGTTGAGTTTGGAGTGAATTCTTTTCTGAAGCAGGTTTTCAAGAGCAGATGAATTCCAAGGTGCAATTTTAGAGCCCCCCCTGGTGTTAAATATATTCATTAATAATTTAAGTTCAAATATTTAAGAGCAAATATTCTGTTTGCTGATGATGACATGAAGCTGAATGGAATAGTAATTTGTTCAGATTACCTCAATTCTTTTTAGGATGACCTTAAAAGATTGCAAGAGTGGAAATGGAAGTTAGGATTAAAATTTAATGTGGACAAATGTAAGTACAGTATATACATTTCATACAAAAAAAGGTAGTGTTAGATGTATGCAAGTTTGAATGGAGAATCTTTGGAAAGAACTAATAAATATAAGGAATTTAGGTATTATTCGTTTGATATGAAATTTGAGTTCATGAAACATATTGATAAAACAACACTCAAAGAATCATAAATTTAACGAAAACTATCTCTGCTTTGAAGGATGGAAGTTATGACATTTCTAAAGAGTAGATTCATTTTATTTGATGGATTGCATTGTGATAATTATGAGGATTGCTTGATTTGGTCACCTGCAACTTATTGAATTTACCTAATAGAAGACTCTGAAGGGCTGGTGGGGTGGACTTAAAATTGATAATTTACTTCAGATCATTTGTGGCTAGTAGGTATTTAAGACAATAACAAAGTCATTGAAAGAATAAACAGTTAAAATTTTACCCAGCTATGGCATTTCCTGTATTTATTTATGGAAATGAATCATAAGATAATTGAAATTGTGTTTTATTGGTCAGAATTTGATACAACTATTAACTGACTAGTTTCACCACACTAACTAGTGACTTCTTCTTGGTTTCATGAACATACAAATATAAACTTAAAACAACAGACCTTGATTATGAATCAATACATAACTGAAAAAATTATACCAAATGCATAGGAACCACTACACAATATAAATACGTGGAGCATGGATGCTAGCACATGGTCAGTCATTGTTGAGCAGATGTGCCCCATAGTTAGCCACGAAATTAAAGTGATGTGTGGAGAGATCTTATAAGTGATTTCCAAATGTCACATAGGATCATCCCTTGGTTTCTGTTCAGGGTACCTTGTGAGTGGAGCTTACCACTGGAGCTTCTTTTATGTTGTGGCAGCTGTAGTCATCTTCTATGTATGGCATAGAACTTCTATCCCATTCAGTGTTGTGATGAAGGGTGGAAAAATGGAATGCCAATCCTGAACTGCCCTCTCTGTTGTTGTTGTTGTTGTTGACGTCTCCAATGTACTCCTTTTGTCTTATTTCTAGACTTCTTGAAGTTTGTCCAATGTAATTAAGACCACAAGAACATGGAATATTGTAAACTCCAGGGTGTTTATTGAAAACGTTGTTGTCTTTAAGTGAGTGTAACATATTCCGTACTGTCCTAATCGGTTTGAAGGCTGCTCTAATGCCGTGAGACCGAAAGAGATTGGCAATTTTTGTGAAAGTATGCCAACAAAAGGAATGGAGATTGAAGTCCTATAATGAATGTCCTGGATTTGCTGTGGAGAGGGATTGGAGAATAGTATTGTTTTTGTTATTTTTTTAAGAAATCCATTGCTGGTTAATATTTGGAGAATAAAATCTAATTCTTCTGTTATTCTTTCATCTCTTATAATAGAGATCACCCTGTTCTTCAGTATATGCATAATGCTCAATTTCTGTGAAATATCATGTAATAAGGAGAAATGCAGGTGTGGGGGTCGGCTTATGGTACACATTGAGAGAAAAGCTTTCATCAGCTTGTTTCGTAATCAAAATGTCCAGAAAAGGTAATTTTCCTTCATTCTCAAGTTCTAAGGTGAACTTGATTTTATGGTGAAATGAGTTTATGGATGCTAGAAAATCATAACTCTGCTAAACTGTGTTTCCACATTATGAATATGTTGTCAACATATCTCCACCAAATTAATGGTTTAGGATTTGTACATTATAAGATGTCATTTTCGAACTTTTCTATGGATAAGTCCACACAGGGAGGAGATAGAGGGCTTCCCATCGCAAGGCCTAAAAGTTGTTTGTAGATTTTTCATTCCATTCTCGCAAAAAATTTGAGTTGAGACAATGTTTATAGAGTTGGGAGATGTCTTGAGAAAATAGACATCTAAGAGCCATAACTTCATTCACCAGGACATTTATAAATAAACAGAAACCAAGGGATGACCCTATGTGACATTTGGAAATCACTTATAAGATCTCTCCACAAATCAGAATTTAATTTCGCTGCTACTATAGGGTGCACCTTCTGAGCAATGACTAACCATGTGCTAGCATCCACACTCCACATATTTATATTGTGGAACGGTTGCTATGCATTCGGTATAATTTTTTCAGCTATGTATTGATTCATAATCAAAGCTTGTTGTTTTAAGTTTATATTTCTTTGTTCATCAAATCCAGAAGAAACCACTAGTTAACATGGCAAAACTAGTCGATTACAAGTTTTATCAAAGCTGACCAATAAAACCTATTTCAGTTTTATTTAATTAATTTTGTGGTCAAAAATAACGTACTGATCATGAACAGACTTGATGGGGGAAGTCAAACAAAAGGTACATAAACTACAACAGCTTAAATGCAACAAAGCCAAACTTCTGAATCAACTTACATTTCTGAAAAAAATGTAGGAACAATAATATAATTTTGAAGTTTTTAATATTCAAGGAACTTCCATTCTTGAAGAGCCAAAGAGATCTATTGGAAAACGTCATTAGTGATTTTATGCGAAAGAATACAATGCACAAGGTTTACCCTAAACCAGATTTATTCATTATGCCTTGATTTACACTACATTATATCTAACAGCATAGATGCTTACCGATGGTCCCATCTGGACAATATGATAAACAATATGTACAATAGAACTTTAGAACAATAGTACAAAAAATTTAATGCTATATATGAGAAGAGTTTTAATTCGAGAGCTATCCTTTCTGATATTAAGGTTGTTTTCAACTTCTCGGATCACAATTTAACACCTGCAGAAGTGAGCATTCTAAAAAAAAAGATTTCAATTTTGCAGTCACACCAGAGCGCATACCTAAAATAGATATTATGTGTAACATCAAAAAGGCTTTTCACTTCTTACCTGAATCTGTTGCAAAATAATATTAGGTCAAAGACTGTGATTCTTCTCTCGGTTTCTCGTCGTCCGAAAAAGAACATTAGCTCCTTAGAAACAAGAGCATAGCCTAATTTAAAGAAAAAGATATCATAATACTAAAGGCTGACAAAGGCAATTCTACCATTATCTTAAATACGAGGGATTATGTGACAAAAATCTCAGTTTTACTTTCTGACACATCTACTCACTGTCAATTAGATTCTGATCCCACTTGGACGAACCATGTAGAAACCAACAACCTTCTACGTAACATGACAACGTGGCCCATGGATCTTAGGAAGAAACTAAATCCATGCATCCTTTATCTCCACATTTATATGGATCGCCGCAAGTATACAAGACCGATATTCCTCTTCGACCAATTGTGGATGCGATCAACTCACTAACTTATTTGTTATCTGAACATCTCACACATCTACTAAAGGTGCACATTAGGCACACTGATGCATATATCAAAAATACGCAACACTTTATAGAAAAGCTAAGAGAAATCTCCATCTCATGAACTGACATTCTAGCTAGTTTAGATGTCATGTCTTTATTTACAAATGTCCTGGTAAATGAAGTTATGGCTCTTATAGATAATCTGTTTCCTCAAGATATCTACCTAACTCTATAAACATTGTTTCAACTCAATTTTTTTCTGATGGAATGGAAAAATCTACAAACAACTTTCAGGAAAAATCTACAAACAGCCTTGTGATGGGAAGCCCTCTATCTCCTCCCTGTGGACTTATTCATGGAAAAGTTCAAAAATGGCATCTTATTACATACAAATCCTAAAGCCATCAATTTAGTAGAGATATGTTGACAACATATTCATAATGTGGAAACACAGTGCAGCAGAGTTATATGATTTTCTAGCATCCATAAACTCATTTCACCATAAAATCAAGTTCACCTTAGAACTTGAGAATGAAGGAAAATTACCTTTTCTGGACATTTTAATTATGCAACAAGCAGATGAAAGCTTTTCTCTCAATGTGTACCATAAGCCGACTCAACGGGTCGTTACCTGCATTTCTCCTCATTACATCATATTTCACTGAAATTGAGCATATATACATATGCTGAAGAACAGAGCTAGTGATCTCTATTATAAGAGATGAAAGAATATTAACAGAAGAATTAGATTTTATTCTCCAAATATTAACCAGCAATGGATATCTTAAAAAAATAATAAAAAAGAATACTATTCTCCAGTCCCTCTCCACAGCAAATTCAGGACAATTTCAGTTATCTTGTTTAATTAATTTTGTGGTCGAAAATAACATGCTGATCAGGAAATGAATCATTTGTCTTAAAAAAAAATCAACACAAAAAAAAATTTCACACTCAGGGAACAGAAATTAAATTTTCATTTTCTGAGGCTAACTGGTATATTCCCAATACTAAACAGGAAAAGAAAACCAAATTAGGAAATTATATCTATCCTGAATGGAAGAATCAAGGATGCTTAAAATACCTTACACATGCTATCAAAAAGATAAGAAACTGAGCAAAACAGAAGATTAGTAGGAATAAAACTAGAACAGTTCAAATGGCTTAATTAAAAAAAAAAAAAAAAAAAAAAAAAAAGGAAGGAGTAAAAGAAGATAATCATCATCATAAATTTCCTGATATGTACCCCTAAGGGGTGTTCAGGTTATCTCCTATCAACAATTTTCCTCCAAATTAATCTATTACTTGTGAGCACTCCAATATTGTTATATCTAACATTTCGTGCATCTAAAGCACTTCTAACCGAATCAATCCACCTACATCTTGGTCTTCCTCTAGGTCTTTTTCCTGCCATCTTGGCATTAAACACCTGTTTTGCTAACTTTTCTTCACCCATTCTATTTAAGTGGCCATAACGCCTTAGATTAGCTCTGTTGACACATTCTTGAATGCTAATAATGTCAAGTTCCTTTTTGATATCTTCATTTTTAATGTGATTCTGCTATTGATGCCATCGATTTGCTGCCCTAATTTTTCTCAGAACCCTCATATATGTGGTTCTCTAGTCTTTGATCAAGTGTATTTCTAAACCAACTCTCAGATCCTTTGTATGGATCTGAGAGTAGTAGTAGTAGTTGAAAAGCTTTTCTCTGGACACCTTGTTGTATGCCTTTTCCAGATCTACAAAACTCAAGTACAGATCCTTGTCATATTCCCACAGTTTCTCAACTATTTGGCTTAAAGTGAAAATCTGATCTTGACAACCTCTATTTGCTTGAACCCAGCTTGTTCTTCACCAAGTTTCTCATCTTTCCATCTTTCTCAACCTCTTTTGAAGTATGCTTGCATAAATCTTACCTGGAACACTTAGCAGAGACATTCCTGTCATTCTCACATTCAGTTTTACTCCTTTTTTTTTTTTTTTTTTATAGATGGGTACTACAAGAACTGTACTCCAGTCATTGGGAATTTGACCTTCTGAAAAGGCCCTCCGAATTATGCAGTGTAGCCACTGCAAAACTTTTATACCTCCATCCTTAAGCATTTCTGGTTGAATATCATCTACCCCAGTTGCCTTAATTTTGACAGTTTTTTCTGCCTTAAGTATTGATATATGCTCCTCTTTGCATTCGTCTTGAAAATTTTCTAGTATGGTTTTGTCGCTGCTTAGTTCGTTTAACTGTCTTTCAAAGTAACTACTCCAGACATCTAGAATATCCTTATTTTTAGTTTTCATATCACCTTTATCATCTTTTATTCCTTTTACAGTACTCTTTCCTACATTTCTAAGCTTCTTCGATAACCTTCAGAACATTTTGCCACCTTCCTGATATTTATTTTCTGTATTCTTACCAAAGACTTCCCATGACTTTTCTTCAGGATTTACTGGACTTATACTCAGGACATGGACTAGTCATTACTAATACCACATTTCAACATAAAAATGGGCACTTGTTCACTTGGAGAAAAGACACAAGAAATAAGAAAAGTCTCATTGACTACAACATTGTTGATTGTGATATCTTCATGTATCATTCAAGATACAAGAGTGTACAGAGGATTCGAAATTGGAAGTGACCATTAGTACTAAGTAGGATAAAAATGGATATCACACTGAAAAGAGCAGTATATAAGAGAATTTTAAAAAGAATTAAAGTTGAACACCTTTCTCAACTATGCAAACATTATTGAAAAAAATTTTGCAGCACTTTTACACATAGCTTAGCTTGCTTACATTTTTCTCTATATTCTTTTAGGGCATCTGCTGACTTATCAGCTAGGAACTTTTGATATGCTTTCTTCTTTTTCAGGACTGCTGCTTTAACTTCTTGTGTCCGCCATGGTGTTCTTATTTTTCTATCCTTGCAGACAACTTCACCACTTATCTCCCTAGTTGAATCAATCCGTGTCTTCTTCTTCATAGTTTGTCACTGAGACAACAAAGTTTTGCTCTTGTTTTCAAACTGCTGCAATTTTTTTTCTATAATGTTTGCATAGTCGAGTCTACAATTTACTTGTAAAAGATGCTCAACTTTAATTCTTTTTAAGACTCTCTTACATTCTGCTCTTTTCAGTGTGATATCCTGCTTAGTACTAAGTAATAGTCACTTCCAATTTCAAATCCTGTATACACTCTTATATCTTGAATGAGCATGAAAATATCACTATCAACAATGTCGTAGTCAATGAGACTTTTCTTATTTCTTGTGTCTTCTCTCCATGTGAACATTGCACATCTGTATGTTGAAATGTAGTGTTAGTAATGACTAGTCCATGTCCTGATCAGAAGTCCAGTAAATACTTACCATTATTATTAGCTTTGTCCTTTTCCTCCAAATTCTTCCAAAATGTTCCTGTTGGGATTCATTTCTTACTCTGATGTTCAGTTCGCCATCAAGGACCACCTTTTCCATTTTCTTTATGTCAGCTGCCTGTTCTAATGATGCTAAAAATTCCTCCACTTCTTCCTTAGAAGAACCTTGTGTGAGACCATAGGCACAAATAAGTTTCGATGTCCATTTTGAAGGTTGCCCACATAATTCTACTTGAAACTGCCTTCCAATCAAGAAGTTTATCTTCATGTTTGGTGTCGAATGCTATCACTATGCCTTCCTTTCCAAGAAGATAAGTGTCTGATAACGTAGAGCATAATAAAAATTTACTGAGAAAAGAGAATCAAAGAAACATAAGTAGTTCCTTTTTTAAATTGGTGATTCATATTATGTGGAATCTGTAACCCTTTCTGAAGACAGTGAGTTATATTTTGCAGTGAATTTCGGTATAGCTTAAGAAAAAAAAATTAGATAATAGTTATGTCTGTCAGGTAGATTTATTCAAATTAATTGTTGTAATGGTTGTATGTAATTTAATACTGTTAATCGTGTCAGCATTGTTATGTCTGTGTGTGTGTGTTTGTGAAAAAAAAAAGTAAAATAAAAAATAAATATAGAAAATTAAAAAAGAGAGAAAATGAGCAAATGATGAAGCTAAGCTAAGAAGGTGATGTTTATGTGCTAACCTGGATCTAATGTACCTGAAAATAGGAAACCTGAGATATTTCTCATGTGATAATTGAGATGAGTTAGAATGCATGTTTTGCAGTTCCTGTCAAGGTAAACTTTGGAAGTCTACAATTCTAGTGGAACTGAATGTTCGAGCCACCATAATCTGGGTAGATGTTGAAGTCTGGTCATCTGTTGCAACTAAATCCTGTACCCACATCAGTTGGCTGTAAAGTGAGTCAATTATATTGTAGGAAACAACCTACTAGTGGATAAATGTATAGTCAAAGTATATGATGTGGTATCCATACCCTGTCAGGAAATGAAAAAGTCCCCTTTTTAGTAGACACATCCAGATAGTATAAGTTTCATTTCCCAGTATAATACAACCATCATGCAATAAGAATGGTGTCTTCAGAATTGCATTAGACATTATGGAGAAGATACGGCTTTCTGATACCACAGACTAGTTAATAAATATGTTCTGTACCATACTTAGACCTTGAGAAGGCATCCAGGTTGGCTCTGAATAATATTGCTGCTAATTTGCTTCCATGTGCTTGAAGAAACCTTGATGAATAGCAATAATGGTATTGGGGGGGGGGGTGAATCCATTAGTTTTATTAATTTATTCGTATTTGTGGCTTAACAGAGAATCAGTTGCTGTATGTCCATTCATAATATACGTTCTGAGCCTCTCATGTATGAGATTAATATATATATATACACACACACACACACACACACACAGGTATACTACTCATTTTCCAGCAATGGATGGTCTAGCATAATGATGAGCGGGCTGCATGCAGCCAGCCAACTACTAACCCGTGACCTGCTGAAACATTTCACTTAATTTAGCTGAAGTGTAAAAATTTTAGAAAAAGGCACAATGTGTTATCAATATGAAGCATGCATTAAGAGATCACTTGAAAAATATTTGCTTGCAAAGATAGTTCCCACGATTCTGCCATTTGCCTTTGCATTTTCAGTTGTACTTTAATGATATATGAAAGTAGTTGCATTATTCTTGAATAAACTTATTGATACAAGCTCTTTCAAAACCTATCTGATCCGATCTGATTTTCCCTTTCAGTCATTTCGGACCATAGGTGACTTTGTAGGCTTTGCCCACAAAGTATTCCCGGTGAGATTTTTACAGGATAGTTTACCATTGCCTTCCCCAACCTCCCTATTTTATCCGGGCTTGGGACAGGCACGTGGGACATATTCATGACTGTAATCTATGTGCGTTCACAGGGCCAGTTTCCCTGTTCTGGAAAACGAAAAACCCAAGTTTCTGGGTGAAAAACCCCCATACTTCCGTATGAGACCGACTAACTCACCTTTAGTTGAAAGAGACCAGATAAAGGTTCCTCACATCACTGATGGGAATCAAACCTAGGTCTTTCCGACCAAAGGGCTTCATCTATACTGACTAAGCAACGGAAGCTCATAATGGTAATGTCATTTTTTATTTAGAAAAATACAAACAGAACTGTGTTTAATCAATGAGTTCAAAATCTAGAAAATTCAAAATTGAAGATGAAAATCGTCAGTTTAATGAAAGATGGACATGCGACTATTTTTTTACTTGCATAAAAGACAATGCTGTTTGCTTGATATGTTGTGAAAAGATATCTGTTCTCAAGGAATATAATATCAAGAGGCATTATAAAACTAAAATTCTTCAAGATTCGACAATTTGCAAGGACAGTTACACAAAGACAAAGTGAATCAACTGCAAAAAATCTTGAACAATGGCAAAATGTATTTAGAGCCTCTTCATTAACCACAGATACTGCAGTTCATGCAAGCTACATTGTTGGTCAAATTTTGGCAAAAAGAATGAAATCATTCTCTGGTTGAGAAATAGTAAAAGAATGCTTACTAACAGTAGCAGATGTCGCTTTCCCTGATAAAAAAAAAAAAAAAAAAAAAGGTATAATTTTGAAAATCAGCTTGTCATGATTTACAATCGCAAGAAGGATTGATGGTCTTCCACAAATTATTGAGGAAATTTTGCAGGGACATATTTCTAGGTTAGAATGGATTTCTTTGGCTTTAGATGAAAGTTGTGATATTAGTGATATGGCACAACTTGCTGCATTTTTTGAGAGGAACAGATTCTAGTTCAAATCACCGAAGAATTTGCATCTTTAGTTCCATTGAAAGAAACTACTACCAAAAAAGATATGTACAGGGAATTGAAAACTGTTCTTTATCAATTAAATATCCCAATAGAAAAGATTGTTGGTGTAACAACAGATGGAGCTCGAGCCATGTCTAGTAAGAATGTTAGTCTCTAGGGATTATTATCCAGAGACATAAAAAGATTGACAGGGCAGGAAATAATTATTTCTCACAGCATTTTGCACTAAGAATATTTGAGTGCAAAAGTTTTGAAAATGTCCAATATTGTTCCACCGATCACAAAAATTGTAAATTTTATTAGATCTCGAGGACTGAATCATGGCGAATTTAAGGAATTTTTGAGAGATATGGAAAGCGAATATTGCGATATCCTTTTTAAAACCGAGGTTCGATGGTTAAGATGCTGCACAATGCTTAACATTGTATACGATTTGAAGAGTGAAATTCAGTTATTCTTCGAGATGAAAGACAACTCATTTCCAGAATTTAATGAAAGGACTAGATCTGAGACTTTTCATTTTGCATTGAAATTACTCAACATTTGAAGGAATTAAATGTAAATCTTCAAGGACAGAACAAACTTATTAATGAAATGTTTGATAAAATAAAAGCCTTTGAAAATAAACTGAAAATTTGGAATTGACAACTGGAATCTAATAATATAGTTCATTTTCCAATTTTGAGAAAAGAAAATCCACATTAAACAAAAATATATGCAGAGGAAATACAGAGACTACAAGAAGAATTTAGTTCTTGGTTCAAAAACTTACATGAAAATGAAACTAGTTTTGATATTTTCTCATCACCCTTTAATATAGCCATTGAAAGGGTTCCTGAAGAATTTCAAATAGAAATAATTGATTTGCAAAGCAACACTTAACTAGGAAATAAGTTTCAAAATGTTAGTCTTACTGACTTTTATAAGAGTTACTTTCCAACTGATAAATTTCCATTGCTGGCTACCCATTCTAGGCAAATAATGAGTTTATTTGGTAATCTTATCTGTGTGAATAATTCTTTTCTAAAATGAAAATTATAAAAAATGATCGTCGAAATCACCTTGATGACAAACAAAAACTTGAATTAGATTTGCAGTTTACCTCCTAATATTGAAAAGCATGTTGATGAGATACAGAGCGAAATATCTCATTAATTAAATTGAAGCAGATATTTAATTTCTTTTGATTAAAAAATTATGTATGTATACCTGTGTATATATTGAAAACATTACTAATAAAAAGTAAATCAAATTAAAACAAACTTTTCATTGTAAATCTGTCAAAAATAACAAATTCCATCCCATAAATTAAATTTTTTTTTTTTTAATATATTAAAATATTTATTTTTGTGTTTATTGTGGCCTATATGGAATATTAGGTTTTCAACTGTGGCCCACTGAAGAACAAAGGTTGCTCATCACTGGTCTAGCACATCATAAATATATGTGTATATATACATATATATATATATATATATATTTTTTTTTTATATTAGAATTTTACTGACTAGAAACACCGAGATAAGACAAAAACTTTAATTAGAACATAACTAGTTTCATTGGACTGCCGACTTCTTCAGGTGTGCATACTATCACAAAAAAAATGGAAAGTTAGCAAGATAAAAATGAACTTCTCATATAAACAACAACAGTCAAGTTTGAACTGGCATCTTCATGGCAGGTCTTGGTTTATGTGTTCATCTGTGAGGAGTCCAGAACTATTTCTTTCGATTCTAAGATGCGTCTTTCTAGTTCTTTAGTGCATTTATGGATATTTGTAGTAAGATTCCAGTTTATCTGGTGTTGACGCTCTTCAAAATTAGAGTTGGCAGAGAAAAGGACATGACTGGAGAGGGTGCTTGCATGTTGCACTACAACTCGAAGAGCATCACTTTGATGCTCTTCGAGTTGTAGTGAGATAGACTTACAGGGTGTTCGGGATAAATTTGACAGTTTCGTAAGGAAAAAGAAAATCTTCTTTGTATCTATTAAATTTAATGAATTGGCAAAAAAACATTACAGGCAGAGTTAATTACAATACTATCAACAAGATTTACTCAAAATAACCACCATTAGCATCGATCACAGCTTCAATTCTGCTTCGGAACCTCGAACAAGCTGATGCTACAGTCTCCCTGGGAAGGGCCGCAAAAACTGTTTTAATTTTATCCATTAACTGGGCTTTTGTATTACTGGAAGTGCGATTGGTGTCTTTTTCAACTGCGCCCCATACAAAATAATCCATGGGGTTAAGGTCTGGGGAGTTTGGAGGCCAAACATTTGGACTGGTGAAGTCGTAGAAATTTTCAGACAACCATTTTTGACTTTTCCCAGAGGTGTGGCAAGGGGCCGAATCCTGCTGCCATACATACGGCCTACCATTGGCTACCCTTGTTATCCAGGGCTTGACTACAGTTAGCAACTCCACGAACAAAGCCCGAATTCCAATGCCAGGGTTCTTCAACACCTGTTCCTGCAGATTTGCGAGGAATTCTGCTGTACGAACGCAATCAGATCGTCTGCTAGGGATCTTTCTTCTTGCTACATCCTCGTAGTCACCATTGCAAGTCTCTAGTTCATGCCTGATTGTTTTTACTGTATTCAGGGAGCATTGGGCAGCAGTCGTAATATCCTTATTTTGATGGCGGGCACGAATCATCATGATACAAGTTATTCTCTTCCATGATTCAGGTGGGTTCCAGCTATCCATCCTTTCTGACATCTTGTATATGAATGAAGAAGGGTCCAAACTTTTAAATGAAGAGAAGTGTGTGTTAATACATGTAACTTACGGAAAAATATAATTAATTATAAATATGTCAAATTTATCCCGAACACCCTGTATCTTATCTGAGATAGACTTATCTTGCCCATAATATGGCTTTCCGCAACTACAAATGATTTTATATACTCCTGGGAACTGAAGTTGGTCATGTTTGGCTTGGGTTGACTCAGGAAAGAACAGAGTTTTGGTAGGGTAGTGAAGTTCTAATATTAAATTTCTTCATAATTTTTGCCAATTTGGCCAATAGAGAACTTGCGTACGGTAATTGAATGTGTGGAATAGGGTTCGAGTTATCTTCTTCCTGAGGTTGGAGATGTGGATATGGACAGTGAGAAATGCTTCGAGGTGAGTAGCTGTTGTTTAAGGAAATACTTTTGAGGTGGTTAAGTTCAATTTGAAGATCTTCTTCTCCTGAAATTAGAGATCTCACCCGATGAGCCAGAGTGGTGATAATTCCGAGTTTCTGTCGAAGGAAGTGATGAGAGGAGGCATATATCTATCCATATAAGTTGTTTTTCAAAAAATAAAAAATTTGAGACAATTAGGCATCCTAGTAATCTTTACATCTAAAAAGAGGATACCGTTCACCTCAAGTTTGCAATGTGAATTTGATGTTTTGATGGCGATTGTTCATATGATCTAGTAAGTTTTGTAAGTTCTCTAGACCATATTCCCAGATGATGGAAGATGTCATCCATGTATCGAAGCCACAGTTTTGATTTTAGTGTAGCGCTAGAAATTTCCTTTATCTCGATGTCTTCAAGAAAAATGTTGCTAACACTGGAAAGAAAGGGCTGCCCATGGCTAAGCCGCTGGTTTGTTTAAAGATTTTTCCTGCAAATAGGAAATAGCCAGAGTTTACACAATGCATTAATAAAGAGAAAAATTTTGGGGGGGAGTTTGTTTTTTAGGAGATTGAGGACTTCTTCAGTAGGACATTTGTAAAGAGAGAGAGACAATATCATAACTGACCATTCTGCCAGACTCCTTGAGTTGTAAATTTTTTACCTTAGATATAAAATCCACAGAGTTCTTGATATAAGAGGAAGAATTTCCAGTGAGATGTTTTAAGGATGAGGCAAGGTATTTTGACAGGTTGTAAGTGGGTGAGTCAATGCCTTCAACTATCGGTCCTAAAGGTGTGTCTGCTTTGTGGATTTTTGGAAGGCCATATAAATGGGGAATCAGGGGATGAAGAGAATGGAGAGATTACCTGGAGTGTCTTGGAACTTCCGAGGTTGAATTGAAAAGGTTATTGGTCCAGTTGTGAAGTTCCCTCATAGGGTCACTTTGTAAAAGAGAGTAAGTATTAGACATTAATAATTCATTGATCTTGACATGGTAATCAGATCTGTTAAGGATGACTGTTGCATTTCCTTTGTCTTCTGGTAAAATGTCATTGTTATTACGAAATTGGTGGATAGCTTTTCTTTTGCATGAGCTAAATTATCTGGAGGCAGATGACTGTTGTCGATTGTAAAAATAGCTTATATTCTGAGTAGGTTCGCTTTTTGTTTTGGGAGATGTGAGAGAGCCTTTTCTACTTTGGTGAGAAAGAATTCCTTTGGAATAAAGGTAGGAGATTGGATGAAGTTGAGCCCTTTAGAAAATATGCTTATTTCTGCTGAAGAAAGGGTTTGTGAAGATTTATTTATGACATTTTTTAGGTCCTGTAAAGGAATGGAAGATGGACGAGTTTGTTCCTGTTTAAGGCAATTAAATTTCCTAGTAAGAGACAATTTATTGATGTGTTGGGATCTAGAAGCATGGTGTGAGTTGATATTTTTAACCTCATTCCAAGATGTGTTGTCTAAAGATGATTTCAGGCTGTTTTCTAATACATCTTTTTTAGAGAATACGGAAGCTAAAATATATTTTGTGTCCGTAATCCTTTCATTTAACAGTTCAAGTTTTGCTCTAAGGTAGATGCTATGTGCATGTTTTCTGCGTATAGATTCCTTAAATTGTAAAAACTTGGGGATGATAGAATGGAACTTGCATCTTTTCCAGAATCTTCTGATGCTCCTTAATGCGTTGTAGAATAACCTCGTCAGAAGGTAAATGGATATTATTAAGGGTATTTACTCTGATTGTAGACATTTTTATATTTTTATATTTACTGACTAGAAACACTGAGATAAGACAAAAACTTTAATTAGAACACAACTAGTTTCATTGGAATGCCGACTTCTTCACGTGTACATACTATCACAGAAAAACTGGAAAGTTAGCAAGATAAAAAAATGAACTTCTCGTATAAACAAGTTAGGAACAGCAACAGTCAAGTTTGAACTGGCATCCGCATGGCAGGTCTAGCGTGAGGCATTAGTCAGTGGGAACTGTCTCGAGAACACCAAAACTGAATTACTGCGATGTGTGAATCAGGTAAGCTATAACTTAAGTTTTGTTTAAAGTTTAAAGTTTTTGCTAATGCCTCATGCTAGACCTGCCACGCGGATGCCAGTTTGAACTTGACTGTGTTGTTCCTAACTTGTTTATATGAGAAGTTTAAAGTTTTTGTCTTATCTCGGAGTTTCTAGTCAGTAAAATTCTAATATAAAAATGTCTACAATCCGAGTAAACGCCCTTAATAATAATAATAATAATAATAATAATAATAATATATATATGTGTTCATATCTCACTGTGAGAAGACAAGCAAAGAGAAAAATTGATTACATGATGAGAAAAGGCACACCTTTCAGATCTTTTAAGCTTCTCCAATCACTATGCATCTCCGTTTTCTTAATTGCACACCTTTGTTTTTTTTTTGTCTCCAAGATGGCATTTGTGCTTATATTTATTCTGATATCCTGTAAAAAAAATTCTGTTCCACTTAGAATCTCTTCTTTAAATTTTTGTCCTTGTTCTGTAAAATTCATTTGTTATTTTCATTGTCCCCCTTCCCCATACGCATTGATAGTGACGTCATTCTCTTTAAAGATTTTAATATTCATAACTACAAGGAGCTTCTCCTCTCAAGCTGTATGATACTAAAAATTTTCTATCTACAAAGATTTTCTACAAATTGTTATTGTCTGATATTACTAGTAGGTATGTAAACCAATCCTTCATTCATCTAAGTATATTGTGGATGTTTGTCTTCAAGCAGTTCACAGATGAATGATTATTCTTCTCTCTTTTGGAGCAACACTCGTGCTGTCCTTTTTTTTATTATGTTTGTCATGTATAGCATTAATTTGCTTGACTTCTTTGCTTCATTTCCTTTGTTCAGTTCTATAAACTAAATATATGCATGTAGGCGTCACTAAAACAGTTCTTACAAGCATAGAAACATTTATTCCTCCATTCTTGTACCATAACTAAACTTTGGTTCTCAAATGATGGTGAGAAACAGAGCATTTAATAGTAAGATAACGAGCTGGACTGGCAGTGTAAAAGTGTGTACAAATGGGAAGATAGCAAGAGTGAATAGCAGAGTTGGTGGTGATATGGCAAAAGATGTAGCATATGTGCAGAGTGAAATGAAGAGAATTGTGGATATGTGTGGAACAGTGAAGAAGACTGAAATGAATTGACAGGGAGACACAGCGTGAGAAAGTTGATGCTTGAAGAGGTAGTGAATGTCTGAGTAGACAAAGGAATGGAGTGGGATCTCTTGGGTCTGGAGAGATTTCCAGGATAGGTGATGAAAGAGACTGGCTCAAGGAAAGCATGAAGGGGGTCATGTCTAATAAGTGGTATCAGTGAAACTTGTTATAGACCCAGAAATGAACTGTTATGTTTGTACACATATGCTAGAAATCAGAAACAAGGAGAATGATATCGTTGCATTGATTGAGTTTGTTCACCCAAAAGTTGCTGGAATAAGTGAGACATGATTGGATAAGGACAACATCCTGACAGCAATAGAGATGGATGGGTATAATTTATGATTTTCATGGAGATAGAAAAGGCAACAAAGAGAGGTGAAGTGCTGTTGATTATTATTTTCCTTAAATCTCCATGGTATCAGACTCACTGTGGGAGGGCCCTCTGTCATACATTTCATCATACCATGCCTTAAATACTTATTCTCTGCAGACTCCACACTCCTCTGGAAATTGATTCCAATAATTCACCACTCCCCTGCAAAAAAATCTGCTTCTCATTCCTTTGCTCACACCCTCCTAAGACAGTTTCTAGGGATGACCTCTTGTTCTCCTCCAATTTCCCATTCTGTGAAAAAATCAATATTTATATGATGAGAACCTCTTACCAACATATACGTCTCTCTCATATCCTCTTTCCTCCTCCTATCCACTAGACACTGTAAATTGCAGCATCTCAACCTTTCTTTATACTCAACATTCCAGAAAATAGAAATAGAACCTTAGTCAATGACCCCTGGACCTTTTCCAGTATCTCTTCATCCACTTGAAAACCAGGTAACCAAGTCATCTGTGCACAGTAGTCCATATGTGGGCTAATCAAGTCAGTGTCCTCTTCCTCATTGCTGGAATTCATTCTATTCTCCTTGTGCTTTTTGAAATGTATCCTCTAAATTTAGATCCGTATTCATCATAACTCCAATATATCTTATTTCTTCCACCTCCTCCTCCTCCAATATTTCCCAACCAATTGTATACTGTACATCCTATATTCGTGTTCCAAGTATTAAAACCTTTCACTTTGCAACATTGAACCTTCCATGCCTATTCATGCAGTCTATTCATCTCTTAAAAAACATTTGCTCTACTCCTTGTAATTCTTCCCAACTTTGCATTATCTGCAAACAACCGAATATCCCCATTCAATCCTTTCACTTCACCATATATCTCTTGTTCACTCACAATCAATCTCTACTCCTCCTCTTTCACTATTCTTAAATTCCACATGATGTAACATTCACAAGGATGAAATATAGTTAGGAACTACTTATTTAATATCTGAACTATGTGCTTCACATCGGATATCCTCTTACCATTTTCTTCAATCAGCGTCATCCTTCCATAATCATTCTTTGTTCTTCTGGCTACATATTGAAATAAGTCCTCACTTTTTTGTTTTGCTAGCTTACTGCTGCTCATACTGCACTATTTTCTAGGTAGGGTCCTTTCCAACTGAATTTGTTAAACAATTACAGCCATCCATGCCTGTGATGGCATTCCAATCCACAGCTTTTTGGTTGGAGAATTGGTATGCGAACCATTTGGTCAACAATGCTGGCAGAATATTCTAGGAGATACCAACTCAAGAAGTAACTTAAAAATACTGAACCACCTAGGTAGGTATTGGTAGTCTGTGGATTTTGGTTTGAATTGGTCTTTTAGTTATTCAGTTATTTGAGATTGGCAAAAAAGAGAAGCAGATAACTTTTGGCTACATGATGATATAAAAGAGCCATGGCGTTTTCTGTGTCTCAACTGCTATCTGTCTTTTCTTTCTACTAATACTACCAGACTGTCTTACACCTCTATACTATTTAGACCTATGATGAACACCCTTCATTTTTTTCACCTTGAAGATTGAAAAGGTCGAAATTGGTGTAGATGGCAACTCTTTACATAATGCATGGCAATATACACAACTGAATGGAGAGCAATTTGTGAATTATTATATATTGGGACAGTTTGATGTGAAATCAGCAACTCTAAAAGTATTCTAGTTAAGAAGATACTTTACCTGCAAGCTACAAATGTAATTTCTGATTTAATATAATTATAATTTGCAAATTAAAAAAAAGGTGTTTTGATTTGTGGTTTAAATTGTTTATGCTATATTATGTGTATATGTTTGGATACAGGAATAATTTAGACTGAGAGCAATCTGTGAATTATGCTTTCTAGGACAGTTTGATGTGAAATCACAGCTCTAAAAGTAGCCTAATTAAGAAGATACTTTACCTGCATGCTAAGAATGTAATTTCTGATCAAATATAATTTATAAATTAAAAAAGGTGTTTCGATTTGAGGTTTAAGTTATTATTATTATTTCTTGACACCTCCAAGGAGTCCAAAGACTCATCGAGAGTGGGAACCTACTCTACAACTCTCCATCTCCACCACTTCCATCCATCACCGTCATCTACATCAACACCACTAGTATTTTTTGTCAATAAATTGTGTGTATCCTGAAGGCCAATTTGTCTGTATGCAGAATGAAAAACCCGAGTTTCTGGGAGAAAAAACCCTGCTACCTCCTTAGGAGATTGGCTAACTCACCTTCGATTGAAAAAACCCATATATAAAGATTTCTCCAGTCACAATGAGAATTGAACTTAGGCCTTTTTCAATCAAAGGGCACAATGTAAATTAGCAAGTTTGATCTTTCTTCTCAGCTTTCTGTCTGTTTTTGGTCCTAATGTCCTCTAAGTTGAACAACCCCCTGTGGTGCATGGGATTACTTCAGGTGGATGGGGAATTTTTGCCTTTCAGAGCCTTAATTGAAAACCCCACTCATGGAGAGACATTCATTTAATCCCTTAATTCTTCCCAACTTTGCATCATTCACAGACAACTTTATTTCCTCATTTATATCTGCCAGTGTCATTAACTTGTAAGTTAAACAGCAATGACTCTAAAACATGTTCCTGTGCCACACCATTAGTGATTTTCCTCTTTAGGGATGCCGTTTTCCCCCTCCCCACCCTTACACTACTTACTGCTACTTCTTAGAATGAAGAAACTCATTTCCAACTCACAAACTTGTTGTTCAACCAAGTCTATCAAGATGCTTTGTGAAATATAAAAAATTCACTACTGGGTATGAATATGAATCTCTTCTTATCCAATATGTCTGTCAACTGAACGTATGCATAAGTAACTTGCTAAAATAAGACCTCCTCTTAACAAACTCCTGTTGATTCCCTCATAGAAATCATGCTGTTATCAGTGGAGTCTTAGATTCTAGCAGTTGCCAGCTTATCTTGCACCTTAATCACAACATCAGATGCAAATATCAGTAAGCAATTTAAAGCCTAAGTCTTGTTTGATAGTAAAACAAAAATTAAACTATTGCAAATTACAAAATTAAGCACACTACTTTTAGTTAATTAAACAAACACTCATAAATATAAAAATGCAAAAAGAAAGTTAATTTTTGCTAAATACTTTCAAAAAGAACTCATCTTTTGGTACCAAAAAGCACCATGTGCAGTAACTTCTGTCATTTTTGATGTTCCCATTTATATAGTACCACTTCTGTGTTTGCTTAACACTTAACCATAATAAATTTAATTTAATCCTTTATCCAAGTGTAAGCAAAAGGATTAAACTAAATTTATTATAATCTAACCAAGTGCAAAATAAACTTCCAACATCTTTCACTAAATTTAGAGTAATTCAATGATAAGGTGGTACACCTGTTGGCAACTTGAATAGGTAAATATGACCTCTCCTATTGCTTCTGCCTTAGTATCTCCATGCTTGGGTCTGCCTCCCACTGACGAGACCTCAGTAAAGGTCGAAACTGGTCTGGGTAGCGGCCCTTTCCTTAATGCATAGCAGTATACATGTCTGCAAGGAGATGTGCTTTGCACTATGGGAGATACTGAGACAAGGAGTGATGAGAGCTTGATCCACCTTTGCTCGGAGTTGCCTGGTGTTGCACCACCTTACCTCACTCCTGAAGATATTTTCAGACGCAAACTTTGTTTGCTTACACTTGGATAAAGGATTAAACTAAATTTATTATAGTCTAACCAAGTGCAAA
The DNA here is from genome assembly GCF_054136105.1 of Typopeltis vanoorti. Taxonomy (NCBI): domain Eukaryota; kingdom Metazoa; phylum Arthropoda; class Arachnida; order Uropygi; family Thelyphonidae; genus Typopeltis; species Typopeltis vanoorti. The sequence goes on along the minus strand of NC_143564.1, from coordinate 46,597,565 downwards.
ATAAACTTCTAACAGTTAACCACTTACTTATATCTCTCTTCTAACATTCATTCATTTACAACACACTGCTTCTACTGTCACTAAAACCCAGTTTTTTTAAAAAATTGGGTTTTAGTGACAGCAGAAGCAGTGACAACAAATATACTTGTCACAGGCATAACAAACTACCAAATCTTGTATGCTGTGTTGCTCATAATTTATGCTAGGTGACATTGAGCTAAACATTGGACATAGGACAGGCACCTTGTCAGCTAAAAGAAACAATATGATGTTGTGCAGTATGCATGGCACAACAGTGGAAAGAATTCTTCAGAATAATAGCCCAATTCTCGCTGCTTGTTAAATGTAATATATATATATATATAGAGAGAGAGAGAGAATCTTTTGTTTTGCTTATTTATTTTACTTTCAGATTCACTGTCCAGAATGTGTTTCTACCTCCTCATATGTATGGTCAACTGGTGCAGCATAACGAAGGTCTTGAATTATTATTAACTGAAAACTGTTTTGCATCACTTTTTCAAGAGATTATTAATCCAAGTTACATTTCAGAAAGTGGAGTGCTTCGCCTGAAGGCTGCCCTGTGGGCTGTGGTGAGTTATTATTTATTGTAGTAAAATATTTATAGAATTCTGGAGAATGATTATCTTCCTTTCCATTACTTCAATTTTTTTTTTCATCTAAAAGGAAATTTTTAAAAGAAATGAAATACTAATCAGCATTCAGTGTCTTTTGTGCTCTCTCTCTTTCTCACATGGAACATAATTTACTTGTATCATGTGTGCCATTAGTATACAGGATTTGTGCTCTGAATAGGGAGCATTGTCTCTTCATGTTGATAATTATCCACACCATTATGTTGACATGCATGGAGAGTATATTTTGGAAGTTAAAACTTGAAAGTTGAAATTTTAACAGTTGAAAATTAAATTTACTTTGAGAGGATTTGTCATAGAGAAATTTTCATAAATTTAGTAGATGTTTGCATAGCATAGGACTATTTACTCATTTAATAATTAATTTCCATTTTGTCACTTTTCAGAGAATAGTTTTGTGTGGGTATTAGCTTTGCCTGGTAATCAGCATTAATAAATAGCCTCCTGAATAACATTCATATCACTTACAATTTTGAAAGTTTAAAAGAAAATTACAAAAAATATTCACTTCAGGAGAAATATTTTATTGAAATGATAAAAACAATGATGTTATGGAAAACATGAAACTTTTTGTTTGAAGTGGGGGGGGGGGGGCATTAGATGATGAATATTCTGATGAATATTTAAGAGAAAATATTCGTGGAATTTAGTCATCATGAACATTTTCTGATGTATATCCTCAAGATATAAGTCAGATATTATAGCAGTTTAACACAATGAATTTGTTACTAGCTGTTAAGAGTGGATTGCATCTCTGCTGTCATTGAATCACTTGAATTATGTATGTAGATTCATGCCATAGCTGTGGGTTCAAATCCCACTTTGTGACATTTGAAATTTCTTTAGGTCTTAGATAATTTTTTTCTTCTAGTATGAAAGTGACACTCTGTTTATTAAAACCTAAAGGGACTTGAAAGAGTTAATTTTTTGGTCCCTAATCTCTCTAATTTCAGATTATCTAACACTTATCCCACAGTACTACATGTATTTTGAGGATAGAATGCACATAAAAAAAAGTTTCTAGATTTGAATGTACTTTGCATATTACAGTAACATTATTGCAATTAATTGTTGGTATTAAGCTAGCATTGCCCTTTGAGCAGTAGCAGCATTGCTTGTGTTATTTAGATAAGTCTTTATTTTTAGTAAGTATTTGTGATATTGCTAATCGTTATTAGTTGTATTTTCCTTATTTCGGACAGTACGGTGTGATCTATTTGTTTAATTGTGAATCTATTTTACACAATATTGTTTAAACAGTATTTTACATGGCACTGATACGTACAAGAAAAATGGCAACCAAGATTTCAATATTCAATTATTTCAGTATGAAGGATTTTATGCAGCGTAGTGTGTATGTTCATTGTAGCTGAGAGTGACTGGTTTATAGACAGGGGTGGGCAAGTTCTTCGATAATAAGAGCCACATATAATACTTTTCATACATTTTTCAATGTTCGAGAGCCGCAGAAAATATTATTTTAAAATTATAAATAGTAAAAAAATACAACTATATAATACACCTATTCACCAAAGAAGAATATGTTTAATCTGTACTCATTGAATACTTTGATTGAATCTTCATTTGTGCAGTTAATAGTTTAAAATCTAGCTGGTAGGATGTCAAATCTGTTCTGAGAAGCTCAGTGAGGTGGCTGTTAGTGAGGATAGCACAATGTTTTGACTTGACAAATTTCATTGCAGAGAAGAGGAATTCACAGCAGTAAGTTGTCCCAAAAACAGAGAGTATTCGGAAGCCAGTTTTCTGAAGATTGGGATACTTTGATTCTGGGATTTGTTTCAAAAGTCATTTACAGATGAGCTTTTATGCACTAGCTTCAAACCCACATGTTCCTGCAGCTCAATAAACTCTGTCTCTATTGAAGCAACATCTGCAGTAAAAGGTTCAACAATAGAACATCCATCGTTGGTGACATCAATCACAAAAGGTTTCACAAGAAATTCAAAACATGGCTTTAACTTTTTTAGTTTCTCAAACCTATTCTCAAAATCATTATAAAGTGTTTCTAAGTTTCCTTCATATTGTTTCAGTTTACTGTGTTTAATTTCAACATCAGGAAAAAAACAGTTATTCTTGATTTAAGTTTTGGAAAGTGCCCAAATTTCTTTGTTGCCAGATCTCTTTGAAAAAGCTTTATTTTATTCTGAAAACTGATTGGGCAAGTTCTGTAATAACTTTGTTCCGTCCTTGAAGTGCCAGATTTAAATATTGGAGGTGTTGCATTACATCTGTAAAGAACATCAGATCCTGTACCCATCCATGATCTTCTAGTTGTGGGTATTTCTTTTTCTTTTCTTTCATAAAAGCTATGATTGGTTCAAACAGAGCAACAAATTTATTCAAAAGATTGGTAGTTGATAGCTATCTTACAGTACAGTAGAATGAAAGGTCATTTGGCTTTTCTTCAAGCTCCAGCTCCTCAATAAAATTTCTGAATTCACGGTGTGTGTTTTTGCACTTGTCCGAATGAAATTCACAATTTCTAAAACTCAATTTATGAGATTGTTGAACTCGAAGTTCAACTTATTAAATGCTCAAGGTGAATGATACAATGAATAAAGAGACATTCAGGATAGTTGATATCGTGTATCAATTGCCAAACTAGGGAAGTATTTTGACATACAATAGCTGGTGCTCCATCTATTGCAGTGATAACAAGTTTATGCAATGGTAGTAGTTGAGCATTTAATAGAGCTTTGTTAAGTGGATTTTTGATGTCAATACCTGCTATGGTTTCCTTTAAGCTCATCAAGTCTAGGAATTCTTCTTTTACATTTATAACATTTGTTCGCCATGTTTGTAACATAGCGAACAAATATAGCTAGCTGAAGGATATCTTGAATGTCTGTAGATTCATCCAATGCTAAGCTGAAAGCAATGCACCTTTTCAGATCATTCTGCAATGAACATACGATTGTAGAACTAATTTCAGAAATGCGTCTCTCAGCAGTGTGGCAGGAGATAGGAATTTGTTCTATTGCCTGTTATCTACTGTAGACCAAGGTGTCCACAGAAAGATGTGCATCCCATTCACCAACAGATTACCACTGTGAGGGCAGACTGAGCAATGATTATTGGGAACTTCAGCTTTGGGGACATACATTGGAGAGAGAAAATGGCATATGACAAGATTGAAATGAAATTTAGATAATTAGTTACTAAGGGATAATTACCTGAAACAGCATGTGATGGAGGAGGGGATGACAGGTTTCGAAGTGTTAGATCTGATAATAGCTTCAGAAGACTTATCTATAACTACAGTAGCAACCCTACCTCTAATTGAGGAAAGTTACCTTATATTATTATTTTGGGAGGTTGCCAAATGTGTGGAATTCTCGAAGGGTTTGTGCAGAACTACAAAGCTGGTGATTATGACAAAAGTAATAACTTGGAGCAGTGCCATGGCTTATCATTAGTGCATTGGTAATGATCAGGGATTGTTTGACAGAGGCAATATTGGACTTGCATACTCACTGTCAAGAGGTTAAACTGAGTAGGAGTTAAATGAATGAACAGAAATATAAAGCAGGAGTTTTTTTTTGGGGGGGGGGGGAGGCTATAGAAACAAATAGGTGATAAATTCTAATGAATAATAGAAAGCACAGGTAAGAATAGTGACTAGTATGGTAAGGAAGGCTAAATCAGAATATGAGATGAAATGAGCTGGGCAGGCTAAAGTAAATCCAAAGGAGTTTTTTGCTATGTGGTGAGTAAGAGAAAGAATGATTATGAAAGAATAACTTTATTCATTGCTGATGGTTGGAAGGTGACAGTAGCAGAATAAATAGTTAAGCTACTAAACAATCATTTTGCAAGGGTTTACCACCCTGTCGGTGGTAAACCCTTCCATATGCTGAGCGGTACCACCCTGTCGATGGTACCGCTCAGCATATGGAAAATATTAATGTGAATACTTCACTCATTGTGCAGCCTGAGCAATTATTCTGAGAAACTTCTACTATGGGGACATAGATTAAAGAGAGGAAAAGGATACATGTCAAGATGGAAGTGGAATTTATACAGTTGCTAAAGGATAATTACCTAAATGAACATGTTATAGAAGGGGCCAAGGGTTTGAGAGTGATGGATCTGGTAATAGCATCAGAAGATAAACACTCTGTCTCCAACTGGGAAGAGTGACCATGCAGTTTTGTTCTGAGAAGTTGCTAAACACATGGAATTCTCTGTTCAAGAAAGGGTTTATATTGAACTATAAAGCTGGTAATTATGACCATCGTAGTAGGCTTCTTGGTGCAGTTGCCTTGAAAAGCTACAAGGAAAGAATGTCAGTAGTGCATGGGAAGTAGTCAGAGATTGTTTTGGAGAAATAGTATCAGACTGCATACCCAAGATCAGTAGGAAAAACCAGGTGTTAATTAAGTGGATGAGTAGAGATATAAAGCAAGAGCTGAAACAAAAGAAACCCTATGGAGAGGATATAATATCAGCATACTATGAGCAGTACAAAGTGCAAGCAAGAAGGGTCACTAGTAAAGAAAGGCAAAATCAAATTATGAGAGAAAATTTGGTAATCAGGCCAAAGTAAATTCAAAAGAATTTTTTCGTTATGTAGCAAGTAAGAGGAAAACTGACTATGGTAGGATGACATTAATCAGTACTGATGCTAGGAAGGTGACAGGCAGAAGAAGCTGTTGAGTTGCTGAGTGATCATTTTGCTAAGGTATATCATCCAAGTGGCGATTTTGCAGTTGCTAATGTGACAGAGATCCATATCAGAATTGAGGTAGATGAAGAGGAGGTGTTCAGAATAATGATAACTATCAATGCAAATCAAATACAACAGTGGGACTGGATGGCATGTCAGTCAATGTACCGCATGAATGTCCAAGAGCAGTGGAATTGTCTCTGATGAAGTTGTTCATTCTAAGTCTAGTCTAAGCTCTGGCAGTGTTCAAAGGGCGTGGGCAAGAAGGTAAGATAGTTCCATTATATAAAGGTGGCTCTAAGAAAGAAGCAAACTTCAGACCAATTAATATATCAGGAATGATTTTTAAAGTATTGGAGGTTAAAGATAAAATTTAAGTGTGGATAGGGATACAATATTGTGCAGTGGGCAAGCATGGCTTTGTAAAGGGTACGTCACATCTTAGTAATTTATTCACATTTTATTATAAAGTGACAGCAGAAGTGGATAAAGGAAATAGCTACACCATGCTGCTGTTGGACTTTGCAAAGGCATTTGACAGAATACTACATGGAAAACTTATTATAAAAGTTGTAGCAAGGATAGGGAGGTGGCTAGTAGACACCAGGAAGTAGTATTTGGTGGAGTGGAATCTCGGAGAATGACAGTCACTAGTGGAGTATCTCAGGGTTCTGTACTAGGACCACTACTCTTTAATTTGTATATCAATGATACAAGGAAAGATGTAAGAGGGGATATTCAGTTGTTTACTGGGAATGGCAATAGTTGATAAAGGTGATGTAAATATCCTGCAGGATGATTTAAATAAGTTAGCATTGTAGGCAGAGGATAATGATTATCAATTTAATATTGCAAAATATAAGGTTATGCACTTCAAGTTCGAAAGGTTGCATACTGTGTATCACATTGATGGTACTGGATTGCAGAAAATTGATAAGGTTAGGGACTTGGGAATAAAGGTGGACAGAGAGTTGAAGTTCAGAGGACATATTGCAAAAGTTAGTAAAATAACACAAAATATTTAAAAATGCACTAAGAAATGAAGATAGGGAAGTTATTATCCCTCTTTATACGGCTATGATTCAGCTGCATCTTGACTACTGTGCACAGATGATTTGATCACCTGGGTTTCTTGGGAATGAGATGGTAGTTGAGAGGATCCCAAGACAAGACAAGTAACCGAGCTAGTGACAGGTCTGTGTAATGCACCATATGACTATAGATTGAAGGTGTGTGGGTTGCATAGATTAGTTGACATGCAGAAGAGAGGGACCATAATATAAACTAATAAGTAACTAAAGGGATTCGCTAAGATTAACACAAATGAAATTTTTCAGTGCATGATCATGAGGGAGAGAACAAGAGGTGACTACTGTAAGTTGTGTAACAGCACGGTTAGTAAGCTTGTGTAGAGTAGATTTTTTGCACGGAGCGTGATGAATGATTGGAATGGATTGCCAGAATTAATTGTTGTCGCCTGATAGTGAATGAGCTTAAGGAGAGGTATGGTACCTATTATGTGAACAATAGTTAGAATGAGAAGGAGAGGTATGATATGTATTGTGTGAAAAATGGTTATTGGGGTCTCCCCATGATGAATGTTTCAGTTCTGTGTAGATATCCACATAATAATAATAAGCTAATTATTTCTGTAGTGAGGTCTAGCATCACATAGTCTCTCTCTTCTCCAACATGCACACCTGCGCACACACAAGCTTACAAAGGTGAAAGTCAAAATGGATCCATACCTGCATTTGAATCCAATCTAGAATGCAAAGAACCTTTATCAGGACTTTTCAACTGAAGGCGAGTTAGCTGGTATCATATGAGAGCAGCAGGGTATTTCCTTCCAGAAACTCAGGTTTTTCATCCAGCAAAATAGGCAAACCAGACATTAGAAAACACAATTAATGGGTATAATACATGGGCCTCATATAGCCTGAGTTGCTTTGCCTGTAAGTCCAAAAAAACCAAACCATTCATGAAAGATTGTTAACCTATGGTACATTAGTATTGTGAGTGAGCTAATGATTTCTTTTTCTAATACAAACTTATTTATTAATTACTGACTATTTACGAAAAACAAAACTACATTAGAGCCTACCAGTTTTGCCAGCAAACTGTCTGGCTTTTTCAAAGCGTTTACAGAGATAGTCTCTCTCTCTCTCTTCTCCAACATGTACGTGCATGCACACACAAGCTTACAAAGGTGAAAGTCAGAATGGATCCATACCTGCATTTGAATCCAATCTATCTTATATCTATATATATCTATTGATATCTCCGTAAACGCCTTGAAAAAGCCAGACAGTTTACTGGTGAAACTCTAATGTAGTTTTTTACTGGTAGGCTCTAATGTAGTTTTGTTTTTCGTAAATGGTCAGTAATTAATAAATAAGTTTGTAATCGAATTATATAAACGACCAAATATGTTTAGTTTAAGATTTCTTTTTCTGTTTCATTGATTTAAAAAAAATAAAATTTTTTGTAATTTTTATTCATTTTTTACCTAGTCCAGAAACTGCTCTGGAGAACCAAACACTGAACTTTTCCAAGCAACTTTAGACGTCCAATAAGACAGACAGATGTCACATAGCTGGTGATGAAATTCACCTGTCACCTAAAGACAATAACAAACATCTATGTCCATAGTAGGATTTGAATTCCCAGCTTGTTGGTTGGAGCTGATATACTTAACCTATATACTAAAAAAAAACAAGTGTTTCTTTCTATGCATATGTACTTTTATCATGCTAGGTTTTTGTGTTTTTTTTTTTAATTTTTTTTTTTATATATTTCTAGTTTAAGTAAATAATTAAATTCAGTTTTGTAGGCAAAGTTCTAAAGACAACAGTTGCTTGCCTTTACAGCTTGCTAGCAAGTTACATGTATAGGACTTTTGTTCTCTTAGGCTTCCAGCTGTGTCACCACAGCAGTTCATCCTTTTTTAATAGCTTGCATTAGCATCTGAAATTTTGTATTGGGTATATTACTTCAAAAATTAATGCAGAAAACTCACGTCATGAACAGGCATAACATACAAACCAATCCAGAACCTCTTCTCTAAAAACTCACTTTCACATCCATTTTACTAGCATCCATGGCATTAATTCAAACCTAAATGCCATTCACCGCCACTTTTGTCTTCCAGACCAGATATGTTATTCCTTACAATAACCCAGATTGCAGCTATATCTACTACTGTCCACATCCAATGCTCAAATCAGACATTTCAAGATCCTTTTGCCACAACATTGGACATAGCCTGCCAGAGAATGGTTAATTTAGAATCCCCTGCTTTTGAACTTACCTGGCTCAAGGTTTCCTTGTCCCCTTTGGTGACATTTATTTGTTGCATTTACCAGTCTCCAAACACTGATAACCATTCAGACTTCTTCACATACCTGTTCATGAAACTCGACCATCTGCAATCCAGATATCTGAATAGTGAGGTCATCTTACTGGGTGATGTCAAAGTCTACAATTCCAACTGGCTACCCTATTCCTACACCACCGACCAAGTTGGAGAAGAAGTAGAAGTCTTTGCTATAGTAATGTCCTAACAATCAATCATACTTTAGCTACTCAAATTTCTGATAACCCACTTTACTCTCCAAATACTCTGGATCTCTTTTTGACCAGTTCTCCTTCCAAATACACCTTAGGTCACATCTCTTCTTGGCAGCTCAGACCACAATCTTGTTCAAGTCTCCTCTCTCACAAAATGCCTCTCCTCCAACTACTCCCAACCTTACATCCTCTGGCACTACAATGGAACCAATTGGAATGACCTCAAAAATTTCTTCTACTCCTTTCCTTGATCTATTGTTTCCACTCATATGAACCTAACACCTGCTGCAAATGAGTTACAAAAATTATTCTCACTGGCAGGAAGGCCTTCATCCCATAATCCTCATCCACTTTCCAAGCCCTGGTTCGTTCGAAAGTGTATCAAAACAGTCAAAGAAAAAAAAATTGTTTTTTTGCTTACCGCATGTAGCTTGCTTCAAGAACTCCAGCTTCATACTCTGCATATACTAAAGCACTTTAAACATATGCAAATCAGTCATCAGCAGATCCAAATGTGATTTTATAAAGGCAAACAACAAAATCTTGCCTCCTGTGCAAATGGAAGCCTTGCCTTCTGGTACCTCGCTAAGGCCATTGGATGCAACTTCAGTTCTCCTGCACTTCCACTTCTCTCTCTCTCTCTCTCCTCCTCCTCCTGATGGCATCACTGCTTTCCTCAAACTCCTACATAGAATCACCTCCTACCATACCAGAATCCAAGCACTGTATGTCTCCTTTAGTTTTTCAAGAAAAAAAAATCAGAAAACTACTAAATAATTTGGTTACTAAAAGTCCTTTGGTCTTGATGGTTCTACAACTGTTCTCAAACACTGTACTCCATAGTCAACACTCATCCTGCATCATCTCTACAATTCTCTTATACACATCTTACTTATCTCAATGCATGGAAGCAGTCTCATATCCATCCTGTTCCAGAACTAGACAAGACAATAGAAGTCTATCATCATATTGACCAGTTGCCATCACCTCAGTCCTCTCCAAAATAATGGAAAATGCATCAGTAGCCAACTCCACTACTTGGAGGCCCACCAATTAATCAGTGACTATCAGTATTGATTCTACCATTCAGTATCTGCAACTGAACTAATGGCTTACATCATCCACTGGATACATGCCATGGTAAGGTTTGAAGAAACTTATATATTAATGACTTACTTAATATATAAACTTATATATAAATCACAATCATCACTAATCCTACCCACGGTTTTGCAGATGATAGTACTCTCCACTCATCCTACTTATTTGACAAGTCATGCAGTACTCTGACTTCCCAGACTACAAGATCATCTACAGTAGTGCCTTAAACATAGATCTTCATACTCTCCTTCAGTGGAGCAAGGATAACCTTGTCATGTTCAATGCCACCAAAACACAGTCTTGCCTTTTCTTTTGCAAAAGAGATCCCAACTCACCTACTCTTATCCTTACCCTCCATCACCTTCATTTATCATTGCTCTTCCCAGTTTAGCATCGCCAGCAAAAACCCACATATTTCCTGTCAAATCGTTTCCTATATTATTGATATACAGATTAAAAAACAGAGGACCGAGTGCAGTGCACAGTGGTACACTACTGGTCACTTGCCTTCTCCTGGGCTCAACTCCTCCATAAATGATTCCTTGATATCTGTCCATTATCCATCCTCATTTGCTCCAACTTATGCAATAGAGTTCTATATAGAATTTTGTCAAATGCTTTTGCAAAAGTCTAACAGTATCACTGAGTAGCTATTTCTCTGATCCAATTCCATTGTCAGTTGATTAACGTCCGATCCTTTTTCCTTGGGAACCTTCATACAGGAAGAAGAAAAAGATTGGCAATCTTGAATATGAAAGAATAAACGTTTTTGTGGAATTTTTCAAGAAACCATTTTATGGAGGACCCCTAGATAGTGTTCGAATCTGAAGATTTTATTGTCAAGTCTGAAGTTTTTTTTGTATCTCTAACTAAGAATAGCAAATCTACAGTTATTCCAAAATAAAGAAGCAGTTCTTCAAAAGAAGAACTGTTTCTACCAAAGAAATAAACTGTTTCTTTCAAGAGAGAGAACCAGACAAATTTAAGACACATAGAGACATAATGTTCTTTTTAGCTGTATGTTTTTGGACACAACACACACACACACACACACGCACACACACAAAACAAAAAAAATAATAAAAATAAAAAAACAGATAAGATGTGATTTGTTTGTTTGTCTTTTCAGATTTTAAAACAAGTTTCTGTTTTTTAAGTAACATTCAGAATATCGTGTGTATATATATATATATATTTTTAAATGTCTTAATATTATTAAAAGTTTTTCATTTTTGTATATTGAAGTGTGAAGACTCAATTTACTTAACTATTGTTGAAGTTAAGATTTGAATTTTGAGAATAGATAACCAATTACATATATCTAGGATCTTTTGCCGGTCTGGTAGGCCGAGTGGTTAGCGTGTCCGCTCTCCAGCCAAAAGGCTTTGGGTTCGAATTCAACCGTGGACATGGATATTTGTGATTGTCTGTGAAAATAGTAGTGGTTGGTGGTAAATGGCATTGGTGTAGTTGCAGCTCGTTGCAGTTGATGAATTGAGTGGTGGAAACAGAGTTGTAGAGTAGGTGCCCTCCCTCGATGAGTCCTTGGACTCCCTGGAGGTGTGAAGTAGTAATAATAATAATTTTGCTTGTGAGTTGCTTAGATTTCAAACGTGTGGAAAAGCTTATGTGTTCACTGTACATGTTAATTTATTTTTAACGGTACTGATGAGAATACAGACTGATAAGAAAATAATACTATTTATTAACTTATTTGCTGATATTTCGCTGGTATTATACCCAGCATTATCAAGCACAAAAAACAGTTTGTCACAGTACGCAAAACAACAACAATCTACTATAACAGTGTAGTTTAAACAATTGCAATGGACAACACGAAGACTCAAATCCTAATTAGGCACCATCTATATTGAAAAAAAAAAAAAAAACAGACAGAGAAAGCAGGTATTAAATATGTTTTAAGATGACTGTCTCAAAAATGTTTGGTAAATTTATACGGCCATACTTGTTGAGGTTTGGAGTATATTTCAAGGCTTTTGTTGATTCCAAAAACAATCACTCAAACTTATGACTTCTGTGTAGCACTTTTTTTTTTTTTTTTTTCAATTGATCCTGTGTGCAGGGGTATCTAAGGCATGGTCTATGACTTACCATAACGACAGTGCCGGATGTATTTTTTATGTTCACTGAGGCAGATGTCCACAATTCTTCCTGTCTGTGTATAGTGAACTTGATCACATGAACAGGACACTTCATAGACTCCTGGATGTGATAAAGAAGAGATTTGGTCCTTGGGTGAACAGATGAGAGTTGTCAATTTGACATAAGGTTTAAATTTAAAAGTGAATAATAAACATCAGGTACATAGCTGATGTTTATTATTCACTCTAGATATCTTTTCAGATGTGCCTTGATTGTATGGGATGGTGACAGTTTTGTAGTCTTCTGTGGTAGACAGTGGGGGGGGGGATGATTTCTGGGAAGCATTTAGTATGTTTTTTCTATCCTATTGGGATTATAGCTATTGGCTAAGAAGGTGTGACGTGGGTGAGTGAGTTCAGCAGTGAGAGCATTGTCATTGGAACAAATTGCTCTAGCTCTGTGGGTTAGTGTTTTTAGAATACCATACTGTTGAGATGGGTGATGGTGTAACTGTTTGTGCAAATATCTGCCTGTATGTGTGAGTTTTCTATAAACCAAAAAAGATAAGGAACCATCTGGAAGATGTGTGATTCATGTATCCAGGTAGGACACACAGTCATTAGCTTCATTTCCATTGTAAAGTGGATTTTGGGGTGTTGGCTATTTAAATGCACTAAGAATGTATCCAATATGTCTGTACCATGTGGCCAAATAGCAAACACATCATCGACATAGCGTAGCCAAAGCACTGTAATAATAAAATTAGTTTAATCATTTATCCAAGTGTGGGCAAACAAAGTTTGTGCCTGAAAGTATCTTCAGGACTGGGGTAAGGTGGTACAACACTCGGTCACTCCTTGCAAAGGTGGAGCAAGATACCAACACTCCTATCTCAGTTCTCCTATAATGCAAAACACATCTCCTTGCGGATATGTCTAATGTTATGCATTATGGGAAGGGCCACTACCCAGACTAGTTTCGACCTTTATTAAGGTCTCTTCAGTGGGAGCCAGGCCCAAGTGGAGATATCAGGCAGAAGCATTAGCAGGTCATCTCTACCTATAGGAGCTGCTAAATGGTGTGCCACCCTTTTTTAATAAATTACTCTGGATTTAGAGAAAGATGTTGAAAGTTTATTTTTCACTTGGTTAGAGTATAATAAAATTAGTTTAAAAAAAAAAAAAAAAAGCCAAAGCACTGGTTTGAGAGTGGCTGTATTTTTATTTATTTATTCATATGGATTAAGCTCTTTCCTTGACCATCCCTTAGGACTGGTTGTGCCTAGTGAGGTATTAATTATGTATTTATGATTTTAGATCCGTGTGTGTGTTCACGGACCGGCTTGCCTGTTCTGAGGGACGAAAAACCCGAGTTTCTGGGTGGAAAAAACTCTCTACCTCTGTATGAAACTGGCTAACTCACCTTTAGTCGAAAGAGACCAGATAAAGTTCCTCACATCATGGACGGGAATTGAACCCAGGTCTTTCCGACCAAAGGGCTTCATCTATACCGACTGAGTTACAGAGGCAGTGGCTGTATTGATAGCCAGCTTTTCCAAGTGTGAACATAGAAATTGGCTAAGGGGAAAGCCCATTGCTGTCCCATCTAATTGTTTGTATATTTTCCAGTGGCGTCTCCTGCCCATATCGGTTGAATGTGCTGTTGTGTGGCTTATGCAACTTGCACTACAAAATTCACATCAATTTGACTGCATTTTTATCAGTGTATGAAAGTTTAAAGAGTGTATAGTGCATCTTAATTGGTCTAATGAAATTATTTAAGATAACTTTCAACACTTTAATTTATCAATTAATTGTAACCAAATGTGCTTATAGTGGGGGAACAGAGTGTTTGTTTTAAGATATACATTATAGTTCCATGAAAATTCATCAAAAAACAATTAATCAAAAGATCATTCATTAAAAAGGCAATTCATCGAACAATTCGTCAAAAATGCAATTCATCGAAAAAACAATTCACCAAAAATGCAATTCATCGAAAAAACAATTCACCAAAAATGTTAACTAAAATTTCATTAAATTGATCCAGCCGAAGTGGAATTGCTAATATCGTTTCAAAACTTTTTTTCAAAAATGTTATGATAAAAGTGATTCATTTAGAACAAAAACTGAACCGTGCAGATAGCTTTTTGTACCGACAACTTCTACTAATTCCACTAACTTAGAGAGTTATTGTAATACATAATTTGGATACGTTATTTCTTTTGTTGCCTTGAATATAGCTGAACTGAAAACTGGAATGGTTCGACATTTTCTTGTAAAAGTTTCAAATAGCGAATTCAAGTAAAATTCATCCTATAATAATTGCTGTATTGAAGTTGCATATTACTACTAGTGACAATAATAATAATGGAACCTGCGTAGGCTGAGCTTTTCCTCCTGGAAACAGGCAAATCAGTCCCATGAACAGACATGAAACAGTTATCGGACAAGAAAGACAATAAGAAACCATATTGTTTTATAATTATTCCCTATTAAAGTAGCATTGCTATCTCACTCTGCACAGTTCAGTATTTGTTCTAAATGGATCACTTTTATCAAAAAGTTAAAATTTTTGGTGAATTGTTTTTTTTCTATGAATTGCATTTTCGATGAATTGTTCATTCTATTAATTGCCTTTTTGATGAATTGTCTTTCGATTAACTGTTTTTTGATGAACTCTCCGGATACCATGCATTATATATTTACATGAATATACATTTATGCTTACATAGATATACATTAAGATATACTGATATGTATTATAAAACAATAACGAATGAGAATGCTATATTTTGTTGGCATGTTTGAATTACTCAAAGGTGTAAATATGTGAACAATCATTAATGAGTCATGTGAGAATGGAAAATGCAAAGGAAAGAATAAGTGGTAGTAGAAATACTTTTATTAATGGCAAAGGAATTATTAATAATTGACATTTGTGATATGTGTGTCCTATAAGATGCTGGGAAGAGTGAATAGCATGTGATCTTATTAAGTCTAGACATGAATAAGTGAATTTATGATAGCAAAGTGGTGACGGACAGTAGATGGCATTGGTGTAGTTGCAGTTGGTGGATTGAGTGATGGAGACAGCTGTAGAGTAGGCGCCCTCTTTCAATGAGTCCTTGGACTCCCTGGATGTGTCATGTAATAATAATTAAAAAAAAAACTTATGAGAAGAAGGAAAGTGATTTGTTTGTAAAGTATAAATAATAAACAGCCACTATAAGGAGAGACTAATCCAATGAACTAATAATGTTGATCAGGTGATTCGTGGATGCGTGGCAGGAATACATGTGGTTTGATCTAACAGCAAATCATCTCGTAAAATTTGTTGTGCATGTATGTGTATTTCTCTGGTTTATGTATATTTCGCTTCATTTTCTAAGAATTTCCTTTTGTTTACTGAGACTCAGCATACATTTTACACAATAATAGGATACATAATATCTGATGATTATTGGAATTACCCACACTTTCGGGAATCCTACATTTATTAGTTGTTGTTTTTTTATTTTATTTTTTTAGTGTCAGCAGCTCTTATATCTTATCAATAATAGATATCTCACACATGCTAGTAGTTTGTTGTAGATTTGTGTACAATTTGTGTAGATTTGGTGATAAACAAAGCTACTTCTTTATCTTGCTTGTTCCATATAGCATCTGTTGAAGTTGGAAAGTTTTTTAAGGGTATAGGGATATTTTTATCCTAGTTTTTGGAAACAACAGACGTAGTAAAAATTTATCTATTCCTGAATAAAAATGAATTCTTCTATTATAAAAAGTTGTTTCCAAAAACTAGGATAAAAATATACATATTCCCTTAAAAAAACTTTCCAACTTCAACAGATATTGAACAAGCAAAATATTTTTTATCACTAAATACAGTAAACACATATTTAACATCTGTCTAATATATTTAGGACAATTAATGTAATTAGAGACAACTCAAACGACACTCTTAATGGAAAAACACTCCTCTCCCACAGACTATGTTGCACGCATGCGTTAGACACAATAAACAATTAAGCTCCTAGGTGCTATTGTCTCAATGCTCACCCTGCCTCTTCTGCTACTGGAACACTTAAGAATTTGACCAACTGTGCCATCTGTATGTCTGTTCAGAGGGCTCAAAGGTGTATGTATTTGCGATTGTACACAATTAACGCAAATGTGATACAGTGTTTAAGTGTTAAAAAGTATCCTTTTCATGAAGAATTAGTGTACTATGTTTAATTTTAGGAATTACACAAAGCCAGGAAACAATTAGGGAAGACTTTACCAGGAATAAATGCAAAAAGTACAATTGGTAATATTGCTATTCCCTGGATGTGCACCGCAAACCTAGCACACCTGGAATATTTGCCCCTGATATTTTCCCTTTCTGTGTAAAATAACCTGCATGTACTGTGAATTTAAATAGTTCAAATATATCAGGAGGAAAGTGTGACTTCAGTTAATCAAGGGTTTCAATTAACACTACATTTGTGAATAGTGAAGTGATATCAAAACTCACCATTATGTCTGAATAATAAAAAAAAAACTTTTTTTATTATTATTATTTTTATTATTATTACGTGACACCTCTAGGTAGTCCAAAGACTCATCAAGGGAGGGCACTCACTCTACAACTCTCCACCTCCACGAACTACACCAACGCCATATACCGCCCACTACCACTATTATTTTCACAGACACCCACAAACATCCATGCCCACAGCAGGATTCGAACCCGCAGCCTTTTGGCTGGAGAGCATTGGTACCATTAACCATTAAAGAGAAACATTAATTTCTTTCCTTTTTTGGATGTTAAACTGACTTGTTCAGTGTGGAAATTGAAAATTTCGATTTACAGAAAACCTGCCCCACAAACATATCTCCGCACTCAATCCCAGCATTATTATTACTATTACTATTATTATGGGCAACTCCAGGGAGTCATTAGACTCATCGAGAGAGGCCCCAAATCATATTCATCACAACTATTCGACATTCATACAGTATCTATCATACCTCGCCTTAAACTCATTCACTGTCACAGCATCCACTACAGACTCAGGGAGCGCATTCCACTCATTCACTACTCTAAAAGTAAAGAACCCAGCTCTAACACCTTTACTAACCACACTTTTGAACAGTTTCCATGGATGTCCCCTAGTCCTCCCACAACCAGCCCTGTTTTCAAAAATATCTTCTGAATTAATTTTATAGAAACCCTTCAGTAATTTGAATGTCTCAATCATATCTCCCCTCCTCCGCCTATCAACCAATTTTTGCAATCCGCAAATCCTCAACCTGTTCTCATATGGTTCATTCCACAGACCTGCTATCATCTTGGTCACTCGCCTCTGGATCCTCTTCACCTCCTACCGATCAAGAAGAAACCTAGGTGACCAAATCTGAGCACAGTAGTCGAGATGGGGTCTTATCAAGGCTCGATACAGAGGAACAATAACCTGCTTGTCTCTGCTTGTCAACGTATTCTTCAGCAACCAAGTGATTTGATGAGCTGATTTGGCCACTTTTGCAATGTGTCCCCTAAATTTCAATTCCTTATCCACCAACACTCCTAAATCTCGTGCCTCATCAATTGCCTGGAGCACGGTTCCACCAATGCAGTAAACTGCCGCCAATCTTTTCACCCCAAAATGCATAACCTTACATTTTGCCACATTAAATTGACATCCATTCTCCTTAGCCCAGACCTCCAATCTATCCAAATCATCCTGCAAAATTTTGACATCTGCATTCACTATTGCCCTACCCAACTTTGCATCATCCGCAAACAAATGAACTGTTCCTCTCAGATCCTTTCCTATATCATTTATGAACAAATTAAACAGCAGTGGTCCAAGAACAGATCCTTGTGGCACACCAGTAGTCACAGGCCGTCTTGTGGACTCTACTCCTGAGTAAACCACTCTCCGATATCTCTCCGTCAACCACCCTCCTATCCATCTCGCCAACCCTATGTCCATTCCCATATGCTGCAATTTACTGATTAGAATTCCATGTGGTATCCTGTCAAAGGCCTTAGCAAGGTCCAGTAGAATCACTGTAAACCCATTACCCTTATCCAGTTCAGCCGTCACTGTATTATAATACGTGAGCAAGTTACTGAGGCATGACCTACCCTTCACAAAACCATGCTGTCCCCGATACAGTATCCCATTTTCTTCTATCCAATCTTGTATTTTCCTCTTGACTATTTTCTCTAAGACCTTGATAATGATTCCTGTTATGCTGATTGGCCGGTAATTTTCAACAGCAGCCTTGGAACCACCTTTGTGCAGTGGAAGTATTTTCCCCTCTTTCCACCCCCTTGGGACTGACCCAGTCCTGAGGCTCAAATTAAACAAAATGGTCAAGGGCACTGACAATTCTTTGGCCGCTTCACGTACAACACGAGCTGGTATACCATCCAATCCCACAGATGTATTGACATTGAGGTTCTGTAATAGACTAGTTACCTCTACTTCATTCATCACAATTCCAGTATAAGCTGTTGGTTCTTCCATTCCTGCAAAGTCACCACCTGGATGATATACTCTTGCAAAGTGCTCGCTCAGTAATTCCACAATACCGACTGATTCGGTTACCTCCCTACCCTCAGCATTTTTCCTTTTACTTGCAAGTTACTTGGCTGGAGAGCATTGGTACCATTAACCATTAAAGAGAAACATTAACTTCTTTCCTTTTTTGGATGTTAAACTGACTTATCCCCCACAAAAGTTTGGAATCATTTCTACACTTGGACATCAGGCTCGCTGCCTTCTTTATGACGAAGAAGAACTTAACAAAGAACTCAATTTTCTCTGGACTACCTTTCAACTAAAAGAAAACTATTAACAAATTCCTTTGTTAATAGTTTTCTTTTAACAAAGAACAATAATAACAAAAAAAAAAAAAAACTGTTGTTTAATCCACTCTCTCGCCATAATCAGGATAACACAAGTGTTAAAGGTGACGTTTTGCTACCCTACAACAGCTCCGTCTCTCTCCCAAATTGACCAAGGTTCTTAGGACTTTATTCACACCTCTACCAAAACTCTGCTCCTTACTGAGCCGACCTAAACCTAGACATAACAACCTATAATATCCCGGCATTTACTAGATTTAGTGCAACTGTGATAAACTATACTTTGGCCAGACAGAGAAATCTATTGAGCTACACATCGAAGAACATCAGAGAGACATAATTTATGGGAGAACACGGGCCAGTGCTCTGTCTAGCCATGTTCTGTTTTCTGCGAATCCAATGAAAAGAACCACACCCATCCAGTACTATGGCATAAGTCCAATAATGTTTTCTGTTGTTACGATGAACTTGAAAGAAAGATAGTAAAATCTAAATAAGTCATCCTTAATCCTATACATCTAACAGCAACCTGAGTTACAACCTATCAGACTGTCATTATGCTGCTATCCAATATTGGCATACACGAGATTTTGAGCGCGCGCATATGCCCAACATTGAAGTCAGAGAGAGAATGTTTTTAAATAAACAAACGTCAATGCATTAACGTCGAAATGTATATGCTAACTTTTGTGCTGTTTAGAGTTAATTCCTTTACGGTTTTTGTTGATTATTTCTATTATTTTTTTGCACCTGAAGAAGTCTGTTAAAGACAAAACTAGTCTTGCCATTAAAATCTGCTTTTTATTTCTCATCTCGGTTTCTCGGTCATTTAATCCTAAAAAACATGTACTTCAACTGAGTAAATTAGTCATCTAACATATATATATATATGTAATCATTGGGTCATCCCAAAAGTAATGTCGTTTTTAGCATTAAGTTTTGAAAGAATATAAAAGATAAATCACTTGCTAATTTAATCCAGTATACATTCTCTATTTGAATCAATAATACTCTTCCAACATTGTTAAAGCTTCATAATGCCATTTCTATAGAACTCAGGAGGTTTGGAGGCAAAGGTCGCATAGGTTTCTGTGCCTCTGATGTATTGTTTTTCATTAATGAAATATTGAAAACTTTGAAATAAGTGGTAATCTGAAGATACAAAATCAGGAGAATACGGAGGATGTGGAAGCCTTTCCCAGCCAACAATCTCAATGTATACAGATGATTCTTGCCTATGAGGGTTTGCATTATCATGGTGAAAAACAATACCCTTTCGATTGACCAGAGAACACCTCTTTTCTTTCAGTTTTTCATTCAATCGATTGATTTGTTCACAGTAGACTTCAGCTGTGATTGTTTGGTTTTGTTGAAAGAGTTCAAAGTGTATAATACCAGTTATATCCCACCAAATGCTGAACAAAGCTTTCTGAGGGTGAAGGGCTTGTTTTGGCTGAGGTTTAGCATGTTCCCACTGCCTTTGATGCTAAAACATCCTTGTAAAATATCCACTTTTTCATCACTGGTGACCACAACTCAAAAACGTAGATGGAACCTTTCGGGAATGAAAAGCAGTGCAGATATTGACATGTTCCCTTCGATTGTTGTTCATCAGTTTGTGAGAAACCCACTTGCCGAGCTTAGACACTATTCCAAGTTCTTGCAAATAGCGATGGATGGTCAATGATGATGCATTAAGATCTTGTGCTAAATCTTCAATAGTTTTGCACTAAATCTTCAACAGTTGCATTGGCATTTCTTGCAACAGCAGCTTCCAGCATATCATTATTGAGAGAGAGAGACAGGGCACCCAGATTGAGGGGAGTCTTTCAAGCTAAAGTTCCCTTGTCGAAATTTTTGGAACCATTGCTGGCACTTTCGCACATTCAAAACATTATCACCATACACTTCTTGCACATTTTTACAGTGTTAGCAACATTTTTTTAGAACTCATAAAGCATGATGTGCCTAATATGCTCTTCAGTGACCTCCATAGTAATAAAGGGTTATTTAAACAATAACTTATGTATGATGTTCTTGCAAGGTGGAATTCCTTAGAATGATGCTACCTCAGCTTAGCGGTACTTATAAAGCTTCAAAAGTTCATGTTTAGACAAGCTGAGAAACATTTGAACAAATGCAGCATAAAAAAATGACATTACTTTTGGGATGACCCAGTATATATATATATATATAAAACAAAGGAAATTATGAGAAATAAAAGAATTCTTGAAAAATACACTAACGAAATCATGAGAAATGTATAATAAAGAAAATCACCCAGAAAAAATAAAAAATAAATAAAATAAGTCACAGGAAATAAGATAGTCATAAAAATGTAACAAAGGAAATTGCTACAAAAGAAATAGAGAGAACTAATACAAAGGAGATTGCAAAAAAAAAAAAAAAAAAAAAGAAAAGAAATTGCCAAAACAAATGGCAACCCACTACGGCCAATGGTGGACTGCACTGGCTCTTCTACTTACTACTTTGGAAAACATCTTTCTTCATCTTTGGAATCTCAGTGGCCACACTAGCTCTTATATTAAAAACAGTCTTGACTTTAAAGAAAAGATAAAAGATCTATAACTGTCTAATAATGAGATAATAGTTTTGCTTGATATACACCCTCTGTCCAAAAAGAAACTGAACTTTTGATAGAAAATAAAACACAGGCCAATTATAATTATTCAAATCATTTATTTCAATCGATATACTCTCCCTCAGCTTCAATACAGCGTTTGGCACGGGCAATTAATTCGTTAAATGAGTTTTTTATATCGGTTTTTGGGATGCTGTTGAGGGTCATGATTACTGCCGCTTGAACGTTTTCAATGGTGGTGTATCGCTTTCCTTTCATCGGCGAATGAAGTCAGGGAAAGAGAAAGAAGTCACGGGTGCTAAATCAGGTGAGTGATCCAACACAAACTTGATTTTTGCTCAAAAACTGTCTCACAATGTTCGAACAATAAGATGGTGCATTATCATGCAAAAGTGACCAGCTACCTTCATCACAATATTCATGCCGTACACGATGAATTCTCACTACCAATCACTTCAAAATTTCGAGATAAAACTCACTATTGACCATTTAGCCAGGCAGAATGAATTCTTTGTGGATAATGCCCTTGGAATCATAGAAACAAATCAGCATTGTCTTTACTTTTGACTTCTCCAAGCGACTTTTTTTCGGATGCCTCTCTTATGGTGGTCTCCACTCAGCACTCTGGCGTTTTGTTTCGGGCTCATACTCAAAACACCACGTTTCATCACCAGTAACGATTGTTTCAAGGAAGTTTGAGTCCTTGCAGTGTTAAATTTGTTACATTTTTTGGTCATCAGTCAATTTGTAGGGAACAAATCCTGAATTCAATTTACGAAGGCCTAACTCTCGGTCAAAATGTTATGTACAGTTGATTTTGGAATCCCCAATTCATCATCTTCAATCAATCTCATGGATGATTTTGGGTTTTCTTTGATGAAATCATGCACTTTTTGGATGTTAACTTTGCTCAGTCCAATTTTTGGACGGCCCAGCTTTTCGTCGTCCTCAAGCGTCTCACGACCACTTTGAAATTGCTTAAACCACTTGAACTTGAGTAGGGATATGCATTCATCACCATATGCTTTTTGAAGCATTTGATGTGTTTCGGTAAAACTTTTACCAAGTTTAACACAAGTCAATCGCAGCTCTCTGTTTGAAACTCATTTTCCGACCATTCGTCAAAACACACTGTCACTCTTGGCACTATAACTCGGCTTCTAATGAAACAAATGTCATAAACAGTTGACACAACACTAATGAAGGTTGCCACAGAGAGTGAGTCTTCTTGTTCATCAGTGTACTGCTACAAGAGACTTCAGTTTTTACGATCTGATTTCCCAGAAGACATCAACTTCTTTAAATTCACCATCAATGCAGGCTAGTTTACATGCTGTAATGTTATTCAAATAAATCAGAGGAACAATAATGGGTAGTCCTATCTCACCAGCCTTAGCTGGTTATTTTATGGAGCATCTAGAAAAACAACTCTTTGACACTATTTTTTTTTTCTCACTCTCATATATGATTACATTTTGTTGATGATATATTTGCAGTCTGGTCCTGCTCTGAATCAGAATTACTTCAATTCCTAGAGAAAATAAACTCCCATATCAAGTTCGCTATTGAACTTGAATCCAGCAGGTCATGTTGAATTTGCAATTTATCAGAAGCCAATCTTTACTGGCAGACATTCATTCACTTGTCCTCACACCATCATTTTTCACAGAAGATAGATATTATCTTCATCAAAAATCTTGAATAGAGCTCATGTGATCAAAGGATATATACTACCTCTTTCCTTACCAGGTGGCTATCAGGTATCCTTGTCATGTCATCTTTGCTATTTTGGAATGACTGGCCAATTCTGCCTTGATTAGAATCAAAGAACATCAAGACTGTGTTACAGTTTTGGAAAATAACACTGTCGGGCCTTACTTCTTATTATTCTATTAACACCAGGTACAAAGTTTTTTTTTTTTTTTTTTGGAATTAGATGAAACATTTTCATTCCAGCAAGTTTGGATTTGATCATCTTTTCCTTGAAAAATATGAAATGCTACAGAATCATTCAAACCTCAACTAATCAAACTGCATGCCAATCTCTAAGCTTTGGAATGCACTATTAATTGTTCATGCTTTTTTAAATTAATAATTATTTTAAATTATTTTTTATCTACACAACTGTTTTACAATTGTGCCTTTGAAGTCAAATAGTGTAACCTTATACTTCAACTGTGACCCAGATACAAGCTAGTATATGCTTGCTTTATGACTCATTATTATGATTTGATTCATGTTTTGAATGTAGTTAACAGCCTGTCTCCCTGATGATCTCTCCATAATTTTGGATAAAAAACATTGGAGTTATTGAATAAAATTCTGTATATTTTTGTTACATGCATAAACCATTTCTTAGAACTCTAGGAACACATTCTAGTACTAAATCAAATCTAACACTATTTGATCTTGAGTTCCTTCTTTCACATGCTGCTTGAAAATGTTGTCCTGCAACATCTCAATTATAATTCCCCTTCATTATCAAGTGTTTTCTCTGATACCCAGTTGGTGTTTGGATAATTTAAGTCTCCCATAATGATTATTTAGTTAACATCCATCAAGGTTATTTGGCTCTTCCACATCACCTCTTACTTCCATAATGCAATGAATGAAAGATTTTTCATTCATTGCATTTATTGTACTCTTCTTTCAGCAACAGTTTTTTCTTGCTGACTCACACCAGGACTATTTAAATATGGTCCGTCTTTCATACTCCATTTGTCACTCCAATTCATTACACATATTCAAAAAATGCACTCTTTTCCCTTCACACAGCTCCACTAAAATATCATACATAATCTTCACTCACTGACTCAACTCATCACTTTCGTACCTGGCCAACACATTGAACCCCTCCCCTTTCCTATGGCACTGTTATCTTTTATTCTCCTCAACAAACTCCTGATATCTATTCTCACCTTCTTGTTCTCAGCTAAATTATTCAACTCTTTTGCTTGCTTCCTTAATTCTCATATCCAATCACTCAGCCTGCCTCCAGGAAAATAAATGTTATGCACCTCATTCACCACACCTGTGATGATTAAATCCCCATTCAAGGCTGCTCTTGAATCATTTTAACCTCTTTACATAGCTATCTGTAATTCCTCTCATTTCACTTTGTATATACTTCATCTCTTGCCTCTTCTTCACCAACTCTGCTTTCATATCTTCAGCCATTTTCTTGTGTTCATTCATTCTTGCTACCTACATTGCTGATCTTTATTTTTTTGCTGCCTGTCATACTATCTTACAATCATTCCCTAAACCTGAAAGTTTGAATGAAAGGATTAAATGAATTGAATAACTTGCAAAGACATTCTGCACACATGTGATGAATGTTGTGATATGTATATCAAGGTTGGTTTCCTTCATATTTACCAATCACAAACATAAAAACTGACCTTGAACACATTTGCATCCTTCTATAAATGGGAATTTTATTAATTCGTGGAGTTTATGCCATTGCCACTGTACATGGATATGTCTGAAAGTCATGACCAATAATAGTTTGATTTTTTATTTATTTTTTTTTTTTAATAATGTGGCTCCCATCTATGAAAAGTCGTTAACCTATAGTGCATTATGGCTGTTTTTTTTTGTTTTATTTTCCTTCATATTTTTATTTCTTTTACATAATCCGGAAACACTGCTTTAGAAGCAGTGTTTTATTTATATCTGGTTGGCTGAGTGGTTAGTATATCCACTCTCCAGCCAAAAGGCTGATGGTTCAAATCCCACTGTTTGCATGGAAGTATGTATAATGCTATGCATTATACATACCTGGAAGGATATGTGCTCTGCATTATAGGATACTAGGGCAAGTAATGTGAAGTTATAAGCTTCTTTATACGAGTTGACCCAGTCCTGAAAATAGTTCATGTGCAAACTTGTTTGCTTACACTTGGATAAAGGATTAAACCAAGTATATAATTTCTTGGTATCTTTAATTTATTGAAGATTATTTGAAAACAGTAAAAAAACAAAAGACTTCTGACACCAATATAAATGCACCAGTGTTTCTCATCATTCATGCAACAGGTGAAAAGCCAACAGTGAAAATGTCATCCTTCTTTATTCAAAAAGGTTTGGAAGAACTGTTATAATCTCATAAAACAATTAAGAAGTTATGTTCTAGTAATGTGCTTGTAGACACATCATGTCAGCAACACTCAAAAAAACTACTGAAAGCAACATCAACCGGTGGATTAACATAAAACATTTAACACTTCTAAAGGAGAGATATCAGAATGAGATCTCCTTGATGTTCCAGATGAGATATGTTCATAGCTTGATGTTCAAGGAGTGACAAATACGAGGCACATCCTGATATGTAACGATAGTCACCTGGTTTGAACCAAGAACATTATCCTTACTTGCAATACATCCAAAGGCTAGTACAATGGTTAAATAGCAGAAATATGGGTATTTCCAAACTGTTTTTCTCTCTACTACCTGCACCCAATGTGGAAGTAAAGAGCATGATAATTATTATTATTACTATTATTATTATTATTACTACGGGCGACTCCAAGGAGTCCTTAGACTCATCGAGGGAGGCCCTAAACATCATGTCCACACAACTGTTCAACATTCTCACAGTATCTATCATACCTTGCCGTGAACTCATTCACTGTCATAGCACCCACAACAGACTCTGGCAGCTTATTCCATTCATTTACCACGCTAAAAGTAAAGAACCCAGCTCTAACACCCTTACTAACCACACTTGCCCAGTTTCCATCGATGTCCCCCAAGTCCTCCCATCACCTGTCCTAATCTCAAAAATATCCTCTGAATTAATTCTATAGAAATCCTTCAGCAATTTGAATGTCTCGATTATATCTCTTTTCCACCTATCAACCAA
The DNA here is from genome assembly GCF_054136105.1 of Typopeltis vanoorti. Lineage (NCBI taxonomy): Eukaryota > Metazoa > Arthropoda > Arachnida > Uropygi > Thelyphonidae > Typopeltis > Typopeltis vanoorti. The sequence goes on along the minus strand of NC_143564.1, from coordinate 46,571,121 downwards.
TTTCTGCAACCCACAAATCTTCAACCTGTTCTCATAGGGTCATTCCATAGAACCTATGAGAACCTGCTATCATCTTGGTCACTTGCCTCTGGATCCTCTCAACCTCCTCCCCATCAAGAAGAAACCTAGGTAACCAAATCTGGACACAGTAGTTGAGATGAGGTCTTATCAAGGCTCGATACAGAGGAACAATAACTTGCTTATCTCTGCTCATCAAAGTATTCTTCAGCAACCAAGTGAGTTGATGAGCTGATTTAGCCACTTTTGCAATGTGTCCCCGAAACTTCATCTCCCTATCCACCAACACTCCTAAGTCTCTGGCCTCATCAATCTCCTGGGGTACAGTTCCACCAATGTGGTATACTACTGCTAATCTTTTCACCCCAAAATGCATAACCTTACATTTTGTCACATTAAAATGACATCCATTCTCCTTAGCCCAGACCTCCAATCTATCCAAATCATCCTGCAAGATTTTGACATCTTCCGCATTCACTATTGCCCTACCCAACTTTGCATCATCAGCGAACAAATAATAAATCTTTCTCTCCAAGAAAGCAAAATATGTTAACTGTCATGGAGATCATACAGCTTACTCTTGTGCATGTCACCAGTGTAAAGAAGAAAAAGATATAAAGAAGATAAAAACACAACAAAATATATCACACCAGGATGCAAAAAACGAAATTAGCCCCCAGTCCACATCTCTTCTGAATTTATGAATTCTTATTATGCTGAGAAGATGGTTAGTACTAAAAAAAGCATCAAAATCAATGCAAACGTGCATGTCTATTCCACAGTCTCATAATTTCACAATACCTGAAGTTTACAATCATGTGTGCTTCTGTGTGGAGTACATCAGTTGCCTGACCTATGGTCTCACTCCTGAAATTATCCCATTTGCTAAGAACTCACTTGTCAAGAATATTATAGCAAGGATACTAGTGAAAAATAAACCACCAGACATCCTGATAAAAAAAAAAATCCATGGATAGGAAATTATACTTACTAAATGATCCTTACACATCACATAATACATTCTACATTTTTCCAGAGCAAGAAATTGACTATGGCTGTCCATACTTCTCTAAATCTAGAGATAAATATAATGTAATTATTTATGTAGATATCTTCCTCTGGGTTTGTGTGTGTGAAATGGAGAAACATAGGGAACCATCTGAAAGTTTGACTAATGTGTCAAAAAAAAGGGCAGACAGTTATTAGATTCTTTTTCTACTGTGGAGTAGGCTGTTTTTGGCTGTTTAGATAGGTATCCAAAGTGTCTTGCCCCACAGACAAGACACTTTGGTTTCTTTTGTCATTACCATTATTATGGCAAGTCAGGATTGGCAGATCTTGCCTTGGACATCCTTTCACACAGGATTAGATGAAAGAAATCCAATTGTGCTGTTTAAAGGTCATTACAGTCAGAAAGATTATTTTTTAGAATCGGCCATGGCTATGAAGAAATCTCTTAACCTAAACCATTGTGGTTGTATTAATTTGCAAAAAATTTTGGAGACAATTATCTTAAGATTAACTCCTACATAGCTATAATACCCTTCTTTTATATATATATATATATATATATCATTAGAGGATGACAAATTAGGACTTTAGATCTTTTGTCCGTTGCAATTTTAATTTTGTCACTTACTCATTGTTGCGTGTAAAGTATGACATGCTGGTTTGAAATCCAATGAAATATAAGCCAGTTAATAAACATCTTTTTTATAAATTAGTTCATTTGGTGGTATTAATACATTAAAATAAGCTATGGACACCAGTTGTCTACCTTGAATCATAATGGATGTGTCGTTGCTGATCCAAACACAATTGCAAACATTTTGGAAGTTTATTTTGCTAGAAACTCAACAGACAGTTTGATATCCTCCTAAATTTTTAATACTGAACGAATCACTACAGAAACTTGGATTTTTTGTCCCCCAGAACAGACAAACTGGCCTTTTTATGAACACACTTCTACGTTCATAAAGTGTCCCCCCCCCAAAAAAAAATGCCAGACTCTGTGACAAGCCATTGAGGTTTCTCACAGTCACATAATCATTGCAGACCCTGCACTTAGCAAGAAAAAAAAATTTGCTATAAGGAGGAAGAAGATTTATTTTGTTTGGTAATGTTTTGGTTACGAATGCATGTGTTCAGTCTTGAGTGGTATACCCCAACCCTGCATCTTGTTTTTCTGCTAAGCCCTGTTATTCATATTACACAATGTTGCATTTCATGAGTGTTTCTAGGAATACATCTATTGTGTTATGTGAGGACTGACTATACAAAGTAATTTTAAAAATAGGAATGATATGTTTATATTTTTAGGGTCATATAAGTACATCATCACTTGCATTTCCTCATGTAAATGAAGCTGGGATTATTCCTTATATAGTCAGAATGGTTGGTGATGCACCAGTATTATCAGTAAGAGGGTAAGATTTTTGTGATCTTTAATGTGTTTTTTTTTTTTGTTGTTGTTGTGATTGTTCTTATGCTAATAAATTGAATAGCAGATCTTACTTCATAATAAATTTACAAAATACCATGTGCTTTCATAATATTGCATACCTTGATGTAATGTAGACAATAATTTTAAGGGTATTTTAATTATTTTTGTTTAACACACATAAGTATCTTTTATTTTATCTATTCATTAAATTGGCATTTCGTCTTCAAAGAAAAAATGCTATTTTTTTTTTTTTTAAATATAGAGAAAATAAATAAGTGAAACTAAATGTTAACTTATTTTATTCATTATTATTTAATGGTAGAACATCTACACTATGGTAGTATTAAGCTACAATGTGTAGACTAGGTTTAGATAATCCAGAAATCCTGCTGTACAGATCAAACATAGAACATTTTCAAAACTCACTTCATTTCACTGCTAAGCAGAGTGGTAAAATATATGGAAAAAATCATCTACCTTAAGACATACACACAATCACTGCCCATGGTGGAATTCAAACCTAGAAACTTTTGGTTGAAGAATGTGTATGCTATTCACTCTGCCAACAGTACCAACAGTATCAGAGACAATATCAAGGAACAATTCAGAATTAATAAAACTGATGAATCCAGAAAGAAATTAATGGACATAACACACAAAATAGAGCAGGAAATTTGGAATTGCAAACAAGAGAAATGGGCAGAGCTTTGCAGTAACCTGGACTCAAGAAAAGACAGCCAACACTGGAACATTATTAGAATCCTAGACAACAATATCAAAGAAGAGAACCAACAGAAAACAAACTTCTTCATAAATGCTGGAAACAAACTATTACAGATCAAGAAATTGCAAACACACTGGCAAAAACCTATTCAAACAACTCCAAACTTCAGTATAACACAGTGGACAAGATCCTCAATAAACTCGCAAGTAAAATACTAAAACAAGCAAGAACATACCAAACTAATGACATCTTCTTCGAAGAATTTACACTAAGTGAACTAAATTCATCAATCATAAAAACTGCACCTAATAAATCTCCTGGTAATGATCTTATCTTTGGTCATATGGTCAAACACCTTGGCAAAAATGCCAAAGAACAACTTCTGGATATTCTCAATACCTCTTGGCGAATAGGCAAACTTCCAAAAGAATGGAAAAAATTAGTTATTGTACCCATCTTGAAACCTGACAAAAATGCTGCAGAATGTCAAAGCTATAGACCTATTGCATTAACTAGCATACTCTGTAAAATTACTGAAAGAATCATACACTCCAGGCTCAATCATTCTCAATCAATCATTCCACTTCTGCCAAACAATGATAGACTCATTTCAGGAAAAACCAACAAAAAAGACAACTACTATATTCCTTGATATGACTGCTGCTTTCAATCGTGTTTGGATCAAAAAATTAATACAAACAGTACATGATATTGGAATTAGAGGAAACGTTTTAATCTAGGTTGCTGATTTCATTAGAGGAAGAAAGATCAAGGTTAGAATCAATGCAGCAATATCAAGAGAGCAGAGAACCTGGACTGGTGTTCCCCAGGGCTCAGTACTCGGTCCCTTACTATTCCTTTTATATGTCAATAACATTCATCCCTACCTTACAGAAGACACAAAAGTAGCTTGCTACACAGATGATAAAGCCATCTGGCACACTAGTGCTAAAATCAAGGAATCAGAGGAGATTCTAAACAAATCCATGATTAGAGAGGATTAGAAAAATGGTCAAATGAACTTAAACTCAAAATCAACCCAGACAAAACAAAAATAAGCATCTTTAGTACAGACAGGAAAAATAGACATTCCTACAATCCCAAAGTCATGATCAACAAGAAGCTAATTGAAAAAGTCACAAATCCGAAATACCTTGGTATTACACTTGATCAGGAATTACATTTTGCACAACACATCTCTAACACTTCCAACAGAGCTCTAAAAAAATTAAATATACTGAAAAGGCTTTGTGGAACAAATTGGGGTGCAAAGCCAAAAATCCTCAAAACTACTTACACTACACTAATAAGGCCAATAATGGAATATGCAGCACCTATCTGGTCACCTTCGGCCTCATTGGTAAAGGAAAAATTGGACAAAATACAAGCAAAACATCCAAGATTATCATGGTGCAGTCTCATCCACTAACAACATCAGAGCCCAACAGGAATGTGGGCTCGACCTGCTGGAGGACAGATGAAAATTTGCCACCATAAAATTCATAAATAATATCAGAAGTTGCCAAAGCGATCATATCTCCTTAAAACTTATGAACTTTGGAACCAAAAATGCAGACTTCACAGATCATCAACTTTGCAATATTTCTTTTAAGGTTACATGGTGATCAGCATTCATATTTATGAATTTAGGGACACAAAACACACGTGTTGAAAAGATTATTTTACTGATTAATAATAAAATAATAACTTGACATTTTGTCCCCTGTATTGAGGTCATCATCAGAAGGATACATGTGTATAAGAACTAAGCTACATGCTGTTGCACTCTATACAGGTAAATTACATCTACGTTGTTAACTAATCTTTTTTCTTACAGTTCCTATTGTTATATTATGATTATCTTCTGGATTTCTTCAGTAAGGTTGCTATTGAATGTTCAGGAAAAAAAAAAAAAAAACACTTCACCAAGTCCTTGTATTGAGATTTTTCTTTGTGGTTGCTATGAAGGTTGCAGATGGGTCCTCCACATTCTTAGAATGGTTAGACCATTATTTTTATTCAGATTCGGATCATGTTTGAGCATTTCACATGCTTCCATGAATTTCCGCTCGAACCAGGTTTTGGTACGGTGTAGGGACTTGGTACCTTTCCAATCAATTCTGTGGTATGTTTGGAGTGCGTGGTCAGAAAGGCCGGTTTTTCCAAAATGGAGGCATTTTATGTGTTGTTTGTGTTCATCCTTCCTGATTGGGATGGTTCGTCCTGTTTCCCCTATGTATGGTATGTTACATGTGCATTGTGTTTTGTAAACCCATGGGTGGGCTAGGTGTGGCAGAGGATCCTTGGAGGAACTGAGTAGGTGTCTTAATTTTGTCAGTGGTTTAAAGGTGGTTTTGATGTTGTATTTGTGTAGTGTTCTGTCTGTTTTTTCGGAAATGCCTCTAACATATGGTATAGCAATAGCATTCTTGAAATCTTTTTTGTTATTAGTGGTATCTTTGTGGGGGATCTTGTGAATGGTTTTTATACTGTATCCATTTTTTATAAAGGTATGTTTGATGGTCTCATATTCATGGTTAAGAGCTTGTTCATTTGAACAAATAGTTTGAGCTCTGTGTTTAAGGGTGCTTATGACCCCTAGTTTTTGTGTTGGGTGGTGATAAGAAGTTTTATGTGGAAGACTTTGAGCAACGAGCTCTAGAGTCGGCTAAAACCCAAAATTTGGCTAAGAAATGTCGACGATATTTTCACCAAGTGGCCCCACTGCTGAAAAGCACTAAATACATTCCTTAGCCACCTGAGCAAACAACACAAACGCATCCGATTCACCATTGAAATAGAAAAAAAAAACTCTCTTCCGTTCCTAGACACACTTGTCACACGTCTTCCTTCAGGCTGTCTCTCCTTCTCAGTTTAACGCAAACCTACACACAGGCCAGTACATACACAAAACTTCTTATCACCACCCAACACAAAAACTGATGATGACCTCAATACAGGGGTCAAAACGTCAAGTTATTATTTTATTATTAATCAGTAAAATAATCTTTTCAACACGTGTGTTTTGTGTCCCTAAATTCATAAATATGAATGCTGATCACTGTGTAACCTTAAAAGAAAGAGTCATCATAATCCACGGAGATGTGATCCACAAGCAGTGTAGCCTCTACAGTAAGCTAAAGATACGTACTTCCATGTTAATACGTTCACTGCCACGCTACTTTGGCATAGTCTGTTCCCGTACGCCGAGCAATTTCACTTCTTCAAGGTCAGTACAGTACTCTCGTTGCTGGTGGTCAGCATCATACGAGTATACTCGTAGTTGGCTTGTGCAGAACATATACCATCTGTGAGAATACACAGTTTCGATGCTAGCTCCACAAGCCAAGCATTTTCACTTCTTCAAGGTCTGTACGGTAATCTCATTACCGGCGGTAAGCGTCATACGAGTATACTCGTAGCTGGCTTGTGTAGCTGGTTTACCAACTACGAGTATACTCGTAGCTGGCAGTGAATGTGTTAATTAATCGACCTTTTTTAAACGATGTAGAGACAGCGACTTAATACCCAACTGCATTAAACTGAAGAAGAAATTTACATCAGCTAAAGCGCTCCATATCTATGCCAGGCTAAGATACAGAGAAAAAGCATTGTTAAGAGAACAGATCCATGAGGCACGAAAGAACTTAGCATTTACCCAAGCCAAAGTGTTACAACTAAAATTTGTGCTATCCAGTTACGTTAATCCAGAAATTTGGGATATTCTGGACAAGATCGCAGACGACTTGGCAAAGCATCTATTACTCAAAAACAAAGAACAATTAGTAACAAAGTTTCGAGCATTAAAACTACAGGAAAGCACAAGACAATTACGACACTAACGAAAGGAGCAGCCAATCACCCACAAACGTAGTTAGGAGCAACAAATTACCATCGGACCACTGTCTGGTTATCAACCAATCGGATTACTATCTCACCCAAGGTGAACTCTCGCTATTAGAGAAAGGTTTAAATTACACCATTGCTCCGAGGTCAGTAAATAAACTAGATATAATCCATCATATCGAGAGAGGTTTAAGATCCCTCCCCTTCAATTTAGCTGACAAAATACGGATGGAAACTGCCTGTTTACTAAATTCAACCAAAAAATTAAGCAGCAACCTAAACAAAGCTGAAAAACTGGCCCTCAAATCCCTAAAAGATAACCCTGACATTATTATCACAAAAGCAGATAAAGGGAATGCCACTGTTGTTTTAAATTGGATAACCTACAAATGAACCATTTGGTATCGGACCACAACACCTACCAAATGGTAAATTACAACCCCACGCAACGCAACAAAAAGAAAACTAATGAACTACTTAAATCAGTTAACACGTAGCTGGAAGAAACAATTAAAAAATTAATACCACAGTATGCTCGCGTGCCCAGAATTTATGGCCTGCCAAAAGTACACAAATCAGACACACCATCACATCCAATTGTGGAAGGAATCGAAAGAAAAATCTCAATACAAGAAGACTTCGTGAAGTGTGTTTTTTTTCCCTGAACATTCAATAGCAACCTTACTGTACAAATCCAGAATATAATCATAATATAACAATATGAACTGTATAATGCCAGAAGAATCCTGGTACATGAGGACTTTAGCAGAGTTTTTTTTTTTTTTTTAATCACTAGAGGGCAGGCTAAGAAAAAAGATTAGTTAACGACGTAGATGTAATTTACCTGTATAGAGTGCAACAGCATGTAGCTTGGTTCTTATACACATGTATCCTTCTGATGACCTCAATACAGGGGTCGAAACATCAAGTTATTATTTTATTATTAATCAGTAAAATAATCTTTTCAACACGTGTGTTTTGTGTCCCTAAATTCATAAATATGAACTTTACAATATGATGACACTATCAGGAAGGAAATAGGTCTTGATCAGCTAAATGCCCACATAAACAAAGAACCTCTATTTTCCAGTCCTTTACCTCCAAATACCTCCATAAATCTAAACCTTACCAAACTCTGTACAAAAAAAAGAATCAAAAGAAATGCTCAAAGAAAGAGGCCTAAATACTATCAACCTTCTTTCATCCTCCAAACAGGTTATTTGTTATTATACTGATGGATCGTCAGACACCAGTATGATTAATGGAGGCACTTGTGTTCTCCTTCTACTCCCGAAAGGTGAAAAACTTTCAATAAAAGATGGATCTGGGAGAATTGCTTCCAATTTTACCAGCGAACTTTATGCAATAAATAAAGCACTCGAAGCCTACTTAAAATTGTCATCATCTCAACAATCTGAGAGAATTATAATTTACAGTGACTCAATCAGCTATGGAGGCAATCAAAAATGGCAATACCAAGCTCACACACCCGTAAACTCTTAAATCAACTAAAGTGTTTAGGAAAAATTTGCATTTTACAATGGATTCCTGCTCATGTAGGCATTGATTACAATGAAGCAGCTGATAAATTAGCTAAAGAGACCAGAGAACTCAACCAAGAAACTCACATGATAACTCTTGTTGATGCTAACACACTAGCAAAATCGAAACTAATTCCATTGAAATCAGTGATACAACATCAAATTCCTGAAATTAATGCTGACAGAAAGACCATGATGATAGCAAGACTCTGGGCAGGACATTATAGAGGAATGAAGATCAATACAGATGATACGAGAACATATAGAAACTGCAACAACTGCCCCAATATTGAACTGACACCCACTCACATCTTACCTGTCCAGCAATTACAGCAGCCTTGCAAGAAATAGATCCTAATCCTGAACGAAAGCTCTATACAAACAAAATCATCGACATAGCCAAAGCAGTTCAAGGAGCACATGGAAACATCTAAGACTCTTCAAAGGACAACAACCAGCCTGTTAAGAAATGTACTGAAGCTTCATTTCTTCTGATGTTGAAGCAAAATTTTTTTAAGATTAAACTCCATGCTATTGCTATACAACAGTAAACGTAGATTTGCAATATGTAAACATTGTTCATGCTCTTGGCATAATGACTACTGTTCTTTCTTTTGATTCTCTCTCTCTGTTCCCTTCCATGTCCCTGGTAGTATGTTTTGATTATTTGTTTATCTGTTTTTTTTTTTTTTCTTTCATAATATGCATTTTTTCATTATTCTTCTGTCAGTAATATTTCATTCATATATAATGGTCGAGGTTATTTCTTTCTTGCTTTTAGAGAATCATTGAGTCCAAAACAGTGTTTTCAAGTCAAGTGATTGTATTCCTTAATCAAAAGTTTTAATAAACAACAGATATAGAAACTGTTTGGAATCTCTTTCTTTTGTATATTGCAATATTACAGATTCATGCCAGAGGGTTGCACTTTGTAAACAAGAATAATTTATGTTATTCTTGTATAACGTATTTGTTAATAATGTATATAATATGTAAGAATAATTATGGGTGGATAACTTAAATGATCATGTATGACTGGACTGTGGCAGAAGCAGAAGACATAATTGACTCACTGAGTTTTGATGGTATATCATCCAGGTGGATATAATGCAATAATTGATATGAGAATAGAAGTAGATCAATTAGAAGTGCTTAGAATGTTGCAAAATCCCAATATGAATACAGCCATGGAATTACATTAGCTGGTATGAATATCAGCCCATGTGTTATGAGAAAGTTCAAGAGAATTGCTGGTGCCTCTGAACCAATCTGCTTAATTAAGTCTAAATTCTGGCACGGTCCCAAGAAGAGATAGCAAAATAGTTGCATTACATAAAAGAGATTCTAAGAGAGAAAGAGAGGTAGCAATTTATAGGCATTGGTATCTCACAAGCAGTGGTTATAGTATCTGAGAAGTTGCTAGAGCAAGATTCAGGAATGGGATGGGTAGATAGGAATGGAAAATAGCATATCTCTGTGAAAAGGAAGTTTTGACTTAGTAATCTCAGTGTTGGCTCCACTCAGTGATGGCCTTCCACCGACCACCACTACCAAGCAGAACCGCTCATATTCCTAAGAAAAGCATTCACCGACAAAGCCCCTCAACCGGGCCGTGCTGGAAAACGCTTTCCCCGGAAACTCAAATTGCTCCCTTAAGGCAAAAACCTTAAGAGAGTGAACTCATATTAGCAATCTCACCGGTTTCAACCTTTTTTTGAGGTCTCCTCAGTGAGTAGCTAGACCAGACCGGTTTCGACCTTTATTGAGGTTTCATCAGTGGGAGCTGGACCCCGAGGTAGTGATACCAAGATAGAAGTAATGCAGAAGTCATATTTCCATATGTGAGTTGCCAAAAGGTGTCACACCTTATTATTAAAATTCTCTAGATTAGAGATAGTTGATGGAAGTTGTTTTACACTTGGTTATGCTATGAATTATATATTTTGTTTAATCCTTTATCCAAGTTTAAGCAAACAAAGTTTGCGCCTGAAGTAATTTCAGGCCTGGGGCAACTCATGGCAAAGGTGGTATGACTTCACATCACTTGCCTTAGTATCCCATAATGCAAAGCACATCTCCTTGCAGACATGTATAATGCTGTGCATTAAGGGAAGGGTCACTACCCAGACCTGTTTCGACCTTTATTGAGGTCTCATCAGTGGGAGCCAGACCCAGAGGTGGTGATATCAAGGTGGAAGTAATGCAGAAGTCATATTTTTATATACGAGTTGCCAAAAGGTGTCACACCTTATTATTAAAATTCTCTGAATTAGAGATAGTTGATGGAAATCATTGTCTGAAGAAGTCATAAGTCATTACTATATGAAATTTTTCATATAGTAATGGTATCAATATCATGACATTTGAAACTTTTAAAGTTCAAAGCAAAAGCATATCTTGTTATATAAAACAAGATATTTATTGTCTTTCCTATTAAAAATGTCTTTTCTTGGACTAGTTTGCATGTGCAAAAAATTCTATTTCTTTGAGGACTGGCACTTTAGCCTTGCAGGAAAAGGCCAAATTTTCATCAGGATGTATAATAAAATGGTATACAAGGAGCTATGATTCTTGTACGTCTTGTTTTGGCTATCCCTCTTTTATTTTTGGTTTTGCTGCATAGCTGCTCTCATAAAATGTTTCTTTCTTTTTTTTTTCTAAGATTTTAATATGATTTATATTACTTCACTTAATAAAGTAATAGTGAAATATTTTTCCAAACTTAAATATTATCATCATCATTCTGATATGCACAACCAAGGGTTGAACTCTTAGTTGTGCTCCTACCAGGATACTGGATATTGTGGTGTTAAATTTACCTTTGTATAGAAAGACTGAGACATTAACAGTTATTGATTTTTATTATTTTGCAGTATTAACTCACAAGACTACAAGAATACAATAAATAGATAATTTATTAAACTGCTGCTGTTTGTTTCCATTTACCCAGCCCAAAAATATGGTATCCATAAAACACTAACTCATGAGGTCATAATCAGATGTTCTGATGATATAGCTCCTACCACAGAGCTCAGATATCTATGACTATCCAAGTACACTGTGAATATTTTCTGTGTTTTAGGCATTTCATACCACAGTCTTGTGTAGATTGTGGTATGAAATATCATTCTTCAGTGGAGTATGTATAACCTTGTTCAGTTTCACTGCCAGCAAAACACTAATCACAAATCTCTCCTTGGTCATAAACATATTACAAATATTGCCTCCTTGGCATCTAAAAAATTGGTTTTCTCTTTCATTTGAGATGTTACTTTATCTCTGAAAACAGTTTTAACTCTAAACAAATCATATCCATCCAACCATTGAATATTGTTCTTACATCTGCAGGTGCCCTAAGAGATCTCTAAAAATAATCAATTCAGCACAGAAAAGAGCTGTTAGACTGATTAATGACCACCTCTCTCTCTCTCAACCTCCCTCCCTCCCACTTTCACTAGGCATACAGTTTCTGCTGCTTACATCTTCCACGACCGATTTTTTATTTTTGCAAACCTATAGTACATTTTGCACCATTGGCGTGCTAAGAATATTTTTTCTATTTTTATCAGTTATAAATTTAAGATATAAAAAATATATATATTTTTTATATCTTAAATTTATTTTTTTACATAGTTTGGTACCCTTGCTTTAGAATTCAAACATGGAACTTTTTCAAGCCATTTCAGGCTTCCAATAAGCGGAGTGGCAGTCTCACTCCAAGCAATGAAATTCACTTAAATTTGATGATGAATTGGCATCAGTAATTTCCCAATTCTCTTAAATCCATTGAATGCAGCAGCTATTCATCACTCTTTCAAAGTTCAAATCCATACAACCTATTTCTCCTCTTCTTTGTTCATATATGCTACCTGACCTCCGAAAGAGTCTTATATGTTTCCCAAGGAATATCATCTACACCTCTTCAAATCAATATGAACTATCTTTCTTTTAAGGTGATCAGCATTCTTATTTATGAATTTAGGGACACAAAACACACGTGTTGAAAAGATTATTTTACTGATTAATAATAAAATAATAACTTGACGTTTCGACCCCTGTATTGAGGTCATCATCAGAAGGATACATGTGTATAAGAACCAAGCTACATGCTGTTGCACTCTATACAGGTAAATTACATCTACGTTGTTAACTAATCTTTTTTCTTAGCCTGCCCTCTAGTGATAAAAAAAAAAAGTTACCAATAAAAACTACAATAAACTCTGCTAAAGTTCTCACGTACTAGGATTCTTCTGGAATTATACAGTTTATATTGTTATACTACAGTTATCTTCTGGATTTGTATAGGTTGCTATTGAATGTTTAGGAGGGAAAAAAAACAACTTCAAGTCTTCTTGTATTGAGATTTTTCTTCGTGGTTGCTATGATGGTTGCAGATGGGTCCTCCACATTCTTGGAATGGTTAGACCATTATTTTTATTCAGATTCGGATCATGTTTGAGCATTTCACATGCTTCCTTGAATTTCCGCTCAAACCATTGTTTGGTGTGGTATAGGGACTTGGTACCTTTCCAATCAATTCTGTGGTATGTTTGGAGTGCGTGGTCAGAAAGGCCGGTTTTTCCAAAATGGAGGTTTTTATGTGTCGCTTATGTTCATCCTTTCTGATTGGGATGGTTCGCCCTGTTGAACTAGTTTTCTCTTTGCCCATTCACTGTACTAATATGCTATAGGTTGACCAACCACTCCTTACAAAAAAATAACAAACTGTATGCCCTTCTTTGAAATACAAAGGAAAATTAGGAAATTTTCCTTGGGAGTGTCATATCTGTGAATTCTGAAGTCTGTTATCAGCTATTTTATTTCTAACACAACTTTTCAGTTCATATGTTCAAATTGATATTTTGTTAAAGAAAGCAAATTAAACATCCATTATATCCATAACATCCCTATTCCAGAACATTTAAACAATAAAAAACGCAACAACAAAAAGAAAAACAGGATACAAATTACAGGAAAAACTGCGAAATAGCAGTCCACGCCCTTGAACAGAAACATACTTTGCAATCGATAACAAAACACTACTTAGAATATCGGAAATGGTAGCCATAAAATATGATGAAAACTCAATAAACGTCTACCAACCCTACATAATCTCTGAGAGTTGGAAGCTCCATAACATAAAAATTATTTTTATGTTATGGAGCTTCCATTTAAATTGTTATTTAAATGTTCACGATTAAGGATGATTTCTCTGGACTCCACAATTTTTCTTTCAAACTCATCATGGCAATGAAAGATGTCTTCGGATCTATCCCAGCAGACTGAATGACCCTGGTGTTCATCATCAGGATTGTTCGAGAAAAGAATATGACTAGACAAGGCACTGGCATGTGTATATACATATATATATATATATATATATACACACCATATTTGCAGCATATAAGACGCACTTTTTTCTTTGAAAATAGGTCTGAAAAACAGGGTGCATCTTATACACTGATACTCAGTTTTTGTTACTTTCATTTCTGGAAAATTTCTCTGTTCCGAGTTACGCGATTTCTTTCTTGCTTCCTTGCGGTGTGTGAGAGCATTCCAGGTACGTAGAGTTCAGTGGATGCGCATGCGCTTTCATCGTCAATCACAGCTGTGTTCCTGTTCGTTTAAACTTTCCAATTGTTGTCGTGGTTGTTGTGAATGGTGATAAATTTCTGCTGTTAAATTTTCTCTAAATTTCTTGGCAAATTATGGCTGAAAAACGTCAGCATTGCTACAATATTGCATACAAACTACGTGTGATTGCGTATGCTAAAGAACATGTAAACAGAGCTGCAGAGAGACATTTCGAGCCATCCCCAACTGAGAAATTTATAAGAGCTTGGCGGAATCAGGAAGAGGATCTAAAAAAAGCAACTCGCAATAAACATAACCTACAAAGTGGAACTGCAAAATGGCCAGAACTTGAGGCAGAACTGAATACTTGGATGTTAGACCACAGAAAAGTGAGACTTTCAGTGTCTACAAAAATGATTATTCATCAAGCGAAAGAGATAGCTACTAACAGAGGCATCTCGAACTTTACTGGATCAACCTCATGATGTTTTCAAGATTCATGAAGAGAAATCAGCTATGTATGCCGACTAAAATAAAAACAGCACAAAAGATGCCAGCTGAATATGAAGAAAAAATTATTGAATTTCCTAAAATTTTTTTTCCTAAAAAATGTGTACAAAAAAAGGGTGTGTGTCTTATACGCCAGCAAATACAGTATATTGTTTTATTTTATTTTATTTTTTTGTTTGTTTGTTTAGCTTGCATTTTGTACTTTGAATTTCTCATACATTAAACTCAAATTTAGTGTATCAACAAATGTATAGTGTCTTCTGTCTGTAAATGTTATATTAATATATTTTTAATATTTTATTTTATTTTATTTTCGTTTTCAATGATCTAACCTAAGTTATTTTTGAATACCTAATTAAATTTTACTTTTTTTTCTCCTATATGCTAAAATGTACAGTTCATTATTATATAATTTATGACTAGATTAAACACAAACTCTTATTTAACAGATCCTGCAAAAATCAATAAATTAAAAATTCGAGAAATCAAGAATTCTCAGGAACTTCAAGTTACCATTCCTGACTCCAAAAATTAAAAAATACCCTTACTCATAAGCTTCCTACTTACATTCCCTCTGTCTTTGAAACTTTATAGTTACAATATATTTAGTGTGGGGGGGGGGGATTATATTTAATGTGGTTTATTTAAATAGTATTACTTAGTCAATTGAAATCTTTTTTGGTTCTTTTGTCATTGTTAAAAACGATTGCAACATTGACCCACATACTATATTTTTGGTGGCTTCATCAGTTTATTCACTTGGTTCTCCATCATAATAGCTTTGTTTTTTCTGTCTTCTATTTTAAAGCTTAATTTGCTGTCTTCATAAAAAATTGTTTTTTAACATTAACTGCATATGAGGATTTACAAAACCTGTAATACACGGGCCATTGTTAGCGGACATCCCTTTACCTCATCTGATGCTCCAGTTCATTCTACAGATGTTCAGTGGGGTTGAGATCAGTTATCTGTGGAGACCAATCAAGTGTAGTGACGTTCATGTCCACGAACCACACAGTTACAGCAGCAACCTATGCCATGGTGCATTGTCTTGCTGAAAGAGACAGTGGTTATTCTATAAAAATGCCACAAAGTAGGAAGCATGGTATTGTCCAGAATATTCAGATTCCTCTTGGAGCTCAATGTTCATGGCACCACAAACAGAGCTCTAAGGCCAAACCAAGAAAAACAGGACCATACCATCCCATCACCACTTCTAAATTTTATAGCTGGGGTTATGCACTCTGGTAAGAGATGTTCACCACTTGCCTGTCACACCCACATGTGTCCATCTGATCGGTAGAGGGTATAGCATTATTCGTCACTCCATAACAGCTGTCCAAGCTTCCGCACCTCACTGCGCATGCTCTTTGCACCACTGAAGACAACACTGCATGTTGATTCAGGTAATGTGGGGCTTGCATATTGTAGTCTTACCAGGAATCCCATGTTGTGAGCTTGGTCCTGAATGTTTTGGTGCAGATTTGTATTCCAGTTGATGCCTGGAACTCCGTATTCAACTTGTCAGTCGACAAATAGCAGTTTTTTTCTTAACAAGGATCAGTTAAGTAAGTTTCCATCATCTGGTCTATCACATGATTTCTGCAACTAAATTTCAGATTTTTGATTGGACACACAAAGCATGTGATAGTGGAGGCTCCCTTATCTTTTAACTATGTAACTAATTCTGTTGTTCCACAGGGTACTGATCTCTCACCTATCATCTTCCTTCTACATATCAGTGACCTACTGCAATGATTTCTATCCAAGTATATGACTTTGTTGATAACAGCACGCTATGCAGATCATCACAGCCTCCAGAACAGCACTCTGCAATCCTAATTCCCTCTGAACTATTCTTTAATGAGGTTCATATAACTTTGTCAGTTTCAGCTCTAGCAAAACACAGTGCTATCTAATCTCTCACAAAGAAAGCACCATTTTCTTCCAGTCTTATGAGATCTCTTTGCATAAGCACATTACAACTCTTTGTTCCTTGGCATCTAGAAAATTAGGATTTTTCTTTCACTAAAGGTGTTACTTTACCTCTGAATGGCTATTGATCTTATATAAATCACAAATCTGCTCAATCATTGATTACTGTTCTCACACCTGAGGTGGTGCTTATAAGAGCTTGCTAAAAATAATTCACTGAATAGAGAAGCACAGTTAGGTTGATTAATGACCCATCTCTCACCAGTTCAATCCACCCTCTGTCATATAGGCATTCAGTTTCTGCTGCTTGCATATTCTACAAACACGCCTATGGACAGTGTTCATCCAAACTCGCATCAGTAATTTCGCTTCACAGTTAAACCCCTAACCTTCAGAACAAATTTCTCTTCCTCATTCATCCTTTCTACTTTTGGAACAGCTTCATATTTTATGTGTAATCCCAGACTACTCTTCAGACTAAATGTAACCAAGTTCATTCTTGCCCATTCATGGTACTGACATACTGTAAACTGTCCAAACTCTTGTGTATGAGATTATTATTAAGAGAGACCTCCAGAGAGTAAAGGACTCACGGGAGGTCACTTATTACCCGCATCAGCTGTCATATCTATTCTTGAATTGTCATTAAAAAAAACCCAAACTGTTCACTGTAACAACTTATTTCAATGGTCTCCACTGTATTCCCAGGGTTTTTCAACTATTTGTATTAGCAAAATTTTAGTTAAGGAAAAGTTAAAATCTAGTCTTGGCAGTCTGTTTTGACTCAAGCTGAGTCTGTTCTTATTTAAGATTCTGTTTAATATTTCTTAGCCAATTTTTCTTAACTTCTTTTCAGATATGCTTGCATAAATCCTATATGAAACACTCAGTAGAGAAAATTCCTCAGTAATTCTCAGAGTCTGTTTTGTTTTTCCTTATAATAGAGTTGTACTCCATACATCTGAGATTAAGCCTTGTGACAAAGCCTTCTGAATTACATTCTGATGTTGTGGAAAATTTTTATACCTCACATCATTTCTTTCAGATTTTTGATTGAATATCATCTTTATCATGTTTCATTCTACATTCCTTATTTTCTGGTAGCTTTTTTCCACTTTTGACTCAAGTCAAAACAAAGTCAAGACAAAAGGTCAGTAACATGAGTATTACTGAAAAAATACTCATGCCTGCATTCTCGAAGTTATTTTCCACCCCTGTTTTTGCACTTTTTATCTATAAATGAGATTGTTTTAAAGACAGTAAATCCCCCCCCCCAGAATATCATTATATTCTTATTTTACCCAATAGTGAACAAACAGAAGTTTGAGTGTGAATTTTTTTCATGACTGGGCTACTTATATTATAAAGGCTGTTGACTTCACATTAGATTGCCATTGTATCCCATAATGCACAGTACATTGAAAAGGAGATTCGTCAGGTTCAGTCCCATGTACTTTTTTTATGTCAGTCCCACCCACAAAAGGTCATTAACCTTACATTAGTATTGTGTTGGTATTAGTATGAGTATGTGTGTGTGTGTGTGTGTGTGTGTGTGTGTGTGTGTGTGTGTGTGTGTGTGTGTGTGTGTGTGTGTGTGTGTGTGTATGGGTGTCAGTATATTGCATGAGTAATATTAATATACTGTGTGTGGTTTAAAGATTTGTCTCCAGAAACTGCTCTTGAGACCAAATGCAGAAGCCCTTTCAAGCTTCCAGTTTGCATATGATGAAACTTGTCTCCAAACTTAAACACAAATATCCATGCTCACTATGGAATTTGAACTTGCAGCCAGTTGGTTAGAGAACAGATATGCTCACAACTTAGCAACAAGGCTAGCATGTCATTTAACTCATTATTTTTGTTATATAGGTCAGTGTGTTTGTAATTATTCTTTTCTTGTCCAGCTGCTTTGATGAGAAGTGAGGGTTCCCAACTTCTTGTATAAAGTTTCTTTTTTAAAAAAAAAAAATAATAATAATAATACTTGCTTATTTTTGGCTTTGGCATTTTTGGATATATGGTTTCATTTCAATGAACACCTGAACTTCCTCATTAGCTGTATCAGTGGCAAGCGAATTACCCTTGCTTCAAAACTTACCATAGATATAGAAAAGAACAACCAAAGGAAGCTCTTTCCTAGATATCTACTCATTTACAGATATTTGCAGGTATATCTAGAGGGAATCTCATCACCTCGTGCACTCATAAGTTTGGAGTTGTTAATACCATGATTCATTCATGGTACTACCACGTTATGAAGTTAAAAAAAAGACCCTTTTTTTCTTCCTTATGGAATCTTATGAAACAAATATAAAAATGCTGTTGAAATCTGACTACAAAGAACCTATCTTCTCATCTGTACTGTTCATATCCTGAAATGTATATGCTGATATGCATGAAAAGGCTTATGTGTTGGTAGTACATGTTAATTTATTTTCACAGTACTGATTACAACACAGACTGATAAGGAAATAATTTCCAACATAGATGCTGCCTAATTAGGACTTTAGTTCTTTGTGTCCGTTACAGTTTTTTAAACTAGTCCTACTGTTACACCAAATTGTTATTTCATGTACAGTGATAAATTGTTCTTGTGCTCTGAAGATGCTGGATATAATACCAGTGAAATATCAGCTAATAAATTAATAAATATTAATTATTTTCTTATCATTCTGTGTTGTAATCAATACTGTGAAAATAAAGTAACATGTATATGCTGATATCCACCTCTCGTAGTTATCTCTGTCTGTGACATTTAATTCTACCTCTGTGTATATGTGCACATGCAATTTCTCATCTAGCCAGTTTCTCTGTCATTCTTTGCCAAATTTGATTCAGCCTTCCTCTTTCCTTCCAGGATCTATACAAAGACACCCTTTGACTTTCTCCATTCTCAGTACATGACCAATCCCATTCCACCTGTTTCACTGGCAGTACTTTTTCTCTGTATTGTTATGTTTTCTACTTCTTGTATCTACATGTCTTAAACAGATATTTTACCTTCTTGATTGTACATATACAGTATATATGCCCTATTGTTATTCAACCCCTTCTTGCTACTGCAGTCTACCTTGACTAAAACCTAACCCTTCTGTGGCCTCTCTTTCAATTGAATTCACGTGCAAGTTCCGCAAACAAAGAAATTGCCCCAGATCAGAGCCAATTTACCTAATTGCAATTCTGGAGCTAACTCCTCTTCGGAATTAAGAAAAATTTATTTGTTAAGCTGCACCATCTTAATTCCTATACAAGAAAAGTCTCCTTGTCAGAGAGTTAACACACAGACTGTTGCACGATTTCAGAATCTAGTAATTAACAAACCCTTTAAATGCCTTCTTCAAATGCAATCATAACCAGTTTCCCGCTCTTGAATTTACATAGGTTCTAATTTTAGCAAGCAGTGCATTGGTTTGAGAGATCAGACAATTCTTTTAGGTAAAGAAAACAGGAATGTTTATTCATCCTAAGTTACTATACAGAATATTCAAAATCACACTAAACTAAATAAGAAGTTCCTAGAGGTAACACTAATCTATCAGACAAGATCTAAATACAATTAGTACTTCACAATAAAAAGAACAATGGGAAAATTAAGCTATCCTGTCCTTGTTCACCTATTTACAGTTATACAATGAATGCCTTACTCATTTCCTAATTAATAAGCTATGATATACCACAATAACTCAAAGACAATATCAGTTACAAAACCACTTCCAGAGCTACAACGATTTTGCTGGAGGATAAAGTACTCAAGTCCTGTCATTTACTAACAAGCCCATTCACTTATTATATTAGCGCAATTGCTCTCTCTCTCTCTGGCTTAGTTCACTTTACAAAGGACATAAAAGGTTTATATTACTGACCATTGAATATGCAGAAGTTTTCTCTTGATCAATTTCTGCTGACTTTCTTCAGCTAGTTTCCATGTTCTGTGACCTGTTGACCTATATCTTGACCACCCAGGGATTACGTTCGCAAATCACTCGTGTGCCGATGTGTGTGAATCTGCTCTGACGGATAGGTACATGTGCTTCGGTCTTTGCTGCACCGATGTTATGCCTTGACCCTACCGCTACCTGACTGCGTAGCCGTCATTGACCATCGTTCTTCCCATCTGCACGAACGACTTCTACCGGAACCCGAAACCAAGGGAAGATAGAGGCACGAACCAAGAAAAAAGCCCCAAGCTCACACCGCCAAATCTTTTATATCCTTTGTGGTTGCTCTCCCTACTACGTCACCGATTGCTGATGGTACCTAAGCCTTTTGCACTCAATGCTATCTTCTCTCCAATGTGTCTCCCACGTGAGTGCCTTGCACGTACCTCAAACTTCGCATCGCAGCTGCCTAGGGTCATATCTATAAGCCGATTAAACTAATGTGAACTGCTCTAACTTTCTTGTTCCAATGTAACCTTTACAAAGACTTTTATGATTCTTGTCTGTTATTTACAGGACAGTTTACAATATAACACGTACAAAATTTCATTAAGAAAGTATTATTACATTATTTACAAAATCACTTACACCTATGTACAAGCATTTCTTTTGGAGAATTTTGCATCTTAGTTAAATCCCGAATGAAATGCCTAATAATAAATTAAACCTTTCATTCTAGATTTAACAGTATGTAATTCAACATTTGTCATATGTTTGTATCCGAAAGATCAATAAAATCCAATATTAATTGGATTTCATCTTTATCATTTTCCATGTATCTGATCCATATAACAACAGTGCATATAACATATTTCCCTTGAAGATCCTTATTTTGGATTTATTATGATATTGGATGATTATCGTATATTCAAAATTATTCAAACTAATCTTCTGAAAGCAGTATTTACGTTGGTCAATTTTGTATCCAATAATAATGCTTTCATTTTATTCATATTTAATCCAACTTTCTTTGCAGCTGTATTGCTTGTATAGAGTATTTTGATAATATTAAAACTATGTCATCTGCATAGTCCAAATCTTTCAGCTGTGTGAAATTTTAAGCAAACTTTTAGGAACCACAGGATTGCTTTGCTATAGTGGATATTTTTTTATAGTGAATTCCTTTTAGCAAAGAATTGTGCCTATAGGATCAAGAGTTTTCAGTGGTTTATTATAGTCAACAAGTTTGTTATAATGATGTTCATAGTGTTGACTGTATTATGGTATCATTTGTTCTCTTTCAGTGTCTGGGTATCTTTTCACTCTTTAGCGCTTGATTAAAGATCATTTGCAGTTGGACCACAAGAATGCTTCCTCAGAAGCATTGATGCAGATTTTCCAGATACTGATTTTCATACCATGCTGGTAGAAAGATCTTGTTGAGTTCAGTGATGCAAAAACTTAGTCATGTCTCATCTCTCACAAAAAATAAATTTTCTCTCCTAGATCTTACCTTTCACAATACTCAGTCTAGCAAGAAAGTCTTAATAATGATAATCTCAAATTTTTTTGTATATATAAACATATGCCATCCATTAAAAAAAAAAAAAAGAAAGAAAGAAAGAAAATAGATTTGTCAATGATAACTTCAGAGATTTCTTTGTATAAACACATGACATCCCCTTACAGTTACATCTCCCATTCATTACACTAATTGCCTTGCATTGTCATGTACTTTGCTCCATATTATAATTCTCCTTGATTTTTTTAAAAGAAATTACTAACAGCAATTATTGAAATCTGCCTCAGTAGCTACTTAGTTGCTGTCACTCCTTGTCTATTTAAAAGGGTGTTGTCGATTTAAATCCTACACAAGGCACTTTTATTCTTTGTGAAAGCAAGGCTTATATACAGTAGGGAAAAAATGCATTTATATGATATATACTAATTGTTTTCTTTATACTAAGAAAATATCATTCTAAAGAAAGTAATAATGTTTTGATGATGGTTTTTTTATTTTCCTTTTTTAGAACATGTTTTTATGTGATTGGATTAATATCATCCACACTACAAGGTTCAACTGTTTTAGATCAGTTTGGCTGGAAGGCAGTTAGAAGAACACATGAGGACCAATGGCCACTTATGATTGAGTCTAAAATTCAGGAACATGAATTTTCTTCGGAAGATACTCGAAGTTGTTCGTGGTCAGTTAGTACATGCAGCAGTACCAGTGACTGGCCACCTGGAAGTCTATCCAGCAGTCTTTCCTTTAAATCTTTTTTTCCTAGTGCTTCCAGTTATGGCAGTCTAGACTTAGATGTTGCTGAAGATAAAGATATACCACGTTCAGTACATACTCTTCCTCGAAGTACAACATTTTATTCTCATTATTCTCATGCTGCCATTGACACTAGACCTCGTTCATCCTCAGACAGCCAGCCACAGATGCACAGAAAGGATAACAGAATGGAAAATATATTAATAACTAGTCCTGGTGATAGTTGGGACGATATGTATATGTCAGACATTCCTAAAGATCGTTCTAGTTCCTTCGGCGGGCAGGATGGTCAAGATATGTCAAGTGATCTAGCTATTCAGGGAGCACAGGTATCCAGTCCAGTGCCACTGATTCCTCTTCCAAAAAAAGAAAACTATGGGTGCAGTGAAAGTTTTAATATAACTGGCTATAGAACTCATTCTAATAGTTCAACTGAATCAGCCAACAGTGATGGAAATGTGACTGATTCATGTTCATCAAAATTTTCATATCAAAATCATTCTCATATTTTTAATCCTAGTAATAACTTAACTACTCTCAATATTCCAGTGAATAGTACAAATGAAATTAATGACCGAACAAGAACATTTCATCAGTTAGCTGATAATACGGTCACGGAAGTCACACATAGTCCAACTTCTCCACATGTCTTTTCCTTCACTAGTGCTAAAGATGCTTTAGGGTATGTTACTTTACGAGACATACAGAGAAGACGAGTACAGTCACTGGCATTTGAAACAGATAATAACTTTAGTTTTGATCATCGTACTGTTAAATCTCATAGTTTGGATCCTCAACTGGGAAGTGTGCTTTTGTAAGTAGTAATGAAGATTATCATGTATTTGCTTTTTTTTGTATTTTTTTGTATTTATGTGTTAGAGTATCTGTGTGAAAAGAGAGTTGCTTTTGTGTTTCAGCTCACCTCTCTCATCCTGTGGCAACAAACTCACAATTTTTTCTTTCTCACTCTTCATTTCTGCATGCACTAGCAACTCTTTAATTTCTTCTCACATGCCAAATCATTTGTCACCTGCTAAATCATTTGTACTAGCCAAAATAAACATCTTTCGCCTTAACTCTCTATAGCCTTCCAGTGTCACTGACATCCTTAATTTTAACACCAGGAAAACACTATTTCATCACTCTCTCCTCAAGGACTCCTCTTATTGTTGAATCACCAGACAAAATTCGATCCTTATTCTCATGCTTTTGCTCTTTCATGCTCTGCTTTCTCTCACTTCTGTGTCATACCAACTGCCAGGCATTTCTCCAACCACTCAATTTCACATTTTTTTCTGTGGAGAAATCCACACGTGTGCAATCTTTTCCATTACCATCTGGTCATTCTCTTCATTTTCTACCATCATTCATACAGTCACTTACCACTTATAATGCTAACTATGCCTATCACAATATCACTCATTTCGTCTTTCAGCTCATTCTTCTTACTCTCTTTACTCTAATGAAATGCTTTCGACAAACTCATACTCCAGTTTTGTTCTCTTCCATAACTCTCTCATTTTTCAGTAGCCATACATTTCACACAAACTGCAGTGAACGTACACGTTAAAATTGCTCACTGTTGTTTTTAGCATCAGCACTATGATGCATGGTATAGTGTACAAGAAAACAAATATTAAACCTTTGAAACTCATAAAATTGAGCATACTACCATTACAGGTAATCAAACAAACACTTATAAATATAATGTTGCCAAAAGAATGACTTAAGTGTTGCTAAATACTTCCAAAAAGAACTTACCTTTTGGATCCAAAAGAGTTCCTCTAGTTAATGACTCAAATAAAGCTTAGACTAATCTTTCATCAGCGGAACCAGCACTGTGGATACAAATACGATTTCCACAGGGCTACACAGGCACCATAACACTGAAGATGTTCTATAATATACAAAGTGAAATATCTATAATTTAACTGTATATTTAAATGTCTTCTTTTTTTTTTGTGGTTACCTGTTTTATTTTGCAAGGACAATGTGGTATTTGCCTTTGTTTATAAAGACCTCTCTTCAAATTTGTTTAGCATACAAAGGAACCTTTAGATGGGCTTTTCAGCATAAGGTGAGTTTGCAGATCTTATATGGAGGTGGCTGGCTATTTCTCAGAAATTGTAGTTTCCATCTTCAAAACCCCCTAGTTAACAGAATCAATTTATAGGCATAATTATATAGGCCTCATAGCCTTAGTTACTTCAGCTGTAAAAATGTCCAAGCCTAGTTCTTTTGAGATATTTAAATATCAAACACATTTACAGTATCTATATGTAGATTATCTTAAGCAACCAATCATGTACCTATTCCTCTATCCTCAGTGACATGCACAGCATACCGTAAAATGAATAATGACAAGAAAAAATTAAGTGTTTATGATGGGCGATTTTTTTACCATCATTTTACTGTGATTTTTCATATGCAGTAATACCCCGACTTACGTGAATCCAGAGTTACGCGGTTTCTTATATGTACATATTCCCGTCCCACTTCATGCCTCACCACTAGTCATATCTTTCCGGTGCCAGCCACATTCGCCAGTGTCGCACATGCTGTGAACAAGCACTGACGTGTTTTGCGCGGTCTCCATCATGCACGATTTTTATCATCTACAAACTTTGCAATTGTTTAATGTTATGTTCTTGATAAAAATTTTATCACATAAAAAATAATAATGTCATCCAAAAGAAACAAGTCCGATTCTTCTACAGCTAGCAAGAAAAGAA
Source organism: Typopeltis vanoorti (assembly GCF_054136105.1). Taxonomy (NCBI): domain Eukaryota; kingdom Metazoa; phylum Arthropoda; class Arachnida; order Uropygi; family Thelyphonidae; genus Typopeltis; species Typopeltis vanoorti. Next base: position 46,545,642 of record NC_143564.1, on the reverse strand, counting down.
AAACATTGACTTTGGAAACAAAACTCAACATTATTAAGGATTTTGAAGGTGGAATGAAAATTTGTGAGCTAGCAAAGAAGTTCGATCTACAGGAATCCACAGTAAGAACAATCATAAAAGATAAAGAGAGAATTCTCGCTGCTGTGAAAAATGCCCAATCATTGAATTCAAGCATAATTCGTAAACGTCATGGGATTATTGGTGAGATGGAAACAATGCTTAAATTATGGTGTGATAATCAAGTGAGAGTAAAAAATTGTCCAGTTGATCAAACGACAATATGTAGCCAAGCCAAGCTGATTTTTGAGAGGCCAAAAGTAGAAGCTGGAGAAACGGCCAAAGGAGAAAATTTCGTGGCCAGTAATGGTTAGTTCAGCCGATTTAAAAATCTCTGTAACTGGCACAGTTACAGAGAGAGGCGGCAAGTACTGATAAAGAGGCTACGTCTTCTTTTCCTGGGATACTTAAGGCTATCATCGAGGAAGGTAGCTATAGTAGTCAAATCATATTTAATGTAGACGAGATTGGCTTGTTCTGGAAAAACTTGCCTAAGAAAACCTTCATAGCACATGAAAAAAGAAACGTTTCCTGGCTTTAAGGCTTCCAAAGACCGGTTAACAGTAATGCTTGGTGGAAATGTAGTTGGTGATTGCAAGTTAAAATCTCTCTGAATTTGTTGCTCCGAAAATCCAAGAGCTCTTTAAAAAAAAATCTAAAGCTGGGTTGCCAATGATTTGGAAGTCGATTTCTAAAGCTTGGATGACAGCTTCTATTTTTGAAGACTGGTTTGGTCACCACTTCATACCTGAAGTTGAACGTTATTGCCAGTTTAAAAAAATTCCGTTTAAAGTTATGCTCGTTATTGATAATGCACCTGGTCACCCTCCTGCAACTTTGATTTTGATCCACATGTAAAAGTTGTTTTCTTGCCTCCAAATACAACCAGCTTACTTCAACCGATGGACCATGGAGTTATCAAAACATTCAAAGCGTACTACACACGACGTTTGTTTGCAAGTCTGAATGAAGCTATGAGGCAAAATGAGCAACTGTCTGTTAAAGAGGTTTGGAAACAGTTTAATGATTTCGATGCTGTAAGGATTTTCAGAGATTCTTTCAGTAATTTAATAATAAGATGGTACACCTTTTGGCAACTCGTATAGGTAAATATGACTTCTCCATTGCTTCTGCCAGTATCACCACTTCTGGGTCTGACTCCCACTGACGAGACCTCAATAAAGGTCGAAACCGGTCTGGGTAGTGGCTCTTCCCTTAATGCATAGCATTATACATGTCTGCAAGGAGATGTGCTTTGCATTATGGGAGATACTGAGACAAGGAGTGATGAGAACTTGATCCACCTTTACCACGAGTTGCCGCAGTCCTGAAGATACTTCATGCTCAAACTTTGTTTGCTTACACTTGGATAAAGGATTAAACTAAATTCATTACAGTAATAGACTAATTGGAGGAAAATTGTTGATATGTGATTAGTAATAATGTAAACGTATTCATAGTATCCTCTACAGCCCTTGAGAGTAAATATCATGAACTTAATGATAATGATTTATATATTTATTTAAATGTTCATGTGGTATATCAATAGGAACTTAAGATCCAGATAAATAAACTCAATAAGTTGACACCAGATAATCTTTACTTAGTAATTAGGCATGATTTACTTTAGTTAAGTTCTGGTTGAAGGTTATACTCATGTCTGATGGAGTGAAAATAGTAAAATTATTATTATTGTTGTATAGGAACTCCATGGAGTCAGAAGACTCATCGTGGAAGACCCAAACTATCTACACAGTATCTATATATACCTTTCATTGAACCCATTAACGACAAAGTATTCATAACCGACTCTTGCAACCTATTCCATTCATTCACACTCTCCAAACAAAAACTAGTTCTCACATCCCTACTGACTATGCCCTTACTCAACTTCCAGTATTGACCTCTTGTTCTGCTCAGTCTAGCCATGTGCTGAAGCGTTTCCCCTGCATCTGTCCTATAAAACCTTTTAATAACTTAAATATTTCTATCATATCCCCTCTTTCTCACCTATCAACCGAATTCTACAACCCACAAATCCTCAGTCTGTCCTTATAGAGAGCATTCCACAGTAATCCAGATGTGGACATATCAAGGCCTTATAAAGAGGAATAACTACTTAGTGTGTTCTTCAATAGCCATATAATCCTGTGCTACCCGCGACCTTAGTACTATATCCTCTAAACTTCAACTCTCTATCTGCTACCACCCCAAACTCCCTAGCTTCATCAATTTCCTGGAGTACAGTTCCATCAATGTGATACAAAGATTGTAATCTGTTTATCCCACAAATGCACAACTTTACATTTCTCGGCATTAAAGCGAAACCCATTTGCGTATACTTGAGCCTGTTTAAATCATCCTAAAAGCTCTCCACATTGTCTTCATTAACTATTCTTCTACTCAGTTTTCCTTCATCAGCAAACAACTAACCCCCCCCCCCACAGATTACTTCCTATATCATTAATGTACAAATTAAACAGTAGTGGTCATAGCACAGAACCTTTTATTATTATTAGTAGTAGTAGTAGTATTACCCAAGACCCCCATGGAGTCAAAGACTCATCTAGGAGGTCCTTTTATCATACACACAGCTCATCATAGCGTGCTTTAAACACACTCAAATTCTCTGCAGACACCACACTCTCAGGCAAGGCATTCCAATCATTCACAACTCTGCATGAAAAAAACCTGCTTCTCACACCCTCTTTATACAGTTTCCAGGGATGACCTCTAGTTCTCCCCCGATCTCCCACTATTTTTTGTAGAACCTCTCCAGCATTGATCCTATAACAACCCCTTAATAACTTGTAGGTCTCTATCATATTTCCCCTCTTATTCCTCCTGTCCACTGGACTCTGCAAGTTGCATCTTCTCAATCTTTCCTCATACTTGACATTCCAGAGGTTAGAAACTACCTTAGTCAGTCGCCTCTGGACCCTTTCCAACATCTCTTCATCCTTCTGAAAACCAGGTGACCAAATATGGACACAATAGTCCATGTGTGGGGTAATCAAAGCCCTATACAATGGAACAAGAATCTCCCTACTTATACAAGTCAGTGTCTTCTGCATCATTCCCAGAAGCCTTTGTGTTGTCTCCACAATTTTGGCTATGTATCCCCTAAATTTTATATCCTTATCCACTATCACTCCCCAGATCTCTTATTTCCAACACTTCCGACAATATATCCTCACCAAGCATAAATTCTGCATCCCTTTTTTGTTTTCCAAATTTTTTGGCACACTACTGGTCATCTGCATTCTCATGGATTCTGCTCCTCCATACCACGTTTTGGTATCTATCCATCAGCCATCCTTTTATCCATATCACTAATTTCATATCCATCTCCATTTGTTCTGACATTTCACAGAATGTGATATTCTGTGAAATGCCTTTGCAAAATCCAGCAGAATCATCATGCAGTCATTCCCTTTATCCAGCTCAGCTGTCACTCTATTATAAAATGTTAGTAAATTACTAAGGCATGCCTGACCCATCCCAAACCATGTTGCCTCTCATAAAGTATCATATTCCTATCACCTGTTCCTGAGTTCTCTTTTTGACCTACTTTTCTGAGACTTTTACCACCACTCCTTGGATGCTGATTGGTCTATAATTTGCTACTGTAGTCTTAGAAGCTTTCTTATGCAGAGGAAAAAATTTTGTACCGAAGTTGACAAAATTTGGTATGGGCGTCTTCATATCCATTGTGAAGGTGACATCATCAGAAATTCAGATTGTATCTTCACCTAGTAAACCCTTTCTGATGTTACTAATCTTACCCCATTTCGAGAAAGTTTGTATAAGAATTTCATTACTGTTCTCTATATATTCCATTCGAAATCTTTTGATTTTTACTGTTTTTACCTGACTCCCAACCATTACAGGAATAACTGTGCTGCCTTCGAAAGTAAAACTCTGTAATAGTTTATCCCTTGTTTCTACATTTTTAACTACAATTATATATTTCATTCTGCCATACAGAGTGAAAGAATAAATCTTATTAGCACCAACTACTTTTAAAATCTTAGTCTTCCATCTCACTTCTTCACTTCCTGGAATTTCAATTCTTAGAGTTTTTCCACCCTTGGCAGAATTGGTACCATTATCTCAGGTAGGGAAAAATACTAAAACCTCTACATTTGATTGTAAGAGAGAAAAACAAAACTTCCAGTCGTAAGACACAAAAAGTGTTAAATAATCCTGTGATATATGAGGCTAGTTTGAAAAGTTCTCGGCCTAGACCATACGAGGTGGTATCAAAAAGTTTCGAGACTAGCTCTATTTACAATAAATTACTTTATTTATCTATGTTTACACACTATCACTTTCAAAATAGTCTCCTTGCATATCAATACAGTGCTCCCACTTTCATGCCACTTCTGGAGTGTGTCCTGGACGTCTTCTTTGCGAAGCATGTCAAACACCTTCTGCGATTCGTGCTGGATCTCTGCAGTGGTGTCAAAACGGTGACTTTTGAGCTGGATCTTCATCTTCGGGAAGAGGGCGAGGTCTGCAGGAGCCAAATCTGGCAAGTAGGGTGGGTGCGGAAGTCAGATCATGTTGTTTCTGGCAAGAAACTCGTGTGAGGAGAGCTCAGTGACTGGGTGCATTGTCGTCGTGAATCATCCAGTTTTTCGCACACCACAGATCTGGTCGCTTTCGCTGAATGTTCTCCCTCAGATGCTTTAAAACCTGGCAGTAGAACTTGCTATTGATGGTCTGGCCCCTGAGGATGAATTTTCGATGCACAATGCCACGAATGTCGAAAAACACGATGAGCAGGTCTCAGGGTCGTACCCATACACCCAAGTTTCGTCACCAGTAATGATCCTCGACATGAAGGATGGGTCATCCACGGCACGCTGATGGAGTTCTCGGCAGACTTCGACACGGTGTTCCTTCTGCTCCTGGGTCAGCAGCCTGGGGACGAACTTGGCAGCAACACGGTGCATGTTCAAATCACACGTGAGGATTGCCTGGACTGTTTCGTATGACACACCAACAATGGCAGCAATGTTGTGGAATGTTCTCCGATGATCCTCATGCACAAGTTGCCGAATGGTTTCGACATTTTTGGGGGTTGAGCTTTGAAGGTCTTCCTGATCTCTCATCGTCTTCCAGTGATGTTCTTCCACTCTTGAAGCACGCGTCCCACTCAGAACACCTCGAACGACTAATTCCAGCATCGCCTTAAATTTGTCGAATCATGTCAAACGTCTCTGTGGCAGATTTGCCCAGTTTCATGCAGAATTTCATGTTTGCTCTTTGTTCTAACTTGCTGTCCATGACGAAATCGCAGATGTGGTAATGCAGGTGGTCAGAATAGCATCAGTTGCACAGCTCCCGATGTACACAGGATAATGTCTTTTGGCACACTGACTTATGAAGGTAGATACTCCCTGTGACTGTGTGTGTGTGCAGCCTTGTGCTGCCATCTGTTGGCATGTTACAAACCTGATCTAGAAACTTTTTGATACCACCTCGTATATGGCAAAAATATCGGCAAAATGTTTTTTTTTTCCTAAGTTGGTACATCTGTCATAAGCATCCATGTGAAATTGCAAGTCATTCTATCAAGTAGTTTTTTTATACAGCAAAAGTGTTCTGTATCCCTTGAAACTGGTAAAATTGAGTGTAGTGCAGTTATAAAATTCTTTGTAAAAGAAGGTTTAACGGCTAAAGAAATTCAATTGAAGTTCATAAAAGTTTATGGGCACTCTTTTTCTCCTTTGTTTTCGACAATTAAGAAATGGTCTGCTGAGTTTAAATGTGGCCATACCAGCCTTGAAGATAATTCATGTGAAGGATGTCCAAAAAGTGTAACAACACCAGAAATTATTGATCAAAAGCACGATATGGTATTGGATGACTGGTGAGTCAAAGGGCATGAAATTTCTGAGACTATAGGCATTTCAAAAGAACCTTTAAAATATATTTTGCATGAAGAATTGCAAATGAAAAAGCTTTGCGCAAGATAGGTGCCGCGCTTGCTCATAGCAGATTAAAAATGCACTCTCATGAAAATCTCTGAACGGTGCCTGCAGAGTTTTAGCAAGAATAAAATTGATTTATTCTTTTTAACTGAATAAAACTAATATATGCATCGATTTATTACTATGGATGAGACTTGGATTCACCATTGCACACCAGAATCAAAACAGTGGACAGAAACCGGTTGTTCAATGCCAAAGAAGACAAAATCAGTTCCATCAGCATTAAAGGTCATGGCATTGGTGTTTGGGGATACTTAAGACATTTTGTTTATTATTGAAAAGTGTAAAACAATAATAGGGAATATTATTCCGATCTTTTAACCAGACTGAATGAAACAATTTGTGAGAAAAGACCCAGTTTGCAGAAGAAAAAAAATTGTCTTTCATCAGGACAATGCACCTGCCCACAAAGGTGTTTTGGCAATGGGAAAATTAAGGGATCTGCACTATGAATTGCTGAAACATCCACCCTATTCCCCAGATTTGGCTCTCTCTGGCTTCTATATCTGTTCCCAAAACTAAAACTCTTCCTCACTGGTCAGCATTTTTTTCTTCAAATCAAGAGGTGATTGCAGCTGTAGAGGGGTATTTTGCAGATCTTACTGAGAACCACTACAGGGACAGGATGATGGTGCTGGAGCATCGCTGGAATAAATGTATTAGTCTTAAGTGAGATTATGTTGAAAAATGAAAATAATTTTGAAATTAGAAATTCGTTTTTTCATTGTTAGGCCAAGAACCTTTCAGACCACCCTCGTAGAAATAATTCTACACCACTAGCAAAATGCCCTATTTGAGCTACTATAAAATGGCTGCAATGATATTGTGATCCTGTAATGCAGATATTAATTACACTACCAGAAATCTTAATATTTACTTTAAAAAATAAAAAAACAGTGCTAGTGAATGCAAAACCACCACTAACACCAGTAAAATAAAATCAAAGTGAAAAACAAATGAAAGAAAACCAAAGTACTTATCTCGCTGAAAATTGAGGCGAAAAAATAAAGGGTTGCTCATCATAGGCTTAGAGTAGTTAATATAGGAGTGCAAGAGAGCCTAATAGTATTAGGGGAAAAAAAGACAGATAGATAGCATGAGAGAGAAAAGGCCTCGGCTCTTTTATATCATCATATAGCCAATGGCTATCGGTTTTCCATTTTCACCAATCTCATATAGATGAACAACCAAAAAACCAATTGGAACTAAAGTGTAAAGATGACTAATACCCAGGTGGTTAGTCCCATCTGGGTTAACTGCCTTAAGTTGGCCTTCTCTGCCTAGGATTGCTCTCCAGTCATCCCAGCAATTGATTATAAGACTACTTTGAATTAAGAGGATGGAACTATTTAAAAAACCTCTCATAGAAAGAATAGACAGAATTTTATCTCCCTCTGGTGAATATTGCATAATGTGGATGGTCTACATCATCTAGTGATAAATTTGATATCTCTTAGAGTGCTTCTTTCTAAATACAAAAATCGACTGACTGAACAATAAAATTTCCACAATACAATATTATAAAGCATTTGAATGTCATATTGCTGGTTTTCAAATCCATGTTTTTTTCTGACCTTCCATAACTGGTATTTTAATTCATCATCATCATCAAATTCCTGCCATGTACCCTCAAGGGGTGTACAGGATATGAAAGTACTACATGAAAAAATTACATCATTACTAACTTCCTATCTACAATTTTCCTCCAAATCAGTCTGTTACTTGTCAAGACTCCAACATTATCAGATCTTATATTTCTATCGTCTAAGGCACTTTGTACCGTATCAATCCACCTATATCTTGGTCTTCCCCTGGGTCGTTTTCCTGCCAACCTGGCAGAGAACACTTGTTTTGCTAATCTTTCCTCTCCCATTCTATTTAAGTGACCATACCACCTGAGATTAGCTCTGCTAACGCATTCCTGGATGCTGACAATGTCAAGTTCTTTCCTAATATCCACATTTTTAATATGATATTGCCATTGATGCCATCTGTTCACGCCTCTAATCTTTCTCATGACTCTCATATCTGCGGTCTCTAGGCTTTGGTCAAGTGTTTTACTTCTGACCCAGCTCTCAGATTAATAAGTTAAAGCTGGTTTGAACACTGTCTTGTATACAGCTAATTTAATTCATTAATTATAAAAATCAAGATTCTCTTCCCATTGCTGACTGATGGTGGGTATTGTAAAAAAATAACCTATTCTGTTGTAAATAGTGGTGCCCAACACATTAGATAATCTCAAAATATGCAGAACAAGAGGGCAGCTGTAGAATGCATGTTCTACTGTTTCCATTTGGTAACAGATGTCACAGATTGTATCTCCAATGTTAAAGTACCTCCATTTGATGGCATTGACTGGAGGGCGACCATATGCAATTCTCCAAACAAGATCCTTCCTGTTAGGGTACCCTTGGAACTTCATCAAGTTATGAAAAAAATATTGTTGTCAGTACCCAACTGTGTAACTTCGCAGTGAAAGAGATTAAAGAGACAAAATTTTACTTTTTTTAATGGAAAGAATGTCAATTCCGAAGTGTTTTAGCAGTCTTAGAGTTAAACACAAAGTGTTGTAGTATTCAGGAACAATCTCAGCTTTTGGAACCTGACAATTTTTGATCATTAACTTTATGATCATTAACTCCAAACAGGGGAAGATGAAAACCCAAGTAATACCAGAGAAGGTCTGCACATGTGTGATTAGTTTGCAATATTTTATGGATTTTTGAAGCTGTATTGCTTAGATAGCAGAATTTGAAGACTGCAAGTCCAAATCCTCCATGCTTCATTGATAGTTGAAAAAATTCCTAGATTTGAGTGATAGTCCTCTCGTTGCAAAATTTTGTAAATTGTCTATTGAAGAATGCAGCTGAAGAGCTATCTGCTAAGTGCTGTTGCATTCTTATCTTAAAATTTCTTTCTTCTACTGTTTCTGCCTTTCCAGTTCTATTTCTATGTTAAAATTTCTAATGATGTTGCTACATTCTATACCATTGCGTTGGTTTGTTACAAAACCAATTTCTCTCTTTATGCAGATCTTTCAATCTTTTGAGGAAAGCCTGTTCCTTTCCCCATTCCATCATATTCTGGTTTACTGCTTGTTTGAATTTTAACCACATATCCCAATTCCTGGTAACATTATTCCATTTCAAACAGAGGATGTGGAATTTAGTTGAAAAGATCAATGGAAAATTTGGTGGAAGTCTCCATGGTCCAGAAGAGATCTCTACTTTTTCCATGCAGTGGAACTTAAGTATAACTGGTCTGTGATCTGACATGTTGATGTCTAGATGTTTTATCTGAATTATCCTATTTATAAAGGAAGAAGACATATATAATTAGATCAATACGAGTACCAATACCTTGATTCATGTATGTGTATGCCTGGAGATTAGGATTGCAAATCCTCCATATGTCTACTAGTTGAGCATTGTCAAGACATGCTTTTAACTGTGTATATCCCACTTTTCCACTCCTTGGATGTTCTCCTATTTTGTCTAATGTGGGGTTTTCAATACAATTCCAGTCTCCAGCTGCTATGATGCAATGGGTACCATATAAATATGGCTCCAATTCCTGGAAGAATTTTTGTCTAACTGTTCCATTGAATGGAGCATAAACATTTATAAATCTTATTACGCATCCACAGTATTTCCAATCTATTGTCAAGATTCTCCCTTCTGCATCCTTTGGATATTACAGAATGACCCACGGAGGGTAGCGGGGAGCAAGAATAAGAACTCCAACTCCGGCCCTGTTAAATCTTCCAAAGCTCCAATAAGAAAGAAGTGGATATCTATCTGTTAAACTTTTTTTTATATCTTTATATCTGCAGAAGTATGTTTCTTGGAGAAACAAAACCTGATATTATGGTATAGCATAAGTTTCCATATAGTTTCTTGTTTAATTTGCCTATGGAATCTTTGTACATTTAATGAGGCAATGCAGAAAGGAGATGCTATGATTATTGAAGTGTCATTGGTAAGTCTTTAACTTCTAAATTTTAGATGAACCCGATAAGGTCTTCAATCTGTGAAGAAGCAATTGTGTAACCTGCTTCTTATAAAGTGTTTTCCAGATTTTTACAGTTGCTTTCCATTACTTCAATTTCATGGCCATCATTTTTGATTTGGAAGCTAGTTATTTTCTTTCATATAGAGGCGTGGCCAACTTCATTCTATACGAGGACCAATATATCATGAGTGGTAGTGTCACGGGCAGCTCGCTTTTAGACAGAACTTAAATAAAAATAAACTCTGCATTTTTTTCAAGGCAATAGTTATATGGATTGAATTACTATATTTATTAAATCATTTTACTTCTGGAAGAACAATATAAAATACTTGATTGATTTAAATATAAGTTGTTAAATTAAATTTAATTACACATTTCTGGGATTTTTTACATGTAACACAACTTAATGAGAACACTGTGGGCGTTCATGTGCGGTAACAAATTCATCAAAGTCGATTTTCAATGATGATGACGATATTCGTAACAAATCCTGAAGGTGGTCATCAGTCATTCGGCTTCTTTGTGACGATTTAACTGCCCTCATAGTTGAGAAAGTGCATTCACATATGTATGTGCTTCCAAACATAGATGCAATTCTCAAGCCGAAATCACTCAATGCTACCCTTGATACCAGTTTCCAAAAGTCAATGCCTATCTCCACCCTTGACTGGAAAAAGGGGTCACTTTGAAGGTCACACAACTCCAATTGAACAGTGTCATGCTACTCTGAAATGTCGGTTAATAATGTGAGTTGCGGCCACATGTCACTGAAGTCAGAAAATCACTTACTGAATTGCTCCAAAAGTTGGTCTAACATTGGCACAGAAAACTTGAAGTCAATGTCATGGCTCTTCTCCATCAACTCCCTGCTGGAAGGGAAATGTACTAAGTTTCCTCTGGCTAGGGTGAATGTAAAAACTTATGAACCCATCTAGGTGTCCAACTAAATCTGAGATTGTTTGGTTACGTCCCTGTAACTTCACATTGAGTTCATTCATGTGGTGTGTGATGTCTGTTAGAAAGGCGAGTAAGCTGTTAAAATGAGGATCACATGGTTTTGTGATTAGTTCTTTGTTTGTCTTCTTGTGTTCCTCTAAAAACTGTTTTATTTACTTCCTCAAAGCAAAAAACCGTTTCAAACAGTTCCCTCTGCTTAGCCAACGTACTTCTGTGTACAACACTAAATCGTCATATTCTGCCTCCATTTCTGTTAGAAAAGAAAGAAACTTGCGGTGTGTCAAGGCCCTTAATTTCTGCTTTTAATTAGATTCACACACTTCATTACAGTTTTCATAACATCCTATATCTCCAGAATTTTACCACATAGAGCCTCCTTATGTACAATGCAGTGCAATATGGGGCAATTAATTCCAGCCTTCCTTAGTAAGCCAACTAAGCCTGTTTGAGTGCCATGCATTGATTTGGTGCCATCTGTCACAATAGCTGTGAGATTGTTGATGTCACCAGTACCATTTACGACCTTCATAGCTGTATCATAAATATCTTGACCTTTGGCTGTGTTTTGCAATGACTCTAATGCTAGTAGCTCTTCATTAATAATAAAGTCTTTGGAAACAGTTTGAATGAAAATTAGAAAGTTGAGCTGTATCTGTTATGCCATTTGATTCATCCAGAGCCAATTAGAAGTAAGATGAATCTGTAATAAAACTTTTTAATTTATTTAATATGTGAAAACCTATTTCCTCAACTCTTTTTGTTACAGTTTGTTTTGATAGTGAGACGCTTTCAAACTCATTGGCAATTTTATCTTCCCCAAATGCACGTGCCATTTTAACAGAACAGTGTTTTATAAATTCACCATCGGATAATGATTTTTTTGCTTTTGCTATCTCTGCACTTACAACAAACGATGCCAAGAGTGAGCTTTTTTTTTTGTATTGATGTTTGTTTAGTAAAAATAGATTTCTGAACACTAACCTCTCTCTTCAAATTACCTACAATTTTAGTACATACTTGTCCAACGTATCCTTGGTATTTAGAGGCATGGTGCTGTATGTAGTGGCATTTGAGGTTATATTCCTTGTGCATAGACAATACTTGCAAACACACAAAGCACTGTGGTTTGTTGTCATTATTGTTTATAAACATAAATTCATTTTCCCATTTCTCCTGAAATGACCTGTTTTCTTCACAGATCTTACGTTTCTTACTCATAGTACACAAAGGCTGAAGTAACTGACCAGGGGACACAAACTTCAACAATAACACTGTTAACTGATCACTGTAACCAGAGCAGAGCAAGTGACTTTCAATGATGTGTTATTCTGGAGTGCATAGAAATCTACTCCCACTACTACAACTCATGCAGAGAAGCAGTAGATTTTATAAATTGAGTAATCTTTTTAAAGCAATTTGATACCATGTTGAGAATATAAATTTTTTCCGTCATCAGAAATAATGAATGTAACTAGTATATCAATCAGAAAATCTGTGGTCGAAACTAATAGCTAAATTGATAATACATATAATTTAATATAATTTTTATCCTGCCGAAGGCAGCACAAAATCATGTTACGGGCCGCATGCAGCCTGCAGGCCTGCTGTTGGCCACCTATGATGTAGATGATAACTGTACTGAGAAAACCTTGAATCAGTAAACTTTATTATATTTTCTTTAATTGTATCTCTTGCTTCCTCTTTATTATTAGCATGAGTTGGTTCTTCATAATCCATAAACCTTCTGAGCCTGAAGAGTTTTAATTTGATGATCCACAACCTTCTCCATCTTTACATTTTTTATTACTTCTTTTTTTCTTTTAGTTGTAGGTCTTTTTTTTTTTTTTGCTTATCTTCAATTTTTTTTATTAATTCTTCTTTCCTTTTTGATGATCTTGTCTGCATATTAAGTTCTTTCATTTGTCTTGCTTGCTTTTCTGTTTCTTCTCTAGTTTCCCCTTGTAGAACAGTTAAATGTTTTTGCATTTCACTGTGTACCTATTCAGTTGTTATTTTAGGTTCATTATTGGTAATTTCAACTGATGTTCCATCAGTATTTGACTGGAAAAGTTGCTCCTGCAGATCTGGAATTTTGGGGCTAATTTCTAACTGATTTGGTCACGCACTTTTTGTGATTTTATCAAGTGTAGTTTGCTTAAAAGCACCATCTTTATTAGAGTGAATTGGAAGATTAGGGAACTCTTCATTATGCTTTTCTGATATATATGGTGTTCCAATTGGGTCTACAGGAGCTCCCACTCTTTCCGCGAAAGTTCTAAAAGGACAGGTGTTAACGTTGTGTTCAGAACTTTCGCATTTCTGACAAGATTTGAGGCACTGATTAGCGATATGTCCAATCTCCATGCAGTTGAAACATTTAGATTTGGGACAGTTACCACCTAAGTCAGTGGTTTTCAACCTTTTTTACTACGTGAGCTACTTTTCTATAAAAAGTTATTCGGTGATCTAATCTCTTATAAGTTATTCGGCGATCTACTCTCTTATATATAAGTTATTCAGCGATTTACTCTCTTCTATAGATCACGTTCCCCCAACCTGATATCTGATTACACACAAATAAACATAAGTTATTTGTTATAAACATAATAAACAGAATTGTACAGAAATCTACTAAAAATTCACAACTAAAAACTTTATTTGAAAATTTTAAAAATTTATTTATCACTTTTAATTATTTTAATACAACAAAAAAAATATATATATATATTGGAATAAAATATTTATTTCTCTATTTTGGAAAACCAAAGTTATAAAAAACAACAGATTGATTACAAACTCACAAGTTACAGGAAATGCTAGTTGATTAAAAAAAAAAAAAAAAGTTAATGTGAAATTTGGCATTGTTCGGACCTCGCAATATTTTCATAGTCAAGTTGATATGAAGAAGTGGCCAATCACAGACAATCATCCAAATGATCATTTGTAATTTGGTTTCTTAATTGATTTTTTATGACGGTCATATGTGAAAAAGTGGATTCTGACAAGTATGTCGATCCGAAACACGACAGAATTTTCAATCAATATCAGTTAATATTGGGAATTTTTCATGTGCATACTTCCAAATAACTTCATTGTTTATTGATTTTAAATGTAAACTATTCTAAATGTTTATTATCTCAAGTTCTACTTCAGCTTGCTATCAAACAGCCCACTAATTTATTTGAAATTTCTGTGATGTTCAAGTTTTCTTGAAATGGATTATTGATAAAAGATACAATCATTTCAGTTTTATTAAATTCTTTGAAACCATAGCGAAGCATTTCTTGATTTTGTTCAAAAAATGTTAATAAATATGGGAGATGTCTAAATTCGCGGTCATTTATATTCTTTAATAAAAGTAAGTATTGTTGGAAAGTTTTTATTAAACTTAACATGTCAATTAAATTTTTATCTCTACCTTGTTACTCTAAATTTAAATTGCTTAATTTTGTACAGAAATCTACTAAAAATGATAAGTGTAACAACCATCTTTTATCCCTCAATTGTGGATAAATATCTCCTTTTTCATCAAGAACATTTTTATATTATTAATTAAACAGAAATCTTTCTAAAAATTGACTTCTGCTGAGCCAGCGAACATTATTGTACAACAGAAGTTCCTTGTCATCATCTGCCTGTGATTTAAATTACCACCGTTGCTAGGCTTTTATTATTATTATTATTATTATTATTATTATGGGCGACTCCAGGGAGTCCTTAGACTCATCGAGGGAGGCCCTAAGCATCATGTCCACACAACTATTCGACATTATCACAGTATCTATCATACCTTGCCTTGAACTGTCTCACTGTCATAGCACCCAACAGACTCTGGCAGTTTATTCCACTCATTTACCACGCTAAAAGTAAAGAACCCAGCTCTAACACCCTTGCTAACCACACTTTTGCCTAGCTTCCATAGATGTCTCCATTCTCCCACCACCAGTCTGATCTCAAAATTATCCTCTGAATTAATCCTATAGAAACCCTTTAGCAATTTGAATGTTTCAATCATATCTCCCCTTTTCCGCCTATCAACCAATTTCTCCAACCCACAAATCTTCAACCTGTTCTCATAAGGTTCATTCCATAGACCTGCTATCATCTTGGTCACTGGCCTCTGGATCCTCTCCACCTCCTCCCCATAATGAAGAAACCTAGGTGACCAAATCTGGGCACAGCAGTCGAGATGAGGTCTTATCAAGGCTCGGTACAGAGGTACAATAACTTGCTTGTCTCTGCTCGTCAAAGTATTTTTCAACAACCAAATGAGTTGATTTAGCCACTTTTGCGATGTGTCCCCTGAACTTCATCTCCCTATCCACCAATACTACCAAGTCCCTGGCCTCACCAGTCTCTTGGAGTACAGTTCCACCAATATGGTATACTGCTGCTAATCTTTTCACCCCAAAATGCATAACCTTACATTTTGTCATTAAATTGACATCCATTCTCCTTAGCCCAGAACTCCAATCTATCTAAGTCCTCCTGCAAGACTTTGATATCTTCTGCATTCACTATTGCCCTACCCAACTTTGCGTAATCAGGGAACAAATGAACTGTTCCTCTTAGATCCTTCCCTGTATCATTAATGAACAGAATTTATAATTTTAAATGTAATATCTAAAACATCTTTTGTGTTAATCTTTTACTACACAGTACTTGTTGGTGAATAATACAGTGGTACGTTAAAAAATATGGATATTTGTCATCGTTTTTACATAATGAAATGAAGCCTGATTTATTACCTATCATTGCAGGAGCACCATCAGAAGTAATAGACACAAGTTTAAAATGCGAAACTTTGTGTTGTTTCACAAATTCATCAAATGCCGAAAAAATGTCTTCTCCCCTAGTCATTCCCAATAATGGTATAATTTTCAAAAATTCTTCTTTACTTGAATAATCTTGAAATACAATGCGAATAAATACCATTAACTGAGCAATATCAGTGAGGTCGTTTGATTCAACAAATTGTAATGAAAACGCAACACACTGGTGAATGTCTGACATTAACCTGGCCTGGAAACTTTTCTCTGGCAATTGGAACTCTTCCTTTTGGCAATTTGAAACCTTGTCTGCGTCCTAGAAGTAGTCTCTCTCTAGCGACGTCTCGAACTGAGAAGCTTTTTTCTGGAAGCGGGAAACTACTCTATCAAGCAACATGGATCCGGGCAGTCTCTCTGACGGCGACTCTGGACCGGGCGACCTCCTCTCTGATAGCAATTCTGGAATCGGGACCCCTTGTGCTTGCTTCAGTCTCTTTTTATTAGGCCTCCTCTGAGACCACGCATGAAGTTTGGCAACCCCCAAAGAATCAGTACGAGTCTTTCATCTTAAGTTTCAAGTTTGGCACACCTTTTGTTCTCCTCTGCTTTCTTTTGATTGTAAGTTGCCGGCCATCGGAAAGTTGTTTGAACTCTTTCTGACTGACTTCGGAGATGTTTACACTTAGAGCCTGCAAGCCTTTCTCATACATACAAGTTTCGATAACAATCTTTCTAATGCTGCCATGTACAGCTTTGGCGACAAAAACATTGCCTTTATTTTTAACACTCTAACATATTGTTATTAAAGCAGTATATACAGTTAACTTCAAAAGAATTATTTACAAAAACATTAATACAAACTATATCGAGACAAATAAAGTTTATTTTTTACAGTATTCACATGGGACTTAACCTAAGTAAAAAATTGATGTAATGCTTTAGAATATTTAAGCTACAGTCGAGTTTTTACGCTTTGTTTATAATCATATTCAGTCGGCTCACTGTTTGACTTCCACTGATCCAAATTAATTCATTTACCCGTACTTATAAGAAAATTACTGATTTGACAATTTTAACAAAAAATAAATAAACAATAGCAATATACTTAAAGCGAATTAAAAATAATACAAAATAACGATAAATAAAATATTATGTTTTCTGTTTTAATTAAATTTGTAAGTAAGGAGGAATATACAAGAGATCGGCCAAAAATCGCTCCACGATCGACGGGTTGAACACCCCTGACCTAAGTGATCATGTGAACCACAATGCAGGCATTGACATTGTACTCCAGCATAGTTTTGCCAAAACTCGCTTTGTACTGATGTTGACAAAATTTGGTACATGCGTCTTCATATCCATTGTGAAGGTGACATCACCAGAAAACCAGTTTGGATCTTCACTTGACAAACCTTTTTTCGTATATTACTAATCTTACCCCATTTCGAAAATGTCTGTATAAGAATTTCATTACTATTTATATATTCCATCGGAAATCTTTTGATTTTTACTGTTTTATTACCTGGCTCCTGACCATTACAGGAATAACGGTGCTGCCTTCGAAAGTAAAACCCTGTAATAGTTTGTCCCTTGTGAAACCTCTGCCTTAAGGGATGAAAGAATAGAACTTGTTTGTGCGACTATCTCGTTTAAAACCTTAGTTACCCGTCTCACTTCTTCACATCCAGGAATTTCAATTCCTAGAGTTCACACGCACCCTTAGAGAAATTGGTACCATTATCTCAGGTGGGAAAAGGATTATAACCTCTGCATTTAATTGGAAGAAAATACTTTCAGTCTTAATACTAAGAATAAAATAATCCTGATACTTCTGGTGGTGTAGAAATAATTCTACACCACCAGCAAATGTTCGTTTGAGCTACTATAAATTAGGGCCTTGATACGGCTAAAAGTAATCATGTAATGCAGATACTAACTGCACTACCAGCAATCCTAATATTTATTATTTATTAAAAGAAACCAGTGCTAGTGGGGATGAAACCACCACTAGCACCAGTAAAATAAATTAAAGTGAAAAACAAACAAAAGAAAACCAAAGTGCTTATCTTGCCGAAAACCGAGATCTCGTCAGTGGGAGCCAGACCCAGAGGTGGTCTTTATTGAGGCCTCATCAGTGGGAACCAGACTGAGAAGTGATACCAAAATTGAAGTAATGCAGAAGTCATATTTCCATATATAAGTAACCAAAAGGTGTCACACCTTATTACTAAAATACTCTGGATTAGAGAAATATGTTGACAGTTTATTCACTTGGTTATACTATAAATTAAAGCTGCCAAGAAATTATATTCTTGGTTTAATCCTTTATCCAAGTGTAAGCAAACAAAAGTTTATGCATGAAGGCAATGGATGTGAAGCCATTAACCTCTATATACAAGTAGCCCAGTCGTGAAGTGACTTCACGTGCAACTTTGTTTGCTTACACTTGGATAAAGGATTAAACCAAAAATATAATTTTTGTCATCTTTAATTTCTGCTAGCACTATCTTGTTACCAGTCTTTTGTAAGGTTTTGTCTTTGTTGAATCTGTGGAAGTATGAATATATATTTTCATCAATTTCTTTCAAACAACATTCGTACACTTTACTGTCATCACCTCACTCCATGATGCATCTGTAAGATATTATAGTTCTTTCAAAAGTTTGAGAGTTTTCTCACGTTCACTAGCAGCAGTAGTAGCCTTAGCAAAAGCACTTTTTAAATAATATGCCTAGAAGACTTCAATAACACCCTGGTCATACATTCCAAGAGTGAGATGGTATTCCATTAATCTTGTTAATGAAATAGCAGAAAATACAAGTGATCATAAGTCGAGAATTGACTACATAAAAGTAATTTATGTTAAAACTATATGGAATAATGAACCCTATACTTACACACACACACATTCAAAGCCTGAAAACATTGGGTTGTTTCTCTTCTGCAGCTGATTTGCAGTCTACAGATACAAAAACTTAACATATTCAGCAAATAAATTTAACATGCATAAAATTGTTAACAGTTGACTCTGATTCTTGAACCAAAATTACGCATTTCTTATACAGTTTGTGAGTAATCAGGATTTGTTGAAATGTTCCAAAATAAAACAGAAAAATAATAGCAGTAAATGCTCTTGTATTCAATTATACAAAAAATGATAACCCATGCCTAATCTTCAACGATGCTTTACTGCAAGTATATACAATTTCTGATGGCAGCAATTTTTCATTTAACAACATCATGAAAAATCTGCAAAATGTACGTATATGTTCCTACTTATTCGAATTAAAATACCTGTAGATATTTTTATGTAGGTATCAAAATATTAATAATTTATTGCACAGGCCTCACTTATCCATTGATGAAACAAAATGTGATTATATGATTATTTTGGAATGTTACTGTTCTTTCACTTTGACAGTTGTCAGTTCCATAATCACTGTATGGCTTTCTTTCTAAACTTCATTCACAAATAAAATTCAGCTGATGTATTTCATTATAACTTATCTATCTTGATTAAAAAACTGAACATACGTCAGCTTCTCAATAGTAACTTGAATAATAAACAATCTACATAAAATTACAATTCATTCCACGTATTTATTTTCGTTATTTCCAAAGGAAATCATATACAAGTCGCCCTTTCCTTTCTGCTGTTGTCTTTACAACATCTCTTTCTCTATTAACTATTCCTTTTCTTGTGTTCATAATTTCTTTGCTTCACATCACAACATAACATATCCTGTTCTCCATGACGTGCATCCATGTGATTGACATTATAACTGCCGTATCACAAACAACAAAGAGAACAGTAACGACAGACCAGATGCATTTATTATTCATGTGATGAGGTTTCTTTTCGACTTGATGTCTGTTTCATGTATTTATCATAAAAAATATCTACAGGTATTTTAATTCCAAAATCCAATAATGTAGAAACATATATATACATTTTGCAGATTTTTCATGTTTTGTTAAATGAAAAATTACTTTAATCATGAAGCCAGGCATGTCTTAATGGCTTCTCTGTTCATCTATTAATACTTAAACTGCAAATACTGCTTCTATATTCTCCAATTCTCAAACTCTCACATATGTTCTCTCTGTTTGTAATTAACTATTTCATTTACAAACTTTGTAAGTTAAAATTAGTTTAAACACCGTCTCTTGTATACTGCTAGTGGTTTAGCTAATTTTGCACTTATTTTGTATAAAGTTATTCAGCTCGTTTGCCCATATTATCTTGCTTATTTTATTATGAATTTCTATATTTAATTCTACATCTTCACTAAAGAATCATGCCTAAATAGCTGAGTTATTTTCTTTTCTTTTTTTTTTTTTTTTAAGTTTATTTTTCACTTGGTTAGACTATAATAAATTTAGTTTAATCCTTCATCCAAATGTGAGTAAACAAAGTTTGCGCCTGAAAGTATCTTCAGAACTGGGGTAAGGTGGTGCAACTCGTGGCAAAGGTATAGCAAGCTAACATCACTCCTATCTCAGTATCTCCCATAATGCAAAACACATCTCCGTGCAGATATGTATAATGTTATCATTAAGGGAAGGGCCAACTACCCAGACTAGTTGCGACCTTTATTTAGGTCTCTTCAGTGGGAGCCAGGTTCAAGTGGAGATACCAGGCAGAAGCATTAGCAAGGTCATCTTTACCTATAGGAGTTGCTAAAGGATGTGCAACCTTTTTATTAAATTACTCTGGATTTAGAGAACGATGTTGAAAGGTTATTTTTCACTTGATTAGACTATAATACATTTAGTTTAATCCTTTATCCAGGTGTGAGCAAACCAAGTTTGCACCTGAAAGTATCTTCAGGACTGGGGTAAGGTGGTACAATACTGGGCAACTCGTTGAAAAGGTGGAGCATCCTCCACTTGGGCCTGGCTCCCACTGAAGAGACCTCAATAAAGGTCGCAACTATTCTGGGTAGTTGGCCCTTCCCTTAATGATAACATTATGCATATCTGCAAGGAGATGTGTTTTGCATTATGGGAGATACTGAGATAGGAGTGATGTTAGCTTGCTCCACCTTTGCAACGAGTTGCCCGGTGTTGTACCACCTTACCCCAGTCCTGAAGATACTTTCAGGTGCAAACTTGGTTTGCTAACACTTGGATAAAGGATTAAACTAAATTTATTATAGTCAAACCAAGTGAAAAATAAACTTTCAACATCTTTCTCTAAATCCAGAGTAATTTAATAAAAAGGTGGCACACCCTTTGGCAACTCCTATAGGTAGAGATGACCTTGCTAATTCTTCGGTATCTCTACTTGGACCTGGCTCCTACTGAAGAGATCTCAATAAAGGTCGAAACTAGTCTGGGTAGTGGCCCTTCCCTTAATGCATAACATTATACATATCTGCAAGGAGATGTGTTTTGCATTATGGAAGATACTGAGATAGGAGTGATGTTAGCTTGCTCCACCTTTGCAATGAGTTGCCCGGTGTTGTACCACCCTACCCCAGTCCTGAAGATACTTTCAGGCGCAAACTTTGTTTGCTCACACTTGGATAAAAGATTAAACTAAATTTATTATTATTATTTTTTCTTTATTTATAAAAAAAGACTGGTGTACTCGTATATAAAAAAATACCGATATATTATTATTATTATTATTATTGTTGTTCCAGCAACTTCAAGGAGTCGACAGACTCATCGAGGGAGGCCCTAACCTAACCTAACCTTGAACTCATTCACAGTCGTAACACCCACAACAGACTCTGGAAGCTTATTCCACTCATTCACTACTCTCCAAGTAAAAAACCTAGCTCTAACACCCTTGTCAACCACGCTCTTGCCCAGCTTCCATTCATGGCCCCTAGTCCTCCCACCACCAGTCATATTTTCAAAAATATCTTCTGGATCAATCTTATAGAAACCCTTCAGTAATTTGAATGTCTCAATAATATCACCCCTCCTTCGCCTATCGACCAATTTCTGCAACCCACAAATCTTCAACCTATTCTCATAAGGTTCATTCCACAGACCTGCTATCATCTTGGTCACTCGTCTCTGGACACCTCCACTTCCTCCCCATCACGAAGAAACCCTGGTACCCATAACTGGGCACAGTAGTCTAGATGGGGTCTTATCAAGGCTCGATACAGAGGAACAACAACTTGTTTGTTTCTGCATGTTAAAGTATTTTTCAGAAGCCAAGTGATTTGGTGAGCTGTTTTCACTTTTGCAATGTGCCCCCTAAACTTCAATTCTCTATCCACTAACACTCCCAAATCCCTGGCCTCATCAATCTCCTGGAGTACGGTTCCACCAATGCAATATACTGCTGCTATTCTTTTCACCCCAAAGTGCATAACCTTACACTTTGGCACATTAAATTGACATCCATTTTTCCTAGCCCAGTCATCCAAACTATCTAAATCATCCTGTAAAATTTTGACATCCTGTGCACTCATAATTGCTCTACCCAACTTTGCATCATCAGCAAACAAGTGAACACTTCCTCTCAAATCCTTTCCTATATCATTGATGAACAAATTGAAAAGAAGTGGTCCAAGAACAGAGCCCTGTGGCACTCCACTAGTCACAAGCCGTCTTTTAGACTCCACTCCTGAATAAACCACTCTCTGGTATCTCTCCTTCAACCACCCTCATATCCATCTCACCAACCCTATATCTATCCCCATCTGCTCCAGTTTACTGATTAGGGTTCTATGTGGTATCCTATCAAAAGCCTTGGCAAGGTCCAGTAGTATTACTGTAAACCCATTACCCCTATCCAGTTCAGCCGTCACTGTGTTATAAAACATGAGCAAGTTATTGAGGCATGATCTACCCTTCACAAAACCATGTTGTCCCCCATACAATATCCCATTTTCATCTATCCAATCCTGTATTCTTTTCTTGACTAATTTCTCTAAGACCTTGACAATGATTCCTGATATGCTAATCGATCTGTAATTTACAACAGCAGTCTTGGAACCACCTTTATGCAGTGGAACTATTTTCCCCTCTTTCCACCCCCCTCGGGACTAACCCAGACCCGAGACTCAAATCAAACAAAATGGTCAAGGGTACTGACAATTCTATAGCTGCTTCTCGTACAACACGAGCTGGTATACCATCCAATCCCACAGATGTATTGACATTGAGGTTATGCAATAGACTGCTCACCTCCACTTCATTCACCACTATTCCCGTATAATCTACTGGTACATTTGTTTCTGCAATGTCACCACCTGGATGATATATTCTTGCAAAGTGCTCACTCAGTAACTCAACTATATTAACTGATTCTGTTATCTCCCTAACATCGGCATTCTTTAAAATCATTCTGCCATGTACATTTTTCCTTTTACTTGCTACAAATCTAAAAAACTGTTTAGGATTCTCTTTAGCCTGCATGGCCAATATTCTTTCGTAATCCTTTTTTTGCTTTTCTTACCACACTCGTTACCTTTCTGGCCTGCGCTTTATACCGTTCGTGTGCCTGCCGGTCACCTTTCTCCTTAAATTCCCTCCATAGTTGTTTCTTTTTTTGCAGCTCAAGCTTAATGCTGTTATTCATCCATTTAACCCCTAGTTGATTTATTATTCAGACTCTAGGTATACAGTCAGCCATTGCTTCATGCAAACACTTCTTAACTACCTCCCATGCACTAGTCCGACTTCTAGTCCTCGCACTAGTCGACTTCTAGTCCTTGCAGTTATACATGCCATGGCACTGAACCAATCAAACTCCTAAGCTTGTCATACTTTCCAGCCCGATAATTCCACATGTACCCTGTCTTAATTGAAAATTCTACACCTTTAGTCACCTCCCAAGTCAAGACCCTATGATCACTCTCACCAATTGGTGGCAATGTGGTCATATTAGTTACAGCCAAATCCTCAGATGTAATTACTAGGTCAAGCACTCTCTGACCCCTAGTATTTTCCATTACATGCTGTCGCAGATAGTTATCCCTTAATAACCGCATAAAATCCAATTCCTTCCTCCCATGTGTCCTCGTCTCACTCCAATCAATGCGACCATAGTTGAAATCTCCCATAATAATCAGCCTCCTTCCACTCATTTCTTCTATTTGCTTGTGCATACTGTCACCACCATCTTTTCCATCACCTGTTCTATAGCAGCACCCAATTGTATATTTAGTTCTGCTAGCCACAATCTCACACCAAATGGTCTCAAATGTGCTCTTTTCTCTATCTTGCAATTCAACTTCTATTCTCCTTGGCTGCAGCTCATCAGCTATCATCAACAATACTCCTCCCCTCCCCCCCCCATTTTATTCTCCCTGTCATTCCTGAACACACTATACCCATCACATTCAATCCCAATAGCTATATCATCTACAGTCAGCCATGTTTCACTAATGCCAATAACCTGTGGTCTGGAAGTGCCAACCATGGCCAAAAACTCTTCCTTCTTGTTCCTAATACTCCTAGCATTAGTGTACATGAATTTAAGACCCCCATTAGCCCCAACCCTACCTTCATGCCTTATATTAACTATCTCACTCTGATTTGTTGTCCTTATTTGCTCGGGCATATTATATTCATTCTTACATTCAACTGCCTCCCTAAGGACTGTATATATCTACTCCCCCCCCCTTAATAAATCTAGTTTCCCTGAATTTGCATATCCACCACATTCAGCATCACTTTCTCAAGTCTTCTTACACCGTAACCATTCAAATGCAAGCCATCCATCTTATATAGATCCTTTCGCCCATCGAACTCACTCCACATGTCCACAAATTCCACGCCACTCATCATACATAGCCCACGCATAAAGTCATTCGCAATTATGGCCCTCCTTTTAAACATTTCACTGTCATACCATGGCAAAAGACTAATCATTCTAACTCTCTCACTCTTTTCTTTTGCTACCTCAAACAATTCATTCAGGTCTTCTATCATTTCCATTTTGTCTCCTTTCAAATCATTCGTACCTGCCACAACAATCATTTCTTTCAACCTTTCCTTTTGCTCTCTAATAGACTCAGTTACATCCTTTATGGTTGCACCAGGTTGGTACGATTTTGTCAAATCCTCTACTATCACAAGTCTTATGTGATAGTAGAGTGCTGTATGGAGACTCGTACTAATGAGTCTCCATACAGCACTCTCTCCTTCATTTTGTTCATGTTCACACTCATACGTCTATTTTTCCTGTCATACTTTTTATTATTGACTGGTTCATTCAGTCGACTTTTGCTCATACTCTCTAGCTGCTGTTTTGCCCTTTGTATCGCACCATTGAACAACGCGATCTCACTCATTGCATCTATCTCATCTTTTTTATTCTCAGTAAAACCATTAATACTATCATTCACACTTTCTACATTCACACTCTCACAATTCTCTGGTATGACCTCGCCATTTCTTGTCATATCCCTATTTTTTTCATTCTGAAGTTTGACAAAAATATCACACTCACGATCCGAAACACTCTTCAATTTCTCATTCTCCCTACATTTTCTACACACATTCACTCCTTTATTATCATCTAACCACACTCCGACCGCACTCCATTTCGCAGCTAGTACACTGAATATATATGTCTAAGAATATCTGTATAAGTGAAGCATTAGCTGTGAACAAGAATCTGATGGTTGTGCAACTGGGTCAAAGAGACTGCATAAGTGAAAACAAAACAGATGAGCAGAATTTGTTATCTTGATGAATTCGCTGGGACAACAAAGAGAACAGTAACGACAGATCAGATGCATTTATTATTCGTGTAATGAAGTCATGATTGGTTATTGGATAACTAATTGGTTATTGAGACTGTGCTCAATACCAATTAGTATATCAGATTGTAGACATTAGTGAGACCTAGCTCTCTGATTCAGATATACTAATTGGTATCGAGTGTAAAGGTTACAGTATTTTTAGAAAAGATGGACAGGTAGGAGAGGAGGGGTGTGCTGCTCATGATGTCAGATGATATGAGTTCGGTTAGGGAAGAAGCTATGACTGCAGTACTTGTAACAATTTTTCATCTACCAGTGAATATGAAGCTATCTGGTGAGAGATGGAATCTAACAAGATCAAATATGTAGGAGAATGCTCTTACAGCCCTATGGATTGGTTGATTGGCAGTCATCATGGTGTGTTGAAAAATGCACTCATCTGTGACAAGTGAGAATTTTTGCTGATGATTAAAAAAAATCAGAAGACAAGCTCTGGTTTAATCATCAGTAATGCTGATTCCATTTCATGTTTTAAATAGTTTTTTGTTTGTTTACTTCCTCATCACATTTGTGTGGGAATGCTGGTCATTACAAATGCCTGTTTTGTTGATTATCACTGATTTTGCTCTAAGGGAATATGAACAATGCATCATTTTATTTGTAGAGAGCACTCGGTCATACTGCTAGGTAACCAGTAATTAATCACAGCAGGCCAACCTAAAATAGATAGACAGTGAGGCAACAAGCAGTCAAATTCTGTATATTCTTGGTTATGGAGTTTGCAGAATTCAAATGTTAATAGTGAATATTGAAACTTTGAAAGTTGAGAAAGAATTATTTATTTTCCTAAAATATTTCTTTATACTGATTCTAACCTAAATATATTTAGATTGTTTTGTTAGTTGTGCTCTGTCATATATCTAGTCCTGTCAGTCCTATGGTGTTTCAGAGCCAATGTGTAGTAGACCTAAAGGTTTAATTTTATTTTAAAGTTTTGTAATAGTAAATGTTTTTAACATTCGTAATGGTAAAGATGTAATTGTCTGCTTTTTTCCGTAAACTTGATTTAAGACATATTGTAAGTGTTAGAAGCAAAAAAGGTGAGAAAATAATGTCATTAATAAAAAAAAAAGTAAATAATAAAAAATTATCGTGTATTGTATCACTCATGAAATGTGATTTTTTTTTCTTCACAGATGGATAAACACAGTAATACACAAATAGTTAACCATATTTGCTTCAACACTGATGCTTGTATAGGACAAAAATTAGCCATATCATTAACAAAACCTAACTGATCGGATCAGGATGAGCGTATGACTATGGTATATTAGAATGTGAGGAGAAAACTTCCTCAAGCTGCGCAACAGAAGGAACTCAGAATATTAGATATGGTTATATGAGGGGGTGGGGGTGTTCTGATAAATACCTAGAACAAAAATGATATTAAAGCAACTGATATAACCACAAGAAAGAATATACTAGTATCAGAGTTATTAAGGTAATGTATGTTCTTATATCCTCATATGTTCTTTCTTGTGGTTATATCAGTTGTTTTAAAATCATTTTTGTTCTAGGTCTTTATCAGAACTTTCCAGCCCCCCTCATATTGTCAGAAGAGGTTTCAGCAGTCAAAGACATAATTATTTTGCCTCCAGTTGGTGACGATGATCATGTAGTACTCACTTGGGAAATTGATAAGGTTATAAATGTTCCATTCAGAAAAGGTTACATACTGAACTACAAAGCAGGAAATTATGACCAATTGAGGAGTATGCTGAGTTCTGCACCATGATATCAGTTGTTAGATGGGAAAGATATCAACAGGGTATGGAAAGTGTTTAAAAAAATACTTACATTATGAAATAACGGATTGTGTCTCTAAAGTTGAAAGAATAAATAGGGTAGGAGTGAAATGGATGTGTAATCTTATTAAGCAAGAGATTAATAAGAAAAAAATGACGTGGAAGGACTACCATGTGCATAAAAATGATGTCAGTTATGAAAATTATAAGGAGCACACCAGAAGAGTGATAATTGTTGTACAGAAAGCTAAGCATGAGTATGAAATGAAACTAGGCTCTGCAAGGTAAAGACAATCTAAAAGAATTTTTTCATTATGCTTCAAGTAAAAGAAAGAATGAATATGAAAGAATAATTCTACTGAATGCAGATGGTATGCAGGTGACTGATGCAGAACAGATTGTTCAACTAAAGAGCTCCCATTTTGCTAAAGTTAACAACCTGATATATAAATATTGCATTCACTGCTTACTCTTCACTGGATGAAGAAACTCGTGTATGAGGAGGAGGAGGAGGTACTATACTAATGTTCTACTGAATTGGCTATTTTTCTTTTACCAGGCTGTATAATTTGAGTCTCAAAACAGGGAAGATTTCACAGGAGTGGAAAGAATGTATGGTAATCTCATTTCATGAGGGTGGTGTAAAGACTGACATATCCAACTATTGGCCTATCAGCATCGCTGGAGCGGCGATGAACATTTTGGAAAAAGTTAGTTAGAGCTCACATACATTATTATTATTTTATGGCATCTCCATGGAGTCCGAAGACTCATCGAGGGAGACCCAAACTAACCATTATACATGCAAATCCTATCATATCTTGCCTCGCATCCATTCACTGTCAAATAACTCGCAACCAATTACGGCAATCTATTCCACATTCATCGCTCTCCACACAAAAAATCGGGTCCTCACACCTTACTATCCATACTTTTACATGACTTCCAAGGAGGGCTCCTAGTTCTCTGACTATTTGTCATATATTGAAAAATGTTGCTTGCTTCAATTTTATAAAACCCCTGTAACCTATCCTCGTAAGGAGTAAAAATAGGGAAGTTATTATCCTTCTTTATAAGGCTATGATTCAGCTGCATCTTCACTACTATGCACATATTTGGTCACCTGGGTTTCTTGGGGACCAGGAAGTGATGATAGAGAGGATTCAGAGACATGTGACCAAGATGGTGACAGGCCAGTAGTCAAAATGTGGCCGAATCATATCCTTATAAAGAGGGATAATAACTTCCCTATCTTTACTTGTTAGCATGTTTTTCAACATCCATGTAATCCTTTGAACTGTTTTACCAACTTTTGGCATATGTCCTCTTTAACCTTTAACTCTTTGCCCACCATTATTTATCCCCGAGTCTCTAGCCACATCATTTTCCTGCAATCCAATATGAAGTGCATAATTTCACATTTTGTAACATTAAAATGACAATCATTATCCTTTGCCCACAATGGTAATTTATTTAAATAATCTTGCAGGATATCTACATCACATTTATCAACTATTGCTCTCCTCACTTTTGCACCATCAGCAAACAACTGAATATTCCCCCTCTTAAATCTTTGCCTATGCCATTGATATGCAAATTAAAGAGTGGCAACCCTCATACCGAACCCTGTGGTACTCCACTAGTCACCATCTTTCTCCTAGATTCCACTCCACCATTTACTAATCTCTGGTGTCTGTCTGTCTGTCAGCCATCCCCTATCCATATGTGCAGCCATTACCTTTATCCAATTCTGTCATCATTTTATTATTATTCCTATACAAAGCCGTGTGCTGCCCACTATAGAATATTGCATCCCTATCCACCCACTGTTATATTTTACCTTTCATTAACTTGTGAAATACTTTAACAACCACTCCTGATATATTAATTGGTCTGTAGTTTTCTACCTCTGTCTTGGAGCCACCTTTATGCAATGTACTATCTTACTTTCTTTTCACTCCTTTGGAACCTTGCCAGAGCTGAGACTTAGATTGAACAACTTCATCAGAGGCAATACCAATTGTCTTGCACATTTATATAGTACACAGGCTGATATGTCATCTAGTCCTAATGCTGTGTTTGCATTCATATTGTTTAATATGCTGAACACCTCTCATTCATCTACATCAATTTTGATATGTGTCTCTGTAACATCAGCAACTGTAAAATTCCCAGCTGGATGATACACCTTTACAAAATAATCAATCAGCAACTCAATTATTTCTTTTGACTCAGTCACCTCCCTGCCATGAGCATTGTTTAAAGTCATCCTACCATAGTCATTTTTCCTCTTACTTGCTGCATGATGAAAAATCTCTTTTGGGTTTATTTTGGTCTGTTTAGCTACTTCTCTCTCACAGTCTAATTTAACCTTCCTTATTATACTAGTTACCCTTCTTGCTTGCACTTTGTACTGCTGATCGCTTTTTTCTTTATGTTTTCCTTTTTCGCAGCTCTTGTTTTTATATCCATACTCTTTCACTTAATTCCAACTTGGTTTATCCTCCTGACCTTGGGGCAGTCTGATAATGCCACTCACAAGCAATACTGACCGCTTGCCATGCACCACTGAAATTCTTTCCCTGTAGCTTCTCAAGCCATGGCACTATTCCAAGATGACTCCTGAGTCATCTTGGAAGAGTGAATATAGAAATGAATTAACAGATAACAAGAGAAATTACTTTGCAATGAACTGCCTGAGTTTACTAAGGGAAGGTCATGTTTGAGCAACTTGCTTACATTCTGTAATAGTGTTGCTGTTGAATTAGATGAGGGGAAGAGATGCACCATGATTGCTTTTGGATTTTGCTAAAGCTTTTGACAGAATACAGCATTGAAAGACCATTGTATAAATGGAGAGTATGTGATTGGATTATAAAATATTGGCATGGATAAGAGAATGGCTGACTGACAGTTATCATTGTTATCCTAGTGTTTAGGCTTATACGTTGATTCGCAAGCATTGTATATTGTTTAAGGAAATTAACAATATATTTGTTAATAAATAAAAAATATTTATTATTATTTCCTATATTTTGCCAAAGTCAAATCAGCAAAATCAGGGATTAATACTCTTGTATTACACATGTGCATGCAGGCCCACTTCAGTAACAAAGATGATAATAACTGGTGAGATACAGGAAGACCTAAAGTCCTAATTATTCCACCTGTTGGCTTCAGTTGCATGTTCTTGGTCATTGGGCTGACTGTCTGTAAATGAGGGTTTCCCATATGAGGGGGAGGCTGATACAACCATAGTTGGTAAGAGCTGCAGCTGATTCAAGGAAAAGCCTCTCAAACTTGAATTTGCTTCAGTGGAGTAAGGTGGCTTTTTTTCCCAACGGATCTTGGGTCAGTATCCAGGGCATAGTCTGCTAATCCTGATTGGCCGTTGTGGTGGAATCGGATGTAATCCTAGTGCTCTGATATACTGATGTTAGCTATCCTGCCTGTTAGTTCATAATAAGAAAAGTCGAAGCTGCCAGGTACTTGGTAAACTCAAGATAAATCCAGAGGTTGTAGCTGGTCTTTGAGGGAGCTGATAAGTGCTGCTAACTTAATTGAACATAATCGTAGGACTTTAGTCTTCCTGTATCTCTCCGGTTTTTTCATCTTTGTTACTGAAGTGTGCCTGTGTGCACATGCTAATACAAGTGTATTAATCCCTGATTTTGCTGATTTGACTTGGAAAAAATATAGAAAATAATAAATAATTTTATTTATTAACAAATACATTGTTAATTGCCATAAACAGTATACGATGACAGATATCAAAAAGTGGTATATGGGGATGTGTCTGAAGATTTAAGGTAACCAGTGCCATGATCCATCCTTAGTCCATTGGTATTCAATCTATACATTAATGGCATTGGGAAGAATTTGAGAGGTGACACATCTTTTTGCTGATGATGCAAAGATTGACAGGGGTTTTCAGGAATGTAGCTGATATGCAGTACTTGCAGAATAATTTCAATAGACTGGAATTCTGGGCATGTGAAAATGGATATCAATTCAGTGTTTGTAAATGTAAAGTCGTGCACTTTGGTGTGATGAGATGTGCAGTGTCTTATTATATTGTTGGGATTATGCTAGAAGAAACTGATCAGGCTAGGGATCTTGGAGTGTTAATAAGTAAGAAGTTGGAGTTCATGGGCCATACAAAAAAGATTGCAAATACAACTCAGAGGATAGTTGCATGGCTAAAAAGAATCTTGACATGTAAAGATAAGGAAGTCATTTTGCCTCTTTACAGGGCCTTGATGTGACCTCACTAGGACTATTGTGCAGGTCTGGTCTGGTATCCATGGAGGATGATTCTGATACAGTGGGGAGAGTTGAAAGAAGAGTGTTAAAAATCATATTGGGATTGTGGAATACTGATTATGAAGACAGATTGAGAATTTATAGACTGCAGACATTAGAAAAAAGGAGAAAGAGGGGTGATATTATTGAAATTTACAAACTTCTCAAAAGTCATACAGGACATCGGTAGATGGAATTTTTCATTTTACAGAAAGGACAAGAGGCTGTGTGTGCAAGTAATATGAATGAATTGAAGAACAGGTATTATTATTATTATTTGACACCTTCAGGGAGTCCTAAGACTCATCGAGGGAGGGCACCTGCTTTACAACTCTCCATCTCTACTATGCAACCTCATCTACAAACCGCCTCATCTATCCCAATGGTATCTACTGTCCACCATCACCACTATTATTTTCACAGACAATCACAAACATCCATGCCCACGGCAGGATTCGAACCCGCAGTCTTTTGGCTGCGGGTTCGCTAACCACTCGGATACGCTAGCCACTAGAGCGGATACGCTAACCACTTGGCCAACCAGGCCGTATGACAGCTGGTGTGGGTAGTAACGTCCCTCCCTCAATGATTCCCTGATTCCATGGAAGTTTCTTGTAATGATAATTAGAAACTGTGGTAGAGTACACCCAGGATATTTTTGACTGAGATATTTGCCTGACTAGTGGGACAGTACAAAATTTTTCAAATGCTACTGATAAGAAGGGTAGAATTGAAACAGATGTGTAATCTTATTCAACATGGGATTCTTAAGAAAAAGATGATGTGGAAGGAATACCCTGTGCATATGAATGATGTCATATATGAAGACTATAAGGCCAGAAGAGTTGCACGTTATATGGAAAGCTGTGTGTGAAAAGAAACTGCCTCTAACTGAAAAGAATTCTGTTCTATCATTATGCTGCCAGCAAAAGAAAGAAAGAATAACTGTACTGAATGTAGATTGTGTGCAGGTCACAAATGTAGAAGGTGTTTATTAATGAGCATCCATTTTGCTAAGAGCTATCAACCTGGTGTATGCAAAATTAAGCATAATGTTGCATACATGTTCGGGTTTCTTGGAATGTTTCTCTAGAGTTTGAAGAATAAGAAGGGTAGGATTGGAACAGATGTGTAATCTTATTCAGCATGGTATTCTTAAGAAAAAGATGATGTGGAAGGAATACCATGTGCACATAGCCATTGGCCAGTGTTTCTGGAGTAGTGTGGTGTTAATAATGATTCTGTCAAAACTTTAGCAAAGTGAAAAAGAACAGCATGCGGTTACTAAGGGAAGGTCAATTTTGAGCAGCTTGCTCACATTTTATAATAGTGTTATAGTTGAGTTAGAGGTGGGGGAATGGATACATTATGATGCTTTTTGACTTTGTAAAGGCTTTTGGCAGAATGCAGCAAGCAGGGCGATTGCATACATTTGAGGATTTGGGATTGAATTATAAACTGTTAGCCTAGATAAGAGGAGAGCTGAGTGACTAGTTTCAAAAAGTAGTTTATGAGGGATGTGAGTCTGCAAGATTTAAGATGGTAAGTGGTGTACTGCAGGAATCCATTGTTTGTCTATTGTTATTTAATCATCATTATTATCCTTAGGCCTCCATGGTCAAAGAGTGGGAGGCCCTTCTGCCACACACACAGCTCATCATACCATGCCTTAAATGTATTAACTATATTAACTTAATAATTAAAACTAATAGAAACTTAATAGCTAATAACTTAAATATATTAATGAGCTTCTGTAGCTCAGTTGATATAGACGAAAGACCTGGGTTGGTATAGTCAGAAAGACCTGTGTTCGATTCCCATCCATGACATGAGGAACCTTTATCTGGTCTCTTTTGACTAAATGTGAGTTAGCCAGTCTCATATGGCAGTAGAGGGTTTTTTCACCCAGCCACTCGAGTTTTTTGTCCCTCAGAACAGGCAATACTGGTCTGTGAACACACACACACACTGATTTACAGTCATAAATACATACTTAATCCCTCATTAGGAGGGCTTAAAGGATGGATGAGGAATGGGGAAACCCCATATGAATAATAAATAAATATTTATTTATATATATACAGGGTGTTCGGGATAAATTTGACATATTTATAATTAATTATATTTTTCCGTAAGTTACATGTATTAACACACACTTCTCTTCATTTAAAAGTTTGGACCCTTCTTCATTCATATACAAGATGTCAGAAAGGATGGATAGCTGGAACCCACCTGAATCATGGAAGAGAATAACTTGTATCATGATGATTCGTGCCCGCCATCAAAATAAGGATATTACGACTGCTGCCCAATGCTCCCTGAATACAGTAAAAACAATCAGGCATGAACTAGAGACTTGCAATGGTGACTACGAGGATGTAGCAAGAAGAAAGATCCCTAGCAGACGATCTGATTGCGTTCGTTACAGCAGAATTCCTCGCAAATCTGCAGGAACAGGTGTTGAAGAACCCTGGCATTGGAATTCGGGCTTTGTTCGTGGAGTTGCTAACTGTAGTCAAGCCCTGGATAACAAGGGTAGCCAATGGTAGGCCGTTTGTATGGCAGCAGGATTCGGCCCCTTGCCACACCTCTGGGAAAAGTCAAAAATGGTTGTCTGAAAATTTCTACGACTTCACCAGTCCAAATGTTTGGCCTCCAAACTCCCCAGACCTTAACCCCATGGATTATTTTGTATGGGGCGCAGTTGAAAAAGACACCAATCGCACTTCCAGTAATACAAAAGCCCAGTTAATGGATAAAATTAAAACAGTTTTTGCGGCCCTTCCCAGGGAGACTGTAGCATCAGCTTGTTCGAGGTTCCGAAGCAGAATTGAAGCTGTGATCGATGCTAATGGTGGTTATTTTGAGTAAATCTTGTTGATAGTATTGTAATTAACTCTGCCTGTAATGTTTTTTTGTCAATTCATTAAATTTAATAGATACAAAGAAGATTTTCTTTTTCCTTACGAAACTGTCAAATTTATCCCGAACACCCTGTATATATATATATACATAAATCTGACAAAATATGAGTCTGCACGGTTAGCCTGGTGGCTGTGTGCTTCGCAACCATATGCCTGGGGAAGGAGTGTCCTAGGTTCGATTCCCGTTGATGACATGAGGAGCTGAGGGATCTTCCTCAGCCATAGCCAAGTTATCCAGTCTTGGGCGTGGACAGTAGGGTTTTTTCCCCAGTTTATTCTGGGGTTTTTCATCCCGCAAAGCAAGCAAGCTGGGGCGTAGAAAACAAAGATGGGGTGTAGTGTATACACTACACCCCATCTTTGTTTTCTGAATTGTAAACCTTACACTTTGCAACAATGAATGCAACTCCACTCCCATGCCCATTCACTCAGTCTATTCAAATCCTCTTGTAAAGCCACAACACCTCCTCTACTCTTTATAGTTCTTTCCAACTTTGCATCATCTACAAACAACTGAATATTCCCATTCAAACCTTCCGCAGTATCATTTAATACATAGGTTAAACAGCAATAGCCCTAAAACAGACCCTTGAATCACTCCACTAATAACTTTCCTGTTTTGTAATATTGCTCCCCCAATACACAACTTGCTGATACCTATCAGACCCAAAGTCCAGTCTAATGCACTAATCTAATACCCAACTTCATACATTCTAGTTTGCCACATATTGATATTTTATATTCATACGTTTTCTACAAGATAATTACTTAAAACAGTACATAACTGAAGGGACACATGGTGTGAGAGTGCTGGAACTGGTCATTGGTTCAGAGGATATATGCATAAGTAAGGTGTCATCGTTACCTCCAATTGGTGAGAGCGATCATGTGGTGTTGACTTGGGAGGTTGCAAAATTTGTGAATTTCTCTCTTAAGAAGGGGTATATACAGAACTTCAAGTTAGGCAATTATAACAAGCTTTGGAGTGAGCTTGCAGCAGTCCTTTGGCAGAACATATTGCAGGGGAAAGATGTTAGTAGCGCATGGGATAAAATCAGTAGGTATCTGAGGAAGACAATATCAGATTGTGTCCCCATGGTCAGGAAGACAAACAAGGTAGGCATTAGATGAATGAGTGGTAGTATCAAGCTTGATCTGCAAAAAAAGAAAATGTTATGGAGAATTTACAAGGAGAAAGGCAATCAATACACCCATGACCAGTACAAGGCTCAAGCTAGGAAGGTTACCAGCATGGTAAGAAAAGCTGTCAGATTATAAGAAGACCTTAGCCATGGAGATCAAGAGTAATCCCAAAGAGTTCTTCCGCTATGTGTTAAGTAAGAGGAAGAATAACTTCGGAAGGATAACCTTAGTGGGTGCTGATGGTATCGAGGTGACCAATTCAGAAGTAATAGTAGAGTTATTGAGTGATCACTTTTCAAAAGTCTATCACCCAAGTGAGAATATCTCTGTACCTGTAGCAATAACTAATGTGAGAATTGAATTTGAGAAATCAGAGGTACATAGTATATTGCAAAATTTAAATGCGAACACTGCTAGGTTTAGATGGAATATCAGCTCGGGTGTTGCATGAATGTGCAAAGGAATTGTCAGCACCTCTTACTTGGTTATTTAACTTAAGTTTGAACTCTGGTATGGTCCCTAGAGAGCGGAAGGAAGGCAAAGTAGTTCCTTTGCATAAAGGTTGCTCTAAAACTGTGGTAGTTAATTACAGACCAATCACCATCTCGGGAGTGGTGGTAAAAGTATTGGAAAAGTTGGTTGAAGACAAAATTCAAGAATGGATGGATCAGGATATGATACTCTATAGGGGCCAACATTGTTTTGTTAAAGGTCGATCCTGCCTTAGCAATTTATTAGCTTTTTATAATAGAATGACATCTGAGTTGGACAAAGGAAATGGCTACACAGTGGTACTTCTGTATTTTGCTAAAGCTTTTGACAGGATACCCCATGGAATACTGTTGTGCAAATGAAGCAGATGGGAATGAATACTAAACTGGTGATATGGATAGGAGAATGGCTCAGGGAGAGATACCAGAAGGTGGCGTATGGAGAAACAGAGTCCAGGATGAGGCAGGTGACCAGTGATGTGCTTCAGTGCCCTGTGTTTGGGCCATTGTTGTTTAATTTGTAATTTGTTCATAAATGATATAGGAAAGGGAGATATTCAGTTGTTTGCTGATGATGCAAAGTTGGGTAGCGCAATAAAAAATCAAGCTGATGTTGAGAGTTTGCAGGATGATTTAAATAAGCTGGTAGAATGGACAAAAGGAAATGGATGTCAGTTCAATGTGGAAAAGTGTAAAGTTATGCATTTTGGGATTAAAAGATTACCAGCTGTGTACTACATTGATGGAACGGTAGTCTAAGAGATTGATGAGGCTAGGGACTTAGGGATGTTGGTAGACAAGGAGATGAAGTTCATGGGACACATTGCTAAGGTGTCCAAGATTGCACATAGGATTACTTGGTTATTGAGGAACACACTAACATCCAGAGATAAAGAGGTTATTATTCCCCTTTATAAAGCATTGATACGTCAACATTTGGATTACTGTGCTCAGGTCTGGTCACCTGGATTCCTTGGAGATGAGGAGGTTGTGGAAAAGATTCAGAGGAAAGTGACTAAGTTGGTGATGATGTAAAAAAATGCTCCTTACATTGATGGATTGCAGAGGTTGGTTGATAGGCAGAGAAGAGGAGATATGATAGAAACATTTAAATTACTAAAAGGTTTTTATAAAATTGATGCAGGGGAAATGATGATAGTGATGGAAGAACAAGAGGTCATCCCTGGAAATTAAGGAAAACTGTGGTTAACAAGGTTTTTCGCCTGGAGGGTGGTGAATGAGTGGAATGCATTGCCTGTGACTCAGTTGCGAGTTCTTTGTCTGTAAATGAATTCAAGGAGAGATATGATAGATATTGTTTTGATAGTTTGGGTCTCCCGCGATGAGTCTACTGACTCCATAGAGATATACCCGTAATAATAATGATATTGATAGTTAATCTATCAAAAACCTTTGTAAAATCTAACTATACTACTGTGTCTCCATCTTCCTTGTCCGGTGCACCTGTCACCTTATTAAAATAAGTAAGCATATTACAAAAAAAAACATGACCTTTCATTAGCAAATACTTGCTTTCGAGCAAAAAGAATACCACTCGTGTCGACTCAATTCTGCATCCTAGTTCCGCAACCTCTCTGACTCTTTAACCATAACACCTGACAGACAGATTTGACCTATAATTTGAAGCTTGAGTTCTGTCACTTCCCTTATGAAGCTGAATAATTTTTCCTTCCATCCACTCTTTCAGAACTTTATCCAATGTTAGACTCATATTAAATAAATATGCAAGTGTCATCTCTCTACCATACCTCAGAACACATTGGTGATATTTCATCACCCTTAACATTTAAGTTTACCCAATTCATCATATACCTCTCATTCTCTCATAATCAGTCTCCTCTTTCCTTCCACTGCTCTCAAACTCCACATGATGTTACATTTAAAAAGGATGAAATACTTTAATGAACGTCTCAATTCATATCTCAAGTATACTTTTTTGCAGCCCCCCCCCCCCCATGAGGAACCTGTGCATGCTGGAGGGAACTCCAGTGATGGTACTGACCCTTTTCATTCTTCAATTTTTTTTTTTTTGGCATATCTTAAATATATTTTGCTCTACTTCTCCTGAGTCTTTTTGACTATCCTTTCTTGCAGATCACCATCCTGCCATGTTTGCTGTAACCTGTGTACATCCAAAAATAGGGGAACCTGGTAATCTTGCACTACTTTGGCAAGACAGGCAGTCTTGGATGGCCTAGCCAGGATCAGTCAGTAGGCTTGCCTGCAAGGGTCATCAGTGTTGCATTAAGCATTAATACACACAGCAGAACACTGATTTTTTTTCCATCTATAATGATGGTTCACAATCTGACTTTATCATATCCAGTCAGATCCAATTGACTGCGGTAAGCATACAGCAGAGTTGCATGCAATTCAGCTTGTGCATATCAGAAGCATATGATTTATACAGACTCATTGAATTCTGTACTGGCCATCTCTTCTCTTATGTATCCACATGCAGTGTTTTGTGATGTTCTACAAATGATGTAGAAATTGAAGGTTCATGATTTTGATGTGCCCCTTTTCTTCATATGTTTGTCACTCCTGTATACAGGCAGTTTATAAGATGACATCTAAGAACCCAGTGGCAGTTGTCATGGTAGGAAGAACTGACAGATAAATTGCATGAGATTATTAGAAGTGTATGATTTATACAGACTCATTGAGTTCTGTACTGGCCATCTCATCTCTTATGTATAGTCCACATGCAGTGCTTTGTGATGTTCTATAAATGCTGCCATTCTAGATGTTCTACCATGCCATAAATCTGAAATTAAGCATTGGCAGAGTGGCTAACATAGAAGCAGAAAGGAGGAAGTTCTCGCTAGGCTCTGCATAGTTCACAATCATCTTACACATTTGTATTTACTGGTGGAGTCCCAACACTTCAGTCAAGAAAGGAATGAATTCTTTACTAATTTGTCTAAGCCATATACCATCAGGAAGATCTTATCGGACTCTGATAAACTGCATGAAGTTTTTAACTTTTTCAAAAGAATTAATTTATACAAACACATTTCATTATATATTGTATTTATATACTAATTTATCTCTTTATTATTACCTTGAGTACTGCTGTAACCTTTGGCCTGGTATATGGCATGTGCTACCTCAGCTGTCTTTGCACCAATAAACCCCTAATCAATTTCTACCCTTATCAAGTCACTCTCCTCCACCTGTTCTTTGTACTCCTCATGGAACTCATTATTATCACCCATCTTATGCTGCCTCTAAAACTCTGTTACATACTACTTAAGGTAGTTGTCCCTCAAAACCTCGGTTCCATATTCATGAATAAATTTGCATTCCTTTTCCTATTTGATTGGCTAATTTGCTTATGCATATAATGGTCATTACACCCACTGTTATTAGGTCTATGGCAACATCCAACTAAATATTCATTCTGTTCATCTCTATCTCACACCATACTGTCTCAAAACCACTGCTACTATTTCCTATTTGCATTTTATCCTAGTATAGGCATAACTCCTCTTCTATCATCAACTGCACTCCACCTTCCTTTTTTGCTTTGTCTTCTTCACAAAAAAAATATCATACCCTTTCATCTTCTGTCCACATATGACATATGTGGTCATCTGAAGTGTTAAGCATTAAGTTAATGGAACCAAGAGTTTATATTACTAAACTCTTCAATTTTCTTATAGCTTCAGGTTAATGGCATTCATAAATTCTCTTTGCCAATTGAGAAGTAAAATACACCAAAGAAGATAAGCTCCCAATAGAATTTATAAAATATGCAGGAAATAAATTTAACAAAAGATTTTCATACATTAATAAACAAAACATATAACATTGAAAAAATACCCACTGATTTGCAACCATGTAACTATGATTCCTATTTTTTTTTTTTTTTAAAAAAAAAGGAAATAAGAACAGCTAAGAAAACTATAGAGGAATACATTTATTAAACACAGGTTATGAAATGTATGCTGAAGAAAAGAATAAACCCTATTTTAGGGGATGGGGGAATTATAAACAAAGAACAAAATGGCTTTAAACTACTAACCGAGATTCCAATAACTTCCAACTACTAACTGAGAAAAGAAGAGAATTGAACTTAGAAACACATCTCATTGGATTATATAAAT
The DNA here is from genome assembly GCF_054136105.1 of Typopeltis vanoorti. Lineage (NCBI taxonomy): Eukaryota > Metazoa > Arthropoda > Arachnida > Uropygi > Thelyphonidae > Typopeltis > Typopeltis vanoorti. Next base: position 46,505,374 of record NC_143564.1, on the reverse strand, counting down.
GCTTTTGACAAGACAAACTCTTTGATATATTAAACAGCCACTTACCTATATATATTTATTAAAACTTCTCTACAGCCTATGTTAGAAAACAGTAATAAGCATAAGAATACACAATAACAGAAAGAAAAAAAAATTTCAAGTAACAGGAGGATTTAAACAAAGATATCCTCCATCTCCAGTATTACTTGGAATATATATGAATGAAATAATCAAAGAAGGGAGTTAGCCAGCAAAAGAGGAAATTCAAATTGCCTGAGTGGTTAGCATGTCTGCTTTCCAAACATACAGGCTGCAGGTTCAAATCCCACCATGGGAATGGTTGTTTGTGATTGTGTCTAGGTGGGAGATCGGTATCATTGCTTGGTATGAGACCACTTCCCTACTTATAGGAGGCTTGAAGTGGCTTGGAAAAGTTCCATGTTTGGTCTCTACAGGAGGGTTTCCTGATTAGGTAAAAAATAAGCTAAAATTACAAAAAAAAAAAAAGTATAAAATAGAAAAAATAAATCCTTAGCCCACCTACATTACGAATGTACTACGGGTTTACAAATAGACTTTTTGTTAGTGGGAATCGCATTAAAAAAATAAATAAATAAAAATAGAAATTTATCTTAGATGCCTTGCTCTTTGAATATGAAAAAGTGATATTGTAGCATTTGAGGGCAGTGTACAAAAAAGCCGTATATAAATTAAATAAATAATAAAACAGTATAATGTGTCAACTTCTCAAGTAAATATAAAAAAAAAACTAACAACATTCAAAAGAAAACTGTTGGAACTAAAATAGTAAACAACAACAAAGCAATTGAGTAAGTCAGCAATTTTCATTTTATTTGGAATATAAATTAAGTTACAATGACGATTTAGACATTTCTAATAAAATTAACACATTCTCCAAAATAAATGGCATTATTATTATTATAATTCAGGACCTCCATGGAGTCACAAGACACATCGTAGGTCATCCATTCTAAACAACACACACTATCATACTTTGAACTCATTTTTCATTTGTGCTCTCACCATCCTATTAGACAATGCATTCAACCATCCTCTATGCAAAGAAATCACTCTTCACCCTCTTGCATATGACTTCCAGGGATGGCCCCTTTTCCTCACTCCTTCCCTTTGTTCTACCATACAAAATAACTCCCCAGTGTCAATCCTGTGACTATCTCTCGACAGTTTAAATGTCTAAAGCATATCACCTCTCCTTCCATCTACTAAACTTTGCAGTCCACATTCCCTTAGTTTGTCCTAATAACATTTTACAGGCTCAATATCATTTTTGTATATTTCCATACTCTTTCCAAGGTTAATTTATCCCCTTCATATCATGGAGACCATTTCTGAGCACAATGGTCCAGGTGTGGTCTGATTGGGACTTTATACAATGGAATGACAACTCTTCTATCCCTGTTGGTCACATCCTTCTCAGTATTGCCACAGTGCTCTGGGTTACCTTCACCACCTTTGCAATATGTCCTCTGAATTTTAGATTTCTATCAATCATCACCTCAAGGTTCCTTGCCTTCCCAGGTTCTTTGACAGAGTATTCAATCTCCTATCAATCTCTCTTATACTTCATGACTTTACATTTAACTGAATTAAACTAACTCGTCCAGCTTTCTTTGACCTTTTGGCTTATAGTTCATCTTTCTGGGTATTCCTTTATGTATGTTATTCATTCTAGATGCTCCTTCCATTATTAAAATCCACAAAACATGAAGGTCAGTATAGTACGCCTACAGATACAAGACCCTTCGACACCTCTGCGCATGTCAACAGAAGGAGAATCCATTCCAATAATAGAGTAATCAATCCGTATTGTGGGATGAGTTGTTTATTATTACACTTCGGAAAATTAACTTCTCTTTTATGATCATTGTAATTTTTAAAGTGGTAACTATTTTGCTTGTATAACAGTTGGAAAATTTTACCTATAAAGTACGTGATTTTGCATGTTGTTGACCAATTCGTTCATCACCTTATTTCTTTCTCCTCTTCAACATGAATTGACACTTCTTGGCAGTCTGCCAACGAGAGCTCTCCCTTCTGTGGTTGGACTATAAATAGTCACAAAACATAATCACACTCAGAATGTATAACATTTTATCTTTACTTCTCTACCATTAATATAGGGTAAAGAAGCATGGACCTTAAAAGGAGATAAGAAAAGAATCGCTGCAGAATTAATGAAATGTATGAAACAGGTTATACAAGACTAGATAAAAAGAGAAATGAAAGAACTAAACTAAATGCCAATACTGGAAACCATGGAAAAATATAAAATCAAATGGAAAGAACATCCAGGTTGAATAACATCTGAAAGAATACCCAGGAAAATGAACTATGAACCAAAGAGTCAAAGAAACAGAGGCAGAGACCAAAACAGCCCACCTAGATTAGATTGTGAGAGGAACAAGAAATCATTCAACCGTGCAGTACTCCACAATTCACCTGACTTCTCCATATACCACTCCCTGAAATCTTTCTGTCAGCACCCCTGTATTCAAATCACTAGCTTCATATCCATCATTGTTTTCTCTAATTTATGCAACAGAGTCCAGCAGTATCATTGTAAACCCATTACTCTTATCTAATTCAGCTGTCATTGTAATATAAAACGTTAGCACGTTACTGAGGCATGATCTACCTTAACAAAACATGCTTCCTCCCCCCCCCAATACAATATCCAATTTCCATCTATCCATTCCTGTATTTTGCTCTTGACTAATTTCTCCAGATGTTATATTCAGGAAATGACAATCAAGGAAAAGAAGAACAAGCTATAGTATTAAACACAAAATACAAAGCTAATCTTCTTGAATGGTAGGCAGTCTCAAGTAGAGTGATGTGAGCAAATATCAGAATGGGGAATTGGACAATGAGACTTATTTGTGCCTATGGTCCCACAGAAGGTTCTACTAAGGTAGAAGTGGAGGAATTTTTTGATGCTTTAGAAAAAGCAACTGACACAATGAAAAAGGAAAAGTTGGTCCTTGTTGGGATCTAAATAGCAGAGCAGGAAATGATTGTCAGACATACAAAAATATTTTGGGAAAATTTAGAGAAAAGAGCAAAGCTAATAATAATGGCAAATACATGTTGGATTTCTGCTCAGGACATGGACTGGTTATTACTAACACCATGTTCCAACATAAAAATGTGCACAAATTCACATGGAGAGAAGAGGCAAGGAATAAGAAAAGTCTCATTGACTATGTTATTGTTGATAGTGATGTTTTCTCCCTGGTGCAGGACACCAGAGTGTACAGAGGATTTGAAATTGGAGGCGATCACTATTTAGTCTTGAGCAGGATAAAATTGAATTTCATATTGGAAAGAAGTAAGAAAGTTTTAAAGCGAATAAAAGTTGAGCAGCTCTCAAATGTGAACAGTAGACTAAAATACACAAAGATTATTGAAGAAAAAATGAAAGAGTTTGAGAACAGGAATCAAACCTTGGAGATTCAGTGGCAAACTCTGAAGAAAACATTGATTGATTCTGCCAGAGAGGCATGTGGTGAGGTTGTCTGCAAGGATAAAAAAAATCAGAACTCCCTGGTGGACACAGGAAGTTAACGAGGCAGTGAAGGAAAAGAAGGAAAGCATATCAAAAGTTCCTGTCAAATAAGTCAGCTTGTGCTCTTAGAGAATATAGAGACATATACAAGAATGCTAAACACTGTGTAAAACTAGCTAAACAAAAGTCATTGGAGGACTTTGGCAAGAATATAGAAAATAAATATCAAGAGGGTGGCAAAATATTCTGGAGGTTGTTGAAGAAGCTTAAGAATGGAGGAAAGAGTGCTGTAAAAGGAATTAGAGATGATAAAGGTGACATGAAAACGGGAGAAAAAGACATCCTTGAAGTATGGAGTAATTACTTTGAAAAACTGCTAAATGAAACAAGCAGTGATGACAGCATAGTGGTAAAAAAACACTGACCAGGCATGCAGTCAGGAATACATATCCATACTTGAAGTAGAAAAAGCCATCAAAGGCTTGAAATGTGGAAAGGCAGCAATATTAGATGATATTCGACCAGAAATGCTGAAGTATGGAGGTATAAGAGTCTTACAGTGGCTGCACTGCATAGTTCAGAAAGCCTGGACAGAGGGACGAATTCCCGATGATTGGAGTAGAGCTCTAATAGTACCCATATATAAAAAGGGAAATAAAACTGCATGTGAGAATTACAGAGGTATTTTCCTACTGAGTGTTCCTGGCAAGATCTATGCAAGTATACTTGAGAAACGGTTAAGAAGAATTGCTGAAGAAAAGCTTGGTGAAGAACAAGCTGGATTCAGGTCAAACAGAGGCTGTCAGGATCAGATCTTCACTTTACGACAAATAGTCGAGAAAGCATGGGAATATAACAAAGACCTGTATTTCAGTTTTGTCGATTTGGAAAAGGCATATGACAAGTTTCCAAGAGAGAAGCTATTCAATACGCTACAGTTATATGGTGTCAATGGGGCATTATATCAAGCAATACTTAGTCTTTATTTGAGTTGTAAGTCAGCAGTCAGAATTGACGGAAGTACAGGAAGATGATTTAATGTTAAATCTGGTGTGAGACAAGGATGTACATTATCCCCCTCTGTTATTCATTATCTATATGGATCACATTATGAAGGAAAGTGGTATTAAACGTGATATCAGAATTGGAGATGTTAATGTCAGCTCTTTGCTTTATGCAGACGATGTTATACTTCTACATAAATCTGCTACAAGTTTGCGAGATTCCCTGACTAAATTGAATAACTGTTGTAATAGATATGGTATGAAGGTCAGCATTAAAAAGACAGACAATGAAAATAGGTAGAATTGTTGAAAATGTCAACTGTGTTGTGAACGGGGAATCTGTGGAACAAGTAAAACATTTCAGCTACTTAGGCACGATTTTTACTGAAGATGGTAAATTAAATATGGAAATAGACAACAGAATCAACAAAGCTGGTATGGTAGGCAGTCAATTGATAGATTCATATGGAATAAGAGAGAAATTAGTCGGAACACTAAATTAGCTGCATACAAGACAGTGTTCAAACCAGTTTTAACTTATGGATCTGAGAGCTGGGTCAGAAGTAAAATACTTGACCAAAGACTAGAGACCACAGATATGAGAGTCCTGAGAAAGATTAGAGGCATGAACAGATGGCATCAATGGCAATATCATATTAAAAACGAGGATATTAGGAAAGAACTTGACATTGTCAGCATCCAGGAATGCCTTAACAGAGCTATTCTCAGGTGGTATGGTCACTTAAACAGAATGGACGAGGAAAGATTAGCAAAACAGGTGTTCTCTGCCAGGTTGGCAGGAAAACGACCCAGAGGAAGACCAAGATATACAGGGTGTTCAGGATAAATTTGACATATTTATAATTAATTATATTTTTCCGTAAGTTACATGTATTAACACACACTTCTCTTCATTTAAAAGTTTGGATCCTTCTTCATTCATATACAAGATGTCAGAAAGGATGGATAGCTGGAACCCACCTGAATCATGGAAGAGAATAACTTGTATCATGATGATTCGTGCCCGCCATCAAAATAAGGATATTACGACTGCTGCCCAATGCTCCCTGAATACAGTAAAAACAATCAGGCATGAACTAGAGACTTGCAATGGTGACTACGAGGATGTAGCAAGAAGAAAGATCCCTAGCAGACGATCTGATTGCGTTCGTACAGCAGAATTCCTCGCAAATCTGCAGGAACAGGTGTTGAAGAACCCTGGCATTGGAATTCGGGCTTTGTTCGTGGAGTTGCTAACTGTAGTCAAGCCCTGGATAACAAGGGTAGCCAATGGTAGGCCGTATGTATGGCAGCAGGATTCGGCCCCTTGCCACACCTCTGGGAAAAGTCAAAAATGGTTGTCCGAAAATTTCTACGACTTCACCAGTCCAAATGTTTGGCCTCCAAACTCCCCAGACCTTAACCCCATGGATTATTTTGTATGGGGCGCAGTTGAAAAAGACACCAATCGCACTTCCAGTAATACAAAAGCCCAGTTAATGGATAAAATTAAAACAGTTTTTGCGGCCCTTCCCAGGGAGACTGTAGCATCAGCTTGTTCGAGGTTCCGAAGCAGAATTGAAGCTGTGATCGATGCTAATGGTGGTTATTTTGAGTAAATCTTGTTGATAGTATTGTAATTAACTCTGCCTGTAATGTTTTTTTGTCAATTCATTAAATTTAATAGATACAAAGAAGATTTTCTTTTTCCTTACGAAACTGTCAAATTTATCCCGAACACCCTGTAGGTCGATTGGTACGGTAGAAAGTGCCTTAGATGATAGAAATATAAGATCTGATAATGTTGGGGTCTTGACAAGTAACAGACTGATTTGGAGGAAAATTGTAGATAGGAAGTTAGTAATGATATAAATTTTTCATGTAGTACTATCATATCCTGTACACCCCTTGAGGGTACATGTCAGGAATTTGATGATGACTAATTTCTCCAATACCTTGACAATGCCTCCTGATGTGCTGATTGCTCGGTAATTTGCAACAACAGTCTTGGAGCCTCCTTTATGCAGTGGAACTATTTTCACCTCTTTCCATCCTCTCAGGACTAACTCAGAGCTGAGACTTCAATTAAACAATATGGTCAAGGGCACTGACAATTCCTTTGCCGCTTCACATAAAACTCGAGCTGGTATACCATGCAATCCCACAGATGTATTCACATTAAGGTTCTGTAATATACTATTCACCTCCATTTCATTCGCCTCATTTCCAATATATGCCATTGGTTTCCTCATTCCTGCAATATCACCGCCTGGATCATTCTTTCCTTGTAATCAATTCCATGATAATGACCATTCCCTTCATTAACACAGTTATATGACTTCGTTGCTCTTACACACACATTCTCACCATTCCTCCCATTATAATTTAGTTTCCCTCATTCTCTGTGTTAGGTCTCATACCAGTTATTAGTTTTTGAACACTCCTGATACCAAACGCATTGAAATGTAGGCTGCCCCTCTTATACAAATCCAATCTTCCTTCAACCTCACTCCACACATCCAAAAACTCACATCCATTCCTAATACACAGCCTATGTATTGAATCATTTGCCATCATGTCCTTTCTTAATTCATTTTTATCATATCAAGATGATATACTTATGATTTTCACTTTCTCAGTCTTCACTCTTGCTTTTTCCAACAACCCTTTCATATCCTCTGTTATACTGAACTTATAATTGAACTAATTATGGTAATTATTATATATACTAATTATAATTATAATGAACTAATATGATAAACACAAATGAAGGATTACCTGAGAGTAAACATGTAACAAGGGTATCCAGTAATGCAAGCATTTTCTATTAGCACATGTCCTGAATCACATACTAAATTTCAAATCAGGACTTTGCACTGTGAATTCTGAAATTTAAGATATCCTTGAGAGGATTAGCAATAATTTGACTTAATGTGTTCTGAAACTCAACAACGGAAATATTATAGTCAGATTTCTTCGAATGAAACTGCAACAAGATTTAAATGACTAATGGACAGATTTGATCAGTTTGAATATTGCATCATCAACAAATGACTTCAGGAACAGCCACCCACAAGCAAGTGATAGCAGATGCAACTGACTACCTATAATGCACAGAATGTGATTAAACTGTCATGCCATGCCCTGTATGTTGGTGAACTCTTGCTAATTAACAAAGACTGAAACTTGTCTGTTTCACCAGTAACAGCTAACAAATTAGATATTAAATATCTAATTTGTTATTTAATAATATTGTTTTAATGGAACGTGTTCTAGACATGCTTAATTAACTTTCATGGCTTACACATGTAACAAAAACTACATAGTGCTGCTAATAAAAAAAAAAGTAATATTCAGAAACTCCAATATATTTCATCCGGTGCTACATGGACATCAGAGAGCCAGATTGTTAACTGCATTCGAATTATGAATGGCAATGAGGAGTCATAAATCATGTTGTACTCATGTCTCAGTTACTGCTGAAGTATATGATTACACTGTTAGAGTTCAAAGAAATAAATGAAAAAGTTGCATGGGTAAAAAATAATTTAAAAAAATATAGATTATTAAAGAAAATTAAGACAATTAATAGCATCCCAAAACTTGAGAGATTGGCATGCAGTCTGATCAGTTGAGGTTCAGATGATATCGTAGCATTTCAAGGAAAAGACAAATTTGAACCTGATGATATTGAAGTTTTGTCTAGTTCCAAAGAACTCTGTAGCTAGTGTCAATAAACATGAGAAGCAAGACCAGACTTGTCAAATTCCAAAAATGTATTATGGTCTTGATATCTTTTGGACAGACTGGCCTTTCTGCCTTGATTAGAATTGAAGAACATCAAAACTATATTACAGTTTTGGAATCTGACAAGTCTGGTCTCACTTCTCATGCTGTTAATACCAGGCACAGAGTTCTTCGGAACCAGACAAAATTTCTTCATTCCTGCAAGTTCAAATTTGATCATCTTTTCCTTGAAATATGTAAAACATAACGAAATGGTCTGAAACTCAACTTCCCAGACTGCATGCTAAACATTAAGTTTTGGGAGGTGATCAGTATTAATTGTTCATAATTTATTTATTTTTTTTAAATTAGTAATTATTTTAAATTATTTTTATGTATGCAAGTTTTGCAGTTGTTCCTTTGAACTGTAATCGTGTAATCATATACTTCAGTTGCAACCAAGATATGAGCTAGTGTATATGCTTGGTTCATAACTTATTATTGTGATTCATATTTTGAATATAATTAATGGTCTGTCTCCCTGATGACATCCACATAATGTTGGAAATATATTAGACTTATTGAATTAAATTCTGTTTATTTTTGGTTACATGTGTGAGCCATGACGTTTTTTTAAAATTCGGGACAGTATGCTAGAGCTGTTCTGCTTTGGTCAAACATTGACCAGAGCTTAACCTGAGAAAAAGATAAATTAAACAAGCATAGCTTGAACATAAGTTGCATTACATCAGTAGTTCTGGGTGTAGAGGCTTAATTTTCTAAAGTCCTGTTATTTTAAGTCAAAGGCACTAATTATTGGCATATAGATCTGTTCTCTGATTTTATCCAATATCTGGTTATTTTTGTGCTTTGCTTTTGATAATTGTTAAAGTTGTATATTCCTGTTGTTATCCTTGGTACAAGTGTTATGTGAGTTGCAGATGTGCTTGCCATATCTTTGTTACTCTTATGCCTTCATCCTTGTTTAGATAGCTGTGATGGATTAGCATCTCACAGTCTTCTTTGAATTTTTGTTCATACCAGTTTTTGGTACAATATAAGAAATGTATGCCTTTCTAATCATATTTCCATTTTCTATAATCAAAGAATTATGGAAAAGAATCTGATATGTTGTTTGTGTTTCTTCTCTTATTGCAACTTTGTAGCCTGTTTTCTCTATGGAGGGTAAGTTACAGGTGCATCATATTTTATATACACGTAGAGCAGGGTATCCTGAGAGACAATGAATAAACTTCTTATTTTAGTGGGTGGTTTATATGTAGTTTAATATGATATTTTTGTATTGCTCTATTTTATTTTATTTATTTATTTGGATATCCCTTTAATGTAAGGAATTGGCCAGTGTGCCTTATAGTAATCTTTTTTTTTTTTTTTTTTTCATTTTTGGATTTATTCTTGTGAAGGATTTTATCGATTGTATAGAGTGTCCACAAATGATTACCCTGATTTCAACTGGCCATAATATTTTAACAATGAAACTAACTGAATAAATTTTGTTTCAGGTAAACTTGAGTACTCATAAAGTTTCCATACTGGTATCTTCAGTATACTGCTTTTGCCATCAGGAGTGCTGCTGCTGATTTTCTTTAAAAATGGTTTCAGTACAGGAAAAAGCCCAATGTGTTCTGTGGCTAGCAGAAACAAAATCTCCAGTTACAGTGCAGCAAATGTTTAGGGCACAGTATGGAAAGAACCCACCTGATGTCAAAGTCATGGAAGACCAAGTTTTAAGAAACAGGTTCAGTTCATAAGGATACAAGCAGTGGCAGACCATCAGTTTCTGAAGAGACAGTTCAAACTGCCTTCACCTGGTCACTGCAGAAGTCAATCAGAAGAGCTTCACTAGAACTTCAAATGCCAAGGAGTACAGTCCACAAAGTGGTATGCAAATGTTTGAAATTGTTTGCGTACAAAGTCCAAATTGTCCAGGAGATAAAGCCAGATGATCGTCCAAGGTGTGAAGAATTTACTAACCTCATTTTGAACCGTATCGATGAGGCTAATGATTTTTTGCAGCGTGTTTGTTTCTCTGATGAGGCAACATTTCACATGAGTGGAGTAATCAACAGACACAATATAAGGATCTGGGGAATCTGAAAACCCACATGCCATAAGAGAACACATTCGAGCTAGTCCAAAACTTTCTTGAAATTAATGGAAATGTGTACTTAGATATTCTCAATAATTATGCCATTCCCCAGCTACAGGAGATGCAACCAAATGTTATCTTTCAACAGGATGGACCCCACCCCCCACCCCACCTCATTGGTCTCGTGATGTTCGCAATCATCTTAATCAAGAATTCCCAAATCGCTAGATTGGCAGAGATGGCCCCCGAGGTCACCAGACATTACATCCCTAGACTTTTTTCTTTGGAGTTATGCTAAGGATCTTGCTTATGCAACAACAGTTGCTGACCTTGCGACAGTGCATCAGAAATGCAGTTGAAGGAGTCACACAACAAATGTTGGAGAATGTGTGGCATGCTATTGATTACCGCTTGGATATTTTACGTGTTACCGGCAGTGCACATGTTGAAGTTGTTCGTTGACTTTTTTCTATATGTTATGCATTGAAGTCTAACTTTGTTTTCATTTCAAGTATCCACTGAAGAGTTATAATATATCATAATCAGGGTAAACCTTTGTGGACACCCCGTATATTATACATTAGAATTCTAATTATGGCTATTCTTGATAATAGTTTTGGTTATCTTTTGAAAATCACAGCCTCCATGCTCAGTCAGTTTTGACAGTACCCTTTTTGGAAAGGATGTGAAAAATCTTTATCAGGGCTTTTCATTTGAAGATGAGTTAGCTGATCTCATACTGGGGTTAGTGTTTTTCCACCCAGAAACACTGGATTTCATCCTTTATAGGCATATTGTTAACCATCATATCCTAGATTTGCCATAAAATATAATACAAAAGACAATCACAAAATAATTACACATGCTGCATCTTTAAGCCTTTGTGTTTTTCTTGTTGTTTATGTTTTTGATTTTTTTTCTATTGATTTTAGAGGAAACATAAAATGAGCTTACCTGTATATGTATTCCTGGTGATGATCTTAATATGAAGGTATTTTTTGGTGCATAATTTTTAGATAATGAATGCTGGTCATAGTATAATGATGAAAGAAAAAAATAATAATTTGCAAATTACATTCAGACATCTGTGTGTGTGTGTATTTTTAATCGACCTCTGTGTATATCAAATGTGATTTATGTATTCCTAGAGATTTTACTCCTCCACGTGAAAGAGACAATGGAGAACACTATCGCAGATCATCAGTTTCTAGTCAAGCTTCAGCTCCAGCAGTTGTACATTGTCAGTCATCCGATATTTCCATTGATGAAATCCGTTTCATTGGTTTATGTTTGCCAGTAAAGTATAGCATGCTGTTTTCTGTAAGTATTACATGGATTAGTATTATTATTATTAACATCTGACCTCCATGGAGTCAGACACTCATTGTGGGAGATACACAATCACACATAAAGCTCATCCAACTGCACCATAAACTGGTAACAATCTCTGACTAACTGATATGTCTCGATCATATCCCTTCTCTTCTTCCTCCTCCTATTCATGAGGCTTTTCAATTTACATTTTTTCAATTTTGGATTATCTCTCTTCATACTCCACCTTCCAAAGGCCACTTACCACTTTTGTGAATCTTTTCTCGATCCTTTCTAATATATCTTTGTCACCATGAAAACCCGGTGACCAAATCTGTGCACAAATCCAGTGGAATCATAACCTCTCTATTTCTGCATGTCAAGGTCCTCCTCATCATTCCTATTATCCAATGTGCCAACTTTACAACTTGTGCAATGCGACCCCTGAATTTCAGATCATTGTCCACCACTGCTCCCAGATTTTTCATTTCATCCCATGTTGCTGACCAAATTACAAAACCTTATGCTTTACAACATTGAACTGTTACCTGCCCACTCATACAATCTGTTCAAGCCCTCCTGTAAGTCCATAAGTTAAGTCATCTGCTTGACTCTGTATTGCTCTCTCTCCAACTTTGCATTATCTGCAAACATGAATGTCACCAATTAAACCCATCCCAATATCATTAATATACAAATTGAACAACAGTGGCCCCTTCATAGACCCCTGCAGCACACTGCTAGTGACTTTCCTCTTTCAGGTTACTGCATCTTCATGTACATTTTTATGATACCTATCTGAGAGCCAGTCACAGATCCAACTCACTAGTCTCTTATCCAATCCCATTCATTTCACTTTATTTATCAGCTTGTCATGTAGCAATCTATCAAATGCTTTTGCAAAATCGAAGTATACCACTGTATATGCATCTCCCTTATTCAAGACATTTCTCACTTGTTATAGTACATAAGTTAGTAAAACAATTTCCCTTTAACAAACCCATGCTGACAACTACAGAGAATACTGCCTATATCAACCCATTTCTGTAGCCTACTTCTCACCAATTATCATTATCAGATGATAAATATAAACGTTTGTTGAGTGTACTGATATTCTTCATCCATATCACCTTTTATACATAATACTATACTTTATTTTGATATTTATTTGAGATATGGTATGAGTGGTGCTTGAAAAGAAATTTCTCCATTGTGAGAAGGCCTCCCATACAGAAGAGATACCTCAGTGAAATAAAGCAAGAGACATTTGGAATTATCTGCTTTATTTTTGTTTTGAGGGTTATGATAGGTTCAGCTTTCATCCTCATCATGATTTTATGAAGAAAAGTATTGCCTTCCCTTTGTTGAGCTGTGACCCCATTTACCCACTTTGTTTTAGCTCAATTCTCTAACAGTTTGATTGAACCATGTAATACAATGTACAATATAGTTTTAATGTTAGCGATAGCTGACTTATTTTCTGATTTTCTTCATTAACCGCTCAGCTTCCTGCTTATGGAAAGCATCAGTTGCAGTTTTCGCTACCCACTTTGTGATCAGTCATTAATGTTAGGTAATGACTGATCACAGAGCTTCACCATGAAAACTTTGTCATTGGTAGTGAATTTCAGTAGCACTCATATTATTGTGCATCAAAAATTCAACTGCTGCACACTGTTTTACATGCTTTGACAAGCCTGTTAAGGATTTGGCTATTTTGTACACAATAGTATTATAAATACAACTCTGATTGTATACCACTGTATTGCAGCAGAGTGATACAAGAATAAAACAAGATTCAACATGCTTCAAGGCTACTTGCACTTTAAGTACCAGGGGCATTCTTTCAATATGATTTTCATAGAGAACCAGGCTTTTTTCACCATGAAGTTTCTTCACAGTGAAAAAATATCATCCAATGATTCATGAGACATTTCATCTTAATACATTGATGTGAGGATTAGAAGAAACTACTTGGACTGACCTTAACCTTACAGCAAGACAACAAGATGTGTTCTTGTACTTCCTGTTTAAATATCAGAGGACATGCCACATATCATCATTGGTTCTTTAAGCATCAATAAAGCCGCATGGGGTGGGGGATATTTTTTGTTTATATAATATGGCTCCTGCCCACAAAAGATTTCCTTGTAAACCTAATAGTACATTTGTACTGTGGATGAGCTAAGGATTTTTTTCTATTTTTATTGCCTTTATTATTATTATTTTGTATTTTATTTTATTTTTAGATAGTCTGGAAACCCTGCTCTACAGACCAAACATGGAACTTTTTCAGATCACTTCAGGCCTCCTAGAAGTTGGGTGGCAGTGGTCTCTCACTGAGTGATGAAATTCAACTTCCACCTAAAAACATTACAAACATCCATGCCCATGACAGGATTTGAACCTGCAGCCTGTTGATTAGAGAGCTGATTTGCCAAGCAGGCCGATGAGGATTATTTAAGAAGAATCCTATATTAGTGGGTATATTTAAATTACTAAATGGTGTAAATATGTAAACTGATAGAATAATTGGCAAATATAAGAAAGTGAAAGAACAGATGTGAATACAAATTATTTCTTAACCTCCATGAAGTTCAATCCAAAACTCATTGTGGGAGGTCAATACTAGAGGGCAGCTCAAAGTCTTTTGTGCTACAACTCATGCACTATTGTTCACTACTTTTACCACTCTCAGAGATAATGTATTCATATTCCAAAACTCTTTATGCAAAAAAAAAAACTTACTTCTTACTCACTACTTTCTTTTTGCATTTTGTCCTTGTTCCTTTCTCTCATTCTGCCATATGAAAAAGCATCCTACTGTCAGTCCAATAATAATCTTTCAACAGCTTAAATGTCTCTATCATATCATTCCCCCTTCTTTTTTCTGTCAACCAAACTCTAGTTTGCATGCCTTCCAGTCTATCCTCATAACTAACATTGTACGGTTCTGATACAATTTTCCTCATCTGACTCTCCGTGCTCTTCATCCCATTATATTCTATTTCATCCTCTTCAAATCCAGGTGACCAGATCTGAGCACAAAAATCCTTGAGTGGGCTGATCAGAGCTTTATGAAATGGAACCACATCCTTTTATCTCTCAAGGTTAGTATCCTCCTCAGTATTGCAGAAGTTTTCAGAGTTGTCTTCAAAACCTTTGCAATATGTCCTGAACTTCAAATTTCTTTTTACAATCACCACAAGATCCTGTGCTTTCTCCACTTTTTTCAGTATAACTCTTCCAAGTGGGTATGAAACATCCCATCTGTTGATCCCAAATTTCACAATCTTACATTTAGTTGCATTAAATCAATATCAATATTCATTTCCCACCTGTCCAGCTTATTCAAATCATCATAATTAAATTTAATGCAATGAATACACCACAGAGAAATTATTTTATAACAGGTTTAATAGTTCCTATATTTTGCTTCATCTTCAGGAATACAATTAAAATTGTAATAACACACACAACAATAAGTGGAAGAAATTAGACTAATTTAAATTTAAAGTCCTAGAGGGGTACTCTCTATGAGTCTCTCTATGAGCCTCTATTGAATTAAAGTCTCTCAAATCTTGAGAAGCTTAACACAACCTTATTTATTTAGATTAGACTGGTTTTTTAAATCTGTTTTGGATTCTAAAAAAAATCTTTTGACTTTGTGTTTGCTGTAATGAAGCATTTACCATCTGCCTTGTTGAACACAAATGCATCTGCTGCCAGAACTGTGCTCAGTCAAGTATAGCTGACCATGCCTTGGATATCTTGCACAGGATCAGATAGGAAAATCTACTATGCTTCATCACAGCAAACACAAACTTGAAAGACTTTTTTAGAATCAGCAGCAGATTTAAAAACCACCCTAATCTAAATAAATATGGTTGTGTTAGGATTCTAAATCTAAGGCTAGCCAACAGTGCCCATAGAGGGGTGCCTCTCATCAGACTTTAGGCTTAAGTGTGTGTTATTATGATTTTAATATTGTATTCCTGAAGATGTCTCTATGACAGATGAAATATTGAAATGATTAAACCTGTTGTTTAATTATTTCTTGTGCTCTATTCATTCCATTAAATTTATTTATGAGTTAAGTCCTGGTTATTAGCTGGCCTGGGGGTTGGCTGAGATTAGCATATCTGCTCTGGTCAATAGGTCATGAGTTAAAATTCTGCTTTGGGCATGAATCTTTGTTATTGTCTTTAGGTGGAAGATGAATTTTATCATCCAGTGTGAGACCACCATCCTGCTTATTAGAGGCTTATGGAACTTTCTCAAGCCACTTTAGTGGCTTGAGAAAGTTCCATATTTGGTCTCTATAGCAGTGTTACTGGATTATATTAAAAAAAAATAAATGAAAATACAAAAAAGTATAAAAATTAATAAAAATATTTTTTTAAAAATCCTTAGCCTACTCACAGTGCTAATGTACTATATAGGCTTACAACCTTTCATGAGTTGCATTAAAAAAATAAAAACTACAACAGTTACTAATAATCCTCCCAAGCTTCATATCATATGTAAACAAACTGAATATATCCCTTTAGCCCAGTAACAATATCATTGACATATAAAGATTGAACAGTAAAGGTCTGAGCACTGAACCCTATGTAACTCCATATGTAATCTTCCTACTGCCTGATAGTTCTTTCTGAAATAAAGCCAGTTACCAATCCAGTCCACTATTCAGATATCCAAACCTATATGCTGCAATTTAAATACCAACTCAACATGTGGCACCCTATCAAATAGCTTTGAAAAATACAAAAATACCACAGTGTATACCTTACTCTCATCCACTGCTCTTGTTACTCCTTTTATAAAAGGTATCTAGATTACTAAAAACATATCCCCTTAACAAATCCATGCTGGAATACATAAATAATATTGTAAAAATATTATTTTTAACATAAAAAATATTGGACTGACAGATATCAAAAAGTGGTATATGGGAGAGATGGGAGTCTGCAAGATTTCAAGAAGTCAGTGGATTACCACAAGGATCAGTCCTGGGTCCATTGTTAGTTAATCTGTGCATTAATGACATTGGGAAGGATTTGACAGGAGACATACCGCTATTTGCTGATGATGCAAAGATAGGCAAGGTAATCATGTTGGCTTGTGAAAATGGCTGTCAGTTTAACACATTCGCTGCCAACTACGAGTATACTCGTAGTTCATATATGAGCTACACAAGCCAGTTACGAGTATACTCGTATGACGCTTACCACCGGCAACAAGATTACCGTACTGACCTTGAAGAAGTAAAAATGCTTGGCTTGTGGAGCTAGCAGCAAAACTGTGTATACTCATAGATGGTATGTGCTCTGCACAAGCCAACTACGAGTATACTCGTATGAAGCTTACCGCCGACAATGAGATTACCGTACTGACCTTGAAGAAGTGAAATTGCTCGGCGTACGGGAACAGACTATGCCGAAATAGTGTGGCAGTGAACGTGTTAATATTAGGAAATTATTTCATACACTTTGGTTGATAAGATATCCAGTGTCATGTTACAGTGTTGTTCTAAAGATTATTGTTCTAAAAGAAACTGACCACCAATCACAACTCAACTAGGATCTTGCAGTTTTAGTAGATAGGAAGTTGAAGTATTATATCAGGTGGCATACAGATTATGAAGACAGATTGAGGATTTGTGGACTTCAGCCACTAGTAAAACAGAAGAAAGGGAGGTAACATGATCGCAACTTACTGATTTTTGAGAGTGTCGTACAGGATATCAGTTGATGGAATTTTGCATTTTATTGGAGTAGGGAAAGGATGAGAAGCCATCCTTGGAAGTTGAAAAATGAATGCCATCAAAAAGGGAGTGAGAGCTAGATTTTTCTCTGATAGGGTGGTGCATGATTGGAATGGATTACCATGAATTCAAAAACAGGTATGACAGCTGTTGTGGGTAATATATGTTCTCCATTGGGGTCTCTTTTAATAATGGTAATAATAATATGAAGGTTCTGTTGCAGATACACAGACCTTTCTGTTTTTGTTTGTAGGAAACTTGTAGGCGGGTCATACAGATGTTACAGATGATGCAGAATTTGTGAGAGCCATGAAGAAAACAATCCAACATGATGCCTCTCTAGAAGGATTTCAACAGATTGTGTTGGCATATGAGTGGGAATTCCAAGGTTGCAAGTGTAAGTTTTGAAATTTGGAAGGCAGGGATCAGATGATGTGTATTCATTTGGTGGGAATGTTTTTAAGAACATGGATAAATTAAGAGACCTGGGGGAGATAATGGACAAGAATCTGAAATTTAGGGAAATTTCCCACACTGTGAGAAATGTAAGGACAATCTGTTAATGGTAATGAGAATGAGAACACCAAATTGTAAAAAATAAATAAATTATAGTTCCAATGTCCAAAAACTTGATTAGGTCAGTTGGATTTTCAAGAAGATGAAGAGATTCTGAAAAGGTCCAGAGGAGAATGACTAAGACAGCATCAGATGAGTGAAATTCTGGGTATGAGGAGAAATAAACAGAATACCCAGTGATTGGGAGGAGAAGGTATAGGATTGAGACATAAGTTGATGAGAAGACAATACCAAATTAACATGGAAGAGATTTTTTGTAGAGTGGTGGCAGTCATAAGGCTCAGAACAAGAGTCTGTCCCTGAAAGCTGCATGAAGTGAATGCAGGAAATTGGTGAGGAGTAGGTATTTCTTCCTGGAATGTGGTAGATATGTGAAATACATTGTTTGAGAGTAGGGTAAGTGAAATATATAACTTTCATGTGCATCATAAACTTGCAAAATGAGCAATGTGTCTGTTAATGAGGGTCTTCAAGACATTGTGCTCAAATTCTGTTATTTCCACAGAACAATGATGATGATAAATTACCTGGAATTTTTGGTCACTCCTTGTTTACTTGGTACAACAATTACATGACAAAAACCTCCTGCATGAGCAGAACTGAAATAACTCACTCAGAACTAAAATTATGGAAGAGCATTTTAAGCGTGTTCCAGAAAAGATTTATAAAAGCATCATACATTGTACTGTCAAGAAAGTTCTGACAGCAAATGGTTGAGAGATCATAAGGATATAAAACCATTCAAAACACTACATAAATCTATGTGGTATATGAGAAACCTCATAGCACAATCTTGCCATTCTCAAGTAGGATAAGGATTATTTGTTGCATACCAAAGCATGATTTTGTTAACGTTCTCAAGATATATTAAGACAAATCTGCTTAATTCTTATACTGAAGTGATGCACCAAATATTTTTATTATTTGATGCATCTTTGATGAAATCCAATGAAAATGATGAAACCAATGAAAATGCACAAACAGGTTTTGCTGATCATCTAGTGAGATGAGTAAGAAATTGGTTGACAGGAAGATGACAGAAATCAATGTTCAGAGATGAGTTTTCAAGAGAGACAGAGAGGCTGTTTGAAGTGGGGTACCATAACCTTTGTAGTTTAATATATTTATAAATGATTTAGGTTCAAATATTAAGTGTGAAGTTTCTATATTTTCTGATGACAAACAGTTGAGCAGAGCAATTAACTGTTCTGATAATCTAAATTCATTACAGTATGATCTTACAATATCCAAAGATTGTTTGTAATAGGCGAATTAATACTGCTTCCAAAGGAGTATTAAGCTAGACAAGTTGGAAAAGAGTGTGATAGTCCACTAGGATAGCTACTCCACCATGAGCAGGACCAACCCCACAAAATAAAATTTCTTCATAGCTCTCACAAATTCTGCATCATCTGTAACAACGTCATACCCACATTCAAACTCCTTCAGTCTATCCTCATTCCCTTCATTTCACAGACCTGACACTGCCTTAGTCACCCTGCTCTGGATTTCCAGAACCTTTTCACTAATTGACCAAATCTGAGTACAGTAGTACATATATGGCCTAATGAAGGCTTTGTATGATATTGTTGGACCTCTTTATTTTTGCATCTCACTAAAACTTCAGATCTTTTCTACTATCACTCATTGGTTTCTTATCTCTTTCGGTATATCCCCACCAGTTGAATATACAGCATTTCGTCCTAGCATTTGAAATTTCAAGTTCTTGCCTTGAATTGATATTACCCACTCATTGATTCATATTTTATTTCTTCCTGGAGTTCCATATTAGTTTCATTCCTCGTATTACTTCCCAACTTTGCATCAGACCTCTACCATTATTACATAAGTTGAAGTATATTAATAGTCCTAAAGCAGATCCTTGTGACACAACACCCAGTGACTTTCCTCTTTCAGATACTCTTCCCATATACACAACTTGCCAATACCTGTAAGACAACTAATCTCTTATCCAGTT
Organism: Typopeltis vanoorti; assembly: GCF_054136105.1. Taxonomy (NCBI): domain Eukaryota; kingdom Metazoa; phylum Arthropoda; class Arachnida; order Uropygi; family Thelyphonidae; genus Typopeltis; species Typopeltis vanoorti. Next base: position 46,485,376 of record NC_143564.1, on the reverse strand, counting down.
GATTAATATGTAATCCATCTACTGAGGTTTAAATACTAACTTGTGTGGCAGTCTGTCAGAAGATTGTATAAAATCTTGATATTAACATATGCCTTTCTATTCTAATATGTAAGTTAATTTCTAGAACTCAAATTCTCCCCTACCAAAAAAAAAAAAAAAAAAATCTAAGATACTAGTTCTTGTTAACCTCTCCAGTACCTTAACCATCACTCAAAATATACAGACTAACCTTTGAACTCATTGTCTTCTCCCTTTGTGCATATGTAAACTTTTGTCCCTCCTTCTCTTTTGGAACTTTTCCTGTTGCATAGTTGAACAATCATGCCAAGTGCACATTAAACTTCCAGTTGCATTCCCTTACACTATTAAGTAATATATGATCAAGCCTTTCTGCCTTGATGATATCATAAAATATTCTGCCTTAATGTCAACTTGAGTTGTAGAAAATAAAATAAAAAAGTCAGGATACCAATTCTGGCAAGTAAGTAAGGGATGGAACAACAGCTGTGTATTTTTTTTTTTTTTTTTTTACAAACATCTATCTATAAATGCTGCACTGGATATGATTGGTTTATAATTTGATGGTAGAAATGAATTTTAAATGCATAATTCAATGAATAATAAAATAGAAATGTATAAAACAAAAAATATATGAATATCTTTAACATATATTTTAATATAATGAGCAATACAGGAATTGCTCATTTCTCAAACTTAGCATATTGATTAAAAAAAAACCTTTGTGTGTATATGCATGCACGCACATTGTGTAAGATCTGAAGGACTTCTATACATATATTCAAGCTCTTTTTATAGAAGAGCACTAAAATGAAATGCAGTTTGCATACAGGATGCAAATTTCAATTTAGAAACCTGATAAAATTTATGTTAGATTTCAGGCTAATGACTCTTCTTAAGGTGAGAACAGGAGAGAGCCCAGTTTGAAAACCATTTCAAACTGGGCTCTCTAACCAGTATTCAAATACACTATGAAGCTCAGTTCTGTTTGGAGGTTGTAATGAAATACAACAAAGGCTGGAAATACAGTCATATTTACCTTATTGGAAATTCAGAAATCTTCTGCATGTATTTTCCAGCTCTTACTGAACACTATAACACTGAAATAAAAAGCAGGCTTCTAGGTGTGGAGGATTTTAGCTGTGCTTTTCCTGCAAGATCTACCTCCTAGTAAGTGTGGTGGTGGAAGAGTTTAATCTTTGTCATCTAACATAAGTCCTGTCATGTTTCTGAACTGACTAATTGAAATCTTGTATGCAGACTTCATTTTACTTTTGCACTCTTGTGCCAGAGTAAAGCTGGAATAGAGACCTACAGAACTTCAGATCTCAAATAACATATAATAACATATATTATGCATTTAACTCCAGTGAAATCTTTGGCCTTAAATATAGAAAAAATATGTTAAATTACTAACTAATATTTTCATTCTGAATCGCTTTTTGTTAAATATTGATTTGATTTGATTTTTACCAACTTTTGAATTCTGACAGTGTGATTTCAAAAATTGCTGTATATAAATTTTTATAGAAGATGAGTTTAGCAACTTATAATTTCTGTTCATCTCCCCCCCCCCCTCCCACTAAATATGAATTGAGATAGTTATTGTTTTTAATTTTCTAGATTCAAGAACACAAGTCAATCGAACAAGATGTATCACCAGAAACATCATATGAAACTGGTAATTAATCTCTGTTATATATTTTTATATCATGTCTAAGCATTACCATAGGGATCTGTTTTGAGGCCATTATTGTTTTGGCTTAGAAACATATTATGAAAATGGTGTACATCCAGTATTGGTGTGGTGCAATTTGTCTAGATCATTAAGAAGAAAGATGGAAAGCAAATTGATTCATTTCAATTTTTGGTGTGGAGAGACCATTAAGAATCTCAGTGAACCACAAAAAAAAAAAAAAAAAAAAAAAAAACACCAATAAAGATAGAATATAAAATATATATATATATATATATATATGAAGAATATAAAGAAAGAATGGTTCTTGGAATCAATGAACTAAATTATTTTGAATCTGAATAATTCAACGATATCAGGGGGGAATTAAATTTTTTTAAATCAGGTGTGTCTGTTAGTAGTACATTAGTAAATACTAATCTGCGCATACATCTGCTCTGACATACCTTGCCTTAGAATCACCCAACTTTGACCTTCTTTGGTTGAAAATATCCCTTCCGCACACTCAGTTCAATTCATCTGCTGTCTCTATCACCCCCCCCCCCCAACACAACCAACCACTCTGAGCTCTTTAATTTCCTCTCCCTAAAAATCGACTTTCTCCAATCCCACTTTCCCAACAGCAAAATCATCCTCCTAGGAGATTTTAACATCCACAACACTAGCTGACTTTCCTCCTCCAGTTATACAGATCTTGCAGGCAGAGACGCTGAAACATTTGCCATCACTAATGACCTTACACAACTTGTCCAGATGCCAACCAGAATACCAGATAACCCAAACCACTCCTCAAACACCCTAGATCTCTTCCTCACTAGTGACCCCTCCAAATACACAGTGAAAGTAGTGAGCATCTCCCTTGGCAATTCTGACCACAACCTAGTGCTCATTTCCTCCCTCATGCAACAACGTTTACACAGACACCCCCATACAAGAGTAGTTTGGCACTATAACAGTGCCAAGTGGGACAGCCTCCACAATTTCTATGCTGCATTCCCATGGCTGGACTATTATTTCCGGCCTTCCAAACCTAACATATGCACTGAGCTTATTACCAAAGTAATCCTCACCGGCATGAATACATACATTCCACTCAGGACTCTGAACTGCCATTCCCTAACAGAAACCCTGGTTCTCCAAAAGATGTGCCAAGGCTGTAGAGATGAAACACCAGACATACCACAACTGGCTGAAATCAAGAACCTCATTCTCCTTCAAAGCTTACACCGAAGCCCATAATAGATGCCAAAAAACAATCAACGCTTCCAAAACAAAGTTTGAAGAGCAAAAAGCAAGAAACTAGCAGCCTGTCCAAACGGCAGCCGAGCCTTTTGGTCTCTCGCCAAAGCAATTGGCTATAACTTCTGTCCAACACTATTCCCACCCCTATCATACCCAGATGGCTCTACTGCATCATCACCCACAGAAAAAAGCCAATCTTCTGGCTTCATACTTTGCTTCAAATGCATGCATAACTGACGATGGTAAATGTTCCCCAACTATCCCAGACACCCAACATACAATACCCCTATATCCTTTTGCCAAGATGAGATCAGAAAAATACTGTCCAAATTAGACACAAAAAAAGTCTCCTGTCCCCCATGGCATTCCCCAATTGTTCTGAAAGTTTGTGCTCTAGAACTGATCCCTATCCTATGTCACCTATATATATACTTTCTTACTCCACTGGAATCTATCCCACAAACTGGAAATTGGCCTATATTCATCCCATTCCCAAGAAGGGTGACAAGTCACCCATCCAATTACTGCCCTATCTCACTTACCTCAGTCTTGTCAAAAGTAATGGAAAAAATCATCAATTCCTAACTCCTGTACTCACTATCTTGATGACACTCACCAAATAAATGACCGCCAGTATGGATTCCGCCACTGCCGATCAACAGGAGATCTACTCACATACGTTACCCATCTCTGGACAAATGCTATGGTGAGGTTTGGCGAATCTCAAGTGGTTGCATTAGATATCTCCAAAGCCTTTGATGGGGTCTGCACAAAGGCCTACAAGGCAAACTACCATCATTCGGTCTGACCCAGGACTTCTGTAGTTGGATTGCCAGCTTTCAGTCTGGACGCACACTGTGTGTGATGGTGGATGGCTCCCTATATTCTCACCACTAAATTAATGCTGGGGTCCCACAAGGTTCTGTTCTCTCACCAACCCTCTTCCTGCTGTATATCAATGACCTACTGCAATTGACCTCCAACCCAATACACGGTTTTGCAGATGACAGCACACTTCACTCCTCGCTTGCATTTGATAAGCCTTACCCTTCACAACTCACCTCAACCTAGAGAACATCAACCTCCACCACCCTCAACTCCGATCTCCAAGCCATCCTACAATGGAGTTCAGATAACCTCATAAATTTCAATGCCAATAAAACCCAGTTCTGTACTATTTCCCATAAAAAAGAACCATTTTTCCCCAATATCCTTTTTGACAATACCCAAATATCCAGATAGTCTGAGATCACGCTTCTTGGAATCACCCTCATATCAAACCTCTCCTGGCATAAACATATCACAACCATTGCATCCTCAGCCTCAAAAAACTAGGATTTCTCTTTCGCTCAAGACATTACTTCACCCCAGAACAGCTACTTGAGATTCGCCACATTAACATTATACAAATCACAAATTTGCCCAGATATTGAATACTGCTCCCACGTATGGGGTGGGGCCCCTAAAAGCTCTCTCAAAATGCTCAACTCAATACAGATGAGAGCAATTAGACATCAAATGATCCATCCCTTACCAACTCTCTTCCCCCCACTTTCACACAGACATATGGTCTCTGCAGTATGTATATTCTACAAATATTTCCATGGGAAATGCTCATCCGAAATAACATCAATAATTCCTCCGCTCAGTACAAAGCTCATTGGAACACGTGCAGCTGCTACACAGCATCTCTTCACAGTACACCTAGAAACAAACAGAACAAGTTTCTATTCCTTCATCCCCAACTGCTGCACTGTGGAACAGTCTCCCACCTGCTGTGTTTCCCAAGGAATACAATTTAAAGTCATTCAAATCAAATATAAACAAATTCCTCCTTTCCCAACCTGCTACCCATACACGGTACTAATGTACTATAGGTTGACCAACCAACCTCCTGTGTATGGGCCCAACATAATAAAATAAAATAAAAAATAAATAAGGAAGTGACATTGAAACTGACCATTATGCCTTAATTTTTAATGATGTGATCTGAAATGAATAGAATTTTTTTATAAAAGTGGAGGCGTAACTGGTGGGTGGGCGACAGCTAATTGTTGAGCAAGTTTATAAGTAGGACTGTTTGTGCTGTCAACTATAGAGCATAGGAAAATATTAGATTTGCGGATTTTAGGTTCCCCATAAATATGGGGATTTTATTTTGTTGATGGTTTCTTTGGGCTAAGAAGTCAATTTTTTTCAATAATTTATGAACTTTTTTTCTTTTGAGACATAGTGGGGGGGGCCCTTGATCTATGATTTGGTAATTAGAATTGTCACTAGGAGATCCTGCTTTTTTTTTTGTTTGTTTGTTTGTTATAATCCTCTTGATTCATGATAACTGTGATATTACCCTTATCAGCTTTAGTAATCAGAACATTTTTACTTTTGTATAACTTCGTTAAGTCACTTCGTCTATTTCATTCTGTGGTATATTGTTTTAAGTGGTTTAGATTTGCTTACGATGCTATTAAATGAACATTATTTGTTATTGAAGGTGGAAGATTGTAGATGCTGTATTCTCTCTTCATCATAATTTATTGTTTAGGTGTAATAGCGAAGTTATGCCCCTCACTGAGAGTGTTCGTAACCTCTTCTGTAAGCACTAGTGATGATAAATTTACAATCATGTGATCTCTGTGAAGTTGCAGTTTGAGATTAGTACATCGACTTTATTGCAGGATTTCAAATTTCTTTAGGTGCCTACTTTTAACTTTTGTGAATTCTTTTTTAGCTGAAACTTCAGAGATGTGATATAGGACAGTCCACAGTTTAAAATTCACTATGATAAATATGTTGTCAGTTGAATGAACCTCCCACAGTGAGTCTGCTGACTCCATGGAGGGAGTGATGATAATAATGATAGTAATAATTTTGTATGTCTGATATTCCTTTTTAATATGCTGTTTAGATCCTGATCAAGGATCAGCTTTTTCTTTATATCAGATGCCTTCTCTGATGATTCGAAAAATGCTTCCACCTTCTTCTTCTTTGGGATCACGGGCACAAATTAGTCTCATTATCTAGTTCACCATTTAGATGTTTGCTCACATCATTGTATTGATATTGACTGCCTTTTATGAAGATTATCCTCATATTTAGTGTTGAATGCTATAGCTACTGTTTCCTTTTCTTTATCACTGTTGCCTGAATATAATGTCTTGTTTTTTTTTTATTTAGAATTTCACTTTTTCCCCCCCCTGGTAATGCTATTTTTGTTGATCTGGTAATTCTTCTGTTGGTTCCATTTCTTTTCTGTTGACTCCATTTCTTTTCTGTTGACACTTCTTTTGTTGATGATGCCTGTCTTGACTGGTAATGTTAAGTTGAAGTCTGTTCCAGAGACTGAAACACAGTCCCATTCAACATCACAAGTCAAGATAGGCATAATCAACAAAAGAAGTGCCAACAGAAAAGAAATGGAACCGACAGAAGAATTAAAAAGAGAGAACAGACTTATCTGTCTATTTCTTTTATGTGGAATATTGTATCACTATATATATCTAATCAGTTATATTTAGAACTATTTTGGATACAATAATTGAAATATCAAAACAAAACAGATTCAACTTCTTAGTCTACAGAAAACCAACTAACATAAATCAGGGCTGACAGTGCATACAACAGAAACAAAATACCAAGTGGAATGGCAACTGACTGAAATGGTCCTCATTGATTTCCATTTTTACTCAAGAGCATTCAAATAATCACCTGAAATGATGAAGCATCCTCTACAAACAAAAAATGACAAACAGTAGTTAAATACAAAGTAGAATGTGAACAGAGGATTGATTTGAAACAGTGAGAGGTGCATGGTTATATACAATGTATATGACACAATGCAAAGGCATAACTAAGAAGATGTTTATATTAGTATGTATTATTAATTAAAACTTTAATTATTTGTAATTAAAATAAGACTCTTCCATATCTTTGATATTGAGAGGCAGTCATTCTGATTCAAGTTTGGATGATGAAGTAATTCTTCAGCACCAGAGGCGTAGTGAGGCTATGGCCAATGTGGCCCTGGCCATATGTGCAAAAATTGAGATTTTTAAAGTTTTTTTTTAGAACGCCGCAATTTTCTTTCCTGGCCATAGGCACCAAAATTTCTCGTGACGTCTCTGTTCAACGCTTTCTTTAAATGTTTGAATTTATAGCAACAACAATGGAGTAAGCATGTTTCCGACCATAGAATACTGTAGTCTGAATATATTCAATGTTTTGCAAGGTCTGATTTCTCAGATATCCTATTGATGACATACAACTGGTGTTCTTGTATTCTTTTTTCCACTGGACATTCAAGTTGTCCAAAATATGAAAAATGATAGTTACATGAAACTTGATAGATTTCAAGAAGAGCAAGAGGAGATTATTTATGTTTTGAAGATGGGAAACATGATAGTTTATTGATCAGCATAAATGTAGCTACTAGATTGTGCTTCTTAAGAATTCTAGAAATTGGTTCTGAGATACCAGAAATGTATGGGATAAGGACTCTACATACTGTTTTCTTCTGGCTTCTCAGACTGGACCACACAACATCTTTTGGATTACTATATTTCTAGCTGAAATAACAAAGCATTTTATTACACATGATTAAAGTTTTAATTAAAATACAGTTAATAATATAATGTCTCCTCAAGTTATGCCTTTGCATTGTGTCATATATAATATCATGCGGCTCTCACTGATTCAAACTAATCCATTTTTCATGTTCTACTTTGCATTAAACTGCTGTTTGCCAGTAATTGAATAATAAAGTAAAGTAATAATGACCTGTAATTTTCAGTCTGAAATATATTGCCTTTGAATAAATATTATTCACTTATTTCCTTGTATTTGCATGTGAATTGAATAAAGTAAATCAACATGTGTCACCATATTTATTTTCAGCATTTTGAAGAGTGATGTATAAAAAAGGCAGCATTTAATAGCCCTCTTAGGGTGGAGAATCACATTGGAAATAACAGTAATGGTTTTGAGAATATGTGGTGTGAGATAGATGTTTATAAGACAAGATATAAATGGGTTGTTGCTATAGACCAAGAAATGTGCTGTGTAACCGATGGTGGAAGGTTACAAGTGGAGTTCTTCACGGTTGAGTACTGGGACCATTATGGTTTGGTTTTTATGTCAATGATATTGTCACAGGACTACAGGAAGATATTCAGTTGTTTGCAGATGATATGAAACTTGGGAGTGTCATTAATATTAGTACCAATGTTTTGACTCTTCAAGAGAATTTGAATAAGCTGGAAAGAGCTAGAAAAGTGAGAAAATGAATGGATGGTTTGGTTTTTATGTCAATGATATTGTCACAGGACTACAGGAAGATATTCAGTTGTTTGCAGATGATAGGAAACTTGGGAGTGTCATTAATATTAGTACCAATGTTTTGACTCTTCAAGAGAATTTGAATAAGCTGGAAAGAGCTAGAAAAGTGAGAAAATGAATGGAGATATCAATTTAGTGCAACTGAATGTAAGGTTTTGAACTTGGGGATTGACAGATTGGATGCTTCATACTCACTTGGTGGATTTATGTTGGAAGAAGTGGAGGAAACAAGGGATCTTTCTATGATTGTAGATAGAAATTTAAATTTCAGAAGACATATGGCATTTCATAGATTTGCTGTATTCTTAAGGAGGACATTGACCATGAGAGATAAAAAATGTGGTGGTCCCATTGTATAAGGCTTTGATCAGACCATATCTGGATTTCTGTGCTCAGATCTGATCACAGGATTTGAAGGGGATGAATTAACCTTGGAGAAGGTGGAGAGGAAGATAACAAATATTATATCAAGATTGTACAAAGTTGATTATGAGGCGAGACAGAGCATGCAGACTACAGTTTGGTGGATAGAATACAAAGGGGGGGGGGGGGTATATGATCGAGAAATTTAAGTTGCTGAAGGGTTGTTATCATATTAACACTGGGAAGATTTTTCATATGGTAGAACAAGGGGAAGGAATATGGACAAGGGAACATCCCTGGAAGCTACAAAAGGAAATAGTGATTAAAACGATAAGAAGGAAGTTTTTTGCATAGAGAATGATAGTAGCATGAAATGCATTACCTGAGAAGCTGGTGAAATTGCAAATGGTGGATGAGTTGAAGGAGTGGTACAATAGACTATGTATTGCCCTCCCACAATGAGTCTTGTGACTCTATGAAGATCAAGATAATAATAAATCCTACAATATCATCATGTGGTCATTTCCTTTTGAAAAAAAAATTTTAAGTGCTTAAATAATGATAATGTTATTAAAATAATTATTATGATTATTATTTTAATGTTTGCATACAATGTTTAAACTCAATTTATCTTATCCTAGAAGAAACATAAAGTATGATTTTTGGTTGGTTTCCAACCAACCAAATATAACCCGAAGATTACATATGGTAAAGGCAAGTGTTACAGTGTTCACCCATACACGGGTGGTCTGAAAAGTTCTCGGCCTTGACTATAGGTGGTAACACTATCAGCAAGATTTTTTTTTCCAAGTTGGTACATCTTTCATAAGCATCCATGTGAAATTGCAAGTCATTCTATCAAGTAGTTCGTTTTACAGCTGTCTGAAGCAAAAGTGTTGTCTGTATCCCTTGAAATGGATAAAATTGAGTATCGTGTAGTTATAAAATTCTTTGTAAAAGAAAGTTTAACGCCAAAAGAAATTCATTCAAAGTTCTTAAAAGTTTATGGGCACTCTTCTCCTTCATTTTCGACAATTAAGAAATGGGTATATTTAGGATATATTTTGCATGAAGAATTGCGAATTAAAAAGCTTTGTGCAAGATGGGTGTGCCATGCTTGCTCACAGCAGATCAAAAACACACTTGCATGAAAATATCTGAACAATGTTTGAATCGTTTTAACAAGAATAATAAAACTGATTTTGTGCGTTGATTTGTTATTATGGATGAGACTTGGATTCACCATTACACACCAGAATCCAGACAGCAGTCAAAACAGTGGACAGAAGCCGGTTGTTCAGCACCAAAGAAGACAAGGTCAGTTCTGTCAGCAGGAAAGGTCATGGCATCGGTGTTTTGGGATGCTAAAGGCATTTTGTTTATTAATTATCTTGAAAAGGGTAAAACAATAACTGGGGAATATTATTCCAATCTTTTAACCAGACTAGACGAAAAAATTCATGAGAAAAGACCTGGTTTGCAAAAGAAAAAAATCATTTTTCATCAGGACAATGCACCTGCCCACAAAGGTGTTTTGGCAGTGGGAAAATTAAGGGATCTGCACTATGAATTGTTGGAATGTCCACCCTATTCCCCAGATTTGGCTCCCTCTGACTTCTATCTCTTCCCAAAACTAAAACTTTTCCTCGCTGGTCAGTGTTTTTCTTCGAATCAAGAGGTGATTGCAGCTGTAGAGGGGTATTTTGCAGATCTTACTGAGAACCACTACAGGGACAGGATAATGGTGCTGGAGCATTGCTGGAATAAATGTATTAGTCTTAAGGGAGATAATGTTGAAAAATAAAAATAATTTTGAAATTATAAATTTGTGTTTTCATTGTTAAGCCGAGAACTTTTCATACCACCCTTACTAGATGAGTCATTTACTCTCAGTCGATAAAGTGCAAGTTTCAATGTGCCTGAAAATACACCACAACTGAAAATAAAAATTAAGTTTCACATGATATAATAATTGCAAAATATCACCGAGTACCAGATATGGTCTATAGTCTATATACAATAGAACAGCTTGTAAAGAACTCAGTGAGTCTGATATTGGTTTTCTTTAATGTGCAGAAGTGCAAGCAGTATAGACTTCAGCTCAGCTGCATAATTACATGCAAATCCTGACTTACATAACCTCAAATTTATACAAAAAATTTCTGAAAAATTTTACTTAACTAGGTTACTCCCATGAAACATAACAGCAGTCATCTGCAAGGCAGACTACCTGTTCTGGTTTATGCACACAACTTTATAGTCTCATTCTGTTTACTGCTGAACACAGACATGCTGTACATTTGTATTCATATCAGTTTACTCATTTTTAGTGTTTGAATATGCTACGATCAAGTACAATCATGATTGGAAAAAGGATGAGAAGTGGAAAAAAGAACATGTCTAAATGCACCAAAACTGATCTAGAGATGAAAATGAAACTTATAAAGAAATTAAAAGAAATACCATAGTCCCCCCCCCCCCTTATCTGCAGTTTCAGTTATCTGCAATCTACTGTTACGTCTTCGCCTTCCCTAGTTTTCCTTTATTTTCTTTTATTGTTTCTTTCTTTCCTTTACTTCTATCTTTAGTTTTATATCTTAAGATTACTTGTACCAGAAGTTAGCTTCCGACAAATTTATTTATTTTAGATCGACTGCGCCAGCCGGTAACTAGTTCCTGATACTTAAGCTCACTCTACTAACTATCTTGACAATATTATTTAACATTGGGAACACGTGGTGTGCAGTCGCGGCTCCCCTTTTTTATCTTACATCAAATGTCTCTCCCCCCCCACTTACACAGGTTCGAACTTTTATAAGTGGTAAGTCAGGCTCAAAAAACAGAACGTACAAACTTTGATTTAAAATAATGCATTTTAATACTACTAAAAATCTACAGGAAATCATCATCATCATCATCATCATCAAATTCCTGCCATGTACCCTCAAGGGGGTGTACAGGATATGATAGTACTACATGAAAAAAATTACATCATTATTAATTTCCTATCGACAGTTTTCCTCCAAATCAGTCTGTTACTTGTCACGACTCCAACATTATCAGATCTTATATTTCTATCATCTAAAGCACTTTGTACCGTATCAATCCACCTATATCTTGATCTTCCTCTGGGTTGTTTTGCTGCCAACCTGGCAGAGAACACTTGTTTTGCTAATCTTTCCTTGCCCATTCTGTTTAAGTGACCATACCACCTGAGATTAGCTCTGCTAACACATTCCTGGATGCTGAAAATGTCAAATTCTTTCCTAATATCCTCGTTTTTAATATGATATTGCCATTGATGCCATCTGTTCACGCCGATAATCTTTCTCAGGACTCTCATATCTGTGGTCTCTAGTCTTTGGTCAAGTGTTTTACTTCTGACCCGGCTCTCAGATCCATAAGTTAAAACTGGTTTGAACACTGTCTTGTATACAGCTAATTTAGTGTTCCGACTAATTTCTCTCTTATTCCATATGAATCTATCAATTGACTGCCTACCATACCAGCTTTGTTGATTCTGTTGTCTATTTCCATATTTAATTTACCATCTTCAGTAAAAATCGTGCCTAAGTAGCTGAAATGTTTTACTTGTTCCACAGATTCCCCGTTCACAACACAGTTGACATTTTCAACAATTCTACCTATTTTCATTGTCTGTCTTTTTAATGCTGACCTTCATACCATATCTATTACAACAGTTATTCAATTTAGTCAGGGAATCTCGCAAACTTGTAGCAGATTTATGTAGAAGTATAACATCGTCTGCATAAAGCAAAGAGCTGACATTAACATCTCCAATTCTGATATCACGTTTAATACCACTTTCCTTCATAATGTGATCCATATAGATAATGAATAACAGAGGGGGATAATGTACATCCTTGTCTCACACCAGATTTAACATTAAATCATCTTCCTGTACTTCCGTCAATTCTGACTGCTGACTTACAACTCAAATAAAGACTAAGTATTGCTTGATATAATGCCCCATTGACACCATATAACTGTAGCGTATTGAATAGCTTCTCTCTTGGAAACTTGTCATATGCCTTTTCCAAATCGACAAAACTGAAATACAGGTCTTTGTTATATTCCCATGCTTTCTCGACTATTTGTCGTAAAGTGAAGATCTGATCCTGACAGCCTCTGTTTGACCTGAATCCAGCTTGTTCTTCACCAAGCTTTTCTTCAGCAATTCTTCTTAACCGTTTCTCAAGTATACTTGCATAGATCTTGCCAGGAACACTCAGTAGGAAAATACCTCTGTAATTCTCACATGCAGTTTTATTTCCCTTTTTATATATGGGTACTATTAGAGCTCTACTCCAATCATCGGGAATTCGTCCCTCTGTCCAGGCTTTCTGAACTATGCAGTGCAGCCACTGTAAGACTTATACCTCCATACTTCAGCATTTCTGGTCGAATATCATCTAATATTGCTGCCTTTCCACATTTCAAGCCTTTGATGGCTTTTTCTACTTCAAGTATGGATATGTATTCCTGACTGCATGCCTGGTCAGTGTTTTTTTACCACTGTGCTGTCATCACTGCTTGTTTCATTTAGCAGTTTTTCAAAGTAATTACTCCATACTTCAAGGATGTCTTTTTCTCCCGTTTTCATGTCACCTTTATCATCTCTAATTCCTTTTACAGCACTCTTTCCTCCATTCTTAAGCTTCTTCAACAACCTCCAGAATATTTTGCCACCCTCTTGATATTTATTTTCTATATTCTTGCCAAAGTCCTCCAATGACTTTTGTTTAGCTAGTTTTACACAGTGTTTAGCATTCTTGTATATGTCTCTATATTCTCTAAGAGCACAAGCTGACTTATTTGACAGGAACTTTTGATATGCTTTCCTTCTTTTCCTTCACTGCCTCGTTAACTTCCTGTGTCCACCAGGGAGTTCTGATTTTTTTTATCCTTGCAGACAACCTCACCACATGCCTCTCTGGCAGAATCAATCAATGTTTTCTTCAGAGTTTGCCACTGAATCTCCAAGGTTTGATTCCTGTTCTCAAACTCTTTCATTTTTTCTTCAATAATCTTTGTGTATTTTAGTCTACTGTTCACATCTGAGAGCTGCTCAACTTTTATTCACTTTAAAACTTTCTTACTTCTTTCCAATATGAAATTCAATTTTATCCTGCTCAAGACTAAATAGTGATCGCCTCCAATTTCAAATCCTCTGTACACTCTGGTGTCCTGCACCAGGGAGAAAACATCACTATCAACAATAACATAGTCAATGAGACTTTTCTTATTCCTAGCCTCTTCTCTCCATGTGAATTTGTGCATATTTTTATGTTGGAACATGGTGTTAGTAATAACCAGTCCATGTCCTGAGCAGAAATCCAACAGATATTTGCCATTACTATTAGCTTTGCTCTTTGCTTTTTTTTTTTTTTTTTGCCATTACTACAGGAAATCATGTAATAATAATATAAAAGGAATAAGTTCATGGACAAATGCTCACGCAACTGCAATAAGCTCACTCAATCCCTCTCACATACTTCTTAATATGCAGGCCCATACAATTATATTCCAGGAGCATCAGTTAATTAATCTTATTTCCGTGGTTTGTGTGAAGATTAAATGATACTCCAGTTGTTATGCAAGCTTTGGCAATACAAAGTTAGTTAAATTACACATGATATGTTCACTCAGTTTTATCGATTACTATTTTTGTTAAAAAAAACTCCTTGCTATAAATCTTATACAAGTCACAAGCTTAATGTACAGAGCAGTGCCTTCATTCATTGTATCTCATATAATAAATCATCTCTTAACTGTTCCACTATAGTTTCACTCGAACACAAAATTACAAATTACAACAGGAAGGTCCTATCAAGACATTCAGACCAAAAATGGATCTTCTAGTTGGGTTGAGGAGGGCTATGCTTAAAGTTCTCCTCCTTTTTGCTCTCTCTGGTTTTACAGCACTTGATAATATATATAGGGTAAAAGATATGCACCTTACCTGCTATTTTCCTTAGCGAAATGGTTCCTTTGTTTTAGATCTGGTCCTTCCTCGGATGTTGCAAAATTTCCTTGTCGCTCCGCTGTCTATCTCTATTCATATTTTTCTTTCCGAAGTGTGGCTCCTTCGCTATTGTCACATTGGCAGAAAACTCACCAATGGACCTGTCTGCTGGTTCCCTGTTGTTCAGTTTGACGTCCTGTACGTATCGGGTCCCACAGCAACGTGGAAAATTGCTGGACACCGGCGACAAGCTTCCTCAATGCCTTCGAACTGGAACACAGAAAAATGTAGAAGCAAGAGAGGGTTTGAAGTGTGCACCGCTCCTTATATCTCAACGGCGAGTGCCCTCACTCTCTGTCTACGTCACTCACTCAGCCATCTTTGATTCGTCAGATAACAATGTGGTCATATCCTTTTCTCGACGGAACTGTATTGCAGGGGTTACCGAATGACTTTTCGGGTTTTCTGCTGTGTCATGGACTATTGCATAGTGATCAGACCTTCTGCTGATTGGTTAACATAATTTTCCCTGTATTGGGTATGATTCTAAAACAGTATTTGGATTACACTACAAGAATATTATCAATTAAGTTAATATACCTTTCAATTACAAGTTATTTATTACCTCTCTGCCTCTGCTCTTGAGAGTTTAAGCATATCTTTATGTTAAGATACTATTTTCTCATGTTGTGTCTGAAACAAATGGCTGACTTATAGTGGGCCAGTTATTTCCGACACAACACTACCCTGGTTCAAAAATATTAAATGGAAAATTCCAGAAATTAACAGCTTTTAATTATATGGGCAAAGTGTATATTAGATCCAACATTATTTCAAAGCCAAATGTTTATAGAAACTATGAAAGTTTCGTAAGTTGACCTGACAGCTTACGAGAATACAATCCTCAGCATCCATTGCCTTAGCTTTCACTACTTAAAAGATATGAGTGCTGCCCAAACATCCATGTATATTTGCCTTTTATTAGTGCATAGTACTAATAAAAGGCAAATATATAGATGCTTGAGATACACAGGTGAAGTAGAACATTAAAACATGAATGTAAAAACTTTCAAATCACTTCTGGTCTTCAATAAGCAAGGTTAATGATGCTCTGACATTGAACAATGGAATTCATTTACACCTAAAGGCATTTACGAATACCCACATCCACAGTGCAGCTTTCATAGTTTCTACAAACATTCAGCTTTGAAATAATGTTGGATTTAATATTCACTTTGCCTGTATAATTTTACATCGACGAAATGAAGCCTTATGCATCATCCTTTAGTAATTACTTTTATGCCCCAACAGAGAGTTCACTTATGAAAAATACATTTCTTTGACATTTCAATTTCCTTAGCACTGAACAAGTTTTGCTATCTTAAGGTTTCTGCTTTAGGAGAGTATTTTGAGATCCAGGGGTTGGTGTTTTCTGGCATGGCCTCTTTCAGGGCAGTGTCTGTGAATGCTTTTCCCTAGAATATGATCAATTATGCTCAGTGGGAGCCTACCACTGCTGAGTGAAATTATCCTTTGGGTCACTTGTTGAGTTAAGCGTGATCTGCGGGATCATGTAGCATTTGGAGAAACTACCTGTACTTACATAGTGAGAGTGCTGTTCAGCATCTGGGGATTTGGGTCCATTGGGATGGCCTGCATTGAAGTTGCCTCGTCAAATACTTTTTCATGGAATATGAGCATTTCTGCTCAGTGGTAGGGTGAGCCTGTCACTCAGCAGAGCCACCACTGAGTTAAATGATCCTTCAGGTCACTCATTGTTCAGTGATCTGAAGGATCGCCAGAGTTTTTGGAGAGCTGATCACTGCATATAAATAGGCCTCGTCTCTGAGAAGAACCAGTCAGTTTGAATCAGCTGTCAGCCCAGTGGAACCTTTATCAAATGCACTAATAAAAGGCAAATATGTGGATGCTTGGGCAGCGCTCATGTCTTTTAAGTAGTGCAAGCTAAGGCAACTCGTGGATGCTGAGGATTGTAGTCTCGTAAGCTAAGCTGTCAAGTCAGGTTACAAAACTTTCATAGTTTCTACATACATTCGGCTTTGAAATAATGTTGGATCCAGTATTCACTTTTCCTATGTAATTTTACATCATTGAAATGAAGCGTTATGGTTCTTTCTTTTAGTAATAAACAATTTATAAGTTTTGAATTGTATGCCATTCTGAGTAACGTGATGAAATTGTGCACCATCCCTCCCAGAATGTGATTCACCCATTTGTCCAGTATATCCACACTATACCAAATACGCTACACACCCATTACTTACTTAGTAGCCATCTGAAAATATTAAGTGGAAAATTTCAGAAATAAACAATTCATAAATTTTAAATTGCATGCCATTCTGAGTAGTTATCAGATTGGCTGTCGCAATATCACAGTGTTTGTGTTCAAGTAACCCTTATTTTACTTAATAATCGCCTCAGTGCACAAGAATAGCGATGCTGGCAGTTCGGATATGCCAAAGAGAAGCTGTGAAATGCTTCCTTTTAAGTGAAAAGATGAAAGTTCTCGACTTCATAAAATAGTAAATAATAATAATAAAAAAACGTATGCTAATATTGCTAAGATTCCATTCACATTCAGATAACTTTTATTTCAGTATGTTGTTATAACTGTTCTATTTTATTATTAGTTATTGTTGTTAATCTCTTACTGTGCATAATTTATAAATTAAATTTTATCATAGGTATGTATGTATAGGAAGAAACATATATATATATATATATATATAGGGTTCGGTACTATTCGCAGATTCGTGTATCTGTGGAGGATCTTGGAATGTATCCCCTGCAGATGGAGAGGATATGTTCATCTTTCACCATCAGTAGCAAATTCATCTGTGAGGGATTCTACCTGTATAAAGGAACATGGTTTAGGATCTGTCTTGTTAAAGTCAAAAATGATGACAAAAAATAGCATTCTGGTGCTATTTATGACGTAAAAAAAACTCCAAGACCCGAGCTTATCCATACATCTGTCAAAATACTGTTGATTACTGTTTTGTCAGCTGCAAACATTGTAAATTCATTATCATTGATCCTAATTATATTTGACTTTTGTATTCCTGTTTTACCTCCCCAAAAAAAGTATGCTGTGGTCCTGTAATATGTGCAGAAATGATTTATGTTACTTTTAGATAAATTGCAATAATTGATTCAGTTGCTGTATTTTTCAAGCATCAGAAATATCTTCTGAGACAGGACTTGAACTACATAATGTGAATAGATGCTTATTAAGCCACAGAATTCAACAGACCAGGATGAAAAATTTATCTTCTAGTACATTATCAGGTAATCTTTTCTCATCAATTTTTATATAATTAAATACTGGATTAATTTAAATTCCATTTTCATCACATCCTAACCATAGTGCTTTCTGAAGTTGTTGTGATTTTGTTGTTATTATTATTATTACAACATGACACCTCCAAGGAGTCCAATGACTGATCATGGGAGGACAATCTACTCTGCTACACATCTTGTCATCTCCTCTACTACTTAATTCTTCAACTATAAACAGCAACACTACTACTGTTAATGCCATCCACCACCCACTGTGAACAAAAATAACAGCGGTATTTTTTCTCTGTAAATTGCTAGTGTTCTCATGGCTGATTCTCATCACAGTGAGCGGAATCTTTGGTCTTTTCCAACTGAAAGTTGCAATGCTCTGTTGCTGTTCTTCCAGTTGAGCTCTGGAAGTGCTGTATTTACTCATCGGCCTGTTCTGGCCTTAGAAGTCATCATTGAATCTCTTTAGAGGACCTTCTGGTTTTCTGTGTTTACTGTATTAACTATTTTTATTTTAAATGCATGCAGCTTTCTTCAACTAGATAATTGGCTTTTTTTTTTTTAAAGTTTGAATTCTATCCACAGAATCTTAAAGGATTAGTTAATCCACAAACCCTAGAGATACAGGTGAAATAGAACATTAAACATAAATGTAAAAACTGTCAAACCACTTCTGGTCTTCAATAAACAAGGTTAATGATGCTCTCGCATTGAACAATAGAATTCATTTATACCTAAAGGCATTTACAAATACCCATGTCCATAGTGAGATTGTGAACTTCATGCTCTGAATAGAATGCAGGTAAACTATCAAGTCACTCAACTAGACCAGCAGAGCTGGTTAGTGAAATTTACTAATCTTATGTAATAACAATCTCATTCTAGTGGCTATGATCATAACTTGTGATATGTCACAGGAGTATGTTTTGATGCTATTTTTGTTAACTTATCATTGAATTTTAGAAAAGTTTAAATGAAGACAATGATTCGAAGTATGCTTCATTCTGACAAATAGTTTTATTTCCATTTTTACAGATGGTTACTGTGAGCTCTACTCCAATCATCTAGAATTTGAGTTTCTGTGACAAGGCCTTCTGATTGATGCATTGTGTCTACTATATAGCCTTTTGAAAGTCTTCCCACTTGGTTATACTATAAATTAAAGATGTCACAAAATTATATTCGTGATTTAATCCTTTAATCCAAGTGTAAGCAAACAAAGTTTGTGCGTAAAGTAACTTCACAACTGGGCAACTCATATATAGAGACTAATGACTTCACATCACTTGCCTTTGTATCCCATAATGCAAAGCACAAATCCTAAGCATGTATGATGCTATGCATTATGGGGCCATCATCCAGACCAGTTTTGGCCTTTGTTGAGGACTCATCAGTGGGACCAAACCCAGAAGTGATTCCAAAGTTGAAGTAATGCAGAAGTCATATTTCCATATACAAGTAGCCAAAAGGTGTCTCACCTATTTACTAAATTACTCTGGATTAGAGATAGATGTTGACAGTATTTCCACATGATTATACTACAAATTAAAGATGACAAGAAATTATATAAGTTTTAAAAGAGGTAAACCGTGAGTAGACATAACTATACATAATAAATAATGGAAAAACTCGCGTAGAAATATTATTTAATAGTATAATTTTCGCCTGTGTGTCACAGGCATCTTCAGTACAATTAGGCACAAAAATTAAACACTAACTGACAATTCCAAAAAGCGCCACCTAAGTAGCTGGTGTAAGATAACTAAAAAGGTCAATAACTTTCCTAAAAATAAAAAAAATAAAAAAATAATAAAAAATTTAATACAATAAAAAGTTAGGAAAGATTAGCTGATTTGTAAAGTACTATCTCCCATAAAGGGGATAGATGTAAGCCGTCGGATCTGTTTAAGTTAGGAGAATGAAGTAGAGTTTCACATGCTTCTTTATAAAGGCGTTCCATGAGAAACTGACTTTTGTGAAGAACTCTTGTCTTTCTCCAGTGAACTCTGTGTCTAGTGAAGATGGCATGTTCTGCAAGTCCAGACTTTTCAGGTTTAAAGTATTCAATATAAGATTGGTGTTCTTCTAGCCGAATGGAGGCAGATCTTCCCGTTTGTCCGAAATAATATAATCCTTTTGTTCTACAGACGATCTTTTACAGAAAGAAATACGATATATAACTTCTTCCTTTCTATCTAATGGCTATAAGAATTGCTTCATTAAAAGAACTTTGAGTAGATTTAATATGTCTCCCTCTTCAAACACAGAGGAAATAACGCGCATTACCATCCCTTATATACAAGGCATCAGTGAACGTATAGCAAAAATTTTAAAACCACTGAATATTTTTGTTGCCTTTCGACCGTTTAGAAAAATCTCCACCTTTCTCGCTTCTCCAAAGGACAAGCTTCCACATCTTAATCATCCAGGTGTCTACCAGATTCCGTGCTCTTGTGGATTATGTTATTTCGGACAAACGGGAAGATCTGCCTCCATTCGGCTAGAAGAACACCAATCTTATATTGAATACTTTAAACCTGAAAAGTCTGGACTTGCAGAACATGCGATCTTCACTATACACAGAGTTCATTGGAGAAAGACAAGAGTTCTTCACAAAAGTCAGTTTCTCATGGAACGCCTTTATAAAGAAACATGTGAAACTCTACTTCATTCTCCTAACTTAAACAGATCCGACGGCTTACGTCTATCCCCTTTATGGGAGATAGTACTTTACAAATCAGCTAATCTTTCCTAACTTTTTATTGTATTAATTTTTTTTTTTTTTTTTTTTTTTTTTTTTAGGAAAGTTATTGACCTTTTTAGTTATCTTACACCAGCTACTTAGGTGGCGCTTTTTGGAATTGTCAGTTAGTGTTTAATTTTTGTGCCTAATTGTACTGAAGATGCCTGTGACACACAGGCGAAAATTATACTATTAAATAATATTTCTACGTGAGTTTTTCCGTTATTTATTATGTAAAGAAATTATATATTTACTGTAATCCTTTATCCAAGTGTAAGCACACAAAGTTTGCTTTGTTTGCTTACAAGGCTCCCATTGATGAGACCTCAATAAAGGTCAAAACCAGTCTGGGTAGTGACCCTTCCCATAATGCACAGCATTATACATGTCAGTAAAGATATGTGCTTTACATTATGAGACACCAACGCAAGTGATGTGAAGTCATTAGCCTCTATATACGAGTTGCCTAGTCGTGAAGTTACTTTATGTGCAAACTTTGTTTGCTTACATTTGGATCAAGGATTAAACCAAGAATATAATTTTTTGGCATCTTTAATTTATATATAATCTTTATACTGCCATATTTGAGTATTACCAGGCAATCTGCTAATCTATAATCTGCTCCAGCTGTTTTTCAATGTATTACATTTTGATGGGTTTTTCTCTCTCAAGGATTGAAATGTACTGTAGATCGCATTCGTCTTGAATGTTTCTACCACAGTTTTCTTTGATTATCTGATTTCGTAATCTTTCAAATTAATCACTCCAAACATTCGGAATATCTTTATCTTCGGTTTTGATATTACAGTGCGATTCCTTTTACCTTACTCTTTCCTTCATTTTGAAGTTTTTTTCAATAACCTCCATCATTCTGCATTCGTCCTGGTCTTCATATGGCTTTATTCATAGTTTAGCTCCCTTATGCTTTTCTCAGTATATTTTTTAGTGGTATCTGCTTCATGCTCCCTTCTTTTCCAGGCCTGTGCTTCTTGTATCCACCATAAAGTTCATATTTTCTAACTGTACTAACAACTTGCACTGATTCTCAAGCTAAATCATTCAATTTTTTCTTTAGAGTTTGCCACTGAGACTGCAAGGTTGGTTTCTAGTTTTCAAACTCTTTCATGTTATTTATTTATTTTTAATAGTAATATTTGTCCTATTTCAAATCCCTTGTATACTTTTGTATTGTGAACCAGTTTGAAGGTGTCACTGATAACATAATCAATGAAATGTTTCTTTTTTGTTGTTTATTTAATTTGTTTTCTTTTTTTACATATCTGATCTATGTAAAAAATACTGGTCTTTGTGAAAATTACAAAAAAGAAAGAAGAAAAAAAAATTTTTTAATGAAAAAGTCCTTAGCCTGCCCACAGTACTGATGTATTATAGATTCCCAACCCTTTATGGGCAGGAAACACATAAAAGAACTCATGATTCAGTTCCTACCTGTCTCTTTTTTTTTTTTATCTCCAACAAGCACCTTCTCTTCCTTAGTAGAACCTGCTGTAGGACCATAGCCACCACTGAGTTTCATTGTTTAATTCCCTGTTTTGATGTTTGCCCCATCACTTTAATTAATATTGACTGCCACTGTACGTAGATACATCATTTGATTACAGGAATAAGAAACAAAAACTATCTGATACACTCATGAGCAGTTGAATTAGAGATACCTGCCTAGTAGCGGGTAGCACCCCCTTATGCCTTGATGACGGCGGCGATGTGCTGTGGCATGGACTCCACAAGGCACCGGAAGCGTTGGGGAGCCAAACTGCACAGCCTCCCACAATGCACGGAGATTGGTCGGAGCAGGGTTCAGGGCACGTATATATCTCTCTCGACAGCATCCCAGATGTGTTCAATAGTATTGAGGTCAGGGGACTAGCCAAGCATCCTCATGTCCGTGGAGTGTTCATCCACCCACTCGGCCACAATTCGGGCACGGTGGGCCGGTGCATTGTCTTGCTGTAGGTACAGGTCTCCTGCAGGGTGTTGTAGGCACAGAAATGGATGCACATGATCTGACAGCAGGTAGATGTACCAGGGGACCCATTTCATCCCACGTAAACAGTCTTTATATGAGGATACCACCACCGGCCTGAACTGTACCCTGCTGGCACGAGGGATCCATCGCTTCATGTGCTTGGCGACACACTCATACCCTGCCAACGTGTACCTCAACTCATCAGTCCAGGCGACCTTTTTCCATGCGTCGAGGGTCCAATGGTGGTGTTCCTGCGCCCATGCTAATCATCGTGCCTTGTGACATATGGTGAGCAGAGATGCTTCTGGATGGTGTGGCTGCTCACACGTCGTTGTTGTCCAGCATTGATTTGGCGAGTGATCTGCGGCACTGTGGCCCGTCTATCTGCTGTTACCATCTGATCTAGCTGACAGCATCCCCTGTCATCAACACATTGTACACCACAGCAGTTTTCCCTGGCAGCTGTGGTTTTATCCGATTCTATGTACTCACGGTACACTATTGACACAGTGGCCCGTGAAAAACCCAGTGCCTGCACGACTTCGGAGATAGAGTGACCCATATGTCTGGCTCCGACTATCTAGCTGCGATTGAATTCATTGAGATCTCGAGTCTTCTCCCTTAGGAAGGTTAGCAGGATCTCTTTGAAACATCAGCAACACTTAGAAAAACAGCTGCAATGAACAATATTGGGAGGGGGGGGTTGCTAATTTTAACGCCTCAGAAAACACTCAGCTATTCTAGAGATGCACTATCAAAATGGGATCCCTTTGATGTTTCAGATGAGGATATAATGTTGAAAGTTTAAGGATCAAGGAGTGACAAGTGTGAGATGCAGCCTGTCTAGGGATTGTCACCTGATTCCAATCAGTAACAGCATCCTTACGTTTTGATACACACAAACCTCTAGTATTGGTAAATGCAAGACATTGCATTTGTTAGGCTCTATATCTCTAATCCAGTAAGATTCTTAAAATGTCAGCAATATGGATCTGATCAAAATGTTTTACATGGCTCCACCACCTATGATGATGTAAAACTGTGAGGGAGACCTGTTGCCATACATTCCATGGCAGCAGGTGGAAAAATTAAAAAGAACTACAAAAGATAAAACTGAACAAAATATCTATCAAAAATACAAAGAGGAAATTTGCCACTACACCCTTCACAAGGAAGGGTGTAGTGGTTAACTTCCTCTTTGCATTCTTGATAGATATTTTGTTCAGTTTTATCTTTTAACTTTATGATCATGAGGAAGTGCTCATGATCATAAAGTTCAGATATGAAATTATTGGATGGTGAAGTGTGTTAGTTGCCTGATCTATTATAGTCTCACTCCTGAAATGATCCTGCTCATGGCAAAGTCACTATCCTAGTGGGCAAATGTGTGCTCATTTCCAGCATCTCCAGCTTAATACTACTTTGGAGATGGTATATTTTCCTCTCAGGGGATTTCTTATTACAGTGTGTTCCATTTATTTACCACTTGGTTCTGAGTTAGATTGATCTCGATAATCTTATTCTGCAACGTCTTCAAGTCCATATTTCTTATCTGTTAATTTCATGGAGATGAATAAACAAAGTTGTATGTTTGTGCATATATCTAACAATAATAAAATTTCTCTTCTAAATAATGGTTGCAATACTGCCTTCTGTGTGTGTGTGCGCCTGTCATCCATTCGTATTCTGGAATAGATCTTGCAATCTATTCTGGAATAGATTGCAAGATCCCCTGTCATTCTTCTGTTGTTCATGTGGGATGTTGAGGGAACATGTGGAAGCAGTGGTTTTCCTGCGATTTGCACTATACCCTCATAGGAACCATATTCTTCACACAGCAACAACTGCAGTTCCAAACAAAAATGACAGATTAATGACAGATTCCAAACAAAACCTGAATAAAAATGACAGATTAATGACAGATTCCAAACAAAACCTGAACAAAAATGACAGATTAACCATTCCAAGAATGTGGAGGACCCATCTGCAACCCTTATAGCAACCAGAACAAGTCCAGAAGAAAATCTCAATACAAAAGGACTTTAGAAATGTTAAATGTAGTTCTGTTTTTAATTTATTTTTAAACTTATCTGTTTTTTAAATTTTAATTTTTTAATCATCAAATTCCTGATATATACCCTCAAGGAGTGTACAGGATATGATAGTACTACATGAAAAATTTACATCATTACTAACTTCCTATCTACAATTTTCCTCCAAATCAGTCTGTTACTTGTCAAGACTCCAATATTATCAGGTCTTATATTTCTGTCTTCTAAGGCACTTTTTACTATATACTGTATCAATCCACCTAATCTTGAAAGTTTATTGAAAGTTTATTTTTCACTAAAAGATTAAACTAAATTTATTAAACCACCTAATCTTTCCTCTCCCATTCTGTTTAAGTGACCATACCACCTGAGATTAGCTCTGCTAATGCATTCCTGGATGCTGACAATGTTAAGTTCTTTCCTAATATCCTCATTTTTAATATGATATTGCCATTGATGCCATCTGTTCACGCCTCTAATCTTTCTCAGGACTCTCATATCTGCAGTCTCTAGTCTTTGGTCAAGTTTTATTTGTAACCAGCTCTCAGATTCATAAGTTAAAATTGGTTTGAACACCGTCTTGTATGCAGCTAATGTGTTTTGGCTAATTTCTTTCTTATTCCATATAAATTTATTCAGTTGACTTCTCACCATGCCAGCTTTGTCGATTCTGTTGTTTATTTCCATATTTAATTTACCATCCTCACTAAAAATCATGCCTAAGTAGCTGAAATGTTTTACTTGTTCTATAGGTTCTCCATTCACAATGCAGTTGATATTTTCAATGTTTCTGCCTATTTTCATTGTCTTTGTCATTTTAATGCTGACCTTCATACCATATCTATTACAACAGTTATTCAATTCAGTCAGGGAATCTTGCAGACTTGTAGCAGATTTATTTAGAAGTATAACATCATCCACATAAAGCAAAGAGCTGACATTAACATCTCCAATTTTGATATCAGGTTTAATACCACTTTCCTTCATAATGTGATCCATATAGATAATGAATAACAGAGGGGACAATGTACATCCTTGTCTAACACCAGATTTAGCATTAAACCATCTTCATGTACTTCCTTCAATTCTATCTGCTGACTTACAACTCAAATAAAAACTAAGTATTACTTGATATAATGCCCCATTAGCACCATATAACAGTAGCATTTTGAATAGCTTCTCTCTCTTGGCACCTCATCATATGCCTTTTCCATATCGACAAAACTTAAATACAGATCTTTGTTATATTCCCATGATTTCTCAACTATCTGTCGTAAAGTGAAAATCGGACCCTGACAGCCTCTATTTGACCTGAATCCAGCTTGTTCTTCACCAAGCTTTTCTTCCGCAATTCTTCTCAACCGTTTCTCAAGTATACTTCATAGATCTTGCTAGGAATACTCAGTAGGGAAATACCTCTGTAATTCTCACATTCAGTTTTATTTTCCTTTTTATATATGAGTACTATTAGAGCTCTACTCCAATCATTGGGAATTCGTCCCTCTGTCCAGGCTTTCTGAACCATGCAGTCCAGCCACTGTAAGACTTTAATACCACTATACTAAAGCATTTCTGGTCGAATATCATCTGCTCCTGCTTCCTTTACACATTTCAGGCTTTTGATGACTTTTTCTATTTCAAGTATGAATATGTATTCCTGATTGCATGCCTGGACAGTGTTTTTTACCACTGTGCTATCATCACTGCTTGTTTCATTTAGCAATTTTTAGAAGTAATTACTCCATACTTCAAGATATCTTTTTCTCTTGTTTTCGTGTCACCTTTATCATCTCTAATTCCTTTTATAGCACTCCTTCCTTCATTTCTTAGCTCTTTCAACAACCTCCAGACTTGCCACCTTCTTGATATTTATTTTCCATATTCTTACCAAAGTCCTCCTATGACTTTTGCTTTGCCAGTTTTACACGGTGTTTAGCTTTCTTACATTTGTCTCTGTATTCTCTAAGAGCACAAGCTGACTTATTTGCCAGGAACTTTTGATATGCTTTCTTCTTTTCCTTCACTGCCTCTTTAACTTCCTGTATCTACCGTGGAGTTCTGATTTTTCTATCCTTGCAGACAACCTCACCACATGCTTCTCTGACTGAATCAATCAGTGTTTTCTTCAGGGCTTGCCACTGAATCTCCAAGGTTTGGTTCCTGTTCTCAAACTCTTTCATTTTTTCTTGAATAATGTTCGTGTATTTTAGTCTACAGTTCACATCTGAGAGCTGATCAACTTTTATACGCTTTAAAAGCTTTCTTACATGTTATTTTCAATATGAAATTCAATTTTATCCTGCTCAAGACTAAATAGTGATCGCTTCCAATTTCAAATCCTCTGTACACTCTGGTGTCCTGCACCAGGGAGAAAACATCACTATCAACAATAACATAGTCAATGAGACTTTTCTTATTCCTTGCCTCTTCTCTCCATTTGAATTTTTTCACTTTTTTATATTGGAACATTGTGTTAGTAATAATCAGTCCATGTGCTTTGCAGAAATCCAACAGGTATTTGCCATTATTATTAGCTTTGCTCTTTTCTCCAAATTTTCCCAAAATATTTTTGTATGTCTGATATTCATTTCCTACTCTGCTATTTAGATCCCGAACAAGAACCAACTTTTCCTTTTTCATTTTGCCAGTTGCTTTCTCTAAAGCCTTTTTTCTAAAGCCTTTTTTCTGTGCCTATGGTCCCACAGAAGGTTCTACCTTGGTAGAACCTTCTGTGGGACCATAGGCACAAATAAGTCTCATTGTCCAGTTCCTCATTCTCATAACTGCCCACATCACTCTACTTGAGACTGACTACCATTCAAGAAGATTAGCCTCGTATTTAGTGTTGAATACTATGACTACTCCTTCTTTTCCTTTATCTATAATTTTTTTTTAATATTATTAATTTAATTTTTCCACAAGAGGTTAGGCTAGGTAAAAGATTAATGAACAGTTAGATTCAATTATCTTTGTATAGCGCAGTAGCATGTAGCTTGATTCTTATGTATTTTCCTGATGACCTCAATACTGAGGTCGAAATGTTAAATGTTACTTTCCTAATATTAAGTAATTATTTTATTTTAACACATGTGTTGTGTGTCTCCATAAATTCCTAACTATGAACTATCCAAAAGTATGTTGGAACTCTGTCTTGCAGGAAAGAAAAAAAAAATGAAGACAGATCATAGGGTATATTTTGGAGATACCATATCTCAAATCTCTTAAATTTGCTTGGTACAAAGCACATTATGTTAGATGTCATAGTCAGAAATAATCATAGATCGAATTTACATTATCTACCACTTATACAACCATTATAAAGCCTGTATGGGATAAGATGGAAATAGTACATCTCTTGTTTGACATGGACTAGAGCTGTACAATCACCCATTCTTTAAAGTTGATGTAAAAATAAAACTCTTTTACTCCCTCATGTCAGTGCAGTGGAGTGTAATGATATCCATTACCAGATCATAAAACATCATCCACCATCATCAGTGGTTCTCCTTCTCTTGCTGTACAGTAGATTTACCGAGGAGGAAGTCCTGGATTCATGACATGAGTGGATTATCACTGCCATCGAAAACCAGGAAAAGATGCAACACAGACATCCAGTTACCAACCTAATAACATAGTCAATGAGATTTTGCTTATTCCTTGCCTCTTCCTGACCAGTTGTCTTAGTGAGATAATGGAGAAAATGGTGAGTGCCGGATTTCTGTGGTATTTATAAAAGGAATGATCCCCTCTCTATCTCTCCAACACATAGTGTGGCTTTTGTAGATTCATTCAACATTGACCTGTTTGGTTTCCATGTATTCATTGGCCATCATCAGATGCCATGTGGTTACTTCATTTCTCGGTGATATGCCACACCAGTCTTTGCAGGATACAACAGGTGGTCCTGTTTTCTGCTTTTCTGGAGGCTTCAACTCTGTGAAGATCAGTCACTTGAGACACACTATCTATCTCATTGAGGGTCCCCTTTCTCTTTTTCCAGGAACTTTACACCTTCTATTACTGTTTTGAGAAGTCCTCTTTCCATCCTTTCAATGTGTCCACAGTATTTCAACTTTCTTCTGTTAATAAAATTAAAGGTCTACCGATACTTTCTAGCACCCATCCATTTCACCGCCTTTTAACATATGATATTCTCAATAGCCTTTTGTAAGACCTCATCTCAAACTCAGCTATCCTTTTTCTGTCAGAGTTCTTCAGGTTTCAAGTCTCACATTCATACATCACTGTTGTAAAACAGCTGCATTCAGAATCCTCAACTTTGTTCCTGTGGAGATAGATCCCTTTCCAGAATTTAGACAGATCTCTGACTGTTGTTTTAGCCATTCCTAATCTGCCTTCTTTTTCTAAACAGACCATTTAGTCTGTTTAGAAAAAAGAAGCAGATTAAGAATAAGAGAGGTACTAGCTTGATATGAGAACATCTGTTCAATGTTCTGTGACATGAAAAAGTTTTTCACATGTAGAGTAGGGATATGGCAAATTAAAAGACCTCTATAATATAGTTCTAAAGAAGCATCTTCCAAGTCTAAGTGGGAAGCACATTATCCTGTCCATTTCTCCAAGAAAAGGCTCTGTTGCCTGACACTCTTTGCTGTCAAAATGAACTCGATCACCGAACTTCTTCTCCCCATAGACAATGTGATTTTAGGAGAAAAGAGTGTCTGTGTATGCTTCTGCCAAAAACGCCTGTTCCCCCCCCTTCATCCAGTTCCAAAGCTAAGGATGGGAGAAACTATTATTCCATTTGCAGCACACTCGTCAATTAAGAGAAAGTGCAGTAAAACATTGAATATCCTTTGCAGTCTGTCTTCTACAAAATGGGGTGTGGATTAATTTTTTTTTTATTGCTTTAACTTTATTGTGTACTTTTTTGATCAGAGCTTGATTATGGGTTTCAAATATAGTGTTCTACTATGGAGAGCACTCTCTAATAGCTGGATCTTATCATTGGAGATTGGGAATGGGCTCATTGAGGTAACTTACTCTTTTACCTCAATGGAAACAGCCAATTAATAATGCAACAAAAATAAACTATCTTTAAGAACATCCTATTGACTAGTATTTTTTCTTTATGTGAGAAGCTCAATATTACACACATTAGTTTGCCATGCATGTGAAAGAGATTATGCAAGCTGTTGGCATGATTATTGACAACATTACTTGCACTGAATATAATATCATCCTTCCATGGCAGATTTGCTCTTCATGATGTTGCCTCTCATTGTGCCAGATGAGAGTGATCATCACTCAAGCACAGTAATGTAATGTGCACTGAACAAATCACTCTGATTTCTTACTCATCTACACCCTGCATACACTGTCATATGACATGCATTAGGTTCCAGACTGTTGCCATATAGTAAATTTCATCATATAACGAATCACTTTTTTTTTTCCACTTATAAATGCATGTAATGGTTTGATAATGTTTTCAGGCAGTCATATGTGCATAACTAAAGCATTTATTTATGCAAATTAAAAATTTAGAATAATTTTTGCCAATGAAATATTTATTCTGAATAGCTTGGCTTAGGCAAGCATGCCAACCTATATGGTCATTAATGTACACCATTAAAAGTTTTTCAATTTAGAACTTCACTTAGAACTGTCTCTTTGTTTTTAACACCTATAATAACAGTAGTGTGAGTCTAACCTGTGACCTTGTCTCAGTGTTTGATACACTATCATCACTAAATTTAATCATTTAATCTTAGCATGTAATGTAATAAATTTGTGGTTTGGCTGGAGGCAGTGCTTACTTTGAATTTTATCTGCCCTTATTAATAAAAAAATAAAATATAATAATAGTTATAAACAATATTTAAATTAAGGAAATATTAAATCCCACATTATTTCAAAGCTGAATAAGAAACTCAAAGATCAGAATCAAAGAGTTTCATGGCGAATATAGTAAACTATAAAAGTTTTGGCAGATTGAACTATGTGCTTTAGCTTATGCTACAATCTGCAGAAACTTTTATAGTTTACTATATTCGTTATGAAACTCTTTGATTCCGATCTTTGAGTTTCTTATTTGGCTTTGAAATAATGTGGGATTTAATATCCCCTTAATTTAAATAATGTTACATTGCCGAAATGAATACTATTGACTCTTTATAAAATAATAAACAGTAAGTTATAAACAATTTATAATTCACAGCAAAATACCAAAACACAGAGAGATGTATCAAGCAGTGACATTGTAAATAAACTGAGTTCATGAATACTGCAGATCAGTTAATTTAAAGTGGCATCATGTCACTAAAACCATTGTATGAGAATGTAGTGATGTATATATCATCATCGGACATAATTGAAAAGTGGCATGTAAGCGGATTGTCATAAAGCAAGCATCATAAGTTGGTTGTGCTGCTGTGTTTCTTGACTGCATTATATCCATTCAGATCCCACTTGAATGCAGTAATGATACATTGGAACTACAGTGGTATCTCGCTAATCCAAACCTCTTTAGTCTGAACCCTCCAGTAATCCGAACTACAGTTTGAAAGCAAAAACGTTTTGTGTATTATTATTTTTATTTAATAATTATTACTTATTTTATTATTATTACAGTACAGTATTTTTTCATACTGTCGATTGTACGGTTATACTGTAGGTCTATTTTGATTTATCATGTGTTCACGTTTGCCTGGGAAGCCGTCGAGCCTAAAACAATTCGAGCATCATGGAAAAACTGTGGCCTTCTAGAATTTACCAAGATAACTACGGTGATACACAAAAAGAGAAAATTCAAAACGTGCATAATTTGGTTAAAAATATAAATCCAGATGTTGAAATTTCACAAACAGATCTTACAGAATGGATTACAGGTAGAACCGAAAGTGAATTCAAAATCAAACCAGATGCTGAAATTATAAATATCACGCTACAGAATGAATTAGAAGACGATGCTGACGATAAAGAACTCGAAGGAAAAAAAGTAAAACATGAAGAGGCAGTTGACAGTTTTAATATTATTATTATGTATTATTATATTGTGTATTATTGTATTATTATATTGTGTATTATTATTTTTATTTAATAATTATTATTTATTTTATTATTATTACAGTACAGTATTTTTTCATACTGTCGATTGTACAGTTATACTGTCAGTCTATTTTGATTTATCGTGTGTTCAGGTTTGCCTGGGAAGCCGTCGAACCTGATACCATTCCACAAAATTTTATTGCTAATGCAGCTCCGAGAAGAAGTATTCGAAAAAAGTTTAGCTTCCAAGAAGCAAAAGAAAATCAGTGACTTTTTTTAGAAATAAATAAAAAAAAAAAACTTTTTTGTGTTATTTTGTGAAATTTTTTTTGTGTGTAGTGTACAAGAAAGTGATATTTTTACTCAAATTAAGTTATGTACTACTGAACTATGAAATTTTATTAAATCAGAATCCT
This sequence comes from Typopeltis vanoorti, assembly GCF_054136105.1. Lineage (NCBI taxonomy): Eukaryota > Metazoa > Arthropoda > Arachnida > Uropygi > Thelyphonidae > Typopeltis > Typopeltis vanoorti. The sequence goes on along the minus strand of NC_143564.1, from coordinate 46,453,220 downwards.
CAACAATACAGGTACACACAAACTAATTTTTTTATTAAAATAAACTTGTGTACTGTATTATTTTTTTAAGTTTTATATTACAGTACGGTAGCTTTTTTTTCTATCAGATACTTCATTTATTTACAGAATTAAATTGATGTACCATTAGAATCTGGTTATTTTTGTCTTAAACGCTAGTTACTGTTGTCTCTTGGGCGAAAATTCGCTAATCCGTTCGAGCACGGTTTTTGTTGGTTCGGATTAGCAAGATACCACTGTATATGCTTTTCAGCTTGCACTTGTACACACATAAACGAATGATATTACCAAAAATGTATGATTTATACAGACAGGTCATCCTTTCCTATGTGCAATCTTCATCCAGTGCTTTGTGATGTTGTATATGACCATTATATAAAATGAAGCTCTTTAAATTTGATTTTTGGTTGTGCTGGGTTCTAGACACAGAATCCTAAATTAATGTCTATATCAGGTTACAATAGTGACCTGATATGGACATTAATTTAGGATTTAGGACCAATTGTACAAAGCTCGTCTCTTGTGAAATGCTTCTCCTTCACCTACTCACAAGCTTATATCCTTTGTCGTTACAGCAGACTCTATGGGATGATTTTCTGCTCCTCCTTTCCATGGCTGCACTGTTTCTGTTCTTCAAATCCAAATAGTGTTCTGATTAAGCTACAGAAATTTATTCATGTTAGAATGAAGGCAATCGTTCCCCACTTTCTCTCTTCATATTTCCCTACGTGGTATCCAAGCCTTTTTTTTTTTTCTTCAACAAGAATGTCAAGACGGTCCAAGAAAAAAGTCAGCATATTTCAAGTAGCTTGTAACAAATACTACAAATACAAAAGATTATCAGCCACTGGCTTCTTCACCATCTGGAAACCCACTTAATCAGTGGACAGTAGTACATATTCTGCTATTCATTATCTAACACAGATCTCCTTGCCTGTGTTATTCACCTATGGACATATTTAGCAGCAAAGATTTCTCCAAACGGTGCTTACGGGTCAAAGCTGTATAACTGAGAGGAGACCTGCACATAGCCTATAAAGGAATGCTGAGAACCGGCCAGGGCTTCTGACCTAATGCCCAATCCTCACCTTCTCATGGTGCACCCTATTGGGTATCTACTTGGATACTGAACGAACGAGGATGGGCTGGCAATTTGGGATTTAGCCAACCAAATTGTATTCTTATTGGTTAAACCAAATTAAAAAATGGTGGTACGACATGACAAAATTTCATGCCGGCTTGGGCGTCGCCCGGTTAAACAAGGCCCCCGTTGTTTTCGCCAGAGAACCAGGGCGAACATCGAAAAGTCAGCTACTGGAACAAATCGGAAAACAAACCCCATCTCAACATCACCAGAATTAAAGATCGGTACTATCAACATAAGAAGCCTGAATGGCAAAGAAATGGAGCTAGCTGAGGAATTAGATAAGTACCAGATCGACATAATAGGGGTGACTGAAACAAAAAAGACAAAAACTGGTGAGATCTTTCTGAGCAATAAATACAAAATGTTATATTCAGGCAATGACAATCAAGGAAAAGAAGGAGTAGCCATAGTATTCAACACAAAATACGAGGCTAATCTTCTTGAATGGTCTCAAGTAGAGTAATGTGGGCAAATATGAGAATGGGGAACTGGACAATGAGACTTATTTGTGCCTATGGTCCCACAAAAGGTTCTACTAAGGTAGAAGTGGAGAAATTTTTTGAGGCTTTAGAAAAAGCAACTGACACACTGAAAAAGGAAAAGTTGGTCCTTGTTGGGGATCTAAATAGCAGAGTAGGAAATTGTGAGACATACAAAAATATTTTGGGAAAATTTAGAGAAAAGAGCAAAGCTAATAATAATGGCAAATATCCGTTGGATTTCTGCTCAGGACATGGACTGGTTATTACTAACACCATGTTCCAACATAAAAATGTGCACAAATTCACATGGAGAGAAGAGGCAAGGAATAAGAAAAGTCTCATTGACTATGTTATTGTTGATAGTGATGTGTTCTCCCTGGTACAGGACACCAGAGTGTACAGAGGATTTGAAATTGGAAGTGATGACTATTTAGTCTTGAGCAGGATAAAATTGAATTTCATATTGAAAAGAATAACATGTAAGAAAGTTTTAAAGCGAATAAAAGTTGAGCAGCTCTCAAATGTGAACAGTAGACTAAAATACACAAAGATTATTGAAGAAAAAATGAAAGAGTTTGAGAACAGGAATCAAACCTTGGAGATTCAGTGGCAAACTCTGAAGAAAACATTGATTGATTCTGCCAGAGAGGCATGTGGTGAGGTTGTCTGCAAGGATAAAAAAATCAGAACTCCCTGGTGGACACAGGAAGTTAAAGAGGCAGTGAAGGAAAAGAAGAAAGCATCGGAAATTAGTAATGATGTAATTTTTTTCATAGTACTATCATATCCTGTACACTCCCTTGAGGGTACATGGCAGGAATTTGATGATGATGATGATGATGGTGATTTCTCCGAACATCTACCTGCAGTCATTCACTTGTGTAATAGTGGGGGTATTCTCTGTTCAGATTTCTCTACACATGCAAGTATGTCTTATGGTTCTGTTATATCTCCTTCTGTCTTTCTCACATACATGACCTTCTCGCACTTACCTCATTCCATATCTATTGTTTTGTTGAAGAAAACATGATTGCCTATTCATCCTGTTCGTTTAACATACCCAGTAGCCCTCAGCTATTCAACAACCAGCATCCTATTATTCTTCACTACTTCAGACCATAATAAATTTAGTTTAATCCTTTATCCAAGTGTGAGCAAACAAAGTTTGCACCTGAAAGTATCTTCAGGACTGGAGTAAGGTAGTACAACACCGGTCAACTCGTTAGCTTGCTCCACCTTTGCAACGAGTTGCCTGGTGTTGTACTACCTTGTATCTCCCATAATGCAAAACACATCTCCTTGCAGATATGTATAATGTTATGCATTAAGGGAAGGGCCACTACCCAGACGAGTTTCGACCTTTATTGAGGTCTCTTCGGTGGGAGCCAGGTCCAGAGTTGGAGATACCAGGCAGAAGCATTAGCAAGGTCATTTGCCAAAGGATGTGCCACCTTTTTATTAAATTACTCTGGATTTAGAGAATGATGTTGAAAGTTTATTTTTCACTTGGTTAGACTATAATAAATTTAGTTTAATCCTTATCCAAGTGTGAGCAAACAAAGTTTGCGCCTGAATGTATCTGCAGGACTGGGGTAATACAACACCGCGCAACCCGTTGCAAAGGTGGAGCTAACATCACTCCTATCTCAGTATCTCCCGTAATGCAAAACACATCCCCTTGCAGATATGTATAATGTTATGCATTAAGAGAAGGGCCACTACCCAGACTAGTTTCGACCTTTATTGAGGTCTCTTCGGTGGGAGCCAGGTCCAGATTTGGAGATACCGGGCAGAAGCATTAGCAAGGTCATCTCTACCTATAGGAGTTGCCAAAGGGTGTGCCACCTTTTTATTAAATTACTCTGGATTTAGAGAAAGATGTTGAGTACCTATAGGTAGAGATGACCTTGCTAATGCTTCTGTCTGGTATCTCCAACTCTGGTCCTGGCTCCCACTGAAGAAACCTCAATAAAGGTCGAAACTAGTCTGGGTAGTGGCCCTTCCCTTAATGCATAACATTATACATATCTCCAAGGAGATGTGTTTTGCATTATATGAGATACTGAGATAGGAGTGATGTTAGCTTGCTCCACCTTTGCAACGAGTTTCCCGGTATTGTACTACCTTACCCCAGTCCTGAAGATACTTTCAGCTACAAACTTTGTTTGCTCACACTTGGATAAAGGATTAAACTAAATTTATTATAGTCTAACCAACTGAAAAATAAACTTTTAACATCTTTCTTTAAATCCAGAGTAATTTAATAAAAAGGTGGCACACTCTTTGGCAACTCCTATAGGTAGTGATGACCTTGCTAATGCTTCTGCCTGGTAACTCCAACTCTGGGCCTGGCTCCCACTGAAGAGACCTCAATAAAGGTCAAAACTAGTCTGGGTAGTGGCCCTTCCCTTAATGCATAACATTATACATATCCGCAAGTAGATATGTTTTGTATTATTGAAGATACTGAGATAGGAGTGATGTTAGCTCGTTCCACCTTTGCAACGAGTTGCCCGGTGTTGTACTACCTTACCCCAGTCCTGAAGATACTTTCAGGCGCGCAAACTTTGTTTGATCACACTTGGATAAAGGATTAAATGAAATTTATTATAGTCTAACCAAGTGAAAAATAAACTAATTAAGGGGATACAAATCCCTTGTTGTTAAGTAAGCAAAACTCTAAGATGGAGAACTACGAATCTATGAGTTTCATATATACCGAAAAACTATCACTTGGTAGTACAACACCAAAGCAAAGGTGAAGCAAGCTCCCTCACTATCCCTGATATTTTCTCATAATGTAAAAACACAGACCCTAGGGGATGTAATACTGTAATTACACTATGAGGAGAGGTCACTACCCAGACCGGTTTCAACCTTTTTTGAGATCTCATTATTGAGTAGGTAGACCTGGAAGTTATCAAGGTTTAAGTGAAAAGAACTTGCATACTTTTACCAAACGAATGCCATAAAGGTGTGTTTGTATATTATAACATAAATTAAAAACCAAACAGCTAGTTTTCTGGCGTCCTTAATAATAATTAAGGGGATACAAATCCCTTGTTGTTCAACTGCCAGTAAGCAAAACTCTAAGATCGAGAACTACGAATCTATGAGTTTCATATATACCGAAAAACTATCAGTGAATCCAAGGATATTAGGGATAGTGAGGGAGCTTGCTCCATCTTTGCTTCGAGTTGCCTTGGTGTTGTACTACCAAGTGGTCATTACACTTGGATTCGCCAATAGTTTTTCGGTATATATGAAACTCATAGATTCGTAGTTCTCGATCTTAGAGTTTTGCTTACTGGCAGTTGAACAACAAGGGATTTGTATCCCCTTAATTATTATTAAGGATGCCAGAAAAATAGCCGTTTGGCTTTTAATTTAAAAAAATAAACTTTCAACATTTTCCATCATTCACTACTTTAGACCATACCATATACCATCCTTCAGTGATGACAGTCGAGTCACCTTTAGTGCTACCAACATAGTCTTTTCTTTTTTCTCTCACACACACAAAAAAAAAAAAAAAAAAACTTGGTTCATCTGTTCTTAAGTTGAACATTCACTAAAATAAATTTAATCAATACTTCCAATATTATTGCAAAGTCAGACTGCCATCATCAAAGAACAAAATACAATAAGATATGTGCATGCAGACACTATGCTAGGTGTAATGAAGATGAAGCATGTTAACTGACAGTAGGCCTAAAGTCCTAAATAATGCCCTCTAGTGGGCTAAATTAGGCATCCTTGACCGATTGGCTGCAGTATGGAGAATGAGAGCTTGATAAATTTGTGGCAGTTTCATGCAACCAAATTTGCTGAGGTTAGGGTAGATTCTTAATTCAGAAACAGATTCAAGGAAAAGTCTTTTGTATTTATATTTGCTGCAATACAGTAGAGTGGCCTTCCATCATATTCATATTCTATGATGGATACCCAAAGCATGGTCAGCAAGTCCTCACTGGCTGAAGTGGTGGAAACGGATATAGTCCTTATGTTCAGCAATTCTGTGGTTGGCAGTCCTGCTTGTTTGGACATAGGAAGATAGTTTGAAACTAACTACAAAGGACCTGGCATGTCTAGGGACTGTGGCTAGTCTTTCGTAGTGTGGATAAGGGATGATAATTTTTTATATGGTCTGTAAGTGGTTGAAAGGTTGTATTTTTTTTAATATTTTGGTTAGTTTTTCAGATGTGCCTTGGATATATGGAATAGTGATAGCTTTTAGTCTCTGTTCTGGAGGGGGGAAGGGGTGTTTTGGGATTTTTTTTTTTTTTTTTTTTTTTTTTTTTTGATATGGTAGGATATGCTAAGAAGGTATTGTGAATGTAGTCAAGTTCATTGGAGAGGACATTGTTATCTGAACTAATTAATTTAGTTCTGTTATATCAAGTTTCAATAATCCGATACTGTTGAGAGAGTGGCAACTGTCTTTGAATATATCTACTAATATGTGTGGGTTTTCTGTAAACAGAGAAAGCTAAGGCTCCATCAGTCTAGCATATAATTCAAGTGTCTAGGAAGGGGAGAGTGTTTTTTTTTTTTTTTCTTCTAATGTGAACTGTATCCTAAGATGTTGATTACTTAATGTGTTAAAAATATGTTGAGAGCATTCAGGCCATGTGGCCAAATCGAAAACACATTATCAACAGAGCACTGCCAGACAGTGGGTTTATATGAGGCAGAGTTTAGTGCTTTCTCTTCAAATGCTTTCACAAAGAAATCAGCCAGAGGTTGGGGGAGAAAGCGTAAAGCATGGCTGTCCCCTCTCAGCTTACAGTGAACTTAAACAATGCCAAAATATTGGGAGGAAATTTAGCTTGAATAAAGTCTAAAGTGTCTTTGAGTAGAATAAATTGAAACTGATCATAATGTGAGTGTGTTGGGGTGTGAGGTTTTCTATACTTTTAAAGTGGGCTAAGTTTTTTAATTGTAATGAGGTGTTGCCAGTATATTTAAAATGCAGCTTTGCTAAATATTTGACTAATTTGTGTGTGAGCAAATCAGTGGCATCTACAATTGGACATAATGGCACATTCTATTTATGGATTTTAGGTAGTCTATATATACAGTTGAGGGGGGGGGGTCTAGAATTATATGGTTTTAGTTTATTAGTAAGTTCCGCAAGCTAGAAGGTGAACTTTATAAGAAGTCTGTGAAGTGTGTCATGTTCACTCTGAATCATAATTTCTTCTGTAGGAATTTTTATAGGTGCGAGTGCATAGCTGTGGCCAACAGATAGTGCATAAATTGCTTCCAGTTTCAGGGTGAAGGAAGAGAAGTGTATTATAATGCTTATTTGATCTTGTTGAGGCTTAAGAGCAAAGTTTTTTAGAAGTTTATCAAATTTATTGACAGGCCAACTTTTTATTTTTTGAAATGATTTGACAGCCAAAGCATTAGAGGCATCCGAAAGGATCATTCAACAGTCAGGGTCCCCTTGACTATGACCTTACCAGTACACAGATCTGATCACTTCACAGACTCCTTAGAAAGGTCACCTCCTTGTCTGTCGAAGTTACTAATAAACTAAGACCGCATAATTATAAACCTTCCTATATATATATGGACTGCCTAAAATCCCTGAACAGAATGTGCAATTATGCCAAATTGTAGATGCCATTGATTCACCACATACCAATTAGCCAGATATTTAGCAAAAGTGCTTTCCCATTATGCTGGCATCATCCCCTCACACAGAAAACTCAGCCCACTTTAAAAGTATAGAAAAACCTCACACTCCAACACACACACTGACATTATGGTAGTTTCAATATCTCCTCTCTGTTCACCAGTGCCCTGATTACAGATACTTTAGACCTTATTCAGACTGAATTTTCTCCTGATATTCACTTGTTTACTGTGAACTTGAGCTATTTTGTTTGATAAGGTAAAATCTACAAAAAGTATTAGGGACAGTCGTGGGCTCTGCCTCCCCCCCCCCCCCCGGATAAATTCTTCATGGAAACATTTGAAGAGAAAGCACTAAACTCTGTCCCATATACCCACTGTTTGGATATGCTCTGTGATAATGTCCTCTCCATTTGGCCTCATGGCCTGGATGCTCTACATATTTTTATCACATCTAAGCAATCAACATCTGAAGATCCAGTTCACATTAGAAAAAGAAAATAACAGTCAACAGTCTCCCCTTCCTAGAAACTTGAATTACATACCAGCTTAATGGATCCACATATGAGTAGATACATTCACAAACAGTCACCACCACCCTCCCAACAGTATAAAATTATTAAAACTTTATATGTAACAGGGCTAAATTAATTAGTTCAGATAGCAATGCCCTCTCCAATGAAATTGACCACATTCACATTACTTTCTTAGCCAATGGCTGCAATTCCTACCATATCCAAAAAATATTAAAACCCAAATCCACATACCCCTTCCTCTCTAGAACAAAAAGTACACCAAAACTATCACTATTCCATATATCCAAGGGACATCTGAAAAACTAACCAAAATCTTAAAAAGTGCACCTTTTCAACCACTTGCACACATAAAAAGATTAGCATTCCTCATCTGCTTCATCAAAAATAAGCCACAGTCCCTGTCAGATGTTTATTTACCAGGTCTCTTGTACTGTAGTTGTAACTTATCCTCCTATGGTCAACAGGCAGGACAGCCAACCACAGAATTGCTGAACATAAGGACTATATCCATTTCCATTACTATAGCCAGTGAGGACTTGCTGATCATGCTTTGGATACCCACCATAGAATATGCAGGGAGAAGGCCACTCTTCCCTGTTGCAGCAAATATAAATACAAAAGACTTTTCTTTGAATCTGTTTCTGAATTAAGAATCTACCCTAACCTCAGTAAGTTTGGTTGCATGAAACTCCCAGAAATTTATGAAGCTCTCATCCTCCATACTGCAGCCAAACAGTCAAGGATGCCTAATTTATTCCACTAGAGGTCGTTATTTAGGACTTTAGACCTATTGTCAGTTGACATGCACATATCTTATTATATTTTGTTTCTTGATGATGACAGTTTGACTTTGCCATAATATTGGAAGTATTGATTAAATTTATTTTAGTGAATATATTAATTAGTCTACATTATAATTTTCTTAAAAATTACAGTTATGATTAGTCAATATATAAGCCTTACCATCAGACTATTAAAAGTGGTTGATCTGTTTTATTTATCTACAGCACATAGTCATAAAACAGCTCCATGTTTGATTGATGCATTAATGAATGGTTTTACTATAAAGGAATATTATTGGAAATACCTTTTGTGATTGCATGCAATGATTAATTGTAAATGTATCTTAGCTATATTATTAAATGTATATAATTTTAAAAAAAAAATGTTACAGAAGAAATTGCTGTTGAAACCAGGCTGAAGAGCCCATTTAAAAGTCCTTCAAAAACAGAAAGGAAATTGCCAAAAATTAGAACTAGCAGTTTTGAGTCATCTTGCACAGTTACCTCAACAAGCCTCACAAGCGTTAGCAGTACAGAAATGTGTAAGTTATAATAAAATTTACCAGTTAAAATATAACGTAGAAAAGTTTAATTTGGTTATTTGTTAATATGTCTGTGCTACTAATTATTAGGTGATTTCCACACTGCATAATAGATTCTTGTGGTGAAAGGGAGGGGATTGGAGCCTCCATAGCTTAGTTAGTATTTGTTTTACTTTTTTGTTGGAAAGATCTGGGTTCGAATCCATTCAGAGATGCAGGATATCTTATAAGTCCTTTTAAATCAAAGGTGAGTTAGCCGCTGTCAAATAGATGTGTTAGGTTTTTTTCCTCTCAGAAAGTTAGATGTTCATCTCACAGAAGAGACATGCTAGATGGAGAACACATACTTTCATACAAATCAGGTTATATAGATAAGATTTCCTGTCATTCCATGACATTAATTAAATTTATATGAAACCAAAAGCCAAATTACTTAACTATAACCAGCCGCTGAGTCTAACTGTCAAGGGATATGTTACTGATATATCCTTAAGATGTTGTGTGGATTGTACTGCTGTCTTCTGCTCATATTCTGATTTTTCTTTATTATTATACTTCCTTATTATAGTCTCTACCTAGCTTAACCCATGTGTTCTTTACTGCTGTCTTCTACTCATATTCTGATTTTTCTTTATTATTATACTTCCTTATTATAGTCTCTACCTAGCTTAACCCATATGTTCTTTACTGCTGTCTTCTGCTCATATTCTGATTTTTCCTTTATTGTTATACTTCCTTATTATAGACTCTACCTAGCTTAATCCATATATTCTTTATGCAGCTTTCCTTTTTGTTTATGCCTTTTCTGTGACTTTTTTCTTTTTTTTTTTTTTGTTAAATCTGCAAATTCTTTTTATTTTTCTAGTCACTCACTTTAGCCTCAAGTTGGTTTCCAAATCTGCTATAATCACCTGCCATATAATTCCATATAAGTTCCTTAATCCTTGATACTTCTGCATGCCTACTCAGCTCTCAAATCAAAACTCTGTGGTCACTCATCAGCAGAATACAAGGATGACATCCCACTCACAGTTAGATCCTCTGCTTCTATGGCCCAATCCAGAACTCTAGATCATTGTGTGCTCTCCACCACGTGCAAGGCATTGTCCCCCCCCCCACACACACACACACACAAATTCCAGAATTCAATTCCTTTTTAATACATAATGTTTCCTCTCTCAAATTTGTATAACCATAGTTAAAACCTCCACATTGATCACTCACTATCTGTTTGCTAAACTGATTTGCCTAAACATTTCTTGCTCATCATCTTCTATTTCCCTAGCCTATAGAAACAGTCACTAAATAAACATCCTGGCATGCTTACCTCTGATTTGCAGTCATACACTCTGAAAGTCATCTTTTCTGTTTCCCTCCTAGTTCTTCAATCTAAATGGGCACAGGCCATCACTTATCATACATAACATTCTGCTTTCCATTTACCCATTTCTGATCCAGTGAAAAAACTTGCTATAAAAGTATAAAAATTGCAAAAGTAAAGTGTAAATTAAGTAATAAATTAATAGAAGAGAGAAAGATTAATGAAGAAGTAAAACAGGAATGTGCACTGTTTCCTATATTTGTTTTATATTCCTCTTCGTACTGTATTTATCAGAGTCATGAGACCTTCACTTGTGTCAAGGACTCATGACTCCAAATCCAAGATACACTTATGCTCATTCCACACACTATGAGAAAAACCTAGCTCTCACATACATTCTAACCACAACTTTATTGAACTTTCAGATACCTGAGTTCTTCCCCACCTGTCTTGAGATGTAAAATCGCATTTGTGATTTTGCATCTCAAGACAGGTAGTGAAGAACTCGGGGAAGGTGGAAACATACCAATTTATATCTCCTCTCTTCCATTTATTGCTCAGACTATGAGGACCTCACTCCATCAATCTGTTATCGTATGTGAGATCTTTTCACCGCTCATCTCCTCTGAACCTAGTGACTATATCTGAGCATAGTAATCAAAATGTCTTATCATAATTCACTTGTCCAAATGAAACAATATGATTTTTGGAGTTTTTTTTTTTTTTTTTTTTTTTTGTGACAGACTGGGTTCAAAAGGACTCTGGCCTCCAAGGTTGCCTGATTTGTTACCTCCAGATTAACACTTGACCAAAGACTAGAGACTGCAGATATGAGAGTCCTGAAAAAGATTAGAGGCGTGATTAGATTAGGCGTGAACAGATGGCATCAATGGCAATATCATATTAAAAATGAAGATATTAAGAAAGAACTTGACATTGTCAGCATCCAGGAATGCATTAACAGAGCTAATCTATGGTGGTATGGTCACTTAAACAAAATGGGCGAGGAAAGATTAGCAAAACAAGTGTTCTCTGCCAGGTTGGCAGGAAAACGACCCAGAGGAAGACCAAGATATAGGTGGATTGATATTGTATAAAGTGCATTAGAAGATAGAAATATAAGATCTGATAATGTTGGAGCCTTGACAAGTAACAGACTGATTTGGAGGAAAATTGTAGATAGGAAGTTAGTAATGATGTAAATTTTTCATGTAGTACTATCATATCATGTACACCCCTTGAGGGTACATGGCAGGAATTTGATGATGATGATGAGATTTCTTCGTAGGGGTTACCTGAAAGGTAAGGTGTATAAAAATAATCCTCATATAATTGATGAATTTGAAGCGAATATCATTGAAGCAATTAGAGAAGTCAGTAATTCCATGCTTCAAAGAGTTGTCTCCAATTTGGTAAAAATATCACCATTTACTTGAGTAATGGGATTTATTTTTGTCTTATGGTTACAAGCTTTGTAGCAATTTAGTTCGATGAAGTTTGTCACTAATATTGAAAAATTCAAGTTTATTTTATGATGTGCATGAATTTTTGATCACCTTGCATAAGGGTAGCTAGCTTTCTGTGCAATTTATAAATTTTCAGAAGGTTGTGCTTTTTTTTCTTTTCTTTTTTTTTTTCTTTTTTTTTTTTTAAGATCTTGGCCAGCTTTTCTGAGAGGCCACAAATATAAGGGATGATAGATTTGCTGTAATCTGTATTTGGAAGGAAGGGGTACGGGGTGTTAGATTAACGTAGCAGTTGTATATAGCTGTATATATTCCTGACGTTGACCTTATTGTGAAGATCAAAATGTAGAATTTTGTTATTCAAGTTTTTATCACATAGCAATCAACCACATAAATCATATATAATTAGTGCTGTTCACTGTTTAATTTCACTGAATGATAAGGTTGATATGCATAAATGCCATCAAATACACTACAAGCCATCACATTACTATATTCCACAGTGTAGCTCTTTCAACCCATAGAATTGAATACTCTGATTTTATACTTGTTTACAAATATGTTTGAAATGAGATGCTCTAGCGGTATCTTCTGCTTTCTCTCCAGACAGCATAATTTCTGCTTAAGTCCCACTAGAGTGCTTCAAATTCACTATTGAGCTATATGCTATAGAGCAGGAGTGTCAAATTCAATCGGACAATGAGCCATTTGCCATAAAAGTGTATCTCAAGTGGGCTGCAAAAACATTTTTGACTTAAAAAAAAAAAAGGTGCACTAATTAGAATCGAAGGGAAGTCAAAGAATGATTATAAATAAACTGGAAAATTAATAATGAAAATATAATTTATTCTAAGTCATTACAAGACATAAAATGATGATTGACTACTCAAAAAAAATAATAAAATATTTTTTATTATATTAATATTTACAATATTTACATTTAAACCAAATTAAACCAAAATTAAAATATTAGTTGAACAAATTAAATAAATAAATAAATATATATATACAGTAAAACCCCTTTTTTACACTTTTCAGGGGACTAATGGAAAAAAGTGCAAATAGCAAGAAATGTAAAAAAAATTTTTAATAACTGAAAATAAATGAATTTAAAATTACTTACATTTATCTATTTTTAAAAATATTTAATTGTTGATTGTTTCTGCTTTTTTTTTTTTTTTTTTTTTTGACTTAGCGCCAGATTGCTTTGCATTGAGTTCAATGCTTGACCTGTTTTTTACTATCATGTTCAAAGTGGACACGAAGATCTTTTGCTAAATGCACATGTGTTTTGGCATGCCAATCTACACATCGCAGAATTGCCATCTTTTCTTCCACTAAAATACATTTTCTGTCTTTTTTCTCCATGTTACTAACATGGATAATCCACCACCACAACTTTCACATGCTAAATTACGTAGCAGAAATTCTGCAATATCAATTCGTACTGTGATTGAAAAATCACGGTATCGCTCATCACTACATTACTGCTGCAAGCATGCAGGTCACCATGATGGCGGAAGCGACACTACAGCAGAAAGCAACACCATCTGGGAACAGAAATACGCAGATTTCCACAGAAATCGATTCGAAAATCAGTATTGTCACCTGAGAAAAAACGCAAATCATTGGGAAATAACATCCACACCAAGTTGTTAATGGCGGGAAAACAATATATCGTAAGAGTAGGCCTTAAGACGGGACCAATGGAAAATGACGTAAATGACAGGAAAACGTAAATTGCAGGAACCTAAAAACGGGGTTTTACTGTATGTGTGTATATATATATATATATGCACACAGTCTAGAAAAGTATAAAGTCTCATTAATAACAATTGCAAAAATTTACAAAGCTTCCTGTTAGTTTGAAATTTTTTGTGTTTGTGTTGAAATTAAATACGTCTATATTTGGGGGGGGGGGGATGTCTATATTTTGGGGTAAAAATATATACTTGCATGATATTGCTGGATGGAAAGAATATCGATAGTACATGGGAAGCATTGAAACAATACTAAAATACATTTTCTGTCTTTTTTCTCCATGTTAGTAACACTTAAATGATGCGATATCAGGATGTGTCCCAAGAGTTCGAAGAATAAATAGGGTAGGAGTCAAATGGATGTGTAATCTTATTAAACAAGAGATTTGTAAGAAAAGGACAATGTGGAAAGAATACCATGTGCAAAATTCATAAGGGTGATGTCTGTTATGAATGTTATAAGCAGCAGGCTAGAATAGTAACAACTGTTGTACGGAAAGCAAAGTCTGAGTATGAAAAGAAACTGGCTCTGCGTGCTAAAGACAACCTACAAGAATTCTATCAATATGCTGCAAGTAAAAAAAAAAAAAAAGAATGATATGAAATAATAACTCTTCTAAATTTTAATGCTATGTGGATTACAGATACAGAAGAGTATAATAAGTTTAGTTTAATCCTTTATCCAAGTGTGAGCAAACAAAGTTTGCGCCTGAAAGTATCTTCAGGACTGGGGTAAGGTAGTGCAACACCGGGCAACTCGTTGCAAAGGTGGAGAAAGATCTCTTCACTCCTATCTCAGTATCTCCCATAATTCAAAGCACATCTCCTTGCAGATATGTATAATGCTATGCATTAAGGCAAGGGCCACTATCCATACCGGTTTCGACCTTTATTGAGGTCTCATCAGTGGGAGCCAGGCTCAGTAGTGGAGATACAAAGGCAGAAGCAATGAGAGGTCATCCTAACCTATAGGAGTTGCCAAAGGGTGTGCAACCTTATTATTAAATTACTCCGGATTCAGAGAAAGATGTTGAGAGTTTATTTTTCACTTGGTTAGACTATAATAAGTTAAGTTTAATCCTTTATCCAAGTGTGAGCAAACAAAGTTTGAGATAAGAGTGATGAAAGCTTTCTCCACCTTTGCAAGTGGTGTTGCACTACCCTACCCCAGTCCTGAAGATACTTTCAGGTGCAAACTTTGTTTGCTCACACTTGTATAAAGGATTAAACTAAACTTATTATAGGCTAACCAAGTGAAAAATAAACTCTCAACATCTTTCTCTGAATCCGGAATAATTTAATAATAAGGTTGCACACCCTTTGGCAACTCTTATAGGTTAGGATGACCTCTCATTGCTTCTCCCTTTGTGTCTCCACCACTGGGCCTGGCTCCCACTGATGAGACCTCAATAAAGGTCGAAACCGGTATGGGTAGTGGCCCTTGCCTTAATGCATAGCATTACACATATCCGCAAGGAGATGTGCTTTGCATTATGGGAGATATGGGAGATACTGAGATAGGAGTGATGAGAACTTTCTCCACCTTTGCAACGAGTTGCCTGGTGTTGCACTACCTTACCCCAGTCCTGAAGATACTTTCAGGCGCAAAATTTGTGTTTGCTCACACTTGGATAAAGGATTAAACTAAACTTATTATAGTCTAACCAAGTGAAAAATAAACTCTCAAGATACAGAAGAGGTCGGTCAGCTGAGTGCCTTTTGTTAAAGCTATCAACCTGGTGTACGCAACATTGAGCTCACTGCTGCCTCTTCGCTGGATGAAGAAACTCAGGTGCATGAAGACGAGATATTAGAGCTGTTGTACAAATTGAATAAGAATTCAACAATGTGGCCTCCCTTGATGAGTCTCTGACTCCCCTACATATAAGGTACATACAGCAGTTGGTGGTTTACCAATTAAAACCTGTTGCCACATGCTAGCAATTAATATTAATAAATAATATTATTAAAAACTATATTTGATAGTTATATAAAATAAGAATCTCCCAAACTTTTGGGGGAGAGAGAGAGAGAGAGAGAGACAATCATCCTGATGTTAATGATTAGTAATATAATTATAGTAATTTTAAGTAATTTAATTGTAGTATTTTATTTTTTACCCGACAATTGACAGTGTTTGAACTTTTTTTAGCTCAGTCAATATAAATGAAGCCCTTTGGTCGGAATGACCTGAGTTCAATTCCCTTCCGTAATGAGAGTAACCTTTATCTGGTCTCTTTTGATAAAAGTGAGTTAGCTGGTCTCATACAGAGAAAAGGGGTTCTATCACCTGGAAACTTGGGTTTTCATCACCCAGAACAGGCAAATTGGCCCCATAAACACACACACACACACACACACACACATTTACAGATATAGGACACTTTGTGATTGGTAGAGCCTCTGTTACTAATGGCTCAGTTAAGTAAGTTTGAACGCGGTTAGTAGTTGGAACGGGACCAATCGTTTTTTGTAATCCCTGAAGATGTCTCAGTGACTGACACGAAATATAGGAAGTATTAAATTCTGTTTTAATCCTTTCTGAGTGCTGTATGCAATCCATTAAGCCTCCAACATGATAACTACTGAATCTCTGTGTGATAAGGTAGCCCTTCAAATTAACTCTCCAAGTCTTTAAGAAATTGTGCAAACTGGGTGATTGAGACCTCTGGATTGGATGAAGTTCACAGTATTTGTCACAACCTTGAGTATGCTGCTTATTACCAATACTTTGGAGCAGCGTATGGACCTGCTGATGAATAATGCAGTGGAAAGATTTTAGTTTTGGAATGTCTGGATACATTTCCTTTAACCTTGCAAGTCTTGGTACAAAACCTTTATTTTTAAGCATGACCAGTGCACGATACTATTTGCAATAGTATCGTTAACTGGTCTACAGTTTTGTGCATTTTTATTCAATAAATTTAGCCAAAATAAATCCAGCCTGTCATTGCTAGAGCACCATTGGTTGTTACAGCTACGAGCCTGTTCAGAGGAAGTTGGTATTTTTCCAAAATGCTCCACATGGCATCAAAAATATCTTCTCCTGTAGTGATTCCATGGATAGGAATCATTTCCAAGAACTCTTCAATAACGTTTGTATTGTCAGAGCAACTTGAGCCATGTCTGAATATCGAAACTTTCATCAAGTGCAGTTGAAAAGCACTATATATTGCTTTTCAATAAATAGCTGATTTCAAAACTGGCTCTCACTCTGATTTATTGTCTTTCATAATTTTTGAAAGTACTTGTTGTTGACTTTGAAGTGAATTCTTCATACTTTTTAATTTTCTTTTTTCTCAGTTTACCCTCAAAGTGTGAATATTATTCTTGTGAATTTTATCATAGTGCCTTTTTATATTATATTCTTTGGCAACACTAATTATTTTGTTACAAATAATGCTCACAATTTTTTCCTTTGTTTCAGCGCAGAAGTAATTCTAATTTTTTTTGAAATTTTCTCCCCTCATCAGCAATTTTTCTGTTTCTTGTCTTAGAAAGTGACATTGTCTGGATAAATAAATATATTATTAATAACAATTTTTATGAAAATGTATGTATATAATTACTTACATTATCATCATCATCATCATCAAATTCCTGCATGTACCCTCAAGGGGTGTACAGAATATGATAGTACTGCATGAAAAAAATTACATCATTACTAACTTCCTATCTACAATTTTCCTCCAAATCAGTCTGTTACTTGTCAAGACTCCAACATTATCAGATCTTATATTTCTATCGTCTGAGGCACTTTGTACCGTATCAATCCACCTATGTCTTGGTCTTCCTCTGGGTCGTTTTGCTGCCAACCTGGCAGAGAACACTTGTTTTGCTAATCTTTCTTCGCCCATTCTGTTTAAGTGACCATACCACCTGAGATAAGCTCTGCTAACGCATTCCTGAATGCTGACAATGTCAAGTTCTTTCCTAATATCCTCATTTTTAATATGATATTGCCATTGATGCCATCTGTTCACGCCTATAATCTTTCTCAGGACTCTCATATCTGCAGTCTCTAGTCTTTGGTCAAGTGTTTTACTTCTGACCCAGCTCTCAGATCCATAAGTTAAAACTGGTTTGAACACTGTCTTGTATACAGCTGATTTAGTGTTCCAACTAATTTCTCTCTTATTCCATATGAATTTATTCAATTGACTTCCCACCATACCAGCTTTGCTAATTCTGTTGTCTATTTCCATATTTAATTTACCATCTTCACTAAAAATCATGCCTAAGTAGCTGAGATGTTTTACTTGTTCCACAGGTTCTCCATTCACAACACAGTTGACATTTTCAATGATTCTGCCTATTTTCATTGTCTTTGTCTTTTTATTGCTGACCTTCATACCATATCTATTACATCAGCTATTCAATTTAGTCAGAGAATCTTGCAGACTTGTAGTGGATTTATTTAGAAGTATAACATCATCCACATAAAGCAAAGAGCTAACATTAACATTTCCAATTTTGATATCATGTTTAATACCACTTTCCTTCATAATGTGATCCATGTAAATAATGAATAACAGAGGGGATAATGTACATCCTTGTCTCACACCAGATTTAACATTAATCCATCTTCCTGTACTTCCTTCATTTCTAACTGCTGACTTACAACTCAAATAAAGACTAAGTATTGCTTGATATAATGCCCCATTCACACCATATAACTGCAGCGTATTGAATAGCTTCTCACCTTGGCACCTTGTCATATGCCTTTTCCAGATCAACAAAACTTAACTTACATTATTAAAACTAAATTTATTGAATAAAAACACACAAAACTGTAGACCCCGTGCATCATACTATTTCAAATAAAAAATAATGATAATAAAGGGATTCCCTCACAGCTAGATTACATTGCTCATGTCGTTAGATCGTGTTCAGTGCACTGAGATATGCTTCAGAGATCACTGATTGAACTGTAGCAGGTAATTATAAAGTTGCGCAACCTGGATTCACATGGGCACGTATGCTGCATATTATTGTGGTCACGTAAACAGTTACTAGCCAATAGAATTCAATTTTTTTCAGCGTGCTGTAAATTAACAATGAAAGGTGGCACACCGTTTGGCAGCTCCTATAGGAGAAGATGACCTTGTTAATGCTTCTGCCTGGTATCTCCACTTGGGCCTGGCTCCCACTGAAGAGACCTCAATGAAGGTCGAAACTAGTCTGGGTAGTGACCCTTCCCTTAATGCATAACATACATATCTGCAAGGAGATGTGTTTTGCATTATGGAAGATTCTGAGATAGGAGTGTTGGTAGCTTATTCCACCTTTGCAAGGAGTTGCCCGGTGTTGTACCACTTTACCCCAGTCCTGAAGATACTTTCAGGCGCAAAAGTATCCAAGAGTATCCAAGTGTGAGCAAACTTTGTTTGCTCACACTTGGATAAAGGATTAAACTAAATTTATTATAGTCTGACCAAGTTCTTGTTGAGAGGCTTATACGCTGGTTAGACATAATAACTAATATTTAAGGAATTGACAGCGTATACTGGAAATATAGATTAAATAAACTTTAATATACACTTTCCGATATTTCGGCGAACGTCACGTTGCCATCTTCTTGGGAACTTACTAAAAAGACACGTGCACACAAGTACTAATACAACAAATGAGACTGAGGCTAGGACGCTAGCGTTTTCCTAAAGTCCTGATGGTGCCCCCTGGCGGGCTATATTGGTAGTTCTTGGCCTTTGGGCTGAAGTTCTTTTGATAAAAGTTTCCCAAATTTGGGGCAGTTTCATGCATCCAAATTTGTTGAGGTTTGGCATGTTCCTAAGGGCCGAGGCTGATTCCATGAATAGTCTTTCATACTTGAACTTGCTGCGGTGTATTACTGTGGCTTTCTTCCATCTTATTCTGTGGCGAGTATCCAGAGCGTGGTCTGCAAGCCCAGAGTGGCTGTACTGGTGAAATCGGATGTAATCCTTGTGTTCTGAGATTCTGATATTTGCTGTCCTGCCTGTTTGGCCAAAGTAGGACAGTTTACAGCTGCAAGGGACCTGGTATACACCAGGTAGGTCTAGGGGAAGTGGTTTGTCTTTGGTGGAGCGGATAAGGGATGCCAGTTTCTATGTGGTCTGTAACAGGTGGTCAAGTCATGTTTTTTTTAAGATTTTATTGATTTTTTTCTGAGGTGCCTCTGATGTAGGGAATAGTGATGGATTTAGAGTAATCTTTTTTGTGAAGGGGAGGCGGTGGTGGGTTGTGGATAACTGGGTTAAGTATTTTTTGGATTTTTTGGAGGGGGTAGCCGTTGGCTGAGAAAGTGTCACGGATGTGATTTAGTTCAGTGGTTAGGGCTTGATCATTAGAACAGATTATTTTTGCCCTGTTGAATAATGTTTTAATAACTCCATATTGTTGTGAGGGGGGGGGGGGATTGTTGGTGAATGTATCTGCCTGTATGGGTGGGTTTTCTATAAACTGAGAAAACCAAGGTTCCATCAGGTTGGCGGGTGACTAGTGTGTCTAGGAAGGGGAGGTTATTATTTTCCTCTTTTTCCAGGGTGAATTTGATTCTAGGGTGTTGGTTGTTCAAGTGTGTTAGGAAGGAGAGGAGTGAATCCGGGCCATGTGGCCAAATAGCGAAAACATCATCAACATAGCGAAGCCATATGGTAGGTTTTTGTGGGGCTGAGTTTAAGGCTTTCTCTTCAAACATCTCCATGAAAAAGTTGGCCAAGGGTGGGGAAAGTGGTGAACCCATGGCTGTCCCCTCTATCTGTTTGTAGAATTTTTCCTTCCAAACGAAATAGCCTGAGTTCATTGTAAACTGAAATAGGGCTGAGATATCGGGAGGAAATTGAGCTTGGATTAGCTCTAAGGTTTCTTTGAGAGGGACATTCGTGAATAGGGAGGAGACATCAAAACTGACCATTATGTCATTGTGTTGGAGTGTAAGGTTTTCTATACTGGCTTTGAAGTGGGCTGAGTTTTTTATGTGTGATGGTGTATTGTCAGTATAGTGTGAGAGCGCTTTGGCTAAATGCTTGGCTAGTTTGTAAGTGGGGGAATCAATGCCATCCACTATGGGACGTAATGGCACATTTTCTTTGTGTATTTTTGGGAGCCCATATATGCGGGGGGGTCTAGAGTTATAGGGTTTTAGTCTGTTGGTAATCTCCACAGGCCAAGAAGTGACCTTCTTAAGGAGCCTATGGAGTTTTCTAATTTGTGAGCTGGTGGGATTGTAATCAATGGGGAGGTAAATGGAGCGATCTAATAATAAAGCCTTGAGCTTACCTGTGTAGTCTTTAAGATTGAGTACCACAGTGGCGTTCCCCTTATCCGCTTTGGTGATCACTGTTTTTTTGTTTCTCTTCAATTCTTGTAGTGCCTTGTATTCACTAATGGATATGTTGGATTTTGGAGGTTTTGCTTTATTGAGAACACAGGCTACATCCAATCTAATGTCGTTGGCGATGTGGGTTGGAAGTTGGCGAATCCCGCGTTCAATTTGAATCATTAATTCCTCGGCCGGTAATTTCCTAGGTGTGTATATTAAAGTTTATTTAATCTATATTTCCAGTATACGCTGTCAATTCCTTAAATATTAGTTATTAAGTCTGACCAAGTGAAAAATAAACTTTTAACAATGAAAGCATAAATATAGTTTACGATTCATTAGGATCTGATCTAACATTGAAATTGCAATATGAATTTTTATTATTACAATTATATTATAGCAAGCAATTGCTACCATATTATTATTATTATTATTATTCAGGCCTCCATGAAGTCAAAAGACTCATCGCGGGAGGTCCTTTCTAAGAAACACAAGTCTATCAAGACTCATTGAGGGAGGTCCCTCCTAGATAACAGAATCTATCATACCACTCCTTAAATGCATTGACCATTCATGCTCTCACCACTCCATCAGGCAATGCATTCCATGGTTCAGCCACCATCCATGAAAAGAAACCATTCCTCACCCTCTTTCTCACAGTTTCCTTTCGTAACTTACAGGGATAGTCCCTTGTCATGACTCCTTCCCGCTGTTCAACCAAGCAAAAGAACTCCCCAGTGTCAACCCTGTAACCACTTCTCAGCAGTTTAAAAGTCTCAATCATATCACCTCTCCTTCTTCTATCCACCAAACTCTGCAGTCCACACTCTTCAGCCAATCCTCATAACTAACATTGTACAGTCCTGACACCATCTTTGTTATCTGCCTTTGTACCCTTTCCACAGTTAATTTATCCCCTTCAAATCCTGGAGACCAGATCTGAGAACAATAGTCTAAGCGTGGTCTGATCAGAGTCGTAAACAACAGAATGATAACCATTTTATCTCTGCAGGTCAGTGTCCTTCTCATTATTGCAGCAATCCTCTGTGTTATCTTCACTACTTTGCAATATGTCTCCTAAATTTCAGGTTTCTATCAATCATTGACCTCAGATCTCTTGTCTCTCCTACTTCCTCCAGTTTAACTCCTCCCGTAGAATATGCAGCATCCCATCAATGTGTCCCAAACCTCAAGACCTTACATTTTGCTGCATTAAACTGACACCCCCATTCATTTGCCCATCTATCTAGCTTATTCATATCCTCTTGCAGGACTACCACATCTGCACTATTACTAATAACCCTTCCTAGCTTTGCATCATCCGCAAACACCTGAATATCCCCTTACAATCCATGGACAATGTCATTGATATAAAGGTTAAACAATATAGATCCAAGTACTGAGCCCTGTGGAACCCCACTTGTAACCTTCTGCCTCTTTGATATTGCTCCACCATACACAACTCTCTTATACTTATCGGACAGCCAATCCTGAATCCAGTTGACCAATCTGATATCCAGACCCATCTACTGCAACTTGAATACCAGCTTATCATGTGGCACCCTGTCAAATGCCTTTGCTAAGTCTAGGAAAATGGCAGTATATGCCTTTCCCTCATCTAATGCTCTTGTAACTTTATTATAAAAGGCTAGCATATTGCTAAAACAAGAGCGTCCTTTCACAAATCCATGTTGATTCTCACAGATAACATTACCCTCATCTGCCCAGTGCTGTATATGGTCCCTCACTACTTTCTCCAAGATCTTACTAACTACTGATGACACACAAACCGGCCTATAATTAATCACTTCCAGTCTGCTACTGCCCTTATGCAATGGCACTATCTTACCTTCCTTCCATTCTATGGATGCCTTTCCCGCAGCCAGACTTTCATTGAAAAGCCAGGCCAAAGGCACTGTCAGTTCCTTAGCACATTCTCTCAAAACACGTGGTGAAATACCATCCAGTCCCACAGCTTTACTAACATCCAGGGTACTCAGTATGTAGAACACACTCTCCTCCTGCACCTCTAAACCTCGAACCTGCCCTATGTTGTACGTATAAATATTGTTTGAAAATGAATAAATTGAATCTTTAAATCGATATTTCTGTTTTATTATAAAAAGCAACCATCCTTTTTTGTGTGTGTGTGTCTTTTCTTGAGGCTTTGCATTCCACTAGTTTGACACCCCTGCTGTAGGGCTTGCCTTAACCTACACCTGACTGCAGTGTTACCAAAGGTGCATTATATATGCAGATTGATGAAGTCATCTGCAGGCAATAAGAAGTCTAGAGCTGCAGAAATCCATAGCTCTGTCATATACATTTCTTCTTTCATTTAAGGAAGCTACATTTGGATATGTGCTTCTGTTGTATCCCAGGCCACACTGGAATTATGGGAAACAAGGCTCCAGACTCTGCAGCTAGGTCACTCATCCCTCATACTTCTGCTGTCTGCCTTACACTTATTATAGACAAGTTATAAGACAGAAACTTTTATCTCAGTGGCATCATGGAACAGAGAGACTAAACAATATGCTCTATCAATTAACTACCTTTTAATTGACTGGTGGTTAATCCAGTGAATTGCAGTCACTATTTTAGTCATATTCATAAATTATATGAGCCCTCTACACTCAAACAGATTTTATTAGTTTCATCACATGCTTGTTCTGTTTTTAACTTTTTACAGAACATCAATATTTATCACTTTATATGAATCATGTATGTATTATATATTAAAAAAAAAAATTAACAGCCTATTTTTTTACCCACTGCAGGGTAAAGACCTCTCCCATTGCGAGAGGTTTTGGGTCTACTACTCCCATGGTGACCCAGTTCATATTGGGAGAAGACAATCACAAACATCCATGCCTACACAGGATTCAAACCCTTGGCTGGAGAGCGAATGAGCTAATCACTTGGCCAACCAGGCCGGCGTATTGTATACATATTATTTTTATTTACAGAATGTAGTTAGTGTATACAGGCTTTTAATACCTGGTTGGTTTTATCCATGTTTTTTATGAACTTCTTTACACTAGCTTTTATTCACCATTTTGTGCTTTTTTATATATATATACACTATTCGTATAGGTAAATATGACCTCCATTGCTTCCACCTTAGTATCACCACCTCTGGGTCTGGCTATCACTGATGAGACCTCAATAAATGTCAAAACCGGTCTGGGTAGTGACCCTTCCCTTAATGCATAGCATTATACATGTCTGCAAGGAGATGTGCTTTGCATTATGGGAGATACTGAGACAAGGAGTGAGGAGAGTTTGGTTCACCTTTACCACAAGTTGCCTCAGTCCTGAAGATACTTCAGCCACAAACTTTGTTTGCTTATACTTGGATAAAGGATTAAACTAAATTTATGATATATACACTAATTTTTAAACCTATTTTATGCTGTTACTTTATTGATTATTATTATTCAGTGCCTCCATGGAGACATAACACTCATTGTGGGAGAACCATCTTAAACAAAACAAAATCTGTCACACCATTCCTTAAACTCATTCACCATTTGTGCTCTCACTATCTTATCAGGCAGTGCGTTCCACAGACCAACCACCCTCCATGCAAAAATCTCGGTCTTCTCCCTCTTACTCACAATATCCATTTGTAACTTCTAGGAATGGCTCCTTGTTCTACCATACAAAAGATCTCCTCAGTGTCAACTTTATAACTACCTCTCAATCATATCACCTCTCCTTTTCTATTGACCAAACTCTGCAGTTTGTATGCCCTTAGTCTATCCTCATAGCTACATTGTACAGTCCTGATAGCATTTTTGTTATCTACCTTTGTACCCTCTCTAAGCTTAATTATACCCTTCACGTTTCAGTGAACAAAAAGCAGTAATCCAGATGTAATTTAATCAGGGCTTTATACAATGGAATCATCACTCTTCTGTCTCTTCTGGTCAGTGACCTCAGCATTGCAGCAGTCCTCTAGGTCAGTGCTTCCCAAACTTCTGGATGTCAGGGCCCCCTTTGCAAAAATTAAACTATTTCACGGCCCCCCTCGGAAAAAATCGTAATAGAGAGATATATTATTATAATATTATTGTATTTATATTCAATACAAAACATACACAGCGAATATTGCAAAAATCAAATGCATATATTACATTTTTTGCCTCTTACCGTTTGGTTCTGAAAACGATGCCAGCTGTTCTGGAAAATATGAAATACTGTCCTTTTTTTTTTGAGTCTGTTTCTGCTTCTTCTGATTGTTCGCGGGATTTTTTTTTTATTTTTTATCAGCCACTTATCCATCTCAGGGTTAAATTTTTTAATGTAGAATAGATCAAATAATATCACCACCTTACCGATACTGGCACACCACAGACTGATAACATGAAATTAGTGAATATTACCTGAATAAGGGAATCCCCAGACCAGGAACATTTTTCTGTTTTGTGACTTTTCTCCCTTTACGGTAATTAAGCCTAATGCGAAACAGACAGCAAAGGCAGGTTATTAAAACATGCATATGATTGGTGCAGTATATTAACAAAAGATGGCGCAACCGAAAGATAAAAGCATAGCTGACAATTGAGTTGAAATGCTAACTCTCTTCAACCGAATTCCATATGTGAAACTGCCATAACATTCATTATATATATATATATATATATATATATATATATATATATATATTACTTAGTTTTAACACTTTAACGAATTTTAACACGTTCGGTTGAATTTTATTGCAGCCTTGGGAAATCGAACTCGCACACATCTAATTAATAACAGTAGTTTTTAGTTAGATAGCGTGTTTGTCCATGCAACATATGGTTTTGTTTCAGTCTATACAGCATAGTTTCTGTATGAGGAGACATGTGATTCATTAATTAGTGTGTTTTTATCCCAGTTGTCTCTAATTGCACTATTTGTTGAGAAATATATTACACAGACTCCTCATACCTTATTCACTGGCATAATAAAAGTACTTGTTTTTATTACCTCTGCAGTATAGTGGCTATTAGGGAGGGGTGTTGTTTACCAATGCAAACGAGTTACTATCTCTCCACATGAACTTGTTTAAGCTTTTTTTCATGTGTGAAGTATATGCGAAACTTTTATTGGTAACAGAAAACTATCTCGGATGACAGTGATAATATAAAACGAGTTTTGATATGTATATAAAGTCAATATCAACAGTCCCTGATTACGAACACGTGATGAAAGGGACAGGAAGATATGGAGCTTCCCTGGAGAGCATTCGAAGTAAATACAATTAACCACTGCTTTGAAATGAAACATATTAATAAGCAATATTCACTAATATTCATTAAGTGCCGAAATACGCAGGAAGCAAAGTTTGTGAACCAACACCAATGTGTGAATTTTTCCATTAAAATATAAAAAATAACAAAAAAGAAATAATAAATAATAAAAGTTGAATACGTTTCTTTTAAAATAAAAAAAAATCTACTTAGTCTTAAAACATTTTAAATTTGTTTTCATTATATCACGGCCCCAAAGGGGGTCGCGGCCCACAGTTTGGGAAACGCTGCTCTAGGTCAGTACCTCCCAAACTTCTGGATGTCAGGGCCCCCTTTGCAAAAATTAAAATATTGCACGGCCTCCCTAAAAAAAAAAATCATAATAGAGAGATATATTATTATAATATTTATTGTATTTATATTCAATACAAAACATACACAGCAAAAATCAAATGCATATATTACATTTTTTGCCTCTTACTGTTTGGTTCTGAAGACGATGCGGGCTGTTCTGGTAAAATATGAAATACCTTCCTTTTTTATTTTTTATTTTTTATCAGCCACTTATCCATCTCAGGGTTAAATTTTTTAACTTAGAATAGATCAAATAATATCACCACTTACCGATACTGGCACACCACATACTGATAACATGAAATTAGTGAATATTACCAGAATAAGGGAGTCCCCGGACCAGGAACATTTTTCTCTTTTGTGACTTTTCTCCCTTTAAGGTAATTAAGCCTAACACGAAACAGACAGCAAAGGCAGGTTATTAAAACGTGCACATGATTGGTGCAGTATTAACAAAAGATTGTGCAACCGAAAGATAAAAGCATAGCTGACAATTGAGTTGAAATGCTAACTCTCTTCAACCGAATTCCATATGTGAAACTGCCATAACATTCATTATATATATATTACTTAGTTTTAACACTTTTACGAATTTTAACACGTTTGGTTGAATTTTATTGCTTCCTTGGGAAATCGAACTCGCACACATCTAATTAATATCAATAGTTTTTAGTTAGATACTGTGTTTGCCCATGCAACATATGGTTTTGTTTCAGTCTATACAGCATAGTTTCTGTATAAAAGGACATGTGATTCATTAATTAGTGTGTTTTTATCCCATTTGTCTCTAATTGCACTATTTGTTGAGAAATATATTACACAGACTCCTCATACCTTATTCACTGGCATAATAAAAGTATTTGTTTTTATTGCCTCTGCAGTATAGTGGCTATTAGGGAGGGGTGTTGTTTACCACTGCAGGCAAGTTACTATCTCCCCACTGAACTTGTTTAAGCTTTTTTTCATGTGTGAAGTATATGCGAAACTTTTATTGGTAACAGAAAACTAGCTCGAATGACAGTGATAATATAAAATGGATACTTGGGAGAAGGGAGACAATGTCAGGTAACACTGAGCCCAGTGGAGTCTAGAAGGGATAAGGCTGGGTATAGAAACAATGGCATTTATATGCTGTATACTAATGCCAGGAGTATCCGGAATAAGGGAGAGGAATTGGTGGCGCAGATAGCATCAGCCTTGCCAAAAATTATTGTGATCACTGAGACGTGGTTGACAGAAGGGGATATAAAAACAGGAATAGAAGTCGCTGGGTATAGCATTTTTCGTCAGGATAGGAGGGGAAAGCGTGGTGGTGGGGTGCTGCTTATGATAGGTGATGACCTATGTCCTCTAAGAGTGGAGAATTTGGAAGGAAGTGAGACAAATGATTTTGAGAGCGTATGGTGTGAGGTAGAGGTAGGCAAGACAGGATATTTAGTGGGGTGTTGCTACAGACCCAGGAGCACAGAGGATGGGGACCAGGAGATGTTTAGACAGCTAAGTTTGGCAAGTGCAAGAAGAATGATTGTTATGGGAGATTTTAACTTCAGTAGTATAAATTGGAGAGAGGAAGATGCATGTAACAATAGGGGAATGGAATTTCTAGAATTCTTGAGGGACAAATGTCTTAGGCAACATGTAACAGAGGGAACAAGAGGTTCAAAAATTTTGGATTTGGTTATAGCATCAGAAGAGTTGATAATAACTGAGTTGACGTCTCTCCCACCAGTTGGAGAGAGTGACCATATGGTGTTGACATGGAAAATGAATAGACATGCAGGAGTATCAAAGAGACGGGAACTTATGTGGAATTATAAGGCAGGTGATTATAATAGTCTTAGACGTCAACTTCGGGAAGTTTCATGGAGGGAGGAATTGGATGGCCGGGATATCACCAGTGCGTGGGAAATTGTGAAAGAATATTTGTTATCAGCAATGGTAAGTTGTATACCACGAGTGAAGAAGAGGGCGCAATTTGGAGTAAAGTGGATGACAAACAACATTAAACAGGAACTGCATGCGAAAAAGAGGCTATGGAAGAGATATAAGGAGACAGGTGAAGAGAGGATGGGTGAAGAATATAAGACACAGGCCAGAAGAGTAACTCGTGTGGTAAGGAAAGCGAAACTGGAATATGAGAGGAGATTGGCCCTAAGATCCAAAGAAAATCCTAGGGAATTTTTTAGCTATGTGGCCAGTAGGAGGAGAAATGACTGTGGAAGAATGATATTGTGGGATAAAAATGGAAATAGAGTGACTGATGCAGAGGACATAGTGGAATTGTTCAATGAACACTTTATTGGAGTATTACCTCGTACCAGTCCTATCTCTCTAGCATTAAAACTGACTCCTCTAGGATGAAATACTCCAATAAAGTGTTCATTGAACAAAACACACAGATACAGGAGGAGAGTGTGTTTCAGATACTGAGTACTCTGGATGTCAGTAAAGCTGTGGGACTGGATGGTATTTCGCCACGAGTTTTGAGAGAATGTGCTAGCGAATTGACAATACCTTTAACGTGGCTTTACAATGAAAGTCTGGCTTTGGCAAAGGTGCCCAGGGAATGGAAGGAAAGTAAGATAGTGCCATCGCATAAGGGTGATAACAGACTGGAAGTGTCTAATTATAGGCCAGCCTGTGTGTCATCAGTAGTTGTTAAGATCTTGGAGAAAGTAGTGAGGGACCGTGTACAGCATTGGGCAGATGAGGGTAATGTTATCTGTGAGAATCAACATGGATTTGTGAAAGGACGCTCTTGTTTTAGCAATATGCTAGCCTTTTATAATAAAGTTACAAGAGCATTAGATGAGGGAAAGGCATATACTGCAATTTTCTTAGACTTGGCGAAGGCATTTGACAGGATGCCACATGATAAGCTGATATTTAAGTTGCAGCACATGGGTCTGGATGTCAGATTGGTCAACTGGATTCAGGATTGGCTGTCTGATAGGTATCAGAGAGTTGTGTATGGTGGAGCAGTTTCCAGGAGGCAGAGGGTTACAAGTGGGGTCCCACAGGGCTCAGTACTAGGACCTATATTGTTTAACCTTTATATCAATGACATAGCCAGTGGATTGCAGGGGGATATTCAGTTGTTTGCGGATGATGCGAAGCTGGGAAGGATTATTAGTAATAGCGCAGATGTGGTAGCCCTGCAAGAGGATTTAAATAAGCTAGATAGATGGGCAAATGAATGGAGGTGTCAGTTTAATGCAGCAAAATGTAAGGTCTTGAGGTTTGGGGAACATCGATGGGATGCTGCATACTCTATGGGAGGAGTTATACTGGAGGAAGTAGGGGAGACAAGAGATCTGGGGTTGATGATTGATAGAAACCTTAAGTTTAGGGGACATATTGCAAAGGTGGTGAAGGTAACACAGAGGATTGCTGCTATTATGAGAAGGACACTGACCTGCAGAGATAAGAGGGTTATCATTCCGTTGTATAAGTCTCTGATCAGACCACACTTGGACTATTGTTCTCAGATTTGGTCCCCAGGATTTGAAGGGGATAAATTAACTGTGGAAAGGATACAAAGACGGATGACAAAGATGGTTTCAGGACTGTACAAGGATAGTTATGAGGATCGGCTGAGAGAATGTGGACTGCAGAGTTTGGTGGATAGAAGAAGGAGAGGTGATATGATTGAGACTTTTAAACTGTTGAGAGGTGGTTACAGGGTTGACACTGGGGAGTTCTTTTGCTTGGTTGATCAGCGGGAAGGAGTGATGACAAGAGGCCATCCCTGGAAGTTACGAAAGGAAACTGTGAGCAAGAGGGTAAGGAGTGGTTTCTTTGTGTGGAGGGTGGTTGAGCCGTGGAATGCATTGCCTGATGGAGTGGTGGGAGCGAGAACGGTCAGTGACTTTAAAGAGTGGTATGATAAACTTTGTGTTTCTCAGGGGGGGGACCTCCCCTCGATGAGTCTTGACAGACTTTATGTCTTAGGAAGGACCTCCCTCGATGAGTCTTTTGACTCCTTGGAGGCCTGAATAATAATAATTATAATAATGCATCACTTATAAGCAATACTCAATCCATTATTTTTCCTTCCTATCCTGCCGAAATTGATTTGTTAAATGATTATTTACTTGTGTACTGCAGTGATCTCTAGTGACACAAGGACAGCTATAATCTTAACTGTCCTTGCACCACTAAGCCCTTAACGAAACCATACCTAAATTTCTCTCTAATAGCCTATCTCAACATTTAGCTAAATCTCTACCTTCCTCCCCCACCTCACTGGTCATACCTCGTCTTGCATTAAAAGTTCTACCCATTTTAATTTAAGCTTTATAAAAAATTTAATTGTACATAATTCTGACGTAATATTCACTTTTCACATAACTTTTTTTTTTATCAGTATTTCCTGGAACGACATCTTGCTGCTTTTAAAAAGTGTTTTTTCTCCTGATATCACATCTGCTCTGCTTTGCTGTCCATTCTGGTTACTTCTCTTGGAAGAACAAAGTGTACAAACAGATAAAGGGCACCTCAATAAGTTCTTCTCTACTCTCACTGCACCTATACCATTTGTTTTCATTGAAATTTGTGAAAAGCATATTCTTGTTTCTCCCTCCTCACAACCACCCACATATTCATGCTAAGGCTTTCTATCTTGCTAAGGTATGGTGTTCTCCGTTTGGCATGGGTACATTAGACTCCTTCCTCATAGAGTCTTTGACTCCATGGAAGTCAATAGTCAACATTGTAGGATGTGTTATAATACAGTGGAAAAACAAAAAAAAAAAACAGTAGTTTTGCCATTCTTAGACACATTAGCAACATGTCTTCCTAAGGGTAACTTTCCTTTTACTGTATACAGAAAATCTCACACGCTGCAGATATATTCATAAACTTTTCATGTTCCCTTTCCCTTCCTAACAGTATGTTATTATTAAAACTCTGATAGAGCTATCAGTCTTTGTTCTTCTGCTGAGCTCTTTCTTCTAACTGAACTTAGAAGAAAATATGACACACCTTCTTATATTATGTCTACAATTTCAAAAGAATGAACAAAACAATTTTTCCACTAGTCCTTAACCTTTTTCTTCAGAAAGATCAGGATCAGTCTCTCACAATTCCATGTGCCAGAATAAAAAAAAAAAATAATAATAATAAATTCCTGTATGTTAGCTAATACGGACTGACTGGAATATAAACCACTGTTGCTTGGAAGAACATAAAAAAATAAAAAATAAATAAAAAAAATAACCATGCCTCTGACAACTTCACACAGAATCAAATTGGGAAAAAATATAGATTCTAAAAAAAGTCGTCTTGCCTTTTTTAGAATATGTAGTTGCACTTAAAAACCAAGGGCAACTTTCCTTTTACTGTTTATACAGAAAACCTGTTCACACATGCAGATATATTCACAAACTTTTCCATATATGTTTCCCCCCCCCCCAACGATATGTTGGTATTAAATTTGTAACTGATAGCACTGTCAATCTTTGTGCCAATGAGGTTTTTCTCATTTTTCTTCTAACTGAACTTAACCATATATGCATTGCACATTTTCTGGTGAGTGTATTTTGGGGTTTTATTATATTTTTCTATTTCTCTGCTCCTGTTTTGTAGTTGTCTCCTTCTTTTCCATCTGTTCTTTATTCCTAAGCTTTCTATTGCTGCTTTATAAGGTACTGCTGATGATAGCAGACAAATTGCAGCCAACAAGATTAGGGATCACTCAAGCAGATGGCAATCCTTTTGAGTCAATCTGGTATGAGACAAGGCAAATAGCATAAAATATAAAGTTGATTGCTGCTGTAGGTTAGGATGTACAGAGATTATGTGGAAGAGATATGAATCAGCAAATTTGTACAATGAGTGCAAGTCGAGTAATTATTATGGATGACTACAACTTCAGAGATATAGGTTGGAAGGAGAAAAGATCATATGGCAGGAAGGAAATGGAATGTATACACTTACTGAAAAATAACTGAAGCAGAATGTGAAAGGGGGTGGGACTCAGAGTATATGACTGTTGGATCTTGTTATAGGGTCAAAACTGTAACTTATTGGTAACTTAAGTTTCTAATTGTGGCCAAATATTTCCTCCAATTGGCAAAAGTGACCATGTAGTCTTGACTTGGGAGGTAGCAAAACATGTGGAAATTCCAGTTAAGAAAGGATATATGTGGTTCTATAAGGTGATTATGATACACTTAGGTGGCAGCTTGAAGCAATACCACCATGGCATAAAATTCTGCAAGGGAAGGAAGTTCACAGTGCATGGAGGATAGTCAAGGGATATCTGGAAGAAGCAATATCACACTGCATACCCAAGGTCAGGAAAGTAAATTGGTAGGCATTAGATGGATGAGTTACTTATTAAGCATGAACTTAAAAAAAAGAAAATGTTGTGGAGGGTTTGTAAGGAGAAAGGTGACTAGTATTGTAAGGAAGGCAAAATCAGATTATGAGAAGAAATTAGCTGAACTGGTAAAAAGAAATCCCAAAGAGTTTTTCATTATGTGGCAAGTAGGAGAAAGAATGACTATGGAAGGATAACTTTATTGAGTGCATATGGTAGAGAGGTAACAGAGGCAGATGAAATTATCGAGCTACTGAGTGATCATTTTGCAAGGATATCGCCCAAGTGTAGGTATTGTTATGACAGAAATGACAGGGACTGATGTAAGAACAGAGGTTGATAAATTGGAGGTACTTAGGATATTGCACAATCTGAATGCAAATACAGCTATGGGATATCAGCTCACATTTTAAAAGAATGTGCAACTGAACTGGCAATGCCTCTGACTGGGCTGTTTAAGTCTCAGCTTTGCAAAGACTGAAGAGAATGGAGAGAGAGCAAAATAATTTCTTTTCATAAAAGAGGATCCAAGTCTGTGGTAGCAAATTATAGAGAATTCTCTTCTTGACCAACTCTTCTAGTATCTCAGGAGTGGTGATAAAAGTACTGGAAGAGTTGGTCAAAAAGAGAATTCAGGAATGAATTGATAAGAACATGATACTCTGAGGGGACAAACATGGCTTTGTGAAGGGTTGGTCATGCCTTAGTAATAGATTATTAATCTATTACTAAGCAAAAGGCAAAAGCCTAAGCATCCTAACTGAAATAATTGCAGTAATATTCATCAAGATTTTTGATCATCACAACTCATCTTGTATTGCATTCTGAAATACCAAATAGCTATTCTTGCAGCTTGTAAGCAATCCAGAGATCAAAGCCCTTTGATCTCTGGATTGCTTAATGTCACTTTTGATATTTTTTGCCATTGTGGCATCTGGTTTTTTTCATTTTAATATCTAGCTATGATCTCAAGGCGATTTAAAGTAGAGATTGCAAATTTACTAACTTTTTCAGTTCTAGTAATTCTGTGAAAATTTTCTTAAATGCCAGTTTACCAGCATTTTTCTCCCCATTTTCAAAATAGTTATATTGAAAGACAATTAGTAAATAATAATAAACAATTTTATTGAAACATAAAATATGACTTAAAAAGCAAAAATATTCATTCTAATGAAAAAAATAATTATTTATTATTATTATTACATAACACTTCCAGGGAGTCCAGAGACTCATCGAGGGAGGGTACCTACTCTACAACTCTCCGTCTCCACCAACCACAACTACCTTCATCATCTACCACCATTAGTATTTTCACAGACAAGCATCCATGCCTACGGCAGGACTCGAACCTGCAGTTTGGCTGGAGAGCGGATACACTAACCACTCAGCCAACCAGGCCTGCTAATATTAATATATTATCAATATATTAATATCGATAATATAAATTAAAAATAAACAATTTTTATTTTAAAACAACATAGCAACTATAAAGATAAGGAAAACAGAAACATATACCTAATTCAATCTAAATTATTTTTTCTTTAGTGTCCTTTTGCTGGATTAATGATAAAATTAATCCAGCAGCGAAAAACTCTCTGATCTGATGCTTGAATACAATACATTACAGGAATCCCTTGCTTTAACCCAATGCACAGTTAATGTCAGTGGTGTAGCTAGAGGGGGGGAGGGGGTAACCTTTTTGAACTTAATTCTAAAATACAGTCTCGAGAACTCAGTTCCAAATATTGTAATACTACTGCGAATTTTCCTCACAATTGCTGTAAGTGTTGCTAGTTGTGAAAAGAGTTTTTCTGAATAAAATTGATTAAGAATTACTTACATTACTATATGAAGTAGACTTTGCCAATGTCATTGATTTTGCTAACAGAAAAGCAAGAAAAATAATATTTTAGAATGTTGAAATTAAAGTTTTACTTCAAAAATAAACATAGCATTTTAATTTTATTTTCCTATACATCATTTTGACTTTTTGTAGTATTTTTGGTGTGTACTGGGAGGGGCGGCAAAAGCTCTAGCTACACTACTGATTAATGTATTCCATGAAAATGCTGTACTAAGTGAAAACATGTTAATTGAATATAATAAGCTATGAAAATGCAACTACTCCAGGGGTGATTTCAAAATCTCAATAAACTTTTTTAAAATACATTTTTACTTTCAATATACCTAGAAAGAATAAACCGTTTTTAAGGATTTTAAAAGAATAAAATGTATTTAAAAGAAAAGTACAATAAATATTTGAATGAGGTAGTTTGCACTGACCTCTGTTTCTCTCTGTCTGTCGTGTCTGTCTGTCTGAGATTAGGTTATTGTTTCTGTAAGTTATTGTTTTAAAGTTTCCACAGCTTGAAGCAATTATTCAAATTCTTTTAAAGTTATATCTTCCTTTGTCTTGTTATTCATATACACCTTGTTAATCAGGTCATTATCACTCACCTCTTTTGAATGCAAGGGTAATGATTCCTGAGCCTTTATTCAGTGAATCAAGAGTTCACATAGTCCAAAATCACTGTGCAATTTTTGCTTTCTTTATCACCATACTCATATCTCTTAATTAATTCAAGTTTTGCTCTAAAGTGATAGTTTTTTGCTCCTTTCTATTTCATGCTTCCTTTTTATCCATACTCATACTTCACTGAAGGAAAATTCAATATAAAAATGTTTAATATAAGGCAGTAAACAATTAATTACCACATGCTTATTTAATGGTGGCTTGAACCACAATGCTTACTGCACTCACAGTATGTATGCAGGTAGAGGATATATGTCCACGCTCTACCACTCTAACGAAGGTCACTTGCATCTATCATTTGGCAACTCTTAGCAAAAACACAATGAATTAATTCACAATAGGGCAGTGCCTCATCATTTTCACTTTGAGGATTCCCTTGATGGTATGTTAAGTCCTTTCCACATGGGAAGAGTGCATTTTTACATTTTCAATATACTGTATATGGCAAGCTGGTTTGAATGTTTTCGGTTAAATTTTATTCATAAAATTATTATTTGTGAACTGTCTTAATGATATAGAAAATCCAAAGTGCAAGTATGATTTATAGTTACATAAATATTTGAAAATATGCTTTATACAAATCGTTGGTTTCTGCACCCAAGGACTGAATTATGAACAGGTGTTACCACATATTTTCTGCAACTGAAAATTTGAAACAGGATGTTAGAACAATGTATTGAGTTATATAGTACTTTGGTGTTACAATGAAACTTTGGTTTGCTTGCATGTGTGTAGTATAATATCTGTGAAAGGGAGGTATTTTTCATTATGCAGGGCTGCTTTTCATTCATGCTTACACTAATTGTCACTAAATATAGTACATAGATGCTAATTGTCTCTGTACTGTATTTAGTGATATGATAAAGCTACTCCTTGCCAGCCAAAACTTCCACCAGGACCAGCCTGAACAGAATTAACATGTTAAGTGAATTTTTAACCAATTGTGATATCAATTTCTTAACCATGTTAATTTGAAAAGCATGTTATTTAAAATCATGTAAAAGTGAGGGTTTCTTAGACCTCCTTTTTTACTTCTGAGTCTAGATATTTACACACTACCTCAGTTTTTATGTTTATCACTAACTGAAATTTTTTTTTTCTTCACTGATAATTCAGCTAATGTCAAAGGAATTGAATCTGAAGTTGCAGGATTCTCAGACAAGAACTCAATCACTTTAGTCGAATTTTCTGTTTCTTTTTTTTTATTATTATTATTATTATTATTATAAAGCCACTCTGCTAAGGCCACTATTATCTTTGTTATTGTATATTTGTACATAAATTTACTAAAGGGGAACCTCTCCTATGCTATAATGTTATTTTGTTGAGATATTATTGTAATTTTTGATCTAGAACCCAAATCAGTCTTAAAATCAGTATTTTCAGCAAGGCAATCCATCATCAGATTTCTCCCCCACCCTCTCTTTTTAATAAGTTAATTTATGCTGGCTTTTAAGATAATTGGGTAAGCTGCTAGTAGTTCCAATTGTTTTTTGAGCACTGTTTACAGAAACCTGCATCTCCTGCTTCAGTATTATAGAATAATACTACAATGAATTTTTATCCATGGCTACAAATAAAAATAAATAAATAAAACCTTTCAGTACCTCATTTTATCAATATCAAGTCACAGGAAATATTTTTATTCTTAACTTTGACTTTTCATTATTTGATATAATATGTAAACAACTGACACTACTCGCTCATCTATCAACCGGAGTATAGAATGTGATTTTGTCATTAATATATAGTGGCAAAATACTTGAATATACACATTCACTATGGGCAACTGCTACCATTGAAATCAAGTGTGTGTGTGTGTGTGTGTGTGTCAGGGGGGATCTCTCTGTTTTGTGATATATTAGAAACCAGTGATTAAGGTAAAAGCACCTGCCTGTATACTAGTAGCTTAGTACTGAATGAAAATGCTTCTTTATTGTGATAAACATCCTCCTCAGAAAACACCATACTGCACAGCTACAGGCACGAGTTACCTAATTACACTATTTAGTGTAATTAGGTAACTGAAGTTTATGGTCCTGAAAACCAAATAAAATTTAAGTTTTATTGTATGCTAAATTAAGTACAGTGTCCTAATATTTAAACTAATTGATAAGAGAAACTTATTCATTCGTATATACTTTACTGAGTGCAGAAAAGAAAACAGATTTATATACCATTAAAATGGTTTACAAATACAGTGCTAGTTTTAGAAATAAAAATCCACCAAATTGAACTAGCATGTTTAGATTTAACAGTTTGTACAAATATGCTTGCCAGATGCTTGAAGGGACATGTTATACAATCACGCAAGTTCCTGTCTGATACACAACTCATGCAAGATAGAGCCTGGCATGAAGGTATTAACTTTACAACAAGTTACTAGTATTACAAAGTAACACTAATCACAAAATATTTGAAAAACGTATCAATCTTAATAAAAAATCTCAATGGAATCCTGTGAGACTGACATCAGCATGTAGAGCCTAATTTAATATTCCGCCAGTATAGGTGTAAACAGCTAATAATTGGTAGCTGTTTAAATTATTTTTTAACATTAGCAATAATATTGCAGTACACAGAAACAGAATTACAGAAGATGAGAGCAGTTCCAAAAGCAAAGTGCTCATTCGAAAAGAAGTGATGCGGTTTATTACCAACCTCAGTAGTTCAGTTGCTGTAAAAGGTTCTGAACAAGGCCTTCTCAAGTAAGTCTTGTTTGAATATAATCAATAAATACTTTAGTCTGTCTTAACATTATTAATTCTTTTCATGGTATTTAACTTGCAAAGTAACTCAGATTATTATATCAGTTTCTGTCTTGTCATGTAAAAGAAACATCTTAGTGTAATTGGAAGTATAATAATAACATCACTATAACATTATTATGATACTGAGAAGTTACTGTTTGGTCTGCTGGCCTTATTAGCCAAGCGGATAGCAATCTCTGCTTTCCAACTTACAGGTTATCCCAATATGGTATAAATGTTTCCACAGTTGTCTTTAGGTATTGTCCTGCTTATGGAGTCCTGAAGAAGCATGAAAAAATTCCATGTGTCTCCTAATCAAAGGTCCCAGATTCCCTTATAGAGCTAACTCTGCTAGTATAATGTAGGTTATGCGAATGGAGTAGTTATCAGTGGGCACCAAATGAGTTTTAAGTTAGAAATAGTACCGTAGAGGCAGTCTGAGTAATCTGGTTCTCCTACTCTAGTGACTGAACATAGTAAGTTTTTCATGCTGATTCAGATTTCTCCTCAGTATGCCAGGTAGTCACTGTACAATGAAATTCAGCTGCCATCTAAAGATCGTCATAAACCTCTCTGTCACAGACAGCACAACTGTTGGTTGGAGAGCATGGGTACCACTAACTTATTGTTGTTATATTTGTAATTATTCATTATCTTCAAAGTTGTAATATTTTCTTCTTCTTTCTTGTCCATCAGATGATGGATTGAGTCCCCTGTGCCATCTGGGTCTGTTTCTAGCCATTTCTGTCATCTCTCTCTGAAGCTTGATAACTGTGACCTTTCCTTTAAAGACTGTAACCAAGTTCTTTTTGGTCTGCCTCTTGATTGTCTTTCTCCAATAATTCCATTCAAGACTATGGTTCTAATCTCTGAGAGGACATTCTCTAGAGGTGTCCAAACCATCTTAATTGTTTGCGTTTAAAATTTCTGAAAGAAACTGTATAGACACAGGAATGAAATAAACTAAATATTTAATAACTAAATTAAGTATTTACAAACCTGATGTCATGGTAGCATTATCAAAGGCATTTTTAAGATACACAGCAGACACTAGGTTTACAGTGGCTTCCAGAACAAGGACAGTCACATGCAAGAAAGGCAACAATGGCGTTTTTTCAGTGATGTTTCATAGTTATTGGTGGACTAGTGGACTAGCCAACATGTCTTAGATGAAGACCTTTTCATTAGATGTAAATAAGCTACTACATAAATCCTACTTAAATTACTTAAATTAAGGGGATATTAAATCCCACATAGTTTTAAAACCGAATAAGAAACTCAAAGATCGGAATCAGAGAGTTTCTTGCCAAATATAGTAAACTATAAAGTATCGGCGACACTAGCGTTAGCCAATGCAAGTGATCCTAGTACGTAGTACAATACCGGGCAACTCGTTGCAAAGGTGGGGGAAGTTCAGATCACTATTCTTAGGTATTTTCCATAATGTAAAAACACATTTCCTAGGAAATGTATGTCGCATCCATCTACATGTAGTTATTTAATTCGCTCAGAGTAAAGCATTTCTCTCCTGTCTTTACTGACAGTTCAAAACTTGAGATCCTTTGTTGATTGTGATGCTGTAATTCCTGGCTTTATCATATCCAGTCAGATCCAACTTAATTTCAGTAATCCATATTTATAAATTTAGGGACACAAAAACACACGTGTTGAAATTTTATTTTATTAATTATTAATAAAATAAAACTCGACGTTTAGACCCGTGTCATCAGAAGGATACATTCGTATAAGGAACCAAGCTACATGCTATAGCCCTGTATATCGGTAAACTAAATCTATGTAGTTAGTTAATCGATCCTTTTTCCTAGCCTGACGTCTAATGATGAAAAATAAATAAATAAATATTAAAAAATATATTATAATAATAATAATAATAATAAAATTAATTTCAGTAATGCATGCAATTTAGCTCTTCTTAAAACAAAAAAAAAAAACAAAAAAAAAACTATCAAAAGTTTATGATTTCTATAGACTCATTGAGTTATTTACACGATATCTCCTTTGTACAATCCACATCCAGTGCTTTACAAGGCTCTTAGAAATGAAGGCCCTTATTTGGTTGTGCTGGATTCCCAGCCACATTGGAATTAAGGCAGTGAGACTGCTGATGCATTGCTAGATCTGCTCATATTTTTTCCACTCACTGTATCTCAGTTTCTTATTCAGACTACAGACAGTTTATAAGATCAAACTAATTAACCAGTGGCAGTCATCATGGTAGGAAGCACTGCCAAATAAA
Source organism: Typopeltis vanoorti (assembly GCF_054136105.1). Taxonomy (NCBI): domain Eukaryota; kingdom Metazoa; phylum Arthropoda; class Arachnida; order Uropygi; family Thelyphonidae; genus Typopeltis; species Typopeltis vanoorti. Next base: position 46,412,767 of record NC_143564.1, on the reverse strand, counting down.
TTGCTTGAGATCAAGTCTGAAATTGAGAATTGTCAGTATAGTCAACATAGAAGCAGAAGAGAGGGAAATGTAGTTCTTGCTAGGCTCTGCATTATCACAGTCCTCTAACACACTTTCTTATCTGTTGAGAGATGATTCCTAACTTGTGTGTGAACAGTGCAATACATGTCTCACCATTTGCCATGTTCTAGTGGAATGCCAGCACTTCACTCGAGAAAGGCATGAAACTTTTACTGATCTAACTGAGTCACATACACTCATGCAGATCTTATCAGACTCGGACAAATTGCATGATGTTTTGACTTGTTACCAAGAAATTTCTACAAACATATGATTATAAATTCTATTTATGTGTAGATACACATTGTTTAAATTTGTTTGTATAAAACTTGCTTTATATACACGTTGTTTACTGATTTGTTTCTTTGTTACTATTTATTATCCTTGAGTATCGCTATAACCTTTGGTTTGGCACAGTATGACCTTGCTGTCATTGCACCAGTGAACCCCAAATCAACCAACCAGTCTCTCTCTCTCTCTCTTTCTTTCCCCTCCACATGGGACACCTTTTCATAGTGGAGGGGATTTTCCTTTTAGTTTTTCATCTTTGCACATTCTTTTCTCTACTTCTCTTAAGTCTTTTTTGCTGCTGTCCTCTTTACAAAACCAGGATCCAGTGCCCTGCTACATTGTCTGACCTGTGGGTAAGTGTGTGTTGGGGGGGAGGAGAATCCTGATAGTCTTGCACTATTTTATCAAGATGGATAGTACTTGATGACTTGGCCAGGATCATTCAGTTAATGGACTTTGCTGTAAAGGTTAATAATTTAGCAATAAGTCCCCATGGTCTGGGGACATGTTCCAAGGCTTGCTGTCGTGCCAGTATAGCTTCTGGGATAACCCTAGTATTCCAGTTTTGAGTATGTTAATCATTTCATCTTGGTATGTTTACCCCATAGTCACATGGATAGGTAGCTCTTTTGCTGAGATTGTCTGTCATTCTTGAGTATATCAGCAGAGGGTTCCTCAAACAGACCTCAGCCTGGTTGTGCAAAGTTTTCAGAAACAAAAAAAGGTAAAAAGCATTTTATTTCCACCTTTTCTAATAATTCATGCAACAAATGAACTTCAGATTGGGAAAATATCACCCTTCTTCATCCAGAAGGATTTGGGAGGATGGTCATGATCCCCAAAATCAGTGGTGGAAAAAAATCCTTCCAGGAAGCATTGTTGTTGAAACATCCTTCAATGTGCAACATTGCTCGGGAGAATACCACTCATGGTAATCCCAACAAAACTGAACTTTCCTTGATAAGTAATATCAGAGTGGGACCTCCATGATTTTCCCGATGAGGAAATTTGTTCCAAATGAAAAATCGAAGGAGTGACAGCGATAAGAAGAATTCTCGTCCACAGGGATGGTATCCTAGAAAAGAAGACATATACCACAACATCAATATCTGTTGTTGAAAATGAAAAATCGAAGGAGTGACATATACCACAACATCAATATCTGTTGTTGAAAATGAAAAATCGAAGGAGTGACAGCGATAAGAAGAATTCTCGTACACAGGGATGGTATCCTAGATCCAACGAGGAACATCATTCTTATATTTGATACCCCTGAACCTCTAACATTGAAAGCATAGTATCTCCTTTGCCTTGCTAGGCTTTGTGTACTGAACCCTTTGTGCTTCTTCTAACATTGATGTTGGCAAAACATCCCAAATGTTATTATTGCATGAAGCTTAATTCCGAGCATGCCAAAGTTGGAAGGATGAAAAACAGATTAAATAGATCAAGACTGAGCAGAATATACCATATCTGGAGGCAAAGAAGACATATACCACAACATCAATATCTGTGGGAAACTCTCTTATGCTGAGAAGGTGACAGCAAAGAAAGTGTCATAGGAGACATTATCTTGTATACCTGTCCCATCTTCTAGAACACAATTTTATCATATTTGACCTATGATTTACTTGCAGTCTCTGGAACAAAATCCCAAAAATGAAAAGCAGACATTCCATTCACCTCTCTTTTGAACGTGGAACAAAATAGTTTTGCAAATGCTTAGTCAAAAGCAATTGCAGATATACCTGGGAAAAGTTATGCCAAAATACTGCCACCATCCTCTTACACCCCAGATTTCCTGGCCCAGAAAGCAAAGCAAGAGAACATGAAATTCTGTTCACTTTTAGTCTAAAATAAGCCTTTCAAGGAAGAACTGAAAGTTGCTGTGGTCCATTATTGATCAACTCTATAGGACTAAAATCATAATCATTATAGGGTTAAACATCTGTCACCTTCATTCATGGATCAGCTGCTCTACTTATTCAACATAATTTTTTGTTAGAATGAATTTTCATAATCTTGGCAAAAGGCAATTATTATTGCATTTCTGAAGCTTGGCAAAGATCTATGAATGCCAACAAATAACCATCCGGCTGTTCTGACAGTTCAATGTTTTATGGTTTCTGGAGAGCAATTTTTTTTTTCCAGAACAGCATAATCTAGTTTCCAAAAACATCATAAGGATGCTTTTTTCAAAATATGATCACTTGACAAAAGCATATAACACAGCTTGTGGGTTTGATGTTTTAAGACATGCATAGTGTTGATCTTAGCGGGGGGAACTTCTCTCTTTCTCTCTCCCTTTTCTTCATAAACTGTCTCCTTAACCGAATCTTCCAAGTCTAAGTGGGATCAGCCCTCACTTGATCCGTTCTCCAAGATGAGGGAGTCTCACAAGGTTCTGTATTAAGTGTTGATAGCAGAACAACTTCCTCCAACTGTAATGGTCTCTTGAGCCTCCATAGCTCAGTTGGCATTGACGATGCCCTTTTGTTGGAAATACATGGGTTTGAATCTCATCTGGGATACAATGATCCTTAATCAGAGCTTTTCAATAAAGGTGAGCCAGTCTCACATGAAGGTTACAGAGTTAACCCCTCCTGGAAACTCAGATTTTTCATCTAACACAAATGATAAACCAACCATTGGAACAAACGCAATTAACAGACATAATTCACTCGCTGGCTGCATATCATGAATTGCTTTGGCTGTAGAAAGTTTGTTTTTCACTTGGTTAGACTATAATAAATTTAGTTTAATCCTTTATCCAAGTGTGAGCGAACAAAGTTTGCGCCTGAAAGTATCTTCAGGACTGGGGTAAGGTAGTACAACACCGGGCAACTCATTGCAAAGGTGGAGCAAGATAACATCACTCCTATCTCAGTATCTCCCATAATGCAAAACACATCTCCTTGCAGATATCTATAATGTTATGCATTAAGGGAAGGGCCACTACCCAGACTAGTTTCGACCTTTATTGAGGTCTCTTCAGTGGGAGCCAGGCCCAAGTGGAGATACCAGGCAGAAGCATTAGCAAGGTCATCTCTACCTATAGGAGTCGCCAAACGGCGTGCCACCTTTTTATTAAATTACTCTGGATTTAGAGAAAGATGTTGAGTACCTATAGGTAGAGATGACCTTGCTAATGCTTCTGCCTGGTATCTCCAACTCTGGGCCTGGCTCCCACTGAAGAGACCTCAATAAAGGTCGAAACTAGTCTGGGTAGTGGCCCTTCCCTTAATGTATAACATTATACATATCCGCAAGGAGATGTGTTTTGCATTATGGGAGATACTGAGATAGGAGTGATGTTAGCTTGCTCCACCTTTGCAACGAGTTGCCAGTGTTGTACCATCTTACCCCAGTCCTGAAGATACTTTCAGGTGCAAACTTTGTTTGCTCACACTTGGATAAAGGATTAAACTAAATTTATTATGCTTTGGCTGTAAATCCCAAAACAACTGACCAACCTCTATGTGAATGACTTACCATCATTTGTCATTCTTGCAATATTAGGGTTGTAGAAAGACAATTGCAGAAAAGATTTCAAATAGGTTCAGATTTTTTGCTACAGAAAACTGTTTTTTCCATGCATTATTGCCCAAATGTGATCTTTATCTTGATCCATAACTAAGATTAGGATAACCAATTACTAATTCCCAATTCATCAGAAGCAAGATTCTTGCAGATATTTCAACAACAAAAACCTGCTCCACGTATATTGAGATGCTAATCTTTCTTCAGTGCTTCGTTTATACAGAACGATTATCAGGTCAAGACTCCACTGTGGATGTCATGTCTATGCTTCTGCAAAAGACAGCACACTTCAATGGATGAATGGAAACTATCAGAATTGCAACTGGAGCATTAATTTCAAACAGTGAACTATCAATGATTTATTTGCTTTTATTTATTCTATCCTATTATTTATCCAATTATTTCTTGTCCAGTTTTTTTTTTTTTTTAATCGCTTATTTTTTGGAATAAGGGATACAAAATCTTCATTTAAAGCTTTAGGGAAATTTTTATACACCAGAATTTAATGTAGAGCATGAAGAGAGAAGTTTTAGAATTCACAAGGGAAGAATATGAAACACTTTTGTTTCTTCCTGCTACTAAATTCTGATATTGAGTAGCTCTTTAACCTTCATAAACTGTTTGGATTTAAAAAAAAAAAAACATGATTTTAAAAAGATGACTTTTTGAACTTTCTGCATTGAAGTGTCTTTTTTTAATTATACTCAACCAGAAATTATTTAGTTGTTTTTAGCCTTTATCCAAGTATGAGAACAAAATTGCCAGCCTGGATAAGTAGGTAGCATATACCCACTCTCTAACCAACAAGTTGTATATTCGAATTCCTCCTTAGGCATGGATTTTCATAAAAGCCTACTCTAGATGAGACTGTATAGTTCTTTTAGTGTATGAGACTTTTTTTTTTAAAGAGTTTGCATGTGAAGTCAACAACCTATAACTTCATTACTAGTTTACTTGCATATATCCAGTTTTCCTTCTTTTGCAAAATAGATAAATGTCCACTGCCGAATGGTCTCCCCCAAATTTCTCCATTCCATTCTGTTTTCAGCTTTTCTCATCCTATTTCAACATCCAGTTTCATTTTGCCATTTCTTCCCTTTGCCTACTGCCATCCATCAATCTTCATTCCACTTTTGCAGTGTCTTGCCCACTGCAAAAGTGGAATTGTTAATGCACTGCAACACCTGTTCTTAATATCAAATGGCAGCATATCCTATCTCTAAGAATATTCTTTTCCATTCTTCTCTGAGTAACTTTCAATTAGTGAACCATAACTTTATTAAATTTCAAGTTTCACTGTCACATTTAATTACAGGTAAGCCACATTTGGTTGAAAGCATTTCTCATCAAAATAATTGGAATATTACCTTTGAAGATATCTTTTGTCCATCATAGATTTTTATGAACTGTCTCAGATAATTATATGAATCGACTCTCTCCAATTCTCAGTCTGTCAATATAATATTTTTTGTACTAAATTGTTATTCATCATTACTTTTCTTTTGTTTAAATTTATTTTGAACCCAATTGACTGGATACTTAAGTTAATTTTTTGCAGTGGGCAAGACACTGCAAAAGTGGAATGAAGATTTATGGATGGCAGTAGGCAAAGGGAAGAAATGGCAAAATGAAACTAGATGTTGAAATAGGATGAGAAAAGCTGAAATGGGAGTACAGTTTGTTAATGTGTGGAATGAGTTTGAGGGACGAAGTGAGCTGTATGGGAGCGATGGACTGCATTTGAGTGGTTATGGTGTGAGTCGCTTGGAGAGACTGCTGCTGGAAAGTGGAGAAGTGAATACAGAGAATGAATCAGATCGAGAGGGGAGTGATGTGGAAGAGCAGGAGAGTAAGAGAGGAGAGATTGAAGGAGCGGAAATGAATGGGGAAGTGAGTGGTATGAGTATAGAAAATGAGAGAATGGGTGTGCAAGAGGAGCAGGGAAACGGGGAGGCTCAGGGTGGGCAGGGATACACAGCGTGAGAAAGGTGGATGCTCCAAGAGGAGGTGAGAGCATGTGTAGGCAGGAAAGTAATGGGATGATCAGGGATCAAAAGGAAACAGATGGAATTGCAAAGGGTTCTAAAATGAAGAAGCAGAAAGGGAAATGGCCCCAGTCCAGCATGGAGAGATCACATCGAGTGAGTGGTATCAGTGGAACTAGCTGTAGATCCAGAAATGAGTTGTTGTGTTTGTATACCAATGCTAGAAGTATAAGAAACAAGGCAGATGAAATGGTTGCACTAATTGCGTCTGTGCACCCAGAGATTGTCGGAATAAGTGAGACATGGTTAGATGAGGATGACATCCTGACAGGAATAGAGATGGAAAGGTATGATGTGTTTCGTGAGGATAGAAGGGGTAAAAAGGGAGGGGGAGTGCTATTGATGATAGAGAAAGAGTTATGTCCATACAAGGTAGAGATGCAAGAGGGAAAGGGGGCCAGTGGTTTTGAGGCAGTATGGTGTGAGATAGAGGTGAATAGAATCAAATACTTGGTGGGATGTTGTTATAGACCTGGTAATGTGGATGGTGGTGATAGTGAAATTATAGTCAAATAAGCCAAGCAAATCAGAAAAGGGTGATCATTATGGGTGATTTTAATTATGGCAATATAGACTGGAATGAAGAGATAGCAACTGGAAGTAAAGAAAATGAGTTTCTTGAGTTTTTGAGGGATAACTACCTCAGACAGTATGTAACAGAGGGCACAAGAGGATTAAGGGTCTTGGATTTGGTCATCTCATTGGAGGATGTAATTATCAATGAGGTATCAAATCATCCACCAATTGGTGAAAGTGACCATGAGGTGATTACTTGGGTGGTTGCCAGCAGTGCAAGGACCCCTGTGAAAAAAGGGTATATGTGGAACTACAAGGGGGGTGATTATGAAGAGCTTAGGAGACAGCTTGCAGGTGTAGCATGGAATGAGGAGTTAGCTGGAAAAGAGATCAATGCAGCTTGGGGGATTTTCAAAAAATATTTAGTGGATGCAATGTCTAAATGTATACCACAGGTGAGAAGGTTAAATAAGGTAGGTGTGAGATGGATGAATAAAGAGATTAAGCATGCAATACAGAGAAAAAGGGCATTGTGGAGGCAGCATAAGAGAAGTGGAAGTAACCAATTTCATGAGGTCTACAAAGACCAGGCAAGGAGGGTGACTTGGTTGGTGAGAGTAGTTAAAGAGAGGTATGAACAGCAGTTAGCTAATGAAGCTAAAAAGAATCCTAGGGAGTTCTTTCGATATGTAGCCAGCAAAAGAAAGAATGATTATGGAAGGATGACATTGATTGGAGGAAATGGTATAAAGACAGCTGTTGCAGAATGTGTGGTGGAGATACTTAATGAGCAGTTCATAAAGATCTTTCAATCTTGTGAATGTGACTTCATGGAGAGATTAAGAGCAGTTGATGATGGGGAGGAGAGACTGACTGTAAGTGAGCAAAAGGTGTTTGGGGAGTTGAGTAAACTAGATGTAAATAAGGCTGTGGGACTTGATAATATATCACCGCGTATTCTGAAGGAATGTGCCAGAGAGTTGACACCTGCCTTGACATATTTTTTTAATACGAGTCTTGCACTTGGTCAAGTCCCTAAAGAGTGGAAGGAGGGCAAGATTGTGCCACTTCATAAAGGAGGTGATCGAACTCAAGCATCAAACTATAGGCCTATCTGTGTGTCAGGTGTTGTGGTTAAGTTGTTGGAGAAGCTTGTGAGAACTAGGATCCAGAGTTGGGTTGACAACAATGGTATAATCTTTGATGGACAGCATGGATTTGCTAAAGGGAGGTCGTGTTTTAGTAATCTACTTATTTATTACAATAAAGTGACTGCTTCCTTGGACAGAGGAGAAGGATACACAGTAATATACTTGGATTTCGCAAAAGCTTTTGATAGAGTACCTCATGATAAGTTGACAGTCAAACTAGAGAAGATGGGGTTGGATATTAGATTAGTGCATTGGATTGGAGACTGGCTATCTGATAGGTATCAACAAGTTGTGTATGGGGGTGCAGTATCCAGGAAAAGGAAAGTCACTAGTGGAGTGCCTCAGGGATCTGTTTTAGGGCCATTACTATTTAACTTGTATATTAATGATATTGGCAAAGATTTGGATGGAGATATTCAGTTGTTTGCAGATGATGCAAAGTTGGGACGAACCATAAAGAGTAGTGAAGATGTTGTGGCGTTGCAAGAAGACTTGAATAAATTGAGTGATTGGGCAAGCAAATGGGGATGTGAGTTCAATGTTGCAAAATGTAAGGTTTTAAAATTTGGAAAACAAAGATGGGATGCAGAATTTATGCTTGGTGAGAATATATTGTTGGAAGTAGAGGAAATAAGAGATCTGGGAGTGATAGTGGATAAGGATCTAAAATTTAGGGGACACATCGCCAAAATTGTGAAGACAACACAAAGACTTCTGGGAATGATGAGGAGGACACTGACGTGTAGAAGTAGGGAGATTCTTGTTCCATTGTATAAGGCTTTGATTAGGCCACACATGGACTATTGTGCCCAGATTTGGTCACCTGGTTTTCAGAAGGATGAAGAGATGTTGGAAAGGGTCCAAAGGCGACTGACTAAGGTAGTTTCTGACCTCTGGAATGTCGAGTATGAGGAAAGATTGAAAAGATGTAATTTGCAGAGTCTAGTGGAGAAAAGGAAGAGGGGAGATATGATAGAGACCTACAAGTTGGTAAGGGGTTGTTATAGGATCAATGGTGGAGAAGTTCTACAGAGAATAGTGGGAGATCAGGGGAGAACCAGAGGTCATCCCTGGAAACTGTATAAAGAGGGTGTGAGTAGGGGAGTGAGAGGCAGGTTTTTTCGTGCAGAGTTGTGAATGTTTGGAATGCCTTGCCTGAGAGTGTGGTGTCTGCAAGGAGTTTGAATGTGTTTAAGACCCGGTATGATGAGATGTGTGTGTGAGATAAAAGGACCTCCTAGATGAGTCTTTGACTCCATGAGGTCTTGTTTAATAATAATAATAATTCACTTAATTTTAGTTCTGGGTCTTTCTCCCCAAGAGAACTGCATCATCTGAAAAATGCATATGAATCTGAATCTTTCTGTAAATTTTAACTCATTTATTCGTTCATTTTAATTCATAAAAAGCCTAATTTAAGGTAGATTTATGAATGTTTAAATATTGTATCTCCTTGTATTATTTCTCTGTTTATCAGAAATTTTTTGCCTTTTTTTTTTTTATGAGAGGTTGCATGATTATTTATATTTTAAGGTGTCTATTTCTTCCATATCCTGTTTTAACAGTGATAGCTGAAGTTTTAATGGAGTCAAATGCTTTTTTTCAAAGACTACAAGCATACAGAGAAGTTTATTTTAATCATTTGTGTATTTTCTGTCATCATCATCATGCATATCAAGGATTTAGGCCTAGCATGGCCTATTCCGGCCTTAGAAGTCATCGTTTAAGAGGACGTCCTGGTTTTCCTTTTCCTAATGGCTTGTTTTGGTAATCTTTCTGTTTTCATTTTTTGAAAGTGTTCCATCCATTTATGTTTATATTTTTTAATTTTTTCTATTACTGGTTCTTGGTTTAATTCTTTCATGATTTCTTCATTTCTTTTGTGATCAAATAGGGTATACTTTGCAGTTTTTCTCATAAACTTCATTTCTGCTGTTGTTAATCTTTGTTTTTCTTTTTGTTTTATTGTCCAGATTTCGCTTCCATACATAAAGACTGGTAGGGCTAATGTATTGTATATTTTTAGTCTGGTTTGTTTTTGAACTAGGTTTGGTTTAAATATAGAGTTAATTACATCTGTTATTTTTAAATATTTTGCAATTTTTACGTTTATATCTTTTTCATTTTCATATGTGATCGTACATCCTAGGTAGTTAAATGAATTCACTTGTTCTAAGATCTTGTTATCTATTACTATTTTAGTTCTTGCTGGATCTTGTCCTTTAAAGGCCATAGTTTTTGATTTTTCTGTTGATATTATCATACCATAATCTTTGGATATCTCATTTAGATTTAAAATAGCTTTCTGTAGTTTATCTTCAGAGTTTGTAATTATTATTTGGTCGTCGGCAAAAAGCAGAGTGTTTAAGTTTACTGTAGGAGAAAGTTTAATTCCTTGATGTAAATTTTTATTCCATTTTATTATTATTTCATTTAAGTAGATATTAAAAAGAGTTGCTGAGAGGGGACATCCCTGTCAGACCCCTTGGTTTATCTCTCTCGTATATGATAGCTTGTGATTTAATCTTATTTGTATTTGATTATTTTCATATATACTTGTGATAGCTTTATATATGCTATCACAGTCTATTTTCTGTGATTTGATTAAGAGTATAGATATGATCAGTGATACTGTAATTATATCGAAAACTTGCATGTTCCTGTGATTTATTTTACTTGAGCTAATCCTATAATTCCCACTTGAAGTAATGAATTATTCTGTTATTATGTTTTTGTAAATTTTTGTATTCTGCATAATAAACTAATGGATCAGTAACTTGATATTTTCACCCTTTTTTGAAATTTTAATTTAATAATTAATTTTGTAAATAATTATTATGAGTACATTGTTCCATGGTTTTTGGATTTTTTTCTCGGCTTTAAATAAAGCATGAAGGTTCAAGAGTTTAGGATTTGTTCAGAGCATCAGAAGATCTTGTAACTGAGAGATCATCCCCCCCCCCCCCCAGTTGGAGTGAGTAACCATGCAACCTTGGCTTGGGAGATGAATAGACATGCAGAAGAATCAATAAGAAAGATATTTATGTGAAATTATAATGCATGTAGTTAATAAATTCCTAGAAATCAACTTGTGGTAATTTCGTTGATTGGAGCATTGGTTGATTGCCAGTGGATGGGAAGAAATATTCTTATTAGCAATGGAAAGTTATGTACCTTGAGTGAAAAAGAGAAGAGAATAGTGAAAAAGAGAAAAATTTACTTGGTGTAAAGGGGATGATTAACAGTATCAAATGGTGGGAACCACAGATGAAAAACAGGTTATGGAAGAGGTACAAGGAGAAGGATGGAGTGTAGATGCATGAAAAACATAGGACTCAAGCTAGGAAAGTGGCTAGCATGGTAAGAAAGGCAAAACTTGAATATGAGAAGAGATTAGCCTTGAGATCCAAGGAAAATCCAAAAGAATTCTTTTGTTATGAGACCTTTAGGAGAAGAAATCACTGTGGAAGAATAACACTGTTAGACAAAAATGGGAGTAGAGTAGCTGGTGCAGAGTGGAGTTGCTAATGATCACTTTATTATGGCATTTCATTCTGGAAATGTAAGCTTTATTACTGTAGGGATGGGGAGTGTTCAAGGTTTCAAATACTACATGCTCTTGATGTCAGTGAAACAATGGGACTTAATGGGGTTTTTTCACCACACATTTTGAGAGAAGATGCTAAAGAATTGACAGCCCCATGAGCAATCTGACTACAGCAAAGGTGTCCAAGGAGTGGAAGGAAAGTCAGATGGTGCGAATGAATAAAGATGTTAGTAGATTGGAAGTGTCAAATTATAGACCAGTTTATATTTCTTCTGTAGTTGTTAATAGTTCGGAGAAATTAGTAAGAGATCATATACAGCATTGGGCAGATAAGGATAATGTTATCTGTGAGGATCAGCATGGATTTGCTAAGGAGTAGTCTTGTTTTAGTAATCTGATTACCTCTTATAATAAAGTTACAAGCAGTCGATGAGGGAAAGGCATATACTGCCATTTTTTTTAAATTTTACAAAGACATATGATAGGGTGATATTTGATAAGTTGATATTTAAATCAGCATATGAATTTATATGTCTGATTAGTGAATTAGATTGAGTACTAGCTATGTGATGGATATGAGAGTTCTGTATGAGGGAGCATTATCAAGGAAGCAGAAGGTTACAAGTGGGGTCTCTCACTGCTCAGTATTCAAACCCATATTGTGTAATCTTTACATCAGTGAGACTGTCAATGGATTTTAGGGAGATATTAATTTGTTTGCAGATGATGTGAAGGTTGGAAGGGTTGTTTTTAATAGTGCAGATATGTTAGCCCTTCATTAGGATTTGAATAAGCTGGACTGATGGGTAAATTAATGCAAATGTCAATTTAATTCAACTGAATATAAGGTCTTGAAGTTCAAGATCCATCAGTGACAGATGCATACTCTGTTGATGGAACTGTACTAGAGGAAGTGGAGGAGACAATGGGCCTTTGGAGTGATGATTAATAAAAATTTGAAGTTTAGGGGGAACATATTGTAATAGTGGTGAAGGTTGCATGCTTCCTGTGCAAAGATAGAGGATTTGGCACAAAAACTGGTCGTAAAGTGCACAGTGCTCTTTCTCTCAATAAAGTAACTCTTGAACTTAGGGAAACACACAATGCCTTGAACAGTACTTCAGCACCATCAAAGAAACATTCTCCTGCAAAATTAGGACACTGGAAGCCAATCTAAAACTGCTCAACAATCAGCACTGCAATGCAAATGTACCCACCCCTGACAACATCAATAAACTCCATGACTTATCCCATCAACAGTATCAACACTATGGAAGGGATGAATAAAAAAGTTCAACATCTGTTGTTATCACTTTTCACACAGAAACTGACAAACTGCTAAAGGATGATATCATCAGATCAGCAGAAGAATGCAACTTTGATTTGAGGAAAATTGTCTGGTACCACCATTTTGGACCTGCAAACAAAAGAAATTTTGGAATGAACTTCCTGTGCCTCATGAAAGTGACCTACAACACACTGACAAGCATATCAAAATTAATGACACTAGTAAATAATTTTAGAGATGCACCAGTGATACATTCATGCTCAGTCCAACTTAACCTTTACTCAGAGAACGAAGACATCAGCTATGACAGCAACTAGAAGAAAAATATCAAAATAGTGATGATAGTTTAATCTTTATTTACAAAAAAAAAAAGAAAAGGAAGGTTATAGAAGAAATCAAGTGATGTCATTATCCACCATGGAAACCAGTATTCTGGCAATGCATAGGGAAAGTGCACGATCTATGTGGTCAACAATTAAGTCACACAGAGTCTTCAAGATTCACTTCATTAAATGCATCACTTCAACTTCAACAATGTACACTACCATCTATAGACTATCCCCTCAAGCATACTCATCTCTGCTTTCCTAATTACATACTCTGTGATTCTTTTCAACCCAAGAGTTGCATCTGTGCATGTATTCACTCTGACATGCCATGTCAGAGAGTACCCAACTTAAAATCACTTGACCTTTTTTTTTGGCTGAAAATCTCTCTTGCTCTCAATGCCGCCAACCAATCTGAACTCTTTGAATTCCTCTCCTTAAATGTTGATTTACTACAATTTCACTTTCCAAGCAGTAAAATTTTTCCTGGAAGATTTTAATGTTCACAACACTGCTGGCCTGATTGGCAGAGTGGTTAGCGTATCCTCCACTTGCCAACCAACAGGCTACAGATTCGAATCCCACCATGGGCATGGATGTTTGTTATCATCTTTAGGTGGGAGATGAATATCATCACCTGGTGTGAAACTGCCACCCACTTATTAGAGGCCTGAAGTGCCTTGAAAAAGTTCCATGTTTGGTTTCTAGAGTAGAGTTTCCAGACTATGTAAACATGGCTAAAAATGCAAGAAGTATATAACAGCAATAAAATAGGGGAAAAAAATCCTTAGCCCACTGATGGTATAAATGTACTACAGATTTATGAATAAACCTTTGGTGGTGGGAGCCACATAAAACATCTAGCTCTCTTCCAGTTGCACAGACCAAGCAGACAAAGATGCTGAAACATTTGACTTTACTAAAGACCTCACACAAATTGCCACTCCCCTCATACCCTAGATCTCTTTCTCACCAGTGACCCTTCCAAGTACACTGTGAATGTTGTATGTCCCATATGTAATTTAGCCAACAATCTGGTACTTATTTCCTCCCCCATGAAACAATGTTTGCACAGCCATTCTCAATCGATCAAGAGCAGTCTAGTATTATGACAAAGCCAGGTGGGATAACCTTCTTGACTTCTATGCCTTGTTCCCTTTTTCTTTTCTTTTTTTTTTTTCTTGCACTACTGTTTTATTTTCTGTTTAATCTTGAGGGGCCAGTCTTCCAACCCAAACACATGCACCGAACATATCACCAAAGTAATTCTTACTGGCATGAAAAATACATTCTTTGCACCATCCTGAACTGCTATCCTTTATCTAAAACTTAGTTCTACAAGAGGTGTGCCAAGACTATACCACTGAAAAAATAAAGCATACTACAGCTGGCTGTCAACAAGAACACCATCTTCTTTTAGTGCTTATAACCATCCTGAAACAGCTCTGCAAAAAAACTATCAGTGCTTTAATATTGCATCTTGTCCAAATGGCAACCAAGACTTTCTCTTGCCAAATCAGTTGTTCAGAATTTTTTCCCAACACTTCTCCCACCCCCAGTTGCAAACAGACAGCTTCATTGCATTATCACCCACAGAAAAAGAGCCTCTTGGCTTTGCACTTTTCTTCCAATGTATGCATAACCAATCCTAGTAAATGCCACCCAACTATTCTACATATCCAATACTTAGTGCCTTCTCTGTCCTTTTGCCAGAAGGAGATCAGAAGAATACTCTCCAAATTAGACACTAAAAAAGTTTCCCGTTTTCAGATGACAGTCCTCTGATTGCCTTGAGGGTTTGTGTGCCAAAACTGACACCTATACTTTGTCACCTGTTTTTGCTCTCCTACTGCATTGGCATCTACCCCACAGTTTGAAAACCAGCCTATGTTTAACCTATTCCTAAGAAGGGAATAGGTTTTGAGTAGTGAAAAATCACTACTATCAAAATCCCAATATCTCTGTCTCTCTCTCTCTCTCTCTCCTTTTTCACTTCCTGTCTGAAGTAATGGAGAGAACAATCAGTACCCAACTCCTATGCCACTTTAAATGCATCTGACTAATAAATGACTACCAGTATGGATTCCATTATTGCTGATCAACAGGTGATCTGCTCACTCTTCAGCCATCTCTGGACACACGGAAAAGTTTGGTGAATCTCAAGTGGTTGCACTTGATGTCTCTATAACTTTTGAATAGATCTGGCACAAAGGCCTATTAAGCAAGCTTCCATCATTTGGTCTGTTCCATGACTTCTACAATTAGGTTGCCAGCTCTCTGACTGGATGCACACTATGTGTGATGGTAGATGGTTCCTTATCCCCTCACTATACAACTAATGCCAAGCTTCCATAATGGTTAGTTCTCTCACCAGCCTTCTAGTGAAATTTGGCAATATCAAGGACTTACCGTGAGCTGATTGCTAATGCAACATTCAGTTTTGCTGGTTGTTGACACATTTCACTCATCATCAATTTCAGTGCTAGTAAAGCATGTTTCTGCCTTATTTCTCACAAAAAAAACTTGTTTTTCTCAGTATTAACTTTGACAATACTCAAATCTCTAAACAAGATGAAATTTTTCTCCTTGGAATTACCTTGCTATCTAGCCTCTCCTGGCATAAACATTTTACAACCATAGCCTCTTCAGCTTCCAAAAAACTATTGAATATTGCTCTCTCATTTAGGATGGTGCCCTAAAAGTGCCTTCAAAATACTTGACTCGGTACAGAAGAGGGCAGTCAGATTGAATGCCTACCAATAGCCTATCTGTTACCAACTCACTCACAATCAGATGTTTGGTTTTCTGCATTATTTATCTTCTATAAATATTTTTCTGGTAATTGTTCACATGAACATCAATAATTTTTCCACTCTCTACTAAATCCTTGGAAATACATACAGTTGTCACCCAACATCCCTTCACAGTTCAACTACAACCTAACAGAACAAGTTTCTTTTCCACCTCCTTTATTCCTACTAATACTGTTCTTTGGTGCAGTTTTCTGCTTCTTGTTTTCCAAGAAATACAATATACATGCCTTCAAATCAAATGTAAATACGTTTCTCTTCTCCTGGCTCATCACCCATGCATGGAACTAAAATAGTTTAAATAATCAACCTCTTGTGTATGGGTCCATCATAAAAAAAATAAAATAAAATAACCAGAAGATTGCTGCAATACTGAGAAGGATGCTAACCATGACTAGCAGAGATAGAAGAGTGGTGATTTCATTGTATAAAACCCTTATTTTATTTATTTTTTTTTAAATATCTGATCCACACAGAAGATCACAACTCCTGTAGCAAATCAGTGCTATGTGTGTGTGTGTGTGGTAGAGAGGATAAAAAGAAAGAAGGAATCTGTTTACTTTTTTTTTTTAACAATTGAAGGTTTCCTTCTTTGGGGAAAGAGCGAAGTTGGTTCACTGAATTTCAAGATAGACTATAAAAGGGTGTTGGTTAGCAATCTCTTGTTCCAAAGGATTTTGGAGGAAAGTAGAGGAATAATAGTGGCCAATTCAGCAGAGCACTGTCCATGAAATTATCTGTAAAGAAGCACAAGGCAAAATAGAGGAAAGTATTAATTCAAGTTTTTTATAATTAATATTCTAGTATACATTGTCATTTCCTGAAAAATTAAAAGGGCTTATGTTTATAAGGGCTTGTTGTGTTTGCTATAGACACCTTCTTTGGTGTTTTTATTTTAGTTTATATTATGCAGCCTTAAAAGTTGTTTATATTTTGAAGTATTAAAATTTGTCTTTAATTTGACCATAATGGGAGGCTTTATGATTTATGTGAAGATTCAAAATTTGCAAAATGTAAAACATGCAAAAAGATAAAATATGTGGATGATACAGGGACGGTATGCATCTCTAATTAATCATGTCAAAACATGTGCATTGCAATGAATTTGTAAAACAAAATGAAACTGAAATATCAAACCACAATCCTAGGACAATTAAGCAGTCAGAATCTAAAGCAAAGCATCAAACATTATTCGACGTTAACACATAATCTAGAAAGAAAAAAAAGTTTGCAGATGGCAAATAGACAATCTTTGAATTACACTATGGCTGAAATGATTGCACTGGATAACAGGCTGTACTGAGTCATTCAAAAAAAAAATAGACAGAGAGAGAAGAGAAGAATTTTTTTCAGCACCAGTTAACAGCTTATATATCAAAAGGAATTTTTTTAGATGGAAAAATATTTATGAAGAAAACAGGCATAGATGTCTTCCAAACCACTGAAAAAAATTCTTTTCCTTCATCGTAATTTATCGCTATTCATTTTGATTAATAAATCCAAAATTATTCTCTGTATTTTGCAATTAAAATAAAAGTTGTCTTAATATTTTTTTTTTTTATTTGAGGAAATAAGTGAAATATATTTTGTGCTTATGTTGTATTTTTTATTTTTTTTGAAATAAATGCTCTCTATAAAATTTAATGACAGTTTCGTTATATTCAAATGGATGGATCCAACCATGTTTTTCAGCTACATGTGGAAAGAAACTTAAAGTTTCAAAAATTTACCAGAGAAATTATGAGAACATAACCTTCAGCATAGGAGTTAATGTGACAACTCTGTTTTTAAAGCAATGTATGTTCACACTTATGATGTCACATTCTGTGCTTCGCTTCAAGTGAAGCTTGAAGCGAAGCACAGAATGTGACAAACTCTGCTTGAACTCGCTTGTCGCTATATTATGTCCTTCCATGTCAAGTGGGCACATTTTTATGAAGTTTTAAATATACATGCCATGCTAGTTTGAATATTTTTCATTAACTTTTATTCATAAAATTAATGTTGTTGTTATTATTATTATTATTATTATTATTATTATTATTGTATGGGCACCTCCATGGAGTTCAAAGACTCATCACCGGAGACTAAACTATCCACACAATCTGTCATACCTCTCCTTGAACCCATTAACAGACAGAGCACTCACAACTGACTCTGGCAATCCATTCCACTCATTCACAATTCTCCAAGCAAAAAATCTAGTCCTCACACCTCTACTAATCACACCTTTATTCACCTTCCAGGGATGACTGCTTGTTCTGATTCTTCTAGCCAAGTGCTGAAACACTTCCCTTGCATCAATCCTGTAAAACCCTTTAAGCAACTTAAATGTTTCTATCATATCCCCTCTTTTACTCCCATCAACCAACATCTACTATCCACACACCTTTAATCTATCCTCATAGGGAACGTTCCACAGACTACTCGTCATTTTGGTCACTTGCCTCTGAATCTTCTCCACTGCTTCCTCTTCCCCAAGAAACTCAGATGACCAGACCTAAGCACAGTAATCTAGATGTGGATGGATCAAGACCTTATGAAGAAGAATGACAACTTCCTTATCTCTACTTGTTAATGTGTTCTTCAATAACCAAGTAGTCTTATGGGCAACCTTAGCAGTATGTCCTCTAAACTTTAACTCTCAGTCTACCACCACCCCTAAATCTCTAGCTTCATCTATGGGGAATGGGTGCTGAAAAGTTCTGATAAACATCTAGAACAGAAATGATATCAAAGCAACTGATCTAACCACAAGAAAGAACATATCTTAAAACCCTTTAACTCCCTGCGTTTCAAATTATACTGATTTGTTCTTTTTCTTTTAGGATATATATAAGAAGACATGTCAGAGGTTTGAAGAAATTTGATGACACAGAGATGCAGGCAGTCATCAAGTTTTTTGTGCTGCAAAAAAATTCTGCAACTGAGATTCACCAAACTTTGTGTGAGACTTTTAGGGGATGCCCTAACATATCCAACAATTGCCTAATGGGTGGCCAAGTTTAAAACTGGGCATCCTGAGACAACAAATGCCACCAGGGTCAGGAAGACCTTCCACATCGATCACACCTGGAAACATTGATGCAGTTCATGCCATGATCCTTGGTGATACACAAATACTAGCCAAAAACATTGCAGAGAATCTGGTGATACCCAGGAAATGAATTGTGTCATTATCCACCAACATCTGGAAATGCAAAAGCTCTCAGCAAAATGGGATCTCCAAATGTTTGAATGCTGACCAAAAAAAAGAACGTGTGCTGTCATCTCTAGGGACTTTGGGTCATTTTGAGAAATCAAGTGCAAATTTTTTGGCTCATATTGTGACTGTTGATAAAACATGGCTTCATCACTATGACCCAGAGACCAAACAACGGTCAGTGGGGTGGAGACACAAAAGTTCTCCAGGACCAAAGAAGATCTGAACCCAAAAGTCAGCAGGGATGGTTCTTGCTATTGTTTCTCAGTTTCCCATCTTCAGGAAGATGGGAAACTGAGCAGAGGCATTTGCTTTTGCAGGATAACACACCTGCTCACACTGCCCATGAAACCCAACTGACAGAACACAACTTGGGCTTTCAGTGTCTTCTTCACCCAACCTGTTCTCCAAACCTGGCCACATCTCACTATTTCCTATACCCAAATTTAAAGAAACACTTTAAAGTAACAAATTTTACCACAGATGATGAAATCATATCTGCAGTTGAGGACTAGTTTGTGCAACAAGGGAAAGAATTTTTTCTCAGAGAATTGCAAATGATGCAGCCACGTTGTAACAAGTGTATAACATTTCATGGGGAATATGTAGAATGATGTATAAGTTACATGGTTCTATCTTAACTGGTAATTAGTTTACGGAATTAACAACGCATATAAAGTATATTAATTAAAGGTAACTTTAATGAATAACTTCTATATTTCGGCAATGTCACATTGCCATCTTCGGGAACATAAAGATATGGTATGTGCACTCAGGAACTAACACAAAGCAAATGAGGAAGAAAGCAAGAAACTAATATTGTTCCTAAAGTCCTAATGGTGCCCTCTTGCGGGCTAATTTGGTAGTCTTGGCAGTTGGGCTGAAGTTCTCATAATGAAAGTCTCCCAAATTTGGGGCAGTTTCATGCACCCAAATTTGTTGAGGTTAGGAACGCTTTTTAGAGCTGCTGAAGATTCTTTGAATAATCTTTCGTATTTAAACTTGCTGCGATGGATTATTTTTGTTTTCTTCCAACGAATTTTATGGTGGGTATCTAAGGCATGGTCTGCCAGCCCAGAGCGGCTGTACTGGTGAAACCGGATGTAGTCTTGGTGTTCTGAAATCCTGATATTTGTTGTTCTGCCTGTTTGGCCAAAGTAGGACAATTTGCAGCTGCAAGGGACCTGGTATACACCAGGTAGGTCTAGGGGAAGTGGTTGGTCTTTGGTAGAGCGGATAAGGGATGCCAGCTTTTTATATGGTCTGTAACAGGAAGTAAGGTCATATTTTTTTTTTGAGGATATTGGTTATTTTTTCAGAGGTGCCCTGGATGTAGGGGATGGTGATAGACTTGGTGTAATCTTTATTGTGGAGGGGGGGAGGGGGGTTGTGGTTTACAGGTTTTAGTATTTTTTGGATTTTTTTGGGGTTATAGCCATTGGCTAAGAAAGTGTTGAGGATGTGGTTTAGTTCAATAGTCAGGGCCTTGTCATCTGAGCAGATTAATTTTGCCCTGTTATATTAGTGTTTTTATCACCCCATATTATTGTGAGGGGG
The DNA here is from genome assembly GCF_054136105.1 of Typopeltis vanoorti. NCBI lineage: Eukaryota > Metazoa > Arthropoda > Arachnida > Uropygi > Thelyphonidae > Typopeltis > Typopeltis vanoorti. The sequence continues at coordinate 46,392,434 of NC_143564.1, read as the reverse complement.
GGGGGGGGGGATTGCTGGTGAATGTATCTGCCAGTGTGGGTGGGTTTTCTGTAAACAGAGAAAACCAAAGATCCATCAAGCTGGCGGGTGAATAAAGTGTCTAGGAAGGGGAGGGTGTTGTTTTCCTCTTTTTCTAAGGTGAACTGGACTCTGGGATGTTGGTTGTTTAAGTGTGTTAAGAAGGAGTGGAGTGTATCTGAGCCATGTGGCCAAATAGCAAACACATCATCCACATAACGAAGCCAAATAGTGGGTTTTTGTGGGGTGGAGTTTAAGGCTTTCTCTTCAAATGTCTCCATAAAGAAATTGGCCAAGGGTGGGGAAAGTGGTGAACCCATGGCTGTCCCCTCTATCTGTTTGTAGAACTTTCCTTGCCAAACGAAATAGCCTGAGTTCATTGTGAACTGAAATAGGGCTGAGATATCGGGAGGAAACTTGGCTTGGATGAGCTCAAGGGTTTCTTTGAGTGGGACATTAGTGAATAGGGAAGAGACGTCAAAACTGACCATTATGTCAGTGTGTTGGAGTGTGAGGTTTTCTATACTGGCTTTAAAGTGGGCCGAGTTTTTTGTGTGATGGTGTGTTGCCAGTGTAGTGTGTGAGCGTTTTGGCTAAATGTTTGGCTAATTTATATGTGGGGGAATCAATGCCATTCACTATGGGACGCAATGGCACATTTTGTTTATGTATTTTTGGGAGTCCATATAATCGGGGGGGGTCTAGAGTTATAAGGTTTAAGTTTGTTGGTGACTTCCACAGGCCAAGAAGTGACTTTCTTAAGGAGTCTGTGGATAGTTCTAATCTAATTTGCACATACCATATCTTTATGTTCCCGAAGATGGCAATGTGACATTGCCGAAATATAGAAGTTATTCATTAAAGTTACCTTTAATTAATATACTTTATATGCGTTGTTAATTCCGTAAACTAATTACCAGTTATGTCTAACCAACGTATAAGTCTTACTACTAGAATCATGGTTCTATCTTAATTCCTTCATGGTGATTATCACAACTTTTCAGCACACCCTCTTATTTCCTGGAGTACAGTTCCATCAATGTGGTACACAGCTTATAATCTGCTTATCCCAAAATACATAACTTTACATTTCTCCACATTAAACTGATACCCATTATCTTTTGCCCATACTGGCAGCCTATTTAAATCACCTGCAAGCTCTCCACATGGCCTTGATTAACTATTACTCTATCTAATTTCACATAACTGAATATTTCCTTTCAGGTTATTTCCTATATCATTTATGTACAAATTAAATAGTAGTAGTCACAGCACACACACACACACACACACCACTAGTCACCTGTTTTCACCTGGCTAGGAAGTATTAATTTCTGATCAATACCTCATCTCGGATCCAGATGCTAACAACCATTTAGGCTATTCTGTGATGATTTCTATTATGCACTGACTGGCATTCTCTTATGAAACATACAGCTGTTGAATACAGGATTGCTTTGTATTGAATGAGAGTTTTTGTCCACTTAAGTTTCTATTCAATCTCTGATGAGAACCAACAGTTTTCAAAGTCAGCCCAGAGAAAGTTTAATCAAAAATACATTAATAAAAGGCAAATATATGGCCACCTGGGAAGTGCTCATGCCTTTTAAGTAGTGCAAGCTAAGGGAACTCGATGCCATGGATGTAGTCTTATAATCTCTCTAGTCATTTTATTGTAACTTTCCAAGTTTCCACATATATATTTGGTTATGAAATAAGGATAGTTATTTTTATTTTTGCAATTTCATATGATTACATGAAATGCTAACAACATTTAGATGAGGTGATATGATGTATTATTACAAATATTTTAACCCCCCCCCCTCCCGAACCGGCCATGATGTCTATCTGGAGACGTCCAGCTAAATCTGCATACGATTCTGTAACACTTATTGAATAACATGGATAAGAAGTGCAATTTGGTCTCATTATTTCATCCACCTTGGCCGGTAGGGAGGTTAATCTTTCTTCATTCTGCAATTCGGACAAAGCATGCTGAATTAAATTATAAATATTCTGAATTAAGTTTGCCTTGCATTATGGAATGCTAAGACAATTGATGTGAGTTCATTAGTCTCTATATACAAGTAGCCCAGTCGTGAAGTTACTTGGCATGCAAACTTTGTTTACTTACTAATCTCTAATCCAGAGTATTTTAGTCATAAGGAGGTGTGACACCTTTTGACTACTTTTATATGGAAATATGACTTCTGCATTACTTCAACCTTGGTATCACTTCTGGATCTGGCTCCCACCGATAAGACCTCAATAAAGGTTGAAACCAGTCTGAGTAGTGGCCCTTCCTATAATGCATAGCATTATACATGTTTGTAAGGATACGTGCCTTGCATTATGGGTTATATACTAAGGCAACTGATGTGAGGTCATTAGCCCTCTGTATACAAGCAACCCAGTTGTGAAGTTAATTCATGCAGATACTAAGGCAATTGATGTGAGGTCTTTAGCCTCTATATACAAGTAGCCCAGTCATGAAGTTACTTCATGCACAAACTTTGATAAAGGATGAAACCAATAATATAATTTCTTGGTATCTAGAGTATCCACTTTCCAGCCAAATGGCTGCATTTTCAAATCCCACCGTGGGCATCATGTTTGCGATTTCTGTGAAAATTCTAGTGGTGGTGGTGGGTGGTAGAAGATGTTAGTGTAGTTGGTGGATTGAGTGGTGGTGACAGAAGCTGTAGAGCAGGTGCCCTCCCTCAATGAGTCTTTGGACTCCCTAAAGGTGTCACATAATAATAATAATAATAATAATAATAATTTATAGTATGACCAAGTGAAAAAACTTTCAAGAATAAGTTATTCATTCTTTGTTACATACAGTAACAATGAATGAATAACTGAATCGGCCTATGATTATATGTATAGTTAGGTAAAGGTCATTATATAACCCTGACTGCAAACAAGCTCATGTGTTTGTGTATATTTTATTTTATTTTATTTTTTCACTTGAATAGACATTAGATTATTTGTGAAAGTTTAAAGGCACTGTTTCACACAATTTTGAAAATTTTAGACCAGCATTACAATTTAAGTTAGCTTGATTGTGAAGAGCTTCGTAGCATTCTTCTTAACATTCAATGTCTGTTGTCATTCCTTTTTTGCCGCCTGTAACTGTCCATTCTGTTTTGGGTGTTCACTCTTATGATGTGATGAGATATTCATCACAAAATATAAGTCATCATCATCATGCATATCAAGGATTTAGGCTGGCACGACCTGTTCCAGCCTTAGAAGTCATCATTGAATTGTTTAAGAGGACGTCCTGGTTTTCTTTTCCCTAATGGCTTGTACTTTACGGCTTGTTTTGGTAATCTTTCTATTTTCATTCTTTGAACGTGTTCCATCCATTTATGTTTATATTTTTTAATTTTTTCTATTACTAGTTCTTGGTTTAATTCTTTCATAATTTCTTCATTTCTTTTGTGATCGAATAGAGTATACTTGCAGTTTTTCTCATAAACTTCATTTCTGCTATTATTAATCTTGTTTTGTCTTTTTGTTTTATTGTCCAGATTTTTTCACTTCCATACAATAAGACTGGTAGGGCTAATGTATTGTATAACTTTTAGTCTGGTTTGGTTTAAATATAGAGTTAATTACACCTGTTATTTTTAAATATTTTGCAATTTTTATGTTTATATCTTTTTTGTTTTCATATAATCATACATCCTAGGTAGTTAAATGAATTCACTTGTTCTAAGATCTTGTTATCTATTACTATCTTATAAGCATAGGTTATGCATACAAAATATAAGTACTTTATATTAAATACTTTGTGTTGTTTGCATGATTTATGTGCATAGTAAGTTCATCATATATGTTTTCTCATGAAAATAATGGTGAGTCATCTACAGTCAACTTCTTCACCAGTTGTTGGCCCACCAATTAATCAGTGACCACTAATTCCAATTCTGCCATCTCGATCCACAGAAGATCTCCTTTCCAAACATTACTTACCTTATGGTGCAACCCATGGCAAGATCAGGAGAAACCCATGGCCACTCTTGACATTTCCATTGCATTTGATCAGATCAAAAATAGAAGCCTGCTTACTATGTAAACATTGTGTAGTCTGCTTCTGCCCTGCGCAGTTGGGTTACCAAATTCTTCTCCGGTTAATTACTGCATATCGTGCTTTTTTTTTTTTTTAAAGACTTTTTTAAATACCAGAGGATACACTGCCATTGGCAGTCCTTCCTGGGTAAAACTTCAGAAATTATACAGTTTCACCCACTCTCTTTCTCCTGTTCATAAATTACTTTCTATATTTATTTAAAATCCTATCTGTAGTTCTGCATTGTAAAACCTTGCAGCACTTAAATACCAAACGTTACAATGGAATCTGGAATAAATTAAATAAATGACTAAAATACTGATCAACTTGCCATATTTCAGACAACTATCAAGATAGAATTATGTTTTGTTACCAATACACAATTCTATCTTGTATCACACCTCACCTTTCTTTGGATAATTCCTAAATCTCCATGCAAGATGAGCACTCTCTTCTTGGAGTGATTTATGAGTCATACCTGCAATCACCTTAGAACTTTAAACACTGTATAAATCTCAAATCCACCCTACCTTAGGATATTGATCTCGCATTTGGCATTTGGTGTGTCTCCCCATCCTCTAAAGAATACTTGCTGCTATCCAGAAGAATACAGTCCTGTTCATGAAAATACATATAGAAGAGACATATGGATTTGAGTATTTCCTCACTATTGCTGGAGGGCTCCAAGACTTCTCTTTCCACAGGAAGTCAAATACCTTGCAAACGAAAATATTACAAGTTTCTCCAAACTGTTCTTTTGCACACTTAACAGAGGTGGGGTGATCTAAGGCTAGGATGCTTGCTGTGGATCTAGCAAGCATCTTAGTCTTAATTCCACAGAATCCTGACTGTAGATTCTGGCTGGCTGTTTGCAAGACATTTAAAATTTTCTTTTGTATTCAAAGTGATGTAGTTCATGCATGTGCCATTATGATAATTAAAGCACAAGGATAGAGATTTGAGGAAGGAAGCATATTTCTCAGAGAACCATTCTTCATCCATGATTGGGTTGTCCAAATCAGCATCCAAAGAAAGTGTTTAAGTGAAAATAATAGAAATAGACACCTAAGGAGAAATGGAAAATTTAATAATTTAATTTCATTATACATTTAATACTGTATATGAATAAATGGACTACATTTAATAACAGGATGACATCCGAATCACGTTACACATTCATTAAAATAATACCACCATTTGAAAAATTAAAAAATAAAATAATATGCACTTACTATGTAAAGTTTTCTTCACTCTAAAAATTTATTATCTATACAAGAGAAATGAATTTCAGTTTACAGTTAAATAAACTTAAATAAGCTCACTATAACAAACCTTCAAAAAGTCCCAAACAAAATTTCATAGTATCAATTCTGTGCTAATGAATGTTCACTATAACAAACATTTCATTATAATTGTCTTTAGTCCTTATGAGTTTGCTACAGTGAGAGTTGGCTATACTTTATAAAGCACTGATAATGAATTTTTATAAAAATGTTGTGATATTTTTAATGTAGGAATACTGCATGTATATTTTCAATATACATGTGGTATCCATTTTTGTAATTAAAGAAATAAAGTAAAATAATTTGAACTTTAGAGTACCATAATTTGAAGGGAATGTGAATTTTTATGTTACTGATCAGGATTGTTAAGACCTGATATACTGTATATATGTCAGTAATAATGGCAACCCTTCTTCTGATTCATAGTGAAGAAAGTTATAAACTATTGTTAACAGGCAAGAAAGCATCATAAAAAGTACTTGCAAGTCACATCCGCTCAAGATGTCAGACAGTCTGTTAATCCGATCTAATCATATCTTCCTCTTAATATGTTAGGCTCAGTGACCTGTCACAGTCAGTTAGCACTTGGCTTTATATAAACCTAATTAATGCTCACAAGATAGTTAATCCTATCTTGCATAATCTGCTTTTTTGTTAAATTGACACCCATGCACGAGAACTTTTAAATCTGTAGATGCAAGTAACATGGATTGGCTAAGGATTTTTTTTCTGTATTTTTATTACTTTTTTTTTTTTTGTATTTTTTACATAATTTGGAAACTCTGCTCTAAAGACCAAGCATGTATTATTTTCAATCCACTTGAAGCTTCCAGTAAGCATGCTGCTGGTCTCACGTATGACAATAAAATTCATCTCTCATTTAAAGACAGTTTCAGACTCCATGCCCATCATTCAGTCCTAGTTGCATGTATTCTCTGGCCAGGTTAGTCTGTCTTGCAGAATGAAAAACCCTACTTTCTAAGGGGAGAAAACCCTGCCACTTCACTATGAGATTAACTCCCCTTCAGATGAAATTTTATAAAAATTCTTTGTGCCCTAGATGGGATTCAAACCCAGATCTTTCTGTTCAAGGACAATAACCACCATCAAATTCTTGTATGTACCTCAAGGGGTGCACAGGATACTATGATCGTATTGCATGAAAAATGTTACATTATAACTAACTTCCTATTGACAATTTTCCTTCAAGTCTGTTATCTCCCAGGACTCCAATATCATTAGATCTTATATTTCTGTCTTCTAAGGCACTTCTAACTGCATCACTCCATATAGATCTTGTCTTTACTTTAAGTATTTTCCTGCCACCAGCACACATGCTATGTTAATCTTTCCTCTCCCATTCTATTTAAGTGACCATACCACATGAGATTAGTCCTACTTACACATTCTTGAATGCTAACAATGCCAAGTTCCCTTATAATATTTTTATTTTTAATATGATTCTGCCACTGATACCATCTTTTCATACCCTTAATTTTTCTCAGTACTCTCATATCTCTATCTAGTTTTTGATCAACTGTTCTGCTTCTAACCTAGCTCTCAGGTCCATGAATTAAAATTCAAATGTCATTGTTCTCATATATAATTCTGTGCCTTCTCGTTTACTGTGCAACTATAACACATATCAGATGTGATATGTGTTATAGTTGCACATATCACATCTGATCCTAGTTTTTTTTTGTCCCCCCCCCCCCTCAGAATTATTATATTCACATTTCTTTCACTTTAAATCTTTATTTCTATATTTGAGTTTAAAATCTTCAAATGATTTCATTATATAAATTCTTTGTTCAGCTTTTATTCATGAAACATCATGTTTACATGTATATATCTTTGCAACAATTTTTTTTTTTTTTAAATTCCAGTCATTAGTAAGCTTGTTTCACATTCCCTTTTGTGTTCATATTTTATTCACAGAATGTCATCCATGGAATCTCCAAAAATGATCATGTGTTCTGCTGGAATTTGGCTACTCTGACCTAATTTTAAATAATAGACCATCTTGACATTCAAGCATATGTGACTGTAAGTACTGTTTATCACATCTTCAGTATCTTGTTATGCCTTCTTGCTGTTAGTGATGCTAAATAACTGTATTCATAAAAATTCCTTAATTTTTGTCATTCTTAGATCAGAGTCATCTGAGAATAATTTGAAATTTTAATTACATATAAAAGTTTTGAATACCATACAAACATAATGAAATGATTTTTCATTTCATTATATTCATGGTTAAACAGCAAATAACCGATTGGTCTGGAATTTATAAGCACTGTAATAATAAAATCAATTTTTTAAGATAATCTTGTATATCACTTATTAAATGAATTTGAAGAGTAGATGTAGTACAAATGTAAACTACCTGTGCAACAGCATGCATACACAGGCTAAAAGAAAAGGCCAGGGATATAAAGAAAGTAAATGATGAGGAGCATGAAGAAGATCCCTTGTATATGCATCGCATTATGAAATGCTTGAGATTGAAATGTGTGTGTGTGTGTGTATATATATATATATACACATAAGTAGTTCCTGCCTTTACAAATTAATTGGAAGTATCTCCACTGTTCGTGTACAATTTTGTTGGGACATTGATTTCTTAAAAATGATTTCTTCCCCTGCAACAATTGAACATGGCATTGAAGAACTTCATTGCAATATCGCTTACCAGTCATAGTCCTTTTTTCCACCACTCCCCCAAACCATGACCCCAGCACCATTGTGTCTATCCCTTTCAAGAACATTCTTGCAATGGTATGCAGTACCACTTTCGTGCCAGATCAAGTGTCAAATAGAATCGAAGGAAAAAGATTAAAATGGTTCTCATCTGTAAAGAGTATATTAGCCCATTTGTGTCTTGTCCAATTTTTATAGATGCAACACCATGAAAACATACTCTATGATGAGCTGAGGATGAATTTTGGGAATATAGGCCTACTTGTCACAGTTTGTCAAGATATCCACATACCTGTCCTTGAATGGAGCTCACCTGCTGTGGTGTGTTGATTATGTTTTGCTATTATAACCAAAAAAGCTATCTTCATGCTCTGTGATTAAGCAAGGGCAAACGTCTGGAACACATTCCATTGGTTTGAAATGCTGCCCAGAGCCTAGATACAACGTTATGTTAGATTCCAATCTCTCTGGTAATGTCAGTAATTCTGCAGCCTTCAAGCTTTCCAGTAATACTTCTCTGCATGAAATCATCTAGATGATGTTTTTGATACATTACAGGACATCCAAGTTTTGCAACTTTATTCCTTCACAAAAACAGCTTCCTTCAAACACAATTCGCTTATCACAGCCATTTGCCTTTTATCCTGTTGAGTACTACAACATGACCCCTTTGCACATGATTCAAAAATTTGAATGTATACCTGATTTTTACTCGAAATTGTCAGTTATACAAATTGCTACAAGCTGATTCATCTGAATTTCTGGTTGTAATCTTCAGAAATAGTGTTCATCCTTAGGTTTTGGACACCAGTGTGTAATTCCATACCACTTGTTTTGTGTTATCTTTCTTCTAACACACCTATCCTTCATATTTTGCCTTTTCTCACTTACTATCTCACTTTTGACAAGTTTGAGTGAGGAAATATGAATTGCTAACTGAAGATAAAGGAATAAGAAGACTTGTTATACTTTTCCTCATATGGCACTGTTGTGTAATAGGTGTTGGTACCTCTTGTGTGTTTGGAAAGGGGGGGGGGGCTGATTAAACAAAAAAAAATTCCTTTGATAATATATTTCAAGTATCAGATACTCCTTTCAGAACTACTCCAAGTCCCTTGCTTTCCTTTTCTTTAGTTAACTGGACAAAACACTGAATGCATCCATGTATCAAATATGTTTTGTTTAAATTTCTTATTTAAGTTTTTTTTTTTTTATATGAATTACTGAGTGGACTTTTGGTGAAGAGAGCATAAAGGGAGAGATTTCACAGGACAGCAGGTTGTGGGAGATCAACATTCATGAAGGTTTTATAATTCTGTTTTGATAAGATATTCCATAACTCGCCACTCGACCTTAAAACAGTAGATGTTTTCATATTGAGTGGTGGACTATGGAATGAATAAATTGGGAAAGGATCAGTTTATTTAATGTGCTGATTTTTGATTGAGTGAAGGAAAGGTATAACACTGTAGAAAGGAAGTGTTGTTATAGTGAACCTTATCAAAATATAATAATAATAATATTAATAATACTGACTCCATGGTGACTTGAAATAGTATTAAATTTTTCTGCAAAATATATCTTTCATATTAGAAAAATGCACTGAAAAAAACATTTTTTTTAATTAAAAAATATATTTAACTGGCTATGAACAGGGGAAAAATTTTTTTTTTTTTGTTGCACTGTGTTTAAAACATTCTGTAACTTTTTTATTTGTTTATTTATTTATTTTATTTATTAGTTTTATTTATTTATTTATTTTATTTATTTATTTTTTTTTTTGTAGTTTGAAACAGAGGTTTCCAAATGCCTTTCAAGACATCTGTCTGTACACAGAAGTTTCTCTTTACATGGCATGTTACAACTTTCGCCTAATGGCACGCAGATTTCTGCAAGAATTGTTTTTGGATATGACATTTCGTGAGGTAAGAAATATGGTAAATACTCAACACTATATAAACTCAGTCTTCTTTTTCTTCCCATAGTCCTTCTCACAGAAATCTTACACTCAGTCGTTGATTGACACTTTGCTTTTAGCTCTGTAAGTGAAGCACTTCACAACTTGTTATATTGTCTCTCCGGTTTATTCTAGATCTGCCTCTTTTTCGAGTTCCTGGAATAAGTCCTTCAAGAACTTACATTGGGAGACTGTTAGATTTGCTGATATGACCAAGCCAGATGATTTGTTTCCTTCAAATCTTAGTTATGATGTTATCTCTTGAACATGCAAAGAACTAATTCTTTGTTTTATTTCAAAATTTGTGACATAATCAGTGTATGATATTTTTAGGAGTCATCTATACCAGCTCATTTCAAATGCCAGCAACCTCTTTTCATCTTCTTTTAGGAGGTTCCAAGTTTCACTTCCATATAGAAATACTGAATTAACTAATGTGTCAATAAGGCATAATCTGTTTGTAATTGTAAGATTGTTATCCGTTTATAGTAGCTTTAGTTTTTGGAGTGCTGTTGTTGCTTTTGCAATTTTTGTTCTAATATCCTGCCTTGGTCTTCCATCTTTATTAAAGATATTGCCAAGGTATAAACTATATAAAGATATAAACTGATCAACTTCTTCTACAGGTGTATCCTCAAGTAGGATATTTTCAGTTTCTTCCACATCACTTCTTTCTTGGTCAGAAGCACAGATATTTGTCATTGTTTTGGGTACTTATAATTAAGCCATATTTTTTAAAAGTATTATCTAACTAACTTTGTGTTGATTTCCTGAAGATCTGATTTGTTTTCTGCTAGGAGATCAGTATTGTTGGCAAACTTTAGATGGTTTATTCTTCTTCTTCCTATTGTCGCTTCAATATCACAGCTCTCCAGGGCTTCATTATTGACATATTCGAGGAAACAGTTAAATAATGTTTGGTGATAATTTGCACCCCTGTTCATTCCATGCTCCATTGGAAAGGAAGTGCTATTCTACATTTGCCTTGAATTTAACAGTTGTTCTTTCATGTTCAAATATATTTTTTCCATTGCTGTACAGTATATTTTAAGCATATTTATATATCATTTAATGATTTTTTTATACCTTCAAATTTAAAAAATTAAATTCTTCTCCTAGTTAAGAAAAAAAAAAAGTGTATTCTCTATTATAAAACGAGTGCATATCCATTACTGTGTTATGTTTCAGAATGGGAACATACATAGTGATGATTCTCGTAGACAGACTTATACGTTGGTTATGCATTATTAAAACACTTAAGGAATGGAACAACGTAGTTAAGGATATAAATTAAATTATACTTTAATAAATATTTTCCGATATTTCGGCAATGTCACATTGCCATCTTCTAAAGGAACTTACAAAAAAAGCACGTGCACGTAGGCACTACAAACACAGTAACTGGGAATGAAGAGATGAAGCTATTGTTCTCCTAAAAGTCCTGATGGTGCCCTCTAGCGGGCTAAGTAGGTGTTCTTGGCCGTTGAGCTGAAGGTCTGCTGACGTAAACCTCCCAAATTTGGGGCAGTCGCATACAACCAAATTTGTTGAGGTTTGGAGAATTTCTTAGGGCTGAGGCTGATTCCATAGTCTTTCGAATTTGTGTGGAAGAAAAAGTTTTACGGTGGCAAGAAAGCTACAGTAATACACCGTAGCAAATACAAATTACACGCCACAGAATATGGTGGAAGAAAGCTACAGTAATACACCATAGCAAATACAAATTCCGGTTTCACAAGTACAGCCATTCTGGTCTTGCAGACCATGCTCTGGATACATGCCACAAAATACGGTGAAAGAAAGCTACAGTAATACACCGTAGCAAATACAAATTCGAAAGACTATTTATGGAATCAGCCTCAGCCCTAAGAAATTCTCCAAACCTCAACAAATTTGGTTGTATGCGACTGCCCCAAATTTGGGAGGCTTACATCAGCAGACCTTCAGCCCAATGGCCAAGAACACCTACTTAGCCCACTAGAGGGCGCTATCAGGACTTTTAGGAGAACAATAGCTTCATCTCTTCATTCCCAGTTACTGTGTGTTGTAGTGCCTACGTGCACGTGCTTTTTTTGTAAGTTCCTTTAGAAGATGGCAATGTGACATTGCCGAAATATCGGAAAATATTTATTAAAGTATAATTTAATTTATATCCTTAACTACGTTGTTCAATTCCTTAAGTGTTTTAATAATACATAGTGATGAGTAGGTAAAAATGTGATGCAACACTAATGCTTTAGTAAGGTAACAGCGGTCAGTTATTCTTAGAATCAAAATTAAAACTAGAAATAATTGGACATGTTACCTTACCTTACCAGAACATTGCTGTTGAATTTTTTTCATGTATGTATGTATGACATTAGGTCAGAAGCCCCCCAGTTCAGTTATCTGAGATGATAGCCTTTTAAATAAGTAGAAGAAAGAAATTACTGGAACTTCTGACCTAATGTACAATCCTCGCTTTCTTGTAGTGCACATCCTCGTAGTAAGTATCTAACTGGACAAACGAAGATGGGCCAGCATTCATTTCATGTTAGAAATAATTATTTTAATTTCCCAACATTTCAACCTTCATATTAAGGTCATCATCTGGAGTACACACATATATATACAATGACAAGCTATATTACATTTCGCACAGTATGCCAAAGAGACAATGATTTGATCAACAGTTATTCTATTGGCCTGACCTGTAGTGAAAAAATAAAAATAAAATTAAATAACTACATTAAAGCTATATTATATTTATGACAACATCAGAGAATAATTTTACATAGATAGTTTTATTACAGCAAAAGTGATGTCCTTATTTAACATGAGAGTTATATTATTATATTAGTGTTAAGATCCTGGATTACTTACAGGCCTATTTATAATTAACTCTTATGCAGAAAGATTATGTGGGTAGAATATGTGCCTTCCATATTCTTGGGATTTTTAGGCCATCATTATTGTTAAGATTAGGGTGGTTGATAAGAATTTCACAGACCTCCTTAAATTTACATTCATACCACATTTTGGTGTGATGTAAACAACAGGTGCCTTTCCAGTTAATTCTATGTAGAGTATTCAGGATATGATCAGAAAGGCCAGCTTTACCATAGTTATTAAATTTAATGTGCCATTTATGTTCCTTTTTTCGGATAGGAATTGTGCATCCTGTTCTCCTATATAGGGCAAATTACAGGTGCAATGAATGTATACTCCAGGGTGGGCCAGCAGAGGAAGTGGATCCTTGGATGAGTTGAGTAAGTTCTTTAATTTTGCAGGAAGTTTAAAGGTGGCTTTAAGGTTGTATTTATTTCTGTAGTATTCTGTTTATTTTATCTATCTGTTTAATGTATGGAATGGTTATAGTTTTATTGTAATCTAGTTTTTTTTTGTTTTTAAGTGAGGTTTTGTGAAGAATTTTGTTGATAGTATTTTGGCTGTAGCCATTTTTCAGGAAGATATTGCTGATAACTTTTAATGCATTTTTAAGTGCTTGTTCATTTGGAGCAAATCTTCAAAGCCTTAGTTTTTGTGTTGGGTGGTAGTAGGAGTTTATGTGTATATATTAGCCAGTATGTGTAGGCTTCTTGTAAACAGTGAAGGAAAGACTGCCAGAAGGAAGACATGCAACAAGTATATCTAGAAACAGAAGTGTGTTCTGCCTTTCAATCTCAGTTGTGAATTGTATGTGTTTCTGTTGTTTGGGTTTTGTGGCTGAGGAAAGTGTAATGTCTGGCAGTCATGGCACCAGATGGCGACAACATCATCAATGTATCTAAGCCAGATTATTGGTTTTAAAGGGGAGGAATCTAGAGCACATTGCTCAAAAGCTTCCATATAAAAGTTAGCAATTGGGGGGGGGAATAATGGTGAGTCCATGGCTGTGCCTTCTTTTTGTAGGTAGAAAGTGTTTCGCCACACAAAATAGCCAGAACGTAGTACATGTGCAATGAGCGCTGTGATATTGGGAGGGAATTTATCCTGTAAAAGAAGAATTGTGTCATTGATTGGCAATGACAATTCTGTGAAGAGGCAGAGACGTCAAAACTAACTAATAAATCACCTTTTTTCCAGTGTGATGTATTTGATTTGAAGTGTCATGTGTTTTTAATATAGAAGGGGTAATGATTACCAACCCATTGAGTGTTGACACTAGTTTCTTGGCTAGATGATAATTGGAGCTGTCTATACCTTCAACTATCAGCCAGAGTGGTACATTCTGTTTGTGAATCTTGGGTAAACCATAAATTATCGGGGAACGAGTATAGTGCGAAAGTAATTTTTTAACTTTATCTTCGGGCCAAGAAATGACTGATGTAAGTAACTTTTCCTCTTTTTTTTTATCCGATTTTATCCGTTAACAAGTTGATAGGTGCTGTTGTCTGAGACTAATTGATTCAATTTTTCTAAATATGTTGTTCAGTTTAAAATAACTGTGGCACTGTTTTTATCAGCTCAAGTGATTATGATGTCCGAATTTGATTTTAGCAATTTCGCAGCTGCCAATTCAGATTTCATTAGTTTGCTAGTTATTGTTTTTGTATTTTTTGTATTATTTAAATTTAAAATGTTTGAGGTTTCCAAACATATTTTATCAGCTATGGTGGTTGGGAGAAAATCTTAAGCTTCTTTCAGTATGGTATATAAAATCTAATTTGTTAATTGTCCTGGGTGCCACAAAGTTTAAGCCTTTGCTAAGTAGCAACAATTCATCATTGTTCAGGGCGGGATTAGATAGTTTGATCACATGACTGTTCACCGAAGGCAGTTGGTGACTCCTGTTATCACTTACTTCTGGTTGGCTGTTATCACTTTCATTCTGCGTTTCTTCTTTGAAGAAACGAAGAATGAAAGTTTTGTTTTCTGTCTCAAGGATGCCTGTGATAACTGTTATTGGAGCAAGTGATGTAATTAAAGAAATCTGAAACTATAAAGTGGCTTTAATGAAGAGCTGTACTCTGATACAGTTTTGTTTATAATGTAGTAAAAGAACCTGATAATTTATATTCAGTGTAACAGTGAGGATGAATGGAACAATAAGTGCTAAATAAGGAAACACTTCATAGTCCCAGAGAAGTTGATAAGAATTTTTATATTTTGAGAAAGGCCTGATAAAGAACTGACTCAAATGAACATTTATTGTTTGTGCATGAAAAACAAAATGTTCATCTAGTAGACTGATTATTAAGCTCATGTAAAACAAACTAATAATAAAATGAGTCAGTGAGAGAATGAAGTCTAAAGATACAGAGATCTCAAAATTATAGTTTCTATTTAGAAGGCCTTCAATCCAAATAATTTTGTAGTTATTAATTTAATTATATGTACCATGTGATATAGTTTTCAGTTTCATTAAATATCTTTCTTTATTTGGTCCGGATTCATTTCCTAGATTCTGAAAATAATAGACAATCGGATTGAACTCTTGTAAAATGTACTTACCACTTGGTGCAAAAACACGTATGTGTAAAGAGATGAACAAATTTGTGAAAAACAAAATGTTTAGTCTAGGACAACATTTTGCATAATTTTTTTTACAGAGAGATTTAACAGACTACATATATATGAGTTCTGAGAAAAATCCACAATATTAAAAAGGCACTTACCATTGTTAGCATTCAGGAATGCATGAGCAAAGCTAATCTAAGGTGGCATGTCCTTGAAACTGAATGAGATTCGAAAGGTTGGCAAAACGGGTTTTTGATTGTAGAAAAGATCAAGATCCAGGCGGATTGATGCATTTAGAAGTACTTCAGATGCTAAAATATATGATCTGCCAATACTGAAATCCTGACAGAGACTAATTTGAAGGAGAATTGTTGATTAGAGGTCAGTAATGATGTAAAATTCACATGAAGTAGTACCATTGTGGTGTCCTGTACACTCTTTTAAGGTAGATATTATGAATGATGATGATGATGATGTCTCTGAATCATGAGCCATAATTTTATGCCAGTAAATAGTTAATTATTTTTCCATATTGTATTAGTTTTGTTCTCTTATGTTCCATCTAATGGAACATACAGACAGAACACAAACTTGTATTAAAATAGAAGTTTTTTTTTTAAATTTTTAAAGCCAGTTACATGTAAGGGTGGTAAGCAATTTCCACATCTTCTGTTATATTTTTTATTTACAAAGATTGTCCTGTGAGCATTGCTACCATTAAGACTTGAAAGTTGTTGGAAGTTTATTTTTCACATGGCTAGACTGTAATAAATTTAGTTTAATCCTTTATCCAAGTGTAAGCAAACAAAGTTTGCGCCTGAAAATATCTTGAGGACTGAGGTAAGGTAGTGCAACTCCGAGCAAAGGTAAACCAAGCTCTCATCACTCCTTGTCTCAGTATCTCCGATAACTCAAAGCACATCTCCTTGCGGACATG
Source organism: Typopeltis vanoorti (assembly GCF_054136105.1). Lineage (NCBI taxonomy): Eukaryota > Metazoa > Arthropoda > Arachnida > Uropygi > Thelyphonidae > Typopeltis > Typopeltis vanoorti. Next base: position 46,376,025 of record NC_143564.1, on the reverse strand, counting down.
TATACTGCTATGCATTAAGGGAAGGGTCACTCCCAGACCGGTTTCAACCTTTATTGAGATTTCGTCAGTGGGAGGCAGACCCAATCGTGGAGATACTAAGGCAGAAGCAATAGGAGAGGTCATATTTACCTATAGGAGTTGCCAACAGGTGTACCACCTTATTATTGAATTACTCTGGATTTAGAGAAAGATGTTGGAAGTTTATTTTTCACTTGGTTAGACTATAATAAATTTAGTTTAATCCTTTATCCAAGTGTAAGCAAACAAAGTTTGCACCTGAAAATATCTTCAGGACTGAGGTAAGGTAGTGCAATGACCTCTCCTATTGCTTCTGCCTTAGTATCTCCACGTTTGGGTCTGCCAAAGGTTGAAATCGGTCTGGGTAGTGGCCCTTTCCTTAATGCATAGCAGTATACATGCCCGCAAGGAGATGTGCTTTGCATTATGGGAGATACTGAGACAAGGAGTGATGAGAACTTGATCCACCTTTGCTCGGAGTTGCCTGGTGTTACACTACCTTACCTCACTCCTGAAGATATTTTCAGGCGCAAACTTTATTTGCTTACACTTGGATAAAGGATTAAATTAAATTTATTATAGTCTAGCCAAGTTAAAAATAAATTTTCGACATCTTTCTTTAAATTCAGAGTAATTTAATAATAAGGTGGTACACCTGTTGGCAACTCCTATAGGTAAATATGACCTCTCCTATTGCTTCTGCCTTAGTATCTTGAGAATGATGAGCCCGATGCTTTGAGTTTTGGTTTGCATTTATTATATGTTTTGAAGATCATGCAATTTTGAATCAGTGCTCTTACCAAAACAGTTGCAGCAGTGCTGGTAAGACTACAACTGCACGGTAAACGGGTTTTTTTTTTTTTTTAATAGAACAGCAGCCAAATGAGACAACGTTTGAAGAAGTATATCAGGAATTTATCAGACTGGGCGAGCTGCTCAACAAAGATTGGCCAGGAAAGGTGAAACTTTATGATACATTTTCCCCGGTGAGTGTCACAGATATTGACGCCGAGATTATGGAAGATCAGTCGGAATCGGCAAACCCCACTATTTCTGATTTTCATGAAGTCCGCTTATGTAAAAAGCAGAGAACAACAGATAAACCACTCAATGACAACATGATCAAGTTTCGGACTCCACTGCTTCTCCCAGAGAAAAGGTGCTTCTGATTATATTACGAGAGAAGCAGAGATGGGCAGCTTTAAGATCAACAATGTCCAACCTACACAGTGGCCATGTAAAGGCCAAAAATGTGGATGAAGGAATAAAGATATATCCTACAACGGTGATAGAATACAGGCGACTAACAAAAGAAATAGACAATAGAGGTATACATTATCATACCTTTTCGCTCAGCTCGGAGAAAAATTTAAAAGTGGTCCTCCGTGGCATCTGTGAAGACATTGATATAGTTGCTGATCTTAATTTGCAGGATCTACCTCCTGTTAAGGTCAGCAGAATGTACAGATACAACAAATCTCCCATGCTGTTAGTCCTCGTAGTGATCCGTAACATATATAAAAATATCTACAACTTGAAAACAATCTGTGGGCTCATTGTCGCACCAGAGCCACTCCAAAAAAGGGCATCTTCTGGGAGTGCCATAGGTGTCAAATGTTTGAAATGCAGGGACAGCCACCCAACGAATATCTGCACAAAGCCAAAAACAACCCTGGATAAATGTGCCAACTGCGGTGGCCTCCATCCTGCCAACTACAAGGGAAGCATTCAGCATCCACAGTCAGAAACCTTCAAAGATAGAGTGAACCAAAAGCAAACAATAAGTTATGCTGATGTGGCCCGTACAAACAAATCAGCATCTACAATCCTAACAGCTGTTATTACAGCCTCTCTAGCCAACATGCTACAAGACTTCAGCAACCTCCACCAAAAGATTTCTCCGTGAAATACAGGTCATCCTCACAGCACTAATTGATGAATAGAAACAAACTTATTCCAGCCTCTTTGCAGATCATTGCATGGAATGCAAATTGCCTAAGAAACAAAATTCTGGAGCTTCAAGACTTCACTAACAGATATCAACCAGATGTTATATTAATCAGCGAATCTCATCTAAGACCCTCAGATAACCCTAAAATAATGGGTTACCACCTATACAGAAATGACAGATTGGTCTACAGAGGTGATGGCACTGCCATCTTCATTAAAAACTACATCAAGCACAATTCTGTGAACAACCCTCCAACCACTAATCTCGAGATCACAGGCATGGAGGCGTTCACCAGCTCGGCTGGCAGACTGAAAATCTGCTCTGCTTACAACCCACCCCTAAAAATTCTATTACACTCTGACCTAAATGCCATATCTTATGTGTCAGAGAACCCACCATTATAGCCGGGGATATGAACTCCAAGCACCCTGCATGAAACTGCAGATCCACCAACAAGAACAGTTGCATCCTTTCCAACTTCATAGGATCACACAATGCTGTTGTGACAGGCCCCACCGAACTAACTCATCTTAGTACATTTGAAACTGCAGACGTCCTGGATGTAGCTATCCTGTGGGACATTAATCTTCAATGCAGCCTAAGATCATTAAATGAGTTGTCATCTGATCACAACCCAATACTACTTCAGATGGGAAGACAAGAATACCTGTCTCCTTCCCCCCCTCACTCCTATATATCATGAGAAAGATTGTCGGAAGTGCTCAGGGATAGTATTGACCCTGTTCCTCACATACGTACAAAAGAAGACATAGAATCTGCAGTTACAAGCCTCTCCCAACTAATTAACTCCACCATAACAGTAGCCACCTTCTACAAATCTGTCCACAAGCCTGGTCGTCTGCCTGAAGACATTATGAACTTGATCAGGGAAAAAAACAGAGCCAGGAAAAGATTTCATAACACTCGTGCGCCACAAGATAAAACAAATCTAAACAGACTTACTGGAGCTGTGAGAGATGCACTCAAGGCTTAGACCGTCTATGGGAAGAAAAGTTAGCCTCTATCTCACCTACTGATCACTCTGTCTGGAAATTACTAAGAAATATCAAAAACAAAGGCAAATCTCTTCCTCCAATACCAGGGCCTTGTACACACTGATGCAGACACGGCAGAGGCCATAGCAAGAAATTTGGAAGAGCAGTGCAAACCTGCATATGGAAATCTAGACTTCAATCATATATACAAAATTCACAGACAGGTCAGACACTCACATTTCCTGATACCAGTACTGACCACATTGTACCCACATCACCTGGTGAAATATATAATATTATTAAAAACTTAAAGAACAAAAAAGCTCCTGAACCAGATGGCATTTCAAACAGGGTGATCAAGCTGTTGCCTCGAAAAGCTGTAGTGCACCTGACCATTATAATAAATGCAATCTTAAGATTTCACTATTTTCCTTCCACCTGGAAACTGGCTGATGTAATCCCTATACATAAGCCAGGCAAGGACCCACACCAACCGCAAAATTATCGTCCAATCAGTCTCATCTCCAAGCTGAGTAAGGTTGTGGAGAAGGTCATCCTCTCACGACTCTCACGAACCTCAATAAATGATCTAAACATCCTCCCTAAAGAACAGTTCGGTTTTCGGTAACACCACAGTACTACCCAGCAATTCCACAGAATTGTGGAATACATCACCAGTGCACAGGAGCTGTTTTTCTAGACCTATCCGAAGCATTTGACAAATTCTGGCATTTCGGACTCCTACACAAACTTATCTCAGCCGTTATCTCACCAAAAATGGTTCATCTAATCCGTTCATATCTTCAGAATAGATCAATACAAGTCAAAATTAATGGTTCCACTTCATCCCACCAGCATATCTTTGCTGGATAGCTGCAGGGATCCCTACTAGCGCCATTGCTGTTTTCTATATATATATATGTCGGACATCCTGCACAATCCGATATCTTCCATCTTGGCCCTGTATGTGGACGATACAGCAATACTAACCAGATCTCTCCCACCCATTTCATTACCAAAAAGCTTCAAGAAAACCTTCTAAAGCGGGAGGTTCTCCAAATGGAGATTGGAAGTCAACCTCCAAAAAAGTTCAGCCATTCTTTTCTCGAAAAGGCCAATATCTCCTGCAGGAGATGTATTACTATTCAATACTAAAATTCCCTGGCAGAGAGAAACAAAATACCTGGGTGTAATTCTCAACAAAAAGCTAACTTTCAACCAAGACATCAAGTCTGCGTGCGCAAAGGCATCTAAAGCCATCGCTCAGATCTATCCGCTAATTAATAGAAATAGCAGGCTAAGTAACAGAATCAAATTGCAGCTATACCAGATGACGATTCGTCCTATCATCATCACCTACATGTCTCCAGACTGGAGTCGCACCTCTAATACTAACATTATCAAAATACAACAAGTTCAGAACAAGTGCTTGAGAATGATTCTGAATGCCCCATGGTATGTTAGAAACAATCAACTTCATAGAGATACAAACATTCCCTATATTTTCTCTTTCCTACAATCTTTAGCATTTAAGTTCTTCCTAAAGATGTCTATGCACCCCAACAATTTGGTTCAAGCTGCAGCATACGAGGCAACGGACATATTCAAACATAGAAGGCCGAAAGCTATTTTAACCTCCTATAGCGATGCATAATCTCCATGCCCAATCAGGGCGAGCAAACTGCTCATGAATTTTACCTTCACTGTAACCACAACAGATAGCGAGAAATATGAAAAGCATCTTGCTTCACCCCTAAAGTCGTAAATGTCAATTGTCGTTAGTATCGCCATGTGTGGATCTGCCTCCCACTGATGAGACCTCAATGAAGGTTGAAACCGGTCTGGGTAGTGGCCTTTCCCTTAATGCATAGCAGTATACACGTCTGCAAGGAGATGTGCTTTGCGTTATGGGAGATACTGAGACAAGGAGTGATGAGAGCTTGGTTTACCTTTGCTTGGAGTTGCCTGGTGTTGCACTACCTTACCTCAGTCCTGAAGATATTTTCAGGTGCAAACTTTGTTTGCTTACACTTGGATAAAGGATTAAACTAAATTTATTATAGTCTAACCAAGTGAAAAATAAACTTCCAACATCTTTCTCTAAATTCAGAGTAATTTGAAAATAAGGTGGTACACCTGTTGGCAACTCCTGTAGGTACATATGACCTCTCCTATTTCTTCTGCCTTAGTATCTCCACGTGCTTTGGGTCTTCCTCCCACTGACGAGACCTCAATAAAGGTTGAAACTGGTCTGGAAGTGGCTCTTCCCTTAATGCATAGCAGTATACATGTCTGCGAGGATATGCGCTTTGCATTATGGGAGATACTGAGACAAGGAGTGATGAGAGCTTGGTCCACCTTTGCTCAGAGTTGCCTGGTATTGCACTACCTTACCTCAGTCCTGAAGATATTTTCAGGCACAAACTTTGTTTGCTTACACCTGGATAAAGGATTAAACGAAGTTTATTAAAGACTTGAAAGTAAATATCTGGCTTTGGAAAAGTGCTAATACTAATACTAAATTGTGATTCTATCACTATATATATATATATATATATATATATATTTACCAAAGTGAACATCCTTTACACATAGTAGAATATTTTTCATGATGTTAAATTTACATTTTTTAATTATCCTTACCTGTCACTTTCTGGTACAGTGTTTCTTAACCCACCAGCTGTGGACAGTGTTTATGTTCAGCCGTTACTCTTGGATTTTATTCCAGAACAGTCATGTCATGTTTATTGTTATATCCCCTCCTTTTATCTGAAAGCCATAATTCCAACACTGACCAATATTTCAAAGATATAGAGGAATTATTTAATGATCACACTGTCAGTATATTTCACCAATGTGAGTGATAGTCATTCTCTGTCCAGAAGGAAGCCAAATATACAAAGTAGAAGTGAATGAGTCATAGATATACAAGGCTTTGGGTGTACCTATACATTAATAAGGTTGTGGCTGGATGAAGATATCCATGTGTTTTGAGGGAATGTGCAAAAGAGTTGATTATACCTTTAATCTGGTTGTTTAATGAAATTCTTGCAGTAGAGAGAATCTCAAAGGAATGTAATGCAGAATTGGATCATTAAGCATGGGATTCTCTATGGTCAGCATAGTTTTGTGAAGAGTCAGTCTTGTCCAAGCAATTTATTTGTATTTTATGAAAAAGTAATCAATGTGGGTGCTAATTAAGGGTAGCTCATTTATTTTTTTTATTATTAGTAGTATTTTTTTTAAGGTCACCCCAACCAGGAAAAGTTGGAAACATGCAGTACATTTAGTACTACCAGCAAATATTGTCTGCCTCCTAGAGATTTTCTTGAATATCTTTATCCCTGCCACTATTGGATTCAGTCTTTCATGTTAGTTGACATGAGATGCCATGCTGTCCTCATGGTCACCCCCCATTCGAATAGCAATAAAAAATTATACTTTTTTGCTTCACAAAAGTATTTGATTGATTGCTGTATGAAATGTTGGCATAGAAGTCCATCGGATTTGGAATGGATAATAGTTAAAAGAATAGAAGATTGCTTGTCTAAAAGGTATCAAGAGGTTGGGGGGAGGGGGGGAGAAACATCTCCCAAAGAAAAGGAAGGTAACTGCCAATGTGCAACTACATTCTGTTGTTGGGTAACTGGCTGTTCATGTTGTTTGCTAATGATATTTCATGTGGATTACCTAGGGATATTCAATAGTCCATTATGTTGCAAAGTTAGGCAGAGTTATAAAAAAGCAATGCTGATACCAAGTGCCTTCTGGAAGTGGAATTTTAACTTGGACACATTGTTTTGGTTGCCATTTTAATACAAGGTTTTAAAGTGCAAGGCATTCTGCTGTATTGGTGTGAATTGTCCACCAGGAAGCAGATGAGGTTCACTGGGGTAATTTATTTATTCTTTTGGAAAAAGGAATACAGAACAGCTACAGGTCAATGTTCAGTCTGGAAAGCCAATCCAAGGCCTTATCCATCACCTTGTGGATGTCCTGTAGACCACCACCGTGAAATTGGCGCCTTGGGTAGTCGTTCACAATATGAGTAATCGTCTGAGCCACAGGAGAACAATCACAATAAGGGTGGTCTAACAGCCTCCATTTATGTAGTACGTAGCTATATCTGCCCTGGTTAGTTCTGATCCTGTTGAGTGATGACCAAATCTTCCTAGGAATAGCAAAACCAGGCTGCAGAGCACATGGATCTTCTACCAGGAAGCCGTTCGTTGGGAGATTGTTGGACCAGTATTCTCTCCATATGTCAGATATTGATGGCTGCGCAGCTGAAGAGAGTTCGTCCATGGACCAGGAAGGCTTTCTAGATTTGAGGCGAAGACTAGGTGGGTTTATGAGAGTCTAGTGTAGGGGCAGGAGTGGGTTGCTCATTGCTTTATTAAATTCCTTAATCGTGGCTTGTCTTCTCCGTATGTGTGGTGGAGCAATGTTAGATAGAACAGGCAGCCAGGAGAGAGGGGGTGCTTCTCGCTGTCCCACTAATTGTGGGCATGGTAGAGTTTAGCTGGGTGTCTATAATGTTAGTGTGTGTGCACTTCTTTCCAGACAGGGACACAATATTCTGCTGCAGAGAATGTGAGGGCTAGTGCAGACGACCTTAGGACTTCTGCACCACAACCCCAGGTTGTTCTAGCAAGTCCTTGAAATGATATTGTTTCTCGTTTTAATTTTGTTGGACAGGTTGGTGGTGTGCCTTTTATAAGTTAGACTTTTGTCCAGGCTCACTCCAAGGTATTTTGGGTGAGACTTTTGTTCTATCATTTTTCCACAGAAAGAAAGGTTGAGGTGTCGATTCGCCTCTGCATTGTTCAGGTGAAATACTGTAGACACAGTTTTTGTTGGATTTGGCTTCAAGTACCACTGCTTGAAGTACTCTTCCAGGATGTTCAGGTCTTTGTTCAAGGTTGGCAAAGGAGTAGATTGATGTAGGATCGCTAGTCATTAGCATACATATACTTGCTTGAGCTGGTATGTGGTAAGTCGTACACTTAGATGTTAAAGAGTAAAGGGGATAACACAGAGCCCTGTAGGAGACCGTTGTGAAGGAATCTGGGCCTGCTCTTTTTTCCGCCAATATGGAACCAGATCTTTCTGTTGAAGAGAATGGATTCAAAAAGCTGGAAGGTTTTTTGCACCTTATAATATTTCCTAGCTTTAGGAGGAGGCTGCTGATCCAGACTGTGTCATAAGCTGATGTTAGGTCAATGAAAGTGGTTCTGGATTTAAGTTACTGGGGTTATGAACAGTAGAGACCTGAAGTTGAAACACTGCCATATAGGATACCTGTTGTGTTGGAAGAAACTCCCAGTAATTCCAAGTTAGTCCTTTTCATTCTTCCCTTTTATACTTATCTTTTCTGCTTATATTTTGTCTACATTGTAATTCGTGGATATTCAGAAAGAGAACCCTCTGGTGTGCATTGGTTGCTGCTTCAGCATGATGGGCAAATGATTTTGGCCCATCCAAGATCATATGGCTAATGAGTTCCCCTGTAAGGATTAGTGGCATTGCAAATGCCATTAATGCCCATGTCATTAATGTCCCGTTTCCAAAAAACTCACTGCTTCCTGTAGTTCTTATATAACATCTAACATCTGAGGGGAAAGCAAGGAACAACATCTTAGTATCTCACTTTCATACACTTTTATTGCTTGCGAGTACATCTCTTTCTCTAGAGAAATTATATACTTGGTTTAATCCTTTAACCAAGTGTAAGCAAACAAAGTTTGCGCCTGAAATATAATCAAGACTATGGCAACTCATAAATAAGTTAATGACTTCACATCACTTGCCTTAGTATCCCAAAATGCAAAGCACACATCCTTATGGGTATGTATAATGCTATGCATTATGGGACAGGTCACTATCCAGACCAGTTTTGGCTTTTATTGAGGTCTTGTGAGTGGAGCCAGACCCAGAGGTGATACTGAGTCCTTAAAAAGGACTGGCTAGATGGGTGAAGCAAGAATGCTTTTCATATTCCCCATTATCTGTAGAGGACAGTGTAAGGATAGGGTATTATTGAGCTATATATAAAGCTCTGATCATGGCAGTAAGGTAACAGCAATACCCGAGCCTCAGTTAGAACTTCATTGGCTACAGCATTGACATCCATTACCCTCCCTGGATACCCATTTTAGTCACCTCGTATGACATGCATGAGCTACATTGGGACTATTCTTATCCTGGCCACCAAACGGGAAGATGATACTAAGGCAGAATGTAGAACATTACTGGTTTGATCGGTGAAGCATATATGCTTTTCATATTCCCCTTTGTCTGAGAGAGAAGTTCTTTGAGTGGAGAATTATTGAGCTTTAAGCTCGCCCTGGATGGGCAGTGAGATTAGCTATGTTCAGCTGAGCATAGAATTGACTTGGGTCTTTTGTATTTGCAGAATTCTGCTTCATTGTAATCTGAAGCTTGCCTGATCAGGGGGGGGAGGTTTGGATCATTGCTTGTCTTGGTGAAGAACTTTTCTGCTAGGTCATGAAGGAAGGATGTGATGTAGGGAATGTTGACTTCTCTGTGAATCTAAGAGTTTCTAATGAACCATGGGGCATCCAGGGTCATTCTCAGGCATGTGCTCTGTATCCTCTGCAGTTTTAGAATATTTGTATGCGAGATGTGGCTCCATGCAGGAGATGCGTAAGTGATGACTGGGCGTATTACCATCTTGTATACGAGTGGTTTGTTCAGGGTGTCCAGTTTGCTTCTTCTGTTGATCATGGGGTAGAGTTATACGATTACTTTCGATGTCTTGGAGCTCACGTGTTTTATGTGATTGGTGAAATGAAGTTTTTTGTCAAGCTTCACACCGAGATATTTTACTTCTCTCTGCCATGGAATCTTGACTCCTAGCAGGTCTTCATTGGACTGAAATTTCTTCCTAGAGAACAGTATGGCTGAACTCTTCAGTGGGTTTGCTTGGATCCTCCCGTCCATCAGCCATTTCTCCAATATATGAATATTATTATTATTATAATTACAGCTATTTTGCCTGCTTCAGTTTAGGAGTGCCCCTGTTTAAATGTCATTGGCTATTTACTCATGGATTCTTAGGGCATTGTAAGTGTAAATGTACCAAAAAGTATATGTAGCATAAGGAATAGAAATTTACACATGCCTTTCTCTGGGTGTTGCGGCTTTTCCTCTTTCTGCGATGTCGAAAAACTACTAAGTGGGGGGGGGGTAGGCAATTTGGTAGAATTAAGTTAGAAAAACCCGGGTTTTTTTCGTAATATATATAAACATATATATTATATTATATAGGGTGGGGAAAAGGTGAAAGGGTTGATTTTTTAATTAGGGAGGGGGAAGGGGAAAGGTGGTTGACGGGGTGCGGTCCGTTTCGACTATTCGTGGTCATCATCTGAACACATTGGGAAAGTGGATGCTATGTCAGGTTGGGTAGGTGCTTCTGCTTTTGAAGTGTATGTTGTCGCCTATTGGTCGGGGTTGTGACCTCAATTTTATGTTGTGAATCTTCCAAACCGGAGATTATGTAGGGCCTGTGTACGTTGATAGAGTTCGCGTCACACTTTATAGCTATTGTTTCCGATATTCTGAGCATTGTTTCATTGTCTTGTCTGTCTATGATGGCCTTGTCGATCTGCGGGGTATGTTTTTGTTCAAGGGCGTGAACAGCTATTTCCGTTTTTCCTGTGCTTTGTATTCGATTTTTCTTTTTGATGTTACGTTTTTTAGTGTTTAATGTGTTCTGGAATAGGGGTGTTACAGTCACGGAAGTGTTCTTGTAGTCTTGCCCATAAAGACCTGATGGTGGAACCTGTGTAGGTGATGTTGTCGTGACATTCTATTTTCTTGTTGTGTTCTAAATCCGCCATCTTGTTATAAATCACTCTTATCAATAAAACAACTAATTGCAAATTGATCACTGATCCAAAAGTAGGGAAATTTATAATTATACTGCGCCACCCTATTTTTAGATTAGTCTATATAAAATAGTAGGATCGATTCTTAAATTAGCTAGCAGTCCTTCATTTATTTAGGCCGAATTATTTACTTTTCTACTTGGGGCACCCGCAAGATTCGAATTTTTATGAACGGTGCAATAAAAGGGAATTCAGGCAAACACAATATTTAAATTAACAAAATAAAACATTTAATATATGATATATATAACAAATACAAGAATTCTGCTTTAAAATGAAACAATACAATCAACTTAATACATCTTGCTAAGTCACTCATGCCAATTCAATGTTCTAAACTTTCACATACAATTCACAGTTTCAAAATCACAAGCTTTCTTAAGTCAAGTTAATAAAACTAAACTTCTCATTTGATCAGTTTGCACATATCTATCAGTTGTACTTAATGTTTAAATTCACAGCAGGCACTAATCAAGGTAGACAATATTCCAAGCGATCTTATTCCGGACTTTGAACTTCGAAGATACGTTATAGTTAATGTTAGAATAAACAAACATGTATGACTACTCTTACCAGATACAATCTTCAATACATCAATTTATTGTGAGCACACTTATGAATTAACTTATTTACGCTAGCGGAACACATTAAATAAAATTCTCCAACGCTTTAACTGAACTACTGTTAATCGCGCTTCACTACTCTAAACAACAGCAATAAGGTACTGATATCTTTCCTTGTTTACTTTTTCTCCAACTAGTTAAATTCATTATAATTCTTCTCAGGGCAACATAGAATTAAGACATAATCCTAGACTAACTGGAGCTAATCAGAATTTCCCATTGAATGTCCAGTTCTTTTTTTTATCCGATTACGACATTAATTTTCCTCTACAACAACAGCTGATTTCACTTGCAGCTAAGTATATGATTCACTACGTTTTGGCTCACTTCTGAACACTATTCTCATGAATTTCTGCCCTAAAGAATTTATAATTTTCTTTCACTTCTTTGCTTGTATGCTACCTTCCTTCAGGCTCCGCAAAACTCTCTCCCCTTTCTCTCTCTAATTAAAATTCTTATTGCCTTTTCTTCTCCTTTCCGTTCCAAGGTCACAAACTCTTCGACTCGTGCTTGTTTATTTCATGCGTCTCCATGACAACAAATGAACGCAAACATTTCGCTAATGTAATACAATGCTCTACTACTACATAAATGATTACATAACGTTAAATTTTCACAAATAAGAATAAATAGAATATTTGAGCTACTTAATCAGCTTTTCATTACGTATACAATTAGTTATAATAACACTTTTCGTTACTTCATATATATATATTTTAGTTATCATAAATTTCTACACATATTATTGTTTAATAAATTAATAGTAGGTTAAGTTTAGAATAAATATTTAAATATTAATCCTTAATTAAGGAATAATAAATAATTTTTATACAAATCATGATTAATATATAATAAGCAATGTTAAATGTGAATGAAAAAAAATAAATTACACAACATAGTTTCATTCACAATTTAACAATGTCACAGTATTTTTGGCAGGGAAATTTATAGACTACATTGTGCTGTTCAAATATTTTTTTCTGTGTGTGAGGTTTGGTGGATTTTAGGAGGTTTGCCAGTTTTTGGTTTGTGGTGAATACCAGTTTGTAGTCAGTATGTTTGAAGATGTATTTATAGGCTTTGTATGTGTTTTGGTAGTCTGATAATTTTTTGTGTAGGGAAGTTCGTTTTGGTACTTGGGTTGTTTTGGCATTTTGTTGCCGTCTTGTTTGCATAGTTAATCAGTTGTGTAGGATAGTTGCGATTTAAGATCTGTGTTAGTTTTTTTATTTCTGCGTTTAGACTATTTTGATTGGTTGAAAATTTGTAACCATTTATGAATTGTGATAAGATGACAGATTTTTTAACAGAATATGGATGGTATGAGTGAAAATGGAGGTAGTTTCCGATGTGCGAGGGTTTGTGGCTATTTTGTTGTGTGTTCTGGTTAATGTCAAGTTTAAGAAATTGATGGATTCTTGGCACATATGGAATCACTTCTACTCCACCCTTCCCTTCCCCCCGGCATCACCTCTTATGGCAGGTACGTGGACGATATTCTGTGCATTGGTAATCGCGCACACATCACCACCTTAAAAACATCCCTAAACAGTTACAGCAACAGATTAAAATTCACCACAGAAACCGAACAGAACAAATCCATCAATTTCTTAAACTTGACATTAACCAGAACGCACAACAAAATAGCCACGAAAAATATGCCACAAACCCTTGAACATCGGAAACTACTTCCATTTTCACTCATACCTCCATGTTCTGTTAAAAAATCTGTCATCTTATCACAATTCATAAATGCTTACAAATTTTCAACCAATCCAAATAGTCTAAACGCAGAAATAAAAAAACTAACACAGATCTTCTTAAATCGTAACTATCCTACACAACTGATTAACTACGCAAACAAGACGGCAAAAAAACGCCAAAACGACCCAAGTACCAAAACGAACTTCCCTACACAAAAAATTATCAAACTACCATACACCCAAAACACATACAAAGCCTATAAATACATCTTCAAACATACTGACTACAAATTGGTATTCACCACAAACCAATAACAGGCAAACCTCCTAAAATCCACCAAACCTCACACACAGAAAAAAATATTTGAACAGCACAATGTAGTCTATAAATTTCCCTGCCAAAAAGACTGTGACATCACCTACACAGGTTCCGCCATCAGGTCTTTATGGGCAAGACTGCAAGTAAACTTCCGTGACTGTAACATCCCTATTCCAGAACATTTAAACACTAAAAAACGTAACATCAAAAAGAAAAATCGAATACAAAGCACAGGAAAAACGGAAATAGCTGTTCACGCCCTTGAACAAAAACATACCCTGCAGATCGGCAAGGCCATCATAGTAGACAGACAAGACAATGAAACAATGCTCAGAATATTGGAAACAATAGCTATAAAGTGTGACGCGAACTCTATCAACGTACACAGGCCCTACATAATCTCCGAGGTTTGGAAGCTTCACAACATAAAATTGAGGTCACAACCCTGACCAATAGGCGACAACACAAACACTTCAAAAGCAGAAGCACCTACCCGACCTGACGTAGCATCCACTTTCCCAATGTGTTCAGATGACGACCACGAATAGTCGAAACGGACCGCACCCCGTCAACCACCTTTCCCCTTCCCTCTTCCTAATTAAAAAATCAACCCTTTCACCTTTTCCCCACCCTATATAATATAATATATATGTTTATATATATTACATATTACGAAAAAAACCCGGGTTTTTCTAACTTAATTCTACCAAATTGCCTACCCCCCCCCACACACACACTCAGTAGTTTTTCGACATCACAGAAAGAGGAAAAGCCGCAACACCCAGAAAAAAGGTATGTGTAAATTTCTATTCCTTATGCTACATATACTTTTTGGTACATTTACACTTACAATGCCCTAAGAATCCATGAGTAAATAGCCAGTGACATTTAAACAGGGGCACTCCTAAACTGAAGCAGGCAAAATAGCCATAATTATAATAGTTTATTAAGAGGAGTAACATGGGAGTTTTCCCAGAAATAATATACATAATTTACTTGTGTCTTATAACCATACAACCCCTAGCATTGGCTCTCTACTCATAACCTCCCCACCAACCCCCCCCCCCCCTCGATCACAAAACACCCTAAAAAATAGCCTTCACCTAACGCACATACCAACACAAGCATATGTCATGGTTGCACGTCACATGTTCAATCAGTGCATAAACTTTACAAAAAGTACATACCAAAAACCATCCTAACATACACCGCTCAAAAAATACACATAACCTTCCTCAAAAAATGCCTCGATCACAACATCATACCAAAATTCGCGACAGTACCCAGCAACAGCACGATTCATGGAAACAAAAAATCTGCTACCTAGCATCCCATGCCCTCATAAAACAAGCCATAAACAACAGATTTAAAAAGAAACAACAAGCATATTCATACATTTACAAAACAAAAAACAGATTGAAAAAGCTACTAACCACTAACGAATGTGCAGTCTTTTGGGATAATACCCAATCTCACATCAATGACTACACGCTATAATTAGAAGATCGACATGCAAAGAAATGGTACGCACTAACAAACACCCAATACAACAATCGCTTTGCTTCCAACCCTTCGGATATTTCCGCCTTAGAACCAACAAAAAACAATTCCATCATCAATCTATCGCACCACAACCTCACGCCCGACGAAATCACCATCCTGAACAAAGGATTAAACTTTGGTGTTTCCCCAAAATACATACAAAACAGAGACGTTACCGAAATGCAAGCGAAATTAGAATATGACCCTAACAAAGAAACAATATTCCACAAAATTAACAACATCATAAACAGTAAAATAATAATTAAACCAAACATCACCCCCAACTTACAAAAAGCCCTTTTATCCCTAAAGAAGAACCCGGACATTATTATCAATAAAGCTGACAAAGGGGACACCTTAGTCATCACAAACCAAACCGATTACCACAACAAGATAACAGCCATCTTAACTGACCCACACACCTACCGAAAAATACAAATTGACCCCACCCCCTACCTCATAAAACAAATCAACGGTACCCTACACATCCTAAAAAATGAAAATAAAATTGACAAAACCACACTGAAAAACACAACCCCCCCCGCACCACACGAACCCCTTATATGTTCGGACAAATAAAAACCCACAAAGATGGGTACCCAATGAGACCAATAGTCTCCTACAAAAATACCACCACAGCCCCTTTATCAGAATTCATAGCGAAACTTCTCAAACCATTAACTACAACGGCTAACTTCATGATAAAAAACACGGATGACCTTTTCAAAAAAATAAAAAACCTAAATCTATCCCAAGAAGACATCCTCACTTCTTTGGATGCGGCCTCTTTATACACTAACGTGGACGTCCCCAGAATTTTAGACATCGTACACACACTACTCACAGAAGACCACACCCTACACTCTCGTACTAAACTAACGCCCATTGACATTAACTTAATAAAACTGATAATCTCGGCAAATTTCTTCAAGTTCAACAACAACATGTACATACAAATCTTTGGACTCCCCATGGGCCAAAACATCAGTGGACAACTAGCAGAATTATTCCTGGCACATATAGAATCACTCCTACTCCACCCTTCCCTTCCCCCTGGCATCACCTTTTATGGCAGATACGTGGACGATATTCTGTGCATTGGTAATCGCACACACACATCACCACCTTAAAAACATCCCTAAACAGTTACAGCAACAGATTAAAATTCACCACAGAAACCGAACAGAACAAATCCATCAATTTCTTAAACTTGACATTAACTAGAACACACAACAAAATAGCCACGAAAATATGCCACAAACCCTCGCGCACATCGGAAACTACCTCCATTTTCACTCATACCATCCATATTCTGTTAAAAAATCTGTTATCTTATCACAATTCATAAATGCTTACAAATTTTCAACCAATCAAAATAGTCTAAATGCAGAAATAAAAAAACTAACACAGATCTTCTTAAATCGCAACTATCCTACACAACTGATTAACTACGCAAACAAGACTGCCAAAAAACGCCAAAACAACCCAAGTACCAAAACGAACTTCCCTACACAAAAAATTATCAAACTACCATACACCCAAAACACATACAAAGCCTATAAATACATCTTCAAACATACTGACTACAAACTGGTATTCACCACAAACCAAAAACTGGCAAACCTCCTAAAATCCACCAAACCTCACACACAGAAAGAAATATTTGAACAGCACAATGTAGTCTATAAATTTCCCTGCCAAAAAGACTGTGACATCACCTACACAGGTTCCACCATCAGGTCTTTATGGGCAAGACCAAGAACACTTCCGTGACTGTAACATCCCTATTCCAGAACATTAAACACTAAAAAACGTAACATCAAAAAGAAAAATCGAATACAAAGCACAGGAAAAACGGAAATAGCTGTTCACGCCCTTGAACAAAAACATACCCCGCAGATCGACAAGGCCATCATAGTAGACAGACAAGACAATAAAACAATGCTCAGAATATCGGAAACGATAGCTATAAAGTGTGACGCGAACACTATCAACGTACACAGGTACACTGTCAAACTCTATCAACATACCCTACATAATCTCCGAGGTTTGGAAGCTTCACAACATAAAATTGAGGTCACAACCCCGACCAATAGGCGACAACACAAACACTTCAAAAGCAGAAGCACCTACCTGACCTGACATAGCATCCACTTTCCCAATGTGTTCAGATGACGACCACGAATAGTCGAAACGGACTGCACCCCATCAACCACGTTTCCCCTTCCCCCTCCCTAATTAAAAAATCAACCCTTTCACCTTTTCCCCACCCTATATAATATAATCATCATCATCATACGCATCAAGGATTTAGGCCTAGTATGGCCTGTTCCGGCCTTAGAAGTCATCGTTGAATCGTTTAAGAGGACGTCCTGGTTTTCTTTTTCCTAATGGCTTGTACTTTAAGGCTTGTTTTGGTAATCTTTCTGTTTTCATTCTTTGAACGTGTTCCATCCATCTATGTTTATATTTTTTAATTTTTTCAATTACTGGTTCTTGGTTTAATTCTTTCATAATATCTTCGTTTCTTTTGTGATCAAATAGGGTATACTTTGCAGTTTTTCTCATAAACTTCATTTCTGCTGTTGTTAATCTTTTTTTGTCTTTTTGTTTTATTGTCCAGATTTCGCTTCCATACATTAAGACCGTAGGGCTAATGTATTCTATACTTTTAGCCTAGTTTGTTTTTGAACTAGGTTTGGTTTAAATATAGAGTTAATTACTCCTGTTATTTTTAAATATTTTGCAATTTTTATGTTTATATCTTTTTCATTTTCATAAGTGATCATACATCCTAGGTAGTTAAATGAATTCACCTGTTCTAAGATCTTGTTATCTAATACTATTTTAGTTCTTGCTGGATCTTGTCCTTTAAAGGCCATAGTTTTTGATTTTTCTGTTGATATTATCATACCATAATCTTTGGCTATCTCATTTAGATTTAAAATAGCTTTCTGTAAGTTATCTTCAGAATTTGTAATTATTATTTGGTCGTCTGCAAAGAGGAGAGAGTGTTTAAGTTAACTGTAGGTGAAAGTTTAATTCCTTGATGTAAATTTTTACTCCATTTTATTATTATTTCATTTAAGTAGATAGATATTAAAAAGAGTTGCTGAGAGGGGACATCCCTGTCGGACCCCTTGGTTTATCTCTCTTGTATATGATAGCTCATGATTTAATGTTATTTGTATTTGATTATTTTCATATATATTTGTGACAGCTTTTAGGATATTATTTGGTATTTGTCTTTCTTATAATATGTTTCTTTTAATTTTGTCAAATGCTTTTTCAAAGTCAATAAATGCAGTATGTGTGTCTAAATTATATTCTCTTCTTTTCTCTATTATTAATTTTAGGCAGAAGGCTGGGTCTATACATGATTGTCCTTTTCTAAATCCATTTTGTACCTCTGGAATAAAGTTTTCGGAATATTTCATTAGTTTGTTATTTAAGATTCTGCTGTATATTTTGTAACATGAATTTAGTATACTGATACCTCTATAGTTTTTAGGGTCATCTCTATTACCTTTCTTAAAGATAGGAATCACAATTGCTTTTTTCCATTCTATTGGGAGGGATACCAGTTGAGTAAATTTTATTTAAAAATAATAAGAGTCTTCCTTTGAATCTTGTTCCTGCGTATTTATATAGTTCTGAACCTAGCTTATCCTCTCCAGGTGATTTTCCGTTTCTTGTTTCTTTCAGGCTGATTTCTAATTCTTCTTCAGTTATTTCCTTTTCATTTTCGTTAATTGTTTGCCAGTTGTCTTTTTTAAAATATTTGTCTGTCCACAGTTCTGTGTAGTAATTTTGAAATTCTTCTAATTTCAATTCAGTGTTTAATTTTATGTTTTCTTTGGTATCTGCATTTAGGTGTTTCAAAATCTTATATACATTGGGTCTTATTTTATATAAATCATGTTCTAAATTAGAAACAAATTTATTCCATGATTCTCTATGGCTTTTTCTGACTTCTCTTTTAGCTATGGCTCTTATTCTTTTATATTCTATTTCATCTTCTAATCTTTTACTGCTTAACCATTTGTGATATGCTTCTGTTTTCTTTTTGATTATTTCTTTGATTGTATCATCCCAGATCTTCAGTTTTTTTCTTTTATTGAATTTTTTGGTCTTTTCCTAAGCTTTCATTTGCTGCAGCATTTAGTATCGTTTTTATATTAAGCCATTCTATTTCTATTTCTTCATTTGTTTTATTTTATCTAGATACTGGTTAATTCTTTGTTCATATAGCCATTGTACATTTGTGTCATTCAATAGTCTAGTTTTATAAACAAATGTTTCAATTTTTCTTTCTGTTCTTGTTACTTGTAGCCATTTAGGTGGTAATCTTAATTTTATTTTAACAAGGAAAGGTCACTGCTTATTTCATATCCTCTGTGAACTCTAACATCTAGTGAAAATTTTGATGTCTTTTCATTTAATATGAAGTAATCTAATATTGATTTCCATCCTCTTGCTGCCCAAGTATATTTATGTATGTCTTTATGTTTGTAGAAGGAATTCATTATTTTTAGGTTATTATAAACTACAAAGTCAATCACTTTTTTACCATTACTGTTTAGAGTATGTTCTCCATGTATTCCTATATTATTATTAATTTTCGTGTTTCCAATTCTTGCATTTAAGTCTCCTGCTAAAATTATGTAATCATTTTTATTTATTTTATTATATATGTTTTGTAGCTGATTATAAAAATCAATATTATCCTGTTCTCTTCCTTCTTCTGGGGCATATAAACCAATTATTGTTAAATAGCCTCTATCTATTTTTATTGTAGCTTCTATTATTCTTTCATTCCATAATTTATAATGTTTTAACTGTTTTGAAAGGGAGTTATGAATCCAAATCATGACTCCTGCTTGTGCTCTTTGGTCTCTGTTGACTCCAGTGTGTATCACATTAAAATTTTCAGTTCTCATAGTTCCTTTTAATTTCTTTTTTGTTTCAGTGATTTTAAAATTTCTTTCATTTAATAACTGGTCTAATTCTATTTCTTTATATGCTATTCCTCTTACATTCCAGTTTGCCATGTGTATTATATTTTGTCGTTTCCATTTTCGTTTTCCCTTTTCCATTCCAGGGTCGTTTCCCATAGATTCAATCCGATTATCTTTTTCTGTCAGCTTACAAGTATGGTTATGTTCTCCATGTCAGGGGACTAGCCTGACAGTGGAATAGTTCAGTGGTAGGGCTGCTACCATAAGGCTTCTGAACTCGCCTTCTTCTGAATTTAAACCCATAGGAGGAATAGGGTATATTGAAGGGGAAAGGGTAGATTATAGAAGAAATATAGTAAGGTTTATAGAGAGGACATAGTTGTAAGGCCAGAAATGAAAAGACCCCATGGCCCTCGAGTACTCTAATAGCACAAGGGTCATAAAGTAAGAAGAGTTGGCTGATAAGGCCTTATAGGAAAGATTAAAGTAAGTGGGTCTTCCTCAAAGTAGAAGAAGGAGAGGATAGATCCAGCTAGGGGTCCATGGGAGTGCCGCTTCCCTTACAATCAAGATGATTGCCCCTTATGGCCCTGTTGGTCCACAAGTCCTTATTCAGTATATTCGGACCACCCCACCATATATATATATATATACACACACACACACACACACACACACACACACACACACACACACACACACACACACGCATGTACACACACACACACATGGTGGGCTTCCCTATCCGCCACCCAGGGGACGCGCTCTCTAGGGGTTACAGGGTCCCCTGAGAGCTATATAATATAATATATATGTTTATATATATTATGAAAAAAACCTGGGTTTTTCTAACTTAATTCTACCAAATTGCCTACCCCCCCCCCACACACTCAGTAGTTTTTCAACATCGCAGAAAGAGGAAAAGCCGCAACACCCAGAGAAAGGTATGTGTAAATTTCTATTCCTTATGCTACATATACTTTTTGGTACATTTACACTTACAATGCCCTAAGAATCCATGAGTAAATAGCCAGTGACATTTAAACAGGGGCACTCCTAAACTGAAGCAGGCAAAATAGCCATAATTATAATAGTTTATTAAGAGGAGTAACATGGGAGTTTTCCCAGAAATAATATACATATGAATATTGTTTTGAAGTCTACTGATAGCTAGTTTGGTTCTGTGATTTCTTGTTAATAAAGCAGTATCATCAGCATACAATGCAGTGATTGTTGAATTAGGGATATCAGCTATGGATAGAAAATTGCAGGGGGGTCAGAAGTGAGCCCTGTGGCACTCCTGCCAAGATCTTGCACCTGGTTGAAAGAGCTTCATTTATTTTGACTTGTATGAATCTGTCTTTCAGATAAGAGTTAATTATTTTTACAAGGTTAATTGGCACATTGAATTTGATGAGTTTATAGAGAAGACCCTGATGCCACACCTTGTTGAAAGCCTTTGCAGCATCTATAAAGACTGCAGCTGTGTGGAGGTTCCAGCTGAAACCTTTTGTAATGTGTTCCACCAGTCAGTTGTGATTTTTTCTGAAACCGAACTGCTCATCCAGAATAATTCCTAGCTTATCAGTTGCTGTTTGAAGGCTTGTAAGGATGACTTTTTCTGCCACCTTTCCAAGGCTGGGTAGAAGACTGATAGGTCTGTAGCTTTCAGGGAGTTCAGAGTTCTTTCCAATCTTTTTGATTGGTATGATGTCTGCCATTTTCCAACTTATAGGAAAATGCTTGAGTCTGAGGATGACATTGATAATGTTGATTAGCTGGACAATGGCTCTTCTGGGGAGTAGTTTGATTATTCTGTTCGAGATGCCATCTGGACCTGGGGCCTTGTTGTTCAGACAGGTTATGATGTTTATAACTTCTGCTGGAGAGGTGGGTGTGATGAGTTCTGAGTTATCCTTTTGTTGTTGTAACACCTGCTTGACTTGGCAGTGAATCTTGTAGATAAGATTGATATTCAGTTTTTGTAAGAGGGATTACATTAAATTTCCAGGTTGTCAGCTAGAGCTTCTGCTTTTTCACTATCAGTGTGAGCCTTATTAATCTGAATTGGAGGTATAATTTGCCTTTTGGTGCAGAGGGCTTTCAAGAATTTCCAGATGGATCTGTCCTCTGAGTTTAAGTTCGACAGCTTAGTTTCCCAATCATGGTTTCGATGTTTTTGCAGGGCTTCACGAACTTGTTTGTTTAAATTATTCAGAGTTGTTTTGTCTTATTGTATTTGTGCTATTGTATTATGGTACCTCTTTCTGGCTTTGTTTTTTAACTTGATTAGGTCCATGATTTCTTCAGGGATCCGACCACTAGGGTGAAAGACTGTGATTTTCATGACCGATGTTATTGCTTTTTTGATTTGACTGGTTAGGTTGTTTACAGCAAGGTCTATCTCCTCTTTATTGCGAATAATAGGGACTGGGCCAATCTGCTCTGGGAGAATTCTGGAGAGCTTGTCCCGAGATATGAAAGTGTGCGGAGGAGAGAATTGCTCTTGAGTACCGAGTATAAGCAGAATGGTGTTGTGGTCAAGGAGAGTTCGTTTAATGTTTCCAATTGATATTGGTATCCAATGTTTCTGAGGATGACAATGTCGAGTACATCTGAGCTTCCAGTTGGGCTGTGGGTCCTGCTATGACAATAGAATTTTGCGTTAAGTAATGGTTAAGGGTACGACCTTTGTTGTTGATTGTGGAGCTATACCAAGCTTATGCTTTGCATTAAAGTCACCAGCCATGATGGTGGAGTCTGTGGAGCCAAGAATGGAGTCCAAGTCAGCTGCCAGTAATGGGATGCTGGGTGGATTGTATACAGCATAGATTTTGATATTGCCAGCATTTTTAGTATGAACTTCAACGCCTGTTATCTCTTGGTTTGTGGATTGGTCAGGACGTTGTGGCTTAGGTAGTTTTTAATGTAAACGGCTGTCCCTCCTCCACTGCTGGTGAGTCTATCTGTTTTGTACAAAATGTAGTTCCGTAATTTAGGGTTATTAGCTGGCCTGAAATGTGTTTCATTAACTAATACTATGTTAGAATTTTGTTGCTCAGTCCATTTGCATTCCATGCAGTAATCATGAGCGAGTTAGGCTGATACTTTCTTTTATTCATTGTTGAGGTCTGTCAAAATTGAGTGGGTACCTTGTAGGAATCTTTTTTGTGGAGGATGGTGAAGGAATTATCATGCTGAATTCTTGTAGCATGGCAGCTAGTGAGGCAGTTAACACAGAAATTAGATTACAGCTTGTTTGTTCATGGGATGGGATAGCCTTTGTTCGTGCTGCCTCAGCATAAGTTTTGGTCATTGCTGCAGCTTGAATTCTTTCCTGAGTTGTTGGACTGGAGATTGTTTGGACCAGTGGCTGCCTTGAACATCTCTGTAGGGTGTGGTGGGGGCAGCTTTTGCTGACCCGCAGTTATTTGGGTGTGCAATGCACCCCTTGTAGTTGGCAGGGTGGGGTCCTCCACAGTTGGCACATTTAGCTGGCATGGATCTTGGCTTGGTGCAAATGATGGTCTGGTCACATTTTAAACACCTGAAATTGGCCTTGCAAAGTTTTGGGGCATGGCAAACCTTTGGCATCTATGGCACTGCCCAACTGACAACTTTTTCCTTAGTGGCTCAGTGGAGATTCTGAGGCCACAGATGGTGATCAGTTCATATATATTTTTTTCTGTATCTTGCCAATCTTAATCAGCACTAGTGGCATTGGCCGTTTATCTGACTTGAGCATCCTACTAACTTTGACTGGGGTCAGGCCCCAACTCATAAGGTCAGCAGTGATTTCTTCAGAGGTGACACCTTCAGTTACCTCGCGAAGTACTACCTTGAGATTCTTTTCACTGGGTAAAGCAAGTGTGATAAGGAAGACTTTTGTTATCCATTAGTTTTGTGATTTGTCTGTGGTGACTGAGGCTGGCTGAATTTAGACTCCTTCATCTTGATTTTAACCCCAGGAATATGAGATTTGATGTTTCTAAGGGCTGATGTGATAGTGGTCCATTTGTCCTTGTCCCTTAGCATAACAGGTGGAACCTTTTTGGTGTTCCTCGAGACATCTGGTGTATGTGAGTCTTCATGCATTCAGTCCTCTGTAGTTCTTCATCTTTTGTTAGAATGCTCCCCTGTGAGTTCTTTTGACGGGGGGGGGGGGGGGGGGATTTTGGTGACAGAGCAGTAATGAGTTCTTCTTGTGATATCTCATCCTCCTCCTCCTCTCCATCCTGATCGTTAGTTTGAATGTACTACTTTATAAAACCCAGCCAGTCAGATTCAAGCTTGCCTATTATAAGTTTCAGTACCTCTAGGGACTGCTCCTTATTAAGGATCTGGATCTGCTCCCTGATGTTTTCCATATCTGAGCAGCGATCTCCTGCTGGCAGAAATTGTTTGACAGCAGTATATATGTAATCCCACAGGGCTAGGTGCCTGCCAGCAAAGAATCCTGTAGATCAAGGTGGTCTACTAGCAATATAAAATCCTGCAGGGCTAGAGGCCTGCCAGCAGAAAATCCTGTAGACTGTGTTGGTCTACTAGCAATATTTAGTTCTGTAGCATCTACTAAATGGGGAAAGGAGTATCACTATCTCACTTGGCCACAGAGTGGAAACCTACCTCCCTATAAAAATTTAATCCACCACTGGTCCTCATTGCAGGTGGAACCTGCCGGCCATTTGACCTCTTGCATGTTTCATGCAGAGGGGGAGACAGGAATTAAACTGCGTCAGCACAAGTGCAATGTGAGGTTTCTGAGAAACCTTGTATGTGATCTAATCAGTCTCAGTCTAAAATAATACATCTGTTCACATCAAAAGCCAAAAGCAGAATGAATGAATGTGATACTAAGGTTGAAGTAATGCAGAAGTCATATTTTCTTATACAAGTTACCAAAAGGTGTCACACCTTATTATTAAAATACTCTTTATTAGAGATACTTGTTGGAAGTTTTTTCACTTGGTTATACTATAAATTAAAGATACCAAGAAATTATATACTTAGTTTAATGCTTTATCCAAATGTTAGTAAACAGACTTTGTGCCTGAAATATAATCAGGACTAGGGCAACTTGTATATAGAAGCTAATGACTTCACATCGCTTGCCTTAGTATCCCATAATGCAAAGCACATATCCTTAATTTATAGTATAACCAAGTGGAAAAACTTTCAAGTATCTCTAATCCAGAGTATTTTAATAGTAACATGTGACACCTTTTGGCAACTTGTATGTGAAAATATGAATTCTGCATTACTTCAACCTTAGTATCACCTCTGGGTCTGGCTTCCACTGACGAGACCTCAATAAAGGTCGAAGCCGGTCTGGGTAGTGACCCATCCCATAATGCATAGCATTATACATACCTGTAAGGATATGTGCTTTGCATTATGAGATACTAAAGCAAGTGATGTGAAGTCATTAGCTTATTTATGAGTTGCCGTAGTCTTGATTATATTTCAGGTGAAAACTTCGTTTGCTTACACTCGGATTAAGGATTAAACCAAGTATATAATTTATTGGTATCTTTAATTTATAGTATAACCAAGTGGAAAAACAACCAACAGATTATTAATTGGTATGAGACCTATTATGCAGAGAGTCAGGGAAACCAGATTAAGATAGGAGGAATGATGAGAATCTGGACATAAGAGTCTACCATGTTATGCAGCTGTGTTAATGATAGAAATATGCATTATCATGGAAATGATTATCAGGAAAGAATGACTATGTTGTGCTGGTTGGAATTATTAAGCATGTGCAAGGATTGTGGAATTCAGCTTATGAAGATAGATTGAGAATTTTTGGACTGCAGACACTAGCAAACAAGAGAAAGAGGATTAACATGATATAGATTTCTGAAAGAGCTCTTTCAGAGCTCATTAGAATAAGAAATTTCAGATTTTTTTATTTCGTACAGGGTTGGAAGAGGAGATCTGTAGAAGTCGAGAATGAATGCAGTGAAAAAGGGGGTGAAAGTGGTGCATACAGTTAGTGTGAATGATTCAAGGAAAGGTATGGCAGCTGGTAAGGGTGTTGTGTTATCTTGAAACTGCAGATATCCAACTGCCATGTCCAGCACAATCACCAATTCAATCAAATATGCATAGTGTCATATTCCCTTGAGTGTTGCAGTGCATGCAGACACAACAAATGTCTAGGTTACTTAGTAAGCTAAAGTCTGCTTTGGTTGAAGAATGAGATTTATTGTTGCCAAATCTTATAGCCACCCTTATATTGAACATGGTCCACTGTCAGGCCTGTTGAGCTGTTAGAGAGGATCATATGCCATACTGTTGTTATTTGACTTTATTTTTGAGCATCGTCTGTTGACTTATGTGATGTAATCTCTGTGGTAATTTTGATATGCTTGTATGTGATGACCATTATTCCCGTCACACGTTTCTTGCTGTCTTCTCATTGCTTTGTTATTCTGTTGTGCACCACCATACCAAATTTTGTTCTGCTTCATCACAAACTGCATGAATTATAACGTTCATCACAAACTGCATGAATTATACAATGAATTATCACGTATTATAACACAGTGACGGCTGAACTGGATAAGGGTAATGGGTTTACGGTGATTCTACTGGATCTTGCCAAGGCCTTTGACAGGATTCCACATGGAATTCTAATCAGTAAATTGCAGCATATGGGAATGGACATAGGGTTGGTGAGATGGATAGGAGGGTGGTTGACGGAGAGATATCAGAGAGTGGTTTACTCGGGAGTAGAGTCCACAAGACGGCCTGTGACTAGTGGTGTGCCACAAGGATCTGTTCTTGGACCACTGCTGTTTAATTTGTTCATAAATGATATAGGAAATGATCTGAGAGGGAACAGTTCATTTGTTTGCGGATGATGCGAAGTTGGGTAGGGCAATAGTGAATGCAGATGACGTCAAAATTTTGCAGGATGATTTGGATAGATTGGAGGTCTGGGCTAAGGAGAATGG
Organism: Typopeltis vanoorti; assembly: GCF_054136105.1. Lineage (NCBI taxonomy): Eukaryota > Metazoa > Arthropoda > Arachnida > Uropygi > Thelyphonidae > Typopeltis > Typopeltis vanoorti. Next base: position 46,349,041 of record NC_143564.1, on the reverse strand, counting down.
ATGTCAGTTTAATGTGGCAAAATGTAAGGTTATGCATTTTGGGGTGAAAAGATTGGCGGCAGTTTACTGCATTGGTGGAACCGTGCTCCAGGAAATTGATGAGGCACGAGATTTAGGAGTGTTGGTAGATAAGGAATTGAAATTTAGGGGACACATTGCAAAAGTGACCAAAACAGCTCATCAAATCACTTGGTTGCTGAAGAATACGATGACAAGCAGAGACAAGCAGGTTATTGTTCCTCTGTATCGAGCCTTGATAAGACCCCATCTAGACTACTGTGCTCAGATTTGGTCACCTAGGTTTCTTCTTGATGGGGAGGAGGTGGAGAGGATCCAGAGGCGAGTGACCAAGATGATAGCAGGTCTGTGGAATGAACCGTATGAGAACAGGTTGAGGATTTGTGGGTTGCAAAAATTGGTTGATAGGCGGAGGAGGGGAGATATGATTGAGACATTCAAATTACTGAAGGGTTTCTATAAAATTAATTCAGAAGATATTTTTGAGAACAGGGCTGGTTGTGGGAGGACTAGGGGACATCCATGGAAACTGGGCAAAAGTGTGGTTAGTAAAGGTGTTAGAGCTGGGTTCTTTACTTTTAGAGTAGTGAATGAGTGGAATGCGCTCCCTGAGTCTGTGGTGGATGCTGTGACAGTGAATGAGTTTAAGGCGAGGTATGATAGATACTGTATGAATGTCAAATAGTTGTGATGAATATGATTTGGGGCCTCCCTCGATGAGTCCAATGACTCCCTGGAGTTGCCCGTAATAATAGTAATAATAATAGTAATTACACCACATTTTCTAAACATTTTGTTGAGCATTGCATCAAACATTCCACTACACCAATTTTTTTACTTTTAAAGATGCTTTGTTAAAATTTGTTACATCAGATGCTACTATTGTGGAAAAGTGGTATGGAATAAAAATTCTTTTTATCAATCATGGAACATAATGGGTGTGCAATTGCTGTTCCAAGGTAGTTGTACGCACTCGAGATAAAAGCTATAGAACTACTATGTGATCAGCATTTGGTTAAGAAGGGAAATGAAAGATCTCATGCAAATGCCATTAGGGCTTAATGATATTTATCATGAGATACTAAAACATTTCTCATCATTTTCCATGAATTTGTACTATTTGTGTCTTTTAAGATACTTACAGAAAAACAGTTTTTGGATCCATGGCAATAGTTATTGCCTTCCCAATTAGAAAATGTAAAACTCAAGAACAATTAATGTCTTGTTACTCTGATTAGCTGTGTGGGCAAGATCCTCAAAAAAATCTCTCTGGTATTCTGGTACAGTGGGTTGTTGATTATGCAGAAAAGATATTGACAGTGCATAGGAAATCATAAGGCAGTATCTGACACAAGCAATGCATAACTGCATAGTAAGAGTTAGATGAATAAATATAGTAGGAGTGAAATGGGTGAACAGTGAAATCAAGTAAGCAGCATGGCAAAAAAAAAGTTATGAAGTACAAAACGGTTTGCAGTGAACAGATACATGAAGAAAATAAACTGTAGGCCAGACATGACAAACATAGTTTAAAAAAAAAAAAAAAAGTGTAATATGAGAAGATTGGCTAGAGTCAGGTCAAAGAAAATCCAAGGGAATTGTTGCTTTGCAACATGTGGAAGGGAAGCAAGTATTAGGACAATTACAGATGAAAGAATCAGAGATGTATGAAGCATTGCTTGGGTTAGATGTTAATAAGGGTGTGGGAATGGATGCCGTATCACCATTTAAGGAACGTGTGAAATTATTTAATGAAGGTCTTGTAGTAGGTCAGGTTCCTAAGGAGTTGGAAGAAGGCAAAATAGTACCTCTCCACAAGCATGGTTCTAAGACATAAGTTTCCAATTATAGACAGACCAGTCTCTATATCTGCAGTTGTAGTCAAAATGTTGGTAAACTGGTTAGGAATAAAACAATACATAATTGAACTAATAGACATAGGTTTCTCTATGATGGTCAGCATGGGTTTGTGAAGGGCAAGTCTTGTTTTAGCAATCTGCTTGCATTTTATGAGTAACGAATGTGATGGATTAGGGAGATTCATATACAGTGATTTTCTTGGACTTTGTGAAAGCATTTGATAGATTATCATGTCACAGATTAGTGTATAAGCTCAGAAGATGGGTCTGGATAACAGATTGATTAGATGAATCGAAGATTAGCTTTTTTGAATTATAACAGCAAGTTGTATATGATGTGTCTTAGAAAAGGTAGGTGATAGTGCCATGCCTTAAGGTGATGTTCTTGGGGCTCCTACTGTTTAACTTATTTGTTAATGATATTTCTTGTGAATTGACTGAGGTAGCTTCAAATGTTTGCTGATGATGCAAAGTTATTATTATTATTATTCATGACACCTCCAAGGAGTCCGAAGACTCATCATGGCAGGACACCTATTGTACAACTCTCCGTCTCTGCCACTACACCGAACCTCTACTACCAATCATCAACATCAGCGTCATCTACTGCCCACTACCAGCTAGTATTTTTTTGTCTGTAAATTGTGTGTGTTCTGAAGGGCCAATTTGTCTGTATGTGGGAAGAAAAACCAGAGAAAAAACCCTGCCACCTCCATGTGAGAACGGCACAGGAAGCAATTTGTACTGTATTGGTGCAGCTGTGCTTCAGGGAATTATCAGATTTGGAATCAAGGGTGATGGTAGACAGTGGACTAAAATTCCAAAGGCATTTGTGAAGACTGTACATCATATTTCTACTATGATAAAAAGGACATTGAAATATAGAGATAAGCAGGTGGCAGTACCTCTATATAAGGCAGTGGTCAGGCCACACATGAACTATTGTGCTCAGATTTTATTGTGATGTGGAAACACTAGAGAGGATCCAAAGACAAATGACCAAAATGTTATTGGGACACTGGAGTGTTGATCATGCAAAGTGGTCGAGGGAATGTGGATTACGAAGTTTGTTGTTGGATGGGGGGAAAAGAGGAGATATGATAGAGACCTTCAAGTTGGTTAATATATTTTATCAGATTAATACAGAAGGAATTCTAAAAAAGTTGACAATAAGATGGTAAGAATGAGAGGCCATCCCTGAAAGTTGTATAAAGATGTGGTGAAGAAGGGTGCGAGGAGTGGATTTTTTACATGAAGGGTTGTTAGTGAGTGGAATGCAAATGCTGAAGTGCATTGTGAATGCAGGGGTTGTAAAAGTTCAATATGATAGACATGTTGCAGGATGAGTGGGCCTCCCATGATGAGTCTTCTGACTCCATGGAGGTTACTGCAATAATAATAAGAAAATTGATATGGTATTTAGGACTTTAAATACATCCTAAATAGTGAGCCTGGGATGGATGTTCTTGGCAGTTTGGCTGAGGTTATAAGGAAGAGTGTTTCTCATATTTGAGATAGTTTTATGCAACCAAATTTGTTGAAGTTTCGTTAGTACCTTAAAGCTAAGTTAGATTCCAGGAAAAGTCTTTCATATTTAAATTTGCTCCTGTGGAATAAAGTGGTGGTTTTTTTTTTCATCGTATATCATGATGGGCATTCAAGACATGGTCAGCAAGCCCTGAATGATTGTAATGGTGGAACCAGATGTAGCCCTTCTGCTTGGCGATGCTGATTGTCTTGCCTGTTTAACCATTATATAATATTGTACAGAACCTGGTAGACATCTGGCAGGTCTAGAGACTGTAGCTGATGTTTGGGGGAGTGAATAAGGGATGCCAATTTTTATATGGTCTGTAAGTGGTTATATACTTTTTAAATTTTTGTCAGTTTTTCAGATGTGCCTCAGCTATATGGAATGGCTGCCAAAAATCTACAAACAGAATGTGTCATTTATGCCCTCTTGTGGATGGCATTGATTGCCCACTTACAAACTAGCCAAATATTCACTTAGCCAAACTACTCATCCAGTATGCTGTAACACCTCTGTACCACACAGACTTACAGTTTGGCTATGCTAGATTGCTGTTATGTTCTCAATTTGGCTTCATGGCTCATAGGCTCGTAACATCTTCCTAATGCATCTTAATAACCAGCACCATAGGATCCCATTCACCTTGGAAAATGAAAAAACAGTCCCCCCCTCCCTCCCCCACACACAGCCAGATGCATTCACCAACAGTCACATCACAATCATCTTCTACCGACAGTATGGGATTATTAAAACCCTATATAACAGGGCAAAGTTGATTAACTCCGATAATGATGGCCTAACCACTGAACATAAACACAATCTCAATACCTTAGGCAATGATTACAATTTCCACCATATCCAGAAAATATTAAAACCTTCAAGCTATGCATCCCCCTCCATAACAGATACTACACCAAAGCTATCACCAGTCCGTATATCTGAGGCACATCTGGAAACTAACTAAAATCTTAGAAAAATACAACCTTATAACCACTTATAAAAAATTAGTATTCCTTATTTGCTCTCCCAATGACTAGCCACAGTTCCACAGATGCCTACTAAGTTCCATGCAGTTGTAAGCTGCAGTAATAATGTAGTGGACTGTGCCATTTGTTATATTATATAAGTTCTGTATTTCTGTTACCCTGCTTTGTCTTTATTTTCTCTTTATTTAATTATTCATGAATGGCCAACTGCCTTAACTATCAGCTGCCACCATATATGTATTTCTATTATATCTCATTTCTCACACTCTATAGTCTAACATAACGTATTTGCTTTACGACTGCACCAGTTAGACTATATATTGAGTGTGAGAGTGTAAGATTTTTAATCAAAGATGAAGTGGAATATGAAGAAGTTCGTATTCCCCACTTATATTATTACTTTAAACCAGTCGTGGCTTAAATATAAATCACATAAACTTCTATCTTATGCATGTTCTTTTTTTTTTTTTTTTTTTTTCCAGGACAGCATTGACAGAATCAGTCCAATGTGCTTGTTCACAAACCATTTAATTAAGTCAAAAGGAAATATTTACAGAATGATTCACATATGTATATATATATATACACAATGTCATTACAATTCTCTTGCTAGTCTCAATCCTTTCTAATCTAACCTTATTTCTAAGCTAATTCACAATCTAGCATAACATTAATTGAATATAAGGCATACCTTGTTTAAGCTTAATTCAACATTAATATACATTATCTCATAAACACAGACGCTTCACATAAACCTTTTGTTCACACACAAGTTGTCGTCTTGTCTTTCTTTCTGCTTACTGACTTGTTCCTGTTTTCCTGCTGAATTTCTTCCTTGTCCGAGTTGTCGACTATGCCTTGCCCTATAGGACCCTTGGCATGGCAGTGATTTGCAGCTCTTTCCTTTCTCCACGATCAACACAACAGTTCTCACATGGTGGCGAACCCAGGTAGAAGACTTAGAACCTGCCACACTTCTCTTTTAATTACGACAAACCTGGTGTGAAGGTGGAGTCAGGTAAGAGAAGGTTTAGAAAACCCTAAGACAAAATTCCTTCTAGACAACTTTCCTTATATAGGCCCATACTTCCATTGTGTGCATGCACATGTCTCTCAAAAATGGTCACATATTCACCTTTGGACATGATGACATCATTCTTCGTGCATCTTTGGAAATTTCCATCTATTACAATTCCTGGAATTCTTCACTATTTTTATAGTTAGACTTACCGGTACTGATATTAACATTAGTTAATATCATTACATCATAACATCATGAGCCACATTATTTTAACTAAAGCTCATTACAAGATTATTTCAGTCAAAATTTAACATTTGTCTGAGTACATTCTCCTAAACAAAAAAATGTAAAAACGAACATGATAAGTTACGAAGTCACATATCAAGAGAGATTTTACACTGCCATATTGTGGCCAAACATGCAGAACAACCAACAATAGAATCACTGAACACAGGGACTACATCCAGTTCCTCCCCTACAGCTACTGAAAGCTTGTCTACCATGCCTTAGACTCACCATAAGATATGATGGGAAAAGGCAATCTTACTCCACAACAGCAAATTTAAATACGAAAGACTTGAACTGAAATCTGCCTCAAATCTGAGAAGCACTCATCCTAAGAACTTCAGCCCCTCAACCAAGAACACCTGTCCCAGCCCACTCCGAGATGCTTTTTATTGATCATTGGTCAGCCACATATGGACTATTATCCAAAGACGAATGACCAAAGTGATATCAGGACTCTGGACTGTTGACTATGGAGAGCAGTTGGGACTCTAGATTTACCGTTGTTGTTCTGCTTCAATTATACTTATCCTATATACTGTATGCATGTCAGTTTTTGTTCATTATTCTCGATGCCAATTTTAACCTTGCTGAAATATTGGAAATATTAATTTAAGAAGTTTCTAATTAATTTCCTTAATGATATCATTATGTATAACCAAATCTTACCACAAGAATTTTTCAAATCACCCCCCCCCCCCCCCATTCTCCTTCATTTTCACTGTTTCTACATGCACATTTTTGCCTGTTGTAACTCACTTTTATTTTCCTATCTCCTGCTGACTCAAATATAAAATTACACTGGTTACTTCTGCCCATACTTCTCATTCAATCTAGAAGAAAGGAAACTAATATTCCTGATTGAATACTTTTGTAATGCCCAACAATGCTAGTCATATATAACTTATAAGAATACATCTATCACTGTTGTTTTCAGTTTACAGTATGCTAAATTCAAATAGGATACATATAAAAAATAAGATATTAAGTAGATCTAAACTCAAAACCACATGTCATTACTTTCAAAAATCATATAGCCACAAATAATAATATACAGTAACAAAGATAATAATATGAAACTTATATTCATGATAGGCAGCATAGTGCTGCTAATTTTATTATCCTTTTATATTTCTATATGATTGTTACTGTAAATCTTGTTTTGCAATTATGAATCCTTAAACTTAAGATTCACATTACCTTCTTATGTAATTGATATTTGTTTCAGCTTATACAAGAGGCCGAATCATTATTGGATTTTTCCCCAGTAGTAACTGTTTCCCAGCAAGGCAGTTCAGATGCATAATCTTCAGAGAGGAGAATAAAAAAAAAAAAAAATAACTAATAATATCAGTCTGTGATTTTAAACTTGAATTTGCAAAAGGACTAAAGGAAGAAACAAAAAAGGAACTGATCTGTGTTTTATCAGTAAAATTGCCACATTCCATGGGGGCTTGGTATTGAGTCTAGTCGAGTCATTAAGAAATATATCATTGTGTTTGAATTGACTTTAGTTCCCCACTCCTTTTCTTTCTCAGGTAATAAAGAGGATGAACTGCCGAAGAGTAGCTTTAAATTTTTATTTAAAATGCCACTTTGTAAAGGTCACAAAACCTCAAAAAAAAAACAGGAATGTAAGAGCCACTGTATAGTTAGAGACATAAAAATTAAGATATATGAAAAAAGATAATTATGCAGGTATGTGATTTTATTTGTTGTGCCATATTTGTTACTAAGAAATCATTATAAGAATGAAATACTTATAACAGAATTCTGTTTTCGTGAATGAAATAAAGAGGGAAAAAAAACAACCAAAAAACTCATTATCATATGTAATATATTGATATATTGTTGTGTGCTGTGTACAAATGGATGCTGTTAACAATTTGTCCTTAGGAGACCTATTTTCTGATGTGTGATGTAGATACATGCCATTTGTACCAACTTTTATAACTGTCAGATAATAAAATTAGAAAATAAATTGTTTCATACGTTGACAGAAGTGAATATTAATTCTGTGTGTAGTGAATTATCATTATGACATCATATAAAGAAATAATGTTTATGACATTATATCATTGACATATTGTCTATAAATACACAAAAAAGAAATATATTCCATTAAAATTATAAAGGAAATTTTTCCTTATAGAAATATAAATCACTACTGTTATTTAGCAGCTGATTACATCATGCAATTAGGTTCTGTTATCAATGCCAGTTGGAAAATCTTCTGGATCACTTCTCCTCTCCTCCATGTTTTCATTACTTCTCCTGAACCAGATAACTGAAATATAAACCCTAGAATGAGGATCTTCACTATACACAAAACTACTGATGACTATCCTAGCATGGTTTTCCAATAAGGAATATAAAAGTAGTGCAAGATAAAAATTCAGCATACCTCAAATGGTTCAAATCAAATACCCCAGCTTTTTACTTAGTCTACTACACACCTCTCAATATCTTTTAAAAAATCATCATGCAATCCAAAGTTGTTTTATATTTAGTATGTACAATGTCTGTTGTACATTATAAAGGCCAAATGTAAAACAACTTGCCACTTTCTCAAACAGTAGTTGAGTCTTTCTCTTCCCTTGCAATGGCTGTTGGGCTTGCTAAGACTTTTCATATCTCTAGGGTAACATCACCTGAAGCTAATTCTGACTTCCTGGCATCATTCTCCTCCTTTGTACAAGAATCGGAGAAGAAAAACACAATATTTAACAAACAACTCACTGCATGCCTCCTCTGATCTTTTGCCTAGGAAGACAGAAAAATTAGTACAAAAGTTCCTAGCAAAATCTCTCTAATTGTGCTAAAAACTTCTACTCCAGAATTAATATCATTGTTCTATTGTCTATACCTCCTGTCATGCTCATGTCATCTACCCAACAGCATGGAAGCATATACTTATCTTACCTGTTAAGTGAGATTAAGTTAGTTAGCTATCAAACTATCATCTTATTGCCTTTACCTCTGTATTTCCAAAAGTAATCAAGAAAGTCATTAAGAGGCAATACAGAGCATTTCAAAAGGATGTATACAACTTTGCAGAAGAACTCAGAAGACATACACAAGCTGAGTGAGTGTGTAATGTAGTGAAAGACATCAATTTTTGGTCACGTAACTTTATTACCAAATGACAACACTAGATGGCGTGATGTGCCACATCATTTGAAAAGGGCAACTTTCGATGGTGCAGAGTGAGTGTGTGTTTTGGGTTATGAAAACAAAATCTGCAACACGAGTTGAGAGGAATTTCTGCATGCAATACCACAAAAAAGCCTGCTAGGAGGGGCATAATCTACACTTGGCACAAGAATTTTGTGGAAACCAGATGTTCTGTGCATCATCCAAGCTCAACAGAAAGGCATGCTGCAATGCTGTTGTGGAAGAATTCAAGAAAATTTCCAGAAGTCCTGGAAAGTCAAATTGGAATTCTATATGTGACTGTGGCATGTTTTACGATAGCGTCTACATTTAAGGGACCACAAATTTATCCTTGTACAACATTTTAAGAAAGACAATAAAAAGATATGCCAGGATTTCTGTATGGAAATGATCAATAGAACAAAATAGAGTTTTTGGACACAACTGTTTTCAGTGATGAGTGCACTTTTCACTTAAATGGACAAGTAAACACTCAACTGCAGAATTTGGGAAAGTGAAAATCCACACGCCATTGTAGAACATGTTTGCAGAACCCAAAGGCTAACTTTTTTGTGCTGTAAACAAGAAAGTAGGGGCCCATATTTTTTCAGAGTCTACCGTTACTGGTGAATGTATCTGGACATGCTGCAAGGGTGCCTAATACCACAATTAGACGATGATGATCATGATGGACACGTTTCCAGCAAGACGGAGCACCTCATTGCATGACAGATGTAAGATTGTACCTCGACACCTATTTTCCAGGCAGATGGATTGGTAGAGGGGCCCTGTAGCATGGCCATCCCATTCCCCCCAACCTTACACCATTACATATTTTTCTTGTGGGGCTTTGCGAAAGATCAAATGTTTGTACCACCACTACTAGCCAATTTGGATGAGCTGCATTCCAGAATTACTGCCACCATCGCTGAAGATATGCCAGATATGCTCTGTCGCATATGGCAGGAAATTGATTACTGATGGGATGTGCTGAAACTTCATGTTACCCTACATTTGCACAGTAATAAAAATTGTTCAGCTATCGCTATTTACCTTCTATTGTTATTCAAAGTTGTATACCCCATTTTGAAACAACCTATATTTTCACTGCCTGGAGACCCAATTAATTTCTGATCACCAGTATGGAATCCACCACTCTTGATCCACATCAGAGCTCTTAGACAACCCACCTCTGGACAGAAGAGTTTGGAGAAAGTCTTATGATCACTCAAGGTGTTTTTTGTTTTTATGTAATTCCCACCCATGAAAGATATATGCGGGCTAAGTATTTTATTTTAATTTATTTTCCGGAAACGGTTGAAAAAAAAAAAATTTTCTAAGATGAGTTACTCGATCTGTGGCACGGGCAAGCGGGTTTTTCGTCCCGGAAACTCAAGACCGTCGAACCCACACTATTTTCAGACATTTAAAATATTGTGTTAGGGACCACGAGCTTGCGGCACTTGTTAGCCGTCTCTTCACTGCGTGGCGATTAACTTAGTGATAGCCATGGGGAGCTATCTCTGATTGGCTGCCAGTGGAGATTGAACTGCCTAATCAGTCTCCAAATGTTAAATAGGGCTAAAATGGCCTACTCCCTATACAGGAATAAAAGGCGTTAGGTGATTTTTTTTAATTTCTTTTCTTTTTTTTTTTTTTTTTTTTTTTTGTATTTTATTTAAAAAGTTACCTGAATGATGTAATGCCTTCTGATTTTCTTCTAATCTAATATACAAGCATAGTTGACTCTGAAAACAAACTTGTGTAGTATAAATGAAATGAAAATTTTATTCACTATATACATAAGAATAGTAGAAATTTGTTTGAAATTTTAAACCAGCCAATAAATAGCTGGGTATATATAAAAGTAACTGTAAATTAATAAAATAAAAACTTCAAGAGGAATATTTTGTGAAATGATGAAGAATGATGAATAAACCAATGATGTGTGGTGAACGTTTTTTCACTTGATTATACTGTAAATTAAAAACACCAAGAAATTATATACTTGGTGTAATAATTTATCCAAGTGTAAGCAAACAAAGTTTACACCTGAAGTATTTTCTGGACTGGAGCAACTTGTATAAGGAAGCTATGACTTCACATCACTTGCCTTAGTATGACTTTGCATTACATCTTGCAGAACATTTATGTACTGCAAGATGTACTTTGCACTACATCTTGCAGTACACTACATAAATGTTCTGCAAGATGTACTTTGCACTACATCTTGCAGAACATTTATAATACTATGCATTATGGGAAGGGTCACTATCCAGACCAGTTTCGACCTTTATTATAGAGGTCTCTGCAGTGGAAGCCAGGCCCAGAGGTGATACTAAGGTGGAAGTAATGCAGAAGTCATATTTTTCACATACATTGAGAAAAGGTGTCACACCTTATTAGATTATTCTTTATTAGAGAAAGTTGGAAGTTTTTTCACTTGGTTATACTACAAATTAAAGAAATTATATTCTTGGTTTAATCCTTTATTCAAGTGTAAGCAAACCAAGTTTGTGCCTGAAGTATTTTCATGACTGGGGCAACTCGTATAAGGAAGCTAAGACTTCATATCACTTACCTTAGCATCCCATAATGCAAAGCACATCTCCTTGCAGATATGTATAATGCTGTGCATTGTGGGAAGGGTTACTACTCAGACCGGTTTTGACTTTTATTGAGGTGAAAAAGTAATGAGTTGCTCATCATAGGCCTAGAGTAGTTAGTATAGGGGTGCAAGAGAGCCTGATAGTATTAGGAGAAAAAAAAGACAGACATAGCATGAGAGAGCGAAAAGGCCTCAGCTCTTTTATATCATCATATAGCCAAAGGCTATCAGTTTTCCTTTTTCACCAATCTCATATAGATAAACAACCAAAAAACCAATTGGAACTAAAGTGCAAAGAGGACTGATACCCAGGTGGTTAACCGCCTTGAGTTGGCTTTCTGTCTGGGACTGCTCTCCAGTCATCCCTGCAATTGATAAGACTACATTAAATTAAGAGAATGGAACTATTTAAAAAACCTCTCATAGCAAGAATAGACAGAATTTTATCTCCACCTGGTGAATATTGCATAATGTGGGTGGTCTACACCATCTAGTAATAAATTTGATATCTCCTAGAATGCTTCTTTCTAAATACCATAAACGTCTGTCTGAACAATACAAAATTTCCACAATACAATATTATAAAGCATTTGGATGTCATATTGCTGGTTTTCAAATCCGTGTTTTTTCTAACTTTCCATAAATGGTATTTTAATTCATTAAAATTAAAATTTACAATCTGTTCTGTTCTGTTGTAAATAGTGGTGCCCAACACAGATAATTTGTTCAAAATACGCAGAGCAGGAGGGCAGCTGTAGAAGGCATGTTCCACTGTTTCCAATTGGTAACAGATGTCACAGATTGGATATCTGATGTTCAAGTACCTCCATTTGATAGCATTGACTGGAAAGCGACCATATGCAATTCTCCAAGCAAGATCCTGTTAGAGTACTCTTGGAACTTCAGTTATGAATCAAAATATTGTTGTCGTACCCAACTGTGTGAACTTCGCAGTGAAACAGATTAAAGATTTCTTTATACCAAATTTTACTTTTCTGTTTTAATGGAAAGAATGTCATTTCCGGAGTGTTTTAGCAGTCTTAAAATTAAGTACAGAGTGTTGTAGTATTCAGGAAAAATCTCAGCTTTTGGACCTTTATAATCAACTCCAAACAGGGGAAGATGAAAACCCAAGTAGTACCAGAGAAGGTCTGCGCATTTTTTGTTTTGTTGGCAATATTTTATGGATTTTTGAAGCTGTATTGCTTAAATAGCAGAATTTTAAGACTAGAAGTCCAAATCCTCCATGCTTCGTTGATAGTTGAAGAAATTCCTTTTTAGCTTCTTGGTATTGGCTAGACCAAAAAAAATTGACAGGTATAATTTCTTTTCTTCAACTTCTGTTGTGTCCGTAATATTTATTATATACAACTGAGTAGGAAAAACTGTGGTTTTGAGTACTATGGCTTTAGAAGAAAAGGAGGGCAGCCCTGTTTTCCAGTCTTCTAACATTTCCAAGTTCTTCGAATGGTAATATTGGTAAGTGTAAAAGGGAATTCCAAGTATAATGAAGGGTTCTCTCTTTGGGATTAGTCCAAAGGAATGCCTCCAAGATCCCACTTTCCATAAACTTTTCATTTTGTCATGTCTGCATTAATAATTAATCCGCTGCTTTTGCTGAATTTTTCCAAAATACCAAATATATATATATATGGAATCATTATCCTTCAAAGTTCCGACTACATCATCGGCATATGCTAATACCTTATTTTCCTTTTTAGTTGATGGAACTTTTATTCCTCGCACAGTATGTATATTGTTGACTTGTAAGAAAGGTTCAAGAACCAATGCAAAGAGCAGTGGACTGAGAGGGCAACCTTGCTTGACTCCTTTTTGAATTTTTACTGGGTCTGACAGGAACCCATTAACTAGAAGGTGGGTGGTTGAATTGGCATAGGTTCCTTTGATAACAGATAGCAGTTTTTTACCTACACCAATTTGCTAAAGGATGTGGAATAGAAAGTGATGCCGGACATTATTGAATGCTTGAGTAAGGTCTACTAATAGCACTGCCATCGACTGCTTTTTGTGTTAACTAAGCGGATTAGATCACGTAGCAGAAATAGATTAAATTCTACTGCTTGACCTGGTACTCCGTACACCTGTGTGCTTTTAATTATATATTTCATTCCCACTTTGAGCCTGTTATTGATAATGCGGAAAAATATCTTGTAGTCAGTATTAGATAGAGAAATAGGTCTAGCTGCTGATTAAGGTGTGATCTCTATTAGGTTTAGGAATGAGGACAGTATGACTTGCTACAAATTCACTTGGTATGTGTCCTGATGAGAGAAAGGAATTAAATAGTGTAACTAGAATGGGAAGAATAAAAAGGCTGGCCTCACAATAAAGTTCTATCCCTAGGCCAGTGATGGCAAACCTTTTTACCCAGGTGTGTTGAAACATCTTTTTTTTTTAAATATTGACATTGTTGATGTGCCACTTGCATACATGCATTATAAATTTAACTACATAATCATAGATGGTGACTTATTATTATTATTATTATTATTGTTCCGGGAAACTCCAAGGAGTCGACTTATACATATCATATTAAGCTATTTATTTAATAAGACATTGATATAAAATCTATGAATTCATATTATTCAATTGATTTAATAAAGTGAAATTACAAACTTACATTACATTTAATGACTTTTCTGTTGCTGAGTACTGGTAGAAAGTTGCTTTATAGAAGGGCTGTAGTGTGTATATTTTAATGCTACACAGGCAGCGCTCAAATCATTGCTCAATCTATTTCTCCCTTTCTATTTGATATTATTTAAGGCAGGAAATAGAGTTTCACAAGAGTATGTAGAAGACAAAATTGTTAGAAGAGCTTTAGCAAAGATTTTAAGAGCATGAAAGTTTTCGGGAAGGCTATTCCACATGCTTAGAATTTCACAGTCTAAATTTTTACACGAAGTATCATGCAGACGTTCCCGCTCAAGTTCTTCTAATTCATTTATAAGAGCAATAAACTTTCTTTTCCAGATAGGATTACACTGGAAGTCGGCTAGTTGCATTTCTAGATCTTTTAAATCCAACCACTCAAAGCCATCTAATTTAAGATCCATGAATTCTGTTTCATCAGGATACTTTATGAATTGGATTGTTTGTTCCAACATTCGAAATTGCTCAAATCTAGTAGAAAACTGCACAGTTACTGACTTTAGAACTTTGATAGATTGATGGATATGTTCACGATTTTTGCGGCTGGTTTCATTAAAAAAAATTTTTGCTCTTGGGAAATACTTAAAATTGTTACTTTCTAAATCACATTGAAATATTTGAGTTTATTCTCAAAGCCCTTGATCGTGCCAAACATAACATCGACAGATTTTCCGAAACCTTGCAATTGTATATTAAGTTCATTCAGGTGCAATGAAAAATCTGTGAAAAACATCAGCTTACTGAGCCAAGCAGAATCGTTCACATGAGAAAATTTGTGCTCCATGCCCTTCGTATTTAAATATAATTTCATTTCATTTAAGCATTCAACAAACCGTTCAAGTACTCGGCCACGACTCAACCATCGAATATTATTGTAAATTAATAGATCATTGTACACTGATTCAACTTCGCTTAAAAGTGAATTCAATTCTCGTTTGTTTGAAGCCCGGCAGCAATAAAATTAGTTACCTTTGTCACAATTCTCATCATATCATCCAAATCCTTTAAGCCTGATTCCGCACACAGTGTCTCCTGATGTATAATACAATGGAAACACACCAAGGGATGACCAACATATTCTGTAAATTGTTTGATAAAACCGTCATTACTGCCAACCATATTAGGCACGTAATCAGTTGTAATCGAAAATATTTTCGATAAATCTATCTGTTTCTCAGGGAACACTTTAACAACACAGTTGCATGGCTTTACCTGTAGTTTTTTGAGGTAAATTTTCTAACTTTATCAATTCCTCGTGCATAAAATCACCGTCAACATACCTTGCAATAATAGCCAATCGAGCTGATGACAATATCTGTAGTTTCGTTGAAACAAATGGAAAAACAATGGCATGAGTTCGAGTCTTGTTGTATTTGATTTTCTATACTAGCATTCATTGATATAATTCTGTCTTTAATAGTATTCCTACTTAATGGTAACTCATGTGCTTTACAATAGCTTACTTATTATGAAAGTCCTGAAATAAAAATGGTGCACACTTTACGAAAGCTTCTTTATTATAATCACCATCACTAAGTGGTTTCCCATGTTCAACAATAGTATGTGAAATACTGTAACTTGCGGCTACTAAATTTGAAGGTCCTGAAACAAATTTAATTAAAGTCCCTGATTGTGATTCTGCCAGTTTAGATGTTGTGATATGTATTCTTTGCGTTCTTCAAAAGTTTTTTCTAGGAGCCATTTGTGCTTAGTTTCAAAATGTCTTCTTACATTCCAAGTTCTACTCACAGATAGCTCACCACACAATTTACAGAGAACTTTATCGCCTCTATCAATAACACCATATTGTTCATTAGTGCTAGCTTCCATCGTAAAAGGGTTCACAAATTAAAAAAGAGCACAATTATATACAGCGGTAATTAAACAGTAATAATTAATAAGAAATAACAATTACTGGAAATGAATTATACACCAGCAACTCAAATTACTTAAGTGGCAGACCATGCAAGACTACCACTACTTCTTTCAGCAGGGGTGCCAGATTTATTACTGGTAGATTCGTAGCAACCTTGTTATGTTTTACTCTCTATCATGCTACTAAATAGCAGCTATTTAGTAGGTTTTGTTGCGACGTTCATCGCAAGTTGTTACTATTTGCATTATTTAACAAAATTTACTGAATTTATTGCAACTATAAAAATGTTTTAATTATTTACTCAGATAAATTCAATATTTAATGCTGCGAATTATATTTTCTGTTAAAGTGGTTTTAAATATGTTTATATTTAAAACCACTTTAACAAGAACTTGTATTACTCAGTCGAGAGACTTGGAATGCATGCATGAACGAATTTCACACAGAAGTCAAATGAAAACTTTAAGTTTATAATATATAAAGCAGGTATTCATAAGTTTGTATCATATAATATTAATAATAATTTTATAAGTTTTTATAATATCATATGATTATGCAGAAATTATAATGATTAAGAAAGAAAACGTAAACTTAAAACGCTCGTTGTTTATAGGCTAGTTACAAAATAAAATAGAAATAGGCTAACTACAAACTATAATTCTTTCAATGAACCGAAACCTACTTTTGCATTAACTGAGAGCGATCTTACATGATTTATCGCAGTTTTTTCTTCAGAATACAAATATCTTTCAACATCCAAGGTGTGTCACCTGAAACCCTCAAGTGTGTCAAGGCAAACCTATGATACGCGTGTCATAGGTTCGCCATCACTGCCGTAGACCATCAGGCCTTAGGTATTTTCTTGTCTGGCATTTTTTATAGACTGTGGTAACTTCAAATGCTGTAATGGCGCTATCAAGCCCATCTTGGATATGAACAGGAAAGCCATTAATGTTCCAAGAGTTATAATTTCCAACAGTTACTATTGTCTTCAAACAGAGTTTTGTAGTCTTTTTGAAAGTAGTCAAGGATGTCTTTAGTGGTGGACATGTGTTCTTCATCAACACAGATTTGCGTGATAGCCCTTTCCTTGCGAAATTTTGTAAATTGTCTATTGAAGAATGTAGCTGAAGGGCTAAGTGCTGTTGTATTCTTATCTTAAAATTTCTTTCTTCTACTTGTTTCTGCCTCTCCAGTTCTATCTCTATGTTAATGTTTCTAATGATGTTGCTACATTCTATACCATTGCGTTGGTTTGTTACAAACCAGCTTCTCTCTTTATACAAATCTTTTAACTTTTTCCTTTTGAGGAAAGCCTGTTCCTTTCTCCATTCCACCATATTCTGCTTTACTGATTGTTTGGATTTTAACCACATATCCCAATTCCAGGTAACATTAATCCAATTCAAACAGAGGGGTCTGGAATTTTGTTGAAAAGATCAACGGAAAATTTGGTGGAAGTCTTCATAGTCCAGAAGAAATCTCTACTTTTTCCATGCAGTGGAACTTAAGTATAACTAGATTATGATCTGACATATTGATGTCAAGATGTTTTATCTGAATTAACCTATTTATATGGGAAGAGATATAAATTCAATACCAAAACCTTGATTCGTGTATGCCTGGAGATTAGGATTGCGATCCTCCATATGTTTACTAGTTGAGCATTGTCAGGACATGTTTTTAACTGTGCATATCCCACTTTTCCACTCCTGGGGTGTCCTCCTATTTTGTCTAATGTGGGATTTTCAATACAATTCGAGTCTCCAACTGCTTTGATATAGTGGGCACCATATGGCTCCAATTCCTGGAAGAATTATCGTCTAACTGTTCCATTGGATGGAATATAAACTTTTATAAACCTTATTACCCATCCACAGTATTTCCAATCGATTGTCAAGATTCTCCCTTCTGCATCCCTTTGGATATTACAGAATGACACCCGGGGGGGGGGTTAGCAAGAATAAGAACTCCAGCCCTGTTAAATCTTCCAAAACTCCAATAAGAAAGAAGTGGATATCTATCTGTTAAACTTTTCATATCTTTATATCTGCAGAAGTATGTTTCTAGGAGAAACAAAAACCTGATATTATGGCTTAGCATAAGTTTCCATATAGTTTCTTCTTTAATTTGCCTATGGAATCCTCGTATATTTAATGAGGCAATGCAGAAAGGAGATACTATGATTATTGAAGTGTCACTGGTAAGTTTTTAACTTCTAAATTTTGGATGAACCCAATGAGGGCTTCAGTCTGTGAAGAAGCAATTGTGTAACCTGCTTCTTGTTTTCCAATTTTTTTACAGTTGCTTTCCATTACTTCAGTTTCATGGTTATCATTTTTGATTTGGAAGCTGGTTATTTTCTTTTCATGTAGATGATAGTTCTACTGAGAAAACTTTGAATCATACACTTTATTATGTTTTCTTTAATTGCATCTCTTGCTTTCTCTTTATTAGTATCAGTTGGTTCTTCATAATCCATAAACTCTTCTGAGTCTGAAGAGTTTTCATTTGATGATCCACAGCCTTCTCCATCTTTACATGTTTTATTATTTCTTTTTCTTTTCGTTCTTTTTTTTTCATTTTTTTTGTTTATCTTCAATTTTTTTTATTAATTCGTCTTTCCTTTTTGATGATCTTGTCTGCATATTAAGTTCTTTCAGTTGACTTGCTTTTCTGTTTCTTCTCCAGTTTCTCCTTGTAGAAAAGTTGAATGTTTTTGCATTTCATTATGTACCTGTTCGGTTGTTATTTTAGGTTCATTATTGGTAATTTCGACTGGCGTTCCAGTATTTGACTGGAAAAGTTACTCCTGCAGATCTGGAATTTTGGGGCTAATTTCTAACTGATTTGGTCGCGCACTTTTTGTGATTTTACCAAGTGTAATTTGCTTAAAAGCGCCATCTTTATTGGACTGAATTGGAAGATCCGGGAACTCTTCATTATGCCTCTCTGATATATATGGTGTTCTAATTGGCTTTACAGGAGCTCCCACTCTTTCCGCGAAAGTTCTGAAAGGACAGGTATTAACGCGGTGTTCAGAACTTTCGCATTTCTGACAAGGTTTGAGGCAGTGATTAGCAATATGTCCGATCTCCATGCAGTTGAAACATTTAGATTTGAGACAGTTACCACCTAAGTGATCGTATGAACCGCAACGCAGGCATTGACGTTGTACTCCGGGATAGTTTTGCCATAACTCGCGTTGTACCATGAATACATCAACATTGACAAAATTTGGTACGGGCGTCTTCATATCCATTGTGAAGGTGACATCACCAAAAAAACAATTTGGATCTTCACTTGACAAACCTTTTCGTATTACTACTATATTACTAATCTCACCCCATTTCGAAAATGTCTGTATGAGAATTTCATTATTATTCTCTATATTCCATCGGAAATCTTTCGATTTTTACTGTTTTTACCTGGCTCCTCACCATTACAAAAATAACTGTGCTGCCTTCGAAAATAAAGCCCTGTAATAGTTTGTTCCTTGTTTCCACATCTATAACTACAACAGTGGAGGCTTGTATATAAGCACTGCAACACTGCGGCACCCCCAAGGAAAAAACGAAAAAATTAAATTTTGTTTGTGTTTATAAATAATAACAATGCTTACAACATTATACAAATGCAATACAACATGTTAAAGGTTACATCTTATGTTTCGACATTGATTGAATAGTTAATAAATGAATTGTTCGATTAACGCATTAGATTACGAAAGAAATGCATTGCGATCGAACGCAGTGTTGGAATTATCATAAATTATCTAATTATCATAAATTGTCAAATTATCATATTTGACACGTTCGGTCAGTTCCGGCTAGACTCGCCGATATTCGTTTGCACTTGTCGCTGCACGTAACTGAATCTGACATTACCCGTTGAGCAGTGTCGCTACAGATAACTTGTATGGTTGCGCGCGCTATTTCTGTGAGATAATAAACTTTTATTATTGGTGCGTGTTCGTGGTGAGGGTGAAATATATTTGGTAAATCTTATTTTATGCTGTTAAAATAACATATATTTATTTAATTATTATAGATACAAGGCTGAATTATGATGAGTGTCATTGCTGAAAATATGAAAAGAATTATAGTTTTTGAATTATCGTTACACCAAACAAATGCACTGCGATCTAACGCAGTGTCGGAATGGCGAAACCGACACTGCCCGTTGAGCAATGTCGCTAGAGATATATTGTATGCTTGGGCGCGTTATTTGTGTGTACGAAACTTTTATTATTGGTGTGTGTTCGTAGTGAAGGTGAAATATTTTTAATAAAGAAATTTTTCCAATGTGTAAGTTTACTTATTAATAAATTGGTTACTGATTAGGAAAAAATGAATTATTTTAAAATTTTCACCGGCCACCACTGAACTACAATTAAATATTTCCCTTCACCGTAAGGGGTGAAAGAATAAATGTTGTTTGCGCCGACTATCTCTTTTAAAACCTTAGTTACCCGTCTCGCTTCTTCACATCCAGGAATTTCAATTCCTAGAGTTCGCACACTTGGAGGAATTGGTACCATTATCTCAAGTGGGAAAAAGACTATAACCTCTGTGTTTAATTGGAAGGAAAAAAACTGAGAATAAAATAATCTCGTAATCCAGAAAACACCACCAGCAAATGTTTGTTTGAGCTACTATAAATGGCGGCCGTGATACCGCTAAAAGTAATCCCATAATTACTTTTAGCGGTAAAAAGTGATCAGATACTAACTGCACTACCAGCAATCCTAATATTTATTAAAAGAAACCAGTGCTAATCGGAACGAAACCACCACTAGCACCAGTAAAATATATTAAAGTGAAAAAACAATCGAAAGAAAACCAAAATACTTATCCTGCCAAAAACCGAGATCTCGTCAGTGGGAGCCAAACCCCGAGGTCTCTTCAGTGAGAGTCAGACCCAGAAGTGATACTAAGGTTGAAGTAATGCGGAAGTCACATTTTCATATACGAGTTGCCAAAAGGTGTCACACCTTATTATTAAATTACTCTGGATCAGAGAAACTTGTTGGAAGTTTTTTCACTTGGTTATACTATAAATTAAAGATATACCAAGAAATTATATACTTGATTTAATCATTTATCCAAGTCTAAGTAAACATAGTTTGCACCTGAAGTATACTTCAGGCACAAACTTCATGGAATCATAGACAACAACCAGTGGTCCTACTCCAAACCACATGAATGCACCCCATACCATTACTCCTCCACCACCAAACTTTACTGTGGCTATAAGCGTTCACCAGCCTACCTATACACCCTGCCATCAGACTGAAACAGGTGAACCTTGATTCATCACTCCAGAGTACCATTTTTCGCTGGTCTTTTGCCAATGGAAAATGGTACAATGAAATACTCTGTCCTGTACGCACGCTCTTTGCACCAGGCCAGACGAGCCGCCTTATTCATTGTGATGTTCGGCTTGTCTGTCATTGCTCTTCCGTTAAAACCCAGTAAATGGAGTTCTTTTTATACAGTATTAGTGTTCGTGATGATGTTACTGGCGCTCTGGAACTCATGGATGGTCTGTGCAGATTTTTGCATGCCACTCGTTTTAACACCGTGCTGTCGCTATCAGTCATTTTCGGCTGCCGCCGTGGGCGTTTTCCTCATTAGTAATGCCAGAACAAGAATATGTACTTAAGTTTGGTAGATCTGGAAAAGGCATATGACAAGATGACACCTCTCTCGAAGTTACTGAGCTCACGTCGTGTTGCTATACCACCTCTGTTCAACTGCTGTGATGAAATACTGCTTCCTACTATCTGTACACCAGTTTTTATGCTATAAACAAACCTGGAATGTTCCATAACTTCAAATAACAGGGGTGCCGGACAATTATTGGCACATAGTTTATGTTGGATAACTGATATTTCTTTCATCGCCATGATGAAGTTCAAGCGAAGGAAAGTTAAAAAATAACTTTATGGTGTGAGTCTGTTTCGATGGTTCAAAATGGCCATTAAACAGCATGCTTGCTATAAGCAGTTCCCGACTTAGTTACCTTCTGTAAATTTCACTTCAGTTGCATTTAATTCTCTCACCCTTTAAATACCAATTGCTAATATACAAGGTGTGTTCAAAGAAAGACCGAACTTTTGCTATAAAGACTTTCTTGCTCATTTTGCAACATTTTAAGCACTGTTCCCCTCTACTGGCGATACACTGTTCCCATCGTTTCTTCCATTGTTGGAATGCTTCCTGGAACGCGACGATTGCATTTTGGTTTCAACATCATAGCCATAAACCCAGGTCAGTCAAATAGACAAACGCGGCACGAATTTTGAATTCACGTGACGCATCTGAAGTTTTTCAGTCAAAATTTAATTAAATCTTTTAAATAAATTCTAAATTAAATTTAGATTTAATTTAAATTTGATTTAATTAAATTTGAAGGTAAGAATGCTGATGCCCACTTCTTCAGCAACTTCTGGGACAGTTAAACGACTATTTCCACGAATCACAGCACGAACTCTCTCGACGTGGTTGTCGTCGTTTGTTGATGTGGAACAGGGTTAGGCAAACTGCGGCTCGCGAGCCACATGCGGCTCTTTGGGTACGTACATGTGGCTCTGAAGTAAACTTGAAAATGAAAATAAAAATATCATAGTTTAATTTATGAAATTTGTAAAGGATTTTATTCACATAATGGTACTAATTAGGATTAGGTTTTAGGGTGCCTCGACATCTGAGGTCATTTGCAGAGCAACAAAGTGACTAATAAGTGAGCGCACAGGCGCCGGACAGTGTAACTGTCTATAGGACAGTGGTCAACCAACTGTCCTATAGACAAGTCGAAGACGTTAAATTAGCTTCAGCTTTATCAATTGCGGTAGATGAGTCTTGGGACATCAAGGACACAGCCCAAGTTTCTCTTTTTGTGCGGTATGTATCATCTGAGGGTCTGAGAGAAGAACTTCTGGGATTTTTGCCACTCAAGGGCCAAACACATGGAGAGGACATAGCAAATGTCCTCTCCATGTGTTGCAAAAATTGTACTTTATGGTGCACGTTACATCACAACTGAATCAGCTCAATCGTAAATTATAAGGCAAGGGAAATACTGCTTTTTCAATGCTAGAGGAAGTTATTTCGTTTGAAAAGAAATTGATTCTGTTCGCTGAAGATTTAGAGAGGGGAACTTTAGTTCATTTCCCAAACTTGTCTCAATATCGCCGAGAAAACAATGCCCCATTAACAAAGATTATTTCAAGACAGCAGTTTTAAACATGAGAGAATCTTTTCTTCTAAGGTTTCAGGAATTCAGAAATAATAAAGCGACTCTAGCTTTAATTACAAATCCTCTTAATGCCACTGTGAAGGAATTAAATTATTTTTCTCCGTTTGATATTGACATGGCTAATTTCGAAATATATTGCTGGACTTGACAAGCAAAGACTTATGGAGCTCCAAATTTGTACGTTTTGGTTCTGAAATAGAAGAACTGCAAAAAGATAAATGCATTCTGATTTCACAGCACAAGCAGACTGCTATAAAAGGACTACAGAAGGCAGACTCAATGATTTTCAATACTTGAAATAGTCTTCCGGACTCATATCACGAGTTGAAAAAATCTCAGTATCTTCGGGTCTACATATTTATGTGAGCAATCGTTTTCTAACATGAATTTCATTAAATGTAAATTGAGGAGTCAAATTACTAATGCCAACTTGGAATCGTGCCTTAAATTAAAAACGACTGGTTACAAATCGGACATACAGAAACTTTGTAAGGAAATGCAAGCTCATTGCTCAGACTGATTAAAACCAATGAGAGCAATTTTTTTGTGTGATTTTTCTTCATTTAATAAAGATTATAATTAATATTATAACTTGTTATATATAACTATAAATTTACTATAATATTAGTTTAAATTTTCCTTATTGGTAAAAATATATTTATCGCTCTCGCATAATTTTTAAATTGTTGTGAGGGACAGGTTTGGCTCTTCCGTCTCAAAAGTTTGGGAACTCCTGAATTGTGGAAGATAGTCCAGGCCTGGGATCTTCACCGACCGACGTTCTGGCCTTTTTAAAGCGCTTAAACCACTCACAGCACTGCATTCGTTTCATCTTCCCCGTATTGGTTAAACAACTGAAATGTCTGTAAAATTTTTACGAAGTGTGCAGCAAAATTTAACCCTCCCCCAACACACACACACACACACACACACACACACACACACACACACACACACACACACACACACACACACACACACACACACACACACGTTGTTTTTCACGCTCTTTCATTGCCACTAATCTGACAAATAGCTGTGCACGTGCTTACTTCAGTAGATGTAACTTAACGACTAATGCTCATAACAGAACAGGGAAAATGGCAGTTGTTTGTTAAAACCTGCCGCTAGGTGCGATGAATAGTCGCAGCGCGCTCTCTGTGCCTGTTGGCGAGCATTTTAAAAAGTTCGGTCTGTTTTTGAATACGCCTCGTATGGTTTATGGTACATGTAGTATATTAACATGCTTTAAAGGTTATTTCTGTTAGTTTCCTTCAGAGAAATCAAACACAAATTGGAGTTAGTACGTACAGGTAACCCTCGTATAACGCGGATGTTAGGTTCCACAGAAATGCCGCGTTATATAAATCGCGTTATGCGAGATTCATATCACACAGAAAAGGTAGGGTTATGTTCCGAAATCGTTTTTTTTTTTTTTTATAAATTATAATATCCAACAAAAAATATTTTTATTTAATTCAGGTAATTCGTATAAGTTAAGAAAAAAGTATGAAACAAAATACATAGTATAAACTTATAAAAGGAGCCTGTGTAGCTCAGTGGATGTGTCGTTTGCATTCCACGGCGCTTGGCCGCACAAAGAAGACTTGGTTTCGAGTCTAGTCGGCGACTAGAGGAAATTTTTCTAAGCCTTTTTTCGACCGGTTCCCGAGTTAGTCGATCTCTGGCACGGGCAAGCGGGTTTTTCGTCCCATAAACTCAAGAAAATCGACCGTAGAACCCACATTATTTCAGACATTAAATATATTGTGTTAGGGTTAGGGACCACGAGATGGCGGCACATTTGAGCCGTCTCTCTTCACTGTGTACCGCTTAATTAGTGATAGCCTTGGGCCATCTATCTCTGATTGGTATCAGTGGAGATTGAACTGCCCACTCAGTCTCCAAAAGTTAGATAGGGCTAAATGACCTCGCCTACTCCCCGTATACGGGAGTAATAAGGCGTTAGCTGAAACTTATAAAAATACAAATTGTATGTAAACTTCATTGCACATAATGCATAAATATTTTAGGCAAAATAAAATTTAAATTAAATTAAAATAAAATAAAAATTGCATATTTTAATCGTCATCACTATCTTCAAAACGAACATTTCGTAGATGTTCTTTAGTTGCGAGTGGCCAGACGTCGTCATCACTTGAAATCTCTTGGACATCATTTGTATAATTTTTATTGCATACTTCGGCTGGTTTAGTTATCAACAAGTCAGTAATAAGACCTTGCTTACCACTATGCTGAAATTTTTTATTAAGTTCGTAATATGGAGCTAAACAAAATCCAATTGTCTCGTGAATTTTCCGGAGCTCTCCATTGAGGGATCATTATTCGTAAAGAAACTTCCTAACTTTCTTGCCAAGTCCAATCCTTCTGCTAATTTCTTTAAACCGAATTCTTTAACGGTCATCCCAATCAGATTCTTCGGCAGAACTTTCCCCGCCTTTTGGTTCGACGTCATCTATTAATTGTACCAGTTTCTCCTTATTTAAATCTATTTCCCAATTAATTAATTCACTAATTTCGTTTTCAACCATATCCCAAAAGCCCGCTAAATGGCCATTATTATAAAAATAAAATTTTTACATAAAAAAGCATCACATATTGTATGTAACCCACCAGAAAATAAAGTGCTCAGCTTGAGATTAACACAGCTATGTGCTTTTTAATGCGCTTTCCTGGCAGAAAACGAAGACAATTTTCACCAATAAACACTTTATATGGTAAACAATTGACGTACATGTGTGCTAAAGTGTATTTCCCCTAATATAAATTCGCTACTTATAACTATATGTACGATACGGGCAGACGCAATTTAACGAAAATAAAATTGGATTTTTAATTCGCGGGATGAAAAACGTAAAATGATAGAGGGTTACTACAATTTGTAGACCGCATTTTTATCGAAACCGCGTTGTACGAGGGTTACCTGTACTATCAAGACCGTCGCCAGAATAGATCGCGCCCTGAGGCAAACAATTAAATATTGCCCCTGATCGATTATAAGACAAAAATATAAGAAAATCTCCAATTGCTATTTTGTCTTTATTACAAGAGAAACATTAATGCAAAACAATTACATAATAATATTAATTAAATGTTTGCTCTACGGGGATATCGCACAATAAAACTGTTTATAAGATCTTCTAAATTTAAATTATAAGCTATGTCCGCCTCTGTGGATATAGTTGCTAGACCAACCAATCTTCCTTGGGTCATTCCTCTTAGCAAATAATTTTAATCAGTTTAAGCTTGGAAAAACTTCTTTCCGCATTTGCTACGCTAACAGGAATTGTTAACATTATCCTCAGGGCGGTGGTTACGTTGGGATAAATTTCTACAAGATTTTGGTTATATACAGTGGGGCACTCAGGGACCGCGCAGTTAGCCTAGTGGCTTTGCGCTTCACAACCATATGCCTGGGGAAGGAGTGTCCCAGGTTCGATTCCCGTTGTAGACGTGAGGAATTTGAGGATCTTCCTCAGGCATAGCCAAGTTAGCCGGTCTTGGGCGCGGTCAGTAGGGTTTTTTCCGCCAGTTTATCTGGCGTTTTTCATCCCGTGAGCAGGCAAACCGGCCCCGTGAACATACGCCTCTACAGTCAAAAAAATATATCCCCCTCCCCCAGCAGCAGACCAGGCGACGGGTCGGTTGGGAGTAGTACTAATAAGAAGTCGCATCTAAGTAATACGCGGACCCTGCATAGGAAGCGGGAATAACGCGTAGAAGAAGAAGAAGACAGTGGGGCACTCAGGATTTAATCTTGTGTGTGTGTGGGGAGAGTTGAGTAGACAATTTGAGAATACACACTACGCATCGCATACGACCTATGACTGAGCATCTGCAATGATCGCCAATGCATGATACCCGTGATCTCCTCTGGCCCGGGTCGTGCAAACGAAGTAGCGCTCGGCTCCCGAGCACTACCTCATTCGCCCTGTGTTCACAGCGGCCGTGATTCCCGAGAGCTATAGGGTATTCCACCTTATGTGACCGCTAATTCATAAGTAGTATAGAAATAGAAAATACGACACAACATGAATAAAAAAATATAAAAAAATTACTTTTAATTGCGAAAAGATTTTTGGAAAATTTTCTAGTGTTTTTTTTTTTCTTTTTCTTTGGGGTACAAGGGTCCCTTGCCCTCCTCTCTGGGTGCGCTACTGGTTATATACATATATATATGATAAAATTTGGTGAGGACCACTTTCCTCTTGTATTATTTTTGAGAGAATTTTTAATTCTTCAAATAAATCCATTGCATCTACATCAGATGTTTTGCCACTGCTTAAAGCAATTTCCAAGATTTTACGTCTTCAGGGCGCCGCTTAATAAGTGCGCCGTGAGGCAGGCTGCCTGTATGCTACACTCTGTCGACGGTATAGGTAACTATTAATGAAAAGTGATATAATACAGTCTAAACAGTATAAGAAAATTAGAATTTAAAAAAAAGTGTTAATTTTACCATTTGACCTTTCTTGTGGAAGTATCAAGAGATGACTGAATAGTTGCTTATTTCTTCTCATAAATCTCTTAACCCTGACTAATGTGTTATCTGTTTCTCATTGGACTTTAATGAACTACGAGGCATTAGGATCTCCGCAAATACTAAAAAAAAAATATATTGCACTAAAACACTAAACATACAGCACATCTAGGGTGAAAGCAAGACCGAGGAAAGCGTTCATATGGCTGTCGGCTTGCAAAAGACTAGATGGCATGCAATACGGTAATGAGAAAATTTTTTTTTATAATTCTTCGGTTTTCTAGCAATTTCAGGATAATTTGAATAAGTCAAATTTATGAGGATTGCTGTATTTGTATTTAGTACATCAAGGGCCAACATGAACTAAAGGTTCATTAAACTTCTTCAAAAATTAATTTCTTATGTCTTTTTTTAAAATTATTTTATATGATCTGGAAACTCTTCCTTAGAGACCAAACATGGAACTTTTTTCAAGCCTGTGCGTTGATCACGTGTAGCAAAAAGAAACTTTTTTACAATCTTCCATCTTGTGTGTCGCTCTCCCATTCTTTATACCTGAATCGCTAGATTCCTCTCATCGTATTTCTCTGTCAATGTCATGAGTATATGAGTATCAAAGGACTCTTTGCTTTCTCTCTCTCTCTCTCTCTCTCTCTCTCTCTCTCTCTCTCTCTCTCTCTCTCTCTCTCACACACACACACACACACACACACACACACACACACACACACACACACACACACACACACACACACACACACACACACACACACACACACACACACACACACACACACACTTCTCATTAAGGATTCGGCACTGCTCTGGCTTCACTGGTACTGATTTTAGTAGCCATTATTTTTCCTTCATGTATAACTCTTTCCATTTTGTGTATGTATTCCTTTAGCTTTTTATTTAGACTATAAACACCTAACTCTGTCGTAATGTCTTCATTTTATATGTGGTCTTGTGTATTTTTTAACTATTTCTTAAATATCTCATTTTTGCTTCCTGTAGTTTGCATTTATCTTGCTTTTTAAAAACCGTATTTCTTCTTCTTCTTCTGCAGCTTGTCCCACTTAAGTAGGATTGCTGTTCTCAGTGAGTCTCCTCCACATCCAAGTTCTTCATCCTCAGGTCAGGTCCTCCTCCACCAACTCCCTCCATCTCTTCTTTGGCCTCCCGCGCTTCCTCCTCCCCTGTACATCCATCTGCATTACCTTTCTTTCCACATACTCATCACATGACCAAACCATCTCAACCTTGCCTCCTGTATTTTCGCCCCTAAGTTCGTAACTTTTACCGTTCCCCTTACATAGTCCTCTCTCACGCGATCCTTTCTGGTCACACTGCAAATCCACCTAAGCATTCTCATCTCCGCTACCTCCATGATGTTGATGTTGTTTTTCCTCAGGACCACAGTTTCCATAGCATATGTCATAACTGGCTTCACTACTGTCCTGTAGATTTTGCCTTTTAGATTGATCGGCACCCTCTTATCGCATAGCACTCCAGTCATCTCTCTCTCTCTCTCTCTCTCTCTCTCTCTCTCTCTCTCTCTCTCTGTCCAGTTCCTTCATCCTGCTTGTATCCTGCATCCCACTGCCTTCTCAGCCTCACCATCCTCTTTCATTGTTGAACCTAAGTATCTAAAGTCACTGACCTTTCTGATGACATTTCCTTCCAGCTCCAGATCTGTCTCCTGGCTGCCATCCACTTTGCAACATATATACTCTGGCTTACTTCTGCTCAGTCTCATACCTCTCTCTTCCAGTACTTTCCTCCACCTTTCCAATGTAGCTGCCACTTTTTCTCTTGATTCTGCACACAGCACGATGTCATCCGTATACAACATTGTCCAATCCGTCACCACTTCCATCACAATATTAAACAGGAACGGACTTAATGCTGACCATTGATGCAAGCCAACTATCACTTGAAAACTTTGTCTCTCTCAGTCAGGTCCGAACCCCTGTCTTCACATTTCTGTACATCTCCTGCACCAGCCTGACATATTTCTCCGGTACTTTCTTTTCCCTCAGACACCTCTAGACTTCTTGCCTTGGCACATTATCGTACGCTTTCTCCAGATCAATAAACACCAGATGTAGCTCCTGTTGTTTCTCTCGAAACGTTTCCATCATCTGCCGTAACCCAAAGATAGCACATGTCGTCGATCGACCAGTCATTAAGCCAAATTGCTCTTTTACAATCTCCACTTCCTTCCTCAGTCTTCCATCAAGATCCCTTTCTAGGATTTTCATTGTGTGGGACATCAACTTTATTCCTCTGCAATTCTTACAGGCTTGTGCTTCCCCTTTACCCTTGTAGATGGGGACAAGAGTACTTTTCCCCTCACTCCTCGGTTATATTTTCCTGTTGACAAACTTTTATGAACTGGTTGCACAGCATGTCAATTCCTTCTTCCCCTAGTGCCGTTCATGTGCGTCCACTGGAGGAAGAAGGAATTGATCCTCCACACGATCTTGTCAGGGCCCACCGATTTTCCATCCTTCATCCTCTTTATGGCCTCCACTTCTACTTTACTGGTGTTCTGCACTATCCCCTCATAAGGCTTCCCATCTTCCCTGCGAGTCCTCGCATTTTCCTCATTCAAAAAGCCCTTCAAAATATATTCTCCATCTGTTTCTTACATCCACATCCCTTCTTATCGCTCTTCCTCCAGAGTCTTTGATCTGTCTCACAAGTAAGATGTCCTTTGATGCCTTATTTCTACCTTTTGCCAATCGATAAATATTTCACTGTCCTTCCTTTGTTTCTAATTGATCATAAGGATCTTGATATGTCATGGCCTTCGCCTGCGCAACACTAATATTGCTGAGTGAAGTGGCAATTATTTTGTAAAGCTAAGTTGGGTTTTCGCATCTTTTTTTATTTAGTGTTCTTTCTTTATTCCTTAAATTTTCTGAAATTTATTTATTTTGTCATCTATATCTTTGTCTTTTAGATATCTAGTTATGCAACTAAATAATTAAACGTTACCTTCTATGACTACTTTTAATCTCATATGATCTCTTACTTTAAATGCCATGTTTTTTGTTTTCCTTTGGTAGCCATTATCAAAGGTTGTGTTGTTTATTTAATTCATAAAGTGGATAATCTTCATTAACTTGTAATATAATCTAACCATCTGCATAGAGCATTGTGTTGAAACAGATCTTCATTTGTTATTTTCTACATTTTTACATTTTTATGATTGGATCAATATATTTACACACACACACACACACACACACACACTTACTAGAGTTTGAAATGAACTACATGCCAGCCTTATGCCTTGATTAATTTCAATTTGTTAATTTAATACCTAATTGTAACTTATATATTAATGATATTTTCTTATTAGCCTCACATCGCTTCATAGTTTTGCTAATGACAGTACATTCCATTTCTCTTCTTCATTTGAGAAACCTTGGAGTGTCCAAATGATTTCATCTTCTAGATCTTTAACCCTTTCTAACATTTTGGAGACTGAGGGAGAGGTTCGATCACCACTAATGTCCAATCAGAGATAGCTGTCCCAAGACCCATTAATTACAAACGGCATCTGGTGAGGAGATGGCAAGCAGTTCCACTATCTTGTGGTCCTAACCTTGGCAAAATATATTTATTGTCTGAAATAGTATGAGTTCTACGGTCAATTTTCTTGACCTTATGAGACGAAAAATCTGCATTGTCATGCCAGAGATCGACTAACGCGGGAACTGGTCGAAGAAAGAGTTACAAAAAGTTCCTGAAATCAGCGACTAGATTTCTTCGGGCAACTTAGCACTCTGAGTGCAAACGCTACTTCCGGAGGGCCACACCCTGCAGAATCTGTTCTACATTCGCTCATAATGTTCTCTGACATCAACTGTGGCGGTCAAATTGTTCATCAACTTATATGAGACAATCTTCTGATATTCAGTTACTGTATGGCTAACAACACAGCAATTAGAGATTGTTTTCAATAGCTCTGAAACCTTTGTGAAAGACGGAGTGATACTTCTGTCCCTGCACTCTCCCATGATATATTGTAACATCAACTGTGGCAGTCATCTGTCATTCAGCTTTATGAGGCAGTGTACCCTTCATCCACCGGAAATATCTACTTTACTTGCCACTTTAGTTTCATAGATGAGAAACAGTTTCTTATTTGAGATGAAGGCAGTATTTGATATGTGATATTACTGCCTTTTCATATGAATGTTTAACACTGATTTTCAGAACTTGTATACCCAACTATATTTTATTAGGACATACCAATCACATGCAGGTCAACATGCAACGAACTTTTACGTATGCCTTCATGATATAGCATTTTTATTTTTTTAAAATTTTTATTATTATTATTATCTTTTCTGCGTGTGTGGAGCTGAAAAATCAGTTCTTTCGGGTGGGAATACCTTTCCTTACCTACACCCAAGCTTGACTACTACAAGAATTGGCCTTTATCATGTATTCCTTAAATTTTCTGAAATTTATTTATTTTGTCATCTATATCTTTGTCTTTTAGATCTCTGGTTAGGCAACCTAAATAATTAAGCGTTACCTTCTATGACTACTTTTAATCTCATATGATCTCTTACTTTAAATGCCATGTTTTTTCTACACGTGGTTGATGCTTCCTCTTCCTTCCCACATCTTCCCTCAATTAATAAATAAAACAAAATCAACTTGATGACTGTTGTTGTAGGTGAAATGGTGATTGCAGTGAGAGTGGATGAATTAATGGAGAAACAATATCCTTTGTATGGGCTAATGAAATTCCCACTTAATAACCTCAATAAAATGTCAATGGACAGCACCTGACAGCCTCATGAGAATTGGAAATAGCTAATGCTGACATCGTTGATTTGCATGATCCACTGAATACACACTGAACAAATCTAGAAGAATTTAACTGCAGTCAATTCTGATTAGAGTGAACTTATCACCATAACAAACCACTGAAAACTTACATATGAATGAACTTTTCAATACTATTATAAATAACAATCACAACAGAAAATCTAACACCATAATAAAGTATTTGCACGATACAAATTTCTTATAGTGAGTGTTAATTGTTTAAAAGGTGACACTTAAAAAATCTTTAAAAATACGAGGGTGGTCTGAAAGGTTCTCGGCCTAACAATGAAAAATTTCAAAATTATTTTTATTTTTCAACATAATCTCCCTTAAGACTAATACATTTATTCCAGCGAAGCTCCAGCTCTATTATCCCGTACCTGTAGTGGTTCCCGGTAAGATCTGCAAAATACCCCTCTACAGCTGCAATCACCACTTGATTTGAATAAAAACTCTGACCAGCGAGGAAGAGTTTTAGTTTTTGGGAAGAGATAGAAGTTAGAGGGAGCCAAATCTGGGGAATAGGGTAGATGTTCCAATAATTCATAGTGCAGTTCCCTTAATTTTCCCATTGCCAAAACACCTTTGTGGGCAAGTGCATTGTCCTGATGAAAGGTGATTTTTTTCTTCTGCAATCCGGGTCTTTTCTGAAGAAGTTTTTCATCTATAAAACAATAATCGGGAAATAATAATTCCCGATTATTGCTTTACCCTTTTCAAGATAATTAATAAACAAAATGCCTTTAGCTTCCCAAAACACCGATGCCATGACCTTTCCTGCTGATGGAACCGACTTTGTCTTCTTTGGCGCTGAACAACCGGTTTTTGTCCTCTGTTTTGACTGCTGTTTGGATTCTGGTGTGTAATAGTGAATCTAAGTCTAATCCATAGTAATAAATCGACATAAAATCAGTTTTATTCTTTTTAAAACGCTCCAACACTGTTCACAGATTTTCATGTGAGTGCGTTTTTGATCTGCTGTGAGAAGCACGGCACCCATCTTGCGCAAAACATTTTCATATGCAATTCTTCATGCAAAATATATCCTACACCTTCTTTTGAAATGCCTATAATCTCAGTAATTTCACGCATTTGAACTCGCCGGTAACCCAATACCATATCGTGCACTTGATCAATGATTTCTGGTGTTGTTACACTTTTTGGACGTCCTCCTTTTGTGCCTCTTGCAATTTTGCTCTTACCTTGTTTGTTCAATTGGGAAAAGAGAATTTGCTTTAAGATAGCTGTATATTTTATCAGTTAGTATGCCTGTGAGTAGCTTAAAAGTTGTTGGCAGGCCAAAACTTATTGGTCTTCCGACCAAAAGTTATTGGTCTTAAAGGTCCAAAGCCAGACGTTTTTTGGGTTTGGACCTTTTTCTTTATCCTTTATGATCAAAAACGTTTTCCTTGCTGTAAGCCATTCTTCTTCTTCTTTGCTTTTTCCTTCTAAAACATCATAAGATTGTTTAGCAAGTCTTTCGTGTAAGCCTGTTAGATATTTCAACCAGTAGCCATGTAGTTCATCCTTCCCGGGTGTTGACCAATTTTTTATTTTTTTAGCTTGCTTTTGAACCATTTCAGTTGTTATTTTTAGTTGTTCCATTTTTCGTTCTTGAGATTCGTTTGGAATTTGTTCAATCCACTTTGCCTTGTTATTGTGCCTCTTAGGGTTGTCCCATAGGTTTTTCCAAAACTTAAGTGTATTTTCTTTGTCTCTGGTATTTATATTTATATTTTTTTTAATGTTATCATTCCTGCAGCAATCAATATTCTTGTAAAACTGGTGCTGATTTGCTCGAAACATCGAATTTTGCTTGTACTTTTCAATGCGTGCACTGTATCTTCTTATTTTAGCTGCAACTGCAACTATTTTTTGCTTCATTTCCTCTAATACTTCATCAATAGGTCATGTTCCAGTATTATATCTCTTTATGAGGTTATTTCGGATTTTTCTGTTTTTCAGCTTCTTTTCCTTAAGATTTTTCAAATTGCTGACGTCTGCTCTGAGTTTAAGAATTTTATTCTCCAGTCGATGCTTCCATTTTGGTTCCTGAGCCTTACTGCGTTTGGGTTCACTAAACTTATGTCCTAATTCAGATGTTACGACTTAGGCTATTGAGTACATAAGTTGATTCGTTTGCCCAATAGTTCTAGTAGGAATATCCCTTGCAGCTTTATTGGCCTCTTGTAGGAGTTCCTTCAATTTTTGTTTTCGTTCCTGGTTGCTGTTCATTTGCTCGATAATTTTTCTTGCGAGTTCTTGTTCCTTATCTGACAGCTTCCTTTCAACTATTTGTATATTTAAAAATTTTTCAGCATTCTGCACGTTGGGTTCTGCTCCATTCATATTCTTGGTCACTTCAGGGTCAGTACGGTCTCCTTTTACAGCTTGATCAGTGCTTCCAGCTCAAGTTCACAAAATATTGAGTTTGATAATTAAGCTGCGTTGCTGCATCAGCCTTTCGAATGAAATTTCAGAATTTGGGTGTTGTTCAAGCCAAAGTTGGAACATTCGTTTCTGAAGTTTCCTAACTGATGGGTTTGAACTGTAGAAGCACTGCATGACTTGTCGATTTTCAGCCATGCTCCACTTTTTCCTAGTAAATACTTTCGAGTTCTATGGATCTTGGTCCTGTAGCCCATTTGTCACTGGCTATCCAGGAAGCCTACCATCCAGTGCGTTCCTTGGTAACCTGCGCGACGACCGATGCGGTATAGAGTTCTGATTTGTCTTCACCATTTTTAACTGGGGGAGGGTAGGTGCATGAGATAAAAAATAGGTAAATAGGACAGAATCACCCCTAGCCTTCGAATACTCTAATAGCACTGGGGGAAGGAGCAACGTGAAAAGAAATACAGAGGGAAAGAAGAGTAGGGACCAGTATACAGATAATATAACAGGATATATTACATGTATATTACATGCAGTAAGGTGTGGTCCAGCTCCAGGTGCCTCGGGTTCGCCGTTCCCGTACTCACTAGAGTGAGCCCTTGAGAAGCTCACTATTAAATATATATATACCGAATTTTAAAGATACCAAGCTATTTTAAATATAAACCTGGTTATAATCCATTTCCCAAGTAAGAAGACAGACAAGTAAGTCAAGTGTCAAGTTTGCGCCTGCAAGTAGTGCAAGTCTGGGTGACCCGCTCGTAGTGCAAGTCTTAGACAACTCGTGGTAAAGGTAGAATAAGTTCTGATCATTATTCTTAGCATTAACCCTTAATGCATGGCACATCTCTTTGAGGAGATGTATGATGCTATGCATTAAAGGCAAGGGGCCACTATCCAGACCGGTTTCGACCTTTATTGAGGTCACATCAGTGGGAGCCAGACTTAGAAATACCAAGGTTTAAGTAATACAGAGCTTATAAATATTTTACCAAAACAAGTTACCATAAGGTGCTTTGACCTTATTAAATAAAAATCTCAGGGTAAATACTAAGAATAGTGATCAGAGCTTATTCCACCTTTACCACGAGTTGCCTAAGACTTGCACTACGTGCGGGTCACCGAGATTTGTGTGTGTGTGTGTGTGTGTGTGTGCGTGTGTGTGTGCAGTTAATGTGCAAAATGTCTGACCTCAGTGACCTCCAAAAAATGTATGATCTTTGCAATGCGGCTTGTAGGAGTGCTGTGATCATTGGCGCACCCAGGGGGTGCCAGCGGGCCCGAGCCCCCACAAAAAAAAAGGAAAAACACACTAGAAAATTTTCCAAAAATGTTTTCCTAATTAATTTTTTCTTCTTTTTTTAAATTTATGTTGTGTCGTGTCTTCTATATTTATATACTACTTATGAATTAGGTGGGAATACCCTATAGCTGTCGGGAATCACAGCCGCTGTGAACGCAAGGCGAACGAGGTAGTACTCGGGCGGACCGAGCGCTACTTCTTCGTTTGCCCGACCCGGGCCAGAGGAGATCATGGGTATCATGCATTGGCGATCATTGCAGGTGCTCAGTCATAGGTCGTATACAATGCGTAGCGTCTCTTCTCGAAGCATCTACTCAACTCGTCCCCCCAAGATTAAATCTTCAGTGTCGTCCCCCTCTCGAAAATTAAATGTTGAGTGCCACTCGCTGTGACGAAAACGGCAGAAATCATAGGTGTATCAATAGCCACAGTATCGAAACGGACAGAGCATCGTCTCCAATCAGTTCCCCAAGGTTCGATAACATTTTCCGATTGCAACATAACTGATGCAGTTGGGACATATTTTTTAGGAAGAATGGTCTCAAATTCCATTATCTTATGTACATGACTTGTGTCAGTCTATAATGTCGAATTCACGGTGTTCTAACAGCCTGAGATGGGCCTACAACTTATTAATAAAACTTCTACAAAAATTGTAGCTGTTTCCATTATTTTGATTACTCCATGTACCCCATTCCTCTTACGTTGTGTCTATTGACTTTTATTCTGTGTCCATTATTTATCTGATTGATTTTGTCTGTCTTAGTTAAATACATTTCATGATTTGGAGGTTTAGATCCAGTGATTTTAAATGCTGATGTTTTAAAAGTTTTAATTTCTCTATAAAATTGAAAGAATATAAAGAAAAAAAAACTGAAGAAGAATAAAAAAAACAGCTGTACTGTTTTCAAAATCATGGCTCCAACCCACCTAAGCTCTTTATCGAACTCCGAAAGATCCTTTGGTTTTCCAATTGTCATCAACACCATCGATTATTAGTGACAAGCAGAATTCTTAAATAGTTAGCTAGAGCACGTGGTGAACCACGTGACGAAGTATTTTGCATATACTCTGTGTAAGGGACGTTTGCGTACATCTGTATAAAAGTTTCTAATTCAGTGGTCAGTATGTGTAGTTGGTTGGATGCAAGATAAATTAAATCCACCTGAAATGCATGTACCCGAATATAATTATTTTGCCTCATTCAGTAAAACTGAATAAAAATTATTGTCACGAGGTGATAAAAAAAATCAATACAGTCGACGAGACATTCAAAAGACACAGCATTTCCTATAGCAAGACAAAGATCAAATGCTAGTTAACGATCTGGATGCTATTCAGAATCCTACATATGGGTTTTATCCCTTAGGAGAAAGTGAAGCTAGAGCCCCTATAAAACCTATCATAAAAGGTAAAATATGTTTAGATTAGGACTAATTATATATTGTCTAAAATGTAACAAAACACACAAAGATCGAAAAAAATTTCTAGAAACAGTTCCAAAAAATAAGCGTAGAATACTTAAAGGATTATGTACAATTTGTGAGTATAAAAAGAATTGGTTTTAGGGAGGTATCAAATACATAACATCAGTTTATTACGATATACTGTATAATGAAAACCTACTAGTTTCGCCACTTAAGTCGATTGTAGATGGGATTAGTTCACCTACTTATCTTTTATCAAATCATCTTGCTACATATTCTAAAGAATTATACCAAACGCACGAACTTCTTCGTTAAGAACTCTGAACACTTTGTACAAAAACTATCGGAAATTTCCATCATGCTATCGGATATTCTAGCTAGTGTAGATATCATACCTTCGTTCACCAATGTTCCAGTAGATGATATCCGGGAACTAATACACGATCTGTTTCCTCCAGATATCTTCTCAACTTTTCAAACATTGTCTTCATTCTAATTTACTTCAGATGGAATGGCAAATGTTACAAGCAGCTATCAGACCTTGTAATCGGCATCATTCTG
Organism: Typopeltis vanoorti; assembly: GCF_054136105.1. Classification (NCBI taxonomy): domain Eukaryota; kingdom Metazoa; phylum Arthropoda; class Arachnida; order Uropygi; family Thelyphonidae; genus Typopeltis; species Typopeltis vanoorti. The sequence goes on along the minus strand of NC_143564.1, from coordinate 46,310,731 downwards.
TTTCCTCCATGTGCTGATTTATTCACGGAAAACTTCGAAAAACTTTTCCTCACATCTACGAATACTAAACCTTCAATTTAATGGAAATACGTAGATAATGTCATTATTTATTTATTTGTCGTATGTCAACTCTTTCCACCAAAAAATAAAAGTTACTTTGGAATAGGAAAATGAAGAAAAACTACCTTTCTTATATATTTTAATTACCAAAAAAGCTGAAGGAAACTTCTCACTTAGTGTATAATGCAAGAACATTCATGTTCTTGCATTATACACAAAGTGAGAAGTTTCCGGTATAAATTGGAGGATAAATTGGAGGAATATGGTGCTCCCTAGTCATTGCAACTGTGTCTGGGTGAAATCGCTGCAAAAAGGCAACAGACGGAATTTGAAAAGAGGCACTTTAATAGGATGACATGTTGCAGGCCTATCTGTTCAGGAAATTGTTCCCAAATTGAAACATCCCACGTCAAAAATCAGTGATACCATACTGAGATGGAAGCTCAGGTAGTCAACTGCAAGTGCTGCTGCCAGCAGTAACTACTCACCACACTCACCGAATCTGGCTGTAGGGTGCTACGAATATGTAAAAATCATCATTCGTGAATCAACACGTTCAATCCAGAGTTCCGGGCATCGACTAGAACACGAATCTGCATAAAAACATTCAAAACCGAGGCTCACGACGTTTGTTTCCATGGCAGGCAATATGTAAGTCTTAATCCCGAATATGCAGCGTTGTCTTCATTGGTACAAAGGGCGAATACGGTGGGACTTGGAAGCTTTGTAAGATGTGTTATGGAACGACGAATGACGCTATACCCTTTACCGAGCAAATGGACGGGTGTGACTGATGCCCGGTGAGCGTTTCTTATCAACTATGAAATTCGGAGGTGGCGATGTGATGGCATGGCCCCGTTTTTCCTGGTTTCGCCTAGGACTACTATTTGTGGTGCCATGAACAATTACTCCGAGAGGTATGTGAACAATCTGGACAATGCAATGATTCCTATCACTTCCTATGTTGCTGTCGGTATCAATTCCATGTTGCGCAAGCAGATTTTCCATTACCGTTAGTAAACAGAGATTCAACATTAAAGCTGATCATTAAGTCATTGGGTTAAAGGGAAAGATTTTTCACTTTATCCAGAAACTCGAAAGAATTTTTTTCGAGTTTCTGGAATTGCCGATGAACGGGAATTGCCAATGTGTGCCTTGAGTAAACGTGACGAAAACTTAGCCGTGCGATATATAGGAGAAACAATCCCGAAGAAGACGAATGCTTCCTTGTGGACCTTTGGCATACCATAGAAACAAGGAAATCTAAGAAATTAAGTTTTACGTTTTTCAATGGTATCCCCATTAAGGCTTATGACTTCATCCAATATTGAGTTTAATTTTCTTGGTTAACATCTGGATTAGCACTTTTATTAAAGGCGCACATTGGCAATTTAAGTACGTTACATAGATGATCTCTTCGCGATGTGGCTGCACAAGGATGATACATTACCTGCCTTTCTAGCCAGCTTTAACAATCGATATCCACGAATTAATTTCACAACTGAAATAGAAAAGGAAACCCAATTAGCTTTCCTAGATATCTTATTCTCCCGCTACTCTTGAGATAAATTAATAACTTGGATTTACCGAAAAGTTACCTTTTCTAGCGCTATGTTTAACAGCAATGGACTCAAGTCTTCTCAAAAGACTTGAATTATTAAAAGTCAAATGATTAAAACAGCATTGTGCTCAAATTATTGCGCTAAACCGCAACAACTAGAGAAAGCACTTCTGGATTTTGAATGGTATAGCTTCTGAAAGCGGACCATGCAACATATTTTTGATTCCTATAATCGGATCAAACTGCAAAGTCACAATACGATGATTTCGTATCCCATATACCAGTGGTGTTCAACCCGTCGATCGTGATCGACAGGTCGATTGCGAACGATTTTTGGTCGATCTCTTGTTTATCGATCTCCTTACTTACAAATTTAATTAAAACTGAAAATATAATATTTTATTTATCATTATTTTGTATTATTTTTTAATTCTCTTTAAGTGTATTGCTATTGTTTATTTATTTTTCGTTAAACTTGTCAAATTAGTAATTTTCTTATAAGTCCGGGTAAATGAATTAATTTGAATCAGTAGAAATCAAACAGCGAGCGAATGAATACGATTATAAGCAAAGCACATCGTATGCGTTTCGTTTATAATCGTGTTTACTCGTAACTACATCACACACTTCCCAATACCCACCGTTAGAATTTCAGTTGCTCTAAATTTATCGTTGGATTTACCATTGTTTTGTTCGCTAATTGATGTTATAAACATTTTTTATTTTAATAAAATATTTAAAAGTTATTTTTTTTTAATTTGAGGATAATCATGAGTGTATCAAAGAAATCGAAGACGTATCATTTTCACAAGGAATGGGAAATGGATTATTTCTTTAAATGGTAAATGGAAAGTGACGTTGTTTGATTTGTAATTCATTTGTAGCAATTCCAAAAAAAAAAAAAAAAAGGAAACATTGAGACATTTTCGATCGCTACATGCAAAATATGATGAAGATTTTCCCCCAAATTCCGAAATACGTGAATCAAAAATTATCAATTTAAAGGCAGGACTTTCTCGACAACAAAATATGATTTCGAAAGTTATAAATAAACCAATATCAGCCACTATTGCATCTTTGAAAGTGTGTCATTTATTAGCAAAAGCAAAAAGGCCTTTTACTGGTAATAAAAGAATCGTTTCTTGCAGCAGCAGAATCTTTATTTTCTGATTTTAAAAATGAAAATGAAATCATTTCGAATATTAAAGATTTACAACTTTCCAGAACAACGGTTATGAGAAGAGTTGAAATTTTAAGTGCCGATCTGAATACTCAGTTAATGTCACACATTCAGCAGTGTGTTGCGTTTTATTACAATTTGATGAATCAAACGACTTCACTGATACTGCTCAGTTAATGGTAATTATTCCCATAGTATTTCAAGATTATTCAAGTAAAGAACTTTTGAAAATTATACCATTATTGGGAAGGACTAGGGGAGAAGACATTTTTTCAGCATTTGATGAATTTGTGAAACAGAACAAACTTCCGCTTTTTAAACTTGTGTCTATTACTACTGATGGTGCTCCTGCAATGATAGATAACAAATCAGGCTTCATTTCATTATGTAAAAACGATGACAAATATCCAGATTTTTTAACGTACCACTGTATTATTCATCAACAAGTACTGTGTAGGAAAAGATTAAAAACAAAAGATGTTTTGAATATTACATTTAAAATTGTAAATTCTGTTCGAGAAAAGCCATGCAACAGCGGTTATTTAAATTACAGGCAGATGATGATTATAGGACACTTCTATTGTACAATAATATTCGCTAGCTCAGCAGAAATAAATTTTTAGAAAGATTTATTGTATTAGTTAACGATATAAAATTTTTTCTTGATGAAAATGGAGATATTTATTCACAATTGAGTGATAAAAGATGGTTGTTACACTTATCATTTTTAGTAGATTTCTGTACAAAATTAAGCAATTTAAATTTAGAATTACAAGGTACAGATAAAAATTTAATTGACATGTTAAAGTCAATAAAAACTTTCCAACAATACTTACTTTCATTAAAGAAAAGTATAAATGACCGCGAATTTAGACATCTCCCATATTTATTAAAAAAATTTCAACAAAATCAAGAAATGCTTCGCTGTGATTTAAAAGAATTTATTCGTGAAATAGAATTAGTTGAGAAATAAATAAATTCATGATTTAAAGATTTTAATGAAACTGAAACGATTGTATCTTTTATCAATAATCCATTTCAAGAAAACTTGAACATCACAGAAATTACACATAAAATTAGTGGGCTGTTTGATATAAACCAAGCTGAAGTAGAACTTGAGATAATAAACATTCAGAATAGTTGTCATTGAAAATCAATAAACAATGAAGTCATTTGGAAGTATGCACATGAAAAATTCCCAATATTAACTGATATTGCGCGAAAAATTCTGTCGTGTTTCGGATCGACATACTTGTCAGAATCCGCTTTTTTCAAATATGACCGTCATAAAAAATCAGTTAAGAAACTAAATTACAAATGATCATTTGGATGATTGTCTGCGATTGGTCACTTCTTCATATATCAACCTGACTATGAAAATATTGCGAGGTCCAAACAATGCCAAATTTCACATTAACTTTTTTTTTTAATCAACCAGCATTTCCTGTAACTTGTGAGTTTGTAATCAATCTGTTGTTCTAACTTTGGTTTTCTAAAATAGAGAAATGAATATTTTATTCCAATATATTTGTTTTATTTGTTGTATTAAAATAATTAAAACTGATAAATAAATTTTGAAATACACAAATAAAGTTTTTAGTTTCTTTAAAGTTTTTAGGGCTGGGAGAGTGGGTCCTCCGAAGTGAGTGTGTGCGTTTATCTGCATAGTTGTGCGTAATCAGATATCAGGTGGGGGGAACGTGATCTATATTAGAGAGTAGATCGCCGAATAACTCAGTATAGAAAAGTAGCTCGGATCACTGCTATACATCATAAATTATGAAGAGCATTTGTCATTTGTTTATTGGATATTCATGTTCAACATTCACCAGGATGATGTAAAGAGGAATGATTAATTATAGTTTAAGAATAATAATACAAAAAGTATCTTTTGGAGAACGATATATATAATATTTGCCAAAAGTGAAATAAATATACAAATAAAACGAAATTATATAAAAGATTATAAATATTAATTTCTCAATTTTTCTTGCTCAAACCACGTTTGCTAAACATAGTATTTCACAGATTTTAATTTGCAAAAAATATATATCCAATGTTTTATTTAAAAAAAAAAGACCATTTATTCTTCACTTAGATTTCCAAGCAGACTGCATGGTTAGATGGAAACAGGCCGGTGTTGGATTTATCCTAGTATGAAGAGCATTCTTGTGAAAATCATTGAGTACTCTCATCCCTACAGAACACACCGTGATAGCTAATTCTTACTTGGAGATTCTTTCGAAACAGGTATTGTTACCGTAAATCTTGATAATGTGTTCCATTGGATCTGGACTCTTTCAGAAAGAGACTTATACCAGATTTAAAGAGTGAGATGAACTGAAAGAATTCCTACATGCACAAAATATCAGGCGGAATGAATTGTCCTGAACAGAAAAGCCTTTTCACCGTAGCAAGAACAAATCTTCTTCTTTTCATCCATTTTCTGTCCACTACTGGGCGAAGACCTCCTTCAGTTCTTTCCATCTTTCTCTCTTCTTGGCAATGGTTGACCAATTTTCCACAACCAAATTTCACATTTATTCACTTCACCTTCTATTATGATGTCCTCGGCCCCGTTTCCCTTCTTTAGGAATCCAGTTGGTTAATATGGTGGTCCATTGCTCATCTTCTCTTTTGGATAGATGTCCGGCCCATTTCCATTTTAGTCGCTTGTGGTGAAGAATGATGTCAGTGATGCGAGTCCGGCTTTTTATCCAGGTGTTTCGCTTCTTATCTTTTAATGTGATGCCAGCATCAACCTCTCCATTTTTCTGTGAGTTGTTAATTTATTTGCTAGTGCTTCTGTTAGCGACCAAGTTTCACAACCATAATCGTTGAGAAAAGAATCTCAAACACGTTTTCCATTTGATTCTTAATTATAAAATTCAGAGAAAAGAGTCAAACGTGCCAGTAGATATGTCCTACTTTATTCGCGTAAACTTCGGTGTTCTCCCGTAGATTAACCTGTTAAGTGAGAGTCATTGATACAGAGCTGAAGAGTTGAAGTAATTGATCGCTTCCACTTATTAGCTCTCTGGAAGTGAGACTTCTCCTTCATCACGAGGACATTCTATTCCTTACTGAAATATGTAAATTTGTATATCTCAGAGGACTGAGATAGTTACACTTCTTCACTGATGGGCACATAATATACTATAACACGCTCTTCATTGAGAGCAAAAAAAAAAGGAACTGGATCGTCATAAATACTTTAAATGATTAGTCTCATCATTATCGATCTCATAAACTACAGATCATATGAATATAAAATGGCCACAGGACTGAAATGAAAAAAAGAACTTTCGCTCACCCATAAACGTCACCAAATAAGAATAAAACCAAAAATTACTGCCTGAAGTAGCCAGATATTTACTGTGTTTGTAGTGAATGTAATGTGTCACATTAGGGACAAACAGAAAAATGAATAGAATAGTGAATATAGGAGTTGGTTAGAGATCGCGTATAGAAGAACCAGGGCCTAAGTGATGTCCTCAGCTTTGAAAGAAAGATATTAGAACACACAGAAATAATGCTCAGCCCTGACCATATGAATACAAATCTCACCTACATTATTATTCAACTGCAATTTAGCTATGGAGCACTAGACACTACTAACACCACAACCCCCCCCCCCCACACACACACACACGCGCGCGCATTGAACAGTACCAATTGAACAAGAGAGTTCCTACCGACAACAATTTTTTAAAAAAAAAAAAAAGTTAGTAAGTTAGTTATATTTCCATCTTTATTTCGTGTCTCTGAAACACTACTTTTGTACACCAGCTGAATCCTCGAAAGAAATACAAACGGGTTCTACTCTCTTTTTTTTTACCTACAATAACTTATTATATTATTGTATTGCTAAACTTAGTTAATCGTGTATATATATATATATATATATATATATATATATATATATATATATATATATATATATATATATATATTGTTATTAGGATTGACTCGTGATATATACATTTATAAAATTAATATTTAGTTGACTAGAACCCGAGAAAGTATAACACAAAAAAACTTTAATAAATCACGACTAGTTTCATCGGTGTCCCGACTTCTTCAGGTGAGTAAGAAATAACACAAAACTTATAAAACTAACAAGGTAAAAAACATGGACTTTCCAGTTTAATAAAAAGAAGAAGAATAGTAACAGTCATATTTGAATAGGCGACCGCGTGCTATTGTGAACAATATTATATATATATATATATATATATATAAAACAGCTCTACGCAAAATCAATGAAAGAATTTGGGTCATTGCTTAATACTGTGCACATATTCAGTAAAGATATATCAATGGATTTTGGCATATATATAAGTGCACTTTTTCATTTAAAAAGAGGAAAGTTTGAAGACCTAAATGGAATCAAACAGCTCAGTTGCGAAAAAATCAAGGCAATTACATTCGAAGATAGCTACAATTATTTGGAAATTTTTGAAGTATCAGAAATTCTGTACAATAAGATCAAAGAAAAAGTAAAGCACAATGGATAAGGCTGCTAAGAAAACTCCTTAAATCAATGCTTAACGCTGGAAATTTGATAAAAGCAATTAACACCTAAGCATACCTATTCTGAGATTTTCAGTAGGCATTGCTGAAAGAATTCAGAGCTGGAGAATAACTCGAAAATTAATGACCATACACCATGTCCTCAATCCTCGGAGTGATATTGATAGGCTCTACTCACGCAAAGAAGGAGGCGGAGGATTACTACAAGTAAAGTAAGTTGTTGAAGAAGTAAAGCGAAATCTGAATGATTATCTGCAGCAAACAACGGAAAATTTTCTATTTGAAATAAGGAAACAAGGTTAATTTCATCCCAAGGAGACAAAATTGGAGTACAAGACCAACTACGTAAAAGTGAGAAAGATGAAAACTAAAGCATTACTTGAAACGTACCATCACAGCATAGAGGACAGCGCTGACAACAACTTGACCTGGTAATGGTTGAGAAATGGAGCACTAAAGAAAGAAACAGAGTCGTTAATTTTTGCAGCACAAAAACACGCCATTGCAACGAAAGTTATGAAGGCAAAAATAAAAAAAAACATTCAAGAAGAGAGTAAATGCAGATTGTGCAGAGAGAAGGAAGAAACGGTAGACCACATTGTATTTGGGTGCAACCAAATTGCATAAAGTGTGTACTGTAAAAGCTACGATAATGTAGATAAGATAATCCACTGGCATTTATGTAAAAAGAATGGGTTTAAAGTATCTAAAGACCATTAGAAGCATAATGCTGACCGAAAGGTGATTGAGAATGAAAAACCGAAATTACTCTGGGATTTCAAATCCATACTGGCAAAATATTAAGAATATAATACACCCAGTATACCAGTGCCTGAAAAAGCTCAAAGCAAGCTTCTTTAGTTTATATAAATATCAGTACCAGGAGACATTCGAATTGGAGAAAAAGAAACTGAAAAAAAAATCACAAAGTATCGCATGTTTCATGTCGAATTTCAATGAATCTGGGAAAAGAAATCTAAAGTTTTTCCCATAATAATACTTTCCCAAAACACTGAAGTTAAAAAACCCCTAGAAGCACACGAGTTAGATGGATTAAAAATTGGCCATTTGCAAGTGTCTGCTTTGTACGGCACATCCTTCATATTCAGAAAGTATTTTCACAATTTATAGGCCCTTGGTTAAGGCTCGAATTAGTGGAATATGCCACCTTTTTACTTAAAGCTCAGAAAATAATCAATCTTTGATTAATATTATATATATATATTAATATATATATAATATTAATATATATTAATATATATATATTAATATATATATATATATTAATATATATATATATTAATATATATTCTCTCAGACGTACACAGGAACGTTCCTCTTCTATTTATGTTTCCTCCTTTTTTTAAAAAAGTAGTTGTAAATAAATCGTCACGTATCCTGACAACGGCGGAAGAAAGAAAGTGTTCATGCAAAGAGACTCAATTTCGTCCTCGCTTCTACATCCGTTCCTAAAGAGCTTTTTCTCACTAAGATAAAAAACGTTGTCTCCTTACTTCCAACCCAAGACGGAAACCTGCTACAGATTGAAGCTATTTTCACAATAAATAATGCAAAACCACCTTCTGACAACGTTTCTCTTAATGAAAGAGTGGCCATTAAAAACACAGAAAGAACAGACATTATTATCATACCAGCTGAAAGGAAATGCCACAGTCATTCTAAAAAAAACAGACTACCGCAACAAAATTCCCGGATTATTAGAAGCAGATACTTATTCTGAACTTAATATGGACCCCACGAGAGTTACATTACATAATAGGACAAACAATCTTCTAAAATCATCTTCTACCAAGGAATATCCACCTTTCGCTCAGATCCGTTGATCCTCTTATCCCACGGTTGTATGTCCTTCCTAAGATTCACAAACGAAATACTCAGTTAAGACCCATAGTTGAAGTCATCTGCTCGCCCACATACAACTTATCTAAATATCTCGCCTCTACTTTAAAACATCTCACTGGTAAATCCTCTTCTTACATCAAGAATTCAGCTGACTTTGTTTCCAGTATCAAAAACCTGAAACTGGACAACTCAGACATGATGGTAAGCTTTGACATAGATTCGCTTTTCACTAATCAGGAGGTTTTCACTCTTCTCAAGAACAAATTATCAAAGAAGTTCTTTGCTTTACTTACCCATTGTGTCAACTCAGGCTACTTCAAATTCGAAGACAAGATCTACAAACAAAACAGCCGTCAAGCCATGGGTAGTCCACTTTCCCCGGTGCAAGCAAAAAACATATTTCTCGAAGACTTGGAAGAAAAAGCAATTGATTCGACTACACTGAAACCTAAAATCTGGTTCCGTTACACTGACGATTTTTTCTTATATGGGAACACGGCCCAGACAACCTCAAAGTTTTCTTCGATCTTCTAAATAACTTTCATCACATCAAATTCACCTCTGAGCTAGAAGTTAACAATTGTCTTTCTTTTTTAGACAAGAAGCTAACCATGAGTACGGATAATATTAAAATTTCAATCTTCAGGAAACCAACACGTACAAATAGAACTTCACGCATCCTCTCACCACTATCCTCCACAGAAATATGGCATTATATCTAATCTTGCACATCGGGCCAGATCCTTATTATCAAACGACGAAGAGTTTCAAAATGAACTTAATTTCTTCAAAAGGATCTTTGTCAATAATGGTTTCGCACCAAAAAATATTGAAAAACTTCTTTTTCACCGTCGTCAACAAACTAATGAAGATTCTACTACCCCTAGAGCTTACATCTCTACTGCCTTACATTAGTTCCCTCTCCCCCAAACTGGCTAGAATTTTAAAAAAGTTCGACATCAAAACGTGCTTCTCTGCTTTACCTAAACTCCGATCTATCCATAGTCAGCCAAAAGAAACACATCACCATCTTCAGTTCCAAGGAGCATACAGAATTATTTGTAATTGTGGTAAACCTTACTACGGACAACCTGATAAATCAATATTTCTCCTTCTTGAAGAGCACAAAAGAGACATCTCTTATAATAGAAACTTAGCCAGTGCTCTCGCCAGCCATTGCTTGTTCTCTGTAAACTCTGATGAAGGCCGCCAACTGCAAATAGACTGGAATCAAACTTCTAATATTCACCAATGTTACAATGAACTTGAAAGACGTATCCTGGAGTCAAAAGAAATCACCCTCGATTCTACCCACGTGAATAACAACCTTAGCTACAATTTGCCAGATTCCCATAGCTCTGCTGTTCAGTGTTGGCGTGCTCACGAGATCATACGCACGGATATAAATGGAGCTAGAACTGAAGCGCGGACTCCAGTTTGAACTTAACTGTAGTTTTTTGATAGCTCTGTTGTTGTTGTTGTTGTTAGTGTGTAATGTTTCTGTCGGTCTTTTTGTACATATCTTTTTACTTTGACACCTGACGAAGTTGATTTACCAAAGAAACTAGTTGTGTCCGCATTAACTTTTATTCTTAATTATCTCGGTGGATTAGGTCATTAAAATTATTGAATATATATATATATTCAATAATTTTAATATATATATATATACCTTTAACCCTGCGGAGCTCGCAGCTGATCTGACAGATACATGCAAAATGTTTAATATAAATATTCTTACGCAATTCAGTGTATAGCTTGGAGATCATAAGTAACTGTGCATTCTTATGTTACGAGAGATAGTCCACACTGTTTTTTGCTGTCAGTTTGGTTTAACACATGTTATGTAAAGGTTTGTGATATTTGACAGTAAATTGAATCTGAGAGATACCGCGACCTCCGATGTCAGTATAGTATGGTTTAAATTCTTTTTAAATTCGTTTTTCAATAATTTCTAGAGTATACCTGAAAATAAATAAACCATTATGTATTACTGAAATAGAGATCCAAAGGCTTATTTATATATATGTCCTCTAGGACAGGGGTGTTCAACCCGTCGATCGCGGAGCGATTTTTGCTAGATCTCTTGTGTATTCCTCCTTACTTACAAATTTCATTAAAACTGAAAACATAATATTTTATTTATCATTATTTTAAATTATTTTTAATTCGCTTTAAGAGTATTACTATTGTTTATTAATTTTTCATTAAAATTGTCAAATCAGTAATTTTCTTATAAGTCCGGGTAAATGAATTAATTTGGATCAGTGGAAGTCAAACAGCGAGCCAAGTGAATACGATTATAAGCAAAGTGTAAAAACTCGATTGCAGCTTAAATATTAAATATTCCAAAGCACATTTACATCGATTTTTTACTTAGGTTAAGTCCCATGTGAATATTCTAAAAATATAAACTTTGTTTGTCTCGGTATAGTTTGTATTAGATGTTTTCGTAAATAATTCTTTTGAAGTTAACTGTATATACTGCTTTAATAAGAATATGTTAGAGTGTTAAAAACAAAGGCAATGTTTTTATCGCCAAAGCTGTATACATGGTGGCATTAGAAAGATTGTTATTGAAACTTGTATTTATGAGAAAGGCTTGCAGGCTCTAAGTGTAAACATCTCCGAAGTCAGTCAGAAAGAGTTCAAACAACTTTCCGATGGCTGGCAACTTACAATCAAAAGAAAGCAGATGAGAACAAAAGGTGTGCTGAACTTGAAACTTAAGATGAAAGACTCATACCGATTCTTTGGGGGTTGCCAAACTTCATGCGAGGTCCCAGAGGAGGCCTAATAAAAAGGGACTGAAGCAAGCAGAAGGGGTCCCTGTTTCAGAAGGAGGCCGCCCGGTCCAGAGTCGCCGTCAGAGAGACTGCCCGGATCCACGTTGCTTGAGAGAGAAGTTCCTCGCTTCCAGAAAGGAGCTTCTCGGTTCAAGACGTCGCTAGGAAGCGACTACTTCTAGGCTGCAGACAAGGTTAAATATTACCGTAAAGGAAGAGTTAAAATTGCCGGAGAAAAGTTTCCAGGCTAGTTTAATGTCAGACATTCAGCAGTGTGTTGCGTTTTCATTACAATTTGATGAAACACAACTTCACTGATATTGCTCAGTTAATGGTAGTTATTCCCATAGTATTTCAAGATTATTCAAGTAAAGAACTTTTGAAAATTATACCATTATTGGGAAGGACTAGGGGAGAAGACATTTTTTCAGCATTTGATGAATTTGTGAAACAGCACAAACTTCCGCTTTTTAAACTTGTGTCTATTACTACTGATGGTGCTCCTGCAATGAAAGGTAACAAATCAGGCTTCATTTCATTATGTAAAAACGATGACAAATATCCAGATTTTTTAACGTACCACTGTATTATTCACCAACAAGTACTGTGTAGTAAAAGATTAAAAACAAAAGATGTTTTGGATATTACATTTAAAAATGTAAATTCTGTTCGAGAAAAGCCCTGCAACAGCGGTTATTTAAATTACAGGCAGATGATGATTATAGGACACTTCTATTGTACAATAATATTCGCTAGCTCAGTAGAAATAAATTTTTAGAAAGATTTCTTGTATTAATTAACGATATAAAATTTTTCTTGATGAAAAAGGAGATATTTATCCAAAATTGAGTGATAAAAGATGGTTTTTACACTTATCATTTTTAGTATATTTCCCTACAAAATTAAGCTATTTAAATTTAGAGTTACAAGGTAGAGATAAAAATTTAATTGACATATTAAGTTCAATAAAAACTTTCCAACAAAACGTACTTTTATTTAAAAAAATATAAATGACTGCGAATTTAGACATCTCCCATATTTATTAAAAAATTTTCAACAAAATCAAGAAATGCTTCGCTGTGATTTAAAAGAATTTATTCGTGAAATAGAATTAGTTGAGAAAGAAATAAATTCATGATTTAAAGATTTTAATGAAACTGAAATGATTGTATCTTTTATCAATAATCCATTTCAAGAAAACTTGAACATCACAGAAATTTAAAATAAAACTAGTGGGCTGTTTGATGTAAACCAAGCTGAAGTAGAACTTGAGATAATAAACATTCAGAATAGTTCATATTTAAAATCAATAAACAATGAAGTCATTTGGAAATATGCACATAAAAAATTCCCAATATTAACTGATATTGCGCGAAAAATTCTGTCGTGTTTCGGATCGACATACTTGTCAGAATCCGCTTTTTCAAATATGACCGTCATAAAAAATAAATTAAGAAACCAAATTACAAATGATCATTTGGATGATTGTCTGCGATTGTTCACTTCTTCATATCCACCTGACTATGAAAATATTGCGAGGTCCAAACAATGCCAAATTTCACATTAACTTTTTTTTTTTTTAATCAACCAGCATTTCCTGTAACTTGTGAGTTTGTAATCAATGTGTAGTTTTTTTCTAACTTTGGTTTTCCAAAATAGAGAAATAAATATTTTATTCTAATATATTTGTTTTATTTGTTGTATTAAAATAATTAAAAGTGATAAATACATTTTTAAATACATAAATAAAGTTTTTACTTTCTTTAAAGTTTTTAGGGCTGGGAGAGTGGGTCCTCCGAAGTGAGTGAGCGAGCGCATTTAACTGCATAGTTGTGCGTAATCTGATATCAGGTTGGGTGAACGTGATCTATATAAGAGAGTAGATCGCCGAATAACTTAGTTTAGAAAAGTAGCTTGCATAGTAAAAAAGATTGGACACCACTGCTCTATGTCATCAGATAACTCGAAACTTCGTATGACATATCAATATATTGTCTTCTGACTTCATTATTGTAAAAACTGTTAAATAGGCATTGTTATTGAAAACATTTCTGTGCTTGTACTAAATGAAAGCATTTCTGTTCCACCACTTGGAAAAACCTTCTCTGCTCTCAATTGTTGAAAGCATTTCTGTTTCCCACCAGTTGAATACATGCACAATACTTGGCAGAGAAATGGTTTCAAATTGTAGATAAAGGCTTTGAGTGCAAGTATTGCCTTCTTATTGAAAGCATTTCTGTGCTTTCACAGATTCAAAGGATTACACTGCCATCACCGTGGAAAGCATTTCTGTTCCCTGGCATTCACTTTTGTGCTCCCACTCGTTGAAAAATATTTCTATATGAATGTTGGTCGAAAGCATTTCTCTGCTTCAACTCGTTAACATTTTCTTACAGAAATGCTCTTACATAAAATGAAGCATCATTTCTGTGTTCCTGAAAAAGTTCAAGGCACAGAAATGTTCTGCGCGAATAGTCAACATACCCGACGATTTTCAATGAACGGTGGCATTCTTTAATTAGCAATTACTAACGATACAGAAATACACAATTTCTCTGAAAGAATTGCCATGTAATATATATCCTACATTCATACAGCAATTATTTCCAACTTGCCCAACACGAGTGCATTGTCGATTAAATTCCTTCGACTACACTCCTTTCTCTTATTTATCTGACTACCTATTTTGCCACAACTCTTCATTAAATTCGATATTTTTCTCTATGGCAAGAATAACAATATCATTATAAATTGCAAGTAACTCAGCAACTAGCTGCCATTAACAGGTTTATCTACAACCTGTCCATTCCCCATAACAGTTGGCGACTGCCATGGTAGATTTCGTTATGCGATCTCGCTCGGTCTGACATTCAGCAAATCTTTACGCTAGTAACATACTCCCAGGTGCAGCTCACTCACAGCCGAGGCTAATACGACGGTATTAACTGTGCAGATCAACGGGCCCTACTCGAAAACACAACGGGGGAGCAAACGGGAAAGCAAAACATCACCGTAGAGTCGAATAGTCTAGCCTCATCGTTTCTATTGACAAGCTAAGCTAACACGCGCTATTCTTCACCGACGTTCTGATTTCAAGTTAATTGCAGGTCGCTGCATTTCATGATCTTGAATGCAACAATTAACTCCACGAAAGGATGTGCGGAGTCAGCTTACACCCAACTCAACAAATAGCTGCCAATCTCCACTATTCTCCGAAGAGTATTGCTTCCTCTTAGAGAGAGTGCAAAGTCTTTTATCATACGCAGCCGAATTCCCGATACAGTAGCCTATGGCTCTCACTCGAAGCAATAGCCGTATACTTCCTATTGAGAACTACCTTTCTAGTCACTTCACAAGAGTCTGCGGATATGAAATTACAAATGTCGTGTTCGTGTGTCACTTTCACGGGTCATATTTATCTGATTCTGGTTATCCTTAACCGTTTATTATGGTCATCAATGGTAAAATTCTTGATTAGTTGGTACACACGAATTATAAAGATTGCGCATTTAAATTATGATGCTTAGCAAACCTTGATTTTAAATTTACAATTGCATGATGCAAATATTAACAAATTTAAAATTCGTTATCTATTGACAGTTCTCTTCAACTGATTACAAAGTTTTTTTTTTATATTTCCCAGGTTAATTATAGAAAGCTCGATATAAATAAGCATGGTGTTTCCTGTTTATCGTATTTTTCTCTTTTATACTCAAAAAAAAATTTAGTCTCTGAGAAAATCAGTCTTTTCTTGCTAAGAAAATTGCGTCATTTAATCAAATTATTTATTATATTTTCAATAAACTTTATGCACATAATATAACGATGTGCAAGGTAAATTTATTCTTTTGTAATTTTCTTGATTTGTTAATAATCTTTGGTTGAAAATTATCATAGTTAGGCTTCTTCACTAGCTATTGGATTTTTCTATCTTAAAATACTTTTCTTCGGAATATTACATATTGCTTTTGCGAGCTATTCTCTCCCAACTCTGTTCAACATCTATAAGCACGGTATTAACTGGCTACCTCTCAAAGGCAAGATATTCCAATACGCAGACGATAGAGCTATAACATCCATCCATAATAATGAAAGTATAGCCCAAACAAATATGCAGCATGACATAAATCTGCTCATTGACTCGCTCACCAAAACCTCCATACACCCAAACTCTCATACAAAATTAATTATATTCAGAAATCCCCTAAGTCAACCAACTCTCCAACATAAAACAATACACAGAACAGTACAACCACTACCATAATTTGGGTTGAAACAATACGATAACTTGGAATTTACTTCGATGCAGATATGAACTGGAATAGTCACATAAACCATCTGCACAACAAACTCCGAACGATATGTGGCTACCTCTACAGGTTAAAAGACATAGCTCCCATACGCCTAAAAACACTAATATATAAAGCACTATGCCAAATATGCTAAGATACGCTATAACAACGTATGCATTCTTTGCACACCACAAACTAAATAGATTAATACCATTACAGTACGAAATGATGAAGCTGATCTTTTGGGAATAAAGGGAGACCGGCTTTATATACACTGCAATGTCAAAACACAAAATACTAACAGCAAAACACTTATGTCATTATGCAGTTATGCTAAAATATTATATTGATGAAAACTATAGGATAACCAGAAATACATACCGTATAACAAGACTTCAGACCACTAATTACATCACACATTTTCCAATCGAAGAATGCAATGTTCCGCTATTCTTCCAATTGTGCTGCGGAGGCTATTTTCTCCTACTATTTGT
This sequence comes from Typopeltis vanoorti, assembly GCF_054136105.1. Lineage (NCBI taxonomy): Eukaryota > Metazoa > Arthropoda > Arachnida > Uropygi > Thelyphonidae > Typopeltis > Typopeltis vanoorti. Next base: position 46,293,962 of record NC_143564.1, on the reverse strand, counting down.
CTGTATTTCTCATTTGTTTCCGGATTTGTTCCTGAACCAGGCAAACGGAGAGGAGAAACACATAGTTGACAAAATATATTACAAGCAATAGTATTTATTATATTCTTTTCATAAGTGAATGCAGTATCTGCTATGTAGGCCTAACGACCGTTTATCATCATACGCTAACGAAATGTTTCCAGTTTACCTACAAATCTTTTCAGGTACAGGCTGACACTCTTATTCTAGTGAGTCTATCCCGTATTTTGTTTTTCTCCTGTACTGTGTTTTATTTTCTTTTTCTTTAATGACTTTTTCAGTTTTATCCTATGACTTATGATTCCATGTTATGATCAGAGAATGTATTATTCATTTTTCATTCATTATTTGCACAACATTGTAATAGATTTACTCTATTTCCGCTACTCACTTCTTCCTTAAATTTTTAATAATTTATTCATCCATCAAATTCATTAAAGTGGGTATTCAAGCATGTACCCCTGATCCAATTCTTGCATTAAATCTCCAGTTATTATTTCATATTCTTTTCTGTATTTATTTTGCCTATTATATCTTTATAAAATTGTTCTGCTTATTAAACCTTGTTTAATAAACGTGCTTGTTTTTTAAACCTGTTTAAATCTATTATTCATAAGACTGTACAAGTGTTGGGGTAGCGGAAAAAACACAAATGCCGTTGGAGGAAGAGCAAGGTCCCAAAAATAGAAATTATGTCCGATACGGGTGGAGGATCGTGGATCCAGGAATCGTAGAATTCTTATCAGGTTTGCAATTCTCCCACCTTTTTCATTTTAAATAATATTTATATACCTCACGTATCGTAATGCCATGCTTTCTTTTTGAAGCATCAAATTCGAGAATTACAGAAACAGAAAAATTAAAGGTATGCAAATATTTAGCAGAACGCTTAATAAACTTAAACTTTGTTTACAGTTACGAGACAAATATTTACGAATTTAAGATGCTCTCTAGTTTGCTCTATTCAATTGAAAATAAAGTGGGTTTTACTATATATATTTACCAGGAAAGTACACAATATAATTCCTTTTGTTGTCTCGAGACACGAAAACTTAGTTTCTGAGAAAATCACCCTTTTATTGTTGAGAAAAGCCAAACTCGTTTTCGACTCCAATTTTAGCAGCGGATCAGGAGAGACAGACTCGTTAGGTGAACATATCGAACGTTAATTAATATAGAAGTATACTCGTAAATATTTGCCATGTAATTGTAAACTTAGTCTAAATTTATTAAGCGTTCTGCTAAATATTTGCATTCCTTTAAATCTTCTGTTCTGAGGCATCAAGAATTCTACCATGATGCTCAGAATAAGATGATAGATAAGATAGTTAAGTATCATCTGTGAGAGCGACACACAAACACGACATTGGTAGTTTGATAGACGTAGTATTTTGAGAAGTAACGAGAAAGGCAGTTTTCTAACGGAAGGATGCGGCTACTGTTACGAGTGAGAGCCGTACCCTACTGTATCGGAAAATCGGTATGCTAAACGATTTTGCACTCGCTTACTATGAGGGGAGTGGTTCTTTTCGGAGAACAGCGGACATTGCGAGATATTCGTTGGGTTGAATGTGAGCTAATATTGCCGCACCTCTTTGCTAGGAGCTTTTTTATATATATGTAAGCATTCCTGTGCTCCTACTAATTGAATTTATTTTCTACTTTCACTAGATGTAAGCATTTCTGGATTTCACACTAACTGAAATCATTTCTGAGCTCCTATTGATTGAAAGCATTTCACTGCACCTCACTCGCTGAAAGCTTTTTCTGTGACTCACTCGTAGAAATCATTTCTCGGTCCTCAGTCATTAAAAGCTTTTCTCTTGCGCAGCAATTAAATACATAACTTTGCCATATCTGTTTGCTGTTTTTGGCCTATAGAAAAATATCTGAAATACATAGAAATATAAAAAACAATATAGAAAAAATCACATATGGAAAAGTCAGTTTAAGAGACAAGTTTCGGAGAAATTTTTTATGAGCATTACGTATTGCTTGTAAAACATTTCTCCAAAACTTTCTACGTGGGAAGAACAGGCAATTTTGTTCCAATTAAGAAAGGCAATTCCTATCATAACAAATGTTGGCTTGAGAGAAATGTAGAAAGGAAATTTCAGAAGTAAGTGAAAGACGTGTTTAGTGAAATAAATGATTTAAACATTGCACTGAAAGGAGATATTGGGAATAAATAGCCGTAAAGCACAGAGGAGCACAAAGACATTTATTACGTCCCTATTTGACCTGTGAAACCGAGCATTTCTGTGTTGTCAGTAATTCGTTACCGAAGGGATTCTCGCGTTCTTTGAAAATGTTTAGGAATGCTAATTCTTTGCGTAGAACATTTCTGTGCGTTGATATTTCTTTGGGGGTACAGAAATGCCCTTTCTTTTCACCAAGGAGAGTATTTCTGTGTCTCTCTTCGTTTTATTTTAAAATTAGTTCCAAACTTGCTGTTGCCGTTCTTTTCGAATTTCGCATCAAAGTAACTGTGAATACAAGCAAACAATACTAAAGTATTGAGTTTTAAAAGAAGCATACCGTGAGTAGACATATAGATACACAATTAATAACGGAAAACTCACGTACAAAGATTATTTAATAGTATAATTTTCGTCTACAAATTAAAGCTCAAATTAAACAATAACTAACAATTCCAAACAAAAAGCGCCACCTAAGTAGCTGGTGTAAGATAACTATAAAGGTCAATAAATTTCCTAAAAAAATATCAATACAATAAAAAAGTTAGGAAAGATTACCTGATTTGTAAAGTACTATCTCCCATAAAGGGGGTAGACGTAAGCCGTCGGATCTGTTTAAGTTAGGAGAATGAAGTAAAGTTTCACATGTTTATTTATAAAGGCGTTCCATGAGGAACTGACTTTTGTGAAGAACTCTTGCCTTTCTCCAATGAATTCTATGTCTAGTGAAGATGGCATGTTCTGCAAGTCCAGACTTTTCAGGTTTAAAGTATTCAATATAAGATGGGTGTTCTTCTAGCCGAATAGAGGCAGTTCTTCCTGTTTGTCCGAAATAAGATAATCCAAAAGAGCACGGAATATGGTAGACACCTGGATAATTAAGATGTGGAAGCTTGTCCTTAGGAGAAGTGAGAAAGGTGGAGATTTTTCTAAACGGTCGAAATGCAACAAAAATATTCAGTGGTTTTAAAACTTTTGCTATACGTTCACTAATGCCTTGTGCATAAGGGATAGGAATGCGCGTTATTTATTCTGTATTTGAAGAGGAAGATATATTAAAACTACTCAAAGCTCTTTTAATGAAGCAATTCTTGTAACCATTAGATAGAAAGGAAGAAGCTACATATTGCAGTTCTTTCTGTAAAAGATCGTCTGAAGAACAAAAGGAGTGGCCCCAATGAACCAGTGTTTTAATAGTTCCTGCCTTTTGACTGGGATGATGATGAGATTCAGCATGGATATAATGGCCTGTATGAGTCTTCTTCCTATAGACTGAGAAATGTAGGTTATCATCTGGTTGACAAAGAATTAGAAGATCTAAAAAGGCTAACTGCTAATTTGATTCTACTTCTAGGGTAAACTGGATCCTAGGATGAAGTGCGTTTAACTTAGCGCGAAACTGTTGAAGTTCATCAGAAGAGCCATTCCATACAGCAAAAATGTCATCGACATATCTGAACCAACGAATAGGTCTAGGAGAAATGTTGTCAAAGATACGTTGTTCAAAATGTTCCATAAAGAAATTGGAGATAGCAGGAGAAAGAGGATTGCCGATTGCTGTTCCTTCAATTTGTTGATACAACTTATTTTTAAAGGAAAAATAATCAGAATGTATTACAAAATCAAATAATTTTACAATGTCTGAAGGAAATTCCTGTTGCAGTAATTCAATGCTTTCAGAAAGAGGCACATTTGTAAATAAAGAAACAACATCTAAAATGATCATGATATCAGAAACGTCCAAATGAAGATCTGAAATTTTATTTTTGAAATCCAAAGTATTTTTTATATAAGTATCAGTTCTTCTAGTTGAAGAGGAGAGTAAATTTGATAAAAATATGTGACTAAATCTGTGACTAATAATCTGTGATTGCGCCATTGTAAAAATTAGAGATTTTTAATTAATATTATTTTTTATATTAATCCTACCGGCTATGCCATTGTTTAAATATAGGATTTTTATTTTATTTTAATTAATCTCTTTTTCTAACAATTATTTTTTATTTTCCCAGTGTACCTATATATGCACAATGGTTCACTCCGATTGGTGCAATGACCTCCTTTTTTACTATTTCTTTCAGAATCCGAATAATCACAGACTTCTTTTTTTTTTCTTAGGAAATTTATTGACCTTTTTTAGTTATCTTACACCAGCTACTCAGGTGGCGCTTTTTGGAATTGTCAGTTATTGTTTAATTTGAGCTTAAAATGTACTGGAGATGCCTGTGACACACAGGCGAAAATTATACTATTAAATATTCTTTGTACGTGAGTTTTCCGTTATTAATTGTGTATCTATATGTCTACTCACGGTATACCTCTTTTAAAACTTATTGCTAGACTTGACGGAGAGTCTATTTCCAAACAATTTGCTAGATTGTTTGGAAATAGATAACTAAAAGTATTTCTCGTGTGAAAATTCTAGGAAACCGCTGGTTTCTTCTTTACATATGAGCTTCTTTTTCTATAGAATGCTTTCATATTTTTGTACTTATTCAATCCTACTGACGATGAACAAGAAATTTTCTGATGGTAATCATAATATTTTAATCAATCTGTAAGAGTTATAATATTTTGCGCAGAATCTCAAAGAAAGAAGGAAGACAGCTTATCTTCATTGGTTTTTTTTTTTCTGTGGTTAATATACGATTTGTTTATGTTTAATACTGGTAAGACTAAAGAATATGTCAGAGAAAAATCCTACTTTCTCGGAAAACCTACCTGTAACTTATGCCGAGAATGATTTACATGATAACATGACAGGAAAGAATGTCTAATCTCGAGATGTGAGCTTAATCGACACCCACATGCTTTTCTACAGGGAGAGACGGGTGCTGTACATTCACTCTGCATGAGGTGGTAAAAATTTCGAAGAATGTACAAGTGTATATGCGGCAGGCATCGATAAAACTGTGATGAACGAACTTGATTTCGACTGAGATATGTCATCAGGGTCGAGTATTGATTCAAAGATTTTCAATCCACGAAATTTTAGTGTGAATAAACATATAAATTTGTGGGACAGTCGTAACCCATGATTATAATTCAACTAATTTCTCGTTTTACCCTGATTGTTGATTATTTTTTAATCACAATTAACCTTTTTTTTATCTTCATGAGTGCAGACTGAGTATATTTATGAGACTTGACGACTAAATTCATGAACTATGATTGCCAACTAAAAAATTGTTATATGATGAAAGAACTAAATTTACGTTAAATAAATTCAGTAATTCTTGTGAATCATATGCACACTAAACAGACCTTATTTTAAAATGAATGTTTTAGGTGGGTTTAAAGTAAATTAACATAATCTTCCTCTCTATTATAACGATTTAAGCGATGCCTACCTCTTTTGTCACATTTATTAAATCGTATTCAGTGTTAATGGTATCTTCATTTACTTTCTGAACCTTCTACGCAATGAAGTGGATTTATTTAAACTAAATCAAAGTACAGAGAAGGAATAATTCTCGATTTTTAATTATCGTTAATATACTCGGCCAACTGATGTCAGTTCATTTCGCAAACCCTGATCAGTGGGCTAATAAAATATAACCCCCGTTCAGGCTTAGAAGCGCTAATACAAAAAAAAAAAAAAAAAAAAAAAAAAAAAACTCATGGTAATGATTTTATCATTCGTGCCTTTTTATCGTTTTTTCCTTGTGATTTTGCAGTACAGTTTTCTTTGTTACAATAGAAATAAATGCCAAACTATTTTCCGTTATGAATGGTATCAGCTTCGACACAAATGGAAATTTAGATTTTATAACTGGACAGTACGTTTTTCCTATGAGTCCGATTGTTCGTTTGGAAGTCATTTAATGAACTCTTTCTTCAGTATTAGCGTTTTGGGTAAATTGTCTGGCACAGATAGGGATGTTTAAGAGTAGGGATCGGCAACCTTTTATATAAACATTTGCGGGCCGCAAATATTTATTTAAGAGAAAATAGTGAGTGAAAATAAAACAACTTAAGTTATCAATTTTTTTTATGTCAATCTTAAAAGACACAGAATTATTTAAAGTACGAGATATGAAACAATGAAAATGAAACTCAATGAAAAATTATTATCACGTAAAAACAAAGTAATATAGTGCATCCATCACAATGTGTACGTATGTCTCCCTACTTAATGTGACTTTTGTGATTGTTTTCACTTAACCAGATCGAGATCCACTTTATAACCTGGGGTGCAAATTCGAATCGAAGCATGCAAATATTCATCAGTCACTCGAGAAGAAATTTTATTTTTTTCTAAAACTCATACCAGAAAATGTTTATTCGCAAATGTAGGTGCTTCCTAATACGACTATCATCTTTGCGAAACTGATTAATCCTTCATTTTTTTTTTTTTTTTTGGTAAGCATCGATCAATGTCGACATTAAAAGCATTCAAACCTAATTGCATTTCGATGCTATTTTTTTTATGAAAATCCACAAATCTTGTTGAGAATTCCGTTTGTAAATCTTGAATAATACCAGCAAAAGTTTCCTTTCGTTGGTATTTCGAAGTTGCTTGGGAGATATCACGAAGTATGTTATTCATATAATGCAACATACGGGCCACATGTCATGTAAGTATGGTCAACCTTTTATGGGTCGCCAAAAATGCACGTTTGGGACGCATGCGGTGCGCGGGTCGCCGGTTGCCGACCCCTGTTTTAGAGGATTTAGTAATTTTCGAATTTCATGCCTCAAAAAAAGAACGCTTGCGAAACGCTCTTCTGTTTTCTATATAAGTATATATATTTCTACGTATTCAGTACTTTCTCTCTTCAGGGAAAAAAAAAAAACAGAAAACAAACATGGAAAACATATGTGTACAACTGATATGCAAACGCTTTCCGTCAGTGGTAGTACAGAAATGCTTGTAATTAGTGAAAACACAATTTCATTTATTTAAAGCAGAGAAATGAATTCAATTACTGGAAGCACTGAAATACAATCAATTAGTAGAAGCACAGAATTCAATGAGTAGAAGCGCAGAATTACTTTCAGTTAGCGGAAGCCCATAAATTATGTCACTTAGTTGAAGAAAAAATGCAAACGACGGGAATCACCGAAATGCTTTTAACTTTTTTGGGCACAGAAATGCTTTCCATAAACTTTCATGGCATGAATTTTTGTTCTAGCAGTGCAAAGAATTTCCTTAAATTATCGATGGGAAGTATTTCAATGACAAAATTGTCTAAATATCACAAAACCTCATGGAACTGCATTTATATGATAACTGTTCGCAATTACGTTTATTATGAGTATCATATCAGGAATATATTACAAGGACTGGTTGTTGAGCTTCAAATAACAACGCTCGCATTCGCGAAACATACCTGAGGCTCATCGAAATTTAGTAAATTGATGATTAGTAAGTAGCTCAAGAAGACAACGTCTAAACAATATAGAAAATATATTTTAAGGTAACCGTGTGCTTCTGTGTTCATTATATATATTAGGAATATCTTGAAAGCAATGGTCATTGAACCTCAAGTAAGAAAGCTCGCAAAACGTTCTTGACGGTCAACGACTTTTCGTAAATTATCACTGATAAATATCTGGACGAAATTATGTCAAAAAACGAAAAACGACATTGCAACACGAAAATTCATTTCACACTTAACCATGTTCAATTGAGTTGAATATATGCATCACAAATGGTTTTCAAATAAAGGTCATGGAGCCTCAAGATCATTCGTAACAGATAAACGCTCTTGAGGTTCAACGTCTTTGCGTAAATTAGCGATTACACGCTATTGCCAGGAAGAAATTGTCCACAAATTACGTGGAAACTACATTTGAATGCTAAGTATGAATATCAGGAATGTCTTGCAAGCAATTGTCGTTGAGTCTCAAGTAAGAACGCAAGTGATCATGAAAAGCCCTTCAGATACAACGACTTTTCGTAAATTACCGATCTAGTTGCAGAATCCACTTCTGCAACTAGAAAGTGATAACAATGCAGATATTAGCCACTGTTCTTTCAATAATACTTTTGTGATAATGTAAGGAGAACAGAAATTTGGTTATGTACCTTAGAAATGCAGTACGTCAATGAATATAAAACTAAATAAAAACAAAGCAAGTTCATCGGACCAACATAAGTAAGGCACAGAAATGCTGTGTTCTGATATCAATGAATGATTTTTATGTTATGTGTGCGTAAATAAAAGGCTGCATGACATTTCCGGCGATTCAGTTGTTTCTTAAAACAGTACGGTCATTTATGTGCCGCTTTTCGTGTGTCAGTTTCAGGATCTTGCTAGTCTCGGTCTTTTCGAAATTTTCAGCACAACTTTGAATACTAGTCGAAAAAGTATTACCGGGAACAAAAATGTAAACCCAGAAAAAAAAAAAAATCCTGGGTTTACGTGTCTAAATGTTTGCTACTTGTGATACTTAGCGATGATTTCATAAGCTCTGCATGGATTCGCCTAATTTTAATCGGACTGTTTTCAATGAATTTGGGCATTCTTGTTCTTGATGGTTTCGGCCTTTTCGAAATTCGCTGCAAACAACTTTTAATGCAAACAATTCCAAACGTCTTGCTTGAGCATTGCATTCTTAAAAGCATTTCTGTGCTTTCAATCATTTAAAGGATTATACTGCCCTTACTAGAATGAAAACATTTCTGTTCTCTCGCTAGAATCAAAGCGTTTCTTTGTCCGTACAAATTGAAATCATTTCTGTGCTTCTACTGATTAGCACTGTGTTTCTACTGAATGATAGCATTCGTGAGTTTCCACTAATTGCAAGTCTTACTGTACTTCCACTAATTGAATGCATTTCTGTGCTTATATCAATTGAACGCGTTTCTGTGCTGTCTCTGCTAGAAAGCAGAAACAGCGGAGACTTTTGCACATCAATCGAATACATACCTATTGTAGGTATGTTTGCTGTGTTTTCCCTACAGAGAGATATCAGCAGTAGTCACTGCGTAAAATTATAAAAAAATATACAAAACATCACATATGGAATTCATTGTTTAAGAGAAATTTTTTACGAACAACTTTGCAAACAATAAGTTTGAATTGTATGTATTCAAATTTGTTTTGCTGCGAACATCAAAAGACCGAGACTAGCAATTCTAAATTTAATTTTCAAACTGAAAAACGACGAGAGGCACAGTAAAGCTCTTATATTAAAAGATACAGTTTTGTGCTCGCAAAAGGCACAGAAATATTCTGTGGGAAGAAAACATTCCTCACGATTTTCAATGAAGTGGGGCATTCTTGTTCAGTAACCAGCTAGTCATGGCACAGAAATGCACAAATTCACTTTAAAGAATAGGGACGTAATATATATTCTACTGTCACGATTTCCTTCGACTACCTCCTTGCATTTATTTCTAACATCTCGACCTATTTTGTCACAACTCTTGATTAAATACCGTTTCTTCCGTGATGACATGAATACCAATATACTATTCTAAATTTCAACTCAGTAACTCGCTGCCATTAACAGGTTTATCTAAAACCTGTCCGTTTCCCATAACAGTTCGCGACTAGCATACTAGAGTTCGTAATACGATCATCGATAGGTTTCACATTCAGCAACCCTTTACTCCAGTAACGTAAACCGAGGGGCCACTCACTCAGCGCTGAAGCTGAACAGAACGACGGGGTTAGCTGTGCAGATCAACCACACTGCTCGAGAAGGATACGGAGAGCATACGGGGAAAGCAATACATCACCGTAGTGTCGAATAATCTAACCGCAGCGCTACGATTGAGTGTCTCACATGAGCTATTCTTCAGCAGCTTTTTGATTTAAAGCTAATTACTGATCGCTGCATTGCGTGATCTTGAATTCAACAAATGGCTCCATGCAACGATGTGTGGATTACTTAGCTCGCATCTGACACCACAAATATTTCACAATCTCCGCTGTTCTCCTAAGAGAACTGTTCCCCTCCTAGTAGGAGTGTGCAAAGAATTTTAGTATACTCAGCTGAATTCCCGGTACAGTACACTACGGCAGTAACTCAAAGCAGTAGCCGCATACTTCCGATTAAAAACTGCCTTTCTCGTGACTTCTCAAAGTACTATGGATACCATATTACGACTGTGTTGTTCGTGTGTGTCACTCTCACAGGAGATAATTATTAATGTCGCTAGAAATCCGCAAACGTTTATTTGGATCATCATGGCAAATTCATGATTCTTCGGTACACAAGAATTATAAAGACTGTGCATTTGAAGTAAGATTCTTACGAATCCGTGATTTTTAAATTTGCAATTGCATCATGCAAATATTTAAAAATGCAAAATACGTTATCTATTAACAATTCTGTTTAATTGAGTAGAATGGGACTTTGATATTTCGCAGGAATAATTAAAGAACGTTGGAAAAAAATAAGCAATATGCTTCCTATTTATTTATGATATATTTCTCTCGATAAACGGAATAATCTCTGCAAAATCACTTTTGTTGCCGAGCAAATGAAAAGCACGCAAGTATTTTTAGCAGCGAATCCCCATAGTCGACGAATTATCGAGCTAAGTATCGGACTTAAAAATATAGATGTGAATACAGAGACTAAAGCCCCGGGATTAAGAATTTAAACTGACACAAAACAAGAAATTGTGCATTCGATTATCGTCGCAGTCGATGTAAGGGATTTTTCACGTCTGTGCACCGAAAGAATAGCACACATCATAGCATTGAACTATGTGATAGTTTGTCACTTCAGTCTTTGTTAGTAACTTCTCCTTCACTGCAGCACGCACTCAAGAACAGTTAAGCCAAACACCTGAAAGCAACTCAGCAGCTCCGAATTGGGTCATTTATAATTTCAGGGCATCTTTCACGCATTTATTGAAGTAAACAACGTTACGCGAATAAATTTTCGTGTATAAACAGAAAAATTGCATAAAACATGAATACCTCGAGCGAGAACAGGAGAAAAAGAACCAGGCACAGACGATTGCAGACTGCTGCAAACAAAAATGCCTTAAATATATAGAGAAAAGCTTGAATGATTCCTGGGCTGAGAAACGCTTTCAAAATGTTGCAGAGAAACTTTTAGTGCAACGATCCCATTCTTATTGCAAGTTCAGTGCTCCAAGGATTGCACAGCTATCACGCGTGGAAAGCATTTGTGTCTCCTGAATTTTTGAAAGCATTACTGTCCCCTAACTTTTTGAAAGCATTTTTGTGCTCCCCTCGTTGATTAGAATTTCTAATCCCGAACACGTTGAAAACATTTCTGTGCTTTCACTAATTGAATGCATTTCTGTTCTTCCGTTAATTATATGCATTTAACTATAGATGAAATTGTACGCTTTCACTAATTGCAAGCATTTCTGTGCTGCCACTAATGGAAAGCCTTTCTGTTCCAATTTAATAATTATGTCATATTTGTTTGCTGTTTTTTCTCTAAAGACAGAAAATATTACTGAATACGTAGAAATATAAACAATTATATAGAAAACATCAATTTCTTTATTTTTTATTTTTTTTATTTTTTTATTTAGTTAGCGACGTCAACGCGATAACGCGTGATCGGCCGTCTGGTGAGAACTCACATCGCGTGATATCGCGTGATTGGCAATGAACGTGTTAAGAAGCAACTAAATAGCCGTACTTATGTCAGGCAGTGTTTCGTTTACGCCCACATACAATAATCACGCATTGATATCACAACATTTCTGCGCCCGACGTAGATTGGTCCGATGAACGTGCCACATTTTTATTTAGCTTTATTTTCGTAAACGTTCAGCATTTCTAAGGAACGTAACCAACTTTCTGTTCGCCTTACTAAAATATTCACTAAAGTATTCATGAAAGAATAATGACTACCATATGCATTGTTTATCGCTTTCTCGTTGTAAACGTGGATTCTGATGTCAATGATGAATCGACCCATTTGTGCTCAGTTAGCTCTGAAATGTATACTCTATGTTATTCTGTCGTATTTAACGATTCCTTCCTCAAGATGCTTCCCAATTAATAATTTTCGAAAAGTCGTTTTACCTGAAGGACGTTTCGCGAGTACTTACTTGACCCTCAACGACCATTGCAAGCAAGATATTCCTGATATTCCTACTGAACGTGCTTGATTATACTTAGCATTCAAATTTCAAATGTAGTTTGCGGACAATTTCCTCCTCGCAATAATGCCCAATCGTTAATTTATGCAAAGACGTTGAAACTGAAAATCGTTTCTCTATTACGAGTGATCTTACTTGAAGCTCAATGACCTTTGCTTGAAAGCTATTTGTGATGTATATCAATTCGACGCAATTGCACATGTTTATGTTTGAAATGTATTTTCATGTTGTAGTGTCCTTCTCTGGCATACTTTCGTTCAGATATTATCAGTCGATAATTTACGAAAAGTCAGCCGTCATGGATGTTGGCTTGCTGGATCTTTCTTACTTGAGGCTCAACAACCACTGCAAAGGATTGCACTGCTATCACTAGTGGAAACTAGTGATAGCAGTGCAATCCTTTGCACTGCTATCACTAGTTCAAAATTCAAAATTCAGAAGTTCAGAAAGGAGTTCAAAATTCAGGGGACACACTTGTGTCCCCTGAATTTTGAACTCCTTTCTGAACTTCTGTGCCCGACTCTTTAATTATTATTTCCACTCTCGAACACGTTGAAAACATTTCTGTGTTTTCAGTCGTTACCATTGTGCTTCCACCGTGACAGCATTTATGAGTTTCCACTAATTGAAAGCATTACTCTGCTTCCGTTAATTAAATTTATTTGTGAGCTTTCACTCTTTGAAAGTATTTCTATACTTCTACTAATTGATAGTATTTCTCTGCTGCCAATAATGCAAAACATTTCAGTGGGCCATCAAAAAACTATGCCATGCTTTTTTGCTGTTTTTCCCAACAGATAGCTATCAGCAGTACTGAATACGTAGAAATATCAAAAACAATATAAAAAACTTCACGTAATGGAAGTCATTGTTTGAGATACAATTTTACGAACAGTACGTTTTAAGTTGTTTGTATTCAAAGTTGATTTACTCTCAATTTTGAAACGACCGTGACTCTCAAGATTGTATCATTTTGAAACTGAAAAACGAAGAGGGACACAGAAATGCTCTTACATAAAACGCAAACTTTCAACGTGTATAATACGACAGCTTTTTCAAGAATTTCTTTGACTACACTCCATTTATTTCTAACATTTCTGCCTATTTACCACAAATCTTGATTAAAGACACTCTTTTTTGTGGCATGAATACCAATACACCATTACAAGTTGTAACTCAGCAACCATTAACAGGTTTATTTAAATCCTGTTCGTTCACCTATACAGTTGCCGACTGCCAATGTAGAGTTTGTTATGGGATAATCGCTAAGTCTCACATTCAGCAAACATTTACTGTAGGAACGTAAACCCAGGTGCCGCTCACTCAGCGCCGAAGCTGAACATAACGACAGGGTTAGCTGTGCAGATCAACGGACACTGCTCGAGCACGATACAGAGAACAAACGGAAAGGCAACACCATAAAGTCGACTAGTCTAGCCGCAATGCTGCGGTTGATGGGCTACCATGCGATATCCTTCAGCAATGTTCTGATTGGTTAGCTTTAAAATGTTTAGACGTTGTCTTCCTTGAGCTACTTACCAATCATCACGTTACCAAAAATCGATGAGTCTCAAGAACATTTTCGTAAGCTCTAGTGTTCTTACTGGAGGCTCAAAGATCATCGCTTTCAAGAATACATTCCTGGTATGTATAATAAACGTAGGTGCACATGGTTAGCTTTAAAATGTATTTTCTATATTGTTCTTTCGTGTTTAGACGTTGTCTTTGAGCTACTTACCAATCATCAATTTACCAAAAGACGATGAGACTCAACAACGTTTCGCGAGCTTGAACATTCATACTTTTGGCTCACTACTGCTTGTAATATATTCCTAATATTCCTAATAAACATAATTGTGCACGGTTATCATTCAAATACAATTTCCAAGTTTTTGTTTCGTATTTAGACAATTTACTCCTCGAAATAATATACATTCGTTAATTTAAAAAAAGTATTTGCACAGCTAGAACGAAACAAACTCATATAGAACAAAAGCTGTCCCCTCACTAGTTGAATGCATTCCTGTGCCCGAATAAAAAGCATTTCTTTACTTCCAATCGTTAGGATTTTTGTGCTTTCATTAAAATGCATTTGTGAGCTTCGGCTAATTGAAAACTTTATTGGGCTTCTTCCTATAATTGAATGTGTTTCTAGGCTTACACTAATTTAAAGTATTTCTGCACATCTACTAATTGCAAGCATTTCTTTGCTGCCACTGATGAAAAGCATTTGTGTTGTCCATCATTTGAATAAACTATGCCATATTTGTTTGCTCTTTTCCCTACAAAGAGCTATCAGCAGTACCGAATACGTAGAAATGTAAAAAAAAAAAAAAAAAAAAAAAAAATATAGAAAATTTTACATGTGAAAGTCATTGTTCAAGAGACAGGTTTAAGATTTTTTTATGGGATAGCATGTGCTATCCTTCAGCACTAAAGTATTTGTGAAAGAATAGGGTTTAATATCTGCATTAGCATCACTTTCCAGTTGTAGACGTTGATCTGATCTATGTGATGAATCAACGCAATTGTGCACAGTTAGCTCTGAAATGTATATCCCGTGTTATTCTGTCGTATTTAGACTATTCCTCAAGATGCTTCCTAAGCGGTAATTTACGAAAAGGTTGAACCCGAAGATCGTTCGCGAGCACTTGCGTTCTTAGTTGATCCTCATCGACCATTACTTGCAAGACATTCCTGATATTCCTACTGAAAAAGTTGAACATAGCTGTCATGTGTAGTTTCCACGTCATTTATGGACAAACGTTTCTGTCCCCTCACTTGATGAAAGCATTTCTGTGCCCGAAGAAGTTCAAAGACAATCTGTGCTTCCATTCGTTAGTATTCTGATCTTCCACTAAATGATCAAACTCATGCACGTCCACTAATTGAAAACATTACTGTGATTCAACTAATGCAATCTATTTATGTGCTTCCACTAATTGAAACCATTTCTGTACTTCTAAATATAATTATAATAAAAGATTTCTGTGCTGCCACTGATGGGTTGAATTTCTCTTGTCCGTCATTTGAATACATTATGCCATATACTGTATGTTTGCTATTTCTCCCTACAGAGAGATATCATCAGTACTGAATACGTAGAAATATTAAAAACTATATAGAAAACATCACATGTGGAAGTCATTCTTTAAGAGTCAGGTTTGGGATAATTTTTTTAAGAACAATACGTTTTGACTGGCTACAGAAATCCTTTCAATCAAGTGGCAGCACAAAAACTCATTCTGTTAGTGGAAGCCCACTAATGCTTTCAATTAGTGGAAGCCCACTAACAGATAAGCTTAGGTGTTCATGGTTATTCATGACTTATTTTTCACGGTATTAACAACACCACAAACACTTTTAACAACAAGGATGTTTTATTAACGCTTATATTTCGCTGATTTTCAACTCAGCATCATCAGAGCACAACACACATGTAAACGCGACTGTCGCGTTTACAGCGAAATATAAGCGTTAATAAAACATCCTTGTTGTTAAAAGTGTTTGTGGTGTTGTTAATACCGTGAAAAATAAGTCAAATAAGTCATGAATAGTGGAAGCCCGTCAATGCTGTCATTTTGTGGATGCACAAAAATGCTAACGAATGGAAACACAGAAATACTTTCAAAATGTCCGGGCAGAGAAATGTTGTCAAGCAGTGAAGGGACGAAATGTTTTCATCCAGTGAAGGGCAGCAATGCTTTCTCTAGCTTTTGTTGTTTTTGTCGTGTCGTGTGGGATTCCTTCAATTTTCCTCATTCGTTCCTCAGAACTGGTTGAGCCCTCCTATTGAGAGATTTTAAGGATGTGTTTTTTGGCTGTAGATCCATGTGTGTTCATGGGCTCGTTTGCCTATTCTGAAAAACCCGAATAGCCTGGTGAAAAAATCCTCTACCCTAGTATGACTTTCATCTAGTGAGAGGACAGAAATGCGTATTACGGATGACGGCAGTGTAATCCTTTGGATGTGTGGATGCACAGAAATGCTTTCAATCATTGGCGCAAAGAAATGCTTTTAATAAGAATGTGATCCATGGGCAATAGGTTTATAATTGTTTGTATTCAAAATATTTTGCTGCACATTTCGAAAAGACCGACACCAGCAAGATTGAATCTAATTTTACTGAACAAGAATGCTTTGGTTCATTGAAAATCATCAGAAATAATTCCTTGTGGGTGCCTGAAACGTAGTTTGGGAGCACCGAAATCCTTTCTTTTTATATAAAAGCATTTCTGTGCCTCTCTTCGTTTAACATTCAAAATTAGATTCAATCTTGCTGGGATCGATCTTCTCGAAATGCGCAGCAAAATATTTTGAATACAAAAAATTACAAAAGAATTGATCCAAAATATTTCTCATAAACCTGTTTCTTCAACATTGGCTGAATTCCATATGAATTTTTATATTATTTTTATATTTCTTCGTAGTTTATACTGCTAATATCTTTCTATAGGGAAAAATCAACAAATAATTATGGCATATGTATGTATTCAATGTGTAGGCAACAAAAATGCTTTTAATGAGTGAGAGGGCAGATGATTTCTACCAGTGGGGGGGGATAGAAATGCATTCAGAGATTGGAGGAATATAAATGCTTTCAACGATTGTGGGAAAAGCTTTCGGCGAGTTGGGTGTAGCGAAATGCTTCCCATCAGTGGCAGCATAGAAATGCTTTCAATTAGTGAATGCAGAAGTCCCGAAAGCACAGAAATGCTTTCAATTAATCGAAGCACAGAAATGCTTTCAATATTTTCGGGCATAGAAATACTTTTAACAAGTGGGACACAAATGTGCTTTTAAAGAGTGAGGGCACAGAAATGATTTTCCCCAATTGACGGAGTGTGATCCTTAGAATGTTTGGAAGCACAGAATGCTTTCAATAAGAATGCGGTCCTTACAATGAAAGCATTTATCTGCAACCTTTGAAATCATTTCTCTTCCCAGTGTTTATTGAAGGATTTTTCTATTCACTCTTTATTGAAATCATTTTCTTTGTAACAGTCTGAACCGTCTATGCCCTAGTTCTCAATAAAAGCATTTTTATCATCACCACTCTTTCGATGTATTCCTGTTTTATGCAATTTTTCTCTTTTTACACGAAAAATTATTCGCTGAAGAAATACCCTTCTATAATGGTGATTACCTCAATCGTATAAATATGAAAGAGTGGTGAATGCTTACAGATTCGAAGTTCTGTGAGAAAGTGAAACTAAACGCAGAACAGCCGTAACACACATCGTACTGCAAGATTTATTTTCACGTGAGATATCTCTTGATCTCCGAAATATGTGTCCAAATTGACTCGATTTCAGTTAGGTAAATTTGGGCTATTTGAGTTTTTCATTCATTCTGTATCCACGAATCGCGTTATCTGAGCACAGCGTGACTAGAGCGCGCGTTTCGCTTTTACCCACATCGCGCTGTAAAGCATTATAAATGACCGAATTCGGATTCACTGAGTTGGTTTCAGTTATTTGACTTAACTGTTCTTTGGTGCATACTGCGAAGAAAATGTACAAACAAATACTGAATTGAAACGAAGTATCACAGAGTTTTGTCCTATGCCGTTCTTTCGGTACACAAAAGTCAAACATTCCTCACATCGACTGTGTTGTAAGCCGTACGAGATAGTTTCACATTTTGTTTATCTTTAATTTCTTAATCCCGGGCTATTTGCTTCTCATGTTTACACATCTATATTTTTAACATCCGATACGTAGCCCGATCGAACCGTCGACTACGGAAATACAGAGATTGTGAGCTATTTGTGGGATCGGATGGGAGCTAAAGACACCAAACATCGTTGCTTGGATCGAATTGTTGCATTTAAGATCATGACATGCACCTACCTGCAATTAGCTTTGGAATGGAAACCCAGCTGAAGGGTAGCACATGCAGCTCTGACAATCGCAGCGATGTGGCTAGACTATTCGACTCTACAGTGATGTTCTGCTTTCCCATTTGCTCTCCGTTTCGTTCTCAAGAAATGTCCCTTGATCTGCACAGCTAACCTTTTCGTTCTGTACATCTTCATACGTTACTACAGTAAAGGTTTGATGAATGTGAGACCGAGAGATGACTGCATAACGAACTCTACTCTGGTATTCGCAAACTGTTATCGGGAACGGATAGGTTCTAGATCTTTTAACGGAATGGAGTTTCTGATTTACTTGCAATTCATAATGGAACATTGATATTCCTCTCATACAGAAAAATATGTTGGCTTTAATTAAGAGTTGTGACAAAATAGGTAAGGGTTTCAGAAAAATAAGTGAAACGATTGTAGTCGAAAGAATTCAAGTCATAATACAATCGTATTGGAAACGTTAGTTAGTAATAAATTTTTGTATTCACACAGGATAGATATTACATTCCTATTCTTCTATTGAAATTGGACATTTCTATGGTGTAGTAATTGGGTACTGAACAAGACGCTCCTGTTCATTGAAAATCGTAAGGAATGTTGATTCTTAACGAAGAACATTTTTGCGCTTTGAAAGTTCTTTTGGAGCACAGAAATGCTGTTTCTTTTTATGTAAGAATATATCTGTACCTCTTTTCGTTTTTATGATTAAAAATTTATATTTAATCTTGCTGGGGTCGTTATTTTTCGCAATTCTTAGCAAATCAGCTTTGAATACAAACAATTCTAAACGTACTGCTCGTGAAAAATTTCTCACAAACCTCTCAAACAATGAATGACTTTTCCATATATTTTTCAATGCGTGACGACAGATAAGTGATTACTGCGATTGGGGCCACAGAAATGCTTTCTGCGAGTGGGGCACAGAGAAATGCTTTGAATTAGTGGCAGAACAAAGTGTTTTCAAATAGAGGAAGTACAGAAATCTTTTCAGTTATTGGAAGCACAGAAATGCATTCAACTAGTGGAAGCACAAAATGCTTTCATCTGGTGGAAGCACAAAAAAAAGCTTCAATTCTTGAAAACACAGAAATACATTCAATTAGTCTAAACACAGAAATGCTTCATTTAGTGGAAGTACAAAAATTCTAATCAGTGGAAGCACAGAAATGCTTTCATCTAGTTAGCAGCACCGAAATGCTTTTAGTCGAAGCACAAAAAGTTTTCAGCTAGGGGAAGTACATAAATGTTTCAATTATTGGAAGCACAGACATACTTACATCTTGTGAAAGCGCGAAACATTGAGTGGTCACACAAATTGGTTTCTTCCTGCTCGGGCACAGAAATTGTTTCAACGAGCGAGGCACGGTTCTTTCAAAATGTGAAGGGACAAAAATGCTTTCCCACAGGCTACCGCAAGGTACTCCTTCGAATGACTGTAAGCAGAAAAATGCTTCAAATTACTAGAAGGCGATCCTTTCGCTGAAAGCAATTGTGTGCCCAGGACCAAGCTTTCCCGGTCCACTGTTTATTGAAATTATTTTTGTGTGCAGCATCTGCAAACGTCTGTGCCTAATCAATGAAAACATTTCTCTCCTCACTAGTCTTTTAAAGTATTTTTGGGTTTTTTTGGGAGTTTTCTCTTTATGCACGAAAATTTATTCTCTGAAGAAATCCCCTCATATAACATTCATTACCTCAATATAATCCTGGAAGAGCGGGTGCTTACAGATACGCAGTTCTGTGAGAAAGTAAATCTAAACAGAGCAGCCGTAACACACATCTTGCTTCAAGGTTTATTTTTTAAGTGAGACATCTCTTCCTGTCTGTGAAATATGTCAAAATTACCTCAATTTCTGTATGGTTAACAATTTTTACAATACTTACGTCAGGAGACTGTGTAATGATACATTTCTATATTTTTATCTTCCGATTTGTAGCCCGATGGAATCTATTGTCGAGTATCGGAATCCGCTGCTAAAAATGAAGGTGAATATTTCATTTTCTCAGCAAAAAAGGTGATTTGACTAGAAAATGACTGTAACCTGTCGAGTGATTTTCTACTACCTGTCCATTACCCATAACAGTTAGCTCCTGCCATGTTAAAGTTGGTTATGCGATTAGCGACCGGTCTCACATTCAGCAAACCTTTAATAAAGTAAACCCAGTTGCCGCTCACTGAGCGCTGAGGCTGAAAAAAACGACGAGGTTAACTGGGCGCATCAACGATCCCTGCTTCAGAATGAAACGGGGAGCAAACGGGTAAGAAAAGCATCACTGACAAAGTTTATACAAAGATACAAAAATACATTTACAGTTAGGTAATAAATTAACAGAAGTGATTGATTTAAATCAGGATGTCAGACAAGGATGTAGCTTATCTCCAACTCTATTCATATATATTCATCGGATTATTAATATATGGAAAACAACAATAAAACAACGTATTCAGTTAACCAGATCAACTGTTATCAAAAGAATGTCCTATGCAGATGATCAGATTATATTACAAGACAATGAAGATGACCTTCAAAATCAGTTTACAAATTAAACAAAATAAACTAACAATACAATTTAAAAATTTCACAAAAGAAAACAAAAGTCATGGCCTTTAAAGGTTGGAATCATGTTAGATCAAAAATAGTTATAGAAAATAAAATAGAACAGATGACACAAATAATATAAGCTGCATAATAACATATCTAAGGGATAAAAACATAGATGAAAGCATAAATAAATTTCATAGAATCAGTGGAATCAATTAAAGGACACTGAATAACAAACACACAAGACGAGAAATTCAACTCAAATTTTGGAATGGCCATTCCCACTCTGTTATATGGTTCAAAAACATTAACGGTTAAAAAAGGAAGATAAAAGTAAAATATAAGCTGCAGAGATGAAAGTTTAAGAACAATTAAAGGATGCACAAAATTTTACCACATAATTAATAAAGACAGAAAACAACTAGATATTTATAAGGTAAATGAAAAGATCAAGGATCTTTTCATTTACCTTATCTGATCAAGGAATACAGACAGACATGGAAAGAACATCAAAGATGGAAAGATATCGGCTACCAAAGAGGTGGTCGACATAGCCCAAAGGGAAAGAGAGAGAGAGGGGGGAAGACCAGCGACAAGATGGAACAGGCAAATGCCTAATCCTTGAGGAGAAGAATTGCATGATGTAAAGTTTAAAATCCGTTATCTATTGACAATGCTGTTTATTTGAATAGAATGGTTTTTTTATATTTCCAAGGGATAATTAAAGAAAGTTGGAAATAAATAAGCAGGATATTTCCTCTTTATGGAATTTTTCTCTTTACACACGAAAATTTAGTTTCCGAGAAAATCACTCTGTTGTTGGTGAGAAAATCAAACGCTCGCCTGCATTTTTAGCAACGGATCCCCATAGTCGACATTGATTCGATCGGGCTACGTGTCGGACATTAAAAGTTTGGAATTTTACATGTAGAAGCAAAAATTCCGGGATTAAGAAATTAACCCCATAAACAAAAGAAATCATGCGCATACAGTTAACGACGGTGTCGATGTACGGAATATTTTACGTTTGTGTACTAAAAGAACAATATACCTCATAGCATTGAGCTCTGATAGTTTATATGAATTCAGTAGTTCTTTGTATATTTTCATTCACTGCAGCATGCATTCAAGAAACATTAAACCAAATAACTAAAATGAACTCAATTGCTCTGCTTTGGACCCTTTATAATGCTTTACAGCGCGATGTGGGTAAAAGCAAAGCGCAGGGTCTGGTCACAATGTTTGTCTGATAACGTGATTTACAGAAATGAAAAAGAGCTAAGTTCGTCTACAAAATCAGTTCTCTAAGCAGAAAAAGCTGAATTCAGAACAGCTCTCGTGTTTTACTAGAATGCACAGGAATATGTCGTAGTTCGAATACGTATCACTATACAGTCTCCTTTCGACATTATTGTACAGAAAATTGGAGTTTTATTGGAGCATTACTGTGCCCCCACTCGTTGTAAGTATTTCTCTCCCCACATTAGTTGAAAACATTTGTGCTTCAACTAGTTGAAAGCAATTCTGTGCTTCAGCTAGTTGAAAGCAATTCTGTGCTTCAGCTAGTTGAAAGCTTTGAAAGCATTCCTGCACGCCCATTCGTTGAAAGCTTCAATGCTCTCCACTCGTTGAAAGCATCCCCTCATTATTATTGTGTTATAAATATCTCAAATCGGAGCAACTGTCGGTTTCAGATAATTGGCCTCACGTTTCCCGAGTGCATGCTGCCGTGAATGAGAAGATACGAAGAAATATTGTAATGCAAACTATTACAGAGTTACATGTTCTGTTGTATGCTATTCTTTTGGTAGATAAACATACAACAATCCTTACTTCGACGCATTCCTTTACAACTTATGCAATGTTTTTTTATTTTGTTTCTATATTTTCTGAATCCAGGTGCCCACTTCTCAATGAAAGCATTTCTATATCAACTATCTTTTGGAGGTTTCTGTTCTCAACTGCTTGGTGAAATCATTTCTGTGCTCACTAATGTTGTGAGAATTTCTAGGCGAGCAAGCACAACATAGCTGTAACATTCCTACACCAAGAATGATTTGCAAGGTAATATGACATATGAACAAATCGCAGTATAAAGATATGAGTTCAAATGTGCATAACCGCATAACGAAAAATCGTCTGGCCACCACCTCTTTTTCTGCTTAGGAGAGTCGAGTACTGCATGAGGTGGTAAAAATATCGAAGAATGTGGAAGTTCACATACAGCAGAGATCTGCGAAATAGGAATATACTAACGTAATGATTTCGAGTGAAATATCACTCATCAGGTACGATTATTGATTCAAGCATTTTTATAGTGAGTGGGGCCACAATAATATTTTCAATTAGTGGAGAACAGGAATTTTTTTAATAGTGCAAATGCAAAGTAATTCAATAGTGAACCCACAGAAATTCTTTTAACAAGTGAAGTCCTTAGATGCTTTCAATTAATGGAAGTACAGAAACGCCTTCATTGAGTATGCTATCCAAATGTTTCAATGATAAGAGCAAACAAAGGCTTTTGAGGAGTAGAACAGTAAATTTCTTTCTATTAGGCACATACAGAAAATGAGTGAGGCCCAGAAATGCATTCAATTGATGGCGCATTGAAATGCTTTCAATGAGTACAGCACAGAAATCTGTTTAACGAGTGAGTCGTGGAAATACTTTAGAGTGCCACACAGAAATGCTTTTAATGACCGGCCACAAAAATGCTTTTAACAGCTGGTGCGCAGAAATGATATCAATGAATAGGGACATAAATGCTTGAAGAAATTTGGCCACAAATTCTTTCGGTGATTGGTGCACCGAAATTCTTTCAATATTGCGTGGATATAGAAAGGATTTCAATATTTAATGAATATAAATGATAACAATACGTACTGGATAAAGAAAGGTTTTCAATGAGTGGGGCCACAAGAATGCTTTCAATTACTGGAGTGGGATACAAAAATTATTTCGGTTAGTTGAGCACAGAAATGCTTTATATAGGGCACACAGAAATGCTTTTCAGGAGGTGCAATTATTTCAAATAGTGAAGGCAATGCACGCTTTCAAAAAGTGGGACACAGAAATGCATTCAATGCAGAGTTACAAAGAAATGTGTGAGGAACACAAATGATATCAATGCATGTAGACACAAATGCTTTCAATTAGTTTGGGCAGAGAAAAGATAAATGAGGACCAGAAACGATTTCAATGAGTTTGGCACAAAGATTGTAATGCGTGTGTGTGAGGCACAGAAATTCTTTCTATGAGTACTTGGCAGAAAAATGCTTGCATTGAATACATGTAAAAGAATTCTGTCATTGATTAGTGGGGCACCAAAAATATTTCAATTAGTAGAGCAAAGAAATGCTTTCTAAATAAATTTGGCACAATTGTTTTAACTACTGGAGCACAGATATTTCAATTAATAAGGGAACGTAAATGCACTCCCTGATCAGGGTCGGGCCTCCCACAGTCCTTTCGGGATCAATACGGTACAGGTGCCCCAGCCACTGAAGACGCCGGGCTCGCAGCTCCATCAAGACGTCTGCCGAGTTGTATAAAGCGTGTATGGCAGCATTGGACCGCCTCCTCCAGACTCCGTCTGCCATGATCCCTCCATAGATACGTCGTGGCATCTTGTTCTCGAATACTCTCAGGTGATCGGCTTGTCTCGCCGTGAGAATCCACGCTTCAGCACCGTAGAGGAGAACAGGCCTGATCAAAGTCTTGTATAGTCCCACCTTTGTAATCCAACACAGCAAGCGCGAGGCGAAAAGAGGAAGCACCTGATAATAGGCCACATTCGCAGCATTTACCCGACTCTGGACATCAGCCTCAACTTTGTTGTCTTCAGTCACAAAAGAAGCCAAGTACCTAAATATCTTCACCCTCTCAAACTGTGCAGCTACCTCTGGATCTTGAGCAGTATGGCGACTCATAAAAAGGTATTTTGTCTTCTCTGCATTTATTTTCAGGCCAACTTCTTCTGCAGCTTCTTCAATAACAGTAATCAATGCCACCGCCTTGATGCGCCATAACGTTCAGGTCCTCAGCGTAGCCAAGAATCCTAACTTGCACCCCCATGTCGACTCCACCTGCCACTTGCTGTGTGTTTCTAATTACTTTTTCCAACACTAGATTAAAGAGAATCGGAGAAAGCCCATCACCCTGCTTCACACCGGTCTGTTCTTGAAACGGGTCCGAAAGGTCACCTTCTGCTTTCACTCTTGCTCTCGAACCAGCTACGCACACTTGCGCCATTTTTCGGAGTTTTCGAGGAATTCCCAGCTCTTCTAACACCTGCCAAATTTTTGGGCGTATCATTGAGTCATATGCTTTAGAAAAGTCTATGAAAATATTATGAACTTCCCGGTTATATTCCCAGCGCTTTTCAAAAGCTTGGCGCAGCGTGAAAAGTTGGTCTATTGTAGAAACGGTTCTTCCTGAAGCCCGTATGGTAGTCACCAAGGCACTCTTCTGCATATGTTGTGAGGCGTATTAGCATGATGTTAGACAGCACCTTATAGCCAGTCGACAGAAGTGAGATGCCCCTATAGTTGCCGCATTGAGCCTTATCTCCTTTCTTATATACTGGGATGATCAGCGACTCCTTCCACTCGTCCGGTAGCCGTTCTTCTCGCCCAGATCATCAAGATGAGCCGGTGCAGCTGCTCCAGCAGGACGTCCCCACCATTCTTCAGGAGCTCCGCCGGTATACAGTCCACTCCTGGAGCCTTATTATTTTTCAGCATGCGGATAGCACGAGTAATCTCACTAAATGTTGGCTCTTCAATAAATGGTTCAGCAGTTTGATAAGGAGTATAATCCTCCGATATTGACGTTCCAACATTGACATTCAGCAAGTTCGAAAAATATCTACGCCACCGAGCGAGAGCATCTTTTGAGTTTGTTAATAGATTTCCACTCTCATCTCTTATGGTTGCCGCTTGTGGCTAGGCACCTCGCATGGGTTTGATTGTCCAGTACATCTTGTGCATTTTGAACATTTAATTATCAAAACCATTTTTGTGCATCTATTTATCAAAACCATTTTTATGCATTTATTTATGAAAACCATTTTTGTGCATCTATTTATCGAAACGGTTTTGTGCATCTATTTATCAAAACGATTTTTCTACATTTATTTATCAAAACCATTTTTGTACATATATTTATTGAAACCTCTTTGTGCATCTATTTATCAAAACAATTTTTGTGCATTTACTTATCGAAACCATTTTTGTGCATCTATTTATTGAAACCTTTTTGTGCATCTATTTATTGAAACCATTTTTGTGCATCTATTTATTGAAACCATTTTTGTGCATCTATTTATCGAAACGTTTTTGTGCATCTATTTATCAAAAGCATTTTTATGCATTTATTTATCAAAACCATTTTTGTGCATCTATTTATTGAAACCATTTTTGTGCATCTATTTATTGAAACCATTTTTGTGCATCTATTTATCAAAAGCATTTTTATGCATTTATTTATCAAAACCATTTTTGTGCATCTATTTATTGAAACCTTTTTGTACATCTATTTATCGAAACATTTTTGTGCATCTATTTATTGAAACCATTTTTGTGAATTTATTTATTAAAACCATGTTTGTGCATCTATTTATAGATCCATTTTTGTACCCACGATTAATTGAAGAAATTTATCTTCCCATTATCATTTTTAATCATTTCTGTGCAATCCATTCAATGAAACTATTTTGTGCCACCTATTCAATGGAAACATTTTGTGCCACCTATTCAATGAAAGCCGACTACTATGTGAATGCATTTTTGTGCGAACTACTATTTGAAAGCATTTTTGTGCCAACCACTCATTCAGAATATTTCTGCGCATCTGTTTATCGAAACCATTTTTGTGCACCTATTTATCGAAACCATTTTTGTGCACCTATTTATCGAAGCCATTTTTGTACCCACTGTTAATTGAAGGGATTTCTCTGTCCATTATCGTTTTTAATAATTTCTATGCTACCTATTCAATGAAAGCGTTTTGTGCCAACTCCCTATTGAAACCATTTCTGTGCTCACGAATGATTGAAAGCATTTCTCTACCAACATAGGACTGCATTATGCAAGCCCGACATTACCCGAACCAGTCGTCTTCAGTGGTGCAAAGATCGTGTACAGTGGACGTGGACGCTTGGAAAATATTTTTTTATTATTATTATTATTTTTATTACTATTATTATATTCATAATTGATACACAGTCAAAACAAGATATCATTTAAACAACAATTTGACTGGTGATACAGAACAATTCAGATTCTATCCAAGAATCTAAGAAGAGTCCATCAGGTAGCGTTGTAAAATGCACTGTTCCATGTAATTCTGCTTTTGTAGGTCATATGGGGTCACTTCGTTGATGTTTAATTGTTGTAAATAGTTGGATAGCTTCTTTTTTTGAAGTTGCTCCAAGTGCATCGATAACTATTGGGATGATTTTGGTGTATTTAAGCCATAGCTGGCCAACTTCGATTGCCAGATCGCGATATTTAATCTTTTTTTCCAGTTCTTTGTTGTTAATGTTTTTATCCCTGGGTACTGCGATATCGATATTCCAAACCTGTCGATGTTCAATAATTATGTCAGGTCTATTGTGTTCCAAATGTTCTAAAGTCTCCCAGAGAATTTTTGCTGTTTCGTTTTCCAATACAGTCTCTATTTTATGCTGCCACCAGTTATAAGAAGTGGGAAATCCAAATTTTTTTGCATACATGAAAATGAATTATTTTGGCCATTGATCATGGCGGTATTTATAGTCAGTTTGAGCTATGTTGCTGCAGGCACTGATTAGATGTCTCATCTTTCTGATCGCATAATCTGCATTTGCTGTTATTATCGATATTCAAAATTTTTGTTTTCATTGCATTAGTTTGTAATGCCTGTTCTTGAGCTGCTAGAATAAATCCTTCTGTTTCTTTTTTAATATATCCATATTGTATCCATTGCCATGTCTTGTTCACGTCAATTTTGTCCTCAGTATCTTGAAGAAATTGAACATGCAAGGGTTTATTTTTCCAGCGCACATATCGGTTATTTTGTTGTTCCTTTTTGTAATCGGATTGTTTCCTGTTGCTTTTAGAAGGTCCTCTTGTGTAACTGCTTGAAGCATTGCTCAGAGCTACTGTCGATGTAACTTCTTAAACTAATTGATTTCTTCTTCCACAGTCTGTCTCACTTGCAAGCAGACCCTTTCCACCTATTCTCCTTGGTAGGTACAACCGGTCAACATCACTTCGCGGATATAATGCATGATGCATAGTCATTGAGTTTCTAGTTTTGCAGTCCAGTTTGTCCAGGTCTTCTTTTGTCCAATCTATTATGCCAGCTATGTATCGGATCACTGACTAGTCCAAGAATTCATTGCTCAAATTGTTTAATCCATTAATCCATTTAATTTTGGTTTTAGAATATTTCTAACTCTTTTGTGTACTGCGATGCTACCTGTTTTTTAACTTTCGAGTAGAGAATATCACTGGCTTCTAATATTCCTAGGTATTTATAGTGTTCGTCAGCTGCAATTGCTTTTATATATTTCTCATGATCAAAATTAAAATTAAGTGTCATTAATTTTTCGTCGTTTAATAGATATAATTGCGCATTTATCTAAACCAAATTCCATTTTGATGTCCTGACTGAAAATACGAACTGTGTTCAATAAAGAATCTATTCTGGGCCGATTTTCCATATAGCTTCAAGTCATCCATATACAACAGATGGGAAATTTTAATATTACATTTAAGAATTTTACATCCAAGTTTTGTTTTCTTCGGAATCATAGACAAAGGTATCAAAGAAACGTCGAAGTGCAATGGTGACAAGGAATCACCTTGAAAAATTCCACATTTAATGCTGATATCTCCGAATCGTTTATTATTCACTATTAAAGGTGTTTTCCATGAGTTCATAGCAGCAGGCCAGAAATGAACATATGTTTTTGCTAATTCCAAATATGTGTAGTTACTTTAGGATCCAGGAGTGTGGGAAAGAATCGAATGCTTTCTTAGAGTCCATACATGCCAAATTAAAGTTAGTTTTTCGTCTTTTTGAATTTCTGAGAATCATTTTATTAATAAGGATCTCGTCTTTTGTTCCTCTAGATGTTTGGATAAATTGGATAAATCTGATAAGTAGTGGTATATGGAATTTGCTCTGCTATGATTGCAGTGAACAGGCTTAAGCATAGTTGGTAGGCATGTTATTGGATGATAATTACTTGGATTTGCACCCTTATCCTTATCTTTCGTGAAGAGGAAAGTGCGCCCAGATATCATCCAGTCTTCCACTGAGCCTGATTGCAACAAATAATTAAATTGTTCTGCCATTCGATCATGTAGACTGGTTAGACGTTTTAACCAAAATCCATGTAGTTCGTCTTTTCCAGGTGTACTCCAGTATTTTAATTTTCTATCTTGTGCAGTGATCATTTCTTTAGTGATAATTATATGTTGTATTTGTTTTTGTTTCATTTCTGATTCTATTTCCTTAATCCATGAGGCATCTTTATTGTGTTCAATAGGATTATCCCAGATTGGCTTCCAAAATGTAAGTGGTTCTCTTTTTCTGGTGAATGATTGTTAGCATTTTTATTTCTCTGGAGGGACTGAAAGAACTCACGTTGGTTCTGTCGAAATTGCATATTTTGCACGTATTGGTTTATTCTTGCTTCATATCTTTTAATTTTCTGTGCAATTGCTATAATTCTTTGTTTTAGCTCTTCAGTAACTTCAGCAATTATTTTGTTAGCCAAATTATATCTGTTAATCAGTTTATTTTTGGTGTAATTATTTTTCAGCCGCCCTTCTTTAAAATTCTTTAAGTTGCTCAAATCACCTCGAAGTTTTTCATACTCGGCTTTTGTTCTTGCGGTTTGCAACCAAGTTTCACTGTAATGATATAGGCTGTACTGTATAGGAGTTGATTTGTTTCCTTTATGCTGTTGGTTGTGATGGTTTTAATCACAGTATTTGCGTCTAAGAGGAGCTGTTTTATCCTAGATTTATGTAAAGCTTTTACTGGTGGCAGTCTTATGCTGTCATTTATGGAGTTTATTATTATTATTATTATTATTATTATTATTATTATTATTATTATTATTATTATTATTAGTTTAAGTCCTATCCTACTAAAACTAATAAATAAAATATTTAAAACAGGACAGATACCAAGTATGCTAAAGACCGCCATAATTACACCCATATACAAACAAGGAAAAAGAAATTTAATCAGCAATACAGACCCATAGCAACATTACCAATTATCAATCAAATTATGGAGCGGATCATACTGAAGAAACTCACAGCATACACTGAGATCTTTAATATTATCCCCAAAACACAATATGGTTTTCAGAAAAATAAGGGAACAACATCTCTCTTGGAAGACTTTACAGACGTAATTAATACCGCCTTAGACAAAAACAAAATAGCCATGGTAGTCTTTATAGATCTAACCAAAAGCATTCGATCCACTTACACATCAAACCTTGTTAGAAAAGCTGAGGCATGTTGGAATAGACGGGCCTCTTCACAGGTGGTTTACAAACTACCTCCAAAATAGAAAGCATATCACACGTATCGGATCAAACCGAAGCAGAGAGCTACCAGTAACCTGTGGAGTGCCACAGGGAGCTGTACTCTCCCCAACTCTATTCAACATTTACACGCACGATATTAATCAGTTACCACTCAAAGGTAAGATATTCCAGTACGCAGACGATACAGCAATAATATCCATCCATAATAACGCAAGCATATCCCAAACAAATATGCAACATGATATAAATCTGATCATAGACTGGCTCACGAAAAACTCCATACACCTAAACTCAGAAAAGACAAAATTAATGATATTCAGAAATCCACTGACTCGACCAGTTGATAACAAATATATAACCATCCAACATCCACTTTCCAACACAAAAAACACACAGAACAGCAAAACCACTACAATCACTCAGGTTGAAATAATACGATACCTTGGAATTTACCTCGATGCAGATATGAACTGGAATAGCCATATAAAACATCTACACAACAAACTCCGAACAATAAGTGGCAAACTCTACAGATTAAAAGACATAGTTCCCATACGCCTAAAAACACTAATATACAAAGCACTATGCCAAAATATACTAAGATACGCTATAACAACATATGCTTTCTGTGCACCCTACAAATTAAATAGATTATTGTCGCTACAGTACAAAATGACAAAACTGATCTTTTGGGAACAAAGAGAAAATCACGACCTTATAAACATTGCAATGGTAGAACACAAAATACTGACAGCAAAACATTTATGTTACTATGCAGCCTTGCTGAAACATTATTTCGATGCCAACTACAGGACAGTTAGAAATACATACCGTATAACAAGACCTCAGACTACTAATTATATCACATATAAATACAATAATCACTACGGAAAGGCCACGCGAAACTTCTACATCCCAGACATGATAAACAAATTACCTTTTGAATACAGAAACCTTACAAACTACAATAGCCTGAAAAGAGCTCTAAGGACATACTACGAACAAGAAACACGCACCCAAAATACCATACAAACTTAATGAAACACAATATATTCGCTCAGGCTTCCAGTTCAGCGACGCATCAGTACATTCCAATTTATTGTGGGGGGGGGGGGGGTACGCGCGCGCGTGTGCGTGTGCGTGTGAGTGCGCGCGCGCGAATTTCTCAATC
The DNA here is from genome assembly GCF_054136105.1 of Typopeltis vanoorti. Lineage (NCBI taxonomy): Eukaryota > Metazoa > Arthropoda > Arachnida > Uropygi > Thelyphonidae > Typopeltis > Typopeltis vanoorti. The sequence continues at coordinate 46,262,561 of NC_143564.1, read as the reverse complement.
ATAGATTCTGTAGCATCCTAACACAGCAAAAAAAAAAAAAAAATACATAATAACCAACTGGTGTCATCCTCAGATAAGCTGACATTTAAGCTTCGAGGATGAAAGGAAAAAAAAATTAGTTCTCATCCAAGATGTATCATATGTAACGAAATACATGTAATGTACGTATCACAAGAAAACCAATGTATGTATTATATGTAAACCAATGTATGTATTATATGTAAACCAATGTACGTAATGTAAATATCACATGTAAACAAATGTAAAGTAATGTATCATATGTAAACAAATGAATGTAATGTATATAATAATTGTAACAAATGTATGTAATGTATATAATAACTGTAACAAATGTATGCAATGTAAAAAAAAAATTATCTTAAAAGTAAATCATGAGTTTACACCGTATGTTTGTGAAAATAATGACACATAATATTCAGATTGCATATGTGTAAATACTGTTGTATAATCACACCTTTTCAAACTTGGAAAAAAAAAAGTAAACCACAACATGTAATATTATACAACTTATGTAACTCTGAACAATATAATTGTAAATTATTATTATGATTGTTATAAAAAAAAAACTGTTTTCATCATTACAATTTAAATCTCATTATATGTAGCACAAAGTGCTGAACCGTGTAAAATAATATACTGAATAGATGATCATTGTACATATGTAAATATTTGAAAGAACAATAAAAAAAATTATTATTAGCAGTAAAAAAAAATTATTTAGCATTTATTTAATTTATTTAGCAGCACGATAGTCAATGAATTCTGTTCCTCAAGCCGAACATATTGATTTAAAAACTGCAAGTGTCTGTTAAGTAATAAGTAAGTTATACGTTTTCAAAGTTCGAAGTGTAGGGTAGTCAACTACGCGATAGGAGAATAAAGGAAGTCGCCATTTTAGTAGTCACACCAGGATCGCCAAAACCAGAAATATCAAGTGCTACAAATGCCATGAACACTTAATGGGCAAAGGAAACCACATAACATGCCAGAGAAATATATATTTTTTATGTTCGGGATGGATAAACTAAACGAGGCGGTGGTATACTAATATTTATAAAACAAAAATTAGAAGTAATAGAAATAAACTATAAATTGGAATTTGCAGAAAATATATGCATCCAAGTTAAAAATATCAAACAACAGGACTCCTTGATATTAAACGCAATATACAGACCACCCAATTTAAGCACCAAAAAATGTCTAGATGAAATTAAACAGATGGTTTACTATCACGGAAGAGGGCGCTTCTGAATACTTGATAATAATAGGTGCCATGAATATAAACATTAGGAACATAAATAACCACACAGTACAATACCTAGAGCTCTTATCAGCACATAACCCCATCCATACAGTCGTATACACGAGAAAAGATGGTCGAAAATACAATCATCTCATCCTGTACTGACCATATAAATATATTTGGCCCTTCAAACAGCTATACAGCAGCCGTCATAGCATAGCGTGCAAAATGGTAGACCATTATGTCACTGCACTACAGCTACATACTGAACCAGAACCCTTAAAACTCACTGACACTGCTATAGTAAACAACGAAATTAGAAAAACAGACTGATTGCAGATAGCATCTTTAGACTCTGCTGATACTGTATATACTAATCTTAAACTTACATTTAATAAAATATATAACAAAGCATTAACAAAAATAGAAATGTGCTCCCAAACCAGACGAAATCTGTCGATAACAGACAACATATTAATAGACACAAAGAAAAGATGCCCTATGGAAACGACTTAAGAGGTCACCTAATAATGCAGTTTAACCTGCTGAATACAAACGAAAACGGAATCTCTTAACAACACAGATTAGAACTGCAAAACGAAACTATTATAGAAACAAATTAACAATAGCTCAGAATGAAATAAAGTAAACTGGGATCTGATCAATGAAATGCTGGACAATACACACAAAACCAGTGCCTCAGAAACAATAAAACACGACTTTGCTTGCGTGCCCAAATCCCTCAAACAGTTGGCAAACAACTTTAATCAGCACTTCGCGAACTCTGTCCAAAAACTGAAGAAACGTTCTCTCCTCAACCAAAAGAAATATTCTCCACAATGACCATGAGCAACTCAGTCAATGCGGTTCCCCACAGTAACAAAAGAAGAGCTGTCAGTTGCAATTAAACAAAGGACCAGGAAGGGACGGAATCATCAGATCAAAAGACAACAAAAATACTCAACTAATCTATATGTCCAGTTATACTAAAACTGTTAAATAAAATCTCCGAAACTGGGCACATACCTGAAACACGCTTGCAGCTCACGCTTCGCTCTGTGTATCGTTCCGCGTAACCGAGCTATCTCCCTCATTACTGACAACTCTTCATTCTTTACATCTACCATACTATTTTCTTGATCAAAAATTTTACTCTCTCTCTCTCTCTCTCTCGTGTCACAATTAATTTCTCTTTCAATCCTATCTGCCGTTACATCACATACATTTTCAAACGTATTCACAGTTCCGTCCTCTACTTTAATCTTGCGACCTGAGACACACTTTTGACCCTCGCTCTCATGGCATTTTCAGCACACTTTTCCATCATGTATGGTTTCAAACCAAATTCCATTTGCCTTTGTTAAAGCATACATCTCGCAGACGTTGCATTACACTAAGTCGCTTTGGTTCAATTCTTTAAATAATGATGCCTTGGACACCATTGTTCTGCAGTGATTATTTTCAATTAGGTACTATTGCTATTCTACGTAATTTACTGTGCAAAAGACTATGTTGACAATATTTAAAACAAAAACTTTTAACTTAAGACTAATTAACTCCACAATGCAGTCTGATTATAACACAATTTTAACTAATAACTGTATTTTTTTGAAAACTAAACAACTTAGCTTTCGGAGCTCTCCAAGCAGAGTCGTACCATCTTATCCCATTTAACCAATTATGCAGCGGCGAATCATGCAGCAAAACTCTACTGAGCAGATGAACAGATGTGGGTGTGGTAGATACCTGGTGAACCTCTCTTACCAGAGTGCGTAACCCCAATAATGAATTTCGGAGGCGGCGATGCGATGGTGTGGTCCTGTTTTTCCTGGTTGGTCTCGGACCTCTGTTTGTGGTGCCACGAACATTGAACTCCGAGAGGTATCTGAACATTCTGGATAATGCGATGCTTCCTACTTTGTGACGTTTCTACAGAGCTGGTCACTGTCTCTTTCAGCAAAACAATGCATCGATTTCATAAGGCTGTTGTAACTGCGTGGTTTGTGCATATAAACGTCACCACGCTTTATTGACCTCTACAGAGCCCTGATCTCAACCCACATCTGTGGAATGAACTGAAGCATCGGGTGAGGTCACGGAACATCCGCCCTACAATAGTTTAGGACCTCGTTACACTGCCTACATGAAGAATGGTCCAAATTGGTCGAGTGGTTAGCATATCTGTTCCCCAACCAAGATACTGCTGGTTCGAATCCAGTCGTAGGCAAAAACGTTTGTGATTATTAGGTAGGAGAGGAATTTTATCGCCCGATATGAGATAACCACCTGCTTATTGGAGGCCTGAGTTGACTTGAAAAAGCTTCCTGTTTAGACGTTATACGAGAATTTTAATTAAAAGAATTAATTAAAAAATAGGCGATAAATTCCCTGTCTCAGTTGATATTAACTTACTGTGTATTTACAACGTTTTGGGTGGGTAGGATTGGGTTTAAAAAGAAAAGTGTTGCACATCTTCCAGTATCATATGAAGCATTTATTTATCCCGTGATATTCTCCTCCACAAACATTAAAACTAAATCTGTGAGAGAATATTTAAACAGTCATTATTTTGTGCCAATTCATAATTTGGTTATTTACACCAAAATGCAATCCGAGCAGTTGTGTACGTGCGTTAGATAACACCAAAAGCGCTCTTATGTGTTGTGACAAGGAATCGTTCCTTTTAAATAATAATAATAATAATAATAATAATAATAATAATAATAATAATAATAATAATAATAATAATAATCTTTTTATTCCCTTTACCGACATTTGACATAAGAATTTCTTTTTATAAATGATTTAATTTTATGACTTTTTATACTAATGTGCTATCAAAAGTCTCAGGTTTGTCCTGCTCATTTACAACAATTAACTGCTAATGGTTTACAAAGTACAGCTACGCATGCGCCTGCTACGATTACACTGGAGAACAGTGACACTAATAATTACTTCACTGAGAGCTAATTGCTAAGGAAAGAGTAAACAGAAAAGAACGCAGAGTGTGGGGTTGCAAAATACTTTACCACGTAGACTGGCATAATAACCACTGAGCAACAACTTACGAGAATCGATTCCGCATCTTCACTTGAATGTTTTGAAATTCTCTGATTGTGAGACTGTCAATGTTTTACTATCACGCCATTTGTTGTACTCTCCTTCACTCATATATTTAAAAGAAGACGAGAGAAAGAAAGAAAGAAAGAAAGAAACGAAACAATAAAAATCTTTCTCCTTAGTTTTCAGTAAATTAATCCTGACCTTAATGTACTGTTTGAAGAGCAGCAGCACAAATATATCAATAATTGCAGACTCCACTCGATATGATTGCATTGCAGCCTAGAGACGTAAGTTTTCCCATTGATCGCACTTGTTTCATTCAGAACCTTCTGGTTTGATCATTTATCTGAGTTAGGTGGTCTGTTTTTCTTTCTCTTAGATCCGATGCACGAGTTTTGTGTGTATTCGTGGGTTATTTCTGTTTTTTTCTCTCATTATCTTTTACGCGGTAATTTTTTTTTTCGTAGCTTAATTTTCAGTCATTTATAACCATTGTAAGCTGATGGCGCTACTGTCACCGTTACTTTGACTAAACGTTTATCATTTTTGTCCGCGTGTTTTGATTGTTGATATCGCTGATCTAAAAAAAATATTTGTATTTGTTCTTTACTGGCCTGTGAGATGGTTTGAGAAATTGAGATTTGTTTGGTTGAAAAAGAAATTACTGCAGTTTCGTTTATTTAACAATAAAGGATATAAAATATTAACAATAAAGATATAAAATAAAACATAAAAAGATATAAAATATTAGCAATCAAGTGTTTTTGGAATGTACACAGACCCCTATAAATAATGTCCACATTATAAAAAGAGAAAAATGGTTAAGGAATCATAAGAATATAACAATAAACTGTAATTCAGTTTTGTAGATCTTTAAAAAGCATACGACATGGTTGTGAAAACCTTTCAAAACGCTACTGTAATCGTGTAAATGGAATGAATATAAGTCGTATAAGCTAGAATTGATAGAGGTACAGGAAACCTGTTTGTTATAAAACGAGGTATGAAACAAGGGTGATCCTATTTCTACTGTTACTGGTCATCTACATGGGTCGCATTATACGAAGGTATCAGACGATAATAAAATATGAAATATTTAGTCCAGATCTCTAATTTATGAAGATAATCTTATCATTTTAAATGAATTCAATACAAATCTTCAGGATTCTGTAATTAAATCGAAGACATATGTGGAATAAAAAGACGAAAACTCTGAAAATAGGTAGGAAGGAACATGTAGAACATGTTCCTTCCTACCTATTTTCAGAGTTTTTGTCCTTTGAGAACGTTGATGTAAAACATCAACGTTCTCAAAGGGGAACTGAACTACGACATCGGGATAAAAATAAAAAATAAAAAAAAAAGAAATGTATCCGCACTAAAAATTGTGCTTGAGCTGTAGTGGGGATAGAATATTGAATATGAAAATTGATAATACAATAAGCAAAACTAGTGTGATGAAGAGCCAGCTGAATAAATGTGTGTGGAATTATCCAAAAGTCTTAACCATATTATGCAGGTCCGACAATTTATATCGTCACAGATATGAGGTCTAAGAAGAGTACAGAAATAATGGCATAAATCACATGATCATAGCAATAACAAAGATGTAAAAAAAAAAAAACGGGACAGGTTGGCATTAAAGAATGTGGAAGCGTGGGCAGAGAGAATCTTCATGGTCTCTTAAACAGACCGGAGCGGAAACGATGGCGAGGAAATGGCCCAGAATAAAAACTAGATCGAGACTGATTGTTAACAATGCCTTAGAACAGCGCTTCCCAAACTGTGGGTCGCGGTCCCCTTTGGGGCCGTAGGTTTTGTTGAGGGGGAGGGGTGAAATTATGAAAACAAATTTAAAATCTTTTAAGACTAATTAGATTTTTCTATCTTAAAAGAAATGTATTTAATTTTTATTATTTATTATTTCTTTTTTGTTATTTTTTATATTTTAATGGAAAAAATCACACATTGGTGCGGGTTCACAAATTTTGCTTCCTGCGTATTTCGGCGCTTAATGAATATTAATAAATATATGCTTATTTATATAAGTTTCATTTCAAAGCAGAAATCTAAGAATTGAAGTCTCAAATATTTCACCTGATATTGAATTTTTGTGTAGCAGTATTGAAACACATCCATCACATTAAATTGTTATTAAACTTCTTTTATGTTTTTAGTTCTTTCTTTTTTTATTACTAATCGTTTTACGTTTCATGTGCTTGTAATGCAAATGTACAATAACAATACAGTATATCTATTTATATAAAAATATGAGATAATGTGCCATGTCAAATGGGTATGTAAGATACTAAAAATGTAATATTTGCATTTGATTTTTGCAATATTCGCTGCGTATGTTTTGTATTGAATCTAAATACAATAAATATTATAATAATATATGTCTATATTACGATTTTTTTCCAGGGGGGGGGACACGAAACATTTTAATTTTTCCAAAGGCGGCCTTGACATCCAGGAGTTTGGGAAGCACTGCCTTAGAAAACCAAAATATAAGATTTGACAATACTTACTGAAAACTTGAAAAAAAATTGGGTAAGTTGGAAGAAAATTGTTGCTTGGAAGTCAATAATGATGAGAAGCTAATTATATCTCACTACCGCAATGTCCTTTATAAACCTAGCAAAATTGATTATCATGATACGGAACATGGATTTTTCAGTCTGAAAAACACAAAAACAAGCCAGAACAACACTACACAGCTTGGACGCGAACGGATGTGTCTCTGATCCCTCCTCTTTTCAGCCTGATTTTTTGCCGTATTAAAAAATAATAATAATGAATCTAGTACTGACTGATGGCTTGTGCAGTGTTTTTTCTAAGAGTGAGTAATTTACTCCATATTAACATAATTCTAAGCTCATATGAGTGATTTTTGATTCGATTCTTTGGGGCCGAAATACGACAGAGGAGACTCAAGCCTTAAAAACAATGTCCCTCTCACAATAGGATTAACTGCTATAGCAACGGCCAGCACCTTCTCCTTTCCCTTAATCAACTGCCTCTGGAATGACAAAGGTCACAAGGAACCACCCTCTGAAGTTCAATTGAATGGAAGTGTCACTTCTAGGAACAAGCAGCAAAACTGTAAGTATAATTATTATTGTTATTATTATTTGACACTTTGTAGCTTACAGAAACTTAGTAGCTCAAGTAGGAAATTATAATAGAGTATTACAACTTTGATTAACACTAAGATGGCGGCACGGGACGAATTCGAGTTCCTCGATTTGCTGCATAATGTTGCTAACGTAACTGGTAATTTAAGAAATGATTTTAAAAAGTACATAGTAAATGAAGTGAGAGAAGTAACGAAAGTCTTTAATAAAATGAAAAATAAAACAAAGGTATCCAAAGAACTACAGCCCACTACAACCAAGCGGGTTCATGCTAATTTAGGTCAGCCTACTCAGCTATACTAAAATGTCGTTAAAAACAATGCTAAAAACAAAGACGAATCTGAAAACAATCCTTGCTATAAATTAATAGTGAAACCGATAGCTCAACTAAACAGCGAAGAAGACCAAAAATATCGTAAAAGATAAAATAGATCCAAATAAAATAAAAATCAGAAACACAAAAATGAAAGTATTAATAACTGAGGAGTCTTGATTGAATCCAAAGAAAAGACTGACATCGACTTACTACATAAACGAAATGTCAGCTATGCAAACACACGTTAGCAGCAAATCCCAGTAAGAAATATCTTCCAAGGCTAATTATACACCTCCTAACGAAATCAATACGGACAATGCAACTGGCTCAACACGCTTGCAGAATGAAGGACTCTTCAGTGGGGATACAAGGATTATACAAAAATTCACAAAGAAAAATAAAAAAAAATTACACAAGCGTTCTGGGTATTTTAACTACAATAAGTTCCACAACTATACACGATACACGATACTGTAGGGGGGAAATCACCCGTCTTTCCTGCTCGAAGGAACACAAGCTCAGCAAGTGCCCACGAAATGAATTGTATAAACTGTCAAAATCATAACAAGCATACCAAAAAACCAAACATTACTACAAACACATGGTACTAAGCAAACACTGCCCGACATACAACTGCTACAGACAGCTCAAAGTTCAAAACATAGACTATGGAAAACAACAATAAAATTAGCAGAAACAGCACTACTTCCCTGGTATGCCAGGGAGGGCTTATTTTCCGGTGTATCAGAAAGAAAGCTGCAGTACTCATGGTCAATCCTGAAGTCGAGATGATATTCATTTCTTATTACAGCAATGAGGACTCGCTACTTATTGAAGTTACGTACCCGGAATCAAAACTTTTGCTGCGAGCATGTATCTAGACAAAATACGACTTAGAAAAAAATGTTTTCTAAGTCGTACTTAGAATTTATAATTCTTGGAATGGATAGCAACGTCCATTCTATTTTATGGTTTAACGAGAGCACAAACTAGAGAAATATAAATCAGGAAGAGTTTTTAGCATCAAATTCCCTACACACATACTAGACGAAGACTGTAATATTCCATCATTTAAGAATACCAGAGGAAGCAATTTCATTGATCTGACAATAGTAAACGACGCCATTTTACTCAGGATTTCGAATGCAGATGCGAGGAAGAAGAGCGTTGTACTGATCGTCGCATCTGATATGTGACATCAGTAACAAAATTTTAACGGAATACACGAGACAAACCACTTCAGTAATTTAACAACTTCACGCAGAAAACCAATCTAGATACATTTGGAAACGCATTGAAAAGAGAATTTGCTACCTAATTTCATAGCATCACCTCACTGTTACCAATAAACAACAGCTTAAACTGTACAAGAACTTAGCCATCTGGGCATCGGCACAAGCCAATATAGACTTCCTTGCTTTTGCGCTTTGTCTGAAAAAATCCTGGGACCAAACACTCAAAATATCCAAGAAGCTAAACATCGATGGTAGAAAATCAGTACCTTGGTGGAATGGCGAAGTAACAGTCTTAAGCAACCTTGTAAATGCACTCAGATAATTATATTAAAGAATCTACAAAAATCAAGATTTAAGACAGGGTAGACGGTAGAATTGCTATAAAGCCAAATACAGCCATCAGTCCAAAATTACAAAACGCCAAAACAGAATCATCGAAAAAATTCTGTACTGTTTCGAGGGCGTAGAATCCTTGGATCTGCATATACAATTATGCAAGCACGAAAAAAGTCAACACCTATGCTATCAAGTACTAATAAAACAGATGGCCCTTCCACTAAAAACAGCAGAAACTGCAGCTATACTGGTGTCCGAAAACTAAGAACGACTGTATTTTTACGGTATATGAAACAATTTTCATGACTAAGACCAAATATAGACAAAAAAAAGAAAAACAGTTCCACACACACACACATACTCCGTTTAAAATAAGAATTTTTTTTGTACTAGAAACATTCAAAACGTACACTTGTTATCTTTTGAATTCGTGTAAAAAATTAAAGATCTCATTTGGAAATCTAAGAGAATTAAAGAAACGCTTAACCTTAATGTTACTGAAAGAAATGAGTATGGCATCTTACCTTGATAATACTCATATGTTTTTTCCTTCTTCAGCTAACATATCCCTCTGGTCTTTCCCAACACGAATACACAACTCCATACCTTCCACGTCTTATTAGTGTTTTTTATGCTCAAGACGTTTCTTTTTACCTTTTTACCTTTTTACCGACTCTGCGCAAACCCAGCAGAGAGAGAGAGAGAGATCGTTGATGCCTTCTCACATGCTCACCCTAACTGCTAGTAAGTACATCAGTGCTACCATGGGTACTATTTCATGGATCACGATTCCTTTATTTTCCGCTTTGTGAGTGATAATACAAATAGTAGATGCTCAGCATGCATTGATTCCTCCTCGTCCAAGCAAAAACTGAAACAACAAATATTACGCCTCACAAGTCAACACAAATGTCAAACAATTGACTATTTGATAAGTAACAATGAAAATTAAAAAATGGTTGTGTAACAATGCATCTATAGAGGTGAGATACGAAATGTCATATAATTGATTAGCACCGTTAAACTGCCTACAGAAAAAAGTCACAGTTTAGATGAAACATTTAAAAAAATGAATGCCATATAGGGTGATAATAAATATTATAGAAATAAAACAGCATCATTACTCAGGTGGATCAAATACGAAGGGAAAGTTTGCGGTCAGTATCTCCATCATTATCCATGTAATCAATGACCTCACTTATTGCGTCTCTTTAATCCCATGGAGAAAGTGGAAACATTTCCACGGTTATATCTAGGCAGACATGTCGATCCCGTAGGAAAACATTCCCCGTTCATCCGATCCTTTTACCGAAATAAAGTAAGCAGCAGAATTGTTATAAGTAATTTTACAGCAAAATAAAATCTAAAACCTCGTTTTCCTTCATCGATTCTCAAACTTTAAACCGATAATCGAAAAGGTTTTCCTATTTTGTGTTTCTTGATGAAGCCCACATGAGCGATTTTGCAGAGTCAAGAAAGGATTCACAGCACCACCATAAGCTTCAAGGATCAAAATATCAAAATTCCTGTAAAATTGATCGGTTTCGTAGTTTGTTGGGCGGTGAAGTGTTGATTCAGGGGCTCGACATTAGAGAGTTGCGTAATAAGAATTTGTGGTTTTTACATCGACGTTAATTATATAACAGTAGAGAACAAATTAATTCGAACACTCACATTTTAAAGAAAATTAAGAAAATTTTAATTTCGCAAGAAAATAAGTACAAAAATTAAATTCCAACTTTACCTTATAATTTACATGAGCTCCTCTGGTCCTAATAAGTTCTTTAATTCGCTTAGCCATCGACTCTAACAACGTCGACCGCATTTATCTTATTTCTACATCTCGTAACCATACTTTTATAATGGATTGTATTGGGTTATTTATCCTTCGTATCACAATTTAATTTTCAAAATCTCTTTGTCACTATAGTCAACATGTTTTCTTTTGGGTTAATGTCAAGAGAATTTACCTGGCCACTAAAGCAACTGGATGTTGTGATTTTTTTTGAGGGACTCTTTCACTTTTTTTTTGAAGTGTGGCATGGAGCGGGATCCTGTTGGAAGATGAGTTCTTTGTCTTTCTGGATCTGTGGAACAACTGTTTTCTCCAATATTGTTATGTTTTATCGTACCATCAACAGATATAAGTGATCCTGGACCGTCATGTGTAAAACAACCTCAGAACATCTTTTTAGCTGGATGTTTAGGGTGTTTGTTGAAGATGGACGAGAGAAGTCTTATCAGCTTGCACTGCTTGGACAAAGAAATGGCTTAAATCTGAGACGTGTCTTCTTCCACTTCTCAACAGCCCAATCTTTGCACACGTTTGCCCACTGGAGCCTCTTTTTCTGCATAGCCTTCATCAACAGTTTCTTTTTTGGTCTGCGGACAGTCCTCCTTACTTACAACAACTTCGGAGTAAGTGTAGTTTTCCTTTTTCGCAATATTATCTTTTCTGTCAGGAGAAAACGTACCTGTCTTCCTAAACTTCTTTAAAATCCCATTAACAGTACCCAAACCCAACACCACACTCATTAGCAATTGGCCTTTGAGTCATGCATGTGTGCTGAGAAAGATTACATATTTTTGAACGCTTTCTTAGAGATGTTTCTATTTTATAGCTACACAAAATGAATAAAACACTGCGGATGTCAACTTGTTTAAACAATAGAAAAGGCACAGCACTATTAATAAACATCGTAGAGACAGTTAAAACACACAGCACTCAACCGAAATAGTGAATTAAAACCAAAACCGAAAATGGGTAAACCAAAACCATAAGAAAAATTATTGTGAACTAAAACAAAAACCAAACCGAAACCAAACACTTGAAAATTCGGCTTGTTCAGATTAATTATTTCGCTACTGTATATATACACCCGTCGTTGGACTTATAAATATATCAGTACCGTGCCTGGGGTGCAGATAAAAGTTTATCGACTTTTTCTTTATTTTCTTTTTTTGAGAGTTATACATTGTAATTTGGAAATTTTGCGGAAGGCTCTTCCAGAGGACAGAAGTACAGCAATCGCTCGATTAGCGCACCTAATGCGTTCTTTAAAACAAGAGCATTAATCGAAAACGCACTAATCGAATGTAATAACCTATGGGAAAATGTATAATTCGTTCCTCAGATTTCTTTTTTGACCCTTAATTTTTTTTATCAAAGAATTAGGGTATGTCTCAGGGACTAGTTAAAGAAAAACCATGAAACCGAAAGACAATAAAACATATTCAGAATATAAATTTATTATTCTACTTCTTAACAAAGAATTGAGCTAACGTTGTTTGGCGGGCATTCAACCGACGGTATGGCCGTATTGCCTCTTCTGCAAATTTTACTGCTTCTCTCTTCATCAAGGTCAGCCTCCAAGCATTGCTGCTTAAAAACTTCGATTGTATGAAAAATATTTTCAAATTATTTCTGTGAAATCTCTTTTGGCTGACTATCAGTGGTTAAATTTTCTTCATATTCTTCGGGAAGATCCCGAAGAATATGAAGAATTCCCGAGATTTAATTAACTCTTGGACGTTATCATTGAAGGGGTGAATTGGTCACCAACACTCGAAATCACGTGTTTTATAGATAAAATTTCCCAACTGTTATACAAGCAAAATAGTTACCACTTTAAAAACTACAATGATCATAAAAGAGAAGTTAATTTTCCGAAGTGTAATAATAAACAACTCATCCCAAAAAACGGATTGATTACCCTATTATCGGAATGGATTCTCCTTTGTGTGACATGCGCAGAAAAAGTGTGTCGAAGGGTCTCGAATCTGTGGATGTACTATAGCAGACAACATAAATTTTGGCGGTAAAAATTTGTAACATAGTGTACATGGAAGTAGTGTAGTATGCCATTAAAAATAACTTTGTAAAATGTTTTAAATCGGTAACTAAATTATTTCATTCTAGTGAGGGATTTTTTAAAATAGTTAGCCATAAAAATGTATAAATAGAAAAATTTTAAAACCGTAACATTTATTTTTAAGATGTATATGGTCGCACTAATCGAATTTGAGTGTCGAAAAAAAATGACGCACTAATCGAGAGCGCATTAATCGAGGGATTACTGCAGATGAAATAGAAGAGGAAAAGGAGAAACACATTCGGCTTGTTTGCATAGTAAATATTGCAACCATAATTCGACTGCATTCTATTGTCGTGTGTATACAAGCCTCAGATTAAAAATATAGAACACGTTAATTTGCACTCTCTTATCTATACATACATCGAACAAAGAGAGCTCAAAGATTTGAAAGGTTCTTGTCTACAATTAAAATCCAGTAATTCAGCACAAATCGTGTGAATTTTCACTTGTTTCTCATACTTAACAATTCTGATGCAAAATCTTGCTATATACATAATCGGCCATGGTTTCAAGGGAAATATTTGAAAATTTGCCCAAATAAATTTGGGCTTATTTGAACGAGTTTTTTTCTCATATTTTTGAGGATTCATTGATAGAACGCATTGTTTTACATAACCCGCTGATGGTGTATTGCCTTTTTGTTGCCAATCAGTACTTTGTCGGACTCAATTACGAAATATGCAACTTTAATCACGTATTTCACCGTTATACAAGAAATCATCTGCACATTTCTCGAATTCCATTTTGTCCTTAATACTGTAAAGTAAAACAAAAAGTCGTGATTCAGTCCAACTTATATAAAGCCAATTTCAACATTATTCATACATTTCGTTGTGGGCTACAGCTGAGTACTTCGCGTGACATTTTGCACCACATTATAATATATTATGCCACACCTGATTTGTTTTTTGTTATTTTACTAAGAGAAACGCGTGGATAAATACAATGCCTCCTTCTACCTAAATCGCGTGTTTTACAAGATACATTTGTGCACTTGATAACATTGACGTGTTTTAAATATCTGGATCTTATTCTTTAAAAAAATACTCCTCGGTGCAACCAACACCATTCTAAATCAAACCCGCATTAATTCTGGAGAAAATGTCTAGGACAGTTTTATTATTATTGGCATTCTTAATATTTTAAAATCCAAATATCAAAGTTGGAACATCACGTTCAATTTGCTACGCTGTTTTTGTGTTTAGTCTTCGAATTATGGTGCATTTATACCATTATATTCGTGAGGGGTTATGGTATATCCCTTAAAGGTACATACATGTCTATGAGGAAATAATGATGATGAGGTTATCTTTAGATAGAAAAAAAAAATATTTTTTTTTAATCTAAAGATAGGAAGAAATTCTCTAAATAAAAATAGGAAGAAATGTTTAAATGGAATATTTCTATCTAAACACAGAATAGGAAATGTTTTCTGTTAATCTTATGAAATAATTCAGAAATTAGAATTACCTTACAGTCAACTTAATGAAATTCGTTTGAAATAATTTTATTTACATTTTACATTACATATTTTTAAATTATTTTTCTTAATATTTCTGATAAGTATTACACGAAAAACTGCTAAACTGGTCCTTTTTGACTAAAGGTGAGTTAGCCGGTCTCATATGCAGAGAGGGTTTTTTTTTAAACAGGAAACTCTGGTTTTTCGTTCCCTAGAACAGACAAATCGGCCCAGTGAACACACATCTACAGTCATTAAAATTGTCCCCTCCTCCAACGCCAGAATCTGCGACAAGACGGTTAGAGTTTCCCACAATCGCATAATCATAGCGGACCCTGCACTTAGCTGGTTAAAAGCACTAGAAAGAAGAAGAAGAAGAACTTGTGTAATGAATAATTCTAAGTTATGAATCCTGATGTTACACGTCACATCTACAAAATTAAATGCACACGTTTAAGTATCAAGACCTTGTAAAGAAAGGTCTTGATAATATGAATTTTCTTTATGTGGTTAGAATCGAAATATGTACAGTATGTATGTAATATAATGAAACTGTTCTAATTACTGCTAGCATGTTTCCTAAAGTCTTGTTTCTTTGAGATGATACCAACCTTATAAAAGCAACTGTGCACAAGAAACCAAGTCCTGTTTTATTTATTTATTTTGATGTTGTTGCTTTTTTATTTCTAATGCGCAAGATAAAGCTTTCCTACAATGATCAACCTCGTCTTCTCCTTGCTTTATCCAATCGTTGACAAAAGGCTGGGGCGCCTTTACGGTTACTAATTTGAACATAAGATATCTGTCTTAATTTAGTTTAAAAATTATTATTTAGACCAACATATGGCAAATGATTTTCGTTAACTTGTGCAACACGTATCTTCGCTTATTAAAAAACCAGTACTGGAAGCATCTTTTTTTTTTTTTTCTCTCCGTAGTTAGTTATTCACATGTGACGTCATTTGTGCTAGAAGTGGCAGGGTCACAGATGCCCTTTTCACAAAGAATTAGTAGGACAATCACAAACATGCATGCCCCTGGAATGGTTAGAACCTGGCTGGAGAGCAGATACACTAACCACTCGGCCAACCAGGCCGACTCTGCTCTCCGTTAGCGAATATGAATTATGTCCAGTAAATATGCATTCGCCTGCTGGAGAAGAGGGAGAGGGGACAAGGTTCTCTGGTTCTCTGTTCTACATATATATAAATACGAAAAAAAAAGTTTTAAGCAGCGTCAGATGACAAAGAAGTTCATTACCAGATAATAAACTGAACCCTTCCTCGCGGTAATGAATCCTCAGGCTTTGGAGCTAACTAGTGAATGACGCTGATCGCGTGGCCGATTTGAAAGAGACATGCTGCAAGTTCGAATCCCATTGATGTGTAACCGTCTTTAGTTAGTCGACGAATTTTATTCACCCGGTTTTTCACGTTCTGTCGCTATCATGCTTACTGGAAGAAGCCTAAAATAGTTTGAAAGTGTTATGAAGACTCCACATTGAACTCTCAGTTCAACCACGGTACCAATATGCTAGAGGTTGGTGGATATAGAATTTAAATTCTCTCTCTCTCTCTCTCTCTCTCTCTCTCTCTCTACCTACCTATTTCCACCGCATTGTGGAAATAGGAGCATTCGCATTAACGATGGTATGAAAAAGACTGGTCTCGACATGCGGGCCTGTCGACACCGCATTCCATGAACATCTAAAACAAAACTAAATTTGTGATTTAAAAATTAACCAAACAAAAGCACAAACCTTAAAAAATGTACATGTTTTCTTTTCTAAAAATCCAACTTTCAACTTACTCACCCTTCCCACCTACTTCCCTCATAATTTTTTCATATTTATTATGCGCTCTTACATCAAATATCAGAGAAGGCGTAACGTTGAATTTCATTTTTTATTTCGCAGTTTCTGGCCGTAAACCTCCTTAAAGTCATTCTATGAGATTCGCTGCTGCCTCTATTACTTACGTAGCTCAGATAATCCAAACTTTTTGCTGTTTTGTGTTTTCTTGGAAGATACGATATTAATAATAGTTAGTAGTAGTTATAGGCCCATCAGTTCAAAGGCTTGTTTAACCCATATGATCACAACTAATTACTAAGTTTTAGACAGCGTACTCCTTTTAATGCATTTCCCGAAATATCTTAATATATTCATATCATATGTCATTCCATATTCAAATTATCTTTTGACTTTAGATGGACAGATTTTAGTGAAATTCGGTATTTGAAATCCTTATGAAAATGTATCTATCATTTCCGATATTTATTTCAAATTTCTGAAATTAAATTTTTTGGATGTTTTTTTTTTGCTCATTTATTAAGAATTTGCAAAAAAATACTCGATGAATGAAAGTGTAATACTAAAATGTAATATTTATGATCACTATTTCATAAATATTAACTTACTTATGTAATAATTTCAATTTTGGTTTTAATCTAGACTTTTCAACAGCAAATTAAGGCCGATCAAATATGTCCAGCGTATATTAACGATTACTGCTATCATCATAAAAACGTTGCTTTATATACACGTGTCGGTTTTGCAAAAAAAGCCGCCCACCTTACAGAGTATTTTGAGTAAAGTAAATTCACATCAAATATCATGATAGTCATGAAAATAACAGAAAAACTGAAAATAAACAATTCAACTGCGCACTCTCTTATAACTAAACAAGAGCCTCCGTATCTTAGTCAGTTTTGACAAAGTCCTTTGGACGGGAAAGAGCTCGACTCTAATTCCGTCTAGGATGTGAAAAACGTTTATCAATTTACAACTGACGAAGGTGCATGGATGATGAAGGCCGCAAAATATTTTTCATCCTGCAATTTAAACAGAACAATATAAATTGAGTCCTAAGACTAACGATATTATCCAATAATGAATCTCTTAGAAAAGACAATATGGGCAGATCGTGGATTTAAAAAGGGCTGCAATACCTTAAAAGTACCGCGTTAAAAGTTTAAAACTTAAAACTTAAAAGTTTTTGTTGTTAAACTAGTGCAATGTTTAACATCACTTTGCTATAGTATTTTTTTAAATTCTATTTGGAGTAGCGGAACGATTCGAAATGATGAATTGTTTTTGTAAATATTTCTAGTTACAACTGAACTTTAAAAAAAAAAAATTTCACTAGCTTTATGGATTTTAATGATATTTTGTACTTTTTTCTTTATTAGGAGAGACGAACCAATTTTGTGAGACCATGAAAGGTCTCACAAAAAAGCCTCTCCAATAAGTGTGATGTTGGTCAACAGCATGTTATGGAAATTTTCTACTAACTGAAGTCTCGCATACTCATCGATGCTATAGAGGACTTCGACATCTTGAAGATAGGAGAGCGGGAGTGGGAGTGGGGGTGTGGGAGGTGGACTGACAATAGAAGTAATTAAAATCAGTATGTTTTGTCTATTGATTAATGTCTGTTAATTGATATTCGGCTGATGTTCTTGCCGGATGAAATAAAAAAACGAATTTCAGGAATAAAAAATTTGCTTCTTCTGTAGCAGACTCGCTGACTCATCTACAATTGAAAAGTCCTTAAAATAGTGCCTTCCATCCTAGGAAAGGATTCGACTCAAGTTTTCTCTCGTGACTGTTCTATAGAGACAAAATTAGACAATACGAAATTGCGTGTACTGTGCATATACCAACAAACAAGTTAATGACGTGGATTTCTATAAAATGGTGCTGACAACAGTTGAATCTAAAAGTGTTTTAAAATATGTACTGTAGACGTAATTTTTTTCTACATTTTGCTAATTCAACTGAATCAACTCGAAATTAATAGTTCCATGAAAACTGCAACGAATTTTAATAATGATTCTTAAAACATAAACATTTTATTAAATTCATCATCTAGTATAATTATTATTATTTTGAATAATTTTGCAAGAACACTTAAAGAACTGAGTAGACTTGCGGCAATGCTTATGGTTCCACAATGCTAAACCGACAAAAGAAAGATCATTACGGGATCTATTGTGGTCGTTGAGTAGAGGAAAGAAACTTTATCTCCTCTTTTTTTTTTTTTTTTACTAAGTCGATTCAGTCGATCTTCAGAGCAAGTAACGCCTTTCTCTTTCAGCCAACTCAGATCTTTAATCCTGAATTTGAGAAAAACACTGTGCACAATGAATTAATATTCTAATATTAATTCATTGATCAAGATATAAGACTGCAATTTCCATATCTGTTATTCTTCTGTCTTTTCTAAGAAAGTTTTTTTTTTATTTCTCATTATCTCGAAGCTGTCAAAATTAGTAGAATCCATAATCATGAAAAGCGAGGATTTAAAGGGTTCTGTCAAAGCTTTTCAGAACTTAAGGAACCGAAATTACAATAATATGAACTTATGTTTGTTGAATTTGCGAATCGTAGCTCTTATAGATGGGTCAACATCTTTACAGTGCCGAGCACAGCAAGCTCAACATTCTCAGTCTTTGTGTTGCTTTGTTTTATTAAGAAAGAAACGGGGTATTGAATTGGGTGGTGGTTTTATCCGGTAAGCGACTAATTATTTGTGCATATTTACATAAAACGATATCTAGCAGCACGATTCATCTGCAATGCCCACTGTTATTTCTGGAACATGAGGAACATATGACATGAGCAAACAATGCACGAACAAATCTTGTAGTCCAGCTCTTACTATTCATAAAAAAGCAATGGTTTACGCTATCCTATTATGGTTAGCTGTTCTATATCAACTTTACTAGTCCTATCTCTTATCATTTAGGTAAATTCGTCATGTGTGTGTCATTATATATTTGTATTCGTATTCCATGAAAAAAAAAAATTTATATCAAAACTAAATAAATAACGACAAGTGTAATTGTAATTTATTTGTCAAAACAGTTATTCAACAAATGGATAAGTCTTTGTGTTTTCCTATCAGGAAACTCTTTTTCTTTCTTCCCTTTTTTTTTTTTTTGCATTTGTTTGATAAGTCGAGTCACTTCAGCAAAAATCTCGTTAATTCTTCAGGTTCAGCGATTCCCACAGAATGGTTCTTTCAACTTAGGGAAGAGGTCGAAGTCTGGAAGGATCATAGAAGGATTATGAGATAGGGAGATTTGAGAAAGCATTTTCCATCACCTTTTTTATCAAATAATTAGATACTTTACGTAAAAACCTACGGCCTCCTTTTAGGCGCGAATTGCGACGTGGATCAAATTCATTTTGAATTCGTATTTTGCGGAACAAAAACAGCACGAGCACCGATAACGTTTTCTGTCTGACTGACCCTACGTGCTCTGTGCGAACATTTTGAAATGATCCTCTTCTATGATTATTTTATAGCAAATACTAAGGGGGCTACCCCCCCCCCCGTGTTCCGGACTGGTAGGCCGATTCTCCTTGAATTCTGATGACTCAAATTTTGAAGACTCGACACTCAGGGTAGCCCCTGTCAAAACGTTTCAAAAAACGTAACATAAAAAGGCTTAGCATTTTATATATATAGGGTAGATTATTTGAACATAAAGTGGAAATGTGCGTAATGCACCGATATTTTCCAAATATAAATAATAACTTTTCCATTGAATTAGTTAATGAGTAATAAACTATCTATTGCTTATTAAGTCATCAATATGAATTTTTGGCTTCGCCACTGATGGCGAATGGCATCGGATTACTGAAGTTTTCTTCTATTTTTTTTTTGTTTTTGTTTTAATAACAACTAAATTTGTTCGTGAGCAACCTGAATTTCCGAATAACCAATGAAAGCAGATGATTCTGAGAATTGTGTATAATTTTGTTTACGATCCTGTATATTTTTCTTCTTGATACCAAGAAAATGTTTGGCAATCTTTCATTCTTTTTTTTTTTTTAAGAAATCTATTTTGGTTGTATGGTTAAACTTCAAGCGCATTCTATATGCAGGAGGATTTATTAAATCATATTAAAAAACTGTTTAAAATATCTATTGTCATTGAGACATTTTACACAAAGAAAAAGGTGTCATTTTTGTAAAAGTAACGAATTGCAAAAAGGAAGTAATTGAGTCATTTATTTTTTATTTGATGTATTATACATCAAGCTTGTTATATTCAACAATATTATTGTACGTTTTGCATAAAACAGTGTGCTGGAAACTGGATGAGACTCTCAGAATTGCCAACACATTATTATATTGTTTATATGGTTTCCTTTTTTGAACAAGGCTTTTACATTTTCTCGCCTACTAAATACCCAACTATCTAAACTTGCCAAGTGGGAGAATGTATTAATGCTCGGCAACTGTCTCATCGAGAACATGATTTGTATGTTTCGTATTATACAGACATACATATTTTTACATAAATCATACTTGAAAATTCTACTGCATTAGTATACTAGTGTTGGCTAAGGTTATATAATCCACTGCTTAAATCAGACAGAATTTATATCCACGTTAGGCCTCCAATTGGGCTATACTTCGCTGCTTAAACAATAGATGGCACTATCACCATCACCACCACCAGTTTTGATGAATTTTACGTCTCTTTAATAGAAAAACATATTTGTCTTCAATTGGTAAATAAGGCAATGGAGAGATAAACTAAAAATCACATCGTTTAACTTTTTCATATGCTTTTGTTCATTATGTTGCGTTTATAAACCATTCTCTCCTGCTAATAAATAATTTGTTAATTGAAGATGTATGTCAGTACTTTTTTAGTTCGAAATATGCATCAAAAAATGAAAGGCAGACTATGTATGACTTTCGTCCATGAGAATTCATGCGATTCATGTTATTATATCAGATGATGGATCTACTCCAGAGTAATCGTATGCTGCGTGATATATACAAGCAGGGATCTTCAACTAATCGATTATTTCCTCCTTTATACTTTATGATGAATTTAATGGAAGTTGTGTACAACACAATCATTGAGTTCTCCTTAACGAAGCGGAAAAACATCTTACTCCGTAAGCACTAACAGAGAAGATTTGTTTAAATCAGATATGAATTGCTAGGGAAACGCTAGATATACTCGAGTAATGCAATATGTACAAATCTCCTGAAATATGATCAGAAAGAATTCGGAATTTTCACGTGTAAGCAGTTGACACTTGGCTAACAAAAGCAATACTTCCTTGTAAAGAGAAGGGAACTGTGATTTCCTGCGGACTATACAGGGTGTTCGGGATAAATTTGACATATTTATAATTAATTATATTTTTCCGTAAGTTACATGTATTAACACACACTTCTCTTCATTTAAAAGTTTGGACCCTTCTTCATTCATATACAAGATGTCAGAAAGGATGGATAGCTGGAACCCACCTGAATCATGGAAGAGAATAACTTGTATCATGATGATTCGTGCCCGCCATCAAAATAAGGATATTACGACTGCTGCCCAATGCTCCCTGAATACAGTAAAAACAATCAGGCATGAACTAGAGACTTGCAATGGTGACTACGAGGATGTAGCAAGAAGAAAGATCCCTAGCAGACGATCTGATTGCGTTCGTACAGCAGAATTCCTCGCAAATCTGCAGGAACAGGTGTTGAAGAACCCTGGCATTGGAATTCGGGCTTTGTTCGTGGAGTTGCTAACTGTAGTCAAGCCCTGGATAACAAGGGTAGCCAATGGTAGGCCGTATGTATGGCAGCAGGATTCGGCCCCTTGCCACACCTCTGGGAAAAGTCAAAAATGGTTGTCTGAAAATTTCTACGACTTCACCAGTCCAAATGTTTGGCCTCCAAACTCCCCAGACCTTAACCCCATGGATTATTTTGTATGGGGCGCAGTTGAAAAAGACACCAATCGCACTTCCAGTAATACAAAAGCCCAGTTAATGGATAAAATTAAAACAGTTTTTGCGGCCCTTCCCAGGGAGACTGTAGCATCAGCTTGTTCGAGGTTCCGAAGCAGAATTGAAGCTGTGATCGATGCTAATGGTGGTTATTTTGAGTAAATTTTGTTGATAGTATTGTAATTAACTCTGCCTGTTTTGTCAATTCATTAAATTTAATAGATACAAAGAAGATTTTCTTTTTCCTTACGAAACTGTCAAATTTATCCCGAACACCCTGTATAATGGGGCTCTATGCTCATCTCTCTCTCTCTCTCTCTCTCTCTGCCTGTTTCTAGCAAAATTCAGTATGTTATCTATGTTAATTGTAAATAAATGAATACAAGGTGGTCTAAATATTCTCAGCCAGTATGTAATGATTGTGATTTGAAAAATAAATTGAAATAAAGAATCTGGAAGCACACTGATATTTTATTAATATCTGACGCAGAAACAGAATATGCCACGTGGACTACAGTTCATACAAGTGATGACATAAATATTGCAGCACAAAGTAATCAAAGTCTTTTTTTTTTTTCAAAATCTGTAATGCAGTATTTCCCATTTCCGGCACAACGAATAGCAGTTAAAACAGAAAAAGACACAAGAGAAGTTCCCAAAGTTTTCCAATTGCAGACAGTCATCTTCATATCGCACTTAAATATCCCTTTAGTTATGAAAATTATCATAGCAATATATATTTATAACTAATAATTCAATTTTAATGAAGATAAAATATTAGTTGTTAAAGTTAAAATGTTAATATGATTTGTACAATGCTATGAAACCTCTCTTTGAGTTTTCTCTCAAAAAATTCGCAAGATTTGTCTTCAGTTTCCAAATGTTTGGTATGGAAATTGTGTTATTTTGATAATTTTCATGTTGTTAGTTGTGGTGGCACGCTTTTTGTTTTAATTCCTTGCAAACAAAATTTAACTTGGCTTCTTGAGAACTATAGAGGGACCTCTTTCGTTTTGAAGAGTATGCACCTATAGATCTCAACAAGCGCCTTTTCAACCTACTAAGCACTCTTTTTTGGTCAGTGTTTCACTGACCGAGAGTTAGATTGTGAAATCAGCCACAAGTATGGTTCATCGAATTTTCTCGAATATTGATTGTTCCACTAATTACTGTGACTTTCAATTCGATGGGAAATATAATAACTGTAGTTATTCACATTAAAAAATAAACATAAACGCAAGTGCAGTAATATGGACTTGAATTTGTTAACAATGAGAAAGACAAGAACTGTAGAATACATGAAACATAGTTTATGATGAAACCTTTAAAATAAAAAATTAGAGGTAACTGAATTTCCTGTATCATGTGATCATGCTTTTTATCATACGTTTGTACTTTGCTAATATTTGTGCATGCGTTTTAAGTGATTGTTGCCGTTCAACTTTAGCAAATATATGAACTAGAATTAAGTAGTTCAAATATCTTACTCATTTTACGTGTTATATATCGTAACTTTTAATGAACATTTCTTCATTTTATAAGCAAGAAAAATCTTGAATTACTCAAACATCTAATTAATTTTACCAGTTCAAAATATTCGCGTGTCTTCCTTTTCTGAGTTCGGCATAAGACAGTTTGGGAACTTCTACATGAGAAAATTCCATATTATTCGTAAAAGAAATAAAAAAATAAACAGAAACAAAGGACAGTTTTTATCCTACAGCCTTGTAAATTGCCATGTTAAGCTCTTTCGTCAGAAAGCGACGAATGACACCTGTTGTTACTTTGATATTTTTTCTACGATTAAATAACTAGTGGTGTACCATCTATTAAAAGTTCTTGGCAATGAAATAGTTGCCATGAAAATAAATCTCTCGCGTTGTCGCTGGAAGAATAGCAGTATCCAAAATAAAGCTTATGAAGGCTTATACGCTGTGAAATGACTTGCGCAAAATATCACATATTTTTACGATGAGCCGCGATTACTCGAAGCTCAAAGTAGGGCACAGAGAAAAGCATTTTAAAACATTTGTACTTTGCTGACGTCAAGAAATATTTCCGTTGATTTCAATGGGACGTTTATTTTCCCCATCGTTGGAAAAGACCCACTCGTTGGCATCGGCAATTTGTACCCCAAAGATTACAACGGCAAGAAGAATTATAACAGCAGTCGTTAGGTCGATGGTCGCAACTTGCTCCTCTTCGTATGCAGCTCCGTCTATGAAAGGCAAAATATGAAAATAGATTACGTGCATTAAAAAAAATATATGGATAAACGATGACAAATGGTTTACAACTGAAAATGTGTATTCTTTATATTCTATTATATTAATAATCTATTAACTTTCTTCTGCATAAAAGAGTGAAGCAATCTTAATATAGTTTGTTACAAGCACGTACAAGTGCCGCGTCTGTATAATAAATTTATAGTAAGTGAAATAAAAATATAAAACATTGAAATGAAATACGCGAAACCACGGATGAAATTCATGCTACAACCAAGAAAAATGCAAAAGCTAAGGAAGATAAAATTTATCTTCCTTAGCGTAATTTATCTTAGCAATGTTTTCCTTTTAATTTCTTGCGTAGTTGACTTTGTTTAATAACCCCTCAGTTTTGTGGGATGTACTGTCTTGGTAGAACCGCAATTCGTGCTTGAGTATTCAGTACTGTTAAGATATTTTAGTTTGCTATTAGATGTTTCTCACGACTACACAGTACTCGACGTTGTTGCTTTATCCGCTTTTTGTTGTTGTTGTTGGTGGTGCCATAAACGTCATTCAAGGTAGTCAACGTTTAATATGAGCACATGATGTGCTCGTATTAAACGTTGGGTAGAACTGTTATGTTGGTGTTGTCTAACTAATGCCGTGATAATTAATGTTTTCGAAGTACAACTCGGTATCAGATATTTTACTGGAAGACTTTTGCGGTAATGATGGGACGTTTATTCAAGTATTATGTGCATTTACCTAACATATATAAAGGTAGAAGTATTCATCGTATGTTATGAGTGTGGTTTCTGAACAATGACAAGTACACTGGTTTCCATAAATTAAGGAACACAAAACCAAGGGGTAAAAATGATTTGTTAAACTGCATCCATAAGGGATGTGGTCACCCCTCACAAAAACACAGCGTACACAACGATGTTCCAATTATAACAGTGTCCAATTTTTCAGTTGGTAATTACAACCATTCCTCCTGCAAAGCTCTTCTAACTCCCTCAAAGTTTTGGGGAAGCTGTTGAGAACAGCAACACATCAACCTAGAATATCCTAGACATACTCAACAGGATTAAGCTTAATACACCTCGCTGGTCAGTCCATATGTGCATGGGCTCTTCTTGAAGATATCGGTTCACGACCTTCGCTCGAACTTCGCTAAACTCTTTCTGTTTTCTGGGCAAGGTGAAAATTACGAAATTATTCAACGCTAAAAGCTTGTTAAACTACTTCAGTAGGAGTCTATTTCAAGTAGAGTGGTGCAGGAAAATTTGAAACTTCGAAGATTAAACTTTATCACTATAAAGGACTTGAAAAGGAAAACTGTGTTCTTGTTAGAGACCTAGATAACAGAGTAAGGAATGAGTCCCAAGATCTTGTGGGAAAATGTGGAGAAAAGAACTCTTATACTGAATTCCCTTACTCTCAAATATGTTTATTTCACGGCACATTTCCAAGGAATTATGGAAATGTAATGATCTCTAGATAATGGTAATAGTGGTAAAGGAAAACTCAGAACACTGAACTGCAGAGTGTAAATTATACACAGGAACTACACTGTCTGATCAAAAGTATCCGGACAACTACTCGAAACTGTAATCAGATTTTCTCTGTGAAACACTTTCCAGTAGTGGACATTAATACGGAGTGGGTCCACCCTTTGCTTCTATGACAACTCTAACTCTTCCGGGAGACATTCTACTAGGTGTCAGACCGTCTCCGGAGGATTGGCAGCTCATTCTTCCTGAAGAGCTGTAGCCAGAGCAGTTCGTGATGTGGGTGGTTGGGGGTCTGGAGCGAAGTCGGCGTTCTAATTCATCCCAAAGGTGTTCTATATGATTCAGGTCAGGGCTGTGGTCCGGCCAGTCCGTTTCTGGAACGTTATTATCCACAAACCATTCCCTCACAGACCTTGCTTTATGGCAGGTAGCATTGTCATGCTGATGCAGACATAGTCATCACTGAATTGATCTTCTACCGTAGACAGTACGCAACGGGTCAAAATGTCCGTGTACACTTCCGCATTTAGATTTCCGTGTAGTATTACGAGAGGGCCAAGTCCATTCATGAAAAACACCCTCACACTCTAACGCCACATCCTCCAAATTTCACTGTTGCCACTACACACGCTTGCAGGAATCGTTCTCCAGGCATTTGCGACATCTAGACCTTCCCTTCGGACTGCCACATGGTAAAGCGTGATTCATCACTCCAAATCACCGCTCTTTCCACCACTGTAGAGCAGGTGCCCTCCCTCGATGAGTCTTTGGACTCCCTGAAGGTGTCAAATAATAATAAAATTAATTAGAAAAGAAAACCTTTTAAATTCTAAGTAAAATATTTTTAGAAAATTCGTAAATATTTTGATGGCATTTCTAATATATAACTAACTAGCGGCTATCTTCGGCTGGAAATTAAAATAATTATGATTTCCTCTTCTCGCCATTACATATTAAAAAAAAATTAAATCGCTGTTTCAGGTATACGTAATTTCGATTGTTAAAACTAATTTCGCACACGATAGGAAATGGAGAAAGATCGCACATCAAAGAAAGGAACTCACTAGGACTAGTAAATAGCTAATCGCTACCGCTTTCAACCAATATATCGCTAAAAACATAACACTTAAGACTTAAGTTAGAAAGTTAAGGACTTAATGTTGAGGATTCTAGTTATAATAATTCATTACTCAGAAAGATTTTGAATCCATTTTAATCAGGCTGTTTTCAACCTATTCTCCTTATCGGTTTTCGTGTTTGGCAATTGATTTAATTTTATAATGAAGCTCGAGTTGGTAGTAAAAATGACGGTCTCTGTTCTTCTTAATTTGCTGATACTCCTTTCTTATAGCAATAATGTTTATATATCAAACCATTTTCTCAACTGAAAGGCCACGTTTTCCTAGACAAACAAATTGACAAAAATAGCAACACCGTCATTAAACGCCCTCGTCTCCGCTGCCGCCGGCTTCGAGTGCCATTAAAAATGAGTGGGGCTGTGATAATTTCAGGGCGACTAATACATCGACAAACACCATTTATCGAATCGATCTTCGCCTTTGATGAGTAGGCTGTTGATTATGCACGTTCGGTACACCGAACGTGCGTAATCAGTTCGGTCTCGCATGCTAGGTTGTCGCTCGCCTTAATTACGAGCTTGTTAAATTGCTGTAGTAGACATGTCAAACATATAAACCTGCTTTCTCAAGAGGGTCTATGATGGTGATGAACACAAAAGCTGAACTTCGGGTTATTCGTTCTCTCGCAAAGAGTGAGAGAGAGAGAGAGCACATTGGCTCCACCGTATATGTGCAGTTGTCAACAGAGTGTGAAATAACCAATTCACACTACATTCGAATAACCGTTAAGCATACACAATCGTCATGAATTTGAAATAAACAAATAACGTCAGTGTAAAATAAGAATTTTTAAGATAGGAGGAAATGATAGCCTTTAACTTAATATCCTGATGGGATTTAAGTTAAAGGCTATCATCGTTAATATCGTAATCGCCTATACACACCCTCTGTCCAAAAAGAAACCGAACTTTTCGAAAATAGAAGAAACTATTGGCGCCACCTGTTGTATCTTTTTTGTTCTCGAAAGCGGCAACCTTTGTTAGTGTTGTGTCAACTGTTTATGACATTTGTTTCATTAGAAGCCGAGTTATAGTGCCAAGAGTGACAGTGTGTTTTGACGAACGTGCAGAAAATGAGTTTCAAACTGAGAGCTGCGATTGACTTTTGTGTTAAACGTTTTACAGAAACGCATCAGCTTGAAAAAGCATACAGTGATGAATGCTCATCCCGTAATCAAATCCACGAGTGGTTTAAGCGATTTCAAAGTGGTCGTGAGACGCTTGAGGACGATGAAAAGCCGAGTCGTCCAAAAACTGGACTAAGCGAAGTTAATATCCAAAAAGTGCGTGATGTCGTCAAATAAAACCAGAAATCGTCCGTGAGATTGATTGAAGATGAATTGGGGATTCCAAAATCAACTGTGCACAACATTTTCACCGAGAGCTTGAGCTTTCGTAAATTGAATTCGCGATTTGTTCCCCACAAGTTGACTGACGACCAAAACATGTATAGAATTGAACACTGCAAGGACCTCATTAAAACCGCTTGTAAGGACTCATACGTCCCTGAAACGATCGTTACTGGTGACGAAACGTGTTTTGAGTATGAGCCCGACAAAAAGCTCCAGAGTGCTGAGTGGAGACCACCAGAGGAGGAGCATCCGAAAAAAAGTCGCTTGGAGAAGTCAAAGGTAAAGACAGTGCTGATTTGTTTCTACGATACGATTCCAAGGGAATTATCCACAAAAATTCGTTCCGCCTGGCCAAACGGTCAATGGTGAGTTTTATCTCGAAGTTTTGAAGCAGTTGATAGCGAGAATTCGTCGCGTACGGCATGAATATCGTGCGACCGACCGTTCGACAATACACACTGTCATGTAACTCAAGAATCTCGACCGTAGCCCTCACACTATTTCCGGAAATAATATAGTAATACAGTTAGCGACCACGAGAGAGTGGAAGTTGTCTGTTGAACTCTTTTACTCTCTTTCCGGATTCCTATGAAATTATTAATGGCGTTGAGACAATTATCAGTGATGGCTAAATGTGGAGACTAACGATCTCTCAATCTTAAAATAGAACTAAAAGGCCTGTGCAGCATAGCGGAAGTTGCGCTTGCATCCTCTGCGCTTGGACTCACGAAGATAGACTTATACGTTCGAGTCTAGTCGCCGACTGGAGGAACTTTTTCTAAGCCTTTCTTCGACCCGTTCACGAGTTAATCGATCTCTAGCACGGACAAGCTGATTTTTGTTCTCCTGGAAACTCGGGATTTTCATCCCATAAACTCAAGAAAATCGACCGTAGTACCCACATTATTTCAGATAGTGACATATCATGTTAGGGTTAGGTACCAAGAGATGGCAGCACTTGTTTCCTCGTCTCTTCATCTGCACCTATAATTAGTGGAGATTGAACTGCCCACTCAGTCCCATAAAGGCTTCACCTACTCCCTCTAAGGGAATAAAAGGCATTAGTTTATTATTTATTATTTACTAAAAGGTCTCGATTATTACCTTTGATGCAAAAAATGTTTCAGATGATTTCTCATTTATATTATTCTCAGGATTTATATATATATATATATATATATATATATATATATATATATATATATATATATATATATATATATATATATATATATATATATATATATATATATATATATATATATATATATATATATATATATATATATACTTCACTAGATGAAGAAACTCAGGTGTATGAAGAGGAGGTATTAGAGCTGTTGCAAAAACAATAAAAATTCAGCGATACGGACTACGGGATATCAGCAAGGATGCACACGTGTGTTGCAATGAATTGGCTGTTCCTTTGACCAGGATATATACGAGTAATTTGAGTCTCAGAACAGGGATAATTCTGCCGGATTCGAAAGAATGTATGGTAATTCCATTAAGGTTAGTGCAAAGACCGATGTACCCAACTATCGATCAATTAGTATCTCAGGAGTGGTGGTGAACATTTTGGAAAAGTTGGTCATGGCTCACAGTCGGAAATGGGTTGACAGTGAATCTCTACATTGCAATGAACAACATGGGTTTATTAAGGGAAGGTCATGTTTTAGCAACTTGCTCACATTCTATAACAATGTTACCATTGAACTAGACAAGGGGAATACACCAGGATACTTTTGGATTTCGCTAAGGCTTTTGACAGAGTACAACATGGTAGACTGTTGCATAAATTGGAGAATTTGGGCTAGATGTGGCAGAGATGACATTAGCTGTAGAGCTGGCTGCCTACAGCCAGATTTTGTCTCATATATCACAATGTGCTTTCGGACTCGTGGTGTTCGAGTGCAGAGATATAATGCTGTGGTCTCCATATTGAATAATCATTTTAAGAACAACGGTTGGGAGACCATGGTTGAACCTCATTACAGAACCAATACTGGCGTTAGAAAGCCAGATATTATAATGATAAAAGATGATAACATTTGGGTAATTGATGCTCAGGTAGTGGGTACTGGACGCTCACTTACTTATTGCCATAAAAACAAGGTCCAATACCATGAGCGGAATTCAGACCTTGTAAGGCAGATAAAAGAGGAGCTTGGGGCAGCTTCCTGCTTTCCCAACACCACCATCTCTCTATGCAGCGTATGGAGTGCCGTTAGTTACAAGGATTTATATCATTAGGCTTATCCAAGAAAGACTTTCAGGTGTTTCCTTGAGGGCCCTGCAAGGCACACTGGTCGGGTGGTGTTACCACCAACGTATGACTAATATGATAACACGAACTGGTGTCGGGTAATACTCTTGAAAACTCTTTTGTACAGGCTTCGGCCTTCTTCAGAGTCCTGTTTAGGACTAATGTAAGACTAGTACTGCTCACTCAGTACGAACTTAAATAAATGAAAATAACCAGTGGTGTACCACAAAGATCAGTGATTGGTCCACTGTTATTCATTCTGTACATTAATGATATTGGAAAGGATTTGATAAGCGCCATAGAGCTATTTGCTGACGATGCAAAGATAGTAGGATTAATCAGGAATTCTGCTGATATGCAGTACTTGAAGAATGATTTGAACAGGCTGAAATTGTGGGCATGGGAAAATGGATATCAGTTCAATGTCAGCAAATGCAGAGTCATGCACTTCGGCGTGATTAGATATCCAATGTCGTATTATATTGGTGGGATTATGCTTGAAGAAATTGATGAGGCTAGGGATATGGGAGTGTTGATAGATAGGAAGTTGAAGTTCAGGGGCCATCTAACAAAGATTGCAAATACAATTCAAAAGATAATTGCAATGCTGAAACGAACGTTCACATGTAAAGATAAAGATATCATTTTGCCTCTTTACAAGGCCTTGATAAGATCTCACTTGGACTATTGTGCGCAGGTCTGGTTTCCGTTGTGATTCTGATACAGTGGAGTGAGTGTAAAGGAGAGTGTTAGAAATGATATCAGAATTGTGGAATACTGATTATGAAAACAGACTGAGAATGTGTGGACTGCAGATACTAGCAAACATGAGAAAGGGGGGTGATATGATTGTGACTTACAAACTTCTGAAAGGTTCATACAGTATTTACAGTATTTCAACTAATGGAATTTTTCAATTTATGGAAGGTGGGCAAAGGACAAGAGGGCATCCTTGGAAAATAAGAATTAATGCCAGCAAGAAGGAGGTGAGATGAAGATGTTTTTCTCTCATAGAGTGGTGCGTAATTGGAATGGATTGCCATTTCAAATTTTTCTTCTTGGATGTTGTGCTAAAGGTGTCTGAATCACATCTATGAAAACAGCGCAGGAAAAGTACGCTATCAGTGAGTTTCTGGACACCGAAAACGTACCCATTAAACCGGAAATGAGACAGACAGTCCATGGACTATGTTCAAACGGTTTGTCATCATCAAGAATTTTAAGAGTGACCCGAAGTTCAGAAAAGCCGTATTCACTGCACTCGGGCCTGTGATTGGCGCAAAATTCATACTGACGACAACTCTGTGAACTATTTCAGAATGCTGCATAAATAAAAGAATGGTGTGGCGAATGAATTTGTTCAACTCGTCAATGTGCGGCTTCAATACAAGGTATAAATGACTACAGCGGTTCGCATTTTGGGTTTATTTTCTTGAGCAGCCTTTCACGTGACTGCCATCTTCATTCAGAAAATGAAAGAACATTTTTAAGGACATCACTTCCTTACATCCGATCACATGAAGACAGTGGCTAAGATATGGTTATACCAACAACACACTCCCCTCTATCGCAACGCTTTCATGAATGTTGGGGGAAGTGTGTGTGTCCCGCAGATGTGATCGCCATTAACAAAGAAATACAAATTTCCTTCAACTTTTTTCCGAAATAAATTAAAAATTCTAGAATAAAGTTTGAAAATGTCTATTCTCCATTACTGGAAAAAAAATTAAAAGGTATTGATTTTTAGTATGTCTTCCTACCAATAAGAAATTTCAAGATGTGTTAGCGTTACTGAGCAATTTTTAACTATATTTACTATATTTACCAATTTTCGGATTGATGCACCAAAGAAGAAGAAGAAGAAGTGCGGCTAACCTGTAGCCAACGTAAACGTTGGCAGAGCATAAAACCATGTGAAATGATAGAAAGAACAAATTGGTGAATGCATTGTGTTCATACTATTGAAACAATTGTTTTAACACCACTCGTGCATATATTGCAACAGTCAGCGGCATATATTGCAAATTTCGGGCGTACACGGAAGTAACAACCGAGAAGTCATTTGAAGTGTTCTGCCATCATATTATATCAAATATGACTGGAACAGCTGCATTTCCAGAGTAGTAAAAAAAAACAAAAAAGAAAGAAAGCGTTTCTTAAAGTCGATATTTTTATTTAATTTTCTTCGGTTCGCAAAAGTCCCTCTTCACATGAAAAATTCAACTTCAGTTTTATAAGACCTTCTTTACGACAACACGTATTTTAACTCTCTCTCTCTCTCTCTCTCTCTCTCTCTCTCTCTCTCTCTGTCTCTCTCTCTCTCTACGAGATCATTTTATCACAGACATTTCGATTAGCTGAATAAGCTCTTTGACTTTAACGTGACGAGACTTCGTCGATAGTTGCAGTTCAGAATACATTCAGAAGTTACACAAAGATCGTAATACGATTTTAAACTCCTTTTCTCCGAATTCTATTTAAGACTTCTTAAAACATGGGAAACGACTTCGTAAAAAAAAAAGTTTGTACATTCAGTTTTCACACTTGGGATTTGCGTTAATGAAATCAGAAGAACGTGTCTCAAAAGGAAAGAAAAATATTTCGACCACTCGAAACGACAAAAATGTTTGTTAATAATGACAACGTTTTCTTCGCCTTTTTAATAATAATAAAAAAAACGGCAGTAACTGAAACGACATAATTTGCCATCCAAGCTCACCTAGTAAACTTTTTTCTGAATAATTTCTAAACGCGATGCATGAAACGTCTCATCATGTGAATATTCGTTACGTGATAACTTTGCTTGTTTTCAGTGCTTCATTCACAACAACATATGTGCACTTATTATTTCAGTGAGGAAAGAGACATTTTGTGCATTTCAAAAATATGTATTAGAAAGTTCATATAAATGAGAGTTACACATGAAATCAAGTATGATGAAGGAGATCAAGATGAAGAAAATGATGAAGAAGAAGTATCATGAAGAAGATGAAGAAAAGGTACCATGAAGAAGATGAAGGAGAAGTATCACGAAGAGTCCAAAATACGATTGTTCCTTTGGAGATAAATCGTAATTGCATTTAGGTCTGTAAATGATCAATTACGAGCGACTGAATTCATGTATAGCATATTTATTGGATTGGATTGACTGACATTTTGGGCGAAGGAATTAACACTATGAGGTATTGCACCTCAAATAACAGTATGAGGTATTGCACCTCAAATGTATTCTCCGAGTGGTTGCTTGCTTTGTCGATACAGCAAAATTCGAAATGAAACAAAACAAAAACCTCAGCTTCCTTAAGGAAACGTCTTTCCTCCGAATAAATCGCTGAAAAGCTAATTTTTATTAATTTCATAAAGGTTTCTTGCCTCCTAGACGGGATTGCAACACACTTTATTCCATCATGAAGAGAAAATGTCCAACCTTACGACAAAGCAGCTAGAGTCCTTCAACTGCTCTTTCGCGAGTTTATAAACATACCAGGACTGATATGTATTAATTATTTGTGTTAATACACTCGTTTAAAAAGTAGTTATATATCCACACTACCAATTTGTAAATTCTGAAGTGTAACTTGTGTCGTCTGATACTCAAATTCACTTCGAGGAAGAATTTCTAACTTACTTGTATGGCCCGAGAAGGTTTTCTAGTTTGTCTCCGTAATCATTCATCATTTCTCCATCTGGAAAAGGAAAATCAGTAATCAGAATAACGCTGTGGGATACTTCAGATGGATAACATATACCTTAGAAAACAGTTATTTGTAGAGTATTATTCGACAAGTTAAAAGTAATTGTAGTCTCACATACGAGATTGTAGTTGCGGAAGAACAGATAACTGATAATCAGTTGTCTGTTCCTCCGCATCTACAAGTAATATAGTTTTATAAGGTTTTGACAGACGTGAAATATTTCAGTTTCTCCGACAAAACCATGTAGGACTAAATGTCATTAATCCCCCCACGTAACTAAATGTAAGACAAAATTGCAATATTTCGTGGATGATATTCACAAAATGTTTTTTAAAAGAATTACATTACGCGGGTGATATTATTATTAGAATATTCTGGTTAGTTACCAGAAACTTTTAAGCATCAACTGTAAAAATTTCCACGAGAAAGTGATGTACTTTCCACCCCCTCGGTGTATAATTGTTTTTATTCATATAACAGAAGTGTTTATAAATCATAACAGAAGAGTTTGCGAGAAATGTACACATCATCTACTATAAGTGATTGCTCAGACCAACTGTATTCAGTATTAAACAGTGGTAGGAACTATGCATTTGTTGTGAAGAAGCATACCAGATAATGCGCATGTTTCTCGAATACGAATCCTTTAACTTTAGCGATTTGTTTATAGCTGAAACGAAGTGAATGATGCCTGACAGTTTTGTAAAAGTCATCTTGTTAATATCATTAACAAATTCATTGATTTCATAACTGATAAATTGCGCAACGCACAAGGCCTTTTAATTTAGAATGCTGTCTTTCAGAATCTATTTGAACATTACCTTCGTTGTTAAAAATTTTAACGTATACATGAATATTTCTGATTTATTTTTTAGATTACATTTCTGTTAAATTTTAACTATACCACGTGTGTATTTATATATTATATGTATATACTATACTTTTTATTATATCAAAAAGATCCCTTTGTAAACTTAAGAACATTCCTGAATTTATAGATCCTGAAAACATACCTTATACATTTAAAAGTCTTTGGTGACGTCAGAGTTTGAGAGGAAGACTTCCCTTTTCTCCCAAATAAATAGTAAATAAATAGTTCTGATCCATTCAAACGTTCTGAGCAAATAATAAGAAATATTATTACTAGTACGACAAGTGAACAATTTTTGCGGCGCCTGAAGTGCTAAAACAGCCTTTGGTGAATGACACGATTGCATTACTTCTGTAACTGTTTTTCCACATGTCGCACATTATTCTAGATTAATGCAATAATCTATGAAAATCATTTACAAGTTGATCTCCTTAATCTTGAATGAACAGTTTTTAAGAATAATAAATGTTGTACTTGACTCATGTGATTTCGACTAGATTCAGACGGAAATGGAGTACAGGAAAAGCACATGAACAGCTAAATTAAGAGTTCTGTGTTTTATTTGCGCATTTTAGGAATTACAACAGAAACGAATTTTGAAAACGTGTCGTGATTTCACTAGATATATCAAAATATGTAAATGCTCACTATCATTCAAAACATAAACTTAAAGAAATGCATATTTACCATTGAAATATGGAGATGCCAGTGCACCAGTCAGAAGAACAAAACTGAGGATAACAACTGGAATGCAGTTCATTTCTTGAAATATAAAGAACCTGTTAGAAAAAAAGAAATTGGTCGTTTATTCACACAAAATTTTATATATGAAATCCATAAACTACATTGTTTCGATCGCGATGAAATTAAATTTTCATTTACGTATCCTCGTGCTTTTAACCTAATTTTGGTATTAAAAACCTCTTTAAAATGAAAACTATATTTCTCCATAAAATATTTCTACATAAGAAGTCTACAAAAATATCCAAAACATTGGATATTTTTGTAGACTTCTCTCAACAACAAGACATGGAATCATTTAACTTAAAATTATAAACGATTCTATGTTTCTTCAAAGCCATGGTGAAGACGATGCTTGAATTTTGTAGACGAACTGAAGAGCATGCAAATTAATTTGAGTTGTTGTGTTCATAATTGAATGCAGAACTGTAGAAAGACCGATTTTTGTTTTCTCTGCATACTGATTATATGCAAGTAAAACAAAGAATACGTAATGTTTCATTAAGAATTCTTAGGTGTTCAAGGACAGTCTTAGTGTTGCACATTGTTGTGGTACGGACAGCAAGTAATGGAAGGTTATTGGTGAAACGGTTGCTTTTCGAAGACCCAGGATAATCTGTAGACAGACCGATTTGTGGTGCGCCCTTGAAGAAGAAATTCTTGATCCAATAGTCCTCAGGAAAACGAATCCTGGCATTTTAAAACTGAAATGTCGCTCAAATTGCCTTCTGTCGTTCTTGCTCGTAATGCCTATTGAAATTCTTCATACATTTGTTTCCGTGGCGGTCTTACGAATTTAGCAGCAGAGGTTGATGTACAGCCGTTGCTTCTTGAAATCATTCATTCCACAGCGCGAAAAATATGCCTGCATTTTATCAGCTCACTTACACGAAACTGCCTTGTTGTGCTGTCAAAAAATAAAACATTCAGCACTGGCAGCATGTTGGAACTACACCGGCGAATGGCGAGTGCTGAAACTGAACATAATAAAAAAGGTTTAAGTTAAACTGTTTAACTTAAATAGTTCAATAATAAATATTTAAAGTTATTAGAGAAACATAGAATCGCTTATAATTTTAAGTTACATTATTCCATGTCTTGTTGTTGAGAGTTGTATTTTGACATCTATTAAAACGGTATTTTAATTGTATATTATTTCTTCGACTAGTGCGATGTTATTGCATTATTCCTATAAATATTACAGATAACTGTGCTATGAAACATTTTCCAAGATATGCTTGTTGTACAAAGTGTTGAAAACTATCCTTCGTATACTCCATCATTATAAATATTTTGCGCAGTTCTCCATTTCAACAATACAAAATAACATCGCAAAATAAAGGGGGATTTTAATTTTATTCTGCTACTTGTTCAGATATAAACATGGGATGGTTACTGATTAGCTCTCTAGGCTTAAGCGCGGGGCATATTTTATACAGACAAATGCGCTTAACTTTCACAGCCAAAACGAATACAGTATAGCACAGAGTAACCTGTTCGAGACAGCAGACTACAATGAAAGTAATCTCATTAATGTGTTTAATTAGAATGTATTAAAACCGAAGAAGAAATAATACAAGTCATATTATATATAAAATGCAATAGTGATGCAATACAAGTACAGGGTGTTCGGGATAAATTTGACAGTTTCGTAAGGAAAAAGAAAATCTTCTTTGTATCTATTAAATTTAATGAATTGACAAAAAAACATTACAGGCAGAGTTAATTACAATACTATCAACAAGATTTACTCAAAATAACCACCATTAGCATCGATCACAGCTTCAATTCTGCTTCGGAACCTCGAACAAGCTGATGCTACAGTCTCCCTGGGAAGGGCCGCAAAAACTGTTTTAATTTTATCCATTAACTGGGCTTTTGTATTACTGGAAGTGCGATTGGTGTCTTTTTCAACTGCGTCCCATACAAAATAATCCATGGGGTTAAGGTCTGGGGAGTTTGGAGGCCAAACATTTGGACTGGTGAAGTCGTAGAAATTTTCAGACAACCATTTTTGACTTTTCCCAGAGGTGTGGCAAGGGGCCGAATCCTGCTGCCATACATACGGCCTACCATTGGCTACCCTTGTTATCCAGGGCTTGACTACAGTTAGCAACTCCACGAACAAAGCCCGAATTCCAATGCCAGGGTTCTTCAACACCTGTTCCTGCAGATTTGCGAGGAATTCTGCTGTACGAACGCAATCAGATCGTCTGCTAGGGATCTTTCTTCTTGCTACATCCTCGTAGTCACCATTGCAAGTCTCTAGTTCATGCCTGATTGTTTTTACTGTATTCAGGGAGCATTGGGCAGCAGTCGTAATATCCTTATTTTGATGGCGGGCACGAATCATCATGATACAAGTTATTCTCTTCCATGATTCAGGTGGGTTCCAGCTATCCATCCTTTCTGACATCTTGTATATGAATGAAGAAGGGTCCAAACTTTTAAATGAAGAGAAGTGTGTGTTAATACATGTAACTTACGGAAAAATATAATTAATTATAAATATGTCAAATTTATCCCGAACACCCTGTAATAGTATTTAGTAGTGAGCACCATACATGTGATTATATAAAGCCTAATAAGGTAAAAAAAAAGATAGAATAAAGAAGTGAAAAAGTATTGCCCACGATAAAATAGTGGACGATGTGTGTAACCAATGGTAATACTGGTTAGCAAAAAAATATAAAAAAATGCAATATAGTCACACTAAAAATAACTGCATCTAAATCGCTTTATATGGAAGCTCACAAAATCTATAATAAAGAAGATATATTATAAAGAAGATATACATACCGCACAGTTCCTTTAAAATATAAATATTAGTCTCGTGAGGTAGTACTCACACTATTTCTAAATTGAACATCTGAAACTACTGACTTTATTAGGCAGTATATTTGTAGCTATTTCTGAGTAAATATTTAAACAATTTATGAAAGATTTCTTTATTTGCTTTAATCACTACCAGCGAGTTTCTGGCACAACGCAGACTATACGTTATATTATTAGTAGAAGTAGTAGTCTGATAAGAAGCAGCGCTGTGATCAGAATAGCAGTAAGCCGACAAGTGGTCAAGCTTTCAATTAAATATGTATTGATTAAGGTCGAACAAATATACTCGTTAGAAAAAGGAAGCCCGCAACTTTTTCTTTAATTATATATTTGTATAAAAATATTAAGTAAAATATTTACGTTTAAGTATCATGCACAGAGAAGGCTAGGTTACCAAAATACTGCCATATTCATTCAACGCGAACATGATCCTCCTGCTGACTGTGCAACAATCCAAAGGTCACCGAGACATCGAAGGTCACTAAGCACAATGTCTGTAACAGGTGAGTGAGCCTTTAAACGACGAAGGGGACAGGCCACAGCTGCTATTGATGCTGGCGGCGACTACACTACCAGTGTTCCAGGATCTCGGAAAACGAGGAAGCAGCCAACCGCACCGAATGGCGCTGTCCACAATATGAAAATGAAGAACAAAACCATGCAAAAGCAGTGATATACAGCAAGGTAAGTCCCTTCCTGATTCTACAATTATCAACCACTTAGATTCATTCAAACTCATGATTAAAGACTTGCTTAATATACCCACATGGAACAAATTAGCAAAAAATTTTCCAGGTCTACGAGCATTACATATTGTAAAATAATGCATTATGAAAGAAGTGCTTGGAACGGTGCGAGATATAAAATCGAAACTAACGGTAGCAACAGAAGCGCAGGAAAACCCCAAAAGCGAAAATGAAGAACTGCCTGCGAAAAGAGATAAACATTTTCCGTTCTTTTCGCAGTGTGAAATCGAGCATATACTGCGAAAAGAACGGCAAAAAAATAACTACAAATAGAGGGTATACCAAAAGAAAAGGCAGAAGATTTAAGCACAATAATGCAGTTAATTTGCACAGCATTCCAGTCACAACCACAGAAATCGCCTCTGTTAATGGAGGACCACAATAAAAGGAAACCACTACCAATCACCGCACTTGTCACCAGCAAATCTCTGAGAGACCGCATTTTAGCAGCAAGCAAGAAAACAAAGCCGACAACATCGATCCTGACGGGCAACCAATCTACGTATATAAACACTGGACCCCCATATTTTAAAAATATGCTATATCAGACAACGAAAATAAAAACCAAAAAAAAAAAAAAACTGCAAGTTTCTGAGGACTAGGAATTCATAGGTATTTATGAAATAAGATGATAATACTAGAGTTTATGAAACTGCAAGAGAATTTGACATAAGCATTCTATCAATATAGTGCATTAACTCTCCCCATCCATAAAAGCCAGCTTTAAAATTATATTTA
Source organism: Typopeltis vanoorti (assembly GCF_054136105.1). Classification (NCBI taxonomy): domain Eukaryota; kingdom Metazoa; phylum Arthropoda; class Arachnida; order Uropygi; family Thelyphonidae; genus Typopeltis; species Typopeltis vanoorti. The sequence continues at coordinate 46,222,011 of NC_143564.1, read as the reverse complement.
AAAGATGTAGCATGGAGATCTCAAATCTGGGCGAGGTATCCAGGCGGAAAATTAAATTTTCAAAGTCTTTGAAGAAGTGGACAGACAACGCTTTCACAAATACCGACTTCACCATCTTACGCACAAACATCAGAAGCATAAAGAAACACTGGCTTATATTGATAACAGTGCTCAACAACATTGTTGCATTTATCAAAGAAAAATACAACGTGATGGAAAAACAAACTCGTTTCGAACATGCTGAAACGCTAATTTTGAAAATCAAGAGATATTAACATAAATACTCTTGACCATTTTCCTTCAACCTCTGACACATACCTTGATATACTAAGTCAGTACAACATAAACCCTACCATAAAGTCTAAAACAAGAGAAGAAATACTCAACATTTTACTAACACAATCATGCTTCGGCCATATCAACATACGGTCTCCCATCAACATATATATTTCATCAGTAATTAACACCAAAATCGGCGATCACTACTTTGTCTCAGCTTCGTTCCATTATGCCACCTCCCCTCCCCCAACTCCGCAAAACTCTAACAGACAATTCCAACTCCGAAACCATAGTAAATAGCATTGCCAACAATCTTATAAAAATGCAGACTGGAATTGCCTACTCAAAATAAATGATCCTATAACTTTATACTAGGACTTCTAACTCGTGTTCAGAGAAATGTAAAAAAAAAGCAACAACAACACCCACACGAACCAATGAAAAAACGACGACATTCTAAACAATATTACAGTAAAAGAAAATCTACAGAAAAGACTAAAAAAAAAAAAAGTCACCCAGCAACACTCATCTACAAACTTTATACATAAACACAAGAAATCAACTAACAACAAAAATTCGGGGCAAAAAGACACTGCTACTTTCAATTGTAATTGTCTGTTAGAATGTCCAATTAAGAGCATTCTTAATAACACCAAAGCACGGCAGCTGTCATGTCCTTAAACTCGTTCATCGAGTTTATGCAACGTACTGACAGATTGAAGGGGCTCTCTATTCTACACAGTAAATATCAGAAGTATTCGAAAATATTGGCTTATGCTACAAGCTTATCTGAAGCACATTGACGGTGTTGATATATTATTCCTAACTGAAGTACCCGCTACCTATTGATGAAGTAACAAGTTACCAAATTTCAAACTTCAAATACACACTCAGACAAACAAGGCAAGGTGGTTGAATAGTAATATTAGCAAAACAAAAATTAATATTGAAAGAACAATCCATGCGACGTTCTAAACGTGGAAAAAATATAAGAAAATGGATAAAGAGAAAATATATAAGAAAACTATAAAGAAATTCAAAATACGCATAAAAACAATCCAAAATTCTTGGATAACACAAAACATAATTTTAAATGTACGAAGAAAGATACTTTGAGGAAACAAGTATGCGATACCCAAGTAACTCAGTTTTGGAAGAATTCAAAAGAATAAGAAACTACCTTATAACTCAGATGAGAAACGCTAATGAAACTGCTATACAGACAAATTAGCTTCTACACAAAATGATATGAGACATACCTGGTTTGATTAACGAGATGATGGATTGTGATTCTAAAGTCACTACCTTCGAAACCATGAAAAAACAGCTTCGTGAAAGAGGCCAAACCAAAAGTTAGCAAATGACTTCAATCAGTATTTTGTAGGCTTCTTCCTAGAACGGTAAAAAACAGATCCTCCTTTTCACAAAACGTGATCCGATCCTACACTAGTATCACAAGCAGATGAGCATTGTGTATTCCAACCATAAGAGAAACAGAAGTGCTCTCTGCAGTCAGTTCAAGCAACGGGACAAGAATCGATGATATAAAACCCAAGGATATTAAACAACATGCACTTATCCTGGGCCCAATTATACTAAAATAATAATTAAAATTTTTGACCTGGATATATATCCAACTCTTTTAATAGATCGCTAATCACACCCATATATACAAACGAAGAAAAGAACTTCAATCTACAACTACAGACCAATAGCTACACTACCAGTTATCAACCAAATTATGAAGAGGATCGTTCTTATCAAATTGCTACATATGCAGAAAATTTGATATCATTCCTAAAACACATACGGTTTCCAGAACAGTAAAGGAACAACATGTATCTTGGAAGATTCGTAGATCGAATCAGCACTGCCTTAGATAAAAACAAAATTCAAATGAAATCAAGCGTGAATAAGTGCCTTATTTCCTCTCCACGGTACAAACATACTATAGGCTGACCAACCTCTCGTGGATGAGTTCCTCATTAAAAAATATCCCTTGTCTATCTAACCATAATATTATTACAAACCTCTAAGATACTCCAACATGACATTTTAGTAAATCCAAGCTATTCATTGCAAAGTATAGATTCTCTGCCCACTCTGTGAATGAATGCTAACTCTCACCAGATTTTTCAGTAACTTCACAGCTACTCCGGAGATACTGAGAGGCTGATAGATACATCCGTCTTTGCACCACCCATGCACAACTGGATTATCATATATTCATTCTAATCCTGTGGAATCTTCCACGGCATTCAGACTGCGTTTTATAGTCAGCTCAGCCAATTCTGATGAACACTGCCTTCCTGCGTTCTGAAATCTCATCAGCACCGAATTAGAATTTAGTTTATGAACCGGTTCTAGTTTCATAAACTTCGCTCTTAGCAAAGTGATTACTCATTAGCTGGCAATCTCTTCTGAATATACGACCTGCATATCCTCGATATTCATCAGAGTTGTTATTTCATTATTTCTTTCACTTGAAGCTTTAAAGCATTTTAATACTTTCTAAGCAGCGATGATATCCTTCTTAACCACAAACTGATGACATGGGACCGAGCACAGTATTGTCGGTTGTGCAGAGTTTCCTGTCGTGTAATTCAACGTGCAACTTTTTTCTGAGCGCGATATCTAAATACCAATCTCTCATTAACCGCCTACAGAACAATTACATCCCCCCCCACCGTGGTTGTGATATTCAACTCCTTTGTTCCTGATACTCCTGACACTTTTGTACAGACATAACAAGTTACCTTCGGTCTTGTTTGTATACTCACTTCTGTTACCCGCTTGGTTCAGTTAGACAACTTGCAAATCTTTCTTCGATATAAAAAACTCTCTTATGCGGATATTCTTTGTACATTCCTAATAAGTCCGAACCCGCCAAGTAAAAACATCGTCCTTTCATCGCACTTACTCCTTTTCTCAGCACGTTCCTATCATTATCACAAAACCACTAAAATCGCGTATTTTAAACGATTGACAATCACGTCGATCCTTCCCGTTTTAGCCTCGAGCTCAACTCGATGATTTATAAACAGAAAATATTACAATGTTATTTCTTACAGGTACAAAAACAGATTTCGTAATGACAAAGCATCGGGAATACTATTCAGATCATTATTGGAGTATGTGCATAAATTACTATAATTCTTTTCATTCTGGGTTTGGGCGCTTATCGTGTCAGCAGATGTTGGCAATAATCTCTATCCAAACAAGTGACCCATTATTGTACTGAAGGATTTACTCGTGAATGGTATTTATTATAAATCTTAAACAACATCCGGTAATCATTTTAACATTATGTATTCTGTTAATAACAAGCCTCGTTTTATTTGCCAAATATGAGGTATGGGAGTTCAGATTTTTCCAAACTGATTTTTCATCGCAACCAATGAAATGGATTTGTATGGATTAAACTTGAAAGGTTTATTTATTTTATTTGATGTTTTTTTTTTTTTTTGCAATCGGAAACCACAGTTTTGTTTGCCTTACTTTGTACCAAAGTAAATACGAATTGTGCAAAGAAACGAGCAGAGTAACAGACTTGCGTATTACATTTAAAGCAGAGCGTACACTCAATTTGAGTTGAAGTATGCGCACGGCTGATGATCATTTCGCAGCATTTCGTCTCATTCCTTAAGCAAATCGACAAATGCTTTTACAATTGCAAAGTAAGCAAAACTTTGGCTTTTCTGTACTTCTGCTGCGAACAAACAAGTGACTGCTGATGAGGTTTTGCTTTGCTTGAACGTTATTGTTGTCTTAACTCTCGTTAGTTTTATAGATAACGCTTGTAAATAAGATGAAGAAAAAGCGAGAATTTCCTACAAAACGAAATCGTCCGCCCTGATCATAACTAGTTGTGTGACTTTGAAAGAGAATCTCTCTCTCTCTCTCTCTCTCTCTCTCTCTCTCTCTCTCTCTCTCTCTCTCTCTCTCTCTCTCTCTCTCTCTCTCTCTCAGCATATAAGGAAAATCACCGCCAGAAAAAAACATTACGCATGGTTCATCCCAGAATCATTCATTACAAATCGATAAACTAAATAAATATTAGCCAGATAAATAATATTATTTAACTAATTTACAGTGGTTTATTACTTTAACTATTTATACTTATAAATGTGCATCGTGACTCTTTCATTGTATTTTTGTAAAACTTTGAATCACTGATTGTCATAAGTGGGACTAAGGGTGAAAATTTATTGTACTGTTGCATAACACCTTCCTAAAGCAGCTTGTGTCATAAGGAAGTCGAGATCAAAGAGCATTAGACATGGTTATAGTCAGAGGAAATTTTAACTAAACGTCGTGACTGTTATGTCCCTGGTTAATGATAAGGAAGTGGCTAAGTGTATGAATATTCCGTTAAAAAAAAGTTATATACTGAACTTCAAAGCAGAACGTTTTGACCAACTGAGGAGTGCACTAGGTTGTTTCCCGTGGAATTGGTTGCCAGATGAAAAGGATAGCTGGGCATGGGAAGTAATTAAAATACATCAATAATGTAATGTTGGAATAAATATGTTCCTAAAGTTCGAAGAATAAACAGGAATGCGAGTGAAATGGATGTGCAGTCTTATTAAGCAAGAGATTCTTAAGAAAAAAATTATGCGCAAGGAATATCGTGTGCACGGCGATGATGTCACATGAAAGTCATAAGGTACAGGCGAGAATAGTTACAAATATTATATACGAAAGATTCTGGAAAAGGAGATCGCATACGGAAATAGTTGACAGATATCTATACTTTGCAATGATCAGCACTGATTTACTGAGGAAAGGCAATGTTTAAGTGACTTCCTTACATTTTATAATAATGTCACAGTTGAGAGAAATGCATATAACATGATACGTTTGGACTTTGCTAAAGCTTTTGACAAACTTCAGTATAAAAAGCTGTTGCATAAGTTGGAGGATATGAGATTGGATTATAAATTACTAGTTTGGATAAGAGGATGGCTGTCTAACAGATATCAAGGAGTAGGATTTAGCAGGAGACAAACAGCTATTTGCTGATGATGCAAAGATATGAGGAATACAACTGACATCAATTTACTTGCAGAATGATTTGATAAGCTGCAACTGTGGACATCTGAAAATGGTAATCACTACTGTGTTAGTAATAAAGTTATGCACTTTGGTGTAATAAGATGACGTATAATAGTGGCGGATTATGCTACCACATACTGACCAGGCTAAGGATCTTGGAGTTTTAGTAGATAGAAAGTTGAAATTCAGGAGTTATTATACCAAAAATTGCGAATACAACTCAGAGTATAATTGCAATGCTGAAACAGACGCTGATTGAAAATAATAAGGAATCATTTGCCTCTTTACTATTGTGCGCAGATCTAGTCTCCTGGTTTTCGAAGTGGAAAAAATACAGTGGAGAGGGGGAGAGGAGGAAGAGTGTTAAAGATGATAAATGCAGATTATGAGGAGAGGAGCGTATATTATAATTAAAGATTGAGATCAACTGTCATATCATCACTCTTTCTCCTATCTATTAGTCTGCAGACAGGAAAAGAGGGATGATATGATATAGAGAACCAGAAACTTTCGAAAGGGTCATGCAGGATATAAATAGACGTAATTTTTCATTTTATATAGGCTGATAGAGAACGAGGAAGTATCCATGGAAACTGAGAATGAATTCTGTCCAAAAACGATGCAAGATAGATTTTACTCTCAGAGCGGTGCGTAATTGAATGGCTTTTGGGTTGAGAGTGCGGATATTCGTGAATGAATTCAAGAAAAGATATGACTTGTGGTGATGGACGCAAGCCCTCAAAGAATCCCTTAATATTAAATATTATTATTCAATAATAATAATAATATTAATAATAATAATATTTTAACTATACTCTGATTTCCTATATCTCTCTTATCAATATCACTGTTATTAATGCAATTTTATTAATTTAAACAGCGATTGTAACTACCAGTCATAGTTTTCAAAAATTCGCTTAAAACAAATCATCGTAAGACAGTTTAACAAACTCCAAATCGACCGAAGAATAGTTCGTCGAATGACAAGTAAGAACAACCGTTAATCGATAAACAACTGAAAAAAGTAAGTCATCGCAAACAGTTGATCAAAAATCCCAGTCATCTACGCAGAAAATCAACAAATCGAATCATCAGCCGTTTTTTTCAAAATAATCTTTACAATAAAGAAATAATTTTGTTTACATTTCTTCATTGAAAAAAAAATAAGCTGATTAAAACAAATCTCATTTAGTAACTTTATAATTTATTTTAAATCAAAGAAAGTAACTGTAGGCAAATCTTATAAAGTAAATTGTTACTTTAAAATTTGTTTAATTTTAATTATTTTAATATGGTTAAAATTTCAATATATTTAAATAAGAGTAAATTTGTTCATTTAAATGTAAATCCTATTTATTGATTATAAATATACAGTTTTACACAGTTACGTAGAACGAAATGTAATTAAATACTCCAAACCATTCTTTGTTACACAATTCAAATTTAAATTTCATTGATTAAGACGTACAACAAACAACACTTTTCAGTGGATCACGCAATACAAATAATAATAATAACAGTGTTATGCATGGAAATGGGTCATAAATAATGAATAATCTTAAAAAAAAATCTGCACATTAAATGTTTTCAGATGCGAAATTCAAAATCGTGTTGCTTATCATCGGAAGGAATGACATGATCATAATAATTCGCATGGAAGTATTTCAATGTTTTTGAATTGCTGATATTGGATATTGTGTGTAAATAGTGCCGCAGCTGTCTACGTTTGTTGTTGCTGACGAAGACAAATGGGGCGACTGCAAGTCGTCGTTTGTAAAAACAGTCATACCAAATCATATTCACTGACAGGAAGCATTGGTATAAAGATAGTGCAAAATCAATCTCAGCAGTGAAACTGAAGCTCTTCATAGTGTCTTAAACTTAATGTTTTTTAGTCGAAATTTGGATGCTTCTCAAATTTATAAATTTCCGAAATAAAAATCCTTCTTGAAATTAAAATAAATATCTAAGTTATTTTTTCTTTTAATGATCCGAATTGTTTTCCCACGGATGGTAACAACAATCCTTTTTTCTTTATAGATGTGTGCATATTTTCGCTCATTTATTCATATTACTTATGAAAAAAATCAAAAGAGATAATATATATTCTGAAATATATTCTGAATATGATCCATTTCAGAATATTATTCTGAAATGGATCAAATAAATGAAATTATTTTAATGAAAAAAGCAATCACTTATACCACAGTGCGTGTTTCCTCAGAGAGGAGTCGCCACAAAATGTAAAAATAATATTTAATGGAAATGTCGGGTTCAATTCATTTTCTTTTTGTAACTGATGGAAAAGTTTGGTTAAATTTTTTTCTGCTTTGTTTATCTTTATTAGATTAATCGGTTTTCAACAAACTATTGTAATTTTTATTGCATTGCCTTTTCTATAAAACTATCTTTCGCCAAAATGTTCTCGATTGCCTATTTTGATGAATTCTTGTTTTTCGCTGAAATGCTTTCAATAAACTTTCGAAAAAAACCGGAACACTCTGAAATTGCATGCTGTAAACTTACTTAGTTGCTGCCAAACATGGCGACCCGGTTACTGAATTAGGTAGTGTACTTTTGGATGTCTGTATTAAAATTTAGATGTCCCACAAATTAAAATTAAAAAAGAATTTAATAATACAGTATTATTTTGTAAAGGTGTTACTTTCCTTCTTTGTGTGTGTGTGTGTGTGTGTGTGTTTTACCACGTGAAAATTATAAAACAACCAACACATGCACATAGACTACCTCACGAAACGTCGGATATAAAAGCTCCAAATGCAAGACCCAGAGCCATCAGAAACGAGCATAAAGTTTATAAAGGGCTCTCCGAACCACCTAAAAGCTCGCACTCGTATGAATAACTGTATTATAACACTATATTAGTGCGACTATGCATGGGAACTAATATTTGTATGGAGCTATTTTATGTTTTTGTCACATCACCGTTTGTCAGGTTATCCAGAGTGAGGTCAGAAAAAAAAGCAAATCACTATGAAAATCCTTTATTAAAAGTGTTAACAGAGTGTGAGACTACTTTATTACATTACTCTTTTAAATTTCGTTTAAGGTTCTATTCTGTTTCTGTACTCAGTACTTTTATAACTTGCTAATTCAAGAGATGTTCTTATGAGCATCGAATTAAAAAAAAAATACGCCTATTATTTCAACATCATTTTCTGTTCATTAGTTCTAGAAAAGAGAGTGGCACTACAGAAAGAAAGAAATTGTATCCGCTGCCGAAAGTATATAAATTCGGCCTTGGAAATCTTATCACACAGAAATGAGTTATCTCGACAGTTAGTGTCTCTGGAGAATCGAGCCGACTGTAGTTTGATGCAAGAGTGCGGATTTCTGCGCATTCTAAAGTGTTTCATCTTAGCACATTTCCTACTTTCTTTCAGATCTTATGACTACAAGGGAATCCATAGGAAGTGAGAAAAATTGTTTTTCCTTGACTTTTGATGCTCTGGACCACAGGAGTAATTTATAATAAATAAACAAATAAATAAAAGCGTGTGTGTGTGTGTGTGTGTGTGTGTGTGTGTGTGTGTGTGTGTGTGTGTGTGTGTGTGTGTGTGTGTGTGTGTGTGTGTGTGTGTGTGAGAGAGAGAGAGAGAGAGAGAGAGAGAGGGAGAGAGAGAGAGAGAGTTTTTAAAATCGAAGTTGGCAGCTTTCGCAGGTGAATTACTGTAACCTAAAATATACGAATATTTTGGAAATAAAATGAAAGAACTTAGTGACCCAGCAAAAAAACAAAATCTGAAGATTATTTGATTCAGAAAGAGAAGATGCGGTCTTCACATATAACTAGAATTGGAACTATCCAAACTTCACTTTAATGAACGATGCGCCACTTTAATGGACTCAAGCCATTAAAGTGGCGCATCTGTATTTTAAGTAGCGTATTGTCGTTTAGCCATGAAGATGAAGCTTAACTGCTTCGAATCTTTAATTTCCGAGTAACTTTTTTGAATATACGACGCATCGATGTAACGATAGAGTCATGGAGTTCTTCAGGATTATAGGATTGCACTATATGACGCCATGAGGTTTCCTAATTTCTTCGTCAACGATGCGGTAGTCTGTTACTTTTTTTTTTAAATGATTTCACGTGAGTAAAAAATTGGAATTTTGCTTTTCCAGTGCTCAGATGTGTTATGGTGCGAAGTATTAGTCTGTTAGTTTTGCTTTAATAGTTCCGGATAAACGTCTGGTTATCTCTGACACGATCGTTAATATGATCTATACAGGATTGCGCTATGTTTTCATTTATCATTTCCTCTCTAGTATATAAATGGAGTTCGGTATTAAATTATGTCCATTAAAGCGCTTCCATAACGCAATTGGAAGAACGACGGTACATCGCGCCCTTCGACTGAATAGGTCGAAGTTCGATTCTCGTCGCGACGTTAGGAATCTTTATGTGGACTTTTTCAATCGAAGGTGAGTTAGCCGATCTCATACGGGACGTAACAAGGTATTTTCTCCCAGAAACTCGGGTTTTTCATACCGCATACAGACAATCGGCACTTCAGAACACACGCAATTTACAGACAAAAAATACTAGTTGTAGTAGTGATGGACAGTGGATGACGTTGATGGAGATGATTGGTAGTAGAGATTCGGTGAAGTGGTGGAGACAGTTGTATAGTAGGTGTCCTCCCGCGATGAGTCTTCGGACTCCTTGGAGGTGTCACGAATAATAATAATAATAATGATAATAATAATAATAATAAATACAATTTTCCAGCTGTTTTGGACTGTCGGAAATATCATTTTTTGGTAACTTACTCTGTATTTTTGTTTAATGTAAACATTAAACCACCACCTTTTCTTTTTCCACGACAGTAACCGAACATTTGGAAGTTGTTTATGTTGTACGGTGGAAGCCGCTCGGTGGTTATGAAAGTTTCTGTCAATATTATAGGGTCTAAATTTATTCACTGTGATATGCCTAAAATAATAGTCAATATTTTTACACTACATATGGTAATATATGTAGTGTAAAATCTGGGTGAGGCAGAGAGGAGGGGAAGGAAGCCCTGGATTACTGAGAAGGTGATAGAAAAAATGGACGAAAGAAGAAAATGGAAGAATAAGAACAAAGATGAAGCTCAAATCAGGTATAAAGAGATCAATAAACAAGTAAAACTCCTGCCTAAAAAGGCAAAGGAAGACTGGCTCAATCAGTTCTGCAAGGAAATAGAGGAAAATGATACAGTAAAGGATATAAGAAAGGTCTATGAAGGCTTGAACTTGATTTCAGGGAAGAAGAGAAGGATAAAAAGCAGTGCTCTGCAGGATGAAAGAGGAAACATTTTGTTGGAAAAAATTAAAAATGATAAGATGGAAGAAGTATGTTACAGAACTTTATGGAGATGAAGATAATCTGGAATGTGATCAGATAGAAAATGTTGATGCCCCATAAATTAAGGAATGGGAAACCGAAGCAGCCATTAAAAGAATAAAGGACAGGAAAGTTCCAGGAGTGGATGATATTCAAGGAGAATTACTGAGGGCATTGGGAAAGGAAGGAATAAAACTTCTATCCATCATCTTTAATAGAAATCTGGAGGAGGATATAATACCTAAAGACTTTGTAAGATCTATTTTTATTCCTATTCCCAAGCCTACAGGAACAATGGATTGCAACAAGCACAGAACTATCAGCTTGATTAGCCACGTTGCAAAAGTCCTACTCAACATAATGTATCGAAGAATGGAACAGATGATAGACAGGGAATTATATGAAACACAGTTTAGTTTCAGGATAAACAGGGGAACCACGGAAGCTATCACAACACTACAGATATTGGGGGAAAGAATGATCGAGTGCAATAAAGATTTATATCTATGCTTTGTAAACCATGAAAATAAAACTTTCGATAACATTAATCACTCTGTTTTATTTGATATTTTGCATAAAATAGGAATGGATAAAAATTTTATGAGAATTTTGTTCAGAATATACAAAACTCAAGAAGCCGAGTTCAGATTTGAAAGAGAGGATACTGAATGGATCCCCATAAGAAAGAGTGTGAGACAAGGGTGTGGGATGTCCACACTCCTTTCTAATGTCTCTAGTGAATGGATGATGAAGGAGGCCTTGGAAGATCTGAAGGATGGAATAAAGATAAACGGACACCTTATAAATAATATAAGATAAGCAGATAACATCGTACGTATGAGCTAAACAGAGGAAGGCTTGCAAAGAATTTTGAACAGACTGAACAGGGTTTGAAATTAAAGATATAAAATGAAAATAAACATTCATAAGACAAAAGTGATGAAGATTTCAAGAAAAGGAAATAATGGGATGGAAATCACTTTGAATGGACAAAGAATAGAAAATGTAAAATGTTTTGAATACCTTGGGAGTTGGATAACAGAAGACAGTAGATCTAATTATGAAATTAAGAACAGAATTAAAAAAGCAAAAGCAGCATTTTTACAAATATACCACATATTAGGAAACAGAAATCTGAACAAACAGTTAAAAGCAAGAATCCTCAAGACAATGATCTGGAGCGTGGGGACGTATGGATGTGAGTCCTGGACGATCAATAAGGAGATGAGTGAGCGATGAATGCATTTGAAATGTGATGCTTGAGAAAAATGGATCGTATCAGCTGGACTGAAAGAGTGAGCAATGAAGAGGTTCTTAAAAAAATTCAAAATGAAAAGAGACTATATGGCTAGTATCCAAAGCAGAAAAATAGCATTTGTAGGACATTTGATGAGGGGTGCTTCTGGAGAGCTTCCCAGAATAGTATTGCAGGGGATGGTGGAGGAAAAGAGAGGAAGAGGAAGACCCCGACTGCAATGGAAAGACAACATCAAAGATTGGACGGGCAAGAATCTTACAGAAGCAAGAGATAGAGAGGCATGGAAGCGGACCGTTCATCAGCTGCAACCCTCTTAAAGAGGAGGCCACAGTATTAGATTAGATTAGATAATAATATATAGCACGGTATATCTATTTGAATACATAAATTTCTTGCATTCATCGGTCTGCATGTGCTTTACTGGGTCTTCTGTGATTATGATCAATCTCGTCCTCCATTGACAGGTTTGAAGGATTTTTGTACTGACAAGCAACAAAATATTTTTAAAATTTTTCCAGATTACGTTCGTTAGGGATGGTCACTATTCGTGACGCATCTGTTTTCTTCGTGTATATTTTTGAGTTTTTGAGCCATAGGTATTTGTAGTTCTGGTCATGTTTTTCTTTCTTGGAATAATGCAGAAAATTTCTGTAGTATGGTGTTGGATATTCGTTCGCATACCCTGGACTTTCTTTCCAAGAACAGTTTATATTCCATGTTGTTGGTCTTATTTTTGCTGTCTTTAATCTTCATTTAGTCTGTTGTGATGAGACATGGACTATAACGTGTACGGAGGGATCTTTTCTTCTGTTTATAATCTGTTGACTAGATTTTATTTCTTCATTCGTAAGTTCTGTTTTCGTACACCTCGCTTAAATTTTGCACCACAGCGGTTTAAGTTCTCTGTGTTGTCTTCCAGTATAGTTTGGTTGTTGAGCCTCTTCAACTTTTATCCTCAGTTTTGCTAGTTGTGATCTTAGTTCGTTATTTTCTTTCTTTAGCTGTGTTTGTGTTTCCGTGAATCATTTTATATTTTCTTTCGTTTCTTTCACGATTTAGGACTTCTTACACGCTTTCGTTATTAAATTTTAAAAATTTTTCGTAAGCCACTAATTGATCTTTTATTTCTTGTTTGTGCTTGTCGGCATTTCTTTCAGTATTTCGATTTCTTTTGCTATTGACTGCCTGAAATCTATAAGAAAGGATCTTATTATGCTTAATCCTTCATTAGATATTTCTGTTATATCAGGTGTTTCGGCAGAGTAGCTTTTATTCAGTGCTTTATGAGCGCTGGTTTGGGCTTCATTCTGCTTTACTGGTTTTGTTCGTTCTCAGCAGGAGCTGCAGCACTACTGAGACTTAAATTATAGGGATTTAACTTTCCATATGCATTCTCAGATACCCGGAGCAAGCAATCAAAGTTCAAGTTGTCATTGCAGCCAAGGCACTGCGCGTAGTCGCCATTAAGAGGCAGATTCTTATGACAGCGGCACATAATCTTCCATTTTGAGAGGAATCTTTGTACTTGAATAGTGATAGTCTTTGTAGTGTTATAGTGAAAACATTCTAACATAAAGAGTCGTAGCAAGATGAAAATCAGTAAGCCATACCTAACGTTAGTTGTTTCGTATTCTTTAAATGAATGCTAAACCTCTTCCTGGCAAGAAAGAAATCAAATGGAAAGTCACTTAAGCGTACAATAAGACAAGGGAGCTTTTCACCAGAAGGATCGAAGGACGTTCATAAAATCACAAATTATTTTCAGTTAAATTCTTAGTTGTTTTTTTTTTGTAAAAAAAGTTGAACGTGGCTTACCTTAAGTTGATACTATAACCGCAATAGTATAACGGTAAATAGTATCCGAAGTTAATACTATAACGGTTCCATGAAAATTCATCGAAAGACAGTTAATCCAAAGACAATTCATCGAATGAACAATTCGTCGAAAATGCAATTCATCGAAAAAACAATTCACCGAAAATTTTAACTAAAATTTCATTAAATTGATCCAGCCAAAGCGGAATTGCTATTATCATTTCGAAACATTTTTTCGCAAATGTTATGATAAAAGTGATCCATTTATAACAAAAACTGAACCGTGCAGACAGATTCTTGCTGTCTGCACGGTTCAGTTTTTGTAGTTGAATTAGCAGAAGTTGTCGGTACTTCCTGTACCGACAACTTCAACTAATTCCGCTAAGTAAGAGAATTATTGTAATACTTAATTTGGACACGTGATTTCTTTGTTGTCCCAAATGTAGCTGAACTGAAAACTGGAACGGTAAAATTCATCCCATAATAATTGCTGTATTGAAGTCACATATTAGTACTAGTAACAATAATAATAATGGAGTCTGCGTAGGCTCTGGGTAACAGGCAAATCAGTCCCATGAACAGACATGAAACAGTTATCGGACAAGAAAGAAAATAAGAAACCATATTGTTCTCTAATTATTCCCTATTAAAGTAGCATTGCTTTCTCACTCTGTGCGGTTCAGTATTTGTTCTAAATGGATCACTTTTATCATAACATTTTCGAAAAGTTAAAATTTTCGGTGAATTGGTTTTTCTATGAATTGCATTTTCGACGAATTGTTCATTCGATTAATTGCCATTTCGATGAATTGTCTTTCGATTAACTATTTTTCGATGAACCCTCCGGATACCAATTTCGTTAATCTTGGAATCCAAGTTTTTGCTATTCGGAGTTCGAAAGCCTGATGATGTCAGCAACGTCAGACTATCGTTTACAGATAAATATTGCTTTTGATTGAATCTTGTGAACCGCCTATAAAAACACACATTTTACTTTAAACGTGATGCGTAGAATGAAAAAGACAATCCTATTAGCTCTACAACCTCATAACTCTCAAAAATAATAATTTATGCTTTGCATTCCAGCATGAGCATCTCAGCATAAAAGGACTGCAGTGCATTTTTCTACTGATACCACTTTCTTGTCTTGCAGTTGGCTGTATTGTTTAACCCATTACTTGTAATTCGCAACATTTAACAAGTTCGTGCTTACTTCTAAAGCGAATCAATAGTTTGTAATTGTACTGTCTGGAAAGACAGCACTATTACGAACAGTCCTTTCACAACAGTTGTGAAAAAGCAAAAGAAAAAAAGGGATGATAAAGTTACTGGTGAAGGAGTATTTGAATAATTAATTCAAAATGATTGCTATTTTGTTGCTACTATTTAAATGATTCAAATAATATTTATAATTTTTGGTTGTTTCTTAAAAGGAAATATGCTTTCCGTGTTTCAGTAAAACTCTTACATTTCTCTCTGTAAAAGAAAAATAATTTCTGATATCGAGTTATGAACATTACATGTCGCCATGCACATCAACAGAGAAGCTTTCTGTAGTTCTTCGAAGAAACCGTATAAATCTTTCTTCTAAGAGTGCCTGCTTTAAATTCAGAAAACTTATCAAAGAAAAGAAATCTAGAAAAAGCAACTGCAGCATTGACTACACTCAAGCACTGATCGTGGTATTTGTAACAAAAACTCCAACAAACAAAAATAAAAACGTGAACTTGAGTGATTGATGGGAGAATTCACGCTGCCATCGCAACAAATCCCCGGCGCCATTCTGACTTTCAAAGGATATTTGTCCAGTGATGCGTTTAGTATGTTCGTTTTTGTCTTTGCTATTCTGGGATTGGTCCATTCATGAATTTAAAAATAAAGAACACGTTACTTTTACAGCATCAAGGATCACAAGGGTATTGATTAATCCGTGGGTGCTGTGATTTACAACTTCAGTTCAGGCAGGATAGTGAAGCGAAGATATCTTTTGAGCATTACCACTTACACTGCTGAAGGACGATTGGCGTTGTATGGTTTATTTTTAGTTGCTGCAATCGTCAGTTGATGTTCGCAGTGATTTAGTGATCAGCGTGGGCTTCTTATTGATGTGGGAGGATGCGGATAACGGGAACTGGACAATTCATTAATGCCTTTAAAAACTGTTTGTGCAGGTGTAGTCCCTGAAAGTTTTAAAAATATCAAACTTTCACTGATAAAAGTTTGAAAATATTAAATCAACAGTGAAAGTAGTAATGTTGGAAAAATAAAAAAAAAGAAAAAGAAATGCCACCGAAATAACAACATTCTTCTGTTGCCTTGAGACAAGGAAAAATGCAAGGAAGCTAGGATTGATTTTAATATTAAATTAATCAGAAAACGAAGTGATGGCTAAGTATCTAATATGCGATAGGAATTTCTTTTTCTTTTTTTTTTGAAAGTGACGAAGAAATAGGAGGATGAATTGTCTTAATAAATGGTTTCTAGGTTGAGGAAGGAAGAGGGTGTGTGTGTGTGTGAGAGAGAGAAATGTAATCCTATGAACCACAGGGTTATGCCTCTTAGTTAAGCTTATTACCCTAAGAAGTGCTTGATGCATTGATTAGTGCATAACCTCAGAAAATGAGGATTTGTGTACCTGCGCTGTAAATTAAGATCACTGTAAGAAATAGGATTTATTTGTTGGAAATTGGATATCATACTCTGTATGAAAAAAGCGAATTCATGTGATATTTTTCATTTGTTTTTAATATTTTTAATGAATTGGGTTGTCCCTTGGCGTGACCAGAAGCGCTTGGTGTTCACTTGCTACTGTTAAGGGACATATTTAATTGGGGAAATATCTAATTAAGGATTCAAGCTATGTAGCTATCAATTGAATCAAAAAAATTCGAATCGAGTCTGAGAGTAAACCTAAAAGAGCAAGTTTTTGTTTTGTGCATTTAACTTAGTTCGTTTGAAGCTTAACGACCTAAAACACGTGCAAATGATATGCACTTTTCGCTATGTGGCGAAATATCATCTAAGTCATAAGAATATTTTTAAAAAATGCGTTTCACTTGAAGTTGGCTTGTCTTAAAATACAAAAGGAAATAGTGGAAAGTGAACAGAAATATCACTTCGGTAGTAGTCATATGCACTCTTATACCAAAAGGAATAAGTTGAGTATAGGATCTAAACTGTGTGTTGTTGTTATCCTGATGATTCAACTGTTTATGTATAGGTGTTCGTTGAATTGATACATTTTAAGGTTGCTAGTGTAACTTTGACAAAACAGAAAATATCTAATTAATATGAACAATGGAAAACCGTTGTTTCTAAAAATCTGTTTACGTTAGGTGTACCACTCGGATACAAACTGCGAAGGTCATCCGTATTTAGTCTTACCTTTTTTATGTCAGATTAGTCCGTAATAAAAACTAAGCAGAAATATAAAACTAGAGGGACTTCGGGTAATACGGAATACCATTTTACACACGAAATGGTCTTCCTTATTATCAGAAGTTCCTTTAACTGTTCAGTAAGCAAACATTTGGAATCTTAGTAATAGGTCACTTATGTTATCAAGTTTTACTATCGTACTCTCGTCTATCGTACTTTCTAGTTTCGCTCACATATTAGGCGAAATATTTATTTTCAGAGGCTGTTTTAACAAACGATGTTTTAACAAAACATCGCATGAGAAAAGGCACTGCTTGCGTAGAGCGAGGAGAATAAGCGAAAATCACGTGGCTTCGTTTGCTTTCCCTTACGAGCAGTAAATTACATCGAGTGAGAATTTTTATATAGGGGTCTTACGCTTTTCAAACGAACCGGTTTCTTAAGGATGTGGTAAAACTTTGCCTCCGGGAAAGAAGGAGTTTCATTCCACGAAAACAAAATGAACGCATCTAACGCATTGGCCTCGTGGTCTAAGCTGCTTCATGTACAACTCCAAATAACATCAATTCCATTTCATTTTTACTTTGTCAGTCCACTATCTTTGTCGCAAATGTGTCAAATAAATGAACCAATAGACAACTGCCCGCAAAGTAGCAATTGGAGCTCAATGTTATCGCCGTATCACCCTGCTTATTTGGAGCCTTTAAGTGGCAAGAAAAACATCTTTGGTTCTCTCGAAAGCAATATTTTTGCATTAGATAGATTTTCCCATCACTTTTCATTATACAGAATCACAGTAAACTTTTCTTGTTCAGTGGTAACGATATATGAATGTGTTTAGGTGGGGGGGAGTGTATGCGTGCATGCGTGTGTGAAATTTATCAGTAAAATACCGTCAAAATATATGTAGCAAAATTTGTGTGTGTGTGTGTGTGTGTGTGTGTGTGTGTGTGTGTGTGTGTGTGTGTGTGTGTGTGTGTGTGTGTGTGTGTGTGTGTGTGTGTGTGTGTGTGTGTGTGTGTGTGTGTGTGTGTGTGTGTGTGTGTGTGTGTGTGTGTGTGTGATCTTTCCAAGTGAATTAATAGAATGACTAGTGGTAGGAAAAATTTTGTCAGTGAGATTTTAATAGGGCGAGTTAAATCTAAAGTTTCGAAGCGTGAAAGAAATAATAAAAAAATATAACTAATAAAATAAATTAATAAAAATAAACTAGAAAACAATAGAACTAAGAAAATTAGCTAATATACCTATTTAAAACATTAATTTCTGGTTACAGTTAGGTAAAAGCTTAATGAAATCGGAGTCAATATAAGGCATTAATCGGGTGAAATTTATGTTAATAATGAAATAATTAAAAGTTATCATAGCTGCTACTCTGGAAACTTCTATTTACTATTCTGTGTCGGAAATAATCCTTTCAATAAGTGTCATTTGATAATTTTTGGCTAACTTATCTGAAAATACAAAGCATTTCGTTTCGACGCTGCTCTAAATAAGGGCAATGTTTATTGATCTCAGCGATCGCTATCAATGCTTAATATTAGCGCTGTATATCGTTTATGCGTCATTGATTTTTTATTAGTTTTTCTGTCTGAAAAACTTTCATTATCATCATCGGCTTTATAGGTCACTTGTAGACAAAGTATTGACTTTCTGGCAGATAAGAGAGAAAATTTGTTCCTGATGTCATCCCATCTCTTCTCAATTATACTTCATGAAAATGGAAGCCTTGTAACACGGAAATGTTGAAGCCATATAAATATACATCATTAAATTGTCGTTCGTCGGTAAAAAAAAAGAGCAGTCTCTTTGTAAGTATTGTTAAGGATTCCGAGTAGTCTGTGGTTTTCTGTTATTTTTGTCATTAATGACTGTGGGTTAGCAAGAAAATATTTTACAATATTTATGGAGATTGATTTCAATATTGTTTGTCAACTATGCGTTTTTGAAACTAGGATTTCGAATTTTCTTTTTTGGCTTCCTCAATTTCATACAGCCTTTTTTGTGACTATGTCATCTAAGCTAAATAACAAATTTAAAACTTCTGTTTGGACTTCGTTCTGTCCGTGCTTTCAGTAACTATAGTTACGGATCAAAAACCGGTCCACACTAATGCAACCTTTTATATAGAATCTGAGGGTTGTTTTCGTATAATGATTCTCGATTTAATAATATGTATTGTGTAAAAAAAGAAAAAAGATTTTTGTCGTTTTGTTTATTCATTTTCTTTCCCTTTTGGTGTGAAAAGTGAAGTATTTTTTGTTTAACAATTCATTTTATTTGTTCTGTGACTTTTTTATTAAAATATCTGATTTTTTATACTCATTTAGATAGAAATACCGTAGTTTCCCTCTTGTCGGTGGGTTCGCTTTCCGCGGTCAACCCAGCTCCGAAAATATTAAATGGAAAATTCCAGAAATAAACAATTTATAAGTTTGAAATTGCGCGCCGTTCTGAATAGTTCTCGGTTATTAGATCGATTGTCGTGGTATCGCAGTGCTTGTGTTCAAGTAAAACGTATCCCCAGCAGATAGGGACGACTACTGTACTTTGTATTTTCCACTTTGTTATACAATTAAATTATATGTGTTGATCTAGAAAATTAAAAGTTAGTTTGGCTAGTGTTTCTCTTTTATCTGACACGTATATCTTATAAAATAAATTATTTTTCAATTTCCTAAAATGAGCTGCTTTTAGGAGAAAGGAAAACTAAATGTTTACATCACTTTCAGCACTTGCAAGTTGGTTTGAAGCCTGTACTGATGTGTTGGGTGGTGAGTGATTTGTTTCAAACTGTGCTCACTCATATCCAGCACCGTCGTACTAAACTGTGATTAAAACACTTCCATAATTTTGGAAGAGTTTTTGGAAGAGTTTTTGGCCATGGTTGGCACTTCCAGACCACAGGTTATAGGTATTAGTGAAACATGGCTGACTGTAGATGATATAACTAGTGGGATTGAATGTGATGGGTATAGTGTATTCAGGAATGACAGAGAGAATAAAATGGGGGGAGGAGTATTGTTGATGATAGCTGATGAGCTCCAGCCAAGGAGAATAGAAGTTGAATTGCAGGATACAGAAAAGAGCACATTTGAGGCCATTTGGTGTGAGATTGTGGCTAGCAGAACTAAATATACAATTGGGTGCTGCTATAGACCAGGTGATGGAAAAGATGGTGGTGACAGTATGCACAAGCAAATAGAAGAAATGGGTGGAAGGAGGGTGATTATTATGGGAGATTTCAACTATGGTCGCATTGATTGGAGTGAGGAGAGGACACACGGGAGGAAGGACCTGGATTTTATGCGGTTATTAAGGGATAACTATCTGCGACAGCATGTAATGGAAAATACTAGGGGTCAGAGAGTGCTTGACCTAGTAATTACATCTGAGGATTTGGCTGTAACAAATATGACCACATTGCCACCAATCGGTGAGAGTGATCATAGGGTCTTAACTTGGGAGGTGGCTAAAGGTGTAGAATTTTCAATTAAGACAGGGTACATGTGGAATTATCGGGCGGGAAAGTATGACAAGCTTAGGAGTTTGATTTCTTCAGTGCCATGGCATGTACAACTGCAAGGACTAGAAGTTGATAGTGCATGGGAGGTAGTTAAGAAGTGCTTGCATGAAGCAATGGCTGACTGTATACCTAGAGTCCGAATAATAAATCAAGTAGGGGTTAAATGGATGAATAACACCATTAAGCTTGAGTTGCAAAATAAGAAACAACTATGGAGGGAATTTAAGGAGAAGGGTGACCGGTATAAAGCGCAGGCCAGAAGGGTGACGAGTGTGGTAAGAAAAGCAAAAAAGGATTACGAAAGAACATTGGCCAAGCAGGCTAAAGAGAATCCTAAACAGTTTTTTAGATATGTAGCAAGTAAAAGGAAAAATGTACATGGCAGATTGATTTTAAAGAATGCCGATGGTAGGGAGGTAACTGAATCAGTTGAGATAGTTGAGTTACTGAGTGAGCACTTTGCAAAAGTATATCATCCAGGTGGTGACATTGCAGAAACGAATAAACCAGTAGATTATACGGGAATTGTGGTTAATGAAGTGGAGGTGAGTAGTCTATTGCATAACCTCAATGTCAATACATCTGTGGGATTGGATGGTATACCAGCTCGTGTTGTACGAGAAGCAGCTAAAGAATTGTCAGTACCCTTGACCATTTTGTTTAATTTGAGTCTCGGGTCTGGGTTAGTCCCGAGCGGGTGGAAAGAGGGGAAAATAGTTCCACTGCATAAAGGTGGTTCCAAGACTGCTGTTGTAAATTACCGACCGATCAGCATATCAGGAATCATTGTCAAGGTCTTAGAGAAAATAGTCAAAAGGAAAATACAAGATTGGATTGAAGAAAATGGGATACTGTATCGGGGACAGCATGGTTTTGTGAAGGGTAGGTCATGCCTCAGTAACTTGCTCACGTATTATAACACAGTGATGACGGCTGAACTGGATAAGGGTAATGGGTTTACGGTGATTCTACTGGACCTTGCCAAAGCCTTTGACAGGATTCCACATGGAATTCTAATCAGTAAATTGCAGCATATGGGAATGGACATAGGGTTGGTGAGATGGATAGGAGGGTGGTTGACGGAGAGATATCAGAGAGTGGTTTACTCGGGAGTAGAGTCCACAAGACGGCCTGTGACTAGTGGTGTGCCACAAGGATCTGTTCTTGGACCACTGCTGTTTAATTTGTTCATAAATGATATAGGAAATGATCTGAGAGGAACAGTTCATTTGTTTGCGGATGATGCGAAGTTGGGTAGGGCAATAGTGAATGCAGATGACGTCAAAATTTTGCAGGATGATTTGGATAGATTGGAGGTCTGGGCTAAGGAGAATGGATGTCAGTTTAATGTGGCAAAATGTAAGGTTATGCATTTTGGGGTGAAAAGATTGGCGGCAGTTTACTGCATTGGTGGAACCCTGCTCCAGGAAATTGATGAGGCACGAGATTTAGGAGTGTTGGTGGATAAGGAATTGAAATTTAGGGGACACATTGCAAAAGTGACCAAAACAGCTCATCAAATCACTTGGTTGCTGAAGAATACGTAGACAAGCAGAGACAAGCAGGTTATTGTTCCTCTCTATCGAGCCTTGATAAGACCCCATCTAGACTACTGTGCTCAGATCTGGTCACCTAGGTTTCTTCTTGATGGGGAGGAGGTGGAGAGGATCCAGAGGCGAGTGACCAAGATGATAGCAGGTCTGTGGAATGAACCATATGAGAACAGGTTGAGGATTTGTGGGTTGCAAAAATTGGTTGATAGGCGGAGGAGGGGAGATATGATTGAGACATTCAAATTACTGAAGGGTTTCTATAAAATTAATTCAGAAGATATTTTTGTGAACAGGGCTGGTTGTGGGAGGACTAGGGGACATCCATGGAAACTGGGCAAAAGTGTGGTTAGTAAAGGTGTTAGAGCTGGGTTCTTTACTTTTAGAGTGGTGAATGAGTGGAATGCGCTCCCTGAGTCTGTAGTGGATGCTGTGACAGTGAATGAGTTTAAGGCGAGGTATGATAGATACTGTATGAATGTCAGATAGTTGTGATGAATATGATTTGGGGCCTCCCTCGATGAGTCTAATGACTCCCTGGAGTTGCCCGTAATAATAGTAATAATAATAGTAATAATATTTATCTATTATCTTCACATTATAAATGAAACTCCAGCAAAAATATGTAATAAAGGAAAAAGATTTCAATAAGGAACTTAGGAGAACGGAAGGGCTTTTTGGAGTAAGTTCCCCACAGACCAACGTGTAGTCGTATACGTATAGCTATCGACCCATCGCTCTGCTGTCGGTGATATGCAAAGTATTGGCTCCTAGGCTTTGTCTTTGCCTGTATTACTCATAGGCTCATAACTCTAGGCATGGTACAGCCTTAAGTCTGTATTCGAAATAAGAATGCTGCAGAGGAGGTGACTTCAGCACACAGTGGACCATATGGAAGCCTTTAATTCGGTAAAAACTTCGAAAATTCTTAAGGTACTAAGAAATCAGCCATATTTAAGGTTTACATCAACATACACTAATTCAGCAGCAATGATTCGTTTTAAGAAAATATCTTCACTGTGGAAATACAGAGATATATAAACAAGATGACACATTTCTATTCACAGACTATATAAGAAATATTCAAACCTCTTGAATTGGGAAGAAAACGTATGAAGAAAAACCTGAGATATTTAAGCCATTTACGCTTCGAAGATGACACAGTTATCTTTACTAAGTCTGAATGAATGAATGACGAATTCGTATCTGCGAATACTGAATTGCCAGCAAAACAGCAGCTGTCTTAACGGTAAAAGTAAAAAAAAAAAAAAAAAAAAAAACACCGAAGTTAAGTTCACTACTAAAGTGCAATAAGAAATAATAAAAATCAACGATTGCGAAAATGAACAAATTCATTAGGACAACGGGCACGAGAAACTTAGCTGGAAACGTTTTCAAAGTTGCAGTCGACATTCAAAAGCTAATTGCTACTATGCACAAAAAGAAAATCTTTAAACACATCTGTTCTCCTTATACTGATATACATGGAAAACCTGAACATTAACTGCAAAGCGATAAGTTTTTTTATCTTTCATTTTGCAATTTAAAATAACAGTTTCCATACAAGTATATTGTATTTCTTTGACCGATTACACTTTCGCTTCCCAATCTCGACTTTGTAATCATTGTTTAACGCTCTTTACCTCTATCCTACATTTCATCCCCTTATCTCCTCTCTGTGTTTTCTTATTCCTTCTCATTCAAAGCTAGAATTACGCATTTACTTTTTTTTAAAGCGTGAGTGAATGTTTGGCTGTCATGTTAAGTTTTCTCATGTTTTCCTCTCAAGGTTTTTAACCTTTGCCATTCTTAGTATACCATTTCTGAATCGTAAAAAGAAAACCTCACAAACAGACAACGCTGTTGAAAACGACACCTGCGGCACAACCTTTCAGTTCTAGAAAACACTACATAACGTCTTTTTTATCCTTCATTTAGCGGTTTAAAATTATCAGAATTTCTTTCGATGTATTTCAAGTGTATGTCATGCAAAAGCTTGTAATTATCCATGTTCACATATTCTGTTTTATTTTTATTATCGTTTTTGCGTGTGCAGGAAAAAAAAACTCTCCATGAACCGAGGATAAACATTATTCGCCAACAGCAAGATCATCATTATCATCATCCTCCTCCTCATCATCATCATTAATCATCATCATTATATTACTATTATTAGAACCTTCAGTCACATATACATTATGCCGGTGCTGACAGCAATAACTCGAAGCCCTTGACACGCACGCACGCACACACACACACACACACACACACACACACACACACACACACACACACACACATCGATATATAGAAATAAATACCAGTCAATATTTTGAAACATCGGCTCGTAACTAACAAACAAACAGGCCGTGGAAATTCACTCAATAAACCATTGAGATAGAGGGAGCTACAAAATGACGGTTATCGATTACAAAAGTCCGTTTAAATGATTAAACAAAAAATTAATAAGTTTGAGTTTTTCATTTAAATATTTTATTTAAAGGAATACTAGTTAGGAAAGAAAAAAGTCATTTAAAACGAAAAGTTTCGAAAATGTTTTCGATATCTTTCGAGAATGCGAACCTTGACATGAGTTACCCTGGTATTACATAACTTCAAAGAAATTAACTCTGCCCAGAAGCCTCTATATTCGTCTGTTATTGGTGCCTTTGATTAATAAGTTGAGTGACCGAGATGTTTTGAACTGGTTGTTCTCATTACAGGCCAGGATGAAATGGAGAATACCACAGTAGTTGAACCATCTGGTTCTCGTAAGTGAATACTCAGTCAGTGTGTAAATAAAATTAAAAGATAATAATTTAAAAATAATTACATTTTAAAATGTAAAATAATAAAAATATAAACTACAAAAATAAAACGTTACAAAACAATCGAAGTAAACAGTTTGTCTTTTTCTTTCTTTAATGTTAAAAAAGTCTCACAAGTGTGTGTGGGGGGGGGGGGGCTAAGGTGATCTAAAGTCTGGCTCTTTTAGTCTCTTACACCCTTTATTGTATATGTACACCCGTTTTAAAATAGTGGCCTTAGGTCTTTTTTTATAAAGAAATGAAGCATGGTTAGTTCTCCTAATTTAGGCCTATATACTATACGGATGTGAATGTTGCAATAAAAATCCAACTACTTATGGAAATTGAATCTTCATCCGAAGTAGCCAATACTGTTCAGAAAGGGGAGATTCTCCTGGAAGCTCATTGTAACATTCTAGCTGGATACGAAATAATTATTTCAAGATGTACCGTTTCGTATCCGTCTATATCCCGATATTATTGGGTTTGCAGCCTTCCAGAGAAAGGCGGTAATGAAAAAAAGAATTCGGAGTGAGGAACTTTGATTGCAGAGCTCTGGTTAGGGAGGATGTTCAGTTGTCAAGCCCAATTCCATCATCATGAATCACCAGGGACAGGGTTCCCTCTGTGGGAGTGAAATATTGAAGATCTTGTTGGTTTTGGCCATAGAGTCGTTGAATGGGTAGATTAGACATCTCAGTGGAACACCACAGCGTCTCTGTGATGTTTTCTTAGAGGATTTCCCAGGTGGCTTACTGTTTTCGTTTTGTTAACGTCATACTTCAAACGTCATACATTTTCTGTCAAGATTTTCTTCTCTTCTTCTTTTAATTTGCTCATATACGCATATTACATCAACAACAGTAGACAATACTATTGCCGTAGATTTAATTAGATTATTAAACTTAGATTTATCAGCTATCTCGCCAGTCAAGTCATTAAAATTTGTATTCTGGTAAGTTCTCAATCACTTTCTCAACTTTTTGAATTAAATTTCAAAGGCAAATACATTTTGCTGCTTATTATCAAATAATGTTCAGCGATGATTATATTTTAAATAAATTTCATCTATATTCCCAAGTTGAAGAGTTTTTCCTTCATTAATAGCAAACTACTGAGTTTCTAACTTAGTTTGTAATGAGTTAAAGAACAAAACGTATGCACAGCGAAGAAATAGTTTCTTTAAAAAACGAAATCATCCTGTCTGTAAAAACGTTTGACAGAAAAGATTACTGAATTTGGAATGTTTTCATCTTATGTTCTGTTTTAGAATAAAATACAGTTCTTTGAATGAAATCGTCCTTCCATCTGTTTATGTAGTAATACCACTAACATTGAAATACTTAATACTTTCGTACTGTGCCTCTGGGAGTGTTAAAGAAATAATCTTCTTATACAAAGAAATATCCTATTTTCCAATGCTGAAATGAAACTTGACTGACTTAGGTAAAATAAGCTTCATTCTATTGAGAATGCACTTTCAACATAAATATATATGATACTTCCAGAGTGGGACTTATTCTGAGGCATTGTCTTTCTTTAACTGAGTAGTCACCAACATCATCGTTTATTATCTCGAAAATAGAACTTCCTAGTTTGATATTCCCTAAATATATCATTAAACTTATTAGATTTACGAAAACGTCTGAAAACTTAGCACACTGTGGAAAGGGCATACTTAAACAGAGAGCAAAATGTTGCTCGTAAACTAAAATAATAGAGAGAGTTTTCTTTATAAATGCACCATTAAATGGCGTCCTTTGGAAGTATGGCAACAAAAAATGATATATTTTAAACTCAGAGAAGAGAAAATCACATAATAGTCTCTCACAGGTAAAGTGATTTGCTTAAATGTATCGGATTTTCAGCAAATGTCCACATGTTCTCTCCTGGTACCTTAAAAAATATCAAGACATTCTCTCGCCAGGTGTATTATCTTAGCATGTCCAGTAATACGAATACGCAATCATCAATTATGCCTTAGACATAAGTTAAACAATGCCTTTCAACTTCGTTTAGCTGATTATCCTCCGTTATGTATCCTGCAAAAAAAGAAATGCAAAGAGTCAAATCTAGTGATCAAGTAGGCAAGCGACAGGACCGTTCTCCTAAGTACTCATTCAAAAAGACTTTCATTGAAACGAGTTTGCATAATCAGTTTTTATAAAACCTTCTAGGCCTGTTAATTTGAGAATCTTCACTTCCTGTTTGCAAAAAAACTAAGATTAATCTTCATTTGTTTATTACACATAGCATTCTGAAAGACGTATTTGTAGTTTACAAAGGAGTAAATAATTTTGAATCACGTTTAGTTAATATGCACGTCCATTGCAATAGAACGTGCAAATTTCTCATGTAATTGTCTAACCTATGTTAGACAATTACATGAATATAACTTAACCAGAAACTTATAAAGTTGTTGAAAGAAGTCGAGTAAGATTGTGTTCTTTTCATCTCAGAATATAAAGGGGTTAAGTAGTGTATTTTAATCATCCCATCCACGATAAAATTTGCCAGTGTGAACGTGTTCCAGTTGGATTTGCCTGAAACTTCCAGTTGAATCTTTTTAGCTTATGAAACACAGTCGTTTACGCTAGCGATTGTGTGCGATACAACATGTAGTTCGCATGCATTCGCAGCTGTGGACAAACGGATTTAATTGTTACAATGAAAAGCTTCCGGAAAGGATTCTAATTCTCATCTAATATGTGCTTATCGTATCCTTTGTCTCATGATACAGTTTCCGACAAGCGTTTATGGCACGCAACTGTACTATGTCATTCAAGTGAATTACTGTCTGAATTCCTTTGCACAAAAAAATAGAAATTTGAACTCAGAGCAATCGTAAAACAGCACTCGTTTTGTGCTACGCCCTGAAAGTCGTCTTTCTTGGCATACTTGGTGACTGAATGCACGATGTAATAAATGTGAGGTTTACAAAACCTTGAGAAAGGTTTGTCAAGGTTTTCAAATGTGGGCAATAAACCTGTGATTCTGACAGTTTAGAATGAACTGTAAGAAGTCTTAAGAGGCCTCGGTTATAATGCCTTCGGCATTATAACCGAGCAAGCATCGCCTAGCAGATTTTATGACGATTCTCATTCTACAAGTGTGTATTCTCGTGCCCAAAGAATTCGGGCTGATATGGGTAGTGGATAGCATCTCAACTCTTCCAATATGATATGGATTCGAATCCTGCCTTGCACGTGGACGTTGTATTTTTATACCAAGCTGAATAAGCTTGCTCATGCAGCATTACTGGCTTTATTACTATCATTGCATTATTATTATTATTGTGTCACTATTATTTCGTTTTTAAAGAATTCTTAAAATAACTCTTCAGCGCCTCAGTAGCACCGTTGGAAGGAAGATGGGACGTTGGTCCTCCTATTAGAAGAAGCATCAGGCTCGATTAAGTTTCTTTCGATTATGATGCTTTCCACCATTGTGCGAAAGATATTAGGTGGAATATGTCTCCATTCCTCCATCAAAGGAGCAATGAGTTCTGTGACAGATCGAAGACATGCTGCTCTGGACCTTAATCGTCGCTCTAATTCTTCCCACATGTGTAGGATAGGGTTGAGGTCAGGATTCTGCGCTGGCCAGGGCAGTAATTTAACACCCATCTCTTCATACCATTCTATAACATCTGCAGCTTTGTGGCATGGGGAACTGTCGCCTTGATAGTATCGCGCGTCTGTTCCACAAAAACTCAACAATGTAGGCAGCATCTGAATATCTAGAATATCAAGGTATTGAGCTGCCTTCATGAAAACGCAAACAACGACCAGTGGTTCCACTCCAACCCAGCTGAATGCACCCCACATCATTACTGCTCACACCACCAAACTTTACTGTGAGGACAACACATTGTGATAACAAGCGTTCACCTGGCTGCGACCACACCCACACCCTGCCATCAAACTGGAAACAGGTGAACCTTGATTCATCGCTCCAGAGTATCGTTTTCCACTGGTCAGCAGCTTTGCTGCTGCTCTTCCGTGCAAACCCAGTAAATGGAGTTCTTTTCGTACAGCATTACTGCTCTCCGTGGTGTTCTGGCGCTCTGGAACTCTTCACAGATGTTCTGTGCCGATTATAGCCGAGTTTTGCGTGCCACCGATTTTAACACTCGTCTGTCCCTGTCAGTCATTTTCGTCGGTCGCCCTGGGTGTTTTCCTGCACTGGTGATGCCAAAACGTCTCCATTTGTTGAAAAAATTGCCAACCATTGATTTTGGATGCTCCAGTTGAGCGGCAATGGCATGTATGGACATGCCACCAATGTGATGACACCTCTCTCGAAGTGAAAGAGTTCACGTCGTGTCGCTACCTGTGTTAAACTTCCACGATGTAATATTGCTTCCTAATAATCTGCACGGCAGTTTTTAGGTTATCAACAAACCTGAATTATTCCATAACTTCAAACAGTAATGGTGTCCGGACAATTATTGGTAGGTAGTGTATGTAACCAACTGCAGAATTCTTTGCTATTATTATTTTCTCGAATCATGGATGTTATCTCTTCGGAACGAAGATCAAAGAAAATTAAAAGTAAATATCTTTTCAAATTAGGTGGATCTTTTTTTTATTATGCTATAGAACGATAAGTGGAGATTATACCGAAATTGTTTGCCTTAGAAAACTTCAAGAAAAGTACACATTAATATTTAAATATTTAATATACCCAAATTTCATTTAATAGTTTGTATGATTATAAATAAAATATGTGTTTACTGAAATAAAGAATGTGTATTGCTTTTAATTAACATTTTATTTGATTTTTTGCTTTTCGCTTAGGGCACACAAGACACCGAGGTGACCTTTCAGTTTGCCACTCGGCTACACCAGAACAATAGAATATGTACTCGTATACAGTTACGCTCTCTCTCACGAAAACCAATAAATGGTTTGAATTTACCAAAGAATTAGGTATTTAGTAATTCTGGGCTAATAATTCTAAAGTTTAGAAGAGTTTTATCTTATAATGAAAAGAAAAATAAAAAACGTAAAGAACTTCTTTCCTAAGCACATAAGAATTTGGTTATCAAAAATATTCACGAAGTTAATCGTTTTGTTTTTACTCCTTTGCTGTTTCTTATAAAATAATGAGATCACTGCCCCATAATCGGGTTATTCCCTGGTATAAAAGCAACAACTTTACACAAAAAATAACTTTAACGATCTTAATTATTTGCTAAATGGATCGTATTTAGTGTATTTTCTCGAATTATGCATGTCCTGGGCCCTTTAAAAAATAAATCACAAAATATTTATATTTTGAATTATCAGCGGATTATCCATGTTATCTCTGACCGTCTGTAATCTGTGGTCGCAGATAACTTTACCTGGTTATCTGTGACCTTCACTTTTTGAAGGTCTCTCCTAATGCTCGAATGTGTAAGCACAGAGAGTGTCAAGTTTTAAGCCGATAACTAAAGGAACGGGGGAGATTGAAAATCCCCCAGCCAGTAGGAAGCACACAGTGTTGCCAAGCTACAGGGGAGGTTGTTACAAGAAGAAAGAAGAAAATTGTCGCAACAGAGCAGTGAAATGGGAGGCTTTAGCTTCAATTAACGAACACAATGTTTGAATTTCAATACGGTTATTTGCATAAAACTAAACTAGACGTGTAGACTTCCGTACGTCACTAAAATCACAGATGGTTTTTTTTCTTTTTTTTTTTTATTCTTTCTTCCTTCAGAACAGGGTTCGTGCAGCTATTCGAGGGAAAATATATCATCGAAAAAATTGTAGAAACATTTAAGAACTGGAGAAATTCTTACCGTTGTTGTCCAAATAATGACTACCGAAGAATGGATGAGTACATTCACCATTTTTTATTCAAATTATTCGGAATATCATAAGCAATATCTATTTTAACAGAACCTAAAATAAAATTTCGGGTTTCTCAAAATTTAGGCCGATTTGAAGAACTTCTTGGAGATTGTTATTTGTTCGCGGCTCAGGGAACAGTAGGGTGCAGGTATGTAGTGTGATATAATTGGAGGAAGTATTACGTTTGCTGTTCAGTGTCTTCGGCTTGGGTTCTGTTGTCAGTGCGTGCTGCGCAAAGGACGAGTAGTGTTAAAAATAGAGTAAACCCTCTATTTAAAGGACTAATAGGACTAAGGGGTGTCCGTAAAATCGCAATTTTTTTTAAATAAAAATACCTAACATTATACTGCATTGTGATTAATATTACCACTGTAATAAAAAAAAAAATTGTTTTCCAAACAATTTTTAACACAATTTTCACACTTCGATAAATTAATGTGAAGTTAATGTTCGATGTTGAAGGACTTCGTTTAGGTAATCCTGCTTTGAAAAAACTATCAAGTTTTTTTTTTTTTGAAGTTTTGAACTCTGCTGTCTTTTTATAATTACCTCCCTAAAATTAAGAAAATGTGTGTAATAAAACTGCAGCAAAAAGTCACGCCACGCGACAAAAGAACCAATTACATTGCGATTGGTGTGATCACGTCCTAATCATTCGCCGAACATGTTTTATGAGCGGTGACTCATTTATGTTGGCTAAATGTTTCTTTTCTTTTTTTTTATTCTTTCTTCCTTCAGAACAGGGTTTGTGCAGCTATTCGAGGGGAAATAGTTGGCGAATAGGCCATCATATATTGAAAAAACACTACAGTGTTTTTTCAATATATGATGGCCTATTCGCCAACGTGTGTTAAAAATAACAGGAAATTAATTTAAAAAATTAACCTGTTAATTTAATTATAAGCAAATCTTGGTTAAAAGCATTTTAAAATTAACAGGGTGTTAATTTTCACATGTGCCATACGGACTGGAAATTTTGTCCGTTAAATCCGAAGTCAGTTAAATCGAAGGTTTACTGTAATAGCTTTAAAAGGTTCAAGTTAGTTTTTCTAGGTCAATAATTCTGAGCCGTATGCTGTCTTTTTAGATGCTGAATTGGGAATTAGCAAAGTTCTCTTGTCATCTCTCAAGAACTCGTTTGCTTGCTGAGGTCGGATAAATGAATAGCACAAAGCAACTTTTTTTTCAGGACGCGATGATTTCTGTTTGCTTGAAAAATTGTTCATGTTTACATATTTTTATTACAAACTGTTAAACGTTTGTCAAAAATTCAACTACGTTTTGTTTTTATTCTAAAAATTCTAAAAATTTTATTCTCAAAATATTCTGAAAATTCTATGATCGCAGTTTGATCATCTAGATCTATTTTATTTTACTTAACTATAAAATAACAATGAATGGCCATTTAATAATGAAGAATAGCCTTTAAGTAGACCCAAATGAAAAAGCAGGATGAACATTGTGCATCAATCTGTACCATTTTTCTCAGCTATGTTTCCGAACTATTTTTAGCAGAGCTCTTGACTGATGAGTTTACTCTAGGTAGCGTTACGTAATCTCCCTTAACCAACTTGCCTGGATGTTTTCGTCAAGCTTAATGTGACATATCTCGTCACTAGGGTAACTGGTTTAACTAGATGACAGTTGCTGCAATCTGAATTCCGATGTGCGTCGTCCTGGTAAGTCCTGAGTTCCTAAGTTATAGGACAGAAGGAGCCTTGAGAATTCTCTTCTTTTCGGATTTAATCTAGCACCTTAACACTGTCGCTTTCTTATTCATTTTGGTTTTATGTCCGCCTGTTTTTCCTAGATGCTACTGTCATTTCCTAAGACTCCTTGAGACTCGGATATTTTATGTTCATTACGTCTATTGACTTCATGTCTACTTTATGTCTTTATGTTTATTTCTATCGACTTCTTTCCGAGCAGTAGTCTATTCCGGTTGACTGCCAGTCCAGTACAGTTTTGCTGATGACAGCATACTGCATTCCTCTTTTTAGTTGGCACACCTAGAAAAACACAAATCACTACAACCTGCAGAACTTTAACCTCAACAACCTTAAATTTTGTTATTACATTCATAAATGCCATATGTATAACATTTTTGCAATTTATTCCAGTCCTACTCTTGACAATACCCAAATCTCTATGCAAGATATGATTTACCTTCTTGGGATAAATGTAACCTCAATTTCTTGGCACAAATACTTCCTCTGCTACATCCAAGAAAGTAGGTTTTTTTTCTTTCGTTCGAGACATTACGTTAACTTCAAACAGCTCCTAACCTTATATCAATCACAAATTCACTAGACCGTTGAATACTACTCTCATAAATTGGTTGGAGCCCCTAATTCTATACAGAAAAGTTAGATTGAATGATGATCCCTGTTTCACTAATACATTGCACTCACTTTCATACTATTTTTCAGTTTCCGCAGCCTGCATCTTCTATAAATACTTCTATGTCCACTGTTCATCAGAATTGAAATCACAAATCTCCCCCCCCCCCCTCAGCATCTGTCAAATGTATCCAAACGCGTGCAGCAGCCAGTCAACATCCTCTCACAGTTCAACTCAAAACCCACAGAACGAATTTCTTCTCGTTTTCATTCATCCCTTCCAGTGCTTCCCTCTGGGACAGTCTCCCACCACTTGTGTTTCGCCAAGGAATATAATCCACAGCCTTTCAAGTCAAATGTGAACAAGTTCCTTATAGCTGTCCGTGGTACTAGTGTAGTGTAGTGTGACCAATCTCTGTTGGGTGGGTTCTCCATAAAAAAAAGTCATCTATGATAAATAAAGCCATGCAAATTGTCATATTAATAGTCACCATCGTCATAATTAAATTCCTAATATATACCCTCAGGGGGTGTATAGGATATTATGACATACTGCACGAGAAGTGTACTTCATTATTAACTTCTTATCGAAAATTTTCCTTCTAATTACTCGTAAGAGTCTAAAAGTGTCAGTTCTTACATTTCGGTATTCTAAGGCAGTGCTTCCCAAGCCCCCCCCCCCCTTTGGAAAAATTAAAATATTTCACTGTCCCCCTCGAAAAAAAATCGTAATATAGACATATATTATTATAATATTTATTGTGTTAATATTCAATACAAAACATACGCAGCGAATATTGCAAAAAATCAAATGCAAATATTACATTTTTCGCATCTTACATACCCATTTGACATGGCACATTATCTCCTATTTTTATATAAATAGATATACTGTATTGTTATTGTGTATTTGCATTACAAGCACATGAAACGTAAAACGATTAGTAATAAAAAAAGAAAGAACTAAAAACATAAAAGTAGTTTAATAACAATTTAATGTGATGGATGTGTTTCAATACTGCTACACAAAAAGTCAATATCAGGTGAAATATTTGAAACTGCAATTCTTAGATTTCTGCTTTGAAATGAAACTTATATGAATAAGCATACATTTACTAATATTCATTAAGCGCCAAAACACGCAGAAGCAAAATTTGTGAACCCGCACCAATGTGTGATTTTTTCCATTAAAATATAAAAAATAAGAAAAAAGAAATAATAAAAAATTAAATACGTTTATTTTAAGATAAAAAAAATCTACTTAGTCTTAAAACATTTTCAATTTGTTTTCATTATTTCACGGCCTCCCTCAACAAAACCTACGGCCCCCAAGGGGGCCGCAGCCCACAGTTGGAAGCGCTGTTCTAAGGTAGTTCTTACTGCATCAATCCGACTAGATTTATAAGGAGGATTTTTAATAAGCATCTCCAGTTCTGCAAGTGGTCATTTTGCACGCTCTTCTGATGCAAAAATAAACAGAAAGAGTTGTTTATGAGAGAGAGAGAGAGAGAGAGAGAGAGAGAGAGAGAGAGAGAGAGAGAGAGAGGTTATGGTGCTTGCTATCAGACTCAAATAAAGGGTTAGGAAAAAAGAAGTGAACTGTCTTCTTATCGATCTTTTTAATTACCATCCAGTTTAACTGCCCTCGAACATCTGCTTTCTTATTCCTAAATGTTAATAATATCTAGTTCCTTCATCTTAATATGATTATGCATTTATGCCATATTCACTTGCGTAATTTTTCCTCGGAACGGAACCGTCATATCTATCTGTGGTCTCCAGTCTTTGATCAACTGTTTTTTTCTAACCCATCTCTTAGATCCATAAATTAAAATTTGCTCCAACATTCTCTTGTGTACTGCTAACGTAGTATTCTGACTAAATTTTCTCTTATTTTCATATACGTTTGCATCCTACCATCACTATTAATAATTCTGTTGTCTATTTCCATATTTATGCCATTTTCACTTAAAATTGCGCCCTGAATTGCTGAAACGTTTTACTTGATCATAGGCTTCTCATTCAGGATGCAGATGAATGAGGAGCCATATCCTTTTCGCAAAGACTGTATAGATGATCTTTGTAATGAACGAAAGAATTTATAATAACTGTGAAATCAATGAGCAGAATGTTTATCGTATGCATTCTCGAATAGTTCAATAGAGTAAATAAAGAGAAATGTCTAACTCTCATATTAATATTATGTGTTCGATGCCGAATCCTCCAAACGGGCATTATATCTGATATCGCAAAACTTGCTAAAGGATTCTCAACTATGCTTCAAGAGAAGTATTCAAAATTATTGTTTGGTCTGTTAATGTGGCTATTGATTCATATGAACTTTCTTTTTTCAATTGATTTTCAATTAGAGGAAGTGCTCCTTCTCTAATTGAAACTCGGAAAATAACCATAAAAAATAAAAACAAACAACAAAATATCTAGCTCAGCATTGTCTGTGCCGCGAGTAATTTACCTTTCGCTTGGTTTATTTCCTTCATACTTCTGTCTACTTCATTTACGGAGAAAAAATTTTTTAAATTATTAAACAGCGATATTACTCTCATTCGGTGCAGAGTTGTAAACATGTTTTCTCTAGCATTAAGCTAATTTGAAACTTTTTTATTTTGGTTTGAATGGCACTGCTGCAAATGAAAGGTCAAAACGTGCAACCTTTTAGTATAGTCGATAGCACAGTGTGCATATGAAAGAAAAAATGTTTAAAAAAACTTTCGTAATGCTTTAATAAAGATAGTGGTTCATGACTTGTTGCACAGAAACAGTTCACTTCTTTTTTCCTAACCTTTATTTGAATCTGATAGCAAGCACCATAACTTTTCTCTCTCTCTCTCATAAACAACTTTTTCTGTTTATTTTTGCATCAGAAAAGCGTGAAAAATAACCTGTTGCAGAACTGGAGATGCTTAATAAAAATCCTCCTTAAAAATCGTCAAATTTTCTGTCAGAAAAGTTGACGATTGGTCGCATTGACCACTGAAACATGGTAACATTCACCTTCTAAATAAACATCATCTCGTGAGTATTTGTTTCCACAATTGAATTATGACGTCATTGACATAGCGGATAATCTGTGGTACAAACCTTCTTTATCTCAAATAGTTTCGCTATGGCTAAATTTCGACAACTTTTAGGCTCAAATGTCCATCATCACAATGAATTCAATGAGTATTGCAACCGACTGTTATTTCTCTCTGACCCTTCTTGAAACTGATACTTCTAAGTGAATGTCATGCAAAAATTCCACAAAAAATTGCGTATAAAATTAGAGTACTCTGTTCATAAAAAATAAAACAGAAGAGAAAAAAATAAAATAAATATAAAAATTTTTTCACAAGCTTCCAAGCCAGAAATGGATTCTAATTGACAATCCTGTTTACTGGCATAATAATTAGTTGTAATAAAGCTTTTAGAATCGTCTATCAAACGCGCCATTTGTATTGTTCCCTAAATATTTCGTTAACATGGCGATGCTTCTAAATATCTATGAGGAATACTTACGAAGAAAAGTTCATAAGATGGCTTCTTTATGCTGAAGATATCTGTTCCAGTGAGTTCTCAAATTTCAATATTTTTGTTGCTTGACATTGGCTAAATGCATCACGGAAAGACGCTGAAGCAATTCTTATAGGCATGGAAAGATTTATTTTTCCATTTAACTTCAAATTCTCTTCCTTATCAAAGCTTTGTTTCTCCAAGAAGTGTAATAATAAATATTTCAGTAGGTTCCATTTCCTTAGACATATAGGTCGCAAATGAATGGGATCACTCGAAGTGCGACTCGCTATCCTGCTTATTGGATGTCTGAAGTTGCATAGAAAGGTTAAACGATTTCATGGTAGGTCTTCAGAGCAGCGTTTCTGGATTATTTAACCCTTAGCCCACGATCCTGATGCACTAAAGGCTTTTATCAGTGGAACACGCCTAAAAATTACAAAAAGTAAAACAAGGGAATGTTTAATGGACCTTTTTTTTCGGTCTTTTTTTGCATACAAAAACACACACGAATCCATTGTTCTCCAAATAATTTGCTACAAGTTTTTCTACCTCTCAAATGCATGTTAATATTTAAAAAAAAAAATAAATAAATAGTTCTTCCTTGTGCAATAGATTTCCTCATGGGAAGGATATCAAGTTCGGTAGTTCAATATTGATCGCACGTTTCAGAGAATGGATGCTACGAAGTCATTTAGCCGTACTGTGTGGGCGGCGTCGTTCTCCGACTCTCACAGGTGTGTTTTGAATGGACGCCATTACATTGCAAGTGTGGGCGAATACTGATAACCGGTGTGCTTAATGCGTCGCTTCTTTCGCCTCTATTACACAGTAGCTAGGAGACCGGGAAAGCGTGACAGACGAATCTAAATCAGTCACTGTTGACAGAGTGCACATACGAGAAGCCTTCCAGTCCACGAGTGAGCTCCTGCTTCTCGACCCTCAACTTGCGACCTAAAATAGAGAAGACATCAATAATTTTAAGCGATCCAAACGTTCTGGAAATAAAGGTTTCTTCTTTAGAAGCAGGAATGATTCGATGATCTTTCATCCAAACATCTTTCGCCATAGCAAAACAATTCAGTTTATTCCTTCTCATAATTGCATTCTACTTGCTTCTCATTATCTGATTAATACAAAAAGTATTTAATATTTTTGGAAAATTTCCAACGTTCCCATCTTATGAACTCAATTCTATGAAGTTCCCTAACCTTGTGGTATCTTCCTTTATTAATACATTTAAACGGATATACTCAGATCAAACAAAGGAAATCAGAGATCGACATGTTTATGTCGGCAGTTGTATAAATCTAAATCATTCGTTCAACTCTACAGGTAACAAATTACTATTCAAATATTACTTCTGCGATTATATTCTTAATTCTGATAACCATTCGACATACATGAGATGTGTGAAATGTATCATCCAAAGAAAAATCATACGATTACATATATTAAAATATACAACTATCCTGGTCAGATCAAAAATAAATTTTTATTCACTGAGAGTGCCAGATTTTCAGAATGGCTGATTTCCATTCATTACAGTGACTGCATTTATATTCGAAATAAAATTTTCATAAACGTCTAAAATAAAACGAACAGGGTTAAACAAGTAGCAAGTAAAATGCTTATAATAATAAGCATATGCCAGAAAAAGGGGGTTATCCTAACAGTAGCGCCAAAGTAACTCTAAAGAGCTACTACATCAGTCCAGTGCATTAGCACCCATGGAATGGCTATTTAAGCTATGAGTGTTTTATCTACGCAAACATACGTGTTTTGTCTCGTTTTATCGCTCTAATAGTAGTGTTTATCTTAATTACTTTGGAATAGTATAATGGCAGGTGTTTGCTTAACTCTCCTGATGTGGAAGATCTACTACTGATGAATTAATATCTTAGTGATTATCACCATGGCGTATCGAGATTAGGACAAAAATAGTGACCAAACATTTCAAGTTCCCAAACTATCTGGTCGTGTGGTTATTAATCCCGTTAATAATTTAATACTGAAATGATATCAGCCTAATGCGCCTTGTACTTTGACTTAGAAACATCGTCACAAAAAATTATCAGACAAAGAAATAGTAGCTGATTATTTTTGTGAACATGCTACAAGGAAATTACAGATCGTCCTTGTAATTCAAAAAGTGCATTTAAATTATTGAGCCATATATTTTTAAAGAAACGCATCAATAATAAGATGGAAAAAAAAACATTAGAAACGTTTTTGCATCTTATTAGTGATAGATAAACGATGCGCATATTTGCACGATGTAACTCTCCTCTGATAATTTATCTAGCATTTCTACGTCTTGTTTTCAAGACGCAGAAATGTTAGAAATTTGAAAGTTATTAAAATTTCCTGATATGAGAAAAAAATATCCTGACGTCTACACAGAAGGAGATGAAAGTCGATAAGAAAAGGAATCAATATTTTGATTGCAGCGATCGTTATTACTAGCGCGCACACACACACACACACACACACACACACACACACACACACACACACAGAGAGAGAGAGAGAGAGAGAGAGAGAGAGAGAGAGAGAGAGAGAGAGAGAGAGAAAATACATATTTTAGAGGGAGAAGGAAGAAGATTGCAGATAACTGTTATGCATATCTCATGGTGTGAAGGTAGCTGTTCCTTTCATATTGCAACGAAAGTTTTATTTCAAATCCTAAGTCAGTAGCTTCCAGTGAATTCCTTCAGGTATCAACTGGTAAAAAGAAATTTACCAGAAGTTATTGATTTTCACTTACTTTCTAATGGAGATTTCTTCCAAAGTCCATTCCAGCTGCATTTTGCAAACTGTTATGGATAATACGCCTCAGCAGAAAGACAGTAATTTTGCTATTTGAAGGAAAAAAGAAACGGTTCTCATCAAACACGAGAGAGAGAGAGAGATTTTTATAGGGGCTTTTCAATTGTGACTCAGGCTGTCTCATACGGCAATAGTGGATTTTTTTGCCATTTTTTGCTTTGTAATGATAATAATAAGTTATCTTTCTTCATAATGGCCTTCATACTATCTCATTTGGAGTTGAACAGATTAGTTACCTAGATGTCTTAGGGATGAGGAAGTGGAGGAAAGAGTGTTGGGATAAGGAGCAGGATGGTGACTCATCTGTGAAATGTTCCCTTGAAGGATAAATTAGAGGTTTGTGCATTACGGAATTCGACCGATGAGGTGTGTGATAGAAACACATAAGTTACTAAGGAGGTTTCATGGGATAGATGCTTTGTCAGAGAATAACTGTAAGTAGCGGCATTGTGTGAATAATAGTAAAGTGTGGTCCTTATGCGATTAGCCTTTGGACTTCGAGGAAATACCCACCTAATCATCATCATCAATGTCATGTGATCATACGAATCCTCAAGTGGTGTACTAATGATAGCATAAAATAATTATGTTTGCATTATTATTAGTTCCTATCAACAACTTTCTTCTCAACAATAACAATAATAATAATTTTTTTCTCAGGAATTATTTTATTTCTCGGATAAATTACATACATTATATGAACACAATTATGCATAACAAATACTTTCTCGTACATAAAGATTTTTTAGATAATAATAATAATAACAATAACTGTTTACAACGTATATTATTATAATATTCATAATGATGATTATTACAGATGTTTCTGTGGAATTTTACACTCTATATATACAATATCAATGGATATAATCATTCTATATATACAATATCAATGGATATAATCACTCTATATTGCATACTTTTGTTACAGTTATTACATACATTTGATTACATATGATATATTATATACATTTTTTTACATATAATACATACATTACATACTTTGGTTTACATGTGATACGTACATTACATGCATTTGGTTACATATGATACATGTTGGATGAGAACTAATTTCTCTGCTTTCATTCTTGAAGTTAATATATAAAAGCTTATCTGAGGATGACACCAGTTGATTATTATTTATTGTTTTTTTGCTGTGTTGGGAATCTACGAAATCTATGATTGAGAAATTCGCGAGCGAGCGCGCGAGCGCACGCACGCACGCACGCACACATACACACGCACGCACGCACGCGCACACGCACACACACACACACGCACACACACACACACACACACACACAATAACTTGGAATGTATTGATGCGTCGCTGAACTGGAAGCCTGACATAGTATTCCTTAGAGCTCTTTTCAGGATATTGTAGTTTGTAAGGTTTCTGTTCAAAAGGTAATTGTTTATCATTTCTGGGATGTAGAAGTTTCACGTGGCCTTTCCGTAGTGATTATTGTATTTATATGTGATATAATTAGTAGTCTGAGGTCTTGTTATGCTGTATTTCTAACTGTCCTGTAGAATACCCTGTGTAATGTCCTGTGTCCTGTAGTTGGCATCGAAATAATGTTTTAGTAAAGCTGCATAGTGACATAAATGTTTTGCTGTCAGTATTTTGTGTTCTGACATTGCAACGTGTATAAGGTCGTTAGTTTCTCTTGGTTCCCAAAAGATCAGTTTTATCATTTTGTACTGTAGCGACATTAATCTATTTAATTTGTAGGTGCACATGAAAGCATACGTTGTTATAGCGTATCTTAGTATATTTTGGCATAGTGCTGTGTATATTAGTGTTTTTAGGTGTATGGGAACTATGTCTTTTTAATAGAAATTATTAATTATAATTATAAATAATTATAAATTATTAAATTAATATAATTATAAATTATTATTAATAATAATAATAATAATAATAATAATAATAATAATAATAATAATAATAATAATAATAAATGTCAAGAAATTGAAATTCACCTGGCAAAAGAAAATTAATTGCATGGCTTTTAGTTAAAATACCTGACCAGCAGTCCTCACGTTGGGCTTGACAATTTAACAAACTGTTGCGAACAGGCTCGGTAGAATAGTAGATCACAATAGAAAATACATTTCTGATTTTGAAATGTAAAGAAGAAGGGGCTATTAAAGGAATTACCATCCGGTAACTAACATGCCATCAACATTTAAGTTGTTCACTAGACTTGTCGCATCTTTGATAAGACAGCATTTATCACGACATCGGCTTCTGCCTGTTGAACAAAAGTGCTGTTTCAAACCTCCAGAGGAACAAATGACCAATTGTTAACGGACTAAATGATTTTGAAAAATTCGAAGAGATGAAAATCAATCTTATTATATTTTGCATGGATTGATTATAAGAACAATTTCTCTACTTGCCACAGTCTAGGATTAGAAAAAGTGTAGAAATTTTTGAATGAATAAAAATAACATGATATTTCTAGAAACAGTTATGATCACGCGGCCAAACCAATTAATAGACGATGGAAGTAATCTGAGTACACTGAATACTAAGATACGAAATTTTCAAGGTGATTCATTATCACCTCTGTTGTCCATCCTGGAACTGATTCCGCTAGCATTAATTCTAAAGAAAACTAGTATTGAATATAAAATATTAAAGGAAACAGAAAAAAAATATTCCATTTGTTATACGTGAATGATCGTAAACTATACCAAATATCATCCAGAGAAATAGAGACTCCATTCAACGCAGTCCGAATTTTTAATGAAGTCATTTGAATGGAATTTGAGAATTAAAATTTTGTCCAGGACTAATCACAAACACCTTGGAATTCTTGAGACAGACAATATTTTGTAGTGGAAAAGAAAACATCCTCTGAATGTTGGAAAAGCTATAAACTCCAAACTCAATGACAGTACCATTTTAATAGCACTGAATATATTAACCATCCCAGTAATCAGATACACAGCGGAGATTACTGAATGGACCCAAGCCGATTCGAATGCACCTGATCGCAAAACTCAACAAATAATAACAGTGAATCGTGCTTTGCATTCACACAGACATAAATCCATTGTACCTGTTCAAGTAAAGTGGAGGAGGTGAACTTTTACAACCAAGCAAACAGTAAAAGAAGAAGAGAAGAGACTGATGAGTGATTACATCAAGATAAGTACAGAAAAGATTCTAACTGAAACTGACATATAAAAGTAGTAAATGTAGTAGTTCAAAAAAGCATTATGAATGGGGAAATGGCAAAACGATCAGAATATGAAAAATAAAGTATTCCAAGGTCAGTGTTTGAAGGAATAAATAAAGTTGATTGACAGTCTCTTGATTGCAATGACTTCAACAAGACACTGTCAAAACAGATACTTGCTGATATTTGCTGTTCAACAACAATCATTATTGACGATTACTGAAATGGCGACCATTTAAAAGATATCGGTAAGTACAGTAAACGCCGACTGGAAAGAGAAGAAACAGTTAACCATCTGATTAATATCATTAATTCTTCCGGCATGATTGCTCAAACAGACTATAAAGAAAGGCTGATCAAATTGCAAAACTATACACTAAACTCCTATAGAGAATGTGGTTTCTCAAATTTTTACACCCGTTGGAGTACAGTTGCAAAACTTATGTAATATGAAAATAAGAAGATATTATGGGACTTTAAAATTCAAACAGATTGATATTTGGAACACAATATGTCGGACGTCATGTGTATGAACAACTACATACAGTGCAGAGATCTGGGGATTGAAATTCAACGAATTTGGAAGAAAGAGAAAAAAATTTCAATTGGCATAAGAGCGCTAGTCGCAATACCAAGACAATTCATGAAACACCTGCAAAACTGAGCTTCCTGGATATAAAACAATCTCATCTCCAGCACTGTTACGCACTTGCCCAGGAATCTAGTCGAATCCTAGAGGATAGTCGACGAAAAAAACTTTGGAAAAGGCTAGAAATTGAACACATCTGACAGTCAAATATGTAATTTTGTGGTTACAGGTTTCTTGTATATGAGTATCAACTCTTTCAACTCTGAATATAGACACTTCTTCTTCTTCTTCTTCTTCTTCTTCTTCTTCTTCTTCTTCCTCTTCTTCTTCCTAACATGGAATTTAGGCCAAGTGGCCTCTTCCGGTCTCATGCCATCTCTTTCTTGGTCTTCCGATTCTTCTTTTTTCCACTTATTTTGTATCTGTATAATATTTTTGGTAGTCTGCTGTTGTCCATTCGATTTAAATGTTCTAGCCATTTTTGTTTATACTGTCTTATGTAGTAATGAATTGGTTTTATTTTCAGGGATTGTAAGATTTCTTCATTTGTTTTGTGGTGATACTTGGTATATCCAGCTGTTTTTCTGAGGAACTTCATTTCTGTTGTTTGAATTCGTTTTTCATCTTTCCTTTTCATGGTCCATGTTTCGCTTCCGTATAGTAGAGTTGGTTTTGACAAGACATTATATAGTCCGATTCTAGTGTGTTTTTGTACTAGGGATGGCTTAAATATATTATTTATTATGCCATTTACTTTGACAAAGTTTGATATTTTAGTGTCTATGTCTTTTTCTTCTTCTGAATATAGACACAATAATAATAATAATAATAATAATAATAATAATAATAATAATAATAATAATAATAATAATAATAATAATGTAAAAATGACAATGACCACTGACGGTTGAAAAAAACGGGTTGAAAAAAACATCAATTTAACGAAAGAAAAAAACGGAACTGCAATCTCTAAAAATTAGTCGATAAAAAACGATCACTTGGATTTTAGCTGTCATTTCTACGATCAAAGTAACATTTGACTACACATAGCGGCCATTAAAATTAGAAACTTTAATTTAATACTATGTTGGACATATTTTAGCCTAAATATGCAATCCCACGTGGTGTGAGATTGCATATCGTATCTACAACATACTAGGCGTTCACTAGACATCCTTTAACTGGCTCAGATTTGAGGGAAAAGGACTTTGCTTCCGGATTTGTTTTTCTAGCATTTCTCATGCATTCTCAACGCAGTTCAGATCCGGGATTTGTGGTGGCCAGGGAAGATGATGGAAGTAGCTGTCATGCCCGCTGAACCACTACTGAATAATTATTGCGAGAAGGACAATGGCATTGTCGTCCATGAAACAACCGTCACCTGCTGGATAAAATGTCAACATTGTAGGATGAACATGATAAGCAACAATGTTCAGATATTCCTTGAAGGACACCTCACCTTCCAGCGATATCAAGGGACCGGTTCTGTGCCAAGAGAACATGCCCTACACCATGATACCACCTCCAGAATC
The DNA here is from genome assembly GCF_054136105.1 of Typopeltis vanoorti. Lineage (NCBI taxonomy): Eukaryota > Metazoa > Arthropoda > Arachnida > Uropygi > Thelyphonidae > Typopeltis > Typopeltis vanoorti. The sequence goes on along the minus strand of NC_143564.1, from coordinate 46,177,166 downwards.
TTCAGTTGTATTTAAAAAGCAAACTGGACTCATTGCTTCGTGAAGCGCTCGCCAAACTCTCTACCTCCCTTGTTCTGTCGATACAAAACGAGATCTACTGTGACTCGTAGCACAACATGACTTTTTTTCAGTCTTCCAGTGTCCAGTCTCGGTGTTCACTAGACTTCTCGAGTTCATCTACAGAAATCAGTGGTTTCAGTATATGTATGGGACTGCCAGTACCGATCCGGTTCAATTCCCTGCGCATAGTTAGGTGAGATGTGGGTCGGGAGCTACCATCATTAGATGCTTCAGTCAACTGCTGCGCACAGTAAATTCTGTTTGTCCGTATAAACCACCTCAGATTGCAACGATCTTGTTCCTGACATGCTATCTTAGGACCTCAGCTACGCCACTTAGACAAATAATGTGGGTTATTTTTCCACTGAATAAACACTTATGATAACTCTCCTTTTGAGAAACTAGTCAGTTCTGCTGTCTTCAAAATTGTGGCTCCTACCAGACGGGCACCAATAGTAAGTCCTTTATCAAACTCCGAAGGAACCTTTGTTTTCCCATTGTGATCAACACTATTAACGAATACTGACCAGCAGCATTCTTGAATAGATGCTTAGAGCATTTGTTGGCGCACGTGACCAAGTATTTTTCATATATGCGCTGCGTTAGTTATATTTAAGTATATTTGCATAAGGATTTCTAATTCAGTGGATTGTATGTGTATTTCATACATGCGACATCACCGGTTACATAAATATGAAAGATAAAATGAAAGAAACATAAGAAGCGCATGCAATTTTCTAATCGTATGATCCTTAATCCACCACCTATTCACCTCTCTCAAGACTTTTAAAAATCGAAGGTTTATCAGGTTTGTACTCATTGCATATAAATATTTTATCTAAGTATTCCTTGTGCAATAAGGAAAGTAACATACGAAGATCTTGTGGTAATTTCCCCATTTCTTAAGAAAAATAAAACAGGGAGATCTTCCTGCTCCTGTTCCGCTAATTCAGTTAGTGGAACTTTCTGTTCTTCCGAATAATAAAGAGAAAAAAGTGAGCACACAATTCAAAATCCATCCTCATCTTCTGATCCAAGTTAAATTCTACAGGGTAACCAAGAACCATACCTAATTTAACAACTTTCGCTTAATGACAAATATATGTGATCGAAATATGTCAAAAATGTTAAAGATACAAGGATATCTATTTTAGAAATAGAAACTGAAATAAGAAACTCAAGGAATTTTAAGCAAAATTCCCTTTGAGTACCTATGCTTGGATATAAATCCGTGTGTGTGTGTGTGTGTGTGTGTGTGTGTGTGTGTGTGTGTGTGTGTGTGTGTGTGTGTGTGTGTGTGTGTGTGTGTGTGTGTGTGTGTGTGTGTGTGTGTGTGTGTGTGTTGTAACTCTACCAGGAGGTAATTTATTCCTACATGCTTCATTGCACAATGCTTATATTACATGTATCTTACAAGTACTGATTAACATTTATATTTTTGTATCAATATTCATATTTACATTTATATTTTTATATATCCACATATTCTTATTCTTATTCTTCTCTCCCTTAGTCCTAAATGGACCGTTGGGTCACTCATTGCTGGTTAGGTGATATTCTCTGTTAGTCTCCTCCAATCATCTCGGTCTCTTGTTCTTGATGTCAGTTGAGAAAGGGAAGAATTTGTCAGTTTTTTTATGTTATCAATCCATTTTAATCGAGGTCGGCCCCTAACCCTTGATCCCGGAACGATTCCTTCTGGTGCTTGCTTTGAATGCTATTAGCCCTCTCCACATGTCCGAACCATTTCATCTGTCTTCTTCTGATGACTCAGAATATTTTCAATTTTTCTCCAGTCTATTAAATCAATCAGGTTTCGGACATTTTCATTGGTATCGTGAGCAGTATAGGGAATTCTCAAAAGTCTTCTGTAAGTTTTAATTTCAAAAGACAGGAGTCTCCTCTCATCTTCCCTCAATAAATTCCAGGCCTCACAACCATACAAGAGGATATAATTCACCAAGGTGTTAATTAGTCTTAGTCTGGTTGCGGTTGATATTCTATTTCCCCAGAATGGTTTTAACTTCTGTAGGGCCACTGTTGCCATAGCAATTCGGTATTTAATGTCGTTTTTGAGCGACCATCTTGACTCAACGTGCTTCCTAGATAAGTGAACTTGTTTACATTCTCAATTTGTTCATTGCTAATTTATATCTTTAAGAGTTCGATGTCTGATTTTGAGGTTATCATTGTTTTTGTTTTCTGTAGGTTTATGTATAATCCATATTTTTTTAATGTTCCAAAAACGCGGCTGGTTATCTCTTGTAATTCTTTTTCACCTTCTGCCAGAAAATCGATAATGTCTGCAAAACGCAAGTTATTTTCTTAGTCCGTCAACTACTATTCCAGTGTCATATTCATGAAGAGCTTCATCTACGTCATGTTCCAGAAAACAATTAAAAAGAAGAGGGGACGAGGGATGCATCTTGTTCTTTTTAATTTGATCTCATCTGATGTGAGAATTGAAATTCTTATATCAGATGAGGAATAAAGAGATTTAATAACCCTAATGATCTTGTTGTGAATACCATAATGTTCTAAAATTTTCCATATTGAGTCAAACGCATGTGTATTGTAAAAATATGGTCGATTGACTTCTCGACTTCCGGAAACCTGCTTGTTCATCTGATAGTCTGCTTTCTATTTTGTTTTCGATTCTTGACATCCATATATTAACACCATATAATTTACACAATATCAGTAATTTATGTTTGATTACAAGCACTGGAAGTTGATCTTATAGGCAAATTTTATTAATTCTGAGTGATACTTTTCGATAAGTCTCTGTTTTGATACTGGCCACTTGTCTCCGAAAGTGATGACGTGTTGTATTAGGGGCATCCGGATGGAGTCCAGTAGCTGACAGTCGTAGAGTATGTGGTCAACAGTCTTTTGAAGGTATGGACTACAAGTGCATGATGGCGATTCCAGGATATATGGAGTCTGTGTAAGTAGTGTCTTAATTTTCAATGTCCCGTTAGTAGCGTGGTTAAACCACGAGAAATCTATATGGTTGTTTTGGTTTTTTATGCCATGTGTGTGTGTGTGTGTGTGTGTGTGTTGGTTAATCAACCTTTAGTACGTGTATGGGTACTAAATGGTATCAATGGCAGAATCAGATTAAAAATGAAGATATTAGAAAGAAACTTGATATTGTTAGCATTCAAGAATGTGTCAGCAGAGCGAGGCGAGCTAATCTCAGGTGGCATGGCCACTTAAATACAATGGGGGGAAGAAAGGTAGGTTAACAAAAGAGGTGTTTGATGCCAAGATGGCAGGAAATAGATCTAGAGGAAGACCAAAGTCTAGGTGTATTGATTCATTCAGAACCGCCTTAGAAGAACAAGTGTTAGGTACGATCATATTCGCGTGCTTACAAGTAATAGACTAATTTGAAGGAAAATTGTAGATAGGAAATTGATAATAATGTAAATTTAATGATGTAGTGTTGTCATAGTAACTTGAACACCCCTTGGGGATACATAGGAAATTGATGACAACATTTTTAATAGTTAACGGGGAGAGGTAACATGTGCTTATCACGGAAATCTGAGAACAATTCCATTGAATAATCTAATTTAAAATACTAAATATATTATACAGAAATGTTACAGTATATCTATAATATTACTTCTCTCTATTTTGAACATAACACACATGACCAAGAATCATGTACTCGTGTGAAGACAAAACATCTGTTATTAAAACATTCAAAGCTTATTTCACCTTTCGCCGATAAAGGAATGGAAAAGGAAATGTATCTACATTGGTATCATGCTCCCCCCTTACTAATCGCTTGTGGTTGTACGAGGGTGTCTTAGAAAAGCATGGTAAATAGGGTGAAAATAAAGTAGTAGATAGAAAATGTGCATTTCGCAGGGGAGTCGAGGGATATAAGTAAGGAGGGAGTGTTGCAATATTTGTTTTCTCATACAACCACGAGGTGGCATCACATTGTTCAGCCCACTGCTCGTTGTTTCATTGTGTTGCACGGTAACAGATTGGTGTCATCGTGAACAAATATGTGGAAACATAATGATCTTCACATAAAAGCGCTTGTTTCATTATTTTAGAAATACTTCTCACGTGTTTCTGTTTTCTTTCGTTAGAAACTTTAAGTCTCTCAGAAGAAACGAACAACAGTCTCCAAGTTCATACCAGCGTTTAGTTGTCCTTAGCATCATTACTCCACTAGAACATGATACCAACCTGATCTTCTAGTGGAGCATTTTGCTTTGGCTGCCGTTCGCTACACCAGGATTTTCAGCAAGGAAGTTCAGTTGAGAATGAAGGGACCGTTTTAGTGATACACATTACGAATTCTGCATCTTTTTATACTTCCTTAATATGATCTCTAAGAAATATGCTCTCCCTAAATTAAGCTTTTGAAATTTTGGAAATATAGAAGTTATATACTGAAATGAAGACACTCTTTTGCCATCGATTTTCATGTTTTTCATAAGCAATGCCGGTATAAATATTGTCCGGTGAACGATAATTGGGTTTCATATTCTCTCTAATTGTTGTAAAATACTTTCGAGAAGGAGACATTTTCTTGAAATTATTAAATAGATTTAATAATCCTAATGATTTTGTTGTCAATACCATAATTTTCTAAAATTTTCCATAATGCCTCGTGCCATATTGAGCCAAACGCTTTTTAAAGGTCTAAACAGTTGACAGATTATTTTGTTATGTTCTATGTATTTTTCACCCAGTATGTGTATTGTAAAAATATGGTCGATTCATATTTCATATTGAAACATATGTGTTCAGTCAATGACCTGCTTTCCAATATGTACAAACGCGACGGTGTTACGTTTTCTAAATCTTCTTTACTCATATAGTGGATATGCAATTACTACTTTTTTTTAAACCGCCAGAAATATTCGAAAACGCAGTCCTTGTACTCCTACTCCTTTGTACTCAATTACTTCATCGACTTTGGCATATTTCAAAAGTCTTCTTCATACTTACTGCAGGTGTGAGAAAAGTGGCAAGAATTTCATAGTAAAGTATTACGCAACAACATTGTTTTAAGCTTGTTTTAGAAGAGCCCGATCTTACAGCTCACAACTTCATTCATTTCGTTAAACGTACCATTTATGTCACATCATAACGAGTTCCATATTTTGTCTCAACATATGGAACAAACTGGACTTCTGATGGTTTTTCCTCCTAAAAACTGGAATTTTTATTGCAGGAGTTAATAAATTCCATTGTTAAAGACGAAATCATCCAGTGATATTATGTGCTGTTTCCATCCATTGAATCTTTAAAAAGAAATGGTTAAATTCTTTCTGTTCCGTCAGATGGAATTTGTCGACACCTTCATAAATGTTTTCTTATTATGATAACGACACCTTATTCACACTGGAAGCAGAAGGTTCATCGCCGTGAGGATTGCAATATCTCATGGTGGTGGTGGTGATGTGAAGCTGGTGCTGGAAGATCTAAAAGAGTGAGGTACTAGTCTTAAGCCTGATTCTAACTACGAAATTAAATGTACGCTTCTCATAGAAATTAAACGGAAGTAACAGTCCGTATGTCAACTTAGCTTTTGTATTTCTTAAAATGTTAATTTCTTTCTTTTTCATTTGGTGTTTACATAACAGTAGCAATTTCTTGCTAACATTTGGGTTATGCACCAAACACCTCCCTAGAAATTCTTGACGTAGTTCAAGAAGAAGACAATTGGGAGAATATATGCTTCGTTGTTCCCCCCCCCCCCTCTTGGAACAGCTTTCCTTATTACATAATCTCCAAGGGTCATAACCTTCATCTGTTCATTCTCGATTTGAATTCAGCAGCTGAAAGAGGACTGAAATCACTTACATTAATTTCACTTTAAAAAAAAAAAGTTTAATTTTTTGACCAGTGTAATTACAAGCAAGGAGAGGAACATTAAGTTTTAAACGGAGTCTTTCATTGCTCTTAATTGTAGTAAGAAGAACACCTTCATTTGTAATACAAGAGATTCCAGAAACATGAATATAACAACAACTCGTGTAGTTAAACTAGTAATGAAGCGAAGCCAGCTTTATCCGTTATGCGCCAACTGGTAAATATCAAATGTGTGTGAGTACCATCTTGAAAATAATTTTACTTATACGTTGCCAAAACTGTTTTCTTTTCGTTAATCCTCCTTTATCCATTAGTTCGTCTGGAGAAAGCAGGAGCACTGAACAAAGGTGAGGATGGATATCTACGAGGGTGGTCTGAAAAGTTCTCGGCCTCGACAAAAACACAGATCAAAAACGCCCTCGCATGAAAATCTCTGAACAGTGCTTCGAGCGTTTTAACAAGAATAAAACTGATTTTGTGCGTCGATTTATTACTATGGATGAGACTTGGATTCACCATTATACTCCAGAATCCAAACAGCAGTCAAAACAGTGGACAGAAGCCAGTTGTTCAGCGCCAAAGAAGACAAAATCGGTTCCATCAGCAAGAAAGGTCATGGCATTGGTGTTTTGGGATGCTAAAGGCATTTTGTTTATTAATTATCTTGACAAGGATTAAAAAATAACCGGGGAATATTATTCCGATCTTGTAACCAGACTAGATGAAAACATTCGTGAGAAAAGACCCGGTTTGCAGAAGAAAAAAATCATCTTTCATCAGGACAATGTACCTGCCCACAAGTGTTTTGTCAATGGGAAAATTAAGGGATCTGCAATATGAATTGTTGGAACATCCACCCCATTCCTCAGATTTGGCTCCCTCTGACTTCTATCTCTTCTCAAAACTAAAACTCTTCCTCGCGGCGATTGCAGCTGTAGAGGGGTATTTTGCAGATCTTACTCAGAACCACTACAGAGACGGGATAATGGCGCTGGAGCATCGCTGGAATAAATGTATTAGTCTTAAGGAAAATTATGTTTAGAAAAGAAACCTAATTATTTGTATTAGGTTTCTTTGCTGGCTTTCTTCAAAAACCTTGTAATAGAAACAGTTCATGGACTTTTTCAACTGAAGGTGAGTTAGTCGATCTCAAACGTAATTAGCAGGGTTTTTTCTCCCAGAAACTCGTGTTTTTCATCCTGCGTACAGACAAATCGGCCCTTCAGTAGTTTTTTACAGAAATAAATTTACATCCTGCGTACAGACAAATCAGCCCTTCAGCGAGTAGTTTTTTGTCTGTAAATTGCATGTGTTCCTTCAGAACACATGCAATTTACAGACAAAAAACTACTCGCTGTTGTGGTGGTGGTGGGTGCTGTGGGCAGTAGATGGCGTTGATATAGGTGATTGGTAGTAGAGGTTTGTTGGAGTAGTGGAGAGGAAAGTCGCACAGTAAGTGTCCTCCCGCAATGAGTCTTCAGACTCCTTGAAGGTGTCACGAATAATAATAATAATAATAATAATAATAATAATAATAATAATAAAAGCCAGCTGAGGTGGGTGTGACCCCACTTAAATATCTTCATTTTTGTGCTGTTGCTTCCTACAGGCTGGCTAATGCAACCAGAAGAAGAAAAGGAAGGAAAAAAAAACAATTGTGTCAATGTATAAATAAAATTCTTTTAGAAGATGAGACTCATGAACCACGTGTCATTTAACAGATAACAAATAGCTGAGCAACTTGATTCACCTTCATTTACTATATCATTGATTTTTGTTATATGCGTGTTAGTGTTCACATGCCCCTATTCATTCTTGAACACACTATGATTATTGATTACGATTATGTGATTAAACTTACTCAGAAATTGTTTTACAGTTTACATTCAGGTGCGATGTTATTTTTTCATATCATTAGCTATTCTCGTGTCAGGTTTCCTGACTGAAACTTTCTTGAGATAGGCTAACAATTCATTTAACAACAGAGACTATATAATGTCGCACGAAATAAACAGCCCTATAGTAGAAGTCACTACGTTGTTGAGGTCATTACAAATACCCTTGCTTCCGTCAGTTTTGATCCAAAGCATTGAGGAACAAAATATTAGATTGTGAAGCCCGACCAACTATGCCACGATTCTTACGGAAACTAATCGATACTACACGTTAAAAACTCACCATATAAAGACTACGTGTGGGACAAATGAAGGTGATTTAGCAGAGGGTAACAGATTTCCCCACTCCTTGACAAGATGGTTGTTTCTTCTAAGAAACGGACTAACTTGCGGAACATCACATGCATTTTTCAAACAAGATGCACTCACTTCAGTGCCTCAATTCTTTCTGTCTGATTATGATCCTAAACAATATCAACAATAAAAAGCTACATAATCATATAATGGCAAGCCAAACGTTAAAAATGCTCGATATTACAGACACGCGATGCAGTGATGGTAATAAATGATATTCCTTTTATTCAAAATTAATAAGAAATTTGAAATACGGTACTAGTAGTCGCATATTTTAAGCAATTAAAAATTAATTATTTTTTTAGTGAAATCATCTGTAGATGCTCAACTTTCAGTATTTTTAGATAATTTGACTAAAGAAAGAATTCATTTTTAATTGCTTAAAATATGCGACTACTAGTATATTTCAAATTTCTTATTAATTACTGTCTGTTTATTTTTTTCTTATTAGCTGTTATCACGGAACATTAACTAATGCCTGGTGGAGTATACCAAACATTAATTAACATAATCTGATCATCAGTTAAAACCATCAGTATGGTGATGTGTGGCAGTAGGCCGTATGTCTGACACCACTTACGGAGAAACAATGAACAATATTGTAAGAAGATAACAGTAGTCTCTTTTCTTTCTTATTATTAATAAGTCGAATATTAGTTGTTTTATGTTAATATTCCGCAAATAGTATTCTGCGTTCACTTGATTTTGAATGATTTTATGGATTTCATATTCCATGATACTTTCATGATTTTTATCGAAGGCATGACGTTGGTTCAAAATCGACTTTTGGTGTAGAGAGTAGAATATCTAACCATTAACCACCTTATCGTTTGCATAAAATAATTAAACATTAAATGTCTATAACGTTAACCCAGATATAGTCTGCCTTCTGAACGCTTGTAGAGTAAATGTGTAATTAACAGGACATGGAATCCATTTGAGATCCAAAGATCTTCTATAAACATATCCAGCTTTCTTTAAACTTAAAAGGAAAGTAAAAGGACGATATGAACAGTACAATCTTGCAACTGAAAACATTACGACTAAACAAAGCGACATAATGATAACCTTTAACATAAAAACATCTGAGATACAAAGACAGCCTTTAACATATAGACAGTAAACATGCAAATAGACAAACATCTATATCTTAGTAAACAGAACGCTCGTAATGACATAGTCACGTTTTAATATAGTGACACTATGGAAAGCTCTTTCTGCAGAGCCAGGAATGATTTCTTTATGCTGTTCGCAATATAATAAACTGTACACCTGTAAAAGCCTTTTCATTGCGGGTTAGAGGATTGGAATGAGCGTATACATCTTAAAACACTTACCAGATGGGAAAGAGGACGTAAAGCTGGCTGGATAAGCAGTATTTCTTAAGGAGGCCGTGTGAACAGTCCAAAAGGCAGACCACTGGATGTCCTCTTATAGATCTCCGTTACAGTTTCTATCTATCTGCTCATGCGTACTCCGCGGAATCGATAGACCTCCAGATATCTTGCTTTACGGTACGTTTACTCTGCTTTTGACCAAATGCAACTTTATGTTCTTAAATTAAGGAAGCTCAAGTTTATGACTCCTTTCTTAGTCGTTTAACAAACATATGACATAGGTCAGTGTCTTAACCAAGGTGTAGGTATTTAATGCGGTACTGCCCTTTCAGTCGCCTCCCAGAGTCTTATAATGCAGAAACATCTGTAACCATCTGTTGAAGGCAACACACACACACACACACACACACACACACACACACACACACACACACACACACACACACACACACACACACACACACACGCACGCACGCACGCACGCACGCACGCACGCACGCACGCACGCACACACACACACACACACACACACACACACACACACACACACACACACACACACAAAGTAGGACACTTTGAATAAAACTGCAAATTATCATTGTAAAAAATAAAACATTTCATTTTGAAAATCAGATTCCTTTCTTCTAGACTTGAGCATAATTCATATATTAAAAGACTACCTGGGAATTTACTTTGAACGGTCACTTCATCGCTTTTCTGGAAGAAATAAGGGTCTTCTTGGAAACTTATACAAGAACTCCATCTCTAAGCACAGACGCATCTTAAAACAGAACGTGGCATGGACATATTGCCGATGGCAAGTGAAAACTGCTGAAAAGAGGAGCAACAATCTAAACTGGATTCGCTCGAATGCTTCTGATACACCAAAATGATTCTTTAACTTGGTCTGCCAACTTAAAACTTTTGGCGTTTACCATTCCATTTCTTTTAGTTCACACTCCCTAGAAACTTTTCTGTTGATCAGTTTCCTTCTTCTTTCCACAGCCTGCATTGATGGGTAGTAATACTGCTTTACTATAACAGAACAAGTAGTTTTCAGTTCCTTCTTTGCTAAAAAGTATGCTCTTGTCTGTTCACGGAGTCTGTTTTTCTTATTTAAAAAACAGAACTCCTGGGAGAAAAACTTTCCCACTTTATATGAGACTGCTAACTCGCCCTCAGTTAAAAAGCCCTGATAAGGTTCTTCCTTCATAGACAGAATTCGAACCTAGTTCTTTCCATCCAAACGACTTCATCTATACCGAGTGAGCAATGAATCAGTAACAGCTAACTTTTTGAATAGGAATCTCCTCCCTTTTCCTATTGAAGTATTTTGAAAAGCCATCCGTTAAATAGCTAGCTTTGCTTCCAGGCTTCCGGTTCGTAGAGATTTTATGGGTCATGACACGACGTACTTGAAATTTGAAATGGCATGTAATCTCTACTTCTGGTGAGTCTTCTGAAGAATATTTTTTAAACAATGTGTATAATCATTGGCTCACAAGTGTCCCTCCGTCCTATCAACATGATATATACTTTTCTAGGCTCAGCTAAAGATAAACGTCTGCCTTTTGCCCCTCCCTCACCCCTGGAGTTTATCAAATTCCTTGCCAGTGCAGATTGTCTTAATTTGGCGAAACAGGTAGATCTGCAGGGTTAGGAGCAGCTGTCACCACCAGACACCGAATTCTTTGGAAGAAAATTAAGGGTCTTCATAAAAATAATAATCTATTGGAACGTTTATACAAAGAGAGTTGTGAGACCCTGCTACATCGACACCGAATCAAAATGGAAACGATGGACTTAACAAATGGGACGAGAAATAGTTGTTCTTCACATATTTCATTATGCATCCAATTATATATATGTGTGTGTGTGTTAAATATACCAAGCAATTTTATAAACTTGGTTTTAATCCTTTTTCCTAAGTAAGCAAACAGACAATAAGTCAAGTTTGTTCCTGAACATAGTTCAAGTCTGAGGCAACTCGTGGTAAAGGTGGGGTAAGTTCCGATCACTTTCCTTAATATTTTCCCCTAATACTTAATACTGTGATGTTACTGTTTTTCTATATTTGCGGTTCATAGTTCTTTCTAAACTTCACTCTCCGTGATTTGGAGTGAATTTATCGAAGTTCGCGCCTTTGAGCGAATATCTATTGATCTCTTAAGCTACTTCTCGAAATTGTTCATCAAACCTACGACCTCTAAAAAAAACGAAGATTCTCCTAGATGATTCCAAGATGATTGCATCTCCTAGATGATTGCAATTTTTATAAACTTGGTTTTAATCCTATTTCCCAATTTCTATTAAGCATTTAGAAAATTCAAAGTAATATTATGAAAAGTTTTCTAATAAAAGGTACATGTAGTTTAAAAAAATAAAAATTAGAGTTACGAGTATGAATTTAAGCCAGAGTATTAGAAAGAGCTTCAAAAATGTTTAATCAACGTGCAAAGTTCAGTTGATTTCCAAAGTTTCTTTCTTTAGTTAGCTTAACGTAACTTTGCTTCATTTAGTCATGCAAAACGCACTCGTATCGTTTAAAATTATCGTTCTGTGCTTAATTCATCTGTTAAATTTTTCAACAAAAAGAAAACATCTTTTGATCTGCAGAGTCTTTAGCGTTTCAATTTTTAATTTCAATTTGAACTTTCTAATAGTAAATTAATCATCATTCGGATAGTTAGAAGATACAAAAAAGTCCAACTATCAATACGAAAACGATTCCTTCCAGAGGACTAGTATTTATTCCGTAGTGCTTACGTGACATTTCATTTATAAAAGTCAGGTCGAGAATTTTCTTAATAAAAAGTGTTAACATGCAAATTTCAGCGAACCATCTACTCGTAAATCTGCGTGTATAAGACAGAAAAGATAAATTAAAGATGCGATATTAAAAGATCTGCAACAGCTGGTCCCCTATTTTAGCGCCTCCATGGTGTATTCAGAAGAGCAACATATGGCTTTTATTCGAATCTGTCTTGGACGCGAAGAAAACCTTTTTTCTTCGCGTCCAAGACAGATTTTTTTCTCCTTCCTAAAAAGGGTCGAATCGGATAGAACACACGCAAGCATTCGTCATTCAGGATATATACTCCCCCATTTTAGTCTCATTGGAAGTGCTTGCTAAGAACTTCATAGTTGGTATCTGTAAAGAAGACGTCCCTTTGGTTGGAAAGACTGAGAAATCCACCTTAGCAACTGGTGTTACAAAAACTGAGAATCCACTTTAGGAGTAACGAGCATTTATGTGTACTTCCGAAATGAAAGTCACTTGTCTCACATGGAAATGGCTGCTGACTTTCCTCTGAAGGTTTCGTTTTCACCCCACAAAACAGAAACATCAGGAGAGCACACGTGGTTGGCAGACATGTACACTGACCTCAGGAACCAACCTCTTAGGTAAGAGGTTTGTTCTAATGAACCAATCCAATGCAATCCAGTCGAGTTCAATCCAGATCCAATTATTACTATCCTGCTTTATTATCTATAAATTCTTCTTCTTCTTCTTCTTCCTTTCCAGGCTTATAGGCCAAGTGGCCTGAATGCTTGAACCTCTAGACCGTTATAACTTACATTAAAAGATCATAAAATGGCAGCAGTTTTCTACTTTACTCTCTCGATGCCTGCAAAACAATCGATAGGCCTGTGATCAGCTATCGTTGAAGGCTAAGGTAAGAGATCAAGGTTAGTGTAAGGTTAAGGTAAGTTCGACCGATTTCCAGAAGTAGGGCTAACAGGGCTCTAACTATTTCCTTTGAAGGAATAGAAACGAGTTTGAAAATGTATCTTTTATTTTATAAAATAATATGTAATGATCTAACATACGATTATAAGAATGCTATTTCGGTATTCGGTGTGTATCCTTTGATATCTTGGATTCTTTTGTATTCAACTTCTATAATTGTGTTATGTTTGGAAACTAAGAGAGCATTTAATATTAGCAGTTTCCTTTTAAACAAAAGCAAAAAGTGCAATTCCTGAAATGAAGGTGGACTTCTTAAAACTAAATAATAAACATTACTAGGGAGCCATAAAAAATCATTTCAGACTCTTCTTTAGTTACAAACAAGAACTTATAGAGTCCATAAATGAGAACACCTCCCAATACAGCAAACAGAAGATAAATTCGCTTTCGAAGACAAATGGTTATAAGGTTGAGGGTGCTAGTATAGCAGGAGGACAAAACGTCTCTGAAGCGAGTTGCTTTTATTGATTTGTAGGTTACAAATGTTACAAGGGAATTCCCCCCCCCCCATGAATTCAGTTAACGAAGCGACAAAATGGTACTAGTTTCACATGATTTTAAATAAAATGTTGTGTGTGTGTGTGTGTGTGTGTGTGTGTGTGTGTGTGTGTGTGTGTGTGTGTGTGTGTGTGTGTGTGTGTGTGTGTGTGTGTGTGTGTGTGTGTGTGTGTGTGTGTGTGTGTGGTATCGTGATACTGCAGAATTATTGAAACAATCGAAAACGTATGATGAAAACTGAGAGTACAGACGATTATCGAGTATATCATCAAATAGCAGGAACAGCTTAAGATTTCTTTGAAATGTAACTGAAAATTTCAAAAGAGAGAGAGAGAGAGAGAGAGAGAGAGAGTAGTTTTGTTTAGTATTTCTATTTTTAAACATTTACGCGCTCATTTTTTCCCTATTTTTTATATCCTACAATTTTTTTGTACAAAACGTTCTTTTGAATTTTTGTTTCATGTTGTTGATTTTCTGAAAATAGAGCTGTTCTTTTGCTTACATATCGGTATGATAAAAAGTCATCATCATCATGCGTATCAAGGATTTAGGCCTAGCATGGCCTGTTCCAGCCTTAGAAGTCATCGTTGAATCATTTAAGAGGAGGTCCTGGTTTTCTTTTTCCTAATGGCTTGTACTTGTATTTTAAGTCTTGTTTTGGTAATCTTTCTGTTTTCATTCTTTGAACGTGTTCCATCCATTTATGTTTATATCTTTTAATTTTTCTATTAATGGTTCTTGGTTTAATTCTTTCATAATTTCTTCGTTTCTTTTGTGATCAAATAGAGTATACTTTGCAGTTTGTCTCATAAACTTCATTTCTGCTGTTGTAAATCTTTGTTTGTCTTTTTGTTTTATTGTCCAGATTTCGCTTCCATACATTAAGACTGGTAGGGCTAATGTATTGTATACTTTTAGTCTGGCTTGTTTTTGAACTACGTTTGGTTTAAATATAGAGTTAATTACACCTGTTATTTTTAAATATTTTGCAATTTTTACATTTATATCTTTTTCATTTTCATGTGTGATCATACATCTAGGCAGTTAAATGAATTCACCTGTTCTAAGATCTTGTTATCTATGACTATCTTAGTTCTTGTTGGATCTTGTCCTTTAAAGGCCATAGTTTTTGATTTTTCTGTTGATATTATCATATACCATAATCTTTGGCAGCTATCTCATTTAGATCTAAAATAGCTTTCTGTAAGTTATCTTCAGAATTTGTAATTATTATTTGGTCGTCGGCAAAAAGGAGGGTGTTTAAGTTCACAGTAGGAGAAAGTTTAATACCTTGATGTAAATTTTTATTCCATTTTATTAATATTTCATTTAGGTAAATATTAAAAAGTGTTGCTGAGAGGGAGCATCCCTGTCGGAGCCCTTGGTTTATCTCTCTTGTATATGATAACTCATGATTTAATCTTATTTGTATTTGATTATCTTCATATATACTTATGATAGCTTTTAGGATATTATTATTTGGTGTTTGTCTTTCATTTTATATGTTAAATAAAATGCTTCTTTTAACTTTGTCAAATGCTTTCTCAATGATAAAAAGTAATTTGTAAATATCAGTTAGCAGACGTTTTTGTAACTTGGGAAAGAAAGAAATATATATAAACAATAAAGAAGTTTTTCTATTTAAAATTAATTAATTTTATATTTTTTCTAGATGGTTTACCGGTTTTCTAGTTATCTGCTTATGAATACGCAGGTGAAGTCGAAAACATTATCGTTCCTCTAATCGTTTTTAACCATTATGAAAAAAAATGTGAAAATGGGTTAAAAATATGAAAGAAGTAAGGCGGCCGGCAAACTTGCTAGCACAGATAAATGGACCAAAACGCCGCGCAACAGATCGTGAAAAATAAAGACTTATTCACCTGGTACAGGTGACTGCTGTGTAGAAGTTTTAGGGAGAAAGTCGTCAAAAAGTCGTTTGAAAAGCTATATTTGGGAAAGTCTTTAAACACCAGCGAATTCGCAGTTTGAAAAAGCAAACTACTTTAAGGAAGTGCTCGAAATAAAGGGCGAATTCAAGGCATTTACTGAATAGCAGTGCATTTATGGATTGTTAAGGATAGGTGTAACTGCTCTGGAATGAGAAAAAAGTTAAATAGTTCAATATATTGTTTAGGTTATCCATGTACTCATTGCTTTCTCTGATTACTGATAATCAGGAAGTTATGGTTCTTCGTTAGATTATGTGAAGATCAGTGGCGTCTGATTTGCAAAGCCAATGAATATTTTACAGAGGAAAGATGGTTATTTTATTTGGCATTTTTAAAGTCGCTTTATTTTGATTTATGTAGAGATATCATAAGGAAAAATTAGAAGAGTTGTGACTGTTACTTAGAACTTTATGACTTATGATATTTATGCATATATCATAACTGACATAATTATGAGAATTCACTACCACTTTTAATCAAGTAATTGTGTGTGGGTGACCTCAAATATATGAATATTTGTCCCTGAGTCGAAGTTATTAATATTAATGATAAACGGAAAGCTAAATGCATTGAAATATAATATTAAGTTTTGGTTACCAAGATAATTGGACTTCAATTCTTTTTCCTTTGACTAAGAAATTGGCGATGCATTAAATTAGTAGCTTTCCATTGCTCCTGTAAAGAGTGCACAACTGCATAACTCCGAAGCATGTCTTGATTAATCAGAGTCCAGAAACTGCTTATTAGTTAAATATTATTAATTATATCAATATATAATTTCCATGCGGTACGCGTTTGGTAGGAGTCAACTATGTATAGTTAATTTAAATAATTACAATTAATTTTCTCATTTTAATTATTAGTATAGTCTTAATGGATGTAACGACTTCTATAAACACCAGTAAACGGAATTAATTTCATCGCTTCGGTGTGAAATTAATTTGTTATATGTCCATACTCATTACACACATATTCGCTTAATTGAAGGAGATATGTTTGAACTCATCACTTGCTTCAAGACAGACGACAATCAACTATAGTTTAGAAATACTTGTCCACCTTCCACATCAAATATCGTGCGACTGTTTCACATCACCATAAATCCACGAATTAATTATTTTCATGTAGTTTATTTATTTATTGCTATTTCACTCTACTTGTAAAAAAATCCAACAATGAAATATTAAGATAAAATCCTATAAATTGTTCGTAATCTGATATGTTAATTTCAGATCCCCTTCTGCAGCTTATGCATTACTTCTGTTGTCTTTTACTTCCAATTTTTGAAAATATGGATATTAAAAGATATCTCATGTTTACTTTTTTTTTTATATTGAAGAGCTGAAAATGTGATCCTTAAAACATTGATTTCATCAATGCAGTGAGAAATTAATTTGTTATGGCTCTCTACTAATTGCATACATCCTTTTGTTTTCAAAGCATTAGCGTGTACTAAGTGAATTCAATCACATCCTTCAAGACAGATGATACGATTTAAATAAAGTGTTTTCATAAATCGAAGTAAATGTAAACGTTTTGAAAACAGAAAGGTCAGATGATGATGAATGTCCTAGGAGAGAGATTTTATCCTTTTTTTCATGAAATTTTGTTCTTTCCACAATTGATATTAATTTTCCTTTCTATTGATGTTCCTTTTTGTCACTTCTAATGTATCATTAAACTATCATTTCTAATGTTCGTTAAACCGCCTTTACAGGGAATTCAGTTTGAGCGAGTGAAGTTGTGTCGGTTATAAAAATTTAGTACATTGCTAAGATGGATAGGATATGATTATCGGTAAACCTTGTTGTAAAGGCCGAATTTGGACTTTTTTTTCAAGCCAATTTAAGTCTAAACGAGATGATAGCATCACAATGTGCGATGGAAACCATTACTGCCTAAAGATAGCTGAAATTTGTCATTCTCTCGGAAACTCGAGTATTTCCCTCGGCAAAACCTGTTAGTGGGCACACGAAAATGACGCGGAGCTCGCCTCGTAGCCATCGGATTAATTCTAGGCAATCGAAGTAAACACTTCACTTTGTCAACATTTTCACGGAGGTGTGATAATATATGCTTGGATCGCCTGTAACCATTAATATCTTTTTCCATCCTATGAATAGCTATTTACCCATTCAAACGTCAGCTGTATATAAAAGGACTTGTCGTTGCGTCATCTCCACAAAAGAGGCAAACGAGGAAGAGAATAAACTCAATTAACATTCAGTGGCTTTGGTTAAACTTCGAAGTACTTCCAATCGACATCAGTGTGTTGAAAAGAATTAAAACATAGTCGAACTTTCCGAACAGCCGTTATCGAACCTGTCTTGCCCTGTAATAAAAATTAATTTTTATTTTGCGTGTGAGAAGAAACTCGGATATTACCTTCTATTTATCACAAAAATAACCATTTTCTTTCAGTATTGCTTTTGAAAACACCCAAATCTCAGAAAAAGATGAGATTTCTCTTCTTGAGGTAACTCCAACCTCCATTCTTTCTTTTCATAAACATATTCTAAATATTTCTTCCTCAACAATAAATAAATTAGATTTTTTACGTTTATTTTTAGCCGTTAACTCTACTGAAATCATAAATCCACCCAATTATCATTGAATACCATTCTTACATTTAGATTGTATTCCCTAAAAGCTTGATTTGATACAGAAGAAACCAATTAGGTTGAGTAATGACTCATTTCTTCACTCCGTTCACACACACACACACAGTTTGACTGCATGCTTTCTGCTGCGTGTCCTTTTGAAGTGTTTTATGTCTTATCTATTTCCTAAATCGTACACTCTACAAGTCTTATTCTTTCTCATCAACTTCCAGTCCGTCGTGGTAGTAGGTTAGTACAGGCTGAATAATCTTTCCTATTTGAATTACCATTTAATAAATATTTTAATTTAATTTAATTTAATAAATTATGGACTGGTGTCGAGGCTAGATGAGAGCCTCGACACCAGTGTTTTCTTATATTTAATTGTGTGTTTTAGTATATTATTGTAGTTTTATTAGTGTAGTTATTATACTAAAGTGTTTTGTAACATAATTTCAGAAATATTATTAGTTTTTACTACTTAAAAACGGCGCCAAAAACTCGTCGAAACAAGGCAGTGACTAAAGCTAAAGTTGCTACTGAGGAGAGCGTTTGTCTTGAACAAAAACACTGCTGCAGTGATGATAATAATTTATCTGAGGATACGCTGACATTAGAAATAGCTCAGTTAAAAGAAGTTATTAGGAAATCCACCAGGGAATTGGAAAACGTGGAAAAACGTTTGTTTAAACTTCGAGAGGATGAGAACAAGAACAGGTGGGAAAATACTGAACTTGGTAATCAAAACATTAATAACAACAAGGCAAGTCAGTTAATATCTAAGAAAAAAGAGATAATATAGTATGGTAACTCGATTTTAAATTTTGCGCTTGCCGAGGGAGTCGCCATTTCTAGTTTCCCTGGAGCGAAAATTAAAAATATGACAAACGTAATTGAAACTAAAAAAGAAATATAAAAGAAATGGTAGTGCTGGTAGGTACTAATAATTTAAGTGATGACAAACATAGTATGAGAGAAGATATGAAAGGTCTGATGGAAGAAGCGAGAAAGAAATGTGAGAGAGTAAAAATTGTAGGATTACTACCTAGATATGATAGTACTGAGTTAAGAAGGAGGGCGATGATAGCAAATGATTTCACGTGCAGGCTATGTAGAAGATATAGATGTGAGTTTTTAGACGTGTGTGGGTGTGTTTGATGGCAGAAAAGATTTGTATAAGAATTATGGCCTGCATTTGAATTCATTTGGCATCGGAAGCCTGGAGAAATTACTTCTTGGTATGAGACTTAATGCAGAGAGTCAGGGAAACTAGAACATCAAGGGAGGAATGGAAAAAATGTGTGTGAAAGTTTAGCTATGGTATACAAACGTGATTAAGATATAAATGCCTTTAAACATGGTTATGTATGTGGCGTAGGAGTGGAAAAATATGCTTTGGGTTCGGACCTTTTAAGTATGTCTGGGGAGGGAAAATAGAAAATTCTAGAACAAGACCAAATACATTGCATATCTAATTATAAGAATAGGCTAGGTCGTAATTTGTTATGTCTATACACAAATGCCAGGAGCATTAGAAACAAAGAGGTTGCGTTTGTTGCTTTATTGAATACGATGTGGCCTAAGATTGTTGGCATTAGTGAAATCTGGCTATCAGAATCAGATATGGTAAGTTGGATCGAGTGTAACGGATATACTATTTTTAGAAATGACTGAAGAGATAGGAGAGGAGGAGGAGGAGTGTTGCTAATGATATCAGATGACCTAAGTCCGGTTAGGGTAGGAATACAAGAAAACAATGATGGTAACAATGTCTCATGTAGCGATGAGTTTGAGTCTATTTGGTGTGAAGTGGAGGTTAATAGAATGAAATATATGATGAGGTGTTGCTACAGACCTAGCAGCTTAGTTGTAGGGGACAAAGAAATGCATCGCCAATTTAGCCTTATGGGTACCAAGCGAATGATCATCATGGGTGACTTTAATTTTCCAAACATCGATTGGGTAGAAGAGAAATCTCATGATCAGAAAGAACAGGAATTTATTGAATTGTTGCATGATAACTTTCTCAAGAAGCATGTGAAAGAAGGAACTCGAGGTCAAAGAGTCTTGGATTTGCTCATAGCGTCAGAAGGGATCTCTGTCAAGAATATAGCTATTTTACCACCAATTGGTGACAGTGATCATGCTGTTTTTTCTTGGGAAATATCTACTTGTATTGAAACTCCGATTAAATCAGGCTACATGCAGAATTACAAAGCTGGAAATTATGATCAACTTAGAAGAATATTAACTTTGGTCTAATGGTATCAGTTACTGAATGGACAAAATGTCAGCAATGGATGGGAACCTTTGAAAAAGTGCTTGAATAAGGCGGTATCTGAGTATATCCCTAGTGTTCGAAGAGTAAATAGGTTGGGTGTGAAATGGATGTGCAGCCTTATTAAGCTAGAAATCCACAAGAAGAAGAAGATGTGGAAAGAATATCGTGAGAATAAGAGCGAGAGGTGTTATGAAATATATAAAGCTCAGTCCAGAAATGTAACGAGTATTGTGAGAAAAGCTAAAACGGAGTATGAAAGAAATTGGCCATGCAATCTAAAGGCAATCCATAAGAATTTTATCGTTATGCCGCAAGCAAAAGAAAGAAAGAATGAATGTGGAAGAATAACTTTATTGAATGCAGATGGTACACGAGTGTCGGAAGCTAAGGAGATTGTTCAGTTAATGAGTGCTCACTTTTCTAAGATATATCAACCAGGTGTATGTGTTATGATGCACAGTGCTACTGCTATGTTGGATGAAGAGTTAGAGGTTCATGAAAATTAGGTTGAAGAGCTCTTGCATATCCTGGATAAGAATTTGTCAATAGGGACAGATGGAATATCTACCCATTTGTTAAAGGAATGTTCAGCTGAATTAGCTAGGCCTTTCACACATTTGTATAACTTGAGTCTCAGCTCAGGAATGATACTACAGGAATGGAAGGAATGTATGATAGTTCCATTGCACAAGTGTGGTACAAAAACTGATGTGTCTAACTACCGACTTAGTTTCTTAGAGACGATTTTAAAGAAGTTAGTAAGAACTCGCATACAAAAATGGGTAGACAATCATTCTATACTTTGCAGGGAACAGCATGGGTTTACTAAAGGAAGGTCATGTTTTAGCAATTGTTACGGCCGAGTTGGATAAAGGAAATGGATACACTATGATAATGTTGGATTTTTCTAAGGCATTTGATAGGATACCACAAGATAGGTTGTTGTGTAAACTAGAGAATATGGGATTGGAACATAATCTATTGACTTGGATCAGGGGATGGTTAACAGACAGATATCAAAAAGTGGTATACAGTGGGTGTGAATCTACCAGATTTAAGGTAACCAGTGGTGTACCTCAGGGTTCAGTCCTTGGGCCATTATTGTTCAATCTATACATTAATGATTTCGCAGGGTTTACCATCAGATTTGCAATTGTTTGCTGATGATTTGAAGAGAGACAGGGCAATCAGGGATGCTATTGATATTCAGCAATTACAAAATTATTTAAATAGACTGGAAATCTGGGCAAGCGAAAATGGCTCTCAGTATAATGTTAGTAAGTGTAAAGTTATGCACTTTGACGTGATTAGAGATCCAATGGCATATTATATTAGCGGGGTTATGCTACAAGAAACTGAAGAGGCAAGGGATCTTGGTGTATTGGTGGATAAGAATTTAATTTCAAAGGTCACATAGCAAAAGTTACAAATACAACTCAGAGGATAATTTCTATACTGAAGCAAACCTTGACATGTAAGGATAAGGAAGTAATTTTGCCTCTTTATAAGGCTTTGATAAGACCACTTGGATTACTGTGCGCAGATTTGGTCTCCCGGGTTCCAAGGGGATAAAGAAGCTGTGGAAAGGGTGCAAAGAAGAGTTACAAAGATTATATCCGGATTATGGGATTTAGATTATGAGGACAGATTGCTAGTATGTGGATTACAGACTTTGGTTAACAGTAGAAAGAGAGGTGATATGATAGAGGTCTATAGACTTTTGAATGGGTGTTATAGCATTTCAAATGATAAAATGTTTCGTTATATGGAAGGCGGGGAGAGAACACGGGGGCATCCATGGAAGTTAAGGTTGTTCTCATCCAAGAAAGGGGTAAGAGCTAGGTTTTTCTCTCAGAGAGCAGTGAGTGAGTGAGTGGAATAATTTGCCCTTAGGGGTAGTGAGTTCATCTAGTGTAAATGAATTTAAGGAGAGGTATGATAGCTGTGTTGGGTAATTTACAGCCTCCTTCGATCAGTCCTTGACTCCCTGGAGGTCTCAGATAATAATAATAATAATAATTATTATTATTATTATTATTATCATTATTATTGTTATTTTACTGGTGAACC
The DNA here is from genome assembly GCF_054136105.1 of Typopeltis vanoorti. Lineage (NCBI taxonomy): Eukaryota > Metazoa > Arthropoda > Arachnida > Uropygi > Thelyphonidae > Typopeltis > Typopeltis vanoorti. The sequence continues at coordinate 46,154,524 of NC_143564.1, read as the reverse complement.
ATGTAGTCCGTAAATATTACATTGCAATACATTACTGTTAGAATTCACTCTAGAATGAGTTTTTATTCAAAAGTCATTTAACTAATTTTGATTAAGAGACACGGTTACTCAATTCATAGCAACTCATAAAAAGGAGAAAACAACGCGTTTTATTTATATTTCTTCACGCGTGCTTCGTGAATTCTTTTTCATCACGTTCTGTATACCATAACTTCTTGTCGTATTCATTAAAAAGCGGGGAACTTGCGATATCATATTGAACAAAACACAATTTAAACTTTGACCACCGTGCATTGTTAGACAAAATATTTATAATGCAAACAAAATCTTTATATCACTGTATCAGATATAAATGGGTGGCTTCAATCACGCACGTTTTGTAATAAACATGCGTGAACCATATTTTGATTACATTCTGTGTGAAACAAGCAGATATGAACAAAAATGCATGTATTATATTAAAGTACAAACAGGAGAATGACATCGGATCCACCAACTAAAAGTTGTATACTTCAAAATGTTGTCTTCTACATCTGATGCATTTTTTGCAAAATATCACAAGATACCTGGTTGCTTTAGTAGACATAATGGCTTTGAAGACATCATGGCTTCATTAAGGCCTATTCTTTATTAATATCTACCTTAAAAAACTATCTTCAGGATTTCATTTAACCATCTTCCTTGCTTTTAAAAAATTCTAGTAGGGACAGATTTCGGAATCGGGTTGGTCATAGTATGTTGCCGAAATGAGAGATTATCCCTTCATTGAATTCGTGCTGCTTAGAAACCGTGCAATAATTCTCAAAGTGTGACATATTTCGGGTGTTTTTTTGTCTGTTTTGAAACATTATGATGTATAACTACTACTAAAAAAATTCTTGAAATTAATTTCAAATATTACCATTACATCAAGATAAGGCTTAACGATGCATTTCAATAATAATGTTAAATGTTCACCACTCCTAACATTTTCGAAACAATCTGATTTTGTGTGTGACCACATGTGAAAATCCTCGTGGGATACATTTGACATTTATTTGCCAACACGTCTTTCTACTAAAAGGCGAGGGAAGACTTCTTGCCGTCACTGCGGCTCTTACACGTTAAAGTTTTTCCTACTTTTACGCGGAGGCTTTACGTGCTTAGATCGACAAATTCTTCCCACATACGAATTTTTAACTAAAAAAAGAATGATGTCATTCTCTAGTTTAGTCTATCGTCCTAGATGCAAAACTAAAGGTATTGCTTAACTTTCTTTGTTTTCTTGATCTGAAATTTAGATACAAATAACAAAACTGTCTCCTGCAATGGTTTCTCAGAATTATTAATAAGTGTCCATGCTGTTCATGCTGTACGATATATGAAATGGAGAGTCGGCTTTGCAGTGCTTACGTTAAAACTATTTATCATAAGGAATGAACGTAGTCAGCGGTTCACTGCTTGGATGGATCGGGTGTAATACTTGAAGGGGATGACTAATCATTTCTTAACACATTAACTGGATGAAACCTCATAGTTGGGCGAAAAGTGCAAACTCGATCCGAAACATTTCAAACGAGTTTTAAATGCCTTCTCTCACGTGCTTCACTTAAAATCATTTAATTGTAATTCGAGTAATCAGATGGGTATCTAATAAGATTGAAAGAATAACAAAAACTATTGTGGAAAGAAAATAAGAAACGAATATGAAAGTATATATTTTGAGAAAAAGAGAAGCAACCCATAAAAAATCGAAAAATGAGACCACGTTCAATTTTTCATGAAGGGGTATTAGAATGTACTTTATTTCAATCATGGATTCTACGGACTTGTATCTCGTGAGCATGGAAATAGTGCGTCATTGTATAAGTTATGCATTTGCAATCTCAGTCTTGTAGACGAGGATTGAGCCTAGTGTTTAATGATCGCTACTTGCTGCAAGAGACTTTTTAAAAAAGGTCATGATAACTGGAGCGTGTTAGGCATGAACTTCAAAGTTCGGAAATTAAACACAAACGAATGTGCCTCGTGGAACTCTCTCAAAGGTGATATAAACCGGAACACAGGAAGCAATGCAGTTGGCTCACGTATACTCCAGGAACTACATTCAAGAGCATTAAGCAAACAGTGAAGTAAAGAAAGTAAGGGTATACATCACATGAAGAGTTAACGTGGCTCTGATCTACATATAACGTGCAAAAGGTATCCGCAGAGAATGCGATGTATAGTATTGTTATTGTGTTGTTATCTTAGTTGCACGTCCAGGTCATGTAAATTATAGTTGACATACGCAGAATGTACTGAGCACTATATCATGCAATTTTGACTGAAGAATGATGAATTTGGAATGAATGGATGAAAGAAGAATGTCATGCAATTTGGATTAACCAAACGTCTTTCATAATTTCTGCGAGCACTCAAATCATGGATGATGACTGCATCTTCATCCAGTAGGTGCAGGTGAAAGAACTCAACCGTTGTTAAGTGCTTGGTTACAAAACAATACGTTTAGATACATTTAATTACTATGTAATATAGTCAGAAGTAATCATTAGTTGTCTTTTAAGAATGCATTCATAGAGGACTCTTTGCAGCCTGAACATAAATGCAGAATAAATTCAAATTATTAGTTTCTTGCAACTCAGTTGTACGAGTAATTTAATTTATGGTGTTTATAATATGCTTGCAATTGTCCATATTTTAATTCGATAACTTGCACTAAAATTGTGTGCGATGACGTTAACTAAATTACTAAATTCTGGAAGTTTGCGTAGTTCATAGAGATTGAAAATATTTATGCCTTTACTTATCTAAAATAAAATTGGTAGAGACTTGGCTGGAAACCACACATACATAGTAATGCATGTATTAAGAGATTTTCTTTTACAAATTACACTTAATATCACAATGTTAAAAAATTTCATTTACCATGAATGCAATTTTTTACTGACGCTTTTAATGTCTCTATAAATGAAATTAGTGTGCCATCAGTACTATAATAAATAGTAAAATTATATTACTTTAGTATTATTATTACTATTACTACTGCTAATACTACTATTATACGAGTATTTCTAGTAGTACACTATAACGTAACCCAAAACATTATAACCACTGCTGCAATCAGACTGTACGGTTGATCAGAAACAAGTCGCTTGTCGAGATTCCGTGGTATGAGGATTGTTCTCATGAGCATCATCGGCTCCTAACTCTCCATTGAATATACCTTGATTACGTAATTGTTTTGGACCAAGTATTGCTCCAAATGCTAAGAGCAATAACAATAATAAATGTAGTAATAATAATAAATATGGGCTATTCTATCCAGACGACGAACTCCTCGTGTCACAAGGCTCGCATTATGCAGGCATGGTTGAAACACTGATGAACATATCTGCAATCATGTGAAACACAGTATATATACGCCGATCAACGCCATGCTTCCCTCTGTAGCTGACCTCCTAATGCTGTTCTGTCTAGTTGGTTCATAATACCTCATGACACCTTCCATGGTCTAATATAGTCAATGCCAAGACAATGTAAGCGGTTATCTCAGCCAAAAAGATTCAAAACGCTACTAAGTAAGCGACCTTAACGTTTTGATTCATGAGCGTAGATGTATAGAAATGTACCACATGTTAATAAACCCGTTACTTCTTCAACTTATAACACATATTATGTTATTAATACTCATGAAATTTATGCATAAGCATCAAATACGATCTTTGTTTCTGTAGGAAGGTCGACAAGAAATATTCAATCGCAAACAACAGCTACAACAACAACGATAATCAGCCTGGTTAGCCGAATGGGCAGCATACTCGCTTTCCAACCAACAGACTGGGGCATGGATTTTTGCAAATAACTTCACTGGCGCAGAATTTTACATTTTATTTTTACTTCTTGTTCTCATTCCGATTTTAAAGTAATACTTCCTCTTTTTTATGTCTAAGCTATCTCTTAAACATGCTGTTGGGAAACTGAATAGAGCATTTCAGTTCTGTGCTGCATTATCTTAAATTCTGGCGTAGTATCAATGAAGTTTTATCCAAGTGGGTACTTAATGCACCTTCTTCGTTGCATAAATGAGACATAAACAGAAGATTAAGATATTAATCTTAAGTAAACTATATTTTAGTGTACTGGTTTATAGAACGCTGTTAAAGGATCAATTTTATTTCAAAAGCTAGAATATTCTCTTAAACATATACCAGAAGAAATATGGTTGGTTATGCACACAGTTGAAAAAGAGGATTAACTATTATAATTAGGGGGGGGGCTCTTCCTCCCTGGTGCCTACGGCGCCCAATCCCCCGAGTTCCGGGCTGGTAAGCCGGTTCTCCTTCATTGTTTTGAGACAACAATGTGTTTGTCTCATGGAGGCAAACACATTGTTGGACGTTTCAAAACAATGAAGAGACAAACAACGTGACATAAAAACGTTTCGAATTTCGGCTTATCTTTATATATATATATATAGAATAGATTATATAATATAATTATTCTCTTCCAAAAATACCACAACTGCTTATAAATGAATTTAAAATATTTTTGTTGTATCCTCTTCATCGATAGTAAAAACGTAATTACGATCACTTCTGAATGTTAAACTGCTGTAACCATCAGGTGGAAAATATTTTCTAGATAAGTTACAGGAGCGCCAGAGATGCTTCGCTCATCAAGCAGATAATAATTCATCATTTCTCATACCACTCAGTTGTAATTAGAAACAAATAATGGAACGCTTTGGAAATTAACAACATGATTATTAATTTCCAAAGCACAACAAAATTATTAATTACTTCGGTCTTCTAGTGTAGTTTCGAGTCAATATGTTTGAAAGCAGATAGGTTATTATCTTTTAAACCGACAGGTGTGCGGTCGAAACCATATACGATAAGCATTTACAATATCTGATAACGGTTGTCAGCATAACGGCTTCCTTGTGATAAATTCATTATTAAAGTAATCCTGTAATTTTCATCATATAATGACGTCATTTTAAAGCTCCAATGGTAGTAGACGGCTCTGACAAGAAGATCTGTGTAAGAAAAGAAAACAAGATAAGCATATTTACTCACTTAAGAAGGATAGCCGAATAGTTCAGGACCGTCGGTAGATTCTTTCTGCTGACAGTATGTGTTGGGGACGTTAATCATTTTGCATCTAAGATAATAATAATATTAAGCTGGAGCAAAGCCACTTGTTTCTTAACCAGTCTTGCATCAATACATTAATGGCATGCTTAGCCGTCTAAGATGTCGCAGCACATTAATATGTTAACGTACGTACGAGCAAGCCTGAATAGAAATGCACTTCCATTCACGATTGACATCCGGAATCAAGAACGGATGTCAATCGTGAATGGAATCTCTTCAATCCGTTAATCTCCTTAACTCACATCCTCTTCTAGCGATCACTAAATCAAAGATAAGCGTATTTTCTTTGTCATTTCAGTTAAAAATTAAAGGCTTTCCCTCGACTTCCTACTTAACGAAATTCGTTAAGTAATATGTAAAAATGTAACTCTTAATTTATCGAAGAGCAAAACATTCTTGGAAAAGGACAACAGCTTCGCGATATGCTCGTTGGAAACAGGATATCTTTCTCATTTGCGATATCATCTCTGTCAAGTCAACAAGAAACCAACGACAGCAAAGCATCTTCAAGACAGAGTAGACACGCGTTTGACATTAAAGTGATGTGACCGCACGGCTCTCTGTCTTACCCAGAGGGCTTTCCGGTTGCATCTCACATAAAGTTTTGAGGAAATTGGAAAGCACAGGATTCAATTTCTGTTCACTCTTGGGCATCTTGGGGCGAATTTCATCGCAGAACGAAATCAAATGTGATTCCGGAAAGCAAACCCAAATGCGCACAACGCATCTAGAAATAACCTGGCAAATGAACAAAACTTTCTCGATCCAGAAAGAATCAGTGTGTGGTAGGATAACGGGGTACTCAGTATTACATCGTATTTCCTACCTCTACAATATAGTTGTGCAGGACAGATGCAGTGAGAGATGAGTGTTCCAACTTCGTAATATGTGGATGCTCTTTTCTAAAACCATTTCTCGTTAACGGACTTTGAAACATTTGTGTGTGTGTGTGTGTGTGCGTGCGTGCGTGTGTGTGTGTGTGTGTGTGTGTGTGTGTGTGTGTGTGTGTGTGTGTGTGTGTGTGTGTGTGTGTGTGTGTGTGTGTGTGTGTGTGTGTGTGTGTGTGTGTGTGTGTGTGTGTGTGTGTGTGTGTGTGTGTGTGTGTGTGTGTGTGTGAGAGAGAGAGAGAGAAGAAGAGGGAGAGAATATAATTGAAAATATATTTAAATCTTTTCTTAACTCCTTTACTTAGACTATTATTTCTCATATTCGTTAATTCTTATAAACGATACTGCAGAAATTTGTTTAACAGCTTTAACATTTTGTTAAAGTGTTATTACTAATTTACTAAATTACTAATTACTAATAATTAATCTTGTTAAACAAGATTACTTATTACTAATACTTACTTCCAGAAGCACTCATGATGTACCTATGCTTGGACATCAAAAGTAGATCAAGGCACCATACTTGTTACATGCAACGGTAGCAGTTGAGCCACAGCATGCAGGTAGCAGCTGTGGCTCAAACATCATCTAGCAACAGTTGAAGTAAGACTCCATAACCGCCCAAGATAATCCTATCCAGGAATAATCATAGTGACCTCCAGAGGGTTCGCAGAAGAAACAACAAAACTATTGGATGCTCTTTTGGAGGGTGATGAGAAGGATGGTCCAAAACACAACAGGATGCAAACCCAAGAAATATATAGGCTTCAAGAAATATAAAAAATTTTGAATCTCAAAGCCAACATGAAATGTAACCACGAGAAAGATAGGAAAAAGCAACCAAGAGACACTTGAACCAAAGAATATAATAAAATGTATAGTGAACTCACGAAACACATCAGACAGCATAAATACAAATATAGGGATCAGATGATGAGGCACAACTACAACAGAATGAATGTGTTGGGCTACTTCATGAGCATGAGCACATGTTTAAGCCCAAATTGAATGTTATCAAAGAGAGGAATGCAGCAGTACTAACGTAAGAACAGATAATAACCATAAAAGATAGAAATCGTACCATGAGGAATTGTATATAGGGGGAGAGGGAGAGAGAGAGAGAGAGAGAGAGAGAGAGGGAAAAATTTTGAAGCACCGCTTCCCAGAGAATCTTGATTGAAAACTACCTCCATTTAGACACGAAGTTGAGAGACCAGTTGAGGAGCTTGATATCAGTAGGACCCTAAATGCAGATGGAATTCAAGCAGAAGAATTCCATCTGCATCTGGATGTAATGTAATTATCGTTATATTCAATTTATCGAATGTAATGAGACGGAAGACAGTGGCGTGTGTCATAGACGCTCGAAACCAATAGCTCTATTACAGTCCTGCTTATCCCTTCTCTCTCTTATTGTGCAAAATGGATGACTGCAGTTGTTCAGAAAGAGAGATCTCTCATGCAAGCAAATTCTATAAGAGATTATTCTAAATAGGAATGAGGTTTTTTTAAAAAGTCAAGGTTTTTCTTGACTTGTTTTTCTTGCTGTAATCTGCTTCTTCTTCAGGAAGGTTTCGGGAAATGCAAGAGTACCAGAGATCAAATTCTGTGCTTAAGTAGATCACTGAGAAGCATGAGAAGTTTAAACTTTCATTGGTAATGTACCTTTATGGACACTGAAAAGCCTTTTGACTGTGTTAATCAGGTGAAGTAATGAAAATAAGTTTTTCTCTACACATTATTAACTAATTTGTAACTAAACAAGAGACAGAAGTAAGATCACGTGTTAGATTAAATGATTGGCTTCCTCATCCATGTTCCTCATCCATGCAGAAGACGCCATGAGTGTCCCACTGAATGAGACTAAAATAGAAATTAGGATAAGCTGAAGCGGCAATCTAGATACGCTGATTATATACCACTCCTCTTTAACTTTAGCGATAAGTGAGTCGGTATCCATATATGTGTATATGTTTCTGTGCGCACATCTTAAATGTATCGGTTTTCATTCTTTCTTATTTTTTTTTTTAATTTTGCACGCATATTTTGAGAATTTTGGACATAAAAAGTGCTTTTCATGACAACGTTCTGTAATGCATTTTATTTAGCTATAAAGTAGAAAATGTTTTTGTAAGCATTTTGAATCTATTAAATGATAAAAACAAGAAATTCGTCATTTTTAAAGTTATTTCTTTTTTATTTTTTTAAATTGGTATTATGCTCGTTGGATAGCTGGACTTTTTCTGTTACGATAACTTTATATGATCAGTTCAAGTCGAATGAGTGGATCTGAGTATAAGCATTTTAATCTGCTATTTTAATATTCACAGCATCAGCAATTAGTTTATGTATTAGAATTTAGATCGTAGTTTGTTTGTTTCATCTTAATGTGAGTTCCACTTACGAAAGGTTGTAAACGTATCACGCATATACTACCGTGGGTAAGATTAAGAGTCAGACAATCCCGCTCCTCTGCTATAATAACCAAAAAATTGCACTTTTCAAGCCACTTCATACCTCCATTATGTAACTTAAATGCCTCCCATCAGACAACAAAAACTGTTCACTAACTAAAGACTTTCAAACATTCATGCCATAAAGGGATTCAAACTCACTGCTAGTTGATTATAAAGCGGAAATAATATCTATTTGCCAAGCAGGAAGTTTGTCAGATTATCGCATGGATTACGAATCCATTCCCCCAAAGTATAGACGGCCATTGAACTAAATTCATACCTCAAGTTGAAATGAATTGTATATTTATATCCAAGATTCGCGTAAGTTTAGAGTATTATAGTATTTTGATTAGATTAATGAGAACATTCAGAACGAATGTCATCAAAGGTAAACAGCTTCGACAATTGGGAAAGGACCACAGATTGGATAGTGGCTGATGTTATCTGGCTGGATAATGCCCGACTCGGATGTTATGCCTGCTAATTGCACATATTCTGCTACCGATGTATCTGTTATATAGGGATGTATACGTGCGATAGGATTTCCTTATATAAACTTATTCCTATAACGTGTTCTAACTCTCTCTCTCTCTCTCTGATCTTCGTATTAGAAGGTAGTTTCGCAATTTATATCCCTAAGTCTCTTTTTCTTTTATTTGTATCACCGAATAACACGTGGGCGTGATGACAGCAGGCATTTCGAGATCTTTGTTCCCTTAAAGCGTTCCTTCTTTCTTGTGTCCGAACAGCAAAGTTTCACGGCACGCATCTTCTATTGCGATTTATTTCTTCATTCAGTGACAAGCACCTGTTTTCGATGACATCTTTATGTGAATTTCTTTTTACGTCGAAGATCACGTGATTGTCCTTTCAGACAAACGAACACCACATCAAAGAGAGTTGCTGTTGCTATGCGATACTACGAACTAAAAATAACGAATACGAGCGAACAGCGTCTGACGTATGCATGCGTCACTATAGATGTGTCCTGATTGAATAGCGGGATGCCTGGAATCTTTATCTCCTTAAATAGCAAGCATTACTCGAGCACTCCTTGAGACAAAGTATTACAAGGAACCATTTTAAACGTCAACACGTCAATCACAGTCAATAATCAAATTGATTCATTTTAGGAAACGAGCCATTTGTAGACATAATAGTGAAGATGTAACATAATGCCAGAGATGAGTTTGCTTAAAACTTTTAATCAGCCAATCAACTTTGTGTTATCACAATGACGATTCCTATTTAAAAATAAAAAAATTACAAAAGCAGACTAATAAAACTTGAATTTTATCCACATGATAACATTTAGCCTATACTATATATTTTAGCGTCGATGCCATAAAGAGATTAAACTCACAACTAGTTGATTCTAAAGCGGAAATACCATCTATTTGCCAAGTGCCTGAGCTCTCATGCGAACCAACAGTTCGAAACCGAATTTCAATATGGATGTTGGAATTTTTTCAAGTATTCTCCACCAACTTTGCTGCTATCTCTCCAGGTAAGACACAGTGGCGCACCCAGAGAGTAGGGCCGATGGGCCCCAAAGAAAAAGGAAAAGAACACTAGAAAATTTTCTAAAATCTTTTCCTAATTAAAAATATTTTTTTTTTAATTTATGTTGTGTCTTCTATTTCTATACTACTCATGAATTAGCGATGATTGCAGATGCTCAGTCATAGGTCGTATGCAATGCGTAGTGTGCATTCCTAAATCGTCTACTCAACTCGCCCCCCCAAGATTAAATCCTAAGTCCGCTACTGGTAAGACATGCCCTGAAGGGTAGCACACAGGAATTTCCCAGTGAATGGGGATTAAAAAAAAAACAGTACATTTCAGACAGACAACCCAACTTGCTCCATACGTAGATAGTTTGAAACAGTTAATCACTTCTTTTACTACTGTCCTATAATAAGATGTATCCAGTTTTATATTATTATGGTCCTACGTTTTTTCATGTTCACAGGTGTATTCCTTCAGTTTTCTCCTTCAGTCACTAGCAAAACCAAAATCACCATCTTTCTAATTACAAAATATTACAAAATTGAAGTAGCATTTATGGAAAATTCGAAAAGGAAATGCACAAAACCCAGCAGATACTTTAAACTTCACAATAATCAGAGTCTTCTGCAAGTTTATCTCGAAATTTCTGCGTTAGAACAGCTTTTGGGGAAATCTCGCTTCAGAAATTATTGGTGCATGTCATCAGTACTGTGCAGACTAAGCGCTTACACAATTGAAATTTGTCTAATGCTGCTGTTTTTTTTTTTCACTTGAAGTTACTTCAGAACCAGAGTAATCCAGTGAATAATGTAATGTCCCTAGAGGGTGGGGGGTCGAAAATCCTATGAAACCCTGGATAGAGAAGAAAAAAACTTAAGTGGGGCTAGCCTCTAGGGAGCTCAAACCCAAATATGGACTGCCTACCCTTTCACTCTTTCTTTCAGGTTTCAGGAGCAGCACTGCAGCACGTGGTAAATCAGATACCAAGAGGCTGCAATGAACCTACGTCGCTTGTCGGTTATAGACCTATGATGTTTTCCCAACAAACTGAATGAATTGCCTGATCTCTCATGAGAACTAATAGTTGGAAATAGCTGTCAAGCCATTGAAACTGCGTCAGTGCCCTAATAATGAAGGCGAATATACAGATTTTTAGGCAGAATAAGTTGAGCAAACCAAAGCAACTCCTATGCAGAAGGCTAATTCATATAAACCCTCTAGTAAAATTTGAAACGTCTATGATTAATTTTTTGGTTTTAAAATTATAACAGATAATTAATATCCTCATCATATATTACAGAGTAGTTTAGGTTTTTTTTTTACATCTAACAATGAATTTGGGTAGTTGTTTGGTGGCCTAGTTAATGAGAACGACAGTCTAGTTTCAGTTAGTTAAGAAAGTCGTTCAGGCCTGTAAAAACACCTCTTCCACATTTGGTATAAGAGCTACGGGCTAACATTAGATGGTTCATACACATACTAAATGCGGAATAGATGTCTTTTACACCGTTTCAGGTAAGATTCGCTAAAATAGAGAAGACTAGTCACTGTAATATAAATCGGAAAATAAATCTACAACTTGTGTATAGAATTATTATTTTTGATTATTTTTTCTTCTCCGAATGCACTTATCAGCTAAAGTGACCACTCAGGGTGTTTCCGGCCTACCAGGCCACACGGTTGGCAAGAAACGGGCCGGTAATGGTGGCATTATCCTGAGTCCTCTCATCCCCATGGAACACATCTTGATCATTAAATCTTACGTGTGGATCTTATCGCTTAGGACCAGGTATTATCCTCCACGTAACAATGTGGCTCGATGGGTCTGGATTCTTCCAGGTAAACAACGCCCATAGTCACAAAGCTAACTTTGTGAAAGCACGACTTGAAGACCATCCAAACATTCTCTGTTCCCCTGGTCACCTAATTGTTCTCATTTGAATTCATCGAACATTTTTGTGATCATGTGCAACACAGCATACGCTATCGATTCCATCGCCTTACTTGGGCGATGACCTCCATGATGTTATTCTGTTTTGTTTTGTTTTTTATGATGCTCACGCCCACGAAAGTTATTGCAAATCTGTGGGTAAAGGATATTTTTTTCTATTTTGTTATCATTTTTTATATATTTTTGTAATTTAATACTTACATAGTCGTGAAATCCTGCTCTAAACCAAACATGAAACTTGCTCAAGCCACGTCAGGCCTCCAATAAGCAGGACGGTGGTCTCACGCCAGGTGATAAAATCCATCTCCCAACTAAAGTTTGTTCCAGAATACTGAAGGATGCTTCCCTGGTCTAGTGGTTAATGCAAGACTGGTACAAGCGGTTATCTTCTCTAAAGGCTGCCAATACGCTAATACACTTAGATAGGTAGTCATAATATAGCCTTTTTGGCTTATGGGTGTATTTTTGACTCTGAGATGGAGATTTAGTTTCAGTGTTTAAAGTATCTGTAACACTTTTTCCCGCGTATTTAAGGGAAATCTGAAAACTAAGAAGGTATCAGACTATTTAAGAAAATGCGGATTGAGTCTATTGCGTTGTTCGTATCAATTTCACTGGGAATATCATATATTATCAGCCTTGCAAGATGTTTCTTACTGGGATTTGCTACTAATGTGTCTTTGCATTCCTTAGATATTTCGCTATGTAGCAAGTCTATATCAGTCTTTTCTTTGGATTCACTTGACACTCCTCTGTTATTAATACTTTTCATTTTTGTGATTCAGATTTTTATTTTTCTTTGGTCTATTTTTCTTTTATAAGATTTTTGGTTTCTTCACTGTTTAGTTGAGCTATCAGTTTTACTATTAATTCATAGCAAGGATTGTTTTTGGATTCGTCTTTGTTTTTAGCGTTGTTTTTAACGAGTTGCGAGTATAGATGAGTAGGCTGAGTAGACGACTAGAAACAACCTGTCCCTGGTTGTTTCTAGTCGTCTGTTGTTCTATCGACACTTTTAGTTGCATTTTTTATTTTATTAAATACCTTCGTTAGTTCGCTCACTGCAGTTAGTGTGTTATTTTTTTTTTTAATCATTTCTTAGATTGCTGCTTACTTTGGCAACGTTACACAGCATATCTAGGGCTTTTTCGAACTCTAATTCGTCCCGTGCAACCATCTTAATGTTACTTAAAGTTGTGTGTTATAGCTTTCCTATTAAACTGCTACGCTTTTTAAGATATAAAGTTTAAGATAGTGTACTTACAGTTTTTCTGCTTGTTCCTAGAAGTGACGCTTCCATTGAATTAGGCTTCGGAGGATTGTTTCTTGTGTCCTTTGTACCTCCCAGTGGCAACAGTTGGGAGGAAGAGGGGGGAGGTGTTAGCCCTTGCTGTAGCAGCTAATCCTATTATGATCGGGATGTTGTCTTTGAGATAGCTGAACAATAGATAGCTGACCACAGCAGTATTTAGTTCAAAACGATGGAGTAACATTTCAGTCATACGCAATTAGAACTATGAAACTATACAGTAAATTACTCACTTTTAGATAGAGCACTGTACGGGCTATCAGTTCAGTCGCTACTAGATACATCCAGTTTTTCTGTTCGATACCGCACAAAATCAAGGTAAAAGCAGGAGCGATTTCAGGCACGTCCGTTCGTGTCCGAGCTTGTGCGACCTGTCCCTCTCTGTGTGTGTGTGTGTGTGTGTGTGTGTGTGTGTGTGTGTGAGAGAGAGAGAGAGAGAAAGAGAGAGAGAGACGTGCCTTTTGTCTTTCATCCTCATTACATGTGTCCACTCTTCAGTTCTTTCTCAGTACAAATTAACCATGCAAGTCAACACAAAAATTTCGATAGCATTGCGGATAAAAAAAAACTCCAAAAAAATTCCCTCTTTCTCTCCCGATCTGCTGACCTCTTCCAAATATTTTAAAACAATGTAATCCTTGAGGACTTCAGCGTTCACAATACAAACTAGTGCCCTTTCTGCAATTACACCGCCATCAAGCAAGAAAAGATATTTGCTATCAGCAACATCCTATATACATATATATCGCACACCTCAACCAGATAATAATTAATTCTGCAGTCTCCTAATGTCTTTGATCTCTTGATACAAGTACTGCAGATATCAACTCTCCTATCGAATCGTAGCCCATAACTTCATCTAAATCTCCTTTCCTGAAGAACGTCCTTTCATCCAGTCACACTTAGTCTCGCGCCTTTTGACACTACAATAGTACTAAATGGGAAGTCCTGTATGATATTTACTCTTTTCCTTAGGCTGACTGCTACATTTGCTCTTCTGACTAAGGCACCTCAAACTTAATAGTTGAAATAATTCTTAGCGGAACAAAGTCCTTCATTCTCCCCCACCCCATTCCACCAAAAGCCTACATGACTGTTCAAACCATGTTGTTCAAATAGTGGTGCAAAGCAGTCAAAGAATAGAATTCAGCATATCGGAAGTGGCTTAAAGCCACAACTCCATCATACCCATCCTGTCTGAAAGGAGAACACGAAAAGATCATCCGCAAAAAGACCGTCAGCAAATCGAACTATGAAAATGCCGAGTTCAGAAAACTTGCTTTCTGTTTATATGGTAGTTCTGCTTATATAGAGCAACATCTATATAAGCAATATCTGTCCATCCATATTTTCATTTCTCTCTCTCTCTCTCTCTCTCTCTCTCTCTCTCTCTCTCATACACACACACACATACACACCCAAATGATGCTGTTGTAACATCATCCAAAGAAAATGCTGATCTCCTGGCATCAGTCTTCTCCTCTCGTAGTTGAACTGGTGATCAATGAAATACCACAAACTGATCACTGATCGGGTATGACACAAAGTACCAAATTAAGATCGATCCTTCCCAACTGGATTGCTAGTTTTCTCTGTGATAGCTCAATACGTCTCATAGCGAATGGCTTTCTTCCTTCATATTTCTCCGGGGTATTCAGGACTCTGCACATACACCCACGCTCTTTCTCCTATTCATAAATAACCTGCAATCACTAAACTTAAATCTTATCCGTAGTTTTTCTTATGACAATAATCTACACTCCGCCTTTTCACTTGTCAAACCTTCCAGTGTGTTCGCATAATCTTAATCTACAGAATATTCCGTCATCAGTACCTTAAACACGCATCTCCTAGCCATATTTGGTGAGGACAACCCTGTCAACTTCATGGCCACCAGAATAGAGTCCTGTCAGAATTCATTCGAGTGATACACGCCATGTCCCCTCCCCTTTGATAATACTGAGATCTTGACACGAGATTACATATCTCTACTTTGATTGCTTGACACCCTTAGAGGTGTAAATCAGTCCAAAACTAACATTAGCACGTCACATTCACAGCTTCTCCTATTACTAAAATGCAGGTGTCATTCTCAGATCAAAACCTTTTCACTAATGCTAACATTGTATATATATATATATATATATATATATATATATATATATATATATATATATATATATATATATATATATATATATATATATATATATATATATATATATATATATATATATATATATATATATATACAGGGTGTTCGGGATAAATTTGACATATTTATAATTAATTATATTTTTCCGTAAGTTACATGTATTAACACACACTTCTCTTCATTTATAAGGTTGAACCCTTCTTCATTCATATACAAGATGTCAGAAAGGATGGATAGCTGGAACCCACCTGAATCATGGAAGAGAATAACTTGTATCATGATGATTCGTGCCGGCCATCAAAATAAGGATATTTCGACTGCTGCCCAATGCTCCCTGAATACAGTAAAAACAATCAGGCATGAACTAGAGACTTGCAATGGTGACTACGAGGATGTAGCAAGAAGAAAGATCCCTAGCAGACGATCTGATTGCGTTCGTACAGCAGAATTCCTCGCAAATCTGCAGGAACAGGTGTTGAAGATCCCTGGCATTGGAATTCGGACTAAACACTGTAGTCAAGCCCTGGATAACAAGGGTAGCCAATGGTAGGCCGTATGTATGGCAGCAGGATTCGGCCCCTTGCCACACCTCTGGGAAAAGTCAAAAATGGTTGTCTGAAAATTTCTACGACTTCACCAGTCCAAATGTTTGGCCTCCAAACTCCCCAGACCTTAACCCCATGGATTATTTTGTATGGGGCGCAGTTGAAAAAGACACCAATCGCACTTCCAGTAATACAAAAGCCCAGTTAATGGATAAAATTAAAACAGTTTTTGCGGCCCTTCCCAGGGAGACTGTAGCATCAGCTTGTTCGAGGTTCCGAAGCAGGATTGAAGCTGTGATCGATGCTAATGGTGGTTATTTTGAGTAAATCTTGTTGATAGTATTGTAATTAACTCTGCCTGTAATGTTTTTTGTCAATTCATTAAATTTAATAGATACAAAGAAGATTTTCTTTTTCCTTACGAAACTGTCAAATTTATCCCGAACACCCTGTATGTGTTCGGCTGAACTGGCTGTCACCTGTCTTCTACTACTCTCATTTAAACCTAGAAGCACTCAAGAAGCTGCTGGTTAACATTCGTTCACTGTCCAGCTCCGAACATACTGAACTATTCGTCCTCTTTCTTCATTCCATCTGTCTCTGTGCTTTAAAGCATTCTTTCCTAGTTCCTTCTTTATTCTTAAAAATTTGCCACCTTCCCCAAAGGGTTGGATGTATGGTGGGTGTTTTAAACTTTCACGTGTACAAATATATTAGGAACTAATGCAATGTATTGTTAAAAAGCTTAAAATGTTCTTATTACTTACACTTTTGAAATTGTATCGGTATGTTTAGTTTAAAAGCAATGAACACATTTAATGCTGTATTTACAGATCTAACAGGTGTGACCCTATTCTTAAAAGAACCTCCTCCTCTTCCGCGTAGTGAATAATCTAAAATAAATTTCAGTTTTAACTCACTCAGTGGTAGATGCACCCACTGCCACAATTAGACCCCTCTACTTAACACTCCCTTCAATTCAAAAGTTTATTTCCAAGCTAATCAAGTAATTCATTTGACAGCTTTTTAGAACCCCACTAGCTGAAAAGTCAAGTTGCACATTTTACCTTGATAACTGTACTTTCTGACGACTATTATTATTATCGTCTTTCTTAGAATTTCAGAATTCTTAGAATGCGTACTCAGAATTTCAGCAAACCTGACAAAAGACAGCTAACTAATTCAAAATTTATAGTAGCTAACACAGATTCATATCGAAATAAAAGTAAGCAACGTAGCCTTTTTGCTCCTTTTAATTAGTTGCTATGTGAAACTTCCAAAGATGCAAAGAACTCATCGTGGGAGGACACTCTACTTCAATCAACCACCGTCTAAAATTTTAATTCTCTATCACTCTTTACACTTACACGACGTCACTACCACCATCTATGCGTACTCCACCTACCACACATTAATATTGTGTCTGTGAACTCTGTATTCTCTGGTCTATTTGAAAAACACTCTTGGAAGAAAAACACCCTGCTACCTTCATATGAAATTGTCTAACTCGCCTTCAATTGAAAAAGCCCAAATAAAGATTTTTCTCCTCACGACGAAACTCGACGTATTTTGATGTGTTTGCTTCAATATCTAACAACAGTTATATATTGAGAGTAATCCATTTGCTACGATCTCTATCATATAGTATTATCATCAGAATTTTATTCTTCGTATAGAAATCTCATCTATTTTCTCTAATTCCATTAATTATTTTCATTATTTCTTACACTCACACTTTTCAAACTTATGAGTGAACTCTAAATATGCTTTGACGCTTTCTAATTTTATTGTTCGTTTCGCATTTTTATCTTTTGTTATTTTTTTTCGAGCAGCAAAAACTGAGCGGTTTAAATACGAATATAAACCAATAATGCGATAAAATTCTAGAACCAGTGTTATAACAGCAAATTATTTACAATTGTAAGCATTCTCGTTGAGAAATCCGTTGTCATATATTAAGAAGGTTTCATATCAGCTTCGAACAAGAACAAAAACGTTTTGTTACTAAACATGTCTAGATTTTTCATTCTCACGTGCCAGTGTTCATATTTTTAAATTTAATACTTTTTTCTGTTCGGTTAATGTAAAACATCGATTTGTTTTAACAGTCGAAACTAGATAAATAAATACGTCTTCAATTTATGCAGATTTCCATTAGCAAAACGTACACTAATTAGAATGGTTCTTTATCTGCAAATACAACTTTTAATACAATTCTGTTTCTTCTAATGAACTTCTGGTGAAACGGACGAGTCGACATTAATATATTATTCAAGAAGTAGCAGGCGTTAAACAGTTATTTGTTATTCATTGCCATTTCTTTGTTTTCTTCACAAGAAATGAAATGTAAGGATTAAAGCCTCTTAGAATTTAAGTATATTTCGAGCGACATCATTTCTTTACATTCATTTCTGTTTAAAAAATGAATGTAACGCTCAATTAGAACGAATGCAGACCAATTACTTTGAAGCAGTGAATCTTAAGTGGGTCACCCACTCAAGCTCTCCTGAATGCTTTTAAGCGTCGGCATTTATCTTCGGCTAATCGTTATGGTTGTGTTTGAATAACGTCTGGTACACATCATTAAGCAAAATAAGTAAACAAAGTGAGCTTATTTCACCTACTCCAGCACGCTAATACACACGTTGTCGAACCCAAAATACTCCCGGTTTGAGTTATGCTCAACTACACTCGAAAAGTCTCAGCCCATCGCTAATAGACTCATTGATTTCTCAAGAAATGCGGCATAGAAAATCTCTCGCCTTTCGCAAGTGGCCTCATTATACTACACGGGAATTATTGCTGCTATTTTTAACGAGATGCTCACCAAGTATCTTCTCCTGTGCCCTCTCGTCATATGCTTCGATATTTTTTAGAATCAGGTTATCACTGTGAAGTACTAATAATTCACTCTACGAGAGAAAGAGAGAGAGAGAACAGAATGCATTTCCAGCTCGACTATTAACAACTTATATCTTTAATGTTATTAAGATTTCATGTTTCAAGAGATTTTCATGGTCACGCTTAAAGTTCGCAAAATGGAAATGCAATAAATGTGAGATTAATTTCTATGCCCCGACATTTTTTTTTTGTTTTTGATCCCTCAAAGTTCAGAAATGTCGATGGCTGAACTGACCACAACATTTAATTCAGTAGCTATTGAAAAACGTACAATTTATAAATAAATATTTGAAAGTCTCAAATTTTTCTTCAACTAAATCGTAAATTTTTTCGGTAGTCATTTACTAATAAAATATTAAAACACTTTCATGTTTCATAAACGAAATCAGACGTGGATATATTTATAATAACAGTGCAAGAGTGATAGGCAAATTGATTTTTTATTGAACAAGTGCAAATTTTAATACGTTGGAGTATTGAGAAAAGAACTCTTTTTTCTCGTATGAAGGATCTTGCACAACATCGAGCGTCTTCAGTTTAGTTAGATCGTGAGCCAAATAATGTACATTTAGCTACGAAATCTAATAAATTCTAAATTTAACAATCTTCTTCTTCTTATCCATTCCTTGTCCCTCTGGGATATGTGATAAGATCTTTTTTGGTAATCTTTCTCTCTGCATTCTTGCTATATGGTAGTCGTGTTTTGCTATATGGTCTAACCAGTTTTTTCCTATATTTAATCATTGAGTCTGTTATGGAATTAATTTAAAAATTTTTAATTATTTCACTATTTCTTGTTTTATCTAATATGGTGAGGTTTTCTGTTTTTCTAAGGAATTTCATTTCTGCTGCCTGAATTTTCTGTATATCTCTTTCCCCGAAGGTCCAGATCTCACTTCCATATAATAGTGTAGGTTTGGCTATTGTTTTAAACTCTACGTCTTGTGTGTTTCTGTACGTATTTAGAGTTAAAGGTTCTGTTAATTACTCCAGTGATTTTTGTAAAGTTTGTCATCTTAAAATCAATATCTATTTCATTTATGTAAGATAGTTCACAGCCTAAGTATTTAAAATTATTAACTTGATCAATTATTTTATTATTTATTACTATTTTACTTCTGACAGATTTATTTCCATAAAACGCCGTGACTTGAGTTTCCTCCATTAACATTTCTAGACCATATTGTTGTATAATATTATTTAAGTTATAGATTGCTTTCTGCAGTTCGTCTTCAGTCTTTCCAAAGACGATCTGATCATCAGCAAAGAGTAGTGTGTCTATTTTTGTATGTCGATTAATTTGGAAGCAACATGTATTTACTTCTCTCAATTTTGTGATAATATTGTCCATATATATGCTAAATAGTATGGGTGATAAAGGACAGTCTTGACAGACTTTTCTATTTATTGGTTTCCAAGTAGATATGGTATCATTTTGCTTCATTGCTATTTCATTATTCTGGTATATGTTCAATAGAGCATGGTTGGTATATATACACCCTCTGTCCAAAAAGAAACCGAACGTTTAGAAAATAGAAGAAACTAGTGTCCCCACCTGTTGTATCTTCTTGTTGTCGAAAATTACAACCTTCATTAGTGTTGTATCAACTGTTTATGACATTTCTTTCATTAGAAGCCGAGTTATAGTGCCACGAGTGACAGTGTGTTTTGACGAACGGTCGGTCGTCACGATATTCATGCCGTCGCGACGAATGCTCGATATCAATCGCTTCAAACCTTCGAGATAAAACTCACCATTGACTGTTTGACCAGGCAGAACGAATTCTTTGTGAATAATTCCCTTGGAATCGTAGAAACAAATCAGCATTGTCTTTACTTTTGACTTCTCCAAGCGACTTTTTTTCGGATGCCCCTCTTCTGATGGTCTCCATTCAGCACTCTGACGCTTTGTTTCGGGTTCATATTCAAAACATCATGTTTCGTCACCAGTAACGATCGTTTCAAGGAAGTGTGAGTTCCTTACGAGGGGTTTTAATGAGGTCTTTGAAGTTTTTAGTCATCGGTGAACTTGTGGGGAACACATCGCGAATTCAATTTACGAAGGCCCAAACTCTCAGTTAAAATGTTGTGCACAGTTAATTTTGGAATCCCCAATTCATCTTCAATTAATCTCACGGACGTTTTCTAGTTTTATTTGACGACATCATGCACTTTTTGAATGTTAACTTCGCTCAGTCCAGTTTTTGGACGGCCCGACTTTTCGTCGTCCTCAAGCGTCTCACGACCACTTTGAAATTTCTTAAACCACTCGTAAACTTGAGTATGGGATACGCATTCATCACTGGTTTTTGAAGCATTTGGTACGTTTAAAAACTTTTACCAAGTTTAACACAAAAGTCAATCGCAGCTCTCTATTTGAAACTCATTTTCCGACCTTTCGTCAAAACACACTGTCACTCTTGGCACTATAACTCGGCTTCAATGAAACAAATGTCATAAACAGCTGACACAACACTAATGAAGGTTGCCGCTTTCGATAACAAAAAGATACAACAGGTGGCGCCAATAGTTTCTTCTATTTTCGAAAAGTTCTGTTTCGTTTTGGACAGATGGTGTAGTTTGGAATATAACATTCCTTTAGAGTTTTCCATAGTTTATTTTTCAAAATTTTGTCAAATGCTTTTATATAACCAATTAAAGCTATGTGTGTTTCAATACTGTATTCTGTATGTTTTTCTAAAATTATTTTTAAAATAAAAGCAGGGTCTATACATGATCTTCCCTTACGGAATTCGTTCTGCTCTTCTTCCAGCTGTGATTCTGTATGGGATATTAATTTGTTTGTTAACATCTTTGCCTAAATTCTATAACCTGTATTGAGGAGGCTGATGCCACGATAGTTATTGCAATCTATATTTTGTCCTTTTTGTTAATTGGGATTTACTAGCGCTGTACCCCAGCTTTGTTGGGGATTTTCTCTCTTTGCATATTTGGTTTATAGGTTTTAGAAATCTGGTGTTAAATTCTTTACCTGCAAATTTAATAAGTTCTGTGTTTATATTATCTTCTCCTCGTGACTTGCCTGTTCTGCTTTCGTTGAGGGTGTTTTGTAGTTCTTCGTATGTATCCTCATCTACATTACGGATGTTATATTTCGCGGAGGATTCTTGTATCAAGGAGTTATCATGCCATAACTTCTGGAAAGACTCCCTCCTGCCAGGTTTCTGGTTTGATTATATCGATTTTTGTTCTTTCTTTTAGATCGTTATTAATTTGTTTGCGGATTCTATATGTTTTAGGTTTTTAATATACAGTCCCGTTCTAATTTTGCTATAAAATGTTCATACGTTTCTCTATTTTTTTCCACATGCTTTCTTTGCTATTGCTCTTTTCTTTTTATATTCAATGAATGATTCATCTGTCTTTACGTTTAGCTATTGTTTGTATGCTATCTTTTTTTCTTCAATTATCTGTTTGATCTCTTAGTCTTATTGTCTTAGACCTCTGCAACTTATCCATTTTCTTTTTGTTCCCAAACTCTGCCTTGCAGCAGTTTCTAATATATATTTGATGTTTGACCCATTCTTCCTTTATTCTACTTTCCTGGATTTTACTCAACCAATCCCTAATTCTATTCTGATACAAGCCTCTGATATTCTCATCATCTAAGAGTTTAATCTTATATAATTCTATGTTTCTATTTTCTTTTGGTTTTTTTCCTTCCCTCCCATCTTTGTTTCCATTTGATTTTCCTTACCAGTAAGTAGTGGTATGAATACATTTCTGCTCCTCTGTATACTCTGGTGTCTATGATCATATTTGATAATTTCATATCAACTATTATATAGTCTATAATACTTTTTGTATTTCCACCTGCCAGGTAAATCTGTGAATATCTTTGTTTAAAGTAGGTATTTGTTATTCTATAATTGTTGTATAGAGTGGATGCTCTTAATCTCTCCCATTATTATTATTGTATACTGGTGTATTGGTTCACGTATATTGGTTCTCCTATCTGTCCTATATTGGGTTTACTCGTATTACCAATTCTTGCATTTAAGTCACCCGTTATTATAATATAATCCGAAGGGGTGTATAATCTTTTGTAGTTCTTGATAAAAAAATCGCTGATTCTATTCCTCTTTTGGGGCATAAGTGCCTATTATTGTTAAATATCCTCTATGTATCTTTAGTCTTGTCTCTTTGATTCTATCATTCCAGTAGTATAATGTGTAATATTTCCTCTCAAGATTTATGTATGAACATCACTACACCTGACTTTGCCCTTTCTTCCATCTCCACTATAAAGATAGATATAATTTTCCGTTTCATCTGTTCCTTTTTGTTTTTTCTTTCTTTGATTCTGTAATGGTAACTATCTTCATTTTTTTTGTTTTTCCAAAGTTTGATCTAATTCTTGTATTTCATGATGTATTCTTCGAACGTTCCATGTTGCTCGCTTCCAAGTATTAGCTATCTTCTCTTTCCGTTTCTGTGTCCGTGTCCCAATCGTATCTATTCTCCCAGTTGGGTCATTTCGAATAGGGTCCGATCTTTTTGAACTGTATTGAACTCAAAAACTAAAAATGCTTGAAAATTTCGAATGGACGGGTCCTATGTTAAATGTAACTAATGTGTCTAGGACATGAGGCAATAAGAAACACATCAACCACATAACTTAACCAAACTTACTTATGGTAAATGTGTAGCTGTGTTGGGTGCTTGGTTTTCAAAATGTTCCATATGAGAAACGTTAGTGGGAAGGAACTACGCATTCCAGTCCCATCTGGCTGTTGGTATGTTTTTCCTTTCCATGAAAAATAGTCAAAATAGATGGTGAATCTGATAATACGAATATGACAGAAGGGAAATGTGGCTTAATACGTGAAGGATTTCAATCAAATCAAATTGGCAAAAAATGAAATAAAGTCAAAGCTGTTAGATGTCAGAATCTGTTAGAATTAAATTTGTTTTTATTGTTAATTCTTTCTTTTAAGGTTACACGGTGATCTGCACTCATATTTGTAAATTTAGGGACACAAAAACACACGTGTTGAACAGATTATTTTATTAGTTACTAATAAAATAAAACTTGACGTTTCGACCCCTATATCGAGGTCATCATCGGAAGAATACAACTGTATAAGGAACCAAGCTACATGCTCATGCTACATGCTTTTATTGTTAATGTTTTAAAGTAAGAATTTATAATAAATGAAGGGCGTGGCCTGTGAGGAGGAAAGTGATTTGGATAAATGTGGAATAAATGTCCATGCCCAACAATTGGTGTTAAGTTTGTGAATTTTGAAGACCCTATATATCTCGGATAGCATGACATGATAAATGTTTAGCTTTTTAGTAATTCTTTTGGGTCAAGATATAACTTTCTTAAATAAATTATACACTTTTTTTTCCTTTTGAAATTTGGTAAGATCCATACAATCTATACTCTGAATGCAAGAAAGGCAATCATAACGATTTATGATCATTTTCATTAATGTGTTAATATTTTTAACTTTCTTAATTTAAAAAGAGTTATAACCAAAACAAACAAAACATTTGGTATTGTAGGGGGGCTGCATAGAATAAAGTTTTGCTTAATACTTTGCACTAAAAGTCACAGAAAGGAGCTTCATGAACGATAACTTCAAAGATACTCTAAGTCATTACAGCATCTGTGTTTCACTCATCAACCACTCTTGTCTTGTTCATAAAATTAAAATTCAACCAGATTAACGAAACAGTAACATTTCTTAAGAAATGGATGCTGATCTCCTATAAATATTAATCTTCTTCTGTTCAATTATGTATACGAATTCTTAGTAATATTTTTCCAAAATCTTAAGAATCAATTGATCTATATCTTTAATACAAACTAGTCTATATGTTTGATTCTCCATGTCATGAACTCTTAGGGACGCTCCTAGTTGCAAGATCAGGTCAGTGATTTCAAGTTCTTTAACACATTGCTTAAACATGTGGAGGAATCTCATCGAGCTCACACTTGCTGACATCAAGAGCATTGATAGTTTTAAATTTATTCACTTCATTCACCTGTAATCATTCATCCAGTCATTCCCTTCCATGTATGAATATAGTCTACTCTCTTGAGGATGAAATAGACTAATGGGGTCAATAATAATTATTAATAATTCAATAATTATTTTATGTCATGCGCATTGCTCACTAGACCGTTCACTCTATCTAGTAAGTTCATTCATCACAATCATTTGTGCTCCTTGATATCCTTGTGTCCTTGAACTGTAGTGCTGTCGATCTTCCTGGTAATCAGTGGCTAGAATATTTTTTTCTCACTGGAATTATGCAATTTGCCGTCTGCTTCGAGCATATATCCTTTAATTATCATCCATCTTCCATGCACTGCTGATCTCTTCGAATTATTTCATCCATTGTACTCTATTAAGTACTGCTTCACTGAGATTTCCTCATGGCTGTGCATTGAAATTCAAGTGATGAATATCAGTATCAATTGTCGTCCAGATTGTAGAACCGTCTGCTAATAAATATAATGTCTGGAATTCTCTTAGGACGCTAGCGAGGAAGAATCGAAACCTACAAGACTTTACTGTATGACAGACACTTGAGTCGGAATGAAAAATGAATGATGCCGGGGTTTTATATTCTCTCTCTCTCTCTCTCTCTCTCTCTCTCTCTCTCTGGGATTTTCTTTTTGTTGTAAAGACGCTGTCGTTTCCTTGATCACGGCTCTTAGTGATGCTTATTAGAAATTGGATCCTAAATTTATAATTCTGCCAACAAAGTGAAATGAGCATTGGCACAAAACTCTCCTTATTTATTTGAATTCATCTGCTGAAGTCACTAAAGTGCTTCGATCTGACCCGAGCACTTTAGTGAGTATCGCATATCACATCTAGATTATGTAAACCTTCAGCCCACAGACGATCAATAAGGTTTTTTGATTTACGTCTGTTTTATTTTCTGTTCATGTGTACTTCTTAATGTGGTAATAAATCAATATTTTATTGACTTTATTATGTTGTCAACTGTTGATTACGCAGTCCGCTGAGAAGAGATAGTCTCTGCTCTTCCTGTAGTCTAGATCAGCGCTTCCCAAACTGTGGGCCGTGGCCCCCTTGGGGGCCGTAGGTTTTGTTGAGGGGGCCGTGAAATAATGAAAACAAATTTAAAATGTTTTAAGACTAAGTAGATTTTTTATTTAAAAGAAACGTATTTAACTTTTATTATTATTTATTTCTTTTTTGTTATTTTTTATATTTTAATGGGAAAATTCACACATTGGTGTTGGTTCACAAACTTTGCTTCCTGCGTATTTCGGCGATTAATGAATATTAGTAAATATTGCTTATTCATATGTTTCATTTCAAAGCAGTGGTTAATTGTATTTACTTCGAATGCTCTCCAGGGAAGCTCGAAATCTTCCTGTCCCTTTCATCACGCGTTCGTAATCAGGGACTGTTGATATTGACTTTATGTACATATCAAAACTCGTTTTATATTATCACTGTCATCCGAGCTAGTTTTCTGTTACCAATAAAAGTTTCGCATATACTTCACACATGAAAAAAAGCTTAAACAAGTTCATGTGGGGGAGATAGTAATTCTCTTGCAGTGGTAAACAACACCCCTCCCTAACAGCCACTATACTGCAGAGGCAATAAAAACAAGTACTTTTATTATGCCAGTGAATAAGGTATGAGGAGTCTGTGTAATATATTTCTCAACAAATAGTGCAATTAGAGACAACTGGGATAAAAACACTAATTAATGAATCACATGTCCCCTCATACAGAAACTATGCTGTATAGACTGAAACAAAACCATATGTTGCATGGGCAAGCACAGTATCTAACTAAAAATTATTGTTATTAATTAGATGTGTGAGATCGATTTCCCAAGGCAGCAATAAAATTCAACAGAACCTGTTAAAATTCGTAAAAGTGTTAAAACTAAGTAATATATATATATATATATATATATATAATGAATGTTATGGCAGTTTCACATATGGAATTCGGTTGAAGGGAGTTAGCATTTCAACTCAATTGTCAGCTATGCGTTTATCTTTCGGTTGCGCGATCTTTTGTTAATACCACACCAATCATATGCACGTTTTAATAACCTGTCTTTGCTGTCTGTTTCGCGTTAGGCTTAATTACCGTAAAGGGAGAAAAGTCACAAAAGAGAAAAATGTTCCTGGTCCAGGGATTCCCTTATTCAGGTAATATTCACTAATTTCATGTTATCAGTCTGTGGTGTGCCAGTATCGGTAAGTGGTGATATTATTTGATTTATTGTACGTTAAAAAATTTAACCCTGAGATGGATAAGTGGCTGATAAAAAAAAAAAGGACAGTATTTCTTATTTTACCAGAACAGTCCGCATCGTCTTCAAAACCAAACGGTAAGAGGCAAAAAATTTAATATATGCATTTGATTTTTGCAATATTCGCTGTGTATGTTTTGTATTGAATATAAATACAATAAATATTATAATAATATATCTCTATTACGATTTTTTTTGAGGGGGCCGTGAAATGTTTTAATTTTTGCAAAGGGGGCCCTGACCCTGACATCCAGAAGTTTGGGAAGCACTGGTCTAGATAATCAAAACTGGAATGCACCCAGCGGATGCCATCGTAAAGACTGTGCTGTATGGGAAGTCTCTAATTAAAGATTATTTTTAACTGTCCAATTTCTCCCTTCCATTTCACGCACTGATTATGTCAGTTTGTTGGGTGAATTAATGACTCGACCATCTTCATATAACCCTGTTTAAAGAAAACTTTAAAAGAAATATTTGTGTATTCATTTGCTTGTTTTAATTAACACAAGTCCTAATCCTTAGTTGAATGCTTTCTACAATCTTATGTTCTTCTTTCATCAAAGACTAGTGCTATTCATTCAACACATTAACTGACATAATGTTAAAGACATTTGAAAATCTGGACCCTTTAAAAACGATTTTTGGAAGCCAACCCCAATGCATTCTATCTTTACCTCTGTTAAGTAGTCTTTCTTTTGTCACCCCACTCAGTGATCGAATGAAGGCACTGTTGTCTAGTTTTAATGGTACTCTCTGGTGGTTAATAAGATGGCGGCATGTGAAGATGTTGTTTAATCATTAATAATTTCACCACACTAGTTATGGTTTTACCTTTTATTTTGATTGTAGTGATAGCAAACTCAGACAACTTACAGTCCGAATTCTAGACCTAAATCTTCTATTCGTGATCACTGCACACCGATTAATTGATTCTTGATTCTCAAATGGGTAAACTGTTGAATAACAACTGCCAGAAAAACTGCTTTAACGGATGCAAAGCATAACGTCTCAATTCATATTAGTAAACATAAGCCTATGACTTTATATAGAATAGGTAACATTTAAAATTTAGCACATGTCCCCTTCAAGGGCCCTTACTTTTGGGGGGAACAACACACTTCCACAACATAATATCTCATATTT
Source organism: Typopeltis vanoorti (assembly GCF_054136105.1). Classification (NCBI taxonomy): domain Eukaryota; kingdom Metazoa; phylum Arthropoda; class Arachnida; order Uropygi; family Thelyphonidae; genus Typopeltis; species Typopeltis vanoorti. The sequence goes on along the minus strand of NC_143564.1, from coordinate 46,126,244 downwards.
TCTCATAAAATCAGACTAGTTTTATAAATTATCATAAACTAGGAAATGTACTTATCCAGTAATCACAAGAAAAGCATGCATACTTTCCCATACTTTAAGTCAGAGAATTCCTTTAGTTTCAAGGGGATTAATTCTAGAGAATTAATCCCCTTGAAAGTAGGCTGCTTCTTTCCTTCTTTATGTACCAAATAGTTTCTGCAACCATTGAACTCTCTTTAACAATTTCATAGCGGGAAAACATTTTACATTACATTTTCTTTAATTTTGTCAAACAAAAACGTCAACTTTTTGCCTTTCGATGTTAAGAGGAAACTGACCAGAAAAAAAAAAGAAAAAAAAAAAAAAAAAGATCAAGACAGCCCATTTAGATACGTATGTTGTGCAGGAAAGTCACCATCAGAACTTTCATCACTAGTTGATAAAGATTATGGCGAAATTTAATAAATCCTGGCATACCCCGCCAATGTTCGTACACTATACTAGGAGAGTACAACATGATAGATACATCATTGCTAATTTTCAGTTGACAGTTTTTTTCAAGTTAGCCTGTCAAGATTCAAATAACGCGATGTTTTATATTCAGGCTTCTGAGACACTTTAAAGTGCATCAATCAACCTAGATTAGATCTTTTTCTTCCTCTGGGTCTTTTACCTTCCATCATTCCAAAAATCTTCTTTGCTAAACTATTCCTTTTAGGAGACACACCACTTGATGTAAGCTGTACTCACACATTCCCGAATGCTGACAATGGCAACTTCCTTTCTCTTATTTTCGCTTTTAATCAAACGCTATGACGGATGTCTTTTAATCCATTCACTGCAGTAATTTTTCGCAGACCTCTCATATCAGAGGTCTCCAGTATTTGTTCGGCTGTTTTTTCTTAACCGAGCCAAAAGATCCATAAGTTGAAATTGTATTGAACGCTGTCTTTTTATGCAGATTGCTCAGCGTTTTGGCTAATTTCTCTCTTATTCCGCATATTTTATTCAAGCCTCCTCACGCCAGGTTTGTTTACTCTGTTGTCCATTTCATATTTAATTTTCATTCTTCACTTTTTAATCAATATCTGAAATGTTCTACAAGTTCCTCTTAGAACAATGAAGTTGATATGGCATGAAAATCTGCTGATTTTCATGCCATATTTGTTATAGTCGTTATCGAATTTATTTAAAAAATTCTGAAAACTTTTACCGGATCTACTTAAAGAATATAGCATTATACGCATAAAGTATAGAACTCGAATTAACATATCTAATACCGATATTAGTCCCAATATAACTTTTCTTCATAAATGTGATTCATATATATAGATGAAGAATGCCAGTGGAGAGTAGGAATCCGTGCTCACGTCTGATTTCACATCAAAGCCTCTTCCTATACTTCCTTTAATTCTAACTTTTCATTTACTACTTACATTTAGAAATGGAAAACGAAAAATTATGCCGTTAATACCTATATTGTCTTGAAGAGACAATATAGGTATCTCGTAGTATCCTGTCATATGCTATTCCAGATTTTCAGAGGTTATATACAGATCCTTGTTATATTCTCATGATAATAATATTACGAAGTAATGCACTTAGAAGCTTTTGACCCTTTGACATTTAAATTCTTTCTAAAACTTTTGTACGTATATTTCTTTTTCCTGTTCAAAACTATATGGTAATCACTTCTCTCAAATCCTGTTTCAAATGCCTGGTTTTCGAACATTAAGATTATCAACTACCCTACCTAGGTGCCAATGCAAGTTCCTTCTTCACGAATTTAAATACGATCCGGGTGTATCCATTCAGGCAAGACTTCTCCTGGCGAATCGGGCATGGAAGGATTCCAGTAAAATGGAATTTATTTAAGAATAGAAGATCAGACACACTGGCTTTACGAATGTACGGAGGGATAAAGACAGTAAACCATCTCCTCTTCTACTACTGTGCGACTGCGCAACCAGTTTGGAGAATCGTGGCCACAGCATTTCAGCATCCAATATTCACAGTCCAGGAAGTAATATTTCTATCCTTCCCACCCCGATTTACTAAGAAAACTAAATTTTATTTGTTTCTAATTAGAGAGTTAAAATATCACGTTTGGAAAACCAGAGAAAAACATCGGCTTTACTCTTCAACCAAAAGGCACAACGCCATCATCGGAGCCTTCACTCATTCCCTGTTCACTTTCCTTGTGTTGAAGAACTTGTTGGGAATACCAGAATTCATAAAACAGTGGTGCGATCCGCCTATCCTATGTAAGTTAGATCAAGGTAAGATCAGTACTCAACTTGTTCTTTCCTTAACTTAAAGAACCAGAATGTCACAGTTAAAAGAGGAAGAGCGACGTAAACCTGGGCTGCGCAGGCCAACTTGAGGTGAGCTACCTCGAAAGAGGGACTCTCCGAAAACAAACTTCGTCTAGGTCATGAGAACCAGACCCGGCAAACGTGATTACATCATAAAATGAAATTTTATAGTAGTCCTCTTCGAGATGCACTTGCATCCCGAAGAGGACTACTCACCACATTCACCGAACGTAATTGTAGTGTGCTACGACGGATAATGTATCGGATAATGAATGCAGAGTTCTGTTCATCGACTGGAACACGAATCTGCACAAAAGCTTTCAGAACCAATGCTCGTAACATGGTTCTGAAAGCAGAGGTGCAAAGAACGAATACGGTGGGTCCTGGAAGCTTGCAATGCTGTGTTATGGAGCGACGAATCACACTGCATCCTCTACCGAGCAGATGGACAGGTGTGGGCATGGCGGTTGCAGTTAAACGTCTCTTTCATAGTTGGGGTTACGCACTCTTATAAGAGTGCGTAACCCCAACAATGAAATTCGGAGTTAGCGGTATGATGGTATGGAACTGTTTTTCCTGGTTTGGCCTCTACCTCTGTTTGTGATCCACAAACATTGTACTCAGAGAGGTATATGAGCATTCTAGGCAATGCAATACTTTCTACTGTGTTGCGTTTCTGAGGAACTGGCCTGCCCATTGTCTCTTTCAGCAAAACAATGCACCGTGTCATAAGGCTGCTGGAGTAACTGCGTAGTTTGTGGACATGAACGTCACCACACTTGACTGGCCTCCCAAAGCCCTAATCTCAATCCTACTGAATATCTAGGGAATGAACTGAATCGTGGAGTGTGGTCAAGGGATACTTCAGATCCATGACAGTTCAGGACTTCCTCACATGTCTACCATAAGAATGGTCCAAAATTTCCATTGATCGCTATCGTACGTTTGTGGAAAGTGTACTCACTATGATTTCTGCAGTAATAGCAGCGAACGAAGGTCTTACATCTTATTAAGGTGGGCGCCATGGCTGTTTCTTCCTCACCTTATGGTGTTCCTTGACTTCTTTCCAAGCCGTGAATATAAAATATTGATATATGGGCACAGAAACGTCTCCTAAAGAAATTTAGGGGTGCAGAAATCACTTTTACTCAGTAGGGAGATACAGAAATACTCTCAATTAGGAGGAACACAGAAATGCTTTCAATGAATATCGAGATAGAAACCCTTTCAGAGTATAGAACAAAAAAATACTTTGAGTGAGTAGGGTTAGAGAAACGCTTACTTATGCTAGGGGCAGAGAACATACTTTCAAACATATGGGCATCATGTGCTCTACTAAGTATCGGCATAGAAATACTTAAAAATAAAAATAAAAATTTCTCCACCATTTTCATAATAAAGGATTCAAAATGTTCACGCGCATTTGTGAGACTTTTTTTTATTTAAAAATAGTATTATACACAATTTTTAAACACATTTTCAAACATTTTAATATAACGGATCCCTATCTTTTCTTTTGTTTTTCTGAGATTTTGGGAGTTATTTTGTTTATTTTCTTTGCGCGAACTTTCTTTCAGAGAGTTGGAGCACAGAAATGCTTCCAAAGAATTGAGACACCGAAATGCTTTCTAAGATTAGGGGCATAAAAATAATTCCAACTACTTGAGGCACAGAAACCTCTCAAAGTTGGGACAAATCTGCTTTCAAAGAGTTAGGCACATTATTACTTCCCAAAACTTACTGCACAAAAATCGTACCAAACGTTGGTGCACAGAAACGATTACAATGATTAGGTTCCCAGATATGATTTCGAAAGTGTTCGGGCACAAAACTGCCATAAAATTGCTGTGGCACAGGCACAGAAATGTTTTTACGGGAAGACATACAGCAAATATGTTTATTCTGTAGAGTAGAAAACCTTTCAGAGTTCTGGATGGAAATGTTTTCGGGGGCATGGGACATAAATGAGTTCAATGAGCAAAATGCAATATAATGCGTTCAATTAATGAAAAACAAATTCATATTATGTCGGCGTGCGGAAATGATTTCAAACAGTAGGGACACAGTAATGTGTTTAAAGATTTGGAGTGCAGATTTGATTTCAAAAGCTTGGGACACAGAAATGCTTTCAAATTATTGAAACACAGAAAACACTCACTGGGTACGGAAGTACAGAATCCTTTAGGGCTTTCAAAAAAGTAGCAGACGCAGAAAGATTTTCAAAGAGTATCGAGCAAATAAATGCTTTTAATTAGCAGGTAAGAACAGAAAATGATATCATTAACAAGGACACGGAATATATTCTTCTTGAGAAGATGGCACAGAAAGACTTTATAAGAGTAGGAGGAACAGAAATTCTTTGCTGATTAGCAGACTGTGAAATGTTTTCAAGAAGTTGTGACAGAAATTATTTCAATGATTTAGGCCCACAAAAGGTTTCATGAGTATGTGAAAATCGATGAATATGGGAACATAAAACAGAATAGAGAAAAAGAGAAATTTGTGTGTGTGTGTGTGTGTGTGTGTGTGTGTGTGTGTGTGTGTGTGTGTGTGTGTGTGTGTGTGTGTGTGTGTGTGTGTGTGTGTGTGTGTGTGTGTGTGTGTGTGTGTGTGTGTGTGTGTGTGTGTGCGTGCGTGCGTGCGTGCGTGCTCCGCCTCTAATGATTGTATTTCTGAATACGGACAGATAACTGTTTCAATGTTTAAAAAAACAGAAACGCTCTGAATGAGCAGAACACAGAAACTCTTACAATGAATATAAATTAAAGATGCCAAGAAATTATATTCTTGGTTTTATCCTTTATTCAAGTGTAAGCAAAACAAAATTTGCGTCCGAAGTATTTTCAGGACTGGGCATCTCGTATATAGAAGCTAATGATTTCACATCACTTGCCTTATTATCTAAGGCAAGTGATGTGATGCGAATGCTTTGAATAGAAACGCATTAGCCTCAATATACGAGTTGCACATTCCTGAAAATTCTTCAAGCACAAACTTTGTTTGCGTACACTTGGATAAAGGATGAAACCAAGAATATAATTTCTTAGTATTTTTAATTTATAGTATAACCAAATGGAAAAAGGTCTTACAATGACTAGAGACACAGAAATGCTTTCAAAGTGTTGGAGGACATGAATGCTTTTAAAAATGTTGGGACACATAAATGCTTTCAAATTGTTGGAGAACAGAAATACTCTTGAAGATTTCGAGCATTTAAATGCTTTCAGTGAGAAGGGACACAGAAACCTTTCAATTAGTACATCACAAAGGTCTTCAATAAGGTAAGGCACAGAAAGTTTCTGATGTATACAGGCAGAGAAACTGTTTTAATATGTAAAGAAATCGGAAACGCTTTGTAGGGGCATAGAAACTCTTATAATGACTAGGAGCAGAGAAATGCTTTAAAAGTGATGTCGCACATGAATGCTTTTAAAAATGTTGGACACAGTAATGCCTTCAAATTGTTCAGGTAGAGAAACACTTTCACAGATTCCGGGAATTCAAATGCTTTCAATGAGAAGAGACACGGAAATGCTTTCAAATTGTTGGGGCATAGATGTGCTTCCAAAGGTTTCGGGCATTTAAATGCTTTCGACGAGAACAACACAGGAACCGTTTAATGATCACGGGTACAGAAACTCTTCCAATGAGGCTGGGACACAAAAAAAGGTTTCAATGAACACGGGTGGAGACCGTTTGTAAAATGCCTCAACGCCCAAATCTTTGAATGTTTCAAACAATTTGGGAATTCAAATGCTTTCAATGAATAGGGACACAGAATACTCTCAATGAGTACATGTACAGCAAGGCCTTTAATAAAGTAGGACACAGGTTTTCAATGAATGCGGGCAAAGAAACCATTTCAATGTGTACAGTATATAGAAATGCTTTGAATGAGGAGCACAGAAAATCTTACGACTGTGGGGCACGGAAATGCTTTCAAAGTGTAAGGGCATAGAAATTATTTTAAAGAATTAAGGCACAATAATTCAGATAGTTGGGGCAAAGGAATGCTTACGAAGTGTTGGGGAGCAGGAATGCTTATGAAAATGTTGGATCACAGAATTGCTTTCAAGGGAAGGGTACAGAAAATACCTTTACTAATTATGGCACAGAAACAGTTTCAGAGAACAGAAGCCATAAATGCTTACGATGAATAGAAGTCTGGATGAAGAAATGCGTCCAGAAATTCTTTCAAAAGTTCAGGCATGGAAATTCTTTCAGATTTTGGTCCATAGAAATTCCTTCCAAGTGTTGTAGCACAGAAATGTTTTCTATAAATAGGGAAACGTGAATGATTTAAATGGGTAAAGAGCACAGAATTGCTATGAGTGAAATGCACAGAAATACTTTCAGTGAATAGAAAGAAGAAAAATATCAATGGGTTGGGGCATCGAAAATAATCTTCAGAAGTAGAGGAGAAATACAGTATATAATTTCAATGTAGGAGGCAGAGAGATGCATTCCAAAATATAAAGCACAGAAATTCTTTCAATGAACAGGGACACAAAGGCTTAATAAAAAAACTTGTTTTCCTAACCCTTTCAATAATAATGTTTTCAAAACGTTTTAGAGATTTCTCTGAGGTTCTGTGTTATTGAATAATGGTGTCATACCTAATTTTAACCACATCTTCAAACAAACTAAAATACAGGCTTTCTCAGCTTATGTTATTGTTTTTCTATGATGTTTCAAGGGCTTTTCAATGTCTTTTTTGCGGAAGATGTACACCGATCGCATATTACTATATGGACACACAAATGGTTTTATTAAATACGGAGAACAAAATCACTCACTCTGTAAGCGGGCACAGAAATTTTATCAAGGAATCAAGACAGAGAAATGCTTCCAATTAGTATTTTCAGGAGTAGATGAGAAAGGAATGATTTCAGGGAGTAGGGTTTCATAAATGCTTTCACTGAGGAAAGGAAAAGAAAATTATTTTCTATGAGAAGGGGACACATAAATCCTTACACTGAGAAGATAATGGAAATTCTTTTTCTGAGAATGGGACACAGAAATATTTTTCTTGAGAAAGGAACGAGAAATGCTTTCAAAAAGTGAACATTTTCAATGAGTAGGGCACAGAAATGCTTTCAATGAATAGTGGGGACAGGAATGATGTCACTGAGTAGGGACACAATAATCCGTACAATGAGAAAAGGCACAGAAATAACTTGAATATGTAGGAACACAGAAATGCTTTCAATGAGTAGGGCATAGAATTGCTTTCAACCAGTTGGGGCACAATATGCTTTCAACGCGTTCCGATTTAGAAACGCTTTCAAAGTGTTAGAGCACAGAAGTACTTTCAAGGAACAAAAGTACTTTCAAACCATAGGTTTCAGAAATGATTCCCGTTTAGGGGATGGAAATGTTTACAGAGATTAGGGGACATAATTGCTTTGAATGAGCAGAAGGTAATATAATATTTTCAGTAATTGGGAAACATGCTTTCCATGTCACAGTGCAGAAATTCTTTAAAAAATTTGGGGTATAGTATGTTTTCAATCTGTAGGGGTACAGAAACACGTTGAATGAGGATGGGTGGGCACAGAAAGGTTTTCGAATGTCTTTCGAATACGGGCATAGAAAACTTTCAATTGGTAACGAACACAGAAATGCATTGAATGAGTAGGGCATTGAAATGATAATGAGTAGGGGGGAACAGACACATTCTCAATGAGAGGGGGGGAAACGCTTTTATGGGTACAAAACACTTAAAATAAAACGTTTTTCTTACAATTTCCATAATAAAGGATTTAAAATATTTAGACATATACTTGTCAGACACTGTCTTATTGGAAACTTGTGTCATACCCAATTTTTTTAAAAAATTTCGAATATGCTGAAATATCGGCTTCCCAGTTTTGCTATTGTTGATATATATTATTTATTCACATATGGAACATAATTTTGTTTCCAAATTGCAACGCACAGAACACACTTCCACTCCGTAGGAAGGTACGGAAATTCTTTCAATGAGGATACAGAAATATTTTCAATGAGTACGGCACATATAAATTCTTTCAAAGTGTAGCATGCAGAGAAATGCCTCTAATTAGCAGATGGAATAGAACATAATATTATTGAGTAGGTTCACAGATATATATATATATATATTAAATAAGACAGAAAAATCCTTTAGAAGACGAGCAGGAACATTCAAGTACAAAGAAGCATTTTCAATTCATAGGAGGATAGAACCCTTCGAGTGAGAAAAACAGAAACGCATGGAATAAGTAGCGCATGAAAACGCTTGCACTCACAGAGACACAGAAATGCTTCAAGTTGGATCGGGAAGATATATTTTTAACGAACAGGGGACAGAGAAAAGCATTCAATTAGTGAATATAGCATGCTTTCAGTGAAGAAATACTGAGGAGATGACAAATAAATGCTTCCAAAAAGTGAGGACAAAGAAATAGCTTCAATTAGTAGGAAGGCACAGGATATACGTTTAATGAGTGGGTAGGAGAGAAATGCTTTCAAAAACAGGGACACTGAAATGCTTTCAAAAATTGGAGACCAGAAATACTTTTAAAGAACAGAGTACAGAAAACTCCAGTGTGTATCTGGCACGGAAATGCTTTCTATGCTTTCAATAGGTAGATATCCTTCCAATGAGTAGAGGAGAGAAATCCTATCAATGATTAGGGGATATTAGAGATATATTAATAAATATGAGACATACACTGCTTGAAAAGAAGTCAACGGACACCATTGTCTGAGTAACAATGCTATCTTCCATGCGAGATCCTCTCTCTACAGGTAGAGTCGATGTTGGGAACGCGAACAGGATGGCATTGTTGGTCCCTAAATCCGGAACTTCGGTACGAACGATGTTGAAGAAGTGAAGGTACCAGGTGTTACTGTTCCGGATTTCGGCGGTGTTAATACTTGACTAGTGGAGTTGTTCTGTAAGCTGGCAGAGTCTGTTGTATTCCTCTGGGACAATCTCCACTTTGGGACCTTGCTGGTTTGTGATTCCAAAGTCCAAGAAATATCGAACACGATAGCTGCAGGGATAGTTGGTTTTCAGTATTACTCGGTATTACTCAGGTATCTGATGTTGAGGACGGGGAGGCCGAAGCCCTCCAGCTTTCTGGAAGTTGAAGGTTCTTGGTATCAACCTCCTTGTGCAGACTGCCCCAGAAGAACTTCAGGGGTTTCCTATATAGCCGAACTTCTTGATCTTCACTGATATTGGTGATGTTGACGACCTGCTGGTAGGCTGGACACACGATTGTTTTAATGACAGTCTCCCTGGAGGAGAGTGACATCTGTCCGTTTGACTAGTCCTTGAGACACTCTAGACGGTTTTGCTTATAAAATATTCAACGTCGCGTACAGGCTGTGCTTCAAATATTACCCCCAAGATGGTAAGGGGGTCTTCGGTAAGGATGAGACCCATAGGGATGTTCTTTGGGTCCCACACTTAATGCGTTTTAATCTTGTTTTTTTTTAGGTTGGATGTGAATCCCGACATTCTGAACTCCTCTAAGATGTTGAAGAAGTTCCGTATGGAATCTTTGTCCCTGAAGGTGCACAACACGTTATCGTCGTAGGCTTTTACTTTGGAATCATTTGTGATGAGAGGTAACGGAATCCCTCTAACAGCACGTGCGTTGTTCACTGCCTGTAGAAATGGCTCAAGAACTAATGCAAAAAGTAGGGGACTTAGGGGAACAACATTGTTTGACCTCTTTCTGGATTTTAACGGGGTCCGAGAGAGATGTCCGTTGATAAGGAGGCGGTTGGAGCTGTTGTTGTTGTAGCCTCCTCTAATGATGGAGAGTGGTCCACTACTGACCACTACTTTCTGCAGGATGTCGAACAGAAAGCAATGACGGACGTTGTCGAACGCTCGGTTTATTTATATCGATGACAGCAATGCAATTGAATACTTTTCGATGTTGACCAGACATAACAGTTCTCTCACTAGGATGAGATTAAACTCTCAATCGGCCAGGAACACCATACAGTTTTCTACTGTTGATGATGTACTTCATCCCCACCTTCAGTCTATCATTGAGAACATGGGCGAGGATCTTGTTGTCCATGTTCGACAGACTGATGGGTCTCCAGTTCTTGATGTAGGCTGGATCTCTGATGATCTCGGGGATGAAGACGATATGGCAGGTTGCGAGTTCAGTGGTTCTATATCGGCACCTCTTCCCGCTCTACGAATGTGCGCAGAGGACAAGATATTACTTTATACTCAGTACTGGAGCACTTTCGGCAGGGTGTGAGCATTGGCTGAAAATGTGCCTGACGCTGACGCATTTGAAGCACTTGGCTCGGGGTCAGTAATGTCCTAGATGTTCGACTGAGCCGCATCGCGAGCACTGTCTTTGTACTCCGGGATAATTCACCATGACACGTGATGCACTGATGTTAACAAGGTTGGGCACGGGTAATCGCATGTCCATGGTGAATATGACTTCACCGGAGTACCATGCGGGGTCTTCCTTCGGGACGCTCTTCTTTATGTTGCTCACTTTCACTTTCCCCCACTTACTAAATGTTTGTATGAGCACAGCCTCACCGGCTTCTATGCACTCCATGGGGAAGCGCTAGATCTTAAGGTGTCTCACTTGTGACACTACCATGGTGGAGATCATATGCTTCCCCTGGACAGAGAAACCCTCTAAACGTTTGTCTCTGGATGCTGTGCTTTTCACCACAATTAAGAATCGTCCTCCACCGTTGGGGTGAAGGAGTATATGTTATTAACTCCTTGAGGACGTGTGAGCACTCGGGTTCCTCCAATTCTGATATGTCGACTACTAGGGTCCTAGTCCTCTGAAGGACGGGATCATATTGCTCATGGTCTGTCTCTGAGTCTAAAAAAAAGAGAATTAGGAGTCGTATGACTCGGTTTAGATCCCGTAGCGTGAAACACGCTACCAGCAGGTTAGTAAAGTTAGTAACTAATAAATAAGAATACAACAAAGTTAGTGGTTACAAATGTGAACAATAAGAAAACGCAAAAATATAATCTAAAACAAAGAGAAATCCCACCACTCGCTGTTGCGTCCGAGAATGATCAGGCATTTCGCATGGACACAGTTGCACTGACTTGAGAGAATCATATTCCTCCAATTCATACTGGCTACAAACAAGTGACTCATTACATGGCTCGCTCACTGGGGGTGTCCGTTGACTTCTTTCAAAGCAGTTCATAAATGCTTTCAAAGATTATGAAAAATATAACTGCTTTGAATGAGTAGCGGACAGAGGAACTTTCAGTGATTAGTGAGAAGAGGAAGTTGTTTCAATGGATAGGGGACAGAGATGTGATTTCTGTACGTATGGAAACGCTTTCAATTAGTAGACGTATAGTAAACATCTTCATTAAGTAGTGTACAGGTATACTTGCAATGGATAATGAAATGCTTCCAAAGTGTGGAGGAAGTGTTTTCAATGCCTTTCAATGAGCAGAATGCAATGTAATCCTTTCTATGACGAAATGCTTTCGATGTGTTCGATATACTGAATGTTTTTAATAAGGAGGAGTGAGAAGAATGTTTTCAATGAATAGCGGACGAAGAAATTCTTTCAATGAGTACGATCACAGAAATGATATCAAAGTGTAGGACACAGGTGTGTTTCTAACATGCAAGGAAGATTGAGAACGGAAATTCGTTGTGTAGTAAGAAAGGAATTGTTTTCGTTGCGTAGACGACAAAATCTGTGAAGTATAAAACTATAGTGCGATTCGTAGCGTTCGTTCAATTCCTCACAGCCATGGAATATAAACGATATAACGTTAAAATAGTGGAAAACTCGGAAAAAATGCTTCAGCATTTTTACACACTTTCTTCTGCATTTGAAGCTGGAAAGAACAGAAAGTGCAGGAATGCTCTGTATTTCAGAGACCCACGTTATGATTTACTTGCCAATCGTTGAAGTCGCTGGAATATACTTAATCGATAAAATATATCCAGTTTTTTTTTTTAATCTTGTGACTGCAGTCAATTACAAATGTGCTATTTAAACATCGCAAACTGTCCCTACCGCACTCTGCTCTCTGATGTATGGTAATTGCGTATTGAATGTTTGGAATAGCGGTTCCCAATCTTTGCTGAGTGTCGAACCGGTTTCAGAATATTTTGTTTTATTATTTCATTAACTATTAATCAGTTCTGGATTTCTATTATAAAATATTTCGAGTACCATGTTTTTATAAGCGATATTTCCTAATTATACCATATCATAATATCATATCATTGCCAGGTACTTATTTCTCTCAATCGTCTTTGAGCATGAAAGAAAAAATACTATAGATAATGAATTTAACAACACCAAGTAAACTAGTTATATGCGGTATATGTAAAAATCATTAAACGTCATATTAATATGTAGTTGTGAGACATTACGGTATCCTACTCAGTTTTTAACCAGATTGTCAAACACGCTATAATATCGGCTTCCCCAGCTTTTCCTAAGTGAAATGCTTCGAGTGCATTTTCAATGTCTTCATTTCCGAGTGATATATTACGAATTAATATTCTTTGTTTTGAGTTCTTGTGATTTCCAACTTAAATTACTGCGTAATTTTCGTATTTTCAATTTTCTAAGTAACGATCCAAAATTGATGGTTTCAAACTACTGTAAGCAAGCATGTCTCCACAAATGATACATTGCGGGGCTGGTATTCATCTCCAAAAAATGAAAAACCAAATAATATAATACACCTCTTCACTATATTTCCTCTTTTAATATTCATTTTCACACTAATAGTCGAAATAGCTTTAAGTAGCATCTGCGAATTTGGACGCCCCAATGGAATTTTACGGGTTTTTTTTTTTTTTTTTTTTTTTTTAAAGTCATTCTGGGATGAATTTGAGGAATGATTTCATTTCCATGATCCTCATTATCATGTCTTTCAATACCATTGTTCTTTATGTTTCCAGTCTTCAATCAACGGTCCATAACGGTTTTTATATTTTAAAAGTATTATGAGTTCATATTAAAATATATTAATCGTGTATTATTAAAATGCGACTCTGTGTCGGCGCAGCTACTAGCAATATTTACTGAAGTCTGATCCGTTAGAGAGCGACGTGATACACACGGTGTGCACAAGTCTATTTACCCATCCTCCACCAACGTACTGTCGCGTGTGCTCGCTCTGTAAGAACGAGTGACATGAATCACAACAAAACACACATTTTGAAACAAAAATTAAATTCAGGGGTTCTCACAAAAAAATTCTGCAATTGCGTCTGCTTAGATTTACATTGGATTCGCATCCAATTACCATAGATTCGCAAACTAAAAGCTATTATAGTTTGGTCGGCTACATCAGAAATTGTCAGCCCATCCTCGTTCAGTATCCAGATAAATATCTGTTAATGGTGTTCACCACGAGAAGGTGGGAATCAGACATCCTTTACATTGCTTAAAAGATGATGTGGAGGTCTTTCTAACTCATGTGGCTCCCACTGGGAATGTTCACATACTGGGAAAGTGTTTCAAAAAGATAAGGTAACAAGACACCGCAAGTGAAATTATGCATCTTTTTCTGGTAAGAAAAGGTCATCACTGAACAAGTCTCCAAGAACAACAACGTTCACGGGGAGGAGTAGAATGGTACTGCGATTTATTATAACTGATCAATATGAGGACAACAGTTATTATGCTAGCAACTGGTAAGGCAGCATAGTCGAAGATCCCATACCTGTACTGTGTATGGTTACTTTATTATTGTCTTATGCAGATATAACAAAAAAAAAAAAAAACTTGCAGGAGAAAATGGCTGCGCAGCAGAATTGACATGAGAAGTTCTGCAACATGTGATAAGTATCTTTACTAACACTTATCCAGCTTGAAAAACTGAAACCTTAAATCTCAGGTAACTAAACAAAAGATATTTTTATATTTTAAAGAAATAAACTTTGATATTTGCTAGAATAAAGAAACTGCATTCGTTTTCTGGCAGGTTGAGATTCATTCCTATATTTTGAACACTCTTATAAAAATTGATCCGTTGTGCATGCAATCGTTTTTAACTCATGTTGAATAATCTCCAAAAAATACTCTCGAATATTTTTATGATTCACCTTAATCATTAAAAAACGGATAATTAAAAAAATAAAAAATACAATGCTCTGATAGAACATTGTTTTTTTTTTTCGTGATTTCTAATTGCTTCTTTGTCGACACTAAACTCTACCGCTGCCGTTATGGACCTCGTTAACTTAGAAGCATAACGTGAAATGAGATGATGTTCGTATGGGGGAAATGTACATGTCGTGTCTTCAGGAAACAGCATACGGCGAAATTCAGCATGACTCATTAGAGTCAGCAAAGTCTCAAAACATCAAAACAAAAAACATCAAAACAACGCCTAGTTTAATAAGCTATGCTACTATTGTATTGTAAGCTGTGGTTCATTTTTTATTTATGAACCATCATCCAGTTATTACTTAATCCCTGGAGATTAAATAAAAACTAGTTAATTGTTAATAACGACAAAATATTGAGTAACATATACCAAAAAGGAGTGGAAATAACGATTCCTGTATTTATAATCTGATATCATTCATAAATATATATGAAGAAAGGAATCAGATTATAAATACAGCATTCGACTTCTCTCTCTCTCTCTCTCTCTCTCTCTCTCTCTCTCTCTCTCTCTCTCTCTCTCTCTCTCTCTCTATATATATATATATATATATATATATATATATATATATATATATATATATATATATATATATATATAATTATATATATATATATATATATGGGAATAAATTTTTAACTTGGTTATATTGTATATTAGGATATATTAGGATATTATTAGGATATTAGGATAACCAAGCAATTTTATATGCTTGGTTATTTTAGCTCCTAATCCCAAGTGTGCAAACAATTAAGTTTGCGCCTGAAACAAAGTTCAAGTCTAAAGATGGTACAACACCTGTGCAACTCATTGTAAAGGTGGGTAAAGCTCTGATCACTATTCTTAGTATTTTCCCGTAATGTAAAGCACATCTCACTAGAAGATGTATACTGCAATGCATTATGGGTGGGGTCACTACCCAGACCGGTTTCAACCTTTTTTGAGGTCTCCTCAGTGAGTAGCTAGACCTTAAATACCAAGGTTTTAGTAATACAGAGCGTTATCAACTTTACCTATATAAGTTGCAATAAGGTGTATTAAGCTTTAATATCCCATCAATATCTCCTCCAGAGATTTTTCTTAAAGCTTAATACACCTTATTGCAACTTATATAGGTAAAGTTGATAACGCTCTGTATTACTAAAACCTTGGTATTTAAGGTCTAGCTACTCACTGAGGAGACCTCAAAAAAGGTTGAAACCGGTCTGGGTAGTGACCCCACCCATAATGCATTGCAGTATACATCTTCTAGTGAGATGTGCTTTACATTACGGGAAAATACTAAGAATAGTGATCAGAGCTTTACCCACCTTTACAATGAGTTGCACAGGTGTTGTACCATCTTTAGACTTGAACTTTGTTTCAGGCGCAAACTTAATTGTTTGCACACTTGGGATTAGGAGCTAAAATAACCAAGCATATAAAATTGCTTGGTTATCCTAATATATATATAATATATATAATATATATATATATATATATATATATATACAGAGAGAGAGAGAGATTCGAGTCCCTACCCAAGGGCCTATGAGCTGCGGAAATACTTTCTGAAAATGAAAGCTGTGCAGAACAAAGTGGCCTTTTGCAGCTGCCTAATTTTTAATCCATCTAACTCGAGTGCTTCTAGATGTTTTTTCAATGTTTTAGGGATGGCGCCTAAAGCACCTATTATTATGGGAACAACTTTCGTTTTCTTTTGCCAGATTCGTTCAACTTCGACTTGCAAATCGCGATACTTTGTCATTTTTTTCAGTTTCTTTGTCAACAATCCGACTATCTCCTGGAATTGATATTTCGATAAACTTAACACCCTTGTTTTCACTTTTTTCAACCACTCTGTTATATCGGGTGTGTTACATTCCAAGCTTTTGTCAGTCTGGATTTTGAAATCCCAGAGTATTTTAGCTTTTTCATTTTCAACCATTTTCTGGTGAACGTTATGCTTCACTTATATATATATATATATATATATATATATATAAGTCATAAATAAATGTCAAACATCCTCAATGCGTAACTCCACACATGTCCGCTGCAGCAATTAAGTTGACGCTCATTCTGTGGAGGATGATCAGCAGTTCTCACACCCCGTTTTAACATATTCGACACATGTTCAATTGGGTTACAGTCAGGGGAGTTTTTTTGGGGAGGGGGGAGGCGAATGCAATGTGGCAAATTGGTTGTCCTGTTCCTCCAACCACTCAGTAGTTATACGAGACTAATGACAAGGTCTGCTTTCCTGTTGAAAGATGGCACTGTAGTCGTGGTAGACCTCCTCCAGATAGGAATGGAGATGGTCGACTAACAGGTCCCTGTAGCGTTCAAAAATCAGTGTTTATCGGATGATAACCAACAAATCAACGGCATGCTAGGAAAAAGCTCCCCAGACCATAACACTACCTCTACCAGTCTGTTGAACCCCAACTGCGCAACCAGGGGATAGGGCTTCATCCTGTTTACGCCAAATGCATCCCATCCTCGATTAGGGTTACGACGATTTCCTTTCTGGGAATTTTTTTTTTGTGAGTGAATAGTTTTGTAACTATATTTTTAAGATTTAATATACTGATTATTTATCTCAGAAATATATTTAATCAGACATGAACATAATGATAATAATTACCTGAAGAAGACGGAATGCTTTCCCTCGTATCTGCAGCATTTCTCTCTTTGCAGAATATGAAAAAAAAAACCCATAAAACACGATGCTTTCAGTAGAAGCATCGATTATAAAACTAGAATTTGAGAAGCAACAAATTCAAAAGAATTTGTCAAAAGACTACGTAACTATCGAACATTTTAAGCCAGTGCAATAATAGAAAGAATATATTGCGAAATACAAGGAGGTGTTCTTTATCCTATTCTATTCCTGTGGCTTCCTCTCTTTGAGAGGGTTGCAGCTGATTACTAAGGAGATAGTGACGCAAGGTGGTTTCGCGGTGCCTTCCTTGCCGTAAGTATTTATGACTGTAGCGTGTGTGTTCACGGGGCCTTGTTTCATCCTTGTTGAGGGATGAAAAACCCCAGATAAACTGGTGGAAAAATTCCTGCTGTTCCACGCCCATGTCCGGCTAACGTGGCTATGGCTAAGGAAGATCCTTCAGCTCCTCACGTCACCGACGGGAATCGAACCTAGGACATCCTTCCCCAGGCATATGGTTGCGAAGCGCAAAGCCACTAGACTAACCACGCGAACCTTTATCCTGTAGGATGAGGAATATAAAACACTCTTTGTATATAATAACTAACTGCTTACGTTCATTTGTTTCACTTACGACGTTTATGAGTTTTATTCATTTGAGTCATCTCGCTTGGAAAACATAACGATTATCCAAATCCGCAGCTCTGTTAGACTCTTTTTTTTTCACTTCTTATATTTAGATATAAAGTTCTGAATGATTGAATGATTCATTCGAGGAATCTTCCACGTAATTCCTCGAATGAAAGTTATTTTCACGTAACATGAAAATAACTTTCATAATAGTATCTCATTTAAGCCTCTGCTCACTTGCTCATTGATCTTTGACATTTTTTCCTTCCCGAAAGAAAAGTGGAGTTTTCTACACTAGCACTTTCTCTCTCTATTTCAAGAAAGGCGTAAAAAAATTAATTAGCCCTTCCCCCCCCATCTTCTTTCCAAAGAAGATGGGAAGAATGAACTTTTTTTATTTCACATTTCATGGAATGTGAAAGGAAATCCATAAAAATATCATAAATCCTACTTCAAATAAGAATACCATTTTAAATTGATAGTAAAGTAATTCAAACTGAACACTGAATAAACTGTAAATACGGTGTTAAGATTTCTATAAAAACATTCGAAAGATTTCTGTTTTGACACATTATCCAGAGTTTCAAAGATAATCTAATCCCGCTGTTTTTTCTCGCTTTTCCAAGCTTTATTTAAAATATTCCCAGTTGATAAAGTTCTCTCGGGGGATCCAACGGAGAGTCTTTCATGCGATGAAAATGTTTCAATATTCAGTGTCATAATGTGCAGTAGACTTGGGGTTGAGGTACTTACTCTAATTGGCCCTTGCGCTGGGGCTGCTGAACCATGCATTTCTCTAGAGTTTGTGTACGTCATAACAGATTCGAGATGACAGGTGCGTTTTAAAATGTCCGATTTTTTTCCTTGCGTTCACGTGTTTGCTCTTCTACATTAGCAGCCTGTCTAGAGGCAGCTGTAATTTTCGCGCTTGTCAGTCCTCGCACTTCGTGTTGACCTTTCACACAAAACAAACAGAATCGATCAGTTACGGACTCTGTCACTCTTACTATGACGGCTTCTATTTTTTGGCTTGCGAAAAGAGAATCCATGGAAACGGCGGTTTCTTGTTAAAGAAGAAGAATATGCCACGGATGCACTTTCCTCTGAATTCAATATCAGTCCAAAATATATGCTGGAAATATTTCGTAAGGAAACTGGTTTTAATGTTTAAGAATATCTGTCTGTTATTTAAAAAAAAGTATTCAGATAATGATGATATGCGAAAGCATCCCATAATCCTTCATTTTTGATCTAACTGTCGGATCATTGCAATAAGCTGACAAATTATTAATTGTTGTCTCATAACATCTGAAATTAGTTTAAAGAGAAACTGTAATTTTGCCAAAGGAAATTAACCAAAATGTTTAAGAATCTCTAAGGTTTGAGATACTTCTGATATAAACATATGTATATTCGAATTCATTTCGCAGCCTACTTACAATATATAACTACAGTGATGTACATGACCATTGGAAATTATTCCTATACTTGGAAACATTTATCTAAAAACGGAAAAAAATCAGAAAGATAAATACATGAAATTTATTTATCTTTATCTTTCTGATTTATCTATCTTTCAAAGCTTAACAATTATTAACGTGAGCGCTGTTTCTCTTTCTCTCTCTCTCTCTCTCTCTCTCTCTCTCTCTCTCTCTCTCTCTCTCTCTCTCTCTCTCTCTCTCTCTCTCTCTCTCTCTCTTTCTCTCTCTCTGTCTTCAGATATCGTAACGGCAAATGACTTATTTCATTCTTGTCATCGAGATTGGACAGCACCTGTGAACAGTGGTGACATAAATCCAGATCTGCAAACAGCAGTTACAGATTAGATTCATAAAAGCACAAAATACAATTTGCTTCCTGCAGGAAGTCATCACTGTACTGATAAGGCAACACGCTCTCCTTATTCGGTTCTCCTGGCTGCGTTAGAAAGATTGAAAGATGTTCTTAATGGTTATTAAGTATCCTTTCTGTAAGGCAAATTTTTAGTTTTTCTTATAATAGCTTTCGTCACACGTTTCGTGCAGAATACATTTCTTGCATGAAAGTACTCGTTGTACGTTTAATCATAAACGTGTCCACATTGCGAATCTCATTCCAAAACGTGGGAACTCTGCATAAAATTTCTGTGTGCTTACCTGGCACCTCCTCAATTAAAACGAGGGGATGAGAGAGAGTTTGATACGGTCAACCGATATTTTCATGCTCCAAAAAATCCTTGCTACAACTAGAGGAGGTCACAGAAAAACCAACACGTACACACTGAGCGTTACGCTTACTGGAAGCAGAACGAAAATGCCAGTACGGCCCCACTCTGGAATCGGAAGTCATAATATAAATATTTTTGTTTAAAATCACTCAAGGAATCAAAGCCTGAATTTAGGAAGATTCCTCCTGGGCCAGCAGAAATACAAGATGTTGCCCGAGAAAGAAAATACAGTTCTAAAATTAGTTTCAAGACAAAACTCAATTCAGCTTTGTACATATAACGAGTTTAGAAGAATTATTTAACTTTTAAACGCAAGAATCGACACAAAATAACCTGGAGAAATAATAAAGACATATGTCTACCATACATTATATAATAAAATATATAATAATATAATCAGTATTGAATGTCAGCTTTCTAAGATCTGTCGACATCGGAAATGATCACGAATTATTGACTGGAAAATCTAGAATCCAACAAAATACACCAATCCCTGGATTAATGCGTCCCCGATTAGTGCGTTTTCGATTAATACGTCATTTTTTTTCGATACATAAATTCGATTAGTGCGCCTCTAAAATTCGATTAGTGCGCTAATATACATTTTCAAAATAAATATTACAGATTTTAAAATTTTTCTATCCATACATTTTTTATGGCTAACTATTTAAAAAATCACTCACCAGGATGAAATAATTTAGATACCGATTTGAAACATTTTACAAAGTTATTTTTTAATGGCATTCTACACTATTTCCATGTACGGTATGTTCCAAATTTACCGCCAAAATTTATGTCGTCTGCTTTACATAGCATTTTGCTGATCATCTCGTGCAATTGTTTTCCTTACTTTTTTATTTTAAATTATTTTCCTAACCTTTAATCATGAGTAAATGAATTAGTGAGCAAAAAATAGAAGTGTGAAAATGATTCGAAAAGTAATCTGATTGGAAGAAGAACTTGAAATAATAAAGAAAACTGAACAAGGCGAGTCCAGAGCAGAGATAGAACAAGAACACAAAAATGGGTGAATCAACTGCTGAATACAAAGAGAAAGGTAAGGCTGCTTCAAGTTCATCACGCATGCACTCGAAATCAAAGTATTATAATGATTGAATTAGAGAGACTTCTTTTTACATGGATCGAAGATTGTAACCAAAAACGAATCCTGCTAAACACTGGCCTTATTAAATCAAAAGGATTGTCTCTTTGTAACCTGGAAAGAAACGGCTATCAATGATGGAAAAGAAGAAGAATTCCACGCTAGTGCTGGGTGATTTGAGCGTTTTAAAAAAAGAAATAGCCTACATAATGTTCTAATCATAGGAGAAGCTGCAAGTGCAGATAAGGAGATATCCAGAGATTTTGAAGAAAAGTGTGTAAGAAGGGGATTATTGCGATCAACAAATATTTATTGTCGATGAAACCGGCCTTTTTTTGGAAGCGAATGACTTCGGAGACTTTTCTTGCCAAATCAGAGAAATCTCAGCCTGGTTATAAAATCGCAGAGTCGAATGAAATTACTGCCAGCAATATGCGAGCCGTTAGGAAGCACATTGTTCCACATTGTGCAAATGATTTTAGAGGCTTTTCAAATGGATCTGAGTTAATTAAATCTCATTCTGAGAAGTTGAGTGATTCCAACCTGCTAAATTTAGATGCACAGAGGGAAGATCCCGAAGAATATGAAGAAAATTTAATCACTGACAAGCCCCAAGAGGTTTCACAGAAACAATATGAAAATAGTTTTCGTACAATCGACGTTATTAAGGAGCAATGCTTAGAGACCGACCCTGGTGAAGAGAGAACTAGTAAAATTAGCAGAAGGGGCAATAGGGCCATACCGTCATACTTTTTTTCATACAGTTGTATGAAAAAAAGAAACAGAATGCCCGCCAAACTACGTTAGCTCAATTCTTTGTTAAGAAGCAGAATAATTAAATTTATATTCTGAATGTTTTATTGTCTTTCAGCTTCATGGTTTTCCTTTAACTAGGCCCTAAGACATACCCCTAATTCTTTTATAAAAAAAAAATTAAGGGTCAAAAAAGAAATCTGAGGAACGAATTATACATTTTCCCCATAGGTTATTATATTCTATTAGTGCGTTTTCGATTAATGCGCCTGTTTTAAAGAACGCATTAGGCGCACTAATCAAGAGATTGCTGTATAAATAAAATGAAAAAGCAAAGTAAGGAAATGCAACGAAATAAATTTTAAGATTGAAATATTACAGTAACATAGAATTAGAGTACTTTAACAAGATATACCAAAAGACGAATTTCGAAAAAATGTAATCAGTAATGGAGAAGACTCTCATTTGAAAAATTTTAAATGCTGGAAAATGCGAAACAAAATGGACCCGTTGGCATAGTCTATCGGAGAATTAAAAGTCGAAATCCACAAAATAGCGTTTAATAAACATTTACGAGATGGGACGATGAGTATAAAATAATTAAAAATGAAATAAACACCAAATAAAACACAAAGCAAAAAAATATCGGAAAGATTATTCTAAACAACTTGAATATGAATTTTATGGAGCACAGAACTAAGGAGAATAATCTGAAATCGAAGAAAAAACTATGCGAATACATAAATATACATTTAAAGACACAGAACAATGCGAAAATTAGTTTACCAAATTAGATGAAGTAGAAAAACAAACGTCAGAAATATTGCAGCCAGAAAACGCGAAGGAAATTAAAATGAACAAGTTAATAGAATTCGGCATTGCAAAACGGAAAATGGGAAATCTGCCAGAATTGATTGCATTTATAATGAAATGCTAAAATATGGATATAAGAAAGGACTGAAGCGTAAGAAATTTAATTAAACTTTTAAGAAAAGGCAGATTCCGAATGAATGGAGGATAAATAATACATGACCAGTTATTTTTCTTTAAACAACGGGAGAATAAAATTTGAACCTGAGAACTATCGAGAAATAAACTTATGGTGCACTGCAGGAAAAATACAAAACTACCAAAGGGAAATTAGAATCCAGACTAAATTTTAAACACAAATGAACAGAAAATATTCCGTAATGGGGATCACATACTGATGCTAAATTTGTGTGAAGCAAATAATGGAAAAGCAACAGAATATAACAAATGAATATTTGTGTTTGATTGACTTAGCGAAGACTTTCGATAGAATCAGATTAAATGCCCTGAAAGAAAAATATATCATCCCAAATGATCAAAGAATACACCGAAAGTGAATGTATAATAAAATCTCACAACAGAAATGTGCAAAACATCGGTACAAGGAAAGCATCAAACAATGCTCCTGTCGTTATTTAACATTAACGAGGTAATTATGGAAGAAATAATAACAGAATTTCAGAAACAGAAATTCAATGGAATAAAAACTAAAACGCAAAATCTAAATTTGAATCGGAATGCAGGTGATATAGATTTACTTTCGGAAAATGAAGATGGTCTACGTGGAAATATCATCAGGAATCAAAAACCATGGTAACTGGAAAAGAATCAATCAAATGAAAATTAACTTGGAACTAAATGGGAAAATATTGAAACAATGAAATTTAAATACATAAGAATAACGGGTAACAATGAAAACACAGACGATCTCTGAAAGCTAATTAAATAATAGGTTATTTAAATTTATCTATATGGAAAATAAAGATCAAACAAAAGAAGTCGTAAGTAAGCCTCTATAAATTAATCTGACCAATCTTAACTTATGCGTATTGAAACAAGAACAGAATAATCAAAGACACAACAGATCAAAGCATTATGCTAAATGAAAACATTTAGAAAAACAATTAATATAATAAAATTTGACAGAATAAAAATTGAAAATATTTATAGAGAATATTAGTTCCCTGTAAACAAATGGGTAATCAGAATGGAATAGACCTATTAATAGAATGGATTAAAAAATAGTTAAATTAGCAAGAAATTAAAACACAAAAAGGCCAATTAGCAGACTAAGAAAATGATGGATGACAGAGTGGTGACATTAAAGTAAACGATCTTAGGCTTAAAGCGTATCGATATAGTTCCTCGAAATATCAACCAAAGACCACGCATGAACTGCACTAAAAAATGATGTAAATTGGTGAATTTCCCAAAGAATAAAATGATTTTAAATAATTTTTCATCTTCCACACTATCGAAATATAAGTTAGGACCATTAAGGCCTTCACATCGAAGTTCGCCTGAGGCCCCATCTGTGCATCTAGATTTTGGTCCTCTTCTGGGTATTTTTCTGCTCCGTTTGAGGTCAAATGTGTTATTTTTAAAATTTCTTATTATAAGCGACTAAACCACGTTAGCTTCCCTATAAATTTATTCAACTAGCTACTCATCACTGCATACTTACCTGATACTTACCTGTGTGTGTGTGTGTGTGTGTGTGTGTGTGTGTGTGTGTGTGTGTGTGTGTGTGTGTGTGTGTGTGTGTGTGTGTGTGTGTGCGTGCGTGCGTGCGTGCGTGCGTGCGTGCGTGCGTGCGTGTGTGTGTGTGTGTGTGTGTGTGTGTGTGTGTGTGTGTGTGTGTGTGTGTGTGTGTGTGTGTGTGTGTGTGTGTGTGTGTGTGTGTGTGTGTGTGTGTGTGTGTGTGTGTGAAGTAGTTAGTGTAATGAGAATAGTCATAAAAAATCCGATCAGTATCCTGGTTATACACGGAGATCTGTATGCGATGAATTTTCACAAAAAAAAAAAAAAGCTTCATCCATAAGGCTTTATTTTAAAAAATTAAATACAGTGAAATGGAATGGGCCAAGATAATAGAGTTGTAGAAATGAGTCTACTAAAATCTGAGAATTATAGGGCATCCTAAACGTGCTTCCAGTCTAATGGACGCGTTTAAGTATCAAAAATTCTTCACGAAAGCTTCTTGCTGGAGTATATTGTCTAGCGATGAAATTTGGTGGTGGCAGCGCTGTGATTTCTATAAAGTGCTTTATTGATGAGGCCCACTCGTCTCAGTTTGACCGCTGTGTCTGACATTCAAAGTTTGGAGAATTATGTATACACTTGAGCAATGTTTATTTTTCAATTTTACATTTTGGCCATCCAACATGGCCGATAAAACATTTGTGGGGAACGCAGAATTTAGAGAATGCTTTAAATTCTCTTAATTTTAATTTGTAATGCTTTAAAGAAAAGCATACTCGAGCACATTTTCGCTAGTTTTCGACCATAAATTGCAGTAAATTCTTCCACAACGCACTGAAGTAATAACTTATAATCACTAGGAAAGGATCGA
The DNA here is from genome assembly GCF_054136105.1 of Typopeltis vanoorti. Classification (NCBI taxonomy): domain Eukaryota; kingdom Metazoa; phylum Arthropoda; class Arachnida; order Uropygi; family Thelyphonidae; genus Typopeltis; species Typopeltis vanoorti. The sequence goes on along the minus strand of NC_143564.1, from coordinate 46,101,100 downwards.
AATGATATCTGTTTATGTTAATAAAAGATGTTTGTTTATGTCTACACATGTCGCATAACTTTTGATAGGACAATTCACTTGAACATCATCGTTATTTCGGAATGGGGGGATTCGTCCCTGCTCACTTACTCACCTGTAGCACCCCCATTTGGCAGCAACTGGGAACCTCTTCCTCTTTCATAATCTGAAAGTAGCGCGGAAATGGTTCCAAGATCAATAAATCGCACACCCTGCCACTGTATTGAGCACGCATACCTCCCTTGAATAACCTCTGGTAATATCCACGTTAAACTTTTATGGAGGGAGATATGCAATCTTCCCAGTTACGGAATTACTACAGGAATTACTAACTTGAACAATGAAACCAGAAAATATGTACATTTTGGTTTTAATAAGAGATGATTCTTAACATTTGTAAATCTGTCAAAACTCCGCATTATGCGTAGGCAGTACGGAACCGCATTTATACTTTGACTACAATCACTGTCATTAACCCAGAGGTCATGTAAATGTTTCTGTCCAACTGTTTATTGTATATTAATAATTTAATTTTATTACGTTGCAGCGTATGCGTTGAACATATTTTGAAAACCTCGTGTGGGTTCTACTTTACAGTGTAGATATATTTCCCCATGTTGTGTTTGTATTCTGCCGTATATTCAGCATAATATCAGAGGTTAGATGGCTTCACAATTTCTTTGTAAAATAAATTTCGAACACGTTTCTGTATGATTAGGACGTTGTTTAGGTTTGCTGCGATAAAGTCGTCTGAATTGTATTATTTATAATTTTCGGATGCACTCGTCGATATTCTTGATACAAACAACTTCATGGGTTCGTATTTCTATTTGTTATGTGAATCCCACAAAACATCGCAGATTGGACATCGATTAGAGAGTTAACATGAAACAATGTGTTAAAACTCCAGTGAGTTAACATGGAAATTTGACAAATCTCTAACAAGAGGGACAGTAGTCTCACGATGAACGATGAAATTAATATAGTGCTTAAATTCTTGCAAATACATTCATGCCATGTTACAATCGAATCCGCGGCCTTTTGGTATGCTATCCGATCGGCCAATTAGGAAGCTGTATGAGCTTTTATCGGCAATTCATGACTCCGCAAATGTCATTTATTTATCCTTAGGATATGGAACACATCCCAGGATTATGTAGGAATGCATGGTACAATCTGTCCTTTATGCTTATATTGAATAAATGATTACCCGATATTTTGTTCTTGTTTTTAAAAATTGCGTATTCACAACCTTCGCTGTCATATTCGCACTTGCAAACTTTAGCAATTAAAAAACTTTCCCCAGGAGAATGTTCATTCTGAAAGTCAAGGCTAATTAAAACGTTACAAATCACCAATATCTGAAAAAAATAAGCGATAATGTGTTTGTAATTTTATCTACAGATAAAAATTGGGAGTAAGAATTTTCTAAATTAAAACAAGAGGAAAATTGTTTTTCTCTTTAACTATATGTACAATCCACGTAGTATATATAGAGAGAATGCTAGAGAATGTATTTGTTCAGTGCACAAACTGAATGCAGCACATAGACTAGAGTTACATTCGGTTTTTCCATAGGAAACCATTGGAAATCACTTCCCAGGTAAGCCGAAATAAAATATTCTGCTTTCCATTCATCCACAAGCTAATTCTAAAGACGGTTCTCAACACTCTTCATGGAAGTGGAAGTGACTTCACAATCTTCAAAATGTAAATTCAAGCTTGAGCATCACGAAACAAAACCACATATCCTTGTACTGACAATTTCTTTGTTCCTGTTATGCCATACCCTTTAGTGCGAATAGTATGCTAAAGTGACGGAAGAGTTTTAAATGTTGCATATTATTACTTATCGTATTAAATATCCACAATAATTCCTGATGTGCAACGCTGTAACGCGTAAATTCAAATAATTTACTAAACAATTTATAGCAAAAACTCGCTAAAATATTAGTACACACACACACACACACATACACACAGTACTCTGATTTATCAAATCATTTCCAGTTTGACTGGCCAAATGCGTAGCACTTTCGCTCGCGAAAATAAACTCTGTTCGAACTTCACTGCACGCGGGGATGTTTTGTGAATCTCTTCAGGTGGCGGACGAATTTCATTACTGGAGTGAAAACACCGCTCTGTCCACTGGGTACCAAAAGCGGCTTGAAAAATACCATGTTTCGTCTATTAGAGCAGGGTTCCTGGATCATGTAATCCGCAGCCTCTCCATGGTAGGAAGTAAATTTGCCTCTTATATTCATCTTACCGTTTTATTATATGCCACTTCTCAGTTTCTTTTACATTTCTTACGCATATTTTGTGAATCAATTTTGTTCGTTTTGTCGTTATTTTGGTGAAAAATTCCCAAGAAAAATGGGTTTGGCACAGAACTGAATGGCAGTTTCATTACGTAATCATTAGGATAGGGAATGTTTAAAAATACGCTGCTCGGAAAGAAGTCAGCGGGCAACATACGGTGAGGAACAAACAACCATAGCACCACCTCAATACAATATGTGATCCCCTTTCGCTGCGATAATCGCAACAATCCTACCGGGCATACTTCCCACAAGAGTACGATGGCGATCAGTGGGAAATTTGGACCTTTCTTCCTCCAAGCATGTAATGAACTCCTGGACTGTTGTGGAGCGGATGTCCCTTGATCTCACTCAACACCCCAATTCATCCCACAGATTTTCATTATGGTTGAGATCAGGGTTCTGTGGACGCCAGTCAAGTGTGATCACTCAGAAAACCAAGGCAAAACCAAGAAAAAGGACTGGTTGAGACCTATTAACTTGTTCTTGTTCCCATCACACCGCCACATCCGAATTTCATAGTTAGGGTCACGCACTCTGGAAAGAGAGTAAGAGACGATCACCTGCCATCGGCCACACCAACAGCCATCCATCTGCTGGTGTGGCCGATTAAATCGCCTCAGTACAGGGTGCAGGCGATTCGTCGCTCCGTAACACAGATTTTCAACCTTCCACGTCCCACTGTACGTGGTCTTTACACCAGTGACGACAACGCTGCATGTTGGTTCAGGTAATTTGGGACTTGCATATTGCGGTCTTGCCATGGAACTCATGTTGTCAGCCTTCGTTCTGAATGTTTTTTGTGCAGCTCCGTGTTCCAATCGATGCCAGTGACTCCGTGTTCAGCGTATGCGGTGAGTGTCGCAGGTCGTCCACTGCAGGCAGCACTTGCAATTGACCCCCTGCGCTTCACCTCAGTATGGTGTCATTAATTGTTGACATTCGATTTAATTTGTCAACTTTTGCCGAATAGATAGGCCTGCGACATGGCATCCTATCACGAGATCTCTTTCAAACTCTGTTAGTTCCCTTCTTGCAGACATTTCGCCCAGGCAGTTTCACTGACTTGGGAGCATCATATTTCTCCAATTTTTACAAACATGTGACTCGTTATAGTGGACGATACACCTTGCTCATGGGGGTGTCCGTTGACTTCTTGCCATGCAGTGCACTTACGTAGGGAAAAAGACCATGAGGGCAAAATACTGTCTGTAAATTGCGAATGTTCTCTTATCTGTCTGTCTATTTTTGCAGCTAAAATTACTACCCTCTCCGGTTGAGACCTATTAACTTGTTCCCAATTAAATTAAAAAGCCGTATTTTTTTTAATAAAAAAACAATTTCCTGCACTTAAAGTGGAAAGTGAGATTTTAAAAGAAACTGTAAGTACCAGCACCAATACACTTTGCAGACTGAAAATCATGCGGAAAAAACTTAACCTTTTAAAATAAAATTAGAAATTTCATCGGTGGGTTTACCTGACATTTCGTCAATGATTATGAGACCTTTACTTTACACGCTCACTGTGTTTAGAAATAACAGACCACACGGAAAAGAATTCAGTTTGATCAGGTGTGATTTGTTGCAAGAGCTGAGTACAATATTAAGAGCTTGATTCTAAATAATTAAAGTTTTAATGTCCGCAGATATTCTGTTCACCTCTGAGGTTATTTCTTGTGCGTTGTCTTATGTTTAAATTTATATTTATGTCAGTTAATTTTGATTTTTTCACCTAAAGTACTCTGGACTGTACAGGAGGTGAATCGTATCAGCAGATGAATGTTTGAAATTCTAAAAGCAACAGACATTCCATTTCCGTGATGCTGACATTCTTTTCCGCCTAACACTAAGAAACATTGGGATTCACAACGATATGTTTGGTTCTGCAGCGAAAAATTTATATTGCTCTTAGGATGCCAAACATTCTTGCCGAGTGACGTAGTAAAATGAAAAAGAAAAACTCCAAGTATCATCGCATCGTAAAATCTTTCCCTCCTTTCTTGGAGGTCATTCTCAGAGTTTCTGTCCAGAAAACTCCGGAAATTGAGTGTAATGACATTTTTCTCTTTGAAACGAGATTTGAAACGAGGGTTCAGAAATGAGTAGAAAGTTCAATATAGAATTGCTTTCTTCAGGAAAACAGATAGAAAAAAACACACGAATTTCCACACTTAGAGAGATCAAATGCAAACATACTTGGAATCTGTATCGACTATGATCCGCGTTATAAGAACTAAGCAAACAGGAAGCTTAGAAATTGAAGACTAATGTTTCTAAAAGCATCGATGTTCTTTGGAGCTGAAGTAGAAATGTAATTTTCTTGTTCATTTTGAACGCAAGAAAGTCTAACTCCTGTTTTATTTCGTCTTATATCTTCAGACTATTAATTCAATTAAATTGGATATTTATAATTTAATTGAGTGGTGTGTTTTATAGAATAAAAAACACTATTCAGCCAAAATACTATGACGAACATCCGTTATATCACAGTCGGCCTTTTCCCACCTCTAGGTACCACCAGCATACATGATACTGGAGATGTGCGGCATACTGTTCATTCGAAGTTGCTGATCAACATGGCTAAGGGTCGTGATCTCATGGACTGCCAAAAGAGGCATAGCTCTACGGTAACCTCTGATGGGTGGCAGTAGCTAGGTAAGTGCCATTATTGTAGACTGATTACGGAGTCATGTAATGAAGGTGTTCCAAGAGTGGAATTACAACGGACAGAAGAGCAGTCCCTAGGATAATGGTAAGGGTACCCTCCTCAGCGATGCTCATATTAAACGTAGGTTGTCCTCCTTGGGCAAGTCCATATACACGAAAATCTATGACTTTGCTGACCATGGAATTTAACTTATTGGAAGAATGGGTGTTTCTCAGACCACAGTCCAATGTATTCTCCTCCTCCGTATGGACCTCCAATTTCGGAGTCAAAGAACCCGTCATTGACAACTAACTCTATGCTTTGTATACGAGAGAGTCTCCAGTGGCGGCCCGTGAAGCTTTAAGTGGGGGTGCTGCCTATACAAAATAATTTTTTAAAAAAATGTTTTTTCCCTAATCAGTAACCAATTTTTAATAAATAAATCTACAGATTTATTTATTCATAAATTGGTTACTAATCAAGAAAAAAGAATTTTTTAAAAATTATTTTGTATAGGCAGCACCCCCATTTAAAGCTTCACGGGCTGCCACAGAGATATCACTGGACCACTGAAGACGGATAAAAGTAACTTTTTTATAATGAACCTCGTTTCTAGTTATACGTGTAGACGATAGATTGAGGGTTAAGTGTAAACTGGGGAGAGGTATCACCCTCGGCAACATTAAGGTATGAGAATGTTTACCTGTACATTTTGTGGAATTCCCGTAGACTATATTATGAAGACTACTCACTACCTATTCATTTTGGCTGATCATATACATCCCTTCAAGGTGACTCTTCCAGGATGGCACTTGTTTTATCTCGCATGTCCTATCCAAGTTGAATTCGTTGAAATAAAAAGAAATTATCATCGAAAGGGTTCACGTGGTAAATTATCGTAATGTCCTACATGCGTAATACGCATGCAGGACATTACGAGGTTGCAAATTGATGATGATGATGATATGTGAATTAGAATAATGCTTCAGTTAAGTAAAATACTTGGCATCTTATGATACGAATAGTTAAAGTGGAGACTAAATCATCCCTCCTTAGATGAAAAGGCAAAACAACCTCGTTTCTCTGTTTCTATATGACAGCAGACGTATCTTATTACTTGATTAAAATCAGCAGTGCCTCACGACACTTTCAATTTCTAGATGGATTAATTCTGTGTGCGTGCACAGTTTACTTAAGGTCGTAAAAACAATCGTTGTTTCGCTGCTAATCCCCACGAACGTGATCCGGTGAAACAGAAGGTCTGGTATAAAGCCCTCTCAGTGGAATTCTCATCTGTAAGTCGCAAATTTCAGTATCGTGTTTATACTGTACAAATCTTCTTTCCTTCTTCAGCTGTTTGTTCGAGCTTTAAAAAAAATGCAGTATTACTTTATAAAGTATGAAACCTGTTTTAGACTCTTAAGTTTTAGGTCTTGCGGAACTGCTATATGAACCAACATATATGATGAAAAAAAAAACAAACAAACACGAGTGTAGTAAATTACATAATGTCATAAAAATTAAATGCAAAGATTATTCATTTAGAAACATGAAATTTACTTTAAATGTGGCGCCATCTGTTGTCTGGTATGTACACACAAATATCCAATGGCGTTGAAACGCAACGCAACATTTGTGGAAAGCAAAGAAACAGTATAAATATAAAATAAATCAGTCAAGTGAATAATTCTGAATATACTTGAGCATCATTATCGATTTTATGATTTTTTGACGTTAAGAAAAATTATTTTCTAGAATTCCAATTAGACGTGCTAAAGTCGGTCACAATGAAAGTGGTTAACAAATCATCATTAGAATTTCAAACTGACCAAAAGTAAATATTCGTACGATAACATAGTTTGCTGTGCGAACAATCTATCATAGCTTAATGGCCATATTTTCTCATTACAGTTCCATACAATTCAGTTTCATACAATTGAGATCAAGAAGGAATGGAACAAACCGAAAAAATGAAGTCTATTCTTGTCTAATTATGAAATTTACATTCTGATAATGATTTATCTTGATTCTTTTATTCATTCGTTGGAACTGTTGACCCCCGCTACATAAATACGTTTGGAAATATATATACATATATATTTTCTAACTTTTTTTACGAAAGATGTTCGGAAATATATGTGGCAGGTTAGAATTATGCTTTTGCTATTTATTAATTAATTGTGGCGTGTTTGATATTAAGATTCGTTATTAATAGCTGTTATTCCATAAGCAAAAGGCAAAAATATTGCCTTTTCCAAAAGCGGGATTGCGTTCACGGAGAGCTATTAATTCCCAGCAGGAGCGATAAAAAACCGATGCCCCAAAGCCGTTCTCACAGTGAATGAATATGTAGTTTGATGTATAGTTGTAGTTATTGTTGTAGATTTTTTTTAAAAATTCTGATTGTCGACATTTATATTTAGCGTTTTCCATTTATTAAAATTGTTTTCTCCTTCTTGTGCGGTTTTTCTCCTTCATTACAAATAAATAAGAAGATACTTACCGAGTTGATTTTTTTCACCATATAACCGATAAATTATATAGTTGATATAGTAGAAAAATCATTTTGATGATAAAAATATCCCTCAATATCACAAGGGCGAATTAATCCATAGTCAGAAAAAAAATCACAAACAATTGCTACGAAGATACGATAGAAGTCTCTCCAGTATAACGATGATCACTGACTTTTTTTAAAAATATATTACTTTGTATTGAATACTTGGACTCTCAAGAAGCAAAAAGTCTCATACTGAGGCAGGGCTTTTCCTTCTGGAAACGTGAATTTTAAATACCGCAAAACAGGCAATATACTATCAGCAGAAATACAAGCAATTGATAGCCATTAATACACAGACCTTACAGCTTTAGTTACTTTTTTTTTTAGCCTTAACTGCTTCAACCATAATTCCAAACAAATAACCCATGTACTAAATGATTCCACTTCTACTGAACAGCATAAATTGCTAGAAAAAAAAAATTCTGATCTGGCAACATGTTTGCACACTGCTACAGTGATACGGATGACGCAATACACAATGAAATTTTTTGTTCGACGAATTAGTGGAGTAGGATCGACACTTAAGAGCAAACGGTTTTATTGGCAAGAGCCTTTGACTTTCGTACAAACCTAATTAGCGCTAATGTTTATGAGAGTGTGATGAATCATATCTGAATATTCTTATTCTCAAGTAGATCTGTCTATTTGCAGGAAGAAAAGCCTTGCGCCACTTCCGTTGGAGGCAGACTAACTACAGTTGAAAACCCTCGAAAAAGTTCTTCGTGTCCGAATGGATGAGATTGGACCTGCGATCTTTCTAACGAAAGGCTTCGGTCGTTGTCGACTTAGCTATATACGTGATTTAAAAATTAATAACCAAAAGAGGTGTGGTGTTGGAAATGATAATGCATTGATTTAGGGCAGTATTTCGAGCAAACTGGATGGCCCGTAACCGAATATTCCTCCTGCGATTTCAGATGATATCTTCCGTTTAAACGTTAAGAACTGCTGGAATAGATTACGTGGAACATTTGTTGGTTCGATGCATTTATCGGATGTTGTGTCTATCGATATGCTTCAAAATTTAATTTGAAACACTTGTTCTTCTAACCTTGAGAGCGGACATTTTTCATATCGCATCTTTCCAGCATTTGCATGCAAATACTGATACAAATTATTTGTTTATTTGTATCATTTATTTGTATTGAGTGTGATACAAATAAATTCTAAATTTATGGAACTAAAACTATCACGAGAATTACTTGCTGTCAATTCGGAAAAATTATGTAACTAGAAATATAACTTTAAAAAGTGGCAATTAGGAGAGAACTGAACAGCCCACGATTCAATGTCTGTTTTCACCTGTAACGAAACAAAAATAATAATAGCGAAAAACAAACTTTAGAAGTGTATATTGAACTGATGCTCGCTTTGTCGTAAATGTTTCATATGCACTCTTGTTATGTTTGGTTTCTGTTTTGCATAGCATTCACCACACAAAATGCTACAAGTGGCTAAACATGCAAAATGTAATTACAGTAGAACTGAAACCGCATGAATCATTATAAGAATTGTTTTTATGTGCATGAAAGAAATACGTCAGTTACAAAAGTAAATCATGGCTTAAAGTAATTATCTGAAAAGTCAGGGTGAATATCAATTTAAAAAGTTTAAATTTTTACTAGCTCCAAATCTCCATTTCAGTTTCACGAACCACAGAAGGGATTCGTGCTTCTCACTTAGAATCACTTAGAACAATTTGTTTTTAATTTATCTTATCGAAGTCATGTTCTTTAAACCCTACCAACTAAGCTCTAGCATGTATGGTGCAAAAAATCTAGACTATTTCTAAGTTATTCCTTTCTGGGGACACATCCAGACGTGATCTCACTCAGGTGCACTGGTTAACCTAATGTCGTCGTCTGAGTTGATCTATAATTAAAAAAATTCAGTAGCATGGAAGGAAAAATTATAAATTATTTATAATTAATAGAATCACTTTCGCCTTTATTTTAATGATAATCGTTCAAAAAACTTCTTTATTGGTGATTTTTAAAATGGTCGCTCTCCCACAGTCATCCTTGATGGCTTATTTAGTTTATCACTATGATGACAAAGAAGCCTGAAATTTGCATATTTCATTTTCGTGCTTCAAAATAAATGTGTATCCGAGTTATATCATTAATTAACAGAACTTAATACTGGTACAAAACTTAGTTTTTACGATCCCATGCGTAAACTCTATCTACCATGATATTCATTCAAGAAATGGGTAAACGCTGTTCTTTTCTAACAGATAATTATAACTTCAAAATTTGAGTTCCTGATTTGGTTAGAAAATGCAATTTTTTTCTCGATGATCATCTGCGATTATCGGCATAGCTCAGTTAGTAACTTGCATGAAAAAGTTCCAAACTCGAGTTTTCGCATCGACTAGAAAAACATCTTCAGAAAGTTATTTTTGTAGCCGCTTCCTCAGCTAATTGATCTCTAACACAGTTAAATTTGTTTGTTTATTTGTTTTCTCAGAAAGAAATTCGGGTTTATAACCTGAAATATCAGAAAAAGGAACCCCAGAACATGGTGTATATTATCACATGCAGAATCCCAAATGTTAGAACTAAAAGATGTCATCTCCCTTTGAAGAATGAAAACGTGTTAGAAGAAGATATATTTATTTTCCTTTTCATAGCCATGTCTTCTACAGTTAATTCTCTATTTACCCAATCTGCTCTCTCGGGGGGACCCTGTAACCCCTAGAGAGCGCGTCCCCTGGGTGGCTGATAGGGGAGCCCACCATGTGCGTGCGTGGATGTGTGTATGGTGGGGTGGTCCGAATATACTGAATAAGGACTCGTGGACCAACAGGACCATAAGGGACAATCATCTTGATTGCAAGGGACGTGGCACTTCCATGGACCACTAGCTGGATCTATCCTCTTCGTCTTCTACTTTGAGAAAGATCCACTTACTTTAATCTTTCCTATAAGGCCTTATCAGCCAATTCTTCTGATTTTATGATCCTTATGCTATTAGAGTACTCGAGAGCCATGGGATCTTTTCATTTCTGGCCTTACAACTATGCCCTCTCTATAAACCTTACTATAATTCTTCTATAATCTACTCTTTCTCTCCCTTCAATATATCCTATTCCTCCTATGGGTTTAAATTCGGAAGAAGGCTAGTTCAGAAGCCTTAAGGTAGTAGCCCTACTACCACTGAATTATTCCATCGTCAGGCTAGTGCCCTGACATGCAGAACATAATTCAACTTGTAAGCTGACAGAAAAAGATAATCGGATTAAATCTATGGAAAACGACCCTGGAATGGAAAAGGTAAAACAAAAATGGAAACGACAAAATATAATACACATAGCAAACTGGAATGTAAGAGGAATAGCATTTAAGAAATAGAATTAGACCAACTATTAAATGAAAGAAATTTTAAAATAGCAGTAATCACTGAAACAAAAAAAGAAATTAAAAGGAACTATGAGAACCGGAAATTTTAATGTGATATACAGTGGAGTCGACAGAGCCCAAAGAGCACAAGCAGGAGTCGTAATTCGGATTCATAACACCCTTTCAAAACAGTTAAAACATTATGAATTATGGAATGAAAGAATAATAGAAGCTACAATAAAAACAGATAGAGGCCATTTAACAATAATTGATTTATATGCTCCAGAAGAAGGAAGAGAACAGGATAATATTGATTTTTATAACCAGCTACAAAACATATATAATAAAATAAATAAAAATGATTACGTATTTTTAGCAGGAGGCTTAAATGCAAGAATTGGAAACACGAAAATTAATAATAATATAGGAATACATGGAGAACATACTCTAAACAGTAATGGTAAAATATTGATTGACTTCGTAGTTTATAATAACGTAAAAATAATTAATACCCTCTATAAACATAAAGACATACATAAATATACTTGGGCAGCAAGAAGATGGAAATCAATATTAGATTATTTTATATTAAATGAAAAGACAATAAAATTTTCCCTATATGTTAGAGTTCACAGAGGATATGAAATAAGCAGTGACCAGTTCCTTTTTAAAATAAAATTAAGATTACCACCTAAATGGCTACAAGCAACAAGAACAGAAAGAAAAATTGAAACATTTGTTTATAAAACTAGACTATTGAATGACACAAATGTACAATGGCTATATGAACAAAGAATTAACCAATATCTAGATAAAATAAAACAAAATGAAGAAATAGAAATAGAATGGCATAATATAAAAACGATACTAAATGCAGAAGCAAATGAAAGTTTAGGAAAGTCCAAAAACTTCAATAAAAGGAAAAACCTGAAAATCTGGGATGATACAATCAAAAGAAAAAAGAAGCCTATCACAAATGGTTAAGCAGTAAAAGATTAGAAGATGAAATAGAATATAAAAGAATAAGAGCCATAGCTAAAAGAGAAGTCAAAAAAAGCCATGGAGAATCATGGAACAAATTTGTTTCTAATTTAGAACATGATTTATATAAAATAAGACCCAATGTATATAAGATTTTTAAACACTTAAATGCAGATACCAAAGAAAACATAAAATTAAACACCGAATTGAAATTAGAAAAATTTCTAAATTACTACACAGAATTGTGGACAGACAAATATTTTAAAAAAGACAACTGGCTGGTAAACAATTAATGAAAATGAAAAGGAAATAACTAAAGAAGAATTAGAAATCAGCCTGAAAGAAACAAGAAACGGAAAATCACCTGGAGAAGATAAGCTAGGTTCAGAACTATATAAATACGCAGGAACAAGATTCAAAGAAAGACTCTTATTATTTTTTAATAAAATTTATTCAACTGGTATCCCCCCAATAGAAAAAAAGCAATTGTGATTCCTATCTTTTAAAAAGGTAATAGAGATGACCCTAAACACTATAGAGGTATCATTGGCCTTGAAAAATCTGAAAATCTGAAAAATTTGAAACATTGCATTTATTGGCTTTGAAAAATCATTTGACAAAGTTAAAAGAAACATATTATTTAACATATTAAAAGAAAGACAAATGCCAAATAATATTCTAAAAGCTATCGCAAGTATCAGTGTACTAAATTCCTGTTACAAAATATATAGCAGAATCCTAAATAGCAAACTAGTGAAATATTCCGAAAACTTTATTTTAGAAGTAGAGAATGGATATAGAAAAGGACAATCATGTATAGACCCGCCTTTTGCCTAAAATTAATAATAGAGAAAAGAAGAGAATACAATGTAGAAACACATATTGCATTTATTGGCTTTGAAAAATCATTTGACAAAGTTAAAAGAAACATTATTTAACATATTAAAAGAAAGACAAATACCAAATAATATTCTAAAAGCTATCTCAAGTATATATGAAAATAATCAAATACAAATAAGATTAAATCACGAGCTATCATATACGAGAGAGATAAACCAAGGGGTCCGACAGGGATGTTCCCTCTCAGAAACTCATTTTAATATCTTAAATGAAATAATAATAAAATGGAATAAAAATTTACATCAAGGAATTAAACTTTCTCCTACAGTGAACTTAAACACTCTGCTTTTTGCCGACAACCAAATAATAATTACAAATTCTGAAGATAACTTACAGAAAGCTATTTTAGATCTAAATGAGATAGGCAAAGATTATGGTATGATAATATCAACAGAAAAATCAAAAACTATTGCCTTTAAAGGATAAGATCCAGGAAGAACTAAAATAGTAATAGATAACAAGATCTCAGAACAGGTGAATTCATTTAACTACCTAGGATGTATGATCACACATGAAAATGAAAAAGATATAAACGTAAAAATTGCAAAATATTTAAAAATAACAGGTGTAATTAATTCTATATTTAAACCAAACCTAGTTCAAAAACAAACCAGACTAAAAGTATACAATACATTAGCCCTACCAGTCTTAATGTATGGAAGCGAAATCTGGACAATAAAACAAAAAAAGACAAACAAAGATTAACAACAGCAGAAATGAAGTTGATGGGAAAAACTGCAAAGTATACCCTATTTGATCACAAAAGAAAGAAACGAAGAAATTATGGAAGAATTAAACCAAGAAGTAATAGAAAAAATTAAAAAATATAACCATAAATGGATAGAACACGTTCGCAGAATGAAAACAGAAAGATTTCCAAAATAAGCCTTAAAATACAAGCCATTAGGAAAAAGAAAACCAGGACATCCTCTTAAACGATTGAACGATGACTTCTAAGGCTGGAACAGGCCATCCTAGGCCTACATCCTTGATACGCATGATGATGACCCAATCTGCTCTTCCGTTAAACTTCATTTTAAGGATATTACTACTTTAATTGCTCTTTTTTCTCTTGGATCTTCTCGAACCTACAACCGTCATGTGTTCATGTGCAACCATCAATATATATAGCCTATTCTATCCTATCCTTCCCATCCTTCCTTTATTCCCCCCCTAATGAGTGGCTTAAAATGTCTATTTGAATTCAGTTCTGTTAAAAAGGGTATTTCCATTATAATTATCATTTTCTAGTACGGTACATTGTGCTTAAACTTGACTTTTGGGAAACTCCCTCGATGTTATAACTATCAGGGATTACTCTACTACAGAATGTAGGCAAATGCCAAATAGCGAAATCACAAAAAAGTGTTGGTGGCTTTAAAGCAACTAAGGATCGCGTGACTATTATTTTGCAGTAATGCTTCAGGAGATGGTATATTAAAACCATTATTCATTAATCGATCTCTAAGACCGCGGAGAAAGATCTCGTCAAAACAGGATTTCAACGATTAATTACAAAATCAAAATTCGTGGTAAAAAAAAATCAATCGTCAGAATTATTGGAAATTAGTGCTAATTTAGTTCCTTTTACTGAATAAAACGTTTCGCCATTGCAGTATGAACAGGACGGCCAAAGTGTTTCAAGTGGTGGAAGGGATTCCACCACTTGAAACACTTTTTCCAGTCTCACACAGAAGAATGCAGCTACTGGCAGAAAGTGACGGCGAATAAAATTTAACTAATAACCATATACGCGGGTGTATTTGGACCTTTTCGAATTTCCGTTTTATTAGTGACACACTATTTTCTTTAACAGGTGCATATCGGGTTTGTATATGGTCGTATCGGTTTTCACATCTGGAACCATTCTTCCATTTTTTCATATGCGTTGTATTCTTTTTTACACGGTTTTCATTTACATGATATATATATATATATATATATAATATTTTATATTTAAGAAAAATAAATAATTTTATATTTAAGAAAAATAAATATTCCAAATTAGTATTTGGAATATTTATTTTTCTTAAAAAGCTTAAGAGAATTACTTATTCTATCAACAGGTTAGAGACATACCTGATTGTTCACAAGCCTTATTAAACTATTTTTTTTTAAGTTAAGGAATATTACATCCCATATTGTTTCATAGCCGAATAAGAAACTCAAAGAGTTTCATGCCGTATATAAAGTTCGGCGAGTCAAAGCGTAAGCAAATACCTGGATATTGCAACATCTGACCCATTTGGTAGTGCTACACTGAGGCAACTCATAGTAAGGGTGGAGCAAGATCCGATCACTATTGTTGGTATTTACCCATAATGTGAAACCCAGCTCCTGGGAGCTGTATTACAGTTCTACATTATGAGAGAAGGTCACTACCCAGACCGGTTTCAACCTAATGTATAGGTGAAGCGGGATCTAAAAATAAGACGATCCCGAAAGATCGTCCAACTCAGCATTGTTCCACTCAGTAACAGGCTCACCCTATCACCGAGAAGAACTTCTCAGCATTGGCGTAATCTCAGCGGTAACCCCACTCAGAGACAGGCAAAAACCTACCTCCAAGCGGAGCCTCTCAAACCCAGATCCTCCCAGCATCGGTTTCCACCCTTATGTATAGGTGGAGCGGGCTCTAAAAAAAGACGATCCCGAAAGATCGCCAAACTCAGCGTTGTTACACTCACCCCGTCACCGAGAAGAACTTCTCAGCATTGGCTCCACCCAGTGGCAGGCTCATCCCACCACCAAGCAGAGCCATAATCTCAGCAGTGGCCTCACTCAGAGACAGGCAAAATCCTACCTCCAAGTGGAGTCTCTCAAAGCCAGATCCAAGAATAGTGATCGGAGCTTGCTACACCCTTACTATGAGTTGCCTCAGTGTAGCACTACCAAATGGGTCAGATGTTGCACTATCCAGGTATTTGCTTACGCTTGGACTCGCCGAACTTTACATAGTTTCTATATTCGGCATGAAACTCTTTGAGTTTCTTATTCGGCCATGAAACAATATGGGATGTAATATCTCTTAACTTAAATAAGTTCATGTCGCCGAATTGAAGCCTTTCTTTGGCTCTTCATATAATTAATAACTTAGTAAACTAGATTGTGAAGCAGACTGCAAAAATCATTTTCATGGATAGACTTTCGCTAAATGTGGATACTTAGACGAACATATGCGTTTTTACTGGCAAATCATTTTCGCTTTGTACTGCTATTTCCTTAAGCCATATTTCAGAGCCTTTGATGTATGCTAATGTGTATTGTAATTTTTACACTTACCTGCGTCATTTCCATAGACTTGTCATAACTTATGCAACACTCAAATGCTTAGAATAAAGTTCAGTTTACAACCTCCAAATTACGCAATCCTCGCCCAAGAGTGATATCTCCAAATTAACCACTGCCACACATAAAACAGATAGACAGATAGATGCATTCCTGTGAATAGCATTCTCTTGGGAGTTGTGAAGCACAACACATCCGTATAAATAAAGAACTCATACAGAGGTTTTTTGCTTCATACTGCTACCACTTTGTACCTCCTGTGTAATCTTGGAAGGCTCTGTCTGCATCACGTAAGTTAAAGTGAGCATTGTTTAGTATCGCAATGCCAGGATACAAGGCTCTTCAACTCTGGTACCTCAGGACTCCTAGTTGAGAGAATTCACTGCTCATCTGATTGCTACGTTTACATTGTCTGCTGTTTACTGGATTTCCTTTCACTATGAGGCTTCTATATTTTGCTAATCTCATCCGCATTGTTTTTAGATGCAAATTACTCTGTGTGCGCATGAACAGTTGTCTAAAGACCTAACTTCTTGCACCTCAATTAACTCATAACTACGTCATATTTCCAGTGTTGCGAACAATTTGTATTCTCAGTCATCTTTTAATCTAAAAGATGACTGAGATATGCACACGCTTAATCGAAAAAAAAATACGCATGTACTCTGTTTTTGCGAAAAAGATGACTAATAAAGAAGATTGTTAAAAATGCTAAAAAACCTCTCCGAGTTTGCAAATGATTCTTATACGTGCCCGCCTGTCATTTGAACAAACACCAGACCATCTTCATTTTTTTCCGTACTCGGTTCAGCATGCCCTGAGTGATAATTGAATTAGCTACAGCAACTTTATATTCTCTACATCACGAATTTGGAGGAGAAAGACAATATTCTTAATGCATCCTCATAAGAAATTGTATGGGTATCATAAAATTTCTCTCTATTCAGCAGCCGAAGAATTCGGCTTTGATGAAAGTGAGATCGTGCTTCGTGATTACAAAAATCTTGTTGACTTGTTTAATTTGGGTAACAGAATGTAATCGTTAAGAAGTGTGAACTTAATTGAAAACGAAATGAATTCTGTTTTGAAAGAAAACGTAACACACCCTGATTTTTGCAATCTGATTACGTATAAACTAAGAATCATTCCAATAATCACCGATACTTAAATTGTACATATTTGGTCTGATGTATTAAAATAAATAACTTTTATTATTAAAAGACCAGAAGATAAATGATAAAATATACAAAGAGCCAACAAGTTTCACTAGCCACTGTCTAGCATTTTCAAGGCTGAACTGGTGTAAAAACAAATGCATTGAGTTACATTTCAAACATACACTTTAGTAACTGTTAGGCCGTTACATTTGTTCCTTCTGTTTGAAGGCGTGCATGTGTTCGAAAGCTTCAGTCAGATTCCGGTACATGACCACGTGTTTTGTAGTTATTTGCATATTGTAATTCTGTCGAACTGAGAGAGATGATGAGATTTTTCCATATGTCTTTATGAACAATGCCCTGATTTCTATTTAAATTATTGCCTGTGCGTAATACCACCGTTGCTTCTTTTAAAGTTCTGTATCTGTAGTCATTCTCGATGTAAGGCATAGAACTGTTTTTCCAATCTATAACGTGATTTGATGTTCAGAAATGATGTGCTAAACCAGATGTGATGATTTAATTATGATTGACATCCCCCACATGTTCCTTCCGTCTTATTTCAAAACTTCTAGAAGTCTGACCAATGTAAGAAAGGCCACACGTGCATGGAATTTCATACACTCCAGGACATTTGAAGAAAGGTACCTCATCTTTAGGTGATCCTAAGATATGTCTGATCATGGTAGTTGGTTTAAAAACCACTCTGATGTTATAAGCTTTTAACATTCTCGCCAATTTTGTGGAAACTGAATTAATATATGGAATGACAGCTGTGGACACATATTGGGGTACTGTAACACGTTGTTGGTGGTTGTCTTTAAATAGCCATTTGTTTAAAATGTCAGAAGGGTATCCATTAAGAGATAGAGTGTTAGCTATTAGTGACAGTTCTCTCTGCACATATGTTTCTTTTGAAATTTTTGTGATCTATGATGGTTGGACGAATAATGTAGATATCTACCAGTATCTGTGGGTTTCCTGTAAATGGACAGTTGGAAACTGTTATCTTCTTTCTTCACTAGGATGTCCTGGAGTGTATGAAATTCCATGCACGTGTGGCCTTTCTTACATTGGTCAGACTTCTAGAAGTTTTGAAATAAGACAGAAGGAACATGTGGGGGATGGCAATCATAATAGAATCATCACATCTGGTTTAGCACATCATTTCTCAACATCAAATCACGTTATAGATTGGAAGAACAGTTCTATGCCTTACATCGAGAATGACTACAGATACAGAACTTTAAAAGAAGCAACTGTGGTATTACGCACAGGCAATAATTTAAATAGAAATCAGGGCATTGTTCTTAAAGATATATGGAAAAATCTCATCATCTCTCTCAGTTCGACAGAATTACAATATGCAAATAACTACAAAACACGTGGTCATGTACCACTTAAGACTGGTAAGTGCGAATATGAGCAAAAAAAAAAATAAAACAATAAATGAATAATTACTTAAATAAAATAAAATAAAAATGCAAAAGCGCCGAATATTCTTTATTCCGTTTTTTATATTAGAATGTTAACTCCGAGAGTTAACCTTAATCACCAATTCGCATTTGCGATTAAAATACCATTCTTCAGCGGAACAGAGAATGCTTCACATCTGTTCAGTATTTCTGCATTTGTTTAATCAAACTTGATTTATGTTAATACAGCTCTTTCTGTTATATGTGGTGCACGATAAACCACAAATAGACAGTCAAATATGCTCTGTTTGTGTGGTATTTTAGGAGTCGTTTCGAAATTTGAATGAAAAGTTATGAAATTTATGTTTGGTCACTCAATTAATCCCACTAAGTACACATTTGGTGCCGCATTAAAATTCACTATTTCTCGTGCAGTGTCCTTCAAGCGGCTCGAAATTAGAAGTCTTTCGATCGTTCCTTCCAGTCTCTCGGATTACACGAAGCAGATCGCTTCACTCCTTCTGCTTGTTCAAATAAATGCGGAGAGAAGAATATTTTTGCTAAAAGTGGCATATTTCAAGACGAAGGTGGGTTTCTCATATTTTAATATTCCCAGAAAGACGTCATGAACCAGAACATGCTACTAAATCACACAAGCAGTCAACCGACACTGTTGGAGTCCCTAACTTGTAGCAGGCGGTTCGCATGGCATTCCATTTATTGAAACAGAAATAGCAAGGTGCCACTTCATCTCCTACCTGGTTGGAGAAACTGCTGCAAACGATTCTCTCTCTCTCTCTCTCTCTCTCTCTCTCTCTCTCTCTCTCTCTCTCTCTCTCTCTCTCTCTCTCTCCCTCTCGTTTGAAACGAGCAAAAACTCATAAACTGAACTAGAACTGTTATTTCTCTCGCACTCCTCTTGAAAAATAATACTCCGGTAATCTGTGTCGAAAAGAATAAAGTTGGAACACATCTACTATCTTCAGAATGATATTTTGTAGCAGACCAGGTACGAGAATATATTTGTGATTATTGCTAGAGTGTGCTTGAGGTAATTTCTCGTATAGAAAACAAACTACACTTGATTGCTGCGTCCAAAGCCGAGAAATTCCATTTTCTAGACATATCTACAATACCGAAAATTTCTTAGAATGTTCGCATCTTAACCTTTATGAGTCAACATACGCCACAAAGGCCTCTGCTGATAAACGATTTAATTAATGCAAGTTAACAGATGTTAATGCAATTAATACAATTTAAGAATGCTCCTCTATTCGTTCGTTCTTCCATTTGGTAATTAGAAACACGCATTACTGTGAAGTGCATGAGCGGAAAGAGCAAAATATTTTCTCTCTTGTAAGAGCAGCTAACTTAAATGTGGAATTGTTCAAGGTAATGTTGTCTAGCTGGAACTTCACAAACCACATCTTTAAGTACAATACTACTGTTATTTTGTGATATAACTAATTCATTCGAAATACATTTCAGTTAGTGTATCGTATTCACCTGTGCCTCTCTCTTTGTTTGAAAATTATTAAAAAGTTAATTTCTGTATTACATTTACATTTTATAATAATAACTTGTAGCTGAGGTTTTTTATATGAATTCTTCTTCTAAACCGATGGATAAACGAAAATACTTTGACTAGATTAAGACTGTTTGTTTCATACTGTATAACAATGTGTGTGTGTGTGTGTGTGTGTGTGTGTGTGTGTGTGTGTGTGTGTGTGTGTGTGTGTGTGTGTGTGTGTGTGTGTGTGTGTGTGTGTGTGTGTGTGTGTGTGTGTGTGTGTGTGTGTGTGTGTGTGTGTGTGTGTGTGTGTGTGTGTGTGTGTGTGTGTGTGTGTGTGTGTGTGTGTGTGTGTGTGTGTGTGTGTGTGTGTGTGTGTGTGTGTGTGTGTGTGTCATGAAGGCAAACTTATCGTTAAATGATATAGTAGCTGAGCTAAGGGTTTAGAAAAATTTTAAGGAAATTTGTCACTCCTTCAATTTGTGGTTTACACCGACATGAAATTCATTTAACACCTAAAGGCATATTCTAGAGTGGGATTCCAATCCCATAGGCTGTCGGAAAAGCGCTATTCACACGCTTCTGAATATTTTAGATCGGCATTTTATGTTTTTTTTTATCCTTCTTCTTATGGAGATTAAACTATATTCTTCCACTCTCCCGCAATCATGCAAATTGAACTATCAATGAATCAAAAACAATAACTGTATCTTAAAAAGTACAAATAACGATATAAAATTCACAACTGAAACATCACACCAGTTTTGCATTTTCTCAAGAACTTCTACGCCTCCAAAAGCAGAGATAGCCACTAAGTTTAGAGAATCCTGTTTGAGTCTTCAAGCGCAATCTTTTGTTTCCCCTTGACAATTTAATTACGTTGCTACGTTTTTACCTCAGCCGTTGTGATACGATTTATATTTCTTCTTTCTGTGTTTCTGCACTATTTTTCATGCTTTTATTTCTCTCTTATGTCTAACTCATCTCTCCAACGATTAATTTTAAAGCCGACAGAAGAAGTCTCTCCTTAATAAGGATCCGAAATGTTCGTCGGAGAATCCTGCATCCTCCACTGCCGCCACCACTCGGACATTCTAACAGTAGTCATAAAAAAGAGAGAGTTGTGGACAAGGACTGCAAGGACTACAAATGGGTTATTCAGACATATGAGAGAAAGAAAGAATTGGAAATGAAAAAAATATATATATTTCTTTAAGATTCTGTACACACAAATACTCGTATCGCATTTCACAACTTTGTCTGTGTATATAAAATAATGCTACAGCGAAATTTGTTATGGATTCTGTAGATACAGAATCCACAACAATAAACCTCTTGAAAACGTAATACACACAAGACTACCAAAACTACTTACAGAAATAGAACATGATCTCACAAAAACAGTACGATTTACATAAAAAGAAACCTACACCTTTGTTACTAGAAGAATTACAAATACGCTAAATAAAGCACTTGATAAAAAACACATTTTTATCCTTATACATTTTTTTTGTCCTGACCGAAGCTTCTGACCATGAAATACTGCTCTGACCAAACTATACTCAGTGGGAATAAGAGGGACACTGCATTCTTAGTTTAGGAATTATCTCGCAGATAGAACACAAGTAAAAAACATAGGCACAAATCATAACCAAAGAATACAGATACAACACGGAGTCCCTCAAGAAGCAAATTTTGTCACCCGCTCCTTTCAACATGTACATAAATTACAATCGCGATTTGGCCACGCAAAGTTAAATATGTCAATAAGCAGATGTTACCGGATTATTAACATTCTACAAAGACATTAACATTGCTCTCTCCAGAGCACAATAAGACCTAAGCAAAATAAGCATCTACCTACTTCTACCAAAATTCAGTAATAGTAAACTACGCTGAAACATAAATGCTAACCATAAAGAACCCAAGAATCGTTCCCAAGATTACTAACGATATACAGTCAAACATACTAATGCATTAACCAATCACTTTTTTTCTAACTGTGATAGGTGACCTAATGTAGAAAAAAATACACCGAAGAATAATAGCAGCTTGCTTTGGAGGGTTAATACACACCAGTCAGCATTTCAACTCCTTAATGGCAGAACGCAAAGGTCTGTACATAAAAATCTAAGACACAACGTACTATTACTAATAAACTGCTTCAATAAAGTATACCGTAATAACAAGAGGTAATTATCGCAAAACGACGACCAGTCGCAATCCTCTACACAAATAGGCGCTATAATAATTTATACGGGCCTCCTTAGCTCAGCTGGTTTCGACGGAGTCCTCTGGTTGTTAAGACCTGGATTCGAATCCCGTCTATGGTGCAAAGAACCTTCATCAGGGCTATCAAATCAAAGGGGGAGTTAGCCAGTCTCGTATGGTGGTGGTGGATAGTTTTACGTCCCTGAAAACAAACAGATCGTCCCAGAACACTCATTCAGCCGCCGAATACTATTGTACAAAGACGGCAACGAAAAACCACTTTGTTCTAATTTCCTACTGAAGTAGTATGCTACCCCGCCAACCAGTAGGTTGAGGGGAAAACAGAGCCGTAAGGGAGCGTCTAATTCCACACACTGTCTAAAACATCTAAACAGTTACAAAACATTAAAACAAGAACGTGGAAACTGCATCCAAGGCTGAGTACAGCAAAATATGACATCCATATCCAGTCGCCGATTATCCAATAGGCGCATTAGGCGCGCGACTAGGGCCTCGTCTTCTCGAACCGGCCCCGTGAACACGAAAGATTGTTAGGAAGGATCAAGGATCCTTGATGAAGGATCCTTGATCCTTCCTTACAATCTTTCGTGAATTAGAATTACATTAAAACTCTTTACGTAATAATTTCTGTAAAGAGTTTTTTTTCTTTTTCTTTCCTTTACTTTATTTTATGTCATAATTTACCCTCTCATACAATAAAAATTAAGAAAATCGTGTAGTATATAATATAAAACATGAATTATTAATATTAATCTTTGATTAACTTCCTTAATTACTTAAACAAAATAAAAAAAATCACACATCAGATTCATAAAAAGAGTAAGTTTTCGAAAATATCAAATCATTGTAGAAAACGAACTACGCATGAAGCTAAACTTTGAAAAAGAACATGTCGGAATGTTACTCAGGATTAATATGTAAATATTTCACAGATCAATAAAAATTATTGATATTAAAAAATCACTTGAGTAGTATGCGATTTACTTTTACATTGAGTAATGTGTAATTTACTTTAGTAGTATGCAATACATTCCACGTTGTAATTATTTGCAATATTTTATAGCAACCCACCTTTCTTAAAATCGAATAACTCACCCATTTGCTGATGTGATTTGATGCTGTTCAGAGAGTACAGTGAAAAAAGAAAGAGAGCACTGAAGTGTTTTAATGGTGTATCGAAACTATCCAACAGAAATAGTCGATTCCTGATACTTTTTATAATGTTTACTCTTAAGTGATTAAAAAAAATCTTTCAAAAAAGGAATGAAATGTATTTTGGATATTAAATGGGATCCTCACATAAATCGGAATTCTTGTGCCGTAAATCTTAGATGTGGTTGAGCAGCACGCTGCTTATGAATAAATCAATGCTATTTGCAGTCTTCTTTGATCTCGAGATCAAAAGCATCGCGATGCCGATTGCTACTCTTGGTTAACTAACACCAGGAGTAGAGAAGTAAGGTAGGTAAGAAAAATGTCGTATTCGCATCTCCCATCTTCTCTCAGGTTTGCACATCAGAGTGATCGATTTCGTGTGCTCAAACCTCCAGACTGCATCGCATGAGATGAGAGGGATGAAAGTGAACAAATAAAAATACGCCAGAAAGCAGAATCAGGTTTCCAGCACTTCCAAATTTAAAAAATACGTTTCACTTTTTTATATATCAAAACCACACGAAATGTCACAACTCCTCTCAGTGTGTATCAAACCAAACTCAAAAATCTTGTTTCAAATTTAAAACTTGTCCAAAAGTCACAAAAAAAGTTTAGTTCAGTTGGAATCTACTTGATTAAAAAGTAAGTTTTTTTATATATTGTCAGAACTTAACAAATAAGTCCATACATCATTTCCCACTGGAATGGATGAGAACATTTTATTAGATGATGGCAGATGAACTGCATCTTCCAGAGTGAGATCACCAATCTACTAATTGGTGGTCTGAGGCTTCAGAAAGTTCCAACTGGAACTCTGTAGAAGCGCTTCCAGATTATCAAATCTTGGTTCCACCGACGGCACTAATACCTCTGTAAATTGGATTCCCAATAAAACGATGAAATGGGAGTTATATAAGCAAATGTAACCGGACCTTACAAAACGTTCGCATTTTAAGCTAATGCTCGTTATAATACATTATTATCTAATTTTATTTCGTATGTGAATTGGTCTAAATGTATCTACATAATGTTTCATAAATAGACTCATAAATAGTACATAAATTCTAATTCTAATAAAATTTAAACAAATCAATACCTAGAAAAATATGTAAGTTCGCTTTAATAAGAATAAATATATTCAAAGAAAGGATAGAGAGAGCTCAAAATAAAAGTTATCGTGATTGTGCAGATTATGGCACAATAAATCAGGAACTGCTTCATTTCGAAATAGAAAGTTGAAGCTGCTGCCATTGTGGACTAATCTGTGTTTTATGATATTGTTAATTAACATCGCTTACCCTTCGTGAGGAGGAATATTCACCGTAAGATTAGCAAAAAAAATTAATTTTTCATAATTTAACAGTATTCACTTCACGGAAGTGTTTGAGATTCGTAAGGAGAAATCCTGGGGTGTGGGGGGGAAAGAAAGGAGATTATCTAAGGAGAAAGAGTACTCATACTTTCCTACTTGAATCAGTTATCACTACACAATCGTTCGGCTTCAGGCCACACATTTAAATGAAATTCAGAGATGGTGGAGTTTGTCACTGCAATGCAAGGCATTTCAAAGGATGAAGTCAAATTTCTTGATCTTCCGAAGTTACAGGTTCCACTTTTGAGTAACGTATTTGGCTATCTACATTCCTGCAAAGAACACTAAAAGATGGCGTAGATTTTGACATTTTAGAAGGTTACTGCAATCCATAACTGAATAGATAGATGCATTTGAAAGCTGCATTTTTCCGGATGACACTGTAAGAAATCAAGGAACTAAAAACATAGTCTATTGTTTTATCTGACGCTCCTAATAATTACTTCCTGAAAGTATGGGTCATTTTCTAATTTCTTCAAACTGTTTGTGCTCTCTTCCTCTTCTTAGATATACAAATCGAATGCTTTCGTAGCTACTTTATGAGAAGAAATACTCAAAATTATTCTCCTGCAGTCTTGCTTTTAAGTCACTTGCCACTTCCTAGACGTTTCCGAATGACCAAACAGTGACCATTACGCTGGTGATGTTCAACATAACGTTTACTAGCTAAACGTTCCTGTGGCATAGTCTGCTTCCACAAATGGCAGAGCATAAAAAAATAAATTCCTTAGTTGAAGGAAATGCGGACTTTGACTGGATCCCATGTAATGATCATTATTCCCTGTGAAATAGCAGTCATTGCCTATTTATTGGGGGCCTTAAGTGGCTATTACCATGTTTTATTTCCAAACCAAAGTCTACTGTTTCCACCCCTTCTCTCTCTTTTATAAATAGTGCTGTGCGCCCTTCAAGGCCATGCAAGACACACACACCGTGAGGTCTAAAACCTCTTACATAGACGGATAGAACAGTAGAGCGAATTCGCAAACTGGCCAATAGATAGATCGAGGACCTGGAGGATGTGGAATTAAATTAGTATTTGAAAATGAATTTTGAGGTCAGAGGGATTGGGATTTCTGCTTGGGAGATATTTCCACGAGTCTTTTACTGCATTCTCTTTAATAAACTCTTCTTTGTCTAAAACCATGAAGTGCATCACAAATGGTATCCCTGACGATCAAGGAACCTCAAAGGGACTTTTTGATCGTCCAAAATCATAAAAAAAACAATTAAAAAATCATAAATCGAAGCAAGTAGGATTGATACAAGCGTCTCAATTCGACTTCCTATTTCTAATACAACCTCAAGTGGATACTCAAGCCATCGTTCTTCTACAAGCGTGACAAGTGTGTCCGAGTGAAAAATTCAGCGAGGTTTCTTGAGTGTGGAAAGAACTCCACTTTTACACTTAGCTACAATGCAGCTTGCAGAGCTAAAAGAAAATTATCAATGAATCCAAACAGGAATTTGTAAAGTCGAAATGCAGAAAACCTGCCTCATTTTCAAGCGGTAGTCGTGCCTGCTGATATTTGCAAAGATTACTGGATGCAACTTCTTCTTCCTATTCATGCATTTATGTCTTTTCCTGTATAAATATGGATAAGTAGATAGAAGCATGATTTTGGCCCTCGCAACATCACCAAAAATGAGTTTGATCTTCTGATATCGTTCTTATTTTTTTCATCCCGTTTAGATAACCAAGGCAAATCACCCCTCACTATACCGAGAACAAATCGAATGCAATCATCCGCTGGTCTTTGATAGGAAAATATCAGAAAACTTCTGAATAGTGTGGTACCAACAAGTTGTCTCCTCGTAATTGAATATTTCAAATAGTCCTTTCAACTTTCTCAAAATATGTGCTTAAGAATTAAAGCTATCCCAATATAGCTTTCACTGTTTTCCACTCGTGTCTGGCGTATACTCTATAGCAGTGTTTCTCAAAGTGTGGTACGCGGATCCCCGGGGGTCAGCGAAAGGTCTTCAGGGGGTCCGTGGCAATTTTCGGCTATGCATCATTAACGCATGGGATAAAATTTAAGTTTGAGATCGTAAAACGTTCCTATTGTATCACTGAATAAGGTACAGAGACATCTGCAGGCTGTGTAATATGTTTCTCAACAAATAGTGCAATTAGAGACAACTGGGTAAAAACGGAACTAATGAATCGCATGACCCCTCCCACATAAAATGATGTATAGTAGACTATCAAAACCATATGGTACACCGGCAACATGTGGTTTTGTTTGAGTGAACGTGTTAAAACTAAGAAATATATAGTGAATATGTTTTAGATATTATATAAGGAATTCGGTTGAAGAGAATTAGCATTTCAACTGAACTGTCGGCTTGCTTTTGTCAATTAGTAGCGCGATCTTTTGTTAATACCGCACCAATCATATGGACGTCTTCATAGCTGTTTTATCTCTACTGGCCTACCGTTGCTGTCTGTTTCGAGTTCTGCTTTCACTAGCCATTTGTTGAAGGACTGTTTGTTAAATACGGTAATTTTTTTTTTTAGCTTTCAAATTCTTAAGTATGGATCACTGGTAAAAGACTGGATTTTTAGAATGCGCAAGCGAGAGGAACATAGTAGATACAAGTAGCTGTCAGCAACAAGAAAATGTTGATATTGTATCTGGATCAAGTGAAATTGATAAGTGTGTGTCGTCTGACATCTCTAAAGAACCAACTAGGAAGAAGATGAGAAAACTTCGTAAGTACGATATAAATTACTTGAAATGTGGATTTTCATGGACGGGAAATGAAGAGGAACCTATTCCATTATGTGTAATTTGCGGTGAAACTTTAAAAAATGAAAGCATGTAATTTAAATCGCCATTTTGAATAGAAACATGATGAATGCAAGGACAAACCTGTCGAATTTTTTCAAAATAAACTAAAAAATTTAAAAGAATCTCAAAGTGATGTCGATCGTGTCAGGAGGTGAAAACATGAAGGCTTTACAAGCTTCATATCGTGTGTCGCTATTAACAGCAAAAAGTGGTGCAGCGGAAACCATTGGTGAAACTTTGGTCAAGCCTGCAGCAAAAATAATAGCGGAAATTATGATCGGAGATAATGCAAAAAGATCTTTTGATAGGATTTGTCTTTCAAATAGTACCGTTCATCGAAGAATCACTGAAATGGCTGAAAATATAAAACAGTTGTAAGCCGTCGCGTCTCCGAATCATTATCATCGTGTCATCGGCGAAAGCTATGACTTTTGTTTCAGTAGTGAAAGGAAGTCTTAATAGTGAGTCGTACTGGATGTTCCAGAAGCCTGGTCCACAGCAGGAGCCTTGAGGCAGCCTCGTTTGACTTCTTTCGTTACAGCTGTGGTTTTTAATAGCATGGTGCTCTTCTGTCCGTAAAATAATTTTTTGTAAGATTGAGTAAGTTTTTTGGACATTTTAAATCTCTTAATTGATTGATTATAGCTGGCCACCTCGCAGCATCGAAGGCTCGTACGTCGAGTGAGATCAGTAGTACATCTCATTGTTTGCTGTAGACTGTCTTCTCTGAACCCTTTTACCTCAGTAATTGCGTCTACTGTGCTGGATTGAGGTCTAAATGCGTATTGATTGCTGCTTAATTGGTTTCTTGAGTAGACATTGTGCATTATTCGGTTCATCAGAAGTTTTTCAAGCACTTTGCAAGTTTATGAGACTGATTTCCCTGTATTTGCTAATTTGGTCGGATGTTTCTTTTCCTGGTTTTATTACGGATATAATTTTAGAACGTTTCTATTTTAAAGGAAATCGCCCTCTTTTTAGGCATTCGTTGTAAACTGTTGTCATGAATTCGGGAAATTCGACAAACGCTCTTAGTAGTATATCGCAGGTTATTTCGTCCTCTCCCGGAGTTTTACTTGGATCCATTGATCTTAATACTGACTCGATTTCTTTAGTTGTAAATAAGTCGTAGTTAGGAGTATCTATGTCTGTTTTTCATTCTTTGTCTGTACGTTTTGTGATTTCTTCGTCAGTTGATTCATCGTCATCGGGAATAAACTTCTCTATCATAATAGCTGCAGTTTCTGCTACGTTTTTAGTGTAGGTGCCGTCTGTTTTCTTGATGGTTGATAATATAGATGCTGTCTTATTCTTGCTTGCTGCTAATTTATATATATATATACAGTTCCAAGGATTCGATACGGTTGAAACAATACAGAATTTGTTTTCCATGATTCTGTTTTCGCGTTTGTAATTTTGTTCCGATAGCTGTGTTTGGCTTTATAGTAGTTCTCTCTTCTGTTCTCTCTTAAATATTGGTTACTGTATATTCTTTAATAGTCGTCTGAGTGCGTTAACACGTTTTCTTAGGATTGTTATTCGGCATTCCACCATGGTACTGATTTTCTTCCTTCGATATTTAGCTTCTTAGTTGTTATGAGTGTTTGGTCGCTGGAATTTTTCAGACCTGATGAATGCACATAAGCAAAGAAGTCTATATCGGCTTGTTCTGATGCCCAGATTGCTAGGTTCTTGTCTAAGCTGAGCTGTTGTTTGTTGATCCCATTAAAGTGATGTTCTGAGATTAGGCATGAAAATTCGCTTTTTAATACTTTAGCAAATATCTCTAGATTGGTTTTATTGGTGAAGTACTTGATGTTAATGCGATGGTTTGTGTTGTTTATTCCGTTTATATTTTTTTGTTAACTGATATTAACACTTAATATGCGATGATCAGAACAGCTTTACCCCTTCTTCGTATTTCCATTCAGAAACCCCGGGATAAAATAGCGCTGTTTGCCAGTGTCAGATCAATGAAGCTGCTTCCTCTGGTATTTTCAAATGATGGAGTGTTACAGTCGTCGTTTAGTATGTGTAGGGAGTTTGATGCTATGAACTCTTCCAAATTTTTACCTCTATTTTTTGTGCTTTCGTTAAACCATAAAACCGAATGAGCGTTGCTACCTACTCCCATAATCAGGCCGTGGTTGATGTTAAAATCCACGATGTTGCCCATTTTTCCTAAGTCGTATTTTATGTCAGTGTGATAGTTTAGATACATACTTGCAGCAAAAGTTTTAATTCCTCTGTACGTAATTGCAATAAGTACCGAGTCCTCGTTGCTGTGCTGAGAAATTAATATTGCCTCGGCTTCAGGGTTGACCCGAGTATAGCAGCTCTCTTTCTTTCTAATCCTTTGTCAAATATTTTATAATTGCTTGGAAAGACGCGTATTTTGTTGTTGATGTTGTAGGGTTCTTGTAATAATGCCAGTCATATATTTTTTCTATTTGTGATAGTTCTGTTAAGTTATTGACAACCTTGATAGAGCATTGTACATTTATTTGAAGACATGTTAGGGAAGAGTGCGGTTTCTACAAACTTTATTATTGCTTTCCATAATCTATGTTTTGAATTTTCAGCTGTCTGTAGCTGTATGTTGGGCAATCTTTGCTTTATGCCATGTGCTTGTAGTCGTTTTTCGTTTTGGAATGCTTGTTGTGACTTTGGCAATTTATGCAATTCATCTCGGACTTATTTCGTGTGCACTGGCTGAAATTTGGAGCAGAATGGACAGGTGGTTTTCCCCCTGCAATCTCGTGTATGATGGTGAAATTTATGGCTGTTAAAGCATCTGAGAACGCTCACGTAATCTGCACAACGGCATATTCTTCATAGCATTTTAACACCGGTTTTCAGCAGTTTGATTTTCACCGTCGGATCTACTTCAATAATCAGGTTTCTTTTGTTCGTATTTTTTTTGTCATGATAAATTTCTGTATCATCTTTGTGTCGCCGATGAAGAGTTCTTCGTTCTGCATGCAGATTGAGTCTATTGCGACTTTCACTGGGAATATCATATATTATCAGCCTTGCAAAATGTTTCTTACTGGGATTTGCTACTAATGTGTCTTTGCATTCCTTAGATATTTCGTTATGCAGCAAGTCTAAATAAGTCTTTTCTTTGGATTCAATTAACACTACTCCGTTATTAATACTTTTCGTTTTTGCGATTCCGATTTTTATTTTTCTTGGGGTCTAGTTTTTCTTTTATAAGATTTTTGGTTTCTTCTCTGTTTAGTTGAGCTATCGGTTTTACTATTAATTTATAGCAAGGATTGTTTTCGGATTCGTCTTAGTTTTTAGCGTTGTTTTTAACGAGTTGCGAGTATAGCTGAGTAGGCTCAGGTAAGTTAGCCTGTCCCTTGTTGTTCTGTTGATAGTAGTCTGTTGTTCTATCGATACTTTTAGTTGCATTTTTTATTTTATTAAATACCTTCGTTAGTTCTCTCACTGCAGTTAGTGTTCCCCTTTTTAGATCATTTCTTAGATTTCTGCTTACTTTGGCAACGTCACGCAGCAAATCTAGGGCTTTTTCGAACTCTAATTAATTCGTCCCGCGCGTGCGTGTGTGTGTGTGTTAGATGGTTTCTTCTCTTCAGATATCTTCCTTCATACATAATGATCTCTCACTGACCTCACATCCTATGCACAGCACATTCCATTCTCTCCATATACTGAAATTCATATTGTTCAAATATCATAATCGTCAAGATTCAAAATTCAGCCTTTAATATAAAAGGTTGAAACTGTTAATTGCTTATTTCCTTGCTAGTCATTTATCTCCACAAATTACTAGCAAGGGAATGACTAACCTTGTCAACTTCCATGCTAAAAAACGACATTCCCATCTTTTTCTCTCGAGGAAGATCTTGCGTCACCCTTCCCATAATGCACAGCATTATACACCTCTGAAAGGGGTATGCTTTGCATTATGGGATACTAAACCAATGATGTGAAGTAATTAGCCTCTATATACAAGTAGCCAAGTCGTGAAGTTACTTCACGTGCAAACTTTGTTTGCTTACACTTGGATAAAGGATGAAACCAAAATTATAATTTCTTGGCAACTTTAATAATATTTACTGTTTTGTTTTAATTTCATACAATGATACTATTTTTATATTAATTTAATAATATAATAAAATAAAACTAAAATAAAAACGGGGAAAGAAGAATTAAAAGTAAAAATATATTTCATATAGGCAGAAAAATAAATATGACGTTTTTGCTTAGTTTTGTTTTGTTTTTCCAAGGGAAAAAAAAGCAAAATGAATGAAAAGTCACTCAACCTCTTACGACATTTCTATTTGACCTGATTTTTTTTGTCCTGGATCGTGTACAACAGTATTATGCAATGCAAATATTTTCAGTTCTGAAAACTGAAAATAAATGCTGAGATCCACTTAGCAACCACTCTTCTCGTCAAACTTTCAGTAATAATTTAGAAATCACATGGGTTGAAATGTTTGCTGCATTTGCATCATTTGCTGATAAATACATGAAGTTTCAGTCTCAAAATATTTGTTTTACACAATACTGTTGTACAAGGCTTAGAATCAGAAAAAAAAATAAGATGAAACATTGTTATATAAAAAGTTTAGCCTTAGAATAACACGTGCTTTAAATACAACTTGGAAATCCTCGAAAAAAAAATCTATCTACGATTAGGCAAATAAAGTGAACGGGAAGAATGCTTACACTGTTAATGTACTTGTTGTACAGTGGAGTTAGACATGAAGGAGCCATATCGTCTTCACAGTCTTCGCTTCTAATCGTCTGAACAGGCAGTATCTCTTTAGACTTGACCTTCCGAAAAGCAATCAAAACTACTTCAATAGTTGCAATGATACAGTTTCTGAAAAGATCAAAATTAACATACATTTTGACTGTTTTCTCCTAAAGCTGCATGACTCTAAAATCAGACCACTAATATATTTATAGCGAACAATAAGTAATTATTATTCCACTATGAATTTTATTTCATCATTTTACTTTTTCATATAATCCATTCAGTATGATGTACAAAGCATTTTATAGTTCCTTATTTCGCTCTCTAAGACTCAAGGAATAACGTGTTAACATTGCCAAGGATTCCATTGGAATTATTTACCGATCTCCTAAAAGTTAAAAGAGCATCTAAAACTGGATAGAATAGACGATAAATAAATCAGAAAGCCCTCTCTTCAGACCAATAATAATCTCACTCACAATGATTTACGCAGATTTTAAAATTTATTTCTTACGGGATTGTCTGATGTGTTCTTGTGTGGGCGCACAGGTATCGAGCATGTAATGAATTCGATTTGGAAGAACGCAGGCAAAGACTGATTTCACCTATGTTTAAAAGGGGATTAAAGAATGTCAGTCTGGTTCCTTTCACGACGTCTACATACGATTTTTATTGCTATAAAAATTTATTCCGTGGACTCTTTACTTTCCGCTTTTTATAGCAATAAAAATCGTACGTCGACGTCCTGAAAGGAACCAGACCGACCTTTAATTTCCGTTTTAGACGTAGATGAAATCAGTCTTTGCCTGCGTTCTTCCAAACTGGAATCCTATGCACCGATACATTTGCAGGAGTTACAGTTTTTTCGGAACCTACAGTTAAAAAGATCATAAAACAATTTCATAGAGTATGAGTCCTCTATTCCTATCACAGTATTGTGTAAGCTATAATTAATAAATACTGTTTTTGATACCCTGATGATGTCAGTGAATTATGAACGAAACTACTAAGGGTATTAAATATAATGAAGAGACCTTTGAGTGTGAAATTTTTCCACGCGTAGCAGGTCTAATAAACTACATGCATGTTCAAATAAAGGTGTCATTCTGAAGTAAACCGATGAATTACAACAAACCTGAAACTTTTAATACCCGGTCTTTCTCTCTGTTTAGTATGCTTCACCTATATTGTACTTGGGAGTAGTTTTCGACCTATGCGCGTATTATCTGTATTTCGTGCGATTACCTGCGAGCTCTGCTAATATCCCAGTTGCTTATAATGGATGCCTGCAATACACGCTTTAAACCTGTCTGAAGTGATTTACGAAGCAATACATAAACAGAGTACATAACTTCAAGTGCTGCACCAAATATCGGAACCGAAACTGCTGATTTAGTTCCACTGAGTGAACTCGCTCCTAACCACCGCTGAAGTACTGCAGCTAAAGACATTAAGCGACGTCTAGCAGCTGACATTTTCGCTGTCATGTCGTCCATTTATCTGTAATCTGACAGAAGTGATAGATAATTTTAACGTGACTCCATATCTTTCTTTGTCAGACATATAACGGGTGCTGATAGCTGTCTAGTTATCCCGCTGTCGTGTATGACATGGAGAACGTGACATACACACAGATACCCAGCCATCCCCCACTCTCTTAGATACTACA
This sequence comes from Typopeltis vanoorti, assembly GCF_054136105.1. Classification (NCBI taxonomy): domain Eukaryota; kingdom Metazoa; phylum Arthropoda; class Arachnida; order Uropygi; family Thelyphonidae; genus Typopeltis; species Typopeltis vanoorti. The sequence continues at coordinate 46,067,007 of NC_143564.1, read as the reverse complement.
TATTTCTTATGTCTTTCTGCCAACTTGGAGAAGGTCCACATGAAATATCCGTTTTTAGTTCTGTTTTGCAAAATGCATACGCACTTGCTTTTATCTGTCCCTACGGATACTATTCCTCAGCCCTTTGTGGACGACTTTCGTTCATATTTGAATTTGGTATTTAGAATCCTTACAAATCTTTGCAGTGCCGTTATAATTTTCGTTCAATCTGACCATTTGCAGAGACAAAATTTGGCAAAAAAAAAAAAAAAATCCAAAAAGTGTCTACTCTGATCAAGCCGGTTTCCACTGAACCATTTTCATTGAGTTACAGAACTGTTTCATTAAACTCTATGGAGTTTAATGAAAAAACTACATGAAAAAAGTCAAAACGGCAACAGGTTTAAACTGTTGTCTTAATCAAAGATTATATTTATTAACATAACAACAATCGTCCGCGATTGCCTGCACTTACGTATGAGTGATTCTCTTGAAAGCGAATTGAAGTCCAATCACATGGTATTAAACTATTAAGCAATAACTGTTTTCGCCATTCACGTTGACAGGGTGCTTAAGCGTCGCTCGCCAATGAACAGGCTGAGCGTGTTTAATTCTCGCTGTGGGCATGGATGTCGGTGATTGTCTTTAGTTTGTGGATGAATTTCATCTCTCTTGCTTAGTGGAGGTTCTGAAATGGCTGAAAATCCTTGTTCGGTCTCTAGAGCTTTGATTTCCGCATCATGTATAAACAAATGCTTTAAAAAAAATAACTTAAATAAATTATTTTACAAAACCCTGGACCCACCCGCCCAAGCTGCTAATCTACTATAGGTTTGCATCATCTTCAGTTTCATTTAAAAAAAAACTTATAATCCTGTTTTTTGAACATGATATAATGACATAATAACCCTGATCCCGTTTTATTTAAAGTAATAACTTAGATTCAAACTAGAACTTAAGAACTATAACTTAGAACGATATTCAAAATCACGTTTCTAATCATTCAAAAAGCAGCCCTTTGATGCACTGCTTCATTAGTGGAGCAGAGGCAGTAAAAATTATGGTTTACAAGTTTTGATGATTCATTCATGACTGCGATATTCTTAGCTACAAGTTTCCCACGATGATTGCCAATTACTTTATCAATAATGCAACTGATTTAACGCATGCAAGAAAGGCCCAACATTTCGTTTTACTTCAATTGTAAACGATTTTACTTCAATTTATATTAAATGAATTACGTTATAACCATTATTTTTGTATTATGTTTTGTTTTAACATGCTGCGTGCTACTCATTTCTGACACTGTCCCCAGGGCATTCAGACTTATAATGCTTAGAAGCGGCAGTTGCCACAACAAATACCAGTGATGCTTTAAAACGGTGGCACTGAATATGTTAATCAGCTCACGTAGGCTGGTGAAGCACTTGTGTCTTTTTAATGTTTACACTTGAGATTGCCACAAAAAGATAACATGAATACTTCGTTTCAGAACTTGGCGTTTAACAATATCCAATATTTCCTGTTTCATTAATAATTAGTTTTCACAGATGAAAGTAACTGTTTTTCTTGTTCAGAAAACGTCGTAAGATGTGTTCTTGTTAATCTTTTTACAAAATTCTTTTAATATATTAAAGGATTACTGCTGCTAATGTTTTAATAGTTATTATCGCGAAGTTTCCGGCACGTATCCCAAAATACTGCATTGTCCTTCAGTTCATCCATTTATCTGTAATATAACTGCTTCCGCAGGGTGAACGAAATTTATTATTGTAGAATCTGCTAACTATAGATGGAAAAAAACTCACTTTTGTTCCAAAATTAGATCCTCTGATCGTAGCACAGTAACTTGTACGACAGACCTTAATTATGATAACAGTTCACGTTTTCACTGTGCCTTATTGCTATAAGTAGGAGCAGCTAAATAATCTATTACACTGACATCTTCGTGACTCAGCGACCTCTTCACCCGTCGCTCGTCTGATTTATTGCTACTGCTGTTTAGACAACTAAAGCCGTGAAGCGAGAATATAATGTCTGTTGATTACTTGTGTGTGCTCTCAAGTTTGTTTGTTCCGATAATAAAATCCCGAAATTCTCAGAGGGGAAACATTCCAGTAACTTCTTATGATCAGAACACCCATAGCTCGGTCGGAAAAACCCGAGTTCGAATCCTGTCGAATACGCGAATAACTTTCATGGTGACTTTCCAACTTAAGGCGAGTTAGCCCGTCTCATGTGGACGTGGAGAATTTTTTTTTCTCCAGAAACTCGGGTTTTTCATCCTTCAAAAAGAGAAAACCGTTAGAAGAATACACACTTTGCAGACATAATAAAACACTTTCCTTATTACTGTTGAAAGGATCTTGTAATTACTAGGAATTCTCACCCCAACACGTGACTCAAACATTTGTCTTTCCATTCACGAGTACAAGTCTTTCTTCCTTTAGGTCTCTTAAATCGACGCATTCCTGCAACGAGAGAGTGTATTTTTAGAGGAAAACTGAACTAACAGGATACAGCAAGATTTTTACCCTCTCGTAAACTTGAGTCGTTTCAAAAAACGGTCCAGTGAATACGCAAGGGTCACAATCAAGGTGCTTTTAATAACAGAAGTTCGCATAATGCTCGTGGGTGCTCTGAAGGAAGGGAAGTGTTTAAGACCTTGTTCAATTTCTTTCTCATTCTCACCAAATCTATTATGCGCTTTTCTTCAAAGCTTTAATTAGCAGATGTTATTGCATACCATTGAAATTACGATTGGTGCAACCAAAATTATAACGCCAGTATACTATTGACAGAGTACGTTTTCCAGCTTTTTTTGAGGGATTTTGAAATCCATCGCCGAAATGGATAACTTACCCTCAGTTGAAACACTCTTATAAAGGTCTCCTCCCCTCTCCTAATCAGATTAGAACCTCCAAATCTTTCCAACCGAAAAGCAAATGTTCAGTCATTTTTGCGAATGTATTCAGGAATATAAGTTAACATATACCGTACGTTTCAGTTTGTATATGATGTCACTAAGACTCGGACTATTCTAAATTGACCTGATCAGGTTTGACAAAATTTGAATTTACTTTGTTTAGATACAATGGCAGTATCTGTTATCTCTTCACCGCCTGAGGTACTTTGATTTTTAATAAGAAAGGATTTTCTTAACTTTTCTTAAATTTTCATGACTTTAGAAAATTATTTTTGGTCAATCCATAAATCATCGAAAGTGCACTTCAATGCCATGTGGCGCTGCAGTAAAATACCAGTTCCCCATTGCACTTACCTATTAAAATGATAGCAAAAGTCAGTAATACGATCCTTGGGAAACAGCAGCGCTTTATTTTAATTAGAAAAGTTAGTCAATATTATTATTTCTAGAAAATGAATCAGCCAAAAAGCCATAAAAGATTCCCAGTGTCGTCGATGCGAGCTTAGACGCAGGTCATTCAACCGAAGTGCAAGAATCTCGACTCCTGGCAATGAAGCAGCTGAAGCTGTTTACATTCAACAGATAATGATGTTAGTTCGCTTTGGGCAATACTGAATCACGTGATAGTGATTAGCGTCCTCCGAGTGATAATGCACAGAATGTACCATATTAACATTAATTTTCAAGAACAGTGACTTCGTATGTAGCGACTGTTTATTTACATGCTGCTACTGTGCATTTAAAGAAATGCATCATAAAGTCTCCCTGGAATACGAAAAATTGGCAATATATTTCAATTAGAAAGGAATGGAGGTCCGATTCCGTTTGGCAAAACACTTTATAAGTGTTTGTTAATCGCAGCTGGGTTAGTTGGCTTCATAGAGAAAAGGAAATACTGTATTCTCCTACCTGAAAAACAATCAAACGTTCTTTAAGAACCCACACAGTTAACAGACATTAACACGCATTCAACTCATAGGCTGAGCTTCTTTGGAGTAATATAAGCCACTTTGTTTTGTTTTGTTTTTTTTTTCATGCCGGGAAACCGAATTTAGTGGGTCTTATTGAATACCGTCATGTAACGAGGCCCATTTTACTATTTTATGTTAATTTTAAAACAAAATCAGTATATAAATAATCGATTTTCGTATTGTTCAATTTGAAATACAATTTACACCTTTAGGTCGATATATCAAGATAATTTTCCTGTTCTTTAAAACCAACTTATATTTTTTTATGAAGAATGAGATCATAAGTTCCACTCAGGTTGAACTTTTCCGCTGCCGTAATTCCTTCAGATTTCATTGTATATTTGGTATTTGCTTAGAATTCGTCAATTCCCAAAATATAGTGCAAACTGCGCACTATATTTTGAAACAGGAATTTAAAAAGTTAATAAAATTGTAAAATGTAATGCATGCAACGAGAATAAAAAAAAATTCTTCTTCGCTTCCCATTCTTAAAACTTGACATAATTAAATCAGGTGATAATATTCTAAAAAATATATTATCATCTGCTTCTCGTTTTTTTTTTATTTGCTCCAATATTATTATAAAGCTACTTATTTGCTCTGTAACATTTTCGTTACAGAGCAAATAAGCACTATTATTTGCTAGTTAGCCTGACACAAGAAAATTAAATAAAAAATCTTGGTTTACCTTTTATTGAGAATCATCTTTTATATTAATGCCATACGACCAGCATGGCATTAATGGCATTCCAAACGAGGGATCGACTCGCTTCAACTAACGTTAAGTTTTCCGGTAGAATTGCAGGATCGCTTTCGCTCAAAGCAGAGAAAAACAAATCTGCAAGCTGTTTGATTTTGGCAATCTCAGTAACTGAGATACGGAAATTTTGTCACTCGTTTCGCCTCGGGATATCGCACGTAAGTAAACATCAGCGAAGTGGCGACTTTTATACTTACGAAAAGATGAACAGCAAAACATTACACGAAACCATCCGTGCCACTAAATGACTTCCCAACAAATGGAGCAGTCAGAAAACGGCCAGATTTTCCATTTTGATATGGTAACTCGATTATATGAAAGTGCTTGTTTTGTTTCCCATCTTTCTTTTTGTATTTAATATCTTTGTTTATTTTGTTGGTTTTGTCCATCTTTATTTGTTCTGTTGGTTTCGTTAAAACTATTGAAACAAGAAAAATACTGTAAGATATTATCAGAAAACGGGGCATTAATATCATTTCTTAAGTCTGCTGGGCAATTGTACAGTGAATGGAGACCTTAATAAATGTAAATAAACCCAATTTACAATCATTAGTCGTTTTACTGAAATCTCGTAATGTCAGAGAAAGAAAGAGCTTCCAGCTGTGCGGTTGAGTTCCATCACATTAACCACCGATTCTAAATCCCACGGAAAATGTGAATGCCGGTTGGCTTTTATTCACAGAAGAATGAGAAGCCATTCTTAGAATAAACTGATGGGGCTTAAAAGTGAAGAGGAGATCAAGAAAAGGCCACAAAATCTTCTCTCTGCCATTGTGAACAAGACAGTTTAGAATCCAATCGATTGAACTCAACACGCATGAGCGAAAGCAACAGCTAGACAGTAGTAGCTGCCCGACAGTGAGGTTATCTGTTACTTTCCTGATCTACAGCAGATGCGGAACTTAACCGAAGAGTGTAGTAGCCAGATCCTCCTTCCCACGGCATTCACTTCCTGAGTTCCCAGCATCTGGTCGTACTTTCTTCAGCGACTTTCCAGACACCTTCTATCTTTTGATCGGACTTCACACTGAAGGTAAGCTTTCTTTTCGTTGAAACTGTTATTTGTTTATTTGGAAACAGTGCTTGTTTTGATACTGTCCTTTGTTTACAAATTGGTTCATGCCACATTATAGTTGCGTGAACCAATTATTATATTATACGCCTGTGTTGAAACTGTCTCTGCATTAAGCAGAAAGAACTACTCAGTACATGAAATTAGTCAATCAGTTCATGTATCCTGCGTAACCTCGTCTTTTTCTAAATACAGTAACCTCATTTCAGATCTTTTTTTCATTACAATAGATCTGCACCTTATTAAATGAACATATTGGTATCCGAAAGCTTGCATCAGCGTTTTTCATGTCTTTTTTTTTTCATTAAGTTTTTTCTGATTTCGTGAAATCCAACTCAAATTTCAGACAATGTGAATTCGTTCAAATGCGCGCGATTATAATGCAGTTTCCAAATATTAAAAATAATTAAATCCTTTAACGCTTTCCTTTGCTTTCTCCAAGGTAAGTCAAAATTAGACCGAACATTTCCGATGATAATCGGAAATGTTCGGATGATGAATATCAGACCGGTGATAAAAAGTAAAAGTAAATTTTACTTTTTATCATCGCCACGGTTGATTGCTTTCTCACGGACTGCTACATAAGACGAGATGTTCTTAATAATAAAAACTTGTTTGTATGTTTCGTGCGTGTGTTCGGCGGTCTATTTTGCGGTGTGGAAAAATTAAAAACCCGACTTCTTCCTACAGAAAAACCATAATTATCTGCGTCAGAGATCAAGTAATTCTGAAATCTGTTGACAAGATTATCGAGATATTAACATAGCCAGATGTTGATAAAATGTAATTCATACTTTTAATCTGAAAATAATACTTTTATCTTCACAATGGGCATGCAATTGCCTCCTTTTCACACGGCGTAGAACTCGAGAAAACCTTTGCATCTAATCTCTTGTGAAATAGACTTCTAACATCCTTTTGATACTTTCTTTAGTATTTATATAATTATAAGATCAACGAAACTACACTCTCATCGAAAAACTGGTGGGACTTTCACTAGCAACTGTTTAAAAACTTAGTTCCCTATTATCTCATTAATCTAACATAGAAAGGGTTCCTGAAAAATATGCGATTCAAAAATAAATTCCTTATTTTTTGGTTTTTAAGGATAACAAATGAGAAAATGAGACTATACTATACTATACTATACTATCGTTCGTAGACATAGATCTTAATAGGTCAATATTTGGGTATGGTTTTCCAGATCAGAATATGTATTTCATTGAAAAGTTACATGAACGAAAGAATAATCGATTATCTTTCTTGACGCAGAAGGAATTACCTCATTACTTGAGTTTGAGTTTGAAAGAAGGAGAAGGGAGTTGGTACAGGAGAAGAATCAGTAAAAGTGAATGTACTTTTTGATTCGCCAAACCGAAAACTGAGATCTGTCTTTCGTATCAGCAAAGAAAAGCTTGTTGTAGTAAAATATTTCAGCACAGAATGGACGACCGGGGCCAATAAAATCAGGATTTTAAACAGTGCAGTGTTTAAATCCATATGCAAACACAATATACGTACATGCATATCCACAAAAAAACGTACCATACACAGTACGATGAGAGTCCGTAGCAATGTGACATTGCTACGGCCTCTCATTAACATTTCTTGTTAATCCTACTCAAGAAATATGCCAACCTGTAGAAACTTTGGGAGCATTGACTAAACGTTCACGGAGTTGCCGTGGAGTAGACTAAGGGCTAACTATGTACAGGTAGGTTTCTGTGGTTAAGGCGTTATGTAGGTAGCTTTCGGTATTGAGACCACATTGTAAAATAAATGTTTATAAAAAATAAACAAATTAAAACCAGACAAGTTTCGTGAGTCGTAAGACTTTCATCATCAGGGGTAATGGTACATATTAGTTCATACAAGGATATCAAGGAAAGGTAATTTTTTGTGTTGTTCTAGTTCAATAGTAAATTTTATATTAGGGTGCAAGTTGTTCAGATGCTGTTTGAAAGCAATCAGCTCATCCACCGTTCCCGACCAAATGACGAAAATATCATCGACGGAACGTAGCCAAAGTGCAATAAAGGTTATCCTTCTCCGTATACAGAAAACCTACCACAACGGGAAGATTTTTAAATGCCGCATCACATCACCATCCATTGCAAAAGACAGGTAAATTTCATTTCGAATAAATAACTATTTAAATACTACAGAATGTATAACTGAACAGTAAAGTGGATTTATCAATAATTTGCTTGTTACAAAAACTACCAAACATACACAGAAAATTATAAGAAAACAACAATAAACTTACTTATTGAAAGGATTTGTTAGTACGCTGTAGGTGAACGACATTCACTATTCGAACCAATATGGTTGACTGAAGTGTACATCTTCTTGCAGCTAGAAGTGCCGAGTGTACATCTTCTTGCAGCTAGAAGTGCCGTTGTCGCGGTATTAAATTCAAACTTTAAGAGGTACGACTTGGGCGGTGGTACGACTTGAGCAACCTTACCCTATAATTAAAACTTTAAGAGACAGAGCATACAATATATGTAGCGCACCGATGAAGAGAAATGAAGAATTTCACTACCTGACACAGAACCTTGCACCTAATGATTTTCTCCTGAAACTCCCTTACTTTAACAAGATTTCAAGAATGCAATCACGCTGCTTTACATCAAAAATATCACGGACAAAGTGGCTGAGTTGTTCCGCGAGTACAACATAAATGTGGCTTTTTTACCTTTAAAAAACATCTAGATTCCTACATCGACCAAAACGTCCATATCACCCCATGAAAAAACCAGCCTTCTATGAGATTCATTGCTCATGTGGCATTTGTTATGTAGGCTAGACAGGGAGGTCGGGGAGGTCCGCATATCTGAACACGTAAAAGACGTCGAAAAAAGAAGAGAGCATAAATCAGGTCTGGCATCTCACACAACGACTACTGGCCATCACGTACTCTAGCAACAAACAAAAATGCTATATATATTGAAAATAACTGTTTCACAAGAAAATTTAAAGAAGCCAAACAAATGCTTAGGATCCCTTCACAATGTAATAAAAGGCAAGGTTTGATTTTACATCAAGTATAGTCTACTTTCATCAAATATTTAACTGCCACGGACCTAGAATATAGCACGCGTGATACCACAGAACGTGATAACAACAACTAGCAATGCTTCAACATGCATACAGTAAGAATTTATCATTTGTATTCTGGTTTATCAATTTAACAGTAGTGAAGTTATAAAAAGCATCTAATATATGTAATTAATCGTTAATAGGCTTTTGTTCTGTAAAACTTTTATGTACCATTACCCCTGATGATGTAATGCTTACGACGCACGAAACTTGTCGGGTTTTAATTTTAATAAACTCTTTATATTACAATGTGATCTCAATACCGAAAACTACCTTCATAAGGACTAAATGATTCTGGAATCCCATTTTAGAGACAAAGCGTGGATCTCATTTCTCAGCCTCTGTACGACTTCAACAATCGGAGTGGTGATCACACTGAGTGATGAAATTGATCACACTTAAGACATTGATCCACTGAAAACTTTACAGTCACTGATAGATAAACGATGCGTGCCCGATGATGCTAGTCATATCTTATCTACATGAAGGAGGTCCCTTAACTTGAATAAGCTAGTAGGTCTTTTCTACTCGTTTCTTTTACATTGGCATGGATAATTCTCTTTTGAACATATGTCTGTAACACAGATACACAGCTGGATTTCTTTTAAGTTGTAGAACATGGTCTTTTATTTATTATTCTAAAGAATGCGAGATAATAAACAATGAAGAAAGAATAAGTAAGAATAAAGATATCCAAAGCAAAATGAACAACTCTCCATCTATGTTATGGAAGAAAAGCATATGTCCAAAACATATCAAGCAGAAATTATTCCAGTTTTAGAAACACCGTGCTCTTCTTCATAACATAGGTTTTAAGGATTAAAAAAATAAAACGGTTTCATAAACTCAAGAAGAATGAATATTTTATCCACCATATTGGAAATTATTCGGCTACATTTTATCCACCAGTTCTGAAGTTAAGTGAAGATGGAGGGAGATATGAGTTGATAATCAACACTTAAAAAACTAACAATGATGTGCGAAGAGAAACAGGATGAGAAAAAGGTTAACTGACATGAGCTAAAAGAGAGGTTAGGAACTTCACGTACCTAGGATTGCAACACGACGTGCGATATAGACTATTAAAAAGGGATAAGATCTCGGATAACGAAAGGAGAGGTACTCTTACAGGCAATGGACACGATATGGAAAATTAAATCAGTGAGCCTCACCACAAAGCTGAGAAACATACATCTTCATGCGCACTCTCTATGGTTGTGAGACATAAGTAAAGGTCAAAGACTGAAACGAATGTTGGCTTTTGAAACATGTTATAGAAAGATTCTACGAATTGGATGGATGCAAACAAATAAAGAACTGCACAAAAAACGCGAAATGCAAAGAGAATCTAATGCTGAAAATAATTAGAATTAAACTAAAGCTTTATGGGCATATCTGCAGGATGGATAGCAGCAGAACGATAAAACCCTTGATGCTTGGTAGAATGGACAGTATGAACAGAAGAGGACGGCTAAGGCGAGAGTAGGTGGATAATACGAAGGAATAGGGAAGAATGAATTTGCTCTGGTCAAATATCGCACAAAATTTGTATAATTTCTGTATTCGGCTTTGAAATAATGCTGGATTTACTTTTCCATCGCCGACATGAAGCCTTTTGGCTCTTTTATTTTAGTAACTAACATTAAATCATTTCTAAAAATTGCAGGGAAAATGAAAAGAATTTGCACCTGAATTTTTAGGAACTGAATAATTATTCTGAAACTAAATAAGAAATTGAAATAAAACTAAACACGAATTACGTGTTAATACGAACTGAAAAGTTATTTTATGTTGATGGTATTGTTGTTCATATTCTCGTGTGTCTAATATTACTATTTATTATTCAATAAATATGATAACAAAAGATTTCTCCTGTGTCAGTGTATTTTATTCCCCAACATCGTCCAATAAAAATTTCATCGTGGGTTGTGATGCAATTCTGGACAAAGAGATTCTCTTTGCCATTTTTCAGATGTTCACTAACTTGATCGAAACTGATCTTCGCAATTCGACTGAAAAATAATGGGAATGAATGACTAGAAATTTAAAGACTATTGCCATCTTAACCTTAGTGGCAGTTGATTTGCAGCGATCCTCGAATGAGGTGAATTGTGAATCCTCGATTTATTTTGCCTCAATAAATTGTCTGCGTAATACTGAAAGAGAAAGTAATGGTCCAGAAGATACACTACTAATAACTGTCATATTTTAGATGACTGAATTTCTTCCAAAAGCTTTGGCAGTTTCTTTATGAAACTCTAATAAAAGTCCATACAAAAAATGTCTTTAAACTACTGAGTCGTTGTTATTAATATCCTGTGCAGTTTTCAATGAATAACTGGGTTTTTTTTCCATCGGTCTAAAATGCGTTTATTAAAGAAAACGCCCTTTCTAACGATGCATTTGTGCCTGGTATGCCTAATACAAATCACCTCTGGGTCTGATTCCCACTGAAGAGAACTCAATAAAGGTCGAAACCGGTCTGGGTAGTGACCCTTCCCATAATGCATAACATTATATATATATATATATATATATATATATATAATCCTGAAAATACTTCAGGCCCAAACTTTCTTTACTTACACTTAGATAAAGCATTAAACTAAGTATAAAATTTCTTGGTATCTTTAATTTAATGTCCTCATTTTTCGTTGTCTGAAATGTCTTAGTTCGCCTCTCGGTAGTCGTAACGCCGCATTTCTTCCAATGGTTGATCGTAGATTCACTTCCACGACTAGTTCGTCTTCTTCTTCTTCTTCTACTAATTTTAGTATGTTGATGTATATGGAGGGGTAATTAATAAAACCTATTTAAAGTCGCATAGCCCAGTTTGGTACTTATACTAAGAAAGTATCGTAGAAATCGTTGACAATTTCAGTAAATTCAACATCTCTAATGACACCATCGTCTATCAGTTGATCCAGGACAGCAGATGCAAAAAAATGTCGCCCATTTCTATTAAGCATTTGTTCTGTCAGGGCAAACAGTTCTCGTGTCCCCTTCACTGCCACAAATATCCTCTCGTTCAATTATTGTGATCATGTTAATACACATTTTAAGTTGGCTGTGAATAAAGTTGAGTCAGAGAAGTGAAAGGAACTGTGAATTACTTTAAAATATCCCTCAAGAGCTTGGGGCTTTTATCTCGCGATAGAAAATATGACTTGCGACCATCAACCGTTTCTCTTTCCACAGAAGTGGAAATCCATCTCGTCTTCGTATTTTTTAAAACTTGCTCGTGTTCCACTTCAACAAAAATGCAGAAGAAGATTTATTGTCTTAAACTCAATTAGTGAAAACGAAAATGCTGAAACACTGTTAATAATTAATTCCAGATCAGATGGCAAAATATATCATGCAGATGTTTGGAGCACATCCTCTTCATTTTCATGTTCTTTCTTAACTTATGAAAGACATTATTACTGCCTTTTACCGCAATGCCACCGAAACTGCTGTTGCTTTTGTCCCCACAAAATGCTATTATCTTCACGATTAATTTACATTTCTCCGATATAGGCAGAATGTGATTCACTACTAGCTCAGACATTTCTCCTACGAGATTTTAGAATTCCAACAAATTCACTTTTCCTTTCGTAGGTCCAAAATACCTCATCAAAACTGGGACCTCCTTCAGGCTTGAGTGATTTGATGAATCACCCGTAACAGATACATATTTTGTTCCACCACGTATTACTTCACGAAATTCAAAAGGAGTCAATACATTCACCACAATACGTTTATATTTTTTTCTTGCAGAAGTTAATTTTTTTTAGAATAAGTTTCGTATGCTGGTAAATTGCAATCCTCTGATCTACATGAATGGTTATGTGCGATAGTAGTATGGTCGGCTCTTTGAACCCGATCAAGATCAAGATAAGATAAAGAATCGTGACGTGATTGGTTGTTGAGATGATGATATCATTGTGTGTGTGACGTCATGAGTTTGGAATGTTAGGAATTTCCCTGAGGGCATATGTGTCAATGGCTTCAGTTCTTGTGTTTTGGTTCGCATATGGAATTATGGGTGATGGTAGAGATAAGGATCCGTGTCGTGATTGGTGGGACACTTCTAACCAGATCAACATCAAGATAAGATAAAGAATCGTGACGTGGGTGTGTGTTCGTATGAGATGTATATAATTGACGTAATTTGTTAGTTGTAAATAAGTGACGTTATTGTTTTGAATGGAAAGTAAGATATATTAGTGGATAAGGAATCGTGTCGTGATTGGTGGGACACTTCTGACCAGATCAAGATCAAGATAAGATAAGGAATCATGAAGTGAATGTTTGTTATTATCAGATGTAGATAAGTGACGCAATTTGTTAGTTTTAAATAAGTGACTTAATTGTTATTTGTAAATAAGTGACGTTATTGTTTTGAATGGAAAAGGGAGCTATATATTAGTGGATAAGCATTCGTGTCGTGATTGGTGGGAACACTATGAACCAAATAGGGGTAGGGTGAAAGGGAAAGCGACGTCAGTGTCTTGGATGTGTATTGTTATGGGTTGTAGATAAGTAAATGATTTGCGTGTGGCATTATGGGTGATGGATAGTGATAAGATAAATTTTGGAATGTTTGGAATTTCGCTGGTGCCCCCCTTTTCTTTCAGGGACATCACGTGGTATGTTGGGTTCGCGTATAGTATTCTAGGTGTTATTCAGAGATAATAATCGTGATATTATGTGTTTGGAAATTTCTGGGGAACATATGTCTCTCTTTGATATCACATGGTGTTTTGGTTTGCCTATCGAATTGTGGGATGTTTTTGAGATAAGATATCTTGGAATTTTCCCAGGGTGACACACATCCGTCATTGTCATCATGTTTTGTCTTTGGTTGTCTATAGATGACAGTACTGATATTCCAGTACATTTTGGGGTATTTCTTTCCTGTTAAAGGGTGGGAATTCTTAGAGTAGAGTTATGATGGTGGCAGTGATTAGGCTTTTCTGAATAATTTAATTATATGTTGGTGGCCCTCAAACACACACACATGCACACATTATACATGAAAAGTCGCTAATGTATCCATGTTGATACTCTCATATATGTACCCTATTATTATTCTTATGAAAAAAAAACTATTCAGTATTAGAATTATGCTTACCAAAACATACGAGCAGTGATTATTGAAATTACAATTATCAATTGTTATGTTTAAGTTAAAAAAAAAATTAACTTACATTTCTTTCCAGAATGGGAACATTTTGGTACTATCTAGGTTTCCTGAATATTCCAAATTGTTCATTTTTAACATACATTCACATCACAGAACACAAACACAAGGCTGAAAATGCAGTTGACTTTTCATTATAGTTACTGGGGCTAACATATATTCACAGCACAAAAACACATAAAACATAGGAGTTGAAAGATATTTCTGTAAATAACCAGAAAATATAGTTGACACATCGTTTAGATTACCACCCGTTTGGTTCTGTTCGTTTTCTTGGAGATGACTCATTAATTTCTGGTCTTAGTTTTCCGTTCTCTTTTCAGACCGTGGAATTATAGTTACTCATTTTGTATACAACTAATCACATCCTGTATTAGATGACGTTCATAAAGCATAATTTCCCATGTTTTTTTTTTCTCACGCTTCTGGCGGTTCTCTGATTACCGACATCGTCGAAGAAAAGTAAACTCAGTGCTTGCCTTTCTGTTAATCTCATTTATTTCCGGTATTAGTCTGTACTTTAGTCTATTTATATTAATCACATCCTGTAATATATGAATTGCGGTATTATTTGAAAGGTATCATTTTCCCACAGTTGGATGTTTCTCAAACATTTACATATGACTAAGTGATTAGCATTCATATGATTGTGATGACATATCATAAACTTATTGATTCCTGATTAAAGATTTTATACACTTATTGTTTGTTTATATTTTGTGTAGCCAGGAAACTGGAATTTATTTCAAATGAATATTAGCTCTGTAATATATATACTTTGTTAATTTCTATGTGTTAATAACGAATATGTGTCACCCTGGGAAAATTCCAAGATATCTTATCTCAAAAACATCGCCCACAATTCCATAGGCAAACCAAAACACCATGTGATATCACAGAGAGACATGTGTTTCCCAGAAATTTCCAAACACATAACGTCAAGATTCTTATCTTTAAATATCATCTACAAATACTATACAACCCAACACCACGTGATGTCCCTGACAGAAAGGTGGGGGGGCAGCGAAATTCCAAACATTCCAAAATTTATCTTATCACTCCATCACCCATAATGCCATACACAAATCATTTACTTATCTACAACTCGTAACAATATACATCCAAGACCTGACGTCACTTTCCCTTTCACCCTACCCCTATTTGGTTTATAGTGTCCCACTAATCCACTAATATATCTCCCTTTTCCATTCAAAACAATAACGTCACTTATTTACAAATAAAAATTACGTCACTTATCTACATCTAATAATAACAAACATTCACATCATGATTCCTTATCTTATCTTGATCTTGATCTGGTCAGAAGTGTCCCACCAATCATGACACGATTCCTTATCCACTAATATATCTTACTTTCCATTCAAAACAATAACGTCAGTTATTTACAACTAACAAATTACGTCATTTATATAAATCTCATAACAACACGCAACCATGTCACGATTCCTTATCTTATCTTGATCTTGATCTGGTCAGAAGTGCCCCACCAATCACAACACGAATCTTTATCTCCACCATCACCCATAATTCCATACACGAACCAAAACACAAGAACTGAAGCCATTGATATACTCCCATGGAAATTCCAAACATTTCAAACTCATGACGTCACACGCACACAATGACGCCATCATCTCCACAACCAATCACGTCACCATTCCTTATCTTATCTTGATCTGGTTCAAAGCGCCTACCATACTACTTGCGATCCTATGCAAAGTTAGCAATACTTGTACAGCGAGACGTTTCTATTCACTATTTTCATTTCATGAAAGAGGTAAGTTTACAGCTTTCGCTTTTTCTTTGGACTTTTTTAGCAGTGTGTTGTATCAGAAGGACCTTCACGTTCAATAGAAACTTCAATAAACAGTGCAGAAAATTTTACCGTTAACATTATGACTTTCAGTTAGAAAGAGAATTCTTGTCTTAACGTGTCCGTGAAACTACACTTTCGCTTGGGCATCTCACGACCTATTTTCAACAAACTGAATTTGTAATTAAGTATAAAGAATTCAAATAATGTTACAGAGTTTATACCACCAACAACATATCAATACTTTGAAAAACACTAAAGAAAATACCAGAATTCATTCACACTTGTTCATCGCATTGGCCGTACTGCACACAAAAGTCGACTCTCGTGTGCATTTATAATATCACATGAGGAAACTATGTGAAAGTCATCTAAATCACATCTCAATAGATTATAGTTCCATCTACTGGAAATAGCTTAAACCTCTTTACTAATTTGCAACAAATTGCATGGGCTTGTAAAAATAAGAATAGTAGGACGCTTTACAAAAAAAAAGGACATTTGGCGTCCCGTTTGTATTTTCTCGGGACAATGGGATCAGTGTCTAAAAAAGGAAATAGTCCGTTAAAAACCGGGAGACGTCTGTTCTCCCTAGTCAAAACTAATTTACTAACTATCATCCAAATGCTTCGTCATTCCTCATCGCTTATTCTAAGAGAATGTTGCCCAATGAAAAGCGGAAACACTCCAATTAATTCTCCTAATAGTTAATAAGAGTCAGTTGGATTACCTTAACTTTGTGTGTTGGCGATAGCAAAGCTTCAACACTATTATATGGTAGTAGCGACACTCAAGAAACAGATGTGTCGAAACAGACACGTAATTACTATATCGTGCATCCAGGCCATATGGATGGATGGATGGACAAAGAGTCCAACGAAGGCACTGAGGATAAAAATTCCCAAAGGGTAATTCTAAATATTGTTGCCGTGATCCCAGCAATGGTAGTTATTTATCGGCCACGAATTATTTTAATATTTAAATGTAATTTTATGTCTGAAGGTGTCTGTAAAAATTTGAAACTCCTTGAAAATATCACTTTTACTACAAACAGAGATCAGCTGCAGATCTTACCCACCAAAGATGTTGCAACCGGGTGTGCTATGGAGGCTCTGATCTATCTTTATCTTCGGAAATATCAGGCACAGTTTGATTAAATGCAATTTAGTTTTGAATTTGTTGTAATCAAAACATTCAGCACAATCATCTAATAAAGGAAGGATACTGTTAATGTAATGCTTGGTAACGTGAACCATGTACAGGAAACGACTTTCAATATCCAACAGCGTTTTATGATTGCAAAGATATATTCTACACATACAGGCCATTGCATTAAAAAGTTTTATTTAATTTCGTGCCGGACGTCCTTTAGCGCTTGCCAATACCAATCCTCTTCAATTCTCACCGCATATTTGATTGAGATATGGGTCGGATCCGGGAACAGCTTTCATGAAATGCTTCAGTCAATTGCAGCACACAGGAAGTTCTGTTTGTCCGTACAACCCTTGTCAGAGGACGGCGATCTCGTTCCTGATTGACTATCTTAGGACCACAGTTACGCCTGTTAGACAAGTAAAGTGGGTTATTTTTGCACTGATTAAACATTCTTGACTAGTTTCTTACCTTTTGAGAAACTAGTCAAGCTATGCTGTTTTCAAAATCGTGGCTCCAGTCAAAAGGGCACCCACAATAAGCCCTTTATCGAACTCCGAAAGACCCTTTGTGATCAACACTATTAATTACTGACCAACATCATTCTTAAATACGTAGTTGCCAAGAACACGTGGTGACGCAAGTGACTAAGTATTTTTCATATACGCTGCGCAAGTGACATTTACGTAGATCTGTAGAAAGGTTTCCAATTCAGTTGCAGGTATGTGTAGAAATGAGGAAACTTATCCACAGTGGCTGATTTTGAGAGAAGTAAATTTTCCATCTACTAATTAACTTAAAATTGGACGTATTACTGATTTTAAAAGATTAGATGATTGTCGGAGTACTGCTAAATGTTATAAGTATTGATATATTTATTTATTTATTGCTTTTGTTGTAAAAACACATGAGTTTTCAGCTAACGTCTTGTGCTTTAAAACCTCTTACAGTTAAGAGTTCCAATCTTAAACGAAATCTGGCACTAAAGTGAAAGCAATTAAGATATGGCTCCGTAGCGCAGTCAGAAGAACGAGTGTGTTTTTTCGTTATAAAATATTGAATTCACTCCTTTCACAAAACTACTTACAGGAGATTCCCGTCTGCCCTCTAGGGCACACGGGAATCTCTTGTAAATATTTTCCAACTCGCGAATTTTTCCCCTCAGAAACTTGAAAGTTTTTCTTCCCGCTTAACTTAAAATACAAAACCGGCTTGAACATAGTTGACAGGCATAACTACTTGGTTCAAACTCACTTGTCTCATTGTAATATTGTATTACATGGCCGTTTGCCTATTTATATTCATATGTAAATTTTAGAGGTTTTTCTAGAGGTTTTTTTCTCCTGGAAACTAGGATTGTTCTTCCCTCAAAACAGACAAACTGACCCGTGAACACACACGGATCTACAGTCAAAAATACATACTTAAAAATCCCTCATTGGAGGGCTCAACCGGTCCTAAAGGACGGATGAGGAAAATTGAGGGAATTCCACATGACAACAACAACATGTAAAGTTTTAAAGTATTATTTCTCATAACAATTCATTTTCCTTATATCATGTTTTATTCAAATATTAACGACTAATTAAGATTGAAGATAATTCTGAAGGATGATCCTCCGTAGTTTAAATCGGTATAGCCACCATTGCCCTTTGTTTGAAAAGACCAAGGATCGAATCCCGTATATAAGATAAAAAGAACTTTCGCAGGATCTTTCCAACCAAACGTGAGTAAGCCAGTCTCGTATGGAGATGCCAGGATGGGGTTTTCATTCCACAAAACACAAAACTTCGGAGAAGAACAAGCAATTAACAGGCATAATAAACGGATTTCGTACCCTTAATCGCTTCGGCAGTGATTCCAAATTAACTCAGCTCTGGAAGATTTACAGCGAGATTGTTCTTTATTTGATAAAATCAAATAAATACTAACTAACGATTTAGATAATGATAATGTCCCGAAAAGGTGATTGTGTCTGATCGACTCTTAAACAATGCTTAGGTTTCGAATCGCTACGGCAAGAAGCTCGATCTTAGATGAATGCATAAGCTAATACTTCGAAATGTGATCGGGGACTTCTAATGTTTCTAAGCAAGGTCCTCGAACATCTACGAGACCCGGGAAATCAGAAACGGTGCAGCAGCGACCGGACGATTACGGAAATCTGTTCGACAAAGTACTCATGAAACAAGAATCAAAATATTCACCGCATTTTAATTCCGCACACAAATTCAAAAGCTACATCCCAAGATTAGTGTACGATCTGAATGAAGATGATTCCTATCGCGGGGTTAAATTTTTAGCCGTTTCCGCTAATAAGTACGTACTGGACGTACTTATTAGCAGAACATGAGTTTCCCCTGTAATAAGTACGTCCAGTACGTACTTATTACAGGGGAAAGTCATGAAAATTTACCGGATCTTGCAGTGTGGTGTGGATTATCATTTAATATACAGTATTGTAAGGTTCTTTTTGATCAAACTGGTGGTTTCTTGTACCTGGACATTCCTCAGAAAACGATGATTACTGAAATTTACCCTACTACAGTAGTTTCTTTTTCATCAACAGACTCCTGGGAAACAGAATTAAATGAGCCACTTGAATCATATTACTATAAATAAATCTAACAATGACTTTCCCAGTATCTACATACTCAAAACACCTAAAACAATTTATTAAAATACCAAAGTACCCAGAAATAATAACAACGATAAAATAACTTCCAATACAATCTCATGGTTGTCCTCCAACATGAGAAGCTACCTGATTCTCAGAATTGTGCGCTGTATTCCCGCTATTTAGACTTCGGCCTCGATAAACCATTGGATTCCTTTCTTAACTTTAGCTTCGTTTTGATTACAGTGCACTTTAAAAATAAATCTATGACTGAAGAAGATGCATAAAACGATGCGCACCGCTTTTACACTCTACGAAGCAAAGTGGTCATCACGAAATCCTTTCAATTAAGTTCCAGGCATGGAAAAGCAAAATAAGTCGAGAATTAAACTTAATAAATCTAAACATTATAAACCATAGATCTTAGAAATCTGTAGATGTATATCCAGACAAGGTAGAAACTTGAAAAGTCTAGAAATTTTCCAGGAAGTTTATTTGAATACGAGTATAACCTTCGACATAGGAACTGCCTTGGACTGGCACTACTTAAAAGATACTGACTCTGCCCAGGAGCCCATATAGTTGCCTTTTATTTGGGCTTGGGGGTTTTCACTGGTCTGACAGCTATTCTGCTTTTCGTTTTAATAATCTGAATATTATTTTGTCACATAAGTGACAAAATAATGTTCAGATTATTCATTTTCTGCTAGTGAAGAATACGAATTGTATTTTAAGGTAAAAAAGAAGAATAACAAATTTTAGATAATTGCATCAAACTCATTTAACTGAGGATTCACCTAAATGGTCTTAGGAATTGAGGTGGAAATACTGTACTATGAAGCACAGTATTTCCACTTTGTTCCCCTGGGTAAGTCTCACTTCGACATACATCTCTTCGTTTTCTCTTCCTATGACCCTACAGCTTAAATCAAACATTTGTCTCCTGAATTTATCTCATTTATCTGTGCCTGTCCAAAACCTTAATCTCCCTTCTTTAGTAATAGAAAATAAAATAATAAAACTGGCACACAGTTTAATTATTTAGGCTGCATAATAACATATCTAACAAATAAAGATATAGATGAAAAATAAAGAAATTTCAGAAACTCTGCAAAACATTTAAAAGGACATTGAATAAAAAAACAAGACGAGAAACTCAACTGAAATTTTACAAAGTAATGGCCACTCTGTCATATGGCTCAGAAACAAGAACTTTTTAAAAGAAAGATCAAAGTAAAATACAAGCTGCAGAAATGAGATTTTTAAGAGCAATTAAAGGGTGCACAAAATTGGACCGTATAAAAATGAACACATCAAATGAACACATCACATATTTACAACGTGAATGAAAAGGTCAAAAAACACAAGAAGAAATGGAAAGAACATCTATTTAGGATGCTCTTTCCATTTCATGGAAATGGAAAGAGCATCCTAAATATATTTTGGTAGCTGATATCTTTCCATTTCATGGAAAGATATCAGCTACCAAAATAGGGAATAAATATAGACTAAGGGGAGGGGAAAAGAGAGAGAGAGAGAGAGAGAGAGAGAAGCTACAAGATAGAAAGACCAGTGAAGCCGCAACAGACAAATGCCTAATCCTTGAGGAGAGGAAGTAGAAACGCATCCTGCCACTGAATTTTTTTAACTTTGCTGAATACGAGACAGTAGGTTCTTGTAGAGTTCATAAAAAATCACGGTTATGTGTGGGTCGTCTGAAAACGTCTTGGCCTAACAATGAAAAAAAATGTATAATTTCAAAATTATTTTTATTCTTCAACATAATCTCCCTTAAGACTAATATATTTATTCCAGCGATGCTCAAGCGCCGTTATCCCGTCCCTGTAGTGGTTCTCAGTAAGATCTGCAGAATATCCCTCAACAGCTGCAATCACCTCTTCATTCGAAGAAACACGCTGACTAGCGAGGAAGAGTTTTAGTTTTGGGAAGAGAGAGAAGTCAGAGGGAGCCACATCTGGGGAATCGGGTGGATGTTCCAACAATTCATAGCGCAGATCTCTTAATTTTCTCATTTCCAAAACACCTTTGTGGGCAGGTGCATTGTCCTGATGAAAGATGATATTTTTCTTCCGCAAATCGGGTCTTTTCTCACAGAATTTTTCATCTAGTATGGTTGAAAGATCGGAATAATATACTCAGGTTATTGTTTTACCCTTTTCAAGATAATTAATAAACAAAATGTCTTAGCATCCCAAAACACCGATGCCATGACCTTGTCTTCTTTGGCACTGGACAATCTGCTTCTGTCCACTGTTTTGACTGCTGCTTAGATTCTGGTGTGTAATGGTGAATCCAAGTTTCATTCATAATAATAAATCGACCCATAAAATCAGTTTTCTTCTTGTTAAAATGCTCCAAGCACTGTTCAGAGATTTTCATGCGAGTACGTTTTTGATAAGCTGTGAGCAAGCGCTGCACCCATCTTGCCAAAGCTTTTTCATGTGCATATCTTCATGCAAAATATATTCTACACCTTCTTTTGAAATGCCTATAATCTCAGCAATTTCATGCACTTGGACTCGCCGGTCATCCAATACCATATCATGCACTTGATCAATGATTTCTGGTGTTGTTACACTTTTTGGATGTCCTTCATGTGGATCATCTTCAAGGCTGGTAGGCCCCATTTAAACTCGGTATCCCATTTCTTAATTGTCGAAAACGAAGGGTGAGTGCCCATAAACTTTTGTGAACTTCCAATGAATTTCTTTTAGCGTTAAATCCTCTTTTACAAAGAATTTATAACAGCACGATACTCAATTTTATCGATTTCAAGGGATGCGGACAACACTTTTGCTTCGGACAGCTGTATAAAACAAACTACTTGATAGAATGACTTGCAATTTCACATGGTTGCTTATGACAGATGTACCAACTTAGAAAAACATTCTCGCCGATAGTGTTGCCATTTATGGTCGAGGCCGAGACCTTTTTAAACCACCCACACATATGGTTGTATCTTGTCCTCCAGCGACTGCTATCATTGACTAGACCAAATATTTTCTAAGGATTTTCTTTCAAATCCTGAAAGCAAGTCGTGCTTTCAAATAGTGAAATCATTCACCTACCAGCAAATATCAAGACATCCCAACCTTGGTAACTCTTGAACAACTTATTGATGGGTATATTGGTATCTTATTTTTCAACGAATGGCTTTTAATTTCAACATACAGTAGATGAGGAAGAATAAAAATCCTGAAAACCGTTCTATACTCCATTCTGCATTTCTGATTAATTTGGTCAGCTTGAAATCATCGCTCGTGAATATCTAAATTGTTCCACTTTTCTATTGCAAGATTCCAGACTTTCACACTTACAAGATTTCATTTAAATGATTTTTCCTGTCATTAATCATTTCAACTTATTGTCGTCCCTATCTTTTGAATCCTCCTCGTGTGTAATTTATCTATTTCTAAAGAGATTTCTGTTTAAGCCTGAATAAGAATTAGTAGCCGGAATCCAGGGCATCTTTTAGAGATTAGAAAAGAGAATTTTTGCATTTCTATCAAAGTAGCCCAAAGAAAAATTAATTTGTTTCTGAATTGGCATTTTGACGACGCTTCGGAACTAGAATTTGGTATTTAGGATATCACAGTTTTGGTCTTTATAATAATAATCCCGGTATGTTTGTAATATTGCTATAAATCCTCTGGAAAGGATCTCTCTTTTCCTGTATGCAGCTTACACGAATGCGTGCGATCTTCAGTTTATTGAAATTGTTCCAAGCGCAGACGCATCACAGAAATGGAAGAGTTATATACACACTGCTTGCAAAGAGGTAAACGGACACCATAGTGTGAGGAACAAACAGCCATGGCGTTCACCTTAATTTCTTTCTCTGCGATGGCTACAGCAATCTTATGGGGAAAACTTTCCACGAGCGTCCGATATCGATCAAAGGGAATTTTGGATCATTCTTCCTTTAGCTTCCTGGGGCTTGCAGAAACCCATATTGTGATCCTCGGTTCTGAATGTTTTTGTGTGTA
This sequence comes from Typopeltis vanoorti, assembly GCF_054136105.1. Lineage (NCBI taxonomy): Eukaryota > Metazoa > Arthropoda > Arachnida > Uropygi > Thelyphonidae > Typopeltis > Typopeltis vanoorti. The sequence continues at coordinate 46,043,402 of NC_143564.1, read as the reverse complement.
GATTCCTGTTCTTCCAGTCGAGGCCCGGAACTCCGTATTCAACGTGTCGGCTATCGAATGGCGGTTTTTTAAATATTTTCCTTCGTAGCACTCTACGGTCATGTTCGGTGTGTGCAGTCGTTTGTCCACTACTGGTAGCATTTGCAGTTGACACCTACTTCCATCTCAATATGCTATCAGTGATCGTTGACCAGGATGGCCCAATTTGTCAACAGTTTCCCGAACAGATAAGCCGGCAACATGGCATCCTATCACAGTTCCTCTTTCAAACTCCATCATTTCCCTTCTGTCAGCCATTTCACCGGGCTACAGTTGTGCTGAATTGATAGCATCATATTCCTCAATTTAACTAGCTAGAAACACGCTATTGCTATCTGAATAATATTGAAATAATAGTTATTGGAACAATAGAACTATATATAGGGCCTAACAATGAAAACATGAATTTATAATTTCAATTTTTGTTTTTATTTTTCAACATAATCTCCTTTAAGACTAATACTTTTATTCCAGCGATGCTCTTGATTCTAAGAAAAACGCTAGCAGCGAAGATGAGTTTTAGTTTTCTGAAGAAACAGAAGTCAGAGGGAGCCAAAGCTGGGGAATAGGGTGGATGTTCTAACAATTCATAATGCGGATCCCTTAATTTTCCCATTGCCAAAACACCTTTGTGGGCAGGGGCATTGCCTCGATGAAAGATGTTTTTTTCTTCCCCAAATCGGGTCTTTTCTCACCAATCTTTTCGTCTAGACGCATAAAATCAGTTTTATTCTTTTTAAAAAGGTCCCAAGCACTGTTCAAAGATTTTCATGCGAATGCGTTTTTGATCTGCTGTGAGCAAGCGCGGCACCGATCTTGCGCACAGCTTTTTCATTTGCAATTCTTCATGCAAAATATATCCTACACCTTCTTTTGAAATGTCCATAGTCTCGGCAATTTCACGCACTTTGATTCGCCGGTCATGCAATACCATATCGTGCACTTGATCAATAATTTCTGATGTTGTTACACTTTTGAATGTCCATCACGTGGATCATCTTCAAGGTTGGTACGGCCACGTTTAAACTCGGCAACCAATTTCTTAATTGTCGAAAACGAAGGGGATGAGTGCCCATAAACTTTTAGGAACTTCGAATGAATTTCTTTTGGCGTTAAACCCTCTTTTACAAAGAATTTTTTAACCGCACGATACTCAATTTTATCCATTTCAAGGGATACAGACAACACTTTTGCTTCAGACAGCTGTATAAAACAAACTACTTGATAGAATGACTTGCAATTTCACAGGGACGCAGGGCCAGCTCTACCGACGGTGCAGAACGTTCATTTGCTCGGGGCGGCAAATTTTTGTGGTGCTGCAAAGTTGGCGTAAACTATACAAAAAATGAAGGAAAAAATGCTACTGCACGGGGCGCAAAATTCCTAGGGGAGGCCCTGCAGGGACCCTTTGACAGATGTTTCAACTTAGAAAAAAAAATCTTTCCGATAGTGTTGCCATTTATGGTCGAGGCCGAGATCATTTCAGACCAACCTCGTGAGAAGGGTTTTAGAGAGAAAGAAATTACTTAGGGGTGCTTAAGGGTCGAAGCTGTATAACTGAGAGGAGACCTCCACATAGCCTTTAAAGGAATGCGGAGAACCGACCAGGGCTTCTGACCTAATGTCCAATCCTCACCTTCTCGTGGTGCACCCTGTTGGGTATCTACTTTGATACTGAACGAACGAGGATGGGCTGGCAATTTGAGATTTAGCCGACCAAATTGTATTCTTATTGGTTAAACCAAAATAAAAAATGATGGTACAACATGACAAAATTTCATGCCGGCTGGGGCGTCGCCCGGTTAAACAAGGCCCCCGTTGTTTTCGCCAGGGAACCAGGGCGAACAGCGAAAAGTCAGCTACTGGAACAAATCTGAAAATAAACCCCAACTTAACATCACCAGAGTTAAAGATCGGTACTATCAATGTAAGAAGCCTTAATGGCAAAGAAATGGAGCTAGCTGAGGAATTAGATAAGTACCAGATCGACATAATAGGGGTGACTGAAACAAAAAAGACCAAAACTGGTGAGATCCTTCTGAGCAATAAATACAAAATGTTATATTCAGGCAATAACAATCAAGGAAAAGAAGGAGTAGCCATAGTATTCAACACAAAATGCGAGGCTAATCTTCTTGAATGGCAGTCAGTCTCAAGTAGAGTAATGTGGGCAAATATGAGAATGGGGAACTAGACAATGAGACTTATTTGTGCCTATGGTCCCACAGAAGGTTCTACTAAGGTAGAAGTGGAGGAATTTTTTGAGGCTTTAGAAAAAGCAACTGACACAATGAAAAAGGAAAAGTTGGTCCTTGTTGGGGATCTAAATAGTAGAGTAGGAAATGATTGTGAGACATACAAAAATATTTTGGGAAAATTTGGAGAAAAGAACAAAGCTAATAATAATGGCAAATATCTGTTGGATTTCTGCTCAGGACATGGACTGGTTATTACTAACACCATGTTCCAACATAAAAATGTGCACAAATTCACATGGAGAGAAGAGGCTAGGAATAAGAAAAGTCTCATTGACTATGTTATTGTTGATAGTGATGTTTTCTCCCTGGTGCAGGACACCAGAGTGTACAGAGGATTTGAAATTGGAAGTGATCACTATTTAGTCTTGAGCAGGATAAAATTGAATTTCATATTGAAAAGAATAACATGTAAGAAAGTTTTAAAGCGAATAAAAGTTGAGCAGTTCTCAGATGTGAACTGTAGACTAAAATACAGAAATATTATTGAAAAGAAAATGAAAGAGTTTGAGAACAGGAATCAAACCTTGGAGATTCAGTGGCAAACTCTGAAGGAAACATTGATTGATTCTGCCAGAGAGGCATGTGGTGAGGTTGTGTGCAAAGATAAAAAAATCAGAACTCCCTGGTGGACACAGGAAGTTAAAGAGGCAGTGAAGGAAAAGAAGAAAGCATATCAAAAGTTCCTGGCAAATAAGTCAGCTTTTACTCTTACAGAATACAGAGACAAATGTAAGAAAGCTAAACAGTGTGTAAAACTAGCTAAACAAAAGTCATGGGAGGACTTTGGCAAGAATATAGAAAATAAATATCAAGAAGGTGGCAAAATATTCTGGAGGTTGTTGAAGAAGCTTAGGAATGGAGGAAAGAGTGCTGTAAAAGGAATTAGAGATGATAAAGGCGAAATGAAAACAGGAGAAAAAGATATCCTTGAAGTATGGAGTAATTACTTTGAAAAACTGCTAAATGAAACAAGCAGTGATGACAGCACAGTGATAAAAAACACTGACCAGGCATGCAGTCAGGAATACATATCCATACTTGAAGTAGAAAAAGCCATCAAAGGCTTGAAATGTGGAAAGGCAGCAGGAGTAGATGATATTCGACCAGAAATGCTGAAGTATGGTGGTATAAGAGTCTTACAGTGGCTGCACTGCATAGTATTCAGAAAGCCTGGACAGAGGGACGAATTCCCGATGATTGGAGTAGAGCTCTCATAGTACCCATATATAAAAAGAGAAATAAAACTGAATGTGAGAATTACAGAGGTATTTCCCTACTGAGTGTTCCTGGCAAGATCTATGCAAGTATACTTGAGAAACGGTTGAGAAGAATTGTGGAAGAAAAGCTTGGTGAAGAACAAGCTGGATTCAGGCCAAATAGAGGCTGTCAGGATCAGATCTTCACTTTACGACAAATAGTCGAGAAAGCATGGGAATATAACAAAGATCTGTATTTAAGTTTTGTCGATTTGGAAAAGGCATATGACAAGGTGCCAAGAGAGAAGCTATTCAATACGCTGCAGTTATATGGTGTCAATGGGGCATTATATCAAGCAATACTTAGTCTTTATTTGAGTTGTGATTCAGCAGTTAGAATTGAAGGAAGTACAGGAAGATGGTTTAATGTTAAATCTGGTGTGAGACTAGGGTGTACATTATCCCCTCTGTTATTCATTATCTATATGGATCACATTATGAAGGAATGTGGTATTAAACCTGATATTAAAATTGGAGATGTTAATGTCAGCTCTTTGCTTTATGCGGATGATGTTATACTTCTAAATAAATCCGCTACAAGTCTGCAAGATTCTCTGACTAAATTGAATAGCTGTTGTAATAGATATGGTATGAAGGTCAGCAATAAAAAGACAAAGACAATGAAAATAGGCAGAATCATTGAAAATGTCAACTGTGTTGTGAATGGAGAACCTGTGGAACAAGTAAAACATTTCAGCTACTTAGGCACAATTTTTACTGAAGATGGTAAACTAAATATAGAAATAGACAACAGAATCAGCAAAGCTGGTATTGTGGGAAGTCAATTGAATAAATTCATATGGAATAAGAAAGAAATTAGTCGGAACACTAAATTAGCTGTATACAAGACTGTGTTCAAACCAATTTTAACTTATGGATCTGAGAGCCTAGTCAGAAGTAAAACACTTGACCAAAGACTAGAGACCGCAGATATGAGAGTCCTGAGAAAGATTATAGGCGTGAACAGATGGCATCAATGGCAGTATCATATTAAAAAAACGAGGATATTAGGAAAGAACTTGACATTGTCAGCATCCAGGAATGCGTTAGCAGAGCTAATCTCAGGTGGTATGGTCACTTAAACAGAATGGGAGAGGAAAGATTAGCAAAACAAGTGTTCTCTGCCAGGTTGGCAGGAAAACGACCCAGAGGAAGACCAAGATATAGGTGGATTGATACGGTACAAAGTGCCTTAGACGATAGAAATATAAGATCTGATAATGTTGGAGTCTTGACAAGTAACAGACTGATTTGGAGGAAAATTGTAGATAGGAAGTTAGTAATGATGTAATTTTTTCATGTGGTACTGTCATATCCTGTACACCCCTTGAGGGTACATGGCAGGAATTTGATGACGATGATGATGATGAGAAATTACTTATTGGTATTCTTCTTGAATAACTCAGTTTGCAGTACTTTGGACCACTGCGTTATTTCAAGCTCATAGAGACCGATGAATTGGAAGTGCAAACTGATTGGGTAACTCATCAGTGCCACAGTAACTTCACATGTAATTAGTCTCAGTAGAGAGCAGCAGGTTTTAATTTAGTTGTGTACTAATGAAAATTTTGATATTTTGAAAATATCCTCTCAAACTCCCTGTAGTCTGGAAGAACGAGCTTATTCTTCTTATGCTGCTGCTTGTTCTTCGATATTTTTTGTATTTAGTATTCAATTCTTCACTAATTATAAAATACAAAAATAAATCATCTAAACGCCTTTTTTTTATTCCTCATATGGAGTAGGCGAGGGCCTTTTAACTCTATCTAGCTTTTGGAGACTGAATGGGCAGTTCAATCTCCACCGGTACCCAATCAGAGATAGCTAGCCCATGTCTATCACTAATTACAGGTAGTCACCGATGAAGAGGCTGGCAAACAAGTGCTGCCATGTCTTGGTACCTAACCCTAATAAGATATGTTACTGTCTGAAATAATGTGGGTACTGCAGTCGATTTTCTTGTGTTTACGGGATAAAAACCCGATTCACCAGGAGGAAAAACCCGCTTGCCCGTACAAGAGATCGACTTACTCGAGAATCGGGCGAAGAAAGGCTTGGAAAAAAGTTCCTCCAGTCGATGACTAGACTTGAACTTAAGTCTGACTTCGAGCAACCAAGCGGAGAGGGCGATAGCGCCACTTTCGCTGAGCTACACAGGCCTTTCTTCACTAATTTTTCAATTATTTTTGGAACCATTCTATACATATATTCTGTCATCTTTTGTTTTCTTAACTAATTTTGTTAATTTTTCGTCCATTGTTTTATTTTTGATGTTTGTGTTGCAGTTTTATAAAAGTATGTTTAATGTTTGTCGAATCAGTGATTTACTGATTTTTACGCGTTTCATTTTTCCCAAATTGTTGTTCAGCTTAAAAATCGTGGAATTATCTTTCATAGGTTGTTTTTTTAAAACCACGGATATATCAACTATCGAAAATTCTGAACATGTTCAAACTTTACTGTTAATATAAAACACAACCGAGCTTGCTTTGCTTTCCCAATTGCCTTTATGTGTGTGTACAGTGCAACAAGGCAGTAACTTTCATCGTTAAGCAAACATTCAAGTTTGAGAAAGACACTGATATTTGGTGTTTAAGATCACTATTAAAATTTGGCAAGTCGTTTCATTTGGAACAGTTTGACGGCAAAATTAGGTAAAGCAAAAGTAATTCTATAAGCTACTGGTCAACTGTTATAATAATGAATGATGGCGCCGTACAAGAATGCCATTACAAATCACATTTTCATGACTACGGATAGTCATTCCTTTCTTGTTAAAACCATTGAGAGCCTTAGTAGTGTAGTCAGCATAGACGAAGAGTAGGAATGGCCTAGGTTCGATTCCTGTCTATGACGTTAGGAGCCTTTATCTGGTCTCTTTTGACTAAAGGTGTGTTAACCAGTGTGAATTAGGGTTTTTTTTGTAACTGGAAACTCGGGTTTTTCGTCCCCCAGAACAGGCAAATCGGTCCCGTGACACACATGGATTACAGTCACGAATACGTCTCAGCCATATGCAGGTCCCGAGCTCGGATAAAATTGGGTGGGTTAGGGAAAGCAATGGTGAACTACCCTGAACTACACTACCAAAACCAATTATTCTGTTTGATTTCTTTCAGTTTAGCAGTTTTACGTCACAATGACGTCGTCAGCGTCTATTCCCTATATACGGGAATAAAAAGGCATTAGCTGATTTTAAATTTAAAAAAAAAAAAAAAAGAGCCCGTGTAGCTTAGTGTATGTGGCGTTTGTACACCACGGCGTTTGACCGCACGAAGGAAGACTTCTTGGTTTCGAATCTAGTCGGCGACTAGTGGTAATTTTCCTAAGCCTTTTTTCGACCGGTTCCCGAGTTAGTTCATCTCTGGCACGGGCAAACGGGTTTTTTTCTCCCGGAAACTCGGGTTTTTCGTCCCGTAAAATCAAGAAAATCGACCGTAGAACCCACATTATTTCAGACATTAAATACGAGTGTTAGGGTTAGGGGCCACGAGATGGTGGCACTTGTTGAGCCGTCTCTCTTCACTGCGTGCCGCTTAATTAGATAGCCTTGGGCCAGTTATCTCTGATTGGCTGCCAGTGGAGATTGAACTGCCCACTCAGTCTCCAAAAAGTTAAATAGGGCTAAAAGGCCTCACCTGCTCCCTATATAAGGAATAAAAAGCTGTTCGCTGATTTTTTTTGACGATTTTTAATAAAAAATCGAATAAAAAAATAAATTAATAATAAAAAACTCCGAATGCACCATATTTTCTCTAAATACCTGTCTAATTTCTCCACCATTTAAAAGAAATCCTGCGATATCATAAGTAACGCAACAAAGTCTCCGTCGCTATAAGAAAGTTAATCGGATTATGTGTCATAATGAATTTCCACATAACACAGTAATACAGGCCAGCGGAATGATGTAGATCTGCAGAAGCTACAGTTTGAAAATAGAATTACAGTTGGCTGCTATAAAATGGTCACCAATGTTGATTACAATAATCTAAAAAGGATAGTTTGAGACAGCCGTTGCTTTCCTTAGTTTAAACAAACCTTTACACTCAAAGTATCCTCTACTAACTACAATTATAAGCGCTACTGCAATAAATTAAAGAAATGCAAAGTTGTTTCGATGTTTAGTTTTTTTATGGAAAGCTTATTCATCTGATTAGGAGATGATTCCACTAATCCATGCCAATGTTGAGGAAATTACACTATATTCTTAAATGTATTTGAATACCTAGTTGTGATAACAAAATGGGTTTTAATTACATTTCTATTACCGAGTGAGACCACCTTTGGCCTGAATGACAGCACCTACCCTTCGAGACATGCTTTCAACCAATTTCTGACACGTCGCAACAGGAATATTCTTCCATTCTTCGCATAAAACTTCTCCCATTGCTGATGCTAATGACTTCTGGAGCGAATTCGGCGTTCTAATTCGTCCCAAAGATTTTCGATGGCTTTGACGTCTGGACTGGAAACCGGCCAGTCCAACACTGCAACGTTGTTTTGTGGAAATCGGTCTCGGACGCGTAGTGCAGTGCAGTATGGCATTGTGTTGCTGGAACATGAAAGGGTCATTGCCGAAGTACTTCCACAGCGTCAGATGCATGAACTTGTCCATGATTTCCAGGTAGCCATCAGAAGTCATGGTTTTGGACACGTTCACCAATGAACCAAGCCCAATCAACTGAAACACCCCCATAACATTATCCAGCCTCCACCAAACTTGACAATGGAACGATGCGGTCCTGCCGGAACCGTTCCCCGGGTAATCTCCAGATCTAAACACATCAGAGTGAAACATTTGGAAGCATGATTCATCGCTCCACAGAACCCTTTTCCAATTATCTACGATACAGGAATGGTGTCTTCCACACCATTCCTGGACCGTAACAGCTCTACCGTGGTAACTTAAGGCATGTAACTCTCGGGGGACACTTCTAGTGTTGACCAATATTCCTGCAGCATTTTTCTGGTTAACTGCTAGGTCCGCTGCTGGTGTGCGGACATGCTCGCACATTCCAAGACAGAGCTCAATGATCTCCGTTAATGAGCTTCGGTGGCCGCCCGGAGAGTTTCATGCTGTGGTAGCACCATCAACTTTCCATCTACGAATGGCATATACAACGATGGATTTCGGTATACTGAGACGGGTAGCGATGTCATGGACAGAAAGACCACTGATGTGACACCTAACTACCATCCCACGTTAGAAGTCTCTCACTTCAGCGGCATCTTGACATCGAGTACAGTGCAAAACATGCAGCACATCCCGCATTTTATTACTAGACTTAGGCGTACACTCTCTGAATATTTTCATGTGGCAGGACCCCAAATTTATATGGCAAGTAAGGTGTCCAAATACTTTTGTCAATATAGTGTATTTTTGTACCTTTAAAGTGTGTGTGTGTGTGTGTGTGTGTGTGTGTGTGTGTGTGTGTGTGTGTGTGTGTGTGTGTGTGTGTGTGTGTGTGTGTGTGTGTGTGTGTGTGTGTGTGTGTGTGTGTGTGTGTGTGTGTGTGTGTGTGTGTGTGTGTGTGTGTGTGTGTGTCGTATGAAATCCTGTTGAATATCTTTAGCATTTAACCTCATAGCACCACAATACCACCGAAAGAGCCTTTGGAGAAAGTACAATGAATGTCACAGAGGGAATGTATACATAAAATATCACGATATAGTAAATGACTCTTACAAATAGAAAATAAACTTGACTTAGCATTCGTTGTAAAGCACTTTCCCACGTAAGCAGCAAAAAACTTCCCCATTAACTAAATAACTAAAGAACAGCGTGGGAGGTTTTCTGTAAACAAGAGAATCTGGTCGATATATGATAATGTGCTTCATCTTATCAGCGCAAAGCCGCCGGAGGAGGTCTGTCTGCGTCATTCAGCATCCACATTGCTGTCTAATCATCTGAATATTACGGGTGCAATCCATGTAGCCGTCACGAGTTGCAATCGTGTTTCTTTTCTCTATATCTATCTCTCCCTAAAAAAGTGCAATTACCTTTAGCCATACCGCAGTAAGATGTGCGTCATTCTTTGACATTTACGATTCACTCCACGCTTACTTTGTTATGGATAAAAATTTTAGACGTTTAAAAAAACACGAAAGGAAAAGAAAAAAAAAGAGAGAGAGGTACAGAGAGCAACAAGGTGATGATCTCTACTAAGAGAAAGGAAAAAGTGAGAAATGCATTTCCGACTTTGCTTTCAAACACTGATAATGTCAAAAATACAAAACACCTGTGATTTCGTTTTTTTTTTCTTTTGAGATAATCATTCCGAAATATTTGATTGGTTGGTTACTAAGTTTTTTGAGCTTTATCTTCAAAATTAGCAATTATTAATTCGGCATTTGCAAAAAAAAAAAAAAAAAAAAAAAACGGAATGCCTATTCATGCTGTAAGAGAGTTTAATACCTTTGATAATTCGTTATATTCAATTTTATTGTATTTTTTGTCATATATATATATATATATATATATATGTGTGTGTGTGTGTGTGAAGATACCAATCTATTTTAAACCTCGTTTTACTCCATTTCCCAAGTAAGCAAACAGACAAACAAGTCAAGTTTGCGCCTGCAAGTGTTGCAAGTCCAGCTGATCCTGTACGTAGTGCAAGACCAAGGCAACTCACGGTAAAAGTAGAATAAGCTCTGATCACTAACCTTAATATTTATCCTTAATGCAAAGCACATCTCCTGGAGGAGATGTATGATGCTTTGTATTAAAGGCAATATAATACAAAGATATAATAGAAATGGAGTAAAACCAGGTTTAAAATAGCTTGGTATCTTTAACATTTATTATACCCAAGGTAAAATACTTTATACATTTATATGTGTCATATTTTATATTAAGCAACAATATACAGCGTGTCTTGTTGCTTAACATCTTATCTATCCCGACTTAGCTCCACAAATCGACTAGGACGAATCGTTACCTCATTTGCAACATTCCAAAGAATTTTGAGCTCGTATAGTCGATGAGTCCAGTGAAGAAAGCGATCATCACATAATTCCTAAGAACTATGTGTAGTATCTATAATCTAACTCGCTACTATCTTCCCCACACGAATCAGAGACGACACAGCATGCTTAATTTTCTCTTCGTCACTGCTAAAGTTCTTATTTGCAGATTTGATAAAAAACGTAAAAGAAATATATATCAATCACTGAGTCGCAGCAAACGCCACATATGCAGCTTATATAGAGGAAGGTGAACAACCGACTATTGGTAGAAGTTCACCTCCGTGAAGAGCCTAAATTCTACCTCCTTTCACAGAACGCAAGTGATACGCATCTTCTGATTTCAGACATCAGGAACTTTCTCGTGTAATGAAGCCTCCGAGGACTGTAGTATTTCCTTTGTAACAACAAAGGAATATTTCTTTTCTATGCATTTTTGTTCTTAATATGTTATAACATTTTAAAAATGTAAACGATTCTTTTGGTTTTGTTCAAAGTATATTTTGACAAACTTAAATAAAATTATTCTCTTTTGTTTGTCTTGTATATCTTCTGCTAGGAGAGCTAAGATGGAGCAGTTCGTCCATGGAAGTAATAGTAATAATTAATTAATTAATGAAATAAAAACTTTTTCCCGGAATATTGAAGGTGTTTTAGTCATACTTGTGAACTGCGTAAAGTATACCGTACGAAAGGAAATTGTTTAGCTTCATGAATTGTTTGGAAAACAGTTTTGAACAAAGAAAAAAGGACCAAGTATTAGGAGATGAATGTTTGCGTAAGTGCTTTAATTCTAAATTAACAGTCAGTGCTTGCATTTTCGAATCGAGAATTAGCATAACATTAATCCTAACACACAACACAGATGATATGCATTTTAGCAAACTGAATTTCGATGCTTTTCGGTACAAGTTAAATTCCGAATGATGGGTTTGGATTACTGCGCCTTCCTACTTAAAACTGGTTTAAAACAAATCTCTGTGTACTTAATATGGGCGCTCCTGATATGTATCTCGAGGATGCATTATCTTTTGTTTGCACGCATTCACTCCAGATTGAAAAATATTCGGATATATTACATCTGTCATTCGCTGACTACTCAGTCGACATACAGCATTAAGTCGGAATAAGCACTGCTAGGAGTAAAGATATGAGGGTGTTATCGGTGAGACAGGTCGTTAGATATATAATAACTTCGTGGCAGCGGCTACTACTGCTAGTGTCAAGAGGAATGGACACAGTGGCATGAGATGAAAAGACAGCTGCAAGTTTCATTATCTTGAAAAAAATTGTGAAACTCTCATTTGCCGTCATAATATTGCTCTTTCGCTAGTCCTGCTAACCTCTCGACTGCTTGTAAATCAAAAGGTATAAAGCTTCCTAGTAACCATACGAGAAAATCATATTATGTCATAATTGCCATGGGAAAGACGTGTATCGATGAGAGTGGAGAGGTTACGGACGAAATTGTTACTATGGCAACCGCATCTTCCCATCAAAAAGAAGCTTTCAGCATCTAAGCTACATGACAAGAAACAGCGTAAAATTGATATTTATTGAATATTTGGTAACAGCAATATTCTGGATACGATCCCTGTTGCAATAAGTCAAGAAACGTAGCAGTAAAAAAGAGTCAGGAGGCCCATAATATGAGGCACTTTCATCAGGGAAGCAGTCACAAAGGAAATCATTGATAGGTACAATAAGAAATATTACTCCTATTCCAGATCATTATTGTCTACTTAAGGCATTTTAAATAGCGTGTATATGGTGATACTAAGCGGAAGCAATGGAAACTTTACCCACCTGAATACGAATGAAAAGGAAGAATGAAAAAAAAGTGTTCATGTTGTATTTTCACCTGATCCTAATGAGTTCTATTTCTAATTCTAATTCTCGAAAGGCTTTCAGAATTGAAGTTTAGTCATCAAGGACAAGAGGAACCATTATAAAGACAGATCAGCTGAAGTCACATGAATTTGTCTATCTCATACAGAGGTGAGAGGGCTTTTCAATCCGAAAAACTTAAGTTTTATCTCATTACAGATGCTAGCTTCTGCTGTTTCTGTAGAACTGTAATCAACTCTAATCCAAAACCATTCTTTCCGCTAAGAAATTACAAGGATGTTCTTCAATCATTCGAAGAAGAGCCTTGGAATTTCCTCAGTAGCATTTATTTTCCAAGAAAAATTCAGGACAGGTCCGTTTCTATCTAATATTATGACAGGTTTTGATGCTTATCACAATATAAGCTCGTGTATTTCATATATCCCAGCTAAGCATTTTTTTTTCTTTGTCAGGTACGCTCAATTGCTAAACTCAGGTAGGAATATTGTTTTGTTGCTTGATTTTCTCCGCAGTTTGATAAAGCCTGTAGATATGCTTTGGAGTGGTATAGTTAATTATTGACAAGGTGACTGAACTTTGTCATTAATAAAGATCGCCTTGTTCTTGGATGTTTCAGCATAATTGTAACTATTCCTAATCCAAATTCTTTGGCATCATTTCAGATTCTATTAGGTTTATTAATAAGGCCAGTATACTGTCTGTTAACTGCGTTAGCAGATAATATACTGGCACCTCTTATAGTTGCCACCATACGAGACGAGCTAACGCACCTTCGACTGAAAATCTCTTATAAAGGTTTTGGCGTCTTATAAAGGATTTGCTTTCTAACCAAAGAGTATATGTCACATCTTTATCGTAATTACGCGGGAGGTTGGTGGATATGGAGCACACCTCTTGGATAGAAGGAAATTGGTTCGAATCCTATCTTCATGATAAACATTTTAGCTATTTCTAACTTAGCTGTAGATAATCAATCTCAGAAGAAGGAAGATCTTTATCTTCCATGAAAACTGCAGACGAACAGGCAATCAAGTCCAATTAAACCGATTAAACACACAGTTAAGTTCAGGACACACTGAATGTTTCTTAGCCTTAGTTCATTCGGTGATCATTTTGCTAATTTTATCTAATACTTTTTTCTCACAATATACTGAACGGGTTTAGACGTAAACAAGACATAAATATGCATAACATGGCAATTTTCTCCTAAAAATGATTCCAATATATTTAGCTTGAATAATTTCATGATCTCTAGACCACATTCGTAGTGTTGTCTAGCAATTCCAAAAATTATATCTGAAAGTAGATGTTTCAGTTGTCTTTTAACTTTGTCTTTTTGGTACTTTATCGTAAGAAACAGACACACTCTTTATAACATCGATAGTCCCGACTGATTAACTTGTATTACTACAGAATAATTTCTCTGAGAAACTCATGGCACTTCTCAAACACTGCATCTCATCTGGCTATTTCAACTGTACAATGAAACCATATATAAATAAAATTCATCAGGACTAGACATGGACAGCCCGCTTTCTTCTGTATTAGCAAAGCTTTATATGGAGAAATTTAAAACGAAGATCCTGGAAGAATACCATCTGAAACCAAAAATATGGAAGAGATAAATCGATGATCTTCTTTTCTTAATTTGGAGCCACGGAAAAGTGTCAATTTTTGATTTTCTCAACCACCTTAGCAACCAACATTCCAACGTAAGATTCACCTATGAATTAGAGTCCAATAGTTTGCTTTGTTCTTTGGATTTAAAGCTAATTAAACAATCTGGTAAATTAAAAATATCCTCGGAAAGTTAGCCCCGTAGAGAAAAATATCTACATATCCCTTCTCACCATCATGAACCTCAAAAACTGGGCGTCATGTTGGCACTGGTGACAAGAGCCTATCGTGTCATTACTGATGAGGAATAACTAGCCAAAAGGACTATAATTTATAATGGTTATAATGAAAACACCATCTCGAGACTCCGTACCAACTAAGGCACTAATTGTATCGCCATTGATTTAGAAGTCAATGGTTTTAGTATTCTTTCCTATATTAATTATTTTTCCTAAAAACTGGATAAGATCGTTAAATAATATAAAATTATAACAGCATTTGCTGCTTTGATCCAAATAAGATCACTACATCGATCCGTTCAACCAAGACACATTCCTCTGAATACACAAGAATGTGTCTTGTAAATAAAGCTATGACAAAACAGAAAGAAAAGCTGAAAATCTTCGGAAATGTTTTTTAATTTCACCATGAATTTATTTAAGTGCTTCCCAGAGATGGCCAGCGAAGCATCCAAACGAAGAGCACCCTAGCGTACAACGATGTATGCATGTTCACACATAATTTAAATAATCGGAAACCTACATAAACGACATACGTTGCATATCGTCGACGCCCAGTGGTTTAAAAAGACCGAGTCGAATTCCGTCGAGGACGAGAACTTTTATGACGACTTTTCAATTAAAGGTGAGTTAGCCAATCTCATAAGAAGAGTGGAGGGTTTTCCTCTCGGAAAAGTGGCACACACACACACACACATATATATATATATATATATATATATATATATATATATATATATATATATATATATATATATATATTAATTAATTTATTTATTTACTTATTTAATTATTATTTATTACTTATTATATATATATATATATATATATATATATATATATATATATATATATATATATATATATATATATATATAAGTAATAAATAATAATTAAATAAGTAAATAAATAAATTAATTAATTAAATAAGCAAATAAGTAAATAAATAATAAAAATCAGCTGGTGGAATCGTACATAAAAAATAGATATTTTAAAGTGCGGTGATATAAAATAATAACAAAATTCCGAGTAAAGGAAAGTATGTGAGAAATGTCGAAATTACATTTTTCAGACTTTTCACAGACTTCAGTAGACTTGAGGAATCTGAAAATTACAAAAGCAATTTTCTCTTAATTTGTCCGTAGGTTCTCGACGTCGTAATTTGATTCACTTTTGGAAAATTACTCTCGCTCTCAGAATTCATATATAAGAGTATCGTTATAAGAAACGACATGAAATGAAATATAAGAAACCTAGATAAGAAACGGAAAAAAACACATAAAAATATAAATGAAGGGATTTTGTCGCAGTCGTCTATTGTTAGAAAGCAGTACTAGTCAGAAAAACGGAATTATCACAAGAATGCAATTTCAATTATCTTTTCTTTTTTATCGTAGATTGTGAAACCAACAACAAGATGAAGAACTGCGTAATTGTGACAGTTTTCTGTTTAATGCTGCTGCTTGACTCGCTTGTTGTTTCTCAATACATTGTGGAAGGTGAGTATTTTTACGTAGTTACAATTTTATATTAAAGCCAGAGAAACAACTTTTAACATGCTGTAGAGAAACAGAGAGAGACATTCATTGACTAAGCTTATTTTAAAAATCATTAAAGCTACAGTTCTGTATGCTATAACTCTAGTTCTAATTTTCTGTTCAACCATTATTCGACAGGAGGACCATAATTTATTCTATCAAGCCCAATTGGCTAAATTTGGAATTTAGGAACCACGTAGATGCTGCCTAAATTACGCGATATCTGAGTGGAATATGAGGGAGGGACAAAATCAAAATGCTCTACACAATTTTGCACATTAAATTTTTCAAACGATTCCAACCAATTATTTGTCGACTGATTTTTCTGTTCCTCTAAAAATAAGGAATATTTCTTGAAATGCATCGCTATGTAAATTTAAAAAAAAAAACGAAGAATAAAGGTTGTTTGCTGTCTGATATTTAGAATCATGCACTTAGCTGATGACAATGAAATCCCTCTGAATTTTCAGCCATCACCTCAGTACCGCACGCACACATTTTGTACACGGCACGTATTTTCGTTTGTTATTATTATTATTATTATTATTATTATTATTATTATTATTATTATTATTATTATTATTAGAGACATCCAGGGAGTCAGCGACTCATGAAGGGAGGCCACATACTACGCACACCAGCTATCATACTTGTTCTTCAATCCATTCACAATGCTTGTACTCACAAATCTAAGGGCAATCCATTCCAATCACGCACCACCCTCTGAGAGAAAAATATAGATCTTACCTGCTTCTTAGCGGCATTCATTCTCAGTTTCCAAGGATGTCCTCTTGTCCTTTTCCCATCCTCATAAATTGAAAACTTCCATCAATTGAAATCCTGTATGACCCTTTCAGAAGTTTTTAGGCTCAATTATATCACTCTTCTTTCATACTCAGTATATTCCACAATCCTGGTATCATTTTAACACTCTCCGTTGCTCTCTCTCTCTCTCTCTCTCTCTCTCTCTCTCTCTCTCTCTCTCTCCACTGTATCAGAATCACAACGGAAACCAGGAGACCAGAACTGCGCAAACAGTCCAAATGAGGTCTTATCAAGGCCTTGTAAAGAGGCAAAATGACATCTTATCTTTTCATGTGAAAGTTCGTTTCAGCATTGCAATTATCTTTTGAGTTGTATTTGTAATCTTTGTTAGATGGCCGGTGAACTTCAACTTCCTATCTACTAACATTCAAATATCCCTAGCCTGATCAGTTTCTTCTAGAATAATTCTACCAATATAATACAACATTGGATATCTAATCACGCCGAAGTGAATGACTTTACATTTACTGACATTGAACTGAACATCCATTTCCCCATGCCCACAATTCCAGCCTATTCAAATTATTCTGCAAGTACTTCATATCAGCAGCATTCCTGATTACCCTACCTATTCTTTCATCATCAGCAAATCACTGTATGTTGCCTGTCATATGCGTTCCAATATCATTAATGTACAGATTGAATAACAGTGGACCAAGCACTGATCCTTTTGGTACACCACTTGTTACCTTAAACCTTGCAGACTCACATTCCCCGTATAACACTTTTTGATATCTGTCAGTCAGGTCATCCTCTAACCCAGGCTAATATTCTACACGTATAACCCAAACCCATATTCTCCAATTTATGCAACAGTCTTCCATGCTGTATTTTTTCAAAGCCTTGGCAAAATCCAAAAGTATCATGGTATTCATTCCTCTTGTCTAGCTCAATGATAACATTATTAAAGAATGTGAGCAAGGTTGCTAAAACATTACTTTTCCTTAGTAAACCCATGCTGTTCGTTGCAAAGTAGTTTCTCTGTCAACACATTTCTGAATGCGAGCCCCCAACCAACTTTTCCAAAATCTTCGCCACCACTCCTGAAATATTGATTGCTCAATAATTGGATATACTGGTCTTTGCACCACCCTTGTGCAATGAGATTACCATACATTGTTTCGACTCCTGCGGAATCTTCTCTGTTGTGAGACTTAAATTATATAGCCTAAATAAAGGAATAGTTAGTTCAGCTGAACACTCTTTGTTCAGCTGAACTGACTATTCGGTGCTGATATCCCATTGCTGAATTCTTATTCAATTTGTGCAACAGCTTTAATACTCCTCCTTATACCTTTGAAACTCAGGTGTATAAACCTAAGTTTTTTCATCCATTGAAGAGGTACCAGTGAGTTCAATGTTGCATACACCAGGTTGATATCGTTTAACATAATGGACACTCATTAACTGAACAACCTTCTGCATCTATCACCCTCACACCATCTGTATTCAGTAAAGTTATTCTTTCATATTCATTCTTTCATTTACTTGCAGCATATCGATAGAATTCTCTGGGATTATCTTTAGCTTGCTGGGCCAGTTTCTTTTCATACTCAGACCTAGCTTTCTGATCAACAGTTGCGTCTCTTCTGGCCTGCTGCTTATAATTTTCATAATGGACATCATCTTTATGCGCTCGATATTCCTTCCTCATCTTCCATTTCTTACGAATATCATACTTGATAAGATTACACATCCATTTGGCGCCTGCCCTATTTATTCTTCAAACTCTCGGGACACATTCTGATATTGCATTATGTAAGTATTTTAAATGCTTCCCATACACTGTCGTTATTCTTCCCATCCAGCAATTGACACCATTACGTTGAACTCGGAACACTCCTCAGTTGGTCATAATTTCCTGCTTTGTAATTTAGCATGTTTTAATCTGAATAATAATGAGTACAGTATTATTAATATAGTACAAATAATGTAAGGGATGCCTTTATATAATTCCCACATAATTTAAAGAGCACTTCTGGACTCTTTCCTTTGCTTAGTATACTCCAAACTCTTGGCCGATCCCCGGCTTTCTGAGCTTCTCTTTTTGGAGATTCTAACTTCCAGTCTCCGCTCACTGATAAAACCTAGGAAAAGAATCTTCGATTCCCTTTCCAGAGGGGAGTTACAGGCACCTTCGTTCTCGATTGGTCTTCATCAGACAGTGCCTAACGAAGTATACAAAGAAAAATAAAAAGTAAAATAAAAAAAACATTGTCACGACAGGGTGATATGATCTCTACAACTGTTACTTTTAACATACCCTAAAAATAGAGAGGAACGCCTCTAAACTATCCAATCCCAGTTTTTCGATTACATCATTTAAGATATCATCGAAAGAACTGTCCCTCTTACGTGTATGAATATGTGGCCTTTTCTAATTTTTTATTAATTATTTTGAGAACTTAAGTTCTCAAAATCTATAAACCATCACTATTCTTATTTAAGAAATGGCAAGAGAACATCTTCACGTCTCACTTGGTTGAAACCTTTTTCTCACTTAACATTAAACTCTGTCGATCTGGCATTTTTAAACTCATAATTCCGGTAATTAGTTAGACTACCCCACTCTCATGAAACAGCAATATTTTATGAAACATGGACACTTGTCCATTAAAAGTGCTATCATTTTGAGGTAACTAACCATGGATATCCGACCACTTCTTTATGTATAGATGTACGCATATGCTATTGGAATAGAGAGATCTGTTTCTGGAAGCACAATGTTCAAATTAAGGTATGATGCATTTACAAACATTTATCTATAATCTAAATCTCAAGTACTCCCATTTAGTGTTGGTCTCGTGGCTAATGCATTTCCGTCCCTAAAGAGTTTAATAATACTTCGCTACGCGTATAGAAAATGAGTCTGCATTATTCATCCACTTACAAGATATATAGTGGAACAACAAACCAGCAACTATGCTAAAATACACTGCATAAAATCCGTTTTAATGTAAAACTGTAGTTTACTAACTTAGTGCAATTGTAGCGTGTAAATTAAACTCTGTTGTTAGATAGCGAAACAGACAATTAATAGGCGCAGGTCGACAGTAATTTCAAAACAGCAAAGAGTGACACATATGGCACATATGTGTTCCATATATGCAGTGCAATAGGATGAAAGTATGGAGCAAGCTAACTCACCTTCCAGGCCTCTGATAAACACGGTAGTCGTTTCACATTCGTCAAGAACACCATTTATCAACTCAGTGATAGTAGCTATGCTGCTCTTTCAACTAGGAGGAATGAGAGAGAGAGAGAGAGAGAGAGAGAGAGAGTTTATCTATAAAGTTAGAAACCCTTATATCAGAAAAGTAGCATACTCTAATGGAGCAAGGCGGAGTAGAGAGGACAAGTTTTTCGTGTGAGCAGTTGTACGAGGGGCTACGTAAGGTTTCTATAATACACATGATGAAATTCCGAAAAATTATTAGTTAAGGAAATAAATTTAAACTACCATTCATTCTATATTGATAATCCTGGAGATGATAGGTTTTCGAAAATCAAGTAATTGAGGAATAAAAACCATTTCTTTGAAATATTTCTACTAAACACTTTCTGGTGAACAATTTTGGACCACACAAGCTGCAATTATTATAATCTATTTAAAATTTGTTACCCGCAGCGAGAGAATTTTTGTTATATTTTGGTCGAGTGGTTAGCGCATCCGCTCCCCAGCCAAAAGGCTGCGGGCTCGAATCCCGCTGTGGGCATGGATGTTTGTGATTGTCTGTGGAAGTGGTAGTGGTCGGCGGTAGATGGCGTTGGTGTAGTCAGTTGGTGGATTGTGAGTGGTGGAGACCGAGTTGTAAAGTAGGCGCCCTCCTTCGATGAGTCCTTGGACTCTCTGGAGGTGTCAAATAATAATAATAATATATTTTTGGTGCCGTTTTGGATGATTACACATTAAGAAGTAGGCGAGCTCTTCGTACTTTTACTTGTAAAAGGACTATTTATATTTGATACTATAGTTTTAATCCTTAGATTAATAGCATTCATTTCAAAGATTTAATCTTGGGAATCAATTAGGTTTAATCGATGCAATATAAGTGATCCATAAGCTTGAATTAAACCACAAACCTATAAAATTTTAACTTTTATTTTAATTCTGGATCATTATTTAATAAATTAGTGCGCTAAAATGCGGTTATGTTATTAATGAATTGTAGAAGTTATCTTAATTTATTCCATGAGTTTCTTGATAATTTAATGTTTAAATTTATTCTTAGGTAAAAATTTCTAATCAACCTGGACTTATCTGAAGGAATAATTAACCTCTTAAAGAAATATAAGAAAATCTATGGAGAGTGCCTATCCGTTATATCAGTATGAATGAATGAAAGATATAAGCAATAAGTAGAATTAATGAATCTATTAATTAAAGATTACAAGCAAACTCTGAACCATTTCAGGTGGGATTACTTAGATTAACCCCATTACAGATATGTAAAAAAAACGGAAGAATAATACTAACGAGTTGAGTGTAGCCAGTTCATCTGGAACAGCTTCGCATGATTAGCTGAGGATGCAAAATAGTTTAATATAAATATTTTAATAATTTAATAAATAATAAGAATTAATTTGAACAGAAAGCACTGCTTGAAGGACAAGATTTGCCGAATACATGATAGAGGAGGGAGAAATATCATTTCATGTCAATTTCTAATCACATGACAAATGATATCTCTCCCTTGACAGTAAAAAGTTGTGTCATAATTAATTTGTTCACTTTTGATCATCTTTAGTAAGTGCTAAGATTCAGAATGGTTCCTTCTGATACTGGAAATTCGTAAGGGTGAATTAAGATGTGTCATCACATAAAGCGTAGAATTATAGAGCACTAAGTCTTCTTCGTGTAATAGACAGAATAATGGAAAAATTAATTAGAAATCGTATCCACAATAATGTTGACAATAATCACTTGAGAGTGGCACAGCGTGATTTCATAAAGGTGGACATTGGTTAAGAAAAATCAGCTCACTCTTTATAACGAGGTCACGAGGGAAATAGCTTAATTTAATGGCTCTGGTGGGATATTTGGATTTCAGAAAAGCCTTTGATAGCATTCCACATAACAGCTTGCTGATTAAAATGCACTAAATAGATACTGATGTGAGATGGGTAGAAAATCAGTTGACAGGATGTGGTAATTAGAGAAGAGACTTGGAGTGTTCAAAAGGCCAGGTTGTTAGGAGCGGATGCAACGGGTTCGGTGTTAATACCTCCCTTTTGTTTAGTGTATTGATAAATGATCTCAGTTCAGATATTAAGAGTAAATCTTCTCATTCTGCTAATGATGTAAAGTTGAACAGAATAGTCAAATGATCTAAATTTCTTTACATGAACATCTTAAAATATTGAGATAATGGAGAAAATCATGAAGTTTAAAAATTAACATGAAAAAATAAAAGAATATTTCGGTAAGAAGATAATATTAGATGGATTGGCGCTAGAAAAAGTTGATGAATACGGAGATTTTGGTATTTTGGTTGATAGAGAATTTAAATTCTGGAATCTTAATTAGTAAAGCTTATCAGACTGGAATTAATTAAAAGAAGCTTCGCCTTTAGGAGAAGAGAAGTAATAATACCATTATATAAGTCATTAGGTAGAGGAAGATTGGATTATGGCTCCCAGTTTTACTCACCAAAGTTTTTAATAGATGTCATCAAAATCGATTGCAATCAGAGAACGTTGATTAAGTGTATAGAAGGTCTGTGTATGATAATTACGAAAATCAGTCGGTTAGTTACAGTCTGGTGAATTTATCTATAACAGGAGACAAAAGGAAGATGTAGTTGCGGTTTATAAGTTAATTCAGGAAAAATATATCAGATTGATTGCGGCCCATTGCTCCAATTGGTTGAACTAGAAGATATAATAAAAATAAAGTCAACAAGAAAATTAGAACAAATATACAAAATTCAATTTTCACTGTTCTGATAAAAAAAATATGGGAATCGCCTTCATAGAATCACAGAAGCAGTGAATTTGTGTAACTTTAAGACAGAATTAGATAGTTATTATGGCTGGAGAACAAGTTAATTAAACTTTATGTATGCTGTATGAAAATGTATGCATATTTATCAAGTTTTCATTGTTGAATTGTCGCTGTTGTTATGTATCTGCGTATAAATAGGTATGAGAAAATTAAAAACATTTAAAATCGTCGTAATTCTAATACGTACGAACGACTTAAGTGGCAAGAAGTTCAATATAAAGTGAAGAGTGAAACGTAGAAAGTGAAAATCGTAAGTATATGACCTAGATATGATAGAAATGAATTAAGAAGATAGGCTATAATTGCAAACGATTCGGTGAGCAGGATACGTAGAAGGAATGCGAGTTTTTGGATGTGTGGAATGAGTTTCATGGAAGAATGGATTTGTATAATCGGGACGGCCTAGATTTGAATGCGTTTGGCATCAGAAGTCTTGAAAAATTATTAATTGGTATGAGATCCAACACAGAGAGTTAAGTAAAGTAAATTATGATGGGAGAAATGGTGAAAATCTGTGCAAAGATGTTTACATAAATAAGACACTAGAAAAGAACAGAGATCTGCAAGTTGTTCAACTATGTTATTGAGAGTACCAAAAAAGCTTGCAGGTAGCGTAGTATGTCTGTAAACGAATGCTATGAGTATCAGAAACAAAGGTGCAGAGTTTGTTGCCTTGTTTAATACATTGGGACCTCAATAGGCATTACTGAGATCTGACAGTCAGAAGCATATATACTAACTGGTATCGAATATAAAGGGTATTGCATTTTAGGAAGGACAGACAGGATAGGAGAGAAGGTGGTGCTGCTAATAATACTGGATGGCTTGAATCCGTTTAGAGTTGGGACCTGTGACTGTAATACAACACATATTGGCCACTAAATTATCCCGAATCTCAGCAGATATGTCGATTGGCATATGTGCTGAAATATGTGATTCCACACGGTGTTGGATTGCATCTACAACATTTCAGGCGTTTGCAAAAACAGTCCTTTAACTGTTTTTAACGGAAGAAAACTTTACTCCCGGATCTGTTTTTCTAACGTCTCGTCCTACATTCTTAATGGAGTTTAAATCCGGATTTGTGGTGGCCAAAGAAGATGATGGAAGTCGCTGTCATGCTCGCTGAACCACCGCTGAACAATTCTTGAGCCATGGATAGTAGCAGTCGTCTATGAAACAACATTCATTTGCAAGATAAAAAGTCAACATTGCAGGATTGACTTGATTGACAACAACATTCACATATTCCTAGGGGTATGTTGTAGATGCCAGCCGACCTTCCAGCAATATCAGGGGATCCGTTCCATACCACAGAACATGCCCACACATCTCCAAGTCATTGAGTTGTGTTTACAAAGCAAGCTAGATTCATTGCTTCATGGGGTTCCCTCCAAACTCTCTGCCTACCGTCGGTACAGAACAGGTTTAGCCATGACTCGTCGGACAACATGACTTTTTTCCAGTCTTCCAGTGTCCAGTTATGATGTTCCTGACACCACTGTAGGGGAACTTTCCGGTTCTTCGCAGAACTCGGTGATTTCTGTATAGGCACGCCACTGTCAATATTGATCTTCTTCAATTCCCTGCGCAGAGTTCGGTGAGATATGGGTCTGGAACTACCTTCATTAAATGCTTCGTTCAACTGCAGCACACAGTAAGTACTGTTTATCCGTACCAGCCTTCTCAGAGGATAGCTATCTCGTTCCTGACAGATTGTCATAGGACCACAGTGGTTATTTTTCAAAGTGGGTTATTTTTCCACTGATTATACACCCAGGATTTCTCACCTTTTAAGAAATCAGTCAGCTCTACTGTTTTCAAAATCATGGCTCCAGCCAGATGGGCACCCACAATAAGCCGTTTGTTGAACTCCAAAAGATTTTTTGTTTTTTCCATTAGGATCAACAATATTGCCGGTTACTGACCAGAAACATTGTTAAATAGTTTTCTAGGACACGTGATGACGAACTTGATCAAGTATTTTACACATTACTTAGGCTGCGTAAGTAATGTGTAAAATACATCTGCATAAATCTGTTTCTAAATCTGTTAACACATGTGAAGTGGCCAGCCACCCCCAAGTTTACAGTTTAAGTAAAATATTTTTCTTCTTTTCCTTTTTCGTTCATTCCCTCTATGTCTATACTCCGCCTGAAAGCTCTGAATTCGAGTCAGGTCTAAGACAACTGGTTTTTCCTTTTCAGCCGTTTCCGGCCGTAGATGACTTTGTAGGCATTGTCCACAAAGAATTCCTGGTGAGATTTTTACAGGGTAATCCACCATTACTTTCCCCAACAAACAGGGAAGCTCTTGAGAAACAAGTGTACCTTAATGGAGAAAGAATTGAGGAAGTCAGCACGTTTGAGTACCGGGGATTCACTATTATTATTATTATTATTATTATTATTATTATTATTATTATTATTATTATTATTATTATTATTATTATTATTATTATTATTATACGACACCTCCAGGGAGTCCAAAAGACTCATCGAATGAGGACACCTACTCTACATCTCTCTATCTCCACCAACTACAACTAACCACACCTACATTAACGCCATTTACCGCCCGCCACCGCCACTAGTATTTCCACAGACAATCGCAAACATCCATGCCCAAGGCGGGATTCGGTAGGTGCGGTTAGTTGTAGTTGGTGGAGATAGAGAGATGTAGAGTAGGTGTCCTCCTTCGATGATTCTTTGGATTCCTTGGAGGTGTCGCATAATAATAATAATAATAATAATAATAATAATAATAATAATAATAATAATAATAATAATAATAATAATGAATCCCAGATACTCAAACTTGCTGACTTCTTCAATTCTTTCTCCATTAAGGTACACGTGTTTCTCAAGAGCTTCCCTGTTTGTTGGCTGCAATTCTTCACATTATTAATGTGAAGAATTGCTGTTCAGAAGATGTCAGAAAAAGGTTAGGAATGGCTAAAACAACAACAGTCAGAGACGTCTAACATTTGGAAGGATGGATCTTTCTCCATGGAAATAAAGTTGAGGAATTTGGATGCAGTTTTTTTTCAACAGAGACTTATGGATGTGAGACGTGGAACCTAAAGAAGTCAGATAAGAAAAGGATAGCTGTTTTTGAGATTGGTGTTACAGAAGGGTGTTGAGGATATCATATATACTGAAAGGCGTCCAAATGAATGAGTGTTAGAAAAGATTTAATTCTCCTTAAGGATATTTAGAGAAGAAGAGAATATATATATATATATATATATATATATTTGGAGAATGTTTATATCACCTTTGGAATTAGACATTTAGCACATTACATTTCTATCATAAACATACATAAATGCCATATCTGTAAAGAGATCCTCCAGATCCTTTCTCTCAAACGTTTTGTAGCGAAAGGACAAACGTATCAGGTGACTAGTGTTGAATTTGAAAAAAAAATTATGATAATAATAATAATTCTAAACTCACTGGAATTCATAAATCTTTATCTGTTACACTTTAATGCAATCTCCCTTTAGGGTGTACATTTCATATAATTAAATGAATATTTTACAGACGTCCAGCTTCCTGATGACTACAACGAAAATCTTGCGCGCCTTCTTTCTTATACTCGAAAGTAAGTTTCAGTTAATGAGATTATTTAAGACTCACTGTTTTAAGTTAATCTTTTATTTAATGTATTATTCTATTCGACTTTAATATATTTTTCAAATGATGTCTTTACCAAAAAAAAATGTTTTGACTTAATTTATTGCAGCTTTATGTTTACATTTTTTTCTTTCAGACGTAAAAGAAACTAAATAAATAAAAACACGCAATAGAATCATTGCAGCAACTTGCTCTCAAACTAGGACTTCGCCTTCCAACTTCAATATATCGGACCTGTAATCAAATCATGGCATTGCCCACCTGATAAAAGAGAAAACTAGCCAATCAGCTGTTGTTCGTGGTGAAATTAACGTTTCCCCTTTGCTGTAGATGGCAGTTCCGAGTGCGGACGAAACAACACGTAAGAATAAAAAAAAAAAAAAAAAAAAAAAAAAAAAAAGAATCCCTAAAGTGGCTATCTACCCACTGTTATAGCCTTTGGCATTCAATATAATAACGCATTCTTTGCTCATAACGAGATTCGGGTGACCGTGAGGGCACTGATAAATTTGTTACCTTTCATATGAGTTGTGTATATGTGAGAAGCGCAAGATGAGCTTTCCATAGATGAGCTGGTTCTTATTGATTTTCATTGTTCGCTATACTTTTATTTTTTTTCTGTGGCCAACCGGTGACGCATGAGACACAAAGTTCACATTTTCTTAATACCAGAAGATTGTTTTCCTCATTCTGAAGCCAAAAACAAAATAGGAATAACGTATTTCCAATAGTGGTCGTAACACAAATCTTTGACAACAAAAAATGAAATTGGTGCCTACGATTTTTATTCATATCTGTCAACCAAGAGAACTAAAGGAAGATAAATATTGTAGTGGTATGCAGTTTCATAAAAACAAAAGTCTTGGTATAAAGATGTGAAACTTCTTTCGTGTTGCCAAACAAATGAGGTACGTACTTAGATAGTTGGAAAAGAAACTTTCTTCGCCCAAGAATCACCAGTAATAAAAATAAAATACGTATTTAGACGTCTGTTCAGTTTGTCCTATGGTCCGTTATCTGTTGGCTCCATAAAATAGTTAATTATAAACGGTAACCACTAAAAAATGTTTATTATTTTTAAATCTAATACTCCAAATCTAATAGACCCAACAAACTATTTACATTTTTTTAAATTACGCATTAAAAAGATTAACATAGAATTTGAATTATGAAATAGTAACTGCCAGTAAAGAGGACAGGAAGGATAAATTTCTCTCTCTCTCTCTCTCTCTCTCTCTCTCTCTCTCGATAAGGAGGGTGCACTGCAGTTCTTATTGGCTTCTTGTCTATATAAGAAAGTTTATTATCTTCTCCTCTCCATTTTAAAAGATGGCACACACTGGATTCCAATGTAGCGTTGAATTGAGCTACACAGCTATCTCGTTTTTGAAATGGCTTTTCAACTGTGTTCAGTTGAGCATGTTATAAATTTTGGTGTACCGAAGTAGAACCCTAAGTACTTTTGTCCTTCGCTTGACCACCTGCATTTGATAGGAGTGCCAGTTCTGGATTTTCATGTGCCTGCTCACAAGCGAATGGTTTTCCGCGAGTTTAATATTCCACAAGAGGCTTGTGCATATAGTCTGCGTGTTGTGTGGATTGCTTTCATTTCTACCTCGTCGCGTATACGATTCTGACGTCATCAGCATATATTAGGATACTGATCTTCAACTGAAAGTCTTGTATGTGGGTTTGTTTACAGAACAGAGTATTTATGCATTTTTTGTGAAGATTAGCTCAATGGCTAACATGTACAATTGTACAGAGAGCGGGCATCCTTGCTTTATCCTTTGAAAGTTTTTTGTCAAAGGCTCTTTCTTGATCAAGTTTTCGTTATTTAAAATGCTCAAACTAGTTAATCGAAGACCGATGAGGTCTCAAACAGCTTCCTTTCACTTTCACTTTCATTGTAACGCTACTGCCCTGAATTCTGGTAGCCGAGATGCTGCTGCCTGGCGTACTTTTTCCCATGGGTGCCTCTGAGATGTTTATATTTATGTGCCATGATCTAAGTAGTGCAGTTTTGGCAAGCAATTCTAATTGTGCTTGTTTGTATGGCTTGGAGGGCGGATTGATATTCAAGGCTTTCTTCAGGGAGGTGCTGGAGCAGTTGTTTGAGTTGTCGGATGATCATTTGTTCTATTTACCTATCTTATGATTAAATTTGTGTCAACGTTTAGAGTGTTATGATGTCAGGTTGGTTACCATGATTTCATCGTTTCTGTTGTTTCTTGCTTGGATAACCATTCTTGA
Organism: Typopeltis vanoorti; assembly: GCF_054136105.1. NCBI lineage: Eukaryota > Metazoa > Arthropoda > Arachnida > Uropygi > Thelyphonidae > Typopeltis > Typopeltis vanoorti. The sequence goes on along the minus strand of NC_143564.1, from coordinate 46,014,921 downwards.
ATTAGTGTTTAATGTGCCTTCAGACTTTTTTCATCTTCTAGACCGTCATATACAGGAATTATTTCTTTCTCATTACCTGGAACCTTTGAGTTTCCTTAGTTGATGAAGTTAAGTGAGGCTGTACTAAACACAGGACTATTTACCCGCTGTAGTTCTGAGTCTTCTAGAGCTCTAAGCCCGTGAGTTTAATTGTTGCGTTTCAGTAATTCCTCTTTCCCGATATTCACAAGCAGTCAGCCAGGTAGATTATGTTATGAAGTTTCATTGATAGCCAGACCTGCTTTTCCTTCAGATGAAAGGCCTTCATCGTGCAGTCATACTTTTCCGGTACATGATTTTGTGTTTCAGGTTTATAAGTCAGCATTCGAGGTGGGTTTTTTTTTTCACACTTTGATTTTTCTTACAAGAAAAATTACAAGAAAAAAACGTTGCCTTGCGCAGCATGTCTGTTTCTGATGGCTGTTCTCTGGGTTGAAGTATCTGTTGATGTCACACCGAAAGTATAAGGACAGTTCTTCCTTATATCATTACTTCTTGGCAATAAAAACACTGAGACGAGACAGATACGTAGAAGGCATGCATGATTCCATTTATATTTACATTAATGATCTCCAGCAAGTTGTTTATGGCTTCATTATTCGGGAAGTGCATTAGGGCTTGTCGTAGGAAACCTGATGTGTGTGCAAATTCATGCTTTGTAGTTTACTTCTATATAAACATATATTAAGTGCTAAAAATATCTTTCTGGAAGTCCTTTTGCTCTCCGATGAGCGAAGTAGTTGGGAAGAATATCTTGGTTTCTTCTTTCTTTCTTCTGCTGCAGTAGTGAGTTGTACGGAAGGCTGTTCCGAAGGAAAGAGATACACACAATTAATTAGTGAGTTAAGGATATCTATAGAAAAGACTGTAAAAACCGACCGTCCATGAGAAAGCTCAAAGAGGAAGTCTGCGGAAGTCAACATCTATAAAGTGTTGCCCTCTTCTGGACAGCCTTAACGATTCTCGGGAAGATTTTTGCAAAAATGCATTGAGAAAAATAAGAAGCTATGCTAAAATATGCTGATTTGGGATTTATTTAGTATTAAGAGTTGTACAGAAATGGTGCATTGAAGAAAAGAGAACACATTTTTAGTAGACTGAGGTGGTTACGGACGGATGTATTTATGCTGGAAAAGACTAAATGTGTGAATCCGCGCAAGAAGAGATTTCCGATCTTGATTAGAGAACTGAATATTATAAAAAGTATTGGAGAGAGAGAAAAAACTAAGGTCTCGCTTCCATAAATAAGACATGACTGTGTTTTATTATAATTGAAATTCACTAGGTTATCATCACTGTACAAGAGAAGGAGATCAACGTTTAAGATACCTGGTTAGAGAAAGTGCACCGTTATTAGCAAAGCTGATAGACGTTCCAGGCGTAATAGCAAGATAAATTCATATGAGGAGAAAAGTGCGACATACGAAAAGAGTAAACCATCTATGACACGCCATCAGTTGCCATCTACCATCTATTAATTCACAAAAGGAAGAAGTCAGACTATAATGTTGTAACTTAGTAAGAAGACCTCTCTACAAGATCTGATTGATATGTCCGGGAAATTAGGCAACACACAAATTTCTCCAAACCTTTCCATAGCATATATTCAGTAGTGGGTAAGGCTGGCTTTGAAGATATGCTTTGTAATAAAAGAAGCGGAATCCATACTGCTAATCACTAACTAATTGGCGAGCCTCTAGGTTGTGAAGATGACTTTATCCATTGTATGAGACCACAGTTTGATGGCTGAGTTATATCTTCCTTTTTGGGAATAGGTTGGGTATACGTGTGTGTGTGTGTGTGTGTGAGAGAGAGAGAGAGAGAGGAGAGAGAGAGAATATTATGCACAACTGTAATGCATTATTACTATTGTGTATGTCATGTGATAAAATACTGGATAGGTGCAAGATGTAATAGTGATAAAAGTATGACGACATGTAAATATGTGTATATAACGCAAATTAGACGAATACAATTTAATTATGGGAACATCTGCCAATCTCGTAGCGTACTTACCTTCCGATCTTTCAACAAGTCTCCCAAAAACACACTTTTCCAAATATCTGTGAATTTCAATATTATTGAAACCTTAGCCCATAGGCTTCTAATATTTTGTGGATGAAATTTGAATAAATAAAAGAAGAAATATGAGAATACAAGTAATTAGTAACTTTTTTTTATGAAATACTATATTTCTGTAAAATATCAATTTTTTGAGAATTCCCTTTGAGAATGCGTAATCTCTCTATGCAAGAATATAAAGGAGTTTTTATCTGTTGCTAAATTAATTTGTGAACATTGCCTTTTCCTATGGGAGAAATTTTCCCAATAATAATAATTATAATAATAATAATAATAATAAGGATCTTATTAGTAATAAGCATTTCAGCATTATTTAAGTATTTATGTAGTAAGTAAGACTTTATGTAGAAACGGCAGAGTAAGATTGAATGGCTTTTGAACTGATAATATTCATTCTTTACACGCCTCTGTTGCATCACTTAGCATTTGAAAATTTAGTGTTCTAAACTCAATTTATCAATAGACTATTATATTGGTATACTATTAAAATCATATAAAATATGTAGAACTCATACCAATTCACATGCATTTTTCTAAAATGAATACGTCCATTGAAATTATGTCATTGTGGCAAAATTTATACTCATTAAATCACTTTAAAACCTCTGTGAAGAGATGAAATTACATTATTAAAATAATGAATTATGATGCATTGATTTCGATGAGACGAGGTGGCCGAGTGGTTAAGGCGATGGACTGCTAATCCATTGGGGTTTCCCCGCGTGGGTTCGAATCCCATCCTCGTCGATGTTTTTTTTTTTTTGTTTGTTGCCGAGTAGTTAGCGTATCTGCTCTCCATCCAGAAGTCTGCTGGTTCGAATCCCGCCGTGGGAATGGATGTTTGTGATTTTCTCTGAAAATACTAGTGGTGTTGGTGGGCAGTAGATGGCGCTGGTGTAGTTGCGGTTCGTTTTACTTTGTGGATTGAGTGGTGAAGTTGTAGAGTAGGTGCCCTCTCTCAATGAGTCTTTGGACTCCCTGGAGGTGTCCCGTAATAATAATAATAATAACTAAAAACAAAAAAAACTTGTGATTAAACAGATTCTATCATGGAATGGAGCGACATGACACGTAATGCTTTATAACGAAGGACGTTATTGTATTGTAATGGTAATGTCTTTAGGTGATCTTCATATAATACATGAATATCAGAGATCCGAGTGAGACTACGATCCTGCTTATCGAAGGCCTGAAGTGGCTTCAAATGGTCTCGAGAACAAAGTTTCCACAGCATTTAACTTTTTAGCAGCCTAGTACTTATACTAATGTACTATAGTCTAGCAGACTTTGGTGGATGTGATTTACATTAAAATAACAATGAATATAAATGAAATTAAACAAAAAAGTGTCCAACACGAAAACCATAATCCTTCTTAAACTTTCAATAGCATTAAATGCTCTCTCTTCTCTCCTCGGTAATTCAGTCGGTATTGAATGCCCTTTTGATTGAAAAGCATTGGTCCGAATCCGGTCTAGGATACAAAAAACCTTTACTGTTTTTCAGTTAAAGATAAGTTAACCTAGATTGGAGGCGGTAGTGTTTTTCCTCCCGCAAAACAAGAAAACCCGCAACAAGAGCGCATGTATTTAGTTATGAAACACTGGTCTCATAGCCTTAGTTGCTTCCGTCATAAATCCAAAATAAACAAACACGTTCTCTTCTTTATTTAAAAATCCGAAGAGGAGCTGTTCTTGTTATTGACAGTACTAACTCGCAACAAAATATATACACAGTATTTCCAAAATAGGCTGACTTACAGACGTTTTATACTCTCCTTGGTGTGTTAAGAGATGCAGTCTATCCCTTCTTTGGTGAGAAGATAAGATAACATAAATTTTGCTAATTCACTCTCGAAAAAATGGTGCGAGTATCATAGCCATCGGTAAAATATAATGAGATATGCGTGGCATTTTCTACAAACAGCATTTGCTATAATGTCTTGTATAGACAGAAAATAATACTGAACCATAATGAAGAGCTGTTTCTAGAGTGTCTACGCTGTAAATTCTACATCTCCTTTATGTACGAATGCATCCATCGAACCTGACAACGAACTTTAGAAATAATATTACAAAATAATCAGTATAAAACTGTTGCTTTAAAAATAAAAATAATAAATATTTTTTTAAGTATAAAGCAACAGCTTTATACGAAAAAAACAACTTTATTATTGGAACACACAAAGAATGACTAAAAGACGAACTCAAAAACTTATATGATATACCAATACTGCCATTAATTACCGCATAAGAGATAGTTCCCTGTGTCAAAAAGATACATTTAGATGATTATCTAAAAGAATTAAAACAACACTTTAAAAAAATATGACTTTTACTGCATCATACCTGTATTTATACAAGTACTTTTTGCGTCATCCTCCGTAATATTATTTACGGTATACATATTGAAAAATGAAAACAAACCTCCCCTCAGTCGATGACTAAAATCAAACCACAGAAAGCAGATCACTGACCAACAAGCGAACTTTTTTCTAACCCAGTTTAGAGTTAGTTGATCACTGACGCGGTTAGGTGAGATTCTTTTTTCTTTTTCTTTTTTTTTTTGAAGAAATTTGGGTTGTTAACCCTATAACTCAGAAAAATTGATACGAAACTTGCGCTGTTTCATACAGTAACATCAGTTATGGATAGGAACATAAATTGATGACATTTACTGGTACTCTCGTCGCCAGTAAAGTCAACAAAGTATTGAGAACCATCGATGCTGTCGCGCACTTTTTTGTGATTTTGCTTAGTATAGTTTTGCAAGTGCCTCATTGCTAGACTGAAATGGAAGATCTGGGAACGCTTCTAGTTATATTTCAGATTTCTACACAGCTGAAACATTTAACTTTGAGGCATTTGCCGCCCAAGGGATTACTGATTTTACCCCATTTTGAAAATGACTGGATAAGGATTTTTTCGCTGCTTTCTACATATTGTATTCCCTTGAAAATCTCTCGATTTTCATTGTTCTCACTTGATATCCTACTATTACAGGAATTAATGTCCCCCCCCCGGAATGTAAAACCTCGATTATATTTATACCTGGTTTCCACATCTTTAAATACAACCAAGTATTTTTCCTTCCCCGCATGAAGCAGTATCTTATAAGCCCCTACTATCTATTTTAAAACCTAAGTCACTTTCTCGCCTCTTCACTTGCTGAAATTTCAATTACTAGAGTTCGCACATTTCAGGGAATTGACACCCTTATCACAGAAAAAAAAAATTAAAAGCTTTACGTTTAGTTATAAGAAATAGTTATAGGAAAGTTCAATCATAGTACTAAAAGAATCCTGTGATATAGAAACAATTTTACACCACCAGTAAAAATAGTTGCTTTTATATAAAACTTGCTACCTGATATTTCATTGATTAGTGTATAAAGATGATTATCTGTAGAGCTTTGTGCAAAATTGCCATTACTTTAAAAAACTAACTCGAGCAAGGAAAAAAAAGCTTATCAGTTCGTGCCCACACGACTCTTCGCGGAAACTTCTTCACCAATAATTCATCGCAGAAAAATTCACTGGCATGTTTTTCATTAAAAAAAAATGGTAAGCCCGTAAGTATTTAATTTAATAAAAAATTATAATTATGACGATAAATGATGAAATGATAGATAAGAATAACTTAAAAGGCACATATACAAAAATTAGAATTGAAAATTTTAAAATCAAGTCGCATGTTTATACGTGACTTTATAGTCAGAGTGCATTTCAAAAGGAAAATAAAACATAATGAAAAAAGCAATAATTAACAATCTTAAAAATGTGCAAGTTGTCGTAAATCATTTCCATAATTACTGACGATGCGCCGAATCTTTTTACGATATGTCGAAAGCGTCTCTAATCAGGAGGAGCCTTTCTCGCTAGGTGCATGCCTCTCACTTTGGAAACATGCTCCTCTACTTTTTTTTTTTTTCCTCGCTTTTCAGTCAAGAAGACATTTATCAAATATCAGTTTTAATATTTTTCTCGTTTCAACTTATTTTCGAAAACTAATATTTGGAAATAAAGTGAAGACTAGTAGCTCAGCCGTAGATGGGGATTTTGCATAAGCCGATTTACATCAAGAAATGATTTATGTAAGTTTACCGTCATTTTCATTAATATAATTACTCAAAGGTGCGCGTATACCCTTAAACTAGCTCTGTAAAACAATAACAGCCCCTTTAAAATCTCTTTTACAATGCAGAAAAAGTGAAGTTAATTCCAAAATATAAGCGTATCCTGTAATTGAAAACCTTTCATCTTTCGAATTAGTTTAAAAATATATCTGGATGAATGTCATAAGTAAGGGTTAAAAAAAATGAACAGTCTTAAATTTGGTTCCCTTACTCCCTAACCACCCTATGCTAGTTTTGTAAAACTAATATCCCTCCGATACAAAGTATTTAAGTAATAAAATTGTACTAAGTAAGAAAAAATGGTCAACATTTTAAGAAATAAGCAAAAATTAGAGAACCCGTCGATAAATAAAATACAACATATTAATTTCGCTTTATACACCATAAAAATATTATTAAAAAAACTAAATTAAATCTAAGCAGATAAACAATAATACAAAAAGAAATATATCTTTTTCTAAAATATTTCTTGCTTTGCATTTGTTTTACATATGCAAAGGGACCTCCGCGATCAGTCACTTGACTTCTCCATGGACGTTTGTTAATTTTTTTTTTTTTTAAACATTTTATTGTCTCAGATAAATTACATACATAGATACAACAATAGTTTTATATATATATATATATATACATAATATTTATAATGCATTAAAATTGTGAATAACAAATACTGGCGAGTTATTAATATTTTTAAATTATAATAATTTTTTTTAAATAAACAATATTTTTGTTCACTGCTAAAATATTTACACATACATATATACAATAGTTATCTTGAGTATAATAGTAATAATTTTTTAAAAAAAAACAATTTATTATGTCTCAGTATAAGTTACATACAATAATAATATTTACAGTAATTACTATAAGGATTATACAGAATTTTTGATTTTAGAATATACATAATAATAATAATAATAATTTATTTATTTTATTCATTTATTTATTATTATCATTATTTTTTTTTATGTCTCAGATGAATTGCATACATAGTTGCTGTAGTAATTATATATATATATATAATATTTATAACGCATTACAAGTGTGTATAACAGATTCTTGCAAGTTAGTAATTTTCTTCCTCGAAGCTTAGCAGAGCTTATCTGAGGAAAATAATAGATGACAGAGGGTGGTGGTTTCATGGTTGTGTTCCTATACTGGTCACAAGCCAGGTGTTGATTTTACTGTTTGTTGGTATGTGCTTGAAAGACTTCGACTGCTATTACTGTTTAACTTTTTTTTGTGTGTGCAAATAGGGTTGGATTTAGACGTGGTGTGTTTGTTTCTTTGTGTTCTTGTAGTGATAGTTTTTGAGAGGGGGGTTGTCATAGGTTTGTGTGTGTGTGTGTGCATGTGTGGTGGGGGATATGGTGGGGGAGAGAGACAGGAATTGCTCTAATTTTCATTCTCGCTATAATATTTATATAGTGCCTGTTTCAGCTCTCTGTATGTTCCTAGGTTTCTGTTTTCGAACGGCAGTTTGTTTATCATGTCAGGTACGTAGAAGTTTCGGGTGGCTTTGCCGTGGTGATTGTTGTACTTATATGTTATGTAGTTTGTTAACTGTGGTCTTGTTATTTGATATGTTGTTCTGGTTACTCTATATGTTGGGCTGTAGTAGTGTTTTAACATGACTGTGTAGTGGCGTAAGTGTTTCACCTTAAATATTTTGTGTTTTGTCCGTGCTTCCTGCATAAGAGTGGGTTGTTCCCAGAATATCAGTTTTATCATTTTATCTTGCAACCATTGTGGCCTGTTAAGTCTGTGGTCTGCGCAGAATGCGTATGATGTGATTGCATATCTTAAAATGTTTTCACATAATGCTTTATAGATTAGTATTTTTATGTAGGTTGGGGCAATGTCTTTTAATCTGTATAGTTTGCTTGCTATTATCCTAAGCTTGGTATGTAGGTAGTTTCTATGGCTATTCCAACTTTGATCAGCATCGAAGTGAAGTCCAAGATAGCGTGTTGTTTTCACCTGTGTGATGGTTGTGATTTTAGGTTCTGCACTTTGTGTATAGGAGGATGAATGTTTGATAGTGAGATATTTAGTTTCTATGGGCAGGGTTTGGGGGTTTTTGAATATCATTAGCTTTGTTTTTCCAGGGGTTTATATATATGCCATTTTCGGTTAACCAGTTAGTGATTTGATTGATGTCGTGTTGCATATTTTTGTAAGCGATATTTGCATTGTTGTGAATGGATACTATGGCCGTGTCGTCTGCATACTGGAAGATTTTACTTTTAGGGGGAGTTGGCTTATGTCGTGTGTGTATATGTTAAATAGAATGGGAGATAGGACAGCTCCTTGCGGTACTCCACAGGTTACGTGTACCTCTTTGCTGTGTGCTGATCCTGTACGTGTGATGTGCTTTCTCTTTTTCGTGTATGCTTTAAACCACTGGAGTAGACGACCTCCAATTCCAATATGGGTAAGTTTCGTTAACAAGGTTTTATGTATTAGTGTGTTAAATGCTTTTGTTAGGTCAATGAAGACCACTAATGTTATTCTGTTTTTATCCAATGCAGCGTTTATTAGATCTGTGAAATCTTCCAGGAGTGTTGCTGTTCCTTTATTTTTTTTGAAAGCCATATTGTGTTTTGGGTATGATTTGAAATTTTTCAACGTATGTGGAGAGTTTCTGATGTACAATGCGCTCCATGATTTGGTTGATTACAGGCAGCGTGACGATAGGTCTGTAATTACTTATTATGTTTCTTTTTCCCTGTTTGTGTATGGGTGTGATTAATGCAGTCTTCAGTGTTTCAGGTATGTGTCCCGTTTCGAAGATTTTATTTAACAGTTTTTGTATAACTGGAAGTAGGTCGGTTGAGTGTTTCTTGATGTCTTTTGGTCTGATTCCGTCTATCCCCGGTCCTTTGTTAGGATTAATTTGTTGAGTTGCCAGTGATAGTTCTTCTTTTGTTACTGTGGGGAACCACATCGACTGGGTTGCTCGTGGACCTAGTGGAGAATGTTTGTTTGTGTGAGGAAAGGTTGTTTCTTGTAGCTTTTGGACAGAGTTCACGAAGTGCTGATTAAAGTTGTTTGCCAACTGTTTGAAGGATTTGGGGTCGCAGGAAAAGCTGTGTTTTATTGTTTCTGAAGGAGTGGTTCTGTGTATATTGTCCAGCATTTCATTAATCAGGTGCCAGGTTTCCTTTATGTCATTCTGCGCTGTTGTTAATTTGTTGCTGTAATAGTTTCTTTTTGCCGTTCTAATCTGGGTTGTTAGGAGATTCCGTTTTCTTTTGTATTCAGCTTTTAAAGCTATATTGTTTGGCGACTTCTTAAGTTGTTTCCATAGGGCATCTTTTCTTTGTATGTGTGTTAGTATGTTGTCTGTTATCCATGGATTTTATTTCGTTTGGGGGCGTATTTTTATTTTTGTTAATGCTTTGTTATATTTTGTTAAATGCAAGTTTAAGATTATTATATACAGCTTCAGCAGAGTCTAGAGATAATAATAATAATAATAATAATAATAATAATAATAATAATAATAATAATAATAATAATTTCGATATCAGCCTTAAAATTGATATAGAGAAGAAGAATCAGTTCGCGAAAAATAATCACCGTAAAGAATTTTCTTGAGAAGAATTTTTTCCTTCGATTAATTTTCTAGCGAAGAGTTTTCTTTGATATTTCTGTCGAATGAAGAATTAATTTTCTGGTGATTAATTTTCAGCGAATTTTCCCTCGAAGAACTGTTCTTAAACTGTAAGTTAATCCCAGGAAAACACGTAGCTTAAGTCAATGCAGGTTTCATATACAAGTAGCAAAATGGTATATCAACAAGTAATTAAAATACTTTAGATAAAAGGAGATTGCAGAAGGTTTTCCTCTTGGTTGCAAAGTAAATTATACTGGACAAAAATTATATTCTTGTTTCAATTTCTTACCCAAGCGTAAGCAAACAAAGTTTGCGCATGAAGTATCTTCGTGCGCAAGAAAGAACTAAGAAAGAAATTTTCTACAGTTTTTCGAGTCATTATGGGCAGATGACATAAAGAGTAAGGAAAAGATGGTTGTTGTCGAAATAAACAGCGGACTAGGAAATGAATGCCAGACATAAGAAATGATTTGGGAATATTTGAAGAGACGCGCAAAGCTACAAATGAAATAACACCACCTCCTAACATGGAGGTGGTGTTATTTCATTTGTAGAAAAAAAGAAAGAGAGGAAAAAGAAAGAAATTAGAAAAGTCGTATTGATCGTGTTGTTGTTGATAGTGATATTTTGTCTTGTTCAGAACACAAGAGTACAACAGGATTCGAAACAGGAAGTGAGTTTCAGAGGTGAACTGCATACTCAAATATGCAAATATTACTGGGGGAAATGAAACATTTCGAAACAAGAATCAAACCACAGAGATGTAATCAGAGAATCTGAAAACAGAAATGATTGATTCCTCCATGTATTAAGGTTGTCTGGAAAGAAAGACAGAAATATCGAAACTTTTTGGTGGACAGAAGAAGTTGAAGAGTCTGCAAATGAAAAGAAGAAATGATACTGAAAGTTCTTGTCAAGTAAGTTAGAGCATGTTCCCTTACAGGGGGGGGGGGGGGAAACCGAAGGAAGATAAACAGTGTCTAAAAGTATTCAAAGAAAAGCTAAGGGAGCACTGGGAAGAATATATATCGGAGACAAATATAATGAATGTAGCAAATTTTAAGTTCTTGAGCAATTGAGAAACCAGAGAAATGGAAGTGTACAGTTACAGGAATTGCAAGGAATAAAGTTGACTTATAAATGGAAGATAGTTTGGACTAATTACTTGAAAAGAGTTTTGATAACATTTAATGGACAAAACATAATAGAAAATATCCAGAATATTCATTACTAAATTTCAATATTCGAAGTAGAAAAAATATCAGAAATCTCTGACATAGAAAGGCAGTTGAATTAGATAATACTCAACAAGAAATGTTCATGTTTGTAGGTGTAGGAGTACTGCAGTTGTTGCACTGCATAATTCAGAAGGCCTGCTAAGAAAATCGAATTCACAATGATTGGAGTAGAGTTCTTATGGTTCTCATCAATAAAAAAGATATAAAATTGAATCACAGAAGAGTAATCCGACGAAGTCTTCTAGTTAAGATTTATGCACTCATGCTTTGAGCAAGGCTAAGAAAATTGTGATAGAGAAACTAGAGGAAGAATAATTTGGGTTCGTAGCAAATAGGTATGTTAGGAATAGATTTGCGTTTTAAGAAAAATAGTCGAAAAATCATGGGAATATAACAAGGATGTGTGTTTAAGTTTCACAGATGGGAAGAAGCTCATGAAAATATGCGAGAAACGCTTCTCAAAACTCTACAGTGATATCGTGTGGAAAGGGTTATGTGTTCGTCACACATGTTGATTGGATTTTAACGGTAAAGATGCGAACATTGATAAGAAAATAACTATTTATTAACTTAAACGCTAATATTTTGCTGGTATTATATCCAGCATCTTCAGAGCATACAAACAAAGTTCCTTACAGTAGCGAGACCACCGCAATCCGGTGTAACAGTGGGACTAGTATGAGTAATTGTAGCGTGCAACACAGACTCAACTGTGGACATCCGCCTCAGTGAACACAAAATATATATATCCGGCACTTTCGCTATGTCAAGTAGGGTCTGGCAGACCATGTTTTTGATACCCCTGCACACAGGATCAATTAAAAAAACAAAAGTACTGCATAGAAGCTTTTACAAGTCAGAGAGGTTGTTCCTAGAATCAACAGAAGCTCTGAAACATACTCCAAACTTCAACAAGTGTGGCTGTATAAATCTACCAAAGATTTGGGAGACAGTCATCCTAAGACCGAATTAATTACCTTTTTTTTTGTTTTTTGTTTTTTTATAACGTAGATGGCGCCTAATCAGGACTTTCGTCTTTGTGTTGCACGCTACAATTACTCATGCTAACCCCACTGTTACACCAGATTGCGGTTGTCTCGCTACTGTAACAAACTTTGTTTGTATGCTCTGAAGATGCTGGATATAATACCAGCGAAATATTAGCATTTAAGTGAATAGTTATTTTCTTATCAATTTGTGTTCGCATCTTTATCGTTAAAATCTAATCAACATCTACAGTAAGATGGCTGAAACATAAATAAAACATTGTATAGAATTTATCTTCTTCTCTTCCGTCCTCAAGAAGGGTTGAGTCCCACATGGACGAGCCTTCCTCCGTTTTCTGTCCAAAGCAAACTCTTTCATATGCCAAGAGCTTTGAAAGTCCGATACGGTTCTAAGGACTTTATGCCATGTTAATTTTGGTCTTCTCCTGGGTCTTGTACCCCTCCATAGTGCCCTTATATGCCAGGTGATTTTCCTGAAGTATACCCTTTCGAAAGCCAATTTCTTCTCTGTTTATTTTTTAAGGTTTAGGGTTCTGCTCCGTATAAAGATGTTGGCAGTATTATACTTTCGCATAATTTTATTTTTAGAGTTTTAAGAATTTTGTTGTTTTTTCAGACTTTATTAACTTTATTTATCTTTGGCCATGCTATGGAGAATCTGTGTTTTATTGTTGCTTTGTCATTTCAATTCGAAGTCAAATATACTCCTAGGTAATTAAAAGCATTAACTTGTTCGATGGTTTCCTGATTAAGAGTTAACTGAATAACTTCCGAGTGTCTTTCAATTTTCATTATCTTTGTTTTATTTGAATTTATAATCATTATAATTTCTGCAGGTTTCTTGTAATTTTGTAAGCTGGTATTGGAGATTTGATTTATCTGTTATAATTACATTACCGAATTTATACTAAGTAGGATATAAGTAGGATATAAGTATATAAGTAGAATTTATACTAAGGAGTTTCCGCCAGGCGGCGTCTATGAATAAACTACTCTAAACTTGTGATCCCAAAAGTAAGAAAATGTATCAACATTTTCTTACTTTTGCTACATAAATAAATAAAACATTTTCTTCGCCATTTATTGTTACGAACATATGGATGAAGTCCTTTCTTATTACCAATGGCATGGCTACAATTTTTTATTGTCCCCAAGAGAACAACTATAAATAAGCATCGTAAGGTCCCTCGCCCTGTACACTCTTAGTAACCCACATTGCAAGCTTTCACGGCAAAGCGAGACAGAGAGGCATTTTCTTACAGAGAAATAAATCCGGACCGAGACTTAGACTTTAAAATGCATATTTTAGTTCTATATCTAACGGACTTCAAAGTTTATAGTCGTATGGTGTGTAGTCCCTGGATTACTAATTTGCAAAAGTAGAACAACAACACTCGCACCAGTATACCAAACAATGTAACAATACTTGCGCAAGACTGAAGCTTTAACTAAACAGGATGTTGTTACTTTATCGATACAAGTGTTTACATGCACTGAAATAGATAAAATATACGGCGCATTTTGATCGATAAAATGCATAGAAATCTATATAATAATTTAAAATTAAAATGCACAAAACTGCATGTTTTACACATGAGTTTAAATCGGGACACTGTTGAGCTCAAACTGAAAAAAAAAAAAAAAAAAAAAACAGTTTTACATGTCCTAAAGTAAACAAAAGAATTTGATAGGTTTCTCCAAATAAATAAATACAAGCCAGTATGGAAAACCAAGTCGAAAAGAGAATCCTACATGCCCCTTCTTCACAAAAGCTACAAGGTCTATTACTATTATATATTTTTCTGTCTTAAAACCGAGATGATGACACCTAACCTTTTATTAAATCTCTTTGAGAATGGTTTCTGAAACTTGGTTAAATTAGTCGCTCTTCTGGACACTCTTTTATTTCTCTTTAAATTTAAATTTAATGAGAAATTTTATTCATCTCAACCCAAATTCACATATGGGTGAAAAATAAAATGTAAATTTAATAGTTTAAAACTGAAATAAAATAAAGTTTTTTTTATGACAAACATTTATAGTGTTGTTTTGTTTTTTAACTGATATAGGAGGAGCTGTATCCGACGTGGAGGAAGTTGCGATCAACGACCCTCTGATTGTTGTTACAATTCTTCGTGCAGATGTAATTTATGGGGAACTAACTGTCGATGCCAAAGGATGGGACTGTTTCAGAAATGGGGAAAATAACTGAAAGATGGATTTCTGACTGATGAATATGACTATTTTTGGTTCTCTGAATGCCTAAAACTCTGAATGATTGAAAAGAAATTTAAATCTACGTTATCATGTGAAAAGATCTCTGTGATCGTTCTTGTCCACCAACCTAACTGTATTCAAAACAACTAGCAAAACTGTTATCGCTTTTGTGTGTTTCTTGTTGAAGCTTAATAAAAAAAAGGGAGAGAGAGAAAGAGAGAGAGAGAGAGAGAGAGAGAGAGAGAGAGAGAGAGAGATTAAAACACTGCTGCATTCTTTCCGAAAAATAAATAATAATAATAATAATTTTTTTCAATAAATTTTTTATTGCTCATACATACATACTATGTACAATATATACATGTGCACGCATGTGTATACAAGTACATACATGGATACAGGTTATATGCATAATACTACATAATAATTATTAGCATCATCATGCGTATGGAGCAACTATATACATATTTATATACATCCATAAAATATTACATTTTCTGTTCACTAAGACATTTGGTACATTCAATTTTTATAAACATATATGTATAATAAGAATTTTAAAGAGCTAAAAATTCATGTGCATGACCACGATTGTGCATATAATTACGTATATATTCATACACATTTACATTGCATATACATTTATATTACATATGCATAGACATATAGTATCAGCAATGATTTTAATTTAATTTTGGATAAATCAGTTATAGACTCGCCTAGAGATTTGTAGATGATTTTCCTAGTATTTGAAGATATTATGTCTTGTAAGTAGTGCATTTTAAAGAACAATATCCGCAGTTTTTGTATATGCAATTAATTTGTCTGTTTCATCTCATATTGTGATCAAAGTGCAGACATAAGTATTCGGTGTTTGTAACTTTCTGGACTGCAGGGCAAAGATAGGTTTTAGTTTTCTTTGGACAATGTGACGTATGATACTTCAGTGATATGTCTAAGAGATCTGTTGCCATCCGAGCGTTTCTAATGATGAGTTGAGATTTATTGCTGTTTATTACAACAGAATTGCGCATGAATCAATCAGTAATTATGCTGAAGTCTGTTTTGTGCATGGATATGAGTAGTTTGTCATCTGGGTAGTGATAGATGTGATGCGTATTGTAGGTTGGAGAAATCATTTACAAAAATGTTGAAAAGACAGCGATAGAATTGTCCCTTAAGGAATGCCATTAATCTCAGTTCTGTTACTGTAGGTGCGATTTATTTTTGTAATGTTTGTTCTGTTTTTCAGGAAGTCTTTTTCCTGTCTGGATAGCGTTGGTGTTTGATTTTCTAAGATCGGGTATAATTCGCCTTAAATTTAATTTGTTCCTTAAAAGTATCATTAAATTTACCCTCTAGTTGCTTGTAACTTAAACCGTGTTCAACAAAGTTCTGGAGTATAGTCTTTGAGGGAGGAGGAAGAGGTGATGTTTCATTGAGTGCTTCCTTTAATTTTTCCTTCATTTAATTTTATTTTATTGGTGTAACAATTACGTTTATTTCGGCGTATTTCTGATTGGAATTTGTTCCTGTTTTCTGTATATTCGCTTTATAAACTCTAATTATACGGATTTCTTTTGAGTTAATGCCATAAATGATCTTTATTGTGTATTTTAAGTAGTATATCGTCGCTTAGCCATGGAGGTGAATCCTTACTGTTTCGAATCTTTAATTTCCGGGTAACTTTCTTGTATATACAACACATCGATATGACTTTTGTCACATCGATATCATACAATTCTTCAGAATTATTTCCTAAAAGTTTGTTATCTCTGACACGAACGTTCATATGATCTATACAGGATTGCGCTGTGTTTTCATTTATCATTTCTTCTTTGATATAAGATAAAATAGTTGCCGTTAAGACAAAGTTGGTTAGTATATCTAAATAAGCTGTAGTTATGCTAGGTTCGATGTTTAGGTTAATTAAGATTCTAGGTAATATAATATATAATCAAACTAACTATAGGTTGATTAAGATTGTTGTTTAGCTTTGTTAGAGAGGTTTCTAGTTCGTCTAGGAATAGTTTAGGATTTTCATCTGGTGGTAGTGTATAAACGGAGTTCAGTATGAAACTGTGTCCGTTAATACAATTTTAGGCAAATATTTTCGGCTGTCTGAAATTTCATTTTTAACTTATTTACTGTGTATTTCTATATAATGTAAACATTAATCTCTCCCCAACCTTTTCTTTTTTCACGACAGTAACTGTACATTTGGAAGGTGCTAATGTTGTACAGTGGAATCTCCTCGTTGGTTAAGGAAGTTTCTGTTAATATTATGGTTATGGTATCTATATAAGCTATGTGTTCACTGAGATGTGCCTGAAGTAACAACCAATATTTTTTAATACTACATATATTAATGTGTTTGCTAGGAAGCAAGAGAGACTACATGTGCTGGGTAATCTTTTCTTCTGTTTGGGATCCGGTGGCTAGATTTTATTTCTTCACTGGTAAGTTCTAATTTCACACTTCTACTGCGTTGTCCTCCGGAGTGCCTTCAATTTGTATGCATTGGTGAGACTGTTCAACTTTTGTCTTCACTTCGGCTAATTCAGCTCTTATTTTGTTATTTTCTTTATTTAGCCACGTTTGTGTTTTCTTTCATGTCATTAACCGAGTGTTGCAAAATATTAAGAATTCTTCATACGTCACTAACTGTTCTTTTATTTCTTGTTTGTCCATGTTGAAAATTTCTTTTAGTGTTTGGATTCCTTTTGCTGTGGATTGCCTGAGTTCGGAGTGATCTAATTATGCTTAATTCTTTATTAGATATTTCTGTTGTATCAGGTGTTTCGGCAGAGTAGCGTTTATTCAGTGCTTTATCCGCACCGGTTTTAGGTCTTATTCTGCTTTGCTGGTTTTGTTCGTTCTCTGCAGGAGCTGTAGCGCCAATAAGACTTAAATTTTAGAGATTTCGCTTTCCATGTATTTTCGAATACACCAGAACACTCGTAGTGCAAATTGCCATTGCAGCCAAGACGTTGCACGTGATCGCCATGGACAGGAAGGTTCTTATTACAGCGGCTGCATAGCACTTTTCCATTTTGAGAGAAATACTTATAGTTTAATACTGATAGTCGTTGTAATATTATAAGGTCAGAATTCTAACAGAAAGAGTCATAATAGGAACAAAATCAGTAAATGACACCTGAAGTTAGTCGTTTCTTAGTCCTTGAATGCCTGCTGAGTCAGTGCCCGGCACAAAAAAAAAAAAAAAAAAAGGAACATCAGGTTGTAGAAGGTCCCGTAAGCAGTCACTTGGAAGCTCACAACGCCTAAAGTGTTCAAAAATTGAAAGAAGACGTTCATAAAATCACAAATGATCAATATAAACAAATTAAACAAAAGTACTGTTTATCCATGCCAAAGATGCAAATAATAATAATAATAATAATAATAATAATAATAATAAGTAAGCAAGCAAATTTTAAAACAATTTATCAGTTAATTACGTATATTAGTATTATGTAATTAAAAGAATTTAGATTCAATTCTTTAAATTAAACTTTCAATTTATAAGAATTTAACAGTTAATTACGAAACAGGACAGCCAATTTCCCGATATATAAAACAGGACACCACCATCCTTGAGTAGAGTATCAACATTAAAAACTTGTTTTTAATTTTCATAAAAACTAGGAACTTTTTCTTGACCTTTTTTCAGCAGGTTCGCGAATTAGTTTATCTTTGACGCAGATATATAATTTTAATTAATCCCTTGATGATACCGCGTATATCAAAATCGCGTTAATCAAATCCAATAATCAATGGTAAATATTACAATTCGTCTATGATCGATTACTGTATTAATAATTCGTAGGAGGCTGCGTGGGAGGAATGACGTCATCATGCTCACGCCACTAGGCTTGCATGTTTTTGCGTGGTAAATATAACCCTCCGGAGCTCGCGGTGGTAAAAATTGCAGCGTAGGTCGTGGGTATATCTGAGAGATACATTCATTACTAGTATGTGCTAAAATGCAATAAAACATAAAGAGAAAACACTGCAATTATAGTACATGATGGTACAAATTAAGTGGATATTGAATCCAACATTATTTCAAAGGCGAATATAGAAATATAGAAATAATATAGAATATAGAAACTACAAGAGTTCGTGTAATTTCGTGCTGAATACATAGAAACTAAACGTTTCGGTGGATGCAAGCATAATCAACCTTATGGGCAACGTGTAGTAAAGGTGGAGTAAGTTCCAGATCACTTTCCTTAGTATTTTCCATAATGTAAAGCGCATCTCCTAGAGGACATGTATGATAAATAAGCCTTTGGCTCTTTATTTCAGTAATACATGATGGTTTATTTATTTTCAGTTACAATCTAGAAATTATTGAACAAAGAATAAAAAAATATAAAAAAAACTAAATCATACTATACTGACATCGTAGATCGCGGTATCTCTCAGATACAATTTATTGTCAAATATCACAACCATTACATAAAATGTGTTAAACCAAACTGACAGCAAAAAATAGTGCGGAATATCACTCGTAACATAAGAATGCACAGCTACTCATGACCTCCAAGCTATACACTGAATGTGTAAGGATATTTATATTAAACATTTTGCATGTATCTGTCAGATCAGCTGCGAGCTCCGCAGGGTTAAAGGTGCGTTAATCAAAACTCTTGCCGCGTATATCAAGGGATTACCGCAATTAATTTCGCCGCGTTAATCAAATCCCGTGTTGATCAAATCCAGTGTTAGGCAAAACCGCGTTAAGCAAGGATACCTGTATATATATAAGAAAAATCGATCATGGAATGGAGCACGCTATTAATACATATAGACAGACAAAGAATTTCCTAGTTAGGATTAGAAATGCTAAGATGATGGAAATTGTATGTTGTATACCCGTTCCATTCTCACCTAGAATGAAGAGATGGGGGGGGAAAGCAATGATCCGAGGCGATGGTCAAAGATTGAATCACAAATTACGAGAAAAAAAAAAAAAAAATCAGTCATTATAAACATTTATAATGACTGATATGTATTACACAGTATGCTGATTTTTTAAAAAGATTAGCATAATTATAACCAAACCAAGCGTATGCATACATTTTTGTTTAAAAAATCAATAATAATAATCGTTTCACTTCACTTATGATGATTGTTATTTTAAAAAATAAAGCACATAAACAAAAATAAAAGCTATAAATTAAAAACGAATTTAAATTTCTTTGATTTTTGTTCTGTAAATTTCCCACTGAATTAATAATTTATTATATTTGTAATATCGTTTCATATGGTATTCTTGACTTAACCAACGACTCTTAACATCAATATTTTAATTCAAATATTTTGAATGGATTTCTAAACGATGATTTCAAAATTTGAAAATATTTCGAAACTTATTTTTCAGTAAGGTATTCGAATGTTAATGAAATTCTTAATGAAATGAAGTTCTGCAATACGGATTTCACTGGATTAGTGACTGGAAAACCCTTGATTATATATGTTATCAACTAGTGAAAGTGGTGCTTGTGCACATCCTTGTTAGTAATTTTTCTAGGTAGATAGATGATGATAATCGTTACATGTTCGATTCTAGTTACCACCTAAAAGAACGTATTCTGGTCATTTTCTTTTTTTTTTCATTTGCTTCCTGAGGTCAGTCTTTGCCACGGGTAAGTACACATTTGTTTGCTTAGAAACTCGGGTTTTAACCACTGCAATTCAGAAAAATCGACTCATAAAACTACGAGATAGTGGCGACTATTTTCCGCACCCTCATCCGAGATCTTCTAAATTATTGGTAACCATGAATTCAAATATCGGTGACCATCACAGGTTAGACTAAATGCCTAACGATTTCTTTAAAATTACTTAGGTTTAAAACAGTTTTACCCTAGTTCCTCCGAGAAATAAACGGCATTCGAGGATTCATTTTATTTGCACAGTGCAGTTTTACTTATTAAAATTAAATTTTAATAAGTAAAAATGTAAAAAATAATAATAATTTAATAAAGCCGTCTAGTATATACACACACACGACGGTTTTATTAATTTCTTTTTATATTTTTATTTATTAAAATTTAATTTCTGAGTGTGTGTGTATATATATATATATATATTCAAACCACCCTCGTGTATATATATATATATATACACAGGAGGGTGGTTTGAAAAGTTCTCGCCTAACAATAAAAAAACGAATTTATAATTTAAAAATTATTTTTATTTTTCAACATAATCTCCCTTAAGACTAATACAGTTATTCCAGCGATGCGCCATCACCACTGTCCCCCCTCCGTGTAGTGGTTCACAGTAAGATCTGCAGAATATCCCTCTACAGCGGCAATCACCTCTTGATTCGAAGAAAAACGCTGGCCAGCGAGGAAGAGTTTAGTTTTGGGAAGAGACAGACGTCAGAGGGAGCCAAATCTTGGGAATAGGGTGGATGTTCCAATAGTTCATAGTGCAGATCCCTTAATTTTCCCATTGCCAAAACAATTTTGTGGGCAAGTACATTATCCTGATCAAAGATGATTTTTTTCTTCTGCAAACCGGGTCTTTTCTCAAGAATTTTTTCGTCTAGTCTGGTTAAAAGATCGGAATAATATTCCCCGGTTATTGTGTTACCCTTTTCAAGATAATTAATAAACAACAACAACACCAACAACACCGATGCCATGACCTTTCCTGCTGATTGGAACCGACTTTGTCTTCTTTGGCGCTGAAAAACTGGCTTCTGTCCACTGTTTTGACTGCTGTTTGGATTCTGGTGTGTAATGGTGAATCCAAGTCTCATTCATAATAATAAATCGAAGCACAAAATCAGTTCTATTCTTGTTAAAATGCTCCAAGCACTGTTCAGAGATTTTCATGCGAGTGCGTTTTTGATCTGCTGTGAGCAAGACAGCACCCATCTTGAGCAAAGCTTTTTCATATGCAATTCTTCATGCAAAATATATCCTACACGTTCTTTTGAAATGCCTATAGTCTCAGCAATTTCACGCACTTTGACTCGCCGGTCATCCAATACCATATCGTGCACTTGATCAACGAGTTCTGGTGTTGTTACACTTTTTGGACGTCCTTCACGTGGATCATCTTCAAGACTGGTACGGCCACGTTTAAAAACTCGGAAGTCCAATTCTTAATTGTCAAAAACGAAAGAGAAGAGTGCCCATAAACTTTTATGAACTTCGAATGAATTTCTTTTGGCGTTACACCTTCTTTTACAAAGAATTTTATAACCGCACGATACTCAATTTCATCGGTTTCAAGGGATACAGACAACACGTTTGTTTCAGACAGCTGTATAAAACAAACTACTTGATAGAATTGCTTGCAATTTCACACGGATGCTTATGTCAGATGTACGAACTTAGAAAAAAAAATCTATATGTATAAATCACTGAATGAGTGATAGAATCTTTATTGTTATGAAGAGCAGAATTAAGAAGGTGATTAAGATAGTGCGCTAGCTGTAGTTCTGCCAGACGTCATGTCTCTCACATGCTCTTCCATACACAACCCGATGGATTTCTCCATCTGACCATAATAAGGGAACATCGCAGTTACACGTCCGGGATACTTTACGCTGTCATGTTTAAGTGTACCGAATAAGGAATGGAATTTGGATAGAGGGGCGAAAGAATGGCTGATTTTAAATTTCTAGAGAATTTTAGCTAACTTTGGTAAAACGGACCTAGTGGATTAAATGGTAGCTTACTAATAGTCAGTTTAGGATAACTGTTTTTCTAAAAAACAGTTATCCTGAAACTTTGTAAGAAGAAACTACAGTTCTTTGGTTATCTCTTCTTCGCTGAGAAAAGAGAGAGCGAGTACGTTTATTAATGTAGATATGATACCAAGCTTTTGAGAAGGGTAATTATGAGATTGTGCATGGTGTACTCCAGATGTAATCTTGGGGTAAGCCGAGTTCAACGGATGAAAATATCTTTAATGCAAATTCAATAAAATTCGTTAGGTGATTATAAAAATTTATTTAAAGAATAAAATCCAGTTTTCTTTTCTTTTTAGAAAGCTCTTGATTTACTTCAGTCGTGGTTACATTAATCTCTCTCTGTGTATATATAGCAAAGCCAGTAATTTCAATCTTGATTGTGTCACGGTAGACTGAAATAGGTTTTTAAAAGGTGTAAGGTAAAAAATGAACCTTTCACTGACGCATGTTGTTACCGGAAAAGTTGCAAATATTTTTAATAAGTTATAGATGTTAGGATATATCCTTTTGTCACACTTCGAAACTTCATCAATGGCATTTTTTCACGAAGCTATTGCAAACGGTTTTTCAAATATTTCATACCACAACTTGAGCTCGGGCAAACGAAGAAGCGCTCGATCGTCCCGAGCACTACTTCGTTCGCCTTGCGTTCACAGCAGCCGTGATTCCTGAGAGCTAGAGTATTCTCACCTTATGTGACCGCTAATTCATAAGTATAGAAATAGAAGACACGATATAACATAAATAAAAAAAATTATTTTAATTAGGAAAAGATTTTTGGAAAATTTTCTAGTGTTTTTTTTTTCCTTTTTCTTTGAGGGTTCCAGGGCCCCTTGGTCCCCCTCTGGGTGCACCACTGCATGTAAGTTGCTGTGTATGTGTGGGATTTTCTATAGATATAGATCTTCAGGAACTCTCCGGAAACGGGAGAGAACCGTTAGCTTCCAATTCTGAGGTAAACTGTATTCTTGGGTTAAAGAGCCAAGAGGCTATTTTTCCGGCGGGGTAAATTAAGTTAAGGAGATAAAATCACTCATTGTTTTATTTTAAAGCCGGATACGAAACTCGGGGATCGAAATCTATCGAAATCTAAGAGTTTCATGCCGAAGACTATCGGCGAGTCCAGGCGTAAGTGATCACCTGAGTAACTTAATTCACGCCGCCAGAAAAATAGCCTTTTGGCTCTTTAACGTAGTAATAATTATATAATAATAATATATATGTACACCACTCCGGCAATTCGTTAGTGGGGGTATATGTTAAGTTCGGTTCACTCAAACCTTGGTATTCCAGGTCTACCTACTCACTGATGAGACCTCAATAAAGGTCGAAACCGGTCTGGGTAGTGACCTCCCCTCATAATGCAAAACAGTAATACATCTCCTAATCTCCTAGAAGCTGCGTTTTACATTATGAGAAAATATTAAGGATAGTGAAGTATCTTGCTCCACCATTGCAGCGAGTTGCCCTAGTGTTTACTACCCAGGTGATCACTTACGCCTGGACTCGCCGATAGTTCTTCGGCATGAAACTCTTAGATTTCGATCTCCGAGATTCGTATCCGGCTTTAAAATAAAATAATGAGGGATTTTTTTTATCCCCTTAACTTAAAACTGTATTCTTGGGTGTTGATTGTTGAGATGATTCAGGATTTCCTTTAAGGAACCTGGTCCATAGCTCCAAATTAAGAAAATATACCTCTCCATAACCTTGGCTTTAATGGGAAGGAACTGATTGCTTTTTCCTCAAAGGTTTCTAAATAAATTTGATAATATATCAGATAATGAGTTATCCATGGCCACGTCGAAGTTCTGTTTGTAAATAGTATTTTTAAAAAGAAAATAACCAGAATTTATGCAATGGGTTAGGAATGGCATAACTTTTTTTTTGATAACTTATCTTTTAAAATAATTAATACCTCCTCTGTAGGCACATTAGAAGATGCATGCCGCTAACAGTCGAAACAAAGTGTTCAGAATTCTTGAGAAAGGAATGGTCGAGCCTGTTAAAGTTTTCAAAACTTTGGCCAAATGCTTTGAAAGCATGTATGTGGGATAATCAATTCCTTCTACGATGGGTCTTAGTGGAGCGTTTTCTTTATGTATTTTAAGCAAACCATATAATTAAGGGATGGGAGGATGAAGTGAACGAAGAGAAAATCTTAATTTCTCTTTTGATAGGAAATTCTGAAGTGGTCGTCAGGAGTTGTTACACGATTATGAAGTTCATGAGTTGATCCCGTTCAAGAATTGAATACGTATCTGTTTGTAGCAGTTGTAACATTTTGTTGTATTTTTCAGTATCTAGTATGACAGTCGAGCTACCTTCGTCTGCAGACAGAATTATAATATCCTATGTTATCTTCTGTAGATGTTTGATGGCATTGCTTCACATCACATTCTGCCCTAGTAACATTATCTATTGGTGGTTTTGCATTGTTAACCGTGAAGATGGATTCCATATGAAGCTAATTAACTTCTTTAGGTGGAAGGTACGAACTTGCTTTCTCTATTTTTGTAGTAACAGTTAGACAGTTTATTTAAATTAAGGGGATATTAAATCCCACATTGTTTTAAAACCGAATAAGAAACTCAAAGATCGGAATCAAAGAGTTTCATGCCGAATATAGTAACTATAAACGTATCGGCGACTACTAGCGTAAGCTAAAGCACGTAGTACAAACTAGGGAAACTCGTTGCAAAGGTAGAGAAAGTTCTGATCGCTATTCTTAGTATTTTCCATAATGTAAAACCCATCTCCTAGGAGATGTATGATGTTATACATTATGGTGGGGGTCACTACCCAGACCGGTTTCGATCTTTATTGAGATCCCATCAGTGAGTAGCTAGACCAAAGTATAATACTAAGGGATTTAATATCTCCTTAATTTAAATAATGTTTTACAACGCCGAAATGAAGCCTATTGGCTCTTTACTTTAAATAATTTATGGGTGCAAATTTTTGACAACTCGTATAGCAAAGTATATAAGTTCTTTTCGCTATCCCCTTAGTATTATACTTTGGTCTAGCTACTCACTGATGAGATCTCAATAAAGATCGAAACCGGTCTGGGTAGTGACCGCCACCATAATGTATAACATCATACATCTTCTAGGAGATGGGTTTTACATTATGGAAAATACTAAGAATGGCGATCAGAACTTTCTCCACCTTTGCAACGAGTTTCCCTAGTTTGTACTACGTGCTTTAGCTTACGCTAGTAGTCGCAGATACGTTTATAGTTACTATATTCGGCATGAAACTCTTTGATTCCGATCTTTGAGTTTCTTATTCGGTTTTAAAACAATGTGGGATTTAATATCCCCTTAATTTAAATAATGTTTTACATCGCCGAAATGAAGCCTATTGGCGCTTTACTTTAAATAAGTTAGACAGTTACTTTGGAATAGATCTCGGTGACATAACAAAATAAACCCTTTATTAAGGATATCCTTTTGAACATGGAAAGTTGGTAACTGGAGTTGTTAATAATAATCTTATCCGGAGAGAGCGTAAATTTAGATCCCGATGATTTTTACTGTTCTAACTTTAAAGCTTCAAATTTTCAAATTATTTAAGTTTCACTCATTAATTAATTAATATGACTCAATTAATTAATTGAGCTAAATTAATTAGAAGTTTTTTTGTATTTCTTTTTCATGTTATGCACCCAATGTCTTCTTAAGAAGACAAAATTAGTTGAGCGTTTAATAAATAAATAGCTTTTCCTATTTTCGTATCTCACGCATTCTAGTCATTAAAGTTCCTCAATTACATGTATTACAGAGAACGATTATCGTTTCAGGGCAGGGTTGCTGGAGATTCAAAAATTGCGACCTTAGTAATTCAATCCTTAAACCTTAAGGTTTTTTTTCTTTTCTGAAAGACCTAGAACGGTATAACGTGTTTTTTTTTTTTTTTTTTTTTTTTTTTTTTTGGAGGGATAGCGCAAGGGAACCAGAACCGTCACCACGATGCATACAAACACCTACTTTTCACATTGTTATTATTATTATTATTTTTATGTAGGTTACAATACGAACAGCTCGTAAGGATGCGACAGTCCAAAGCAAGAACATTTCGATGATGAGATCATTGACTAAGTCTTAGACGATCCTCGAAGTAGACTACTGAATATTTCTGATGGACAAAGTGTTCAAATGACTAATAATTGACTGCTATTCACACTAAGAATAATAGCAGATGAGTGAAATGTGAATAAAGAATCCATAACATCTATCACTACCGACTTGGTTAAAATAAAATTTGAGAGGACCTGTTGCACAGTTTGCTGTGCTGATGAAAAGCCATGATGGAAACCAAGTTGTCGGGGGGGGGGGAGAAAAACTACTTTTCAGAGGGAATTAGAGTTGAACCTATTATAACTGACTTTTTTCTGGAGGTATAGTGAAGCAGAAGCGGAAGCTCTTCCTCAAACCACATGGACACCTACTTCTTCGTTGTAGTTAAGAATATTTTGACAATTTATACTAGTGAGCAATTTCCATATGGATGCAAAGAGACTTGGAATAGATTCCTCCAGTCAATGACTAGAATCAAACTCAGAACATGATATCTTTGGGCCGCCTAGTGCTATGGGTGCAAAACCAAACGCTCTAAATTTGATTCAAGTCGTCAACAACAGGAATCTATTCTAAGCCTTTTTCTCGACCGGTTCCCGGGTTCGTTAATCTCTGAACATGTGAAAGTGGGATTTTTCATGCTGGGAACTCAGATCAGATTTTTCATTCAATAAACTGAAGAAAATCTACCGTAGATTTTCTTCAGTTTATTTTTCAGAGAATATCATAGTTAGAGTTTGGACCACTAGGTGGAAGCACTTGTTAATTGTACTTCTCTCCTTCCAAGACCAACTAAAATCACTTGATAGTCTTCGGAGCAATTCGCCAATTTGCTGAGAGCAACGGCCAGCTACTGACTACTCTCTAAAGTTAGTGGGGGGATAAATCCCTACTACCTCACATACTACCACTAGGGAATGAAGCGTATTCATGAATAATTATTTTTATCAGCATTTATGCTAAGTTAAGAAGCCTCTGTGGCTCAGTGGAATGGCGTGTGCCGTCCATCGCCTGAAGAAAGAGCGTCGTAATTCAATTCTAGTCGCCTCTTGGAGGAAATTTTACAAAGATTTTTCGACTTGTTCCTGACTTAGTCGATCTCTGGCATAGGCAAGCTAGTTTCTTGTCCCATAAACTCAAGAAAATCGACTGCAGAATATTTTCCAAACATCAAAAATATTGTGTTAGTTTCCGGGGGGGAAAAATCCGGTTTTTCAGTGTCAAACATTGATTAACTCGGTAACTAGCCAATGAAAGGGTTAGGAAAAAGTTCTTCTAGTCAGCAACCAAAATCAAACCTAGGTCATTCTTTGGGTGGCCAAGCTCTAAGGAATGTATATGCCACTTCCACTGAGTTACACAGAAAAACTGAAAGTTTTCATCCAACCAAACAGAATAACTAAAATAATACCTACAGGAATTAATGCTTTGATTAAATTCCCAACTGTACATAAAATTATTATTATTATTATTATTATTATTATTATTATTACGTGACAATTCCCAGGAGTCCAAAGACTCATCGAGGGAGAGCATCTACTCTGCAACTCTCTGTCTCCACCACTCAATTCACCAACTACAACGAACTGCAGTAGTATGGGTGGCGGTTCTGACAAAATGCTTCCGGTGGGCGTGGCTTTCCCTGAGGGTATATGTGTCAATGGCTTCAGCTCATAGTAGGGGTGGCAGTTCTGACAAAATGCTTCGGTGGGTGTGGCTTCTTGACGTCATTGTGAGTGACGTCATGGGTGGCGGTTCTGACAAAATGCTTCTGGTGTGCGTGGCTTCCTGAGTCAGGAATTCCCCTGGGAGCATATGTGGTCAATGGCTTCAGTTCTTGTGTTTGGTTTGTTTGTAAATAAATGTCGCCATTTGTTATTTGTAAATAAGTGACGTTGTTGTTTTGAATGGAAAAGGGAGATATATTATGGGTGGGGGGGGGGGGGGGTGGGGGGGGGGGGGGGTGGGGGGGGGGGGGGGTGGGGGGGGGGGGGGGTGGGGGGGGGGGGGGGTGGGGGGGGGGGGGGGTGGGGGGGGGGGGGGGTGGGGGGGGGGGGGGGTGGGGGGGGGGGGGGGTGGGGGGGGGGGGGGGTGGGGGGGGGGGGGGGTGGGGGGGGGGGGGGGTGGGGGGGGGGGGGGGTGGGGGGGGGGGGGGGTGGGGGGGGGGGGGGGTGGGGGGGGGGGGGGGTGGGGGGGGGGGGGGGTGGGGGGGGGGGGGGGTGGGGGGGGGGGGGGGTGGGGGGGGGGGGGGGTGGGGGGGGGGGGGGGTGGGGGGGGGGGGGGGTGGGGGGGGGGGGGGGTGGGGGGGGGGGGGGGTGGGGGGGGGGGGGGGTGGGGGGGGGGGGGGGTGGGGGGGGGGGGGGGTGGGGGGGGGGGGGGGTGGGGGGGGGGGGGGGTGGGGGGGGGGGGGGGTGGGGGGGGGGGGGGGAAAACAACAACGTCACTTATTTACAAATAACAAATGACGACATTTATTTACAAACAAACCAAACACAAGAACTGAAGCCATTGACCACATTTGCTCCCAGGGAAATTCCTGACTCAGGAAGCCACGCACACCGGAAACATTTGGTTTAAACTGTCCCACCAATCACAACACGAATCCTTATCTCTAATATATCTCCCTTTTCCATTCAAAACAACAACGTCACTTATTTACAAATAACAAATGACGACATTTATTTACAAAGAAACCAAACACAAGAACTGAAGCCATTGACCACATATGCTCCCAGGGAAATTCCTGACTCAGGAAGCCACGCACACCGGAAGCATTTTGTCAGAACCGCCACCCATGACGTCACTCACAATGACGTCAAGAAGCCACGCCCACCGAAGCATTTGGTCAGAAGAGCCACCCGTACTATGAGCTGAAGCCATTGACACATATACCCTCAGGGAAAAGCCACGCCCACCGGAAGCATTTGGTCAGAAGAGCCACCCGTACTATGAGCTGAAGCCATTGACACATATACCCTCAGGGAAAAGCCACGCCCACTGGAAGCATTTTGTCAGAACCGCCACCCATACTACTAACTGCAAATACACCAACGCCAGCTATCGACCACCACCACCACCACCACTAATATTTTCACAGACAATCACAAACATCGATCCCCACGGCAAGATTCGAACCTGCACCTTTTGGATGGAGAGCGGATACGCTAGCCACTCGGCCAACCAGGCTGGAGAAATTTAAGCCAAGTTTCTTCAATTGCCCTAAGCTAGTACAAGATAAAATTTCAGCATATCTTAAATCGCACTAAACAAAATCTCCAGCTTCACACTTAACCTATACCACTTTCAATATACCATTCCAACCATTAAAAATATACATTTTTCTCGAAAAGATAACTTTCTTTGGAAACTAGTTGAGGTTTCCACCTGATAACTATGTTCAGGACTATTGATGACTTATACGATCTCGGAGAGACAGAGAAAGAGAGTATGGCAAACAAATGCGGCCATCTCCAAACTATAATATTCATACTCTTGTCTGAAATAGTATATTCTTTTATCAAATTTCTTCATTGCGCGGGATGAAAAACCCGACTTCCAGTGTCTAAAAACTATAATTGTTTGCATAAAAGATCGACTAACTCGTGAACCATCTGTAGAAAGGTCTAGAAAAACGTTCTAGTCAGTTCTGCACAGGCTTCTCATCCTTAACGTCTGTAATGAAATCGACAAATTCGAAACACTTTCTATACGTACAAAATGCCAAAAAAAAAAAAAAAAAAAACTTGCTCCTCCTTGCTCAAATGGTAATAGATTTTGTTAGTCATTCACTTAGGCTATTCATCTGGACAACACAACTTCACTTCAATGCTTCCACCTCTGTCTCACTTTATATATGCTGTTTAGAAAGAAGTCAACGAACACCATAGTGTGAGGACAGCAAGAGAGCTCAATGAGATGTAGGAAATCCTTTCGCTGCGATGACCGCAGCAATCCTACGGGGCATATTTTCCATAAGCGTACGATAGCAATGAGTGGGAATTTTGAGACCATTCTTCCTGTAGTTATGTATGAGGTCATGGACTGTTATGGGTCGAATGTCCCTTGACCTCATCCGATGATCCAGTTCATCGCACGAATGTTCAGTGGGATTGAGATGAGCTGTGTGGAGGCCAGTCAAGTGTGACGATGTTCGTGTCCACAAACCACGCAGTTACAGCAGCAGCCTTATATGGTGAATTGTCTTGCTGAAATTTTCAGTTGGAAAATTTTAGCAGAAATGCCACAAAGTAGGAATGTTGTCCAGAATGTTTGTTCACATACCTCTCGGAGTTCAATGTGGCGCCACAAACAGAGATCCGAGACCAAACCAAGAAAAATATGACCATACCATCACACCGCCACCACCTACAAATTTCATAGTTGGAGTTACGCATTCTGGTAAGAAACGTTCACTAGGCATTCGCCACACCCATACCTGTCCATCTGCTCGGTAGAGGGTGTAGCGCGATTCATTGCTCCATACCACAGTTTTCCAAACTGTACATGCTGTTTGCACTACTGAAGATGACACTGCATGTTGGTTCTGATAATTTGGATTATTGCATTTTGTGTTCTTATCATGGAAACCTGTGTTAAGACTCGGTTGCTACTCGAACACAGTTGCACTGAATACTTTTCTGCAGATTCTTGTTCCAGGGGTGTACGAAACTCTGCATTCTACGTGCAGAGAAATACGCCTGAAACATGACATAGCATGGCATCCTATCACAAAGTCTCTTTCAAACTCCGTTAATTCCGTTCTCGAAGCCATTTCATCCCGACACAGTTGCATTGGTAAATTGGGATATTCCTCCAATTTATACCGGTTACATAGATGTGACTCTACATGGCACGATACACCTTGCCCGTGAGAAATTAAAAATTGATAATTAAATTTGAATGCCTATTTCAAATCTTGTCCTTTAAAGCCATCGTTCTTGATTTTTCTGTTGATATTATCATTCCATAATCTTTGACTATCTCATTTAAATTTAAAATATCTTTCTGTAAGTTATCTTCAGAATTTGTAATTATTATTTGGTCATCAGCAAAAAGGAGAGTGTTTAAGTTCACAGGAGAAAGTTTAATACCTTGATAGAAATTTTTATTCCATTTTATTATTATTTCATTTAAGTAGATATTAAAAAGAGTGTCGGACTCCTTGGCTTATCTTTCCCTATTAAATTATGATAGTTCATAATTTAATCTTATTTGCATTTGATTATTTTCATATATACTTACGATAACTTTTAGAATATTATTTGGTATTTGTCTTTCTAGTAATATGTTAAATAAAATGCCTCTTTTAACTTTGTCAAATACTTTTTCAAAGTCAATAAATGCAATAGGTGTTTCTAAATTGTATACTCTTCTTTTCTCTATTATTAATTTTAGATAAAAGGCCGGGTCTATACATGATAGTACTTTTCTAAATCCATTCTGTACTTCTAAAATAAAGTTTTCAGAATATTTTATTAGTTTGTTATTTAAAATTCTGTATATATTTTGTAACAGGAATTTAGAATACTCATACATCTATAATTTTTAGGGTCATCTCTACTACCTTTTTTTAAAGTAGGGATCGCAAGTGCTTTTTTTTTTTGGTCATTCTATTTTCAAAGTCAATAAATGCAATATGTGTTTCTAAATTGTGTATATATATATATATATATATATATATATATATATATATATATAATATAAACATGGATTTTCCAGCTTAATAAAAAGAAGAAGAATAGTAACAGTCTTATTTGAATAGGGGACCGCATGATATTGTTACTGTGAGTTGAATGTGTGTGACAGATAATTTTAGAGCACCAGTACTGGATTACTGCGCTATTGGAATCAGGCAAATTGTAGCTCAGATTGCTGATTGCTGTTCATGTGTGAAGGGTCCCGAACTATTTCTTTGGATTCTATAATTCGTCTTTCAAATTCATCCTTACATATATATAAATTGGTTGTGCGGTCCCAATCAACTTGGTGTTGACGTTCTTCGAGGTTAGAGTTGGCAGAGAAAAGAACATGACTGGAAAGGGTGCTCGCTCGTGTTCTACTGTAGGAGATGTCACGTCTATGTTCCTCAAGACGTAGTGAAATAGATTTATCTGTCTGGTCAAAATAAGGTCGACCACAGTCGCACATAACTTCATAAACACCAGGAAAATGCAGTTGGTAGTGTTTTGGTTTCGGTCGACTCAGAAAAGAACGAAGTTTTGGCAGAGTTGTATAGTCGGTCTTTATGTTGAATTTCTTCATAATCCTAGATAGTTTTGGGGTAAGAGAGCTAATAAATGGTAACTGTATGTGTGAGTGATGGGGTTGGATTCATCTTCTTGGCGAGGTTGTTGGCATGGTCTCAAACGTTTAGAGATGTTACGAGATGAATATCCATTATTTAAGAAGGTGTTTTTCAGGAAGTTAAGTTCTGTTTTTTAAGTGAAGTCTTCTTCTGTGGAAGTAAGATATTTTTTCTTATTTTTCAGGCAGAGCAGCTTTTGAACTCGAACTTGATATGGTGTAAACATTGACTTTCGTCCTGTCCTCTTCTTTCTTAAAGTAGATCCAGTTTCCTTCACTTTCGACAGCAAGCGTACATTGAGTACAGGATACCCCCTTTAACAATTTCACGAGAGGAACAGCTTTCTCTATTCAAAGCTTGAATCACACTTTTTCTGCAAGGTTAACTGCATGTAACTAGCCATAGCAATCCCAGCACGAAACTATGAAAGCTCTTGCTGTCTATTTCAAATCAAATCATCAGCTAACGCATTTTTATTCCCGTATATGGGAGTAGGCGACGCCATTTAACCCTATCAAACTTTTGGAGACTGAGTGGGCAGTTTAATCTCCATTGGTACCAATCAGAGATAGATGGCCCAAGGCTATCACTAATTAAGCGGTACACAGTGAAGAGAGACGGCTCAAATGTGCCGCCATCTCGTGGTCCTTAACCCTAACACAATATATTTAATGTCTGAAATAATGTGGGTTCTACGGTCGATTTTCTTGAGTTTACGGGACGAAAAACTCGAGTTTCAGGAGGAAAAACCCGCTTGCCCGTGCCAGAGATCGACTAACTCGGGAACCGGTCGAAAGGCTTAGAAACATTTCCTCTAGTCGCCGACTAGACTCGAAACCAAGTCTTCCTTCGTGCGGCCAAGCGCCGTATGCAAACGTCACATCCACTGAGCTACACAGGCTCTTGCTGTCTATTTACAGCATAAAAAAAAAATTCTGACACAACAGCAGCAACTAATACATTATACAGAAAGCTGTGGGAATGATAGATGATGCAATACAAAGAAATATCTAATGATAAACCAATGAAAATTACCTTTTAACTACTAAAAACTATATTAATGTCAGGTGACGCGGTTTCTATGAACGCGCGCGCGCGCGCGTGTGTGTGTGTGTGTGTGTGTGTGTGTGTGTGTGTGTGTGTGTGTGTGTGTGTGTGTGTGTGTGTGTGTGTGTGTGTGTGTGTGTGTGTGTGTGTGTGTGTGTGTGTGTGTGTGTGTGTGTGTGTGAATATAAGTATGGACGTCTCATGCCCATTTAGGTTAGGTGTGCGGTTGTGTGCTTACACAACCCGCGCTACAAAATTCACGTCAATTTGGCCCCATGATTGCATTTTTATCGACGTATGAAAGCTTCATCAGCATTCATCTTAATTGGTCCGATGCAATTACTGCGGGATAACTTTTATGATTCGTGGTGAGATTAGGTTATCATTGGCAAATACTACTAAAGTGAGACAGGGATAATGTGAATTTTGATACATTTACATACAGCCATACAATAAATCACAGAAATCGTAAAAAGTAATCACTTGGGAAATTATTATTTCTGCGGACTGAACCAAAGAAAAACTGAACTAACTCGTTTTACTTTCTTATGTATATACAACTTCCAACCTCCTTCGACTATAATCATGCAATCCGCGAAAGCTCTGACAGAATATGAGACATTCAGAAGATCGCCAACATTTTCCATTATAAATATGGGTAAAAATATGTGACCTGACGTGTTTTCCTAAACACGTCAGTTCACACCTCACGCACACAAAACAGATGAAACTCAAAAAACCAACACAGCAACTTATGATAAACGACAATGTTCAATTGGATTGGTTGACACAATAACCAATCACAGCCACTGATTTCTGGGTGCTATAGTCATAGCGCACGCCCTGCCTCGCCCTCTAGATGCTTTAAAACCACTGGAACGCTAAGGGTTCGAAGGTGTTCGTATTTGTGACCGCACACTCGGCTATTAACGCGAATGTGATGAAATGTCGCTTCGAAAAGTGTCCTCTTCATGAAGCATTAGTGTATTGTGTTTAATTTTAGGAATTATGCAAAGCCAGGACACAACGGGGAGAACTTTTAACAGGAATAGATGCAAAAATATAATATTCATGATATTGCTATTCTGTGTGCACTGCACACCTAGCACACGTTGAATGTAACTCCTGATATACACACACACACACAGACACACACACACACACAGTAGACAGGAAAACCTCTAGCACATCATCATGCGTGTGAGTATGTGAGTTGCAAAAGAAAAAATCTTCTTTTTTTTTTTTTTTTTTTTTTTTTTTTTTTTTTTTTTTTTTGAAGAATTGAAGTTAGCAGCGCTGAAATGCTTCTTAAGGACGGCTGTTCTAGAGAAGTGAGGTAGATGGAATAAAAGCGAAAGAGGAGAAGCGGTTTGATGTGTTTGCAGTTATGCCGCAAAAGTAAGTTATAGAGCTTTGGGTTATATTAACGGGCTCAACTTAAAAATGAAGGAAAGTTGCAAGTTTAGGGAACAGTGTTCACGGAAGAACCTCCATAAAAGAACCAAAGTTGAAATAATCTGAGTGATATTAGCTGAAGTGTAGCTCCTCAAAGAGGGCTCGTATATGGGCCAAATCTCCTGTAGACAGCATTGTGAATTTTCAGGGAGAATTTTGGTGTGCTAGCCCAAACGTGCGAACTGTTGTTTGGGATTTATATTAAATCGGTACTTGAGCAGATGAAAAATGGCATCTTGAATGGGAATCAATACCGTTTATAGAAGGGGGGGGGATGAGGAAGCTACTGTTATGTTTATGCCAAGGGATGTAAGATAAATCATTCAAAGCAGCATATCTTATCTTGGTGAATTATATATCACTGTGGTCAAAGAATAGGTGACCTCAGATCACATCTTGACAACTAAATGACAATACTGCTTTTTGGGAGAATTGAAGGTGACGACGTTATCCTAACCCCATGATAGGATGCAATCACATTAGTGTTTAAGACACTGGTAGCAGTTGATCTTGAAACTTGGGATGTCTAACAACTACATGGTTTATCTAATAAGTACAAAGAATGAAGTGTACTGGCATCAAAAAAGCTGTGGATAGCATCAGGGGTGAATGGGAGAACATCATTTATGTTCAGGAGAAAGGTGAGCTCCAAGGGACTACTACACTGTTTGGAGAAGTTGAATGAGAGGCAGCCATTTACTAACACATGATGTCAGCCACCAGAGAAAACTGTCAACCCAATTACAGAGGGTGGAAATTTACTGAGGCCTCGAATCACATTTCTCCAAACCTTTCTATGGCACAACTCCAGCAGTAGTGGATGATAACAGCTTGGAGGGGAGACGGGGAAGGAGAGATAGATTTATATATATATATATATATATATATATATATATATATGCGTAGAAAGTTTTTTACCTTGGGTATAATATATGTTAAAGATGCCAAGCTATTTTAAACCTGGTTTTACTCCATTTCCCAAGTAAGCAAACAGACAAATAAGTCAAGTTTGCGCCTGCAAGTAGTGGAAGTCTAAGTGACCCGCAAAGTAGTGCCAGTCTAAGCAACTCGTGGTAAAGGTGGAACAATACCCACAGTAATGGGTAGTGGCCCCTTGCCTTTAATGCATACCATCACACATCTCCTCAAGGAGATGGGCTTTGCATTAAGGGTAAATATTAAGAAGTGATCAGAGCTTATTCCACCTTTACCACGAGTTGCCTAGACTTGCACTACTTTTCGGTTCACTTAGACTTGCACTATGTGCAGGCGCAAACTTGATTTACTTGTCTGTTTGCTTACTTGGGAAATGGAGTAAAACCAGGTTTAAAATAGCTTGGCATCTTTAACATATATATATGAAAGAATGATCATTAACTCGATTAACATACATATTTTTATGAAGAATTGTGTGGAACAGCCGTGGCACCCACCATATTAAGATCTACCGCCTACTTTCGCTGCGATGACTGCAGCAATCATATGTGGAATACTTTCCACAAGTATACGATAGTGATGAATGGGAATTTTGGACCATTCTTCCTGTAAGCATGTAATGAGATGCTGGACTGCTGTGGAATGGACTTCTCTTGACCTCACCCAACACTCCATTTCATCCCACAGATGTTCAATACGCTCCACTTTCATCCCACAGATGTTCAATACGCTCCACTTTCATCCTACAGATGTTCAATACGCTCCACTTTCATCCCACAGATGTTCAACATCAGGGATGAAGTGGAGCATCACCCCACAGATGTTCAATATGGTTGAGATCAGACTTTGTGGAGGCCAATCAAGTGTGTTGATGTTCACAAACCAGACGGTTACAGAAGCAGCCTTATGACGCAGTTCATTGTCATGTGTCATGCTGAAAGAGACAATGGTCAGTTCTGTAGAAATGCCACAAAGTAAGAAGCATCGCATTGTCCAGAATGTTCATGGTGCTCTTGGAGTTCAATGTTTGTGGTACCATAAGCAGAGGTCCGATCGAAATCGGGAAAACATGATCACACCGCCACCTGTGAATTTCATAGTTTGGGTTACTCACTCTAGTAAGAGACGTTCCGGGCATCAGCCACACTCACACCAGTCCACATGCTCGGTAGATGGTATGATTCGTCGGTCCGTAAGACGAATTTCCAAGCTTCCATGCCCGACTGTACACTATCTTCGCACCACTGAAGACAACACTGCATATAGGTCCTGTTAATGTGGGGCCTGCATATTGCATTCCTACCATGAAAACCCATGTTGTGAGCCTCGGTTCTGAATGTTTGTGATGATTCGTGTTTCCAGTGGATGTCCAGAACTCCACATTCAACCTGTCGGCCGACGAATGATGGTTTTTGGATATCCTTCCTAGTACTCTACAGTTACGTTCCATGGGTGTCATGGATCGTCCTCTGTGGGTAGTACTTCTGGTTAACTCCCTGAGCTTACCTGGGGTAAATTATTGACCTGGGATGGACCAATTT
Organism: Typopeltis vanoorti; assembly: GCF_054136105.1. Lineage (NCBI taxonomy): Eukaryota > Metazoa > Arthropoda > Arachnida > Uropygi > Thelyphonidae > Typopeltis > Typopeltis vanoorti. Next base: position 45,977,502 of record NC_143564.1, on the reverse strand, counting down.
TTCAACAGTTTATCAAAGAGATAGGCTGCAATGGTATCCTATCACAGCACTTCTTTCAAACTCCATCACCTCCCTTCTCTCAGCCATTTCACCTGGACACAGTTGCACTGATTTGGAAGCTTTCTCCAATTTATACCGGCTACAAAATCGTGACTCGTTACATGGCACAATGCGCCTTGCTCGTATGTGATGTCATTGACTTCTTACTAAGCAGTGTATATGCTTACTTCCCCACACTGAGAAAATTGCAAGATGAGTATAAAAGACTAGAGATATATCATGGGGTTTAGTTCTGGAGAACTTTTTAGTACAATTAGACAAATGTCTTGGAATTTGCCTTAGCCACTATGCAGGGGGTTGGAGAAGTGATTCCAGGCTGTCAGCTTTATCTGTGTTATAAGAATGATGACACTGGTGGGAGATAGAGAGATGGAAGCACATGTAAACAGAAGATGCGCCCCCATGGTCTTCCAAAGGGAGCAAAACACACTTTCCATTTGCAAATGACATTTGGTGGCAGAATGTGAGTTTTGTTAGTGTTTGTTTGACATTTACTGCATGCTTACGTATAGCTCCAATGTGAAATTGGAATTGATATTGCAACTCCCCTTAAAGTCTTTTTTAGTACATTTAGTCAGCCCATGGTTTGGAAAGTAGGTAGGAATTTTGAATGGAATGGGGAATCAAGGCAGTACCGAAATACAGATCGTAACACGGTAACATCGCTTAAAGATAAGCCAGAACTTTTACCATCAGTTCTCTCCAACTTCAGTATAGACAATAGAAATTCACCTTCCACCTTGCTCAGGAACAACTCACTCCATAATAATTTTTGCACGATCTTTCTTGCTAAATAACATGTTTCTTCTTGCATAATTCTAATTCTTTGGAATACAAAGATAATTTTAAAGTTCCTTGTGGAGCTTACCTTTAGTACAAAAAGTTCGCCATTTTCGAAATATACGTTAGCTGTATAACATATCAAAAGGAACTGTCTGTAGCTTCGGAAGAGTCCGAAGATTCCGACTTAGCTTCCTAATTGGTATTAGAAAAATGGAGAGCTAAACCGGAAGTCTTCTCTGTTGTTGTTGTTGTTGCAAACCTGCTAAGACCTCTCGAGATCTGAGTGGCCATCCAACCAATAAAGACAGTTCGCAACTTGTTACGGTCACCTAAGGACAGGATTGCTTTCTATAAACATCCTGAAGTATACAACATCACCTGCTCTTGTGGTTTAAATTACATAACACAAATATCTATAAGTTTAGAGGTAAAAAAAAAAAGAACACATCGGGGACGTCAACAACAACAGAGAAGATAATTCCGGTTTAGCTCTCCATTTTTCTAATACCCATCACAACATTGAATGGGATAAAAGTACTATGCCATACTTAGAAGAAGACTTTCATTCCAGTAACATCAAAGAAGCTGCAGTAGTGATCCGTTCAAGAAGCAACCTTAAGAGAAACGAAGGATTGGCCCTTGGTGACATCTGGAAAACACTCCTCATCATCATCATCAACAACCATGGGTCCAAGCCCTCTTGATATGATTCAATTTTCTGCAAGATGTCTCAGTTTGTGTACAGAGTTTCTGCACCATTTGACAATGTCATCGCCCCCTTCTCTGTTCGGTCTTCCTTTTTTGTTCTTTCCTTCAATCATCCAAAGCAGCAGCATTTCATTTTCCTCTCATCATTCATTCTACATATATGGCCAAAGAGACGTAGTTTCCTTTTGATTATTTTCTGGATCATGTTTTCTTTTGGTTGTATTCGTCTGTAGATTTCCTCATTGTTCACTTTCTGGATCCAGCTTATTCTCAAGATCTTTCTATAGCACTTCCTCTCAAATGCTAATATCATCCTTTCAGATTCTCTCAAGAGTACCCAGGCCTCATATCCATAGAGCATGCTGCTGAAGATACAGGTTTCTACAATGCGCAGTTTAGTTTGCATCTTTATAGCTCGGCTTTTCCATATTTTGTCCATGGCTTTTAAAATAGTTGTTGCTCTGGCTATTCTCATTTTTCTCTCTTTTTTGGGGGTCCAAGTCATGCGTCATGTAGCATCCAAGATATGTTAAGTGTTCCACATTTTTCAGTTGAAATCTGTCCATCGTAACTCTGTTCAGTAACTCCTGTTGGCCGAATATCATTGTTTTAGTTTTTTCAAAGTTGACATTTAGTCCATATCTTTTTCCTTCTGTGTATAGTGTTTGCAATGTCTGTTCCAGCCTTGTTGCGTCTTCTTCAATCAGGACGATGTCATCTGCAAAGCATAGACAGTTTATTCTCATGCTATTTAATGAAATGCCTCCACCTTCTTCTTTAATCTTATGTAGTGTTCTTCCCAGATGTGTGATGAAGATGATTGGTGAATTGACGTGTGATGAAGACTAGTGGCAAACCAATCTCCAGTCTCACCTGCTATCCCGATTTTTGCTTGTGCTTGGCTGTTTACATCTTTCAGCAGGCAGATCGATTCATTGTCCACACCATAGGATTCCAAGACAGCCCATGTTACATTTTGGTCAATATTATCAAATGCTTTTTTGGAAGTCCATGAAACAGCAGTATATCTTTTTGTTCTTTCTTCAAGCTTTCTCTGTTATTAGTCTTAGTGCGAGTATTTGTTGCACTGTACTTCGATCTTTTCGAAATCCGGCTTGCTCATCAGGAAGTTGTGCCTCCATATAACCCTTCAGGCATTCTGTTAGTATTTTCATCAGCACTTTGCCAAGATGACTCATTAATGCAACAGTTCTGTAATTGGTGAATTCTAACGCACTGCCTTTCTTATCGGTCTCGGAACAACCGAGACCGATTTTTTCCACTCTTCGGGGGCATACCCTGATCCCCATTTTTCATTACATAGCTTGTGCATTTCTTTTACCACTGATTCTCCTCCATATTTTAGCATCTCGCCTATTATGTTGTCATCTCCAGGACTCTTGTTGTTCTTGAGATGTTTTATAGACTTAACCACCTCCTCTTCCAAGATGTCATTTTCAAAGATCTCTGCTGGTGGAGAGATTGCTTTTAGTTCTTTGATTACTTCTGTTGCAGTATTATTTAGTTGATTTTTATATAGTTCTCTGCAATATCTTGTCCATCTGTGTATGATTTCTGTCTTGTCCATCAATACTTTATCATCTTCATCTTTGACTGCTACTGATCTTGTTCGCCACTTCCTATTGACATTTCTTATAAGTTTGTAGACCTCTCTAGTTTTGTGTTCTCCATAGTATTGTAAATGTCATTGTACTGGTCCTCCAACCATTTGGTTTTATCAGATCTTGCTGCTTTCCGTACTTCATTGCATTTTTGACGGTATAACTAATCTTCTGCCTCTGAATTATCTCTTTTAAGCTTCAGTTCTTTCTCTTTTCTCTTATACCAATTTTAGGGTTTCCTGAGTTATCCATTTCTTGTTGATCTTTTCTCTTTCAGGAATTACTTCCTCTACTGCTTTTTTAGCACTGTAGTTAGTCGTTCTACTTTTATATTTATATTTTGTTTTTTACTTAAGTCTTAAGTTTAGTTTCCAATATGTTCTGATATGCTGTTCTTAGCCTGTCTTCATTTAGTTTTGAGATGTCTCTAGCTTTTTGGAACTTTCCTTTTACTTCTGTTTCAGTTTTAGTCTTATATTCGCAATCACTAAGCTGTGGTCCGAATCAATATCAGCTCCTTGGAATGATCTGCACTGTTGAACTGACGTTCTCCATTTCTGGTCTATTAATATCAGGTCAATCATATTCCTGTGTTTGCCATCGAAGGAGTGCCAAGTCCATTTACAACAATCTTTTTGTTGGAATTTGGTATTGCAAATTATCAGGTTGTTATCTGTGGCAAATTCCAGAAGCATCTCTCCACGTTCATTTCTTTTTCCATAACCTTTTCCGATCCTGTGTTATTTTCGCCAATCTTTGCATTCAAGTCTCCTCCAATGATAAGTATATCCTACTTCGGCACCACATCAATTTCTAGTTGTAGATCCCTGTAAAATCTCTCAATGTTTTCATCTGCACTCATATTTGCAGTGGGCAAATATATTTGAATGGTCATGATATTAAATGGTTGGGCAATGAATCTATATTTCACATTTGTATTTCTTCATTTCTTCGTGAAGCAACTGCAATTTTTCAGTTGCCCAGAGTATACAGACATTCCATGTACCAATTGATATTCCATCCTTTACAGGAGTGAGTTTGGTTTTTTTGTCTTTGTTTTCAGTAACTGATTTTTCGATCCAACCCTGATTACTCGATTGGGAACGCGGACCTTGTTTGACCGGGACGTCCAAGCCGGCACGAGTCTTTTCTCTTGTTCTTTGGCATCAGATTACAATCGTGTTTTCTTTTTATTGTCAGCACATCGAACAGAAAACACTCATAAGATCACTCAACACATCAGAGTTCAACTTTGCAGCAAATTACAGAACGAACCTGTATAACAATGACTGCTAACATACACGCTCCATGCGACTGATGTAACGTTTCATTGATATTTAGAAATTTTGATATTTAGCATTCTGTTATCTTTTAACCTGATACTTTAGCTCGTTTCTGTTTTAAGCTGTTTTTGTTGCTTTTTTTTGTGTGCCAAGACGAAGCCAACAGTAAAGTCGGCGAAACTAGTAGGCTATATCTCTGTATATATCTCAGACCAATTAAACCAAGTTTTATATGTTTACTTGTATAAAGGTAAGATAATCTGATATCTCGCTAAATAGCAGATGCCGGCAAAGGTTGGTCGATTGGTAGAGCCTCTGCTACTAATGGCTCAGTTAAGTTTGAGCGCGGTTAGTAGTTGGAAGGGAGTTAATCGTTCGATGCTGTTGACACACTCTCCCTCGATGAGTCCTTGGACTCCCTGGAGGTGTCAAATAATAATAATAATCCTACATCGGGATTCTCAACCTAGTTGTGGTTGCCGGGGCATTCGAGATTGGGAAGAGAGTGGCGATCACCAATATTTTTTTTTTCTATGAAAAATTATACTTGCTAATCACATCAAATGGTAACAATTAACAAATCAATTAACTATGAAAGTAGATAAATACACATGTAACATTTATTATACAGTACAACTAAATTAAACCATTGCACAATAAGCGAAAACATTTCTCTTTACTCTGGAAAAAAACAAGTCTTCTTCGCAATCGTTGTTGATTTATAGATTCATTATTTGGGGACAAAATTTTTTAAACACGAGAAAACAATGTATCATCAAAGCATGTCGACAACGCCGGTGAAGTGGTGACACATCCCTCAAGCGCAAGGTTGCGAGTAGACTAAATACATAAAACATACGCACAAAATTGGCACTGGTAGCACTCACAAAGACAGAGGAATTACAAAATGTTCGTAATATAACATAAATGTTACATTTTTTACGGTCAATAAATATTATTACTAGGAGAAGACATACTTTCCAGTTGTTCCACCCATAATGTATACTGCAATACATTATGGGTGGGGTCACTACCCAGACCGGTTTCAACCTTTTTTGAGATAAGAATCTCTGGAGGAGATATAGATGTAAATAAGTAAATTAGGAATGTCACATACTCTGGATCCAACGAATCCTACTTCTACAAAAAGGTGGGTGGATAGCTTGCTTTGTGCTTTCTCACCAGGTTTAAAATAGCTTGGTATCTTTAACATATATATATATATATATATATATATATATATATATATATATATATATGAATTTATCTGAGTAAAAGAAATGTAAATAATGCTGTTCTCTGGTAAACTTCAAACGAAAGTATAAGCTCAGTTCACTACAGTTAGTTTTCTTAAATATGAAAAAAATACAGATTCAAAATAGTCAAACATCATTATTACATGACACCTCCAGGGAGTCTAAAGACTCATCGCGGGAGGGCAATCTACTTCGCTAAATACATCTCACCATCAATGCCATCTGCAAAGAACCTTATGAATAAGAGACATCTTCTTCACTAAGGTAGGCATTATTGCACTTTTTTTTTTTTTAATGAAAGGGAAAATTAACGTTTAAGAACAGACACAAGAGAATTGGAAATTGGATGTAGTAATTTACTGGAGACATTTGATTCTTACGATCAGGTCTTTCGTGTTAATGGTTTATCCAGATTAAGTTATGAATATCTGTTTATTATTATTACATCAACTCTCCTGAAGTCAAAGACTCATTGAGAAATGTTTAGGAACAAAGAAATATGTTCTACTTCAAAGGAAGCAGCTTTGAATTTTGCTGTTAGGGTAATTTGAATTTAGAACTCATTCTCTCAGAATATGCACATCACTAAAAGTAACTGGTTAACTGTGTAGTTCATTATTTATAAATATAATGTGTGTGTGTGTGTGTACATTAGCTATCTTTAGATATTACATGAATTTTAGTGGCCACTGTGAAATAACCACCCTGCTTATTTAGGGGCCTGAAGTTGTTCTATGAGGAAGGGGAAGCAACAACCTTTTGTGAGATTCTGATATATACCATAAACTCTGCTCTAGGGACCAAAGGTTGTTTATTTATAATCTTCTTGACAAGATTCCCATTAAAAATTCATCTGTTATGCATTGTCCACCTTAGTGATACCATTCTTCATTTTTCTGTGTGAGCAACAGTTACCACAGTTTACAAACTTTAGCTTATAGCTATTCATGGGAAATTAATTTCAGAATATGATTGCAGAAAAATGCATGCAGCCTTTAAGCAATACATCTCAGATGAAAAATGTCCTATATTCTGAACATTTCTTGTATTGGAGTTTCAAAAAAAAAGTGTTACTGTATGCGAATATTTATTTCCCTTTATTTATTATATTTTTTTATCACGATTATATTTGTTATCATTACTACTCCACAGAATCAAAAGATGTAAGAACCTATCATTAACCACTTGACCAACCAGGCCAGCTGTATGGCAATCCATTCCATTCATTCATAACTCTCCGAGCAAAAAATCTAGTCCTCATGTTCCTACTAAATACACTTTTATTCGACTTCCAGAGAAGATCTCTTGTTATGTCCCTTCTCTCTAGCTAAGTGCTGAAATATTTCCCCTGCATCAATCATATAAATTCTTGAAGTAACTTAAATGTTTCTATCATATCCCCCCCTCCCTTCTGCAACCCACACAATAAGGAACATTCCACAGACCACTCACCATCTTGGTTGCTTACTTCTAAATCTTCTCTACTACTTCCATATCCCCCAAGAAACCCAGGTGACCAGATCTGGGCGTAGTAATTCAGATGTGGACTTGTGTGTTCTTCAATAGCCAAGTAACCTTATGAGCTACTTTAGATACGGCCTCTAAACTTTAACTCTGTCTACTACTACCACCACCTCTAAATCTCTAGCTTCATCCATTTCCTGGTGTACAGTTCCATGTGTGGTATGCAGCGTGTAATCTGTTTACCCCAAAATGCATAAATTTTCATTTCTCCACATTAAACTGACACTTATTATCTTTTTGCCCATACTGACTAAGTATGGGCAAAAAGAGCTTACAAGACAAAAAAATTGTCCTGCAAGCTCTCCACATTCACCTTGATTAACTATTGCTCTACCTAATTTTGTAACATCAGCAAACAACTGAATATTTTGTTTCAGGTTATTTCCTATATCATTTATGTGCAAATTAAACAGTAATAGTCCTAGCACTGAACCTTACAGCTCCCCCACTAGTCACTAACTTTTACCTGCATTCTGCTGATCCGTATATCACTTTTTGATATCTGTCCAGCAGCTAAGGACCATGTGATCACTCTCCCCAGCAGGAAGGACTACTGATACCTTGTTTATAATCATATTCTATAATACTATTATCAATAATAGTATTATTGCCTAATCCACATAACCAATGTCATATCCATCGCCATTTGTTCAAATATGTGTAACAGAGTTTGTGGTATTTGGTCAAATGTATTTGCAAAATTCAGCAGAATCAATGTGTAGCCATTTCCTGTATCCAACTCAGCAGTCACTCTATTGTAAAAAGCTAGTAAATTACTAAAGCATGACTGACCCTTCACAATGCCATGTTGCCACTCATGGAGTATCAAGAGCTGGGAAATCTTGGGATATAACAAGTACAGGCAGCTCTCGGTTTACGCCTCAGTTCCGTTCCTGAAAAGCAGGCGTAAAACGAACCCAATTTTAATGGGAGGTATGAAGTTATGTTCTGCGCAGTCAAAAAATATGCACATGAAGTATGCGTAATATTATTATATTTAAAGCTTTGATAATACATACATATCTATATATTTGTTAAAATAAAATTATTAATAATGAAAACAAAACAAAATTATATACAAAAAATAAGAAACTTTGAAGAGATATTACATATTTCTATGTTGAAGTTTCTGGTTTCGGATCACCTGCATTTTTAAAAAAAAAAAAAGTATCCAGTATTAACTGCCTAGATTTTCTTTTTCTTTCTTTAAGGAGTTCAGTGTATTCGAATAGATGCGATTACACTCCTTTTTACGTTCGCACTCCGTTCCCAATCGTGGTCCATTTCGCACAGTTCATCAATGTCCCTATGCTTGCAAGGATACACTGTAAATCGGCCGTTTTCATATCTCTCAGAGGACCACCTTCGTTTTCTTTCTCCTCCTTTGGATGTTGACTTAATTGTTCGGCTAATTCTTTTAAGTCTTCATTGGAAAATTTTAAGTCCTCATTAGAGCAAATTGTTATAGCTCTGTTTTTGAGGGTGTTAATGACTTCAAGTTTTTGTGAGGTGTGGTGGTAAGAGTTAGCATGTATATATTGGCTGGTATGTATAGGCTTGTGGTAGACAGTGATGGATAGATTAATTATTCTACTCAAGCATTTTAACACCTTGATTATTCTGACGCCCCATGTATGCAATCTAATGCTGTTCTCCTTAAATACCTCTTGTTTATTTTATATGCACTACTGACATTCTTCCCATGCACTTTCTTATGCCACGACACTGCTCCAAACTGCTTCCTGAGTTTATCATAATCACTGGCATTATAGTTCCATATCCTTAATTATACTTCTTAACTAAAAATTCCATGTGCTTAACCACCTCTCAGGTCAAGACTGCACAATCACTCCTGCCAGTCAGAGGCAAAATCAGAACCGTGGTTATGGACAATTTCTGATAACATCATCAGAACTAGCATTCTTAAACTAAACCCCAGGTTCCATCTATCACATGTTGTTTTAGGTAAGTTCTCTCAATAGCTGCATAAATTCCATTTCTTTTCAATCTATATCCCTATAATTGAAGTCCCTATCTCACTACAGAGCTAATTTGTCAATGCACATCATCCGCATTTGCTTTTACACTCCTTAGCCTATATCAACAACTACCTATATATTATGACCTTTTTCTTGACTACTAGTATTAATAAATTAAAGACTTAATTCTATATGTTAGTCAAGTAAATAGTAGTTTAATATCCAACGTTTCACTGACTGATATCTGTCAGCATTCTCAAAGGAATACACTGGCAAGCAATAGAAAGTAACAAAAACTAGGAAACTAACTGACAATTCTAAAAATTATATAAAGTTATCACTGTGCATGATACAATGATATAATATGTGTGTCGCGCAACATTTTATTTGTTGAGATATTTAATGTAATTTTCATGAAAGTTCGTTTCTTTTTGATTAAATGACCTGATTAGAGTTTTCCATATACATTCCATTTCTTTTCAATCTATATCCCTATAATTGAAGTGCCTATACAGTGATAACTTTATATAATCTTATGGAGACTCGTTAGTACGAGGTGTGTTAGTAGAGGATTTGACAAAATCGTACCAACCTGGTGCGACCATAAAGGACGTAACTGAGTCTATTAGAGAGCAAAAGGAAAGGGTGAAAGAAATGATTGTTGTGGCAGGTACGAATGATTTGAAAGGAGATAAAATGGAAATGATAGAAGACCTGAATGAATTGTTTGAGGTAGCAAAAGAAAAGAGTGAGAGAGTTAGAATGATTAGTCTTTTGCCACGGTATGACATGAAATGTTTAAAAGGAGGGCTATAATTGCGAATGACTTTATGCGTGGGTTATGTATGACGAGTGGTGTGGAATTTGTGGATGTGTGGAGTGAGTTTGATGGGCGAAAGGATCTATATAAGATGGATGGCTTGCATTTGAATGGTTACGGTGTAAGAAGACTTGAGAAAGTGTTGCTGAATGTAGTGGATGTACAAATTCAGGGAAACTAGATTTGTTAAGGGGGGGGAGAAGAGATACAGTCCTTATGGAGGCAGTTGAATGTAAGAATGAATATAATATGCCAGAGCAAATAAGGACAACAAATCTGAGTGGGATAGTTAATATAAGGCATCAAGGTAGGGTTGGGGCTAATGGGGGTCTTAAATTCATGTACACTAATACTAGGAGTATTAGGAACAAGAAGGAAGAGTTTTTGGCCATGGTTGGCACTTCCAGACCACAGGTTATAGGTATTAGTGAAACATGGCTGACTGTAGATGATATAACTAGTGGGATTGAATGTGATGGGTATAGTGTGTTCAGGAATGACAGAGAGAATAAAATGGGGGGAGGAGTATTGTTGATGATAGCTGATGAGCTCCAGCCAAGGAGAATAGAAGTTGAATTGCAGGATAGAGAAAAGAGCACATATTTGAGGCCATTTGGTGTGAGATTGTGGCTAGCAGAACTAAATATACAATTGGGTGCTGCTATAGACCAGGTGATGGAAAAGATGGTGGTGACAGTATGCACAAGCAAATAGAAGAAATGGGTGGAAGGAGGGTGATTATTATGGGAGATTTCAACTATGGTCGCATTGATTGGAGTGAGGAGAGGACATATGGGAGGAAGGAACTGGATTTTATGCGGTTATTAAGGGATAACTATCTGCGACAGCATGTAATGGAAAATACTAGGGGTCAGAGAGTGCTTGACCTAGTAATTACATCTGAGGATTTGGCTGTAACAAATATGACCACATTGCCACCAATCGGTGAGAGTGATCATAGGGTCTTAACTTGGGAGGTGGCTAAAGGTGTAGAATTTTCAATTAAGACAGGGTACATGTGGAATTATCGGGCTGGAAAGTATGACAAGCTTAGGAGTTTGATTGGTTCAGTGCCATGGCATGTACAACTGCAAGGACTAGAAGTTGATAGTGCATGGGAGGTAGTTAAGATGTGCTTGCATGAAGCAATGGCTGACTGTATACCTAGAGTCCGAATAATAAATCAAGTAGGGGTTAAATGGATGAATAACACCATTAAGCTTGAGTTGCAAAAAAAGAAACAACTATGGAGGTAATTTAAGGAGAAGGGTGACCGGCAGGCACATGAACGGTATAAAGCGCAGGCCAGAAGGGTGACGAGTGTGGTAAGAAAAGCAAAAAAGGATTACGAAAGAACATTGGCCATGCAGGCTAAAGAGAATCCTAAACAGTTTTTTAGATATGTAGCAAGTAAAAGGAAAAATGTACATGGCAGATTGATTTTAAAGAATGCCGATGGTAGGGAGGTAACTGAATCAGTTGAGATAGTTGAGTTACTGAGTGAGCACTTTGCAAAAGTATATCATCCAGGTGGTGACATTGCAGAAACGAATAAACCAGTAGATTATACGGGAATTGTGGTGAATGAAGCGGAGGTGAGTAGTCTATTGCATAACCTCAATGTCAATACATCTGTGGGATTGGATGGTATACCAGCTCGTGTTGTACGAGAAGCAGCTAAAGAATTGTCAGTATCCTTGACCATTTTGTTTAATTTGAGTCTCGGGTCTGGGTTAGTCCCGAGCGGGTGGAAAGAGGGGAAAATAGTTCCACTGCATAAAGGTGGTTCCAAGACTGCTGTTGTAAATTACCGACCGATTAGCATATCAGGAATCATTGTCAAGGTCTTAGAGAAATTAGTCAAGAAAAGAATACAGGATTGGATAGATGAAAATGGGATATTGTATGGGGGACAACATGGTTTTGTGAAGGGTAGATCATGCCTCAGTAACTTGCTCACGTTTTATAACACAGTGACGGCTGAACTGGATAGGGGTAATGGGTTTACAGTGATACTACTGGACCTTGCCAAGGCCTTTGATAGGATACCACATGGAATCCTAATCAGTAAACTGGAGCAGATGGGTATAGATATAGGGTTGGTGAGATGGATAAGAGGGTGGTTGAAGGAGAGATATCAAAGAGTGGTTTATTCAGGAGTGGAGTCTAAAAGACGTCTTGTGACTAGTGGAGTGCCACAGGGCTCTGTTCTTGGACCACTGCTTTTCAATTTGTTCATCAATGATATTGGAAAGGATCTGAGAGGAAGTGTTCACTTGTTTGCTGATGATGCAAAGTTGGGTAGAGCAATTGTGAGTGCACAGGATGTCAAAATTTTACAGGATGATTTGGATAGTTTGGAGGACTGGGCTAGGAAAAATGGATGTCAATTTAATGTGGCAAAGTGTAAGGTTATGCACTTTGGGGTGAAAAGAATAGCAGCAGTATATCGCATTGGTGGAACCATACTCCAGGAGATTGATGAGGCCAGGGATTTGGGAGTGTTGGTGGATAGGGAGTTGAAGTTTAGGGGGCACATTGCAAAAGTAACTAAAACAGCTCACCAAATCACTTGGCTTCTGAAAAATACTTTAACATGCAGAGACGAACAAGTTGTTGTTCCTCTGTATCGAGCCGTGATAAGACCTCATCTGGACTTCTGTGCCCAGCTATGGGCACCAGGGTTTCTTCGTGATGGGAAGGAAGTGGAGAGGGTCCAGAGACGAGTGACCAAGATGATAGCAGGTCTGTGGAATGAACCTTATGAGAATAGGTTGAAGATTTGTGGGTTGCAGAAATTGGCCGATAGGCGAAGGAGGGGTGATATGATTGAGACATTCAAATTACTGAAGGGTTTTTATAAGATTGATCCAGAAGATATTTTTGAAAATATGACTGGTGGTGGGAGGACTAGGGGCCATGCATGGAAGCTGGGCAAGAGCGTGGTTGACAAGGGTGTTAGAGCTAGGTTCTTTACTTGGAGAGTGGTAAATGAGTGGAATAAGCTTCCAGAGTCTGTTGTGGGTGCTACGACCATGAATGAGCTCAAGGCAAGGTATGATAGATACTGTGTGAATGTTGAATAGTTGTTCTTGACATGATGTTAGGGCCTCCCTCGATGAGTCTGTCGACTCCTTGGAGTTTCCCGGAACAATAATAATAATAATAATAATAATTTTCAGAATTGTCGGTTAGTTTCCTCGTTTTTGTTACTTTCTATTGCTTACCAGTGTATTCCTTTGAAAATGCTGACAGATATCAGTCAGTGAAATGTCGGATATTAAAGTAATATTTACTTGACTAACATACAGAATTAAGTCTTTAATTTATTAATACCTATATATTGTCCTGTTGGATCATATTTCACAGCACTGCTTCCCTCAATCTTATCTTCTGATACTCTTACTGGTTGCAATTCTTTTGCTGTCATTAGCAATACCCCCCCTACACACACTCTGTTCTGTTTTTCTCTATCCTCTTTAAAAAGAGTATCGCTTACATTCTAATTCTGTACACTGTTAGAAAAATAGAATAAATAGAGAAAATAAGAAATTAATTTGATTTGTTCACTGCAGTGGATGCTTTTTTAATCTCCAGTTATTCTTCTCACCAGAAAGTAATAATACCTTTTGCAATAATAGATATCTCAAATAAGACTGATTAAATTCTTTGACAAATCAAAATGTAGGGCAACATTTTCATAAAAATTAATACAAAAGAAAACTTGCATTAGAAGCTTAACTGCATAAAATTTTCACCCAAGTATCAAGGGAATCTACACTATGAATTCAAAAATTAAGCAAGGTGAGGTACAATGAATCAATGAGTCAATTACTCACAAAGAGAATAGAGTAGCATGCTTTCAAAGACCTGCAATGTTTTTTGTACATGTTCAAAAAAAACAAACTAGGGAGAACTGTGTGAAGAACAATTTCTCATAAGGAGGATAACTTAAGCATATCAGATTTATTCTATTCAGACTTACAGAATTTTTTTTTTTTTTTGCTGTACGACGGTTTCAAAAGTTTCTTTATGTAACTGCTTCAGCAGAAAACAATTTTTATGTAAGTCATCATCATAATGCTAATTATGGATATAGACCAAATTGGTCTGTTCTGGTCTCATTATCCATCCACTATCCTTTTTTGAGGTCTACCCTACCTTCTCTTTCTAACTGGCTTATATTTTAGTATTTGTTTAGGATATCAGGTTTTATGTTTAAGATATGTTGGCCATTCGGTTTACATGCTCTATCAATTTTTGTTTATAATTGTTTAGTTTTTCTTCTATTAATTTTGTTTTTAGTTCTTTTAATATGTCTTTGTTCCTTTTTTGGTCTAATGATGTGTATTTTGCAGTTCTTCTCATAAACCTTATCTCCTTTGTAAATGAAATTCATGTAAATCTTTTTCCTAAAGAATTCTACATTTGGATTTGATAACATGTTCTACAAGTCTAGATTGTATCATCTGTGGAATTTAATATAGTCTAGATGTTCCTCATGATGAACAACTGAAAATCTGTCAGTTTGGCCAAAGTACGATAAATTAGGCACAGAGAATTTGTCCTTTGCAGAGCCTAGAATGGAGGTAAATTTATTAATTGAGTAAAAAACCACACTGGGAAGAAGCTGTCAACTATATAACATCTTTCTATATGGTTGAAATTCCATAACTGTTAATGACCTCGTTCAAAAAAGACTCAGTGAGGAGAAGCAGCTTCATAAAATATATTTCTTGCGTTAGTAATGTCTCACACAATGTGTGTGCACCTGATGGATAAGAGTTTTAATGGTACCAGATTTTCAACAAGGATGGTAGTCTGATCATGTATGGATATAAAGTCCAGTGTGCATTTTCTTTCTAAGGAAAGAAAACCGAAGGCTACCATCTGGCTGATAAAGACTAAGCAGGTTTAGGAAGGAAATGCATCTGTTATTGTTTCTAGAGCAAATCGTAGATGAAGAATGTAACTATTGATCTTTGCAAGAAAAGTCTAAAGTTCAGATACAAATTAAGGAGATTATTATTCCTCTTTATAAGGCTTTAATAAGGCCACACTGAACTTCCTTGGGAATTTCAGTGTGGCCTAAACTAAATTCCTTGGGAATAACGAGGTGTAGAGAGAATCCAGATCAGCAGCCAAAATTGTGATAAGTCTATGGAATGTTCCCTATGAAAGATAGATTGAATCTCTGTGAGTTACAAATGTTTGCTGACACATAGAAAGAAAAAGAGGAAGGGTTATAGAAACATGTTATTAAAGGGGTTTTATAGAATTACACAAAAGACTTTCTTCAATACATAGCAGCAAGTGAGAGAATTGGGGGGGGGGGCACTCCAGGAAATTGTATAAGAGTGTGGTTAGCAAGGGTATGAGAAGACTAGATTTTTTGCCTAAAGTGTGATGAATGGATCAGCTAAGTTGAAAGTCATATTAGTGAATAAAGTTCAAGGAGAAGCATGAAGGTATAATGTGAATAATGATTGAGACTTCCATGATGAGTCTTTGACTCCATGGACAAACATAATAATTGTTTTGTTTAATTTTTGTAATACACAGACATAATGTGTTATAGTATTTAGAAATAAAGTAGAATAAATAACTTAAGTAATATTAAAATGTATTATAGGTGGCACTGCACTACTACCAACTACTATCCAGAAAAAACGGTATCATAAAAATAAATCTTTATTATTTTTTTTTTAATTTTTTTTTTTTCTGTGGAAGTATGCCAGAATAGGAAAACCATTCAACAATGACAATGATATAAGATCTACAGATCAACCAGAAAAACTGCTCTCTTTCTTTCTCTCTCTCTCTCTCTCTCTCTCTCTATGTTAAATTTAGTTTAATCCTTTATCCAAGTGTGAGCGAACAAAGTTTGCACCTGAAAATATCTTCAGGACTGGGGTAAGGTAGTACAACACTGGGAAACTCGTAGCAAAGGTGGACCAAGCTAACATCACTCCTATCTCCCATAATGCAAAACACATCTCCTTGCAGATATGTATAATGTTATGCATTAAGGGAAGGGTAACTACCCATACTAGTTTCAACCTTTATTGAGGTCTCTTCAGTGGGAGCCAGGCCCAGAAGTGGAGATACCAGGCAGAAGCAATGGCAAGGTCATCTTTACCTATAGGAGTTCCCAAAAGGTGTGCCACCTTTTTATTAAATTACTCTGGATTTAGAGAAAGATGTTGAAAGTTTATTTTTCACTTGGTTAGATTATAATAAATTTAGTTTAATCCTTTATCCAAGTGTGAGCAAACAAAGTTTGCGCCTGAAAATATCTTCAGGACTGGGGTAAGGTAGTACAACACCGGTAGTACAATACCAAACAGCTAACATCACTCCTATCTCAGTATCTCCCATAATGCAAAACACATCTCCTTACGGATATGTATAATGTTATGCATTAAGGGAAGGGTCACTACACAGACTAGTTTGACCTTTATTAAGGTCTCTTCAGTGGGAGCCAGGGTGATGTTAACTTAGTCCACCTTTGCTACGAGTTGCCCAGTGTTGTACTACCTTACCCCAGTCCTGAAGATATTTTCAGATGCAAACTTTGTTTGCTCACACTTGGATAAAGGATTAAACTAAATTTATTATAGTCTAACCAAATGAAAAATAAACTTTCAACATCTTTCTCTAAATCCAGAGTCATTTAATAAAAAGGTGGCACACCTTTTGGCAACTCCTATAGGTAAAGATGACCTTACCATTGCTTCTACCTGGTATCTCCACTTCTGGGCCTGGCTTCCACTGAAGAGACCTCAATAAAGGTCGAATCGAAACTAGTCTGGGTAGTGGCCCTTCCCTTAATGTATAACATTATACATATCCACAAGGAGATGTGTTTTGCATTATGGTTTTGCATTACTGAGATAGGAATGATGTTAGCTTGGTCCACCTTTGCTACGAGTTGCCTGGTGTTGTACTACCTTACCCCAGTCCTGAAGATATTTTCAGGCACAAACTTTGTTTGCTCACACTTGGACAAAGGATTAAACTAAATTTATTATAGTCTAACCAAGTGAAAAATAAACTTTCAACATCTCTCTCTATATGTATGTGTATATATATCTATGTATGTGTATGTTTTTTTTTTTTAAATAACAAATCAGCAGTAATAGAATAATAATTGTCATCGGTGGTAGCATGAAAGCATTAATCATAAAACTGCAATCTCAATTTTCACATCAGCTTTATATTATGAAATTAAAATTGTGATATTTTAATATAATAAAAAATAATTACACTCTCAATGTCTTTCGTTATGAAACAGTCTGCTTTTTAGTGCATAACTACAATATTTTGCTTCAAATTGAATAAACAGAGCCATTTTAGTAATAATTATTCAAACTATTCTTAATATTAGTGCATATTATATTGTTGTAATCAAAAATATATAAATAAAATTTTAATTTAAAATATGCATTTAGATATAAGCAATCAATAAGATAATAAAACAGACTACCATCAATTCTCATATTTGCTAGCTTTTTGAACGTGTGCGATCTTGGAGCTGGGAAAGTTTGAGTATTCTATTTATATCTACTTTATGCATTTCTGTCAAATGTTTTGTGAATAGCTCTAATGTAAAACATGACCGGTAGCACTTAGAACATACATATTTTTTTATATCTGTACTTGTATCAGCAGTCAAAATCTCATCACTATGCTTAGATAAAACTATCCATCCATCACAGTTAGTAACATCAGAAAGAGATGTGGTCTGTGTCACTTGCACAGAGCTAAGGGATCTGTTACTTGTAGCAATGGACGTGTTCGATTTTAGGGATATAACGTTAGTGATTATAGGTAGTATTCCTGGAAGCTCATGTGTATTAACAAAACAACTTTCCTGTTGATTTGAATGTTTTGAAAAATTATTAAATTGTTCTACAGGTGCTGTATAACAATCAGCTGTTGTTGAAACCATCTGTGTGCCAGCAGAAACCTGTGGATATAGTGACACCTTTTGAACAATGGGAACAGATGCTGACATGAGAGTGCTTAGTGGAGGGACATGAACAAAAGATGGTAACACATTTAATGAACTTGAATTTTTTTCTTCCTGTGTATTCCAAAATGATGTTTGTGAATCAGAAGCCATTACTGTATTACTCTGTGACACACTATTAGCAACAATTAAATTTATAGTAGCAGGTCCTTTGTGATTTAATTCCATAGGGTTATTTAATTGACATTTTTGTTTTGAAAACATTGCTGTCCTCTGAAATTTTTCTGAAAATGGCTGGTGTGAAACAGTAGTTTGAACTTGTACATTCTTTGTGCAGTTTATACTGGGTTTAAGGCATTTATGGTCATTGATATCATGTGATTGCAGGCTTTTCACATATTTTTTTTTGTATGTTTGAAATTCATCTTGATGTAACGAGCAAGTATCAACTGTTGGATTCACATAGGCAGTTCTGCAAAGTGGGAAAAGTCTTAGATGCTTTAGAAAGCTGTATTTATCTTGAAAATTTTCAAAACAGATTTTACATTTAATATCTTTTCCATTTAGTGATGGCTGCTGTACATTTGAGGGAATATATACAATGCCATTATTGTTGTTATTTTCATTTTGGTTTAAAGGATTTATTTCTTGATGGTGATCAATAAAAACAGAAGAATTGCAGGTATACTGGTGAAATGAGGCCTCATGATGTTTTAAGTGTAAACATGAATCAAATGATATGCCACATAATTTACACAACCAATTACAAACAACCTGAGATTGACTGCTATCTTTCAAAAAACTGAGCCTTGTAGGCACACTTTTGTCAACAAACAGAAATGAATTTTCAGTATCTGACAGAGACTCTGTCTTAACGTTAGAATACTGATTAAGTGTATTCATATTAACTAAATTATCAGTCACACTCATTCTGCTGCTGTCTTCTATATCAGTACTACAAAGAGAATGACACACATGCCTTTTCATATCAACAAGAGTAGCAAAGTTGTTGGAACAAATTTTACACCTCCATGGATGTTTGAAAGACTGCTTAAGCAGATCTGCTGCAGCAGTAGGCACAGGTGTTGAATGTGAAATAATATGTGTTGACAGAGCATTCTTGGATGTAAAGATAGCTTGACATAATGTGCATTTATTACTTATTAATGATGTTTTGTTGTTGTTTTCATGGACACTAGATAACAGCTTCAAATTATCTTGTTCAGATGCAACTAACAATAAACTATTGTTATTATTCTCTTTACATATCTGCAAATTTTTGGCAGTCTTGAAACTGTTTGCAGTATCATTGCATGATTGTGTTGCTTCTAAAGCTGAAATCTGTTGGCAGACTTCATTTTTCATATTATGAGAATCCTCAGAATTAATGTGACTCACAGTGAACCTTAATTGCTTTTTGTGCCCATTTACTAATTCATTAGGAGAAAGCTTGTGCAAAAGAACGATACATGATCTCATATGCAGGAGATAATTTTCACAAGGATGTGCATCAAAGGTTTGTATATCTAGACAGCAGAGGCCACATGTGATACAATATACTTTTTTATTGTACTGTGGTTCTTTACAAGTGTTTATGTCATCCTGATTGGAATCTGGATTATTCTGAAAATCACAGTTCTCTGAGATTATATTGCTCATGGAAAATGTCTTCCGAGATACACAAAATTCTTTATGATTTAAGAACATTCCAAGATTTTCAAATTTATTAAAGCAACTCATGCAAACTATAAACAAATGATTTTCAGATGAGAGATTTTTAGGCAACTGCTTCGTATTACACCTAACAGAATGAGAAAGAATTAAATCAAACTCTGGAAAATGTTGCTTACATTGTGGACACTTCCATATGGTTCCTTTGTGATACACAACTACATAGTCTGGAAGAACTGACTTTGCCAATATGGTACGTGTCATGACAGATATTTTATCACTACCAGAAACCACTTTTAGAATGGATTCACAAACTTTTTTTTTAGTCCTATTGGTATCCTTGAACTTATTTTTGGCATCTTCATGATGATTTTCAAATATGTTCTTTTTATTAGATAATGAATTACCCTTTCTTTCAGAATAAGCAGTGTGCTCTACTTTAGCATTATCTGATAACAACTGATTGTGATCTTCACTATTTTTATCAACAAAACTGAGAATTTTTGGAACTACTTTGCGCCGTTTTAATACAGAAAAAGTACACACAGTATTCATATTAGTAATACTTTTTTTCTCATCAGCAGTTTCTCCCCTTTTAATTTGCATCAGTTTTCGTTTTTTTGTACGCGTCATGACAGATATTTTATCACTACCAGAAACCACTTTTAGAATGGATTCACAAACATTTTTTTTAGTCCTACTGGTATCTTTGAACTTATTTTTGGCATCATCATGATGATTTTCAAATATGTTCTTTTTATTAGATAATGAATTACCCTTTCTTTCAGAATAAGCAGTATGCTCTACTTTAGCATTATCTGATAACAACTGATTGTGATCTTCACTATTTTTATCAACAAAACTGAGAATTTTTGGAACTACTTTGCGCCGTTTTAATACAGAAAAAGTACACACAGTATTCATATTAGTAATACTTTTTTTCTCATCAGCAGTTTCTCTCCTTTTTATTTGCATCAGTTTTCGTTTTTTTGTACGCGTCATGACAGATATTTTATCGCTACCAGAAACCACTTTTAAAATGGATTCACAAACATTTTTTTTAGTCCTACTGGTATCTTTGAACTTATTTTTGGCATCTTCATGATTTTCAAATATGTTCTTTTTATTAGATAATGAATTACCCTTTCTTTCAGAATAAGGAGTGTGCTCTACTTTAGCATTATCTGATAACAACTGATTGTGATCTTTACTATTTTTATCAACAAAACTGAGAATTTTTGGAACTACTTTGCGCTGTTTTAATACAGAAAAAGTACACACAGTATTCATATTAGTAATACTTTTTTTCTCATCAGCAGTTTCTCCCCTTTTTATTTGCATCAGTTTTCGTTTTTTAGAGACTAGCTTTTTAGATATTTTTGAGCAATTAAAAATACTACTATTTCTAGAAGCATGAATGAGTTTATTTGAAGACTTTATGAAATTTTCAGAATTATCTGGTTCATTATTCTTGGTCTGTTTAAAATCTACTTCAGTATCACAATTTGCTGATGATTCTAATGTCCGTTCTGCTTCATTTTCGTTTTGAAGAGGAAATAATTTAGTACTGTCTTTAAGCAGTTCTGCACATTTCAATGTTTTCAGGTCAGAAATACTTTCCTGTTCTGCTTTGTTTTCAGCTTTGATAAAAACAAGTGCATCCTTATCTGTAACCATTTTAACGCAATGTAAAGCTTTCGGCCTCTCTAGGTTTGATGGTATCTCATCTGCTTCATGAGGATTAATTTGGACTGCACTGTTCTCTTCTGCTTTTTTATTTTCATGATCACAAGTTATTCTGCTTTCTTCTTTCTCTTCTACTCTTTCAAAAGTACTAGATATCTCCATTTCTTCTGACATGATTGTTTTATTCAGATTACAAGATAATAAATCTATCATTTTGGATGGTGACTCATCTGTATTACCAATATCCATAGAACTAGTTGTTCCATTTTTCTTTAACTGCTTGCAAATATTCTGCTCACTTTCACTTAAATGAAAACTTGATCTGAAACTTTTTTGAAATCTTTCTGCAGAGAATGATGTATCGTAATTTTTTAATCCTGCAGTTTCAATGTGGCTTGAAGATGGTGCAAGCTTTGCTTGTGAATCTGTCTTCAATAGTTCTTCTGTATCAGTAATTGAACAGCATTTTGGCATAGATAATGTCCTAAGCAGCTGTGCCTTATGTTGATCATGAGCAGGTGCGACCTTCATATCCTCAATTCTTTGCACAAAGCTAGTTCTACCATTTTCTGATTTAACTGTATTGTTGATAGCAGTCGGTGAAAGTGTTGACATATTAGATGCATTTTTTGGTAACATTTCTGCATTTGATACTGGGTTGGTAGAAAAAACTACTGTAGATGTTACCAAATGATTGCTGACACACTGGTTAGGTTTTTTGTTTTGCTCCTGATTTTCATCACAGGAATTATTCTTTTTATCATGAATCAGAGAAGTATGTGTCTTAGGAGGACTAAAGGGGAAATGAGTGTTACCTTTTTCCACTGCACCAGAAAATTGTTTATTATGTAAGCTTGTTGAATTTTCTGAATCTGATTCTATACAGTCTGAATCTCTCAAAGTGTTATTTGTTATTTGATTTACCAGAAGTTCTGTAGTGGCACATCTGTGGTTTTCAAATGATTCTTTATCTTCAAATTTTAAGCAACACTGAATACATTTCCAATATGATGAAATACAGGAATGGTCATCATTTTCACAAATAGTTTGATCATCTTCTGCAAATTTCTTTGGTGAAGTTAGGCTATCACATTTAGAGAGTGATGAAGAATCTTTGGGTCTTCGTTTACAAAAATCCAAGTGCATTTCATATGATGTTTTCCATTCATTTGATAAATCAAACTGAAAACGGCAATGAATACACTTTTTATCCAAAATTGCATGTTGTTTCATGTGATCTCTTAGAAGCGATGAATTTTCAAATGTATCAGGACATTTATTACATGGCACCCTTCCTTTCATGTGATAAAAACGAACATGTTCTGAAAGATTAAACTTTGATTTGAATGGAAAATTACATATTGGGCATATCCACGGACGAGGATCTTTACCAGCATCTTTAGCTTTAAACGAACACTGAGGAGGTTCAAAAGTCTGAATACTACCTAATCTTAATAATTCTTGAACAACCTTTTCACAGTCTTCTGAAGAAACATTACTTCTTCCCTCTTTCTGAATGAAGATGGTATTATCATTCTTGTCTAAAGATGAAGATAATTTTTTTAATCTGCTAACATCTTCCATTACCACATCTTTTGTATTACCATAACAAAAAGTATTCTGATATTCTCCTGTTGATCCTATCAAAAAGAGAAAGCACACCACTATAGTTCTTTTTTTTTTCCCTAACATTTCTAAACAAATAATATATGTATAATCACATATAGACCAATAAGTGCATCAGCAAAATCATTTCTTTGCCATGAAGCACATTTATTATTAAAATATGAATTTTTTCTGTTATAATAGAGATTTCAAAGTTAGCTGAATTCAATTTTTAATTATCCATTCATTCAATGTCAAGTGACATCATTAGGAAAATATAGCATAGTAACAACAAACAAGCAAAGACATTTAGGTTGTAGATGATTTGCATCACCTGAAGTGAGACTACTAACTTGATTAAAGTGTTATGAAAAGTTCGTGTTTGATCTCTACACTAGTTTTCTCATTTGACCTAACTTGACCCACCTTGATACTAATATCTATCTAATGTTGCTTATTTTTCATAGAGAGCATTATCATTAAAATCAAATATAATAATAAACAAGTAGAAAACTAACATCCTGTGGGTATATTTGTAGCTGCATGCTGGGTTTCTGTTTCCCATTGTACGGGTTTCACTAAAATGTTGGCGTAAAACAGTATCTTAATCTTTTAGATATGTAGGGAGTCTGGACTCAGTTTGGAGTGTTTTTCAAAACTCCCAGTCAGTTCTTTATTAAAAAAAAAAAAAAAAAAATTTCTGGCTTGAATAGTATGTGATGGGCAACACAAGAGAATAAGGAACATCTAATTTGGTGCTAACATCTAATAACACAGTGTTGCATAAACTGACAATCCCTCCACAGTGAGTAAGAGTGATCGTAAGGTTTTCAAGAGAGAGACAGTAAAAGGCAATGATATTTTCATAAAGAAAGATTATATGAGGAACTATAGAGCTGATGATTATGTAAAGCTTAAAAACTATGCTTCAGGAAGAAAGGTAGTATCAGCAAATTTGACATTGAGAGACAAATGATATGTGGAACTATTTCAATGTCATTTCAAAAAATGTTGTAATCTTCTAATCATTAGTGTATGGTTAACATTACCAAATCATAATACCTAAGAACATAAAGCACCATTATTTCTCCCTTTAGGTTTTCATCTCTCTAAAACAGTTTGCCTATTTTAGAGGGATGAAAATCCAAAGGGAAAATCCTTCCATTTCATATGAGACTGGCTACCTCACCTTTAGTCAAAAACATGTCTAAATATCAATGGGAGAAACAATGCAATAGTCATGTGAATCATATTTGAATCATAATAAACAAGTGGAAAACTAACATTCTGTGGGTATATTTGTAGCTGCATGTTGGGTTTCTGTTTGCCATTGTATGGGTTTCACTAAAAAAGAAAAAGAACTGGATTTGGAAGCAATATAAGACAAAATAAGTGTAGGCACAATCAATATAAAAAGCACTCTCAGTTACTAACAGGAACACTGTTAGTAACCAATTTGGATCTTGATCTTCTGTGATTAAACCTATCAGATGAGGGAACATGAACAGGAGTTAAAAAGGAAATTAAGGTTAAATCTCAAAGCAGTTTATTCTCAAAAAAATAAGAATTGTAAATAGTTCACTACTAGTAAATAAAAGGAGGATATCATTAGGTTATCTCTCATAAACGCTGATGGAAACAGTTAAGTGAGCAGCATGTGGTTGTGTTGATTTGGAAAAATTATTTTGCAAAAGATTTTGAGGGTTTCTGTTAAAATGCATAGAGAGATTAGAAAATGGGTGTACAAACTTTTTCATTTCAGTACCAATATCTGAAATGCATTTTATACAGTGCATCAGTGGAAAATGTTAGTGGCATGCTCTTGACCAGCTACTTTAAATAAATTATGTATGTTTATTTTCACATGTTCATTCAGTTTTATTCTCTGAGTTTGTTCACTATGTGCTACCAAATTAATGCTCCTTGGCCATGTTCTGCAGATTGATTTCCTGTTCTTCTATTACTTTAATTCCTGTTATAATATACGAATGTTATGATAAAAAAAAAAAAGGGTTTTATAATGATCAATACTAGTTATTTTTCTAAATATTTTGAACTCTTGTTATAACAGATTTCTACTGTATGCATTAATTTTATGGAGGTATGTGAATTCATTATTATGGGAAGGAAATCAGTGCAGCTTGGTCCGTACGCAAGAACTATCTGGCAGAGGCAATGACTGAGTGTAATCCAAAAGTTGGGAGATTAAATAAGATAGGTGTAAAATGGATAGGTGAAGCATGTAATATGAAAGAAAAGGGCATATGGAGGCAGCACAAGATGAGTGGAAATAACCAGTTACATGAGACAAAGAGTAAGCAAGGAAAGTGACTTGCTTGGTAAAGGTAGTAAAAATGCAACATGAGCAGA
The DNA here is from genome assembly GCF_054136105.1 of Typopeltis vanoorti. Classification (NCBI taxonomy): domain Eukaryota; kingdom Metazoa; phylum Arthropoda; class Arachnida; order Uropygi; family Thelyphonidae; genus Typopeltis; species Typopeltis vanoorti. The sequence continues at coordinate 45,952,163 of NC_143564.1, read as the reverse complement.
AGTTAGCAAATGAGGCTAAAAGAAATCCTATGGAATATTTTTTGATAAGTGGCCAGTAGAAGGAAGAATGATGTTGGTCAGTGATAATAGTAGAATGATAACCATTAAGGAGGATATATAGCAGAGATGTTAAATGAGCAATTCATTAAAGTATTCCACCCTTGTGAATGTAACATAATGCAGAACTTAAAGGGCAGTAGTTGGGGGGATGGGGTGGGGACTACTGATGGTGAATGAGCAGAAGGTATATGAGAAATGAATAAACTTGATCTTGGTTGGCCGAGTAGTTAGCGTATCCACTCTCCAGCCAAAAGGCTGAGGGTTCGTGACCCTTCCCATAATGCATAGAATCGTACATGTCTGTAACGATATATGCTTTGCATTATGGGATAGGTCACTACCCAGGCTTCAACCTTGGTATCACTTCTGGGTCTGGCTCCCACTGATGACACCACAATAAAGGTCGAAACCAGTCTGGGTAGTGATCCCCTTCCCATAATGCATAGCATCATACATGTCCATAAGGATATCTAGTTTGCATTATGGGATACTAAGGCAAGTGATGTGAAGTCATGAGCCTCTATATATGAGTTGCCCAATCCTGAAATTACTTCAGGTGCAAACTTTGTTTGCTTACACTTGGATAAAGGATTAAATCAATAATATAATTTTTTGGAATCTTTAATTTAAAGGCCATAAGATGTGATGGTATATCACCACGTGTCTTGAAGGAATGTTCCAGGGAGTTAAAAACAGCCTTAACTTATCTTTTTAATATGAGTCTTAGATTGGCCCAAGTTTCAAAGGAGTGGAAAGAGGACAAAATTGTTCTGCTTCATAACCTAAAATCTTTTGGACATTTTCCTATAAAAATTGTGAGGACAATATGGATTATGGAAATGATGCAGGGAACACTGACATATAGAAGTAAGGTGTTGTCTCAGGGTGTTATCATTGCACAAGGCTTTGATAACGCTGCATAAGGTACAGTGGTGCACAGATTTGATCAACTGATTTTTAAAAGAATGGTGAGTTGATGGAAAGGGTTCAGAAAATTAACTAAGTTGGTTTTGCATCTCTGGAATGTGGAGTATGAAGACAGATTGAGCAAATGTAATTTTGCAGAGCCTAGTGGATAGGAGGAAGGGGACATGATTAAGACAAAAGTTGGTAAGGAGTAATTACCAGATTAATGTGGATGAGAATTTCATGGAATCACTGGAGATAGGGGTGAACAAAAGGCCATCCCTGGAGGCTGCATAAGGAAGGTATGAGCAAGAAAATGACTTTTACAGTATCTTGACAGCCACTTGTAAGATTTTTCTCTGTTTTTGTAACCTCATTTTATGTTATGAAACTATTTTGTTCTCTTTTCACTCCATTGGTATCCTGCTAGAGATGAGTCTTAAAGCAACCTTATCAGAGACTCAGCTGAGTATCACACATTCTTAAATATGGGCCAATATCTCATCCAGTCCAATGGCTGTATTGACATTGATATTAATATCCTAAGCACCTCCAGTTCATCTACATCTATTCTCACAGTGTCTATCACATCAATCACTATATATCTTCTCTGCATGATTCATGACTTATATTTAACAGTATTAACAACACCAAATGAACTATTTTATAAAAATATGTTTTATTAACTTGCTTTTTTCACTTACTCACTGTCACATTTATATGTGACAGTGAGTAAGTGAAACAAATCAATTGTAACAAATTGATTTGTTAAAAATATTTTGAAATGAAATGTAAATTGCTCTTAAAATAACAATATCAAAAATTTTTGGCAAATTAATGCAACCACATTTATTCAGAATGGAAGAATTCTTTACAGCCATAGCTGACTCAAAAAATAATCTTTTGGATCTGTAACGACTTCTTAATAGCACATTAATTTCCTTCCATCTAATCCTGTGTGAAGAGGTGTCTAAAGTGTGGTCTGCCAGGCCTGACTTGCCATAATAATGGTAGCGAATGTACAGGGTGTCTACAAATGTTTACCCTGATTATAATATATTATAACTCTTCAGTGGATACTTGAAATGGAACACAAAGTTAGACTTCAATGCATAACATATAGAAAAAAAGTCACGAGACCAATGAGATGGAGCTCCGTCCTGTTGAAAGCTAATGTTTGGTTGCATCTCCTGTAGCTGGGGAATGGCATAATTATGGAGCATGTCTAAGTACACATTTCCATTAATTTCTTTTTCAAGAAAGAAGAAAGGGCCAATCACTCAATCATGCATTAGTCCACACCACACGCTGAGTTTTGGACTAGCTTGAATATGTTCTCTTCTCGGTTTTTAGATCCCCAGATAGATCCCTACATTGTGTTTGTTGACTACTCCACTCACGTGAAATGTTGCCTCATCAAAGAAACAAACAAACACGCTACAAAAAATCATTATCCTCATTGATGCGGTTCAAAATGAGGTTAGTAAATTCTTCACGCCTTGGACGATCATCTGGCTTTATCTCCTGGACAATTTGGACTTTGTACACAAACAATTTCAAACGACTTCTGCGTTGACCTGGTGAAGGAAGTTTGAACTGTCTCCTCGGAAACTGATAATCTGCCACTGCTTGTACCCTTATGAACTAAACCTGTTTCTTAAAACTTTGTCTTCTATGGCTTAATGAGCTTGACATCAGGTGGGGTCTTTTCATACTGTGCCCTACACATTCTCTGAACTGTAACTGGAGATTTTGTTTCTGCTAGCCACAGAACACATTGGGCTTTTTCCTGTACTGAAGCCATTTTTATTTAAAGAAAATCAGCAGCAGCGCTCCTGGTGGCAAAAGCAGTATACTGAAGATACCAGTATGGAAACTTTATGAGTGCCCAAGTTTACCTGCAACAAAATTCATTCAGTTAGTTTCATTGTTAAAATATTATAGCCAGATGTTAACAGATCTAGTCCGCGCGGTTAGCCTAGTGGCTTTGCGCTTCGCAACCATATGCCTGGGGAAGGAGTGTCCTAGGTTCGATTCCCGTCGGAGACGTGAAGAGCTGAAGGATCTTCCTCAGCCATAGCCAAGTTAGCCGGTCTTGGGTGCGGGCAGTAGGGTTTTTTCCGCCAGTTTATCTGGTGTTTTTCATCCCACAAGCAGGCAAACCGGACCATTGAACACACAGGGATACAGCCAAGAATACCTTGAGGCATAGGAGTGACCATTCTATCCTCGTATTTCGGTTATGAAATCCAAGCATGCTTGGAAGGTTGTGGGCCTTAAAGGCCTGTTAAAGCCATTGGGATAGATAGTTAACAGATCTTCCTGTCTGGCCATAGGAGGCCAAGTCGCAAGGAACTTCATACACTCCAGGGTGTGCTAAAGGGTGAAGTTTATTCTCAGGTGAGCGGATCAGAGTTGCTAATTTAACGAGGTTTGAATGTGGCGCAAAGGCCATGTTTCATTAGTAATTTGGCTATTTTTTTTCTGATGTACCTCTGACATAGGGAACATAAATAGTAATGTTGTGTTCCTGTGTATTATTATTATGTGACACCTCCAAGGAGTCCAAAGACTCATCGAGGGAGGGCACCTACTCTATAACTCTTATCTCTACCACTCAATTCACCAACTCCAACGAACTACAACTACGCCAACCACCACCACTAGTATTTTCACAGACAATCGCAAACATCCATGCCCATGGCAGGATTCAACCCCATGGCCTTTTGGCTGGGGAGCAGATACACTAACCACTCGGCCAACCAAGCCAGTAGGCCTGGTTCTCCCCCCCCCCCCTCCTGCTACTGTCTTAAGTTCTGCATTATGTTACATTCACAAGGATTAGAGGAGGGAGAAGTAATGGGGCTATGTAGTATTTTATCTATTTCGTAGGAACTGTAGCCGTTGGCCAAGAAACTATGGCACAGACATTTGAGTTTTGTGGACAGAGCTGTATCATTAAAACAAATGGCTCTAGTTCCTGTGTAAGTGTTTTAAAAATAAAAATAAAAAAATAAAAAACCATACTGTTGGGCTGGATGATGAGGTGATTGTGGGGGGGGCCTTTCTGTAAATGGAAAAAGATAGTGGTCCATCTGAAAGGCAGGTGACTAATGTGTCAAGAAAAGGTAAACAGTTGTTAGATTGTTTTTCTACTGTCAAGTGGATTTTTGGGGTGTTGGCTGTTTAGGTAGATGAAAGACAACATGGATACATTCGTGCTGTCTGTGGAGCCAAATGGCAAACACATGATCAATGTAGCATAACCACACTAGGGGCTTGTATGTAGCTGTGGTAAGTACTTTGTTTTCAAAGTGTTCTATGTAAAAGTTTGCTAAAGGGAGAAAGAGGGGGGGGGGAACCTATAGCAGGAGCATTAATCTGTTTGTAGAATTTTTCTTCCCATGTTTTTTTTTTTTTTTTTTTTACCTCGGATAATACAGGAAAAGATTAAAAGTGCGAAGAATGTTGCCTAAGCACATCAGTGAGAACCTGCTTGCATGAACGATATCAGCATGTAATACTTTTTTTTTTTTACAACATTAGAGGGTGCCAAAATAGGACTTTAGATTTTTTGTCTTTTACAATTGTATTGTTTCCATATACATGCTGTGTTGTGCTTTGATGATGCTGATTTGAAATTCAGCAAAATAGAGGCAAGTTAATAAAACATCTTTTTATAAAATAGTTCGTTTGGTGTTGTTATCTATTAGATTATCTGTTAGGTCCTCTGCATGAACCCTTTGTAAAGTGATCACTCCGTAATTCAATGACAGTTTTTGTTTCTGTCACTTCCCAACATCGGCATTCATTAATGTTATCCTTCCATAATCTTTTTGATGCGAAACATCTCTACAAAAGTTTTCTACATGGAGTACACTCGCAACATGTATGTCACAAAATTAGATGATGGAAGTAATTGTCATTGCCTTAAAGCAGTGATGTTTGCAACAGCATGTGACTAGTCAGCATCACCTCATTTTGCAACAACTCAAGTTCTACTGGACCGATTTTAAAAATTCAAAATGCAGTGATTTTCTTTCATCATTTTTGGTAAGAAAAATGTGAATTCCAGAAAACCACTACCTATGTAACAGTCACATGACACTGCATTAAGTAGATTACAAAACATTATACATATAAGAAAACAGAAACTTTCAAGAGAAAAAAAAGAAAAAGGCAATCATAACACAACACATACTATAACATACTGCCAATAAAAAAGAAAACAAGTATTAAGGGAAACAACCAAGAAAAATAAATGCTTAAATCACACAAAATAAAACAGGTAGACATACCTTCATCTATATAAACAATCTAATTTCATCCTGTAAATTTCATGAAGTTTTACACAAAATTGACATAATTACCTACAAATATTTAAAAAAAAAATAAAAAAATAAAAAAAATTGTTTAGTTCTTGACTATTAGTTCAACTTATCATCTCATAGCAAATAAACTATACATTATCTCTGTTATTCTTCACTATTCTTAGTATTTCCTACATAACATAACCTCCAGTAATAAAAAGATAAAAAAAGCATTTTTATACATAACCAGTTGACTTTAATTTAAGAATTTTAATGACTGCACAATGAACCATAAAAAGAGAGAACTTACTCTGTAATGTAATATGTTAGATAATTGAAGGGGGGTGGCATTCCAATGAGTTGGCTCATGCAACTGTTGCATGAGCACAAGGGCAAAAGCAATTAATGGATGCATTGTTCCTTATCTCTAGCTACTGTGCCCTTCCCCAACCCAGAAAACACTACCAATATTCAGAAATGTCATGAAGTAATATAAAGAGAATAACTTGTAATTAGTCAGAAAAGACAGCAATCATTATTGACAGTATAACAGTTAATACAGCCTTAAAAATTTCGATCTCCAAGAACATGCTACTGTCGTATGAAGATGGACAACAATACAGAACCTTGTTTAAATACATTGGAATGTTTATCATCAACAAAATCAGTACAAGTGTCAAGCTGTTATCTCAAGTTCATGAAAGGTTAAAACAAATAACACAGCATGTTAATTTAGTGGAAAAAGTTAATAGGAGAACTTTGTCAACTTTCACCAGCACAAGCTACTCCAATGTATAAACAGCCAAAGAGACCTTAGATCTCATGCAAGCCAAATTTCTTCCTGATATTTCAGTCCTGTTTCAGTTCACCATGAACTCAAGCTATTTCGTTTGGTAAGGAAAATTTTACAAACAGACAGAGGGGACCGCCATGGATTCTCCACTCCTGGCCAACTTCTTTATGGAGACCTCTGAAGAAAAAGCCTTGAACTCAGCCCCACAAAAACCCACTGTTTGGCTACACTACGTGGATGATGTGTTCACTATTTGCCCACATGGTTTAGATACACTCCACAACTTCTTAACACACTTAAACAATCAACACCCCAGAATCCAGTTCATCTTGGAAAAGGGAAACAACAACAATCTCCCTGTCCTAGACACTCTGATTACATGCCAGCTTGATGGATCCCTGGCTTTCTCTGTTTACAAAAAACCAACCCGTACAGGTAGATACATTCACCAGCAATCACCCTCCTACACACACAACAATATGGGATTATAAAAACCCTATATAACAAGGCTAAATTAATCTCTTCAGATAACAATGCCCTAACTATTGAACCAACCATATCCTTAACACCTTCTTAGCCAGTGGCTATAACCCCAAAAAAATTCAAAAAATATTAAAACCAGTCAACAACCCCCCCCCTCCCTCCATAACAGAGATTACACTAAATCTATCACCATTCCTTATATCCAAGGCACGTTTGAAAAGCTAACAAAAGTGCTAAAAAAATGACTTGACTACCTGTTACAAACCATATAAGAAATTGGCATCCCTTATCCACTCCACCAAAGACCAGACACTTCCCCTAGACCTACCTGGAGTATACCAGGTCCCATGCAGTTGTAAACTGTCCTACTATGGCCAAACAGGCAGGACAGCTAATATCAGAATATCCAAACACAAAGACTACATTTGGTTTCACCAATATGGCCACTCAGGACTTGCTGACCATGCCCTAGATACCCACTACAGAATATGCTGGAAGAAAGCCACTTTACTACACACCATGGCAAATATAAGTATGAAACATTTTTCCTGGAATCAGCTTCAGCTCTAAAAAAAAACTTCCCAAACCTCAACAAATTTGGGTGCATGAGACTACCCCAAATTTGGGAAGCTTTCATCCTAAGGACATCAGTTCAACCCAATTCAGTCTGCTAGGGGACACCTTTAGGACTCTAGGACCAACTTCAGTTCCCTTCATCAGCCTGATTTGCTTGTTGTTAATGCCTGCGTGCACATATCATAGTTTGATCTTCCAAGAAGATGGCAGTGTAAAATTGCCGAAATATAGGAAGGTATTGATTAAATTTTTTAAATTAATATTTTAGTATACATTGTCATTTCCTGAAAAATTTAAAGTCATCTGTTTATACATGGGAGTAGCTTGTGCTGGTGAAAGTTGACAAAGATCTCCTCTTAAATACCTATCTTATATAGGAAGGTATTGATTAAAGTTTTTTAATTAATATTTTAATATACGTTGTCATTTCCTGAAAAATTTAAATTCATTGTATAAATAGATGAGACAGCGTATTGCCAGGTCACTCTGTGGCATGAGCTCAACAAAGTGATGCATTAGTCTAACGTTTTCTTCACCATGTTCACCAAAATTAATCACGGCTTGAAGTTCGAAATTTGCAAAAAGACCTGATTGAATCTGCATTTCATGACTAAAGAAGAAGCTGATTGTCTTCGTGCCGACAGTTACAGGACTGTTTCTTCGCAGTCATTCTGTAAATTGGTATAATAGCTCAGTGTTTAACTTATCAGAAAACAAGTTGACTTTTGCCACTCAAGACATCTTCTCATTAGGTGCAAAAGCACAGAGTAAGAAGCCCATGTAAGACAGAAGCTACATAAAATGTCTGTTTTAGATACCAGCAGTCAGCCCTATGAACTTCCCTTAGTTGTGAGAAGTTCATAGGGCCCCGCAAATTGCTTCACAGTAATTTGTGCTGCTGAATGTCTTTTGCCTGACAGACAAACTGTTCTCAAGTCACATACATTTTTCCATCACAATGAATACAGATGTTTCTGATGAATTAGGAAATGGAGCTTTAGGTCAACTGGCAAGCATTGAATTTGAAGATTGCATATCCAGCATCATATGACTTTGAATCATATTTCCAAATGCTCTGCCAGTTGGCTCCCTAAGCCAAGAAATAAGGCCCAGTATGCCTGATCAGAATAAGAGGTGCTCTTATTCTGATCAGACAATGCACGGCCAGTTTGTTTTTGAATAACAATAAAACAATGTTAGCTAAATGGAACACGTCCCCCCTCATTCCAGTTTGTGCCATAACCATTCATAAATATCAAGGAGGAACTTTCAATTCAGTTGTGTGCAAATATGAAAAGAACCACAAGCAGTTGTGTGCATCACCTTGTCCAGATTAAATGATATCACTGGAATCTACATCGTATCCACTGCAGTAACAAGATCTTTCATCATAGACTGAAAAATGTGCAACCAGCAGTGCTTCTCCAAAAGAAGTTTGGAGGAGCAAGCAAAGCAAGATTGTCAACAGACCAGTGGAGTTGCAGTACACTAAAACAAGAACAATAGTGTATACGTTATTACTCCCTATCTCGATATTATTTAGTGAGAAATGACAGGAATGTTTGTAGGTATCAAGCTGTTACCTACAGCTTGATACCTACAGCTATAGAGGGCACTTTGTGCTGCTAAATGTCTTTTGCCTGACAGACAAACTGTTCTCAACACAGTTACATACATTTGTCCAAACCACTCAATTGAAAATATATATTTCATTCACTTTGTTTCTTCTTCTTATACAACTGAGAGTGCTGCACTGTTCAAGAAAAATTATCATCAAATACTAGTGATTCTAAATGGCAACTTCAGTATTGATTTCTCTGATCCTAATCTGTAAGCCCTTGTCGAGTTTCTAAAAGAGAATTTCAATTTCACTATGAATGCTGATTTTGCTGTAGCAACAATAAAAAATTGTACTTCTATAGATGCAGTTTTTCAGCAGAGATTGCAATCACAAGTCTCTTGTATTTTAGTTACTACCAATCAATTGTATCTTGTATTCTTGAAATTTAAAGCTGATGAATTACATAAAAAAATTTCTTTTTTTTCTTTATTTTAAAAACTTAAATTTTACAGAGAAAATAGAACATCGTTTGCATATGCTTGGCACATGCATGTTTTTTTTTCTTTCTTTTCCTTGCTACCTACAACTACAGGATTTCTTTTTTGACAACTCCCAGCTATTTTCCTTTCATAATCTCATTTTGCCTTTCTTGCCATGTTTGTCACCCTTCTTATACACAGCCTTTTTTTTTCAACTTCCACTACTCTCTCTCTTGATTCTAGGTATGAAATCTAATACTGATTCTCACTATCGCACCACTACTTCTAGCTACCTCCTGACTTCCTCATAATCAAAAGGTCTGTAGTTCCACATAATTCCCATAATTACTGAAAATTCCACATTTAGCAAAGAGTACTTAATCAAACTCTTTGTTTCATCCATCACATGTTGTTTCTTAAGTTGCATATATTCAATTTCCTTTCATCCATATGTCTGTTTATCCTTCCAATTTGTGTCCCAATCGTTGAAGTCCTCCCTAATAATTGCTAGTCCGCCATTCATTGAGATATTTGCCCATTCACATCTTCCTTTGCATCTCCTGGCCTTTCACAAACTTCTGTTTGTTTGGGTGCACTGCTTCTGTGGTTCATCAACAGCCCCTCATCCTGGTTAATCTGTCTACAAGAAAACATAATACCCTCCCCAATATTTTATCCTCCTATTGCTCCTTAAATTCATTCAATGTGTATACTCAATGTGTATATTCAATGTGTATATTATGATGCAGGTCAAGAATATAAATTCTTAACAAGCTATTATATTCTTTTATTTAAATAATTATAATACCCGAATTAACTCACGTAAAATATTATTTATTAGTATAATTTTCGCCTGAGTATCACAGGCATCTTCAGTACAAAGCTGATAGAACAATAACTGACAATTCCAAAAGGTGTCACCTAAGTAGCTAATGTAAGATAACTAAAAAAAGGTCATTACATTTCGTAACTTTCGTAAATTTAGTTATCTTACATTATCTACTTAGGTGACGCCTTTTGTAATTGTCAGCTATTGTTCTATCAGCTTTGTACTGAAGATGCCTGTGATACTCAGGTGAAAATTATACTAATAAATAATATTTTACGTGCATTAATAGCCAACAAAGGTTGGCCGATTGGTAGAGTCTCTCTTCCTAATGCCTCATGCAAAATGTTAAGCAAGTTTGAGCACAATTAGTAGGTTGGAAGGGGATCAATCGTTTGATGCTGTTGGCACAGTCTCCCTTGATGAGTCTTTGAACTCCCTGGAGGTGTCACATAATAATAATTAATTCCGGAATTATAATTATTTAAATATGCCTACTCACAGTAATTCCTTATTGAAACACACTATTATATTCTTGTTTTTATCTATATTTTACCCATAAGTAAATAATAAAAGTTTGCATCAAAAGTATTTTTGCAAGAAGTTTTGAGAGCAGCTGACTTTACAAGTTGCCATTAGTGCTCATAACATAAAGCAGACTTCCTAGGATGTATAAATTGTTCTTTATTAAGGTGAGAATCATGCCCCAGATAAATATGAAAAAACTTGATATAGCCATCTAAATCTAGAGTATAGTAAACTATGATTACACTTCATTTTAATACTAGTATATAAGAAATATAACCTCTAACAAAGAGCTATGTCTGTGGTAGAAATACCTTTGCAGGGCTAGCTTCCCAGTAATGAGACCTCAGTAAAGAAACAAAGATTCAATATCCCTTTTCCACTATATTACTGTATTGTTTTGAACAGCATTTTCTCTTGACACCTTTCAGATACCTTTTCCAGATCTACAAAACTTAAATAACAGATCCTTGTTATATTCCCAAGATATCTTATTGTTCTAAAGTAAAAATCTGATCTTGTTTACCCCATTTGGCCTGAACCCAGCTCATTCTTCACCAGATTTCTCTTCCACAATTTTTACTAGCCTCTTCTCAGTATGCTTGCATAAATCTGACATGGAATACTCAGTACACAAAATTTCTCTTTGATTCCAACATTGTTTTATTTCACTTTTTAAATATGGGTACTATGAGAGTTTTATTCCAATAATTTGGAATTTGACCTTTTAACCATGCCTTCTGAATTATGCAATTCAGTTGCTGTAAAACATTTATACCTCCACACTTCAGCATTTCTGGTCAAATATCATCTACTTCAGCTGACTTTCCGCATTTCATATTTTTGATGGCTTTTCTACCTCAAGTATTGATTATGTAGTTTGATAGCATTCCTCTCAAATATTTCCTACCACTGTTCTGTTACTACTTGTTTAACAGTCTTTCAAAGTAATTACTCCAAACTTCTATGATAACTTTATCTTCAGATTTCATGTTACTTTTATTATTTCTGATTCCTTGTACAGTACTTTTCTTCAGATGCTCTTTTTTTCAATAGCCTTCAGAACATATTGCCACCTTTCCTGATATTTCTCTTCTATATTCTTACAAGGTCTTCCCATGACTTTTATTTAGCTACTTTTACATATTACATTTACTTTTTACAACATTCTCTCAGAGTACATGCTGCCTTACTTGCTATTAACTTTCAATATATTTTCTTTTCCATGACTACCTCTCTTGAAATTCCTAATTTCACCATAGAATTCTGATATTTCTGTCCTTGCAGACAGTTTCACATGCCTCTGGCTGCATCAGTGTTTTCTTCAAAGTCTGACACTACTAATTACCAACATTTTGATTATCATTTCAAAATCTGTCATTTTTTTTATATTTGTATTTATATTATATTAAATAATATTTGTATATTTGAATCCACAGTTTACTACTCAGTATTCCATTTAAACCCATATGGATATGGGTTTATGCTGACTTTGTATTATGAGAAAGTTCAAGGGAATTGAAATTGGTAACATGCCTATGACCAGTCTGTTTATTGTGCATTTCAGCACTGGCAGTGCTGAAATGCACAAAAAAAATATATGTTCATTTTGGAAATGGATATATAGAAATATAATATTGAGAATATTATTACCCAACATGGAGTCAGAGACTCATTTAAGATGTATTGCTATATTCTAGACTCATATAGGATATACTAATAATAATGAGATACAGCACAGCTTTGTAAGGGGGAAAGTTTTATATAATAATAAAGTGACAGCTGAGTTCAGTGACCAACATATAAACATCAAATGGAGTATATTGATGGGGCAGAATCAAGGAAAGAGAAATAATGTGGATGATGGCAAATAGTAATGTGCCGCAGGACTCTGTAGTTAATTTGCTACAATTCAGTTTGCCCATAGTAATATATATTTGTTTGCTGGTGATAAACTGGGGAACACAGAAATAAAAAGACAGAGTTCCTGCAGGATGATTTGATATAGTAATATTATAGGCAAATGTAATGGTTATCAGTTCAGTGTGGCAGTGTGTAAAAGTTATGCATTTAGGGCTCATAAGATTTTAAACTGTACTGTATTGATGAGGCCTACAATGCAGGAGTTTGGTGGTGGACAGAAAATTTACGTTCAAGACACACATTGGAAATGTGGGCAAGATAACACAAAGAATCATTTGTTGGGATGTTGTTGGGGGGGGGGTAATAAGCATATGAGAAAAATATCCTTCTTTTTATACAACTATGCTCAGAATGAGTCACATGGATTTCCTGGAGTTGAAGTGATTAAGGGGATCCAGAAACAGATTACCAGGTTGCAAAAATGGGTTAATAAATCAGAAGGTAAGAACATAACAGAAACATAAGTGCTGAAGAGGATTTCATAAAATAAATGCAATGGAAATTTTTCAATATATGTTTGAAAGGAAAAAGAACAAGGTAATGAACAAGGAAGTGGTCCTCTTGGAAGTTGAATAAAAGCATGATTAACAAGAATTTCCAAACCAACTTTCAGATGAGCTACAGAGCAGTATACTAGGACAACTCCTGTTAAATTTGTACATGAATTTTTGATAAAACGGAATTTTTTTAACAGAAACAGCCACTTGATTCTTAATGACGAAACAAAACTGAGGAGGATAACAATTGATAGAGATGATGCAGAAATCCTGCAGAATGATAGAAACAGACTGACAGTGGGAACAATGGATAAGGTTGTCAGTTTAATCTGCAAAGGATAAGGTTATATACTTTGAGATGAAAAATTACAAAGTAAATTCTATTAACAGAACTGGACTGCAGAAAACTGATGAGGCTAAAGAGTTATGGATGATGGATAGGAATCTGAAGTTCAGAGAGAGCATACTCCTAAAGTGAAGTATGCGCTCGCTCTCTCTCTAACAATAATTAACATCTGAGTAGCAATAATTACTTGAATGCTATGTAACATTACTATTGTGTACAAGGGTTGGTTGCCTAAGTTTCTTGGGATGAAGGGATGATGGAGAGGAATCAGATGCGAGTGATCAAGATGGTGACTGGTCCATAGACTGCTCCCTGTGAGAAGAGATTGAAAGTGTGGATTACTAAGTTTATTTAGTTGACAACAGAAAAGAGGAACATGATAAAAACATACAATTTTCCAAAGAGACTAAGATTTATGGAGAAGAATTTTTAGTGCATAACAAGAAAGTCATTCCTGCATGTGTTGTATATAAGTATGGTTAAGTTAACAAGGACAAAAAAGATATTTTTTGCTTGGAGAATGGTGAAAAGATGGAATGTGTTATCAGTGTCAGTCATGACTACTTTGTCATCGAAGTATGACAGGTACTGTATGAAGAATAGTTAGTGCAAACCCTCCATGATCAGGTCTTCAAATTCTATGAAGATATCTGTATAATAATAATATTTCACTTTTCTAGGACTGTCTCTTTAACTTATTGAATGTTCTGATTTTTCTTTATCCTGCAAACAGCTTCACTACATTTGCAATTATCTGGGTCAGTAATCTTCAGCTTTTCCTACTTAATCTCTAAGGTTTGGTTCTTATTTTCAAACTTTTTAAAACATTTTTTATTCTTATCCCGTTCATTTCAACGCTAAGTGGTAGTCATTTCCTGTTTTTGTCTTGTTGTTTTATGAACTATTTTTTTTCTATTTTTATTAATATATATTTTTTATTATTATTAATCTTCTTCTTCTTCTTCTTCTGCAGCTTCTCCCACTTAAGTGGGGTCACTGTTTCTTATGAGTCTCCTCCACACCTTCCTGTCTTGGGCTGTCACCACATCCAAGTTCTTCATCTTCAAGTCCTCTTCTACCAGCTCCCTCCATCTCTTCTTTGGCCGCCCACGCTTCCGCCTTCCTTGCACATCCATCTGCATGACCCTTCTTCCCACATATTCGTCCTCCCTCCTCATCACATGACCAAACCATCTCAACCTTGCCTCCTGTATTTTCGCTCCTAAGTTCGTAACTTTTATTTTTTTTTTTTATTATTAATATTTTTACATAATCCAAAAACTATGCTCCAGAGACTAAACATAACTTCAAACCATATCAAGCATCCAATAAATGAAGCAAGTAGTTTCATGCCAAGCAATGAAATTCATGACAGTGCCATTGCAAAAGGATAATGGTAAAATGCAAGCATCCAATTGTAGACCAGCTTGTTGTAGAAAATGGAAAGAGCTCATATACAGAGTTGGACAGATGAGGGTGTGAATGAATTTCAGGGATATTGTTACAGTAATCTGCCTGCCTTTTTATAATAAAGTGAGAAAGAGTGGTTGATGATGTATGCCCGTGTCTGGGATTAATTTCCTGCTATGCTTTTTAGGTCTCCAATAGGAACTGGCCTTTTCTTTTTCTTATACACAAAAAGAAAAACGAACATGACTATCTTCCTTTTTCTAGATGGTTATCTACTGCCCTCTCTAATTCCTCTAATTTTTAAATGAATTTCACCCAGAAACTTACCTCTAAAAATCAACACTGAACTTTTTCATGCCATTCATGCCACCAACAGAATGGATGCAGCTAAATATACTGGCGATGAAACCCATCCACTACCTTAAAGACATTCACAAACACCCATGCCCATTGTGGGATTCCAACAATGGGCATGGATGTTCCAACTCCGACCATCAGTTGGAAAGAACTAGAACACAGACGCATAGAACCTTCCATATAATCATTGACACAATAAGAACTGTTGTCTAATTTCCCAATTTGAAATTTTTTCATATCAACATCCTAATTGAAACTGCCTGCCATTCAAGAAGTTTCTCTTTATGTTGCCTGATTATATTGTTTTATAGTTATGATTTAGATGTATCTCACTTGTTCTTTTCTTCTTAAACAATAAGCAATTATCTTGACATGATTCTGTTATTCTTCTCTTTTCCAGTGATGTTTCTTATGTTAATGGCACCTATGGAGTTTGTTCCAGTAATTGATTTACAATGTTCACTCTTGTTCACTGGCAAAAACATGAGACTTGTTTAACCAGTCAATGTTCCAGCTGACATGGCATTTGATGGTTACCATACATGTGTAGTTTAAGATAATACAGAATGCATTGTCAGCCATATCCCAAACTGCTAGCCCATTTTCATTTGTTCAGTCTTTGCTGTTCTGTCACTGCTTTGTTCGTTTAACAATTTTTAAGGTGGATACTTCCATATTTAAGAGTGAGTACCTAGTAAGAAGCACATCACAAGAATGTAGAGTTTGAATATTAGGTCAGAAGTGCATTCAATCATCTGCATACTTAATAGGCTAGGTGGAAGTCTTAGCTATTTGATGCTAACCCTTAATCAATCCTATACTTCAGTAAAATATGGTTGTAAGCAATAATATAATTTGTTGTTAGATATACAAGTAAGTGGGGAAGGGAAAAGGCCAGGGGAAAAAAAAACAATACAGGTGTATATTACTCACTTGCCCTCTTCATTACTCATGTAGATCAGGGAAGAGGAGGAAGTGATACCACTTCTCACTTTCTTCCTCATCACAAGTTTGCTTAACTTTCAGTTTGATTCCTTGTTTTCTCTTCTGCTCATGAATAATCTCCTCTGTACATACTGTACAAAATCCTTACCCACAGAAACAGTTTCAACTTTTTTTCTTATTGTTAGAACACCTAGTAATTCTCTGAGCATAGTAGCTGTGTCAGTTGTCTCATGTTTCTCCATCATATTGTATTTTTTTTCTATTTACCAAGTACTGAAGCTTTCACCACCACTGATTCTGCCTTAGTTAATATTCTAGTCCTGATATAATCATGTAATTAAAATTATATGTTCAAGACAATATATTACTGCACAGCAAATATTATGAGCTATCAACAATATTCTCTATAGTCACATATCCATAATGACTATTCTGGACTGTCTCTTCTTGATAATCTAGCACTTATGGTAAGCAATTGTAAAAAGCCACTCATTTTTATTTCCCCCCCCCCCCCGCACTGAGTCTTTTGACTCCATGGAGGCCTTAATCATAATAATAATGATATTTATTTGCTTTGACCCTTCTCACTGTCCTCAAAATCTTTTCCTTTCTCAATTTCATTATCATAAACTAAAGAAAATTACATATTCCTCACACATAAACACCAAACGTTTATTTTTTCTTGATACCATTAACTATTATTAGGCTAAAACAGTTAATTGTATATTCTGTTTTTAGAATAACTTTTCTGTCACTAGAGAAAATAATCGTTATTCTAAAATGGCTTCACTGTTTTCCTTGGATGGAGAAGAGCAACCTCTTCCAAGATGGTTTAAAAGTTCACTTTGTTTTTGGAGTTACAGCCAGAGTAATGAAGACTGAGGCCAGTGTATTATGTTTGGTAATTGCATATGTCCTTCTGGCTAGTGTGTCTGTTTTACAAGATTTAGCAGAAGAGTGCAACTTCTACCAAATTACCTTTCAAGGAGGTTACAAAACTGTTTGCTTCTTTGTGTTATCTTGAACCCAAAAAACATTATTCTAATTCCTCACCTGATCTACGGATTGCTTAGATCTCATCTATTAATGTCTGTGATAAAGATCTAGATTTCTTGGCGGGAAGAAATGCGGCGGGGGAGGGGGGGGGGAATTCATTACTAGTAGCTGACATGTGACCAAAGACTACACTTTGCTTTCTCTCAATGAAGTTTCTTATTTAGCAAAAGAAAATATTTTATGTACGTCTGGTGTACAAAATCCTTCCTCTATGTGATTGTTATGAGGTTTGAGCATGATATTCGCTTGAACATTTCCTTTGCTTCTGTTCAATTTGTCTCAAAAGAACGATGACATTCTTAATAGGATTTTTTTTTTCGTATAATTTTACAAAAAAAAACAAAAATAACTACAGCAGGCATTGATGGAATATTTCAGTGCAGATTAGTTACCCAATAAATTAGAGTTTCTGAAAGTTAATGCGAAGTTCAATTCGAAGTCCACATTTCTTACCTCGAAAGAAATTTCAAATGATTTCTGGAGTTTATTTACACGTGAGTAGTTTCATTGTAAATTTCATCGCATCACTATATCAACAAGCAATCAGCTGAATTTTTATGTAACACTTTTCTCAATTTATATAAATTACACAACCACGCTTTGCGATTTTACCATGGTGACTAAATATTAATAACAATTTACGATATGCCTTGCTTTCTATTAAAATTCTTGCTTTCGTTTACATGACGAATCTAAGCGGCGCCCAACGCAGTATATACTGCTTGCAAACAGACGATTATTCAGATTTACTACACAGAAAAGAAAAAAAATATATATATATATGTGTGTGTGTGTGTGTTTTCTTTAGAAAAAAAAAAACATTTAGTGCATATCTGCAACATTGATATACCTGTTTTACCAAAACATTGCATACTTCTTCCTTTTCTTTCAAAACTTTATATATGCCAGTATATTCCACAGAAGTTATCTGTGGAAGTTGACAGCACAGGACCCACAGTGTGTGTGTGTGTGTTGGGGGGGGGGGGATCATAGGAAAGTTGGAGTTTCAAATTTTGAGGATTATGTGACAAAAAAAAAAATACTGATCAAATATTTCTGTTAAAAAAAATCAGCCAACCCCTGGCGAGACCTTTTAACGCTATCTAGCTTTTGGAGACTGGGTGGGCAATTCCATCTCCACCTTCTGGCCCAAGATTGACTAATTATAAGCGACAACCGATGAAGAGATTGTGTTGCCATTTCTTGATACCTAACCCTAACAGGGTATGTTTATTGTCTGAAATAGTGTGGGTTCGATTTTCCTCCAGTTAGCGACTAGATTTGAACTTAAGTCTATCTTCGACGGCCTAGAACAGAGAATGTAAGCACCAATTCCGCCGAGCTACACAGGCTACATGTTTCTCTTAATGAGCAGCTTGATTTCTGGAATCCAGGAATACACAAGCAATAATGATTTTTTTTTGTTATTGTTTGTGTGCGTTTCCTCTCATGATATTCCACAAAAGAACACAAGTTTTACATATTCCGTATAAAATTATGTTAAAGCGCTGTTATTATACACTCAATTGACAAAACATTAGAGATAGGAGTGATGGGAAGTTGACACTGGCATCCCCGCGCAGAGTGAAACATAGGTTGGTCGATTGGTAGAGCCTCTGCTACTAATGGCTCAGTTAAGTAAGTTTGAGCACGGTTAGTATTTGGAAGGGATCCAAAGACTCATTGAGGGAGAGTGTGCTGTTGGCACACTCTGTCGATGAGTCTTTGGACTCCCTGGAGGTGTCAAATAATAATAATAATATACCCAAGCCGAAAGTAGACAGTAAATAGGCAGACATCGAGGCTTCCCAATAGTGTATCACAATCAATGAACATGGGTAAATTTGAAGTTCTTACCGACTGAACGTGGGCGTATTATCGGCACAAGGCAGATTCGTCATTCTGTCTACCAAGTGGTAATAACTCTAGGGTTCTCAATGGTATCAAGGATCTACGTGAGTGTACCATCAACGGACCAGCGAGCAAGTGGTACCTGCTACATGCCGCTGATTACCGGGGTCGATGTTGACCATCCAGGCTCGTACTGCAGAGCAACGGCGGCACAAAACACCCGTTCTTTTTCTATGTCAGAGGGCCAAGCAGCGTCAGCAAGCGAATGGTATGGGAGCCGACGCCCTAATCATGTACTATTGTTGGCTCGTTCATCGGGAATTGTGCCTCGCTTCTGAAAACCATCAAACTGTACCTCTGCAGAGTGGACCAGAGTCATGTGGTCTGATGAATCCCGTTATCAGCAGTACCGAGCTGACGGCAGGGTAGAGGTATGGTCAGCAGCATGAGGTCATGGTCCAGCCATGCCAGGTCGGTTCTGTTCAAGGAGGTGGTGACTCTGTGAAGGTTTGGGGAGCCTTCTCATGTGAAACATTTGGTCCCTTAGTGTGTTTGGAGAGGTCCTTAAATGCTGCAAGCTACCAGAATGTGCTGACTGATCACCTACACACTTTCATGGCCTTTGAACATTTTGCAGTGGATAGTCTGTTACAGCAGGACAATTCTTCACCCCACCTGGCCATAACCACCTAAGCATGGTTTGAGGAACACTCCTTTGAATTTGGGACCATCCAATTTCCCCCAAGGTTCCAGGATTTAAATCCATTCGAAACTCTCTAGGAGTCAGATATCCAGATATCATGTATCCGGTACTGACATATAAATCGTATTTGTTGAGAATGCTGCAACAGGCATGGCTGGAATTGCCTCTGGCAACCAGCTGGCATCTGATGGAGTAAATGTCTCGGAAAGTACAGGCTGTTATTTGCGCTAGAGTAGGACCGACAAGCTATTAGGTAGGTATCTCTGATGTTTTGTCCATTGAACGTATAGTACCCCAATGGGATGTGAGGACTTATCCCAGAAAAACACTCAGTTCACCAGGCTAAATTCTAAGCAATGACTGTATTATGCATTTTTAAATTTACACTTACCTTTAAAATTAACTTTCCTAACTTCAGAAATTAATCTTCAACAAATAAACGAACCCGTTTTGATATGAATATTTGGGATTATACATTTTTATTATATACAAAATAAGAATAAAATATAATACTGTAAAAAGCCTGTACTTATTTTTATTCTCCAAATGGATTAGGCAAAACGTTTTAATCCTTTCTGAAAAAGCTACCGACATCTTTCTCATCGCCTCAACATAGTGGGATATTTAGCTAAGATGGACAAACGAATCAATAACTATAGCATATATCTCACTAAGTAGTATCAGAGTAGGTTAATATAGTCTTCGGGCTATCGTTTTTTCTGAATTTCATGAGAAACAGACAGGAGTATGAAATGTTTTACTACAGATAAGGAAAGAAACCTACGACCTAAAGATCGAGTAACAATCAACGCTGGAGAGGCTAGAAAAAAAGTCCTCTAAACTGAACGACTGCAAACACATAGGTGTAATTGTGTGATGTGCATAATCGTATGGAATACAGTGAATATTAATGTAACTAATATGCTTATAAAGATTTATTTCCCACATAAACCATGCGCAGCAATTTACATATATCTAAATCCAATCTGTAATTTCTAACAGCAACACAGTTCTTCCCCTCAATTTTCCAAACTACACACTGATATTTGTAGCAAAAGAACCTCTGTAGCTCAGTCAGTATAGACGAAGCCCTTTGGTCGGAAAGACCTGGGTTCGATTCCCGCCAGTGAATGTGAGAAATCTTTCTCTGGTCTCTTTCAACTAAAGGTGAATTAGCCAATCTCATACGGGGGTACGGATTTTTCGTCCTCCAGAACAGCAAAACTGGCGTTGTGAACACACATGGATTGCAGTCATGAAGATGTCCCAGCCATATGCCGGTTCAGAGCATGAATAAAATTGGGGTGGGGGAAACAATGGTGAAGTACCCTGTAAAAATCTCACCAGGAATACTTTGTGAACAACGCCTACAAAGTCACCTACGGAAACGACTGAAAGGGAAAACCAGGACCAGTAGCAAAAATCGCACCTCTATCACTCAACAAATTCTAATAACCACTCAAACACTTTTAATTATTTATTTTTCAGGGTAGATGCCTGTGTAGGCCTTTCAGATTGGTGCTTGCTTTCAGAGTATTAGACCACTAAAGAAAGGGCACCAACTAGGGAAAATATTTTTTGGTCTCTCTCTCTTCAGCTGGTTCCAGAGTTAGTCGATCTTGGGGACATGAATTTGGTTTATTCTCGTAGAAATTCTGATTTTTAACCTCACATCGCAAATTAACCGTAGAACTCACCATTTCAGACACATATGCTGGTAGGATTTAGAGCCACAAGATACCTCTGTTATCCTCATTCTTAGCTATCGCTGACTGATAGTGGGGGGGATGGACTGCCCACCTATTTTCAAAACAATACTGCTGAAAGCATTTCTAGCTACTCCCAAAAGATTTATATTTATTTATTGTTTATTTTTATCCTTCAACTTCACGCATGATTTTCTACAGTCTAAAGCTAGTGTTATTACTTATCTTTTGCATAATGTTGATAGAATACTGAATTGATTTCAGTACTTGTAAAACTCAAATCTTATTTCTCATGAAATTGAACCTTTGTTCCATTCTTACTTTAGACAACATGCAAAGATTTCATCTCTGGAGATGAAACTTTTCACTTGAGACAGTGTTAATCTCCAAACTTTCTTGTCATAAATATAACAAATATTGCATCCTATGATCCAAGTAATCTCTTTTTCTCTTTCACTCAAGGCATTACTTTACCCTGAACTCTGTACAAAACCATAAATCTGTTCAATTGTTGAATACCACTGTCACAGTTGAGATGGTGTCAAAATCTGAGCTGCTTAAAAATAATGGACTCCATACACCAAAGATAGTTCTCATTTCAATTTCTACAAATATTTCCATGGGTGCTGTTTATCAGAACTGTTGAATACTGCTGTCAGATTTTGGAAGGTGTGAAAAGCTATGGCTCCTTAAAATATCATCTATAATTTCGCCCTCCCCCACATAACACACACAAACTCTCCTCTAAATCTGTTAAAACTTGTGACGACTGTTGAATATTCCTTTATAGTTGAACTCCAAACTTCCAGAACAAAATTTTCGCTCATTCTTACTACTCATTCAGAATCATCTCCCTCTTATGTATTTCCTAAAAAATACAATCTATGGGTTTTATATCAAATATTTATTTCACTTCACTTTCTGCCCATCGATAGTGGTAATCCCATAAGACACTCCAGGAATAAATATTGACCTACCTCTTCCGAGGGATTTCGGTTTCGAACGCCTGCACAGCGACATGTGGGGCTACACATGAGCGTAAGTCAGTTTGTCGATGTACGGGGGGGGTATCAAATAATGGAAAGACCTATAAATTTTTGGAGAATTTTTTATTAATGAGGTTTATGCCCGCCATAGGCTGTTAGAACACCATGAATTCGACTTGGAATAGACTGATACAAGTCATGTACATATGATAATGGAATTTGGGAATATTCTTCCTGCAAAATATGTCCGATTTGTGCCAGCAATGATGTAGGCGGAAAATGTGATCGAACCTTGGAGAACTGATTGGAGAAAAACGCCTTGTCTGTTTCCATAAAAAATTGGCAATTCACATTAATGTCTTTAGGGGTGAAGCGAAAAGCTTTTCATATTCCCCGCTATCTGTTATGGCTATACTGAGGTTAGACTTTTATGAGCATTTTGCTCGCCCTGAATGGGCATGGAGATGATGCATCGCTACAGGAACTTAAAATAGCTTTTGGTCTTCTATGCTTGAATACATTCGCCGCATCGTGCGCTACAGCTTGTTGAACTAGATTATTGGGATGTGTAGACGTCTTTAGGAAGAATTTTGTTGCTAAAGATTGTAGGAAAAAGATGATATAAGGAATATTTGTGTCTCAATGGAGTTGATTATTTCTGACGAACCATGGGGCGTTCAGTATCATTCGCAAGCACTTGTTTTGTACACGTTGAAGTTTGATAATATTTGTTGTGGGGGTGTGGCTCCAGGCTGGAGAAGTGCGACTATAGGACGAATCATCAGCTGGTATAAAAGCAATTTGATTCTGACGTTTAGCTTGCTGTTTCTGTTAATTAGGGGGTAGATCTGGGCGATGGCTTTAGATGCCGTTGCACAAGTTGCCTTGATGTGTTGGTTAAAAGTTAATTTTTTGTCGAGGACAACACCAGGGTATTTTGTTTCTGTCTGCCAGGGAATTTTGGTATTGAATAGTAAGACGTCTCCTGCAGGAGAGATTGACCTTTTCGTGAAGAGAATGGCTGCGCTTTTTTGGAGATTTACTAGCAGTCTCCATTTGGAGAACCATCTTTCTAGCTTTAGAAGGTTTTCATGAAGCTTTCTGGTAACAAACTGTGGTTGGAGAGATCTGGCTAACAATGCTGTGTCATCCGCATACAGGGCCATGATGGATGACATTGGGTTGTGCGGGATATCTGACATGTATATAGAGAACAGCAATGGGGCCAGTAGGGATCCCTGCAGTTCTCCGGCCAAGATGTGGCGCCGAGATGAGGTGGTGCCATTGATTTTGACTCGCATGGTTCTGTTTTGTCGGTATGATCTAACTAGGTGTACCATTTTTATTGAGATGCCAGCTGTGATGAGTTTATGTAGCAAACCGAAGTGCCATATTTTGTTCAAATGCTTTGGATAGATCGAGAAAAACATCTCCCATGTATTGGCGCCAGTTGTAGCTGGTAGTAATATATTCCACAATTCTGTGGATCTGTTGGGTAGTACTATGGTGTTGTCGAAAACCGAACTGTTCTTTAGGAAGGATGTCTAGTTCATTTACTGAGGCTTGAAGTCGTGAAAAGATGCCCTTCTCCGCATCTTTACCCAGGTTGGAGATGAGACTGATTGGACGAAAACTTTGAGGCAGGTGTGGGTCCTTGCCTGGCTTGTGTATAGAAATTACATCAGCCAGTTTCCAGGTGGAAGGAAAATAGTGAAGTCTTAAGATTGCATTTATTATTATGGTTAGGTGCCCTACAGCTTTTTGGTGAAGTAGTTTGATCACCCTATTTGTAATGCCTTCTGGCCAAGGAGCTTTATTATTCTTTAATTTTTTAATAATTTCATATATTTCAGCTGGTGATATCTGGAAGTTTGAGTGAGTGTCTCTGACCTGTCTGTGAGTTTTATACAAGTGATCAAAATCTAGGTTTTCATATGAGGGTTTGCATTGCTCTTCTAAATTGTTTGCTATGACTTCTGCCTTGTCTACGTCTGTATGAGCAAGGCCCTGTTCAGAGAATATTGGGGGAAGGGATCTATCTTTGTTTCTGATATTTCTCAGTAGTCCCCAGATGAAGTGATCAGTAGGTGAAATATATTCCACAATTCTGTGGAACTGTTGGATAGTACTATGGTGTTGTCGAAAACCGAACTGTTCTTTAGGAAGGATGTCTAGTTCATTTACTGAGGCTTGAAGTCGTGAATGGATGACCTTCTTTGCATCTTTACCCAGGTTGGAGATGAGACTGATTGGATGATAACTTTGAGGCAGGTGTGGATCCTTGCCTGGCTTGTGTATAGGAATTACATCAGCCAGTTTCCAGGTAGAAGGAAAATAGTGAAGTCTTAAGATTGCATTTATTATTATGGTCAGGTGCACTACAGCTTTTCGGGGAAGTAGTTTGATCACCCTATTTGGTTAACTTTTCTTCCCATACATGGTCTCTATGAGCTTTGAGATTTAATCTGTTTAGAGCTGTTTTGTCTTGTGGTGCACTAGTGTTAATCTTCTCCTGGCTCTGTTTTTTCTCTGATCAAGTTCATAATATCTTCGGGCAAACGACCTGGCTTGCGGGCAGATTTGTAGGAGGTGGCTGCCGATATAGCAGAATTAATTTGTTGGGTGAGGTTTATAACTACAGATTCTAATTCTTCTTTTGTACATATACGAGGAACCGGTTCAATATAATCCTTAAGTGCTGTTGACAGTCTTTCCCATGATATATAGGAATGAGAAGGAGGAGACAGGTATTCTTGTTTTCCCAGCTGTAGTAGAATTGGGTTGTGATCAGATGACAACTCATTTATTGATTGTAGGCTGTACTGAAGATTAATATCCCGCAGGATAGCTATATCCAGGATGTCCGCAGTGCCAAACATACTAAGATGAGTTGGTTCGGTGGGGCCTGCCACAACAGCATTGTTTGATCCTATGTAGGTGGAAAGGATGCAACCATTCTTGTTGGTGGATCTGCAATTCTATGCAGGGTGCTTGGAATTCAGATCTCCGGCTATAATTGTGGGTTCTCTGATGCATAAGATGGCATTTAGGTCAGGGTGTAGTAGAATTTTTAGGGGTGGGTTGTAAGCAGAGTAGATTTTCAATCTGCCAGCTGAGCTGGTGAATACTTCCACGCTTGTGATCTCAAGATTAGTGGTTGGAGGGTTGTTCATAGAACTGTGCTTGATGCGACTTTTAACGAAGATGGCAGTGCCACCGCCTCTGTAAAGCGGTAACCCCTTATTTTAGGGTTATCTGAGGGTCTTAAGTGTGATTCACTAATTAATATAACATCTGGTTGATACCTGTATGCGAAATCTTGGAGCTCCAGAATTTTGTGTTTGGGGCCATTTGCATTCCATGCAACGATCTGAAGGGATGCTGGAATAAGTTAGTATCTATTCATTTATGAGTGCTGCGAGGATGACCTGGATCTTTTAGTGGAGGTTGCTGAAGGGTTTGACAGGCTGAAGTCTTGTAACATGTTCGCTATAGAGGCTGTAATAACAGCTGTCAGGTTTGTAGGTGCTGTTGCCTGATTCTGTTCTGGTATTGATTTATTTGAACGGGCCACATTGGCATAACTTCTTGTTTGCCTTTGGCTCCCTTTATCTTTGAAGGTCTCCGACTGTGGCCGCTGAGCCTTCGGTTGTGGTGCACGGGCCTCTGGCGCTCTTGTACTGTAGGGGGAAGGGCTATTTATCTGTCTACATCCGTCTGTTCTTTGGGTGCTGAATGCATCCCTTATAATTCGCGGAATGAGGGCTACCGCAGTTGGCATATTTGGCTGGGGTAGTTTTTGGTTTTGTGCAGATGTTGGTTGGGTGGCTATCCCCGCATTTTAAACATTTAAATTCAGCTCTACACAGTTTCTTGGCATGGCCAAACTTTTGGCATCTGTGGCATTGCCCAGAAGCTGCCCTTTTCCAGAGTGGTTCTGGTGTGACGATGACCCACAGACTGTTTTTAAGTTGTAGATATTTTTGTAGATGTTATGAATCTCTACCAGGACCAAAGGCATGGGAGTCTTGTCGGATCTATACATTCTGCTGACCTTGACTGGAGACAGATCCTGTAAATTAAGATCAGCAGCAATTTCTGCTATGTCAATGTCTTCACGGACGCTACGGAGGACAATTTGTAAATTTGTTTCGGAGCTGAACATGATATTGGATAGTACTGTCATCCATTTCTTTAGTCAAACTTCTATAGTCTCTCACTGTTGTTGATTGCCTTCATCCATGTTTTTTTTTTTTTTTGGCTTTTATAAATCCAATGTTCAGATTGGACATTGCAGATCTTAGAGCTGCCCATCTGTTTTTCTGATGGTCGTTTTAGGATGATCAGAAGCACCTTTTCTTTAGGAGAAATAGTGGCGTCCGAACCTTGACCATCTTGTTCAATTTCATTGTCTTTGTGTGGTTCTTCTGTTGTTCTTCGCTTTTTGTGTGCGCGCAACTATACAAAGTCTGAAGGAGTGGAAGTCACCGATTCTAACTGATCTTCTATTTTCTCGGCGACAGCATCTGTGACACTTGAGAGGGGAAACATATCATGAAGTTTCACTTTTCCCGGCCAATTATTGTTGAATAGTTCGCCTAATCTAAGGAATTCTCGATATACTTCAAATATCGTCTCGTTCAGCTGCTTTTCCATATCTGTCAAGGTGAAATGACTGAAAAAGGAAAAAAAAAACGCTTACTGTGCAGTAGTAGCCTGGCCAGAACTTCTGCAAAACTTGGAATCTTTTGGGGAGGAGCACTAATATAAAATGGCAAGATCTTCAGACCACATTACAGCTTAAAATAACATGTCCCAACTATCACAATCTCAATTCCTCGAATCTCAATCGCCTCAGATCTCCATAAAAAAATCAGCTAATACCTTTTATTCCCTTATAGGGAGTAGGCGAGGCCTTTATACCCTATCTAGCTTTTGGAGACTAAGTGGGCAGTTCAATCTCCACCGGTAGCCAATCAGAGATAACTGGCCCATGTCTATCACTAATTACAGCAGCCACCGATAAAGAGGCTGACAAACAAGTGCTGCCATCTCTTGGTACCTAAACCTAACAAGATATGTTACTGTCTGAAGTAATGTGGGTACTACGGTCGATTTTCTTGAGTTTACAGGATAAAACACCCGAGTTTCCGGGAGGAAAACTTACTTGCCTGTGCCTGAGATCGACTAACTCTGGAATCGGTCGAAGAAAGGCTTAGAAAAAGTTCCTCCAGTCGGCGATTAGACTTGAACTTAAGTCTGACTTCGAGCGACCAAGCGCCACTTCCACTGAGCTACACAGGCCTCTTTCCATACTTTGTGATAATATTTGATACTGTGGTTCTTGATACAACTATGATTAATGCCGTTTTGATTACGGGAGCTCCTGCAAGCCGCACTCCAATGATCATACCTTTTTGGAGATCACTGAGGTCTGATCTTTTGCACACTAACTGCACAACAGCTAATTCATCACAGACCATGGCAGTGCTGTGTGATAGCCGATATCATACTGCACCGTATTATATACCTCACATCACGGATGACATTGTCTCTGTGATTGCATACCAAAATGTCATACTGCAGTGACCTCCAAAGAAAGTATGATCATTGGAGTTCAGCTTGCAGGAGCTGCTGAAACCAACACGCCCGAAATCGTAGGTGTATCAGGAGCCAGAGTATCGAAGATTATGACCAAGTATGGAAATGGACAAGGCGTTGTCTCCAATCGGTTCTTCAATGTCAAATTCCATTATCTTATGTACATGACTTATATTATGTACATAAGATAATGGAATTGACTTTATTACATATTTTTATATAAAATATATTTATATATTTCATTAATAAGCTGTAGGTTGTCCTACAGCTTATTAATAAAAAAATTCTCCAAAACATTTGCAGGTGTTTTCGTAATTTTGATACCCCCGTAGGGGGGGTATCAAAATTGAAAATTTTGATATAAAAATTGAAATCAAAATTGAAACTGACACCTGTGTCAGTTTCAATTTTGGCTTCAGGCAGCATATTATTTTGATTTTCAACATGATTTGAATTGATTTTAATAATTCTCCAGTGTAAACATGGAATCTGGTGAAATTTGATATTATTTATTATTATTATTTTCGTGACGCATCCAAGGAGTCCGAAGACTCATCGCGGGAGGACACCTATTGTACAACTCTCTGTCTCCACCGAACATCATCTAATCATCTACATCAGCGCCATCTACTTCCCATCACCAGCTAGTATTTTTTGACTGTAAATTGCGTGTGTTCTAAAGGGCCGATTTGTCTGTATGCGGGATGAAAAATCCAAGTTTCCCGGAGGGAAAACCCTGCAATCTCCGTATGACATCGGTTAACTCACCTTCGATTGAAAAAGTCCATATAAAGATTCCTCCTGTCATGAGGAGACTCGAACTTAGGCCTTTTCAATTGAAGGGTGCAACGCACCGTCGTTCTTCCAATTGCGCTACTTTTTTTTTTTTTTTAAACAACTTTATTATAAACTTTTGCAATTATTTACATCATAATGAATTCTATATACAATATATACATTTGTTATACCATTATTTCAATCGAAGTTTCATTTTATATTATATCATCATGTTATAATGTAGTTGTTACATTACTGTTCTCTTAAAATGCCTTAACGCGGAATTGGTGTCGAGGCTAGCTGGTGAGCGGACGTGCTATCGGAGAGCTCCTGAGAGATTTGTGTTTTTGTTGATTTATTGGTGTTTTGGATTCAATTTAATGGACTTAAGTGTTTAATTTTGGTATATTATTGGAGCTTTATTAGCGTGGTTAGTGTACTAAAGTGTTTTATAACATAATCTATGTCGGGAAGTCGCCGCTAGATGAATTCGTAATGTGTAGTGTTCGTGCAAGCTCCAGATAAAATAAGTATCATTTTCAGTTATCGATACAAATTACTTAATATTGTGTAGTTTTGTTTTGTTTTGTTTGCCTTGCGTATTTTAGTGCGTCTATTTTTGGTGTGTTATAACGTATAATTTGACAAAACACGTTACAGATAAATATGGCACCTGTGCGAAGGAAAATGGCGGCCAGTAATGTAGGTTCGCCATCGTTATCAAAGAACAGTAGCATAAAAGAAATGAGTCAGTGTACTAGCTGTGAAATGTACGCTTTGCGGAGTGTGGTTAGATGATAATAAAGGATTGAATGTGTGTAGAAAATGTAGGGAGAATGCGGAATTGAAGTGTATTTCGGATCGTGAGTGTGATATTTTTGTCAACCTTCAGAATGAAGGAAATAGGGATATGATAAGAAACGGCAAGGTTATACATGAAAATTGTGAGAGTGTGAATGATAGTATAAATGGATTCTCAGAGAACAAAAAAGATGAGATAGATGCATTGAGTGAGATTGCGTTGTTGAATAGTGCGATAGAAAGAGCAAAACAGCAGCTAGAGTGCATGAACAAAAGTAGACTGAATGAACCAACCAATAATAAAAGGTATGACAGGAAAAATAGACGTATGAATGTGAACATGAACAAAATGAAGGATAGAGTGCTGTATGGAGACTCGTTAGTACGAGGTGTGTTAGTAGAGGATTTGACAAAATCGTACCAACCTGGTGCGACCATAAAGGACGTAACTGCGTCTATTAGAGAGCAAAAGGAAACGGTGAAAGAAATGATTGTTGTGGCAGGTACGAATGATTTGAAAGGAGATAAAATGGAAATGATAGAAGACCTGAATGAATTGTTTGAGGTAGCAAAAGAAAAGAGTGAGAGAGTTAGAATGATTAGTCTTTTGCCACGGTATGACAGTGAAATGTTTAAAAGGAGGGCTATAATTGCAAATGACTTTATGCGTGGGTTATGTATGACAAGTGGTGTGGAATTTGTGGATGTGTGGAGTGAGTTTGATGGGCGAAAGGATCTATATAAGATGGATGGCTTGCATTTGAATGGTTACGGTGTAAGAAGACTTGAGAAAGTGTTGCTGAATGTAGTGGATGTGCAAATTCAGGGAAACTAGATTTGTTAGAGGGGGAAGTAGAGATACAGTCCTTATGGAGGCAGTTGAATGTAAGAATGAATATAATATTCCAGAGCAAATAAGGACAACAAATCTGAGTGGGATAGTTAATATAAGGCATCAAGGTAGGGTTGGGGCTAATGGGGATCTTAAATTCATGTACACTAATACTAGGAGTATTAGGA
The DNA here is from genome assembly GCF_054136105.1 of Typopeltis vanoorti. Taxonomy (NCBI): domain Eukaryota; kingdom Metazoa; phylum Arthropoda; class Arachnida; order Uropygi; family Thelyphonidae; genus Typopeltis; species Typopeltis vanoorti. The sequence continues at coordinate 45,921,665 of NC_143564.1, read as the reverse complement.
ACAAGAAGGAAGAGTTTTTGGCCATGGTTGGCACTTCCAGACCACAGGTTATAGGTATTAGTGAAACATGGCTGACTGTAGATGATATAACTAGTGGGATTGAATGTGATGGGTATAGTGTGTTCAGGAATGACAGAGAGAATAAAATGGGGGGAGGAGTATTGTTGATGATAGCTGATGAACTCCAGCCAAGGAGAATAGAAGTTGAATTGCAGGATAGAGAAAAGAGCACATATTTGAGGCCATTTGGTGTGAGATTGTGGCTAGCAGAACTAAATATACAATTGGGTGCTGCTATAGACCAGGTGATGGAAAAGATGGTGGTGACAGTATGCACAAGCAAATAGAAGAAATGGGTGGAAGGAGGGTGATTATTATGGGAGATTTCAACTATGGTCGTATTGATTTGAGTGAGGAGAGGACACACGGGAGGAAGGAACTGGATTTTATGCGGTTATTAAAGGATAACTATCTGCGACAGCATGTAATGGAAAATACTAGGGGTCAGAGAGTGCTTGACCTAGTAATTACATCTGAGGATTTGGCTGTAACAAATATGACCACATTACCACCAATCGGTGAGAGTGATCATAGGGTCTTAACTTGGGAGGTGGCTAAAGGTGTAGAATTTTCAATTAAGAGAGGGTACATGTGGAATTATCGGGCTGGAAAGTATGACAAGCTTCGGAGTTTGATTGGTTCAGTGCCATGGCATGTACAACTGCAAGGACTAGAAGTTGATAGTGCATGGGAGGTAGTTAAGAAGTGCTTGCATGAAGCAATGGCTGACTGTATACCTAGAGTCCGAATAATAAATCAAGTAGGGGTTAAATGGATGAATAACACCATTAAGCTTGAGTTGCAAAAAAAGAAACAACTATGGAGGGAATTTAAGGAGAAGGGTGACCGGCAGGCACATGAACGGTATAAAGCGCAGGCCAGAAGGGTGACGAGTGTGGTAAGAAAAGCAAAAAAGGATTACGAAAGAACATTGGCCATGCAGGCTAAAGAGAATCCTAAACAGTTTTTTAGATATGTAGCAAGTAAAAGGAAAAATGTACATGGCAGATTGATTTTTAAGAATACCGATGGTAGGGAGGTAACTGAATCAGTTGAGTTACTGAGTGAGCACTTTGCAAACGTATATCATCCAGGTGGTGACATTGCAGAAACGAATAAACCAGTAGATTATACGGGAATTGAGGTTAATGAAGTGGAGGTGAGTAGTCTATTGCATAACCTCAATGTCAATACATCTGTGGGATTGAATGGTATACCAGCTCGTGTTGTACGAGAAGCAGCTAAAGAATTTGAGTCTCGGGTCTGGGTTAGTCCCGAGCGGGTGGAAAGAGGGGAAAATAGTTCCACTGCATAAAGGTGGTTCCAGGACTGCTGTTGTGAATTACCGACCGATTAGCATATCAATAATCATTGTCAAGGTCTTAGAGAAAATAGTCAAGAGGAAAATACAAGATTGGATAGAAGAAAATGGGATACTGTATCGGGGACAGCATGGTTTTGTGAAGGGTAGGTCATGCCTCAGTAACTTGCTCACGTATTATAACACAGTGACGGCTGAACTGGATAAGGGTAATGGGTTTACGGTGATTCTACTGGACCTTGCCAAGGCCTTTGACAGGATTCCACATGGAATTCTAAATTGCGGCATATGAGAAAGGACATAGGGTTGGTGAGATGGATAGGAGGGTGGTTGACGGAGAGATATCAGAGAGTGGTTTACTCGGCAGTAGAGTCCACAAGACGGCCTGTGACTAGTGGTGTGCCACAAGGATCTGTTCTTGGACCACTGCTGTTTAATTTGTTCATAAATGATATAGGAAATGATCTGAGAGGAACAGTTCATTTGTTTGCGGATGATGCGAAGTTGGGTAGGGCAATAGTGAATGCAGATGACGTCAAAATTTTGCAGGATGATTTGGATAGATTGGAGTTCTGGGCTAAGGAGAATGGATGTCAGTTTAATGTGGCAAAATGTAAGGTTATGCATTTTGGGGTGAAAAAATTAGCGGCAGTTTACTGCATTGGTGGAACCGTGCCCCAGGAAATTGATGAGGCACGAGATTTAGGAGTGTTGGTAGATAAGGAATTGAAATTTAGGGGACACATTGCAAAAGTGACCAAAACAGCTCATCAAATCACTTGGTTGCTGAAGAAATCGTTGACAAGCAGAGACAAGCAGGTTATTGTTCCTCTGTATCGAGCCTTGATAAGACCCCATCTAGACTACTGTGCTCAGATTTGGTCACCTAGGTTTCTTCTTGATGGGGAGGAGGTGGAGAGGATCCAGAGGCGAGTGACCAAGATGATAGCAGGTCTGTGGAATGAGCCGTATGAGAACAGGTTGAGGATTTGTGGTTTGCAAAAATTGGTTGATAGGCGGAGGAGGGGAGATATGATTGAGACATTCAAATTACTGAAGGGTTTCTATAAAATTAATTCAGAAGATATTTTTGAGAGCAGGGCTGGTTGTGGGAGGACTAGGGGACATCCATGGAAACTGGGCAAAAGTGTGGTTAGTAAAGGTGTTAGAGCTGGGTTCTTTACTTTTAGAGTAGTGAATGAGTGGAATGCGCTCCCTGAGACTGTGGTGGATGCTGTGACAGTTAATGAGTTTAAGGCGAGGTATGATAGATACTGTATGAATGTCAAATAGTTGTGATGAATATGATTTGGGGCCTCCCTCGATGAGTCTAATGACTCCCTGGAGTTGCCCGTAATAATAGTAATAATAATAATAATAAATAATAACTTCATTTACTTATAAACAGGGAATCTCATCTGTTATTGCGCTACGGAGGCGCTATGATCTCTCTCTCTCTCCCTACTTACTCGCTTCAGTTTTTTCAAATCAGTTCATTTATTGTGACGAAACAAAATCATATCCTAGAGCAGTGTTTCTCAAAGTGGGGCGTACGCCCAACAGGGTGGAAATTTTAATATTATTGGGGAAATTGAAAAATGATGTTGCATTCGTCACCTCATTACTAATATATTCAAAACACTCACCATTGTCGGCGGGGGGGGGGGCATCAAAATCTTTGAGACGTTGGGAAATACTGTCCTAGAGTTATAAAGCCACAATTGGGCAGAGCTTATAATAAAAACAATTTTACAAGGTTTCTGATGCACTTGGAATATTTTTACAAAACTGCCACTATTTGATAAAATTTTTAAGTCACGTTTTCACTGACTTCGTGTCAGTTTTTAGAAAAATAATACGAATACTGACAGTCAAATATTCAAGTTATATCCATATGGTATGAGCTGTGTTGTATACAAACAAAGGTGAAAAGTGCCAATTTTAACGCATGCGTGTGTGTGTGTGTGTGCGCGTGTGCGTGGATACGCTTCTACACTGTTAGGTGTAATTATTGAACTAGTTCTTATTGCAAAATTGCTTGAGGAAATAATTCATCTTCAGTTTTTTTTTTTTTTTCGTTACATTTCTGTCCTCATTCGCAAAACGATTAAAAATAATGACTATTCCCCCCCCCTCTAATTTAATTTTGTTTAAAGCAAAACAATATTATACACACAGACACACACAGTATACGAGAGTGGTCTGAAACGTTCTCGGCCTAACAATGAAAAAACGAATTTCAGAAATATTTTTATTTTTCAACATAATGTCCCTTAAGACAAATACATTTATTCCAGCGATGCTCAAGCGCCATTATCCCGTCCCTGTAGTGGTTCTCAGTAAGATCTACAAAATACCCCTCTAGAGCTGCAATCACCTCTTGATTCGAAGAAAAACGCTGACCAGCGAAGAAGAGTTTTAGTAGTTTTGGGAAGAGATACAAGGCAGAAGGAACCAAATCTGGGGAATAGGGTGGATGTTCCAACAGTAGCGCACTCAGGATTTAATCTGGGGGTGGGGGAAGGGAGTTGAGTAGACGATTTGAGAATACACTACACATCGCATGCGACCTATGACTGAACATCTGCAATAATCGCTAATTCATAAGTAGTATAGAAATAGAAGACACGACACAACGCAAATAATAATTAAAAAAAAAATGAATTAGGAAAAGATTTTTGGAAAATTTTCTAGTGTTTTTTCCTTTGGGAGCCAGGGCCCTAGGGTGCGCCACTGTATTCCAACAATTCATAGTGCAGATTTTGTGCAGTTGACCAAAACACCTTTGTGGTCAACTGCATTGTCCTGATGAAAGATGATTTTTTCTTCTGCAAACTGGATCTTTTCTCACGAATTTTTTCGTCTAGTCTGGTTAAAAGATCGGAATAATATTCCCCGGTTATTGTTTTACCCTTTTAAAGATAATTAATAAACAAAATGCGTTTAGCATCGCAAAACACCGATGCCGTGACCTTTGTTGCTAATGGAACCGACTACCGACTTTGTCGTCTTTTCGTTGAACATCCGGCTTCTGTCCACTGTTTTGGCTGCTGCTTGGATCCTGGTGTGTAATGGTGAATCAAAGTCTCATCCATGCGCGTTCAGAGATTTTCGCATGAAAATCTCTGTTTGCGCCAAGCACTGTTCAGAGATTTTCATGCGAGTGCGTTTATGATGTGCTGTGAGCAAGCGCGGCACCCATCTTGTGCAATGCCTCTTCATATACAATTCTTCATGCAAAATATATCCTACAAGTCTTTGGAAATACCTATAGTCTCAGCAATTTCACGCACGTTGACTCGCCGGTCAGCCAATACCATATCGTTCACTTGGTCAATGATTTCTGGTGATGTTACACTTTTTGGACATCCTTCACGTGGGTCACGTCAAGGCTGGTACGGCCACGTTTAAAGTAGCCCATTTGTCGAAAACAATGAAGAAGAGTGTCCATAAACTTTTATAAACTTCAAATTAATTTCTTTTCCGTTAAACCTTCTTTTACAAAGAATTTTATAACCGCGTGATACTCAATTTTATCCATTTCAAGGGAAATAGACAACACTTTTGCTTCAGACAGCTGTATAAAACAAACTACTTGATATTAAAAAATGCCTATTAAAAAAAGCATTGATAACTTTCAGCCAGCTAGCTGTGCTGTCGAAAAAGTAAAGAGTGGCTGTCATATCTAAATTAAGGCTAAATGGCTTTACCTGCTCACTTTGGAAACTAAAAAGCTTTAGCGGAATTATTTATTATAAGTAGGAAGCAATAAGGAGGTGTTCACAAGATAACTACGTATCAAGATGATTTGTTATTGTCTAATACTATATTAGTTCAGTTAAACGAGAGAGAAAAATAAGAGAAACATTAATGCAAAACGATTACATAATAATATTAATTAAATGTTTGCTCTACGGGGATATCGCACAATAAAACTGTTTATAAGCTCTTCTAAATTTAAATTATAAGCTATGCAACTGTATCCGCCTCTAGCGATATAGTTGCTAGACCAACCAATCTTTCTTGGGTCATTGCTGTTCAGAAATAATTTTCAATCAGTTTAAGCTTTGAAAAACTTCTTTCCGCACTTGCTACGCTAACAGTTCCTGTTAACGTAGCGACTGTGCCTACTGCAATATGGCTGAACTAGCGTCCTTATTAAGTCGCGCCATGACACAGGTTGCCTCTATTTCACACCTGTCAACGGCACTGTGTGACATCTCCACAGGGCCTTCGCCAGTTAGATCGTGCCCTGAGGCAAACAATTAAATATCGTCCCTGATGGATTATAAGACAAAAATATAAGAACATCTCCAATTGCTATTTCGTTTTTATTACAAGAGAAACATTAATGCAAAACGATTACATAATATTAATTAAATGTTTGCTCTATGAGGATATCGCACAACAAAACTGTTTATAAGTTTTGTTGTGCGATATCTTCAAAACTCTTCTAAAATTTAAATTATAAGCTATGTCCGCCTCTTTCGATATAGTTGCCAGCCCAACCAATCTTTCTTGAGTCACTGCTGTTCGCAAATAATTTTTAATTACTTTAAGCTTGGGAAAACTTCTTTCTGCAATTGCTACGCTTACCAACGGCACCTGCCGCAATATGGCTGAACGAGCGCCCTTATTAAGCCGCGCTGCCTCAAGGGAGAGTGTGCCAACAGCATTGAACGATTGAACCCCTTCCAACTACTAACCGCGCTCAAACTTGCTTAACTTTTTGCGTGAGCCATTGTAAGCAGAGGCTCTGCCAATCGACCAACCTTCTGGCCACTTATTGTAAGCAAAAAAGGTGTTTGAAAAAGTCCTATGTCCCATATTTGGTGTCTTGATGTCTGGATGAACTTATCCTTAGCTCACTGTTATTATTATTATTCTACTGTAAGTTGGCAACCTTTTATCAGGGATTCACATAAAATGCCAAAATGCATGAAATGCATCAGCATGGGGGAGGGGTAATTATCACATTTCGAATTATTTTCGAGTAATGAAATACTGTATAAGATTGGGGGGAAGGGAGGGAGAGAGAGAGAGAGAAAGAATTTCATCACAATTTCTTGAAAAGAGTGATCTTTAAAAAAAAATGGTATATCTAAAGTTTAACTCTTTATTGTTGTTATTACGTAACACCTCCAGGAAGTTCAAGGGACTCATCGAGGGAGGGGCACCTATTCTACAACTCTGTTTCCACCACTCAATCCACCAACCACAACAAATCGCAACTACCATCATCATCTACACCAATGCCGTCTACTGCCCATCACCACCACCACTGGTATTTATGATTGTCTGCAAAAATACCACCACTGGTATTTTTGCAGACAATCATAAACATCTGTACTGTGGGGTTTGAACCTGCACCCTTTTGGCTGGAGAGCACATACACTAACCACTCAGCCAATCAGGCTTTTAATGATACATCAACCCAGTTTAGCTTCAGGCAACATGCAATTTGCTTTTTTTCTAATTTGGTCCTATCACAGTCCGACTGAAACAAAAAAATTAAAATAGGGATCCTAATACACCAGATTTCATTGAATTCCATCCAGGCAACGAGAAATTAATATCGAGTAGGTTTTTTTTTGCTAAATTTTGCCAATAAAAACGATTAATAAAAATGCAACAAAAAACATGAAACCAAAACATCTTGTGGTTATCCTACATTCCAAAGTTTATTAAATTCAATTCAGTTAGACCTATTACAGCTGCTTGTCAAAAGTTTTTGCTAAATTGCCTGTGTTTTATGGTGTGTTTGTGTGTGCGAGTTGTGATACTGCATTAGAAGTTGCACATGTGTGTTGTTTCTTTGTTTCAGTTTTTTCCTCTAAGGTAGAGGGCATGTACTGACGAGTGCCGAAAGGAAGATGGTAGTTGCTTTGTCTATAAGCATTTGCACTTTCAGTCGTTTTGTGAAATGTGAAGTATGCTATATGTATTCATTAGATAACATGGCTTAATTGCTAGTTTAAGGAAGGGGTTTGTGAGATGCCAATTGAATGCCGAGATGATAGGTAGTTAAGTGGAGGAGATGACAGATTCTCGAGGTATGAGATATATGTAAAGGATGTATGGTAGATAGTAACTTGTAATTTTGAGGACATTTTGCTAAAATTGTGAGGACAATACAGTGGATTATGGGATGCAGAGAACACTTATGTGTAGAAGTAAGGATGTTATGATTCCATTGTACAAGATTTTGATCAGGCTGCATATGGATGAGTTGTTGAAGAAGGTTCAGAGAAGATTGATAAGTTGGGCTCTGTAATGTGGAATATGAAGACAGATTTAGAGAAAGCAAATTACAGAGCTTAGCAGATAGAAGAAAGAGGGGAGACATGATCAAGATGTATAAGTTGGTAAGTTAATTACCAGATTAATGTGTGTGAGATTTTTCATAGAATATCTGAAGATGGAGGAGAACAGGAGACCATCCCTGCCAACAACTACCCCCTGAAAATGGATGGCAATCCAGCATCAAGCCCACCCAGATGCTGATGCAGATAAGCTTGACTCCTATGCGGCAGTTAGTTGGAGGGTCACAGCGGCATGCATGGAAGGTACTGGATGTAAAGCTACTGTTGGTGCAGATCTTGGTGGTAGTAGCAAATACTCAAATGAGAACTTTGAGGACTGAGGTGAAGAAGGTTTCCATGTGAACAGCAGTTGAACATAGGTCAGTTCAGTTTTATCTCCTATCGGATTTCTCCTATCCTAAGGGATAGGAGAAATCTGTTCCAAAATGGGATGTTGCGAGAAAAAAAGCTGGTCCTGCCAGTATAAAAGAGAATCAGGTTAATATTCCCGAACCCAGAGAAGGAGATTGGCCCTCTCTGGGAACGAAGTGCAGTAATGCAACTGAAAACTCAGAGAAGTTGATGGGGGTCCTGGAGATAGGAATGCTATCCCTGTAAAGCACCATACCTCCTGCGATGCCCAGAGCGTTCCTGTTGGCCCTTGAAAATCCGAGGGGGAGAGAGAGTGATTTTCATGCCCAACTCTACTCATATCTGCAGCAAGTCTCCAAGGTGAACAGCCTCTAGTCAATAGAGTAATGTAGGTAAGGGAAGTTGGCAAGACAGATCCATATCCTTGGGACAAGGATCAGATCTGAGGACTGGGCTGATCAGGCTGGGGTCCAAAGCAGGACTGGGTGAAACTGTCCAGTGATAGAACAGTTGTGGACCAGCATCAGAGCCTTCTCATAGAATGCCTCAGCTGTGCAGCATTCTGGATGGCTCATCTGGCACGACCATTTTGGCCAGCAGCTAACAGCCGACTCAGAACTGGCACAGACCAGAGGAATCCGATTGTCTAATTAAAACAAAGCGATCTGATGGTCATTGAGAGGTGTTGCTGCCAATGTGCTTTCTGGCCAGAGCTTTGAATCGTTAAGTAAAAGAATATCAATTAAGATATTCGGAGGGTATATGGTGGGAGTGAACATGACTCTCATTGAGGTAGACGTTGCTTAGATGTGGTGGGTAGAGCCCTGGTTCTGCTGGTGAAATAAACTAGCCAATTTATATGTATCTCTTTATAAGAGAATAAGCCTTGAGCATGAAATAGCACCTATGAAAAACCTGTGCAGAAGGCCAGGTCTAGCATTCCTCTTAGAGGATCTCATAGAGAGAATGCCGAGCGCTACTCTTAGAAGTGCGGGACCTAACACACTTATGCGCCAAGGTTTCATAGGGAATTGGCTATCTAGTAACCATTATTAGGTGAACATACTAGAATTTGAGGAGGTGGTGTACTCCATTCAACTCTAACACCCTGCCCTATCACAGCAATTGTTGGGAACTTCTTGTCTGACTCTCTATCAATGGATGTCTTGTTTGGTCGATTTGGTGGCTCTGTAGTATGAACTGGACACAAATGAATTACTCTATAAACATGGAAATAATAGCCTTCATTAGCTTAAACAGAGACAGTGATCATGTGCTTAGTCATATTACAGAAAGGTGCATATTCGACTGGCGAAATCCACAGCCGGCTCTGATCTGGCACTTGTGACAGCATGAACCATTCTGGTGATAATCTTAATAATACAGGTCTGTAGTTATAATAATACAATTGTAAGTATGGCTAATGGTCATACTGTGGTAAATGCATGAACTGAACAACTTTATGTTCATGTACCATTAGACATTAAGAACTCAGCGTCTTTAGGTTGGGGGTTTATTTTCCACTTGGTTAGACTATAATAAATTTAGTTTAATCCTTTACCCAAGTGTAGGCAGACAAAGTTTGCACCCGAAGCAGTTCAGGACTGAGGCAACTTGTAGCAAAGGTGGATCATGCTCTCATCACTCCTTGTCTCAGTATCTCCCATAATGCAAAGCACATCTCCTTGCAGACATCTATAATGCTATGCATTAAGGGAAGGGCCTACATTTGGGTAAAGGATTAAACTAAATTTATTATGGTCTAACCAAGTGGAAAATAAACTTCCAACATCTTTCTCTAAATCCAGAGTAAATTAATAATAAGGTGGTACACCTTTTGGCAACTCGTATAAGTAAATATGACCTCTTCATTGCTTCTGCCTTAGTATCACCACATCTTGGTCTGCCTCCCACTGACAAGACCTCAATAAAGGTCGAAACTGGTCTGGGTAGTGGCCCTTCCCTTAATGCATAGCATTATACATATCTGCAAGGAGATGTACTTTGCATTATGGGAGATACTGAGACAAGGAGTGATGAGAGCTTGGTCCACCTTTGCTATGAGTTGCCTCAGTCCTGAACTACTTCAGGCGCAAACTTTGTTGCCTACACTTGGATAAAGGATTAAACTAAATTTATTAACGTCTTTAGGTTCTTAAAGTGAGATGACAGTAAAGCAGCCATTAGCCAGTATCGCTAGAGTCCACAATACTGATGCTCGACCAAGCATGCACTTGGTGCATGCTTGGTTGAGTAACCAGTGATGCAAAGCTACCATCCATGGGATTATGACTGAATGACTCTAAGTCCAAATCCTGTCTAGCCACTGCAATGATACTGTTCGTGCCGCATGCATTGAAAGGCAGCACTAGCCAGTGTTGCTTTCATGCTGTTAAGATGCGATTGCTCTGGTGATGAGGCCACTAGAACGGAAGCATCATGGCAGCCGTTTGGACTATGCAGCTGCTGCTTGCTATGCTGCACCATTCAGGTGTGATGTGCAGGCACCAAATCATCTGCAGATGACATAGGTACTGGTCTGAGTGTTATGCTTAGAAGAGCAGCCACCATACTGCGATCTATTGAGACTCATCCTCTGGTGAGTCTGGTGTTAGCAAAGGGATAAGTAGTAAATTTTTTGCATGAAGAGTGGTGGGTGATTGGAATTCATTGGCTGAGAGTGTAGTGAGTGCAGAGACAATGCATATAAGTCAAGGTATGATGAGCTGTTCATGTGAGAGTGAGACCTCCCGCAATGATTCTCTTGACTTCATAGAGGTCTTTTGATAACAATAATATATCAGAGACTGAGGGTGAAAAGCAAAAATGCAACAATCTCTAATTTGAAAAGAAAGGAAAAGTAAAAGATCAGTGAGCATTAAGAAAGTTGTGAAAAGCAAGTGAGTGATCTTGTGCAAGAAGCCAAATTTGGTACACTTGTGATAGATGACACTAGAGATTTAGAAAGAAACAGGAACAAGCCAAAGAGTGGAACTGTAGAGGTACAAAGGCAGAATTGTACGAATTTGGAATGTAAGATAAGAACATGAATGAGGATATTATAAATGAAATGGTGAGTTTCAGGAAAGAATTGAATGAGGGGGAGCGTGAGATGAAGCACTGAGGAAGAGACTGGTTGTTGAAGGTTCAAGAAGGAAGATGCCAGTGGAAAAGGAACTGAATATGAATGATTGCAATGAAAGATTGGAAAGTAAGGTACTGTTGTGTAAAGGAACTCTATAGTGTATGACATGAAAAGAGAAAGAGTTAAAGGATGTTTGAGATGTAGTGGATTCAGAAACAAGACTGACTGAAGCCGTGGACAGCAGATTTAGTAAAAGAAGACTTTACTGTGTTGGTAGGAACAAGCAATTTGCAAGGAAGTGTGAATGAGGTAGTATGGGATTTGAGAATCTTGCTAGAAACAAGAAGAGATGTGAGATGAAACATTGTGAACATGTGTTACCAAAGTATGATAGCAGGGGGGAAAAACAGCAATAATTATGAGTGGCATGGTTGGTAATAAAAGGCTGGGCTTGAGTATGTAGATATACGGTATAAATTAGAAGGTCGAAAATAATTGTTTATTTGCTGGAGATAATTTGAATTTAAGTGAGAATACAGGTGTGAAGCTAGATAGATATGTTGAGAGGATAAAAAATGTATATCCAAGAACAGAAACGAAAATTAGACAGCAGGACTATAGGTATAAGCTGCTGTCAGGATTAGTCTCAGATAAATGACAAGGGATTGAAAGAAAAGGGTGCAGAGATGGTTTCCATATGAGAAGCAAACTGAAAAGATCCACTCGGATAAAGTTTTTATTATTTAGGCCTCCAAGGAGTCAAAAGACTCATCGCTGGAGGTCCTTCCTAGGAAACACAAGTCTATCAAGACTTATCGTGGGAGGTCCCTCCTAGGAAACACAAAGTCTATCATGCCACTCCTCAAACTCATTGACCATTCTTGCTCTCACCACTCTATCAGGCAATGCATTTCATGGTTCAACCACCCTCCATGCAAAGAAACTACTCCTCACCCTCTTGCTCACAGTTTCCTTTTGTAACTTCCAGGGATAGCCCCTTGTTCACTCCTTCCTACTGTTCAACCAAGCGAAAGAACTCCCCAGTGTCAACCCTGTAACCACCTCTCAACAGTTTAAAAGTCTCAATCATATCACCACTCCTTCTTCTATCCACCAAACTCTGCAGTCCACATTTCCTCAGACGATCCTCATAACTAACATTATACAGTCCTGAAACGGTCTTTGTTATCATTATCTTGTTCTCAGATCTGGGGACCAAATCTGAGAACAAGAGTCTAAGTGTGGTCTGATACAATGGAATGATAACTCTTTTATCTCTGCAGGTCAACGTCCTTCTAATTATTGCAGCAATCCCCTGTGTTACCTTCACCACCTTTGCAATATGTCCCTTGCATTTCAGGTTTCTATCAATCATCAACCCCAGATCTCTTGTCTCCCCTACTACTTCCTCCAGTATATCTCCTCCAATAGAGTATGCAGCATTCCATCGATGTGTTCCAAACCACAAGACCTTACATTTTGCTGCATTAAATCGACATCCCCATTCATTTTCCCATCTCTCTAGCTTATTCAAATCCTCTTACATGACTACCACATCTGCACTATTACTAATAACCCTTCCCAGCTTCACATCATCCTGCAAACAGCTGAATATCTCACTGACAATGTCATTGATATAAAGGTTAAACAATATAGGTCCCAATACTGAGCCCTATGGGATCCCACTTGTAACCTTCTGCCTCCTTCAAACTGCCCCACCATACACAACTCTCTGATACCTATCAGATAGCCAATCCTAATCCAGTTGACCAACCTGACATCCAGACCCATGTGCTGCAACTTAAATATTAGCTTATCATGTGGCACCCTGTCAAATGCCTTCGCTAAATCCAAGAAAATGGCAGTATATGCCTTTCCCTCATCTACTGCTCTTGTAACTTTATTATAAAAGGCTAGCATATTACTAAAACAAAAGTGTCCCCCTCTCCAATCCATGTTGACTCTCACAGATAACATTACCCTCATCTGCCCAATGTTGTATATGGTCCCTAACTAATTTCTCCAAGATCTTAACTACTGATGACACACAAACTGGCCTATAATTAGACACTTCCAGTCTGCTACCGACCTTATGTAATGGCACTATCTTACCTTCCTTCCATTCCCTGGGCACCTTTCCCATAGCCAGACTGAATTGAAAAGCCTGGTCAATGGAGCTGTCAGTTCTTTAACACATTCTCTCAAAACTCGTGGTGAAATACCATCCAGTCTTACATCCTGGAGAAGTAAAATTTATACCTCCAGGATGAAATACACCAATAAAGTGTTCATTGAACAATTCCATTATGTCCTCTGCATCAGTCACTCTATTCTCATTTTTATCCCACAGTGTCATTCTTCCACAATCATTTCTCCCCTTACTTGCCACATAGCTAAAAAATTCCTAGGATTTTCTTTGGATCTTAGGGCCAATCTCTTCTCATATTCCAGTTTTGCCTTCCTTACCATACTAGTCACTCTCCTGGCCTGTGTCTTATATTCTTCATTCATCTGATCTTCACCTGTCTCCTTATATCTCTTCCATGGCCTCCTTCTCACATGCAGCTCCTGTTTAATATTGTTTGTCATCCACTTTACACCAAATTGTGTCCTCTTCTTCACTTGTGGAATACAGCTTAATATTGCTGCTAACAAATATTCCTTCACAATTTCCCAAGCACTAATGATATTCCAGCCTTCCAATTTCTCCCTCCATGAAACTTCCCCAAGTTGATATCTAAGACTATTACAATCACCTACCTTATAATTCCACATACCTTCCCGTCTCTTTGATACTCCTGCATGTCTATTCATCTTCCAAGTCAAAACCGCATGGTCACTCTCTCCAACTGGTGGGAGAGATGTTATCTCAGTTATTATTATTATTATTATCTGAGACCTCCAGGGAGTCAAGGACTCATCAAGGGAGGCTGAAAATTACCCAACTCAGCTATCATACCTTCCCTTAAACTCATTTACACTAGATGCACTCACTACCCGTAAGGGCAAATTATTCCACTCACTCACTGCTCTCTGGGAGAAAAAAACCTAGCTCTTACCCCTTTCTTGACTGCAAATAAATTTAACTTCCATGGATGCCCCTATGTTTTCTCCCCACCTTCCATATAATGAAAAATTTCATCAGTTGAAATGCTATAGCACCCATTCAAAAGTTTATAGACCTCTATCATATCACCCCCTCTTTCTCCTGTTAACGAGTCTGTAATCCACATACTCGCAATCTGTCCTCATAATCTAAATCCCATAATCCATATATCATCTACTTATTATGAACTTTTCTGATGCTATGACCAAATCCAAAACTCCTGACCCTCTTGTTCCCTTTATTACATGTTGCCTAAGATATTTGTCCCTCAAGAATTCTAGAAATTCCATTCCCTTATTGCTAAATGCATCTTCCTCTCCCCAGTTTATACTGCTGTAGTTAAAATCTCCCATAACAATCATTCTTCTTGCACTTGCCAAGCTCAACTGTCTAAACATCTCCAGGTCCCCACCCTCTGTGCTCCTTGGTTTGTACCAACACCCCATTAAATATCCCATCTTGCCTATCTCTACCTCACACCATATGCTTTCAAAATCATTAGTGTCACTGCCTTCCAAAGCCTCGACTCTTAGAGGACATAAGTCATCACTTATCATAAGCAGTACTCCACCACCACGCTTTCCCTTTCTATCCTGCCAAAAAATGCTGTACCCTGCTACTTCTATTCCTGTTATTATATCCTCTTCTGTCAACCACGTCTCAGTGATCCCAATAATCTTTGGCCAGGCTGATGCTATCAGCACCACCAATTCCTCTCCTTTATTCCGGATACTCCATTATTGTCATTATATATACATTTATATATGTCATATACATTAGTGTCACTGCCTTCCGAAGCATCCACTCTTAGAGGACATAAGTCGTCACTTATTATAAGCAGTACTCCACCACCATGCTTTCCCTTTCTATCCTGCCGAAAAATGCTGTACCCTGCTACTTCTATTCCTGTTATTATATCCTCTTCTGTCAACCACGTCTCAGTGATTCCAATAATCTTTGGCCAGGCCGATGCTATCAGCACCACCAATTCCTCTCCTTTATTCCAGATACTCCTAGCATTAGTATAAAGCATAAAAAATGCCACTATTTCTGTATCCAGCATTATCCTTCTAGATAAGTTGAAGAACTGTGGGAAAAAAAGCAGAGGTAGAAGAGGAGCAAGCTATTATACACCATTGCTATAACTATTAGGAATAAATGTGGAATTTTGTGGCCTTGACAAGACAATAGTCCTCCTACATCTCACTGAAATGAAATTGTTCATTTCAGTGAGATGTAGTTTAACTGAGTATGATATACAGACTGGAATAGAATATGATTCGTATGGCATTTTTTGACAAGACAAGGGCTGAGTGGTTATCATATCTGCTCTCCAGCCAAAAGGCTGTAGGTTCAAATCCCGCATTGGGCATGGATGTTTGTGATTATCTGTGAAAATACTAGTGATATTGGTGGGTGGTAGATGCCGTTGGTATAGTTGTAGTTCATTGTATAATAAATTTAGTTTAATCCTTTATCCAAGTGTGAGCAAACAAAGTTTGTGCCTGAAAATATCTTCAGGACTGGGGTAAGGTAGTACAACACTAGGAAACTTGTAACAAAGGTGGACCAAGCTAACATCACTCCTATCTCAGTATCTCCCATAATGCAAAACACATCTCCTTGCAGATATGTATAATGTTATGCATTAAGGGAAGGGCCACTACCCAGACTAGTTTCAACCTTTATTGAGGTCTCTTCAGTGGGAGCCAGGCCCAGAAGTGGAGATACCAGGCAGAAGCAATGCTGAGGTCATCTTTACCTATAGGAGTTGCCAAAAGGTGTGCCACCTTTTTTATTAAATTACTCTGGATTTAGAGAAAGATGTTGAAAGTTTATTTTCCACTTGGTTAGACTGCCTGGTATCTCCACTTCTGGGCCTGGCTCCCACTGAAGAGACCTCAATAAAGGTTGAAACTAGCTGGGTAGTGGCCCTTCCCTTAATGCATAACATTATTCATATCTGCAAGGAGATGTGTTTTGCATTATGGGAGATACTGAGATAGGAATGATGTTAGCTTGGTCCACCTTTGCTACGAGTTGCTTGGTGTTGTACTACCTTACTCCGGTTCTGAAGATATTTTCAGGTGCAAACTTTGTTTGCTCACACTTGGATAAAGGATCTAACCAAGTGAAAAATAAACTTTCAATGTGGTTCATTGCAGTTGGTGGATTGTGGGTGGTGGAGATGGAGAGGTGTAGAGTTGATTCCCTCCCTCGATGAGTCTTTGGCGCCTCCCTGGAGGTGTCAAATAATAATAAGAATAATTTTGCCATAGGAATATATAGGAATTAGAATTGGTGATGATTAGACAGTAGTGAGTGAGAGGAAGGAAATAACAAGTCACTTTATCAATCAAAGCATTTATTGGAAGCAGGGTATAATGTGTGAATAAGATTGCATTCCTTGATCTGCTTGGAGATAGCTTTTCTATGCAGCACAGATGAAGCAACACTTTGGACTTGAGAGTTGGAGTTAATATTGTCTTGTACACTGATAATAGAAGAGGTCACCACAGTGCTACCTACTTGGGGGGGGGGGATTATATGCTAGTCAATTTGTATACTGTATATCTAAAATGAAAAGTGCACTAAACTGGAAGGACACAAATAGCAGAAAATATAGATGCGAGATGGAGCAAGATGTTGCACTTTATGATGCGGAAATATAGGGCTGTACTAATTTGGTGGAACTGTCATTCAGGAAGTGGATGAAGTTCAAAATCTGTGGGTGATAGTTGAAGTTTAGAGGGCACATTGCAAGTAGTGCAAAGACTACATTTTGTAAGAATGTACCATCTAGGTGGTGATGTTGCAATACTAGATGTGACATTGACTGATGGAAGAATACAGGTTCATGAATAGGGTATTGCAGAGTCTTAATGGAAATATAGCCATGGGACTAGACTTCATATCAACCTGTGTGTTATGAGAATCTGCAAAGCTATTAGCATCTCTTCTGTCCAGAGTGTCTAATTTAAGCCTCAGTTCTGTGAAGGTATCAGTGGAAAGAGAATTCAGAACTAGGTGCGAGGGAATATGATTCTTTAGAAGGAGCAACATGATTTTGTGAAGGTAGGTCTTGCCATAGTAATCTTACTTTTATAATAACGTGACAATTAAGTTGGATATAATAACGTGACAATTAAGTTGGATAAAGGAAATAACTACTCAGTGATACTGTTGAACTTTTTAAATCCATTTGACAGGATTCCACATAGAACTGGTTACATAAATTGGAGAAAATGGGAATGAATATGAAGCTGGTGATTTGGATTAAAGGGGGTAGCTGATGGACAGATATCAAAGAGTCATTTTGTGCAGGAGGTGAATCCAGGTGATTACTTCCACAAAATGATTGTGGTGCATCAGTAGTCACCACCAGGTGAATAGTGGTATACTGCAGGGCTCAATACTACTTGGTCCTCTGCTGGGAACATGGGGTTCATTTGTATTTTATTTGAATTTACTTTGTACATCAGTGATATATAAATGATTTGAGAGGAAACATTCAGTTATTGCTGATGATGCTAAGCCAGGAAGAGTGATAGTCGATGAAGATGATGTAGAGATCCTACAGAATGACTTAAATAGACTGGCAGTATGGGCAAAGATAAGTGGTTGCCATTTTAATATGGCCAAGTAAGATAATGCACTTTAAGAAAAAGAAGAATCATAAACTATGTATTGTAATACTGAAGGAACTGGACTGCAGGAAATTGATGAGGCCAGGGAGTTGAAGTTTGTGGTTTGATTATATGGCAGTAAGATGGCATATTGTAAAGCTGTCCAAAACAGCACAATAGGTAAGTTGGTCATTGAAGAGCACACAGGAACAGTGAAGTTATTTTTCCCATTTGATGAAGTGGCAAAGAGGATTCAGAAGCAAGTGATGAAGATTGTGGCAGGTCTGTGGGATGATTCCTTATGAGAAAAGATTGAAGGGTTGTTAGCCCCAAAAACCAACTGATAACAAAAAAAAAAAAAGAGAATATTATACACTGCTGCCAAAACCTAAGGACATATACTATTTCTAAAGATTACAACCACAAATTCAGACAAATCTGCTTGTGACAATTTCTATAACTGACAATTTCGAGCGGAAAGTGGGTACACGTTCAAATTTCGAATCATGCACAAAGGGGTGACATGGTAGCTCAACAGGATAGAAGGCAAAGGGTGAGTGAATTGCATCTGAAGGAAACTCTTTTCGTGATGGAATAAAGTTGCAAACTCGATGTCTTGTAATGTCTCAAAGACATCATCTAGATGATTTTATGCAGGGGAAGAATTATTGCAAAACTTGAAGGCTGCAGAATTACTAATGTTGCCAGAGAGTTTGGAATCTCAGCGTGATATCCAGGCTCTGGGCAGCATTTTGAACCAATGGAATGTGTTCCAGATGTTTGCTAAGAGGTCGCCCTTGCTCTACCAGGGAGCATTAATACAGATTTTTGGTTATAGCAGCAAAATATAATTGATGTACCATGGCAGGTAAGCTTGCAAATTGACTCTATTCAAGCACAGGCATGTAGATTTCTGAACAAACTGTGGCAAGGTGCCTGTCATAAAGCATATTTTCAGTGGTAGTGTATCCATAAAAATTGGGCAAGATGGGAGTGGTTTTAGTGTTTCTTCCAATTCTAGATGACATTTGATCTGGCATGAAAGTGATACTGCTTATCATTGTGAGAATGTTCTTGAAATGCCTCCTCACACCAATGACCTCAGCAGTGCTGCGGTCATGGTGTGATGCATTAAGCATTATGCTTAATGGATGCACTGAGCTGCAAGTGCTAGAAAAAGGGTCTATGAGTAGTGAACAATATATTGCAACGAAGTTCTTCAGTGTCATGTTTGATTGTTCCATGGTGCTGCAGGTGAGAAATTCATTTTAATGGATGACAATGGAGATACTTCTGGAGACTGAGAATAGTAATTGAATCAAGTGGCCAGCACACTCTCCAGATCTCAACTCCATAGAACACATTTGAGACACAATAGGGAGATGCACTGCTACTTGAAATTCCCCTCCAGCAAACATGACCTTATCCTTGCTCTGAAGGAGTGGACCAATTTATCTCAAGAGCTCCTGAATCACTTTATGCTAAGCATGGTATGACATTGTAAGAGCTGAATCACAGCTCTGAGTGAAAATATTCCATACTGAAATGTCTCTCCACATAGTTTTTTGTAAGCACTGCACATTAATTCCTTAACTATGTCTTTAGGAAATTTGTAACTTTTGCAAAAAACACATTGCAATTTAATTTGCAAGAAATTTATAACACGTTTTTTGTATAACATAATTTCTTGCTATGTAGGCGATAAATTTATCTAGATTTGCCTGTAGTCATGAAATCTTTTTCATATACAGGTAAAAATGTAGTTTGTCCTTAGCTTTTGGACACCAAAGTAGAAGCATACAAGTCATTAAGAAAGTTTTATAGGATTGACACCGAAGACTTTTTCAGTAGATGGCAGGAAAGGAGAGAATGAATCGCCCCCTGGAAATTGTACAGTGTGGTTAGAAATGGCTTTAGGACCAAATTTTTGATAAATGGGGTTTTGATTGGTTCATCAGTGAATGAATTTAAAGAGAAGTATGATAGATATTTTGTGAATAATGGATCTTCCATGATGAGTCTTCTGACTACATGGAGATACTATATTAATAATAATACATCACATTACTCTGTGATAAGGAGTACACTGACAATTGGAGATAAGGAGGTGGTTGTGCTGTATAAGGCATTGTCAGACTATACATATGGACTATTGAGCTCAAATTTGGTCACCTAGTTCTTATTATGATGTAGAAACACTGGAGAGTGAATCCCGAGATGAGCAACAAAAGCAATATCGGGACTGGAAGAGAGGTTGAGAGAATGTAAATTGCAACTTGGATATGCAGGAAAGTGCTAATGTGATATAGATAATGTTAAGATACAGTTAATGAGAACATTTTATTATATTAATACTGTGGGGATTAAAAAAAGAGGTCATCTGTAGAAGTTGTAAAAGGTATGGTGAAAAGCTGTGTGGGAGTTGATTTTTTACATAGGGAGTATGTAAGTGGAATGCATTTTGAATGCTGAGAGTATTAAGAAGTGTATGATTCAGTGTGACTGCTGTTTGGAAAACACTGCTTATATTCAGTTTATCAAATGTCATACCTTATATTCAGTTATCGTGAGCTACGTTCAATTGTCATCCAATTCATCTGGTCACATTAAACTTATTCAGATCATCCTGAAGTACCATCTAATAGCTTTTCTGAATTTTATATCATCTTTAAACAACTGAAATTGCCCTGTATTTAAGAAATATTCTTCACATAAATGTTTTACAGTAGTGGATGAAGAAAAAAAGTCCTGCTCATTCCTACTTGCCATTCTTCTTATTTAGAAAACCAGTCTCCAAACCTTCACTAACTATAATCAACAAATTATCAATTATTAAGTTATAATTATCAAACCCACATGGAGTCAGAAGACTTATCATGGGAGATTCAAGTATCCACATACTCTGGCAGTGTATTCCAATCACCTACCAGCTCCTCACTCTCCTCTCATACAACTTCCAAGGTTCACCTGTTGTTCTGCCCTCCATGTTCCCCCCCCCCATTCTATGAAAAACTTCATCCACATTATTCTGATAATAATCCATGCAATTTTAAAGCCTTACACTTTGCAACACAACTGGTAGCATTACTTGTCCATATGCTCAATCTATTCAAGTCCTCTTTCAAATTCAACATCTTCTCTTCTCTTCATAATTCCTTCCAACCTCGCATCATCTACAAGCAACTGTATAGAATCCTCAAGCATTTCCCAATGTCATTGACATACAACTTAAACAGCAACCCAAAACAAAACACTAGAACAAACCACTAGCAATGTTCCTCTTCTAGGATATCGATCCCCCATACAAAACTTACTGATACCTATTGAACAGCCAGTCTTCAATGCAGCATACTAATCTACTATCCAACCTCATCCATTCAGTTTAATTACAATCATTATAATTAAGTATGCTGAAACATGATTTTCCTTTAGCAAACACTTGCTATTATCAAAAAAAAAAATGCTGCTGTTTTCAACCCACTTCTGAATCTTGGTTCTCACCAACTTCTCTAACAGTTAACCACAACTTTGGGCACGCAGACTGGCCTATAATTCAAAGCCTTAGTCTCATGAAATGGAACAATTTTGTCCTTTTTCCAGACCTTTAAAACTTGGTCACACTGTAAGATTCATGTTAAATAAGTATTTAACAACCAGTGATGGTTGTTAAATAACAGATAACAACCACTTGGCCAACCAGGTCTGCCTGGTTGGCCAAGTGGTCAGCATATCTGCTCTCCAGCCAAAAGGCTGCAGGTTCAAATCCCACTGTGCACATGGATGTTTGTGATTTTCTGTGAAAATACTAGTGGTGGTGGTGGTGATGATGGGTGGTATGTGGCATTGGTGTTGATGATGGTAGTTGCGATATGTTACAATTACAATATGGATGGAACACCAAATCCAGAAATTTGTTCCTTTGAGCCTTATGACAACAGGTTAAGGCAAGAAGTTTATTTGAGGACCTTAAGAGAAAATATCCTGAAGGAACAGCCATTTGCATGTTTTAAAAATCATACTGGCTTTCATAATGTGTGCATATCTAGCAAGGCTGCTAGCAGTGATACCAAAGCAGCAGCCAAAAATTTTCCAGAGTGGTTACAATCCATAATTGACGAAGGTCCATATATTCCTGAGCACAATGATTATCATATTTTTACTATTTAATATTTCTGCATTGTATTACATGTTTATTTTTTGCATATGTGTTTGACACGACAGTCTATTATGAAAGGTCAGGGGAAGGGAGAGAATCCGACTTACGTAAATTTTGACTTGCGTAAGGAGTTGTTGAACAGTCTACTTACATATGTTGAGAAATGTCTGTACTTTGTATAATTAATCATATGTAAAAATGTTAATTTAGGGATAAACTTTAGCAAAAATTATCTCACTGTGCATTATGAAATACTAAGGCAACTGATGAAGTCTGTGGCTTCTGTATACCAGTAACTAAGTCATGAAGATACTTCACATGCACACCTTGTTTGCATATGCTTGGATGAAGGATTAAACAATAATTTATTTATCTGTTATGATTTACTTGTAACCAAGTGAAAAAACTTTCAAGAATTTTTGATATTGTGATGAAACACCAATTTACTACAGTGAAAATAGATGGCTTACTGGGTCTAGCTCCGTGATGAGACCTCGATAAAGGTCCAAACACGTCTTACTTCATGGTATACTAAGGTAATTGATGCTTTGACAGCTTTTACATCCAAGTAGCCTATTTCAGGAGATACGAAATTTGCACATGTATGCTTGGGTATAAAATTAAAACAAAAATGTAACTTTTGTCTATTATATTTTAATCTACAAGTAGTACTGTATTGTCAGTAGAACACTGCAGACATAAGTTTATGTGATAACAGTAAACAACGCAACTTATTTTGAAAAAAATAATTAACTTACACTGAAGACACATTTACATGGTTGCAGCAGGACTACAGACAGGATCACCACCCTATCAGGTAATATGTTCCACAATCCAACATTTCCATGAAAAAAAAAAAAAAAAAAACACTTATCATACTACTCAAATTCCAAGGATGGTCCCTTCTTTCTGTTCTACCATATGAAAAACCTCCTGAGTGTCATTCACATGAATACTTATCAATTTAAACCCTGGTACTGAGATCTGAGCACAGTAATCCACGTGTGGTTTCTATAGGACTTTATACAATGGCCAGTAAGGATAAATGAGTGGTCAGTATTACAGACAATCCTCTCAGCTAATTTCAACACCTTTACAGTATATTCCCTAAACTTCAAGTTTCTATTAACCATCTTGACCATGATGTTAATGGATGAAATGATAGATTGGTAACTGTTGTAGAGGAAAAGTCTCTTACCTACTCCACTTCCTTCAATATATTTCTGCCAACAGTATGCAACTTCCCATCAGTGAATCATGAACCTGAAAACATTTAGTCCCATTAAACCGATGTCTCCATTTGTTTGCCCACATGTCCAGCTTATTGAAATCCTCTTGAAGGGGACACATCTGCAATCCTTCAAAGCTTCACATCATTGCAAACACCTAAATCTCTCTCTCTCTCTCAAATCCAGTGGCAATATCATTGACATAGGGGTTAAACAGCAAAGGTCCTCCCCAAAACTCTTCTGAACTTCCTTTTCCCCATCCACAACTCTGATAACTATTAGACAACCAATTCCAATCCATTTCACTAACTTGATATCTAAACCTATACATTGCAACTTAAATATGATTTGAGATTAGATAACTAGAGACTGCAATGAGATTATACATTTAGTAGATAGGAATGAAAGAGTGCAAGAGGATAGAATGAAAAAAAATAGGTAATGAATGACTCAAGAGTAGTAATGTACTGTATACAGATTCCATTATTAAAGGCATAATGAATGAGAATATTCAGAAGATCTGCTTTCCTGGATAGGAAGGAGGATGAGCAAGATCATTTATACTTTGGATTTGAGAAGTAAATATGCAATTGAAAAGAAACAGCCATACTATTGTGCTTTTCTTGGTAGACTTTGGGTAACAAATTATTAAAAAAATAAATGCATAATACTACAACCCAATAGTACAATGACTACTGAAAAGGTTTGACATGCACAAGTGCACTGAGTAGATTTAGCCAGACTACCCTGCTCTCATTGGATCAACACTAGCCAGCTGGCAAAGGTTGGTCGATTGGTAGAGCCTCTGCTACTAATGGCTCAGTTAAGTAAGTTTGAGCGCAGTTAGTAGTTGGAAGGGGTCCAAAGACTCATCGAGGGAGAGTGTGCCAACAGCACACTCTCCCTCGATGAGTCTTTGGACTCCCTGGAGGTGTCAAATATTAATAATATGCAGTTTCTCGATATAGCAAAACAGCAGACAGCTGAACTTGCTCAGATTTGTTTTTGTGTTATTGTTTCATGTATAGCAAATTATTCTCTGGACAAAGTACATGTGTAGTACTTTGTGTAAAGAAGACCACAAAAATCTCTGCAAGACTAGAAACAGTTTTATTTATAAACAGTCTGACAGCTGGGTCTAACTGAAAATAGTTTAAATTATTATATAGAATATCTCTTTGGGTCCAGTACACAAAATAAATATTGTAAATAAGTCTCAACTAAACAATATATTATTTACAAACACAAAGACAGTAAATTTTACATATCAAATAAATAAGATTTCTTTAAATTAAAAGTAAGTACCTAAATATTGTCATCACTAAAAGGCACATTGTGGTATTGACAATTTCATTATGAGGCACTGAATATATTTGTGCTATTCACTGATTATGTACATTCATGCAATAGCAGTTTCGATGCTCAGTTATCAGACTAGTAATTATAACAGACGTTTTTCAGGCACTGTTATGACTTAGATAAAATTAATAAACTGCACTTGACAGGTTATCAACAGAAAATATGAAAGTTTCATAGAATATTAACAACTAGGATTGATAGTATAGCTTTGTGCAAATAAAAGATAAATAAATATTAATGTAGTATATACTGCATGTTTTTTTTTAAACTTGAAAATCATCAAGATACACAATTTGTTTGGCATCTTTATGCACAAAAATAGTTGAATTTCATATTTTTAATGGAAAGCACTAATTCACTGTATTTATCTGAATACTGATTCCATTCTAAAATTTGTAAAGATATAATACTACATTTAAAAAAAAAAATTTACAAGTTGGCTAATTATCATCAGAATCTAACCCCATGTAACCATAAATTTTGCTGTCTGTTCACATTACTCAGATATAAATAAATTTAAAGAAGAAAAACTTGATTTGTTTATATAATGAATAAATACATGTATGAAAAATTCCTGAATGATAGTTTTTTTTGTACATGTATATCAGAAAATTATAGTACTTAAAGTAAACTTAATGAAAAAAAAAAAAAAAATCATAAGTACTTTTTTTTTTTGCATAACTGCAAGTTTGAGAACACTGGTACTATTAATACATACTTATTGTATATAACAAGCCATTTTTTTTCTTTACACTGTAGTTGTCTATTTTTAAAGTTCACAGAAGTAGTTGTTGGAAGACATGTCTCACAAGTTGTCCTTGCTATCTATGAATTTACAGTAAACCATTTTATAAAATACAGGACTGTAGGTAACAAACAATATTAGCCTAACAGCAGGCATAATAACATGCTTTGCAATACTGAACACTGAGGTGCAAGATCCCTTGCAACTCTAATTTTTGAACATAAGATACTATTCTTCTCTGCTGAATTTGACCTCTGTGCTACTTGCATTTCGTTGTTCAACTACTTTAAGACAAATTAATATACTTATTGTCTAAAACTTTCTCTTTTCTGAGAACAGATGCAAAACAGAAATTTTGGCATCTACCACAATAGATAGTAAAAGTGCACAAAAATATGAAACCTTTTCTATATCTGAATAATTTAACACCTGTGAAATGCAATTTCATGACAAAATAATCATGAAATTCAATTCTTAAATGAAAAATTAACACATTTGAAAATATCATTGTGGCAGTATTAAGAAAGAGGAAGGAAAAAAAAAATAACACTCAATTAGATTTGGAATAGCCAACACTGACTGCTTCCAAAGTAGAACTAGTTATCCCATTCAATTTATAAATTTGTCTCATATCTTGCTTAGCAATAAGCCAGCAAGTATTAAAAAGGAAAATTTCAAGCATTCCAGACTAGATCAATATTTCTCAAACTGTAAGACATGCTTCCTTCATATGACAAGAAGGAAAAAGGAGTTTCAAATGAAATACCACAAGCACAGCAAGCTAATCCTAATCTTTTTTTTTTTACTTATGTTCTGCCTAATGATGCAATTGTCTTACTGAAGAAACAACTTTAATCTTCCATTTGGTTAATTAATTCAGTTTTATATTAAGTACTTAAAAATCTTAAAAATACAATAAAAATATGCTCTCATTTTACACATATATAAAAATGTAGAAAAGGCCGAGTGATTAGCTAGAGTACAAGTTCAATAAACATTGTTCTGGACAACAGGGTTTGTCTTTAGAATAAGTAATTCAAGCATTTAATACATATTAATAAGCTAGTTCTGCACCCCAAGGTCTATATGGTTTTACTGTAGAAGAAGGGTACTGATTTGATGAACCTGGAGGTCCATAACTTGGAGTGGAAAATCCATGATTTCCAAGATACTGATTATTTTGCATTTGTGATAATGATGAAACTATAGGTGCACTACCATTTCCACTAAATGCACCAGGCATTGGAACTGATGAAGCTGAGGCACTTACTGGAACACCAGGCATGCGTGTCATGTGAGGACCACACATCATGGAATTATCACTCGGAACAGTTTGTCCTAATCGAGGTTCTGAACAGCTGTAAGAAGAAGCTACAGTTAATGTTTGTGGAGCTTCTGATGCAAGTGATACAGAAGTAGGTCCACTCACAGCTGCTGATGTAGGAGGAGCTACAGGAGGAGGATACTGAGGGGCTGGAGCAGGAGGAACAGAACTAAAAGTTGCAGTTGAATTCCAAGGATTATGAACTGCAGCAGATTTCAGTGCAAGTTCTCGCTGTGCTGAATAACATTGTAGGTGACTCATCAAACGCATGCGGAGTGGATCTTGCAAGTCCATACCCTCCATTGCTACTAAATACCTGGCAACTTCAGATGCACATTCCCGGAAGCCAATGCTGTGGTAGTCCATTGCAAATTTGTGTGGATCAAATGTCAAAGCATCCAGACCTGCAAAACAATAATTACATTATTGTTTTAATTTATGCACAAATTAAAAAAAAAAAAATTCAAATGGTTGTATAAATATTATATTATGATATTTGGATACAGAATTGAATTTATTTATATTTAAGAATTAAGCATAATACATACATATAATTCAGTTTGAAAAATATGAATAAATTGTTTTAAGAACCATTTTAACATAACTAGGAGGAGACCTGCACATGGCCTTTTGGGGAATGCAGAGAACTGACCAGGGCTTCTGACCTGATGTCCAGTCTCACCTTCTTGTGGTGCATCCTGTTGAATATCTACCTGGATACTGAACAAATGAGGATGAGCTGACAATTTGAGATTTAGTTGATTTAATTGTAGATATTCAAACATGATGGAATTTCATGCTGGCTGGGGCATTGCCCAGTTAAACAAGGCCCCTGTTGTTTTCATCAGGGAACCAGGTTGAACACTGAAAAGTCAGCTACTGGCACAAACCAACTCAACATCGCCAGAGATCAAGATTAGCACCATCAATGGAAAAGAAATGGAACTAGCAGAAGAATTGGATAAGTACCAGATCGACATAATAGGTGTTACTGAAACAAAGAAGACATACAGATGAGATCTTTCTAAGCAAGAAATACAAGATGCTATATTCAGGAAATACTAATCAGGGAAAAGAAGGAGGCTATAAACACTAATCATGAGGATAATCTTGAATGGCAGGCAATATCAAGTATAGTGGTGTGGGCTAATATCAGAATGGGGAACTGACAATTGGACTTATTTGTGCTTAAGCTTCTACTAAGGAAGAAGTGGAGGAATTTTTTTGAGGCATTAGAGAAGGCAAATGACAACAAAAAAAAAGGGGGGAGGGGGAATTGGTCCTTGTTGGAGATCTAAAATTACCAGACATAAGAATATTTTGGTAAAATTTGGAGAAAAGAACAAAGCTAATAACAGTAGGTACTTGCTAGATTTCTGCTTAGGACATGGACTAGTTATTACTAACACCATGTTCCAACATAAAAATGTGCATAAATTCATATGGAGAGAAGATGCAGTGTCTCATTGACTGTGTTTCTGTCAATGGTGATGTTTTCTCACTGGCTCAGGACACAAGCGTATACAGAGGATTCGAAATAGGAAGTGATCACCATTTAATGTTGGAACTTCATATTAAAAGGAAGAGTGTGTAAGAAAATTTTAAAATGAATCAAAGTTGAACAGCTATGATGTGAACTTAGACTTCAATACACAATTATTCAACAAAAACCAAACCTTGGAGATTCAGTGGCAAATCCTAAAAAAACTGACTGATTCAGCCAGAGATGCATGTGGTGAAGTAATCTGTAATGTTAGAAAAATCAGAACTCCATGGTGAACTCAGGAACTTAGAGGCAAAAAACAGGAATCATAAAATGTCTAATCAGAAGAGCCAAAACTAATTGTTCTAGTTCTAATTTTCTACTATCCAACAGCACATGAAACTTAATGGCTTTTCCGAAAAGAGTACACAAGATCTTCTCGATTCTTATAATCCACCACTAAACAACAAAGATTCCATACATCTCTGGGATTTCAGAACCTATTTCAAGAATTCTGAAGAAATATGAGTTAACAGCTATTTATTCACCTATTAACAAATTATCTTCCCATTTTCCTTCTAAAGACAAACGCTCAACTATGTCTCTTCCTGGAGTTTATCAAATTCCCTGCAACTGTGATCTCTCCTATTTTGGACAAACTGGACACTCTCTAGAAAAAAGAATCCAAGAACATCAATCCTCCATTTATCACAACAAACCCGAAAAATATGGATTGGCTCAGCATGGGATAGAAACTAACCACAACATCCTTTGGTCAAAAACTCACCTCTTACATAGATCCTGCTATAAATTTGAATGTTTATTCAAAGAAAGCGTAAAGGCCTTACTCCATCATCCTAACCTGAATCGGAATGACTGTATATCTGTATCAAAAATCTAGGAAAGTCTAATCAGGATAACTCATTAATTTTGTTATTTAAAATTATTGAAAGTATTAATCTTTATTTCAATCATGTCTCTGTTTAAAAACATTTCTCTTTAATACTTAGTGACATAACATCATGCAGCTTGATCTATTGTTAGTATTCCACCTTGTATTTTTAAAACTGTTCTGGTATTGCCACTGAAGATGGTCTGCAATTTTCAGACCGAAATATCTGGCTAATTAAATATCTATCTTGTGTGTACATGCTTATATTATACAACTTAGAGGAAGTCGAGGAAAAGGACAAAGCATATCGAAAGTTCCTGTGTTTGTGCTCTTAGGGAATACAAAGAAAAATGTAAGAAAGCAAAGCATTGTGTAAAATTATCTAAATAAAGTAAAAGGAATTAGATATGATAAAGGAGATTTGAAAACTGAGGATGAAGATATTCTTGATATATAGTGTAATTACTTTGAAAGATTGCTAAATGAAATGACACTGACAGCATGGTGGTAGAAAACACTCAACAGGAATGCTATCTGGAATATACGAGAGACATCCAGAAAGTAAGTTCTGTTTTTAAATATTTTCACTACAGCACTGCGATTGCAATGGTGCACATGCATGCTGAGTTTGTTGATTCCTTAGCAAGGCGTTAGTGTCATTTTCAGACATTCTAACACTGCGTACGTTTCTTGGTGTGTGTTTACAATGTCTAAGAAAATCAAATTGCCTGCCACATGTAAAGACAGGTTAGTTATCCATTTCTTGAATGCGAGGAACATTAAAGCAGCTGAAATTCATGGGCAAATTATTGAGGTTTATGGAGAACATGCAATGAGTGATTCAATGGTACGAAGATGGGCAAGACTTTTTAATGACGGAAGGACAGGTGTGCACGATGCTGAAGAGCAAGCGAAAATCTTTAGTGACTGATGCTTTGGTGCATTCAGATGAAGAGAAGATTCGACAGAATAGGGGATTCACTATGACGTCACTCTCACTGCAATTTCCATTAGTTTCACGTTCACATCTTCATGAAATTGTGTCGGAGAAACTGAATTATCGGAAATTGTGCATGCTGGGTGCCGAAGTTGTTTGCAAAACAACACAAAGTGAATCGGGTGGGCAATGCATTGGAATTCTTGACACGCTACCATGAGGATGGCAATGCTTTCCCGAGAAGGCTTGTCACCGGGGACGAGACATGGAGTGGAGGCACACCTAATCACCAGTCAAGACGAAATTGAAGACAGTGGTTTCCACTTGGAAAATCATGTGTACTGTGTTTTGGGACAGACAAGGAATTTTGCTGGTAGACTTCTTGGATCAAGGCTCCACAATCAACGAGTATGTACTGCCAAACCTTTAAGAAACTGCATCGTGCGATCCTTACCAGGGGTGTTGTTTTGATTCATGATAACGCCTGCCCACACATGGCCGGCGTAACACAACTTCTTGCCACCTTCAGCTGGGAACAATTCCATCATCCCTCATATAGTCCCGACCTTGCACCAAGCAACTTTCACCTGTTCAAACATCTGAAATCTTTCCTTGGTGGCCAGCAGTTTCAAGATGATGACTTGGTCAAAGAAGCAGTCAATACGTGGTTTGCATCTCAGGTGGCAACCTTTTACGATGAAGGTATACAGCTCTTGGTGCCCCATTATGATAAGTGCCTGAACAATGGTGGAAATTATGTAGAAAAGTAGTGAAAGACATCTACTTTAATTTCTAATCAAGTTTTTTTTGTTTCTCTGACAGCCCATCAGAACTTACTTTCTGGATGTCCCTCATATATCTATACGTGAAGTAGAAAAGGCTATCACAAACCTGAAATGCAGCTGGAGTAGATGATATTTGACCATAAATGCTCACATATGGAGGTATAAAAGTTTTACAGTGGCTACACTGCATAATTCAGAAGGCCTGGTCAGAGGATCGAATTCTAGATGATTGGAATAAAGTAGAGTGTGAGAATTAGAGGAATTTCTCTACTGAGTGTTCCTGATAAAATTTATACAAGTATTCTTGAGAAATGGTTAAGAAAAATTGTGGAAGAGAAGAACAAGCTGAGTTCAGGCCAAATACAGGTTGTCAGGATCAAATTTATGCTTGATGACAAATAATTGAGAAATCATGGGACTATAACCAGGATCTGTATTAAGTTTTGTAGATCTGAAAAAGGCTTATGACAAGGTGCCAAGAGGAAAGCTGTTCAAAACGCTCCAGTTATACGATTTAAATCAAGCAATACATAGTCTCTATTTGAGTTGTAAATCAGCAGGTTAAATGGAAGGAGATATAGAAGATGCTTTGATGTTAAATCAGGTGTACAACAATGATGTACATTATCTCCACTGTTATTTATCATCTATATGGCTCACATTATGACCAAGTCATAATGTGAGCCATATAGATGATAAATTTATAACTCCTAAATAAATCCAGGACAAGTCGGAAGGATTCCCTAACCAAATTGAATAACTGCTGTAATAAATTTGGTATGAAAATCAGCATTAAAAAGACAAAAGATGATAAAAATAGGTAGAAACATTGAAAAACATCAACTGCATCCTGAATGGAGAACCTATAGAACAAGTAAACCATTTCAGCTATTTAACCCTGTGAAGGTTGCAGCTGATCTGATAGATACAAACATTGTTTAATATAAATATTCTTACACATATGCAGTGTATAGCTTGGAGATCATGACTAGCTGCACATTCATATATTACAAGTGATATTCCACAGTGTTTATGCGGTCAGTTTTGATTTAACACGCGTTATGTAAAGATGTGTGATATTTGATAGCAAATTGTATCTGAGAGATACCACAAACTCCGATGTCAATATAGTATTGGTTTATTTGGGTTTTTTTTTTCATCATCATAAAATTTCTGCCATGTACCCTCAAGGGGTGTACAGGATATCATAGTACTACATGAAAAATTTACATCATTACTAACTTCCTATCTATAATTTTCCTCCAAATCAGTCTGTTACTTGTCAAGACTCCAACATTATCAGATCTTATATTTCTATCGTCTAAGGCACTTTGTACCGTATCAATCCACCTATATCTTGGTCTTCCTCTGGACAGTTTTGCTGCCAACCTGGCAGAGAATACTTATTTTGCTAATCTTTCTTCGCCCATTATGTTTAAGTGACCATACCACCTGAGATTAGCTCTGCTAATGCATTCCTGGATGCTGACAATCTCAAGTTCTTTCCTAATATCCTCGTTTTTTAATAAGATATTACCATTGACGCCATCTGTTCATGCCTATAATATTTCTCAGGACTTTCATATCTGTGGTCTCTAGTCTTTGGTCAAGTGTTTTACTTCTGACCCAGCTCTCAGATCCATAAGTTAACATTGGTTTGAACACTGTCTTGTATACAGCTAATTTAGTGTTCTGACTAATTTCTCTCTTATTCCATATGAATATATTCACTTGACTTCCCACCATACCAGCTTTGCTGATTCTGTTGTCTATTTCTCTATTTAATTTACCATCTTCAGTAAAAATCGAGCCTAAGTATCTGAAATGTTTTACTTGTTCCACAGGTTCTCCATTCACAACACAGTTGACATTTTCAATGATTCTGCCTATTTTCATTGTATTTGTCTTTTTATTGCTGACCTTCATACCATATCTATTATAACAGTTATTCAATTTAGTCAGAGAATCTTGTAGAGGGTTTATTTAGAAGTATAACATAATCTGCATAAAGCAAAGAGCTCACATTAACATCTCCAATTTTGATATCATGTTTAATACCACTTCCCTTCATGATGTGATCCATATAGATAATGAATAACAGAGGGGATAATGTACATCCTTGTCTCACACCAGATTTAACATTAAACCATCTTCCTGTACTTCCTTCAATTCTAACTGCTGACTTACAACTCAAATAAAGACTAAGTATTGCTTGATATAATGTCCCATTGACACCATATAACTGTAGCATATTGAATAGCTTCTCTCTTGGCACCTTGTCATGTGCCTTTTCCAGATCGACAAAACTTAAATACAGATCTTTGTTATATTGCCATACTTCCTTGATTATTTGTCGTAAAGTGAAGATCTGATCCTGACAGCCGCTATTTGGCCTGAATCCAGCTTGTTCTTCACTAACCTTTTTTTCCACAATTCTTCTCAACCGTTTCTCAAGCATACTTGCATAGATCTTGCCAGGAACACTCAGTAGGGAAATACCTCTAATTCTCACATTCAGTTTTATTTCCCTTTTTTATATATGGGTACTATGAGAGCTCTACTCCAATCATCTGGAATTCGTCCCTCTGTCCAGGCTTTCTGAACTATGCAATGCAGCCACTGTAAGACTTTTATACCACCATACTTCAGCATTTCTGGTCAATTATCATTACTCCTGCTGCCTTTCCACATTTCAAGACTTTGATGGCTTTTTCTACTTCAAGTATGGATATGTTATCCTGACTGCATGCCTGGTCAGTGTTTTTTTTAGCACTGTGCTGTCGTCACTGCTTGTTTCATTTAGCAGTTTTTCAAACTCCATACTTCAAGGATATCTTTTCTCCCGTTTTCATGTCACCTTTATCATCTCTAACTCCTTTTACAGCACTCTTTCCTCCATTCATAAGCTTCTTCAACAACCTCCAGAATATTTTTCCACCTTCTTGATATTTATTTTCTATATTCTTGACAAAATTCTCCCATGACTTTTGTTTAGCTAGTTTTACACAGTGTTTAGCATTCTTGAATTTGTCTCTGTATTCTCTAAGAGCCCAAGCCTGACTTATTTGCCAGGAACTTTTGATATGCTTTCTTCTTTTCCTTCACTGCCTCTTTAACTTCCTGTGTCCACCATGGAGTTCTAATTTTTCTATCCTTGCAGACAACTTTACCGCATGCCTCTCTAGCTGAATCAATCAGGGCTTGCCACTGAATCTCCAAGGTTTGATTCCTGTTCTCAAATTCGTTCATTTTTTCTTCAATAATGTTTGTGTATTTTAGTCTACAGTTCACATCTGAGAGCTGCTCAACTTTTATTCGCTTTAAAACTTTCTTACATGTTATTCTTTTCAATATGAAATTCAATTTTATCCTGCTCAAGAATAAATAGTGATCACTTCCAATTTCAAATCCTCTATACACTCTGCTGTCCTGCACCTGGGAGAAAACATCACTATCAACAATAACATAATCAATGAGACTTTTCTTATTCCTTGCCTCTTCTCTCCATGTGAATTTGTGCACATTTTTATGTTGGAACATGGTGTTAGTAATAACCAGTCCATGTCCTGAGCAAAAATCGAACAGATATTTGCCATTATTATTATTAGCTTTACTCTTTTCTCCAAATTTTCCCAAAATATTTTTGTATGTCTCACAATCATTTCCTACTCTGCTATTTAGATCCCCAACAAGGACCAACTTTTCCTTTTTCATTGTGTCAGTTGCTTTTTCTAAAGCCTCAAAAAATTCCTCCACTTCTACCTTAGTAGAATCTTCTGTGGGACCATAGGCACAAGTAAGTCTCATTGTCCAGTTCTTCCCCTTTCTCACATTTGCCCACATCACTCTACTTGAGACTGACTGCCATTCAAGAAGATTAGCCTCGTATTTTGTGTTGATTACTATGGCTACTCCTTCTTTTCCTTGATTGTCATTGCCTGAATATAACATTTTGTATTTATTGCTCAGAAAGATCTCACCAGTTTGTCTTTTCAGTCACTCCTATTATGTTGATCTAGTACTTATCTCATTACTCAGCTAGCTCCATTTCTTTGCCATTCAGGCTTCTTATGTTGATAGTACCGATCTTTAACTCTGGTGATGTTTAGTTGGGGCGTGTTTTCAGATTTGTTCCAGTAGCTGACTTTTCGCTGTTCGCCCTGGTTCCCTGGCAAAAACAACGGGGGGCCTTGTTTAACCGGGCGACGCCCCAGCCAGCATGAAATTTTGTCATGTTGTACCATCATTTTTTATTTTGGTTCAACCAATAAGAATACAATTTGGTTCTCTAAATCCCAAATTGCCAGCCCATCCTCGTTTGTTCAGTATCCAAGTAGATACCCAACAGGGTGCACCACGAGAAGGTGAGGATTGGACATTAGGTCAGAAGCCCTGGTCAGTTCTCCGCATTCCTTTAAAGGCTATGTGGCGGTCTCCTCTCAGTTATACAGCTTTGACCGTTAAGCACCCTGGGTTTTTTTTTTTTTTCTTTGTTCAATAATTTCTAGATTGTAACCGAAAATAAATAAACTATCATGTATTATATTTGCATTTTTTTTAAAAGTTTTATCGCATTTTAGCACATACTAGTAATGAATGTATCTCTCAGATACAAGCAACCTACGCTTCAATTTTTTCAATCGCGACCTTCGCATGGTTAAGCATACTGTTTAGTGAAACTAACAAATTATATTTAGAAATAGACAGAATTAGCAAAACTGGTATGGTAGGAAGACAACTGAATAAATTTATATGGAATAAGAGAGAGATTAGTCAAAACACTAAACTGACTGTATACAAGACAGCGTTCAAAAATATTTTAACTTATGAATCTGAGATAGAAATGAGACCACAGATATGAGTCCTGAGAAAGATGGCATCAATGACAGTATCATATTAAAATGGAGATATTATAAAAGAACTTGACATTGTTAACAGGTATGGCCACTTAAACAGAATGGGAAAGGAAAGATTAGCTAAATAAGTATTCTTTGCCAGGATGGCAGAAAATAGACCAAGCGGTAAGTGGATTGATGCAATAAAAAGTGCCTTAGAAGACAGAAATATAATATTGGAATGTATACAGATAACAGGCTAATCTGGTGGAAAATTGTTGATAGGAAGTTAGTAATGATGTAACTTTTCATATTATGTCTTTTCATATCTAAGTTTTCATTTCCTGTCATGAGATCCTGTACACCCCCCCCCCCCCGAGGATACATGTCAGGAATTTTATGAGGAAGAAAATTAGTGTGCATCCAAAATTCAAGATGCTATCGGAGGGGAAGAGGATGATTACAGTGGTGCACTCAGGATTTAATCTTGGAGGGGGCTGAGCAAGCAAGATTTAATCTTGGGTGGGGGGGCGAGTTGAGTAGACGATTTGAGAATACACACTATGCATTGCATACGAGCTATGACTGAGCATCTGCAGTGATCGCCAATACATGATACCCGTGATCTCCTCTGGCTCGGCTTGAGCAAATGAAGTAGCACCCTAGCACTACTTCGTTTGCCTTGCGTTCACAGCAGCCAGGATTCCCGAGAGCTATAGGGTATTCCTATCTTATGTGACCGCTAATTCATAAGTAGCATAGAAATAGAAGACACAACACAACATAAATTAAAAAACAAAATTTTTTTGTTTTTTAATTTATGTTAATTAAATTCAAAATTTTTCTAGCGTTTTTTTTCCTTTTTCTTTTTTTTTGGGGGGGGGTGCCCTCGGCCTCCTCACAAACCCATAAAGTAAAACAAGCATTAATGTAAAAGAGTTGGGATTAAGATATTCCTTTCAATAAGCAAAAGAAATTTGTCTACACAGTATTCATTTCACCTTAAAAAGGTGGTAAGGAGCTTTGTTCATGATGTACCAGTTAAGATTTGCTGATATAAACAATTTAAAAGAAATTTTCCCTTAAATAACCTTACAAAGCTTTGTTTTTTATGTGAAACTCTTCCACAGAAGAACACTACTACCCTGGAGGGTAATGATCGTGTTTTTTTTTTTTATTTATTTATTTTCTTAATATTTTCTACATAATCAAAAACTCTGCTGTAGAGAGACTAAATATTTTTTTTTCAAGCCATGTTAGGCCTTCAGCAAGTGGGGACCAAAACACTCATAACTGCTTATAGCAATCCTCTATGGGAGGAGTTATACTGGAGGAAGTAGGGGAGACAAGAGATCTGGGGTTGATGATTGACAGAAACCTGAAATTTAGGGGACATATTGCAAATGTGGTGAAGGTAGTACAGAGGATTGCTGCAATTATGAGAAGGACAATGACCTGCAGAGATAAAAGGGTTATCATTCTGTTGTATAAGTCTCTGATCAGACAACACTTAGACTACTGTTCTCAGATTTGTTCCCCAGGATTTGAAGGGGATAAATTAACTGTGGAAAGGGTATAGAGGCAGATAACAAAGACAGTTTCAGGACTGTACCATGTTAGTTATGAGGATCGGTTGAGGGAATGTGGACTGCAGAGTTTGGTGGATAGAAGAAGGAGAGGTGATATGATTGAGACTTTTAAACTGTTGAGAGGTGGTTACAGGGTTGACACTAGGGAGTTCTTTTGCTTGGTTGAACAGCGGGAAGGAGTGTTGACAAGAGGCCATCCCTGGAAGTTACGAAAGGAAACTGTGAGCAAGAGGGTGGAGGGTGGTTGAACCGTGGAATGCATTGCCTGATGGAGTGGTGAGAGCGAGAACGGTCAATGAGTTTAAGGAGTGGTATGATAGACTTTGTGTTTCTTAGGGGGGGGGGGAACTCCACTCGATGAGTCTTGAGAGACTTTATGTTCTTAGGAAGGACCTCCCACGATGAGTCTTTTGACTCCATGGAGGCCTGAATAATAATAATAATAATAATAATAATAATAATAATAATAATAATCCATTTCACTCCTTCACTTTTCAAGCAAAAACTTTTGCTTTAATGAACTGAAAAATTTTTCAACATCTACTCTATAAAGCCCCTTTAGTAACCTATATGTTTCTATTATAGTCCCTGTTTTCTACGTGTTGAATAAACTTTATAATCCACAAACGTTCAGTCTGTCATCATAGAGAGCACTCCACGGACCAGTTACCGTTTTTATTGTTCACTTCTGAATCCTCTTCAAAATGTCCACATTCCCCAAGAAATCCTGGCAATTACATCTGTGCATAATAGTCCATGACAAAGTGTTACTTCCTTTGTCAAATGACTCAGACTAGTTCTTGCTCTCCTGCCCCCCCCCCCCATTACAATCTGAACAGTTTTTCCTGTATACTTAGTTACACTGCTTCATGTTTCTAACAAGTTCCTTTGTGCACCAATCATACTAGATGAATCTTGCAAAATATCAACAGACTTAATAAATTCATAGTTTATTTTCATTCATAAGGCTTATCGCAGGGATGAGTCTCATAGTCATAACTCATTTAATGATAATGTGATTTAACACATCATTAAAAATAACATGAAGCAGTAATTATATGAATTCCATATCTATCAGTATTTACATAACCTTCAGATTTAACCCAAATGACAAGATATTAAAACAGATCTAACTAAATTTAAAGTTTATTTCAAGAGTAAACAAATACCTTTGGCATGCAGCATTTTAAGATGGTCTACTGTCATCTGAAGGATCTCTGCTTTCTCTAGCTTGGCTGAACCCTAAATAGAAAAAGTAGTTGTTGTAAAAGTTAAATATTTTTATTATTATTTTAGCAAAATGTGGAATTTTTTAATTTAGTAATATGGAAGAGGAAAGTAAAAGCAGATGGCTCCTCTGTGTATATTAAGGTGTAGAATTTAAAAACAGAACTTTTTTTTTACTTCAAGTAAAAAAAAAAGTTACTTTTTTTGTAACCAAGAACTACTTCAGTGTTCTTGGTTACAAGTATACTAGAACATAAGTTTAACTAAATATTTCAATGATTTTATAAATTCATTTTATGAAATGAATATAATCAGCCAAATTTAAAAATAGTCATTAGTGTTTCTAACAGACACTTAACTGCTCACAACCTTCCAAGTATTCTTGGATTTCATAATCATTATTCTAGGATAAGGTGGTTAGCCCTATGCCTATAATATTTTGTGTATGTAAACTGCATGTTGAAAAACCCTTCCATCTCAGTATGAGACCGGCTAACTCACCTTCAGTTGAAAAGTCCTGATTAAGGTTCTTGCATCCTAAACAGAATTATTCAAAACCAGGTCTTTCAAACTAAGAGTTTTGTCTATACCGACTGAGCTCCAGAGGCTCAAAAATTAAAAATACTTGCATGTTATTATTATTCAGACCTCCATGGAGTCAAAAGACTCATTGTGGGAGGTCCTTTCTAGGAAACACAAACCTCTATCATACCACTGCTTGAACTCATTGACCGTTCTTGCTCTCACCACTATCAGGCAATGCATTCCACAGTTCAACAACCTCCACTGCAAAGAAACCACTCCTCACCCTCTTGCTCATAACTTCCAAGGATGGTCCCTCGTCATCACTCCTTCCTGCTATTCCACCAAGAGAAAGAACTCTCCAGTGTCAACCCTGTAACTACCTCTCAACAGAAATGCTTAGTAAAAGTTCCTCTAGTCGGCTATTAGAATCGAACTTACAATGCTCTCCCTATGGGTGATTTAGCGCTGTGGAATGCATATGCCATCTCCACCGAGCTACAGCTTGTTCTTATGTTCATATCATATTTTAATATATTTACATAAAGCAACAAAAAAAAAAAAAAAAGTAAATGTACACCGATTTAAAAGTGCTTTGTTTCATCTTGTACGAAACCACTTTCACGTTTGTTTGTTTTTGTTTTTTCTGAAGAAACCAATAGTGGTCTCCTATTATATGATTTTGTTGTTGACATCAACAGCAATCAAAAATTCTTCCAAAAGTGGAAACATTTCTATATTGCCGACCTGGTTGGCTGAGTGGTTAGCATATCCGCTCTCCAGCCAAAAGGCTGCGGGTTTGAATCCTGCCGTGGGCATGGATGTTTGAGATTGTCTGTGAAAATAATAGTGGTGATGGTGGACAGTAGATGGCGTTGGTGTAGATGAGACAGTTTGTGGATGAGGTTGAGTGGTGGACACGGAGAGTTGCAGAGTTGGTGCCCTCCCTCGAAGAGTCTTAGGACTTCCCTGGAGATGTCTAATAATAATAATAATTATACTAGCATTATTTTTATTTCATTACTACAATGTCACTATTCACCCTGCTCGTCATTCACTGCACCAAAGTTTTCAGTGAAGTCCAGGTAGAAATAAAGGAGGTAAATCTTCAGTAACATTCTGGCTCCATCTTCTGGTACTTTTGTTATAAGTTGATCAGCCAGTTCATAATTTTTAGCATTATTCAACATTATTAAAATCAGACCTCCAAGGAGTCAAGACTTCATGGAAGATGAAGAGTAATCGCTGAACAGTTTCCTAACTTTTAACTCTATTTTAGCAAGAATTTTTGAATGCATTTAAATTTTAATACCTTTGTAATTTGCACTTGCATAGCTTACTTAAATTTTGCTTCTGTAATTTTTGGAAATCTTGCGGTAAAGTACATTTAAAATTATTGAAAAATGTTATATCTTGATCGATTAAATTAAACTAAAACAATACCACATTAAACCGATTTCTGTGTAGAACATAGAATACTACTGAGTGAAGGGGCAAGGGATCTGGGTATCTTGATAGAAAAGTGAAGTTCAGGGGACACATAGTAAAAGCTGTAAGAGTATACACATTGAGAAAGCTGTAATAGTTCCACTTTTTAAGGTGCTAATTAGACTCATTTGGATTTATCTACACAGATCTGGTCACCTGGCTATACCAGTGATAAAGAAAAATTGAAGAGGGTGCAGAGGCAAAATAATGAAGACTGTCTCAGGAATATGGTTTCAGTCTGTCCTCATGCTCAATATTCATTGAGCATGAGGACATACTGAGGAAATGTGGTTTTCAGAGCTTGGCAGATAGGAGGGATGGAGAGTAATATAATCAAGATGTACATGTTGGTGAGAGGAGCATCCCAAATAAGATACAGAGGAATTATTGCATACAGTGATGAGAAGTCATCCATCAAAACTGTACAAAAGACATGAGCTGAAAAACACATTTTGCTCGATGGGTAGTGAACAAGTGAAATGCACTTCCAATGGATAGTGCATGCTCCAACACTGAATGTATTCAAGGCATGGTATGATAGTTATTATGGTTGAGTGTTCGTTTTTCCATGATGAGTCTTCAGACTCATGAGGACTTGGAAGTAATACTAATAATAAACATGTTGAAAACCAAGCATTCAACATCATTTACATAAAAAATAACAGTCTGGCTACATTAGATGATGTGTTTGTTAATCTAACCCCATATTCCAGAGACACATTTTTAGTGCATTTAAATGGTTGCACTAGTTACACATCTGACAAATAGTTCATTTTCTGTTTATAGAAAACCTACATCTACAGACATGCACTGGAAGACACTTAAAGAGTTGGACCATCGTAAAGGCATGTGTAGCTCAGTGGAAATGCTGTTTGCATGCTGATTGCTAGGCTGTCCAAAGAAAGGCTTAAGTTCAATTCTAGTCACTGACTAGATTAACTTTCTTTTGTGAATAAGAAGGTGGCTGCTGGACAAATATCAAAAAAGTTGTATATGGAGGGTCAAAAACAGGTGACAATGGTGCGCCACAAGGTTCAGTGCTGGGACCACACTTCTTTACTGTTTAATTTGTACTGAAAGGAAATATTCAGTTGTTTGCTGATGAGGCAAACATAGGTAGAATATTGTTAATCAAAAGTGATGTGGAGAGTTTGCAAGACTTTAAATAGGCTCTCAGTATGGGCAAAAGATAATGTGTGGAGAAAAGTAGTTATGCATTTTAGGATAAATAGATGACAAGCTGTGTACCACATTGATGGAACTTTACTCCAGGAAATAGATGAAGCTAGAGATTTAGGAGTGATAGTAGACAGACAGTTGAAGTTTAGAGGACATACTGAAGAACATATTAACAAGTAGAGATAAGGAAGTTGTCATTCCTCTTTATAAAGCTTTGATACATCTTTGATACATCCACACCTGGATTACTGTGCTCAAGTCTGGTTTCATAGGTTTCTTGGGGATGTTTCTTGGAGAAAATTCAGAAGCAAGTGACCAAGCTTGTGGATGGATTGCAGAAGTTGGTTGACAGGAGAAGGGGGGGGGAGGATATGATAGAAACATAAGTTGCTTACAAGGGTTTCCTAGGATTAATGCAAGGGAAATGATCTGGCCCCTCTAGCCAACTGTTGAAACAAGGGGGATCATCCCTGGAAGTTGAATAAAGGTATGGTTAGTAGTGTGAAGACTAGTTTCTTTGCTTGAAGAATTGTGAATGAGTGGAATGGGTTTCCAGAGTCAGCTGTGAGTGCTTCATCTCCGAAGACATGATGAGTCTTCGGATTCCATGGAGGTGCCCATACAATAATAATCTATCCCAACAGAACAGCATCTTCCGAAACACTCATACACAGAGCCAAGGCTATTTTGTTCTAATAACACAATTCTTGCCATTGAACTCTTGCCATGCTTTTTTTTTTTTTGGCCAATAGCTAAAACTCTTATAAAGTAAACAGAAGTGCATGATTTTCATCCCTCCTACAGATGATCACAACAAAACTATTCCCATCCCTTATATCTAAAATACTTTTGAAAAGATAGCTAAAGTTCTTCATAAATATAATCTTTGTGTCACTTTAAAACCACATATCCAACCAGCCATGGCACTGCTTAGGAGCAGCAAAAAAACAGTAAAATTGTATCTAAACCATAAAAACTTTTCTTTTTTACATATTTTCTTGAATTTATGGGCAACAAAATAGAGTATTTCCCAACAATGTCCTGCAACTTTCTTCCAAGGACAAACTTCATGTACTTACAATTCTCATCATCAAATTCCTACCACGCACCCTCAAGGAGTGTACAAGATATGATAGTACTACATGAAAAAAATTACATCATCTACAATTTTCCTCCAAATCAGTCTGTTACTTGTCAAGACTCCAACATTATCAGATCTTATATTTCTATCATCTAAGGCACTTTGAACCGTATCAATCCACCTATATCTTGGTCTTCCTCTGGGTCGTTTTGCTGCCAACCTGGCAGAGAACACTTGTTTTGCTAATCTTTCTTCGCCTATTCTGTTTAAGTGACCATACCACCTCATCATGTAACCACATCATCTGAGATTAGCTCTGCTAACGCATTCTTGGATGTTGACAATGTCAAGTTCTTTCCTAATATCATCGTTTTTAATATGATATTGCCATTGATGCTATGTGTTCATGACTATAATCTTTCTCATGACTCTAGTCTTTGGTCAATTGTTTTACTTCTGACCCAGCTCTCAGATCCATAAGTTAAAACTGGTCTGAACAATGTCTTGTATACAGCTAATTTAGTGTTCTGACTAATTTCTCTCTTATTCCATATGAATTTATTCAATTGACTTCCCACCATACCAGCTTTGCTGATTCTGTTGGCTATTTCTATATTTAATTTACCATCTTCAGTAAAAATCATGCCTAAGTAGCTGAAATCTTTTACTTGTTCCACAGATTCTTCATTCACAACACAGTTGACATTTTTAATCATTCTACCTATTTTCATTGTCTTTGTCTTTTTATTGCTGACCTTCATACCATATCTATTACAACAGCTATTCAATTTAGTCAGAATCTTGCAGACTTGTAGCAGATTTATTTAGAAGTATAACATCATCCGCATAAAGCAAAGAGCTGACATTAACATCTCCAATTTTGATATCATGTTTAATACCACTTTCCTTCATAATGTGATCCATATAGATAATGAATAACAGAGGGGATAATGTACATCCTTGTCTCACACCAGATTTAACACTAAACCATCTTCCTGTACTTCCTTCAATTCTAACTGCTGACTTACAACTCAAATAAAGACTAAGTATTGCTTGATATAATGCCCTATTGACGTAAAGTGAAGATCTGATCCTAACAGCCTGT
Source organism: Typopeltis vanoorti (assembly GCF_054136105.1). NCBI lineage: Eukaryota > Metazoa > Arthropoda > Arachnida > Uropygi > Thelyphonidae > Typopeltis > Typopeltis vanoorti. Next base: position 45,877,857 of record NC_143564.1, on the reverse strand, counting down.
ATTTGGCCTGAATCCAGCTTGTTCTTCACCAAGCTTTTCTTCCACAATTCTTCACAACCGTTTCTCAAGCATACTTGCATAGATTTTGCCAGCAACACTCAGTAGGGACATACCTCTGTAATTCTCACATTCAGTCTTATTTCCCTTTTTATATATGGGTACTATCAGAGCTCTACTCCAATCATTGGGAATTCGTCCCTCTGTCCAGGCTTTCTGAACTATGCAATGCAGCCACCGTAGGACTCTTATACCACCATACTTCAGCATTTCTGGTTGAATATCATCTACTCCTGCTGCCTTTCCACATTTCAAGCCTTTGATGGCTTTTTCTACTTCAAGTATGGATATGTATTCCTGACTGCATGCCTGGTCAGTGTTTTTTTACCACTGTGCTGTCATCACTGCTTGTTTCATTTAGCAGTTTTTCAAAGTAATTACTCCATACTTCAAGGATATCTTTTCTCCCGTTTTCATGTCACCTTTATCATCTCTAACTCCTTTTACAGCACTCTTTCCTCCATTCCTAAACTTCTTCAACAACCTCCAGAATATTTTTCCACTTTCTTGATATTTATTTTCTATATTCTTGCCAAAGTCCTCCCCTACTTTTGTTTAGCTAGTTTTACACAGTGTTTAGCATTCTTGAATTTGTCTCTGTATTCTCTAAGAGCCCAAGCTGACTTATTTGCCAGGAACTTTTGATATGCTTTCTTCTTTTCCTTCACTGCCTCTTTAACTCTTCCTGTGTCCACCATGGAGTTCTAATTTTTCTATCCTTGCAGACAACTTTACCACATGCCTCTCTAGCTGAATCAATCAGGGCTTGCCACTGAATCTCTGAGGTTTGATTCCTGTTCTCAAATTCGTTCATTTTTTCTTCAATAATGTTTGTGTATTTTAGTCTACAGTTCACAATCTGAGAGCTGCTCAACTTTTATTCACTTTAAAACTTTCTCACATGTTATTCTTTTCAATATGAAATTCAATTTTATCCTGCTCAAGACTAAATAGTGATCACTTCCAATTTCAAATCAATTTTATCCTGCTCAAGACTAAATAGTGATCACTTCCAATTTCAAATCCTCTGTACACTCTGGTGTCCTGCACCAGGGAGAAAACATCACTATCAACAATAACATAGTCAATGAGACTTTTCTTATTCCTTGCCTCTTCTCTCCATGTGAATTTGTGCACATTTTTATGTTGGAACATGGTGTTAGTAACAACCAGTCCAAGTTCTGAGCAGAAATCTAACAGGTATTTATCATTATTATTAGCTTTGCTCTTTCCTCCAAATTTTCCCAAAATATTTTTGTATATCTCACATTCATTTCCTACTCTGCTATTTAGATCCCCAACAAGGACCAACATTTCATTTTTCATTGTGTCAGCTGCTTTTTCTAAAGCCTCAAAAAATTCCTCCACTTCTACCTTAGTAGAACCTTCTGAGGGACCATAGGCACAAATAAGTCTCATTGTCCAGTTCCCCATTCTCATATTTGTCCACATTACTCTACTTGAGACCGACTGCCATTCAAGAAGATTAGCCTCTTATTTTGTGTTGAATACTATGGGTACTCCTTCCTTTCCTTGCAATTCTAGTTCTAGCAATTCTTTCCTTGAAATTCTAGTACTTAGAATTCTAGAGTGTATAAAGTTCCATGTGCCTGCATCTGATCCTACTTTGAACAGACCAGTAGATCTGTTAACATTCAACTTAATATAAACTATAGTTGTCATAACTATATATATATAAACTATATATAACTATATAAACCACAACTATAGTTACCATAAATTATTAGTATAGTAAGTCAGAAGTAGCACATCACATAGGATTAAATGGAAAAGACAATGGTGCTATATAGAGTTCCCCAGAGGTCTGAGAGTCTATTTTTGGAATTGGCATCAACTATGAAACACTCCTCTCACTTCAGTAAACAGCTACATTAATTTGCCAAAGATCTGGGAGACAGTCATTCTTAGACTATATGTAACCTGACCTCACTGGATTAATTAAAATTTTATCCGAGTCCCCAGGAAGTGCTATGAGAGGACATTACTTTTCCTCTGCAGTTACAACTTGAAATGTTTCCAGAGTTAAAATGTTTTATAACAATTATAATTTGTGCTCTAAAGATGAAAGTTTATTAGAAATTCAGTGACATATTAAGAACTTAAAAAATTTATTTCATTATCCTAGTGTTGTTTATACTGTGAAGCACTGCTATGAATAATATTACAAGATATGTAGAATAAGGTGTCCAACTTGTTATCTTAATTTCCTATTTCATACCAAAAGTAAAGAAAGTATGCAATAATGATCGTGCCCTTATTAAGCTGCACCTTACAGCACGGCTTAATAAGGGTGCTCGTTCAGCCATACTGTGGTAGGCGATGTCGCCATGCTAACAATTCCTGTTAGCATAGCAAGTGTGGAAAGAAGTTTATCTAAGCTTAAACTGATTAAACATTATTTGCAAACAGCAATGATACAAGAAAGATTGGTTGTTCTGGCAACTATAGAGGTGGACATAGCTTATAATCAGTTATTGTGTGATATCCCCATAGAGCAAACATTTAATTAATATTATATAATCATTTTGCATTAATATTTCTTTTGTAAAGAAAGCAAAATAGCAGTTGGATATTTTCATCTTATAATCCATCAGGGGCGATATTTAACTGTTTGCCTTGGGACGCAATCTAATCTGGTGATGGCCCTGCTTGTAAGAATATATATCAATCCTACCTACACACATGAGGCAAAACATATAGTGCTAGGACAAGTCCATAAGGAGAAGAAAACTGTTAATATGTTTCATGAACAGCTAGAGATGTTAATCCTTGAGGAAAATAAGGAATACTGGTCCTGTAGGAGTTGGTTCAATAGATGTGATTTCAGTGCTACTAATCCTTTAAAGCACTGTAAAACTCACGTTTCTATGCTGCATAACTCAGTTTGGCCTGGGCAGTCGGGATCATGTGAATATGTAGGCACTATGGCAAGGTCATTCTGAAATAGCCTAGGGACATCGTCATAAGGGAGCAAACTTGCTAAAAGCTGGCAGTGAATGGATGTTAACCAGCAGCTATGCATGTTTCTTTCAGGCATGAAAAGAAAGAAATAATGATACCAGCTCAGTAAAACAACATCCATAAAAATATCTACAGAAAAAGCCTAGTCTCTTTCTATCATAAGGCATAAATAGTACATCCATGAGAAAGTGATATTTGAATGATTAGCATTATCCTTTCCTGAATAGTATCAAACTTTTGTTATTGTTTTTTGTGATGTTTATGATGTGCAATATTTTAAGGTTGGAAGGATTTGGCCTTTATATGTTGTGGCGAGCAAATGTACTTTTCCACTCAGGCACTAGTTGAGTACTAGTGTCTTGCGTGGTAAAGTACACCAAGCATTTTGGTGACATCTTTGTGCCAGGAAAGGCTAAAGGTGTAAATCAGCCTGAGCACAGAAATTCATGCAAGGAGATATGGATATTTTATTAGTACCAAAGGGTGCCCTCACTCCACTAGCAAACAGCAAAGAGATCAGTGTTTAAGGCATTAGTTTTGAAGATCTTAAAGAAATGTTTCAGCAATATAAGGTTTGTTAAATAAAAAAAAGGAATAGCATATACTCTAATCATCAGCAGAAGCTATAGACAGGATTTGAGATTAGCAAATTTTCTGCACTATGCCTTTTCAAGGTTGGATCAACTAATGATTTTATACAACTATTATGAACTTATTTCATTATTCTCTGGCATATGTACTAAAAATTATTTCACTCCTAAGTGAAGTAGGCATACAAACTGAACATATATAAACAGAATAAGGGCGGATATAGCAATGGGATTTTTCCTTCCCTAGCCAACTATGAAGCATTTTAAAAATTGATAGAGCACTTCTCAACTAATTCTATCTGGCTATATGATACAGTGATGATGGATGCATTCTCCATTTAACTACACACCTCTTCTCGTTTTCTTCACTTCCAATCAAGTCCATATTTTTTTCTGTTTTTAATAGCAATAAAAGACTATGTTCTTCTATCCTGTTATAAATTACTGATGATTTTTTTTAACATTTTAGGCATTCTTGAAAACTGCCCTGCTCTAACTCCAGTTGCATTTCATTCATTTTGAAAATTAAGCTCTTTCCTTTGTTCACCTAAGGATAAATCAAACCTTTCATCAATGTTAGAGAGGAAGATAAGTGATCAAGCAAAATGCAGAAGAGCATCATAATTCTTCTTGAGATGGGAACGCAACTAGACATGCATCATCTAAAATAATATAGATAACTCACAAATAAAAATAACTATTTACATTTATTAATGCAAGGTATTCAATATCATTTACCCTGAGCATCAGAATTGTGTGTTGCCTGGAGCCTGAGAATGCCACTTGCCTAATGAGGAGAACTCTAAACTACAAAGAAAGTTTAAGCTTTTCTTAACAGAGCTAATCTAAATGGAGACAACAGCTCTCGTATTTCCCAATTTTGAGAGAGCATATTATTAAATGCTTTACAGTAATTAAATTACTTGATGCTAATGTTAAGTTCTTTTGTTAGCTTGTGTTGTTTTTAATACACTATTTACAGATTGAATATCATGCAGTATCACACTGATTATTAAACATTTTATTCTACTGATCATGTGTTGAGTAGTCTCTTTTTTTAAACTTATTTTATTTAGACTGTAAGTAAATAAAAATCATTTTATGTTGTCAGTATATCCAATGAAAACATGCACTTTTGGTGCAACCAACCACTGAATATGAAAAGCTATTGGTATAGTAAGTACATTGCTGAAGAGCACAGCAAAAGAAAGACTTTTACTCACCTTGCAGCAACCAATTAAAACAGTCATATATTCACTTTGGACAATTTTAAAAAATAGTTTTAGTATTGTACAAGTCCAAACTTATTTAATATTCTAAGCTAAGTTTTTAATTATAATAACAGATGTAGTTGTATTCACTGTGTGCAACTTATGTTTGCTAATGAATTCTAAACAGAGTAGATTTCAGAAATTCTTTCACAGAATAAAATTCTCTGAGAAATAATTTAATAATCTTGTCTGAAAATCTTTTTATATAATTAAGCATAATGCACTAGTTAATGTCATATGTACTTAGTTTTCAAAAGAGCTCACAATATAATTTTCAAAGGAAAGAGGAACTAACCTGTTTTTCAAAAGCTGCTGGAACAAGTCTCCTAAGTTCTGAAAGTGAACTGTTAATTCGATCACGTCTCCGTTTCTCAATAATCTAGTTTGCAAAAAAAAAAAAAATAATAATAATAATTAAAAATTCAAATTATAGCAATTTCAGATTCAAAACATGATTATTATACAAAATATGCTGAAAAAGATATTACAGTCCATCCTCACCACAGCAAACCCATAGAAACTAAAGAATAGTCCATTTTACAAAACAGTTTGCTATAGTGAATTTTTGTTAGAATTCTTCACCAAGACTTTTTCATAGCGAGTTTGCTAAAACAGTGTTCACTATATTAAAAATCGATAGCATATCACCATGTCTTTTTAAGGAATGTGCAAAAGAGTTATCCATACCCTTTACATAGTTATTTAAAGTCTTGCAGTAGGAAAGGTTCCTAAGAAGTGGAAAGAAGGCAAAATAATACCTCGCCACAAGCATGGTTCGAGAACAGAAGTTTCCAATTATAGACTGGTCTGTATATCTGCAGCTGTGATCAAAATGTTGTAAAAATTGGTTAGAAATAGAATACAGGATTGGGTTGGTGGACACAAGATCCTCTATGATGGTCAGCATGGGTTCATGAAGGGTAGGTCTTGTTTTAACAATTAGCTTATCATTTATGATAAGGTGATGAATGTGTTGGATAAGGGAGAATCATATACAGTAATATTCTTAGACTTTGCAAAAACATTTGATAGATTACCACATGATAAATTGGTGTACAAGCCACAGATGATGATAGATAGTATATTGGTTAGATGAATCAGAGATTGGCTCTCTGAACAGTACCAGCAAGTTGTATATGATGGAGCAGTGTCTCAGAAGAAGGTGACCAGTGGCATGCTCCAGGGTTCTGTTCTTGAGTCCATACTGTTTAACTTATTTATTAATGATATCGACTGGGGATCTTCAAATGTTTGCGAAATATGCAAAGTTAGGTAGAATTATCAGAAATAGCGCTAACGTTAATTCTCTACAGGAAGATTTGAATAGTTTTTGATGAAGATTTGCAGTTTTAATATTAATAAATGCAAGGTGTTACACTTTGGGATACAGAGATATAAGCCTATGTACTGTATTGGTAGAGCTGCACTTCTTGAAGTGGATGACTTTAACGATCTTGGAGTGATGGTAAACAGTGAATAGACATTCCGAGGGCACATGACAAGTGTTGCAAAGACTGCACATTGTATTGCTGCTACGATAAAAAGTACAGCACTGTCTTGTGGCGGAAGCAATCATCTACTACCTTAAGGACATTCATGAAACATCCATGTCCATGGTGAGATTCAAACCTATAGCCTGCTTGTTGGAAAGCAGCAGTGCAATCCACCATAAACTGGGACAACAGTATCCAAAGAACCAGATGCTAAGAATCTTATTCTTCTGCTCCAGAAGCTATTTTTTTTTTAACACAAACAGATGCTTACCTTCTACAGATCACAGATTTGACTAATTTTTTTTTCATTAAAAATCATAAATACTGACAGACAGCAATGATGCTGACTCTTGTTGACTCAGTCTCTTCCTTGATACATAATTATTCAGTTTTCTTCACCTCAGCCAATGCACTCTCCTGAAATGCTGTTGTCAATGCTGAATATCAATCATTCCACATCTACTCGATATCAGACTGACTATTGCAACATCCTCTTCAGTTATCCCTATTCCATAGAACAAACACTTCCAGAAGTATTTTCAAAAACTATAAATCTCCCCACATTTAAAATAAATGTTTTGCAGATTATTTCAAGGTCAATAACTTCACCTTTCTATCACAACTATAACTTCCCTAAGATATGTATAACTGATAAAAATTAAAAACCTTTAGTTTAATTTTTCATAGTCAGATGGCTACATAACTATCTAAAATATAATAATAACAACAACACGAATCCAATTATACTAAAATAATTATAAAGTTCTACATACCATGTTTACAGAGATGATAAAGAAGTGTGATGTTCCCTTGGAATAAAAAGTATTGCAGAAACCTGTGTACAATGGTGAAAAATGAGAAAAGGAACCTATTGATGTTTTTGAACAACTGGAGACAGAAATTTAATAAGGATTAATGGAAAGATATCTTTGAAAACAAAGGTAAACAGGAGATGAATAATTTAGATCAGTGAATTTGCAGTTGGACTGCAAACAGATATTGCAAATGCTGATATTTTTACAAGGTCTCCAGCTTTTTTTCCCCCATAGAGGAACACCATCTACAAAAATGTTTATAGACCAGAAAAAAAAAGTTTTTAATGGAATTCAATTAATCCTAATTTACTATTCAAGAACAACTTATTTGAAATGAGCTGACATATGCATGTCAACTTAAAGACGACAAAGAATCAATAATATATTTTATAAAATATATAAAAAATATTTCCCATATCAATATATTTCTGAAACATCAAAAATTCTATTATCAAATTTTCTTAGAAATTTGAAAGCGTGGGGGCCTCAAAAGAAACATACACAACTGTACTGACACCATACCTGTAGGTATGGTGTCAGTACAGGCCTTCAGCAATGAGTCTCCAGAGCCCATAGAGATGACTGCATAATAATAATTATAATGAAATTCTTGTTAAAGTAAATTTCCTTGAGAATAGTAGTGATGGTGTATATATATGCAGATATATCTAGGTGTTTTCAGTAGGTTAGTTATATCTCTGCAGTCAATGTGCACTACAAGTCTTTGAATTTTCTGTCCTTTCTTCAGTACCCTACTCTCATGCTTTGTTTTATGCTCTTTTACATATTTTTAGAAAGACAAAATGTCCCTCCATGGTGGCTAGTTATCCCTTTGACAGTGTAATCAGTATGTAGAACTCTCGCATAGTAAAGACTATAAATATCAAGTAAATGAATTCATGAGTTGCAAAGTTGCAATTTTCTTATTAAATATTTTAAATACTGAACTTTCCTGTTACTTTTTACAAGAAAGTTTTTTTACGAATGTGGTAAAAATATGAAGATATTTCTTAACAAATGTAGCAAAATATTAAAGTTATAAATTACTCACCCCACGTCTACGTTTTCTGTTTAGCAGTTGACAGCTTTCATTACTCTGAGTTGGAGTTCTGAAATAAAAAATATCAAATATTCTGACACATCCTTAGTTAATTCTACTTTGAATACAAACCTGCATAGAAATAGTCTATATAAGCTAATTATAAGAATTTAGTTAAGTTAATCAGTATAAACTATCTCTTTATTTTAAAACAGTGAGTATGACAAATATTCCAAAAGGTGAGTGCCCCAACCAATTATCGATATACTTTTGCCAATACATTAACTGAATTTGAATTACTGTAAAAACAATGCAAAACATGCTGCATCAGTATGTTGTGTATGTTTCTTTTGTATTCATATATTACACACAGCTTGGAAAGAAATCAACAGACACCTCCATGGGCAAGGTACATTGTGCCATGTAACAAGGCCCGTGTTTGTAACTGGTATAAATTGGAGGAATATGATGCTCTCATGTCAGTGCAACTGTCCAGGTGAAATGGCTCCAAGATGAGAACTGATGGAGTTTAAAACAAGCATTGTGATAGATTGCCAGGTTGCAGGCATATCTGTTTAGCAAATCTAAGTCATTTTGGTTGGCTGAGTGGTTAAGCATACCTGCTCTAAAACCAACAGATCACAGATTCAAATCATCATGGGTGTCTGCAATTGTCTTTAGTTGGGAGATGAATTTCATCACTCGGTATGAGACTACCACCACCCTGTTTATTGGAGGCCTGAAGTGGCTTGAGAAAGTTTCATGTTTGATCTCTAAAGCATTGTTTCTGGACTGTGTGAAAATAAAGAATTGCAAAAATAATAAATACATAATTGATTAAAAAAATTGAGAGGAATAAATTCATAGTTCACCCATGGTGCAAATATACTTTAGGTGTACCAATAACCTTTTGTGTGGGTAGGAATAAAAAAAAAAAAATCCCAGGTCAATAATCAGTGATACGATACTCAGATGGACATACACGGACTAACTGAAAGTGCTATCTGCGGTGAACAACCTACCACACTCACCAAATGTAACCATAGGGTGCTACAAAGGATAATATGTAAAAACCACCATTCGTCAGCCAACATGTTGAATGCGGAGTTCCCGGTATTGACTGGAACACGAATCTGCACAAAAACATGGATTTCCATGGTAGGACTGCAATATGCAAGCCCCCACATGACCCGAACCAACATGCAGCATTATCTTCAGTGGAGCTTGGAAAGCTGTATTATGGAGCAATGAATCATGCTAGACCCTATAACAAGCAGATGGATTAGTGTGGTGGGTGCCTGCTGAATGTTTCAGAGGTATCTGAACACTCTGGATAAATGCAATGCTTCCTACTTTTTAGCATTTCTATGCAACTGACCATTGTCCCTTTCATCAAGATAATGCACCTTCTCATAACGCTGCTGCTGTAACTGCATGGTTTGCGAATGTCTCCACAGAACCTCCCTATTAAACATCTGTGGGATGAACTGGAGCATCAGGTTAGATTAAGGGACATCTTCCCCACAACAGAGGACCTCATTACATGCCTACAGGAAGAATGGTCAAAAATTCCCATTGATTGCTATTGTATGCTTGTGTTTTGTATGCTGCATAGTATTGCTTCGGTCATCACAGCGAAAGGAGGACCTACATCTTAGGTAGATACCATGGCTGTTTGTCCCTCATACTATGATGTCCATTGATTTCTTTCAAAAGTAGTGTGTGTGACAGTGGCGTTGCGTGCCCATTTCCATTGTATGTGCCATCAGGACTTATGCAACCCACGTTACAAAATTCACATCAGTTTGACGTACGATTTCATTTTTATCGATGTAGGAAAGTTTTAAGAGTGTATAACACATCAGTGCTCATTTTAATAGGTCTAATGCAATTAACTGTAGGATAACTTTGGAAACTTTAATTTATCAATTAACTGTAATCAAATCTGCACAGAATTGGGGACAATGTGTTTAAGATACTGTATATTAGAAAACGATGAAGGAGAATGCTATATTTAGTTAGTATATTTCAATTACTCAAAGATGTAAAATTGGGACGAGGAGGATGAGGCTTACCTTCTTCAACTACAATGTTTCCCATTGTAAATATGGACAATAAAAATTATAAATGTATCAAAAATTATATATTAAAAACTTGCCTACCATGTCAGTTCACACTTCATGCATGCAAAACAAATGAAGCAAAAACAGCAACACATGACAACATTCAATTGGATTGGTTACATAATAACCCATCGCAGCCTCTAGGTGCCATTGTCTCAGAGCTTGCCCTGCCTTACTTTAAAACTATTAGAACGCTAAAAACTTGACCCACTGCGCAAGCTAACATCTTTTCAAAGGCGTATGTACTTTGAAAGCACACCCAAGGCTATTAATGTGAATGTGATGCAATGTTTATGCATGGAAAAGTGTCGCTTCATGAATCATTAGTATATTGTATTTACTTTTAGGAGGAGGAGTCCTTAACGGGAATAAATGCAAAAATATAATATTGGTGATATTGCTATCCGGTGAATGCGTGCCGCACACCTACCACATCCTGAATATTTGCCCCAGATATATATATCCAGCTGAACTGGTGGTCCGAATGGATACCGTACCCTCTCCTGTCCAAACAACAGCCTGTACATTCAAATCCAAACAAGGACATTAATGCGTATTAATGCATTAATAGGTGTCTCCATAATTTTCCAAAATGTAAGGACATTAATGCCTTTAAGTGCCACATGAATTTAAATCACCTGGGTGAGACCATTGTCCTACTTATTGTACTGGATTTTTGAAAAAGTTCCATTTCAAAGTTCCATTCCATTTTCTTGGTCTCAAGAGTAAGATTTACGGACTCCAGAGATGCTAAACAATTATTATGTAATCCTTAGTTCAAGCACGGTACTAATAGGCATAGCATCTTTCATGGGCGGGATACACACATTATTATATAAATATCTCTAAATTTATCTTATATTTTAAACTTCTTAAATTAATAAAGTTTACTTTTGAAATTTAAACTAACCCTATTAATTAACGCAAACACCAATATATAACTTGGAAACACTGAACAAATAGCAATAGGCAGTAGATGGCGTTGTATGTAGCGAGTGGATAATTATAACCATCACCACTTGCTCATGACGAACCTGTTAAACAGAAGACAACGTCATACGTTTTGCATGTGATTTTGGTTATTTACAGTCTCTTGATACGAGTTGCGTCTATCTGCTTTTCATGTTTTCGACGTTCGTGCCGTTCCTGACCCGTATTTAGTAGTATCTTTTCGTTAGTTTGCGAGGTCCAGAATATGCCTTTCAAATTTATAAGCAGGGCGTGGAATCACCTTGTCATAAACAGAGACTACTATACAAAAATAATCACTGAGTTATGTTAACAACCATTTTAATATGCTTATAAAAAAATGATCGTCACTGTACTGCTTATCAGTGGCGCACCCAGAGAAGGGGAGGACCAAGGTAGGGATCCCAGACGTCCCGTTATTCCAAGAAAACTCTTCGGGACAGGTTTTTGTCCCGTATATTAGAGTTCAAGACTGAATCTGAGTTACAATTTCTATTCTATTACAAACATCGCTCTCCGTCATTACAGGGAACTGTAGACGCGTTGTTATTTTCACAAGGCGAGTGATGGCAACACTGCAACAATGATAAGTTCGTTAGAACAGTGCGCATGTGCATTGACATTTTAGCGTGTGCCGTGATATTGACGTATTAACAATCTATTTTGTATCTATAATAGTAAGTAAAAAACAATTTGAAGGCACTCAATTGATTTAATGAAAATATGCAGCCTAACACTTGAATTTACCATTTGCTTACTTATACTTAGTAAAGTGTGTGCGTGGTAAACCTTATCACGCACACACTTGGAAAGTTAGAATCATTTTGTAAGACTGGCATATGTGATAGATGCGCATACTAAACTTTCATCCTCAGTCATAAGTGTCCCGTAGTTTTTTCCAATGTGTCTCGGATCCCTAGGCCAAGGGGCCCTGATACCCCCAAAGAAAAAGAAAAAGAAAAAAAAAACACTAGAAAAATTTCCAAAAATCTTTTTCTAATTAAAATTCATTTTTCTCTTTATGTTGTGTCGTGTCTTCTATTTCTATACTACTTATGAATTAGCGATCACTGCAGATGCTCAGTCATAGGTCGTATGCGATGCGTAGTGGGTATTCTCAAATCGTCTACTCAACTCGGCCCCCTCCAAGATTAAATCCCGAGTGCGCCACTGCTGCTTTTAATACATTATATGAGTATAATTCGGCTGGTTTTCGTGTTGTTTAGTTCGAACGTTCATATATTTATCAAGGATAGATAGTGGAATGATAAAGTCGGTGATTTAGAGATATTTAAAGTAAGAAAAAAAATTTCCATTTTTTTTCTTACACATAAAAATGTCGTCGTCTGTCGTCATCTTTGCAAAAACCATCTTTTACACACCGGAATCATTTTAAGAGCAATTATAACGGGATGAAAATGGGTTTGAAGAATTGCATATATGCTTCATGGAAGGAATGATATGGAAATGGTAGCAGAAGACTAGGAATCGGTCGCCGTCGATGCAGCAGTAATTAAAACAGTTGTCAGAGCTGCATGTAATTTGCTGGTTTAATTTCCTGCCGAGGAAGATTATGATTAATAAAATATAATGTATTCCTTCGGAGGGAAAATGGATCTATGGGCCCCGCATATCGCAAGATGTTATATTTCCATGACCGTTTTTTCATTGCGGTAGCGAAATTTCCAAGAAGTCTGTTGTTCCATCTCACTAAACAGATGGAATCCGTTTTTCATCTCACTACTCTCGCTTATAACACATGGCAACATCGATGTTCATATAAAATACATTCATTTCAAAATAGTTTTCCTGGTTAGCCAATCATCGTCGTTTAGCAAATCAAATCTTTCTCGTATAAAGTTTACGCTTTGTACGAGAAAGAAAAAATCGACCCCAGTTCAAAATAAATAAAGTTGATAAGATTCTTCTGAAATTCATCAAAAAACCTGGGACCAAGGGCCAGAACGTGGTTAACAATTTTTCACTAATGTTACTGAGTGTTTATGATAATTCTGCCCAACAGCGATTTTCCAATCGCTGTTGGGCAGAATTCTCCGTAACCCCGCACTGCTGTACGGGGTTACCGAGTCATAGAACTTGAAATCGGCCAACATACGCCAAATATTATATCGAAATAATATAGATAGAATTTTCATATCTTAGTAATCACAAATCAGTTTAATAACTTCATCACCCCCCCCCCAAAAAAAAGTCTTAATTTCCGCAGTTTGGAGAAAGCAGAGCAAGGCACCTTACAGAATGAATCAGCAGAGATAGGACGAATTAATAATTCACTTGACTCAACAGCTAAAGCAAGAAAAAGAAATGGATTAAGAATACGGAAAACTTAAGCATGATAAATCTAGCCTTCTGGCTTTGTTTTTGCTCTAAAAAGTGTAGGAAGTTATACAACCTCAATCAAGTCAACACATTTACGAGGAGATAAATGAAATAGCCAATGAATTTTACAAACCTCTAAACAAAAAAATAATAAATAAAAGCATAAACACTAGAACGAAACTGGCTTTTTCTTGAAGACTACTATAATGACATTGAAATAGCAATTTCCAAAAAGGCAGATAAGATTCTTCTGAAATTCATCAAAAACCGGAACAGTCAGAATGTGGTTAGCAAGTTTTCACTAACACTATTTGATTTGATAATTCCACCCAAGAGAAACTCGAAATCAATAGCATATTCAATGCCGCGGATGATTTAAAGTGGAACACCAGAGGAGGGCATGCTAACATCATAAAATAACCTCTTTAGTCTTTGTCTATCCGACTGCAGAATACCGTACAGGCAGAGGCCTGTGTGCAAAACTTTAGTTGGCGCCCCTATCCTCTCCCTCCAATAAAAAAAACACTTAAAAAAAAATGTTTTTTTTAAAGTATTTCCTCCTCTTTGGCGCCTTTACTAACCTGGCGCCTGTGTGCGCCGCACACATTGCATATATGGCCGGCGCGCCCCTGCGTACAAGCAAATGTAGAAGATCACGAATTTGGTCTCCTAGATATACAACCATCTAGTACCATGATGGTGATGACGATCACAGGCACTTTCAGATCTACTTCATTGTCAAGAATGTGTACCAAGACAGATACAATAAATTTAGTTTAATCCTTTATCCAAGTGTGAGCAAACAAAGTTTGCGCCTGAAAGTATCTTCAGGACTAGGGTAAGGTGGTACAACACCAGGGTACTCCTTGCAAAGGTGGAGCCTGGTGTTGTACCACCTTACCCTAGTCCTGAAGATACTTTCAGGCGCAAACTTTGTTTGCTCACACTTGGATAAAGGATTAAACTAAATTTATTATACTCTAACCAAGTGAAAAATAAACTTTCAAGACAGATACAAACTTGCAATCTTGGCGCGTGCACGACCCTCAGTCTGATATATAAAATAGCCAAAAAATTAAAAGAGAAATTGCTTCCCATTACAAAATATAAAGAAATAGTGCGTAACCCTGACTTATCACTTCACAAAAATACGGTTGGCCTCCACCTACTCCCCTTAATTCAATAAGGTCATTCATCTGGAAAATCTAACAGAAAAGTCAGAAAAAGATAGAGAATCATGGAACAAATTTGTTTCTAATTTAGAACATGATTTACATAAAATAAGATCCAATGTATATAAGATTTTTAAACACTTAAATGCAGATACTAAAGAAAACATAAAATTAAACACCGAAATGAAATTAGAAGAATTTCTAAATTACTACACAGAATTGTGGACAGATAAATATTTTTAAAAAGACAACTGGTAAACATTTAATGAAAAGGAAATAACTAAAGAAGAATTAGAAATAAGCCTGAAAGAAACTGAAAATCACCTGGAGAAGATAAGCTAGGTTCAGAACTATATAAATACGCAGGAACAAGATTCAAAGAAAGGCTCTTATTATTTTTAAATAAAATTTATTCAACTGGTATCCCCCCAATAGAATGGAAAAAAGCAATTGTGATTCCTATCTTTAAAAAAGGTAATAGAGATGACCCTAAACACTATAGAGGTATCAGTATACTAAATTCCTGTGACAAAATATATAGCAAACTAATGAAATATTCCGAAAACTTTATTTAAGAAGTACAGAATGGGTTTAGAAAAAGACGATCATGTATAGACCCGGCCTTTTGCCTAAAATTAATAATAGAATACAATTTAGAAACACATATTGCATTTATTGGCTTTGAAAAATCATTTGACAAAGTTAAAAGAAGCATTTTATTTAACATATTAAAAGAAAGACAAATACCAAATAATATCCTAAAAGCTATCACAAGTATATATATGAAAATAATCAAATACAAATGAGATTAAATCATGAGCTATCATATACGCGAGAGATAAACCAATTGGTCCGACAGAAATGTCATCCTCTCAGCAACTCTTTTTAATATTTACCTAAATGAAATAATAAAATGGAATAAAAGTTTACATCAAGGAATTAAACTTTCTCCTACTGTGAGCTTAAACACTCCTTTTTGCTGACGACCAAATAATAATTACAAATTCTGAAGATAACTTACAGAAAGCTTATTTAGATCTAAATGAGGTAGCCAAAGATTATGGTATGATAATATCGACAGAAAAATCAAAAACTATGGCCTTTAAAGGACAAGATCCAGCAAGAAGTAAAATAGTAATAGACAACAAGATCTTAGAACAGGTGAATTCATTTAACTACCTAGGATGTATGATCACATATGAAAATGAAAAGGATATAAACGTAAAAATTGCAAAATATTTAAAAATAACAGGTGTAATTAACTCTATATTTAAACCAAACCTAGTTCAAAAACAAACCAGACTAAAAGTATACAATGCATTAGCCCTACCAGTCTTAATGTATGGAGGCGAAATCTGGACAATAAAACAAAAAGACAAACAAAGATTAACAACAGCAGAAATGAAGTTTATGAGAAAAACTGCAAAGTATATCCTATTTGATCACAAAAGAAAAGAAGAAATTATGAAAGAATTAAACCAAGAACCAGTAATAGAAAAAATTAAAAAATATAAACATAAATGTAAGGAACACGTTCAAAGAGTGAAAATAAAAAGATTACCAAAACAAGCCATTATGATAAAGAAAACCAGGACGTCCTCACGTCCTCTTAAAAGATTCATTGCTATCTTTTAAGAAAAGATTCTTAAAAGATAGCGATGACTTCTAAGGCCGAAACAGGGCCTCCTAGGCCTAAATCCTTGATATGCATGATGATGATCTGGAAAATCACCCAAACAACCAGGAAACCTTAGATGCAACCAGCAAAGAAGTGTGGCGTAACATGGAAGTCATGTGAAATTCCAAATAAATCCTGATTGAAGACCGAACAGTGAACCCGGCGGGGCGGGGATATGGACTTTGACGCTACCCAAACCCCATTAACAGCTCTTGAATCCCATATCATCACTGTTCATTCTCCATCTTTCATGGAAGGATTTCAGAAATAGAACTACGTAGATCCATCTGTGTCCGCGCACACTATAAACCATACATATCATAAATTAAATTAATTTCCCGCTTTCTCATTCAAGAAGGAAATCAAAGAAAAAGAACTGAATACTTTTTATAAAAGACGTCCTGTTTTGGTTGAACTTTTTACAAACGAAAATTAAAGAAAACGAAAATAATGCATCACAAACTTTGACATGGAAAAGCCATATAATACAGTAAATGAGGAAGAAAATATATAATGAATAAACATTTCAATATTTCCAAATATCAAATATTTGTAAAATAAGCATATCACAAGCATACTTATAAAATAAAATGAGAGTGATGTTTATATAAAATCTATTTATAAAGACATGAATGGCGAAGGATGAACGTCACAAGTTCAATGATAACCATTAAAACCTGCCGTATGTGCAGTACGCATGTTGTCATAAAGTGAGCGCGTCTCTCACACACACACACACGTGCTATACACGTTCATCTACCGTCATCGGCTACCTACCCTTTAGAAGAGTCCTCCGCAAAGACGTCGTCACAGTCGGAATCCATGTCACTAAGATCTCTTTTCATCGTGCACAGTCCACGAAAGAAAAGAACACGAAGCACACGCGGGCGGAAGCAGTTACGGCTGAAGAGCAAGTGTCCGACGTCTGCGGCACACGACCGACAGTCAACTGAACGCGAGTTCCCACAGTGCACGAGCTAAAAACCACGTGTCTGTGAGAATGGCCCGCCCCTTCCCCAAAATGACGCCGCTGAGTGACACACCGTTGATTTCTAAGTACCGAATGGCTAATGTGATTGGTAAAACTCTTAGGCAGTCACTGTCCAGATGTGAGGGTGGCGTGGGACTTTGTAAAGAGAGACTTCACCCCCGTGTTCGTGCGACTTCTTTCCCAGAGTACTAAAAACTAGAGTGCTGAGTTTCTTTGATACTCTCAAAGCCGCTTGTAGGGTAGTCTTAATAAAAAGATGGATCCGAAGGATATTAAACAAAAGAAGTGTCTTTTCTGTTAAAATAAATATATATAATAGGAAATGGATCAACCGTATGGATGAAATTCTGCAGCCTCCCGACTAAAACCTGCCAGTATTACTAAATGACTTGTTATTGTTTTTTTTTGTGTGTGTGTATCTAAAGGCTTTGATAGAACTGCAATAAGCTTCCTACAAACTGTCTGTATACGCTCTTTAATGAGCGTATGCTGCACTATCTCAAATCGCAAATGGAATTCATATGATGTTCCATAAATTAATAACAAAAAAAAAGTAATTATTCTAGTATTCGTATACCACATTCAATAATTATATGCACTGTATATATTGTGTATACGAAGGAAATAAAACAAGGGCTGGTTATAGTGTGATTTGAATTTTAGCAAATCCTTTTGATATCGTTCTACACAAGAAACTTGTGGATTCAAATACGCCAAACAGATATTGATGATAGTTTAGTGAGATGAGCAGGGAGGTTGACAGATAACGAAAGGAAGTAGTGTTTAGAGGGGGGGGGGGGGTCTTCGAAGGAAAGGGTTATCTAGATTTCGGTGTTAGTTCTCCTTGTTGCTTAACATGTTTACACAGGATTTAGGTTCAAATGTTCAAGAGTAGAATTTTTCTCTTTTTTGCTAATGATGTGAAGCTTCAACTGTCCAAATAACCGAAGTCTCGTAAAGATTGAAAGGTGGACAATGGAGTGGAAGTGGAGTTGAAATTTTAATGTGAACAAATGCGTTTCGATAAAAAGATAATACTGTTCATTGATTAAATTGATGGACAGACTTTAGAAAAGTTAACGATGTGAGAGAATTTAAGTTCAGAAGTCATTATTGGTAAGGCAGTAAACCTCAGCAGATTGTACGCTTAATTAAAAGAAGCTTCACTTGTATGAGAACGAAAGCTATAATACCAATTATACAAGTCTCTAATCAGGGCAATATTAGATTATGGCTCCCAATTTTACTCACTAAGGTTTTTAATGGATGTCAAGAAAATCGAGGTATTCAGAGAATATTGACAGTGTGTACTGAAGGTTGCATTGTGATTTATGAGAATCGGTAAGGATAGTCGAATCTGATCATTTTATCTAAAGAGATTAGTTACTTCAGAATACAAACAATAGAGAGGAGTTTAGTATTGAATGATACTAATGGTTCGTGAGTATATGGTTCGCCCATTGCCCACTTTTTTTTCATGATTAAAGTATTTAGTCTCGGACTGTGGTTGTCGAGTTGATTTTCCTCCTGGTGCCCGGTTTTCTTCCCCACAAACGGAAAACTGACTGGACATTTGGTAGCATTTACGTGTGCATGTCTCCCTGATGGATGACCAATAATAAGAAAACTGCAATATGTTTCAATAAGCTGTATATGAAAAATAGAATGTTCCTCGATATAAGCGGAGGATGCATTACAAGACTTACTGCGAATAACTGATGCCCCCATTTTTTTCCTCATTACCTCTCAGAAAAAAAAAAAAAAAAAAAAAAGTAAATGTGCACACCCCACTGTCAGTATTCAATACAAGTTCAGTGGCTTATTCCTTCCACATCTTTAAGAAACATTTTCCTTCTTGTAAATGCTAATAAAATAAGAGAAAAATCAATAAAATTATTAAAATTTGTCAACGAATTTAAATCGAAACCAGAGGGGGGGGGAATATCCTACGTATATGAAGACACAATCTTATGAGTTAATATAAAAAAAAAATTTCCATAAAGGGTGGAAAAAAAAACTTTTTTTTTTTACGAAAAAAATGTTATAGGGAGCTGATTTTTTGTGAGCGCGCTTCATTTCGTTGTACGGCAAATGCCTGTTTCAATTCTCGAGCAATTTTCACTCCTTTCCATTGAAGGATCTAATTCACAGATTTGGTATTACTATTACGTGACCTCCAAGGACTCATCTTTAAATAGATCCGCATTGCCCATTTGTTTCCTTTTGTCTTCTACATCAATTGAACTTTGTATAAGCTAATCAAGATCCTCTTGTGTTAACTCATAATTAGGCCTTGTAAAGATTCTTCTTCCTCCCCGGTAGATGTCAGATAATCCCTTCCCTTCAATACAACGTGCCATGTTAACAATTTCTTGTATTTCTTGGTCAGAAGGAATTTTCGAAGAATTTTTCACAGCATGCATTGACTGAGTCCTGTTTTAGTTCTTCTAGTGCTTCTTTAACCGTGACCATATAAATCAACATCTTCCATTGCATTGAAAATTTGATGAAAAGACAGTTTTGTGTGTAATGTGCCTTGAACATCCGAATTATACTTTGGTCTAATGGTTGCATGAGAGAAGTCGGTGGCAGAAACACATTTTTTTTTTTTTTTTTTTTTTGTTATGTAGCTGTTTCGATTCTTCTGGATGTCCTGCCGCATTATCCAGGATAAGCATAGCTTTGAACAAAAGATTTTTCAACCACGGGCACTTCTCTACTTCAGGTAAAAAGCAATGTTTAAACCGAAGCGCGAAGTGAGAGACCGCGAAAAGTAAGTTATCACTGTACATTACTTGTGTTTTCTGTCCCATATAATACGAATTTTAATGTTATTATTTTTGACGATTGTTTTTCTGTTTCTCCATTATTTTATTAAATATCATTAAATAAGTGGAATTCGAGATGTCTTGAAGCTTCCAAACTTGGCTCTTTATCAGGAATGATAGAGTGAACATCGCATAATTAAACGTAGAGAAATTAAACCATAAAACAGGTCATTGCTGAGACATGCAAAAAAATAACTTTGCCGTATTCTTCGTCTACGGATATTCACAAGGGTATCCGTGCAAAGCGATTATATATCCCAGAAATGAGCCTTATAAAAGAATAAACAAAAGAAAATATGAAAGTGTTGTGTTTATGAAATCAGGTCTTCTGATCTTCGATACGACAGCATTCAAGTTATCAGAATGAGGGCAGGAAACCTCATCTGTTTACAATCCCAGCTTATAATCGGTTTAAAAGCCTCCTTTTTCAACAGTGAAAAAATATTGGTGATCTAAGCCTGACTTTGTTTCCTAGCAGCAACATTACGAATAACGTGTTAAGACAGCACTACCAGGCCAAGTATCGCATTTGCTTCAAATTGAAAGTACAGCTAACTTGGATCTCTTATGCCAAAATTATCCTGTCTTCAATAAAGTGTTGCGGGAAATGATATGACATTCACGCAAAACAACATGGTGCACGTTGAAGAAGAGCCAAAGTAAAGCACATCAAAACGACAACGATCCTTTTCAAGTGAGCGGGTGGGGATAATCTAGCTATTGCCATGGCAGAAGTCAGCATGAGATGTGGGAGAGTAAAATTGAGAGATTGGATATGAAGCAAAGTATCAAGAAAGCCTGGCCCTTTTTTTAATACCGTAAATGACTTTGTAGGCATTACCCACGAAGTATTCCTGGTGGGCAATGCCTACCAAGTTTGGTAGGCATTGCCCAGAGTAGTTCACCATTGCTTTCCCCAAACACACCAATTTTATCCGTTCTCGGGATCGGCATATGACCGGGGGGTATTCATGGCTATAATCCATGTGTGAAGAAATCTTTTACCTAAGTATGAGACTGGCTAACTCACCTTTCGTCGAAAGAGACCAAATAAAGGTTCTCCCCCTCACTGACGGCAATCAAACCCAGATCTTTCCAACCAAAGGGATTCGTCTATATCGACTGAGCTACGGAGGCTCTTGTCTAAAAAATGAAAGCCTTAATTATATGCAGTTGTATATATTTTCTCTGTCTCTAAAAAAAAAAAAAAAAAAAAAAAACTTCTAGAGCAACACTGCAGAATGTTGGAAACTGGCGTACTTGAGGATAGTCAAATAATCTCAAAGTAGCAAATTCAATATAGCGATCCAAAATTTGTGAAATCAGTAAAAATCATCGTATCTAAACTATTTCTAAGTAAATAGAAAAAGAGTTTGTTTTTTTTAAAAAAAAAATGTGAAATTGACTATTAAAAACAAAAAAAAAAGGGGGGGGGGGGTAAATGCCATGTTTAACATTGTATTGGGTTTACCAGTTATTGCAATTGCTACCAGCAGTTTGTTACTTTAATTTTAATAATAATTATTAAAATTGTAAAAAAGGCGAATTTACAGGCTACTGTCAATCTAAAGTTTAAAAATTTATTGACTGCTATTTGTTGATACTCAATTCCACATTTTATAAATCTCCTTTTATTTTATCCACGAACCTTAAGCTAATTCGATTTCAAATTGGCGATATTTGATTCGCCAGTTTAAAATTGAGTTTAGTTTGTCTTCGATTGTATCCTGTACGTTATATATCAAATTTCTCTTGTAGTGTCAAAAATTATCTTAGGAATTTTGGAGAAATATATCAATTCCAGCAAATTAAGGTGTTAATTAGCGATACATACGTACACATGTATTTCCGAGATGAATTGCTATTTACATCTTATCGTACCTTAGTACGATAAACTGTTCTTGGAAGGGATTCATGAAATTCTTAATGTGCGCTGAACGACATTCTCGTTTGCAGTGTTTTATGATTGCACAAGATTGTTTAATGTCGGTGAAGAAGCGAAATTAGCCACTGTGGGGACAAGAACGCGACACGTTCTTGTCCCCACATAAGTCGCATGGATGAAGTATTTCCACTTGGTTATACTATAAATTAAAGATGCCAAGAAATTATAAGCGAACAAAGTTTGCGCCTGAAATATAATTAAACCAGATATAATTTTTTCGTATCTTTAATTTATGGATGAAATATGTTTCCGATTTTACTTCTAAAAATTACGTAGCTTTCTGCTATTATAAAAATAGGCTACTTTTGAATAACTAATTTTAATTTATTGCGGTAATTTCCAGATCATTTGAAACGAAAGAGTAATATTTAGATTACGACATTTTTGTGCTTTGATGTGCGAGGAGTTTTCAAAACAAACAGTTCATCACCTGACCGAATGGCAGGTGAGCTTTTAGCACACGCGCAATCGATGATGCACGCGCTAACAAGGTCGTGGGAACAGAGTGAAGAATCCGCGCACATGGCTGTGCTCGCAGCTGTTTCACCTTGCGTAGCGGAGATATTGTTATAGCGTAATCATCATTTGGGGATAGTTATTTTCTAGTCGGTGGCCATCCCAAGAGAAAGAGATTTCTCTTTCTCTCCTGTCGCTTCTAAATGACTTCATTGACGTCTCAAAAATCCTTTTAGAAAACATTTTCCGTAACTAAACAATAAATTGACATTCAGAACAGTAAACGAGCGGGTTAAAACGAGCTGATGTCATTACAACTTTTTTTTCCTCAAAAAAACTAAAGCGTTTGACGCATATAAAAAGAAATGCCGACAGAATTAACGCATAAATGACGTTTAATTGACTCAATAACTCAATGTTATTGAGTATAAAGAGTTCAAAATTTTCAGTTTAAATGAAAGGAATTTCCTCAATCATTTTATTTTTAAGGCTAGGGGTGATTGCTTCGATTTGTTGCAAAGGAACTATAGCTATGCTATGCGGCTTGTCTGCCATGTTTATTAACTGCATTAAGTTCGCCAATGGAAGGAGATTTTTCCCATATTTAAAACTTCGGTTACCATATGAGACAAATAAACCTAAATCTTGATCTTAAACCTGTCCTAATGGTCCCTTTAATGAATATATATATATATATTTTTTTTTTTTTTTTTTACCTTGGAGATTATATATATTAAGGATACCAAGTAATTTTATAAACTTGGTTTTTTTACTCCTTCTCCCAAGTAAGCAAAATAGTTAAGTTTGCGCCTGAACGTACTTCAAGTCTAAAACATAGTTCAACACCAGGGCAACTCGTTGTAAAGATGGATAAAGGTGTTCAGGCGCAAACTTAACTGTTTTGCTTACTTGGGAGAAGGAGTAAAAAACCAAGTTTATAAAATTACTTGGTATCCTTATATATATATATATATATATATATATATAAGGATACTTTGCCTGTGTTATCCTTATATATATATATATATATATATATATATATATATATATAAGGATAACACAGGCAAAGAATTATATAAAAAATGACAGCGACATGATAAAATTACATCAACAGATCTAGTATAAAAGACAATAGTACATTTTAAAAACAGGAATGCGAGCTTGAGTTCTAAATTAAAGTTGACTACGTGCGTGAGCTGCCACGAGTGCGCCAATACTGAATGTCTCTCTGACGCAATGTGTGCGTCAGAGAGATTGAAGCTAAGGTTGCTGTTAATATGGGATGAATCTAGTGAAGTTTCTCTAGATTCGATGATCTTCCTTTCGAGTTCATCATAACACACATGGATATTAGAAGTTTTTGGCTAGTATACGAGGTGTTGGCGGCCTTCATCCGAGTTGATAGAGAAGAGAACGTGGCTAGAGAGAGCGCTGGCCCTGGTCCTATTGTTGGAGATGTCTCATTGGTGTTCTTCCATACGTAAAAGGACGGATTTAGCCGTCTGGCCGTAATATGGTTTTCCACATTCACACAAAATCTTGTAGACTCCTGGATACTGAGTAGGGAGATGTTTCACTTTAGGTTTACTTAGTATGCAGCGAAGTTTTGGAAACGTAGTGAAGCAAGTTCTAATGTTGAATTTCTTAAGAATTTTTGCTAGTTTTGGGGAGAGAGCTGATGTATGACAATGAAATAAAAGCTTTTGGGGGAGAAGAATCTTCAGTAGTAGTAGAGCGATGGAAAGAGAAAAATTTATCAATCTGTTTAAAGAGAGAAACCATTGTTGACAAAAGTCCTTTTAAGTAAATGGAGTTCATTTTCAATTTCTGTTTCATCTGTAAGTAAAGATATGGCTCGATGTGCCAGGGTTGAAATAATATTAATTTTTTGCGGAGGGTGGTGATGGGAAGAAGTATGAAGGTATCTGTGTAAGTGTGTGAGTCGGTTTTCTAAAAATTGAGATTTTGATATTTTCAGTGCATCTCGTAAGTTTTAAGTCCAGAAAGGAGAGACAGTCGTTGGATTCCAGTTCGAAGATAAAATTGATATTTTCATGAAACTTGTTGAGGTTGTTGATACCGTGTTCCCAATGAGGAATATATCGTCTATATAACGATACCAAATTTTTGGTTAAAGAGTAGAGGAATTAATTGCTTTTTCGTCAAAATCCTTAAGAAATAAATCGGCAAGAATCGGAGAGAGCGGACTGCCCATTAGTTTCTAGACCACCTCAACAAGTTTCATGAAAATATCAATTTTACCTTCGAACTGGAATCCAACCACTGTCTCTCCTTTCTGGACTTAAAACTTACGAGACGCGCTGAAAATATCAAAATCTCAATTTTTAGAAAACCGACTCACACACCTACACAGATACCTTCATACTTCTTCCATCTGCCCTCCGCAAAAAAATTAATATTATTTCAACCCTGGCACATTGAGCCAGATCTTTACTTACAGATGAAACAGAAATTGAACTCCATTTACTTAAAAGGAGTTTTGTCAACAAAGAACACCAAAGAGACATCGCCAACAATAGGACCAGGGCCAGCGCTCTCTCTCTCTAGCCACGTTCTCTTCTCTATCAACTCGGATGAAGGCCGCCAACACCTCGTATACTGGCCAAAAACTTCTAATATCCATGTGTGTTATGAACTCGAAAGAAAGATCATAGAATCTAGAGAAACTTCACTAGATTCATCCCATATTAACAGCAACCTTAGCTTCAATCTCTCTGACGCACACATTGCCTCTGTTCAGAATTGGCGCACTCGTGGCAGCTCACGCACGTAGTCAACTTTAATTTAGAACTCAAGCTCGCATTCTTTTTTTTTTAATGTGCTATTGTCTTTTATACTAGATCTGTTGATGTAATTTTATCATGTCTCTATCATTTTTTGTATAATTCTTTGCCTGTGATACCTGAAGAAGTTGAATGATTCAACGAAACCAGTTGTATCTTATTTAAAATAAAGAGCTAATAGGCTTCATTGCGGCGATGTAAACATTATTTAAATTAAAGGGATATTAAATCTCACATTGTTTCAAAACCGAATAAGAAACTCAAAGATCGGAATCAAAGAGTTTCATGCCGAATATAGTGACTATAAAAGTATTGGCGACTACTAGCGTAAGCTAAAGCACGTAGTACAAACTAGGGCAGCTCGTAGCAAAAGGTGGGGAATGTTCTGATCGCTATTCTTAATATTTTCCATAATGTAAAACCCATCTCCTAGGAGATGTATGATGTTATACATTATGGTGGGGGGTCACTACCCAGACCGGTTTCGATCTCTTAATATTATACCTTGTTGTGTGTGTGTGTGTGTGTGTGTGTGTGTGTGTGTGTGTGTGTGTGTGTGTGTGCATATATATATATACACACACACACACACACACACCAAGACTACGAGAACAATAAGTAACAACTGCAGGATTTGGTCGTAGATATATTGTAAAAGAGCCTCCGTAGCTCAGTTGGTTTAGATGGAGCCCTTTGGTTGAAAAGACCGGAGTTTGAATCCCGTCTATGACACGGACCTTTATCAGGACTTCTCAATCAAAGGTGAGTTAGCCCGTCTTATACGGAGGTGCAAGGTTTTTTTTCGCCCGGAAACTCGGGTTTTTCGTCCCTGGAAACAGGCAAACGGGTTCAGTGAACACACACACAGTTACCTACAGATATAAAATAAATTGGATAAGGAAAGGCAACGGGAAACTTTGTTCTACAATAATTCCCTAGAAAAATAGCATTGCTATCCTACGAACATTGGGTTAAGGAGAAAGACATTGTTAAAATAAACTAAGCTTCCTACACATGTTTTGCTGTCTACAGCCTTCATCAAGAAGATAAACGTATTAAGAAATATACAAAAATACTTGTATAATTCAATGGTGTCATTAACTTGATTCACTTAACTTACTATTAATAGTATACGTTTAAAAAAATAATATATATAAACCTATATTTTATTTATTTATATTTTGGTACATTCATCTTTCTGATAAAGTTGTTATTCAATCAAGCTTCTATTCAATTGTTTACCGTCAATAGATAGTAAAACTAGTATAAGTTCCGTTTATTTTAACAATATCTCTACAAGTAAATTCGCAGTTGGAGCAGAGATCTAATATCAGAGCACAGCCCTCAGAGGATTGCAATACTGCAAGACGACGAACTTTGCCCAGACACGCATTATCTTCAACTTTCATTAGTGCATTTCATTCATGATTTACTGTTCCAAGTTTCGTGAGGTTTTAAATTTTAACTTTAAATATTTCTGATTTGTCATATAAAATTTGAAATATAGTGTGTGTGTGTTGAAATTTGGTATATTGCCACTGTAATTTCAATTCAGTTTATTACATTTTATTAAAAATTAATATACCAATTTATTAAAACGTTAATCGGAAATACGACTCAGAAATCCTACAACTCAATATATAACAACCGAAACTGGACTCAAGGTAGTCAAAAAAAGTCAAATTCAATTCATATTAAACCGTTATTATTATTAAGTGAAACCTCAAAGGACCCATATCCGGAAGCAACTGTACACTCATAATCCACAGTCTACATCCCGGTGTTCGACCCCATTGCCACTAGCTACATGCGGCAAAAAGGCCAAGATTTTGAAGCTTAGTACTTCTAGTCTCGGTGTTTGTGTGTGTGTCTTGAGCTGAATCGGCGTTTCTTCGAGTTGTAGTTACGGGACTGATTCTCGAGTACACCGGTTTTCTCTTCATAAACATAAAACCGATTTATGTAATACTTGATAAAAGTATTACAAGTGTCATAAATTATGCAATTAATGGAGTCTAACATTTTCACTAGTAGTATTAATTCATTAATTAATATATATTATTAGTGAAATAAATACTAGCGACAAAATTAATTCGTTATATAATAATGAATTACTAATAATATTAGTAATTCATTATTTTGTAATGAAGTTTTATATTTTATAATGAACGGGCCAGTTTGCCTGTTCATTGTACCGGGAGGCATGGGGCTAACCATCTTATCCTCGGGACGAATATGGTTTGGAAATGCTAAGGGCAGCTTCGTAACAGGCCTAATGGCCTGTTACGAAAAAAGAAGATTATCTTATATTAAAAAGATAAATGGATTATGGATGTAACCTCATCTGCTACAAAGACTACACCTGTTGAGATCTGTTATTGTTCACGTTGTATACTTTTATTTGTACGTTTTCTTTTAAATCAAACAATCATTTTTTTTTTTTTAATTCGTTGATTCTTCTCCCTGGTCGAATTCTTAATCGAGTGAACAAAGGAGAGTAAAACGGCTCGGACTGGATCTGTTAGTAGCCCGTGCAGCTTGGCAGTATCGTTAATTTACTGAATTTTATTTACAAAATATTAAAGATTTTTAAGAGATTGAATAGCTGCTGCCATCTAGTAGTATATCACTTCTTTGAAAACAAGGAATGTTTCGGTCTCAGAAAATGGATTTATTTGTAGAGCTAGTTCGGTATCGACGACGAGCTTCGGTAGAAAAGTGGTTTCAAATCCTATCCAGAACACGAAAAACCTTCATAAGGTCTTTGTAATGGAAGATGAGCGAGTGTGCTGGTTTCATCATTAACTAACAAGGTTTTGATTTTAACTCCCGGTATTTGGTTTTTTTTTTTTTTTTTTCATCCCATAAAAAGGATAAGGGAACATACATATCATTACAGAGAACGAACAATTAACATATAGTAGCGAACAAATTAATTCGCACATTCGCATTTTAAAGAAACATTTTAATTTGGAAAAAAAAGTACAAAAATTAAACTAACTTGACCAAATAATTTGTGTGTACTCCTTTGTTGCTAATAAGTTCATTAATTCGCTTACGCATAAAATCAACGTAGAACACATTTTTCTTATTTCTGCATCTCGAAACCATACTTTTATAATGGATTGCATTAAGTTATCCTTCGTATCACAATTTAATTTTCAAAGTCTTTTTTCACTATGGCCCACAAAGTTTCTTTTGAGTTAATGTCAGGAGAGTTAACTGGCCAATGAATCAATTAGATGCGATTTTTGAGAAACTCTTTCACTTTTTTTGAAGTGTGGCATGGAGCGGGATCCTGTTGGAAGATGAGTTCTTTGTCTTTCTGGATCTGTGGGACCACCCTTTTCTCAAATATTTTCATGTGTGGGTCACTCTTTATCATACTGTCAACAGGCACAAGTGATCCTTGTGTGTAAAACAACCCCTGAACATCTTTTTAGGAGTTTGTTGAAGGGGTGCGAGAGAAGTCTTCTCGACTGCTGATTTGCGAACACAGGGTACTCGCTCTCCTTGGACAAAGAAATGGCTCTCATCTGAGAATATGACCACCTTCCACTTCTCAAGAGTCCAATCTTTTGTACACTTTTGTCCACTAGAGCCTCTTTTTCTGCGTAGCCTTCGTCAACAGTTTCTTTTTTTGGTCTGTGGGCAGTGCTCCCTGCTTTCAATCTTCGGCAGACTGCTATGTCAGAGACATTAATCCCGCCAATTGTCAACCAGCTGATGGATACATTTGTGGCCACCAAATGTATCCATCAGCGTTAGGCTTATTCGGGTTAATTTGCCTTAGTTACTTCAGTGGCAATTAAGCAAATAACAGCAGTATTTATCAGTATTTAAAATTTCTTTACTGGAAATGTCGAAAACGGGTATAACATTTTTAAACGATACTTATTTTTATTTATTTATTTACAAAATACGATTTCTATGCTACTTTGTTAGGTGCTTTAATTCACAGGAGGTAAAGATTTTTCAAAAGAATGTATTTTCTTCAGTACTGCTATACCGATTTCCAGTGTGCTCTTATTGTCAAAAAAAGGACAACTGTAGTGTCTTTATTTTGATATAAAAAAATTAAAAATGTATTGTCAGTGCAATTGAAATGAAAACTATTGGCAGTACACGTGTCTTGGAAGTTGTACTGTCAAAATAAAAATCTGCAGATTATTATTATGACCAAGACACGAATGAGTGTCATTCTTTTTCTAATATATTCCACACCAAAATAAGATGACTGACAAATTCACTCGAGTCATTTTATTCTTTTTTAAATTGATTCAAGTTTATCCCGTACATGTTGATCCCCATCAATAATTTCGCAAAACTAATGCTGCATACTTAGATTTTCTAAATTCTAATTAACCAACCGCGCTCACACACACAAGCCGCAGTCGCCATCTATCAAAAAACATGGGGAAAAAAAAAATTATTTTATTTTTTTCATGGTCCGCTGACTGCAGCAGAGAATCGTAACTTTTTTACGTTGTCAGTGGTGACTGCGTGCATTGCCTGAGAAAGTAGCGAGAGAAACAGAAATAAATACTGTTAATATTCAAAACGCCTGTGAGAGTGAGAGAAAGTAGCACACCGCAAAAATGGATCAACATAAAATATAAAGAAAAATCAATGAACCACTGAATGAACAGAACCTAATGCCCTCCATTGTGAAATATTAATTTACAATAATTATCATCACATCAATACACTTACTATTACACCTTTTATTGTAAATTAATGCAAGTTCTTTCTTTTTTTTTTTCTCTTGCGAGATTTATATCACTAGAAATCACTATTTTGCATAAATACATTTAAATTTTGTAAAAAACAAAGTGTGATGTGATAAAATGGCGCAATTTTTAGAAAAAATGTTAATTACTAAATTATTCTAATATATAAGAGGAATACTGTATAAGATTTTATATCGCTGGTCCCAGGGCCGCGCCAACCCAAGGGTGCAAGGTGTGCACCACACCCGAGCGACAACATTGATAGGGCGGCATTTTATGTAGCTAATATCTAATTTGGATTATACGATGCAGTATTAGGGGCGGCAGATAAAAGTTTGCACCCAGGCAGCAAATACCCTTGGCGTGCCCCTGGCTGGTCCATCTTATTTTAGTTTATTTGATTCGTTCGTTCTTTCTTCTTCACATTTTGATAACGATGCTATTCCTAAAATTCGGTAGCTCAAACGTCATTTTTGATAGGTTGGTCTCCATTATATTACTGCTTAGGTTTTAATTTTATATTTCATTTTTTATCTTTGCCGTATTCCGAATGCGATGTTTTAATTTCTTTTTAACATGCCTGTTGCTTGCAATACCTTATTTTTCGTGAGTGTGTGTGTGTGTGTGTGTGTGTGTGTGTGTGTGCGCGCGCGCCAACATCTATTCGCAGTCCGACCTGTCTTTTGGAACCTCTTCTGTCTCCATCTGTACAAGAAACAAGTGATTTTCTTAACCTATAAAAAAAGAGTCCGAAGTGGGGAAGGGATGCATTAATCGCTTTTAGGAGCTTCACAGTTACCAACAACGGACAACTGCACCAATAAAGTTTAGTAAACATAGAGCCCTCCCCTCTCTGTTTTCATGGACAAGAGGGAATGGCATAATAAATTTTAATCTAATATTAGACGTATTTTTTGTCTGCCCAAGTTTCCGGAGATTCTAATAAAATGTAACAGATGATTAATAGCGACGTCTGAAACAACGAGGCTCGATCGAGTACTTTTTTGGGAGGTGAGGAGAATCAAATACTGAATCCTCCCTCTCTCTTTCCATCCCCATCTTTTTTTTCCCCCTCTTCATATACTATAATCCACAGTAACCGAGTAGCACACATGTGGTAGGCGAAAGAGAGAGGCAGTCAACGACCAGACCAGAAAGAAAAGGAGAGGAACAAAAGGAAACACAGTCAGTGGTTGGGAAGGGAGAGATTATTCAGTCAAGGATAAATCAAAGGTCACTTGACGGCAATCGGCGTTGGAACATGCGAAGAAACTATCCGCCAACAAATGCTTCTTTTTTTTTTTTTTCTTCTCCCCTACACGTGAAGTGCGGAAGTTGTGAGAGGAAAAGTAACGAGTCGCGAAGGTGGGGTGTAGGCGAAGATGCGAAGGAAACTACAAGAGACAATGAAATTGACCGATGGTACCCTAACACTCTTGCCAAGTGCGGGGGAAGCTTGGCGCTGAAGGACTCGTACGAGAGCAACTCTTGACGGATAACATGTAATTCGGCAGAAACCCTACTGAGTTGGGTACTATGAAACATCCGAACTTTAGAAACGCACTTCAGTTAAAAATATTTCAATTAAGAGACCACAACGTCCAACAGCTGGGTGGTGTAGAATGAACACGACATACGATTTAGCAGACATTTTAACTACTACCATTTTGCTACAGTAGCCATAGAATCGTTGAAAAACTTAGCTGCTTTAACGCAGATTCCCAAACTTCACTGCGTGGTTGGTTGGTTGGTTGTGGGAAGATAGAGTTACGCACAGGTCCTAACGCATGCCCACGGGTCGGTCCCCAGTTCAAGGTTCGTTTGTCAGGTACTTTCCCTTTCAACAGAGTAATATTTTACACCCTAAATCCAGAGTCCATGCATTTTAGCCCATGGACTAGGTTTCGGATATTTAATCATCTTCCAAACTGAGGCTTCACCTTAGACAACCCATTAGATCAAAGCCTTTGATCCTTTTAGGAGACTCAAGCCATTTATATCTTATCTTTTGCTGATTATTCTTAGGTTTTGTCTGTTTGAGGATGAAAAACCCGAGTTCTTCGGAAGAGAAAACTCTTCCATCTAAAGTAATGACAGCGGCTAACTCAGCTTCAGGTGAAAGGCCCCTTTATTTCAGAGAAATATTCATCTCAGCGACAAGTGGCCCACTGGCCTACGGGAACAAGTATTTATTATTGTGACGCAAACCGTAATGTTCTAGTGCATCTCAACCCCCCCCCCCCCAAAGCATTACTATTCTAGTCGCATCAGACACACACTCTCTCATTTTGAATAAATGTTAGCAGATAACATAATATGGTACTGATCATTTTTAATGATTTAATGCAGCTTTTGTTCTAATCCACAGCAAGACACAGGAAGTGTGGTGGGAATTTAAATTTAGTGCAGTTCAAAGTATTACATGGAATCCCATAACGCTTTGCATTATGAGATACTGAGATAATTGATGAAGACGTGTAACTAGTCGGGAAGATACTTCCCCCACAAACTTTGTTTTTTTACACTTGGAAAGCGTATTTAACAAAAATATAATTTCGTGACAAGTGGAAGAATACAAAAAGGTATTTAATTCGCAGTCTGACTTGTAATTTTGAAAATTTCCGTAGTAAGGAAAATCTGCTTAGAATACAGTCCTGTGGCAGCTCGTGGCTTGAAATCGTGGGGGGTGCTGCAACTTTCGAAATATACATACACACGGCAGGTACAGTGTATACGTGTTTGGATAAAATATCAAAATTATGGTAAAAAATAAAAAAAAAATTAAACATGAAAAAATACTGTTTATTATCGATAAAATTATACAGTTTGGTATAATTCAAAATTACTTAAAAATAAAATCCATTCCTTTAATTGTAATGCCCAAATATTTAAAGAGACGGAGTAAACACTATATATACTGGCGCAGACTGCATATAAACAACAGTAGAACTGCGCGGCGGACAGTGCCGCATTACGCTAATAGTTTGCATCTCACTATCACGTGCATATGCTTGCGTGTATAGCAATATGACACTGTGGTAAACACAGTGCTGCTAGCGTCCTTCGCTCTCCTAAGTGCTACAAGATGGATTGATTTTTTTTTTTTTTTTTTTTTTTTTTTTTTTTTTTTTTTTACAAAATAAGAGAACTGTATAGGATTGTTGATAAAATTAAATATTACAAGCAACTATAAATAAAATAATAAATATATTTATATATCGAAAAAAATTGGAGGTGCTGAAGTTCCGTAGTGCCTATGCACGAGCCGCCCCTGCATGCGTGGCATAATGTAAACTCGGAAAGAACTTTCCTTACTATTGTGACGAGGGATTTCTTCTTCGCTGACGTCACCAAAATCTTCAGCCACTGGATTATTATTATTTTTTTTAAAATCATATTCTATGTCATTATTTATCCCACCTATGAAAGATTACGAACAATGAAAATGGAAATACTATCTCCTCGTGCACCTAAGTCGCCCAAATGTAGTAACTACTAACACTAATACAGGGCTGAATTTAAGTTTGCCGCGATCCCGTAGTTATAACTTTTAAGAGATTCCCCTCGACTGAATAAATTTTAAATTTAATAGTCCTTCAGGGGTCCTTGGAATGATGTGAGGCCCTCAGCTGTAGCATGGCTAGTTTATGCGTAAACCGTGTTTATGTACACATATACATTAATTGGAAAGAAGTCAATGGACACCATAGTGGGAGGAACAGACTGACATGGAGCCCACCTTAATAAGATGTAGGACTTCCTTTCGCTAAGATGACTGTAGCAATCTTATGTGGGCATACTTTCCACAAACGGACGATAGCGATCAATGAGAATATCGGACAATTCTTCCTATAGGAATGTAATGAGTTCCTGGATTGTTGTGAGGCGAACGTCTCTTCATCTCAGCCACGCTCCAGTTTTATCCAGCAGATGTTCATTAGGATTGAGATCAAGGCTCTGTTGAGGCCAGTCAAGTGTGGTGACGTTCAGGTCCACAACCCAAGCAGTTACAGCAGAAGCCTTATGACACGGTGCATTGTCTTGCTGAAAGAGACAATGATCAGTTCAGTAGAAACGCCATCGAGTAGGGAGCATTGCATTGACCAGAATGTTCAGATACCACTCGGAGTTCAATGTTCGTGGTACCACAAACAGAGGTCCAAAACCAAACCAGTAAAAACAGGATCAAACCAATCACACCGCCACCTCTGAATTTCATAGTTAGGGTTACGCACTCTGGTAAGAGACGTTCACCGGTCATCTACCACACTCACACCCGTCCATGTGAGTGTCTACTCAGTAGAGGGTGCAGCGCGATTTGTCACTCTATAACACAGATTTTCAAGCTTCCACGTGCCACTGTACACGCTCTTCGTCCCACTGGTGACGCCGCTGCATGTTGGTTTGGGTAACGTGTGGCTTGCATATTGGTCCTGCAATGGAAACCGATGTTGTAAGCCTCGGTTCTGAATGTTGTGCAGATTTCTGTTTCAGACGATGCCGGAAGTGCGTAATTGACATGTCGGCTGACGAATAGCGGTTTTTACATATTATCCTTCGTAGCAACCTACAGTCACGTTCTAAGTATGGTGGATCGTCCACGGCGGGTAGTACTTGACTCCCTCCCCTTCCATTTCAGTATGGTATCATAGGTTGTTGACCTCGGATGGCCCAAGATGTCAACAGCTTGCTGGAGATATCATGTTGCATGTTTACCACATCGCTTCTTTCAAATTCTGTCCGTTTCCTTCTGACACAGTTGCAATGACTTGCGAGCATCGTATTCCTTCAATTTATACCGGCTACAAATACGTGACTCGTTACATGGCGCGATGCACCTTGCTCATTGGGGTGTCCGCTAATTTCTTTCCAAGCAGTGTACTTTACCAAACGATTGAAGTAGTGATGTATTATATACAATACATATACTGTACTATTGCCGAGATTGCTGTCGATTTTTTTACTTATTTTCTATTATAATCTCTATAGAGAAACATAAGTATCATAGAAAAGTATGCAGTATACGTGTTCGCTTCTTGATCCACAGGCGTAGGAATTTTGTGCGAGCAAATAAAATAAATATGGTTTGTATTTATGGAAATCACTATAAAAAACATTAAGCAAATTGTCTCGTACATCAATAATGTGCAGAGCGAGTTTATTATTAGTGTGAATACGGTCCTAATATCATCCGCATTATCCTTGGTTCATACAACTAAAAGTTGTCATCGTGGCACAAACCCAGAAACGGTAAGAAACACTTCGGTGTGTGTTGTAACTGGTAACACTATATAAATGCGAATAAATGAGATTTTGAGAGTTATCGTAGTTATGCTATTATCATAAATTTTTCTTACGAATAGTTTGAGAAATGTCTTTGATCACCTTGACAGCACTTAGTGGTCCAATTTGAGCTATGCCACTTGTCTCATATTGCGAGGTTTCGTAGTCTACTGGTAAAGATATTTAAAAGGTGGTCAGTTGTATTGTTACTAAATATAAGACCTGTTTATACGATTATTCTACCATGCCTGTGGTCAAGATTAAAAACGTTGTCCACAAAAATAGTAAGACGTTTTAGCAATTCAAATCCAAAGAAATGCCAACAGCTACTACTCAGGTTTCATCTAATAGAATAATGCTAATAACTCAATTCCGTTAACGGCCGATTCCGAATAAACCAATCAGAACTCTGAAAGCATTCATACGTCTGTAACTCGTTGGCTGGGTAAGTTAATGCATTAACAATATTTTGAGCACTAGCCCATAAAAATGTCCGAAAATAAAAAACGACTGTCATCTTCAAAATCAAGTTAAAAGTCATCAATTACGCAAAAGAACATGGAAATAACACTTCAGAGAGACAGTTTAGACCTCCTCCCACTGAGTGTATGATTAGACAAGAGAAAACAGGAAGAACAACTACTCAAGACGCCAAAAAAGAAGAGGGTCTTAAGAGGAAAACCAGCAAAATGGCCAAACTTGGAGCAGAGGCTTAAACATTTGGATTATGGAGCAGCACCAGAGTGGGATATGTGTATCAACCAAGCTTACTCAATATGAGGCAGAAAGGTTTGCAAAAGAAATGAACATTGTTGATTTCACAGAAAAGGCAAAATGGTGCTTCAACTTCATGAGGAGAGAACGGTTGGGCCATGAGAACACGAACCAAGTTAGCCCAGAAAATGCATCTTAGTATGCATCTTAAAAATATTACTTAATTACTAAATATACTTTGAATATTTTAAAAAATATCAAAATGTGTTCTGTTTTATGTTTAAAATATTGATTTCTTAATTTTGGGTTCGAAAAAGTAGCATTCGTCTTATACATAGGGGCGTCTTAAATACGGTCAATTCTTTTCATGAGCATTCATGGTTATTGTTCACCTGAATTTGCATACGGTCAATTCTTTTCATGAGCATTCATGGTTATTGTTCACCTGAATTTGCATTCTTATAAATGCAAGCAACTCTTTCGCAAACTGTTAAAACACCAGCATAAACTGGAGAATGCATTCATTCACAAACCAACTTCAAACTCCTCTTTTTGCGATCAAGCTATCTGTGGATTTTGTTTTCCTTTATCAGCATGGCCTAGAACAATCTGCAGTTCATTATGTCAAATTTCATAATCGTAGAGAAGAGTTAAGTAGATGAACCTTCCATTGATTTACCTCGGTTGGTGCGAAGATTATGCAACTGGATATCTGCAAAATTAAAAAGGTTCCTGTTATCGTCTACTAAATAAGTAGCGTAGCTCAAACAGGACTACTAAGTGCTGTCAAGGTATTCACTTACCTGAGCGTGAGTGCTGTGTATTATAAAGGCTAACTTCAAGATATCTAATGTGGATGCAACAGATACTCACCTTGTTCATTCTCGAGTTAATTATGCTTCAATTACGTTTTAACATTCTCTTTTCCAGTACATAAATCATAACGACACAATTTCAAGATCATCGAAGTATTCGCGGTGCGTTCAAAATAAGATTCGTATATTACAAAAATCATATTATTATACAAACACCTACTGGAATCAAGGGAAGCGCTAGTAAGACATTCTTACAGAGATAATGTGTATCCAGGGACGACTCGTGCATAGGTACTACGGAACTCCAGCACCCCAATTTTTCTCGATATATAAATATATTTATTAATTTATTTATATTTGCTTGTAATATTTAATTTTATCATCAACAATGCTATACAATTCTCTTATTTTGTATAAAAAATAATAAAAATCCATCTTGTGGCACTTAGGAGGGTAAACACAGTGCTGCAGTGGCTAGCAGCACTGTGTTTACCACAGTGTCATATTGCTAGTATTTGCTACGCGCGCAAGCATATGCACGTCATAGTGAAATACGAGCTATTAGCGTAATGCGGCATCGTCGCGCAGTTCCACTGTTGTTTATATGCAGTCTGCGCAGTAGTAGAGTGTTCGTAGTGCTTATCGTGTTTACTCCGTCTCTTTAAATATTTGGATATTTAAATATTGTCTGATCCTGTGGCTTCCTCTCAAAGAGAGGAAGCCACAGGATCAGACACTATGAGTACAGTATGCACTGTACTTATAGTGTGTATGTACAGGGTGTTCGGGATAAATTTGACAGTTTCGTAAGGAAAAAGAAAATCTTCTTTGTATCTATTAAATTTAATGAATTGACAAAAAAACATTACAGGCAGAGTTAATTACAATACTATCAACAAGATTTACTCAAAATAACCACCATTAGCATCGATCACAGCTTCAATTCTGCTTCGGAACCTCGAACAAGCTGATGCTACAGTTTTTGCATCAAAACAGAACAAATCAAAACAGTTTTTGCGGCCCTCCCTGGGAAGGGCCGCAAAAACTGTTTTAATTTTATCCATTAACTGGGCTTTTGTATTACTGGAAGTGCGATTGGTGTCTTTTTCAACTGCGCCCCATACAAAATAATCCATGGGGTTAAGGTCTGGGGAGTTTGGAGGCCAAACATTTGGACTGGTGAAGTCGTAGAAAATTTCAGACAACCATTTTTGACTTTTCCCAGAGGTGTGGCAAGGGGCCGAATCCTGCTGCCATACATACGGCCTACCATTGGCTACCCTTGTTATCCAGGGCTTGACTACAGTTAGCAACTCCACGAACAAAGCCCGAATTCCAATGCCAGGGTTCTTCAACACCTGTTCCTGCAGATTTGCGAGGAATTCTGCTGTACGAACGCAATCAGATCGTCTGCTAGGGATCTTTCTTCTTGCTACATCCTCGTAGTCACCATTGCAAGTCTCTAGTTCATGCCTGATTGTTTTTACTGTATTCAGGGAGCATTGGGCAGCAGTCGTAATATCCTTATTTTGATGGCGGGCACGAATCATCATGATACAAGTTATTCTCTTCCATGATTCAGGTGGGTTCCAGCTATCCATCCTTTCTGACATCTTGTATATGAATGAAGAAGGGTCCAAACTTTTAAATGAAGAGAAGTGTGTGTTAATACATGTAACTTACGGAAAAATATAATTAATTATAAATATGTCAAATTTATCCCGAACACCCTGTATATTTCGAAAGTTGCAGCACCCCCACGATTTTAAGGCACGAGCAGTCACTGTGTTTATCATACTTATTCATGAATACAAAGCAAGAGATACAAGTATATTCAATATTTTGGAACTTTTGAACATATGTTTTGATGTCGAACAATAAGAACTGTCATATATGAAATATTCGTTAATTATTGTATGGTAGAACTTATCTGTGCAGTTTAAATAAGCGTCAAGCCTAAAACCAGCACAAGCCATTTAGTCACGAAGTAGCGTCAGTGTACTGGGCCGAGTGGCGACTAAGTTCATTTCCTTCTTCTTCCCTTCACGTAATAAAGTCTAGTGGCCTGTTACGGGACTATCCTTAGCTTTTCTAAGCCGTACCCATCCCGAGGATAGAGTGGCTAGCCCTATGCCTCCCCGTGTGTCCTATGTCTGTAGATGCGTGTGTTCACGGGGACGGTTTGCCTGTATGCGGGAGGAAAAACCCCAGATGAACTGGGGAGAAAAACCCTGCTGTCCACGCCCAAGACCGGCTAACTTGGCTATTTCTGAGATAGATCCTTAAGCTCATCACGTCGTCGACGGGAATCGAACCTAGAACACTCCTTTCCCAGGCATATGGTTGCGAAGTGAAAAGCCACTAGGCTAACCGCGCAGACAAGTTCATTTTAATATTAAAAATTTTTAAATAATGCAAGTCATGCCTCATCTGCTAACAAAAAAAATGATAGCAAAAAAGAAAAAACTGAAATGGAACAACAACAGTTTCCACATTTCGGGATTTGGTTCTGTTCGACTTTCCTTTCCCCCACCAAATGCCATATTATTTTATGTTGCGTTCATTCAATGAATTTTGACGAAGACACTTTTAGCCATCCCAGAAATCGTTTTCGATAAATGTAGATGGAATAATGAGTAAACCTGTTTTCGTAGAATAATCTTATATTTGAGGGAGACCGAACTCCAATTTCGCAAAGTTGCAAAGGCTTCAATGTGAAAAGGAGATGCCATATTCGCATCGCATTCAACAATAAAATTCAGCAGGAAGATTTTAATTCAGACAAAAGGCAGCAAAAGACTTTTACTTAAAGCCCAATTATCTCTAGAATTAAGCAGCACAGAATTAAAAAAAAAAAAAAAAAAACATACATATTCATACATCTTCAAGGCCGACCTTTCCTAATTGGGTTGTGGGGGCAACAGCTGCAAGAGGAACTTCCAATGGTCACGATCCTCTGCCATCAAAGCTCAGGTCAACGTTCTGGTGGGAGTCCCAAACGTGTCCACCCAAGGTTTTAGATATAATCCATCTAGCGAGTCCTTGGCCTTCCACCCTCTGGCTTGGCAAAGAGGGCCTGCTGAGGGAGCCTCTCTTGTGGTATTCTGACTAGGTGCCCGTACCAACGTAACTGTGATCTCTCAACACGGAGAAGCAGCGGTTGAGTATTGAGGGTTTCCCGATTTGCAGAGCTTCTGACTCTGTCGAGTCTTGTCAGCCCCGCAACCCCCTAGAAAGAACCTCATTTCAGCCGCTTGGATTCGTGTCCGCATTCTTTCGGTCATTACCCAACTCTCATGACCATAGGTGAGGATGGGGACATACTGTATTGAAAAAAAAAAAAAAAAAAAACGACTCAGAATACGCAGAAAGTGAAATAGGTTTCGCTCTAATTTGCTTATTATTATTATTCCTGATACCTCCAAGGAGTCAGAAGACTCATCGCGGGAGGACATCTTCAACTATCTCTACACCTTACCTCTACTACGAATCGACGCCATCTACCGCCCACCTCCAACACCACCACAACTAGTAATTTTTGTCTGTAAATTGCGTGTGTTCTGAAGGGCCGATTTGTATGTATGCGGGATGAAAAACCCGAGTTTCCCGGGAGAAAAAACCCTGCTACCTCCGTATGAGATCGGCTAACTCACCATCGATTGAAATCGACCAGATAAAGATTCCTCCCGTCGCGACGAGAATCGAACTTAGGCCTATTCCAATCGAAGGGCGCAATGTACCGTCGTTCTTCCAATTGCGCTACGGAGGCATTATCAAAACAATAACTACAGAACATGGAACATCTGTGTGTGAGACCACATCCGGCATGGAGGTAGTCTCACAGAGAGATGAAATCCATCTGACACCGAAAGAGGTTTACAATTCATCAATGCCCCCCCCCCCCGCTGGTGGGATTTTAATTCATAGCCTGTTGGTTAGAGAGTATATACGCTAAACATTGGACTAACCAGTTGTTTAATTTTCCCTTTATTTTAATTATCATGCTTTTGCTTCATTAGTTTCTAAATTTGGAGTGGATTATCACCAGAATGCAATTTTCGATTCAACGCAACATCCAATGAATATGAAAATATATTCCAGAACCACTTGAAAATTAAAAAATAAAATAATAAAAATGGGAGAAAAGAAGAACGAAACAAAAATGAAAAGTAAGGTGGAAGCAACAATTTCAAGCAAAATTAAATTAATACGTTAATGAATCTCGAAACGCTTCACAATTAATGGAAAGACAACCGTATTTTTATTTTTAAAATAATAATCCCTTTCGTTTCTGCATTTGCCGATTCAGTACGCTTCACAATTTATTCCGAATAAGGTTCGAATTCCCATCTTGTGTTTCGCTCTGCAGTGTCGTCCATTAATTGAGAGCGGCTGTCCCTTTGTACGAAGGAATATTTAACAGAGTTGTCAATTGTCTGTCTTTAAGTTCTTTGATCTCCCTACCTGAACTTCCCCCCTCGGTGTTCTATGGTTTCAGCACGCGAGCAACGCCACATCAGGCACCCTCCGATCACGTGGAACCAACACGGTCGCTTCGCTTGCAGCGAGTGTGTGAACGCGGTTTCCTACTTTTTCCCATGACAGTCAGCAGAACGCCAAGTAACCGGCTTTCAGGACAAACATGCGTGCCGCTATTGCGGGCATTTGTTTGGGCTAAACACGGGCAACAGATCTTTGTGTGAGTGTCAGAGTTCCATATTCTGTACTTGGAGAATGAACAGAAAGAAACAAGCCACGGGTCTTGCACGAGCCCATTTTCAAGAATGCCTTTCGGAAAGCATATGCTGTTCCCTTCGCAGCAGAGGGTTCGCGTCAAGCAGA
Organism: Typopeltis vanoorti; assembly: GCF_054136105.1. Taxonomy (NCBI): domain Eukaryota; kingdom Metazoa; phylum Arthropoda; class Arachnida; order Uropygi; family Thelyphonidae; genus Typopeltis; species Typopeltis vanoorti. Next base: position 45,835,920 of record NC_143564.1, on the reverse strand, counting down.
TGTACACAAAAAAATGCCGTATTTACGAAAGGCGATAAATTGAGGGAATTAAACACCGTAAGAGATTCTTGTAGGCTTGTGAAAATTTTCACGTTTTTTTTTAAAGAATACAGGAGCGCAGACATCTATATATTTACAAAGTTTTTAATTCGATCTTCTCAGACAATAAAAAAGATGAGCAGTCCCCAAAGTGCAACGTGGTTCTCACGCCACATCCCGTTGTTAAGACACTGGAAATTCTTTCTTTGTTACTAAGATGAGCTGATTAATGTATTTGAGGGTAAAATGCATCTTCAGCGGGAAAAAATAAAGAAATCTTATTTTTCCATGATGTGAATCCCACCCATGAAAGTCCGAGTACTCTGGGTAGGATAAGGGCTAGAAAAAGTCAAAAGTCAATCCTGCTTTCGAAGCCTCAAGCTACTTAAGGCTTCGAAATATAGTCCAATAAAGAAGCAGCTTATGCAAGTTGTGAAAACGCTATTTGTATAACTATAAAATTAATGAAAAATGTAGGGGAAAATTCTCATCCCACCCAAGGTACGATTGTACTATAGGTTTACTAAAAACCTTTCATCGGTGTAAGTCACATAAAAAAAAAAAAATGCTCCTTTGCATAATCGCGAGCAATTTATGTTAATCATGCTTATTACCTTGCAGATATTTAATAAGCATGATTAACATTTTTATTTCGGCTTGCCACATGAACAAATTAACATGTTTAGCTTAGGAGATGGCCTTCATTATCCTTCCGGGAAAATATTGCGTTTTCGTGCTGAGAAGCATTGAGAAAGGTTTGTTTGTGGTTTTGGATTTACGGCCGAATCAACTCAGGCTATGAGGCGTATTATGTTTCAATTGCATGTGTTCTTAAGGTCGGTTTGTCTGCTCTGTGGGACAAGAAACTCGAGTTTCCTAGAGGAAAAACCCGGACACCTCGGTATGAGACAGCCTATGAGAAAAAGCAATTTTGTAGGTGGGTGTGTTTCTCGATGATGTCGGTTGACATGTACTGGAAATTGCAACAACAGAAAAGTAACGAGATGAAATGAAGATATACACCTCATTGTGAGTGTGTGTGTACACACACACACACACTGTTTGGAAAGAACTCAACAGACATCCCATGGGCAAGGTACATCGTGCCATGTAACGAGTCATGTGTTTGAAGCTAGTATAAACTGGAGGAATATGATGCTCCCAAGTCAGTGCAACTGCGTCCGAGAGAAATAGCTGCGAGAAAGAAAATGACGAAGTTTGAAACAGGCGTTGTGATAAGATGCCATGTTGCTGGCCTATCTGTTCGGCAAATTGTTGATAATTGGGTCATCCCAGCTCAACAACTTATGATACCACACTGAGATGGAAGGGCAGGGGGTCAACTGCAAATGCTACCCGCAGTGGACGACCCACCACACTCAGAACGTGACCGTAGAGTGCTACGAAGAATCCAATGTAAACACCGCCATTCGTCAGCCGAAACGTTGGATATGGAGTTCCGGGCATCGATTGGAACACGAATCAGCACAAACACATTCCCAACTGAGGCTCACAACATGGGTTTTCGTGGTGGGATCGCAATATGCAAGCCCCACATTACCCGAAACAACATGCAACATCGTCTTCAGTGGTGTAAAGAGCGTGTGCATTGGACGTGGAAGCTTGAAAATCCATCTTATGGGGCGGCGAATCACGGTACACCCTCTACCGAGCAGATGAACGGATGTGTCAGATGCCCGGAACGTCTCTTACTAGAGTGAGTAACCCCAACTATGAAATTCGGAAGTGTCAATGTGGTCCTGTTTTTCCCGGTCTCCCCTCGGACTTCTGTTTGTGGTGCCATGAACGTTGAACTCTGAGAGGTATCTGAACATTTTGGACAATGCAATGCTTCCTACTTTGTGACGTTTCTACTGAACTGACCATTGTCTCTTTCAGCAAGACAATACACCGTGTCAAGGCTTCTGCTGTAACTGCGTGGTTTGTGGACCTGAACATCACCACATTTGACTGACGTCAACAGAGCCTTGATCTCAATCTGGAGTGTGGTTGAGATCAAGAGACGTTCGCCTCACAACAATCCAGGACCTCATTTACATGCCTATAGATAGAATTGTCCGATATGCCCATTGATCTCTATCATACGCTTGTGAAGAGTATGCCCCGTTAGTTTGCAACAGCCATCGCAGCCAAAGAAGGTTCTACGTGTGGGCGCAGTGGTTGTTCCTCATACTGTGAGGAAACCTCGGTGCTGAATGTAAAGAAACTGAACTTTCCCTTTGGATTATATTACATACCATAAACAACTATCTTTACTGAGCATATGGGGGGGGGGGGAGAAGAAGTCCAGTTTTTTTTTTTTTCCCTCGAAAATTATATGGAAAACCTAGTTACACTATTTCTGTGTTTTCCAACCGGAGTATCGAAATTTATAATTATAATATGAAGAGTTATAGGATAATGTGCAAGTATTTTTTTCATTTGCAAAGTTCGGTCATAAGATGCATTGCTTATAACTGCCATTCGAATAATAAGGTTGAAAAATATCAATGGAATAGCGTTTTTAAATGTTCTGTTAAATGAAGTTGCTCACATATACGAGGGCTGTTCAATAAATAATAAGACTAATTTTACTGTCGCGAAACCACTCATCACAATATTAATTTCTGTGGAATAAAGAAATGTCGCTCTCTGAGAGGTTGATAGATGGCGTATACGGGCTGATGTGCCAGAGTGTCACGTGACTAAACGCAAGCTTGTTTCCGCGCGCCTACGAGCATGGACCAGTCGTCGAAATGGAAGCGTCCTTGGAACAGCGTTATGCGATTAAATTTTGTGCGCGTTTGCAAAAATCGGCATCGGACACTTAACATGATACGCGAAGCTTTCTACGGTGAAGCAATGTCGAGGGAAAGTGTTTTTCGCTGGCATAAAACTTTTAAGGAAGGAAGGCAAAATGTGGAAGATCTTGAACGTGAGAGAAGACTTTCAACTTCCATCACAGAGACAATGATCAACACAGCAGCGATCATCATCAAGGAGGATCTCAGAATTACAGTACGCCAGCTGCATGTTGTCCTGAATATTTCTGTGGGAAGTGTTCACTCAATCATGGCTGAACATTTGGGACTGAAACGTGTTTGCGCCCGATGGATTCCCAAACTCTTGACACCGGAGCAAATGCAGCATCGAGTGGATGTGTGCACAGAATGGAAAGAAAGACTGGAACAAGAAGGCGACAACTTCTTAAAACGCATCATTACAGCAGATGAAGCTTGGTTGTATCACAATGACCCTACAATGAAACAACAAAGCAGTGAATGGAAGCATCCGTCTTCGCCTACCCCCAAGAAAGCAAAAAACTGTAAAATCGGCTGGCAAAGTTATGACCATAATGTTTTTTTGACTACGAAGGCATTGTTTACCAACATTCTGTAGAACCCGGGAATACTGTAAACAGCTCATACTATGCGGATGTTTTACGGACAATGGTACAGCACGTGAAAAGGAAGCGTCCATTGCTGAAGAATGGCTTCTTATTGCGCCACGATAATGCAAGACCACATATTGCTGGTTGTGTAGTGGACGTTTTGCAGAAGAACAACATAGATATCCTACCACACCCTCCATATAGTCCTGATCTCGCACCGTGCAATTTCTGGCTGTTTCCTCAGCTCAAGAAACCACTAAGAGGCTGCCATTTCGAAAGCAACAAAGCATGTGTAAAAGCTGCGGAGGCGGTTTTGAAAGAACTCTCAAAAAAACGGACTTTCACATGTGTTTAAGAAGTGGACGCAACGTTGGGACAAATGCATCGTGTCTCACGGTAGTTACTTCGAAAAAGACCATGTAAATGATGACGATTAAGGATAATCTGTTTTCTGTATAAATATAGTCTTATAACTTACTGAACAGCCTCCGTACTTTGTACACTGTCATATTACACCACAGTAATGCGGTCAAAAGGCATTGTGCTATTTCACACACACACACACACACTAAAGGCAGTCTCCATAACAGCAATAAACCAAAGTACACCAAGCCCAGTGTTGTTGACTACTCCAGTGACTTCCACACGGAGTGTCATGACACCTTCTGTGGACATTTCTTTAGGGTATCACGTAGTCAAAAAGATTGAAAAGCACGGCATTATTGAGATATAGTGTTCTATTCTGTCAGTGGCCTTTAACAGGCACTTAAGCGCCCACGGCCTTCCAAATATCCTTGGATTTCCTAACCGTAATACGAGGATAAGACGGTTTCCCCTATGCCTCCAAGTATTCTTGTCTGTAAATTGCGTATGTTCTACTGCCTGGTTTGTCTGTTCTGAGGGATAAAAAAACCCGAGTTTCCAGGGAAAAAAAAAAAAACTATCTCAGTATGAGACCGGATAACTCACCTCCAGTTGAAAAGCCCTCAAGGATTCTTCGCGTCCTAGACGGGATTGAAACCCAGGTCTTTCCGTAGTAGAGCTACGGGAGGCTCTACTTAAATATACAGGATGCAAATTTTTCAATTACAAATTATGCAATATTCGATGTGTTTGAATATAATGAAGATAGGACTGTAGATAAATGCCATCCAAAAAATGTACGGTACCCATTTCTTTCTATGTGGCAGCGATGTGAAGAGATTGGCAACCTCTTGGCTGTTTTGTCTAAGGCGATGAAAACTCAACTTGGATACCGTTTTTTTTTTTTTTTTTTTTTTTTTTTTTTAGTACGTTAATCTAGTTAGGACATCCGAACGAGAAATTCTAATTTTCGAAACTCGACGAGTTATTTCTACTGTATGCTAGTTCTGGATGTAGTCTTCTTGGGATACGTTCCTGAGTCAAAATTTGATTCTTTTACTAATAAATTAAGCGTCATTTAAATACTTTTTAGAAAAAAAAAAAAAAGAATGATATTGCAAACTGACTTTTTTATGGGGGTCAGGATGTTTCAATATTTGCTCTTCCATACTTTCAGATTCCCGAAAATTCAATCATTTCAACTCTTCTCTTTTTTTTTTCCCCCCCCATTTCAACTCCTAATTATAAGCATAATTAAATCCTAGTGGAGTCTTTTGAAGGTTTGTCAGACCAACAGCCTGTGAGATCTGAAATCGCATGAATTTTTCATGTTTGGACTTAACAGTAGGGTTTTCGGATTAGCGAAGAGTTAGATACAAAAAATAGTTGAAATAAGTATTACTGCCCCCCCCCCATAAGTGGGACGTCACGTTATTGATATCTGCCAATAAATACGTTTATAACCTTAGCTCAATCGGTTTCGACGATGCCCTTTGCTTAGAAAAACATGGATTCAAATCCCGTCCAGGACGCAAAGAACGTTTACCAGGGCTTTTCAGTGAAAAGTAGGTTATCCAGTCTCAAAGGGAGTTGGCAATGTTTTTTCACTCTCGGAACTAGTTTTTTTTTTTTTTTTTCCCATCCCGCAAATCAGCCTAAAGAGCGCACGCAACTTACAAACACAGGATGCTAGAGAAATGAGTTACCCACCCTTTTTCGTTCGATCTAGTTTTGAAGGCCTTCATGGTCTGCGCAGAAGCGTAAAATGGGAAGGATCAGAAGAAAATCAACCAAACGTCATAGACTAAAAAAAATAAAAAATACAGGATATCAACTAATCCAAAGGAAAATATATTCTTTTTTCTTCCTACAGCTAAAATAGAGAAACTACTTTTTAAAAAGTAGATGAAAAGACGCTTCTGTCCCTCTCACTTTTATGTGAATCCACGCATGAATGGTTGCATACCCATCGTCCATTTATGCCATCGATCGTCTACTGCTATTGTTAAATTTTCTGCTGCGGTTTCCACCTGGTAGTAGTCTACAGTTCGATGTTTAATTTTCTTCAGATGGTGAATGATGAAAGTCAATGGATGATTTATTCAACATATAAGATCTGCTTGTTCTCTCTTAGCTGGTACAGTTTTCTCACTTTTCGTTCGACTCTCTTCAGAGTGCTATACAGAATTTATAATTTTAACCCCTAAACTTGTTCTTATCGTCATGTTTCTTCTGGTTTTGTCTTCTGTCTCCCGGAGAAAATCGCTTTTTGGTGGCTTGCAATACTACAAAGAAAGCTGCATTCTTTCTTTGTATGACCTCATGAATTGCGTCTTGCTGTCCAATCAAAACACTGCGAGTACGAATCATGGACAAAACTTCGTGGGTTTCAGGTAACAACTTTTCGAAACTTAAAGATTCAAAAGGGTTTAAATTTTGCTTACCTGACTGTTAAATAACAGAACCCAAGCGGCCATAGCCGGTGTAGCTTTGCGTACGCGGGTACCTTAGGGTCACTCGCGTGTGCACTCTGAAGTACTGTATGTGCATTGCCTGACCGATGACAACCGGTGATTGTACAGTGGAAGCGTATTACTAATATTAATCATAGCAGGTGCATTAGACTTATTTTAATTCAGTTATCTACGAGCTAGTTTCATGCATGAATCAGTCACTGCGAAAAGTAGAGTTCACGTCAATTGCTTTTTTATTTATTTTATTTTTAAGAAACGAAACGCACCTTTTTATGATTCTTCTCGATCGATCCATCGCAGCGACTGAAAGCTGATTATTAATGAGAAAAGTTTTTGATTTCTAGTTGAAGGAATCCTGGGATTCTCAGAGATGTTTTATTCCCGAACACTGCTTGGTTGTATTTAAATCTTCTTCCAATCAATGGCTGATGTTCAATTAGAATAGGTATAAAAACGTACAAGAAGAGCACAAAATTAGTACAACTCAATCCCTCTTTGGCACAACAGTTTATTATGGTATCTGTAAAACAGAAGTAGGGACAGCTTCGTTATAATCTCATAAAAGAAAGTTTAGAACACAAAATATGAATATTAAAAAAAATGGATCCACATTCATCTCCCTCTCCGCTCAATAATTAAAAAATCCTGTGCTAAATGGGAAAGAAAACGCTGGTTACAGTTAATAGATATGTTCTTTAGAAGAAAAATATATTGAGACGACAGACAGGGTTAACCCGATGTCCTTCATGCTGTTTCACATTAACTTCGATCCAATTTTGTTAAGTAAATCAGCAGCGAAATGTCCCTCCCCCCTCCTGCTTACAAGAGTTTTGCCGTTGTATATCATTTGCATTTACTTTCATTCAATCTGTTCGAAACATAAAATTTTCTGCTTGATTATACTTTTCAACTATCGCCAATCATCTTCAAAAAAAAGTCTGAAAACAATAGCCGACCAGCATTTTGATTGCAGTCAGAGCAAACAGACTGCTTTAGTGTTGCTTATCTGCGCGCATAACCAAGAAAGAGGCAGAACAAGTGTATCCTGCTATCGTTCCCCTTGAACTGTATGTAGTGCTAATTGTCCCATGCCAGTCTAATATCACCAGCAATGGCAGGAGAACAATAGACCGCCATTAAGGTTCCAATTCCCCTCAACATTAGACCATAGAATGGACAATTTCGCAGACTTACCAATCCCCCTCACTATGGGCTATCTAATCACCACCTTTGTCTACCCCAACAACGGGATACAGTCTCGTAATCGGATTAAAGTGGCTCCACTAATAATAGCGATCGACGCGTTAGGATGCGGGCACGCGACTACCGGAAGACCATTGCCTTTAGCCTGTACCCTCTCGGCACGTGTGTGTCGCTAGCACAACTGAATTTCGCATGCGAAGTACACGTCACGACTGTTGCGCCTCTTTCGCATGACCTCAGTGCCGTAGGTGCGTCGTGTGCCCAGAATCCCATTATCCCGGTATAAAATGACAGAAAAATCGTGGAAAAATGACGAGCGATCGAAGACTCTCCCCCTGTTTTAGACCTGCGTGAAGGGGAAAACAGTGAATAGAGATTTTAACCGATGGCTTTAGATGTTGATAAAGCACAGGAAAAGTTGGACCAAAGCTGGATTTGTGTTGTTCTGTCCTCATTCACTTTAATTCTATCGGCATAGAACCGTTTAAAACAATAAAAATCGTGCCTACGCCTGATTGAAATTGTTTGCGTTGTGATTGGGCATGAGTTTCTATACTTCGGTCTTTATAGTACTGATGCTAGTCTTTTGTATGCTGATAACTGCGGTGTTTTTAAAGCAGATCTGCCAATTGTAAAAGGGAACGAGAGGTAATTTAATGCCAAAAGTTTATGACCGAGCATTTTACCTCCTTAACAGGTGGTTACAACTAATGCGAGACATACAGTTTGGTTACAAGAAAGATGATTAAGACAACGACTGACCACCTGATAAACGTCAAGGTTTCATTACTAACATTATTTCAAAACTCTAATCTTTATTACATGAGCGTGTTTCGAAAAGTAAGCCATCGTTTCACGGGAGAGAACGAGGGACTGGGTATGCATCCCATGGACGTCGTACAGCCGCATCAGTTGCAAGATTGGGAGGTGAACTGCAAACATGGCCACACGTAAATATACACATGATCCGATTTCTGTGAGTTAAGCGTACCTCGTCGGCAGAACTTCATCGCTAGCTGTTCAAGTTTTCAGGATTACGCATGTCATGGAAGCAAGTTACATCTAATCCAATATGTTTATGGCCACGAATGCGTCCACGACAAATGTCAATGTTTGGTGCGTGTATTTTAGTATGAGGATGTAAATGCAAAAAGAGAATATTTATTGGAAATGCGCACCAGTGTCGTCGAATATTAAGTATTCTTCTAACGAAACTTCCGTGCGCCTTCTTTTTAAAATATGTCATCGCTTCACATTGCGTGCAATTGTACGATCGATAATAGTTCGTCGGCGTTTTGGTTTAACCAAATCAACCGATAATTATGTTATTTCTTGACCTAATTTGGCGTTCACACTGTAGTTTTCATCAACTGTTCAGTCCCCCCCCCCCCCTCAATCAGCTGTATTTTCAAACATGACATCGGGTAGGATTGCTAATCATTGATTTTTCTTTCATATTTGCGGATTGAGTAAAGACAGAGGATTCTTCTTAAAATAAATAAAACAAATGTTAATTGACAGTTGAATAGATGCTGTTCGGTAATTAAATTTTCCGTAGAATTTATAATTCTAGTTATTCAAATCCATTCTGGTTTCAGTAGTAGAATGTTGATTTTTTTTTTTTTTTTTTTTATGATAAGCCATATAAATTCTTGACAGATAGAAGGTGGAGGGACCCTTTAAAGAGCTCCCCCCCCATACTCTCCTTATCTGTCTTCCCCTTGTAAAATTTTATTTCACCTCCCCGAGAAACCGGAAGCTTTTGTTGTCTATTCCGTCATGGGGTTTCGCGGGCTTTGTTGTCTATTACGGTTGCTACATTTACTGGCAAACTGCCAAAGCACAGCCAGTATGTAAACAGAGTGGCACGTGGCTCTCATAGAGTGCATCCACGGGCGATGGTGATCGCGTGTGGGAACGCCGTCCTAGCGTCTTTTCCGTGAACAACTAGGAGCGTGCGAAAACCACGCCTACGTCCAACGAGCAATAAAAAGGATCAACAAGTCGCGTGCGATCACAAGCTCCCCCACCTTCTCGCGAAAATTGAAAGTGGAGGATGGGTTACTTACCGACGAGAAAGGACTAATTGATCAGAATTAATTGATAAAAATAAAAGCGGTTCCACTCTTTAGAAAATTTAGGTTAGAAACAAATGAATGTATATGGAGGCGGGGGGTATTTTTAGCGGGTATGCCACCGCGGGGCTTAGAAAGACAGAACCGCTTTAAAGCCAAGATCACGGCTTTGTAATCACTATATTTATCACGTATAAAATCGTATACGGCGAACATTCATTCGATCTGCTTACTTTGTATGAGTTCAATGCCTTGAAACTATGGCGTTCCGAAAGGATGAATTTGTGACCGACAGGAAGAAAATTAACAGTTTTGGCCTATCAAAATCATCATCTGGGATGAAGTAGCCATATCCTCAGCTTAGACATTCATATATGCCAAGACTATCGTGAAAAATTGAATTCAAACGAATATTGGAGTTGCAGAGATCAGTTTTCGCTTTGATCGTTGTCTCCAGATTGGAAACTCACGAGGAACATCACACGTGCTGAAATAAATGAATCGAATTATCTGTGTGGTTAAAAATAAGCCCTGACCACAGTCTTGGTGTTACGCTACTTTCCTGCACTGCTCTTGGATCAAACTATAATTGACCTTCTCGCGGGGAACCTTTGCAAACCACGGTTAAGTGGTTGCCGACTCGTATTGCTTAATATAGAGGAATACTTAATCAGATCTTTGGGACTACTCTATTTAGACCTCTTAATGTTCATAATCGAAAACTATCACATAAGTTTTTACTATCATGATGGACTGAATAGGCCAACTCCGAAAAATTGGCAAATTTCGTAAATTCAAATAAATGGAAAGTAAATTCAAGCAGTTCATCTCAACCCAGTAGGATCGCTTGTCGTGGTATACAAGCATACTTCGTTCGGCATATGCACTGAAATTACATCAAATTCCTGACATGTTCCCTCAAGGAGCGTACAGGATATTATGATAGTACGACATGAAAAACTTTACTTCATATTGTACTAACACAATCATTACTAACTTCCTATCTACAATTTTCCTCCAAATCAATCTGTTACCTGTCAAGACTGCAACATTATCAGATCTTATAATTCTATCGTCTAAGGCACCTGTGTACCATATCAATCCAGCTATATCTTGGTCTTCCTCTGGGTCGTTTTGCTGCCAACCTGGCAGAGAACACTTGTTTTGCTAATCTTTCCTCTCCCATTCTATTTAAGTGACCATACCACCTGAGATTAGCTCTGCTAACGCATTCCTGGATGTGCTGACAATGTCAAGTTCTTTCCTAATATCCTCGTTTTTAATATGATATTGCCATTGATGTCATCTGTTCATGCCCCTAATCTTTCTCAGGACTCTCATATCTGCAGTCTCTAGTCTTTGGTCAAGTGTTTTACTTCTGACCCAGCTCTCAGAACCATAAGTTAAAACTGGTTTGAACACTGTCTTGTATACAGCTAATTTAGTGTTTTGGCTAATTCTTATTCCATATGAATTTATTCAATTGACTTCCTACCATACCAGCTTTTGTTGATTCTGTTGTCTATTTCCATATTTAATTTACCATCTTCACTAAAAATCGTGTCTAAGTAGGTGAAATGTTTTACATGTTCTATGGGTTCTCCAATCACGATGCAGTTGATATTTTCAATGCCTCTGCTATTTTCACTGTCTTTGTCTTATTGCTGATTTTCATACCAAATCTATTACAACAGTTATTCAATTTAGTCAGAGAATCTTGCAGACTTGTACTAGATTTATTTAGAAGTATAACATCATCTGCGTAAAGAGCTAAGATTAACATCTTCAATTTTGATATCATGTTTAATACCACATTCCTTCATAACGCGATCCACATAGATAATGAGTAACAGAGGGGATAATGTCCATCCTTGTCCGACACCAGATTTAATATCAAACCATCTTCCTGTATTTCCTTCAGTTCTAACTGCTGACTTACAACTCAAATAAAGACCAAGTATTTCTTGATATGTCCCATTGACACCATATAACTGTGGTGTTTTGAATAACTTTTCTCTGAAATTACAGATCAGTGTATATTGTACTGTCTATATACTCGATTTATTATATATGCTGTCTCTGGTTATGGATAAATAAAGTCACTCTCCTGTCCTCGTAACCATTCCTGCGCGATCATGCGTGTCCTGTAACATGAGGCACTGTCCAATGCTATGTGTACACTTGCTCCATTTAGTACTTGTTGTAACTGGTAATTGGGGCAGAAGAAGTTCCAGATTTAAAAAAAAAAAAAATCATTCCTGAAACCATCACCCACAAATTAATCTTAATCTGTTTTCTTACGAGTTCTTTGTTTTGATACAAATCATCAGCGCTAAATGAACAGTGTGTGTGTGCGAGAGAGAGAGAGAGAGAGTGAAACACTTTGTATAGATCTCTCTAAAACAAAAAGTGGACAATGAGTAAACTGGAAGTCGAGATACGTGTCAAACTTCACTTTTCACCATCCTGATCCACAAAGACGAGGAAAGCTCATACTTTGCTTCGCCAGTGAAGATAATCTTACGGTATTGTAAAAAAGCTTTTCAGTGCTTGTCATGAATCACGATATGCTATTAAACTGCTAAATGTTTATCTTACATGCGTGCAAAACTTTAAAAAAATAAGTGGTTTTTAGTTTTATACAAAATGATTAACACTGGAATAACATTAGAAAAATACACGTATCTCATTCTTCGAATATTTATTTTAGATGTTTTACCAACAACGTGTTATATGCATAACGAACAAGATAAGTCTTGCCCGTTATGTAAATAACAAAATTTCCTCAAGAAAGGAGGTTGCAGAGGGGTTTTGATATCATGGATCATTTCCAATTATTTCTCCTATATACAAACAGGTAAAATGGCCTCTCAACTTATGTATTTGCACACACTAAGTATAGAAGTGTCGGTTGATCAGATATAAACAGCGCTAGCAGTTTTCTTCGTCCAAAACAGGCGAATCGATCTGATCACACTCATTACTTTAAACTTATCAGATTGAGAGAATACGAAATATCTGCTAACTTTTTCGAAAAGATTCTGTGCGTCTATGTAACAACTTTGCATCATTCCACAAAGAATCCTGTGGCTAGTATTGTGAATCCCACGTCCTGAAAGCTGGACTTGTGTGTAAATTAGTTGAATCTTTCTAAGTCCTGAACTTTCGCCTCGGATCCGTTACGTGGATGACGACTTGGCTATTTGGAATCTCACACAGGAAAAAAATTACATCTTTCAACAAAAAATTATCTTCTGAGATGACTTCCATCCCAGAAGATTTACTATGTAAAAAAGAAGTCAAATGGGACTTGATCCTGGTTTGACGTTCTAATCCAGTGAGAAGCAGTGCTCTCTATCTCTCGTACATCAATATGCCGTAAGCCTATTTTTCTGTGGGCTACACAAAAATATCCGATCGTCATCCTTCCCAAGATACGGAATCAAGTCATTAAGATCAAGAACTCAGCGTCCATTCCTCACAAACATTTCTTTAGCAAGAAATTTCGGCTGTGAAGCAAACCTTTGCTTTTAACGGCTACAATCCAAAAATCGCGGAAGAATAACCATTTCTCTCCTAATTATCCAAGACTCCAGGCCAGACCCCATTTATATTAAATAATATATTTACATAACTTTTTATTATTATTTAACACTGAATAGCAGTAAGCAATACAAGCAACTTATTTACTTATAACTAGGGCAACAGAAAAATAAATTCCAAATTTTCGATATTGTTTTATTCATTTCTTAATAAAATTTTTGAAGGAAAAAATAAAAATACAAAAATTTATTAAAAACGATTTTTAAAATCACCCTCCCAGAGTATGGCAGTGATAAGGGCATGATAGGTAGGGGTAAAAACTGTGGTGCCCTAGACACGTGCTTTAAACATTGTTTAATGGTAAATCCAGCGCTGTTCAATCTACATACACGCTTGGCGACAAACAAGGCAAGATGGTGGAAGACTAATATTCACACAACAAAAATTAATAATGAAAGAAATTAACTGTAAATTTAAACATGCTGAAAACATTTGTATCGAAATAATACACGCAGTTCATCAACAGCATCTGCTGTTAAATGCTATGCCCCCTAACTTAACACAAGAATGAAATATTTGGTTCTCATGCCCACAACCGGGCCCAACCGAACACGTAATAGTAATCGACGAATACAAATATTGCAGATACTAACCACAATACTGCAAAATATTTAGACCTATTTATATATAGTAACACCCGCTTGACGGCGCTTTTCAATTAGCCCATTGATACGACACTAGGTTTTTAGCTAGATAACGCTCCCATGAAACAACCAATGCGCAGTTTTCGTGAACTGTTTGTTTACTACGGAGTTGTTCGCTACATCTCTTTGCGTTTGGTGTTTCGCTGGGAATTCTAAATTTATTATTTTATTGTTAATGATTACAAGGTCCCCGCGGTTAGCCTAGTTGCTATGCGCTTCGCAACCATATGCCTGGGGAAGGAGTGTCCTGGGCTCGATTCCCGTCAACGACGCGAGGAGCTTAAGGATTTTCCTCAGCCATAGCCAAGTTAGCCGGTCTTGGGCGTGGACAGCAGGGTTTTTCTCCCCAGTTTATCCTGGGGTTTTTCATCCCGCAAGCAAGCAAACCGGTCCCGTAAACACGGGCTACATTCATAGGAAATACACTGTAACACACGATGGTCTGGAACCTAACATGTCGTATAAGCAGGATATGTCTTTTTGTAGTCTTTATAGGCTACAAAACAAGCCTTTGATTCAGTTGATAGAAACACAGCATAAAAAAGAAAGGATTGAAATCTTACATAATAATCAGAAAGTGATAAAGAGACACACACAACAGTAAAATTCAGCAATATTGAAAGAAGTCAAATTTCATCCCAGAGGGGAGTCATGCGGGGCTACCCCCTCTCTCAGTACTTGTTCAACCTGTTCTTCGGAGAATTGCCTGGAAGTAACAGTCAATGGAAAAAACATCTCTCACTTAAAATATGCAGATGATATCGTTCTGATAGCCAATAATTCTAAAATCAATTATTTCTGATCTAAATCTAACCAGCAACAAATACAACTTGGAGATAATCTCGATAAGACCAAAGGTATGGTAATAGATTGAAAAAAATGTCAATGTTACAATAAATAATAGAACGAGGAGAGTTTCAATTATCTCGGATCATTAATCATTGAAGATCTAAGTTATATGAAACTATCAAACACAGAATTAGTCTAGGATGGGCAGCAATGAACAAGTTGAATAAAATATGGAGAAACAAACAAACAACAACAAAAAAAAAACTTATAGACTAAACTCTTCAATTCAATGATCCTCCTAACTGTGTGGAGCAGAGAGCTGGATCGCTGGCAAACAAGACAGATTAAAAGGTTTTGAATTAAAGTGATTAAGAAGGATCAACGGCGCCAAATGAACTGAAAAAACGGCAAATGGTAGAGTAAGG
Source organism: Typopeltis vanoorti (assembly GCF_054136105.1). Lineage (NCBI taxonomy): Eukaryota > Metazoa > Arthropoda > Arachnida > Uropygi > Thelyphonidae > Typopeltis > Typopeltis vanoorti. The sequence continues at coordinate 45,820,914 of NC_143564.1, read as the reverse complement.
GAAGAATTGGGTTTCACTGGTAACATTCTAAATAGGCTACAAAAGAACATTTACAGTTTTGGGCACAGAGCCAGGATGTGCCACGAAAGACTGTCGTATGGTCTTCTTTACGGAAGGGTTGGGGGCGACTGAGGCACAGGAAGACCGAGAAGATCCACTCAGGCTTGATCTTATTCCAATAGATGGAAAGGCTGGCAGAGGACAGAACCCAATGGAGGAAAAGAACCCATGAACACTCAACCCGTCCAGAACTAATGGGAATGATGATGAAAGCTGCATAGAAGAACACAGTTCTTACAATGTTTTGAACCTGGAAAGAATCACAAAAAATGATAAAACGAGGAAGTGATTAAACATGAGATAAGAAAAAAAAAAAAAAACAGACGACACACATGGCATTACTGGACTGTAAATGTTTTTATACACAAACATTAAAGTTACACTGCAAAAAATATATAAGAAAGCTATAAAGAAAATCAAAATACACACAAAGAAGCCAAAATCCTCGGATGACAAAACCTAATTTTAGATGCACAAAGAAATGATGCTTTGTGGTAACAGCTAAAGCGATAACCAAGTAAGTGAGCTTTGGAAGAAGAATACAAAAGAATCAAAAAACAACCGTACTGCACAGATAAGAAATGCTAACAGAAACTATTATAGATACAAATATGACGATGATAATAAACTTATTGTATTGTAAAAATATTAGGTATAGTTATAAAAAATTAATGCCCTCAGCATTGTGCAATAAACATGCAGGAAAATGTAATAATTGTATCTTAACTGTGCATATCAATACTCGATATGCATTATAATAACTGCTAACATTAAGTATAGAAACTACGTACGTTTATCTACTTATATGCACAAGCGTGCTCATGTACATGCAAGTGTGAATAAAGTATTAATTTGAAAAAATAGGATAGTAATAACACGTGCACATTCTGGTAACCTCGCGAATGCACCTGATTACAATTATTTACTGCGCGTTGTTTTACGGAGTTTTGTTTATTATTCTATGCTGAAAATATTTGGGGTATCACAAACAAACATCTGCATGTGAACAGTTTAATTTGATTAAAATATATCTTTCCCGGTCACGTGTGTTTTCGATTTTATTTAGCGTGCGAGGTAAGTACGAAAAAACTTAATCTTTCTCAATTTTATTACAGAAAAACAGTTCGCAGATATAGCAACAGAACTGATTTTAATCGTTTCTGAATAAACCAACTATTATTTTCCCTTTCCCCGTGTTTCTTTTTAAATAAAAATGTTATTTTCCACAAGGTCTTGGAACGAACGAAATTCAGCTGTAAAACAATAATGGCTGAAATGATGAAGACTTTCGATTATAGGTGTCTCTGTGTATTTCCTCTCAAAGGAATGTTTGAAGGCATTTTCTTCATGAAATTATATTGCTTCCCAAATGAAAAGCCATCTATATTTCTCTTCGCTTTCTTTCTTAGTTTAGTGTTACTTACATTTTTCATAACTCGATTTCTAATAGAGCTAAAGGGTGGAAATCAAAACCAAACGTAAACTGTATATTGTTAATTTAAATCACTGTAATTTCCAACCGAAAATTAAAGTGTAGCTTATGATGTTTATTAAATTTAAGATACGTTTTGCGCCTTCCTTTTATCTAAAACAGTGATGGAAGTGATGAGAGGATATTGTCATTATTGTTTTGAAATTTGATTTACGGGCGAAGTAGCTAAAGGCTGTGAAGCAAGTGGTATTATTGCTGTTAATTTTGTGTGTACTCCTGCCGGCATGCGCTTTGCGGGATGGAAAAAATAAATAAAAATCAAATCACAATTTTCTGGATGAAAGGTCTCCTATCTCCGTATGAAGCGAGCTGTTTCCACACGTAGAAACTCGCCGATGTATGTCACGGCAAGTACTTTGTATTTTTATTCTCGTTGGGTGCGCAGAACAAATCGGGAATCGGCGACCAAAGATAAATACGGTTTGTGTTTTATTTATTCATTTAATTTAAGCTCTTCGTAATCTTCAAAAATGTTGACGCTTCAGATGTTCTTTGGCTTTTGGATGAACATCTTTAGCTTTTCTGCAAAGTCGTATTACGTTATGTCATAAAATACTCAAGCACACCATCATGGGATCACACACTAGTGTAATGAGTGACTAGTATCTCATGATGGTGCGCTGCTAGTTTCTAAACCACCTGCGACATGAACCATGGATGAAAACTATTTCGTTGATTGAACTAGAGAGTGCAGCATCATTCTCCGGAGCTCGATTTTCTACCGCCAGTTATGGACCATCTTATTGATAATTCAAGCAGACGAATGATCATTTAAGTATTAATAAATGATCATTCGTCTGAATATTATCAAAGACAAGTTGAAATGTTGAGTCTGGATTGCTAGGTTGGAACCCAATCAAATGGACATGGAGATCACTCCTTTCAAAAGAATCAGTAAACTTTAGACTTTTCTTTCTCCTTATGTGTTGTGAGGGTATGTTATACAACGATGTTAATGGAAACGCTGGAAAGAAAACATGATCGTGATGAACGATGTTTGTTTATAGGCTTAGTTCGGGGTCCGTGGTTCTATGCGCTGGAAATAAATCAATTTTTTCCCAGAAACATATATTATCCACATGGATCTTACGAGAATATAGCCATGTTAAATCACTTAACAGAGAAGTGGCTAAACATAGGTTGTTAAATCGGGAGTGCAAAGCAATCCTTCCAACGACTTGAACATAAAAGGATGGACAGCATGACTGAACAAATGGATAATCAACAAACAACAACAAAAAAAAGAAATCGTAAAAATTCTGTGTCATACGAAGTCATGACACGACTGGAGAAACGAGCCCAGCGAAGCTACAGCTCGATGCTTTAAAAATTTTGTTCTTTGTCAGCGTTGAGTGTTCTAGACTAAACACGGCAACTTGCAAATGCACATTGTTTAAACTGCTAACTGGGCAAAAATTTAAAATCCTAGTCTAGAAGATCCATCATCAGTTTTAACGAACTCAAATCATGAATTTTCTAGACTACTCATCGTTTTCTTAAGTGCATTATTAGATATTAGTGCTTTATATTTACCCATCGTAAACAATTTTCAGGTCATATGTTAATCAACCCTTTTAGTACATACTTGTTGCAAACTCTCTCTCCCCTCCTTTATTCCTAATTAGTGTTGCGTAAACAAATTACTTCTGATCCATTGTCTCCTAATATAGCAGTGCTCAGGGCCGCATTTACCATTAGGCGCAAGATGGGGCCTCATTTTAAAACCTTACTCCTCACAAAGAACAATAAAAAACAGCATAGTTATAGTTGCAAAATAAAATACTTATTTTTAAATATTCAATTCATAATATAAAAACTACAGGCTGTTGAAAATTTTGTGAGGCTTCCCGTTTTCATTTGAAATACATTGTTCTTTCCTTAGAATATAAAACTAACAGGAACTCTGTATTCCATAAATTTATGTATGTAAGTGTACCATTTCTTTGCTGGATTTATACACGTTCAGCAAACCTGGCTAATATTCTATCCACCTGCTAAAAGAACATGGATAAGAAGTGCAGTTTGACCATCATGTCCATTAGAAGGTGTGATAATCCTTCACGCTGAAAAGAACACTTAACTACATTACCTGGCATACGTAGTAGCTACGTTCTGTGGCCTACAGCAAGAAACGCAGTTGCTTGCCGTTTGCTCGGTAACCGGAATCTAAGTTATATCAGACTAAATACCTATGAATTATATTCATTTTTCTGCTTGTTTTTATCGTATAATTATAGTTTTTAATGCCAGCATAAAATAAGAAATCCTTTCATACTTTCTTCACTTCATATTGCATCAATGTCACTATCATTTTTTTTTGCTAATTATTTTAATCGTCAATGCATTTTAAAATTCTCCAAGAACTTGATTGAAGATAATTATTTTTGTCAAACAATTATTTTATAAATTCATGAAAATCCGAATCTAAAAATGAATACAGCCTCCATCTGTTCCAAATTAAGTTTCCTATTTTATTCATAATCTTAGTTCGAAGGTTAGTTATCATACGTAAATCTTGAATCATATCATGTAATGCATAATTTTTATAACGTAATCTGTAGGTTTTTGCATTTCAACTTTCTTGGTTCCCCTCCCCCCCTAATCACGCACTACAAATCAAAATAAACGGCAGTTATGAAGTCAACTGTTATGTACATATTTCTGACTAATTTTCGATATTATGCGGCAGTTTGACGTAGCGATATTTTCCCTACAGTTTATCTTTTGAAACATGTGTAGGTGCATGCGTCAAAATGAAATTTTATTTCCAAAATTTTCATAACAGAATTAATTCGCCTTTAATAGCTAACTCCCCTCCCAAAATTATCACCACACACACACGCAAATACTGCTAGATAACATGTGCACACTTTCTTTTTGTTTGAATTCGTTATTTTTCCAAAGTAATTGTACTGTTGCAGTTTTAAGCAAACGACAAAAGGCATAGAATCTCTGATAAAATACCATTGGATATAAATTAAAGAGACTCACAATCGGAAGCCCCACAGTAATGCAATTTAACACCATTTGTTGTTCATAAAAAAAAAACTCTCCTAAAATGGAAATGTGCGACCCATATAATCTTATTTTGCAAGGAAAGGAAGCAAAATGTCATATTTATTTCAAGAAATGTTATTTAAAAAATATAAATATTTGACATAATATTTCCAATGCAAACAAACATTTTGATTATTTATTTTATGAAATTCGTTTTTATTTGGGAAGAAACACAATAAGTAAATTGTGCAGCAAAAAAGTGTCAATCCAAGAAATACAGTGCACATAACTACAATAATTCGTTAACAGCGGGGGGGAGATTGCATTTTAACAGATATGTTATGAATGATGATGAGATGAAGTTTCATCAGCATTCTGCCTCTTTATTAGGTCAAAGGGATTTTGAGTATATTTGCGAACAGATATATTCAACATAACTTAGCCAGTTTTGTTGTAAAAAGTGCTGCATTTGAAGAAATATTAGTGGCATAATAATAAAATAGCAAAATTCATAATGCTTCAGAATAACTTGATAATTTTGATAATACCAAAACAAGATGAGACACCTCTGCAGAAATCTATTATTATTATGAGTCCTTTTAATTATGAACTCTATAAAGATATTCTTCATAAATTTGTATTTTTGTGTTTTTAAATAAATAAACTAGTTACATTTTTTCACAGATGGTTTTCGCTGGACTACCTGGACTTTTAGACTATTGTTCTTATCAATATTGTAAAAACTCGACTGTAGCTTAAATATTCCAAAGCACATTACATCGATTTTTTACTTAGGTCAAGTCCCATAAGAATGTATATTTTGTATTAGATATTTTTGCAAATAGCCCTTTGGAAATTAACTGTATATACTTCTTTAATAAGAATATGTTAGAGTGTTAAAAACAAAGGCAATGTTTTTTGCCGGAGCTGTATGTAATAGATCTACATGGCAGCATTAGAAAGGTTGTTTATTAAATTTTGTGTGTATGAGAAAGGCTTACAAGCTCTGCACGTACACCTCCGAAGGTCAGTCAGAAAGGTTCAAAACAACTTCCCGATGGTCGGCAACTTACAATCAAAAGAAGGCACAGAAGAGAATAAAGAGCAGGCCAAACTTGAAACTTAAGATGAAAGAATCATGCCGAATTCTTTGGGGTCACAAACTTCGTGCGAAGTCCAGAGAAGGCATAATAAAAGGGAACAGAGCCAAGCACATAGAGTTCCCCGGATCCAGAAGTCACCAGAGAGAGAAGGCTTCCCGTTTCCAGACATTGCCAGAGAGGAGCTTCCCGGTTCCAGTCTTAAGAGAAGGCTTCGAGTTGCAGAAAGGAGATGTTCCAATCGCCGGAGAAAAGCTTCCAGGCCAGAGGGGAATCCCGGTTGATAGTTGGCGGCAATTCGAGTTAGTGGAGGCGGCAGAAAAAGGAGGCAGTCGTCCAGGCATTTTTGGCAAGCCCAAGCAGAGGAGAAAAGGTGAGACAAATTACCCGAAGCACTTTCACTCGGAAGTTTTTCTTTTCGTCGTGGGAGAATAACTTTTTGCCAGAGCTGTATATGAGTACCGCAGGGCACAGTTCACAGTCTGCTATTTTCCCGGTGAGATATTTCTTAAGCCAGATTTCCTGAAGGAAGCTCAAGATCTGAGATGAGAGAATTGCCTTAGAACTTTTTTGTGCAAGACCTTTGACTGAATGTGCGATACAGAGCTTTTGTAAGTTATATACCTTTGTACAATTCCTCTTATGTGTTTTAGTTGGACAATTAAGATTTAGATTAACAGTAACAAGAAGTGTCATTAAGAGAATCTATTGGCATATTTGAAGTTGATATACAGTTTGTAAAAGTAACTTAATAAAGAGTTAGCCAGCCTCTTTACAAGTATACTAGAAGTTTAATAAGTGGAAATTGTAAACAGAGTAAATAAGTTTTTGAGTTAAAAAAAGTTTTTGCGATCATTTTGAAACACATTCCACAGACAGAGATTTTTTGTGTCCTGCTGCTATTTGCATTAATTAGTTGGGTAACAGCAGTTTCTATATCACATAAATAGAGCATTTGAATTTCAAGTTTATTATTATTTATAAATTAAATTGATTTTTCAGTTCATTTTTTTGTGCATCAAGATTCTAGTCATTTTAGGGTAAAATGTCGAGTAAAAAAGTGGATGTTAGCGAGCATAGCAAGTTATCGTTACTATTTATTGCCTCTACGTTTTAATAAAGCTGGAATTATTATGCTTATTACTGCAACTTAAAAAAAATCAAAACTGGAGTTGAATAAATCTTGTAATAAATAAATGTTGTAATTCCATAAATATGATGATTTTTGCTATATTTTTTATTACCGTAAATTCAAAATTTTTATTTTTAGTGAGAATATCTGAAGTTTACAGTTCATGAAGTTCCAATTTTTACCTTGATTAGCAAGCTTAATTTGATTGCATTTAAATTCTTTTTTTAAAAAAAAAAAACTTTTATCCTTATACTAAATTATTACCATACTTTTTAATATTTTTTCGGTATTCAGAATTTTTGTAGCAACTATGATGCTTGTCAACAAAGCTTGTCAAACAAAATCAGCGTTCTCAAATTCAATAATCAACACTGCAATTGAAATCTTTGACAGAAAGATTTTAATTACATCATCTTTCTTTAAATTAATTATGATTCAATTACATGGAATATTTAAAAGTGTAAATAATATATATATATATATATATATATATATATATATATATATATTTAAAATTACATTAAAAGATTTTAAACTATTTAGAAAATTTAATATTAAATATAAAGTATCGTAGCAGTTGCATAATTATTTATAATCCATCGATATAAGTTAGTCATTTATTTATAAAATGACTTACAAGGTTGCTAGTTTACTATTACCAAGATTTTTTTAATATTAATATTTATTGTGCACATGTGAAATTCGTTTATATTTTTGGGAAAAGACACAATAAATAAATTGTGCACCAAAAAGGGTCAAATATCGTAGAACAGTAAAGGAAATTCTAAAAAACGGTAATTAAACTGATAATTTAGTTACCGTTATTGGGCTAGTACTTGTAAAGTAGCATACTGTATACAACTGTGTATACCTAATTATAAGGTTAAAGTAGTTGTCGCAGTCGGTAAGAATATATTATTCAATTAATGATTATACTTATTTTACTGTTACTCGTTTATTTTAACAAAACCAAGATACTACTGTTTCTATTTTTGTATTTTTAAGCTTTTAACGTTTTTTTTTATTTATATGTTTATTTTGGATTTAATAAATATTTATTTCGCTTTTGATAGATTAATACACCTAATGATGTCAAGAAAATTTGAATCCGGAGCTAGTAAAAGAAAACGACTTGGAGAAAATGAAAAACAGCTAAATAGTCAAAAGGGGGCAATTTTGTCTTTCTTGCGTTCTGAAAATGAAGAATTTCGTAGAACTGAAGTTGTACTTCACAGTTCTCGGAATGAAAATGAAACATTGGTATCATTATCAGGAGGAGATGAAAGTGAAAATGAAGAACATTAAAATGATGTGGAAAACACAGAAGGAGAAAAAGAAGTAAATGAAACAAATCAAGAGAATTCTGAAGAAAATTTTCAATCCGAGTCTGTACTTACCAGCAAGCAAGCTATCTCATATCCTACCGATATAGCAGTGTGGCCACATACTATTAATGAACAGTTTATCGAACATATTTTAATATGCCCCACAATGTTGGTAAAAAAAAAAAAAAGAATACACAGAACGCAATTGAATATATGTCAGAAATGTAAATATATCACATTTTTACTGTAAAAAGGCGAATGGAACAAAGGAGAAACGAGAGAGGCTAATTTTTTCAGAAACCAGCAAAGCAATTTACTGCTTTGTTTGTAAATTGTTTTCTAAGTCAAATAATAGCTTAATGAACGGTTTTAATGACTGTGGAAATATAACACGAACATTATGTGATCACAAGCATTCTACTGAGCATATACGAGCGATGTGCACATATCGCAAAAGAAAATCAAGTTCTGTAAATAGTCGAATTGATTCTGAATTGATCAAACAAATACAATCTAAGGAAAATTATTGGAGAGAGGTTTGTAAAAAAAATAATAGCTACCATTAAGTTACTGATGTAACTCATCAGAATTACACATGATAATTCCTTATATTTAGAAGAGGTAGTATTAAAAAAATTAGAAGAATTATCTTTGGATATAAAAATGTGCAGAGGACTAAGCTATGATAACGCTGCCAATATGAAAGATATCTATACAGGTTTACATGCTAGGCTGAAAAAACGTAGTCCCTCTGCACATTATATACCGTGCTCTAGTCGTTCCTTAAATTTAATTGGCAAGTATGCCGCGGAATCTTGTCCGGAAGTAGTGCAATATTTTTGTTTTATTCAAAAGGTATATAATTACTTTTCATCTTCAACAAGAAGATGGGATATACTCCTTAAACATTTAGAAAAAAAATCTTTAACAGTTAAAAGACTAAGTGAAACGAGGTGGTCCGCAAGAGCTGACGCTATATTGGTTTTGAAACATGGATATAAACAAATTAAAGACGCATTACTTGAACTGCCCATTTCTCCTCATGAAAAACCTAATTCTAAATTAGAGAGCTCATCATTGGCCGAACATTTTGACAAACCAGAAACAGCAATTTTAACAGTTATGTGGGGACAAAATTTTACAACGAATACATGCTACTAGTAAATCTTCACAAGATCCCGATATGGATTTGTTTTTAGCTAATAATTTGTTAGAACTCTTTAGTTGGTTTTATTTTAGATATAAGAAATAGTTTTGCTGCTATAAATGAAGAAGCGAATTTATTAACAGATGAGACAAAATTTAAAGATGAAAAGGAAAGAGTTTAAAAACAAAAAAAAAAAATGAGTGACGAAGTTTCACAATCTAACAATGAGATTTTATTACAATGGAAAGAAAATTTCGCAGTGAACACTTTTAATGTCATTTGCGATAAGCTAATTTTGGAAATTAATGAAAGCACAAAAAGCTATTTCGACATATTAGATATGTTTGACATTTTGTTTTGAAGAAAGATATAGATCAAGACAAGTACAAGACTTAAGTTTGTAAAATTTATTAATAAAATTTTACAAACTTATGGGACTGATATTGATCCAGAAAAATTTACTGATGAAGTTAAGCAATTTTTAATAATGATAAAGAAAATTCTTCAATTAAAAATATGTACAAATTTATAAACGATGGGTTAAGGTCTATTTTTCCGAACGTAGAAACAATTTTAAAAATATTTTTGAGGATGCCTATTTCAAATGCAAGTGCTGAACGCTCATTTTCAGTTGAAACGAATAAAAAATTATTTAAGAAGCAGCTTGCACCGAAATAAAACAAGTGACCTGTCGTTATTATGCATTGAATCAGATGTAATAGACTCGATTAATTATGATATCATTTGAGATATATTTGCTAAAACGAAAGCCAGAAAAAAACTTTTAATTTTTTTATTTAAATTTGAACTGATTTATTTTTATACATTTTTTTAAATGCAAATATATGTATACCAAAGTTGTATTGTGTTATTAAAATGAGTTATTATGGAAATGTTGACTTTTATTTTCAATAAACTAAAAAAAATGCTTACTTTTGAGGGCCTCATAATGATGTTGCGCCTCGGGTCTCCAAAAGTATAAATGCGGCCCTGGCAGTGCTATAGTCTACAGCAGTGCTTCCCAAACTTCTGGATGTCATGGCCCCCTTTGCAAAAATTAAAATATTTCACGGCCCCCCCTCGAAACAAAATCGTAATAGAGAGATATATTATTATAATATTTATTGTATTTATATTCAATACAAAAACATACACAGCGAATATTGCAAAAATCAAATGCATATATTATATTTTTTTGCCTCTTATCGTTTGGTTCTGAAGACGATGCGGGCTGTTCTGGTAAAATATGAAATACTGTCCTTTTTTTTTTTTTTTTTTTTTTTTTGAGTCTGTTTCTGCTTCTTCTGATTGTTCATGGGATTTTTTTTTTTAATCAGCCGCTTATCCATCTCAGGGTTAAATTTTTTTAACTTAGAATAGATCAAATAATATCACCACTTACCGATACTGGCACACCATAGACTGATGAAATCACACCACAGAACATGAAATTAGTGAATATTACCTGAATAAGGGAATCCCCGGACCAGGTACATTTTTCTCTTTTGTGACTTTTTTCCCTTTAAGGTAATTAAGCCTAACGCGAAACAGACAGCAAAGGCAGGTTATTAAAACGTGCATATGATTGGTGCGGGATTAACGAAAGATAAAAGCATATAGCTGACAATTGAGTTGAAATGCTAACTCTCTCTTCAACCGAATTCCATATGTGAAACTGCCATAACATTCATTATATATATATATATATATATATATATATATATATATATTACTTAGTTTTAACACTTTTACGAAGTTTAACACACGTTCGATTGAATTTTATTGCTGCCTTTTGGGAAATCGATCTCACACATCTAATTAATAACAATAGTTTTTAGATACTGTGTTTTCCCATGCAACATATGGTTTTGTTTCAGTCTATACAGCATAGTTTCTGTATGAGGGGACATGCGATTCATTAATGAGTGTGTTTTTATCCCAGTTGTTTCTAATTGCACTATTTGTTGAGAAATATATTACACAGACTCCTCATACCTTATTCACTGGCATAATATATATATATATATATATATATATATATATATATATATATATATATATATATATAAGTCAATATCAACAGTCCCTGATTACGAACGCATGATGAAAGGGACAGGAAGATTTGGAGCTTCCCTGGAGAGCATTCGAAGTAAATACAATTAACCACTGCTTTGAAATTAAACATATGAATAAGCAATATTTACTAATATTCATTAAGCGCCAAAATACGCAGGAAGCAAAGTTTGTGAACCAACACCAATGTGTGAATTTTTCCATTAAAATATAAAAAATAACAAAAAAAGAAATAAGAAAAGTTAAATACGTTTCTTTTAAAATAAAAAAAAAATCTACTTAGTCTTAAAACATTTTAAATTTGTTTTCATTATTTCACGGCCCCCCTCAACAAAACCTGCGTCCCCCCCCCTCAAGGGGGCAGCGGCCCATAGTTTGGGAAGCGCTGGTCTACAGCACTACAACAAAACAGTCGACAGTCTGTAGACTGTTTTTCTACAAGTGGTCCCATATGTTTTGAAAAGGGAAAGCAACTGTAGTGCTGCCATCTCTAAGCTGTATTTGGAACTATTAAATTTCATTCATACGTATACTGTAACCATAGTCCCCTCCCCTTATCCGCGAGTTTGCTATCCGCGGTCAACTCCTGTCCGAAAATATTAAATGGAAAAATTCCAGAAATAAATAATTCTCAGCATCCCCGAGTTGCCTTCGATACTTAAGTAGGTAGTGCAAGCTAAGACAACTCGGAGATGCCAAGGATTTTATTCGCGTAAGCTCTCGGGTCAACTTATGAAACGTTCAGTTTCTACAAACATTCGGCTTTGAAATAATATTGGATCTAGTATCCACTTTTCCTGTGTAACTTTACATCGCCGAAATGAAGCCGTATGGCTCTTCCTTGGGACACGGTCAACTGGACGATGGTCAAGTGGGCGATAAAATAATAGATCAAATATGCAATTCTATTCTATTGATCTACTATCCGGTAAATTGAAATGATTTTTTTTTTTTTTTTTTTGAGAGTTAAAAGAACTGTATAAACATAAAATGTGGAAAAAACTCGCATATAATTAAGTTTATTTTTATTGTGTAGAATTACGAAATTGTATAGAAGTCATATTCCCATGCAAAAAATGAGTCAGCTAGTTGATAAATATTTTTGTTTATATCATAATGAGAATATTAATTTTTGGTCGTGAAAGTCATGCAATGTGGAGCTAAAGAATGAATGAATTATTTGTGGATGGCACATTTTTACTTTCTGCCCCTCTTTTGCTCATATTTTTGTTATTTTGGCCAGAAAAGATGGAGGTCCTGTTTTCTGTGTTTTAGATTGTTTAATACCTAATAAGACCTTGAACCATACGCAAAATCATTTTATATAAAACATAAAATGTGCCCATTACTAGATCCCGAAAATATAAATGCTGATTATGAATTGCCATTCATCAAGCTTTACGTATAGTATTTCCGCAAGCTAACATATATGGTTACTTTTCTTTTCTAAAATCATTTTCAGACCACTCTTTTTACCCATTTCTTCGAAAACGAATTCTTCGAAAGTAAGTTTTTCGAATGATCCATTCTTCGAAAAAATCCTTTTTTTTTAATTTATCGAAAATTACAATATCGGAGGCGAATTCACGCTTAGGTCGTTAGGTCTGGATTACTTTTAGTCTTCTTTTTTTTTTTTTTTTTTTTTCAATTATGTGGAAATAACACAACTCATAACTTATAAGTCTTAACCATATTTATATATTATATTTACAGCTATTTTGCCTGCTTCTGTGTTTAGGAGTGCCGCTGTTTAAATATCACTGGCTTTTTATTCACGGATTCTTAGGGCATTGCAGATGTATATTTACCAATAAATATATGTAGCATAAAGGAAGAGAAATTTACACATACCTTTTTCTGGGTGTTGTGGCTTTTTTTCTTTCTGCGATGTCCAAACTACTGTAGTGTTTGTGGGGGGGGGGTAGGCAATGTGGGAGAATTAAAATAGAGATTGAAAAAAAAAACCGTTTTTTTTTTTTGAATAATAATAATATATATATATACACACACACACACACACACACACACATTATAAGGGATGGGCAGAGCGTTTCTTTATATTTATATAGGGTGGGAAAGGGGTTGAAAACAGCAACTGATTTTTAGAGGGGGAAAGGGGGTTGACGGATGGGATCCGTTTCGACTATAACGTACCGCACCCCGTCAGCCCACTTTCCCCCCCTCTAAAAATCAGTTGCTGTTTTCAACCCCTTTCCTACCCTATATAAATATAAAAACACGCTCCGCCCATCCCTAATAATATAATATATATATATTATTAAAAAAAATCGGGTTTTTTCCATCTCTATTTTAATTCTCCCACTTGCCAAATCCCCCCCCCTACACACACACACACACACACAGTAGTTTGGCCATCGCAAAAAGAAGAAAAGCCACAACACCCACAAAAAGGTATGTGTAAATTTCTCTTCCTTTATGCTACATATATTTGTTGGTAAATATACATCTACAATGCCCTAAAAATCCGTGAGTAAAAAAGCCAATGACATTTTAACAGGGGCACTCCTAAACAGAAGCAGGCAAAATAGCCGTAAATATAATAGTTTGTTAAGAGGAGTAACATGGGAGTTTTCCCAAAAATAATATCCATATTTATATATATTTTACCAATATTTATAAAAAAAAATAATAAAAAAATCCGCCAAATCTATGCGTGCAAAAATTTGTAAGTTTCTATCGCCCACATGACGGTCGCCCAGTTGTCATGTACTCCTCTTTCTTTTAGTAATAGACAATTCGTCTGATCCAAGAGGTAGTCAACGCCAGGCTCGTTGCAAAAGTGCAGAAAGCTACGCGCACCTTGCAGCCTTTCAGAAATAGGAATATCTGGAATTGCACGTAGTTCTGAGTAGTGCTTGGTTATCAGATCGACTGTCGCCGTATCGCAGTGTTTGTATTCAAGTAACCCTAATTTTACTAATGGCCCCAAGAATAGTGATGCTGGCAATTTGTATATGCCAAAAGAGAAGAGAGGGGGGGGGGGGAATCTGTGCTGAGGTTGCTAAGATTCCATTTACCATTCAGATAACTTTATCACAATACGGTGTTATAAGTATTCTATTTTATTATTAGTTATTCTAATTTATAAATTAAATTTTATCATAGGTATGTATGTGTAGGAAAAAACAGTATATATATATATATATATATATATATAGTTCGGTATTATCCACGGGGTATCTTGGAACTTATCTTCCGCGGATAAGGGGGGGGGGGAGGACTATTGTACATACTTCAAAAAACCTGCTGCAATCAGTATGGGAACATGTATATTAAAGGCAGTTCCGAAAACTATCGGTGTTGAGGGGGAATCGAGACTCGGTGAGACCGAGCGACTATCCATATGCCGAACTTATCAAGAATCATGTGCGTGTGTGCATAGAAAAAAAATTGTTTTTATCGCCTTCCAAACTATTAACGACCCCGCTTCTTGAGTCAGGACTTGGAAATTATACTTGAAATTACGTTTCGACAGTTCGGTGTTATTGCATCATATAAGTTAAAATTTTTGTGATGTGACGGGAGATTTGAATTTTATTCAGTGTTTTCCACTTGGCCCATGACTGTGTTGTTGCTGTATCACAATATCTATGAAATGTTATGATATATATAATATCATAATATTTCATTTTTTTTAATAAAAAAAAACTAGTAGAACAATCAAACTGAATTAGCTCAGCTTGCTTTTCTTTTCTTTTTTTTTTTTCAGGCATGTCAATCAATCGGTATAAACTTTGGCCTACAATGCAGATTGAACATCCTGAGTAAAGGGATCACTCACTAATCTCCTTATTCCTCTGAGGTCACAAGAGCTTACAGACGAGAGCACTTGGACCTGGTGACTCCTTAAAAACAAATAAATCGCAGGTTAATATATTCGACCAAACAATTTGAAGAATCAAGTCTTTGAAAGTACAGAGCACACCTGAGATCTACTGTCATTAATTGACAATACTATTGTCATTAATTATAAGAATCATTAGAGCAAATTCTTTCTGTAACTCCGGCTCCGGGACGATTAATATAGATTCACAACTTTTTACTTACATATTTAACAGGATGTAGGCTACCAAATTTGAACCGTCAAATCAAGAAAGAACTCAACTCAAATACTTTGAAAATAGCGAAAGACGATACAATAAAAAGCTTTCTTCCTCCTCATTAGTGATCCAGTGGCGCACTCAGGATTTGGGATCTTGGGGAGGGGGGGGGGGGGAAGTTGAGTAGACGATTTGAGAATACGCATTGCATACGACCTATGACTGAGCATCTGGAATGATCTATTCATAAGTAGTATAGAAATAGAAGACACAACACAAGTTTTAAACAAATGAATTTTAATTAAGAAAAAATTTTTAGAAAATTTTCTAGTGTTTTTTTCCTTTTTCTTTGGGGGTACCTTGGCCCACCCCCTCTGGGTGCGCCACTGGACAGATCGATCCACCTTTCAATGGATTACGACTAAATTTGAGCTATAGTTACTCCTGGATTCGTTTACTTTATCGTAAAAATAACTGTTTTAATTATTATAATGTAAATTTTCCTGAAATTTTTGCAACACAATCACAGCACCACTCTGTACTTTCACTCACTTACTCTGTTCCTCTTACATAAACGACACAGAAAACCAAACTACAAAAATGGGCTTAGAGAAAGTGCCAGTAATAAAGAATGATCATTACGAACGCGTCTTTTCACTCTTAGCAATCTGGGTAAGAAATTGAACAAAATAGTATGGCGAGGGAAAAAAAAAAAAGTACTGAATAACTACAACGATGTATTATGGAGTAAACGGGTTTATTAGCAAAGAAATATATGTTTATACAAGATTATATGTACATCCACAACATCGGTGGAATCTTGGTCGAATAAAGCATTAACAAGAGTAGATTACGTGCTCGAAATGGGCATCTTGTCTTTCAAGACATGTTTTAGCGCATGCAAAGGTTCTCACTCATCTTGGAGAACAAGGGTGGGGACGTCTGCTAGACATATCGTGTAAGTTCATGGTTTGAATGCAGGTCATAGCAGAATACCCATTCCTTTAACATACCCCAACGAAGGCATCAAGCGATGTGAGATCAGGAGAATACGAATTCTGTGAACCTCTAAATGAGTTTCCTAGAGAGGTATTCTGATAAATAGGCATTAGTGATGTGTGACAGTTTGCTCCGTCCTGCTGGAATACCTGTGCTCCATTTGCTCAACCAACTCCGTATGAACGAAAATAATGCTCACCAATAAGCGTCTTTTCTTCCAACGTCAACACCATTGCCACAGCTAAATTAATGGCGTAGCTCTACACGTGCTCTTCTGCAGTCGAATGGCATATCTCATAGCGCGTGAACTAAAGGAGTGTCGGGTTCGGTACTTTTTTTTTTTTTTTTTGCGCCATGCCGTATATTTCATAAACATTTTGTGTAATAATTCCTAAAATACAGTAAAACTTGTTCGATTCCGGATGTTAAAATATACGAAATGTACTGCCCTTCTGTAATCGGTACCAATAATTCTAAATTGAAACGAAAGGATAAACGAATTCTAAAACTTAACATTTACAGGGCTTCAGAATGGCTATGCCGTTTATAACGTCTTCGCATATTTGTTTAGTATCTCTATTACATCATAGAAATACTGCAGCTGAAATATTTTTTTAAAAAAATTGAACCCAACATCCGAATATAAATGTAATAACTGCTGTTTTGAAGCATTTAACGAATAGCCTTGTTATGAAGCAAGAATTGAATTTTAATTACCTCTCCCTATGCAACCGTCATCCTCATGTTCCAAAAATATGCACAACCCAAGGGACTCAGCGACGTCTTTCGTGTCCGAGCGGTTATTTTCTTCGTTGTATTTCTCATTAACGAACATCACACCGAATTTTGTGAATGGAGAGTAAATTACACCTCCTCTGTCAGACAAAATGTTAACTGCACGTGTTTCGGGCTTGCGTACAAGGCACCAACAAAGGTCTCGTGACACGTGTCGCGACAGTGAATGACGAATGTCTCTTTCGGAAGTGATGGATGACCCTTCTTTCGCGTGGTCTGTTCTCCGGGCTGTCGTTTTTCTGATGCATCACCTCTGCTCCACTGATATACTTCGGTAGGTTTGACGTAAACGTCAAGTTAGTTATGTAACATTACAAGGACGGACAACCAAGTTGGGATCGGCCTTTGTTGGCGTATTACGCGTTTTCACGACTCATTTCATACGAAAACTTGGACAGTTCTATTTTTTGTTACTACATCATGATTTAGCAGCCACATGATCAAGCCGAATATCATTCGGGAAGTGTGTGTTTAATAAAAAGCTGGAAGTTATAGTTATTGGGGAAGACTTCGAGACAAAGGCTGTATATTTTAGCATAATCGTTAGACCATGTACCAGGTGAGAGATAAAAACAGAATTCGAATGTTTTGCTAAATAGGTACATGATGTGACTGAGAATGCATTACCTTTACTTGATGTGTGTCGTTTGAATGAGCACGAATGCTATAAAAAACGAAACTAGGATTAGGGTCAGGTACAAATTTTCTTCAAAAAGGTGCATTTTTCACAACGCTGTTGGTCCATCTTTTGTCTAGTTACAGATTCCTCCCGAGCAGCGGCAGCTCGTGCATAGGCACTGCGGAACTGCAGCACCCCCAATTTTTCTCGATATATAAATATATTTATTCATTTATTTATACTAGCTTGTAATATTTAATTTTATCATCGACAATCCTATACAATTCTCTTATTTTGTATAAAAAATAATAAAAATCCATCTTGTAGCACTGTGTTTACCACAGTGTCATATTGCTACGCGCTCAAGCATATGCACGTCATAGTGATGCAAGCTATTAGCGTAATGCGGTACTGTCCGTCGCGCAGTTTGCACCAGTAGTAGAGTGTTTGTAGTGCTTATCGTGTTTACTCCGTCTCTTTAAATATTTGGACATTACAATTAAAGACAACATTTGTTATAGTTTTTATTTTAGAACATTATTGGGGTTATGATAATGGATTTTATTTCCAAGTAATTTTGAATTATACCAAATTGTATAATTTTATCGATAATAAACAATAGATGATAAACAATATTTTTTCGTGTTTCATTTTTTAAAAAAATTTACATTAATTTTGATATTTTATCCAAACACGTATACACTGTACTTACAGTGTGTATGTATATATATTTCGAAAGTTGCAGCACCCCCACGATTTCAAGTCACGAGCCGCCACTGCTCCTGAGTAAACTTTCCACTAAATCGAAATATTAATGAACAAACACTAGTATTCTGGCATATTTCACCTCCAAAATGACAGTCGCTTTCCATATCGAAGTTGTGTTCCATTTTATTAGGTGCCTCCCTTTTTCCAGGTCTACCTTTTGTATTTCCAAATCTTCGAACATGTCAACTGATTCTTTTCCAGTATTATTTGTGTATTATAATACTCCCCCTTAGCAATGTTGTTTCCAGAAAACCATTTAAGTGTAAGCAACAGTCACTTAGAATGTTAATACAATGTTCATTTTTAGAGGTGCTATCGACTCCAGTGGTGGGGTGCGGGACGATATAATCTAGTGAATGCTTTTCTCTAAACAGCGTAACATCAATTCGTTATTTCTTTTCACAGATTTCTAGTAATCTGCTGGGCGATTATGACAAGCGAGTCGAATCTGAGCATTGTTTGGAGTGATATTTGACTTTTATATGGTTGTATTTCCGTGGAAATTGAGACGATGGCTCAGTACGTAATCATCTGGAACAAACCTCTCCATCTACAGATGCCCCAAATTTGGGATTAAGTGAAGCTGCAGATGACGGGAGAAATGCATATCCCCTCTTCCACTGTCCCCTTCTGCCGGTTTGTCTGCGTGACTGTCTGATTTCCCTTGAGCTTTCAATAAATGAAAAATAACCCGCTTTGAATAAGTACAAAGTACAGTACGATCCTAGAACAGGGAACATCCTGATGTATTGGAGTTCCGAAAACGATGGAGGCCACTGAGAGCTTTTACATGTCTACTGTTTGCAAGGAATGCATACCCCCCCCCCCCTTCAAGAGGCACGAGTCGCGCATTGTTTTTTGTTGCCAAAATCCTGTTGTGTGCAAGTGCTTTGTTTGCCAATAAAGCAATATTCGCTCCATCTGGAGTGAATAATGCCGTGTTTCGACAAATACTGCGTAGACTTCTTGAGAACCAATTCATTGAATCATAATTGTTGAATGAGCGTCTCAGAAAAACACACCTTATTTTTTTATTTTATTTATTTATTTCCAAGTTCATTACTAACTGGTGAATTAGTTGAGGAAGACCTTATGCGAACTGTATTTGAAATGATAAACCAACGAACGTTAGAGAGAGAGAGAATGGTGACCTATTATCTATCCGATTAGAAGGAAGATATTTTGACCTACTATTATAATAGTTTTATTAACTATTAATTTTATTTGGAGCCAATGAGATTGATGTGCTTGTTAAAAAGGAGTTTCTTATCCATTAATACCCCAAGATATTTGGTCTCTGATTGCCATGGGATCTTATGACCAGAGAGCATGATGTCATCTTTATTGCAGACCTTTCTTCTTGAAAACAGCATGGCTGAGCTTTTGATGGGGTTCACTTGAATCCTCCAGTTGGTGAACCAGTTTGCTAGCTCATTGATACTTCCTTGGAGTCTGGTGATTGCCAGGCGAGGGCTGAGCGATCTTGCTAGAATAGCGGTGTCGTCGGCATAAAGGGCCATAGTAGTTGTTCTTGAATTGAGAGGAATATCTGCTATGTAAGTTGTGAAAAGTATTGGGACCAGGAGAGAACCCTGAGGTACTCCCACCAGAATTTTGCGCCTTGATGACACAATTCCGTTGGGTTTTACTTGCATGTATCTTTCTCTAATATATGAGTTTCACTAGTTTAATTGGGATATTGTTTTCAATTAATTTGAAGATAAGGCCTTGATGCCAGACCTTATGAAAGGCCTTGGCAACATCCAAAAATACAGCAGCAGTGTGAAGGTGCCAGTTAAAACCATGGGTGATATGTTCTGTTAGTCGGTGAATTTGATGTACTATGTTGTGAACTTTACGAAACCCAAATTGCTCATTTGGGATTATTTTCTGTTTGTCCACTGCTGATTGTAGTCTTGATAGGATGACCTTTCCGTTACTTTGCCAAGACAGGAAAGAAGACTGATGGGCCTGTAGCTTTCGGGAAGTTGTGGGTTATTACCAGGCTTTTCAGAGGTATAATGTCCGCGATTTTCCAATCTGTGGGAAAGTACTGGACTCTTAAAATGGAATTGGTAATATTAACTAGATGAATTATGGCTTTCCGTGGGAGTAGCTTTATTATTCTATTGGTAATGCCGTCAGGGCCAGCAGCCTTTTTATTCTTCAGATGAGAAATAATATTTATTATTTCTGTTGGAGATGTGGGGGGTGATGGTTTCTGAATCATCCTTAGGCTGTCTTAATGCATTTCTAACATGACGATGAACTTTGTAAATAAGATTGATATTTAAGTTTATGTAAGATGGGCTGCATTGATTTTCCAGATTGTCAATTAGGGCTTCTACTTTTTCTTTATCTGAGTGTGCAATTCCAAGATTGGTCTTCAAAGGGGGGAAGGGGTTGTCTTTTGGTACGAAGAGATTTTACAAATTTCCACATGGAGTTATCATCTGGGTTGATTTCCCTGAGTTTGGATTCCCATTTGGAATTCTGTGCATCTGGAGGGCTTCTCGAACCTCTCTGTTCAGGTTGTTTTGTCCTGCAGGGCCCTAGTGTTGTGATATCGTTTTCTGGGTTTATTTTTGGCCCTAATCAGGTCCATTATATCTTCTGGGATCCAGTTGGGAGCATAGAATACAGTGGTTTGAGTGACTGATGCTATTGCTGTGTTGATTTGCCTAGTTAAATTGCTTACAGCTTGGTCTATTTCTTCTTTTTTACGAATGACAGGGTGGGGGGGGGGGGGTGGACTGATGTGGACTGAGAATCTTAGCTTGTCCCACGGTAAGAAAGAATGATGGGGAGAGAGTTGATCTTGCAGTCCTAGCCTGAGCAGGATGGGATTATGATCTGAGTTAAGCTTTTCTAATGTCTCCAGCTGGTATTGATATTTGATGTTTCTGAGGATAACTATGTCTAATACATCAGAACTTCCTGATGGGCTGTAGTGGGTGGGCTCAGTGGGTCCAGCTACTATTCATGAGTTGAGTGACGTGTAGTTGAATAAGGTACGGCCTTTGGAGTTGATTGACGAACTGAACCAGGTCGTATGTTTGGAATTTAGGTCTCCTGCTATAATTATGGAATCCGTGGAGCCAAGGATGGAGTCTAAGTCTGCTGTCAATAGTGGAGTGCTGGGAGGATTGTACTCTGGAGGATTTTGAGTTTGCCTGCGTTATTAGTGTGCACCTCCACACCTGTCACCTCAAGGTTTAGGGTTTGGGGGATGGTCAACGAGTTGTGGCTCAAATAAATTTTAATAAAAATAGCTGTGCCGCCTCCACTACAGTTAAGTCTGTCTGTCCTATATAAAATATAACCTCTAAAAAATATAAAATATAAATTTCTGAGGTGGGATTCACTGATCAAGATTATGTCTGGATTGTATCTTTTTGCGAATTCTTGCAGCTCGAGAATTTTATTTGTTAAGCCATTGGCATTCCATGCTGTTATCATGAGGGAATTCGGTTTAAAAATTTTAAACATTATAGAAAGCTGTTAATATGGATTGGGTTTCTAAATAGAATCTCTTTCTGGAAGATGGTGAGGTGCTTGCTTTGCTGAATTCATGCAGCATTGTTGCAAGTGACGAGGTTAAAGCTGATGTGAGATTAACACGTGTTTGCTCTTGCAATGGAGTCTGGGTTCTTACCGCTTCTGCATATGATTTGGACATGAATGAAGGTCGAGTGCCTTCCTGTGTTGCCGAATGTGAGGTATTATGATCTGGAGGGCGATCTGCTTGGTTGTTTATGTCATTGCTTGGAGAAGCATGGTTCATTTTTGTATCCAGTATTTTGGATGGAAAAGGCATCCCGTGTAATTAGCGGGATGTGGTCCTCTACAATTGGCACAGCAGGCAGGTGTGGATCTGGGCTTGGTGTAGGAGTTAGTTTGGTGACCCTCACCGCATTTTAGGCACCTGTAGGCAGCTCTGCACAGTTTTTGGGCGTGTCCGAACCTCTGGCATCTGTGGCACTGCCCTGCCGATGCCTTCTTCCTTAGAGGTTCGGTTATAATTTTAAGCTTACAAATGTCAGTAACTTCATAGATTCTTTTTTGTGTATTGGAGATTTCGACCAACACCAGTCGCACTGATGTTTTATCTGACCTCAGCATCCTACTGACTGTGATTAGGGTCAATCCTCGACTGATGAGGTCAGCTGTGATCTCATCAGTTGTGATGCCCTCAGCCACGCCTCTGAGAACCACTTTTAAGTTTTTCTCGTTTGCTAGCGCAAAGGTGTAGAAGGGAAATTTAAAGTTGTCCAGCATTTTCGTCATCATGCGATAATCTGTGACAGTGGTAGGATGAATCTTTACACCCTCTTCAGTATTTCTTGCCCAGGAGAAATTGATATTTTGTTCCCCTAGGGATCTTGAGACTGAGGTCCATTTATCTTTATCTCGAAGGATAACTGGAGGGACCTTTTCTTTTCTATCTTGGGTGACCTGATTTTCGTGAGTTGTTACATCATCTTCCATTCCATCTTCCGATGTTCTGCGTCTTTTATTCGATTGTTCCTCCTGTGAACAATCGAACTGTCGAGGAACAGGTGTAATGTCCTCTTCGATGTCCAAATCATCGTCTTCGGTGTCATTTACTTGAGTGAAGAGATTCAAGCAACCAAGATAATCCATTTCAAATTTATTTAGAATGAATTTGAGAATGTCAAGTGACATATCTTTGTTTAACATGTTCATTGCCATTGCCAAACACGCGATATCGCGCGATGCGAGCCACACCAAACGGCCGATCACGCGTTATCGCGTGGACGTCGTTAACTAAATAAAAAATTAAAAAAGTTGGCCCCCGCGCGAAATTCCAATTTTCAGTTTGGCAATGAACGATATCGCACGATCACGCGATGCGAGTTCTCACCAAACGGCCGATCACGTGTTATCGCGTGGACGTCGCTAACTAAATAAAATAAAATAAAATAAAAAAAATTTGGCCACCACACGAAATTCCAATTTTCAGCTTGGCAATGAAAGTGTTAAATGTTGAATGGCGTCCTTGATATCTTTTACATTCTCCATCCTTGTGTACAATGAAGGAATATCCGATGTCTTATTCCTGACGACCTAGGAGGGTCTATTGACAAATCCCTTAGACTCGCGCAAGAGTCTACCAGCTAAGCAATGTGTAATCACAAAAATAGTCAAAAGGAAGAAAACTTACCTCTAAATATATCATTCGGAAGTCCCAAAAATATCACACTAATCAAAAAAAAAAAAAAAAACGCGAGCAGCTAATTCGTAATCATACTTCTCACTTTGAACCATCATTAAAATCCTCCGATCTTTTTGATGGCGAGAAGAACCATTGTAAGGACTTTTTAGCTAAACGCAAGAGAGGCTCTCAAATAAGTATGCCTCTCATGGGCATGCTTCCTCTTTCTCACGGTTAAAAAATAAAGAAAAGACCTGGAATGCACGCTATTAAAAGACATGAGAAATTAGCCTTAACCAATGATTGCTTTTACTCCCGAAATTTTAGGAGTAAAAACTGCCTTTTTCATCCTGCGAAAGAGACAAACCGACCCGAAGAATATACACTATTAACAGATAATACATTTGCTTCGGCCAAACAACATAATACAATGCTTCGGATGTAATTCCAACCAACTACCAAACCTACTCGCAAGAGTCTTCACAATATGGAGGGGTTAAGAATTTTCGTCCCTTATTATATTTATAAAGTATGTGCGCCCTTGACATTTTAAAAACCACATATTTTCTTAAAAAAGTGCATAATACAAACATTATTACATATAGCATTGCAACAATAGAAAAGCACCGCTTTGATTTAGAAGGCTTCTGCTAGTCGGGGCAAAAAAAAAAAAAAAATGTAGATTTGCAGTACTTTTAAATGTAATAGCATGACATTTCGTTCCAGCTACCACTTAACTCATTGATTCCGTAAGTCCGCCATTTGATTTAAATTTATCACCTACTTCTGTTTGCTACCGTGACGTACCGCAGATTACTGAGGTCAAAGGGATACACTGAGGGTGGTAAATGGTCCGTATCGAGAGCCATACAAATTCAATTGATGGAACGTATCCCCAGTGTCGTTTGTAAGTTGTGATTGACGATCGCTGCTCCTCCCACTAACAGATTGACCCAGTGCCGCGTACGAATCGAGGGACAGATTTAGGGAAGGTCGCCATTTGGCTGAGATGTAACCTTTCTAAAGGAAACAGACAGAAAAATTGTTCGGTTGCGATTTGCAGAAAATATTTTTCCCCAATGATTCTGTGACTTGTGCGGTATGGTCTACCGCAGTTAACGGCGGTGCTGCCCCCTCGTTAGTGGACAATAGAAAGTGTCCTAAAGAAAGCAGTGTTGAAGATAAATGTCGATAACTCAATTTTATTTCTACTTCGCTTCCAGGTGTGGAGGGCGGGAGCATCGAGGACCTGATGGAGACCCATAATTCTGACACGTCATAATATTTGTCACGAGAGGCCCAAATGGAGGAAAGAGAAAGGGAGAGTGAATGTTTGTGAGGGTGGGAGGAGTAGGATATCTTTTGAGTAGGTACACTATCGATCTGCTAAATTTAGGTAATTCGCAAAACGTTTTCGTGGATATTTGGCATCTTGCTTTCTTCGTCATTAACCTTGAGAGATCGAGACATCAATTTCCCCATTAGTAATTAATAAATACATACATATATTACTTTTTTATTTTTCACACGTTAAGTAGGTTGCTTATAGTTACAAAGTTTTTTTTTTTTTTTCCGAGTCTTTAGTTTTTCTTAAAGAATTATTTCCCTCATCGTAAGTTACTTTTCCATTTATTTATTCCCTTATCTCTCTTCCACTTCTTCTAAAAGCCATCCAACCAAGCTGAATGGGAAGATGAAAGTTATCTTCCAAGATGATATTCCCATTAATTTAAAGAGGAAAGCTTTTACTCGATATGCCTTACCTGTAATTCACAAAGTGAAAGTTATCCAGAGAAGAATGGAAAGCAATATGCCCAGCGTGACACTTAAAGATGGGAAATATTTAAGCAGAATCATTAACACAGATCACAATACATCATAATACAAGAAAACGCAAATGTAAAAAAAATAATACTACCGTGAAATTAATACTGGGAACGGGAAAAAAAGTGGGGAAAACTGATATCCTTTAATTATTGACATTGACATTGTTTGAGTTATATATGTAAAAAGATTATTGAAAACATAGGTTTCTGCTTAATTATGCATGCAAAAAATATTTAAGATTTTTTTTTACTCAGTTATTCTGCTTAGAAGTAGATATATCGTTTCATAGTTTTATCCCTTGATAAAAGTCTGCCATTAAGAACCATATGGGAGTAAGGGTAAAAATCAAAATTAATAGGCAAACCTGTTTATGAAAAATCGATATTGGTTGTCCATGGTACCCTACATAATAAGGATGAAGAAAATAAAAATGCATTCAAATATAGATTAAAAAAAAAAAAAACATGTCTCCTTCAAATAAGTGAATTCAATTGTAATTTGCTAAAAGTTCTATGAACTGATAAAAATGACACAATTTTTTTTTAAAGAAAGTTCATTCCTCTGAAAATATGAATGGTACAATTAAAATGGATAAATATTTATTTGAAAATAAACATTTTATTTTTCTTTACAATTTTTTTTTATGGCCGACATTGATGTTGCATATTGTTTTCAAGATATATGGTAACCCTACTTTCAGACACTTGTTAAGGTTCAAATCTTAATTTCTATTTAGTTATGAATGCGGAAAAAAAAAAAAATACGAGTGCAAATTACCAACTTATAGTGCAATCTGTCACACTACAGTGTGAAATTAACAGAAGAGGATAGCGGTGACTTTACTTTACTTCCCATGACGTCACTAAGTAGAGAACATCCACAACTGTGGGAAAACATCACTATGAGCCACAGTGCAAATGTTGCAATATTAAGGAAATGGACAGAAACCTATAAGGAACAAGAATCAACTGCATTTTCAGTTTATTTACTGCAATTCGGTCTTTCAGGCCGCAGATCGTCTTTGTATGTGTGTGTGTGTGTTGCACTGTACTGTTTTGTGTATCCCGTAAAGTAAAAAAAAAAAAAAAAAAAAATGAGCGAACTCAAAACCCTTTGAAATTTTTCTTTCTTCAGGAAAATAGCAAAAGAGACAAATCTTGTGAAATATTTCTAGGTAATTACATGTTTGAATTTTTCGTTGCGAATATACTTGTAAATAATATTTCAGTCAAATAAATGTGTATTTGTAAACTTAAATGAACAAATTAAGGTGTCATTGACGTGTTCTCCATATTTAAGAATATTTATTCTGCTTAGAATTTGTAATAAAGTTAACATTTAATTAGAAAAGTAATGAAGTTTTTAAGATCTTAACATGACCTAGAAGCATTAAAACTGAGATTCCAGTAATTAATTATTTTAGAAAATGTGAACATGAAAGAAAAAAAAATTGTGTGTGTGTTTGAGGGAGATGCCACTGATATCCAGTAGTTAATTATTTTAGAAAATGTCTACTGCAATCTATTGACAAATATTTTCCCATAGTTCCACACTCGAACCAATAACCCTAACACTTGACCAAATATCCTCCCAGAATTCCAATCGCTAATCATTATCCATAATGCCACATACAAACAAAAAGCTCATCTCATGTCACTGACAAATACCGACACATCCCAGAATTCCACACTCTGACCATTACCCATAATTCCATGCTAGAACCAAAGACACAACATGACGTCAATGACAGATGGTCCCTCCCACAGAAATTCCAAACATTCCATACTCTAAACATCACCCAGAATTCCATACTAAAACCATTACCCACAATTCCACATGTGAACAAAACTTGACAGCATCGACAACCAGGGCCAAAGAACCAGATCCCAGAATTCCATACTAAAACCATTACCAAGAATACTACACGCCAACCCAAAACACAACGTGACGTCATTGCCGGATGTGTCACCCAGGGAAATTCCAAGGATTCCATACTCTGTCTAACCATCACGCACAATTCCATACGCGAACAATTGCCCAGAATCCCATACCTGAACCAAAGACACAACGTGACATCACAGACAGATGTGTCCCCCAGCGAAATTCCAAACATTCCATACTCATGACGTCACGAATCCTTATCTTATCTTGATCTTAGTGCCCCTACTACTACTATCGGGTTTTTCATCTCGCATCCAGGCAAACTCGAGTTTTCAGGAGAGGGGGATGGGAGGAACCCCGATATCTCTGTATGAGATAATGGCAACAGAACACACGAAATTTAGAACAATACTACTGGTAGGTAGTAGATGGAGGATCAAGTAGTGAAGTCGGCGGGCAGTATGGAGCAGAGCGCCCTCCCGCGGGGAGTCCCTGGACTCCTCGGAGGTGTCACTAATAATAATATTAATATGACATGAAAGTGTCTCCGTAGCATAGTCAGTAGTGATGATGCTCTTCAGTTGGAAAGACTTTGTAATCCTTTTTAGTCCTCTGTAATCCGTTATAGGTTATTGTAATCTATAAGGGATTACAGCGCCATGTTTTATTACATTATGTATTGCTCTAAACTAAATACAGGGTGTCCACATTTAACCTCCATAGTTTGAACGTGCTGCTACTACTTAAGTATATGGACCATGGTGTCGAAATTGCACAAATGAGAAGGAACACTCGCCAAGTTCTTGTAAAAAATAAAGAAATTCTGGATGAAATTTGTGGAGACTGTGGAACGTTTGAACAATCCAAACCTTACATATATTTCCGCATTTCTATTTTTTACTGTTCTTTAAAACTAGGGAGGTCCAATATGGACATCCTATATAACGATCTAACAGTTCAAAGAGGCAATAGGACCAGACAGGATCGTCGTAACCCACTAAGCAACTAAGGCAATACCTAAGAGCGGCAAGTTTGGAGGGCGACATAAACCAACAAAATTGTATCGCAACCATAAAAACACAGTTTTTTTTTGTTTTTTTTTTTAAATAATAATAATAATTTTATATATTTTCTTGAATTTAGGAGCGGCAAAATAGTGTTTACCTAGGGGCAGCATATACACAAAACAGTCCTGCCGCAAAAGGATGATGAAGAGTTGCACAGCACATGTTCATATTGCAAGCAGAAATTTCTGTCTTTAGCTCATTCTTCAGAAATTCATACTAA
Organism: Typopeltis vanoorti; assembly: GCF_054136105.1. Taxonomy (NCBI): domain Eukaryota; kingdom Metazoa; phylum Arthropoda; class Arachnida; order Uropygi; family Thelyphonidae; genus Typopeltis; species Typopeltis vanoorti. The sequence goes on along the minus strand of NC_143564.1, from coordinate 45,792,175 downwards.
ATTATAAACATCAAACAGAATAAATATCTATATATATTCTATAGTTATTACGCATGCAAATCCTGTCCTCCTTTGCATTACCTGATAAGTGGCATTTCCCTCTCTCTCTCTCTCTGATGGGTATCCGTAGTAATATCAATAGATGGAATCTCAGGAGATCTCAAGATATTAGCCACTTTATGATAATAGTCGGGGGGGGGGGGCAAGGTAGGATGGAGATAAGCTACTCGACAGGACAAACCTTTTTGGTTCAAACCCAAACGGTGGTATATCTTTAGCCAAAAGGGAAGGTCGTGATTCAATATTATTTTAGCACGGTTTAATATTATAAGTTTTCTCATTAAGAAATCGAAATCAGATGTCATTCGTTACAGAAGAAAAACGATCTGCTTTTAGAAACACAACGATTTTATGTAAAGTATTATTTAAAAATAACACAAAATGTATTCTTGACACTGCTTACACGTGGCACAAACATTAGCTTGCTTCTTCGTTAAAAAGAAATTATATCAAAATCAGAGAAAAGTCGTTAGTCACTGTAACTAGATATTTTCAGAGCCACAACAGTGGCACTATGTAAACTCGTATTTAAATAATACCAAGCTATTCACGGCTAGCACTGTTTACACATTCCACTAACATGAACTGTCCACTCTTTATAAAGACACAAGATATCCATTCTGCTGATATCGACCACATTCTAATTTAGAATGAAATATATCTTCCCTTCCGTTCCCTTTTGGTGATGCCTCCCATTAATTCAACTAACGGTTAACTTCAAGAGCAATTTCATATTGCAGCAAACATGAAATCTAAGCTACAAGTGAGTGGCTTTTCCCTTATACAACTCCAAATTAAATCGTGTTTTGGCAGGCTGCTCTTTGCGCTATCATAATTGAGTACACTGATTCCTAAAAGTGCCTATCTGATCTATATTTATGGTTCCCAAACTTTTTTCCACCAAAACCTATTTACATCAATCATTCGTTTTGCAACCCCCCCCCCCCCCTGTGTAATAATTTTAGACCTGTGAATTGTTTTCATATAAGATTCATAAAACAATTGATTGCAGAAATAACGAAAAATTTTATATTCTGATAACTTTGTAAGTGATATATGGATTTATTCCTATTAGCAAAATACCATTCTTTTTTATTGTGTACACATGATAAAAACTGCGTGCTACGGCGCAGTATTTTATTATTATTATATAAGGCCAATCAGCTTTCAAAACATTCTTGTGAAAAGTCCTGTTCATATTATACCTAACAGGATGTACAACTAAAATCCTTTTGCGATTTTGTTGACGAAGAATATAAAACTATATTAGCACATAGCATAATACATAATACCTGCTATGGAAAGAGTAGTACACTTTAAAGGACTAAAGTTATATTTTTCTTCCACCTATAAATGTTAAGCCGTATTAGTAATTAAAATTTTAATAACGGAATTAACTCACCTAAAATATTATTCATTAGTATAATTTTCGCCTGAGTATCACAGGCATCCTCAGTACACGTATAAAACTAAATGATATAATCACGTAATCACAAGAAAGATATTTATTTAACCAAATATTTCGGTCTGGAAATAGCAGACCATCGTCGGTGGTATTACAAGAACAGTTTAAAAAAAAATATATACAAGCTAGAATACTAACAATAGATCGTTGAAATTAGAACATGCCGCGTGATGTTATATCACTAAGTATGAAACGAAATATTTTGAAGTAGAAACATGATTGAATTTGCTATAAAAAAAAAAAAAAAAAAAAAAAAAAAAAAAAAAAAAAAAAAATTAATGAGTAATCTTGATTAGGCTTTCCCAGATTTTTGATATAGATATGCAGTCATTACGATTCAGGTTGGGATGATGGAGCAAGGCCTCCACGCTTTCCTTGAACAAACGTTCGAACCTATAACGGGATCTATGTAAGAGGCGCGTTTTGGACCAAAGGATGCTGTGGTCAGTTTCAATCCCGTGTTGAGCCAAACCAGACTTTTCAGGTTTATTGTGAAGAATGGATGATTGATGTTCTTGGATTCTTTTTTCAAGAGAACGTCCAGTCTGTCCAAAGTAAGAGAGATCACAGTTGCAAGGAATTTGATAAACTCCAGGAAGAGATAAAGTTGAGCGTTTGTCTTTAGGAGAAGGAAAATGATAAGACAATTTGTTAATAGGAGAATACGTAGCTGTTAAATCATATTTCTTCAAAATTCTTGCGATAGGTTCTGAAATACCGGAGATATAAGGAATAGGTACTCGACGTATTGAATCTTTGTTGTTTTGTGGAGGATTATAAGATGTAAGAAGACGTTGAATACTTTTTTCAGAAAAGCCATTGAGTTTCATGTGTTGCTGGATAGTAGAAAGTTCTTTCTGTAGATAATCAAAAGTAGAACAATTAGTTTTGGCTCTTTTGATGAGACATATATAGTTTCCTGTATACAACTACAGTATACAGGAAACCAACATTCACAGGTCGTTATATTCTGAAAGAATCAGCCCATCATCCATGTCAAAAAACAGGAATTATAAAATGTCTCATCAAAAGAGCCAAAACTAATTGTTCTACTTTTGATTATCTACAGAAAGAACTTTCTACTATCCAGCAACACATGAAACTCAATGGCTTTTCTGAAAAAAGTATTCAACGTCTTCTTACATCTTATAATCCTCCACAAAACAACAAAGATTCAATACGTCGAGTACCTATTCCTTATATCTCCGGTATTTCAGAACCTATCGCAAGAATTTTGAAGAAATATGATTTAACAGCTACGTATTCTCCTATTAACAAATTGTCTTATCATTTTCCTTCTCCTAAAGACAAACGCTCAACTTTATCTCTTCCTGGAGTTTATCAAATTCCTTGCAACTGTGATCTCTCTTACTTTGGACAGACTGGACGTTCTCTTGAAAAAAGAATCCAAGAACATCAATCATCCATTCTTCACAATAAACCTGAAAAGTCTGGTTTGGCTCAACACGGGATTGAAACTGACCACAGCATCCTTTGGTCCAAAACGCGCCTCTTACATAGATCCCGTTATAGGTTCGAACGTTTGTTCAAGGAAAGCGTGGAGGCCTTGCTCCATCATCCCAACCTGAATCGTAATGACTGCATATCTATATCAAAAATCTGGGAAAGCCTAATCAAGATTACTCATTAATTTTTTTTTTTTTTTTTTTTTTTTTTTTTTTTTTTTTTTTTTATAGCAAATTCAATCATGTTTCTACTTCAAAATATTTCGTTTCATACTTAGTGATATAACATCACGCGGCATGTTCTAATTTCAACGATCTATTGTTAGTATTCTAGCTTGTATATATTTTTTTTTTAAACTGTTCTTGTAATACCACCGACGATGGTCTGCTATTTCCAGACCGAAATATTTGGTTAAATAAATATCTTTCTTGTGATTACGTGATTATATCATTCAGTCTTATGTCGCAAGTATCCTTAAAACAACGTATAAAACTAATTAAACAATAACGGACAATTCCAAAAGGCGCCACCTAAGTAGCTAATGTAAGATAACTAAAAAAATGATTATACTATATAATAAATAATATTTTACGTGAGTTAATTCCGTTATTATAATTTTAATTATTGTCTACTCACGGTATTTCCTTATTGAATCATAAGCCGTATTAGCATTTTTAAAAAAAATCCTCCTCGCATATATTAATACATTTCTTACACAGTCAACGTAATCTTTTCATCTGCGACTTTATTCAAAATACAATGAAATAATGCGAAACTTAAAGTACACATGAATAGCAACTTTAATCACATACATATTGTAATTTTCAAAATGATTTAGAACAAAAATCACTTAGAACCCATTCATGCCGTAGCAGATTTCCAAAATACGAATTCAACGCGGTCTTCCTCGCTTGCCTACATTTTGTTTGTAAACTTGCTTATAACAGTTTTTGTCACTTTATCTCGTCAGTCTTATTGACATGTTTATTAAGGATGCATATTAAACCTGTAATAAATTATGTACGTGCGGAAACATCAGAATGTATCGAACCGACGTTTACATATTCAGATCAGCAATGAATTTTCTATTCTCAGATAATGGGATAAAGTTCTGCGCACACAGCACATGTGCGCAAATTGCGCAACAACGTATAGTCTACAGTTTTTCAAATTGCGGGTGTCGCGCAAGGTTAGTCGGTTGTGAAATCAGTTTAGGGGATCGGGACCAGCATGTTTTAAAAACGTTCAAAATATCAATCTCACAGATTTTGAAACTTTAAAAGCTGTAGCACATCCAACGTTTCGCTTCAAGCTAGAACTTGCCTGACAGTATGATCTTAAGTTTCAGTAAGGAAATATCGTGAGTAGACTTATTGCTTACTATTATAATCACGGAATTAACTCAAGTAAATTATTCTTTATTCGTAGAATTTTCGCCTCAATATCACAGGCATCATCAGTACAGGTACAAAGGCTAATTAAACAATAACTGTTATATTCACAAAGCGCCATCTAAGTAGCAAAGGTTAAATTTCCTAAATATATTTTTTTAAAAAAAATTTTCTTAATATATATAAATATATATATATGTTACGTTTTGAATAAATTTAATTGTTATTCTAGTCTCGGTTCTAGTCAGTATACATAAATATGAAATATATATATATATATTATAATAAATTTAGGAAATTTAACCTTAGCTACTTAGGTAGCAATTTGTGAATATTATTATTATTATTATTATTTTAACGGTGTCTCCATGGAGTCAAAAGACTCATCGCGGGAGACCCTACATTGACACACTAACCATTATTTACACAATACCTGTCATACCTCCTTAAATTCATTCACAGTTGAAGCATTCACAACCACCTCTGGCAAAGCATTCCACCCATTCACAACCCTCCAAGTAAAAAATCTAGTCCTAACACCCTTGTTAACCACACTCTTACACAATCTCCAGGGATGGCCCCTCGTTCTCTCACATCCTGCACTGGTCTTAAGAATATCATCAGTATCAATCCTGTAAAATCCCTTTAACAATTTAAATACCTCTATCATATCTCCTCTCCTACGTCTATCAGCTAGTTTTTGGAGCCCACAGATCATCAATCTATCCTCATAGGGAACATCCCACAGACCTTCAACAATCTTTGTAACCCGCCTCTGAATCCTCTCCACCACTTCCGCATCACCAAGAAATCCTGGCGACCAGATCTGTGCACAATAGTCAATGCGGCCTTATTAATGCCTTATAGAGTGGAACAATAACTTCCCTATCCCTGCTTGTTAGTGTGTTCCTCAACAACCATGTAAGTTGAGGTGATGTTTTGGCAATCTTTGCAATATGCCCTTTAAACTTAAGTTCTCCATAATAACTCCCAAGTCTCTTGTCTCATCAACTTCCTGCAGTTCAGTTCCGTTAATATAGTAAACATCATGCGATGTCATCCTCCCGAAGTGCATCATCACCTTACACTTAGCCATGTTGAACTGACAGCCATTTACCTCGGTCCATACCGTCAGCCTATTTAAGTCATCCTGTAAAATATCCACATCATTTGAATTGATTATCGTTCTTCCCAATTTTTCATCATCAGCAAACAAGTGGATATTTCCATTCAAGGTATTTCCAATATCATTGATGTACAAATTAAACAATAGAGGACCAAGAACTGAGCCCTGAGGTACACCACTAGTCACTTGCCTTTTCCTGGACTCAGCTCCTCCATAAACCACTCTTTGATATCTGTCTGCCAGCCATCCTTTAATCCAAATCACCATCTTCGGATCCAAACCCATTTGCTCTAATTTATGTAACATAGTTCCATGTGGAATCCTGCCACAAGCCTTTGTAAAGTCAAGCAGTATCACTGAGTAAGGATTTCCTTTATCCAACTCCACTGTTATTTTATTATAGAACGTAAGCAAATTACTTGAGCAAGACCTACCCTTCCCCAAACTATGTTGCTCCTTATAAAGTATCATATTGCTGTCCACCCAGTCCTGAATTCTAATTTTAACCAATTTCTCCAAAATCTTAACCACCACTCCAGATATATTGATTGGTCTATAATTTGCAACATCAGTCTTAGAGCCTCCCTTGTGCAATGGAACTATTTTCCCCTCTTTCCAGTCTATTGGTACTGATGATGCTCAGGCGAAAATTCTAAGAATAAAGAATAATTTATGATTATTATTATTATTATTATTAACACCCGACCTCCATGGAGTCAGAGATTCATCGTGGGAGGTACTCATTATTGCATACAATGCTTATCCAACCTCGTCATAAACTGATTCAATGTGTCCACATCCACAACACACTTAGGCAATAAATTCCACTCACCAACCACCCTCCATGCAAAGAACCTGCTTCTCACTCCTCTGCTCACACCCTCCCCAGTTTCCAACAATGGCTTCTTGTTATACTTCCCTCTCCAATTCTATGAAAAATCTCTTCCATATCTACCTGATAACAACCCCTGACCAGTTTATATGTCTCAAACATATCCCCCCTCTTCCTCCTATTCATGAGGCTCTGCAACTTACATTCCCTCAATCTGTCCTTGTCCTCCACATTCCCAAGACAATTGACTACCTTTGTGAATCTTCTCTGTACCCTTTCCAACATATCGTCACCATGAAAATCCGGCGACCAAATCTGTGCACAATAATCCATGATGCCTGATTCAATGCCTTATACAATGGAATCATAACCTCTCTATTTCTACATATCAGGTTGAAGTGATGTCTTCACAACTTGTGCAATGTGGTCCCTGAATTTCAGGTCCTTATCCACCATCACACCGAGATCTCTCATCTCCTCTACTTCTGTTAAAGTTTCCCCACCAAGTGTATACTTGTTTCCCATCGTTGCTTATCAAATCTCAAAACCTTACACTTGACAACATTGAACTGACAGTTCCACTTACCTGCCATTCATGCAATCTATTCAAGTCCCCTTGTAAGGCATTAACATCAGCCTGATGTGCATTGGTCTCTCCCCAGTTTTGCATCATCTGCAAACAGCTGGATATCACTAGTTAAACACAACCCAATATCATTAACATACAAATTGAACAACAATGGCCCCAAAACTGACCCCTGTGATAGACTACTGGTGACCTTTTTTCATTCGAGATACTGCACCCCCATATACAGGGTGTTCGGGATAAATTTGACATATTTATAATTAATTATATTTTTCCGTAAGTTACATGTATTAACACACACTTCTCTTCATTTAAAAGTTTGGACCCTTCTTCATTCACATACAAGATGTCAGAAAGAATGGATAGCTGGAACCCACCTGAATCATGGAAGAGAATAACTTGTATCATGATGATTCGTGCCCGCCATCAAAATAAGGATATTACGACTGCTGCCCAATGCTCCCTGAATACAGTAAAAACAATCAGGCATGAACTAGAGACTTGCAATGGTGAGTACGAGGATGTAGCAAGAAGAAAGATCCCTAGCAGACGATCTGATTGCGTTCGTACAGCAGAATTCCTCGCAAATCTGCAGGAACAGGTGTTGAAGTACCCTGGCATTGGAATTCGGGCTTTGTTCGTGGAGTTGCTAACTGTAGTCAAGCCCTGGATAACAAGGGTAGGCAATGGTAGGCCGTATGTATGGCAGCAGGATTCGGCCCCTTGCCACACCTCTGGGAAACGTCAAAAATGGTTGTCTGAAAATTTCTACGACTTCACCAGTCCAAATGTTTGGCCTCCAAACTCCCCAGACCTTAACCCCATGGATTATTTTGTATGGGGCGCAGTTGAAAAATACACCAATCGCACTTCCAGTAATACAAAAGCCCAGTTAATGGATAAAATTAAAACAGTTTTTGCGGCCCTTCCCAGGGAGACTGTAGCATCAGCTTGTTCGAGGTTCCGAAGCAGAATTGAAGCTGTGATCGATGCTAATGGTGGTTATTTTGAGTAAATCTTGTTGATAGTATTGTAATTAACTCTGCCTGTAATGTTTTTTTGTCAATTCATTAAATTTAATAGATACAAAGAAGATTTTCTTTTTCCTTACGAAACTGTCAAATTTATCCCGAACACCCTGTACAACTTTCTGATACCTATCTGACAGCCAGTCACCGATCCAACACAGAAGTCTGTTATCCAATCCCATCTCTTTCAATTTAATTAAGAGTGTGTCATGTGGCAGTCTATCAAAAGCCTATGCAAAATCCAAGTACACCACTGTATATGCATCTCCTCTGTCCAAGGTATCTCCCGTTAACAAACCCATGCTGATAACCACACAGAATACTGCTGTTATCAACCCATTTCTGTATCCAACTTCTCACCAATCTCTCCAGGACCTTCACCACAACTCCAGATATACAGACTGGTCTATAATTTGAAGTTATAGCCTTATCACCACCTTTATGCAGTGGAACAATTTTACTCTCCTTCCACTCCCTTGGAACCTGTGCTGTTGCAAAACTCTTGTTAAACAGGCATGCCAATGCTATTGCCAGTTCCCTGGAACATTCTCTTAAGATGCATGGTGATATTTCATCAAATTCTATCGCCTTATTAACATCAAGATTATTTATTTCCACAAATACCGCCTGCTCACTCACAATTAAGCTGTCCTCTACACTTAAGTTCCTGATCAGGATGAAACACACTTATAAATTGATCACTGAATACCTCAACAATGTCTTCTGCATCAGTTATCATTCTACCATTTTCATCCCTTAACTTCATCTTTCCATGATCATTCTTTCTTCTACTTGCCACATATCTAAAACTCTCTAGGGTTTTTCTTAACCTGATTTGCCAATTTCTGCTCATACCCTACTTTTGTTTTCCTTACTGAGTCACTCTCCTGGCTTGTTCTTTATATTCTTCATGTGACTGATTACCATTATTCATCTTGTACATCCTCCAAAGTACTTTCTTTTTCCAGATTTCATGCTTAAGCTCCACATTCATCCATTTTACACCAACCTTATTCAGCCTTTTGGTCTTTGGGATATATTCGTACATTGATGCTGTTATGTATTTCTTTGTAAGTTCCCATGCTGAATTTATTTCCCTACCACTCAACACCTCATTCCATGTTATAGCTTGAAGTTGTCTCCTAAGCTTGTCATAATCACCAGTCTTATAATCCCACATATATCCTTTCCTCCCAAAAGCCTGCATATGACTAGCCACAACATAGATGATTACTTCATGATCACTCTCACTAACTGGAGGAAAATGTGAAACCCCTCTAACAATTACATCCTCTGATGAAATGATGAGATCTAGAACTCTTGATCCTCGCGTGCCTTTTTTTACATGTTGCCTGAGATAGTTATCTCTCAAGAACTCAAGAAATTCACTTTCCTTATTCCCAAATGCTATCTCTTCATTCCAATCTATACCGCTATAGTTAAAATCACCCATAAAAATTACCCTTCCTTTGTTCACTAATCCAACTTGTTTATACATTTCATCACCACCTTCCACATTCCCATGCCTGTAGCAACATCCAACTAAATATGTCTTCCTCTCAACCTTCACATTACACCACACTGCCTCATAATCACTGCCACTATTTCCCTCTGTCATGTCTACTTTATGTGGGCTTAATTCCCCTGCTATCATCAGCAGCACTTCCTCTTCCTTCCTGCCCTTTCTATCCTCGCGAAAAATACTGTACCCTTCCATTTCAATTCCCGTTACGATTTCATCTTCATTCAACCATATTTCACTTATTCCAATGATTTGGGGGCGAATAAACGCAATCACTAAAACCATTTCATCCCCTTTATTTCTGACATTTGTAAACAAACACAGCAGTTCATTTTTAAGTCTACAGCCAGTCGTATCCAAGCCATATGCTGGTTGTGATTTCCCTGCTAATGCCAAAATTCCTCCCTCTTATTTCGTATGCTTCTTGAATCAGTGTACAAAAACTGCAGATTCCCTTTACTTATACCAGCTTTAGAACTGATATTCATTCTACTAATTTTAGTATTCACAATAGTCCTATGCCGATTTTTATCCACTCTATTTTTAAAATTATTACATGAAAAATGATAAAGAAACACACATTCACTGCATAAGTTTCTCTGTTTCACATTCAACCTCTTCAAATTTAGTTACCCTGCCCAATTACTTCTACTTGCTCAGAAAATAGTAACTTCCTCAAACGCTTGACCCTCCAAGTTCAGATGTAACCAATCTCTTGCATACAGCTGTCTTTTGCCTTCAAACGCACTCCAGACATCAACAAATTCCAGACATCTTTTTTTGCACATTCTTGCAATCATATCATTCATTATTATCGCTCGTCTACTTAGCTCATAATTGTCAAAACGAGGCAGCACACACCTTATCCTCCCTTTGACACTTTTCTTCTTCACGATATCCAAGAATGTTCTTAAATCTTTTGCTACCCGATAACACTACCTGTCAGGTCATTCGTGCCCGCCATAACTATCATCTTTTCTGCATCTTGCCCTCTCTTTATTGCTAAAGTCACTCTCTCTCTCTCTCCATTGTTCCACCAGACAAGCACTCCTCAGGCATACTGCTATCCATACAATTTAATCACTGAATCACCATAGATTATACCATTCATAACTTCATTCACACCCAAACAAGCGTTACTCACTCCCTCATTTTCTACATGCTTCTGCATCACTCCCCCAATTTTACTTTCCCTCACATTTCCTCTCGAATTCTTGTGCATTCATTATGTTGACTCCCAATCACTTCCATTCTATTCATTAACTCGATCATTTACCAAATTCTCACTCATACTTAAACCTATTTTAGTTACCTCAACTAAAGTAATCTCAATAGTCCTAATTTCTCTACTCATCACATTTAACTCAGTCTTAATATCCTGAGCCTCTGAGCCTCCTTTCTGAGTATTTCCAATTCCTCTTGCAGGAGATGAAGTTGACATTTCAGAACCAGAAAAGAATGATGAGCTCTTCTGACAGGAATCCTCATTTTTAGTGAAAGTTGGAGAATCTGTAGATGCAGCATTTGTTGGACAGTTAATTGGAATACCACTCCTCTTCAAGTTGGAGAGCGGAATAGACACAAGAATTGGATTGCTATCAAGTTCTGATGAATCACCATGCTCTGTACCAACATCACTTTCATTTGCCCTTTAGTGACACATGAGGTTGCTGCTGCATGTTAAACTTACCATCACTGAATCACATAATGTTAAATTTACGTGAGTTAATTCCGTTAACTTTGTAAACATTTTTACAAAGTTTTAAATACATAACGACATGCTAGTTTGGACGTTTTCGATTAAATTTTATTCTTAAAATCGTTATTTGCGAACTATGTTGATAACAGAAAATCTCGAAATCTGATTTCAAGTATATAAATCTTTATTTGCTTTGAAAATTTCCTTTACGTTAATCGTTTGGTTCCTTCACCAAATGACTCTATTTATAAACAGAATTATGTATTTTCTGCAACTGAACATTTGAAATAAGTTGTTATGGCATTGTACTTAGAATACTGTGTTTGTTACTACAATAAAACTTTTCTTGCATTTTAGCAGTATAGTGTCTGTAGGCAGAGGGGGGGGGGTTCAATTACGTGTACAAAGATTATTTAATAGTATAATTTTCGCCTGTGTGTCACAGGCATCTTCAGTACATTAAGCTCAAATTAAACAATAACTGACAATTCCAAAAAGCGCCACCAAAGCAGCTGGGGTAAGATAACTAAACAGGTCAATAACTTTCCTAAAAAAAAAATAATAATAAATAAATAAAAAAAAATAAATAAATAAATAAAATAAAAAATAAAAATAATAAAAAAAATCAATACAATAAAAAGTTAGGAAAGATTAGCTGATTTGTAAAGTACTATCTCCCATAAAGGGGATAGATGTAAGCCGTCGGATCTGTTTAAGTAAGGAGAATGAAGTAGAGTTTCACATGTTTCTTTATGAAGACGTTCCATAAGAAACTGACTTTTGTGAAGAACTTTTGTCTTTCTCCAATGAACTCTGTGTCTAGTAAAGATGGCATGTTCTGCAAGTCCAGACTTTTCAGGTTTAAAGTATTCAATATAACATTGGTGTTCTTCTAGCCGAATAGAGGCAGATCTTCCCGTTTGTCCGAAATAAGATAATCCACAAGAGCACGGAATCTGGTAGACACCTGGATGATTAAGATGTGGAAGCTTCTCCTTAGGAGAAGTGAGAAAGGTGGAGATTTTTCTAAACAGTCGAAAGGTGACAAAAATATTCAGTGGTTTTAAAACTTTTGCTATACGTTGACTGATGCCTTACATACAAGGCATCAGTGAACGTATAGCAAAAGTCTTTTCTCCCGCTTTCATGTCACCTTTATCATCTCTAACTCCTTTTAGAGCAGCACTCTTTCCTCCATTCCTAAGCTTCTTCAACAACCTCCAGAATATTTTGCCACCTTCTTGATATTTATTTTCTGTGTTCTTGCCAAAGTTCTCCCATGACTTTTGTTTAGCTAGTTTTACACAGTATTTAACTTTCTTACATTTGTCTCTGTATTCTCTAAGAGCACGAACTAACTTATTTGCCAGGAACTTTTGATATGCTTTCTTCTTTTCCTTCACTGCCTCTTTGACTTCCTGTGTCCACCATGGAGTTTCGAGTTTTCTATCCTTGCAGGCAACCTGACCACATGCCTCTCTAGCTGAATCAATCAAGGTTTTCTTCAAGGCTTGCCACTGAATCTCCAAGGTTTGGTTCCTGTTCTCAAACTCTTTCATTTTTTCTTCAATAATCTTTGTGTATTTTAGTCTACAGTTCACATCTCAGAGCTGCTCAACTTTTATTCGCTTTAAAACTTTCTTGCATGTTATTCTTTTCAATATGAAATTCAATTTTATCCTGCTCAAGACTAAATAGTGATCACTTCCAATTTCAAATCCTCTGTACACTCTGGTGTCCTGCACCGGAGAGAAAACATCACTATCACCAATAACATAGTCAATGAGACTTTTTTATTTCTTGGCTCTTCTCTCCATGTGAATTTGTGCACATTTTTATGTTGGATCATGGTGTTAGTAATAACCAGTCCATGTTCTGAGCAGAAATCCAACAGGTATTTGCCATTATTATTAGCTTTGTTCTTTTCTCCAAATTTTCCCAATATATTTTTGTATGTCTGACAATCATTTCCTACTCTGCTATTTAGATCGCCAACAAGGACCAACTTTTCCTTTTACATTGTGTCAGCTGCTTTCTCTAAATCCTCAAAAAATTCCTCCACTTCTACCTTAGTAGAACCTTCTGTGGGACCATAGGCACAAATAAGTCTCATTGTCCAGTTTCCCATTCTGATATTTGCCCACATCACTCTACTTGAGACTGCTTGCGATTCAAGATTAGCCCCGTATTTAGTGTTGAATACAATGGCTACTCCTTTTCCTTGGTTGTCATTGCCTGAATGACATTTTGTATTTATTGCTCAGAAAGATCTCACCAGTTTTTGTCTTTTTTGTTTCAGTCACCCCTATTATGTTGATCTGGTACTTATCTAATTCCTCAGCTAGCTCCATTTCTTTGCCATTCATTCTTCTTATGTTAATAGTACTGATCTTTAACACTGGTGATGTTGAGTTGGGGTGTTTTTTCAGATTTGTTCCAGTAGTTGACTTTTCACTGTTCACTCTGATTCACTGGTGAAAACAACAGGGGCATCGTTTAACCAGGCGACGCCCCAGCCAATAAGAAATTTTGTCATGTTGTACCATCATTTTATATTTTGGTTTAAGCTAATAAGAATACAATTTGTCGGCTAAATCCAAAAATTGCCAACCCATCCTCATTCGTTCAATATCCAGGTAGATACCAAACAGGGTGCACCACGAGAAGGTGAGGACTGGACATTAGGTCAGAAGCCTTGGTCGGTTCTCTGCATTCCTTTAAAGGCTATGTGGAGGTCTCCTCTCAGTTATACAGCTTTGACCCTTATGCACCCAGAGGTTTTTCTATATACACGGAAATTTAGAGAAAAGTAGCTCATATCAGCAGATGACAGTAGCTACTTCTCTATCAAATTACCATCTATTCATATTGTTAAAACCATGTTTTCCCATTGGATCTGTGTCAATTTTGAATTAAATTACACTGTCTGAGGGCAATTCCTGCATTTCTTACAGTAATCACTTGTTTTGAGAACAATGACTGTCTACTTGATAATATCTTAATTTTGCAAGAAGTAATACTTACCATTCTATCCTTGCAATATTACTTGTATACATTCTGACATTTAGAGCTGATGTTATTCACATATCCTAAATTTAGTTTAATCCTTTATCCAAGTGTGAGCAAACAAAGTTTGTGCCTGAAAGTATCTTCAGGACTGGGGTAAGGTGGTACAACACCAGGGAAATCCTTGCAAAGGTGGAGCAAGCTACCAACACTCCTATCTAAGCATCTCCCATAATACTATTATTATTATTATTGTTCCGGGAAACTCCAAGCAGTCAACAGACTCATCGAGGGAGGCCCTAACATCATGTCTGGAACAACTATTCAACATTCACACAGTATCTATCATATCTTGCCTTGAACTCATTCACGGTCGTAGCACACACAACAGACTCTGGAAGCTTATTCCACTCATTCACCACTCTCACCCTTGTCAACCACGCTCTTGCCCAGCTTCCATGCATGGACCCTAGTCCTCCCACCACCAATCATATTTTCAAAAATATCTTCTGGATCAATCTTATAAAAACCCTTCAGTAATTTGAATGTCTCAATCATACCACCCCTCCTTCGCCTATCGTCCAATTTCTGCAACCCACAAATCCTCAACCTGTTCTCATAAGGTTCATTCCACAGACCTGCTATCATCTTGGTCACTCGTCTCTGGACCGTCTCTACTTCCTCCCCATGACGAAGAAACCCTGGTGCCCATAACTGGGCACAGAAGTCCAGATGGGGTCTTATCAAGGCTCGATACAGAGGAACAACAACTTGTTTGTCTCTGCATGTTAAAGTATTTTTCATAAGCCAAGTGATTTGGTGAGCTGTTTTAGTCACTTTTGCAATGTGTCCCCTAAACTTCAACTCCCTATCCACCAGCACTCCCAAATCCTTGGCCTCATCAATCTCCTGGAGTACTGTTCCACCAATGCGATATACTGCTGCTATTCTTTTTACCCCAAAGTTCATAACCTTACACTTTGCCACATTAAACTGACATCCATTTTTCCTAGCCCAGTCCTCCAATCTATCCAAATCATCCTGTAAAATTTTGACATCCTGTGCAGTCGCAATTGCTCTACCCAGCTTGCATCATCAGCAAACAAGTGAACACTTCCTCTCAAATCCTTTCCAATATCATTGATGAACAAATTGAAAAGCAGTGGTCCAAGAACAGAGCCCTGCAGCACGCCACTAGTCACAAGACGTCTTTTTGACTCCACTCCTGAATAAACCACTCTCTGGTATCTCTCCTTCAACCTATCCATCTTACCAACCCTATATCTATCCCCATCTGCTTCAGTTTACTGATTAGGGTTCCATGTGGTATCTTGTCAAAGGCCTTGGCAAGGTCCAGTAGTATCACTGTAAACCCATTACCCCTATCCAGTTCCGCCATCACTGTGTTATAAAACGTGAGCAAGTTACTGAGGCATGATCTACCCTTCAAAAAACCATGTTGTCCCCCATACAATATCCCATTTTCATCTATCCAATCCTGTATTCTTTTCTTGACTAATTTCTCTAAGACCTTGACAGTGATTCCTGATATGCTAATCGGTCCGTAATTTACAACAGCAGTCTTGGAACCACCTTTATGCAGTGGAACTATTTTCCCCTCCTTCCACCCGCTCGGGACTAACCCAGACCGGAGACTCAAATTAAACAAAATGGTCACGGGTACTGACAATTCTTTAGCTGCTTCTCGTACTACACGAGCTGGTATACCATCCAATCCCACGGATGTATTGACATTGAGGTTATGCAATAGACTACTCACCTCCACTTCATTCACCACAATTCCCGTATAATCTACTGGTTTATTCATTTCTGCAATGTCACCACGTGGATGATATATTCTTGCAAAGTGCTCACTCAGTAACTCAACTGATTCAGTTACCTCCCTACCATCGGCATTCTTTAAAATCATTCTGCCATGTACATTTTTCCTTTTACTTGCTACATATCTAAAAAACTGTTTAGGATTCTCTTTAGCCTGCATGGCCAATGTTCTTTCGTAATCCTTTTTTGCTTTTCTTACCACACTCGTCACCCTTCTGGCCTGTGCTTTATACCGTTCATGTGCCTGCCGGTCACCTTTCTCCTTAAATTCCCTCCATAGTTGTTTCTTTTTTTGCAGCTTAAGCTTAATGGTGTTATTCATCCATTTAACCCCTACTTGATTTATTATTCGGACTCTAGGTATACAGTCAGCCATTGCTTCATGCAAGCACTTCTTAACTACCTCCCATGCACTCTCAACTTCTAGTCCTTGCAGTTGTACATGCCATGGCACTGAGCCAATCAAACTCCTAAGCTTGTCATACTTTCCAGCCCGATAATTCCACATGTACCCTGTCTTAATTGAAAATTCTACACCTTTAGCCACCTCCCAAGTCAAGACCCTATGATCACTCTCACCGATTGGTGGCAATGTGGTCATATTTGTTACAGCCAAATCCTCAGATGTAATTGCTAGGTCAAGCACTCTCTGACCTAGTACTTTCCATTACATGCTGTCGCAGATAGTTATCCCTTAATAACTGCATAAAATCCAATTCCTTCCTCCCATGTGTCCTCTCCTCACTCCAATCAGTGCAACCATAGTTGAAATCTCCCATAATAATCACCCTCCTTCCACTCATTTCTTCTATTTGCTTGTGCATACTGTCACCACCATCTCTTCCATCACCTGGTCTATAGCAGCACCCAATTGTATGTTTAGTTCTGCTAGCCACAATTTCGCACACCAAATGGCCTCAAATGTGCTCTTTTCTCTATCCTGCAATTCAACTTCTATTCTCCTTGGCTGTAGCTCATCAGCTATCATCAACAATACTCCTCCCCCCATTTTATTCTGTCATTCCTGAACACACTATACCCATCACATTCAATCCCACTAGCTATATCATCTATAGTCAGCCATGTTTCACTAATACCAATAACCTGTGGTCTGGAAGTGCCAACCATGGCCAAAAACTCTTCCTTCTTGTTCCTAATACTCCTAGTATTAGTGTACATGAATTTAAGATCCCCATTAGCCCCAACCCTACCTTGATGTCTTATATTAACTATCCCACTCTGGTTTGTTGTCCTTATTTGCTCTAGCATATTATATTCATTCTTACATTCAACTGCCTCCCTAAGGACTGTATATCTACTCCACCCCCTAAACAAATCTAGTTTCCCTGAATTTGCACATCCACTACATTCAGCAACACTTTCTCAAGTGTTCTTACACCATAACCATTCAAATGCAAGCCATCCATCTTATATAGATCCTTTCACCCATCAAACTCACTCCACATGTCCACAAATTCCACACCACTCGTCATACATAACTCACGCATAAAGTCATTCGCAATTATGGCCCTCCTTTTAAACATTTCACTGTCATACCGTGGCAAAAGACTAATCATTGTAACTCTCTCATTCTTTTCTTTTGCTACTTCAAACAATTCATTCAGGTCTTCTATCATTTCCATTTTATCTCCTTTCAAATCATTCGTACCTGCCACAACAATCATTTCTTTCACCCTTTCCTTTTGCTCTCTGATAGACTCAGTTACATCCTTTATGGTCGCACCAGGTTGGTACGATTTTGTCAAATCCTCTACTAACACACCTCGTATTAACGAGTCTCCATACAGCACTCTGTCCTTCATTTTGTTCATGTTCACATTCATACGCCTATTTTTCCTGTCATACCTTTTATTATTGGTTGGTTCATTCAGTCGACTTTTGTTCATGCACTCTAGCTGCTGTTTTGCCCTTTCTATCGCACCATTCAACAACGTGATCTCACTCAATGCATCTATCTGATCTTTTTTATTCTCTGAGAAACCATTAATACTATCGTTCACACTTTCTATATTCACACTCTCATAATTCTCATGTACAACCTTGCCGTTTCTTGTCATATCGCTATTTTCTTCATTCTGAAGTTTGACAGAAATATTACACTCACGATCCGAAATACACTTCAATTCCTCATTCTCCCTACATTTTCTACACATATTCAATCCTTTATTATCATCTATCCACACTCCGACCGCACTCCGCAAAGCGTACATTTCACAGCAGCTAGTACACCGACTCATTTCTTTTATACTACCGTTCTTTGATAAAGATGGCGAACCATCATTACTGGCTGCCATTTTCCTTCGTACAGGTGCCATAATTATTGCAACGTGTTTTATCAAATAATAAGTTATAACATACCAAAAACACACAAACAGACGCACTAAAATATGCAAGTCAAACAAAACTACGCAATATTAAGTAATTTTATCAACGATAACTGAAAATAATACTTATCTTATCAGGAGCTTGCATGAACACCAAAATGCACAAATACAAAAATACAAAATACATCTCCTTGCGGATATGTCTAATGTTATGCATTAAGGGAAGGGCCACATTAGACATATCCGCATGGAGATGTGTTTTGTATTATGGGAGATACTTAGATAGGAGTGTTGGTATCTTGCTCCACCTTTGCAAGGATTGCCCTGGTGTTGTATCACCTTACCCCAGTCCTGAAGATACTTTCAGGCACAAACTTTGTTTGCTCACACTTGGATAAAGGATTAAACTAAATTTATCATACTCTAGCCAAGTGAAAAATAAACTTTCAATATTCACATATCCATTTCAGACAAATTATGGAGACTACAACTGTGATAGAAACAATTACTTCAATTTCCTAATCCTTCGACCTTCACGTCAAGGTCATCATCCGGAGAATATATACACACACACACGTATATATAAAACTACATCAAAGCTATATTCCATTCATAACATCACCAGAGAACAAATTCATATAAATAGCCCCACCACAACAAGAATGATGTCCCTATTCAACATGAGAATCACTATACCAGAGCCAAAATCATGGATCACTTACAGATCCATTTATAATTAACTCTTAGACTCACACCTCACATTTCACAAAGTGACTTAAGTCAAAATTAAACTCTGCATGGACAAAGTCACTGCAATCTTTCCTTTGGCAGTTACTACACTAAGCTCTATATCAACAAATCTGTAAATAAACTTAAACAAAATATCCCACACCCTAATAACACTACAAGAAGACAGCCTTTTAGAAACTTTTACTCGTGAACACACAAAACACAATTAATGAATATCTTGCTATTTCCTGCTTGATGAGTAAAGGAAATCTTGTTTGAGTTGTGAATTGAAGTCAAGGAATATAGCCTTACTATTTGGTTATTTATACTGAGAAAATCAATTTTCGGCAGGCTGATAACAGGTTTAAATATTTCATCTAGAACTCAAGCTTTTATCATAAGCAGTATACAGTGGGTGTATGTTTAACCACGATTAGCTGAGACCAAAAGCATCACAATAAGCAACAGAAAGTTTTCAAACTGATTAGAAATTATATTCTTGTTTAATCGTTTATCCAAGTGTAAGCAAACAAAGTGGTAAGTGAAGTATCTTCACAACTAGGCTACTTGTATATAGGGGATGATAGCTTCACACCAATTGCCTTAGTATCCATAATGCAAAGCACACTTCCTTATATAGGAAATATACAAGTTCTGCTTTAATTCAATCTTGTATTTCTTCTTGGTCTGGCTGCCACTGATGGGTCCTCAATAAAAGTCAAAACTAGTCTGGCTAACAACTCTTCCCATAATGCATAGCAATACAGGATACTAAGGCAAATGATGTGAAGTCATTAGCCTCCACATGTAAATAGCCTAGTTGTAAAGATACTTCACATGCTAACTTTGTTTATTTATGTTTGGATAAAGAATTAAAGAAGAATATAATTTCTTGGCAAGGTTAAATAATCACAGTAAGCAAATTTCATAATCAAAGAACAGCACAGGGAACAGATTTTTTTTTTTTTTTTACCCATAAATTACCCATGACAAAACATGAGCTAGAGCAACTGGAGAAATGATTGGCAAGTGCTACAGTAGGAGGGAGAATGAAAGAAAAAGTGAATGGGAAAAGTATGAAAGTGAGGGAAACTGGGAGTAAGGAGAAAGTATTATATAGAAATTGGAGGTATATTTAATGAGAAAGTGACAAAAAATCATGTTTCTCAGGTGCAAAGTTTGAGGATGTTAATGAAACTGCTAGTTTCAGGAGGAAAAAAGGGGATGACTGTCTTGACAGGCACAAATGATTTGAAAAGTGAGAAATATGTAAAAAATGGAAAAAAAAGTTTGAGGATGTTAATGAAACTGCTGGTTTCAGTAACATTGCAGAAGGGAGGAAAAAAAGGGGATGACTGTCTTGGCAGGCACAAATGATTTGAAAAGTGAGAAATATGTAAAAAATGGAATGTGAAAGAGTTGTTGAAAGAAGTGAAACTGAAGAGTGAGAAAGTAAAGGCAGTTTATAGATGTATACAGTCAATGTGATGGACAAAAGGACCTGTATATGCTTGATGGACTGTATTTGAATAGTTTTGGAGTCAGAATGTTTGGGGGGGGGGGGGAGAGAGAGAGAGAGAGAGAGGTTCAGTGAAAGATTGGAAGTACAAACTCAGGGAAAGTAGGGGTTTTTTTGGGGGGGGATAAAGTCCAGTGTGGGTTCGGCTACCCTAAGACAAATGTGTATACACAAACAATTATGCAATGCCAAATGCACTTTCACAGGTTTCAAATCTGAATGGATTAGTAATGACATTATGTGAGGGTAGCTGTAGGTCCAACAGGATGTGGAAATGAATGTACACAAATGACAGAAATATCAGAAGGAAAAAAAAGGAGTTTAACAATGGTCAGCTCAACTTGGCCAAAAATTATAGGTATCAATGAAATCTGGTTGATAGACAATGATACTTACAGGGAAAGAGTGTAAAAAGTATCCTATTTTCAGGGAGTATAGCGGGAACAGGACAGGAGGTGGAGTATTGCTGATGATAGTTAAAGAGAGCTTCAACCAACAAAAATAAAAGTTAAGGAGAATAATACATTGGGTCGGGGCAGAGGAGGTTCATTTGAGACTGTAGCGTGAGATAAAGACTAATAGTACAAAATATTTTGTTGGCCGCTGCTACAGACCAGGGGGTCCACAGGAAGATGTGGAGATGCCGTGCATCAGCAGATTAACAAAATGTGTGCAGGCTGAGCAATTATATATAAATGGGGAACTTCAACCATGGACACATATTGGAGGGTGGGACGTGGCAAGATGCAAATACAATTTATACCGTTGCTAAGGGATAATTACCTCAAACAGCATGTCATGGAGGGAGACCAGCAGTTTGGGAGTACTGCATCTGGCTTTAGCATCAGAAGATGTATCCATAACCAAGGTCAACACTCCGCCTCAAATTGGGGAAAGTGATATTGCAATTTTGTTTTAAGAGATTGCTAAACATGAGGAATTCTCCATCAGGAAAGAGTTTATTTGCAACCATAAAGTTCATAATTCCGATAGACTTAGGAGGCAGTGTCATGGCTTAAGAAGCTATAAGGAAGGGATGTCAATAATGCATACAAAGTGGTCAGGAATTACTTGGGAAAAGCAGTATCAGACTAAATTAAAAATGCCAAGTGGGAATGAGTAAAGATATAAGGAAGGAGATGGCAAAAAAGAAAAAAAAAACATCGTGCAGGCAAGAAAGGCGACTAGAATGGTAACAAGGACTAAATTCAGATTATAAGAAAAAAATTAACTAAGAGCATACCAAAATAAATCCTTTTTTTTTTTTACTATGTAGCAAGTAGGAGAAGAATGATTATGGAAGGATGACTTTAATCAGTGCGAATGGTAGGAAGGTGACAGAAGCAGAAGAAATAGAGTTGCAGAGTGATCACTTTGTAAGGGTATATAATCCAAGTGGAGATTCTGTAGATATTGATGTGACAACTGAGGTAGACAAATAGGAGGTGACTAATATATTGAAAAATATCAATATGAATACAGTGGGACCGGATGGCATATCAGCCTGTATGCTACATGCAAGAGAACTAGCAATGCCTCTGATGAACTTGTTTAATCTGTCTCAGTTCTGGCACTGTTCCAAAGAAGTGGAAAGAGGGTAAGATAATTCCATTAGATAAAGGTTGTTTCAAGACTGATGTAGAACTATTAGAGACCAATTAATATCTTAAGAATGGAGGATGATTGGAAAAGTTGATTGAATATAAACTAGCAATAGGTGGATAAGAATATGATATTATGTTGAGCAACATGATTTTGTAAAAGTTAGGTCCTGCCATAGTAATTTACTTGCATTTTATAATAGTGACAGCAAAATTAAATGACAGAGATGGTTACATCACGATGCAGCTAAATTTTGCAAAGGCATTGACAGAATACTACATGGAAAAACTATTACAAAAGTTGGAGCAAATGGGAATAGATATGAAGCTGGTGGCATTGATAGGGAAGTGGATGGCAGACATCAGACAGTAGTATATGGTGGAGTGGAATTTGGAAGAATGGTGACTAGTGGAGTGCCTCAGGGTTCTGTACTAGGATCGGTATGCTTTAATTTGTATATTAATGATAGAGGGAGTGATTTTAAGAGAAATATTCAGTTGTTTGATAATGATGCAAAACTAGAGAGGGGGCAACAGATGATAAAGATGATGTAGATACCCTACAGGATGATTTAAATAAACTGAAATTATGGGCACAGAATAATGATTGTCAATTCAATGCTGCAAAATGGAAGATTATGCATTTTGGGTTGAAAAGGTTATTATATACTATTATATATACTATTAAATATTATATACTGTGTGTGTATGTGTATATATATATATATATATATATATTGATGGTAATGTCCTTGGTAGGTTATCCCTCTTTATAAGGCTATGAGTCAGCCACATCTTTTCTATTGGATACAGATTTTGTCACTTGGGTTTCTAGGGATTCACTCAAGGGTCAAAGCCTAATAACTGGGAGGAGACCTCCACATCACCTTTCAGGAATGCAAATAATCAGCTGGAGCTTCTGACCTAATGTCCAATCTTCACCTCCACATGGTGCATCCCATGATGGTACATGGTGAGATTTCATGCCAGCTGAGTAGTCGCCTGATTAAACAAGCAAGGCCCCACTGTTTTTGTCAGGGAACCAGTGAAAAAGTTAGCTACTTGAACAAGCTCCAACTCAACATCTCTAAGAAGAATAAATCCAACATCAGAAGAACTAAAGATAGGAACCATCAATATAAGGAGTATTAATGGAAAGATGAGATCAAACTTGCAGAATAATTGAAAAAGTACCATATGGACATAATTGGCATTACTGAAGTGAAGACAAAAACAGGTAAGAGCTTACTAATAATAGGTATAGGATGTTATTTTCAGTCAACAATGATCAAGGAAAGAAAGGAGTAGCAATAGCATTCAACACCAAACAAGAAGGTAAATTTCTTGATTGGAAGGCAGTTTCAAGTAGAGGGAAGTGGGGATAGATATGAAGGTGAATGAATAGAAAATGACAATGAAACTTATTTGTGCCTATGGTCACACTGAAGGTTCTTCAAAGGAAGGAGTGGAAGAATTTTCCAAGTCATTAGAACAGTCAGCAGATATAAAAAAAATAGTACTGATGGATTTCTCTCAGGACACACACACACACTAGTCATTACTAACGTTGGGTTCCTACATAAAGATGTGCACAAGTTCACACGGAGAGAAGACCATGAAATAAGAAAAGCCTCATTGATTACGTTATTGTTGATAGTGATATCTTCATGCTGGTTCAAGATACATGAGTGTACACAGGATTTGAAATTGGAAGTGACCATCACTTAGTGATAAGCAGGATAAAAATGGTATACAGGATAAACTGCAGACTTGACTAACCAAACATTATTGAAGAAAATTTGAAGCTGTTTGAAAACAAAAACCAAACCTTGGAGTCTCAGTGGAAAACTATGAAGACAATGATTTTTTCAGCTAGGCAGGTATGTGGTTAAGTTGTCTGTGAGATAGAAAAATAAAAACTCCATGGTGGACACAAGAAGTTAAAAGAAGCAGTTCTGGAAAAGAAGAAAACATACCAAAAGTTCCTAGCAAATAAGTCAGCAGATGCCCTAAAAGAATATAGAGAAACATATAAGAGGGCTAAACTATGTATGAAAGCAGCTAAACAAAAGTCATGGGAAGACACTAGGATACATATCAGGAAATTGATGATGGGTTTCTCAAGGATCAGGAGATAGAGGAGAGGATTCAATGACAAGAAGCTGGTGACAGGTCTTTAGAATGCTCTCTATGAAGATAGATTGAATGTGTGTGGGTTGCAAAATTTAGTTGATAGGTGAAAAGAGAGGACATGACAGAAACTTATAAAGGTATTAAAAGGACTTACGACTGACGTAAAAGAAAGTTTTCCATGCATGATGAATAGACAGAGAGAACTCTTCCCTGGCATAAGAGTGTGGTTAGTAATGAACCAGATTTTTACTCAAGGAGTGGTGAATGAGTGGAATGGATTTCTAGAAGTAGTTGTGAGCGCCCTGATAGTTAATGGGTTTAAGGTGAAATATGATAACTATGCTATTATAAAGATATATAAATGGCATTTCAATAAAGAATATGTAAAAAAGATGACTCATAACATTTTGTTTTTTAAGAAAACATAACAGACAACCATAAATTAAACTTTATCAAAAATTTCTTTTTTTTTTTTTTTGGAAGCACTCAAATACAAAAAAAAAAAAAATAAATAAACTTATAAACACACTGCACTTTAAATGAAAAAAAAATTTTAATTATAACAAAAAATTCGAATGTAAGTGTTAAAAAGGTGAACATGTAAAACAGCATGTTTACCTTTTTCAACTTGCTAAATGATGGAAAGTTTCATATCCAAATTCATAAACTTAGATTCACATGTTTTGTCTGAAACAGATTCACTATCAATGCTTTTCTCTTTTTTTGTGAGGTGGGTCTCTAACAACAAAGTAAATAATCCACAATTCAAAAATTATATGGAATTAATAAATATACTGAATAATAAAAAATGTTTTGAATGTTCAGAAATGTCATAACAGGCAAAGCATGCACATGTCCTCTGAGTGTGTGACACATGACCATAGAAAGTTTTCTTACGTCTTTTTTTTTTCTCCTTTTGATGCCACCTACATATATCTTGCATAAGGTGAAGATTTTCTCTTCTGTCTGAATGGAAACCAAAACAAATCTAATGAATACATAAATATACACAAATCTGTTTGAAAATTTGACAGAAAAAAAAATACATTGTTTGCACCTTTCTGTTTAATATTTATTTTACAGTATGACATCCTGAAGGTTCAGTGCTTTACTCCAAACAAACACACACTAGCTAGTAATAGGTGGTAAAAAGTTTCACTCATTACAAATGGTTGGGGGGGGGGGGACAATTTGCAGGTTTCAGAAAATCACAACCATGATTTATTTATTTTTAATGTGTCCTGGAGGAAAAATCGTGGTATTGAGGATCTGCAGTAAGTAACATGATGACAAACAGTCAAACTGAAAAGCTCTGAAAATACCTACAACGGCTATCCTTTGGTTGGAAAGACATGGATTCAAATCCTTCATCACAAACTTAAGTTATTATTTCTAATGGAACCTCAATAACTACCATACATCTCAAATGCCCAAAACTCCACCTTGCACAATTCCTTATGGTGTATGCAAGGGCAATGCTTGTACATTTAAAGAGAGAGATAACCACTTATGTCAGAGAATGCAAAAGTTTGAATCCCCCCCCTTTTTTTTGAACTGCTATGGTTTAAAATTTCCTTATCAAACATTGCATTTTCTGTTTCCATAACTGTGGAGGTGGTCATCAACAACCAACTTTTCATCACCTGGATACCAACTACTGATTAGTGACCTGAAATATGGATTCTGTTACTCTAGATCCACAGATTCTTTCTTTCACTCCACCTACCTAAGAAACAGCCTCTTGCTCAGTCTTCCCAAAGGATGACAGCCTTTATCTATTCATGAAAAGCATCAAGAGATTTCTTCTTAGCCACCTGCCAACTATTAATTTATAAGAAATGTAATTATACTATTAATTACATTTCTCTGAAGTTATTTGTCTGTGACAAGCCACTGAAACTGAGACATGCTGCAAAAGGCAAGATGTGTTTTCTTACTGAAGAAAGACAATATTGAATGATAAATATCAGTTTTAACTCATACATTTTTTTTTTTAAATTTACACTAGATGTATCATTCAAGCAAATCTACTTATAGCGAATAGCATAAAAGAAGACAGATATTTTTAGATTTCTTTTAAATAAAAATGTTCTAATTTATTCATTCATCAACAATGTTTTCTACAAATAAATCAAATGATTTCTACTTATGCAAACAAAAGGCAAGTATTGATATTGCCTGAATTCAATTAATAAGTATATTACACAATGTTCAAATTTTTCTGCCACTCTTTGTAGGTCCAGATGTTTTAAGTGGAGTCCACACTAAGCCTAATAATGTGGCATCTGCTTCTAGAAGGGTCATATCTTGATGAGATCCAAGAAACCGGGTTGAAAGTTCAAGATCTTGAAGACGGAGTTTCACTTTTGCGCCCCGGACATAATTCCTGAAATAAAAAAAAAATATTAGTTATTTCCTTTTTATAAAATTGCAAGTTGACTCTTCTGCTGTTCAACAGTTGTAATTCACATTAAATACCAATACATATCACTGCTGATAATGATGAATAAAAGTTAATTAATCTGACTGATGAACATTAAAACTAGACACTGCTAATTATATTTCATGGTTTTATTTTTGTACTAAACTTTTAAAATGTCTTAATATTATCTTATAATAAATAATATTTCATTTGCAACAGAATCACTGACTATAATTTGGTGATAATATTGTATCACATTTTAAATGAGATTTGTTTTTAACATAAATGAAATATATTAAATAGAATAAATTGCATTTGTCTAAATACAAATGAAACAATGTACTAAGAACCAAATAATTTTAAGTTATGCTGACTTTCATGTTTTACCTGGCAGGCTGAGTGGTTAGTGTATCTGCTCTCCAGCCAAAAGGCTGTGGATTTGAATCCCACTGTGGGCATGAATGTTAATGATTGTCTGTGAAAATACTAGTGGTGGCAGTGGTAGATGGTGTAGGTGTAGATAACGCGGTTCACTGTAGTTGGTGGATTGAGTGGTGGAGACAGAGAGTTGTAGAGTGCCCTCCCTCGATGAGTCTTTGGACTCCTTGGAGGAGTCACGTTATAATAATAATCTCCATATTGAGATCTTATTTAAAGCTACATTTTTTCAATGAGTATTGTTGCATAAAAGGACAGACTCTATATACAATGCTTAATTAAAGTTAAAACCAATTAAATCCACTTTAAAACTAGACTGTCTTAGATATGCTGACGACATCCTGTGATTTGGCCAATTAGCCACCAGGCACCTGTCACTTAATAAGTTTATTCTATCAGGAACAACATTCATTATCATCTGAATGACAAGGCTTACTTCAAGCCAATTAACTTCACTCTACAGAAAGCCAGCCCACACAGACATATACAATATATCTTAATGATAACTAGAAAACACAATTTTAGCAAATTAGGCACTGCTAACTTAGGACTATTTCTTCCTTAAACAAGGCACTGAATATACTCCAATCCCTTGAATCAACCTTCAGAAATAATATTTATAACAGTAAACATATCAAAGTTTCCACAGTTAGCCTATTGGCTGTCGCTTTGCAACCATATGCTTGGAGAAGGAGTGTCCTAGGTTCGATTCATGTCGGTAATGAGGAGCTGAAGGATCTTTCAGCCATAGCCAAGTTAGTCTTGGGCATGGATAGTAGTGTTCCCCCCCCCCCCAGTCTATCCTCGGGTTTATCATCCCGCAAAGCAGGCAAACCAGCCTTGAGAACTCAACAGTATGGACATAGGATACACCAGGGCGTAAGGCTGCCCACCTTATCCTGTGAACGGTTTGAGGTCCAAAGATTAATAAAAACCCTCGACACAGCAAGTTAAAAGAGGGAAAAAGGAAAATGAGATGAGAAACATATCAATTAGTACTTAAATCTAACTAAAATGAATAAAAAAAGTTATAAACATATCATATTCTAAAGACAGCTCAAATGGCAAATTTTTCAAAGAATATAACATACTAATTTTCCACCAAAACTGCTAATCTAGTTAGCTCTTCCAGACCTAACTCATTCACCTATATGGCATTTCTTGTGCATGTCAGCTACCATAACATGATAAGAAAGGAAGTGGAACACTACATTGAATTCAAACAATTTGATGTGTCTTAGGCTACAGAATAGAACAGAACAGAAAAGCCTATGCATCATCCACAAAACAAAATAAGATTTAAAACTAGTAAGATTTGAAGTAGCTAGATACCCTTAAATCAACAGAACTTTTCCCCTATACCACTGGTCAGCCAAAACCAGAAGGATTATCCAGTACCAATACCTAAGCATCTCTGGCAGTCTAGACAAATGGCAAATCAGGATAATACAAGTGGCATTGTTAGTGGTTAAATTCTAAATGAATAAGTTCCACGGCCCTTAAAGTAAGGATCATAAATGTGACTATTGCTAGATTGTCGCAACATATTTTTTACATTTTATTTATTTATTTATTCGGGTGGAGTTTGTTTAGACCTTTCCCCTTTAATACATAATAATCCATTTATCCACTCTCTGATGCTAATTGAATTCCCTGATATGAAGAACTTGTGTCTAGGGTCTGTACCTCTGCACATGTTATACATCCCAAACCACCGTCCTTACAAAATAACCAACTATATTTACCTTTGAATGTGATCCACTGGTCGAGTGTCAAGCAAGTCGGCAAATCTTTTCTTTCGTTCAACGTATTAATATTATCGGATTGCAATTGATGGGAATTCTGTGTTTCTGTGGATTCATTGCAGACCTCTTTCTCTTCAGAAATTACATAAGAACTGTCATTACAAACTTGTTTTATATTATCACTGTCATCTGAGCTATTTTTCCATTTAAGGAAGATACCAATGTATCTATCCATAGTTGAAATACCATACTTACTCAAAGATAACTTGCCCTCACGTATAACTCGCACCCCTGGTTTTACTTTTTGAAAAAAGAAATTAAAAAGTTTCAAATATACCCCGTACATGAAAAAAAGTTTAAACACTTTCATGTCGGGGCGATAGTAACTTGCTCCCCACAGTAAACAACATACCCTCCCCAAGTAGCCACTATACTGCAGAGGCAAGAAAAACAAGTATTTATTATGTCAGTGAATAAGGTACGAGCAGTCTGTGTAATATATTTCTCAACAAATAGTGCAATTAGAGACAACTGGGATATAAACGATACTAATTAATGAATCACATGTCCCCTCATACAGAAACTATGCTGTACAGACTCAAGCAACACCATATGTTGCACCGGCAAACACAGTATCTAACTAAAAAACCACTGTTATTAGTTAGATGTGTGTGCGAGTCTGCCTGCCGCAAAGCAGCAATAAAATTCAATCGAATGTGTTAAAACTAAGAAATATGTATATATAGTGTATGTTGTTATGGCAGTTTCACATATTATGGAATTCGGTTGAAGAGAGTTAGTATTTCAACTCAACTGTCAGCTTGCTTTTATCTTTCAGTTGCACAATCTTTTGTTAATACCACACCAATCATATGCATGTCTTAATAACCTACCATTGTCTGTTTCGCACCCTGCTTTCACTTCTCACTAGTCATCCATGAAGGATTGTTCATTAGGCATTTCAAGTCTTGTAAATTACTGGCAGTACCACTGACAGGGTGTAGCATAGAGGAAGCCTCACAGCGCCACTTAATTAAGGGCACTCATTCAGCCATGTTGTGATGAGCGCCATATTAGGGCAACAAGATATTTTACAATATCTGATGTAGATACAATAGATTTATTTGAAGAATTAAAACTTCTCTCAAAAATAATACAAGAGAAAAGGTGCTCCTCACCAAATTTTATCATATACACTGCTCAAAACAATTTGGGGATAATTATAACTATTGGGTACTTTATACATGAATAAATATTTCTTACTTATGGATAGGGTGTAATTGATGAGATATTGTTTAAATAATCAATATTTATTACAAATTGTGTTACATTTGTAAATTATTTTTATAACTTTATAATTTATAAC
Organism: Typopeltis vanoorti; assembly: GCF_054136105.1. Classification (NCBI taxonomy): domain Eukaryota; kingdom Metazoa; phylum Arthropoda; class Arachnida; order Uropygi; family Thelyphonidae; genus Typopeltis; species Typopeltis vanoorti. The sequence goes on along the minus strand of NC_143564.1, from coordinate 45,761,853 downwards.
AAAATCAAAATATCCACTAATTGTTTTCAGCAGTATATATATATATATATATATATATATATATATATATATATACACACACACACACACACACACACACACACGTAAAACCCTTTTTACACTTTCCAGGGGGACTGATCAAAAAAAGTGTAAATAGCAGGAAATGTAAAAAACATTAAAAAAAAGACTAAAAGATACTTAAATATAAAGAGCCAATAGGCTTCATTTCGACAATATAAACATTATTTAAAATAAGGGGATATTAAATCCCACATTGTTTTAAAACCGAATAAGAAACTCAAAGATTGGTATCAGAGAGTTTCATGCCGAATATAGTATAAACTATAAAAGTATCGGCGATTACTAGCGTGAGCTAATACAAGTAGTCCCATTACGTAGTACAAACACAGGCAACTCACGGCAAAAGGTGGGTAAAGTTCTCATCGCTATTCTTGGTATTTTCCATAATGTAAAAACACATTTCCTAGGAAATGTATGCTGTTATTACATTATGGTGGGAGGTCATATTTCAATAAAGGCTGAAACCAGTCACTACCCAGACTGGTTTCAGCCTTTATTGAGGGATTATCAGTGAGTAGCTAAACCAAATTAATACCAAAGGTTATTGCGAAAAGAACTTATATACTCTGCTATACGAGTTGTCAAAAAGGTGCATCCATTAAGTTACTTAAATATAGAGCCTAAAAAGATGAAGGCTAAAAGATAACTTACTGCTAGTATGTGACTCTACATGCTAGATTACAAAACTTAATAACTGAAAATAAATGAATTTACAATTACTTACATTTATCTATTTAAAAAAAAATCTTTAATTATTGATTGTTTTTGCCTTTTCTGCACTCTTATAAGTTCCACCTGCCACCTAACCACAGTGAATAAGGCATTAAATGCCCCATCGTCTCCTGATGCACTTGCAATATACCACCTCAAAAAAGAGATAGCTTCCATTGCTTCTTTACTAGTAAGGACAGTAGGCTCTTACTCACAGTCTTCTTCAACCACTTCTTCACCAAGGTGGTTGGAAAGGATATCCTCCACTTCCTTCCTTCCTTTTCACAACCACAACTCCTGCTTTCCGGAAACAGTTGGATATGGTTTCAGGAGTAACATGCAACATGCATTATGTGGTCATGCTTTGGTCACATAATGCATGGCATCAAGGATTGATATGGTCATTTGTTTTGGGTTCATACCATTATCATGTATAAACAGCTTTTTCAAGAAGCATTTTTCTATATTTCTATTTAAATGCATGGATGATGCCCAGATCTAATGGCGGAAGATCACTTGTACAATTAGGGGGAGAGAACACTAATCTAATGTTTCTGAGCTGCAGATCTTCAGGGTGTGCAGGACATTTGCCTAGCAGTAGTATTTTGCAGTGATTTGCCCCTATTTTAGCATCCAGAGCATGCATGGTGGATGTGAAGATGCTGCTGGTCATCCATGCTGTGCTGCTGGCATCATACTTAGTAGGCAGATTTTTCACGTTTTTAAAACACCTTGGCTTTTTAAATTTAAAAATTACCAGTGGAGGTAATTTTTCTAATCCATCAGCATTGACCATGAGTAAAACAGTTACCCTCTGCTTGCTGAGTTTTCCACCGTGACACTTCTCTCTTTTAAAACATGTTTTACTTGGCGTTTTACATGTTATAAAAGAGCCCAGTTTCATCAACATTAAAAATATTTTTCAGTTCATAGTCCTGAATAGTAGTTTTTAGTTCATGTTTCCACTGGTTTACAGTTTCCCCTGAAACACTATTACTTTATCCACACACCTGATTATACACAATATTGTGACGAGTCTTGAAACAATCAATCCATCCATTTGACGCAGTAAAACCATTAATCTCCAACCTCGCAGCAAATTCAAGGGCTTTCAACCGAAGTATAGTATCATCAACTGGAATACCCGATGCTCTCATAGAAACAAACCACTCTGTCATAAGTTTATCCAATTCATCGTATGTCGATTTCCGGATATATTTTCGTTTTTTGACATAGAGCCAGATTGCTTTGCATTGAGTTCAACGCTTGACCTGTTTTTTACTATCGTGTTCAAAGTGGACATGGAGAATCCAAGATCTTTTGCTAATTGCCCATGTGTTCCGGCATGACAATCTACACGTCACAGAACTGCCATCTTTTCTTCTACCGAAATACATTTTCTGTCTTTTTTCTCCATGTTACGAACATGGATCATCCACCAACGCAACTTGAAAGCAACTATCACATGCTAAATTATGTAGCAGAAATTCTGCAATATACTATGTGCTTCTGAATGCGACTATGAACACCAACACTGCAAGCTAGTGAAGCAATATTTCATGAACTATGGTTTATTCACTGATATCTAATATTCACAAGTAACAACTGTTACTTGGTAGAAGTGTGAATGTGATTTCACAATTTGTGTATGATCCTTGTTCACGATTTCAATACAGCACTGTGAATGTGAAATCACATCACAACATGTTACGGGTGCCACGAGCTACTGACAGTTTAAAATTACTGATGTGAAAACTTCACGGTATCAATTCGTACTGTGATTGAAAAATCAGGTATTGCTCATCACTACTGCAAGCGTGCAGGTCACCGCGATGGCAGAAACGAAACTACAGCTGAAAGCAACGCCATCTGGGAACAGAAATGCACAGATTTTCATAGAAATCGATTCATTTTCTAATACAAGTCTAAGGAAAACTGCTGCCATGCCTCACCACGAAGCAAAAAGTTTAAATTTAACCTTGCACCAGAAAATGAATGCTGTCTTTTGGGAGAGCAAAGATGTCATTCACTAGAACTGTATAGTGACAGGGATAACAATTAATTTACAAAGCTATGTGAAAACCTTCAGCATGTTGAAAGAATAACTAATTGCGTCTGAGAACAGTCACGACTTTTGCAACATGACAATGTGAGTCTATACACATGCTCATTCATGTATGTACTATTGAAGACATTAGATATAAAATTTTGGACACCTCCTTACAGCATGCTCTGAGGTCTATCAAACTTCTGGTTATTTCCTAAACTGAAGACACATCATCAAAGAATCCATTCTGAAAGTAAAACAGATAAAATCAGAGGCAAGAAAATGGTTTAGAAAAACATGTGAATAGTGTTTACCATGATGACTTAAAAACTTATGATGCAGTGGAGAAAATGTACTGAAAGGGAGGAATATTATGTCAAGAAATAGCTTATGGCTATAAAGTAGAGAAGTCAAACTATCTTTTGTTCTTTTGTTTCATTGACATCTCTCTTTTGGGTGGCCAGATCACAACAGAGAGAAACTAGTGCATGAGGGAATTCAAAATTACTTTTGGAATTCCCTCATACACTAGTCCCTTACTCATAAAACACAATGCATTAATATTTTTATACAGTTAAAAACTAACTTTAGCTCTCCATTCCTCCAGAGAGATTATAACCGCTCTTTAGGTAGCTTTATGAAGCGTACATACTATTTGTTGACTATTAAATACTGCAAACAGATAAAGTTCATCTGGGCAACAACAACAACAAAGCAAGAGTTTAAACTTAAATATGATAAGTACTGTAATATCAACTATAAGTATTTCCCCCACCTCCCCCAAAAAATTCTAAGAATGTGAATTTTTATTGGTGAGTGTGAAATCATAGTTCTGTGATTATGGCAATCTCATGTATAAGAGTGGTGTGTGTGGGAGGGAGGGGGGGAATAATTATGTGAATACCACTATTTGGATGGAAAGATGTTGCAAGCATTGAGTTTTCAACTGTCAAAAAGCTACAAAATCACATTTCTCTTTACTTTACCTAGAAGCTACAATATAAATAAAGAAATGTCAGATAAAACAAAGCATGATAAGAAAATACATGCAGGTAGCAAGAAATACTCATTTATTGTGTTATGTGCTGTTTTAGCCATTTTTGCAAAATGCCCTCTGAACTTGAATTCCTCATCTACCAACTCAAATCTGACTTCATCAGTTTCCTGGAGTACAGCTCCCATTAATGTGGCATATACTGGTAATCTTTTCACTCCAAAATGCATAACCTTACACTTTGCCACATTATATTGATATCCATTCTCCTTTGCTCCTTTACTTCCAGTCTATTTAAATCATCCTATATCATCTTTATTGATAATTGCTCTGCCGAATGTTACACTATCTTCAAATTAAATATTTCCCCTCAAATCATCTTGTGTATACTTAAGGTACAAATTAAATAGCAGTGGGCACAATTAGAGAAGCCTATAGCATGCTACTACTGACAGGTCTTCCAGGAACTCTGCTCCTTAATAAACTACTGTCTGGTATCTCTGCAACAACAACAACAATCCTCTTATCTATATCACCAACTTTATGTCCATGTTCATTTGCTGTAATTTATGTATCAGAATTCCATGCAGTATCCTGTCAACCCCTTTGCAAATTCACATGTCACTTTATTATAAAGTACGTTTACTGAACCATGACTCATCCTTCACAAAACTATGCTTCCCCTATACAGTATCTCATTCCTGAATTTCATCTTTAATCAACTTTTCCAATTCCTTAATCACTACTCCTGAAATTCTAACTAGTTAATAATTTGCTATTTGTCTTGGAACCTTCTTTATGCAACAGAAGTATTTTCCCACTCCTTCCATTCTCTTTGGATTGTACCAGAGCTGGGACTCAGATTAAATAATCTAGTCAAAGGTACTACCAATTTCTTGTAACACACAAGCTGATATCCCATCCAAACCTATAGTTGTATTCGCATTAAGATTCGAATATCCTATGCACCTCAATTTCTTTTACCCCTACTTTATGAAGCATGCATACTATTTCTTGACTATTAAATAGTGCAAACAGATAAAGTTCATTTGGGCAACAACAACAAAGCAAGAGTTTACACTTAAATATGATAAGTCCATCCACATTTACCCCCGTCATATCTATTATTGTGGATGATACAATCTTGCATAATGTTCACTCAATAATTCAACCATTTCATCTGCTTCAGTTCAACTCTCTACTAACTGCATTTATCAAAATTATTCTGCTATGGTCATTCTTTCTTTTACTTGCCACATACTGAAAAACACTCTTTCAGATTACTCTTGGCTTGTTCAGCTAATCTCCTCTCATACTCTGATTTTGGATTTCTTACCATACCATCGCTCTTCTGGCCTGTGCTTTATACTGCTAATGGGATTTCTGATCACGTTTCTCTTTGAATCCCTTCCACATACTTATTTCTTTTTTTTTAAAAACTCCTGCTTAATGCTGCAACTAATCCATTTAATTCCCAATTTATTAATTCTCTTAGCTGTGTGTATGCAGTCAGCTACTTACTTTCTTTCTTCTTGCTCTCTTGACCACATGCATGGCACAGATGTGTTGATAAGTCGTTTTTTTTTTTTTGTGTGTGTGTGGGCCTGATATTAATAAAGTGAATAGCATATTACTGAAACTAATGCACATAGAAATTATGTGCAACAAGTTATTAATTAATGTTAGCAGATCATAAAAGATGATGCATTTCTGTACAAGCATAAATTTTTTTTTTTTAATATTATTACCCTGACTTATATCAAATTACTGTATGCAACTTTGTAGTCCTAAAAATCATTCCCATTCTTCTTTTTAATCATTTTAATCACAGCATAAGTATAATAACCAGTGAGAATAGTGATTTCTTGTTCCATTACAGCAGTAGGTCTTAACCTTTTCAGTGATCGGCACCCCCTTGAATCTAAAAATAAGTTCTCACACCCCCTTGGAAAATGTGTTTCTATTTCTTTATTTAGGAAATAACATCTATTGCAAGAATATTTATTGATTGAAAAATAAACACATACATTTACATATACATACAAAACAATATCTCAATTTTTAATGGCTATGTTGTTGTTGTTGTTGTTGTTTATTCATAATAATACTTTTGAAGCGAGGCTCCTTTTCTGAAAGAGCCACGCATAAGTCATCACTTGCATTTAAGCGATTTCTGGCTTTTGTTTTTATGTGCAAAAGTGATGAAAATCCCATTTCACACAGGTAGGTGGTGGCAAATGGTAAAAGTGTCTGCAATGCTGCTTTTGCCAGCTGTAAATAAGGTTCTAACTGTGTAAACAAGAACTGTTCTATGTCCAGTTTTTCAAGTTCCATTTGAATACGTGCAATGGCTCGTATTTCAATAAGATTAAATAGCTGTCGTCCATCAAATCTGGGTCAACATTTAGAAACTTCTCTGGCACCCCCAGTGGTGCACACACCCCAGGTTAAGAACCACTGCATTAGAGGCACTAGTAGCACTATTGTACTGTCATTCAAATCGACATACATAGTGTGATTATCGACATGACATGATGGTGGTCAGACACATATATGTAAGTTAAATTAGTAAAATACATAACTAGAAGGTAAAGAACTAACTTTGTATATATTAACAGCAGAATATACAAATAAATGGCTGGCCAAGTGGTTAGTGTATCCGCTCTCCAGCAAAAGGCTGCGGGTTCGAATCCTGCCATGGGAATGGATGTTTGTGATTGTCTGTGAAAATTGTAGTGATGGAGAAGGAGGGTTGTAGAGTAGGAACCCTTCCTCGATGAGTCCTTGGACTCCATGGAGGCATCATGTAATAATAATAATAATAATAATAATAATAATAATAATAAATAATAATAATAAATCACCTGAAGAGTTTATAAAAAAAAAGAACATGACATTAGTTCCATTTGGATAAACAAGCGAGCATTCTAGTTCCTATTTAAATGATAATGCAAATTAATAGATTGCATGGTTAGCCTAGTGGCTATGCGCTTCACAACCATATGCCTGGGGAAGGAGTCCTAGGTTCGATTCCTGTCAGAGATGCGAGGAGCTTAAGGATCTTCCTCAGCCAGAGCCAAGTTAGTTGGTCTTGGGTGTGGACAGCAGGTTTTTTTCCACCAGTTTATCTGGTGAAAAGCATATATATACTATGACAAGGGAGGCAATAGGAAAACACCTTGCTCATAATCATCTCCCTAGTATGGTAGCATATAGCTAACCTCACTAGCCAAACGGCTGAGGGAATGGGATAGGATAGGCAAATTCATACATACTTTGATATAGAGAACTACTAATACCATTAATGGAAAATAAGAAATTACTATTCTCACTTCTTTCTTATTCCAATAGAAAAACTGCCTATTGACTATGCAAGAAAATGTTACAATTTTGGTAAAATGATAAAATTTTTCTTAGGATAGGAAGCTGGGGGAAAGGAAATTGAGGTGAAGGTATAAACATAGAGAGTGGTCAGTGAATGAAATGCGTTTACTAAAAGTGTGACAAGTTTGGTGGTGGAGAAGTAATGGTTTGGGGTGCATTCAGCTGGTTTGGAGTGAGACCACTGGTTGTTGTCTGTGGTTCCATGAAGGCAGCTCGGTATCTTGATATTATGGATAATCAGGTGCTGCCTACACTGGAGTTTTTATGGAACAGCCCCATGTTACTATCATAACGACAATGCCCCATGCCACAAAACTGCAGGTTGTTATGGAATGGTATGAAGAGATGCTATTAAAACCCCATCGAACACCTGTGAGATGACTTGGAGCAGGGATTGAGGTCCAGAGCAGCACGTCCTTGATCTATTGAACTCAGTGCTGCTTTGATGGAGGAATGGAGAAAAATTCCACCTGATGTCTACCACACACACACATTGGTGGAAAGCCTCACTCAAAGAATGCAGGAGTTGATCGAACCAAAGGTGGACATCCCAGATATTAGGATTCGACTGCTGGTATGAATTGTAAATTGCTAAAATATCCAGACAATTATTGGTAGATAGTGTATATTTTATAGCATTACACACACACACACACATATATATACATACAATCAAGTTTAAATCGTTTATTAATTGTTAGGGTAGGCTCAGTTTAAAAAAATCTGTTTCAAATCAATAATTTCCTGATTTAAATTTTCTGGAATTGTCATGTATTTATATGCATTAATGAATTGGGAGAGTGCAATTGTTTTTTATAGTGTAGGTGCAAGAACTGTGAGTAAATTTAAGTGTGATATGACAAGGCAATGTGGAATTCAGGATAAGCCTTTCACAGCATTCCTCTTGCTCTTTTGTTTGGATCATCCACCTATATGAATCAAAGTGTAAGTAACTGTCTACATTGGTTGGCTTATGATAAATTTTCATACTGATATTATTATTATTATTATTATTCCTGATACCTCCAAGGAGTCCGAAGACTCATCGTGGGAGGACATCTACAATTCTCTCTACACCTAACCTCTACTACGAATCATCTCCATCAACGCCATCTACCGCCCACTTCCAACACCACCACAACTAGTAATTTTTGTCTGTAAATTGCGTGTGTTCTGATGGGCCGATTTGTATGTATGCGGGATGAAAAACCCGAGTTTCCGGGAGAAAAAACCCTGCTATTCTTGGATCTTGTGAATTAACATCATTAAGAAAGGAATTATTTTCTGCATACTCAATACTAAAACACAGTATCACTAAAATTATTAAGGATTAATAAATCTGAAACACTAGTTTTTTATATATATATATATATATATATTTTTTTTTTTTTTCAAGTTCTTAGGTCTTTTAAATTTGTCCTTCTTTATACTTTTAAGTTTGCAGATTTCTTAGGCTTTCAATGTACCTTTTTTGTTTTCAATCCACTTTTGTTTCATTTTTACTTATCAATTTTTACTCATTCATTATCATCGCACTTATTCACTACTGATCTATTTCATTGTCTTTTATATCAATTTTGAAAAATCTCAATATTTAGGAAACTACATCAAGATTTTACTGCCAATGCAGAAAACGCAGGCAATTATGCCCATTTATGATTGTTTTCATTAACAGTTTTAATACCTTCCTAATTTAAAAAAGAGTTGTAGCCAAAAAACATCTGCAGAATGTAAATGAAAACATATAGGTTATCAATGAGAGTTTATCCAATAATGGAAGGAATTTTTATGGGGTGGACATAGTGAGAATGAAAGATCTCCCCCACGAAATTGCACTAAAGTATGGTAAGTAGAATGAAGTGGCATTTTGTATGTGGAAAGGTGATGTGGTTGGAATTTGTTGCTAAAGTGTAAAAATGCGAGAACTGTGAGTAAATTTAAGTAGGATATGACAAGGCATTGTGGCATTTAGGATAAGTCTTTCAGAGTGGTCCTCTTGCTTTTTTGTTTGGATCATCCACCCAACAAGTTAATTTTGGACCACCCTTAAGACACTTTTGTTCATCTTTGGGGAGAAGAGGGAACTCTGGGTCAGAAGAATTCCAAAACATCCTCCTAATGAGAAAAAATAATATAATTTTGAATATCTGGCACAAACTACACCTACCCTACATGTTATGCTACTACACATGCCATTACAATCCAATGCTTTAGGAACATGAAACCTTTAGTTCATTATCTAAAAACTAGAAATATCCTGAAACCAAAACTTTCAAGATCCTAAGATCTAAGACTATGTCTAACAATAATATTATATGAAAAGCTAGGTAAATAAGATTCTCGAAATCTGTATTTTCCATAATAAAATAATATAAACATTCTTCTTTCATGCAGTAAACATCTGTGTGATGTACACTTCAGATGATGATTACGACATCCACTTTTGATGCATAAACACACAGCAAATAGAAAGAGCTGTCTAAATATGGGGAATGAAATGTGGTAACTTTTACGAGCCACTTCAGGCCTCCAAATAATGTAGGAGGTGCATGAGTTGATTTATTAGAGAATAAGTTTAATAACTCTCTTGAATAGTCATTTTGAAGGAACTGATTACACAAGAATATGTTGATCTTTCTTTTTTGTTTCATTATTCTTAATAATCCTTAAAGCACTATTCTTCAAGGCTGTGATAATACTATTTTTTTTTTTTTTTTTGAAGATGGATCATCTCAACCTAAAAGAACAGTGCTTTAACGATTTAAAAGTATGATGAAATGAAAGAAGACTCCTGTTCAACCAATTCCATCAAAATGGCTCTATTCAAGAAGTTCATGACTTATTTTTAAATGATATTAACAATATTAACAACAATTGAACTATTTTTTAAAATGATGCTTTATTAATTATTTTTATTTTGCTGAATTTCAAATAAGCATCATCAGAGCAAACACAGCATGTATACATGACAGTGACCACTCACTGTCATGTACACATTGCTGTGTTGTGCTCTGATGATGCTGATTTGGAATTCAGCGAAATACAAGCAGTTAATAAAACATTGTTTTAAAATATATTTCTTTGGGCGTTGTTAATACCGTTAAAAATAAGTCATAAACAACCGTAAACATCTAGGCTTATCTGTTAGGCTATTCAAGGTTATTAAAATAACTATTATTCTCTGACAAAACCAACTCATGCATCTACAAAAATTAATTATAAGGGTATCATTTCTTTATCCAACATGAACGGAATGTCAAGACAGACAGCACATCTTTTAAGAACATTTAATGTCTGAACAACCTTCAAACCAGTCCACATTTGACTCTCATTTTTTTTTTTTTAATTATGATTGTTAATGTGTTCAGATCTTTTGTATACTCTCTACTACTTTTCCTGATGATGTCAATTGAGGGTGAAACATGTTGAAGGTCATCTAACTTTTCTAATAAATCAATGAGCCTTACTCTGTATTATTAATTTTTGTGAGTAGTCCTCATAGTTATCACATAAAGAAATAAAATTTCTCTAGGCCTATCTGGTTGGATTATTATTTTCTATCATGTCAAACTGTTTGTGTTTACTGCACATTACATGAAGAAGAAGGGAGTGATATGTTTGATGAACAGCTACAAGTTGTAGTCCTTTGTGAAAAGTGTGAGAAAGAATTCCACAAGTTGAAGAGGTTTGGTATGTTTGAAGTTTAATAAGTCAGACTCATCCTAAATGAAGTAAAATTACTGTCCCATATCCCAAAATAATATTATTTTAATTTGAATTGTATATTATTTTATTATTTGTTTTGGTTTTTTTCATAACAAGATATGCTGATTCCTAATCAAGTGCCAAAGTTAGTTTTTATTATTTTTGATGAGATATCGCAGAATTTAATGTACATGAAATGCATTATTGATGTTGAAAGTTTATTTTTCACTTGGTTAGAGTATAATAAATTTAGTTTAATCCTTTATCCAAGTGTGAGCAAACAAAGTTTGCACCTGAAAGTATCTTCAGGACTGGGGTAAGGTGGTACAACACCAGGGAAACTCGTTGCAAAGGTGGAGGAAGCTACCAACATTGGCCCCCACTGAAGAGACCTCAATAAAGGTCAAAACCTAGTCTGGGTAGTGGCCCTTCCCTTAATGCATAACATTAGACATATCCGCAAGGAGATGTGTTTTGCATTATAGGAGATACTGAGTTAGGAGTGTTGGTAGCTTCCTCCACCTTTGCAACGAGTTGCCCTGGTGTTGTACCACCTTACCCCAGTCCTGAAGATACTTTCAGGCACAAACTTTGTTTGCTCACACTTGGATAAAGGATTAAACTAAATTTATTATGAAATGCATTAAATGTGATACGGGGGGGGCGTATCACATTTAACGCATTTCAATTTTATTACCAATGATATTTTTAAACTGCATCTAAACACAGTGGGCAATTAGTTGCTGTGGTATAGTACAATTGTTTTCTTAAGTGAAACAAACAGCATTATATAGTATAAGTAGCAACTTGGTTGGTTGTCAAAAAATGACTCATTAGTAAAGGGTACTTTGATATTCAATTCATATTCTTCGTTAAAATTAACAGTAATAAATAACGTAATCCTAAATACGCTTGCGATACTTACTCTGCATTTGTTCTCGGTCTCTGACACACACAATGAAATTTTCCACCAAAGTCAATATATAAGTCATTGTCTACAACGTGATATATATTTCCTATTACAACTTTATTCTTTGGGTCGCCAAGTTGCATAAGCTTCGAATTACGAAGCAGATTACGAAAGGTGGGAGATTTCTGTGGTATTTCTACTTCAATAGTTTCTTTCTCTAGTTGTTGAAATTTTTTGAATGTCTCGGCAAAACTACTTTTCGTTGTATCGCTTTCCGCTGGACTAACTGCACTACTGGTTTCATATACTTTAGCTTTCAGGGGTAATTGAGAAGAAACTGTTGACGTATAATGAGAATTCTGTGACAAATCATGCTTTTTAATATTAGAATCGTCACTACTTCCAAATTCAGTTTCACCAGAGTTCCCTGAAGAAGTACATCTACAATACAAACCAATATTCAGATTCTTCCTAACAACCAAATACACATTACGCCAAACCAACAGGGCTGACATCTTGCAAGAGCATCATCAGCGCCACCATTACAAAATGTATCAAAATAAGGAACTACTATTATTATTATTATTTTAACGGTGTCTCCACGGGGTCAAAGGACTCATCGCGGGAGACCCGATATTGACACACTAACCATTATTTACACAATACCTGTCATACCACTCCTTAAATTCATTCACAACCACCTCTGGCAAAGCATTCCACTCATTCACAACCCTCCAAGTAAAAAATCTAGTCCTAACACCCTTGTTAACCACAATCTTACACAATCTCCAGGGATGGTCCCTCATTCTCTCACTTCCTACATTGGTCTTAAAAATATCATCAGTATCAATCCTGTAAAATCCCTTTAACAATTTAAATACCTCTATCATATCTCCTTTTCTACGTCTATCAGCTAGTTTTTGGAGCCCACAGATCATCAATCTATCCTCATAGGGAACATCCTACAGACCTGCAACAATCTTTGTAACCCGCCTGTGAATCTTCTCCACCACTTCCGCATCACCAAGAAATCCTGGCAACCAGATCTGTGCACAGTAGTCCAAATGTGGCTTTATTAAGCCTTATAGAGTGGAACAATAACTTCCCTATCCCTGCTTGTTAGTGTGTTCCTCAACAACCATGTAATTTGATGTGATGTTTTGGCAATCTTTGCAATATGCCCTTTAAACTTAAGTTCTCTGCCCACAATAACTCCCAAGTCTCTTGTCTCATCAACTTCTTGCAGTTCAGTTCCGTTAATATAGTAAACAGCATGCGATGTCATCCTCCCGAAGTGCATCATCACCTTACACTTAGCCACGTTGAACTGCCAGCCATTTACCTTAGTCCATACCGTCAGCCTATTTAAGTCATCCTGTAAAATATTTACATCATTTGAATTGATTATCGCTCCTCCCAATTTTGCATCATCAGCAAACAAGTGGATATTTCCATTCAAGGTATTTCCAATATCATTGATGTACAAATTAAACAATAGAGGACCAAGAACTGAGCCCTGAGGTACACCACGAGTCACTTGCCTTTTCCAGGACTCAGCTCTTCCGTAAACCACTCTTTGATAGCTGTCCACCAGCCATCCTTTAATCTAAATCACCATCTTCGAATCCATACCCATTTGCTCTAATTTATGTAACAGAGTTCCATGTAGAATCCTGTCAAAAGCATTTGCAAAGTCAAGCCGTATCACTGAACTGAGTAAGGATTTCCTTTCTCAGTGATACTTCCATCACATGCTGTCTCAGATAATTATCTCTTAACAACTGCATAAACTCCATTTACTTTGTTCCTTGTGATCATTCCTTCCCCCAATGTATGTCCCCAAAGTTAAAATCCCCCATAATAATTACTTGACCTTCACTCATCGTGCTAATTTGCCAATACATGCTATCTACATTCTCCCTTGTTCCCCTTGGATTATAGCAACAACAAATTACACATTTTGCTTTGTTAATCTCTATCTCACACCAAACAGCCTCGAATGAACTGCCCTCTACATACCTGTCACAGTAAGGTACTTGTATATTTTTTGGCTTTATGTTTCGTCTATCATTAATAATACCCCTCCAAAAATAAATAAATAAATAACAATAATAGGCATCGAAGATGAATCTCTTCTCTTCTCATCTCATCCGATTGGTAACGGGTTGAGTCCACTAAGAAGAAAGTTTCTCCACTTATCGCCATCTTTAGCCATCTCAATCATGACTCTATAGGGGGGTAGATGTGAGTGTTCTTTCAGCAACTTTATCCAAGTACTTCTTGGTCTGCCTCTAGGTCTTTTTCTTCCTATATATCCATTCAGAACTAAATATGGGAGTCTATTAGGGGCCATTCTCTGAATATGACGAAACCATCTCAGTTGATGCTTAATGATTCTGTCTATTATATTATCTGGGAAGTTTAAATCTGTTTTGACTTGATCATTAGTCTTGTGTTGCATCCAGTGGGTGTTATTAATTTTTCTGAGGCATTTCATTTCAAATGCTTGAAGTTTCTTAATTGGTTGTTGAGTTAATCTCCAGGCTTCTGAAGCATAAGTAGCCATTGGGATAATAATTGTTTTATATAATTTTAATTTTAGTCTCGTTGAGATTTTTTTTTATTTTTCCATATTTTGTTTAGTTTATTCATGTTGGTCCACCCTAGGTTTAGCCTGTGTTTTACTGTTTCCATATTGTTGAGGTTACTAGATATAAGACTGCCAAGATAAACATATTTATTAACTTATTCCAACAGGTGATTTTCGAGATTTATAGAAATATTTTCTTCTTTACCTATCTTCATTATTTTTGTTTTATGAAGCTTTATTTTCATACCATAAGTTTTACAAGAGTCATTTAAAATATTAATAGTTTTTTTCTAGCTGTGGTTTAGAATCTGCTAAAATAATGATATCATCCGTGTATTTTATGTGATTAATGTTGGTACCATTTAATTTTACATCTGGTTCATCAATTATGATTTTACAGACTTCTTCTAGGAAGATGATAAAGAGTTGAGGTGAGAGAGGGCATCCCTGCATTTTACCTTTCTCGACTCTAAAATTCCCGGTTTTACTGTTGTTTGTTTTAACAAAAGCTTTGGTGTCTCCATAATAATTTGTAATAAATGTTAAAATATCAGAATCCATTTTTACGTTTTTTTTTTAGGAGAATGATCAATTTGTTTCTATTAACTGAATCAAAGGCTTTCTTAAAATCTATAAAACAACAGTATATGGGCAGGTTGTATTCCCAATATTTTCCTACTATATTGATGGTGAAGATATGGTCTATAGTGGATCTATGTGGCCTGAATCCTGCTTGGTTTTCCTATATAATATTTCTGTAAGCACCTGTTTTCTCTTTTGTATAATTCGAATGAATAGTTTATAACTATGACTTAAGAGTGTTATGAGTCTATAATTTTGACACATTCTTTTGTCTCCTTTTTTGTGAATTGGTATAATAATTTTGTAGAATAGAATCGAAGTTGAATAGAAGTTATAAATAATAGTGTTTCTTAAATTTAAAAGTACATAAACAAGAAGACAACCAAACAATATTATTATTAGCCTCTCCTTTATAATTATTCTAAAAATATATTGGGTGAAGGATTATTATCATCAGACCACTATGGAGTCCAGAGACTCATCACGGAAAAAAATAGTAATCCTGGGAATAAAAAAGAATATATTTTTCATGAACAATCTGGAATACTTATGGACGGATCTTTTATTCATAAAATGAAGGTCACAGAAGTTGCTTTGGATCATTGTGGTCCTGCAAATGAAAACAAGCTAGTGTTTGCTGACAAAAACTTTGATCTGTACCTTACCATAATATCAAGAGTTCCAAATATCAGAATTAGACTGTCAGGTAAGGAGTAATGATGCAGTATAGATTGGCCGTACATTATATGTGGAATGATAATGCTAACATGCTTAGTGCTCTGCAGGATGGTATACTTTCAGTATGCTGTTATCCTGCAGTAATGTATGTGGATAACAATTTGTCGCAATATACACTTCAGTGAAAATCTAGTGATTTAAGAGAAAATGCACACATTTTCAGCTTCGTTGAGAATCATGTTAGCAATGGCTCACAAGTATCCATAGTAGTGTCTTCTTTCCCCTTCTCTTCTTCATGGATATATTTCTTGCTCTCATTTGGATGCTGTTAACTATGGAGTTTGTCAAACTGGAGAAGATGGACAGATTAAAATATGGCCACATAGCGGAATCCGCTGAAGGATTAAGTTAAATTAAATTAAATTAGGAATCAAGTAAAGGATTAAGATAATATCTAAAGGATTAGAACAAGAATGTAATTTCTTGATTAGTATAATTTACTTTATAGCCAAGCGAAAAAACTTTCTCAAATTATATATATTTTATAATAAACATTTGCCTATCCTCATGGTTATGCAGAGGGCACAGTTCCAGAAATCTGACTCAGTCCCCAAGGAAACTTATTTCAGACTTTTTTTAATAATCAATTCTAAAGTTAGACTATCTTTTTGCAAAAGGATTTTTTTCCTTTTTGTCCACCGCTCTAGTGAGAAACTCAAGTTTTGAATATTCAAACTCAGCAACATATCAGCCATTTTCTTGTATAGTGAAGCCTGTGAAGTATCCATAATTATACATTAATACGTGCCCCAGTAGAAAAATAGCATCAAAATGGGAAAGCTAAAAGATTTCCTTTCTAGGTCGCCAAATTCATTTATAATACGACGAGAACAGAATATTCCACTGTCTGAGTTGAAAGTTTAGGACCTCTTAAAACGCAATAGCGTTAACAGCAATATAGTTATCACCTTTGTGATAACTATATTGCTAAGAAAATACAACAGTAGTCTTAGAATCCATATAATATGAAAGAAAATGAAATTACTCGTACGAAATCGGAATACATACTATCAGAGTAGTATCGATTCTACCGAAAGCTTTTTTTTTTATGATGAACCCATACACGAGAGGTTGGTTGATCAACCATAGTACATTAGTGCTGTATATGGCTAGTGGATTGGGAAAGGAGAAACTTGTTTATATTTTATTTGAAAGACTGTATATTGTATTCCTTGGGAAACACAACAGGGGAAGACTGTTCCACAATACAGCAGTTGCAGGGTGAAGGAAGAGGAAAAGAAACTTGTTCTGTTTGTTTCAAGGTGCACTGTGGAGGAATATTGAGAAGCAGCAGCGCGTTTTCTAAGTAGCGTAGTAACAAGTGGGGGGATTATTGATGTTATTTCAGATGAGCATTTCCCATGGAAATATTTGTAGAATATACATATATATAGCAGAAATCTGTGTGTGTAGCTCAGTGGATGTGGCGTTTGCATACCACGGCGCTTGGCCGCACAAAGGAAGACTTGGATTCGAGTCTAGTCTGCGACTAGAGGAAATTTTTTAAGTCTTTTTTCGACCGGTTCCAGAGTTAATCAATCTTTGGCACGGGCAAGCAGGTTTTTTCTCCCAGAATCTCGGGTTTTTCGTCCTGTAAACTGAAGAAAATCGATCGTAGAACCCACATTATTTCAGACATTAAATACGAGTGTCAGGGTTAGGGACCACAAGATGGCGGTACCTGTAGAGCCGTCTCTCCTCACTGCGTGCTGCTTAATTAGTGATAACCTTGGGCTAGCTATCTCTGATTGGATACCAGTGGAGATTAAACTGCCAACTCAGTCTCCAAAAAAAAGTTAGATAGATAGGGCTAAAAACAGCCTTGCCCACTCCCTGTATATACTGGAATAAAAAGGCGTTAGCTGGTGTAGCTCAGTGGATGTGACGTTTGCACACCACCGCGCTTGGCCACACAAAGGAAGTCTTGGTTTCGAGTCTAGTCGGCGACTAAAGGAAATTTTTCTAAGCCTTTTTTCGACCGGTTCCCGAGTTAGTCGATCTCTGGCACGGGCAAGCAGGTTTTTTCTCCCGGAAACTCGGGTTTTTCGTCCTGTAAACTCAAGAAAATCGACAGTAGAACCCACATTATTTCAGACATTAAATATATTGTGTTAAGGTTAGGGACCACGAGATGGCGGCACATTTGAGCCGTCTCTCTTCAATGCGTACCGCTTAATTAGTGATAGCCTTGGGCCATCTGTCTCTGATTGGGTACCAGTGGAGATTGAACTGCCCACTCAGTCTCCAAAAGTTAGATAGGGCTAAATGGCCTCGCCTACTCCCGTATACGGGAATAAAAAGGCGTTAGCTGATTTTTTTTTTTTTTTTTTTTTTGCGGAAACCAAACGTCTGTGCGAAAGTGGGAGAGAGTGAGTTGGTAGGAGAGGAGTTATTAATAAGTCTAATTGCTCTCCTCTGTATTGAGTCAAGCATTTTGAGGGAGCATTTAGGAGCTCGCCCCATATGTGTGAGAGAGCGGTATTCAATAGCTGGACGCAAATCCGTCCAGCTATTGAATAAAAAACTGTCTATTTGGCCATGGTACATAGATAACACAGTCCAACACAATTTTTGCTGACTTTTATATGAGAATTGTTTTTTACTAATTTGTGTGCGCTGATTTCAAATATCAAACCCATTTTTCTCTATCACATCAGATTTTTCCTCTATGGCATTTCCATTTTCTTTTCGCTAATTTGTAAGTTTTGATAGTTTTAAGGAGGCAGTATTATTTAGAGGATCAAAAAAATCGATTTTTAATATTATTTCCTGAGAGTATGTACTTTTAAAAATCTGTTCCTAACTTTTTATAAAGAAATTCGAAAAATTCCCGAAGATATAGCCTATTATTCAAAACGGTGCGCAGATCAGAATCGGAGCGCTCACCGTTCTCGCTTGTTAGTAAACGAATAAATGCGTAAGAACCTGCAACGGCTCGTACTGGCGCTTTGAATGCGAGAGAGGCCAATAATTAGATACATAACTACTTAACAATATTCATTAAAAATTACAAGAATATTTATTAAAAAAAATAGCAATTTTACTTACACATGAGTTTACGGGAATAAATTTTTGTTTGTAGCAATTTCTGCTGTGTGTTCTGTTTTGGCAATCCCTTTGAATACTCCAACAGTAGTCGGCCATCATGTGAGAATCCCATCTTCCTTGGTACCGATCTTGCATAGTTTTTAAGTTTTGATGAAATCTTTCGCCAGGTTCATCGCTTACAGCACCTAAATACTCGGGAAATCTATCAAGATGACTGTATAGGAATTGAAGCTTTATGCTCATGTTGCAACCTAGGCGCTGGAAAATTGTTTCCACTTGATCTTTGTAATTGCACTCTTTTCTGTTTCCAAGAAAATTATTCGCAACCATCGTAAATGAGGTCCAGGCCTCTTTCTCAATTTCGTTCATAGAGTTGATGAAATTTGGGTCTCTCATTAAATTTCTAATTTGCTGTCCATCAAATATACCGGCTTTAATTTTTTCATAACTAAGTCGTGGAAATTTTTCACATATGTATTGGAAACAGTCACCTTGTAAATCTAAAGCTTTAACATACTGCTTCATAAGACCTAGTTTGATGTGTAGAAGTGGAAAAATTATTTTTTTCTCTGTCGATTAAAGGTTGATTTATAACATTCTGTTCTCCAACATTTAAGGATATTCTAAGAGGCCAATGTTTCTGACTCCAGTGTTGATTTCTAGCTCGACTATCCCAGAAGCATAGAAAACACGGAAACTTTGTACATCCTCTTTGAAAGCCAAGTAAAAAGTTCACCATTTTAAGATCCATACAGATGATCCAGTTATGGTCTGTAT
Source organism: Typopeltis vanoorti (assembly GCF_054136105.1). Classification (NCBI taxonomy): domain Eukaryota; kingdom Metazoa; phylum Arthropoda; class Arachnida; order Uropygi; family Thelyphonidae; genus Typopeltis; species Typopeltis vanoorti. The sequence goes on along the minus strand of NC_143564.1, from coordinate 45,742,286 downwards.
ATTTTAATAACTTCAGAACCTTTTTAATGTCCTCATACGTTTCCTTTAAGTAGACTGAATAGCCAATAAGAATTGAGCCATATACATTCCCATTGTGTAGTAAGACACACTTGAGACTTTTGCTTGAACTGTCGATAAATAAACGCAACTCATTTGGATGATATTGTACAACACTCATTTCAGTTAGTAAATCTGGCACATTGTTACAGTAAACAAACCCACACTCGTGTTAAAAATATTGTACAAGATTACTTTCCCTGCTGCGATAAAAAGTTATCTTCGTATCTTGCTCCAGTAAGTTTTTTTTTTCATTTAATCTTGAAGCTAACAATTCCGATGATTCCTTTGATAGGCCCAAATCTCTTACTAAGTCATTCAATTCCGCTTGAGTAAAACGTTGCGGTCCAGAACTAGAAATTAAATTTTCATTGTCTAAATACATCCGGGTCTTGCTCCTCAAGAACATCTGGCATATCCCGATCATGCTCGTTCTCAAGTAAAGGAAGTCCTTTATAAATTGGCACGGCTATTTCATTGGAATGAGCAACTGGCCGAATTGCTGAGTCGAGATTTGGATACACACTTGTTTTCTTATTCTTCTTATTATAACCAGAAGTCTGAACTAAACAAAAATAGCAATCGTCTACGTGATTTTTCGGTTCACGCCAAATCATTGGAATGCCAAAAGCTAATTTTTTGGCGTTTTCCCTTGCTTCACTGTCGTAAATTTTCACATGACTTACACACTTTATTTGGAGCCCATGACTTGTCCTGATCTGCAATTTTTACGTCAAAGTATGCAAAGTACACTTTCTTAAAGAAATTAGTGATATTTGTCCTTTGACTAAGAACAGTAAAGCTGCCACAAAATGTAGCAGAAGGAATCTACACTATTGACACATTTTCGAGTAGTAGACATATATATTTTCTTCACTGCCGACTAGCATGCAATTAACAAGACAAAACAAACCAGAGACTTTATTGAAACGTTATAAACGCTCACTCATTATACTTTCACGATTGATTAACGATTGACTGATTTCGATCGTTCTTTGTCCGCTATGACGCATATAGCATTCATTTGTAATAGGCAGTTGTCATCGCCTACTTTTCATCACCTAAATATATTAGGTCGGTTATCGGCCTCTCTCGCATTCAAAGCGCCAGTACGTCCCATTGCAGATTCTTACGCATTTATTCATTTACTAACAAGCGAGAGCGGTGAGCGCTCCGATTCTGATCTGCGCACCACTTTGAATAATAGGCTATACCGTCGGGAATTTTTCGAATGTCTTGATAAAAAGTTAGGAACAGATTTTTAAAAGTACATACTTTTAGAAAATAATATTAAAAAATCGATTTTTTTGATCCTCTAAATAGTACTGCCTTCTTAAAACTATCAAAAATTACAAATTAGCAAAAAGAAAATGCCATAGAGGAAAAACCTGACGTGATAGAGAAAAATGGGTTTGATATTTGAAATCAGCGCACCCAAATTAGTAAAAAACAAGTGTCAGATCATAATCAGCAGAAAAAAAAAAAATTTTTGTTGGCCAGTGTAATGTAATTGCAGTTTAAAACAAAACAGAACCATGACTCCATTCATTTCTACAAAAAATAAAATAAAATAATAAATAAATAAATAGATAAATGAGAGCCTGTGTAGCGCAGTAGAGGTGGTGTTTGCACTCTACAACGCTTGACCGCACGAAGAAAGGATTTGGCGGTTCAAATCTAGTCACCGACTAGAGGAACTTTTTCTAAGACTTTTTTCGGCCGGTTCCCGAGTTAGTCGATCTCTGGTACGGGCTAGTGGGTTTTTTCTCCCGGAAATTCAGGTTTTTCGTCCCATAAACTCAAAATCGACCGTAGCACCCTCACTATTTTCAGACATTAAAAATATTGTGTTAGGGTTAGAGATTACGAGATGGCGGCACCAGCTTGCCGCCTTCTTCACTGCGTACCGATGAGTCAGTGATAGCCTTGGGCCAGCTATCTCTCTCTGATTGGCTACCAGTGGAGATTGAACTGCCCACTCAGTCTCCAAAACTTAGATAGGGTAAACGGCCCTGCCTACTCCCTATACGGGAACAACATAGGTGTTAGCTGATTTTTTTTGAATAAATAAATAAATAAATAATCATTTTCATCCCTGAATCTCATATTAGAAAAAATAATCACCAAAAAGAATTTTCATTTTGATCCAACAGAACCCAGACAGATCTCTTTCCACTTCGGTGTACCAAAAACCGATGTTTACGGTATGCTATATCCCATAATAAATCAGCTCACCATCTATTTCAAAGTACAGTAGAATACAAAAGTCCCTCCTCCATAGGATCACTCAAACAAGAATTAAAAACTCTCAAAGAAAGGGTTTTACTAAATGGTTTTACTAAATTTTACTTAAGAACATCTCAAAAAATAATTAGCACTACTCCTAGACAGAATCCACGAGTGGCAAAGCGTACAAAAAAATACCAACCCATCTCAATCTTCAGATCCAGCAACCAATTCACAGTTTATCTTTTCCAAAGGACACTTTTAACCAATGATGCTACAGGGTTATTACGAAGTTCCATTTTTGCGCAAGCTGTCATACAATGGTCAAATTGAAAGATTAGTCAATAAGCATAACTCTGAACAGTTGCACCCACCATGTCCAGCTTATCGACAACTGCACAAATCTCGCCTGGCACAGTATGGCATTTCAATTCCATACTCAACAGTATGGAATTGAGAACTCAAACCATGGGTTGCATTATATCTCATGGATCTATGTAACACCAATCTGTTACACAGATCCATATTCAAGGAATGATTATTCAAAGAACATATTAATGCCCTACCACTGCCCTAACGACTGCCTTACCACCCCTAAATAATGAAAGCTGTTCCCGACCTATATCGCATCGAACTATGCGCAGGAATTGAAGAGGATAGGTATTAGCAGTGATATGCCTATATGGAAACCACTGATTTCTGCGAAGAACTGGAAAGTTCGTCTATAATGCTGTCAGGAGCATAGTGACTGGACATTGGAAGTTATGTGGTTCGACGAGTCATGTACCGACGGGAGGCGGAGTTTAGCGGGAGCTCCATAAAGCAATGAACCAAACTTACCTTGCAAACGCAGCTCAAGGTTCTGGTAATGGTGTGGAGAATTTTCTGTTGTGATGGAACGGGTCTCCAGTTGCTGGAAGAACGGCTGGCCTCCAAGTAATATGTGAATATTGTTGCCGATTAGGTCCATCCTGCAATGTTGACTTTTTTTTTATCCAAATAGGGTTACAGTTGTCCGCGTGGTTAGCCGAGTGGTTAGCCGAGTGGTTACGCGCTTTGCAACATATGCCTGAGAAAGGGGTGTCCTGCTTTCGAATCTCATCGCTGATGTGAGGAGCATAAGGATCTTTCTCAGACATAGCCAAGTTAGATGGTCTTGGGCGTGGACAGCAGGGTTTTCTCCCCAGTTTATCTGGGGGTTTTACCTCCCACAAAGCAGTTAAACCGGCCTTAAGAACACAACGACTCACAGACAGTTACACATGGTTGAGTCTGTGGTAACGACTCCACATCGTAGTGAGTTATGTAACCCAAAAATGGGAGGCCAAGGCCCTACATGGGGCTGTAGTGCCGAAGAAGAAGAAGAAGAAGAAGTATTACAGTTGTTTAATGGACGACATTGCCACTGTCCTCAGCGCAACATATTGTTCAGCAATGGTTCAGCGAACATGGCATCCATTTCCATCATCTTTCCTGGCCACCACAGAGCCCATATCTGAACCAAATTATGAATGCATGAATGTTAGAAAAACAGATCAGGGAAAAATATCTATCCTGTCAAATCTCAGCCAGTTAAAGGACTATCTGGTGAACGCCTTGTATGTTGCAGACGTAGATACAATCCAACACCTTGTGGGATCTATGCCAAACCGCATATGTGCTATAATTCAGACCAAAGGTGGTCCAAGAAAGTAATCAAGGTATCGAATTTAGTTGTGCGTGTATGTAGCTAAACATCTAGAAGTTGAACGAAGGAAGATTAGTTCGCAATTTTTGGCTTAGCTGAATAAATTATATCATATAATGGCCGATTATATGATGGTAGTCTGAAAAGTTCTCGACCTAAATGAAAAAACGAATTTATAATTTCAAAATTGTTTTTATTTTTCAACATAGTCTCCCTTAAGACTAATACATTTATTCCAGCGATGCTTCAGTACATTATACTGTCCCTGAAGTGGTTTTCAGTAAGATCTACAAAATAACCCTCTACAGCTGAAGAAAAACGCTGACCAGCGAGGAAGAGTTTTAGTTTTGGGAAGATATAGAAGTCAGAGGGAGCCAAATCTGGGGAAGAGGGTGGATGTTCCAAGTGCAGATTCTTTAATTTTCCCATTGCCAAAACACCTTTATGGGAAGGTGCATTGTGCTGATGAAAGATGATTTTTTTCTTCTGCAAACCGGGTCTTTTCTCACAAATTGTTTCGTCTAGTCTGGTTAAAAGATCGGAATAATATTCTCCGGTTATTGGTTTACCCTTTTCAAGATAATTAGTAAACAAAATGCCTTTAGCATCCCAAAACACCGATTCCATGACCATTTTTGCTCATGGAACCGACTTTGTCTTCTTTGTTGCTGAAAAACTGGCTGCTGTCCACTGTTTTAACAGTTTGGATTCTGGTGTGTAATGGTGAATCCAATTCTCATCCATAGTAATAAATCGATGCACAAAATCAGTTTTATTCCTGGTACACAGCGTTCCATGAGAAACTGACTTTTGTGAAGAACTCTTGTCTTTCTCCAATGAACTCTGTGTCTAGTGAAGATGGCATGTTCAGAAAGTCCAGACTTTTCAGGTTTAAAGTATTCAATATAAGATTGGCGTTCTTCTAGCCGAATAGAGGCAGATCTTCCCGTTTCTCCGAAATAAGATAATCCACAAGAGCACGGATTCTGGTAGACACCTGGATGATTAAGATGTGGAAGCTTGTCCTTAGGAGAAGTGAGAAAGGTGGAGATTTTTCTAAACGGTCGAAAGGCAACAAAATTATTCAGTGGTTTTAAAACTTTTGCTATACGTTCACTGATGCCTTGTACATAAGGGATAGTAATGCGTGTTATTTCCTCTGTGTTTGAAGAGGAAGACATATTAAAACTACTCAAAGTTCTTTCAATGAAGCAATTCTTATAACCATTAGATAGAAAGGAAGAAGTTATGTATTGTAGTTCTTTCTGTAAAAGATCGTCTGTAGAACAAAAAGAGTGGGCCCGATGAACCAGTGTTTTAATAGTTCCTGCCTTTCGACTGGGATGCAAAAAAACAGCCAACAGATTACGTTTTGAATGTGCACAAATTCTTTTTCATGCCTAGCCTCCTCGTCCTAATCTTTCTTACTCTGAGTTTAAAGCATTGAAATCACTGAAGAATAACAATAATTTAATAATTACGAAAGCTGATAAGGGGAAGGCTATAGTGATTCAAGATAGGAAGGAATATGAGAGAAAAATGTCTCTTTTACTTCGCGACTATTCAACTTATAGGCCTCTTACATCGGATTCTACCCGGAGTCAATTGAAGAGACTTAATTCTCTTATAGATAATGTATCTACATGGAATGAAGATCAAAAGAAAAAACTTAAAACCTTCTTCGGTCGTCCACCTAGATTGTATGGTCTTCCAAAAGTTCATAAACCAGGCATTCCGTTGAGACCAGTCGTAGATTGTATAGGTTGCCCCACTTACAAAATCTCAAAATTTTTATCTAATTTACTCTCCTCCTCAACTAGAAGAACTGATAATTATATAAAAAATACTTTGGATTTCAAAAATAAAATTTCAGATCTTCATTTGGACGTTTCTGATATCATGATCAGTTTAGATGTTGTTTCTTTATTTACAAATATGCCTCTTTCGGAAAGTATTGAATTACTACAACAGGAATTTCCTTCGGACATTGTAAACGTATTTGATTTTGTAATAAATTCTGGTTATTTTTCCTTTAAAAATAAGTTGTATCAACAAATTGAAGGAACAGCAATGGGTAATCCTCTTTCTCCTGCTATCTCCAATTTCTTTATGGAACATTTTGGACAACGTATCTTTGACAATATTTCTCCCAGACCTACGCATTGGTTCAGATATGTCGATGACATTTTTGCTGTATGGAATGGCTCTTCTGATGAACTTCAACAATTTCTCACTAAGTTAAATGCATTTCATCTTAGGATCAAGTTTACCCTAGAAATAGAATCAAATAAGCAGTTAGCCTTTTTAGATCTTCTAATTCTTCGCCAACCAGATGGTAACCTACATTTCTCAGTTTATAGAAAGAAGACTCATACAGGCCATTATATCCATGCGGAATCTCATCACCATCCCAGTCAAAAGGCAGGAACTATTAAAACACTGGTTCATCGGGCCCACTCCTTTTGTTCTACAGACGATCTTTTACAGAAAGAACTACAATACATAACTTCTTCCTTTCTATCTAATGGTTATAAGAATTGCTTCATTGAAAGAACTTTGAGTAGTTTTAATATGTCTTCCTCTTCAAACACAGAGGAAATAACGCGCATTACTATCCCTTATGTACAAGGCATCAGTGAACGTATAGCAAAAGTTTTAAAACCACTGAATAATTTTGTTGCCTTTCGACCGTTTAGAAAAAAAAAAAAAAAAAAATCTCCACCTTTCTCACTTCTCCTAAGGACAAGCTTCCACATCTTAATCATCCAGGTGTCTACCAGAATCCGTGCTCTTGTGGATTATCTTATTTCGGAGAAACGGGAAGATCTGCCTCTATTCGGCTAGAAGAACACCAATCTTATATTGAATACTTTAAACCTGAAAAGTCTGGACTTTCTGAACATGCCATCTTCACTAGACACAGTTCATTGGAGAAAGATAAGAGTTCTTCACAAAAGTCAGTTTCTCATGGAACGCCTTTATAAAGAAACATGTGAAACTCTACTTCATTCTCCTAACTTAAACAGATCCGACGGATTACGTCTATCCCCTTTATGGGAGACAGTACTTTACAAATCTAGTACTTTACAAATCAGCTAATCTTTCCTAACTTTTTATTGTATTAACTTTTTTTTTTCTTTTTTTTTTTTTTTTTAGGAAAGTTATTGACCTTTTTAGTTATCTTACACCAGCTACTTAGGTGGCGCTTTTTGGAATTGTCAGTTAGTGTTTAATTTTGAGCTTAATGTACTGAAGATGTCTGTGACACACAGGCTAAAATTATACTAATAAATAATCTTTCTACGTGAGTTTTTTTCCGTTATTTATTGTGTACCGATATGTCTACTCACGGTTTACCTCTTTTAAAACTTAGTTTTATTCTTGTTAAAACACTACAAACACTGTTCAGAGGTTTTCATGAAAGTGCGTTTTTGATCTACTGTGAAGCAAGCACGGCACCCATCTTGCGCAAAGCGTTTTCATTTGCAATTCTTCATACAAAACATATCCTACACGTTCTTTTTAAATGCCTATAGCCTCAGCAATCTCACACCCTTTGACTCGCCAGTCATCTAATACCATATCGTGCACTTGATCAATGATTTCTAGTGTTGTTACACTTTTTGGACGTCGTATACGTGGATCATCTTCAAGGTACAGCCACGTTTAAACTCGGCAGCCCATTTCTTAATTGTCGAAAACGAAGGAGAACAGTGCCCATAAACTTTTATGAACTTCGAATGAGGTTCCTTCCTTTACAAAGAATTTTATATCCGCACGATACTCAATTTTATCAATTTCAAGGGATACAGACAACACTTTTGCTTTAGACAGCCATATAAAGCAAACTACTTGATAGAATGACCTGCAATTTCACACTGATGCCAATGACGAATGTACAAACTTAGAAGAAAAAAAAAAATCGGGCCGATAGTGTTGTCATCTATGGTCGAGGCCAAGAAATTTTCAGAAATTTCTTGACCTCGGTCTGAAAAGTAGAAAGTTTGAAGTAGAAAGTAGAAAGTAGAAAGTTTTTTACCTTTGGTATATTATGTATTCAAGATGCCAAGTAATTTTATATAAACTTGGTTTTTAATCCTATTTCCCAAGTAAGCAAACAGACAAGTATGTCAAGTTTGTCTGCACATAGTGCAGGACTGAGGCAACTCATGCAGGTAGTGCAAGATTGAGGCAACTCTTGGTAAAGGTGAATTAAACTCCGATCACTTTCCTTAATATTTTTCCCCTAATGCAAAGCACATCTCCTTGAGGGAGATGTATGATGCTATGTATTAAAGGCAATGGTCACTACCCATGGTCGACTCCCACTGAAAAGATCTCAATAAATGTCGAAACGGGTCGGGGGAGTCACCATTGCCTTTAATGCATAGCATCATACATCTCCGCAAGGGGATGTACTTTGCATTAGGGAAAAAATACTAAGGAAAATGATCAGAGTTTAATCCACCTTTACCACTAGTTGCCTCAGTCTTGCACTACCTGCAAGAGTTGCCTCAGTCCTGCACAGGCGCAAACTTGACATACTTGTCTGTTTGCTTACTTCAGAAATAGGATTAAAAACCGAGTTTGTATAAAATTATTTGGTATCATGAATATATATATATATATATATATACACTGCTCGGAGAGAAGTCAGCTGAAGTCCCCATAGACAAGGTACATCGTGCCATTTAACTAGTGATTTCTAGCTGGTATAAATTGAAGGAATATGATGCTCCCAAGTTAGTGCAAATGTGTCTTGGTGAAACAAGCATTGTGATAGGATGCCATGTTGCAGGTCTATCTGTTCGACAAATTTTGACAACTTATGACATCCCAATCAATTGTCAGTGATACCATACTGAGATGAAAGTGTTGGGAGTCAACTGCAAGTGTTGCCAGTAGTGGACTACCTATCGCACTAACCGAACATGATCGTAGGAGGGGGGGGGGGAAGGCTATGAAGGATAATATCTAATAATCGCCATTCGTCGGCAGACACGATGAATCTGAAGTTTCTGGCATCGATGGAACAAGAGTCTCCACAAAAACATTCAGAACTAAGGCTCACAACATAGATTTCCACGGTAGGACCATAATATGTAAGCCCCATATTACCCGAACCAATATGCAGCGTCGTTTTCTTCATTGGTACAAAGAGTGTGAACAGTGAGATATGGAAGTTCGGAAAGCTGTGTTATGGAGTGAGGAATCACACTACACCCTATACCGAGCAGTTGAACGAGTGTGAGTGTGGTGGATGTCCGGAACATCTCTTACTACAGTACGTAACTTAAACTATGAAATTCTGAGGTGGCGGTGTTATTGCATTATTCTGTTTTTCCTGGTTTGGTCTCAGACCAAATAAATAATACAATGTTTCCTGCGTTGTAGTTTTTATGGAACTGACCATTGTCTTTCTATAGCAAGACAATGTACCATGTCATAAGGCTGCTGTAACTGTATGATTTGTGGACATGAACGTAACCACACTTGACTGGTCTCTACAGAGCGCTGGTCTCAATCCTATCTGTAGGATGATAATAATAATAAATTTAGTTTAATCCTTTATCCAAGTGTGAGCAAACAAAGTTTGCGCCTGAAAGTATCTTCAGGACTGGGGTAAGGTGGTACAACACACTTTGCTCACACTTGGATAAAGGATTAAACTAAATTTATTATACTCTAACCAAGTGAAAAATAAACTTTCAACATCTGTAGGATGAACTAGAGCATTGAGTGAGGTCGAAGGATGGAAGAAGGGTCCCAAATTCGTATTGATCACTATCGTACGCTTGTGGAACTCGTAGGATTGCTGCACTTATAGTAGAGAAAGCAGGTGCCACATGCTCCTCACACTATGGCGTCCATTGATATCTTTCCAAGCAGTGCACATATCAATAATGTCCTGCTCTGGACATTTGACCTGAAATGCTAAAGGGGTATCGAAGTTGTGCAGTGGTGGATAATCCAGAAGACCGATGGAAGAATTATAAAATTGAATTCCATACTCACCTTTAAAAAGGAATATAAAAAAAAAAGGGGGGGGGTTTATAAAACAATTGTTTTGCAAGTGTATCAGATCAGATTTATTCAAGCACATATACGTTATTAAAGGTTACGAAAACTTGTTAAAAGCAGCTTTTTGTAGATTTGTTCAGGATTTGGCATACAAGCTAGGTTCAGACCAAAACGGAATTCTCAAGACCAAATTTGGTATCTAAGGGCAAAACTCAAGAAATCATGAGAATATATTAAGGATCAATATTTCAGCTTTGTAAATCTCGATAAAAGATCGCTTATTCTGTACATCACTGCAGACTGTTAGTTGGAATAGAAGATTGTTCGAATGGTTTCTTGTTAATTTAGGTGAAAAATAGGATTATGTCTACTCTCTCCTGTCGTTTATAGTTTAAACCACACCATTAAGGAATGATAAGGCAAATCGATATTCTAATAAGAGATATATTTCATCTTTCTGAGCAGGTGATATTGTCTTAAATAAATCTGATTTTTCTTCCTAACTTAGTCTAACTTTTTTGACAAATCTAGTATGAAAATCAGCAATAAAATGGAGAGAGGGGAAGGAGTAAGGATAGTAGGCAGGAAACTAGAAACATCGACTGCATTCCCGGTACTGATCCTGCACAACGGGGTGCACATTTTTGCTATTTCGGGGGGAAAAATTGTGAAGATCGCAAATTAAAAATGGAAATAGATAATTAAATAAACAAGAGTAGAATAATGGAAAGCCAAATGAATAAATTTGTATTGAACAAGAAAATATTAGTTTTTATTTAAAAAAGATTTTATTTAAAATCACTGTAATTCAGTGATTGATTTCTTGCGAATATTCAGATATATCATTCTGTATACGGACTTTCTTGTTAAGCACATTTATGGAGAAATGCTAAAGCGATGACTGATGATTATATTAAAGAAATGTTACTGTTAGTAAATGAAAATACAAATCAGAACAAAGATTTCATTTGTGTATCTACCATGTACTGTTCGACCACAGATGCGAGACCCGTCGACACTTCTGCGCATGCCAGAAGAAGGAGATTCCATTCCGACAACAGGGTAATCAATGCGTTTCGTGGGATGGATGTTTATTATTACACGTCAGAAAATTAGCTTTTCTTTTACGAAAATTCTAATTTTGAAAGTGGTAACTATTTTTCTTGTATAAAACTATAATTAGAAAATTTTACATATAAGCACGTGATTTCGCGTGTTGGTGATGAATTCGTACCTCGCCTTATTCTTTTCTCTCCTTTAACATATTGACTCTTCTTGGCACACTTCTAGCCATGCTTCTCTGAACTGTGGGCGTACAATACTAATACAATTAAAATAGTGACCCAATCGACCACGTAAGCAATCAATTTTTCCTGTTTGTGATGTGTGTATCATTTTCACCTTAATTATTGCAATATACTCGTAATGAACTCAGACCTTATACGAAACATCATCTATTTGTACCCGCTAGAAAAATAGACTTGTATCTAACCTACTTAAACGAACTGTTAAACATATAGTCTGTTAATTACCTGCATGGCATTAAAAATAAATAGAACAGAAAGCCTGCATCATTTGACATTTATTATTATTATTTTTTATGTTACCCAATTATAATCCTTATATGTTTAAGTTATGGTATTCTCCATTTAAAGCAATCGTCACAGGACTTGGTACGCTCTTTCTGGCTTTCTTCCTCTATTCTTGTGGCAACGTTAAGAATGGAAGTATCTCGTAGTATTAACTTCATTATCAAGGTAAGTAATGAAACAATATATAGTAACCTGAATTAGAGTTACAGTTCTTTAAATTACAACCGAAATACTTTCTACCAGCCGAATTAATGAATGCAAATTATAAATTCGAACCAACCCAAGATTGCAAGTCTCAATTATTTCCATTCAGATTGACGTGGAAGTAATATCTCATCTTTGTCATCAAGGGTGATACTAAATCCCTGAACCTCCCCGCAATTTTGCTTAAACCTATACCATAGTTTTCTGTTTTAGGAAGCATAACCTGACTTTGCTGAATAAAGTTTGATTTTGTGATTACTCAAATTAATATATCATTGACAGCGGCTGGTTCAGAAACAATTTGCTGTAAAGGTTTGTATTTCACGATATAGATGTCAATGTTTTCACTTTTTTTTTTGGGAGGCAATGCCTTCTTGTGTTTCGGTATCATTCTCCAAAATATTGCCATGGTTAGTTTTGAAATATGTTATCATGGATGAAGTGTTTTGCATCTTTATTTGATATTTTTATTAAACATTTAATGCATTGAGCATCTGAGTTTCTTACTGCCTTAGAAAAATTCCAAACTTTTGATTTATTCGGCATATTTACTCCCCCCCCCCATTCTTATCCTTTTTGAACTTTAAAAATTCAGAAATTTTGCAAAATTGAAATAAAAACAGAAACTCATTTCATTGCGATCATGTAATGGAAATATGCTACGCTTAGTTTCTACGACAGTCCGACTGGAAGAATAAACATTGTAGCCACAAACTACCGTCAAGCATACGTGAAACAGTATATATATATATATATATACACACACACACACACACACACACACACACACACATTAGATAAAATTCGTTAACTTTGATTTTCAAAAAAAAAAAAATTACTTTTATTAACTGAACCAACGTTACTCCTGGGCAATGACATTTTTAAAGTTCTTCATCGTGAACATGTTAAAATTAAATAATAATAATAATAATAATAATAATAATAATAATAATAATAATAATAATAATAATAATAATAATAATAATAAAACGAAATAAGGTTGAATATTTTCTAAATCGAAATTAAATATTTTGTGTAATGTCAATACTGCGCATATGGCGATTACAAGAGTATTGTTATTTATTGCGTGACACCTCCAAGCAGTAGCGCACTCATTAATCTGGGGGGGGGGGGATGGAGTTGGTAGACGATTTGAGAATACAGACTACGCATCGCATATACGACCTATGGCTGAGCATCTGCAATTTTAATTAGGAAAAGATTTTTGGGAAATTTTCTAGTGTTTTTTTTTTTTCCTTTTTCTTTGGGGGACCTCTCTCTGGGTGCACCACTGTCAACACATACCAAATATGAATTGGGAACTGAGTTTTAGTTGGACTCGATACTCGAGTCCAACTAAAAATTAACACGTGTGCGCATACGCATATGAAAAATTATTGTACAACTAAGAAATATGTAGACACTAGGTGCAGGCGCAAACTTGACTTATTTGTCTGTTTGCTTACTTGGGAAATGGAGTAAAACCAGGTTTAAAATAGCTTGGAATCTTTAACATATTATAAATAGTATTTATTTTGTAAAAACCTGCGTACAGATTTATACAGAAGTTAAGACAAAGAATTTTTCTCCTACTCTCTCTGGGGAATAAAAGGCAGTAGAAGATTTATGTTGGGATTTATATGTATTAATAAAGTTCTAGAAGTGGCAGCTCCTTAAAAGAGGCAAGAGAAGCTTATCTTCCCCATTGAAGAAATGACAAAAGATTAGACATTTTAGTATTCCCCACTTTCATTTTGTAATTTTGCATAGTTATTATTCAACTTATAATTATTATTTATTATATAAGTAAATACTAATTATTTATAATTATCAATTATTATTATTATTTACTTGCATTGCAACACTACTTATATCTCTATAATTTTGTATGAATTTGATTTAACCAGTCTCTATGCATAGTGTCCCCCAGTCCTTCAGTGAAACAGGTTTTAATTTAGTTCAAACTGCTATAACATGGCTACCTTAAATCTTAGCAAACATATCCAGTAGAAAATACTAACTGTAATGTTTTTGAGACTTTGAACAAGTGAACATATACACAAATTCCGAACTACACTCCAATATAAGAAACATGAAGAAAGAATGACTTAGATTTACTGCACCATTCAATAGAAAGAATCTTCACAAATATTATACTAATCCTAACCGAAGTTTCTATAACTGACATAGAAGCATCTGCATACAACATTAATCGTTACCAGTCTTATATCCTATCCAACAACATAAAAGAAGAGGCAGCATAATGGCGTTGATCAAGGAAAAGCACTTGTGATCGAAACCTTAACCAGTTTCGAGCATGCGGAAACACTACCCTTGGAAATCATAACTAACGACAGTTCAAGACTAAACAGATAGCCACAAAAATATGATAACATAATATCCAGCATGGTTGGCAGAGTAGATGGCATACTCGTTCTCCACCCAATCGGCTCCAGTTGGTACAAATAACCACAGCGGGCATGGATGTTTGTAAATTTTTTGAAGGTTGAAGATGGTGAACTAGGTCGAAGATCCATTTCGTTGCCCGTTGTGAGACAACCACTCTTCTTTATTGGAGCCTCAAGTCGCTTGAAAAAGTTCCATATTTGATATCCATAATACATCATGGCAACGGAAAATGTTATTAGACTTGTCCCATAGGAATGTCTATGGGACAAGGAATTCCTAGGGTTTTCTTCATTAGAATAGGCCGAGAATAGAACATGACTAGACAAAGTACTGGCTCGCGTTCTCTTGATATCCATAATACATCATGGCAACGGAAAATGTTATTAGACTTGTCCCATAGGAATGTCTATGGGACAAGGAATTCCTAGGGTTTTCTTCATTAGAATAGGCCGAGAATAGAACATGACTAGACAAAGTACTGGCTCGCGTTCTCTTGTAAGTGGCGTCTCTCTTGTACTCCTCAATGCCTAACTCGATTGACTTCTCTGTTTGGCCAAAGTAAGGTAAGTCACAGTTGCACCAGATCTGGTAAACACCACGATATTTAAGATGTCTATGTTTCGGATGGCTCACTAGGGAGCGGATTTTTGGAAGCGGAGTAAATAAAGTTCTTATGTTGTATTTCCTGAGAACCTTGGCTAATTTGGGTGAGACAGAGCTTATGTATGGTATAGAAATATCACCTTTTACACTATTGATCTCTTCATTATGACGACCTGGAGGATTTAAGAAGAATTTATCGGTAGTTTTTTTTAGAATAACCATTTAGTTGAAAAGTAGACCTGAGAAAATTGAGTTATTTTTAAGTTCTATTTCATCATCAAGAAGAGAGCGAGCACGATGTCCTAGAGTGGAAATGATTCCAAACGTTTGAGGAGGATGGAGATATCTGTTGGTGTGGGAAGGTTTTCTGTAAATCGAGATTTTAAGTTTTTCTGAGGAACGGGTCAGTTTGACATCCAAGAAAGGAAGAGAACCATTAGCGTCAAACTCAGCCGTAAATTTTGTTTGGGTGTTGACTATTTAGATGTTCAAGGAAGTTCAGGAGAGATTCACGGCCATGGCTCCAAATCAGGAAGATGTCGTCAATATATCTTCTCCAAATTCTTGGTTTTAAAGGATAGGAAGAGATGGCTTTAACTTCCAGATCTTCTAGATAGATGTTAGCAAGTACAGGAGACAACGGATTACCCATTGCACAATACCATGATTATGTTTATAGATGGTATCCTGAAATTTGAAGTATCCTGAGTTGATGCAATGAGTAAGTAAGGCCATGATCTTTTTAGATAATTTATCCTTGAGTAGTACAAGAACTTTGTCTGTAGGAACACCGGTGAATAAGGAAACTATGTCAAAGCTAGCCATGATTTCATCTTCCTTAATAATAATATCTTTTATACATGATACAAAATCCACGGAGTTTTTAATGAAGGACGATGACTTACCGGAAACACATTTGAGAGATTTTGCCAGAAATTTGGAAAGGTTTATGTTGGAAGTCAATTCCTTCTACGATAGGTCGAAATGGGGTATTTACCTTGTGAATTTTAAGTAGTCCATATAATCATGGAATAAGCGGATGGAGAGAACGAAGAGAAAGACGAATGTTTCTAGGTAGTTCAGAAGTAGTTCTCAGTAAATTACTGGTAATAATAACAAACTCAACCGTTTGTTTCTATTGTTCCTGGCATTTGTGTATAGATATAATAAGTTACGACCTAGTCTGTTCTTATAATTAGATATTCAATCTATTTGGTGTTGTTCTAGAATTTTCTCTTTCCCTCTCCAAATATACTTAAAAGGTCCGAACCCAAAGCATATTTTTCCCCTCCTTCGCCACATACATAACCATGTTCGAAGGCATTCATATCTTTATCACGTTTGTATACCATAGTCGAACTTTCACACACATTTAACCCCATTCCTCCCTTGATGATCTAGTTTCCCTGACTCTCTGTATTAGGTCTCATACCAAGAAGTAATTTCTCCAGGTTTCTGATGCCAAATGAATCAAGTGCAATTTTTTTTTTGTTAATAGAGTCACAGACAGTAGAACTGAAAGTTCATTCAAAGAAAAACTCAAGCACGTAATAACTCATTGATCAAGATGATATTATTACTACTGCTACTTATTATGTGACACCTCCAAGAAGTCCAAGGACTCATTGTGGGTGGACACTCTACTCTACCCACTACATCTCACTGGTCCCTCTACTACTCCAAAATACACAGAACGACTACCATCAACGCCATCTACCGTCTATCGCCACCAGCATTTTAAATCCGCAAACTGTATGTGGTTTCAGGACCGATTTGCCTGTACACGGGATGAAAAACCCAAATTTTCGGGAGGGGAAAAAACCTGCTACTTTTCCTTCAATTGAAAAAGCCCGTATAACGATTTCTTTAGCCACGACGAGAATCTAACTCAGGTCTTCTCCAGTTGAAATGCGCAATGTTCCGTTTTCTTCCAATTGCGCTACAGTTTAATATCATTAACAGTGAAAAATAAAAACTTTGCATTTTCATTGTACTATAAAGAATACAACGATAATTTAAACGTTATGATTAACCTGTGATCAGAGTCACTTTAGTATAGAAAAATGCATGATTTATTTGTTTTTTTATTAATGTTTTAATAACGTTATAAGATGTTAATCCCTAATTCGTTGCATTTATGTTATGTTGCAGCTGAGCATGATATTCTATGTAGCTGCAGTTGTCTGTGAAGACCCAGAAAAAGACGAGAATACAGAAGATAAGGATGGAACTTTGCAGCAGAAAGCATCTGTCTTCAACGATCAAGACGACGGTCGTCGGGACAGTAAATTTGGAAGTCCACAAATTCCTTTTTACCCGAGCTTCGGTGTCGATTATAGTTACGATAGAAGACGTCCAGAGCAGAGATATTTAAATAATGGAGGTGGAGTATATGGTCAGGGCTTTGTAGGTGGTTATAGGGATAATCTTGGTGGTTATCCACCTCTTTTTCCAGGATACGGATATGGACGCACTCCGGGAAGAAACCAGGGATTCAACCGCTGGAATGATTATTATTCGCCTAGATATGACAATCCCTATCGTACCCGTTGCGATTGTAAAGTACCCTACGTTGGATATGGCTATTCCAGCTTTCCCTATGGGTTTGGATATGGAGTATCGCTTGGCTATACTAAGTATAATAATTAAAACAACCATGTTTAACGAGATTGGTCATTTACAATAAAAAATAAAACTTCTTTTCTCTAAGTTTACTTGCGTGCAATATATTTGAACAATTGCCAGTCTTCCTTTTGCATACATTAATAAGTCCGTAGCTTATTAAAAGTGACATCTAAATCAGGGCAGCTTCAGATATGTAAAAAACAAACGTAAGGAGTTAAGCCTAATCACCAGCATTCCAGGAGAATCTGTGGATGTTCCATATGTGAATATTTACACCATTTGTTGATTTATGTTCTTCACCTTCAGTAAAAGGATTTCGCCTTAAAGATAATTAAAGCCTGTATAATATAAGAACCTAAATTAAAACACTGATTAGATGCTGTAATACTAATTTAATTCACGTCTGATGTAACATTTCCCTTCAAGAAAGAATAAAGTATTATTCAGAAGGTATCAAGATAATACAAGTATATACGACACATACAAAACAACCAATAAGTATTCACCGCACAACAGCAGATCATTCAGAATGTACCCTCGGCTATTAATAAGTCTGTCAAACTGAAGGCCACTTCAGCGGTTTTCACGTTTTAGGTAAATGTAGTAGTAATAGGGTGTCCGCTTTGGAATAATGTGCTTCACTTACATAAGGACTTGCCGTGATAAGGTAAAGAAAAGGAAGTGGAAGAAAAGTTTACGCAATGATTTTCATTACTAATCGCACGAAGCAGGCTACCCGGATCTTCACATTTAGCAATCCATAAAAATTGTCAAGGTTAAGTGTTCTAATACAGGTACTGTACGGTTTCATTAACGGAGACAGAACCTGTTTCCCTTAATGAAAGAAGTTGAACTATTTTTTTTATTCGTGTTTCGTGTCCAATGAAAATTCAGTAACACACCAATTAGGAAAGATCAGCATCTTTATAAGCACGTCTCTTCGCTATAATACTCTGAACGTAAATATCCATCGCGATTTTTTTTTTTTTCTGAAATAATTAAATCCATCATCAAGCCATATTGAAGAAGAAAAATCGAAGAATTTTTAATTCTTTCTGAAGTAATAAGGTGATGTTAATATTCAAATACTAGCTAAACACTTGCCGATGAATTCAAATATAAAACTAGCTGGCGAAAAATGACAACTACTTGATTATGATTTTTATCGTCCAATGTGCGACTCCCATCCCTAAATTGATTAAAGCAGGTTCGAAATATTATCAAATCAACACAGACCAGTGGCGCACCCAGAAGGGGGGCGAAGGCTCCCCCTCCCCCAAAGAAAAAGGAAAGAACACTAGAAAATTAAAAAAAAAAAATCAATCTTTTCCTAATTAAAATTCATTTCTTTTATTTATATTGTGTCGTGTCTTCTATTTCTGTACTACTTATAAATTAGCGATCATTGCAGATGCTCAGTCATAGGTCATATGCGATGCGTAGTGTGTATTCTCAAATCGTCTACTCAAATCGGTCCCCCCCCCCCAAGATTAAATCCTGAGTGCGCTACTGACACAGACTATAGCAAACAGTTCTAATTGCATAATTTCCCAAGGCGTTATTGAGAACTTCATTTTTATAGAATCACAATCAAATCACATTATAACAATAAGAGCCGATTTTGGAAACTTATCCGATTAAAGATTGGGTTAAACAAGATGAAGCAACGTTACAGCTAACTGTCGGGGTTCATTGAATCAGCAAGGAAAGAAGTAGCGGCATTTAGAAGAGTTTTGTGTCATATGTGGTACACGGACCGAGCGAAAGGGAATGCTGTTGAAGAACTATTCTATATAGACACGAATTTGAAGCTTGGCGCATCTAGTCCCAGTGATCCGTTCAACGTTTTTGTTATAAGAGGGAGAGTCAAGTGGTGTAGATTCTGTCAACAATCTCAAGGTTCCCAGAAATTTATCTAGTGGCTCACGTGCGATCTATCAGGCAATGTTTTCGCTTTTGTTTTCTATTAAAACTGAAGTCGCATAGATTTACAGAAGCACCTAATTTGAAAACATGCATGACCAAAGTTCGCGTTGTATAATGTGGAGCACTGTTGATAACTTACAAAGTTTAGCAGCTTTCAATTGCTTTGGTCACTTCGGTGAGGAAATATGTACTGGTATGTGGAACATTTCTGTGTCATATATATAGCGGTTATAACTGATAATTTCCTGAATGGCCTTATTCATCTTGCGTAACCTTAACAAAAGAATCGGTGTCATTGGAATTAGTGTTATTGTTATTTTATTTATTTATGGTTTTTTTAAGGTTTAAATCCAGTTGTTTCAGCTATGTGCTGCTGGCCTTTTTAGAAAATGACAAAGAGGTGAATATCGACTGATCTGCGACGGGGATAGGAAGTGGTAAGGTGTTCCTCCCGAGTTTTAGAGGGCAAATGCTACCACTTTCCAAATTCGGCACAAAATCTTTCTAAAGATTTCTGATATACTAGATCAGTGTTTCTCGAAGTAAGAATAGTCACGTGCCACTTTTCTTGGACACGACCTCATCAGAGTTCCACCATCCTAAGAAGCGACATGGAAAATCAGGGCTATAGAAAAACTGTTATGACGTTAATACAATTTACGGAAGGAAAAAAAAAACAACATTTTAAAGGGGAAAAAACCTTTAATGTGAATACAAAACAAATTATTATTTAATGCGAGGAATGGAATTACTTGTTCGACATTCTAGGGCAGGGGTTTTAGCCGCTGGTCCATTGTAACTGGACTTAATAAAAATTCATAAAAAAAAAAAGAAGTCCTATGATAATTAAGTCAACATACTCCGCTATTTATAATACCATAAACGTGTATTGAGATGCGTTTGAAATTCTGTTCGTCATTCGCAGGCCGACCACGTAGATTTGGTTACACCCGGCGATGTCTCTGCGGCGTCCTATTCACGTTACTCACGGGTTCCACCGTCCCTTAGTGGCATATGCTTTGGTTTGCTTTCTACTTAAATTACACATAAGTAATATTTTCTTCTAGAAAAAAATTAAGACAGATCGGAAGCTTAATCCTTATTAATTGTGTATTATCTATCATTCTAGGGACAGAAGATGTTTAATTATAGAATTATCGCCCATTTAATTATTTCGTATCTTTCGAAATTTAATGATGTGTTTACGGCGCGTCCTACTGGAAACACGAGTACTATATTTTGGAAAACGCTGACCTTGGTACCAGAAATGAATGCCGATCTCTGTGCTGTTTTTCAGTATTCAATTTCAAAGCTATCGAATTTGAAGTCCTGCCATTTTTCTCACAAAATATCTCAGGTTACGTCCTTTTTCTGTGATTAATAATACTGAGCTTGCCAGATAAGACGATCTCTCTCTCTCTCTCTCTCTCTCTCTCTCTCTCCCGTGCTCTCATTCATTGACTTCTAAACTTTCGCAAGCACACCATCTCTGCAGCGTCCTCAGCCTCCAAAAACAGTCTCCAAATCCCCTCAAGACGTAACTCTTCAAATATACAGCTATTCACATTGCATTCATCCAATCCACCGTATTTTAGAATGCTGTTTTCGTATTTGTGTGGTGCTCTAAAATTTTTCTTAAGAATCGCTGATGCTGCTCAAAACAGGAAAGTTCAGCTTCATATTTCAATCTCTCGGGCTCACACGAATTCCTGTTTCCTTGTTAACCCTTACGGGCACTCTTCTATTGAACTATTATTCAGCATTTCTGCTACCTACAATAAGCCCGGATGGCGGCGGCAGCAGCAGCAGCCCAACATTCATTTAAAATTCAACTGCTAACCACCAAAGACCTTTGTCACTCCTTTATCATTTCATCTACCTCAGTTTTCTGAAACAGCCTTCCTCATAAAGTATCTGCCAAAGATTACACTTCCAGCTGTCCAAAACGAACACCATTAGATTTCTTCCTTGTTAACCCTTACTCTAATTTGCTATATGCCTTTTCACCTTTCATGTGTGTGAGAACAAATAAATACAAACATTAAAAAAATAAATAAATCGATTATTTCATACAACACATTATGAACCTTTGTGCGTACTGTAATTATATAAAAATAATATTTAAATAATTATGAGTGTACAATTTTATTTAATATACGCTACTCGTGATTTTGTACTGTATTATATTCGTTGATTTAAAGAATCTCATGCGGGATTACAGTTGTACCAATTCTTTCTTTGACACAATTCCACTCGGATGCTTGCGAAGGGGTGCTTTCAAACCTTAACCCGAAATATCTTCCTTACTAATCGTGCAGAACAAGACTGATAGCACATAAATCCATCTTTCGGATTTATCATTCTTTGCCTACCCCATTTCCTCACAGCAAAAGTTAAGCCTCGTTTTGTCAACTGGAGATGCAACCTTCATTGTTACAGAAGTCACAAATTAACATAGCACACGAAGGGAAACCAGAGTTTCTAGATATTTAGTTCGGGGTCAACTTCTTCGTGACACCCACGCCTGCAGTTCGAACAACATACAAGGAACTACTACTGGTAAGCGTTCATCAGTCACACATGAAAGTAATGCCGCAGTGTCTTCTTATTCATTCCATAAGCAGAATTCAACAGAAATTCTTGTATTCCGGGTCGTATTATAAGAGGTATTTTCAATAACAATGGTATTTTTTCGAGTAAAAGACGTCATTTAAACATATCTCTCTCTGTAATAACTTTGAGCATCGCTAGATATATAATCAAGAGGTTATAGCTGAGGTGTTTTGAAGTAAAAACAAAATAATAGAAACATCGGTTTTATCGTGTGTATCGCACACACACACACACACACACACACACACACACACACACACACACACACACACACATAGTTTTGAACTTGAGAAACCACAAAATTAGGAACTGACGAAAAATGACATACAAAAGGATTCTCTCAAGCCTATGCAACTGCTTTGAACTGATTTAAGCGTTTAATAAATATAGAACTGGATTCACGAGATGCATACCGCCATATCAAGAATGTCAAATAAGTGAGCGGCAATAAGATTGATGTGGCACTGAAGAGGATCGAAAAGAAATTCTGTTCGATAACAAACATTGGCGTAGGATGCTTCAACACAGCATTGCTCAAATCATTGGTGCATTACCATTGTCACTGTAATGAATTAAACTCGGTGTACTCACCACAATAACTGACGACAGAAGTTATTGAAACGTTGCAAATAAGTGATTTAAACTGATTCGAGATTCTCTGGCTGAAGTAAGGAGGGAAAAAAAAAAGAGTACTGAAAGGGAGTATGTCTATGGTGAACATATAGCAGTAGGCGTAAGCTAATTTGTATCGCCACCTTAAAAAAAGTAATCAAATACATAAATAACATTTTTTATTTATAAACTAGTTGTAATAATATAAGTTTGTCAACTGCAGTAAAATATAAATCAGAAAGTGTAACATAAAATTCAGTATGAAAAAAAAAATAAATAAATAAAAAAACACGTTAACACCTTTAAAATCGGTCGGATTCCCGGTCTTTATTTGAGAAATCTGAATCTTGAACGGATTTCTCTCTGTGTGCTAGACGTTATGAAGGTAAAGGCACATCAGATGCAATCCTTTTTTTCCTAATAATCCAGTAAACGGTTTTTTTTTTGTTTTTTTTTTTTTTGTATGTGTGAATTGTAAGGTTAGAAACTGGAGTTCCTTTAGAAAGAGAGAGAGAGAGAGAGAGAGAGATTATCAGAAATCGACTGAAAAACTAAACGGAACACTCTACGAGTAGTCTGTGTTCTCTAGTCGGTGACTGCAGTCAAACTGCAAGTCGTCTTTTATTGATCTAGTATCACAGAGTCACACCTGCGTATTCATCGTAATATGAAATGAGATAGAATTAGTTTCAATACCAAAGAACAACAATAATGATATTAAATAGAACTTTATTGGACAGGTCAATTTTTTTTCGCTAAGGACAAAATTACTCCTTACACGATATCAATAAAATCCGTAAGGGCTGATTTTATTGATATCGTGCCCAATGATATAGTTTTGGTATTAGTTAGATCTGTTTTATTGGCAAGAGGATTATAACTGACAGCAATAATTTCGCACTGGCCATGGTATTTTATGAACGTTGCTATATAGCTCTTAAAATTCATTGACTTTTTTGTTTAGGCTCCAGTCCAACATTTAGAGTGGCAAAAAAGAGACAAAACAAAATTATATGTCTATAGTATGTCAACCATCCACAAATCCACGTTTCACAAAGGCACTGTAACATATTTGGGGAATTCATGGGATTTTTTTTAAATATATGTTGCCCTATATCTCCTTGTTTCTAATACAACTTATTAAACTGATTATGAACAGTTGAATTTTGAAAGAGCTATTATAAAAGGAGAAATCAAATACGCCTATGGCCACTTCAATGAAATGAATAACACATATACATATTAGGTTAGTTTTTCACCAAATGACGATATTGCTAGAAGGATCACAGCTTTCCCTAATGAAGTATAAAACACATCCAAAAGGTTCAGAGATAGTTTCGAATATTTAATTTAATTTATTCATTTCTTCACTGAAGAAAGAGCAAAAAAAGCTTCGGGTTGACAAAAGTTGTTGGTTAGAATCTCAACGAGGGTCATACAATAAGAGTCATAAGGCCACAGCATATTATTCTGGTCATTGCATGATTTCTCTGCCTGTTTGTGTGTTTTGCTGCAATAAAATCCCTGACACCCTTCATGTGAGACACGCTAACTCATCTTCAACTGAAAAGTCCTGAAAAATGTTCCTTGGATAGACAAGATTCGAAGACAGGGTTCTTCGTCCGAAGGACAAATGTTGACTTCCCTGTGGAAGCGTTTTGCACTTCTGAAAATTTTGCACAAGCACAAATAAAAAAAAAAAAAAACATTCATTCAAAAATGGAAAGGGCACCAAACTGTACTTTGTCCCAAGCACCAGAAAATGGATCTCTGCCTAAATTTTATTTTAAAAATTATATCAGAAATCTGATAATAATTCTGATTTGCACCTAGTCCTGCACTTCTCATTTTTGTGAAGTATCTTAAGGCTGAAGAACTTCACCTTGAGACAAAATTTTGGATGCAGGGCACCTTTCCACAAACCTACGACAAAAGTGTCTAAACATGTCCACGTGGCAGGTTATACCAGTCATGCAGAGAAGGTTGCGTTTTTAATGCCCAGCATCACGAACTAATTCGTTATGCATGTCTCAAGCATTACTCCTCATAATTACAACAGCTGCCAGTCCTTGTCATCGGTTTCTGTCACTTCGTAGACCTTGAAAGTGCAAGGTAATCGCCATAACCCCAATGATAATTCCTCAACCTAATAACCTGGATTTTCGAGTCATCATACGGAAAAACTCCTTTCATCCCAAGCGTTTACGCGGAGCAACACTAAAGAAACGTGTAGAGAAGCTCGACCAATAACAGACCTTAAATACTCGCCAAACCGCCCATAAAGAATGTACAGGAGAGCGGTTTAGAGAGATTGTTCTTGAGGAGTTTTTCAGTACAAGAGGATACACGAAGTCAGGAAGTCAAAGAAGATCCAGATAATGGAAGAATTCCAGGTAATATTTCTATCGGTATGCTATCAATAATATAAAGACTGACCAAATGATAAAGTAAACGTACCGTGTACTCTGAAACTATTTTATCACAGCTGAATCACATGAATGGAATTACAGCATCTTTCTCTAATTTTAGTTGTTGTTTTTTTTTTTTTTTTTTAATTTTCTATTTAATCAGCGTGTGTGTGTGTGTGTGTGTGTGTGTGCACGCTGTAATCAATAAGGAAGTACATTGGTATTCCTGCATGATCTCAGATGACATGTATCATTCTAACTTACACTATACCATATATAAATGTTTGGTGTTTCAATAAAATAAGGCACTGATTAAAAGATCTATCTTGGGTATCGTTAAATTACTTAATTCATTTATTTATTGTTAACTTAGCCGTTAATAAGGTGGATAAAACCTCTCATTAGGCTGATTAATTGGCACATAATGTTTAAATCGGCTTTCTTCAAGCTCAAAATATGTAAGGAAACGAATGTGGATCTTTAATGACTACAATGAATTCCTCTACCTATTCTAATAATAAAACACTGCTCCATGGCTACAGTAAGTTGTTTTTCTGTCGTAATAGTAAAGCGAAATTGCAGACAGTGTTAGTTATATTGTCTTTCCTCATTGCTGCAGTATTTGAAAGATCCACTACTAAAGACTTCGATTTGATTCTTCCATTTCTTGTCTGAAATCTGATCAGCCAATAAACGTTCTAGTAGTAGTAGGATATTCTCAAATATTGCTTCTGTGAAAAGGCAAAGTACGCTACCCAGGAGAAGGGTAGCTTTTCTATTATGACAGATATCAAAATCAACTCCATTAAAGAAAAAAAAAAGCAACTCCACCAAATAAAAGGTGATCAAACCTTTTCAAGACAGTAGGCTTTGCCTTGATATATTTTTTTTCTTACCATACTTGATAGCAAGAATGTTTCTTAAGAACTATTATTCAATTGGGAAAGAATCCAAAAAGGGAAGAAGATTAGTGTGAAAAGATAACTACAGCATTTTATTCTCTGGATTCATTTAATATCCAGAGAGCTATTTATACACTCCGTGTGGCTCAATAAAAATATACTTTGCCAGTTTATAAAAAAAAAATAAATAAATAAATAAAAAAACCTTAAATTTGCGTGAAATATTTTTTCTTACTATTTTAAATATTGTTATTAGATAAAGTAATGAAATAAAGTACACGATCACCAATAAAATGATAAAATCAAGCACCAGTACAGTAATGGATTTGTAACATTTGATTGTCTATCTTTTTCATCTTATTGGTCTTTAGCAGTTGGTGCAGAAAGCGATTTTTGACCTGACGAAAGTGAATATGATATTGGAAAGGGGCTATCTAAAGTAACTGTCGTGTTGATTATTTTTTTAAAAAGTATGTTATGCTTCCAAATAATTTATTTTTATGTATTGCAATACTAAACATTAAAATCTCATAAAATCATAACATGTGTCACGTATTCATACAATCTTATCTATTAAAGAATAAAAAGACAGGTTTTATTCAACACATATGCAGGGCCTTACTTAGGCATAAGTGCACAAGGCTCTAGCTGGGGGAGCGAAAAAATTATGGCCAATTTAAAGGCCCCAAACAATGAGATGAAGACCCTAAAGCATTCCAGCACTTCTGGGGGCCGCTTCCCGCTTCGGAAAAAGTGTAAATACGGCCCTGTACATATGATAAGCAAATGAGGCAATATTTATTGATATTGATATAAGGAGAACTGTACAAGTACGTCATCCAAAAATCATTGTACTTGCAACATAACAGAAGGAATTTTTATCATTCATTCAAAGAGATAACCTATAACAAAATAAATAAGATACTAAAGAAATGATAAGATAATCATAGGACAGTAAGATTAGAACCAAATGTTATATAAATAATAATATGAGTCACAGATAACATAATTATGATTTTTACGTTCATCATAATTTATGATTACGACGAACGTTTATTGGCTGATCAGATTTCAGACAAGAAATCGAAGAATCAAAACGGAGTCTTTAGTAGTGGATCTTTCAAATACAGTACTGTAGTAACGAGGAAAAGCAACGTAACTAACACTGCAATGCTGCTTTACTTATCTGAATAAATTACAAGCTTTTTGGTTTAAATCATAGTTTTATAATCCGTTATGGAATACAAATAAATTTTAGATTAAACGCCTATATAGCCTTGTGGAAGTAATGTTTTCATCCAAAGCCGTTCTGCTTTCGAATGTAGTCTCCAACTAAGGAACTTTTTCTAACCCTTTCTTCGACCGATTCACGTGTGAGTCGATCTCTAGCACGAGCAAGTGGGTTTTTCTCCCGGAAATTCGAGTTTTTCTCGTAGGTTTGCATAAATTCAAGAAAATCGACGGTAGAACACATCATTTCAGACAAGAACGTACAGTGTCATGGCTATAGACCACGAGATGGCAACATTTGTCTGCCTCTCTTCATCGGGTGCCGTTTATAATTAGCAATAGTCTTGGGCAAACTATGTCTGATTGCTAGTAGAGATCGAACTGTTCTCTCAGTCTTTAAAAGTTAGACAGGACTAAAATGGCTTCGTCTACTTCCTATATGGAATAAAAGGCGTTTGAAGATTTATTTTTTTATTTTATTTTAAATGTACGTTATCTTAATACATGATAGCCAATTAAGGCTACTTGGCAGTTCATCTAATAGATGAAAATTCATTTAGAAAGTTCATCCCATCAGAAGATGAAAATTCATTTAAATATTCAGGCAGCGATGTCTATAAGACTTCAGTTTCAAGCTAAACATTGAGTTGCTACAACTGAGAGACTTACTATTTTTTATCCAATTATTTATAACATATAACGTTAATGCAGGCAACCCTGGTTATACTGGTTTCACAATTTGATTATTATATTCATTTGTTTCTTTTCTGAGTACAAGCAAACTAACGCGAACTTTTCTTGAAAGTGGCAAAGAAATCTAGAGGTTATTTTCTGCTAACTTTGTGTAGTAAAACCGTCTGTCAAACGAAGTTCACTATAAAGAAGTCAACTCCCAGTCTTACTACAAGTCAGCCATTTTAGGTGCGTTTCAAAATGTGTATACACCTGCAAAATTCCCATCCGTACGTAATTATTTTGAATGGACAGAATTTATTGAAAACTGGCTGACGTAATTCCTATACATAAGCCAGGCAAAGACCCACACCTACCGCAAAATTATCGTCCAATTAGTCTTATCTCAAATCTGGGTAAGATTGCAGAGAAGGTCATCCTCTCACGACTCCAAACCTCAGTAAATGACCTAAACATCCTCCCTAAAGAACAGTTTGGTTTTAGGCAACACCATAGTAGTACCCATGCAAATCCACAGAATTGTGGAATACATCACCACCAGCTACAACTGGCACCAGTGCACAGGCGCTGTTTTCCTAGACTTATCCAAAGCATTTGACAAAATCTGGCATTTTGGACTCCTGCAAAAACTTATCTCAGCCGGTACCTCACTAAAAATTGTTCACTTAATCCATTCATTTCTTCAGAATAGATCAATGCAAGTAAAAATCAACGGTTCTACATCCTCCCAGCGCCACATCTTTGCTGGAGTGCCGCAGGGATCTCTACTGGCTCCGTTGCTGTTCTCTACATACATGTCAGACATCCCACACAATCCGACCACTTCCATTTTGGCCCTGTATGCGGACGATACGGCAATACTAACCAGATCTCTCAAACCCCATTTCATTACCAGAAAGCTTCAAGAAAACATTCTAAAGCTGGAGGGTTGGTTCTCTAAGTGGAGATTGGAAGTCAACCCACCCAGAAAAGCTCAGCCGTTCTTTTCTAAAAAAGGCCAATGTCTCCTGCAGGAGATGTGTTACTATTCAATACTAAAATTCCCTGGAAGACAGAAACAAATTACCTGGGTGTGATTCTCGACAAAAAGCTATCTTTCAATCAGCACACTAAGTCTGCGTGCACAAAGGCATCTAACGCCATAGCTCAGATCTATCCGCTAATTAATAGAAATAGCAAGCTCAGCAACAGAATCAAATTGCAACTATACCTGATGACAACTCGTCCTATAATCACCTATGCCTCTCCGGCCTGGAGCCACACCTCTAATGCTAACATTATCAAAATATAGCGAGTGCAGAACAAGTGCTTGAGAATGATTCTGAACGCCCCGTGGTATGTTAGAAACAATCAACTCCACAGAGACACAAATATTCCCTATATTTTCTCTTTTCTGCAGTCCTTAGCATCCAAGTTTTTCCTAAAGACGTCCACACATCCCAATGATTTGGTTCAGCAAGCCGCAGCATACGATCCAACGGATATATTCAAATACAGAAGACCAAAAGCTATATTAGCCTCCTTTAGTGATGCATAATTTCCATGCCCGCTCAGGGCGAGCAATCTACTTATAAATTTTACCTTCACTGTAACCACAACAGATAGCGGGGAATATGAAAAGAATCTTGCTTCACCCCTAAAGTCATAAATGTCAATTGTCAATTGTCAATTATTGAAAATTATTATTTGAAATCCACGCAAAAATTGTCTAATTATTATAATTTTTGCTTAATTCAGACTATTTGAAGCAAAAGGGGTAAAATAACTTTCGTGTCCCAACATGTTCAAAATTATCGGTAGGCATGAACTGAACTATCGGTATCAATAAGTAACGGTTGCCTATCGATTTCCAAAAGTTAATTAGTGCTAAAAAATATATTTCTACCTGTTCCCTTTAGAGAATAAAAGGCGTCAGATTTTATTTCGTTCTTTCATTTCTATTTAATATTTACAGTTGCTTGCTAATTTACCTCTCAATTTTCTACTTTTATTCCAACTTCAAAATCGCTCACATTAAACAAATGGGATTATCTCACGACCAGTCCTCTTCAATTATGCCACCTATAATTTTGTTTAACCAAAAAATCGTAAATCACAAAACAGGAAATAGGCAAGCGATATTCAGTTATTAAAGAACCTGCCATCAGTGGCGGCTCGTGGCTTGAAATCGTGGGGGGGGGGGGGTGCAACTTTCGAAATATACATACACACTATAAGTACAGTGTATACGTGTTTGGATAAAATATCAAAATTATGGTAAAAATTTTAAAAAAAATTAAACATGAAAAAATATTGTTTATTATCGATAAAATTATACAGTTTGGTATAATTCAAACTCACTTAAAAATAAAATCCATTCCTTTAATTGTAATTAAAGGAATGGATTTATAATTTTTGGACATTACAATTAAATCCTTTAATTATAATGTCCAAATATTTCAAGAGACGGAGTAAACACGATAAGCACTACGAACACTCTACTACTGGCACAAACTGTATATAAACAACAGTGGAACTGAGCGACGGACAGTGCCGCATTACGCTAATAGCTCGCATCTCACTTTGACGTGCATATGCTTGCGCGCGCGTAGCAATATGGCACTGTGGTAAACACAGTGCTGGTAGCGTCCTTCACCCTCCTAAGTGCTACGAGATGAATTTTTTATTATTTTTTATACAAAATAAAAGAATTGTATAGGATTGTTGATGATACAATTAAATATTACAAGCAAATATAAATAAATTAATAAATATATTTATATATCGAAAAAAATTGGGGGTGCTGCAGTTCCGTAGTGCCTATGCACGAGCCGTCCCTGCCTTAAGTACGTAAGGTGCCTAGTTAGTAACAGTAATTTCATCCGTTACATAAAATACTCTAATTTTAATTAATTAGTAGCACACTACTATTATATGTGTTTCAGATATATCTAAAATGGTGTGTTAAATAGAAACCATAAAGTCAACCTCGGTCATGTAACCGGAAATCTCGGACCGATTCGAGATGTAGAAGATGGAAATACAGGATCATAAAGTCCAGCAAATGTGTTTAAACTGATCAAATAACATCAATCACATTTCAACCAATAGAAGGCAATCGAGTTTATTATTATTATTATTATTATTATTATTATTATTATTATTATTATTATTATTATTATTATTATTATATGACAATCCCATCCAACAAAGGCTACGAACCTATACCACATTGATACTCTAGGAACGGGGAGGGTGCTAAATGTTGGATAATCAGTGAACCCTGCTCTAAAGATCTCATACAAAGAACGTCTTCAACCTAGTTTAGGCCTTCAATACGAGGTGGTGATCTCACACTGTTCGATGAATCGCTTACCACTTAAAACATTCATAAAAACATCCATAATAGCGGAATCTCGTAGTATGTATTTGAGAGCGAAGATTCCATCGCATTGTATCCATTTAGCCATCCAACCGGCAACTGAATGCAATGTGAGTCTGACACCATCCAGAATAGATTAAAACAGCAGATAACCACCATGATAAACCTTAGCTACCGCTACGATGAAGAAACATCGGCATTGAATACCAGAAGATTATAGTAAGATGTCATGCAGTGAAATCCCGATACTGATATTGCATAAGAATAAGACAAACGTATGGTGACAACAACACAAAGTTAGAGATATATTCTTTGCACACAAGAATGCATGATGGCGGATAGAAAAGTTGAGTCGGGCTTGTTTTCCTGACGCTACTTTGTTATTTCATCCCAACAGAGGAAAGGTTAAATTGTGGGATTGACCTAAACATTGTTTCACAGCAGACCATGTACATGCAATAATGATTACAATCTTCCTGTAAACGGCCGTCAATGATGGCCGTTTACAACAGGATTATGCGCCATATATATATATATATATATATCCCCATCTCAGTCGCTGGATCTCAATCTTAA
Source organism: Typopeltis vanoorti (assembly GCF_054136105.1). Classification (NCBI taxonomy): domain Eukaryota; kingdom Metazoa; phylum Arthropoda; class Arachnida; order Uropygi; family Thelyphonidae; genus Typopeltis; species Typopeltis vanoorti. Next base: position 45,710,541 of record NC_143564.1, on the reverse strand, counting down.
TCTCAGTCTCATTCAGCATTTTTGGATTGTAGCAGAACGCGATGTTGTTGATAGAAACTGAACTTAAGCAATGTTATCTAACTGCAATAACTAGTGTAGTGAGCGCGCACGTTCACTAGGCACACACACACACACACACACACACACACACACACACACACACACACACACACACACACACACACACACACACACACACACACACACAGGCTTCAGTTCGATTACGGTCATCAACTACAGGAACCTTTATCAGTAAAACTAATTTCAGAATTATTATCTTTGCCAAAGGTAAGTACGTATTGTTTTTTTTTTTCCCAGAAGAAACTTGGATTTTTACCTGAAACTCGGAAAATGGAACATATATAACCCTATACAGATAAATACTGTTAGTATTAGGAAGCTCGTCTTTCAAGATCCAATTACAATTCTGATTTCCTAAAGTTAAGGCTACTATTCTTTTATTACTATATATTAGTAATATAGTAGTTTATATATATATATATATATATATATATATATTCAAGATACCAAGTAATTTTATATAAACTTGGTTTTTAATCCTATTTCCCAAGTAAGCAAACAGACAAGTAAAGTTTGCGCCTGCACTTAGTGCAAGTCTGAGGCAACTCGTGGTAAAGGTAGATTAAGCTCTGATTACTCTCCTTATTAATTCACCTTTACCACGAGTTGCCTCAGACTTGCACTACGTGCAGGCGCAAACTTGACTTACTTGTCTGTTTGCTCACTTGGGAAATAGGATTAAAAACCAAGTTTATATAAAATTACTTGGTATCTTGAATACATAATATACCCAAGTTAAAAAACTTTCTATATATATATAAACTGAAAATGGCGACTCAACACCGAAAGAGTTTTGTGTGCAGCAGTTTCATTCTATGAAATATCAAGATTTGATTCCCCTCTTCTTTTCTTATAGGGGGGGGGTCGTGAAGATTCAATATTCGTCATTGTTCCCAACACTGAAAAACGAGAAAAGAATTGCATATGGATTTGTTTCCAAAAAACTGATCGTTACACATTTGTAGAATCTATGGCACGAATGCGAATTTCTAAATTTCTTTATTGAATTCACAATAGTTGTTTGACTTTTAAGCGTAATACTTTCGTTTGTTTGCTTTTTTTTTTTTCCATTGGAAAATAAATTTTTGTAATCGCTTGAAAACAGCTTAAAATCACTTCGTAAGTGACCATCTATCAAACAATTAAAAAAAGAAGAAAAGTAAATGAATAATTCTCTGTTTATATCAGCAATGTAGGACAATTGTTATGCTTGTCAGAAACTACGTCACTGTGAAGTAATATTTTAGCGTCGTCTTTAATCTGACCTCTTTCTTTTCCCTTAGGCTGTCCGTTATCTTCTCGTCGTTGCAGTGCTCCTGTGCATCATAACTTCCCATAGCTTGGTAGAGACTTACAACATTCCATTCGTTGCGGTGTTCGATCCTCCAGGCGGCGACATCCCACCCCCTGACGTCAGTAGCTACAAGAATTACTTAAGAATGTACAACGTGGATCCTAGCCTAGCCCTTGAATCTCTTGTTCATTACAGACGTGCTGAACCTGATAGGAAATACAGCATAAGACAACTGCACGAACGCTGACGTGTTTCAGACCAGAATTACTACCTGTTTTTTTTTGTAAATATTTTTAATGATGATCACGATGACGAAAGAATTTCAAATATGCGCTTGAAGCGCCACAAGAAAATGGAAATAAGGCTTAATAATGCTATTTTGAATCTTTCATAATAACAAAAAAAAATGCAACCGGATGAAAAATTAAAATTAGGGAAGAATAAAAAAAAAAATTGTTTCCCCTTTATGTAAACAGTTATAATTGCTAAAATGGAAGTTCTTTTTCTCAAAAAAAAAAAAAAAAAAAAAAAAAAGAAATTTGAAATAACTTATAATAACGTTTCACTAATATTGCAAAAGAATGTTCCCAAAGCAGCGGTGCCTTTAATATCATTATTATTATTATTATTATTATTATTCCTGATACCTCCAAGGAGTCCGAAGACTCATCGTGGGAGGACATCTACAACTGTCTCTGCACCTAACCTCTACTACGAATCATCATCTCTATCAACGCCATCTGCCGCCCACCTCCAACACGACCACAACTAGTAATTTTTGTCTGTAAATTGCGTGTGTTCTGAAGGGCCGATTTGTATGTATTATTGTTTTAAAAACATGTACAAAGTATGCAATATTATATTAACTGTGCATGCTTTAGTCATTAAATTTAATCTGAAGTTTGCCTCGCTTTAGCGTGTGTATTAATTGTCTTCCAAAGATGCAGTAGAATAAAAATAGCTGTTTTACTAATACCGACTAGGAGCTATATTTTTATTATTTTTGTAAATACACACACACAACAATAACCCGAAAATATTTTGTATTTTTTATTTGCCCAGCATTAATAAATTTGCTAATGCTCAACATTTTTTTTATTTATTTACTGTATTTATTTTTTTATCATTTTTATATCACTTCCACAAAAGAAAGGCCGCAAAGCCTATAACAGATCAATGCCGTGTGTGTGCACGCTCGCAGGAGTTCAAGAAAAAACTAATAGGTTCATATTTATTTATTTATTTATTTATTTATTTGAAGAGTCTTACCTTAATAATTACCCCAAACTACAAATCTTTGAGGAATACTTCATGGACAAGGTTGATACGCGGAGCCGAGGAAGATGGGATGAAAGATAAATGGGAATAGCAGTTCGGTGAATCTGCAATTCAAATGTAAAAGAATGTTGAGCGAGGTGTTACTGTAAATTGAGCAGAAATGGCAGACACGATGGATGCTATTTGCTAGTCTGCTGAATAGCGCCCATGGAAATATCTTTAGAAGAGGCACAATGGGGAAACTAGGATCATCTGTAATACAGTGCCTGTAGAGAGTCTGTAAGAGTGGGGTTATCAATAAGAATGCCCTTTCCTGAACAGCATGACGAATTTCTTAATTCGTCATGCTGTTAATATACAGAGTTAGTAGCTGGAGAGATGAACAGTAACCTCCTGAGCTTAAAAAAAAATAATAATAATAAGAGGAAGATATATAGAAGTGATGTTGTTATGCCAGAATAGGCCAGGATCCAAGAAGCGAGATCTGGTCTTGACCAATAGCTGAGCACCGTCAAAGGAAAGAGGAGAGAGGGTGAAGAACCAAGTCTTTTTGCGAGAAAAAGACAAATGTGTTTTGGAAGCATTAAAAGTGACTAGAAATCTATGCATCAAAAGATTTCATGGAGATCAGCGTCCAGCAATGACAGCAGATGATTCTAAAGCTCGAGATGTTTGAGCATTGCAATGTTTGTCGTACAAGTAAGAGGATTAAACAGCGCTATCATCAGCAAAACTGTGAAATCGAGGTCAGTAAGAGAAGGTCGTTCGTGTATGGGGTTGGAGGTGGTTGAAAAAAACGGAGCCGTGGAAATACCAGTGGTGGTCTGCGTTAGCTGGTGTTGGTGTAGTTGGTCGGTTGGTGATTGAATGGTGGAGACGGAGTTGTAGAGCGGGTGCCCTCCCTCGATGAGTCCTTGGACTCCCTGGAGGTGTCAAATAATAATAATAATTTTAATACAAACTGCACCAGATTATTCATTGCAACGAACATACAGTATTTATTGCTTTTGCCGAGCTCTATCCAAAACCGCTAAAATATACAATAGTATAATGTCCGAAAGATTGTCAAAGTATCTGTATTACTCGAAAAGAGTAGGCTATATTTGAGAAACCACTATTCTAAGTTTTAGACTACGTATGTAGTCCTACGTTGTATTGATCGTTCGCAGAAAGGAAACTTTTATGTTGGTTTGACGACATGAAAATTTCTAGAAATTATCTGAACACATAATAAGACACTAAATTGAGTTTACTACCCTATGGCTTCTCGATACTTAACTGAAATCATCTGGTTATAGAAAAAAAAAACTGGAGTATTGAAAGTATATACCATTATAAAAATTAAAAAAAGAAAAACGACTGACTGATTTTTCCTTTCAGTCGTTTCCGACCGTAGGTGACTTTGTAGGCATTGCCCACAAAGCATTCCTGGTGAGATTTTTACAGGGTAGTTCACCATTGTTCCCCCCCCCCCCCAATTTTATCCGGCTCAGGACCGGCATATGGCTAGGACGTATTCATGACTGTAATCTATGTGTGTTCTCACGGGGCCGGTTTGCCTGTTCTGGCGGACGAAAAACCCGAGTTTCAGGGTGAAAAAAAAAACCTACCTTCTATATGAGACCGGCTAACTCACCTTTGGTCGAAAGAGACCAGGTGAAGGTTCTTCATGTCACTGACGGGAATCGAACCCAGGTCTTTCCGATCAAGTCTATACTGACTGAGCTACGGAGGCTTAAAAAAAAAAAAAAAAAAAAAAAAAAAAAACATGCTAAAATAGTTTACAATATTGTGTTGAATTTTTTCTTGACAATTATTCATAAGACTATTACACTTTTTTATAAAATCTTTATCAAGTAGCTTTATTTTTATCCTCTTATTGCCAATAGAAACAGATTGGCGAAACATGTAGGAGGATAAAAATAAAGCTACTTGATAAAGATTTTATAAAAAAGTGTAATAGTCTTAGTTTACAATATTGTTTTAATAGTTCACAATAGTCGTCCTTTTGAAAAAAGTTAGTTATCGTTTCACGTTTTTTTTTAATTAATTGTTAGTAAAACAAAATAATTTGAAAGTAATTGAATGCAACGGAGTATTTGATAAAAAATTAAAGCAAGTATTACAAAAGTAATTGAAAATAAGATAAAATTCCTTTAAAAATTAATTAAATTTTGTTTCGTCAAAAGTTTTAAATTTATGCTCTTCGTTTAACCAAAATTTCTCCCTACTCGCTCGCTGATAACTTTAGAACGACGTCTTTAGATGGTACTGGTTCGGTCAAACCGGTTTGGACCGTCTCATATATACTGGTACACAAGAGCTGCAGGTGAGTAGTTACGGCTTAGCCAAAATTAAATAACACACACGCCCGCGCGCACGTACACACATTTAAAGGTACAAATCTTGATTTCTTTTGAAGGAATCGGATGTCTTTTTCTTCTGTCTGTATACATCCATGACATAAACATTATAAATACGACTGCTTCGAAAGGCTTTCAACAGTAGAACTCAGTTCCATTTTATAATACTTCGTACGTAAACTACCCGCACATTCTGCAATTACAAGTGTGACTTCAATTTGGATTAATGAGTGTTTCTCTAGTTTTGTTAACAAAGTATATGAAAAGTCTGCTGCAACCATGTAAAGTATACACGAAGACATAAACGTGAATAACTTCACGCTCTGGACAGAGCGTGAATTAAGTGATGAAATGTTCTCGGCCTAACAATGAAAAAACCTATCTATAATTTCAAAATTATTTTTATTTTTCAACATAATCTCCCTTTAGACTAATACATTTATTCCAGCTATGCTCCAGCGCCATTATCCTGTCCATATAGTGGTTCTCAGTAAGATCTGCAATTAAAATACCCCTCTGCAGCTGCAATCGTCTCTTGATTCGAAAAAAAAAAAAAAAAAAAAAAACACTGACCAACTAGGAAGATTTTTAGTTTTGAGAAGAGATAGAAGTCAGAGAGAGCCAAATCTGGGGAATAGGGTGGATGTTCCAACAATTCATAGTGCAGATCCCTTAATTTTCCCATTACCAAAACACCTTTGTGGGCAGGTGCATTGTCTTGATCAAAGATAACTTTTTTCTTCTGCAAACCGGGTCTTTTCTCACGAATGTTTTCGTCTACTCTGGTTAAAAGATCGGATTAATATATTCTTCGGTTATTGTTTTACCCTTTTCAAGATAATTAATAAACAAAATGCCTTTAGCATCCCAAAACACAGATGCCATGATTTTGTCTTCTTTGGCGCTGAACAACTGAGTTCTGTCCACTGTTTTGACTGCTGTTTGGATTCTGGTGTGTAATGGTGAATCCAAGTCTCATCCATACTAATAAATCGACGCACAAAACCAGTTTTATTCTTGTTAAAACGCTCCAAGCACTGCTCGGAGATTTTCATGCGAGTGCGTTTTTGTGCGAGTGCCGCACTCATTTTGAGCAAAGCTTTTTCATTTGCAATTCTTCATGCAAAATATATCCTGCACGTTCTTTTGAAATGCCTGAAGTCTCAGGAATTTCACGCACTTTGACTCGCCGGTCATCCAATCACTTGATCGATGATTTCTGGTGTTATTACAATTTTTGGACGTCCTTCACGTTGATCATCTTCAAGGCTGGTACAGCCACGTTTAAACTCGCCAGCCCAAATTCTTAATTGTCGAAAACAAAGTCTCGAGAAGAGTGCCCATAAACCTTTATGAACTTCGAATGAATTTCTTTTAGCGTTAAACCTTCTTTTGCGAAGAATTTTATAACCGCACGATACTCAATTTTATCCATTTCATGGGATATTTTCAAAAAATTTCAAAATACGAACTACTTGATAGAATGACTTGCAATTTCACATGGATGCTTACGACAGATGTACCAACTTAGAAAAAAAAAATCTTTCCGATAGTGTTACATCTATGGTCGAGGCCGAGAACTTTTCAGACCACCCACGTATATCACGTACCAGAAATTCATTTCGGCTCTGCTTCATTGAGGTATCATGTGTTTTCTTTCCTCTACTCTACGTTTAGCTGGAAGTCTGCTTCTGATTATATGGTCGCTGTTGTCGATCTTTCGTTTGTGAGGCTGAGAGGAATTGGACCCACGTCTTATAATTTAAATATAACATCATTTTTTGATGCAACCGATTAACTCACATAGGGTAAAATGTCTACGATGAGTAATTCGTAATTTTAGGAACTGAGGCAATTCCAACACACTTAAGAAGAAAACAATCCATTAAGAACTTTGCCTGTTCGCTTTATATCTTTTTTTTTTTCCTTCAAGAAGTCGATCACTTTCCGCTCTCTCTATTCATTTGGAAAGGTACTATAGTTATTTATTACAGAGAAAATTTTGTGAAACTGTCTAATACTACTTAAATAAATCTTCAGTACGTTTAACCAAACTTTTCAGTACGTTTCTCATGCTCCATAAAACCATATGCTTACGTGGTAGTTATAACTAGCGCGAGTTCAGATTCAATCCACGGAAGTATTCTAAGTCTGTGAAGATACTAAAATTTAGGTGCGTGTATACAAATTTGCCAAGAGCGGCAGAAACCTAGCTACGATTCTGTGTACTCTGTACATAGATCGCATACAATATAATAAAATTAAGGAAATTTAGTAACAAACTAAAATGATTTATTTCATACGCAAGCAAAATAAACCGTTCTCAATAAATTATATTGAGAACGGTTATATATAATAATTATATATATATATATATATATATATATATATATATATATATATATATATATATATATATATATATATATATATATATATATATATATATATATATATTTATATATATATATAAATAAATATAAATTATAAATATATATATATATAGAAAGAAAATTCATTCCACCGAGCATATGCAGGATAATGTGATGGACACATTATCTGAATGTGTCCATCACATACAGAGGGCTGTCCAAAGCACTGCCCGCGAGCCGCATACGGCGCGCTGTGCGATTTTGTGCGACCCGCCTGTGGGTTTTGATTTTTACGAGCGAAAAAATAAAATAACAATTTGAATCGAATGCGTATTACATATTTTAATTCCATCCCTAATCGATAATCGCGATGTTGATCATTTCATTTGCTGTTTTTACATTACTATATGCCCACATGTTTTTCAAATATTAGATGTGTCAAGGAAGCGTTCTTACACTGCTTTGTTCCAACGCGCACGCTCCGGCGCTCACGGGGAACGTGAGCGCGCGATTAGTGCGCAATTAGTGTTGTTGGTTTGTTCAACTTTCGAGGTTATGTCGCTGCTACTCAACAAATTACTAGATACGCAATGTGATGCGGCCCTCGGATAATTTTTTTTTCTAATGCGGCCCTCGGATTACCTTGACATACAGGGTAAATGGCCAACGCGAATGGGTATAGCTAGTTGGCGATTAAGATTGTATACGCCACCAACAGCCCCTTCTCTACTAGTATCAATTGACCTACACCGTGAGAAAAAATCTCACATTCTTGTCCTGCTGCCTTTCATGGTTGTGAAAAGAATGATAAATCAATGTCTAGTTTTCTTGATGCCACATAACCTGGTCCTTCCGTTCGCAAGAAATAACAATCAGAACTTATTAGCTTAACAACCTACTGCTGTATACCTGTTTGGAACTATCTAATTGTATAGATACCTTCGCTGATAATTACCTAGTTGTATCACACAGAAAATGTATAACTGTAAATAACTAAGTATTTATGAGCGAATGTATCAAGTTGTATTACATAGTTATTTGGATTATAGCACTTTTACTCCATGACTTTTGAGCCCATCGTCTTTCTTTTTGCCTCAATGAATTGTGTCCTTCGCTTATGTGGTATTAACTCCATGCTTGCTTTTATCAAGCAGTTCTCGGTAGACCTAACTTGCAAAATAACACTTTTCGTGATTCTTATAGTGTCCTGTTTCTCTCACTCACTTTCACATACACCTAAATGCAATACTATTTTCATAAGAAAATGTACTGTCTAGTTATAACGAATGACTGTCGTGTTGTCACATGTTATTGGTGGATTCTATTCAGCATGAAGATATGTCCGATACATTTGACCATTCAGTGTATAACAAATGCTACTAATTAATATCTCATCTTTAAGTTATAAAATTATAAACGAGAAAAAATACACTTTTAAGAACAAAACCTGAATTTTATTCACAAATCTTAAACAATTTGTGAATTTCGTGGAAATAAAGTTAATACCGATTGGTAATATGCACATAAAAGTTTTCCCGTTCAGCGATCCAGGTTCAATGCAAATGTCATTCCGTACTTTTAAATTAGTCTTTCTCAAAGGTTGTTATGCACGCGTATTCCAATGATCTTTAGTGGATACCGGGGATGCAGTCTTTAGGGGATAAGTTCAGGTCTGTTCTACAATTAGTTTTCCAATCATTGAAAATCTAAAGGAAATTTTAAACGAATGGTCTCTCGGCCTGCATCAACTTGACCTAGATTAGGGTCGCGTCCGGTAAGATCACATTCCAACCACTTGGTTTGAACAATTTGTATTAAAGGTTTAAAATTCAAACAGTTAGAACCAAGTAGTCGGAACTTGACTTGACTATATATATATAATTAATTAATTAATTTTTTAACTTGGGGATACTGTATATTAGGGTTACCAAGTAATTTTATAAGCTTGGTTATTTGACTCCTAATCCCAAGCAAGCAAACAGTTAAGTTTGCGCCTGAAACATAGTTGAAGTCTAAAGATGGTACAACACCAGGGCAACTCATTGTAAAGGTGGGTAAAGCTCTAATCACTATTCTTAGTATTTCCCATAAAGTAAAGCACATCTTACTTTGTATTGCAGTATACATCTTTTAGTGAGATGTGCTTTACATTATGGGAAATACTAAGAACAGTGATCAGAGCTTTACCCACCTTTACAATGAGTTGCCCTGGTGTTGTACCATCTTTAGACTTGAACTATGTTTCAGGCTCAAACTTAACTGTTTGCTTGCTTGGGATTAGGAGTTAAATAACGAAGCTTATAAAATTACTTGGTATATATATATATATATATATATGGCGATCAGCTTTTACTCGGTTGTTATACATTTGAAAAAAATAGATTTAATGACTCCAAGGCCGAGATAACATATAAAGATTTTAATGACTTTAACTAGTTTTTAACTAGTTTCGGCATATAGCAGCCTTCTTCAGGTATTTATAAAGGAAAGGAATACTAATAAACATTGAATTATTTAAACAAACTGGAAATTACAGGTACAAATTGCCTCACATAATCGATACATAAAAACGTTGTATTTTTCAAGTTGTTCCAACTGGCGTGCCATTGTTTGTTGCAATTGTGCGTGCAAGTTCACGTGAACGCCAATATTGAATAACTGCAGCATGGCTATCTGTTTTTGTTATATGTTATATGTTATATGTTTATGTTATAACTTAAATTATTATTTAAGTGGACCGGGTTCAGTAGGATTTCCCTTGATTCTACGATTTTCCTTTCAAACTCATCTTCACAGCGAAAAATATTTTCTGATCTATTCCAGCATACAGAGTGGCTTTTGGTCATCATTAGGATTATTTGAAAAAAGAACATGACTGGATAATGCAGTTGCATGTGATCTTTTGTATGAGATGTCTCTCTTATGCTCTTCTATGCGTTGTTCAATAGATTTGTTAGTTTGACCAAAGTATGGGATATTGCAATCACACCACAATTTATATACTCCAGGGTACTTAAGGTTGTGATGAGTAGGTTTTGGATGGCTGATTAGAGAGCGGATTTTTCTGATTAGATTAGAGCTAGATTAGATTAGATTAGCTGATTAGAGCAGAAATTTCTTCTGAACCCTCCTAAGCAGTGCACAACAGAGACTATTAATTTTAAAGGTAGCATCTCCATTCCATACATTAGCACACTCTCTAAGAAAATAGCTAAAGTCCTCAAAAAATATAATCAGGACCTTCTTCACCACACTTCCAAAAATCCGCTCTCTAATCAGCCATCGAAAACCTACTCATCACGACCTTAAGTACAATGGAGTATATAAATTGTGGTGTGATTGCAATATCCCATACTTTGGTCAAACTAACAAATCTATTGAACAACGCATAGAAGAGCATAAGAGAGACATCTCATACAAAAGATCACATGCAACTGCATTATCTAGTCATGTTCTTTTTTCAAATAATCCTAATGATGACCAACAAAGCCACTCTGTATGCTGGAATAGATCAGAAAATATTTTTCGCTGTGAAGATGAGTTTGAAAGGAAAATCGTAGAATCAAGGGAAATCCTACTGAACCCGGTCCACTTAAATAATAATTTAAGTTATAACATAAATATATAACATATAACATATAACAAAAACAGATAGCCATGCTGCAGTTATTCAATATTGGCGTTCACGTGAACTTGCACGCACAATTGCAACAAACAATGGCACGCCAGTTGGAACAACTTGAAAAATACAACGTTTTTATGTATCGATTATGTGAGGCAATTTGTACCTGTAATTTCCAGTTTGTTTAAATAATTCAATGTTTATTAGTATTCCTTTCCTTTATAAATACCTGAAGAAGGCTGCTATATGCCGAAACTAGTAGAATTTATCATTAAAATCTTTATATGTTATCTCGGTCTTGGAGTCATTAAATCTATTTTTTTCAAATATATATATATATACATATATATATATATATATATATAGAGAGAGAGAGAGAGAGAGAGAGAGAGAGAGAGAGAGAGAACTGAATTCTACTAAACCAACTTCTTCCTAACAGAAGCAATTTAATGTTTCATTAAACCATTTTAATTATTGAATTTCATAATTTTTGTTTTGTGCTGTATATACATGTACACTGCTTGGAAAGAAATCAACGGACATCATAGTTAGAGGAACAAACAGCCATGGCATCCACCTTAATAAGATGTAGGACATTCTTTTGCTGCAATGATTTCAGCAATCCTACAGGACATACTTTCCATAAGTGTAATAGCGACCAATGGGAATTTTGGACCATTCTTCCCGTAGGCATGTGATCAGGGTTATGTTGAGGCTGGTCAAGTGTGGTGACGTTCATGTAAAAAAAAAAAAAAAAAACACGCAGTTGCCTTATAAACGGTACATTGGCTGCTCTTCTTATTCTTCGTAACATTTTCCCTACCGTCACGTATTTCAGGTAATCATATTTCATGCTACTTGGAGGTCTTTTAATAGAAGAAATAGGTAATAAAGTAAGAGCTTTGATAGCTCAATCGGTATCGAATCCCATAGGACGCGAAGAATCTTCATCAGAGCTTCTCAGCCATAGGTGGGTTAACCGGTCTCATACCCTCCCGGAAGATCAGTTTTCTCATCCTGCAAAAGTGAAGCCTGCCAGAAGAACACACGCAGTTTATAGACATAGCAGATAGCATAGATAGTATTAACCGTCGTATCATAAGCAGTGAGTAGGTTTCTAAGAGGACAAGTACTTGTCTGTGACAGACCGTTTAGCCTAACACAAAAAAGGACGATGAGAAGAATGATGATATGACTTTATTCAATAGAAAATCGAAGAAATATCGTAGCAGCAACAACAACAATGACATTAAATATTAAAATTAATGTCAGAAAAGCAGCTACTTGTCAACAGCTAACCACCTGCTTCTTTCGGTAGTTGCTGGCTCTTTAAATGCGAAACTTAAACCTTAATGAAAAGAAAAATGTGCGATTATGCTAAGGAATATGGTAACAAGTTAAGAACTTTATTTTGTATATCCTTCTTCTCCTTCACTTACACCATCCCCATCATTCAATGTTTCTGTGGATTTTAGCCCTCAATATGCTTAAACTTGCCTAAAGTTATCATGACAAAAGAGAAATTCTTCATATTTACAAATCTTTATTCTAATGAATGTCATTTTTTTCTTCAAAATTCTCTTAAACCATACTTTGAAAACTGTTAGCTACAAGTGGGTCATACTGTTCAGTAATATGTTTATTATTCAAATTTAATAGTCACCACTGAAGTTAAATATAGATTGTTTTCCATAATTTATTAGTATCTTATTGTATTTTATGAATAAATAATCTATTTTTTTTGGGGAAAAAATAGTTTGAAAAAATTTTTGGAATCAGTATAAAATTAAATTTGATTAAGCGAATTTTCTGCAATTTCCTTTAATAGTGAAGCACGTGACGTGCACTGAGATTATAAATCATAACATGTAGGTTTACACCATTGACTTTATGAAGAATAGCGCATAAATTATCGCTTTATTAAAGCCGGTGTATCGTCTGCCATAATCAGTTGTAGACCAAGACAAAGAGAGATTGGGAAATTCCTTTTCCACACAATAGCCGTAATGCAGGTGACCTAGTTAAAGGGATTATTAAAGCGGATATGGAGGACACAGGGAGGATGTTAATTGTCGTTTGCATGTTTCTGACTCGTTTAACATTAGCTACATGTCATACTAAATTTCAGCCGAAACCAATAAATATGAAATTTCAACTGAAACCAGAAGACATGCTTAATACCATCAACATTCTTAACATTGGAAGTAGGACGCACAGAGAATGCCTAGGAAAAATCAAATAAATGAAAGTGTAAACGATCTTCTGACCTACTTTCTAAGCTTAAGTAATAAAAAAGAAAGAAACGTAATTCCTATCTCTGAAAAAGTAAAGGAATCTTTCGTTTCTTTCGATTTCTGAAAGCATCATGCTTGCTAAAATAAATAATTTATTCAGTCGAATCACATCGTGGAAAAATGCCATCTAGGAAACCTACTAGATCACTTGATAATACGAGTCACATCCATCTGTAGTCATTCGTTACAGTATCGTTTATTAACACAAGAATATAATTTCTTCTCGGGTCACAATGTATGATATACAACACGACCAAGCGCAAAAACTTTCCACAACTATTCCCCCATCCAGAGAATTTCATAATAAGGTGATACACATTGTTTTTTAAACTTTATATGGAAATATTGTATATGAATTTCATTATAACCTTGGTATCTTCTTTGGCCTGACTCTCACTGATGAGACCTCAATTAAGGCCGAAACCGGTTTGGGAAGTAACCCTTCCGTTTTTGTATTATTGGATACTATGACAACTGAGCGAAGTTAACAGCCTCTATATACAAATAGACTTAGTCGTGAAGTTACTTCACGCTGATGCTTACGCTTGGGTTTGGGAATAAAAGAAAAATATAATTTTTGTCGAGCATAATATAACTTTATTAAAAAAAAAAAAAAAATTAAACAGTGAAATGAATATATTGCAGATCTTACAGATTATTCAGCCCACTATCTGCTGTAGTATTACAAATTATTAAATACACGATTATTATGCACCATTCGTGCAAATTTGTCCTAAAATTGTCAAATAAGATAGCTAACATCCTACTACAGCAAGTTAATACGAGCAGTAAAACTATCCCATAGCACAGGGTTTCCCAAACTTTTCCTACGACGGAACACTTCACAAATCCTGAAATTTTCACGGAACACCTTGGTTATTTTGTAATGTATTAATTAATCATTAATTAATAATTAATAATTAATTAAACATCAATTAAACATAAACATCATTAAATTGATTTGTGCTGATTTTCATTGATATATCCCATTCTGATCACCAAAAATTTATAATCTTATTATAAGCACTTACGAGTGAATGCAGACTTTTTCTCCTGTGTGCTGGTAGTTTTCCCCCTCCTTTTGTACATCCTGGAGATCGCTTTGTAGGCTGGTGGTGGATGATTCACTATCTACTCCGTCACAAACACCTTCAATAAGAGATTTCTTAATACCAAAATTAAACAAAGTCCCTTGTCTTTTATTCATATTAAAAATTAAATCTGCAGACTTATTACTTTTAAAAAATCACGGCACTACGGCTTCGAAACTTTCACCCTACAATACGAACTTGCGAAGAAAGTATTCAGTATTACTAATAAGACTTGAGAACCGGATACAGACTATCTTGATCTTCAATTTTAGTGGACAAATTTTCTTTATACTTCCTTGCTGAATTGGTCACTAACATTTGCAACACAGATGTTATTTCTTTCAGTTTTGAGAACAGAGGATACGCCGCCCATTGTTGTAATCGGCTTGCAGACAATTTTTATGATCGGTGATAAACAGCGGTATTCTCTTTCCCGATTTTTGAATGATTTCGATGTGTGAAAATTAACGATACACAGATGTTAGTTATTAGGTGTTCTGGGTCTGAGCTTTTCGACATTTTCACGAATATTATTCTCCTCAGAATATTTCCACTATAAAATATTCATGAAAAATGCTTAGAAAACTAAAATTACAAATTCCAGGAGAACTTCTCGCGGAACACTTATTCACCTTCCGCGGAACACAGTTTGTGAAACCCTGCCATAACCTAATTCAACAGCCTCGGTTTTGTTCGTATATGTAAGCATTAGGTAAAGAAGCACAGGTTAATTCGTTTGTTTCTGATAAACTTCTTAATATTCTAATAAACCACTTACAAAAGCAGCTGATATCTGTTATTTGAAATTCGTCAAATTGTCTGCAACTTGTCCAGGTAAAAAATAACGATGCTATTATTTTGAACAGAAAATCAGATCCACACTCTCCGTAGCTCATCTGAAGTTTTGATTGGAAGTCTTGATTTCGAATCTCGTTTAACATTTGAGGAACCTTTATAACGCTTTCCCACAAACAGAGAAAAAACTGAAACTGACAGATAAAGTAGACAATGTAGATTGGACTAACCAGCCTGTCGTAGCATTATGAAACCAGGTTAACTGGTTTCATAATGCTACGCACCTAACGCGTTAAGAGAAGATAAGATGTAAAAATAGATCATTCTTCCGCTACAAATACTGCTAAAGCGAGAGTCCAGAATGAGGTGCTTCAAGAGAAGAGAAGAAGAATTCGAAAATATGGCGAGCAGTTACCAAAAATTCTGTCAAAATTTATAACTAATTCACTAACGTTCACCGTAATAATTTTTTATCGTTTTAGTTGCAGATAATCATGTTTAAATAGTTCACAACTTGATGCTTCAATTCATATCTGGATTCAATTTGAATATTTCTTCAGGAAGTTATTATCTGGATAGTATGAAAATTTCATTTAAAGATTTGTTGTTAATTCCGGTCTAAAAACCTCAAACACTTTATCTTAGGATCAATTAAGTTCTCATGCAATCTTTCATTAATTCATGTGACTCTTCTATGGTGAGCTCTTCTTCGTGAGACTCAATAATTATCTGAATGTCTGTCGTATTTGTTTTTAGAATACTGTATTCGTTTCATGATTGTTAGGGATCGGTGCAATTAGCAGTGCTATATTTGTTTTGAATTTGGCTATCATTTTAATGAATGCCTGAAATGGCTTGAAAAAGTTCCATGTTTGT
This sequence comes from Typopeltis vanoorti, assembly GCF_054136105.1. Taxonomy (NCBI): domain Eukaryota; kingdom Metazoa; phylum Arthropoda; class Arachnida; order Uropygi; family Thelyphonidae; genus Typopeltis; species Typopeltis vanoorti. The sequence continues at coordinate 45,694,475 of NC_143564.1, read as the reverse complement.
TTTCTCCAGCTGGGTTTTCTATGTACAAAATAAGTAAAAATATAAAGGATAAACAAAATTAGAAAAGAAGAAAATGAATCCTTAGCCCACTCACTCTAAAAATACTATAGGAATAATATAAAAAATTATGTATATATTATTACTTGACACATCTATTAGTTGCACTGTTAATTTATTTTTTACATAGTCTGGAAATGCTGCTTTAGAGACCAAACATGGAACATTTTCAAGTCATCTCAGGCCTCCAATAACCAGGGCACTGATCTCACACAAAGGACGATAAAATTCATCTCCTACCTAAAGACAATCACAAACATCCATGACCTAGGGGGTGATTCGAACTTTTTTTTTTGAAATCCAAGTTATCTACACATCGTTAAACGGTTGGGTAGACCAGTATCAGAGGAAAAGGTGGAAGAACACATATACAAAAATGTCACTTTTTGTTTCTGTTGTATGCAGTTTTTCTTTACGTTATAATAAAAGTATGAAGTGAATTATGAATATCCCTGTATTCATATTCACTTTTTATTAAACTTTTGGTTCAGAAGGAATGATCTAATTTTCCTGAGACTCCATTTTGTGTGGCAGTTTGAAATCAAAGGGAGAGAACAGTCTAAACATCCAAAAACAGCATTAGTAATTGACAGATTTCCATCAATGACTAGATCTAGTGATGTCCAATACCTGCTTAGTATTACATAGTAGGGTGCCTAACATGAAATCTAGAGAAATTAGTGCTCTGGAATAATTTTTAATGAAAGTTGGTATTTACGATCTTAACTCAGAAGCCACCTCACTGGTTTGAACAGAACCATTTCAACTACGCTAAGTAGTTGAAATGGTTAATAATTTGAAATAGTTAATAATTTGAAATAGTGCAAAATTATCTGATACATGTTTGTATCAAACCTCGAACTTTTAATAAAATTAAAACTGCTGGTTTTGCGAATAAATGAATACATAGTTCCGCTTTGTTTACATAGTGACGTCATTAATTCATTCATTTCGCACACAGTGTCTAAAACATTCAACATTTCTGAAAGTGAAGAAAACAAAGCACTCAAGATTATCATTAATCCTCTATACGGTATTAATAATAGCGAAAAGCGAAATCATCAATTTTTGAGTTTTCGGGATACAAACTTTCAATAATTCCTTAGAGAAGCCCCCCCCCCCCATTAGAAGCATTAAACATTAAATTTTAAGTATATTAAACATATTGCTAATTATTAAATACAATAAACATCAATTAAATAATTAATGAAACATGCAAGTATGTAATTAATTAATAGCACGAAACGAAATTATTATTAATAAATCATGTAATTAATAACGTTTATGGAAATCTAATGCAAAGAGACTGTCCATCCTAGTACATTAGCACCATGACTGACTAGAAAATTGCAAAAAGAAGAAGGTTGCAAAACTTTGATCTGAAGATTACTTTAGGTAACACATACAAGAGATACGTTTGTTAAAAAGATAGAAGGAATGAATGAAGACCAAAACAAATATGTGTTCAAATTTGGAGTGTGAACTGTGAAAGATGCTTTAATAGCCAGCTCATGTATTTTAAGAGATTTAGAGAACAGATTAAAAATGGAAATTCTTACGTATAGCGAGTATAGAAATATTTGAAAGAAATGCAAGCTTTGGGACTGTTTGGAGTTAAGGATGAGGCAGCTAACACTAACACTATGATACAATGCACTGTATTATGTCTGTTATTGCGTGTGTTCTTCTGAGGTAAGGAAATTCAGGACAGAAGCCGAAGGTCTGTTCGAGCGAATAGATCTTCAGCTTCTTCAATTGGCGATTTTAGCGAGACCAGTGAATAAGTGAATTCTTTTAATTGGCCAAAATGTAAGTGTAGTATTTAATTATGGTTAGGTATTCGCGCTTGCTATATACACAGTTAATAGTTATTCAGAGGTGAAGTTATGCCTTAAAAAAAAAGGAAAAACAATACTTTATTAATATCAACAGACCTCCATGGAGTCAAGAGTCTCATTATCAGAGTTCCCACTCTCACATGCACAGCTCAACATACCTCGACTTAAATGCAGTCACTGTCACTGCACTTACTACACTCTTAGACAATGAATTCCAATCATCCGCCTCTCCATGCAAAAAATCTATTCTTCACCCCACCATATACAGCTTCCATGGATGGTTCTCTTTGGCTTCCCTCCCGTCTCCAGATATTCTATGAAAAAGTTCATCGTTAATCTGTTAATTACTCCTTAGCAGCTTATACGTCTCGATCATGTCTCCTTTCTTCCTTCTATCCACTAGGCTCTGTAATTTGCATTCTCTCAATCTGTCCTCATATACCGCATTCCAGAGACCAGAAACCAACTTAATCAATCGTCTCTGAACCCTCTACAACATATCACCCTTTTGAAAAGCTGGCCCCAAAATCTGTGCGCAGTAATCCATATGCGATCTGATCAAAGCAGCTTTGTACAATGGAATCAAAACATCATTACTTCTGCACGTTGATGTCCTCTGCATTATTTCCATAATCTGCTGTGTCCTCCACACAACTTTAGCAAACCCATGATGTCCATTAAAGAGAATTCTACTGGTGTTAACCCAGTTCTGAATCTTTGGAATGCTTTAATGAACTGCTCATTAAACACTTCTATTATATCCTCATCAGTGTTATCATCATCCCATAGCTATTATTACCTTTACTGGCCACATATCGAAAAAACTTCGCAGGATTTCTTTTAGCGCCATTTGCTAACTGCTACTCATATCATTTTTGCTACCCTTACTGAGTCACGTTCCTTGCTTGCTCTTTGTACTCCTCATATAACTGATTATTATAGGAGGTTTTTATAGGATTGATGCAGGGGAAATGTTTCAGCTGTGTGATAGTGATGGAAGAACAAGAGGTCATCCCTGGTAATTAAAGAGAGTGTGGTTAACAAAGGTGTCAGAACAAGGTGTTTTGCCTGGAGGGTGGTGAATGAGTGGAATTCATTGCCTGACTTAGTTGTGAGCTCTTCGTCTGTAAATGAATTCAAGAAGAGATATGACAGATATTGTTTTGCTAGTTTGGGTCTCCCGCGATGAGTCTACTGACTCCATGGAGATACCCGTAATAATAATAATAATAATAATAATAATAATAATAATAATAATAATAATAATAATAATAATAATAATAATAATAATAATAATTATTATTATTATTATTATTATTATTATTATTATTATTATTATTATTATTATTATTATTATTATTATTATTATTATTATTATTATTATTATCTCCACTCATCTTATGTCGCCTCAACAATGCCTTTTCTTCCAGATTGCATGCTTCACCTCTTCAGTCATTCATTTTACACCAACTTTATTTATTCTCTTGACCTTTGGAATACACTCAGTCATTGCCTCTGCCATATACTTTCTGAGTAGAGACCAAGCAGCATTGATTTCTTTCCTATGCAGTTCCTCATTTCACGATATCGCTGCAAGCCGTCTTCTGAGTTTGTCATGATCACCTGCCTTATAGTTCCACATATAACCCTTTCTCACAAAAATCCTGATATGACCACTCAAGTTATCACTTAATGGTCATTTCCACCAACTGGAGGAAGAGATGACACCTCATTTACAACAATATCTTCGGATGAGATCAGTGGCGCACTCAGGAATTAATCTTGGAGGGGGCCGAGTATTCAAGATTTAATCTTGTGGGGAGGGGGGACGAGCACTCGGGATTTAATCTGGGGGGGCCGAGTTGAGTAGACGATTTGAGAATACACACTACGCATTGCATACGACCTATGACTGAGCATCTGTAGTGATTGCCAATACATAATACCAGTAATGTCTGGCCCGGCTCGGGCAAACAAAGTATCACCCGAGCATTACTTCGTTCGCCTTGCGTTCACAACGGCCGTGATTCCCGAGAGCTATAGGGTATTCCCGCCTTATGTGACCGCTAATTCATAAGTAGTATAGAAACAGAAGACACGACACAATATAAATAAAAAAATAATAATTTTAATTAGGAAAAGATTTTTGGAAAATTTTCTAGTCTTTTTCCCTTTTTCTTTTGGGGGGAGCCAGGGCCCCATTGGCCCCCTCTCTGGGTGCGCCAATGGATGAGATAATCAAATCCAAGATCCTCGATCCACGTGTGGTCTCTGTTACAGACTGCTTAAGATAGTTATCCCTTAAAAACTCAAGAAATTCATTTCCTTTGGTACCCGATATTGTCTCCTCATTCCAGTCTGTATTACCATAATTGAAATCGCCCATAATGATTACCCTTTTCTTATTAGTAATATGTATTTGTCTAAACATTTCCATCTCACTGCCTTCCACATTACCAGATCTACAACAATACCTTACTAAATATTTCGTCCCCTCCACTTCACACCATACTGCTTCAAACTACTGTCAGTATTTGCTCTGCATCTCCACCCTAGATGGGCGGAGAGTTACTGCCATTATCAGTAACTCTCCGCCCACCTTTTCGCCTGTCTGTCTTCACAAGACTATATATTCTCCATCTCTATTCGTGTCAGAATGTCATCCAAGTTCAACTATTTCACTTATGCCAACAATTTTTGGACGAATGAACTCAATCAATGCTACAATTTCATTCCCCTTGTTTCGAATACTTCTAGCATTTATAAATATACACTAGTTTACTTGTTTCTATAACCAATCCCACTAAACCCACTTCTAGGATAGGACTCCTCAAGAATCCCCCTCGCCCATTCTTGTCTATCATTACTGATATCACACACCCAGTCATAAATCTCAACCAGATCCTTGACTATCATAATCCTTTCTTGCACACTCAACATCTACTCCTGAAACCATAATCTACACTTTTCATGTAGTTCCCCCAGAGGCGTAGCTAGAGGGGGGGGGGGCGGTCCGCCGCGTGTGTCAATTTGAACCTTTTCGAACTTTTGTAATTAATTCTAAAATACAGTCTCGAGAACTGATTTCCACATATTGTAACAATACTGCGAATTTTCCTGTCAATTGCTGTAAGTGTTGCTAGTTGTGAGAGGAGTTTATCTAAATTAAAATTGATTAATAATTACCTACATTAGTATGAAATCGACTTCGCCAATGTCATCGACAATTTCGCTAACAAAAACGGAAAGAAATTAACATTTTAGAATGTTGAAATTAAAGTTTTATTTCAAAAATAAACATAGTGTTTTAATTTATTTCCCTATACGACGTTTTGACTTTTTTGTAGTATTTTTGGTTCTATTCAGAGGGCGTAAAACTCAAGGACCGCCCCAGGCGGCAAAAGCTCTAGCTATACCGCTGGTTCCCCCTCACCTCTCCGGTTCCCTGTCCACTCTGAGTTCCTTTTCTCTCATTCTCTTCACTCGTCTCGTTCACCACTCAATTCACAAACCTACCTACCTTACTCTCCCGGTCTTGCACAACACCTCTTGCTTCCTCAGGTCTTACATTTACTCCATACATTCTCTCTTTCAGCAACAGTTTCTCTAACTGACTCGCACCAGATTCATTCAAATGTAGCCCATCTCTTTTATACAGCTCTGTCCGCCCTCAAACTCGAAACTCATCCCACACATTCACAAAATGAACTCATTTCTCCTCAGACAACTCAGCTAGCATAGCATTTATAATCTTCGCTTGCCTTCTCATCATACCTGGGCAACACCCTGACTACCTTACCTACCATACTCAAATCTTTCACTCTCTTGAACAGCTTCATGACATCCCTCCTCATTATTATTATTATTATTATTATTATTATTATTATTATTTCGGGCAACTCCAAGGAGTTGACAGACTCATCGAGGGAGGCCCTAACATCATGTCAAGAACAACTATTCGACATCTACACAGTATCTATCATACCTCGCCTTAAACTCATTCACGGTCATAGCACCCACAACAGACTCTGGCATTTTACTCCACTCATTCACCACTCTCCAAGTAAAAAATCTACTTCTAACACCCCTGCTAACCACACTCTTGTCCAGCTTTCATGTTTGGCCCTTAGTTCTCCCACCACCAGTCCTATTCTCAAAAATATCATCTGGATTAATCTTATAGAAACCCTTCAGTAATTTGAATGTCTCAATCATATCACCCCTTTTCCGCCTATCAACCAATTTTTGCAACGCACAAATCTTCAACCTGTTCTCATAAGGTTCATTCCACAGACCTGCCACCATCATGGTCACTCGTTTCTGGATCCTCGCCACCTCCTCCCCATCAAGACGAAATCATGGCGCCCATATCTGGCACAGTAGTCTGGATGGGGTCTTATCAAGGCTTGCTATAGAGGAACAATAATTTGTTTGTCTCTGTTTGTTAAAGTATTTTTCAGACCAAGTGATTTTATGAGCTGATTTAGCCACTCTTGAAATGTGCCCCATAAACTTCAACTCCCTATCCACCAACACTCCCAAATCCCTGGCCTCATCAATCTCCTGGAGAACGGTTCCACCAATGTGATATACTGCTGCTAATCTTTTCACTACAAAATGCATAACCTTACACTTTGCCACATTAAATTGACATCCATTTTCCTTAGCCTAGTCCTTCAAACTACCCAAATCATCCTGTAAAATTTTGACATCCTGTGCACTCACAATTGCTCTACCCAACTTTGCATCATCAGCAAACAAATGAACACTTCCTCTCAAATCCTTTCCTATATCATTGACGAACAAATTGAAAAGCAGTGGACCAAGAACAGAACCCTGCAACACACCACTAATCATAAGCCGTCTTTTGGACTCCACTCCTGAATAAACCCCTCCCTGGTATCTCTCCTTCAACCACCCTCCTGTCCATCTCACCAACCCTATATCCATCTCCATCTGCTCCAGTTTGCTGATTAGAGTTCCATGTGGTATCCTGTCAAAGGCCTTTGCAAGATCCAGTAGAATCACTGTAAACCCATTACCCTTATCCAGTTCAGCCATCACTGTGTTATAAAACGTGAGCAAGTTACTGAGGCAAGATCTACCCTTCAGAAAACCATGTTGTCCTCCATACAGTATCCCATTTTCATCTATCCAATCCTCTATTTCTCTCTTGATTAATTTCTCCTACACATTGACAACGATTCCTGATATGCTAATCGGTCGGTAATTTACAACAACAGTCTGGAACCTCCTTTATGCAGTGGAATTATTTCCCCTCTTTCTACCCCCTCGGGACTAACCCAGACCCAAGACTCAAATTAAACAAAATGGTCAAGGGTACTGACAATTCTTTAGCCGCTTCACGTACGCCAAAGCTGGCATACCATCCAATCCCACAGATGTATTGACATTGAGGTTTGACAATAGAATACTCTCCTCCACTTTATTCACCACAATTCCCCTATAATCTATTGGTTCATTCATTTCTGCAATGTCACCATCTGGATGATATACTCTTGCAAAGTGCTCACTCAGTAACTCAACTATATCAACTCATTCAGTTACCTCCCTACCATCGGCATTCTTTAAAATCATTCTGCCATGTACATTTTTCCTTTTTATTGCTACATATCTAAAAAACTGTTTAGGATTCTCTTTAGCCTGCATGACCAATGTTCTTTCGTAATCCTTTTTTGCTTTTCTTACCACACTCGTTACCCTTCTGTCCTGCGCTTTATACCGTTCAGGTCACCTTTCTCCTTAAATTCCCTTCCATAGTTGTTTCTTTTTTGCAACTCAAACTTAATGGTGTTATTCGTCCATTTAACCCCTACTTGTTTTTACTATTCGGACCCTAGGTATATAATCACCCATAACCTCCTGTAAATGCTCCTTGACCACTTCCCATTCTCGATCGACATCCAGCCCTTGCAGTTTTACATGCCATGACACTGAACCAAGCAATCTCCTAAGCTTGTCATACTTGCCAGCATGGTAATTCCACATGTACCCTGTCTTAATCTAAAATTCCACACCTTTAGACACCTCCCAGGTCAAGACCTTATGATCACTCTCACCAACAGGTGGCAACATGGTCATATTCATTACAGTCAAATTCTCAGATGCTGTTACCAGGTCAAGCACTCTCAAACCCCTGATATTTTCAATTCATGCTGTCTCAGATAGTTATCCCTTAATAACTGAATAAAATCCAGTTCCTTCCTCAGGTGTCCTCTTCTCCTTCCACTCATTGCTTCTATTTGCTTATGCATACTATCTCCACCGTCTATTCCATCACCTGGTCTATAGCAGCACCCAACTGTATATTTTGTTCTGCTAGTTTCAATCTCACACCAAATAGCCTCAAATGTGCTCTTTTCTCTATCCTGCAGTTCCACTTCTATTCTTCTTGGCTCTAGCTCATCAGCTATCATGAGTAACACTCCTCCCCCCATTTTATTCTCCCTGTCACTCCTGAACACACCATACATTCAATCTCACTAGCTCTGTCATCTTCTGTCAGCCATGTTTCACTAATGCCAATAACCTGTGGTCTGGAAGTGCCAACCAAGGCCAAAAATTCTTCCTTCTTGTTCCTAATACTGGCATTTGTATACATGAATTGCAGAAACCGATTTGTCCCATCCCTATTTTGATGCCTTATACTAATTATCCCATTCTGATTCGTGGTCTTTCCTACTCGCTTGGGCATATTACACACATTCACACACTCAGCTGTCTCCCTAAAATCTGTATATCTACTTCTCCCATCGCCATTAATAATTCTAGTTTCCCTGATGCTGCACATTCGCTTCCACTAAATTTGACAACACCTTTTCAAGTCTCTGTACTCCAAATCCATTCAAATGTAAATTATTCTTCTTGTTACCAGTCAAATCATTTGTGCCAACTACCACTACCAACACTTTTGGTATCCAATGCTTCAATCACCCTGCTCATTCTACCTCCCTGAACACAGATCTTGTGCACCTTTTCACTCTCTCTAAACATCGATTCTCCGTACATTGGCGCTCTCAAATAATTCGATATTTCTTTCAAAACTTTCGTCCCATTCTTCCCCACATACCCATGAAAATCGGTAATTCTCCTCAGTTCATTCTTCTTAGATTAATCACTTGCCTCATCTTTACCAAGTCCGCTTTCATACCTTCAGTTAGTATTCCAGACATTTTATGTAAATCGCATTTTCACCACCTTGCAAGTATGCTTTCTTACCGCTGACCGCCGCCATCTACCAGTGCTGTCTTACAAATGAACATTGCTAACTAACCGCCACTTTCGCTCGATGTCTTAGATTTACTAATTTTAATTACTAAACTGATTTACTAATTTTAATCTAATGTCTTAGAGTTACCGTCAACGCCGCTCACTTCCGTAGCTACTACCACTTACATTCAATATGTCATAACCACAAGTACGCTACACTTCGTACATACTCAAACTCTCTCATCTCTCCCATTAATCTCCTCCACATAAATCTCTTCAATCCTTCCCCAAGCATACATACTGCATTCACGGCATCTCACCATTTTCTAAAAATCCATGCCACTTGCATTCGTTTTTCGCGCCGACTTACGTTTCCGTTACTTCCCTCACGTTCAAAACTTCACCCAAGAAACACAACGAAATTTAATAAATACAGAATTATAACTACACCGTATACAGATCACACTATCATAAAACAATATTAAAAAAAAAATAATTAATGCAATTGTCTCTCACAATTTTAAAATTTAAACTTATCATTTCACAGAGATCTCGACGAACACTGCTCCCTCTTCGCCAACTAGTGGGCTAACTAGCTGAATTTGTATTCCCAGTTTTTTCGAAATCGCAAGTTTAAAAATCAATCTATTCGGTTTTAACTTTTTCGTCATTGGGTTTAAAAATTCTTGTCTATCGTCATGTATTTTCCATACTTGTCGCTATATTGTACCCATCACTTTAAATCACATACTCTCTCAGCTCAAATCAAGTCTTTAGTCAAGTATTCACCATCCTTACCTTAAGGTATGTTAATATCCTTCTTTTAAACCTTTTAAAAAGTGTCTGCTTCATTGACAAAAAATAGCTTAGCTTTTGCTTTCATATTGGGAAAACCTAATTTTATAGATTTGAGGAGGCAATATTCGCAAAAATTTGTAAGAATAACAAGAATTCCAATAAGAGAAATCTCTTCTTGGACAGAGATTTTGATGATTATCAAAAAGCAAGATTAGAAGAAAAATTTGGTTTTGCAAGAAACAAAACCAGTTTGAGATTTACTAGCAAATATACTAATATGGATATTGGATAGATTCGAAGATAGATTATCAGATTGTATAAGTTGATATTCTGGAAGATATGTTAGTTTGTAAGGGTAAGATTTGTCAAGCGAGAAATTGGAAAGCAGTGTACTATCATCAGCAAAACTGTAGATTGTGTTTGCGGTGAACTGGAAACGGCCATTGATGTACAGCAGAAGTGAGCAGTTGAAAGAACAGAGCCTAGTAGTACACCTGCATTGCTTTTAGAGTTGGAAGATATAGATTCATCTACCATTACACATAATGAGTGAATAAAGTGAGCTGCTACTCGTTCATCAAGGTTAGAATATATATATATCATATTATGCGAGTTTTCATAATAAGCATTTGGACCAAAACCAGATCAAATGTTTTAGCAATACCAAGAGTAACTTTTTCAAATCTCCAAACTTTTCCATGCATTTGTCCAAAGACTTGTAACGTAAGCAAATGTATCGCTTGTTCTTAAGAGTAGACGATTCCATTTTGGCGATCCTTAATAAATTTGGAGATTTTAAGTTGTATAAAAAGTAACATCTAATGGCTTCTCTATTAATTTAGAAAGATCTGAAATAGAAGAAACTGAATGGTAATTTAACACTAATAAAATTTTATAAGATCATGGAAATACACATACCATGATATCATTTAGAAAGTTGATGGAGAATGAAAGTAGATTACAAGTAGTTAAAATGAAATTTCCGAGTACTTAAAGAATGTATTGGAGACCGGATATAATACGAAATTATGAAATAAAAAATTAACTGAAAATAAAAGCAATAAATGATAAAATAAATGAACATCAGTAGAACTGGATGATTTGTAAAACGAACGGACGATGGGAGATTACAAAAGTAATTGATTTAATTGAAAATAAAGGGGAAAAAGTATAAGAAGCCAAAGGTAATGAATGAGAATATAACCCTTTAGCTGTTCAAAACTATATCATGAAAGAGAAGGCAAGAAAAAAAAAAAAAAGATGTGTTGCCTCCTCTCTTAAGATTGGGTTGAAAATAAGTATTTAACAAGCTTTGTAATTGATATCTATGGAATAGGATAGTGGAAAAGGCAACAAAGAAAAACAGATTCGCTCTCGGCCTGAAACATTCAGGAACAGGAGATATTTTTGTATTCAATTTTGATGAAATGTTTCTATTATCATTCCCCCCCAAAAAAAATCAACAGATGAATCGAAAGTGGAATGTGTGGAATGGTAGAAGTGTTACTGTTAACAGAACCTCAAAAGTTCATGATAGGAATTGCAATAAGCTTGCGTCTTCATTTTTTACAATTTTATTATGCTTCTTGACTTAGCTACTTATCCATCAGGATAAGGATCAAAATACGAAGGGAAAACGATTCTTTTCATGCCCATAAGAGTTGTTTTAGTAATGTATTCAGTGCAAATGTTTAGGTAGAATGAAAAAAAAAAATGTATTGGTAATAAATATTCAATCTCCATGTTGCGTTTTAGAATCTACTGATTCAAGACTAGGGACAATAGGAAATAAAGAATAATAGATAATGAAAATGAGTTGTCAGTGCTTATAAATTCAGAATTAAACATATTGCACTATATTTCTTGGAAACCATCTTTCTTTTTTATATATCGTGAACGCTTTTGCTTTTCTGTTTATAACTTCAAGCAAATAATAGGGTTGTCTGAAAAGTTCTCGGCCTTCGACCATAGATGGCAATACTATCAGCAAGATTTTTTTCGTCAGTTGGTACTTCTGTCATAAGCATCTGTCTGAAATTGCAAGTCATTCTATCAAGTAGTTTGTTTTATACAGCTGTCTGAAGCAAAAGTGTAGTCTGTATCCCTTGAAATGGATGAAATTGAGTATCGTGCGGTTATAAAATTCTTTGTAAAAGAAGGTTTAACGCCAAAAGAAATTCATTCGAAGTTCATAGAAGTTTTTGGGCACTCTTCTCTTCTTTTTCGACAATTAAGAAATGAGCTGCCGAGTTTAAACGTGGCCGTACCAGCCTTGAAGATGATCCACGTGAAGGACGTCCAAAAAGTGTAACAACACCAGAAATCATTGATTAAGTGCACGATATGGTATTGAATGACCGGCGAGTCAAAGTGCGTGAAATTGCTGAGACTATAGGCATTTCAAAAGAACGTGTGGGATATATTTTGCATGAAAAATTGCAATTACTACAGGGACGGGATAATGGCGCTGGAGCATCGCTGGAATAAATGTATTAGTCTTAAGGGAGATTATGTTGAAAAATAAAAAATAATTTTGAAATTATATATTCGTTCTTTCAGTGTTATGCCGGAAACGTTTCAGACCACCCTCGTACGTTCAGAATTGAATCTGAAAGGGCAAAAATCAAAATCCCATTCATATCGTATATTTATACATGCCGGACTATAGATGGATGAGAATGGTATATTAGTATTATTCCATGAGAGAAGAAATCAATACTAGGCTGAGATCTGCATTATTAAAAGGGTAAACAATCACCACAAAATATTAGACGAATCAACGGGTTTTGTCAGAAGTATTGCTATTCTGATCATCGTCATCGTATGTTACGCTTTCGCCAGGCCTACACATTTTCTCTCGTAAGCTTCCGTAACCAATAATCCCGCGGAATAGGTTGGTTACTCCTTATCCCAGGTAGTATCCTATGTCTGTCAAAGCGTGTGTTCACGGGCCGGTTTGTCTGCTTTGCAGGAGGAAAAATCCCAGGATAAACTGGGGAAGAATCCTGCTGTCCACGCCGAAGACCGGCTAACTTGGCTATAGCTGAGGAAGATCCTTAAGCTCCTCACGTCGTCGACAGGAATGGAACCTACGACACTCCTTCCCCAGGCATGTGGTTGCAAAGCGCAGAGCCACTAGGCTAACCGCGCGGGATGGGCATGTGAATTCTTTCTGTGAAATTTTTGGCGATAATAAAATGCCTCACCGTCGCTTCCTTCTCAGTCCTGCAGGTGGAAGAAAATGTCAGTTGATGCAACTAATATGAAAATCTCTAAGGAAGATGAATTCATTATTAGAAAAATTCGACTAGAGAAAATCAACATTTAAAGAAAGGATATTTAAAAAAAGCAGAATGGTCGATGCCATTAGGATAGCGAATAAAGAACACCAAATGAATTTTATGGATCCACTTAAAAAGCTTTTTCTTTCGCCAGAAATTAGAAAGAGGAAATTTGAAGATGGAAACTCTCTAACATAGTTTATCAAAGGGGGAAATACACTTATGCCACATTCGAAACGAAAATAGTCAAAAAGTGCTCATTTGCAAAAACTAAGATGAGCACTTCTTGATATAGCTAAAATTTGAGTTTCAGCTAAGAAAATTAAATGATTTTTCAGCTTGAGATGGAGATGAACCCCAAGGAGATTAGAACTGTAATCACGCATATTGTAAAGTAAATCTGGAAGATATTCGGAGGTTTGCGTTCATTATTATATGTCCGATTCTGACATGTACTTACAAGAGGTGTACAGGATATTATGATAGTACTATATGAAAAGATTACATCATAAACTGCCAAGCGGCAGTTTTTCTCCAAACTATTTCCCCTAATTTTCCTCCAAATGATATTTGTCAGGACTCTGATATTATCAGATAACATAATACAGTCTCCTAAAGCATGCTTTACTCTATGAAGTAGCGTGTATCTTGGCCTTCTCATGGATCTTTTCTCCCTGCCATCCTGGTAAAAAAAGAAAGAAATTGTTTTGTTAACCATTAATCACTTAAGTGAAATTAAGTGAAAATCTGAAATGAGCTCTTCTAATATATTCCTTAATGCTAACAATATGAAGATTGTTTCTAATATCCTAGTTTTTAATATGATGCTGTCACGAATGCCATTCTTTTACTCTGCTAACCTTTCTCAGTAATCTCATATCTGTAGTCTGTGGTCTTTGATCAACAACAACCATTAGTCAAGGTTGGTTTAAATTCTATCTTGTATACATTATTGTTTTGAATAATTTCCGTTTATTCAATATAAATTTTTTCAGCTGACTTCTTACCACATTTGCTTTGCTAATTTTCTGTTATTTACTTCCATGTTTAATTTGTCATCTTCACTAAAAATTGTGCCTAAATGACTGAAATATGTTACTTGTTCTGTAGGTTCTCCATTCAGGATGAACTTCATGTTTTCCATATTTTTGCTTATTTTCACTGTCTATGGTATTTTGATTTTAATGCTATAGTTATTATACCAGTTATTTTTAGTAGGGGAATCCTACAGACTTGTAATAGATTAATTTATGGATATTACTTCATCTGCATAAAGAATCAAGATTAACATTTCCAATTTTTATATCAGGTTTAATGCCACTTCCTTCGTAACGTGATACATATATAGATGTTGAATAACAGTAGCAATAATGTGTACTCTTTCTTGCCTTACCTGATTTAACATGAAACCATCTTGCTGTGCCGCCGGCACAGCAAGATTAGATTTGAAGGAGCACAGTACCGTCTTCAATTCTAACTGCTGATTTACAATTGAAATACAGACTATCTTTCTTTGCTCAATATACTGGCATTGCATTTACACCATATAAATGCAGCGTTTTGAATATCTTTTCTCTTGGCTAGTTATCATATGCCTTTTCCAGATATACAAAACTTATATACAGATTCTTTTTATATTACCATGATTTCTCATAAAGCAAAAATCTTATCTTGACAACCTCTGTTTCGCCCAAACCTAGCTTTGTTCTTCTTCAAGCTTTTCTTCCACAGGGAAGGTGCAGGAAAGGTGTCTTCGCTCATCACAAGCTTTCGTGAGAGAAACCCAAGTTAAAAATTTCGCAATTTGAAATATTCATCTAGCGCCTTTTATTCCACAAATGCAGGCGAGGCTGTATTAGCCCTTTCTAACTTTTGGAGACTTGGGGACAATCTATATCCACATGTAGCCAATCAGAGATAGCTGGCCGAAACTCTCAATGATATTAAATTTTGTACTGAGAAACGAAGTCTAAATATGTAATAAAATAATAAATAAAAACCAATTCATTCTGTAATGAATTTTATTCCCCAATGGGAGTAGCTCTTCATTCCGTTCAAGTAGTAACATTTAAATAATGAAAATATCGATGAAAATGTCTTACATTTAGTGAATTATTCGATTTCGATACAGGCGATGTATTAATTTTTATACATTAATTCTTTTTTTTAATCCTTTCAAACAACTCTAGTTCTGAAATGTATTTATTTATTAACATAGTTTTAAATAAATAAAATACTTCATTGCGTTAATACAGTCTTTAAAAAATTATTTATTGAAACGAATGGGAAGCGGGTTGAAATGTTTGCTTTTAAGATAGAGGGAAGCTCTATATAAAGTTTGGAAACTAATGAGATGAGATTTTTAGCAATGGTTTGGACATGTGCGTATGCATGCGTGCTTTAAAATAACAACTACTCAGATGCAATTTTCAATATGCATGCATGAATGCATGCACATTTTTTGATAAACACTGCTCAATCTATTGTTTTCAAAGCTTTATTAACACAAGTTACAGATTTAAAAAAAAATCATTAACGATTAATAAGGTTTCATTTTTTTTATTAGAGGGTGGTGATTGATAAATATCTATTAGATTTTTAAAATTTGCTTTCCTTATATTAATATTTATTGTTATAATTTCCTTGAAGTCATTCCTTGACAAAATTGCCAATATTCATTAATACACATTTATATAAGTTTTATTAATATCATTCACTTCAATTTTTTACTGTAATATTTATTTCAAATTTTAAATTGCATTATATATATATATATATATATATATATATATATATATATATATATATATATATATATATATATATATATATATATATATATATATATATATATATATATATACAGAAAGTTTTTTAACTTGTGGCCTATGTATTACGAGAATGTACAAAAGAATTAGCAGCTCCTCTAACCAGAATGTTTAATTTAAGCCTCAGTCCTAGTAAAGTGCCAATAGAGTGGAAAGAGGGAAAAATAGTTCCTTTGCACAATGGAGGCTCTAAGACTGAGGTTGCAAATTATAGACCAATCAATATATCTGTAGTGGTGGTTAAGATTTTGGAGAAATTGGTTAAAATTAGAATTCAGGACTGGGTGAACAGCAATATGATACTTTATAAGGGGCAACATGATTTTGTGAAGGGTAGGTCTTGCCTAAGTAATTTGCTTACTTCGTATAATAAAGTAACAGTGGAGTTAGATAAAGGAAATCCTTACTCAGTGATACTGCTTGACTTTGCAAAGGCTTTTGACAGGATTCCACATGGAACTCTATTACATAAATTAGAGCAAATGGGTTTGGATCCGAAGATAGTGATTTGGATTAAAGGATGGCTGGCAGACAGATATCAAAGAGTGGTTTACGGAGGAGCTGAGTCCAGGAAAAGGCAAGTGACTAGTGGTGTACCCAAGGGCTCAGTTCTTGGTCCTCTATTGTTTAATTTGTACATCAATGATATTGGAAATACCTTGAATGGAAATATCCACTTGTTTGCTGATGATGCAAAATTGGGAAGAGCAATAATCAATTCAAATGATGTGGATATTTTACAGGATGACTTAAATAGGCTGACGGTATGGACTGAGGTAAATGGCTGTCAGTTCAACATGGCTGAGTGTAAGGTGATGCACTTCGGGAGGATGACACCGCATGCTGTTTACTATATTAACGGAACTGAACTGCAGGAAGTTGATGTGACAAGAGACTTGGGAGTTATTGTGGACAGAGAACTTAAGTTTAAAGGGCATATTGCAGAGATTGCCAAAACATCACATCAAATTACATGGTTGTTGAGGAACACACTAACAAGCAGGGATAAGGAAGTTATTGTTCCACTCTATAAGGCATTAATAAGGCCGCATTTGGACTATTGTCCACAAATCTGGTCGCCAGGATTTCTTGGTGATGCGGAAGTGGTGGAGAGGATTCAGAGACGGGTTACAAAGTTTGTTGCAGGTCTGTGGGATGTTCCATATGAGGATAGATTGATGATCTGTGGGCTCCAAAAACTAGCTGAGAGACGTAGGAGAGGAGATATGATAGAGGTATTTAAATATTGTTAAAGGGATTTTACAGGATTGATACTGATGATATTCTTAAGACCAGTGCAGGATGTGAGAGAACGAGGGGCCATCCCTGGAGATTGTGTAAGAGTGTGGTTAACAAGGGTGTTAGGACTAGATTTTTTACTTGGAGGGTTGTGAATGAGTGGAATGCTTTGCCAGAGGTGGTTGTGAATGCTTCAACTGTGAATGAATTTAAGGAGAGGTATGACAGCTATTGTGTAAATAATGGTTAGTGTGTCAATGTCGGGTCTCCCGCGATGAGTGTTTTGACTCCATGGAGACACCGTTAAAATAATAATAATAATAATAACTTGGGTATACTATGTTAAAGATGCCAAGCAATTTTATAAGCTAGGTTTTAATCCTTTATTTTCCAAGTAAGCAAACAGACAAGTAAGTCAAGTTTGCGCCTGCACGTAGTGCAAGCCTGAGGCAACTCGTGGTAAAGGTGGCGTAAGCTCCGATCACTTTCCTTAGTATTTTCCCCTAATGCAAAGCACATTCCCTTGCAGAGATGTATGATGCTATGCATTAAAAGCAAGGGCCACTACCCAGACCGGTTTCTCTTTGTTTAAGTGCGGGGATGTGTCTCCAAAAACTCGTAAAATCCCTCAGATTACCCAATAATGAGCGACCCACAGAATCAGAAAGTCAGAAACTCAGTTGGCTCTACACCATGGCAGGTTCCCCAACCACCGAGCAGAACCGCTAATTTGCTCATCTGGAAGGGTAACAGCAACAGCTTTGCCTCAGTTAACTTCACAGGATACAGCATTGCCATTCATTACCACACCACGCAGGCCGTGGGTGACAGCAACAGCCCAGCCTCAGTTAAAACTTCACAGGATACAGCATTGCCATTCATTACCACACCACGCAGGCCGTGGGTGACAGCAACAGCCTAGCCTCAGTTAAAACTTCACGGGCTACAGCATTGCCATTCATCACCCAAGCTTCCAACCGGTTTCGACCTTTATTGAGGTCTCATCAGTGGGAGCCAGACCATAAA
Source organism: Typopeltis vanoorti (assembly GCF_054136105.1). Lineage (NCBI taxonomy): Eukaryota > Metazoa > Arthropoda > Arachnida > Uropygi > Thelyphonidae > Typopeltis > Typopeltis vanoorti. The sequence continues at coordinate 45,676,178 of NC_143564.1, read as the reverse complement.
AATGCCAAGGGTGAAGTCATGCAGAACTTATAAATTTTACCTAAACAAGTTGCCACAAGGTGCTTTGACCTTATTAAAAAAAATCTCAGGATGAGAGTAAGAAGTAGAAAGTTTTTTAACTTGGTTATACAATGTTAAAGATACCAAGCAATTTTATAAGCTAGGTTTTAATCCTTTTTCCCAAGTAAGCAAACAAACAAGTAAGTCAAGTTTGTACCTGAACGTAGTTCAAGTCTGAGACACCTAGCTTATAAAATTGTTTGGTATCTTTAACATAGTATACCCAAGTTAAAAAACTTTCTACATCTTACTCTCATCCTGAGATTTTTATTTAATAAGGTCAAAGCACCTTGTGGCAACTTGTTTAGGTAAAATTTATAAGCTCTGTATTACTTCACCCTTGGCATTTTTATGGTCTGGCTCCCACTGATGAGACCTCAATAAAGGTCGAAACCGTCTGGGTAGTGGCTCTTGCCTTTAATGCATAGCATCATACATCTCCACAAGGGAATGCGCTTTGCATTAGGGGAAAATACTAAGGAAAGTGATCGGATCTTACCCCGCCTTTACCACGAGTTGCCTCAGACTTGCACAACGTGCAGGCGCAAACTTGACTTCCTCGTCTGTTTGCTTACTTGGGAAAAAATGGATTAAAACCTAGCTTATAAAATTGCTTGGTATCTTTAACATATATGATTTATTTATTTATTTATTGTTAATTAACAGAACATTCACAACATTTTATTCTGACTTCTTGGAGGGATGGACAATCGTCTTTATTGTTCCTTTATATGTTACTGCTAATGATGGCATAAATGTTTAAGTATATATACAACAGTGTAAACATTACAGGTTAAATTACTTAAATCGCAAGTTAAATTAACCCAATAAATTGATGGAACTATAGGAATAAGTAATTGTATTTATATGCGAGTTATAAACGCAAAACAGATCCTAATCCCGATATGAATTTCCGCTTATACCGCAGGTGGTAACAGCTTGTTAGTAGTACAAACCTGCTTTCCTAGAAGACAGGTCTGCATCATTTTAAATACGTAATAAAAATGTAATAAAATATATTTACAAAAGCTAAAACCGTTGACTATATTTCAGTATTAAAAAAATAAAATAAAATAAAATAAATATATATATATGTATGTGTGTGTGTGTGTGTGTGGAAACTGTATTTTCAGAATTTTGAGCAATATTATTGCAAGAGCAGCATTTATTACATAAAGCACATGCATCTATTTTCCGGATGTCACATGTGAGCAAGCATCCTTCAAATGCTATACGGTATTTAATTTGTTTCAGTACGCGCAGGTTCTTAGGATGCGAAGTGACGAGTAACGTTTCTGAATCTTACCTAGTAATGGCAGGGATATTGTTAAGCATCGCAAGCGAAATGTGTTACTTTACTTAATTTTAACTAGGAAAACTGTCAAGTACACATTTCATCGATTGAAATAAACAAGCAGAGACGTCCGTTATCTACAAATTGTGAAATGGAGGTAGGAGAAGTTCGAGTTGCTGATGATAGCGATTTTCAGAAGCTGAAAGATCTTTTAAACACAAATGATGGGTGGAAACAAGAGTATACTAAACAACCAACAGTTGTATGGACCAAACCGGTACCCGAAAGCGAATTTAAAATGATTAAGGCAAGTGTATTATAATAAATATGTTAAGTAGTTTTTTTGCTGGGATAAAAATTTAATTTTCTAAGTTATACCCCCCCCCCCTCTTTTAAACTATTTATTTCTTACCCATACATGGCATTGTGAAGTTGAAAGAGTATTGACTTTTTTTTTTTTTTTTAATAAAAACAAATTTGAATATAGTATTATTAGAAAGCAACTTACTGAAAGTCGTCGTCGTTTATTAGATTCTGTTATCTATCATCGATATACCCATATCAGTAACATGACTGATTTTTGTGTTCCCATGAAAATGTTAGAGGTGTCGATTTTGCCAAAGATTGTAGTGTCTTCACTTTTATTATTATTTATTTTTATATGCACAAATATTTATATTTATCTGCCAGTTATTTCCCCCCCCCCCACACACACAATACTTATACAATACAATCATACAGTAGTTTTTAATTCATGGTGATTAAAATTGTCAACAGTAATTCAGATTTTTTATAAATAAAAAAAAACAAAATCGAATCCTATTAGATAATTACAGAACAGTTAAATTAACATCAGCATTGGTTAAACACTTTGAGCAAATGACAAGCAAAAATACAAAATTCATTTCATTACTCAAAGACATATTCTAAAGTAGAAGAATAAGGGTGACTTCCTTCCTTTTAAATATTTAATTTTCAATGCATTTTGCAGAATAAAAATTTGAAATATTATTCATGAAATGTCAAAGCAAGCTGTATTAATAAAAACATGAAATGTTAGATTTTAACTATTTCTCAGGCCTCTCAATTACCCTACTTATTATTATTATTATCAGCAGACCTCCATGGCATCATGAGACTCAGTCTTGCACTTCCAAATACAAAGATTGGAATTATTGCTTAAAACATAGTTTTAGGTTGATCATGCCTGATCTGTTAGGTTTTTATGAAGAAGTAGCTGAACTACTTGAGTACTATATTAATGAAGTTCATGTGAGATTTTAATAAGGCTTTGACAAACCAAATTGCTTTGGAATACTTAATAAGTGTGTTGGAAATTTGTAGGAAATTTTATGATAAAATAAAAATGCTTAAACAGTAGAAAGCTAAAAACAGTAAATGTTCAAATTGAATTTGATGGATTTCTTGCAATCAATACTCGGGGCTCTTGTTTCATGATTATAGTGACATCTTGGCAGGAGACTGATGACACTGAGTTTGTGGAGATTGTCAATTTTGTTGAACATCAAGGACAGTTGAGCATTGAGAAGATTGGAATATTAAGTAATCAAGATGTTAATAAGCTGTTAGAGCCCAATTAGATTTTACTGTATGATTTTACAAGAAAAATACTGGGCGAGATTTCACCATGATACTAAGGAATTAAGAGCTGCCTTGACTTAATTAGAGGCTTGTCTCTAGAAAAGGAGCAGACAAGGAGAGGTAACATAATATTACTATTTCATATGTGGGTTACTAAAAATGAAGCATCGAGATTATATTTTCCTATAGTAGGTTTTGGAGAGGCCTACTTAGGTCACTCAGTATTCAGCCCTTTGACTAGAAAGACTTAGAAAATAGGAGATTTGTTTTCTTAAAAGTTATCAGCATTTTGTCTCATATAAAAGGTAACAGTTATATTATGACTGCAAAAAAGAAAAAAATATATTTTGCTGATAATTATTGTTTGGGGAGAATATTAAAGAGTGATGATGATGTGCACTCCTTTTGGATTTGAGTAGATTGACAGGCATGAAAATATGCAACAGAATAAGAAAAGCTGATATCATGGGGAGTCAAATGAATTAAGTTTTCTCTTATCCCATATAAATTTGTCAAAAACACAACTAGCTGCATACAAGATGTTGTTCAAACCAATTGTAACTTATTGATCTGATTGCTGGGTTAAAATAAAACAGTTGAACAAAAACTAGATACCATAGCTATGAGAGTTCTGAGAAAAATTACGAAAGTGTACAAAAGGCAGCAATGGAGAATCAAAGTATCCTGTACATCCCTTGAAGGTGCATATCAGGAATTTGATATGATGAGAATGTTAGTAATTAATTGGGATTGTTGTTATTATGTGCCATTCAATGTCTCTGATTCTTGGTGATCTTATGAATAAAGGCTCTCCATCCCACATGATCTCTTATCTTTTTTGTCAGCAGTTCAAATTGTAGGTTCCTTTATGTCATCCTCTCCCTATTAAGCCCTCAATCTTCCCCAACATAACTGCCTTTTCCAGTGATTCATCTGATTATATAATATGTCCAAAGTACATTAACTTCTGTTTAACGACAACTGCCTCCAAGGAGCATTCTGTCTTTATGTTGTCCAAAACTTTCTTATTAGTCATTCTTGCAGTCCATTAGATTCTTAATAGTCTCCTCCATGTCCATAATTCAAATGAATCAATTCACTCTCTGTCTTTCCTATTAATAATTCAGCTTTCACATCCACACTCACTACAGGAAATACAATTGCTTTAACAATTCTCTAACTTTCATAAAAGTTGTCAGATTTAAAATAATTTCTTTCCCTCCATCACTATCCTTCTTTTAATTTCATCTTTAAATTAACCATCATTTCTTATTCTAGACCCAGTTAATCATAACTTTCAACGATCTGTATTTTATCTCCATCATGAATTCATCTAAATTGCTATAAGCCATCACTTTTGTTTAGCTGATTTTTCAATTAAGCCAAACTTGGTTTCTGTCCCTCTTAACCAGTAGATAGAATCAGTTGCTCCAGATCTTTCTTAGTTTCTGTTATGGGGTTGTATTATCTTAAATGATATAACACCCCAAAGTTGCATATCTTAAATTATTTATTTTTCTGCCACCAATCTTAATTCCAGCTTGGTCTTTGGCTAAGTTAGCCATTCTCATAATATATTTACTATAAATATTAAAAAGATAGGGCATCAATATTCAACCCTGCCATCTCCTTTTTTCCATTCAAACGCCATCTGTTTCTCCAAAGACTGTTTTCATCGAATCTTCTTGGTTGTCATACAGCTCTCTTATCAAAAGCATTACTCAGGTATTCTTCATTGATCTCATTACAAATTCAAAGTCTGTTGTGATCCATGCAATCAAAAGCTTTCTTATAATCAATAAAACAGATGAATACTTCCTACTGAAATTCTTTTTTCTTTCCATAATCAATCTCATGTTTACTATCTGGTCCTAGTTCCTCTACCTCTCCTAAAACCTACCTGTTCTTATGGCATTTCTTTTTTTTTTTTTCATTTCCAACAAAGGCTGGAGCTATATGTTAGCTCCAGCCTTTGTTGAATCACTTTTAGCATAACTTTACTTGCATGTGAAATTAAAGTGATGGTTCTATAATTCTCAATCTCTTCTTCCTCTTGTGACTTATCTATTTGGGGTTGGCCTTTTTATGTGATATGACTTTATGTGCATTGTCGCAGAGCGTGACATTGGGGGAGGGGGTATTTTATGCCTGTAGAAGTGTGTTCGGAACCAGTTTGCCTGTTCTGAGGGACAAAAAACCAGAGTTTCTGGGAGAAAAAACCCTCCACCTCCATATGAGACTGGCTAACTCGCCTTTAATCGAAAGCGACCAGTAAAGATTCCTCACATCATAGATGGGAATAGAACCCATGTCTTTCTGACCAAAGAGCTTCATCTATACCGAATGAGCTACTGAGGTTCTTATAATTCTCAGTCTATGAGATTTGATTTTTTTGAAATTGGGATGAATATTGATATTTTTCAATCTCTAGGCTAGTATATTTTATTCCAAACCTGTTGACAAATTTCAGTTAATTTTTTGAAATTGGGATGAATATTGATATTTTTCAATCTCTAGGCTAGTATATTTTATTCCAAACCTGTTGACAAATTTCAGTTAATATATTCACTACTTCATCCCAATCTGCTCTCAATAATTCCACTGACATTCCATCAGCTCCAAGAACTTTTCCTTTTGCCAACTGCTGCTCCATTGCTGATATTAAAGTGATATCACTTCACTTTTCATTATCACAGGTTCCTCAACAAATTTTCTCCCTTTAAATTCTCCTTCAATATTAATATCTTTCTTATACAAATCCTGTACATCTTTTTTTTTTTTTTTTTTTTTTCATTGCTGCTTCTTCCATCAAACATTTTTCCAAATTACTTTTACAGCTCCTCATCTAGGGATAAACCTCTCTGTAACTTCATTTATCTTTCTAAACAGATCTCATGTAGTGTTGCTTTCTTCAATTTTCTTGCACCTTTTGTTTAGATGTTTTCCCCTATCTTTTCTAGCCTATCTGGAAATCTGCACTCAGTTGTCTAACCCTTTCTTTGTTTCTCTGAAGTTTCATTTTTTTTTCTTTCTTTTGCTATTTGAATAGCCTCTTCTGACAGCCATCTGTCTTTCTTTATTTAGCCTTCTTTGCTTCTTCTAGTACTGAACATTTTGTTTTTTTACACACAGTTCTTCCAATTTTCTTGCTGTCCTCTCCAAACTTTTTAAATACTTCATTATTATGATTTAAATTAAATTCAATATTGTACTTTTGTTTCTTCTCAGCCATTAATTTCAGTTTATCTTCAGCTATCAATAATTTATAATCTGTTCCACAGTCTTCACCAGGTAGTGTTTTTGCTACTTGGATAGCACTTCTCTGCCTACTGCTGGCAACAGTATAATCTGATTTCTGTATTCACCATTAGGTGAAGTCTGTGTGTACAATCTTCTTTTATGTTGTTGAAAGTGTTTTCTATATTCTCTAACTATGAATACTATTACATTTATTCGAAGGTGTCATGTCTAGAGCAATACATCATGAAATCATCAGTATGAAAGTGTCCCATTCCTGTCCATCTCAGTTCGCTGATTTCTAAAATCTTGAGCTCTTCTCATTTTTTTTCTTTATCAGTTCCAATTTTTCTTGATACCTGCTTCTTACATTCCATGTTCCTATTTTATGTAAATCAGTAAAGTGGAGGCATCTTCCTCTGAGATTAACTGTATCAGAAGTTGAATTTCCAGAAGTCTTTGATCCAGCTTCATCATTCTTGTTAATTTCATTGGAAGTCCCAGTAGCCATGTCGATGCCTTCTGAACTGAGTGTTCCATCTTCCAGCACCATATGACAATAATTGAAGCCTCTGTTCATAAGATTTTCTTGGCAAAATAGATACAGAAGTGGGATACACTTCTGTATATATTATAAATGGGATACCAGTATTATATAGTTGATATGTAAGGATTTGCTAAAATGATATTGTAAAATTATAATTATTACATAACACCTCCAGGGAGTCCAAAGACTCATCGAGGGAGGGCACCTACTCTGCAACTCTCTGTCTCCGCCAATCCATCATGCACAACTACCTTCATCATCTACACCAGTGGTTCTTAACCAGTATTCCTCAGAACACTTGTGTTCTGCGAACTGGTTACAAGTGTTCTGCTGGTGAAAGATGTCACATGACACAGGTCTGAGTGTAATTGGCTACTTTGGATAAAAATGTAGAGGGAATTATTTCAGTTATAACAGAACAATTAACAATATTGGAAGAAAAGATTTCAAGTTACTTCCCTTCCTTAAATACACACAATTATGACTGGATACGAAATCCATTTTGCACAATTACATCAAGTTGTGAATTTTTGTTACAAGAAGAAGAACAATTAGTTACCTTGTCAATGGATTGTACTCTAAATATGAAATTCTCTGAAATAACTCTTGAGGAATTTTGGATTTTTATCCAAGCCGAATACCCAGCTCTCTCCACAAGAGCACTGAAAATTTTGTTACAGTTTTCAACATCATATTTGTGTGAGCTCGGTTTCTCAATGTTAACCCATATAACAACTAAAAAGCATGAAAGACTTCCTAATATAGACAAAGAGATGAGGGTAGCTATATCACATATTAGACCTCATATTGCTGAAACCTGCAAAAGCCAACAAGCTCAAGTATCGTATTAAAATAAGTTCCATTTTTATAAAAGGCAAGTCCATGCATTGTTAGTTTTATGACCCTAATGCTTTTGATGTTCCCCAAATTTTTCTTATAATTAAAAGTGTTAAGAACCACTTATCTACACCAACGCCATCTACCGCCCACTACCACCACTAGTATTTTCACAGACAATCACAAACATCCATGCCCACAGCAGGATTCGAACCACTCGACCAACCAGGCCAACAATAGTTTATAAAAATGAATAAAGAAATAGTAGGTTGTGTGCAATGGTGGGTTGTATTGTAGTAAAATAGAACTAGAACATTGAAAGATCAGTGTCAGAATGAAAGAGTGGAAGAACATGATCATCACAGTTTATAATAAATTTAGTTTAATCCTTTATCCAAGTGTGAGCAAACAAAGTTTGCGCCTGAAAGTATCTTCAGGACTGGGTTAAGATGGTACACACCAGGGCAACTCGTTGCAAAGGTGGAGCTCAACATCACAGTTTAGTAATTAGGAATAGAATAGATATGATTGATAGTCATAAGTTTTTGGAGAAGAGCCTGCAGAAAATTATTATACAGGTGCCAGCAGGGAGTCCAAAGACTGAGTCCCACTTGGCTTTCCCCCCCCCCCCTCAATTATTGTACCTCTTCTTAAACTCATTCATAAATGATGCACTTTGGAGTAATTCATTCCACTCACTCAACCAAAAGAAAATTTTCATGGCAAGCAAGGAATCATTTGAAGGAGTTCCCCCCCCCCCTCCTACACACATGCACACACTATTCATTATCTCTCTTAAACGCATTCACAGATGATGCACACTCACGTAATCCATTTCAATTACTCACCGTAAGAAAAATTTCACATTTTTAATCATACTCTTATTAAATGTCATATAAATGATTTATATGGCACAGGTAGGTGAAATCTTTCATTATATGGTTTCCTCCTGCCATATAATGAAAGATTTCACCTACTTGTATCATATAAATCATTTCACTAGTCTGATGCTTCACCTCATATTCAACATTCCTGATAGTACCTCAGTTGCTAAACTCTGTACACTCTCCACTATTTTCTTATCCCCCAAGACATTCGGGAGAACAGGTCCACATTAATCCAAATATTATCATCACTTCCTTGTGAAGAGGCAGTGATATCCTGATTCTTGCATATCATTGTCCTGAGCATCAGGAGATAATTTTTTTTGAAATTATATGAAGATGTGGTTTAACAAGGGAGTGGCAGCAAATTTTGAATAAAGAATGCTAGATAAGTGAAATTGTGTGTTCTCAACTGAATATACAATCATTAAATTTAAGACTAATAAGTGGAAGTCGTTATGGGGAAAAGTATTCTGTAATGCATTTATCTACAAAAAATTTTTAATATTATCATGAAATAAAAATGTTATGATTCAAGCTGATTTCACAGGCACTTGCAATATAGATGTTAAAATTTGATGATGCCCAGAATTTTAAAGTTAAACACACATTCAAATTATGCTCTTTATGTATACCTTGTTATTAGTTTGGTTTGGTGTTGCAAACTGAATTGCAAAACATTGCTGTGTTTCAAAAATGCCAGTGATATTCTTTATTTGTAAGAAACATTGTTCAGCATGATTTAGGTTGAAGATAAATTTCATGAAGTGGCTTCAAAAAATACCATGTTTAGTCTTTAGAGCTAGGTTTTGGATTATATAACCCTTAACTCATCTGCATTACTTAAAATATGATATACTCACAATAATAATAATAATATGATAGGTTTGACCTTTTGGGGATGGGATTTGCATAAAACACACATGTACACAGAGCCTTCATAGTTTAATCAGTATCAGTAATCTCTTTGGTTGGAAAGATCTAAGTTTGAATCCCATCTAGGAAGCGAAGAATCTTTACAAGGACCTTTCAGCTGAGGGTGAGTTAGCCAGTCTCATGTGGAAATAGTAAGGTTTATCATTCCTCAAAACAAACTGGCCAGAAAAAAAACACACAATTAACAGACAGACAGACAGACATACACTGTCCTTATAGTCTTTGTTGCTTCAGCCATAATTCAAAACAGCTCAGTCCAACCCATCATCAGACCTCCACAGAGTCAAACACTTACTGATGATCATCAAGTCCCTCATATCCTCCTTCAGTGAATACCAATCATGTATGCACCTCATCCTATCCTTACTCTCTAGATTTCAAACCTTTAGTTTTTGCAATAATTAATTATGTATATATATATATATGAAGAAATCTGGAGAATGTGCTTGTGAAGAGATTGAATAAAAGAAGTGAGGAGGTGATCTGCAGAAAGTGTGATATTTTGATGGAGGGCAAGATATCAGTAAATGAAAGTAGAGAATGAGAAGTGAATTTAGACAAAGAGCATGAGATTGTCATTAGTGTTAAACAAAAGAATGAACAAATAAACTTTCAACTTCAAAAAATTAAGAATAAAAAGTAATAGTGGAATATGATTGTGCCTGATATAGCAAAGTGATCAAGATTGCAGGAAAGAAACAGCATGGATGATGATGATGGAGCAGAAGCAAGCATGACTGCAGGAATGAAAGAGAATATGAATGATGGAATGACAAGCATCATTGCAAAAATGAAAGAGAAATATTGCCAGACTGAAAGAGAGCAAGTGTGGAGTAAAAGGAATGCAATTTTTTAAGAACAAGTTGCTCTGGATGAGAAATTAGATTAGATGTTCAGATACAAATGAAAGGGTGCAAAACAATAGAGTGAAAGTAGAGAAAAATAGGTAGTGAATACCTCAAAATAGTAATTTATGGCGATTCCATTATTAAAAGTGGGGGGGTGAATGAAAGGATGCACAATGTGTTTTCCAGGAGTGAAGATGAGCAGGAGTTGTGCAAACAGACAATTTGGATGGACAGAAGGAGGATGTTGAGGAGAGTGAAAGATAACACTGTGGTAAGAAAGATTGTTGATCTGTTCCCAAGTTATGAGAATGAAGAGTCAAGATGGCAAGCAAGAATTGTGAATAAAATATTCATCATCATCATCATCAAATTCCTGCCATGTACCCTCAAGGGGTGTACAGGATATGACAGTACTACATGAAAAAATTACATCATTACTAACTTCCTATCTACAATTTTCCTCCAAATCAGTCTGTTACTTGTCAAGACTCCAACATTATCAGATCTTATATTTCTATCGTCTAAGGCACTTTGTACCGTATCAATCCACCTATATCTTGGTCTTCCTCTGGGTCATTTTCCTGCCAACCTGGCAGAGAACACTTGTTTTGCTAATCTTTCCTCTCCCATTCTATTTAAGTGACCATACCACCTGAGATTAGCTCTGCTAACGCATTCCTGGATGCTGACAATGTCAAGGTCTTTCCTAATATCCTCATTTTTAATATGATATTGCCATTGATGCCATCTGTTCACGCCTCTAATCTTTCTCAGGACTCTCATATCTGTGGTCTCTAGTCTTTGGTCAAGTGTTTTACTTCTGACCCAGCTCTCAGATCCATAAGTTAAAATTGGTTTGAACACTGCCTTGTATACAGCTAATTTAGTGTTCCGACTAATTTCTCTCTTATTCCATACGAATTTATTCAATTGACTTCCCACCATACCAGCTTTGCTGATTCTGTTGTCTATTTCTATATTTAATTTACCATCTTCAGTAAAAATCGTGCCTAAGTAGCTGAATTGTTTTACTTGTTCCACAGGTTCTCCATTCACAACACAGTTGACATTTTCAATGATTCTGCCTATTTTCATTGTCTTTGTCTTTTTATTGCTGACCTTCATACCATATCTCTTGCAACAGCAATTGAATTTAGTCAGAGAATCTTGCAGACTTGTAGTGGATTTATATAGAAGTATAACATCATCCGCATAAAGCAAAGAGCTGACATTGCAGAGGTATGTGCAAAATAAAGAAGTGCAATTTGTGGAACATACTTAAGGAGTGAATAGAATTGTACAAATATAATGGATTGCATTTAAATGGATTTGGTCTGGGTCAGTGAGAATGTTGCTAGAAGGAAGTGTAATGAGTGATCAGAAGTAAGAGGTGTGGAAGATCAGAAGAGTGTAAGTGAGGCTGAAATGCTTGCGAATGAAGGCGATAGTAGTGTGAGAGATGAGGATGAGAGAACAGGAATTTCAGAGGGACAGTGATAAGGAAGGTGAATGTTAGAATTCTTATTGAATGTGTTTGAAGATTGTCAGCATAGGAATGTAATGGCCTGGGACCTGGCCCGTCTTAAGGCATGGGCACTGAGCAGTTGCCAAAGGACCCTATGCTGCCATATTGTTCATGAGAGTGTATAAGTTATTCAACCTCTCTCTGGAACACTGAGCTAAGAAAGAGAACTGAAGATGGTGCACAATACATTAATAACTAAAATACTTTTCAAGAATCAGTTTCACAGCACAATGGGGAAGCAGCGTTTGAACTGGCTTTCACTCGTGCATGGAAAACAACATCCTGAAGACTATTGTCTTTAAGCCAATTATAAATCAATTCTCTGCAAAGATAGTTTGCAAAAGTTTGTGTTGATTAATCCTTGCTTTCCGGCATATTTTTTATGTTTAAACATTAATTTTGCTAAAAGTACCAATAAATCTATAAGCTTAATTTTATTGACTGTTTACATTTTTATTCCCCTAGGTGGGTGGGTAGGGTCCCAGTGCATTGCTTTGCCCAGGGGCCTACAATACTGTTAAGATGGTACTGGCCTGGGATATAAGGGATATAGTTGAATCTTGAGAACACATATGGGGTAAGTAGTGAAAAGTTGAGTGGGAATAAACAGTGTGGAGAAATTATAGCTGAAAGGTGACAAGGATGAAACTGTTTATAGACCTTAAAGTGAATTGCTGTGTTTATTTACAAATTTCAGGCTTATCAGAAATAAAGGAATTATTTCACCAATTGAGTTTATTTGCACAAAAAATTGTTGGAATAAGTGAAATGTGGTTTTGAGGATGAACCATGGGAATAGAAATGGAGGATACAATGTTTTGTAAGAGAATATAAAGGAGACAAGAAAGGATTAGTGATGTTGATAAATTATGTCTGTGAAAAGTAGAGATGCAAAAGGGAAATGGTGGTGGTGGTTTTGAGGAAGTATGAGGTAGAGGTTGATGGGAAGAGATATTTATTTGAATGTTGCAATAGGTCAGGGAATATGGAGAGTAGCGATGAAGAAATATATGGGCAATTTGGGTTAGTGAATAATAAAAGGGTGATTTTAATTAAGATAATGTAGATTGGGATGGAGAAATTAATTTCTTGAGTTATTGAGGGACAGCTATCTTAAACAGTATGTAATGGAGGGCATATGAATATCAAGAGTCTTATACCTGATCCTATCATCAGAGGATGTGAATGGGTATCACATCTCACTCCATGTAGTGAGAGTGATCACTTTTGTGGTGGTGGCAGCCATATGAAAATGTCTGTGGGGAAGAGATATATGTGGAACTGCACGGTTAATGAAGGATCACTACCAAAGACTGTTTTTTTTTTCAACTTTTATTGAGGTTTCATCAGTAGGACCATACCCAAGATGATAATAAGGCTAATAAATCAGTGTAGAAGTCATATATTTTTCATATGGGTAGTGACCCTTCCCATAATGTTTTTGCATTCTGAGCTACTATTGATGTGAAGTCAATTGCCTCTTTATACAAGTAGACTAGTTGCAAAGTTACTTCATTTTTTCTTACACTTAGTAAAGAATTTTTTTTTTTAACTGCTGGTTTTCATATCAAAAATATTACAGTAGTCATTCAGTCTTGAAGACTGAATAACTGAAAGCTGTGCTTAACATCATCTGCCTGATGTTAACTTAGTTTAGTATTTTTTTATTCTGATTTCAGATTTAATGCCACATTCCTTTATGATGTGATCCATGTAGTTGATCTATAAATAAAAAGGGAAGTAAAGCCATCTAAGAATTAGAGATTACTTGGTCTTAATCCCTACTGAGATTAAGACCAAGTAAAATTTATACAAGCATACTTGAGAAGAGACTAAAAGGAATTGAAGGAAAACTCCTGTTTTAGTCATGCAGTTGATGAACAGTTGAAATATGGTACTTTTGCTTTCATTTGATTTTATATCAGCTCATCTACCTGCCTTTAATTATAACTTCAAACTCATAACTTAAGGTTAGGCTGTATATTGCTCTGTGTATTGTTTTCCCTATATATATTCCTCTATATATTATAATACTATAGCTAGTTATTTGGAAGTCTGCAGTAAGTATTCCAGTTGCTATAGAACTTTTCCCTTGGTACCTTGTCATGCACCTTTTCCAAGTCAAATACCAATTCTTATGTTCTTATGATTTCTTGACTATAATAAAGTAAAAATCTAATCTTGATAACCTTTATTTGATCTGAACAGTTGTTCTTTCTTGAGTTTTTCCTTCAACAATTATTTTTAGTCTCTTCTCAAGTATGCTTGTATAAATCTTACTTGGTCTTACTTAATCTCAGTAGGGCAGTTTCTCTGTAATTCTTACATGGTTTTACTTCTCTCTTTATTTATAGATGGGTACTGTGAGCTTTACTTCAATCATCTGAATGCAGTCTTCTGATTAGAACTTTCTCAGATGAACATTCCAAAAATAATGCCCCTAAACTGGCTTGGTTGGCCGAGTGGTTAGTGTATCCGCTCTCCAGCCAAAAGGCTACTGGTTCGAATCCCGCCATGCGAATGGATGTTTGTGATTGTTTGAAAATACTAGTGGTGGTGGACAGTAGATGGCATTGGTGTAGATCAGTGATGGCGAACCTATGATACACGTGTCGGCACTGACACACTTGAGGGTTTCAGGTGACACACTTTGGATGTTGAAAGATATTGGTATTCTGATGAAAAAACTGCGATAAATCGTGTAAGATTGCTCTCAGTTAAGGCGAAGGTAGGTTTCGGTTCATTGAAAGAATTATATTTTATAGTTAGCTTATTTCTATTTTATTTTGTAGTTAGCTTATTTCTATTTTATTTTGTAACTAGCCTGTAAACAACAAGCATTTTCTTTCTTAATCATTATAATTTCTGCATAGTCATATGATAATATAAAACTTATAAAAATTATCAATATTATACGATACAAACTTATAAATACGTGCTTTATATATTATAAACTTAAAGTTTTCATTTGACTTCTGTGTGAAATTTGCTCATGCATGCATTCCAAGTCTCTCGACTGAGTACAAGTTCTAAACATATTTAAAACCACTTTAACAGAAAATATAATTCGCAGCATTAAATATTGAATTTATTATTATTATTATTATTTGTCACCTCCAGGGAGTCCAGACTCATCAAGGGAGGGCATCTACTCTACAACTCTGCTTCCACCACTCACAGTCCAACAAATGACCGCAACTACACCAACGCCATCTACGGCCGACTACCATCACTAGTATTCCCACAGACAATCACAAACATTTGTGATTATCTGAGTAAATAATGAAAACATTTTTATAGTTGCAATAAATTCAGTAAAGTTTGTTAAATAATGCATATTATAACAACTCACAATGACGTTGCAACAAAACCTACTAAATAGCTGCTATTTAGTAGCATGATAGAGAGTAAAATGTAACAAGGTTGCTACGAACGTACCGGTAATAAATCTGGCACCCCTGCTGAAAGAAGTAGTGGTGGTCTTGCATGGTCTGCCACTTAAGTAATTTGAGTTGCTGGTGTATAATTCATTTCCAGTAATTGTTAGTTGTTATTAATTATTACTGCATAATTACTGCTGTATATAATTGTGCTCTTTTTTAAGTTGTGAACCCTTTTACAATGGCAGCTAGCGCTAATAAAAAACTAAAATATCACAGAAAGGAAGCAGAAGAAATTTCCAAGATGCCTGTACTAAACAATATGGTGTTATTGATAGAGGTGATAAAGTTCTCTGTAAATTGTGTGGTGAGCTATCTGTGAATAGAACTTGGAATGTAAGAAGACATCAAACAAATTTTATCAAACGATTTACAGAATATGTTGGTCATCCCCTAGTTTGTTTCCATTGTATCATACATCAGGAGATGCTGTGTGCTAAATCAGGTTTAAAGGATCTGGATGATGTGATGAGAATTGTGACAAAGGTAACTAATTTTATTGCTGCCAGGGCTTTAAACAAACGAGAATTTAATTCACTTTTAAGCAAAGTTGAATCAGTGCACAATGGTCTATTAATGTACAATAATATTCAGTGGTTGAGTTGTGGCCAAGTACTTGAACGGTTTGTTGAATGTTTAAATAAAATAAAATTATATTTAAATAAGGCATGGAGCACAAATTTCTCAGTTGAACAATTCTGCTTGACTCAGTAAGCTGATGTTTTTCACAGATTTTTCATTGCACCTTGAATAAACTTAATATACAATTGCAAGGTTTTGGAAAATCTGTCGATGTTATGTTTGGCATGATCAAGAGCTTTGAGAATAAACTCAAAATATTTCAACGTGATCTAGAAAGTAACAATTTTAAATATTTCCCAAGAGTGAAAATTTTTTTTTAACGAAACCAACACCAAAAATCATGAACAACATATCAACCAATCTATCAAAGTTCTAAAGTCAGTAACTGAGCAGTTTTCTTCTAGATTTGAGCGATTTCGAATTTTGGAACAAACAATCCAATTCATAAAGTATCCTGATAATAATAATAATAATAATAGCAGGGTTTTTTCTCCCGGAAACTCGGGTTTTTCATCCCGCATACATACAAATCGGCCCTTCAGAACACACGCAATTTACAGACAAAAATTACTAGTTGTAGTGGTGTTGGAGGTGGGCGGTAGATGGCGTTGATGGAGATGATTCGTAGTAGCGGTTAGGTGTAGAGACAGTTGTAGATGTCCTCCCGCGATGAGTCTTCGGACTCCTTGGAGGTATCAGGAATAATAATAATAATAATAATAATAAACAGAATTCGTGGATCTTAAATTAGATGGCCTTGAGTGGTTTGATTTAAAAAATCTAGAAGAAATGCAACTAGCTGACTTCCAGTATAATCCTATCTGGAAAAGAAAGTTTATTGCTCTTAGAAATGAATTAGAAGAACTTGAGCAGGAACGTCTGCATGATACCGTGTATAAAAATTCCGACTGTGAAATTCTAAGCGTGTGGAATAGCCTTCCTGAAAACTTTCATGCTCTTAAAATCTTTGCTAAAGCTCTTCTAACAATTTTCTCTTCTACATACTCTTGTGAAACTCTATTTTCTGCCTTAAATAATATCAAATCGAAAGGGAGAAATAGAGCGAGCAATGATTTGAGTGCTGCCTGTGCAGCATTAAAATGTACACGCTATTGCGCTTCTATAAAGCAACTTTCTACCAGTATTCAGCAACAGAAAAGTCATTAAATGCAAGTTTATAATTTCACTATTAAATTAATTGTATAATATGAATTCATAGATTTTATATCAATGTCCTATTAAATAAATAGCCTAATATGATATGTATAAGTCACCATCTATGTAGTTAAATTTATAATGCATATATGCAAATGGCATATCAACAACATCAATATTAAAAAAAAAAGATGTTTCACACACCTGGGTAAAAAGGTTTGCCATCACTGGTGTAGATGATGTGGTTGGTGAATAAAGGTGGATGAGTTTGAGTGGTGGAGACAGGGAGTTGTAGAGTAGGTGCCCTTCCCTCAATGAGTCTTGGACTCCCTGGAGGTGTCAAATAATAATAAGTGATAGCTCAACATTCAAAGAGAGATGTCAAAGAAATTAAAAAAAAAAATTTTAAGTCTAATTTTCATGCACTATTTTTCAGCATAATTTCTCTCCCTCGAGTCCTCTGTACTGTGTAGCAAGTTTTTCATAGCCATCATGGCAAAACTGATTGTTTTTAGAACCATTTTCTTATCTCTGCTCTGATTTGTATGTCGTTTTCAAAATGGATACCCTTCAGATGTGTATTTACTGTGGTGTCTAGAAATCTGAGAGAGCTAAGTTCTGGCTATAGGAAGAATGTTCCATAACTTCAAATACCACCTCTTCAATAGTTATTGAGGCAGTTTTGCATTCATGTATGATCTCATCTTGTCATGATGCGAAAGTGGCTTTTCCAAATGAGTATAATTTCTTCATTGTTTCAGCTTTCTCGTCTTTGCATAGTTTAGCGAATTTTTCTTCCTTTCACCATATAGGTCTGAATTTGTGCCTTTGCTGTTGCATAAAGACAGTTAGCATGCATTTCTTGCAGAAGGTTGAGTTTTGAATTTTTAGTCCTTGGCGATATTTGATTGTATTCTGTAGACTGAAATTTCAAATGAACTCATTGTCCCTGATGAATTTTTGTGAAGAAAAGCATTACCTCACCCCTTTTGATAACATTCCAGCAATTGGCAAAAAATTTCCTGTCTTGTCTGTTTTATTTCTCTATTCAACTGATGTGTCATTCCACATCAGTAGAATTGAGATTAATGCTACAGCCAGCATGATGTTTGATCATGTTGTATCCTATTTGTGTATGGTTTAAACTAATACAGTTTGATTATATGAAGTCCAACACTGTTGATCTAGCTTCCTTCATTCAGCATCTAGGTTGAGACCTAATAATGTGATGGATTCACAACAGAAATGTGAGGATTGCACATTGGATTACAAGATAGTCAGTTATCTGCATTCCCTACAGACTATATGGAAGTATCCTGCTAGCTATATAGACCAATTATTTATCTTAAGTACTCCTTAAACAGTGGTCAGTGGTCATATGAAAAATGAAAGAAAAGGTACAGATAAAGGTACTTATTAGAAAAAGTATATGAAGGATGTAACATGCAACAGCGAAGTGGAAGATATCATTCATTAGCCTATGATCCAGTGGCGGGCCATACATAAGCACTGCAACAATGCAGCATCCCTAAGGCAAGGAATGAAAAATTTAAATTTTGTTTGTGTTTATAAATAATAACAATGCTTATAACATTATATAAATGCAATCCAACAATACAACAGTGATTGAATAGTTAATAATTGGAATTGTTTGATTAACACTTTAGATTACGAAACAAATGCACTGCGATCTAACGCAGTGTCAGAATTATCACATTTCACCAATCGCAGCCAGACTCGCCGATATTCGTTTGCGCTTGTGATTGCACGTTACAAGTCATTCCGACACCGCTCAAACGAGCAATGTATCGTATGCTTGCACGCGTTATTTCTGTGAGATACAAAACTTTTATTATTGGTGCGTGTTCATGGTGAGGGTGAACTATTTTTTGCAAATCTTATTTTATTTTGTTAAAATAACATATAATTATTTATTTATTATAGATACAAGGCTGAATTATGACAGGTGTCACTGTTGAAAATATGAAAAGAATTATATTTTTCAATTATCATTACACAAAACAAATACACTGTGATCTAACACAGTGTCAGAATTATCACGTTTGGCCAAATGCAGCCATCTCGCTGATATTCGTTTGCGCTTGTGATTGCACGTTACAAATCATTCCGACACTGCTCGTTTGAGCAGCATATCATATGCTTGCGCATTTTCTTCACCCGGTAATTGCATCTAAGAATTTGACTGTAATGAATATGACCACGTTGCCACCAATTGGTGAGAGTGATCATAGGGTCTTGACTTGGGGAGTGGCTAAAGGTGTGGATTTTACAATTAAGATGGGGCACATGTGGAATTTTCAGGCTGGTAAGTATGACAAGCTTAGGAGATTGATTGGTTCAGTGCCATGGCATGTAAAACTGCAAGGGCTAGAAGTTGATAGTGCATGGGAGGCAGTAAAGAAGTGTTTGCATATCTAGAGTCCGAATAATAAGTATATTATTCGAATAATAAATCAAGTAGGGTTAAATGGATGAATAACACCATTAAGCTTGAGCTGCAAAAAAAGAAACAACTATGGAGGGAATTTAAGGAGAAAGGTGACCTGCAGGCACATAAACGGTATAAAGCACAGGCCAGAACGGTAACTAGTGTGGTAAGAAAAGCAAAAAAAGGATTACGAAAGAACATTGGTCATGCAGGCAAGAGAATCCTAACAGTTTTATCGATATGTTGCTAATAAAAGAAAAAATGTATATGGCAGAATGATTTTAAAGAATGCCGATGGTAGGGAGGTAACTGAATCAGCTGATATAGTTGAATTACTGAGTGAGCACTTTGCAAGAATATATCTTCCAGGTGGTGACATTGCAGAAATGAATGAACCAATAGATTTTATGGGAATTGTGGTGAATGAAGTGGGGGTGGATAGTTTATTGCAAAACCTCAATGTCAATACATCTGTTGGATTGGATGGTATACCAGCTCGTGTCATACGTGAAGCAGCTAAAGAATTGTCTGTACCCTTGACCATTTTGTTTAATTTGAGTCTCGGGTCTGGGTTAGTCCCGAGGAGGTGGAAAG
Organism: Typopeltis vanoorti; assembly: GCF_054136105.1. NCBI lineage: Eukaryota > Metazoa > Arthropoda > Arachnida > Uropygi > Thelyphonidae > Typopeltis > Typopeltis vanoorti. The sequence goes on along the minus strand of NC_143564.1, from coordinate 45,656,188 downwards.
AGGGGGAAAATAGTTCCACTGCATAAAGGAGGTTCCAAGACTGTTGTAAATTACCAACCGATTAGCATATCAGGAATCGTTGTCAAGGTCTTGGAGAAATTAGTCAAGAGAAGAATACAGGACTGGATAGATGAAAATGGGATACTGTATGGGGGACAACATGGTTTTGTGAAGGGTAGATCTTGCCTCAGTAACTTGCTCACGTTTTATAACACAGTGACGGCTGAACTGGATAAGAGTAATGGGTTTACAGTGATTCTACTGGACATTGCCAAAGCCTTTGACAGGATACCACATGGAACTCTAATCAGTAAACTGGAGTAGATGGGGATGGATATTGGGTTGCTGAGATGGATAGGAGGGTGGTTGATGGAGAGATACCAGAGAGTGGTTTATTCAGGAGTGGAGTCCAAAAGACGGCTTGTGACTAGTGGTGTGCCGCTGGGTTCTGTTCGTGGACCACTACTTTTCAATTTTTTCATTAACGATATAGGAAAGGATCTGAGAGGAAGTGTTCACTTGTTTGCTGATGATGCAAAGTTGGGTAGACCAATAGTGAGTGCACAGGATGTCAAAATTGTGCAGGATGATTTGGATAGTTTGGAGGACTGGGCTAGGGAAAATGGATGTCAATTTAATGTGGCAAAGTGTAAGGTTATGCATTTTGGAGTGAAAAGATTAGCAGCAGCATATCACATTGGTGGAACCGTACTCCAGTAGATTGATGAGGCCAGGGATTTGAGAGTGTTGGTGGATAGAGAGTTGAAGTTTAGGGGACACATTGCAAAAGTGGCCAAAACAGCTCATCAAATCACTTGGTTGCTGAAAAATACTTTAACATGCAGTGACAAACAAGTTATTGTTCCTCTGTATCGAGCCTTGATAAGACCCCATTTAGACTACTGTGCCCAGATATGGGCTCCAGGGTTTCTTCTTGATGGGGAGGAGGTGGGGAGGATCCAGAAACGAGTGACCCAGATGATAGCAGGTCTGTTAAACGAACCTTATGAGAACAGGTTGAAGATTTGTGGGTTGCAAAAATTGGTTGATAGGTGGAAAAGGGGTGATATGATTGAGACATTCAAATTACTGAAGGGTTTCTATAGGATTAATCCAGAAGATATTTTTGAGAATAGGATTGGTGGTGGGAGGACTAGGGGCCATACATGGAAGCTGGGCAAGAGTGTGGTTAGCAGGGATGTTAGAACTAGGTTTTTTTACTTGGAGAGTGGTGAATGAGTGGAATAAGCTGCCAGAGTCTGTTGTGGGTGCTCTGACCATGAATGAGTTCAAGGTGAGGTATGATAGATACTGTGTAAATGTCGAATAGTTGCTCTTGACGTGATGTTAGGTCCTCCCTCGATTAGTTTATCGACTCCTTGGAGTTGCTCAAGATAATAATAATAATTATTATATTTTTCTGAGATGCAAAACTTTTATTATTGGTGTTTGTTCATGGTAAGGGTGAAATATTTTTAATAAAGTAATTTTTTAATATGTAAATTTATTTATTAAAAAATTGGTTACTGATTAGGAAAAAAAGATTTATTTTTTTTATTTTGGAAAATTTTCACTGGCTGCCACTGCTATGATCTATGCAATTTAAAAAATAAAAATAGATGTATATGTAAAAATGACAGAGCAGCAGTCCATATTGGGTATTTAGGTGAATAGAAGTTATATTATAGAAGGTGAATAGAAGGAAGTTATCACTATAGCGAACTTGTGGGGATCACTGGAATATTTGTTATAGTGACTTTGCATATGGAGCTGTGGTTGAGACTTTTCTGTTTTGCAGTTTGTTACAGTGAGAGTCAACTGTAATAATTTGATCACTGAAAAGAAGCATAGAAATCCCAAAGGTCATCCCAGTTGGTATCATTTTAATACCATAGATAACCAAGAAGGATGATCTGTAGAAAAAAAAACATGGCAGGGTTTAATCATAGTTGTCAAGAGGAGAGCTAACATCAATGATATAGTGTGTAGGAAGAATGATGAAGATTATCTGGTATTTTGTTAAGTTGACAAACAATTTGTGTTAGATCATTACTAACAGCAAACAATTGTTTCTCTTCTGACTCGATCTGTGAAGTTAGAGAGGTGGAGAAAGTGTGAATTATGGACGTTGAAATCTGCAAGGAAGATTATCTCATTGTTTGGGCAATTACACTATATATATATAATCACCTTCAGAGATAAATAATCAAAATAGGGTTTTTTTAACTCTGCAGCTTCTCAAGGAAAATTGACTATAGAACTTCCACCTTTTTTTGCAGTAATGCCAATTAAGATTAGGAACATGAAATTGCAGTAGTAGAAATTACCTCAGTTACTAGTATTGAAGAGTGTAGACTGGCTACCTACCCACAATTTCCAAAAGTTAGGACTAAAACATCCTGTCTACTCCCTTTAGGGAATGAAAAGGTGTTAGAAGAGTTTTGTCAAAACTATTCATCTTATATGGAGAACCTTATATCTTGTATTTTACTTAGGTATTTTTTTGCTTTCTTCCTTTTTTTAGAATAACCATGTTTGAATGTCATCAAGGTGATATCTCAGTAATACTATTCTGTAATTTTTCAAGCTGGTTTTGCGCTGATGGAATTTGGAATATCTAGTATAACCAGCTTTATTAGCTTGTTTTGTTCTTGCAAGCAGACATAATTTCAGAGTCACCATTTGAGAGATAACTAGTGCCATTCCATTAGTTTGGCAAATTAGTTACTAGTCTTCTAGTGAAGTTGATAAAATCACATGATTAGTACAACAGATGTGATCTGTATTGTAATGGATCACATCTGCCATTGTTTCAGTAATCTCTTAAGACAGTAAAATGTTGGTGCTGTGTGTGTGTTGAAATCATTAACCAAACATTTGTAAAAAAAAAATGGCTACAATAAAAAAAAAAAAAAGGTTCACAAGATCCTCCATAAAAATGCCATTAATGCCACCCAACTGGCCAAGACGTCTGTGGATGTCCAGCTAAATCTGGATACAATTCTGTAACACCTATTGAATAACATGGATAAGAAGTGCAGTTCGGTGTCACTATTTATCCACCTCGGCCAGTAGGGGTGTTAAAAGCAAAAAAGATTGCAAGAATGCCATATCCATACCCTGCATTAGGGGCATTTCAGAAAAAAATAGATAGAAAACTACTTAAATATGACATGAAGACAACCTTCAAACCCCTGACTTACTTAACTCCTCCAAAGGAGGAGCTTACTTAGCTCCACCAAAGATCCTCTTCCATACCTTGCCCACCCAAGGGTTTACAAAATTCAATGTACCTGTGACTTACCTTACATATGGAGAAACAGGACACACCATCTCAATCAGAAAAGATGGACACAAGCGCTACATTGAATACCTCCACTATGGTAAAACAGGCCTATTATACCACACACTCGAAACATGCCACAGAATTGACTGGAAAAGGTACTAATTCCCTACACCACACCAAAACCTGGTTTGAAAGAAAATTCAAAGAAGCTTGTGAAATGCTGAAGCATCATCCAAATCTGAACAAAAATGATGGATTAATGATTAATTATTCCAAGAATGTGGATGACCCATATAGCAACCAGAACAACCCCAGACAGAAGAAAATCTCAATATGAAAGGACTATAGAAATTGTTTAATGTAGTTCCGTTCCCCCCCCCCTCACCAGAGATCAGGCTAGGATAAATGATTAATAAACATTTAGATTCATTTTACTTCTGTATAGTGCAGCAGCATGTAGCTTGTATGTTTTCCTGATGATGACCCCAATACAGAGGTCAAAACGTCGATTGTTACTTGCTTAATGTTAAGTAAAGTAATTATTCTAACATGTTTGTTGTCCCCATAATCTATAGAAATTTGTTTAAGCTGTGTATTGTTAATTTATGACACTTATCATTCATTATTGGTCTGGTGCTTTTATCATTTTTCATTGATTCTTGTTAGGATGTAAACAGCAACAGAGTAGGAAATGAATACCAGACACAGAAACTTTTGAGAAAATTTGGAGAAAAGGGCAAAACAAATAATAATAATAATAATAGGTATCCGCCTGCAGGTACCAGCATAAAGTTGTGCCAAATTCACATGGAGAAAAGACACAATAAATGAGTCTCATTGACTTATTGTTGATAGTATGCTGATTCTGGATACACAAGTATAAAGGGTGTTTGAAATAGGAAGTCATCACCATTTTGTTTTGAGCAGGATAAGAATAAATTTCATATTGAAAAGAAAATTATGTACAAAAATTTTAAATAGAAACATTGGAACAACTTTCTGAGGTGAACTGTAGATTCAGATACACAAATATTCAAGTTCCATCTCAAATTTGGAGGTAGTAGCCATGGTTTTCCACTTATTTCTATCTTGTGCATCTTATCTGGATGGTACCTGATCCAGCGTTCCTCTTCTTCCCTGTAGTTTACCTGTGATGATAACATTGGGCAGTCCTCTTTGTGTGTTAAGAAATTAATTTTTGTCTTCCTTGTCTCTTTCAATAAGTTTCTTTTTTTTTTGGTATGTTCTCTCAAGTACTTTTTTTTTTCAGCTAATCAGCATTATTCTTCTTAGTGATCACATCTCCAGATCCACCATTTTTTTTCTATTCTTTTCCAGTAGCCCATATTTCTAAGGTGTACATTAATGTAGAATATACATAGCACGACATTAGTTGCATTCTTGTATTTATGTTGACCCTACCAATAGTAAGTACTTCTTTCATTCTAAGACTTTTTGACTATTTGTATTTTTTTATTTCCTTAAATCTTTTGAACCAGACTAATGTTTAAGTGTTCTCTAAGATTCTTATAAGTTTATTGTAAAACACAGTGTTAAATGCTTTTTCAAAATCTGTGAAACTGAGGTAGACCTGTTTTCATGCAGAAGTTGATCTTTCACATATCATTCTGAGATTTAGTGTTATATCACTTGTGCTTTTTCCACTTCTACCTCTAGATTATTCTTCAGTTATTTTATTTTTGTTTTGACATCTGAAATAGTTTTAAAGTGTGACCTGAACGAGGAACTGATGAATGCAAATATGAAATTGATGACAGAAAGTGTTAGTAATGAGAATGTCGTGGGGAACATGTGTGCACAATGTGAAAGAGAAGGCTGGTGAGAAAGAGAGGCAAAAAAATGTTAAAAAATCAGTAAAAAAGAAAAAGAGCAATTTGAAAACCGTACCTGATGTTAAAAGGGACGAAAGTGAGGCGAGAGTGGCAGAAGGAAACGAAATTGAGAGAACGAATGAAACTAGAAATGCCGTTTCTAGAACGCCGTTTCTAATGATAGCGAATGAATGAATGAATGATGGCGAAAGTTGGACACATGTTGGACTGAAAGTACTGAAACAAAGAAAGATGAATGAGAGTGAAAGTGAGAAGAATGATAGTGAAAATTGGACGCATGTTAGATCGAAAGTACGGAAACAAAGAAAAATAAATGAGAGTGAAAGTGAGAAGAATGATAGAAAAAGTTGGATGTATGTTGAACCAAAAGTACGGAAACAAAGAAGGATGAATGAGAGTGAAAGTGAGAAGAGGGGGGCTGAGAGTTAGAAATTTCGAAAGATTTAATGATAGAGAGAATGTGTCGTGGGATTCGGAAGTTGAATTGGATTGAATGAGGCAAGAAATGAAATGGATGCGGAATGAAATTAAGAGAATTCAGGTCAAAACTATTAAAATAAATCATGATGGCATGAAAGAGTTAACGAAAGACGAGCGAGTGGCGTTGTATGGTAACTCCATTATTAAAGGTGTGCTAGAGGATACAATGCACAAGGTATGTTTTCCAGGTGGTAAAATGAGTAGAGTGATTGAGGCATTGGATATGAGGCGGGAGCGAGCAAAAGAGTTAATAGTATTAATTGGTACAAATGATTTGAGAGAGAGAGAACAAAGAGCATGTCAGAATGTATATCAGGAGGCTGCTTGGAAGGATGAAAGAAAATAGTGTGACAGGAAGGGTAGTCAGTGTGTTGCCTAGGTATGACTGTGGTGAAATGAGGCGGAGAGCAAGGATTATGAATGATATGGTGGCTGAAATGTGTGAGGAGATGGGAGTACAGTTTGTTAATGTGTGGAATGAGTTTGAGGGACCAAGTGAGCTGTATGGGAGTGAAGGACTGTATTTGAGTGGTTATGGTGTGAGTCGCTTGGAGAGACTGCTGCTGGAAGGTAGAGAAATGAATAGAGAGAATTAATCAGATTGAGAGGGGAGTGATGTGGAAGAGCAGGAGAGTAAGACAGGAGAGATTGAAGAAGTGGTTATGAATGGGGAAGTGAGTGGTATGAGTATAGAAAATGAGAGAATGGGTATGCAAGAGGAGCATGGAAATGGGGGGGGGCCTCAGGGTCGACAGGGGGACACAACGTGAGAAAGGTGGATGCTCCAAGAGGAGGTGAGAACGTGTAGGCAGGAAAGGAATGGGATGACTAGGGATCAAGAGGAAACAGTTGGAATTGAAAAGGGTTCTAAAATGAAGAAGCAGAAAGGGAAATGGCCCTAGTCTAGCATGGAGAGATCACATCGAGTGAGTGGTATCAGTGGAACTAGCTGTAGATTCAGAAATGAGCTGTTGTGTTTGTATACCAATGCTAGAAGTATAAGGAACAAGGCAGATGAAATGGTTGCACTAATTGCATCTGTTCACCCAAAGATTGTCGGAATAAGTGAGACATGGTTGGATGAAGACAACATCCTGACAGGAATAGAGATGGAAGGATATATGTTTCGTGAGGATAGAAGGGAGGGGAAAGTGCTATTGATGATAGGGAAAGTCAGTGGAAAGTTAGGGAAGGGTAGTCAGTGTGTTGCCTAGGTATGACTGTGGTGAAATGAGGTGGAGAGCAAGGATTATGAATGATATGGTGGCTGAAATGTGTGAGGAGATGGGAGTACAGTTTGTTAATGTGTGGAATGAGTTTGAGGGACCAAGTGAGCTGTATGGGAGTGAAGGACTGTATTTGAGTGGTTATGGTGTGAGTCGCTTGGAGAGACTGCTGCTGGAAGGTAGAGAAATGAATAGAGAGAATTAATCAGATTGAGAGGGGAGTGATGTGGAAGAGCAGGAGAGTAAGACAGGAGAGATTGAAGACGTGGTTATGAATGGGGAAGTGAGTGGTATGAGTATAGAAAATGAGAGAATGGGTATGCAAGAGGAGCATGGAAATGGGGGGGGCCTCAGGGTCGACAGGGGGACACAACGTGAGTAAGGTGGATGCTCCAAGAGGAGGTGAGAACGTGTAGGCAGGAAAGGAATGGGATGACTAGGGATCAAGAGGAAACAGTTGGAATTGAAAAGGGTTCTAAAATGAAGAAGCAGAAAGGGAAATGGCCCTAGTCTAGCATGGAGAGATCACATCGAGTGAGTGGTATCAGTGGATACCACTGGGGGACACAAGAAAGAGTTATGTCCATACAAGATAGAGATGCAAGAGGGAAATAGGGCCAGTGGTTTTGAGGCAGTATGGTGTGAGATAAAGGTGAATAGAATCAAATATTTGGTGGGATGTTGTTATAGACCTGGTAATGTGGATGGTGGTGACAGTGAAATGTATAGTCAAATAAGCCAAGCAAATAAGAAAAGGGTGATCATTATGGATGATTTTAATTATGGCAATATAGACTGGAATGTAGAGATAGCAACTGGAAGTAAAGAAAATGAGTTTCTTGAGTTTTTGAGGGATAACTACCTCAGACAGTATGTAACAGAGGGCACAAGAGGATTAAGGGTCTTGGATTTGGTCATCTCATCGGAGGATGTAATTATCAATGAGGTATCAAATCATCCACCAATTGGTGAAAGTGACCATGAGGTGATTACTTGGTTGGTTGCCAGCAGTGCAAGGACCCCTGTGAAAAAAGGGTATATGTGGAACTACAAGGGGGGGGGGGTGATTATGAAGAGCTTAGGAGACAGCTTGCAGGTGTAGCATGGAATGATGAGTTAGCTGGAAAAGAGATCAGTGTGGCTTGGGGGATTTTCAAAAACTATCTAGTAGATGCAATGTATATGTGGAACTATAAGGGGAGTGATTATGAAGAGCTCAGGGGACAGCTTGCAGGTGTAGTGTGGAATGAGGAGTTAGCTGGAAAAGAGATCAATGCAGCTTGGGGGATTTTCAAAAACTATCTAGTAGATGCAATGTCTAAATGTATTCCAAGGGTGAGAAGGTTAAATAAGGTAGGTGTGAGATGGATGAATAAAGAGATTAAGCATGCGATACAGAGAAAAAGGGCATTGTGGAGGCTGCATAAGAGAAGTGGAAATAACCAATTTCATGAGGTCTACAAAGACCAGGCAAGGAGGATAACTTGGTTGGTGAGAGTAGCTAAAGAGAGGTATGAACAGCAGTTAGCTAATGAAGCCAAAATGAATCCTAGGGAGTTCTTTCAATATGTAGCCAGCAAAAGAAAGAATGATTATGGAAGGATGACATTGATTGGAGAAAATGGCATAAAGACAGCTGTTGCAGAATGTGTGGTGGAGATGCTTAATGAGCAGTTCATAAAGATCTTTCAATCTTGTGAATGTGACTTCATGGAGAGATTGAGAGCAGTTGATGATGGGGAGGAGAAACTGATTGTAAGTGAGCAAAAGGTGTTTGTGGAGTTGAGTAAACTAGATGTGAATAAGGCTGTGGGATTTGATAATACATCACCGCATATTCTGAAGGAATGTGCCAGAGAGTTGACACCTGCCTTGACATATTTTTTTTAATACGAGTCTTGCACTTGGTCAAGTTCCTAAAGAGTGGAAGGATGGCAAGATTGTGCCACTTCATAAAGGAGGTGATTAAATCAAGCATCAAACTATAGGCCTATCTGTGTGTGTCAGGTGTTGTGGTTAAGTTGTTGGAGAAGCTTGTGAGAACTAGGATCCAGAGTTGGGTTGACAACAATGGTATAATCTTTGATGGACAGCATGGATTTGCTAAAGGGAGGTCATGTTTTATTCTTACTTACTTATTACAATAAAGTGACTGCTTCCTTGGACAGAGGAGAAGGATACATAGTAATATACTTGGATTTTGCAAAAGCTTTTGATAGAGTACCTCATAATAAGTTGACAGTCAAACTAGAGCAGATGGGGTTGGATATTAGATTAGTGCATTGGATTGGAGACTGGCTATCTGATAGGTATCAACAAGTTTTGTATGGGGGTTCGATATCCAGTAAAACGAAAGTCACTAGTGGAGTGCCTCAGGGGTCTGTTTTAGTGCCATTACTATTTAACTTGTATATTAATGATATTGGCAAAGATTTGGATGGAGATATTCAGTTGTTTGCAGATGATGCAAAGTTGAGACGAACCATAAAGAGTAGTGAGGATGTTGTGGCCTTGCAAGAAGACTTGAATAAATTGAGTGATTGGGCACGGAAATGGGGATGTGAGTTCAATGTTGCAAAATGTAAGTTTTTAAAATTTGGAAAACAAAGATGGGATGCAGAATTTATGCTTCATGAGAATATATTGTTGGAGGTAGAGGAAATATGAGATCTGGGGGTAATAGTTGATAAGGATCTAAAATTCAGGGAACACATCGCCAAAATTGTGAAGACAACACAAAAGCTTCTGGGAATGATGCGGAGGACACTGACGTGCAAAAGTAGGGAGATTCTTGTTCCCTTGTATAAGGCTTTGATTAGCCACACATGGACTATTGTGCCCAGATTTGGTCACTGGGTTTTCAGAAGGATGAAGAGATGTTGCTAAGAGTCCAAAGGCGACTGACTAAGGGTAGTTTCTGGCCTCTGGAATGTTGAGTATGAGGAAAAATTGAGAAGATGTAATTTGCAGACTCTTATAACAACCCCTTACCTACAAGTTGGTAAGGGGTTGTTATAAGATCAATGGTGGAGAAGTTCTACAGAGAATAGTTGGAGATCAGGGGAAAACCAGAGGTCATCCCTGGAAACTGTATAAAGAGGGTGTGAGTAGGGGAGTGAGAGGCAGGTTTTTTTTGTGCAGAGTTGTGAATGATTGGAATGCCCCTTGCCTGAGAGTGTGGTGTCTGCAAGGAGTTTGAGTGTGTTTAAGACACGGTATGATGAGATGTATGTGTGATAAAAGGACCTCCCAGATGAGTCTTTGACTCCATGTGGTCTTTGGGGTAATAATAAAGCATTGTTCATTAAGCTGTTTGTTCTGTAATTTCAGCTTTTTTTTATTGCAGTGATTATCAAGTTTTCCATAGTTTTAGGCAAGATACTTGAATCATGTGCTAAATTAAAATTTTTTGTTATGGTGATAACTATCTTATAATTTTTTTTACTTTGTTTGCAACTAAATCTGGACTCTGTGTTTTATTTTTTAAGTTAGATTAAAGCACTGTTTCATTCTCATTATTTGTTTTTAGATTAAAGCACTATTTCATTCTCATTTAAGGGCTATATTGTCTGAATATAGCCCTTAAATATATTTCTCTCAATGTTTGTGGATATCTCTCTTCAAACAGCACATTTCCTTTTCATTTTTTTTTCCCTATGACTAATTTTATCTTGCATTTTGTAAAATCATGGAGACTGTCTTCAATTTCTAGACATTCATTTGCTAAACAACCTTACTTCTTTGCTATTCAACCTTACTTCTTTGTTTCCTTACATTTATGAGTCTTTTTCTTAAATTTTCTATATTTACTTAAATGCCTACCTTCTCTTTTTTGCCTTTTTTTAAAATTAACTTCATAATTTCATAGGTCATTCATTCTTTTCTATTTTTCTTGTTCTCTGGAGTTATTAAGTTTACTGAATGTTTTGAGCATTATTTGGATTGCAGAGTTTGGTAGATAGAAGAAGGACAGGTGATATGATTGAGACTTTTAAACTGTTGAGAGGTAGTTACAGGGTTGACACTGGGGAGCTCTTTCGTTTGGTGGAACAGGGGGAAGGAGCAAGGACAAAGAGCATGGAAGTTAAGAAAGCAAGTTGCAAGCAAGAGAGTGAGTAGTGGTGTCTTTGCTTGGAGGGTGATTGAACCATGGAATGCATCTCCTGATAGAGCAGTGAGAGCAAGAATGGTCAAGGAGTGATATGATAGACTTTGTTTTCTAGGCTGGACCTCCCACGATGAGTCTTGTGACTCCATCGAGGCCTGAATCATAATAATAATAATAATGATTATTATTATTTCCTTGAAATCATTTCAAGTTTTTCTTATTATGCCCGATACGCAGCTTTCAATTTCTAGTTCCCCATTTTTTTATGTTGAAATTATTCATTAAATGGGTTAGTTCTTTCTTTTGCATATTTAATTGAAGACTCTTTATCATTCCAATTTAGTCTTAAGTTTTTGTTATTACTTTTAGCTTTTTCAGTTTTATTTAAATGGTGGCTACTAATGGACTGTAATCACAGATTACTTTGCTAAGGTGTTTCACCTTAGCAAAGTAAATCTGTGATTAACTTTGCTAAGGTGAAATAGAGTAAATCTCTAAATGCATTCATTATATCTCTTATATTAGTTTACTTCACCCGGCAAGCTCCAACCAGAAAAGTAATTTTCTTGTAATTATTTTTCTGATAGCTACATAACGGAATGCTCTTTTCAGCTTTTGCCTGCTATACTAGCCTCATTTCATATTTTTCTTTCATACTAAGCTTGTACAACGTTTTTTTGTTTTTAATAAGATGAAGATGAAAGAATCTTACAGAAGGAAAGTTCTCAAAGAAGTGGAAGAGATACAAAATAGTGCCTTCACATAAGAACAGTACCAAGACAGATGTTTGAGTTATAGATCGGTTCATATTTCTGTAGTGGTTAAGATATTAGAGAGATTGGTTAGGACTAGAATACAAGATTGGATTAATTGGAACAAGGTTGGCATTGGTGGTCTTTGGCAATTTACTTGCATTTTATGATATTGATGATTGTACTAAATGCTGGAGTTTATATAATGCAAAATTTTTGGACTTTGTGGTGACATTTGACAGACTGCCATTGGGAAAGTTAGTCTTATGTGTTTTGTTAGTCCTACTCATAAGAACCTAAAATGTATTAATACTTTGGATGGGTTAAGGGTAGGATAACTTGTTCCTGTGACCAGATATGATACTTTTTCAAGCTGCTTCAAGGCTCCAATAGTATGGCTGGTTGTCTCACACCGGGCAATAAAAGTTATTGTTAATTTGAAGAATTTCACAGATACATTATTTAATACATGGAATCTTTACATGAATATATTTAATTCATGGAATCCCAGAATTCATTGCAGAGGACCACTTCAGAATTGAAGTGGTCCTCTTGAATTCATTCCACTCTGCAATTCACCTGACTCCACTTGTTAAATATGTATTGTCTGTTAATTGCTTGTGTTTTCAGACTAGCTTTTTTTTGAGGAAACAATAACCCTCTGACATCTACGAGGTCATTAAATGAGAGAAGTTTCCCTTTTGCCATCAAGAAGTGTGTGCATGCATGGATGAGGACATTGCCTCAGAATGGAAGCTAACACATGGTATACCACTGTTCTTTCCTTGGCTCGCAGTTGTTTATTTTATATTTTGAATATTGCATGTGTACCTGCTGGTCTATATCAATTCTCAGTCCAGTGTCAAACCTACTTTCATCCCTTCTATCATTCCTCTTTTCCCAAGGACTGAAACTATCTTCTGATAGTTTCAGTCCTTCTGGTACTTCAAGAGACACATCATAGATTCAGTTCCTTCTTTTTATTATTATTATTATTTTGGGCTACTCCAGGGAGTCCTTAGACTCATCAAGGGAGGCCCTAAACATCATGTCCACACAACTATTCGACATTCTCACAGTATCTATCATACCTTGCTTTGAACTCGCTCACTGTCATAGCACCCACAACAGACTCTGGCAGCTTATTCCACTCATTTACCACTCTAAAAGTAAAGAACCCAGCTCTAACACTCCTACTAACCACACTCTTGCCCAGCTTCCATAGGTGTGCCCTAGTTCTCCCACCACCAGTCCTGATCTCAAAAATATCCTCTGAATTAATCCTATAGAATCCTTTTAGCAATTTGAATGTCTCAATCATATCTCCCCTTTTCTGCCTATCAACTAGTTTCTGCCACCCACAAATCTTCAACCTGTTCTCATATGGTTCATTCCATAGTCCTGCCATCATCTTAGTCACTTGCCTCTGGATCCTCTCTACCTCCTCCCCATCAAGAAGGAACCGAGGTGACCAAATCTGGGCACAGTAGTCGAGATGAGGTCTTATCAGGTCTCGGTACAGAGGTACAATAACTTGCTTGTCTCTGCTCGTCAAGGTATTTTTCAACAACCAAGTGAGTTGTTGAGCTGATTTAGCTACTGCACATCCATTTTCACTTCATTCAGCAACACTTTTTCCAGTCTCCGCACACCAAGTTCATTCAAATGCAGGCCATCCATCTTGTATAAGTCCTTTCGCCCATCAAACTCATTCCACACGTCCACGAATTCCACACCATCTGCATAACCTGTGCATAATGTCATTTGTGATTATGGCCCTCCTTTTAAACTCCTCTCTGTCATACCGCGGCAACAGACTCACCATTCTAACTCTGTCACTCTTTTCTTTCACTACCTTTAACAATACTTTCAAATCCTCTCTCATAAAAAATTTATCACCTTTCAATTCATTCGTACCCACCACAATTATTAATTCTTTCACCCTCTGTTTTTGCACTCTAATACTCTCACTTACATCCTTAAATTTCGCACCCAGTAAGTACAATTTAGTTACACTCCCATCTATCACTCCTCTTAATAACGAGCCACCATACAACACTCTTTCCTTCATTTTGGAAACTCTCTCACTCTTACGCTGTTTATTTACGTTAGCCGATTCTTAATTGACTTTCCCCTGCCCACACAGCATGAGCTATAGATTTTGAAACTGCATGCGTTTGAAAGGAGATTAATAAAAAAAAATATAAATAAAATAAAAAGTGGCTTGAAAGGATATTCAAGATTTTATGCCCATTTTAGAGAGATATGCTAGTAGCTTTGGATAGATAAGTAGGATCACTGTTTTAATGTGATTAAATGTAATTATTGCACTTTGGAATCCTGAAGTGTCATGTTGAACATAGGATTGCTTCAGGAAAAGATTTGGAATCTGTTATTGATAATTGAAGGAACCTGAACTTCACACAGGTCAAAATATTATGTTTCATTTCCAACTGAAGAATGTTTTTCATTTCTATTTAGAGATAATTTCTTCATTTATAAACATTAATGCATATTAATTTTTAAAAAAATGTTTTATGTAAATCATTGTGCTCTTGACTTTACTCTGCCTGGGGAGCATTCCCCACTCTATAAATCATGCTGCTGCTATAAATTACGACCATAAAGGACGTAACTGCGTCTATTAGAGAGCAAAAGGAAAAGGTGAAAGAAATGATTGTTGTGGCAGGTACGAATGATTTGAAAGGAGATAAAATGGAAATGATAGAAGACCTGAATGAATTGTTTCAGGTAGCAAAAGAAAAGAGAGAGAGTTAGAATGATTAGTCTTTTGCCACGGTATGACAGTGAAATGTTTAAAAGGAGGGCTATAATTGCAAATGACTTTATGCGTGGGTTATGTATGACGAGTGGTGTGGAATTTGTGGATGTGTGAAGTGAGTTTGATGGACGAAAGGATCTATATAAGATGGATGGCTTGCATTTGAATGGTTACGGTGTAAGAAGACTTGAGAAAGTGTTGCTGAATGTACTGGATATGCAAATTCAGGGAAACTAGATTTGTTAGGGGGTGGGGGTAGAGATACAGTCCTTATGGAGGCAGTTGAATGTAAGAATGAATATAATATGCCAGAGCAAATAAGGACAACAAATCAGAGTGGGAGAGTTAATATAAGGCATCAAGGTAGGGTTGCGGCTAATGGGGGTCTTAAATTCATGTACACGAATACTAGGAGTATTAGGAACAAGAAGGAAGAGTTTTTGGCCATGATTGGCATTTCCAGACCACAGGTTATTGGTATTAGTGAAACATGGCTGACTGTAGATGATATAACTAGTGGGATTGAATGTGATGGGTATAGTGTGTTCAGGAATGACAGAGAGAATAAAATGGGGGGAGGAGTATTGTTGATGATAGCTGATGAGTTCCAGCCAAGGAGAATAGAAGTTGAATTGCAGGATAGAGAAAAGAGCACATTTGAGGCCATTTGGTGTGAGATTGTGGCTAGCAGAACTAAATATACAATTGGGTGCTGCTATAGACCAGATGATGGAAAAGATGGTGGTGACAGTATGCACAAGCAAATAGAAGAAATGAGTGGAAGGAGGGTGATTATTATGTGAGATTTCAACTATGGTCGCATTGATTGGAGTGAGGAGAGGACACGCGGGAGGAAGGAACTGGATTTTATGCGGTTATTAAGGGATAACTATCTGCAACAGCATGTAATGGAAAATACTAGGGGTCAGAGAGTGCTTGACCTAGTAATTACATCTGAGGATTTGGCTGTAACAAATATGACCACATTGCCACCAATCGGTGAGAGTGATCATAGGGTCTTAACTTGGGAGGTGGCTAAAGGTGTAGAATTTTCAATTAAGACAGGGTACATGTGGAATTATCGGGCGGGAAAGTATGACAAGCTTAGGAGTTTGATTGGTTCAGTGCCATGGCATGTACAACTGCAAGGACTAGAAGTTGATAGTGCATGGGAGGTAGTTAAGAAGTGCTTGCATGAAGCAATGGCTGACTGTATACCTAGAGTCCGAATAATAAATCAAGTAGGGGTTAAATGGATGAATAACACCATTAAGCTTGAGTTGCAAAAAAAGAAACAACTATGGAGGGAATTTAAGGAGAAGGGTGACCGGCAGGCACATGAACGGTATAAAGTGCAGGCCAGAAGGGTGACGAGTGTGGTAAGAAAAGCAAAAAAGGATTACGAAAGAACATTGGCCATGCAGGCTAAAGAGAATCCTAAACAGTTTTTTAGATATGTAGCAAGTAAAAGGAAAAATGTACATGGCAGATTGATTTTAAAGAATGCCGATGGTAGGGAGGTAACTGAATCAGTTGAGATAGTTGAGTTACTGAGTGAGCACTTTGCAAAAGTATATCATCCAGGTGGTGACATTGCAGAAACGAATAAACCAGTAGATTATACGGGAATTGTGGTTAATGAAGTGGAGGTGAGTAGTCTATTGCATAACCTCAATGTCAATACATCTGTGGGATTGGATGGTATACCAGCTCGTGTTGTACGAGAAGCAGCTAAAGAATTGTCAGTGCCCTTGACCATTTTGTTTAATTTGAGTCTCGGGTCTGGGTTAGTCCCGAGCGGGTGGAAAGAGGGGAAAATAGTTCCACTGCATAAAGGTGGTTCCAAGACTGCTGTTGTAAATTACCGACCGATTAGCATATCAGGAATCATTGTCAAGGTCTTAGAGAAAATAATCAAGAGGAAAATACAAGATTGGATAGAAGAAAATGGGATACTGTATCGGGGACAGCATGGTTTTGTGAAGGGTAGGTCATGCCTCAGTAACTTGCTCACGTATTATAACACAGTGACGGCTGAACTGGATAAGGGTAATGGGTTTACGGTGATTCTACTGGACCTTGCCAAGGCCTTTGACAGGATTCCACATGGAATTCTAATCAGTAAATTGCAGCATATGGGAATGGACATAGGGTTGGTGAGATGGATAGGAGGGTGGTTGACGGAGAGATATCAGAGAGTGGTTTACTCGGGAGTAGAGTCCACAAGACGGCCTGTGACTAGTGGTGTGCCACATGGATCTGTTCTTGGACCACTGCTGTTTAATTTGTTCATAAATGATATAGGAAATGATCTGAGAGGAACAGTTCATTTGTTTGCGGATGATGCGAAGTTGGGTAGGGCAATAGTGAATGCAGATGACGTCAAAATTTTGCAGGATGATTTGGATAGATTGGAGGTCTGGGCTAAGGAGAATGGATGTCAGTTTAATGTGGCAAAATGTAAGGTTATGCATTTTGGAGTGAAAAGATTGGCGGCAGTTTACTGCATTGGTGGAACCCTGCTCCAGGAAATTGATGAGGCACGAGATTTAGGAGTGTTGGTAGATAAGAAATTGAAATTTAGGGGACACATAGCAAAAGTGACCAAAACAGCTCATCAAATCACTTGGTTGCTGAAGAATACGTTGACAAGCAGAGACAAGCATGTTATTGTTCCTCTCTATCGAGCTTTGATAAGACCCCATCTAGACTACTGTGCTCAGATTTGGTCACCTAGGTTTCTTCTTGATGGGGAGGAGGTGGAGAGGATCCAGAGGCGAGTGACCAAGATGATAGCAGGTCTGTGGAATGAACCGTATGAGAACAGGTTGAGGATTTGTGGGTTGCAAAAATTGGTTGATAGGCGGAGGAGGGGAGATATGATTGAGACATTCAAATTACTGAAAGGTTTCTATAAAATTAATTCAGAAGATATTTTTGAGAACAGGGCTGGTTGTGGGAGGACTAGGGGACATCCATGGAAACTGGGCAAAAGTGTGGTTAGTAAAGGTGTTAGAGCTGGGTTCTTTACTTTTAGAGTAGTGAATGAGTGGAATGCGCTCCCTGAGTCTGTAGTGGATGCTGTGACAGTGAATGAGTTTAAGGCGAGGTATGATAGATACTGTATGAATGTCAAATAGTTGTGATGAATATGATTTGGGGCCTCCCTCGATGAGTCTAATGACTCCCTGGAGTTGCCCGTAATAATAATAATAATAATGAGGATGCTAACAGGCAGAGACACCTTTTGTTGTTTCCCCATATATGGCTTTTATGACTACACCTAATCTGTTGTACACATATTTGGTCATCTGGTGTCTATGATAAAAAAAAGTGAGAAAGAAAGGAAGAGAGAGAGACTCCAAAGATGAGTGAGTAAAGTTATTAATATCTTTCCTTGTTAATTATCAGAATAAGTTGAGGAAATGTAAATTGCAGAAAGTTGTAGATGAAAAAGCAGCGATGTGATAGAAACATTTAAGTAGGTGAAGAGATTTGTCTATATTAATATAGACAAGAATATTCATAAGAGAGTTATGAACAGGTGAACATCTTGTGTACTATATGAATGGTGAGCAAGTGAAGGAGTGGATTTATTTTTTTAAATGAAAAGTAGTAGATGAGTGGAATGTTTGGCTGGAGGATTTGTGGAGTGTGTGAATAAATTTAAGATACAATATGACAAACATGTTACAGTCAGAGTGGAATGAGAGTACTGCATGGACTTGTCAATAATAATAAACCTTGACAATTATCTATTCTGTATAAGAGAGAACCTTTTGCTACTTTTATGCATTGTCTTATCAAAAATAATAGACATATCTTATTACATTCTTTTCAGCTTTCTATATATATATATATATATACTGTGCATAAATTTCTCTTGAATGATAATGGTGTATATTTAACAGCTGCGGACAATATTTAAAGATGTCATACCTTCACTTTTGTTCGATGTATTGCTGGATCCTGATTATCGTAAAGTATGGGACACATACATGATTGAAAGTTATGATATTGGCTGCCTTAATCCCAATAATGATGTTGGTTACTATGCAGGTAAGAAATTTAGTTTTTGTAATTTATTATGACACATTTTAGTATATTATTATTGTATATCCCATAATTTAAATCCTTATTTGATACATATTAGTTGTCACATATTTTCACATATTCACATATTTTCTAAGATGCAAAATCTCTCTCTCTCTTTTCATCTTGCATTTAATTCTCATATGATTTGTTATAAAAGTTGTTACTGGTCATTTCAGCAGTAGCAGCTTTGTATTTGAAAGCTTGCCAACTCGGTTGGCCTAAAAAACTTCCAAGCTGCTGGTTGGAGAGCAAGTATGTTAATCATAACATACTTGCTCTTCAATCAGCAGCTTGCAGGTTTTTTTGGAGATTTTTAATTTTATTTTTCTAACTTTGCACTGAAACAGTGCTGCATACATTGGTCCCACATATAGGCCAAGAACAAGTCTACGCCTCAACAGTATCTTGTGTTATCCAACTCCAGATCTGGGGATTTGAGAAGTCATTCTCTGGTAAGTCCTCTTTGCCACCAGTGTGTCCTGCAAGGCATGCAAAGAGAGTATTTTGAAATCAGCCTATGAGAGAGTCCAAAGCTTAGTAAGTCCATATAACTTTGTTGACACCATATACCTTTAAAAGATGCATGTCATTTAATTTTGATGGTATATATATGATCACATATAAGTAAATAATTATTGACTTATTGCTGATATTTCACTGGTGTTATAACCAGCATTTTCAGAGCACAAAAACACAGTTTGCCACAGTATGCAAGACTACAACAACATGATATAACAAAGGGTCTCGCATACTGTTGTAAAATGTGATGCAACATCATAATTCTTACGATGTTTAAGTGCATCGATTTTACAGGAGTCGCATCCGAAATTTAAGAAATTTTAAACTTGATATAATAAATGTAAATAATATCAGCCCATATAAAATTAACCCAGAAAAATTTACATGATACTGTAGATAGAAAATATATGAGTGTGTATTTCAAAAGAAAATCCCTTAGAGAGCAGAAGAATGTTAGAATTACCTACATA
This sequence comes from Typopeltis vanoorti, assembly GCF_054136105.1. Classification (NCBI taxonomy): domain Eukaryota; kingdom Metazoa; phylum Arthropoda; class Arachnida; order Uropygi; family Thelyphonidae; genus Typopeltis; species Typopeltis vanoorti. The sequence goes on along the minus strand of NC_143564.1, from coordinate 45,636,617 downwards.
AGTAATACAAAATGCCCATCTGTAGAAACCCCAGAGGAATTAAACATGCTAAAATAAAGTAAACAAGTATCTAAAAATAGAAGTTTAGGGGCAATTACCTTAGAATTCGGAAATATATTGGATGTATCATTTGGTATAGGATAGAATGGAAACCCATCGTAACCAAAGCAGTCCGACACTGCCGTCAAGGTCGATAGTAGAAGGGGGTGGTATACATCAGAAACTGTTATGCTATGCTGAAAAGGAGATTAAACTACACTTCAGGGAGATAGAAGTCAGAACTTTCTAGAAGGAAAGGAGTTAGCACGTGATAGGTACGGGGATCTCAGACCTTAGTTCAAAGTTTGCGTGGAAATATTTGGGGTATAAGAAACTTCGTGCAAGGGCCAGAGAGGCGAAATGAAAAGGTCAGGAATGGACCGAGGTGGATCAACTTGGAGAGAAGTGATGCCCGGAGAAAAGAAGGGAGTCGATCCATGGACTATGTACGATCCCGGATGAAGTCAAGGGTAATCGGAGGCGAAACCTTGTAGAGCGACCAGCAGCCCAGGACCAAGATGACACTACGTCCAAGCACCTACTACGCCGAAAAATCATGCTCCAGCCCTGTGAGTAATTCCAGAGGAGAACACGGTGTCCGAGATGCGTCTGAAGCGATAGAGCAAGCCATAACAATAGAGGGGGATCCAGAATAAGCCCGAAGAGAAGATACGATTAAAGTGCAATTGTGCCTATGAAAGAATTAATGTGAGTTGAATTTTTTTGTCAAAAACTTTCTCTTAATTTATGATGTGAAGGACTGTTTCAGATAGACTGAATTCATAGGATTGAAAGATGTAATAGATTGAAAACTAATTTATATGAAGTAAATCTGCTTTTAGAATAATTGAACAGATGTTTAATGAAAGTTTAAGCTTGCGTTGTATTACATTGAAATGGTTTAAAGGAGCTGATAAGAAAATTATAGAATTTAGAATTGTAATGGTGTGAAAGGTTGATTGCTAAGTGAGTGTTACATTCTTTTTGTGAAAGTTAGAATTGGAGATTTTTACTTGTCAAAGCATGATAATTCCTAGATTGTAAATGGGCTGATAGTTATTTGATATACAGAATTAATTGTTTGATGAGTTACGTATTTGATGCTTATAACATGCCTGAGATTGTTCTATGTGATGTTTTAATCTTGATGCTTAACCTTGAGAGAAAATGATAGTTATTTGATATACAGAATAAATTGTTTGATGATTTACGTCTTTGATGTTTATAACTTGCCTAAGAGTTGTTCTATATAATGTTTTAATCTTGATGTTTAGCCTTGAGAGGAAATGATAATAACATCATTTAAGTGTATATATTGTATTATTATCTTAGTGTGAATAAATATGCTTGTTTTATTTATAAGAAGTGCCGTCTGATCTTTTTAGCAACTGCACTGTTCCCAAATAAAACCGATCCTGTAAGCAGGAAAGAAATTAAACCTTGGTACGAACTTTATGTTAGGAGTTAGCCACGACTGTAATTAACTGTATAGAGGTGCTTTACTGGAGGTATAATTAATTTCTTATGCCAATTAGAGATTTTTAGTGTCACAGTCTGGAATAATCAAATAAATTTCTAGAAATCTCAAGTATAATATGCTGAAAGTAGAGAAAAGGAATTAAGATTAACTGACTATATAGAAAGGTAACAGATAAGAATAAAGTATAATAAAGTTAACAAATGAAAATATGGAAGGCAAGTCAGAAGAAATAGATAGATATAAGGACATCGACAGGCAAGATTAAAGAAACATAGATATTTTACAGAGGAATAGAAAACAGAATAGATATATATTACAAAGGCAGTAATATAAAATATAAATTTTATATTACTGCCTAAATATAAAAAAAAAGATAGAAGCCTCATCAAAAAATATTACACTGTGACAAACTGTATTTTTGTGCTCTGAAGATGCTGGTTATGACACCAGCGAAATATGAGCAATAAGTCATAAATAATTATTTACTTATAATTCTGTGTTCTGATATATACAGGGTGTTCGGGATAAATTTGACATATTTATAATTAATTATATTTTTCCGTAAGTTACATGTATTAACACACACTGCTCTTCATTTAAAAGTTTGGACCCTTCTTCATTCATATACAAGATGTCAGAAAGGATGGATAGCTGGAACCCACCTGAATCATGGAAGAGAATAACTTGTATCATGATGATTCGTGCCCGCCATCAAAATAAGGATATTACGACTGCTGCCCAATGCTCCCTGAATACAGTAAAAACAATCAGGCATGAACTAGAGACTTGCAATGGTGACTACGAGGATGTAGCAAGAAGAAAGATCCCTAGCAGACGATCTGATTGCGTTCGTACAGCAGAATTCCTCGCAAATCTGCAGGAACAGGTGTTGAAGAACCCTGGCATTGGAATTCGGGCTTTGTTCGTGGAGTTGCTAACTGTAGTCAAGCCCTGGATAACAAGGGTAGCCAATGGTAGGCCGTATGTATGGCAGCAGGATTCGGCCCCTTGCCACACCTCTGGGAAAAGTCAAAAATGGTTGTCTGAAAATTTCTACGACTTCACCAGTCCAAATGTTTGGCCTCCAAACTCCCCAGACCTTAACCCCATGGATTATTTTGTATGGGGCGCAGTTGAAAAAGACACCAATCGCACTTCCAGTAATACAAAAGCCCAGTTAATGGATAAAATTAAAACAGTTTTTGCGGCCCTTCCCAGGGAGACTGTAGCATCAGCTTGTTCGAGGTTCCGAAGCAGAATTGAAGCTGTGATCAATGCTAATGGTGGTTATTTTGAGTAAATCTTGTTGATAGTATTGTAATTAACTCTGCCTGTAATGTTTTTTTGTCAATTCATTAAATTTAATAGATACAAAGAAGATTTTCTTTTTCCTTACGAAACTGTCAAATTTATCCCGAACACCCTGTATATACCATCAAAATTAAACAACATGAACGATGAACACATGAGCCTTTCTACACTTTAAAAGATACAGTTGCAGAGGTAAATCTTGGCACAGTGTGTTGTTCTTCCTGAAGTAGCTGTATCTTGTCAAGTGGTTGTCGATATAGTAGGCATCTTTCTCTACAATATATACACAAAAATAGAAGGTAAAAGTATCGTTCATTAAATATACCGCCATATATAATTTTGATGGTATATATCAGAACTCAGAATTATAAGTAAATAATTATTTATTGACTTATTGCTGATATTTCGCTGGTGTTATAATCAGCATCTTCAGAGCACAAAAACAGATTGTCACAGTATGCGAGACTACAACAACATGGTGTAACAAAGGGTCTCATACTGTGACAAACTGTATTTTTGTGCTCTGAAGATGCTGGTTATAACACCAGTGAAATATCAACGATAAGTCAATGAATAATTATTTACTTATAATTCTGTGTTCTGATATATATACCGTCAAAATTAAACAACATGAACGACAAACACATAAGCCTTTCTACACTTTAAAAGATACAGTTGCAGAGTTAAATCTTGGCATAGTGTGTTGTTCTTCCTGAGGTAGCTATACCTTGTCTTGGTTGTCAACATAGTAGGCAACTTTCTCTACAATATATACACAAAAACAGAAAGTAAAAGTATCATTCATTAAATATACTGCCATATATTTCAGTTTGAAATTAACAGATGATCATCAGTGGCTTAAAAAAACAGTTGTTACAAGGTGAAATGCAAAAAGTTGATTTTTTTCAAAATAGAATGAGCCATGTGATGTTAAATTGCCAGTAGCATTATGCTTTCACTGAAGAAAAGGTTAATCATAACAATGTAAAATAAATTGCACATATATATATATATTCAAATTTATATATACTGACTTAGATCCAAGAACTAGAAAAAACAAATTTATTCAAAACGCAACATGTTTCGTCGGATTGTCTGACTTCTTCAGGCGTGGGAACATAGAAACCAAATAAAAAACACTATAAGAAACATTGTATCACTATAAAAACGACTATTATAAAATTCGTGTTAGCTTTGAACTGTAGCCACAGTCCGTGTTGAAGTTCTATTGTTGGGCATCTGCGTGCATCTGACTTTTTTCTCTGAAAGGACTACACAAAATTATTCAATATATATATATATATATATATATATATATATATATAAATGAAATGAAAATCTACTTATATATATATATATATATATATATATATATATATATATATATATATATATATACTAAACAGATCATAAGATAGATGTAGTATCTAGTTGGTTTGTTAAGATTTTATGTCTTTATAAAATATCATTCTTGGTCTTGATAGCAAAAAAAAAAAAATTAATGATTTGTTATTTGAATCAAACTTTCCCATATTTTTGATAAGGATAGTAGGCAGTCGTTCCGATTCAAATTAGGGCGGTGAAGCATGGCCTCAGCACTCTCTTTAAATATGCATTCAAATTTGTACCGACATCTATGTAGAATCCATGATTCAGATCAAAGAATGTTATGGTCTGCCTCTATTCCATGTTGAGCTGATCCAGATTTATCGGATTTTTGTGGAAAATATATGATTGATGCTCTTGTATTCTTTTTTTCTATTGGGCACCCAATTTGTCAGAAGTAGGAAAGATGGCAGTCACATGGAACTTGGTATACACCTAAAACATAGGAGAGAGAGTTTATCTTTAGAAGAGGGGGAAATACATTGAAAGTTTATTAATAAGAATAAAAGTCGCTACTAAATCATATTTCTTCAGAATTCTTTCGGTTCTGAAATGCCAGAGATGTATGGGATTGGAATTCGTCTTATTGATTCCTTATTGTTTGGGTTAGGTTTGTAGGAGTCAAACAGATATTGTGTAGTCCTTTCAGAGAAGCCATTTAATTTCATTTATTGTTTGATAGTTGAGAATTCGTCCTGTAAATCAGTACTTTCCAACCTGTGGGCCGCAGCCCCCATGGAGACCATAAGTTTTGTTGAGGGGGGGGGGGGCTGTAAAATAATGAAAGCAAATTTAAAATCTTTTAAGAGACTAAGTAGATTTTTTTATCTTAAAAGAAACATATTTAGTTTTTATTACCTTTTTTTTGTTATTTTTTATATTTTAATGGGAAAAAAAATCGCACATTGGTGCAGGTTCACAAATTTTGCTTCCTGCGTATTTCAGCACGTAATGAATATTAGCAAATGTATGCTTATTTATATAAGTTTGATTTCAAAGCAGAAATCTAAGAATTGCAGTTTCAAATATTTCACCTGATATTGACTTTTTGTGTAGCAGTATTGAAACACATCCATCACATTAAATTGTTATTAAAATTCTTTTATGTTTTTAATTCTTTCTTTATTACTAATCGTTTTATGTTTCATGTGTTTGTACTGCAAATGTACAATAACAATATATCTATCTATATAAAAATATGAGATAATGTGCCATGTCAAATGTGTATGTAAGATGCTAAAAATATAATATTTGCATTTGATTTTTGCAATATTCACTGTGTATGTTTTGTATTGAATATAAATACAATAAATATTATAATAATATATGTCTATATATTATGATTTTTTTTCGAGGGGGCTGTGAAATATTTAAATTTTTCTAAATGGAGGTCCTGACATCCAGAAGTTTGGGAAGCACTGCTGTAAATCATTGGGAGTTGAACAATTAGTCTTAGCTCATCGAATTAAACACTTTATGATTCCTGTTTTTTGAGAAGGATGATGTGCAGATTGTTGAAAAATGTAATGACCAGTGAAAGTGAGTTTTCTATAAACTAATGTTGTTAAATTACCTGATGGGTGAGTGGATGAGAAGAATGTCTAAAAACGATAATTTGTTGTCTCTTTCAATCTCCATAGTGAATTTGATATGAGGATTTAAAGTATTTATATTAGCTAAAAATGTTGGTAAGGTATCTATATTGTGAGTCCACACTGCAAAAATGTCATCTATATATCTAACTCAAAATGAAGTTTGAGGGTGTATAGATGAAAAAAGGATGTCTTCTAAATGCTCTAAATAAAAGTTGGGCTAAAGCAGGGGGAGAGTGAACAGTTCCTTCTACTTGATTGTAAAGTTTGTTTTCACAAATGAAGTATCCAGAATGCATCACAAATTCAAACAGTTTTACTATATTTTGTGGGAATATTTCAGAAAGTAGTTGTAAAGTCTCTTTGAGAGGTATGCTTGTGAATAGGGATTCTACATGAAACCTCACCATAAGATCAGTAGGTTGTATGCCTATATGTGAAATCACATATAGACATTCACAAACATACCTCTCTTTGAGAGGTATGTTTGTGAATGTCTTTATGAACTACTTTCTGAAATATTTCCACAAGATATAGTAGATCCTCACATAGCTTTTATGGAATGTGAAGAATTGAACGAGATTCTGACATAATCCAGTGCACATCTTGTGGTGCACCTAATTAGTAGGTAGGTATCTGGATACTGAACAAAAAGGATGGGTTGGTAGTTTGGGTTTTAGCTATCCAAATTACATTCTGTATTGGCTCAAACCAAAACAAAATGATATTACAACAAAAAAGGTGTAGGTGCATGTTTGTTTATTCATGACTTATTTTTCACGGTATTAACAACACCACAAACACTTTTATCCACAAGGATGTTTTATTAACGCTAATATTTCGCTGATTTTCAACTCAGCATCATCAGAGCACAACACACATGTAAACGCGACAGTGAGTGAGTGAAACAATGTAATTGCACAAGACAAAAGATCTAAAGTCCTATTTTTGGCGCCCTCTAACGAGAAAAAAAAAAACAAAAAAAAACAGCAGTTATCCAGGAGTTTTTCTTAGGATAACCGTCTCCCAAATTTTTGGCAAATTAATGCAACCATATTTGTTAAGGTTGGGAGAATTCTTCAAAGCCATTGCTGACTCAAAAAATAATCTTTCAGATCTATAACACTCCTAAATAGCACATTCGTTTTTCTCCATCTAATCCTGTGTGAAGGAGTGTCCAAAACGTGGTCTGCCAGTCCCGACTTGCCATAGTAATAGTAGCGAATGTATCTTTCATGTTCTTCCAGGCGGATGTTCACTGATCTTCCTGTTTGCCCATAATAGGCCAAGTCACAGTCACATGGAACTTCATACACTCCTGGGTGTGCTAAAGGGTGAAGTTTATCCTTTGGCGAGCGGATCAGAGTTGCCAGCTTGACATGAGGCTTGAAGGTGGTGCGAAGGCCATGTTTCAACAATACTTTGGCTATCTTTTCCGATGTACCTCTGATATAGGGAATGGAAATGGTCATGTTGTATTCTTGTGTATTAGGGGGGGGGGCAGAGTAATGGGCCTATGTAGTATTTTATCTATTTTGTGGGGATTGTAGCCGTTGGCTAAGAACGTATGGCGCAGGTACTGGAGTTCAGTGGTCAGAGCTGTATCGTTAGAACAAATGGCTCTGGCTCTGTGTGTAAGTGTTTTTAAAATGCCGTACTGTTGGACTGGATGATGATGTGATTGTTTATGTAGGTATCTTCCTGTGTGTGTAGGCTTCCTGTAAGTAGAAAAAGATAGTGATCCATCTGACAGGCGGGTGACTAATGTGTCAAGAAATGGTAGACAGTTATTTGTTTCTATGGCTAAGAAGTATAAGCATGTGAGGAGTATATTTTGTACATAGAGATGGTAAGAGATGAGAAACTGGATAGCATGAATTCATTTGAAAATGGGTATCCTCTATTCAAAGAAGTACATCTTTGAAAGAGTATTGAAAGGTTAGGACATGCACACATAAGGCTGGCTGTGTGTGTGTGTGTGTCAATAAGAATGTTTATTATGGAATGAAGGTATATGTGGAAGAAAGATGTGGTAATCAGAAAGGATATGGAATAGAAAGTGTCATAAAATAAAAAAGAAAATTGTGATCAGTAATTTCAAGTATATAAACTATTCAAGTATCTAAATATGCATTTGAAGAGTTTTGTATATTAACTTCATCATTTTAAGGGAATATGTTATGAAACTGATTGTGCCATTAACTTGGCTGTTTAATGAAAGCCTTGCATTGAGGAAGGTTCCTGTAGAGTGGAAGGAATTAAGATAATACCATTGCATACAGGTATCAGTAGAATGGAGGTTTCAAACTATAGGCCTGTTTGTATTTCTTCTGTAGTTGTTAAGATTTTGGAGAAATTGATAAAAACTCATACACATAATTGGGCAAAATGAGGGTAATATTATTTATGTAGGCCAGCATCAATTTGTTAAAGGGTTCTCTTGTTTTAGTAGTAATCTGGTTGCCTTTTACAATAGAGTAACAGCAGCAATGGATGAGGGTAAGGCATATACTGGCATTTTTTTTTTTTTTTTTTTTTTTTTTTGGATTTTTTCAGTGCATTTGACAAGGTGCCACATGACAAGTTGATTTTTAAGTTGCATCATATGGGTTTGGATATCAGGTTAGTGGAATGGATTGGTGATTGGCTCTCTGATAGATATCAGAGTTGTATATGGGGAGGGTCCGCACAGTTAGCCTAGTGGCTGTGCGCATCGCAACCGTATGCCTGGGGAAGGAGTGTCGTAGGTTTTATTCCAGCCAGTGATGTGGGGAGCTTAAGGATCTTCCTCAGCCATAGCCAAGTTAGCTGGTCTTGGGCATGGACAGCAAGGTTTTTTCCCCAGTTTATCCTCCCGCAAAGCAGGCCAACCGGCCCCATGAATACATGCTTTGACAGACGTGGGATACCACCAGGAATAAGGAAGAACTGACCTATTCCATGGGATTATCGGTTATGGAAGCTTACGCGGTAAAATGTGTAGGCCTATGCAGAAGCGTAATATACGATGATGATGATATGGGGGGGGGAGTGGTGTCAAGAAGTGGGATGGTTACAAGTGGAGTTCCACAGGGTTCAGTCCTGGAACCATTGCTCAATCTTGATGTCAGTGATATTGTCACAGGATTACAAGATGTTCAATTGTTTGCAGATAATGGGAAGGTTGGGAGAGTTATTAGTAATAGCGCTGATGTTTTGGCTCTTCAAGGGATTTCAAGCTTGGAAAATGAGCAATTGAATGGAGATGTCAATTGTCAATTTAATGTAACTAAATGTAAGGTTTGAAAATTTGGGATCCACAGATGGAATGCTTCATACTTGCTTGGTGGAGTTATGCTGGAAGAAATGGAGAAGCAAGGAATCTTGGGATGATTGTGGATAGAGATTTGAAGTTCCGAGGACATCTCAAAGAATTGTGGCAATGTTAAAGACACCATTGACCACAAATGTGTAAAGCTCTTTGATCAGATCTGGATTTCTGTGCTCAGATCTGATCTCTGTGATTTGTAGGGGATGAAGTAATCTTGGTGACGGTGCAGAGAAAAATAACAAAAATGATATCAGGATTGTACAATGTTAATTATGAGGATAGACTGAGGGCATGCAAACTGCAGAGCTTGGTGGATAGAAGACAAAGAAGGGGTGGGGGGGAATGTTAAGATTGAGACATTTAAGCTGTTGAAGAGTTATTATCATGTCAACACTAAGGCGACTTTTCATATGGTAGAACAAGGGCAAGGACAAGTGGCAATCCCTGGTAGTTGCAAAAAAAAGTAGTGAGTATTTGTAATGAGAGTAGTAAGAGCACAGAATGCAATGCCTGAGGGGGTGGTGAACGTGCAGACTCTAGATGAATTTAAGGAGTGGCATGATGAACTTTGTGTTGACATCCCACAGTGAGTCTTGTGACTCCATGGAGGTCAGGAAAATATAATAAAAATATTATAAAATAATGTCCCTGAGACTTGTATTTTATGAATATGAAGGTATATCTGTAAAAAGGCTTATCTACTACTTGGAAAGAAGTTGGTGGACATCCCAATGGGCTAGTTGTATTGTGTCGTGCATTGTGCCATGTTCTTTGCTGGTATAAAGTGGAGGAATATGATGCTTCCAATTCAATGCAACTGTGTCCAGGTGAAATCGCTGTGAGAAGAGAATTGACGGAGTTTGAAATAGGCATTGTGATAGGATGTCACATTGCAGGACTATTTGTTCCTCAAATTGTTGACAAATTGGACCATTCCAAGTGAACAGTCAGTGATACCATAGAAATGGAAGTGCAGGGAGTTAACTGCTACCTGCAGCGGACAACCTACCACACTCACCAAATATAACCATAGGGTGCTACCAAGGATAATATGTGAAACTGTCATTCGTCAGCGAATACATTGAATGAGGAGTTGCATGCATCGATTGGAACATGAATCTGTGCAAAAAACATTCAGAACCAAGCCTCACAACATCGGTTTCCATGCTAGGACTGCAATATGCAAGTCGCACCTGAACCAACATGCCACATTATCTTCAGTGGCGATAAGAGCATGTATAGTGGGACGTGGAGGCTTGGAAAGCTGTGTTATAGTGATAAATCATGTTACACCTTCTACCGAACAGATGGTCAGATGTGGGTGTAGCATATACCCATTGAATATCTCTTACCAGAGTGTGTAACCCCAACTATGAAATTTGAAGGTGACCTTGTGATGGTATGGTCCTGTTTTTGACTGGTTTGGCCTCAGATCTCTGTTTGTGGTGCCACAAACAGAGATCTGAGGCCATTGAATTCAGAGAGATATGTGAACATTTTTGACAATGCAATGCTTCCTATTTTGTGACATTTCTATGAAACTTACTGTGTCTCTTTCAGCAAGACAATGCGCCATATAATAAGACTGTTGATATAACTGTGTGGTTTGTGGACATGAACATCAACACATTGACTGGCCTCTTCAGGGCCCTGATATCAACCCTATTGAACATCTGTCGGGTGAGCCGGAGCATTGGGCAAGGTCAAGGGACATCTTCCCCACAACAGTCCAGGACCTTATTACACTGCCTACAGGAAGAATAGTCAAAAATTACCATCGATCGCTATCGCACACTTTTGGAAAGTATGTCCTGTAGGATTGCTGTAGTCATTGCAGCAAAAGGAGGTCTTACATCTTGTTAAGGTGGGTGCCATGTGGTTGTTTGTTCCTCATAATATGGTGTCCGTTGACTTCTTCCCAATCAGTGTGTGTGTCAGGTTGAGTTAGCATTGTTTCCTAAATATTAGGAACAATTAGTGAATGAAAAGTCTGTCCAGCACACAAGCATTATACATTTAGATCAAGGCCACAATTATGAATGTGTTTAACAACAAATGAAATTCATGTTTTCTGGATATTAACATAGTGACTTTTTTTTTATGTGTTTATAATTTTTTTTTTTTTGTTGGACCCATATATAACAGGTTGGTTGGACAACTTATAGTACATTAGTACCGTGCATGGGAAGATATTTTGGAAAGGAGGAACTTGCTCACATTTGAAGGCCTGTGCATTGTTATTTCTTGGGAAACAAATGGGAAGGCAAGTTCCAGAGAAGTAGGAATATAGGATGAAAACTTGTTCTATGAATATGGAGTTGAATTGTGCAGGGATGTTGGGTGGTAGCTGCACATGTTTCAATTACAAATGATTCAATGGATTAGAGAAAGAGGGAGAATTACTTGATGCTAGTTTATAAAGTGCAGTAGATGCTCCATCTGCTTTCGCACAGCCATTTAGTGAGTTGGTAAGAGATGAGTCATTGCTCTCTTCTGTACTGCATTAAGTATTTTTGGGGGCTCTTGGGATAGCATCCCAGGTGTGCATTTGGTACTCGATGGATATCTGATTTGTACAGGGTTAATAGTTGTTCAGAAGTAAAGTAATGCTTTGAGCAAAAAGAGGAATCCTAACGTTTAGAGATTTGGGTGTTGTTAAAGGTAATAATGCTGGAAAAATATGGTTCTTTTTTTGTGGGATATAAGGCAGAATTGTGTTTTGCAGGCAATAATATCAAAAAAGTTATCCAAACTCCATTGAAAAATGGTTTGGAGATCAGAATTTAGGTTAGCAAAGGTTGTTTCTCTGTAGATTGTGGTTGTTTTTTTGGTGCAAGGATTGTCTAGTGAGAAGGAGAAGTATAGTGTACTGTCATTGGTAAAACTGTATATTGGATTGATGTCAACTGGAGCAGGTTGTTAATGTATAGAAGGAAGAAGGTGGATAAGAGGACAGAAACTTGCATGACCCCAGCATTAGTTGCATAGTTAGAAGATAGGGAACCATGCTCCATCATGTGCATTATTCATTCTTTGAGGAAACTGGCACTCCGGTTGCAGAAGTCACAGGACAAATGATGGGTGTTTACTTAATAAGCTCACGTGACACACTCAGTTGAAAGCCTTAGAGATATCAAGTGCATCCAATTGGAATTTTGCCAGACTTTTCCATGGTACTTATCCAGAGGTGGGTGACATAGGTAAGCAGATCCCCTGCCAATTGGTGTTGGCGGAACCCACTGACAGTGTTTATTAGTTGAGAACTTTCAGGGTAGCATAGGAATTGGGTATTGATGGTTCTCTCTCCATTACTTTGGCAAGGAATGAGGTGAGAGAGAAATTGAGCTCCAGAGCATAGAGTCATGGAACACTGGAGCTCAATTCTTCAAGGACAATTGGAAGAATGCTGTCAGAGCCAAAGGAATTTTGTATCTGATTTGGACTTAAGGGGGAAAAGGAAGTGAAAAAATTAGATGAATTTGCAGACAGGTGTAGGAGGTGGAAATGACTTGTAAGGAGATGTCTGATGTGTGCGAGAGGACATGAAAGCATTGTTGACAAAAAAAAAAAAGAGAACAAGAATTAAGATTGTGAGGCTCTCTTACCAGAATGTGATAAAGTGAATTGAGAAGAAAACATGATGAGTGGCTTAGTGGTAAGTTGTGTAGGAAAAGTTGTTCAGTATGTGGATTCATGGAATATTTTAGATGGAAGTATTTATATCAGTAGGATGGATATATTGTATTTGATTGAATTTGGAAATAGGTACTTTGAAAGTGTATTCTTGTCAGAGAGTGTAAGTTCATTGAGATGTGGAAATGAGTTGTTAAAAGCAAAAATAGAAGTTGAGTAGAACTATAGATGTGAGAATAAAAATAATTGGAAGATGATTCTTGTGTTTTTCTCTGCTCTTTGCATTAAGGTGTATTGCATGTCTGTTGCTTTCTTAGTCTATAATCCCTACCAGATCAGTAGAATACTTACAACTGCACATGACCCTACTTCCGTGCTTAGACTACAAAAAAATATCATTTGGACTCCTTGTACACTATACTGCCCTGCCAAACATATCTGGACACCATTTTTCTGACAGGTCATACATGATGGATGCAGTCAATAACGTGTTGGGCCACCCTTTGCAGCAATAACCACTGCAACATGTTGTGGAAGGCCATCTACAAGTTACTGACACTGTTCTGGTGGAATATGTTCGGCCTGCATTTGTCCTGCTGGAAGAAACAATTTGTTGCATTCCCATGGAACTCCACCATTGCTCCAGGCAGATGGAGAAAAGCTGCTGCCTTAGCTAGCACCTCCTGGTACCTAAAGGCATTGAGTCTCATGCCCACACCACATATGGGCCTCACACCTGCAGAACAGAACATTGCCCATACCATGACTCCACGACCATAATCCTTCACTGTGGGCACAAGACAGTTTTGGTCATATCAAGGGCACCACCAGACCTACACACATCCATCCGATTGGTGGAGAGTAAAGCGACTCATCGCTCCACATTGCTTTTGGCCACTGGTCCAGTGCTGATGCTCTTGACAACAGCACAGATGCCACCGCGCATTCACCTCCAAGATGAAAGGCTTCTTCATCACAGCTCACCCAAAAAACCCTATCTTATGAAGAACATGTTCGTGTTGATGGGCCACACTTGGGAGATGGAAGGAGAACCCACCAGTTCTACTGATACAGTAACTGTGATGGCCTGAAGATTGATCATGAAAACGGGCCATTGCCCAAGAGGTCAGGAAAACTCTTAAGAGTTTTCGTGACCTCTTGGGCAATGGCCCGTTTGTTGTGGTCTTAAAAGATATGGGGTCTTTTGATTGTGGTGTGACCGTTGTAGCACCTTGCTTCTCGTATTTCTATACAATTTCATGTACAGTGGATTGTGGATGCCCAGTCAGAACACTGATCTCACTGATGGACTTGCCACTTTTACGACACTCAATGACCTGGCATCATTCAAAATCACTTAACTGACATGTCTTGGGCATGCTGGCCAGCTGTGTTCTTCAAAACTGCTTCTTAGATGTCTATTAACCTTTCTTTTTTATAGTAGATCCCATGCAATTCTTTATGGGAGGCCAGTATATCTATGGGGGATATCTGAATACTTTGGGGAGGAAAGCATGTATATGAAGAACTTCTAAAGGTGACTAATGTTTAGACCACAAAACCGATTAGTATACGTCATAAGATCAGCTCTAACTCTTATATTTTCCAGGAGATACCAGCTGCTGTGCAGATACTCCACAATGCATATGCACAGTAATAACTGCTGTGCAGTTACTACTGTGCATATTCAGTAGTAATTAATACTGAACCTGCCTATTATAGCTAAACTAGCAGGACAGAAATCGCTTTCTTGTAACTTTGGGATTTTATCTGATTCCTCCACTACTGAATATGCTTCACCATGCCACCAACTTCTGTTAGAATTCTTTGGGAAAAGCCACCATGCCTGGTGGAAGTAGATCTAAATATGAAAGACTTTGCTTTTGCTTGAATTCAGGACTTCTCCAACCATAATAAATTTTTCTGTATGCTAGTGTCATATGTGTGGAGGCTCTTATCTTGAGACTTTTAGTGGTGGCCAAGAGTACCCAATCACACACACATCAAGTGGTCTTCTTCTAGAACTATAAACTTTAATTCTTTTTTTTGCCTATTATCAGTCCTTACCACTTCATTGCGTATGTGTACATATCTAAAAAATTTCACATTTGATGTTTGTAGATGCCATATGGTCACTCCCATGCCTCAACAGGTTTTGGGAGTGAAGTCTCCTGCTAGAATAAGTGGTAGGGTTGCAGATTCCCTTTCCACACAGAGTTTGTAGGACAATCACAAACATCCATGCCCATGGCAGGATTTGAACCTGCAGCCTCTTGGCAGGAAAGCAGACACGCTAACAACTCGGCCAACCAATATCTAGATGTGCATTATTTTCTGAACACGATAGGGTAACTTTTACAAATTTCTGGAAGTAGTAATTAATACTGAACCTGGTTTAAACACAACATTGCAATTATATACTGTATAATTCAATATGGAATTTTTAGTTGTGTGCTGCAGGATGTTACAATAATAAACTTTGACAAATACCACAATTTACATAACAGAATTTTTTAAAGAAAATTTTTATTATTATTATTATGAAGAGAGACCGTCAGGGAGTCAGAGACTCATCGAGGGAGGCCACATACTACACACACGCGCCAAAACTATTATACTTATTCTTGAATTCATTCACACTGCTTGCACTCACAACATCCAATGGCAATCCATTCCAATCACACACTACCCTCTGACAGAAAAATCTAGCCCTCACACCCTTCTTGGTGGCCTTCATTCTCAGCTTCCAAGGATGCCCTCTCGTCCTTTCCCCATCCTCCATAAATTGAAAAATTCCATCATTTTTCCTGTATGACCCTTTCAGAAGTTTGTAAGTCTCAATCATATCACCCCTCTTTCTCCTATTTGCTAGTGTCTGCAGTCTACAAATTCTCAATCTGTCTTCATAATCAGTATTCCACAATCCTGATATCATTTTTAACACTCTCCTTTGTACTCTCTCCAATATATCAGAATCACAACAGAAACCAGGAGACCAGACCTGCGCACAATAGTCTAAGTGAGGTCTTATCAAGCCGTTGTAAAGAGGCAAAATAACATTCTTATCTTTACATGTGAACATTCATTTTAGCATTGCAATTATCTTTTGAGTTGTATTTGCAATCTTTGCCACATGGTCCCTAAACTTCAACTTCCTATCTATTAACACTCCAAGATCCCTAGCCTCATCAGTTTCTATAAGCTTAATCCCACCAATATAATATGACATTGGATATCTAATCATGCCAAAGTGAATGACTTTACATTTACTGACATTGAACCGACACCCATTTTCCCATGCCCAGAATTCCAACCTATTCAAATCAATCTGCAAAGACTGCATATCAGCAGCATTCTTGATTACCCTACCTATCTTTGCATCATAAGCAAATAACTGTATGTCGCTTGTCAAATCCTTACCAATCTCATTAATGTACAGATTGAATAACAGTGGACCAAGCACTGATCCTTGTGGTACACCTATTGTTACCTTAAACCTTGCAGACTCAGATCCCCCATATATCACTTTTTTGATATCTGTCAGTTAGCCATCCTCTCATCCATGCTAATATTGTATAACCCAAACCCATTTTCTCCAATTTATGCAGCAATCTGCCATGCTGTATTCTGTCAAAAAGCCTTAGCAAAATCCAAAAGTATCATGGTGTATCCATTCCCCTTGTCTAGTTCAATGGTAACATTGTTATAGAATGTGAGCAAGTTGGTAAAACATGACCTTCCCTTAGTAAACCCATGTTGCTCATTGCAAAGTAGAGAGATTCACTGTCAACCCATTTCTGAATGCAAACCCTAACCAATTTTTCCAAAATCTTCATCACCACTCCTGAGATACTAATTGGTCAGTAGTTGGATACATCAGTCTCTGCACCACCCTGGTGCAGTAAAATTACCATACATTCCTTCCATTCCTGCAGAATTTTCTCTGTTCTGAGACATATTAAAACAACTTGGTCAAGAAAATAGCCAGTTCAGCTGAACACTCTTTTAGCGCACATGCTGATGTCCCATCAGTTCCTATCCCTATTGCTGAATTCTTATTCAATTTGTGCAACAGCTCTAATACCTCAGCCTCACACACCTGCATTTCTTCATCTAGTGAAGAGGTAACGGTGAGCTCAATGTTGCTGTCACCAGATTGATAGCTTTTAAGGAAATGGGCACTCATTAACTGAACAACCTCTTCTGCATCTGTAACCCTCACGCCATCTAGATTTAGAAGAGTTATTCTTTCATATTCATTCTTTCTTTTACTTTGAATCGTATCCATAGAATTCTTGTGGGTTGTCTTTAGCACGTCAGTTTCTTTTCATAATCAGACTTTGCTTTCCATACAACAGTTATGACCATTCTAGCCTGCTGCTTATAACATTCATAACGGACGTCATCCTTATGCAAACGGTATTCCTTCCACATCGTTCTTTTCTTACGAATCTCGTGCTTCTCTGTTTATTCTTCGAACTCTCGGGACACATTCTGATATCGCATCATTTAAGTATTCTTTAAATGCTTCCCATGCACTGTCGATATTCTTTCCATCTAGCAACTGATCCCCACTGAAATCATTATACTCCTCAGTTGGTCATAATTTCCTGCTTAGTAGTTCAGCATGTAACCTTTTCTGAGTGGAACATTCATAAACTTAGTCACTTCCCAAGTGAGTACTGCATGATCACTGTCACCAACTGGAGGCAGAATAGTTACGTCTTTAACTGAAACGCCCTCTGACACTATAATCAAATCTTACACTCTTTGACCTCAAGTTTCTTCTGTCACATGCTGCTTTAGGAAATTGTCGTGCAACAGTTCAATAAATTATTTCAACTTTAATTATACTACAAGTACTGACATAATTCTGGTATTTTAATCATATTTTATAACATACTTCTTGCTTTTTTATTGAAATAAATACTTAATTAGTTTGCGATCAACATCATATTCTTATATGAAATGATCTCTCATTCAAGATACCTCAGATAAAATAAAAGGTATCCTGCAACAGATTTTACATTCTTGTCACCAAGAATCTTAAATTAATTCAGTTCCTAATGAAAAGTCTTGTACCTCTTCTATTTCTTTTCCTGTCAGATCTCGTCAAACCATGTTTCACTTATTCCAGCAGATTTTGGGTGAATAAACTTCATTCAAAGTGAAACAAGGAAGACAGTCATTTCTAATGCACTTGGCATTATAAATAAACACATCAGTTCACTTTTAGGTCTATAACCACTCCTTTCCATCCTGCCTCTCAACCATAATTTTTCCACACCTGCCTATTCCCATTCATCTTTATCACCATTTGTCCCATATATCCCCACAGACTCCACTATTCTCCTTATATCCCAGGCCATCCTATTCCTCTGTTGATCATTCCCATGCACAATTTTTCTACTGCTTTTGACATCCACTTTCCATACGCTATCTGTATTGCATTTGTGTTCTCTTATGCTACTATTCTCTCCATTCACAAGTATTTCAGCCTCACCTTTTCCATCCTCATATTTTACATCTCTTACGTTCTCTGATCACACTCATTACACTTTTTTCTATCAAATCTTTCCACTTGATTCCCACCATATTCATTTAAATGCTATCCATTACAGCAATCCCTCGATTAATGTGCCTAATGCGTTCTTTAAAACAGGCATAATAATCGAATATAATAACCTATTGGAAAATGTATAATTCGTTCCTCAGATTTCTTTTTTGACCCTTAAGTTTTTTATAAAAGAATTAGCATATATCTCAGAGCCTAGTTAAAGGAAAACCATGAAGCTTGAAAGACAATAAAACATATTCAGAATATAAATTTATTATTCTGTTTCTTAACAGAGAAGTGAGCTAACGTAGTTTGGTGGGCATTCTGTTTCTTTTTTTTCATACAACTGACTTTATGGTCCTATTGCCTCTTCTGCAAATTTTACTGGTTCTCTTCACCAGAGTTAGTCTCTAAGCATTGTTGCTTAAAAACTTTGATTGTACAAAAACTATTTTCAAATTTTACTCTGTGCATCTAAATTTAGCAGGTCGGAATCACTCAACTTCTCAGAATGAGATTATTTTCGCCTCTAAAATCATTTGCACAATGTGAAAGAATGTGCTTCCAAACAGCTTGCATATTGCTAGCAGTAATTTCATTCAACTTTGCGATTTTATAACCAGGCTGAGATTTCTCTGATTTGGCTAGAAAAGTCTTGGAAGGCATTCGCTTCCAAAAAAAAGGCCGATTTCATCGACATTAAATATTTGTTGATCACAATAGTCTCCTTCTTACACAAATTTCTTCAAACAATTTTCTTTCTCTGGATATCTCCTTATCTGCACTTGCAGCTTCGCCTGTGATTAGAATATTATGTAGGCTATTTCTCTTTTTGAAACGCTCAAATCACCAACACTAACGTGGAATTCTTCTTCTTTTCCATCATTGATAGCCCTTTCTTTCCAGGTTACAAAGAAACAATGCTTTTGATTTAATAAGGCCAATGTTTGGCAGGATCCATTTTTGGTTACAATCTTCGATCCATATAGAAAGAAGTATCTCTAATTCAATCATTATAATACTTTGATTTTGAATGCATGCATAATGAATTTGAAGCAGCCTTACCTTTCTCTTTGTATTCAGCAGTTGATCCACCCATTTTTGTGTTCTTGTCCTATCTTTGCTCTGCAGTTGCCTTGTTCATTTTTCTTTATTATTTAAAGTTTTTCTTCCAATGAGATTACTTTTCAAATCATTTTCACACTTCTATTTTTTGCTCAGTAATTCTTTTACTCATGATTAAAGGTTAGGAATATAATTTAAAATAAAAAAGTAAGGAAAACAATTGCACAAGATATGCTATGTAAAGCAAACAACATAAATTTTGATGGTAAAATTGGAACATGGTGTACATGGAAAAATTTAAAAATAACTTTGTAAAATGTTTCAAATCAGTAACTAAATTATTTCATCCTAGTGAGTAATTTTTTAAAATAGTTAGCCATTAAAAAATATATAGATCGAAAATTTTTAAAATCTGTAACATTTATTTTTAAGATGCATGTAGGTGTACTAATTTAATTTGGGTATTGGAAAAAAACGACGCATTGATCGAGGGATTGCTGTACTTTTTGTATGATACATTTGTCCCTATGATACATCCCTATGATACATCCCTATGATACATCCCAGTGATTTACAAACTGTTCACCCCTTTCTCCTCATGATTCCTGGTTGCTGTCTCAACTTGTCATACCTTGACAACATGCTGACAACATTTCCTGCTAGGCTGTTATCTTTCATTCTCCTTAGTGAAACTTTCCTTTTAGCACCTTTTGTCATTTATTCCTCATAGATAAAATATTAGATATGATAATATCTAATATGAGGGTGCTTTGGGGTCAAAGCTATATAACTGAGAGGAGACCTTCACATAGCCTTTAGAGCAATGTGGAGAAATCGACCAGGGCTTCTGACCTAATGTCCAGTCTTCACTTTCTTGTGGTGCACCTGGATACTGAACAAACGAAAATGGGCTGGAAATTTAGGATTTAGATGAACAAATTGTATTCTTATTGGCTTAAACCAAAATATAAAATGATGGTACAATATGACAGAATTTCATGCTGGCTGAGGGGGCGTCTCTGGTTAAACAAGGGCCTGCCGTTGTATTTGTCAGGGAACCAGGGCAAACAGTGAAAAGTCAGCTACTAGAACAAATCCTCAAACAGAACCCAACTCAACATCACCAGAGCTCAAGATCAGTATTATTAACATAAAAAGCCTGAATGGCAAAGAAATGGAGCTAGCTGAGGAATTGGATAAGTACCAGATTGATATAATAGGGGTGACTGAAACAAAAAGAACAAAAGCTGGCGAGATATTTCAGAGCAATAATACAAAATGTTATATTCAGGCAATGACAATCAAGGAAAAGAAGGAGTAGCCCTAGTATTCAACATTAAATTTGGTGGATAGAAGGAGAGGTGATATGATTGAGACTTTTAAACTGTTGAGAGATGGTTACAGGGTTGACACTGGGGAGTTCTTTCACTTGGTTGACACTGGGGAGTTCTTTCACTTGGTTGAACAGCAGGAAGGAGTGATGACAAGAGGCCATCCCTGAAAGTTACGAAAGGAAACTTTGAGCAAGAGGGTGAGGAGTGGTTTCTTTGCATGGAGGTAGGTTGAACCATGGAATGCATTGCCTGATGGAGTGGTGAGAGCAAGAACAGTCAATGAGTTTAAGGAGTGGTATGATAGACTTTGTGTTTTGTAGGAAGGTCCTCCCACGATGAGTCTTTTGACTCCAAACAGGTCTGAATAATAAAAATAATAAATACGGGGCTAATCTTCTTGAATGGCAGGCAGTCTCAAGTAGAGTGATGTGGGCAAATATCAGAATGGGGAACTGGATAATGAGACTTATTTGTGCCTATGGTTCCACAGAAGGTTCTATTAAGGTAGAAGTGGGGGAATTTTTTGAGCCTTTGGAGAAAGCAGCAGACACAATGAAAAAGGAAAAGTTGACTTGTTGGGGATCTGAATGGCAAAGTAGGAAATGATTGTCAGACATATAAAAATATTTTGGAAAAATTTGAAGAGAAAAGCTAATAATAATGGCAAATACCTGTCGGATTTCTGCTCAGGACACGGACTGAGTATTACTGACACCATGTTCCAACATAAAAGCGTGCACAAATTTACATGGAGAGAAGAGGCAAGGAATAAGAAAAATCTCATTGACTATGTTATTGTCAATAGTGATGTTTTCTCTATGGTGCACGACACCAGAGTGTACAGAGGGTTTGAAATTAGAAGAGATCGCTATTTTTAATTTTGAGTAGAATAAAATTGAATTTCATATTGAAAAGAAGAACATGTAAGAAAGTTTTAAAGTAAATAAAAGTTGAGAAGCTCTCAGATGTGAACTGTAAACTAAAATACACAAACATTATTCAAGAAAAAATGAAAAAGTTTGAGAACAGGAACCAAACCTTGGAGATTGAGTGGCAAGCCCTGAAGAAAATACTGATTGATTCAGCCAGAGAGGCATGTGGTGAGGTTGTCTGCAAGGATAGAAAAATCAGAACTCCGTGGTGGACACAAGAAGTTCAAGAGGCAGTTAAGGAAAAGAAGAAAGCATTTCAAAAGTTCAAGTTCCTCTCAAATAGGTCAGCTTGTGCTCTTAGAGAATACAGAGAAAAATGTTAGAAAGCTAAACGCTGTGTAAAACTAGCTAAATCAAAGTCATGGGAAGACTTTGGTAAAAACATAGAAAATAAATATCAAGAAGGTAGCAAAATATTCTGGAGGTTGTTGAAGCTGAGGAATGGAGGAAAGAATGCTGTAAAAGGAATTAGAGATGATAAAGCTGACATAAAACGGGAGAAAAAGATATCCTTGAAGCATGGAGTAATTTGAAAAATTGCTAAATGAAATAATCAGTGACAGCACATTACTAAAAAAACACTGAACAGGGATGCAGTCAGGAATACATATCCATACTTGAAGTAAAAAAGGCATCAAAGGTTGGAAATCTGGAAAGGCAGCAAGAGTAGATGATATTCGACCGGAAATGCTCAAGTATGGAGGAGGTCTTACAGTGGCTGCACTGCATAGTTTAGAAGGCCTAGATAGAGGGACGAATTCTGGATGATTGGAATAGAGCTCTAATAGTACCCATATATTAAAAGGGAAATAAAACTGAATGTGAGAATTACAGAGGTATTTCTCTACTGAGTGTTCTTGGCAAGATTTATGCAAGTATACTTGAGAAACGGTTGAGAAGAATTGTGGAAGAAAAGCTTGGTGAAGAACAAGCTGGATTCAGGCCAAATAGAGGCTGTCAGGATCAGATCTTCACTTTACAACAAATAGTCGAGAAAGCATGGGAATATAACAAAGATCTGTATTTAAGTTTTGTCAATTTGGAAAAGGCATATGACAAGGTGCCAAGAGAGAAGCTATTCAATACGCTGCAGTTATATGGTGTCAATGGGGCATCATATCAAGCAATACTTAGTCTTTATTTGAGTTGTAAGTCAGCAGTTAGAATTGAAGGAAGTACAGGAAGATGGTTTAATGTTAAATCTGGTGTGAGAGAAGGATGTACATTATCCCCTCTGTTATTCATTATCTATATGGATCACATTATGAATTAAAGTGGAATTAAACATGATATCAAAATTGGAGATGTTAATATCAGCTCTTTGCTTTATGCGGATGATGTTATACTTCTAAATAAATCCTCTAGAAGTCTGTAAGATTCCCTGACTAAATTGAATAGCTGTTGTAAAGATATGGTATGAAGGTCAGCAATATAAAGACGATGAAAATTGGCAGAATCATTGAAAATATCAACTGTGTTGTGAATGGAGAACCTATAGAACAAGTAAAACATTTCATTTCAGGTACATAGGCAGGATTTTTAGTGAAAATGGTAAATTAAATATGGAAATAGACAACAGAATCAACAAAGCTGGTATGATAGGAAGTCAGTTGAATAAATTTATGTGGAATAAGAGAAAAATTAGTCAGAGCACTAAATTAGTTGTATACAAGACAGTGTTCAAACCAATTTTAACTTAAGGATCTGAGAGCTGGGTCAGAAGTAAAACACTTGATCAAAGACTAGAGACTGCAGATATGAGAGTCCTGAGAAAGATTAACGTCACAAACTGATAGCATCAATTGCAATATTATATAAAAAACGAGGCTATTAGGAAAGAACTTGACATCGTCAGTCCAGGAATGCATTAGCAGAGCTAATCTCAGGTGGTATGGTCACTTAAACAGAATGAGCGAGGAAAGATTAGCAAAACAAGTGTTCTCTGCCAGGTTGGAAGGAAAAAGACCCAGAGGAAGACCAAGATATAGGTGGATTGATATGGTAAAAAGTGCCTTAGATGACAGAAATATAAGATCTGATAATATTGGAGTCTTGACAAGTAACAGACTAATCTGGTGGAAAATTGTAGATAGGAAGTTAGTAATGATGTAAATTTTTCATGTAGTACTATCATATCCTGTACACCATCAGGAATTTGATGACGATGATCTACAATATTATTCATTCCATTCTTTCTCTCTTTTGGATAAAACAGATCTTTTGCACCCTCTCATTCAGTTTATTTATTCTGTTCTGTCTTATCTTTTCATTTGTGTTCACCAAATATCTAATCCCATATGTACATATACCTCATCTCATTTCTCTTCGAGATCAACTCATTTTTCAAATCTCTCATTCCTTTCATTTTCTTTTGTTCTGCAGTCACTTGCTGATGATGTTGCATCATTTGTATTCTTTCAGTTCTACAGTCACACTCAACATTCTCATGCCCAAAGTCCCCTCCATCACATGCTGCTTCAAGTAAATTATCTCTCAGTATAAATTCCATTTCCTTCCTACCATTTGATCTTTCTTCCCAGTCTACGTCTCTGTAGTTGAAGTCTCTATAATAATTACTTGACCTGTACTCATTGTGCTAATTTGCTGATATGTCTTCCACATCATCTCTAGCATCCCCTGGCCTATAGCTGCAGCTAACTGTATATTTTGTCCTATTGAACTCAATCTCACACCAGATTGTCTCAAATGAACTGCCATCTGCATGCCTGTCTTCAAAATACTGCCCCAAAAATTCAAAGAGCCTAGATTTAAGCGCCTCTGTAGCGCAATTGGAAGAACAACGGTACATTGCACCCTTCGATTGGAATAGGCCTGAGTTCGATTCTCGTCACGAATGGAGGAATCTTTATCTTTATGATTTTCAATCGAAGGTGATTTAGCCAATCTCAAACAGAGGTAGCAGGGTTTTTTATCCCGGAAACTTGGGTTTTTCATCCCACATACAGACAAATCGGCCCTTCAGAACACATGCAATTTATAGACATAGAATACCAGTTGTGGTGGTGGAGGTGAGCAGTAGATGGTGTTGATGGAGATGATTTGTAGTAGAGGTTTGATGTAGTGGTTGAGACAGTTGTAGGTGTCCTCTCACGATGAGTCTTCGGACTGCTTGGAGGTGTCAGGAATAATAATAATAATAATAATAATAATTACCTTGGCATTACCTTCCTGTGTTTCATTATCATTCTGCAAAATAATATCACGTTTGGTTGTGGAATGTTCTATGCATTAATCTTCTGAGTTTGCTACTGCCTTGAAAAATTCTCAAACTTTTGATTTCTTTGGCATATTTAATTTTTTACTGCATATCCTTTTTAAACTTAAAATAGAAATCTACTGCTTCTTATGGCTCACATATGCTATGCTTAGTTTTCTGTAATGAACTATTTCTACAGATATTCAATGCAGGCATAATGGACAAGTTCATATATTGTGCATTTAATAACTCTCAGGTAGTTATTCCTTGAATGCTGATCAGTGCTAAATTATTTGTAACATATAACACACTACTAAAATAATTAATTTAAGTCTTCATCTGAATTGTTCATATTATTTAGCACCTGATTTTTAACCAGATAGCTGTATTATTTTTGCACCAAAATATATTTACTGTGAAGATAAATAATTATATTTAGATGAAAAAAAAAAATGACGTTATTTATTAGTATTTGATTGTCACTATTTTGAATACACAAGGAAATGCAAAAGTGGGCTCAGAAAAAATTTTGTTTTGTATGGGAAACCAAGGGCTTGGAACCAGAAATGAAGGAGGTAAAAGATTAATTAAATTCTGTGAAACCAATGACCTAATAATTGCCAACACACTATTTAAACATCCTCCCAGAAGACTATACATGGAAAAGCCCTGGGGACATCTATAGAAACCAAATTGATTATATAATAATAATATTATTGTTGTTGTTCCGGGAAACTCTAAGGAGTCGATAGACTCATCGAGGGAGGCCCTAACATCATGTCAAGAACAACTATTCAACATTCACACAGTATCTATCATATCTTGCCTTCAACTCATTCACGGTCGTAGTGCCCAAAACAGAAGCTTACTGGAAGCTTATTCCACTTATTCACCACTCTCCAAGTAAAAAACCTAGCTCTAACACCCTTGTCAACCACGCTCTTGCCCAGCTTCCATGCATGGCCCCTAGTCCTCCCACCACCAGTCATATTTTCAAGAATTTCTTCTGGATCAATCTTATAAAAACCCTTCAGTAATTTGAATGTCTCAATCATATCACCCCTCCTTCGCCTATCGTCCAATTTCTGCAACCCACAAATCTTCAACCTATTCTCATAAGGTTCATTCCACAGACCTGCTATCATCTTGGTCACTCGTCTCTGGACCCTCTCCACTTCCTCCCCATCACGAAGAAACCCTGGTGCCCATAACTGGGCACAGAAGTCCAGATGGGGTCTTATCAAGGCTCGATACAGAGGAACAACAACTTGTTTGTCTCTGCATGTTAAAGTATTTTTCATAAGCCAAGTGATTTGGTGAGCTGTTTTAGTCACTTTTGCAATGTGCCCCCTAAACTTCAACTCCCTATCCACCAGCACTCCCAAAATCCCTGGCATCATCAATCTCCCAGAGTACGGTTCCACCAACGCGATATACTGCTGCTATTCTTTTCACCCCAAAGTGCATAATCTTACACTTTGGCACATTAAATTGACATCCATTTTTCCTAGCCCAGTCCTCCAAACTATCCAAATCATCCTGTAAAATTTTGACATCCTGTGCACTCATAATTGCTCTACCCAACTTTGCATCATCAGCAAACAAGTGAACACTTCCTCTCAAATCCTTTCCAATATCATTGATGAACAAATTGAAAAGCAGTGGTCCTAGAACAGAGCCCTGCGGCACTCCACTAGTCACAAGACGTCTTTTTGACTCCACTCCTGAATAAACCACTCTCTGGTATCTCTCCTTCAACCACCCTCCTATCCATCTCACCAACCCTATATCCATCCCCATTTGCTCCAGTTTGCTGATTAGGGTTCCATGTGGTATCCTGTCAAAGGCCTTGGCAAGGTCCAGTAGTATCACTGTAAACCCACTACCCCTATCCAGTTCAGCCGTCATTGTGTTATAAAACGTGAGCAAGTTACTGAGGCATGATCTACCCTTCACAAAACCATGTTGTCCCCCATACAATATCCCATTTTCATCTATCCAATCCTGTATTCTTTTCTTGACTAATTTCTCTAAGACCTTGACAATGATTCCTGATATGCTAATCGGTCGGTAATTTACAACAGCAGTCTTGGAACCACCTTTATGCAGTGGAACTATTTTCCCCTCCTTCCACCCGCTCGGGACTAACCCAGACCCAAGACTCAAATTAAGCTAAATGGTCAAGGGTACTGACAATTCTTTAGCTGCTTCTCGTACTACATGAGCTGGTATACCATCCAATCGCACAGATGTATTGACATTGAGGTTATGCAATATACTACTCACCTCCACTTCATTCACCACAATTCCCGTATAATTTACTGGTTTATTCGTTTCTGCAATGTCACCACCTGGATGATATATTCTTGCAAAGTGCTCACTCAGTAACTCAACTATCTCAACTCATTCAGTTACCTCCCTACCATCGGCATTCTTTAAAATCATTCTGCCATGTACAATTTTCCTTTTACTTGCTACATATCTAAAAAACAGTTTAGCCTGCATGGCCAATGTTCTTTCGTAATCCTTTTTTGCTTTTCTTACCACACTCATCACCCTTCTGGCCTGTGCTTTATACCTTTCATTTGTCTGTTGGTCACCTTTCTCCTTAAATTCCCTCCATAGTTGTTTCTTTTTTTGCAGCTCAATCTTAATGGTGTTATTCATCCATTTAACCCCTACTTGATTTATTATTCGGACTCTAGGTATACAGTCAGCCATTGCTTCATGCAAGCACTTCTTAACTACCTCCCATGCACTATCAACTTCTAGTCCTTGCAGTTGTACATGCCATGGTACTGAGCCAATCAAACTCCTAAGCTTGTCATACTTTCCAGCCCGATAATTCCACATGTACCCTGTCTTAATTGAAAATTCTACACCTTTAGCCACCTCCCAAGTCAAGACCCTATGGTCACTCTCACCGATTGGTGGCAATGTGGTCATATTTGTTACAGCCAAATCCTCAGATGTAATTAATAGGTCAAGCACTCTCTGACCCCTAGTATTTTCCATTACATGCTGTCGCAGATAGTTATCCCTTAATAACCGCATAAAATCCAATTCCTTCCTCCCGTGTGTTCTCTCCTCACTCCAATCAATGCGACCATAGTTGAAATCTCCCATGATAATCACCCTCCTTCCACCCATTTCTTCTATTTGCTTGTGCATACTGTCACCACCATCTTTTCCATCACCTGGTCTATAGCAGCACCCAATTGTATATTTAGTTCTGCTAGCCACAATCTCACACCAAGTGGCCTCAAATGTGCTCTTTTCTCTATCCCAATTCAACTTCTATTCTCCTTGGCTCATCAGCTATCATCAACAATACTCCTCCCCCCATTTTATTCTCTCTGTCATTTCTGAACACACTATACCCAGCACATTCAATCCCACTAGCTATATCATCTACAGTCAGCCATGTTTCACTAATACCAATAACCTGTGCTCTGGAAGTGCCAACCATGGCCAAAAACTCTTCCTTCTTGTTCCTAATACTCCTAGTATTAGTGTACATGAATTTAAGATCCCCATTAGCCCCAACCCTAACTTGATGCCTTATATTAACTATCCCACTCTGATTTGTTGTCCTTATTTGCTCTAGCATATTATATTCATTCTTACATTCATCTGCCTCCCTAAGGACTGTATATCTACTCTCCCCCCTTAACAAATCTAGTTTCTCTGAATTTGCACATCCACTACATTCAGCAACACTTTCTCAAGTCTTCTTACACCGTAACCATTAAAATGCAAGCCATCCATCTTATATAGATCCTTTCGCCCATCAAACTCACTCGACACGTCCACAAATTCCACACCACTCGTCATACATAACCCACGATAAAGTCATTCGCAATTATGGCCCTCCTTTTAAACATTTCACTGTCATACCATGGCAAAAGACTAATCATTCTAACTCTCTTACTGTTTTCTTTTGCTAACTCAAACAATTCATTCAGGTCTTCTATCATTTCCATTTTATCTCCTTTCAAATCATTCGTACCTGCCACAAGAATCATTTCTTTCACACTTTCCTTTTACTCTCTAATAGACTCAGTTACATCCTTTATGGTCGCACCAGGTTGGTATGATTTTGTCAAATCCTCTACTAACACACCTCATACTAATGAGTCTCCATACAGCACTCTATCCTTCATTTTGTTCATGTTCACATTCATACGCCTATTTTTCCTGTCCTACCTTTTATTGTTGGTTGGTTCATTCAGTCGACTTTTGTTCATGCACTCTAGCTGCTGTTTTGCCCTTTCTATCGCACCATTCAACAACGCGATCTCACTCAATGCATCTATCTGATCTTTTTTATTCTCTGAGAAACCATTAATACTATCATTGACACTTTCTACATTCACACTCTCATAATTCTCATGTACAACCTTGCCGTTTCTTGTCATATCGCTATTTTCTTCATTCTGAAGTTTGACAAAAATATCACACTCACGATCCGAAATACACTTCAATTCCTCATTCTCCCTACATTTTCTACACACATTCAATCCTTTATTATCATCTATTCACACTCCGACCGCACTCCGCAAACCTTACATTTCACAGCTAGTACACTGACTCATTTCTTTTATACTACCGTTCTTTGATAAAGATGGCGAACCATCATTACTGGCTGCCATTTTCCTTCGTACAGGTGCCATACTTATTTGCAACGTGTTTTATCAAATTATAAGTTATAACACACCAAAAACACACAAACAGACGCACTAAAATACGCAAGGCAAACAAAACTACGCAATATTAAGTAATTTTATCAACGATAACTGAAAATAATACTTATCTTATCAGGAGCTTGCATGAACACTACATACTACGATATAACCTCGACTTTGCATCCTTTGCATGATAATAATAAGCAAAAGAATCCAAAATGCAATAAGACAAACAAAAGCATATCCTGGAGCAGACATAGGATTGGACCACAACCCAGTGATTGCAAAAATCAAAATGAAACTCAAGATACCAAGCCAACCATTCATAAGAGAAACTTATATTTCAGACTTACTTAACAACCAAGAAGTTAAAGACTGCTTTATAAAAGAATTCACAAAATCCCTTAACAAGTCTGACACCACAACTCGCACAGAAAATAGAACACCAATTGACGAAATTAACATGAACTGGCAAACATTCAAGAATAGCATCAATGAAGCGGCCTAAAATACACTCCCACAATTAAAAAGGAAAGGGAATAAGCCTTGGATAAATGAAAAAATATTGAAGTTGATTGAACAAAGAAAAAAAGTTAAAGAACAAACCTGAATATAAAAGCACGAATAAAGAAATAAAAAAAAAATGCAGGAAAGCCAAAGAGGAATGGATTAAGAATAAATGCACAGTCATAGAAAACACAGAAGCAGAGAAATTATGAAGAGATCAGAGAAATGACAAGCAAGAGAAATATAGTAAATCATGCAAGTGTCATTAGAGACTCAAGAAACCATGTTCTAATGGATGAAAAAGAAATCATGGAAAGATGGATTGAATACACGAGACAATTATATGAGCAACAAAGAAATAATATTCCTGAACAGACTGATTTAGAAGGACCACCCATTTTACTTTGCAAAGTTGAAAACGCCATTGTTAGATCTTGAATGAAAAGATTTCCTTAAAGAAATAATTTATTCAGGATTCAACAAGTTTTAGCTAAACAACAATGAAAATGCTTGTACATAGGTAAAGATACAAATTGTTTAATGAATCATATGCTAGTACTATTTTATTAATATTACTTAAAGGTAAATGATGTGATAATTTTTTGTAATAATTTATATTGGAAAAGGTATTCTTTGTAAGATATATGTTAAGGCATGTAACAGAAGTTCAAAGTCCACTAACGAAAACCTCAGGTGAATTGCGTAGCCTACGGCAAATTGTTTATGTGCGGAATGGCATGCGCTCGATGTTTTCCAGGAAGATGCGAATAAAATATACGACACATGCGCAAAAGAGGGTGCCGAAGGTAGAAGGTATAAAAGGGGTTTGCCCCCCTTTCGAGGGCTATTCCTTCTCGAGGTCTGTAATCTACTAGGGATTTTCTTGTGGAGTCGGAGAGAGTTAAAGTTCGGTATCTTATCGATGGCGTGTAGCTATTTACTGCCATCGTTTCGAGATGTCGCATGGAAGGATTCGACGAGGAGATAATCGGCAGCATTCTGAGCAAGCTTGAAGGAACTGACTGCAATATACGTCCACATGGATCGGTCCAAGCCATGCTGTTTCTAGTCCACGATGGGAAAGAAAGGCAGAACAATGAAGTCCAAGCCTAGCCTAGCCTGTGAGACAATTGTCTAGAAGAAGACCGGACATTCTGTGGGACAAAGTAAGAATAAGATGACAGAATGAATGTACTTCCAAAAATATGGTAATGCTAAAACCTTTTGTAATTCTTTCTTAAGAAAGAGAGGAATATTGTAATATAGAAGAAAAGAGATGTTATGTTTCAGAACTCTATACTTGTAGGAAAAGGACTTTAGCGAATATTGGATACCAGTGTTTTAAGTCTTAGGGCTATTTCTCAAGTAATTAATTGAATGAATTG
The DNA here is from genome assembly GCF_054136105.1 of Typopeltis vanoorti. Classification (NCBI taxonomy): domain Eukaryota; kingdom Metazoa; phylum Arthropoda; class Arachnida; order Uropygi; family Thelyphonidae; genus Typopeltis; species Typopeltis vanoorti. Next base: position 45,605,184 of record NC_143564.1, on the reverse strand, counting down.
TAGTTTTAATTGTTGTGAGTAATGATCTATAAAGTTACCGATGTGATTGTTTTGAGCGTATATGTAGACTAGTAAGGATATTTAGAAGATGCTAACAAAATTTTGTGCTGTGAAATTAACCTATGCTTGGATATGTTGTGTGAATTACAGTTACTATGTTTAACTTTATAACTTAGGACTCCTCTATTCCAATTGAATATATTTTTGAAAATGTGTAATCTTAGGAATTTAATAAATGTATCTTGAATATCTTAACCTGTTTTGTGCCTTGAATTGAATCCAATGCACCGCTTGCTAATATCTGAATCTGAGCAGGAAAGAATTATATGACAGAGACCACAACTGCAAACTAAAGTATTTTAAGAGCAATAAATTGAGACAAAGAATAATTAATAGATTGATTAGCTTAGTATATTTTCTGAAGGTTACTCCTTGGTTAAGAGGAATTTCTAACCTAGGGATCTGGCTGGCGCAGCTTGATCAAATAAATATTGCCAGAACCTGATTATGAAGTAACTCAAACCATTATTACTGAGGATCGGACTCTATTGAGAAGTCTACCCTTTGTTAATTTATTTAATATACTTAATCATTCTAAGAATCGGCCAATTATGTGGATAGATTTAACTGTAGATAAGTGAGTACAGAGTTCCGATGGTCTCGTGTGTATAGACCATAGAAATATATAGTTAGTAATAATACTACACAGTGACAATCTAAGATAAGTGATACAAAAAGGAGAACACAATAAAGTATAAATTAAAGAAATGTCACAACATAACACCGTCAGAAAACTAAAACCACATAAAGCTGCAGGAATAGATAATATCTTGGCAGAATGGCTGAAGGCTCTCTATGAAATAGGACTGAAATTTCTAACAGATTTATGCAATAAGATATACTAGACTGGATTTCTACCCAAAGATATTAATCACTCAATTTTCTTTCCAATTCCCAAGAAAACAAATGCTACAAGATGTGAAGAGTTCAGGACAATTAGCCTCATCGGTCAAGTATCAAAAGTCCTCCTATATGTTATTCTTGAAAGAAATAGAAGAAAAATAAATAAATGATACACAAAGTGGCTTCAAGGAAAATGTAGGTACAAGAGAAGGTATTTTGAACGTGAGAACTGTCATAGAAAGATATCTAGAAAAACGAAAAGATGTATATCTTTGCTTCATAGATTACAAAAAGGCATTTGACAATGTTTAACATGAGCAATTAATTGAAATCCTTTCAAAAATAGGCATGGATGGAAAAGACATTAAGTTAATAACTAATCTTTACTGGGAACAGACTGCATCTTTGAGAATAAATAGAGAGAGACCTCAGAAGAATTCCCAGTTCAGAAAGGTGTGAGATGAGACAAGGCTGTGTCTTGTCTCCAATTCTCTTTAACCTGTTCACAGAAGAAATATTTAATAAAATTAGTAACCTCAAAGGAATCACTGTAGAGGGCAGAAATATTAATAACCTAAGATATGCAGATGACACTGTTCTTCTAGCTGAAAACAAATATGACCTCAAGACTCTTATAGAGGAAACCCTCAAGTACAGCGAACAGTATTGCCTCAGTTTCAACTTTAAAAAGACAAAAATCTTGATAATTTCAAGAAAAAAGGAAATAAATTAGAAAAGGTGCAAACATGCACATACCTCGGACATTTGATTACAGAGAAAGGCAGGACAGAAGATGAAATTAGAAAAAGGATTGAAATTGCAAGGTCAACTTTTAACAATATGAAAAAGCTACTGACATGTAGAGAACTAAATCTGAAAAAAAAGACTAAGAATCTCCAAATGTTACATATGGCCCACATTATTATACGGAGTAGAGACATGGACACTCTCCAATCTGAGTGTGAAAAAATTGGAGGCCTTTGAAATGCGGATGCTGCGAAGAATTATGAGGATATCATGGAAAGACAAAAAGATAAATGAAGTACTCTTATAGAGGCCTAATAAAAGAAATTAAAAAGAGAAAAGTTAGCTATTTTGGACATACTCTGAGACATAACTGCCTACAAAGGACATTTCTTGAAGGAACTGTTGAGGAAAAGAGAAGGAAAGGAAGACAGAGACTGGAGTGGATGAAAAATACAGAAGACTGAACATCTCTCTGATATGAGGAATGCAGCAGAAAGGCATGGAATAGGACATGGTGGAGACACATGGTAGTCAATCTCCTGGAAGGAGAGACACCTGACAGGACAGGATTTTGCATACTGGTGCCATGAAGGGATTTAAAATGCAAATAACTTTTTGATTATTAATTTTTTTCATCTTATTTTTTTCAGGTATTTTAAGGAACATTTGGGAAATTAATCATGGAAAAGTTCACAACCCAACAATAAAACAAAATTGTGGTTCATTGTTGGGTTGTGAACTTTTTCATGATTTGAATGCTGATTTTCAAAATTTTATTTTGAAAATCACCATTTGATTATTCTAATGCAAAGAGTGAATAATTTCACAAAGAACTGCAATTAATTGGCCATCACATTCTCCAGAAGTCGGGCCATCACAGCACATGACTTCTTCCTCTGGGGTTACCTGAAGGAAAAGCTGTATGTGAACAAGCCACAGACAATCTAACAGCTGAAGGAGAACATTTGTGCAGAAATTAGGCGCCACAGCCAGAAAGATTAACAGCTGTAATGGAACATGCTGTAGAAAGGGCCCATCTTTGTGAAGCCAAAAATGGAAGGCATTTATATCATGTGGTTTTTTATAACTATTAAAATTTTTAGGTTCTATATTTCATTATAACAAAAAAAAAAAAAAAGAATAAAAGTAATTTATCATCATCATCCTGACATTTACCCTCAAGGGGTGTACAGGATATGATAGTACTACATGAAAAATTTACATCATTACTAACCTCCTACCTACAATTTTCTGCCAAATCAATCTGTACCTGTCAAAGCTACAACATTGTCAGATCCTATATTTATATATCTATCTTCTAAGGCACTTTTTACTGTATCAATCCACCTATATCTTGGTCTTCCTCTGGGTCTTTTTCCTGCCAACTTGGCAGAGAACACTTAGTTTTGCTAATCTTGCCTCTCCCATTCTCTTTAAGTGACTATACCACCTGAGATTAGCTCTGCTAATACATTCCTGGATGCTAACTATGTCAAGTTCTTTCCAAATATCCTCGTTTTTAATATGATATTGCCATTGATGCCATCTGTTCACGCCCCTAATCTTTCTCAGGACTCTCATATTTGCAGTCTCTAGTCTTTGGTCAAGTGTTTTGCTTTAACCCAGCTCTCAGATCCATAGGTTAAAACTGATTTGAACACTTGCTTGTATATAGCTAATTTAGTGTTTTAACTAATTTTTCTCTTATTCCATATAAATTTATTCAGTTGACTTCCTACCATACCAGCTTTGTTGGTTCTGTTGTCTATTTCCATATTTAGTTTACCATCTTCACTGAAAATTGTGCCTAAGTAGCTGAAATGTTTTACTTGTTCTATAGGTTCTCCATTCACAATGCAATTGATATTTTCAATGCTTCTGCCCTATTTTCATTGTTTTTGTCTTGTTATTTCTGACCTTCATACCATATCTATTGCAACAGTTATTCAATTTAGTCAGTGAATCTTGCAGACTTGTAGCAGTGTTAAATTGCGAATGAATACAATTCACTAAGGATGTTTCATTCATAGTTTAACAAGCTTAAGCACATAAGAGAGAAATGCTTGTATTTTGGTATAATTGTAAATAGCCTGTAAAACTTTAAGATAACGTGTTTAATACAATTTTTATGAGTATTCACATGTGAAGTTCCTACTAAACTGTATATTAACAATAAAAATAATATATATCTTGTCTGCTAGCAATGATAGAAAGTTTGTGAATTGTATATAACCAACTAGTAACACAAGGTCAAAGTATGCAGGCGAGACTCCGGGATTAGTGAGATGCCTGAAGCTGTCCCGTACACGTAAGGCATGTGGCCTGCTGAAGTCTTCTTAGAAGACACTACGGAAAGGCAAGACCCTCGAGTACAAGAAAATAGCGTATTGGGTGAAAATTAAGCATTGCAGAAGGGTGCCGATAGGGTTGATATAAAAGGGCTGGAAACCCCCCAGAACCTTATGTTTTTTTCTCTCTCTGTGGTCTGAGTTCTACTGGTGCCCTGTCAAGGTGCACGTCGCCTCCGGTTTCAAGTATTACGGTGAGCGGGTAGAAGTTTTACTACACACAGGGAAGTAGCGGCTAGGTAGCAAGCCAAATGGATGCAGTTTCGTCTACGCTCCAAGAAATCTCTAGGCATAGCTGATCGATGTGTAATTCCAAGTGGACCAACCTAAGCTGATGAAATTCCCACCCACAACCTAGAAGGAAGACAATGTGCTGAGAAAAGGAACCAAGAAACGAATGATAAGCCTGATGAATCTTCAAGTTCGGTAAGGTAAAGCCTTTGATCAAGTTTTGTATGAAAGGAAGAATTTTGTAATTTAAGATTCAAGGACATTCAAAAGGATTAGAACTCTAATTAAGATTAAGGCAGAACTGTGATATATAACCAAAGCAGTGAACATTACATTTCAAGCCAAGGGCTATGTCTAGTATATGTGATGACTGTTAATTATTCTAAGTGTTATAGCATTATCTGATCCTAACTGTTTCACTAATACCTTAAATGTTTGTTGGTTAGAGAACTGAGAAAGCGAGCCGCTGGAATTTGAACAAGATTGTTCCGAAGTGTTGATTGGTGTCCATTATATGTTGATATCTTTAACTTTGTAATCTAGTAGTATAGTAATGATTAAAAATTCTCTGTTGTGTATAATTATGAATATGTTAAATAAACCATTTGCTCTTATTCATTTGGTTGCCTGCATTTAAGAATCCTATGCACCACTCATAAAAGATTTGGACCGAAGCGGGATGTATAGGGAGTAGACTTTATATTTTTATATTATAAAGGAGGGTCACGACTAGCATTAGAATTGAAATAGAAGGTATTATCATTTCAAAGTGGGGTATTTTAAATATGACAAAGTAACTATGTGCCAGTCTGAGCGTTCACTCCTTGGCTGAAAGGTATTTCCAATCTAGGGGTTCAGGATGGTGCAGCAAAACTAATAAATTCTCCCTGAACCTTAAAAAGGAGATAATTCCAGACATTTAGGAAAGGTCAGTCGTTTACTTGACTACTTAAACAGCAAGAGTGCATATTGAGCTATATATCTTAAACTATTAATAAGGGGATTGTATGCAGTGCCATATCTAAATATAATATAGGGTTAAGGGAAGCAAGACAGATAAACGTGAACATTTTAAGAACATAAGAATAGGGAAAAAAAACAGTACATAACAGCAGATTTATTTAGAAGTATAACATCATCCGCATAAAGCAAAGAGCTACATTAGCATCTCCTTTGATATCAGATTTAATACCCCTTTCCTTCATAATGTGATCCATATAGATATTGAATAACAGAGGGGATAATGTACATCCTTGTCTGACACCAGATTTAACATAAAACCATCTTCCTATACTTCAATTCCAACTGCTGGCTTACAACTCAAATAAAGACTAAGTATTGCTTGATATAATGATCCACTGACACCATATGACTCTAGCGTTCGGAATAGCTTTTCTCTTGGCACCTTGTCATATGCTTTTTCCAGATCTATAAAACTTAAATACAGATGTTTGTTATATTCCCATGATTTCTCAACTACTTATCGCAAAGTAAAAATCTGATCCTGATAGCCTTTATTTGGCCTGAATCCCGCTTGTTCTTCACCAAGCTTCTCTTCCACAATCCTTCTCAACCGTTTCTCAAGTATATTGGCATAAATCTTACCAGGAACACTGTAGAGAAATACCTCTGTAATTCTCACATTCAGTTTTATTTCCCTTTTTATATATAGGTGTTATGAGAGCTCTACTCCAATCATCTGAAATTCATCCCTCTGCTCAGGCCCTCTGAACTGTGCAGTGCAGCCACTGTAAGACTTTTATACCTCCATACTTGAGCATTTCTGGTTGAATATCATCTACTCCAGCTGCCTTTCCACATTTCAGACTTTTGATGGCTTTTTCTACTTCAAGTATAGATATGTATTCCTGATTGCATGCCTGGTCAGTGTTTTATCAAAATTATAAAAATAATTAATAAATAAAAGTTATTAAATGTTTAAACCCCTTTGTGACTTATGGGCCACCCTGTATTTCTGAAATGCTCTTTACTTTATATATTACATATGTTTTATGTATCATTATATATGTATTGTAAACACACGCATGCACTACGGATACCCAAAAATAATCAGAATTTTTTTTTTTTAATTATTAAAAGTTTATAATACCATGTTTTAGTTTCCTCCAAAATACTCTCCATGTGAGTCAATGCACTTGTCCCAACATTTTTTCATTGCTGGAAACAGTTCTATAATTGTTCAACTGGAATAGTGTGTATGGTCTCTAGTGACTTTTCTTTTACTTCATCCACATCAACATATCACTGCCCTTTCATGGTTTTCTTTATCTTTTGGGAATTAAAAAAAGTCACATGGAGAGAGAGAGAGATTGGGAAGGTAGGGAACAACTGCCATGTTGTTTTTCTTCAGGAACTGTTGGACAAACAAGGCCGTATGGGCTGGGGCATTGTTGTGGTGCTGCAACCAGTATCCGCTACTCCATATTTCTGCCCATTTTCGTCGCACAATCATACAGTCTTCTCAAAACATTGAGAAGACTGCATGATATTGTAGGTTAACTGTCTGCCCAGGAAGAACAAATTCTTTGTGTACAATTCCATTAAGAAATCAACATTGTCTTGGCATTTGATTGAATTTGACATGCTTTTTTTGGATCTCAGTGAATTTTCATGTTTCAATTGGCTTGATGCTTGTTTTGCTTCTGAATCATAACTGTAGCACTAAGTCTCATCTCCAGTCACAACTTTTGAAAGAAAGTTCTGGTCATTAAGCACTTGCTCCCTGAAATCACAGCAAACATTTATATGATTTTTTTTTATCCCCTGTGAGCAACGAGGCTCAAGTTTAGCAGACACACGTTTCATTTGCAAATCTTCTGTTAAAATTTGCTGCCATGAACTCCATGACAAGTATACATTGCTTCAGAAACTTGTTCACTGATCTTTCGACAATCTTCATTGATTGTCTGGCAAAACCTTTTCGATGTTTTCATCATTTCTGCTTATTGAAGGTCAGCCAGATCATGGTTGGTCTTCAACTGACATATTCCCATTTTTGAAACGAGCAAACCACTCGTAGACCTGTGTTTTACCTAAAGCGTCATCCTTAAAAGCTTACCGAGCATTACAATAGTGTCAGCTGCAGTTTTACTCAAAAGAAAACAAAATTTCATGCATGTTCTCTGTTCCTTGTGGTCAGCCATCACAAAATCACCAAACTTATTTGTAAGCACTAACAAAAAAAGCATCCAGAACCTGTTCACACAGGATGACACCACTTGCCAAAGTTTCCCATATACCTCGCGCATGGAAAAAATTTAAAACTTTAAGAAATAGATGGTGATTTGTTATTGGCAGTTTCAGATATTTTGGAATTCATTTGAAGAGAATCAGCATTTCAACTCAACAATCGTTGGCTTGCCTTTGAGTCATGTGATCTTCTGTTGATGCTGCACCAATTATATGAGTGCCTTCGTAGTTGCGCTATCTCACTCTGCTTACCATTGCTCTCTGCTGGTAAGTCATACCCATTTTTAATGTTTTTAAATCATGGTGATCTTATGATTCTGAAATGATAAAAGGACAATCAATAATGAGACTGTTTGTTTTAATTTAATTACAGAAGCATTGTCGCTAAAGATTCAAATATATCGCATGATGATGAAGGTGAGCGGCTGATTGCCTAAATAACATTGATAATCAAAATTTAAATACATTTATTTTATAAATAATGTGTACAATTATAATGAATATTAAGGATTTAATTATAAATGTCAACGTCGGTTTCCAAAAATCCCTGCTTATATCGCACCATGATTTTTTAACTTTAATTTTGGGGAAAAAGTGAGGGTTATATTTGAGTAAATACAGTATGTGTAGTATTAGAATCGTACTACACATACTGTATTTACTGTATGTGTAGTATTAGAATCATAAAGATAAACAAGAAGTACAAGTAGCAGAAATAGACAAAAATAAAATTTTTTTGTGATTATTTACATACAAGATTTGTATTAGGACTCTTAGAATTTTAGATAGAAAATGAAGTCCAAGTAAAATCAAAAACGGAGTCTTGGTCAATTAACCACATTTGATTTTCATGCCATTTGACCTCATCTTACTTCAGTGTAAGCTGCATATTTATTAGATGAACACCAAGAAGATTTTTCAATGGTCAGAACAACAAATAGCCATGCCTAATGTTGTACAATGGAGCAGCGAATGGGAGAGGTAGAGCTTTTTTTTTTTTTTCTTTCTTTTCATGGACTGTGTAGGCACATGAAGTATACATTGCTTGAGAGGGTAGTGAAAGTATAGACAGTGAGTGAGTTTAAGGAATAGCAAGATTTATGGTTTCTGAAGCAGTTCTCTTGCAGTCAGCCTCCATGGGGAGGTCCTTTGATAATGATGATAATAACTACCTGCACCTTTCTAAAAGTTGAATATAGTATGCTTTTTGATATGATGCATATGGTTTTTTCACTGTAAAATGTTATAATAATGCTTGGTTTATCTTTAGGGATAATATTTTTTTCCCTCAGAAATTAATTTGTTTACTATAAATTATGACTATTGATTTAGTTGCTAAGTATTTTCTAATTAACAAGTATGTTTCTTTTCACAGTGAGATGTCCGTCACCATTGAAAAATCGTGATTTTGTACTTCAGAGATCTTGGTTAGATAAAGGAACAGAATATTTAATCATTAATCATTCTGTATACCATGAGGTTTGTAATGCAGTCTGTTTATAGAATACTTAACAAGTTAAGTATTTTTGCTTTATCATTTGATCCCTAATGTATCTTTAGTTAAGTTATCTGGATAGTTTTATACTTTTATTTGGTTTCTTAAGACAAGACTCCGTTGCTTCATTAAGTTCAGTGCATTTTGCAAAATGCATAAATATGTAATAGTCATCTGTCTGACACACTCAAGTTATTATGGAACTCTGGCTGGACAGATTTTACTCAGATTTGATATTTTGTAATTTTTCCAGAACTTCTTCACCCCATTAAAAATGTTTATCTCACTCACTCCATTAGCAAAGGGAAAACAAATCAGTATTATAGATTGATTTATAATTCCAGTCCTTTGTACATCATTAGATAGTCAGTTTATGCTATGAATGGAAGATGCATTTATAAATACCTTTTTACTACTTATTCTTACCATCCATTTTTATGTAAGAAATTGCAATATTTAAGTTCACAAATTTTTTTAAAAATTATCACAAGCTTGGTATACACTTTTTATTGTAATTTAAATGAAACTATTTGTTAAATATCATGAACCTTCACTGGGTTAAATATTAGATAAGGGGGATGAATATACTTTAATATGCTTGGATTTTACAAAGGCCTTTGATAGATTGCCACATTAGCTGATAACTAAATTGAGACTGATGGCATTGGATAAAAGACTAGGTAGTTGGAGGTAATTGGCTGTCAGATAGGTATCATTGAGTTGTGAAGTGGTATCCCAAAAGAGGAAGGTCACTAGCTGCAAGGAGGGGTCTGTCTTGGGGGGCTATTATGTTTTACCTTGTATGTTAATGATATTGGGACAGGCTTAGATAGGTAATTGTTTGCAAATGATGCAAAGTTGGCAAGAGCTATGAGGAACAGAGTAGATGTTGTGGCCTTACAGGAGGATCTCAATAGACTATGTGAGTGGACAAATGAATGGAGCTATCGGTTTAATGTTGCAACGTGTGAAGTCTTGAAATTTTGTAGGTAAAGGTTTTTATGTGGCTCTCACCCATGAAAGGACTTCTATAAATCCATAATATATTTATATCATGGATAAGATAAGATTTTTTAAAATTTTTTTTAAATGTTTATATATATATTTTTTTCATTTATTTTTTTTACATAGTCTGGAAACCTTGCTCTAGAGACCAAACATGGAACTTTTTCAAGTCTCCAATAAACTGGAAGGTGGTCGTTCAGTGCAAAACCACTCCCTAGCTTATTGGGAGCCTGAAGTGGCTTGAAAAAATATTCCATGTTTGGTCTCTGGAGTAGGGTTTCAGTACTGTGTATACAAAAAATAAATAAATAAAATTAATTTAATAAAAAAAAGAAAAAAGTTCTTAGCCCACCCATGGCATGAGTGTATTATAGGCTTATAGAAGTCTTTTGTGGGTTTCATAAACATCCATGCCCACAATGGAATTTACACACACACAGCCTGTTGGTTGGAGAGTATATACACTAACCACTCTACCAACCAGGTCGGCATGCAGAATTTTGAAGCAGAGAATACAGTTAATGCAGAAATCTTGAAAGAGGTGGAAGAGATGACAGATCCAGAAGTGATGGAGACAGAGACATCAAGGTCAGAGATTGCATTACTAAAATTGTAATACTTAACACTGGATTATTTGGTTTCCTTGTATAAGGCATTGATCTTGTCGCATATGGACTGCCGTGTACAGATTTAGTCACAGACAGATAGGGTTCAGAGAAGGTTTACTAAGTCCATTTCAGGTCTATGAAATGTGAGATATGAAGGCAAAGGGAATGTAATTTGCAGAACCATGTGAATAGCAGAGGATATATAATTGAGACATATAAGTTGATGAGGGGGTTGTTACCAGAGTAGAGTGAAGAATAAAAGACCATCTATGGAAGCTAAGGAGAGTGAGCAGAGGAACTGGTTCTTTGCATGGCAAGTGGTAGGTGAGTGGACCTGCCATGGTGCGTCGATTATGTTTTGCTGTTATAACCAAAAATTTGTCTTCCTACTCCATGGTAGAGTGAGGGCAACCTCTTAGCAAACGTTCCATTAGTTTGAAACACTGCCCTGAGCCAGATTAAAAACTCTGTGTGAGATTCCAAACTCTCTGTCAATATTAGTAATTCTACAGCCTTTGAATAATTCTTCCCCTCATGAAATTATCTAGATGATGTCTTTGAGACATTACAGGTCATTCAAGTTTACAACTTTATTCCTTTCCATAAAACACAATTCGCCTAGCACATCCTTTTGCCTTTTATCCTGTTGAGTGTTACCATGTGAACCCTTTGCACGAGATTCAAAATGAATGTGTACCCACTTTCTACTTGAAATTGTCAGTTACAAATTGCAACAAGCTGATTTGTCTGAATTTGTGGTTGTAATCTTCAAAATGAATGTTTGTCTTTAGGTTTTTGACAACAAGGTATAATAATGAGATCTGCTAGTGAAAAAATGCTTTTATCAAATAAAATTACAATTTTTTTTTTTCTTATCTCTAATTCCATTTTTTCCATTTCTTTCTCCCTATTGCTTTTCCTACTAGTTTTTCCCCATTTAGAAACCCCCAGTCACTATTACTGGTCATTACTGTTCCATTTACTTCTAGTTCCTTTTTTTTTTTTTTTAATTTTGCTGTTAGACTAAAAAAAAAAAAAAAAAAAAGGAAGTTTCCTATCCTATCTGGCTTTCTCTTTTTCCCCCTTTTTTGTTTCTCCATCCTTTGTAGCTTCTCTTCATTTGGATTCTCTGCTCTTTATTTTTCAGCATCATTAGGTTCCACTCTTGGTATCCTAAATTCTGGGGCTAGTATAGCGCTTATCTTTATTTAATTGGATCATGAAATTATCAAACACCTGTTATTTCTTCTTCAGAAATAACAGGCCTCTTGCAATTACCATATCTTGACTGCTGCTCTTTGCTTACGTTTAGGTAAGCCTCATTATTATTTTTTTATTTCTGTTTTTTTATCTTTGTATTAATTTATTAATTCACTATTGTATTTATTTGTAATTTTATCCTAGACCTGTGCTATGACAGAAGGCTAGCTTGGTTTTTATCACTAGTTTTTGTATTAAGTTTGATGTTGGCTTTGTTAATAATCTTGACATGTATGAGGAAGCCATCACCAGACTTGATGTAATTTATTGCAGTTTTTCAGTCAGCTCTTTTTTTGTGTTGGCGTGTTTAACACACACACACACACACACACACACATACATATATATAAGTATGCTAATGAGAGTAAGTATGTGAATGCAGTTGTCCTACATCTGTTCTTCCATTTCAAAAGTTTGGTTTCCATTCTCAGCATTGTATGGTATTAATTCTTCAGTATTTATTACAATTTTGATAATACAGTATTATATCATCTGACTCAATATTTGTGAATATTGAGGTATTCACTAATTTTTATTATTATTATCATCATCATCAGACCTCTTTGAAGTCGCTCATCATGGAGTTCCCTCTGCCTCATATACACAGCTTATCATACCATGCATTAATACATTCATGTTCTTTGCAGTCACCTTACTCTCAGGCAGTGTATTTCCAATCATCCACCAATCCTGCCTCTCGCTCCCTTGCACACCTCCCTTACGTAGATACCAGGGATAACTTCTTGATTCCCCCTTCCTCCCCACTCTCCCACCATTTTGTGAAAAACTTCTTCCACATTAATCTGATAAAAACTCCTCGCCAACTTATATGTCTATCATATCCTTCCCCTTCCCCCTATCCAGTAGACTCTGCAAATCTTATTTACTTAATCTTTCTTCATGCTCAAATTCCAGAAACCACCTTAGTCAATCACCTCTAGACCCTTTCCAATATCTCTTTATCTTAAAGAAAAACGGGCTTATTTTTTAATTTATTATATTTGCTAAACTGTAAAAAAAAAAATAATAATAATAATAATAATAATAATAATAGGTGTGTAGCTTTTGTGATACTAAAGTATCACAAAAGCTACACACCTTTTATTATTATTATTTTTGTATTGGAAATTGTTTCTCTGTACATACAAGGGGTATTAAAGTATTAACTTTTTAAATAGCATGCAAACTGTCACAGAGAGCATGCTGTAGCTACTGAATGCATTTAGCCCCACTGGTTTTGACAACAAACTGCCATTTGCTCTGTTCTGCTATGGGCATTATCGTCAAGTTACATCTGCTGAAGTGAGCACATGCACAAGCTGTTCATTGGATTATTGACAAAGTGACAGTGAAAGAGCTTGAAGAACAGTGGGTGTGTGAAATTTTGCTGCAAACTTGGTAAAAATTTTACAGAGACATTTCTGTTGCTTAACCAAGCATATGGGAAAGACTGTATGAGCCGAACACAGTGCTGCTATGAGTGGTTTAAGCATTTTAAAAAGTGCAGAACATCAGTCGGTGAAGATCCCAAGCCTGGACGACCTTCCACATCAACAGACTACAACCGTGTCAAGAGAGTTTGTGCTGTGATTCATGGAAATCGTCATTTAACTGTCTGAGAAGTTTTTGCTGATGAAGTAGGCATCAGCATAGGATTTTGCCATCGAACTTTGACTGAAAAATTCAGTCAAAATTCAGATGCATCACGTCAGTGCAAAATTCATGGTGCGTTTCTTGACTGACAATCAGAGAACTGTGTTGAAATCAGTCAGGAACTGCTTGCCAATCATATGGTAATGATAACTTCTTAAGGAGATGAGACATGGGTTTATGGCTATGATGTTGGACACCAGATGCAATTGTTACAGTGGGTGGGGAAATTGTCTCCTCGACCAAAAAAAAGCATGAATGAGTAGGTCAAAGATCAAAGCTATGTTGGTTGTGTTTTTTGATTGGATAGATATTGTCCATTAGGTATTTGTACGTGGTCAGATGGTAAACAAAGAGTTGTACCAGGAAGTTTTAGGGCGTTTGAGAGATACTATGCATAGGAAGAGGCCTGAATTGTGGGAAAACCAGACTTGGCCTAGTCAGGCCTTGTGGATTATCATGCACAGATTTGTTTATATATAATATAGAAACAATGTGATGAGGATATATTACAAAATGTCCAGAGAAGATTGACTAAGGTGGTAACTGGTCTTTGGAATGTGGATTATGAAAATAGATCAAAGAGATGCAATTTGCAAAGCTTTGTGTAGAAGGAGGAGAGGGAATATGATTGAGACATAAATTGGTAAGAGGTTGTCACTGGGATAATGTGGAAGAAATGAAACAAATTTTTATAGAATGGGGGGGGGGGGGGGAATAGAACAAGAGTCATCCCTGGAAACTGTATAAGGAGATATTATCAGGGAGATAAGAAGCAAGTTATTTTGCATAGTGAGTGGAATAAATTCCTTCCTACAATGAGTTTTTTTATTTCATAGAAGTCTGGTGTTAATAATATAGAAACAATGGAAAGTTTACTTCTTAAAACAGCAATAAAGGATAAATTTAGTTTGATTCTTTATCCAAGTGTAAGCAAACAAAGTTTGCACCTGAAGTATCTTCAGGACTGAGGCAACTCATGGTAAAGGGGGACTAAGCTCTCATCTCTTGTCTTAGTATCTCCCATAATGCAAAATACATCTCCTTGCAGAATGTATAATGCTATGCTTTAAGCGAAGGGCCAGTTTCCCTTACCCAGACCAGTTTCGACCTTTATTGAGGTCTCGTCAGTGGGAGCCAGAGGTGGTGATACTAAGGTGGAAGTAATGGAGAAGTCAAATTTACCTATACGAGTTGCCAAAAGGTGTCTCACCTTATTACTAAATTACTCTGGATTTAGAAAAAAATGTTGGAAGTTTTTTCCCACTTGGTTAGACTATAATAAATTTAGTTTAATCCTTTATCCAAGTGTAAGCAAACAAAGTTTGCACCTGAAGTATCTTCAGGACTGAGGCAACTTGTAGTAAAGGTGGACTAAGCTCTCATCACTTGTCTTAGTATCTCCCATAATGCAAAGCAGATCTTGTGGACCTGCATAATGCTCTGCATTAAGGGAAGGGACTACCCAGACTGGCTTCGACCTTTATTGAGGTCTCGTCAGTGGGAGCCAGACCAGAGGTGGTGATACTAAGGTGGAAGTAATGGAGAAGTCACCTCTGGGTCTGGCTCCTGCTGACAAGAATTCAATAAAGGTCGAAACCAGTCTGAGTAGTGGCCCTTCCCTTAATGCATAGCATTATATATGTCCACAAGGAGATGTGCTTTTCATTATGGGAGATACTAAGACAGGTGATGAGAGCTTAGTCCAGCTTCACCATGAGTTGCCTCAGTCCTGAAGATACTTAAGGCACAAACTTTGTTTGCTTACACTTGGATAAAGGATTAAACTAAATTTATTATAGTCTAATCAAGAGGGAAAAAACTTCCAGCAATAAAGGATAAAATTCTGTGAAAAAAGGGAAGTGACCGATCCTCAATGAAATGAGGGATGATGTTTTTTGGAATGACTGGTCTTCAGAGATTGAAGCATCAAGAAAAGCCTTTGCAGTAGGACAACCTACTAATTTATGTATAATGAATAAGGAAGGTGTTATTAAGGAGATGAAAAGCAGGTTTTTTTACATAGTGAGTGGAATGAATTTCCCTCCTACAATGAGTCTTTTGACTTCATGGAAGTCTGGTGTTAATATAGAAACAATGGAAAGTTCACAAATTATGTTTGTGACCTCCAGTAGTGAGGTTGTTAGCAGCAGTCTTCCAGAGTTCAGTTACAAAATCTTTATTGTTTTGCATATTTATCCATGATTTAGGTTTGTGTATTAACCCTGCAGAGGTCGAGGACTAAAAAATTGCAGCTTTGGTCGCATGTATCTGAGAGATACATTCATTACTAGGATGTGCTGAAATGCGATAAAACTTAAAAAAAAAAAAAAAAAAAACATTACAAATATAATACCTTCTGCTTCTTCTTTCACTATGCGTTATTCCTGCTTCCTATACAGGGTCTGCATGTTACTTAGATGCAACTTCTTGTTAGTACCACTCCCAACCGACCTGTCACCTAGCCTGCCGCTGGGGGGAATATATATTTTTGACTGTGGTAGCATATGTTCATGGGGCTGGTTTGCCTGCTTGCGGGCAAACCGACCCAGTGAACATATGCTACTACAGTCAAAAAAATGAGAATGAAAATCAGAAACTTGAGGAACTTGAGATTCTTCTTTAGCCATAGCCAAGTTAGCCGGCCTTGGGAGCAAGCAGTAGAGTTTTTTATTATTATTATTATTGTTCCAGGCAACTCCAAGGAGTCGACAGACTCATTGAGGGAGGCAATAACGTCATGTCTGGAACAACTATTCAACATTCACACAGTATCTATCATATCTTGCCTTGAACTCATTCACGGTCGTAGCACCCACAACAGACTCTGGAAGCTTATTCCACTCATTCACTACTCTCCAAGTAAAAAACCTAGCTCTAACACCCTTGTCAACCACGCTCTTGCCCAGCTTCCATTCATGGCCCCTAGTCCTCCCACCACCAGTCATATTTTCAAAAATATCTTCTGGATCAATCTTATAGAAACCCTTCAGTAATTTGAATGTCTCAATCATATCACCCCTCCTTCGCCTATCGTCCAATTTCTGCAACCCACAAATCTTCAACCTATTCTCATAAGGTTCATTCCACAGACCTGCTATCATCTTGGTCACTGGTCTCTGGATCCTCTCCACTTCCTCCCCATCACGAAGAAACCCTGGTGCCCATAACTGGGCACAGTAGTCCAGATGGGGTCTTATCAAGGCTCGATACAGAGGAACAACAACTTGTTTGTCTCTGCATCTTAAATTATTTTTCAGAAGCCAAGTGATTTGGTGAGCTGTTTCAGTCACTTTTGCAATGTGTCCCCTAAACTTCAACTCCCTATCCACCAACACTCCCAAATCCCTGGCCTCATCAATCTCCTGGAGTACGGTTCCATCAATGCGATATACTGCTGCTGTTCTTTTCACCCCAAAGTGCATATCCTTACACTTTGCCACATTAAACTGACATCCATTTTTCCTAGCCCAGTCCTCCACACTATCCAAATCATCCTGTAAAATTTTGACATCCTGTGCACTCATAATTGCTCTACCCAACTTTGCATCATCAGCAAACAAGTGAACACTTCCTCTCAAATCCTTTCCTATATCATTGATGAACAAATTGAAAAGCAGTGGTCCAAGAACAGAGCCCTGCGGCACACCACTAGTCACAAGCCGTCTTTTTGACTCCACTCCTGAATAAACCACTCTCTGGTATCTCTCCTTCAACCACCCTCCTATCCATCTTACCAACCCTATATCTATCCCCCATCTGCTTCAGTTTACTGATTAGGGTTCCATGTGGTATCCTGTCAGAGGCCTTGGCAAGGTCCAGTAGTATCACTGTAAACTCATTACCCCTATCCAGTTCAGCCGTCACTGTGTTATAAAACGTGAGCAAGTTATGAGGCATGATCTACCCTTCACAAAACCATGTTGTCCCCCATACAATATCCCATTTTCATCTATCCAATCCTGTATTCTTTTCTTGACTAATTTCTCTAAGACCTTGACAATGATTCCTGATATGCTAATCGGTCAGTAATTTGCAACAGCAATCTTGGAACCACCTTTATGCAGTGGAACTATTTTCCCCTCTTTCCATCCCCTCGGGACTAACCCAGACCAGAGACTCAAATTAAACAAAATGGTCAAGGGTACTGACAATTCTTTAGCTGCTTCTCGTACTACACGAGCTGGTATACCATCCAATCCCACAGATGTATTGGCATTGAGGTTATGCAATAGACTACTCACCTCTACTTCATTCACTACAATTCCCGCATGCTCTACTGGTACATTCGTTTCTGCAATGTCACCACCTGGATGATATATTCTTGCAAAGTGCATACTCAGTAACTCAACTATATCGACCGATTCAGTTACCTCCCTACCATCGGCATTCTTTAAAATCATTCTGCCATGTACATATTTCCTTTTACTTGCTACATATCTAAAAAACTGTTTAGGATTCTCTTTAGCCTGCATGGCCAATGTTCTTTCGTAATCCTTTTTTGCTTTTCTTACCACACTCGTCACCCTTCTGGCCTGCGCTTTATACCGTTCATGTGCCTGCCGGTCACCTTTCTCCTTAAATTCCCTCCATAGTTGTTTCTTTTTTTGCAGCTCAAGCTTAATGGTGTTATTCATCCATTTAACCCCTACTTGATTTATTATTCGGACTCTAGGTATACAGTCAGCCATTGCTTCATGCAAGCACTTCTTAACTATCTCCCATGCACTATCAACTTCTAGTCCTTGCAGTTGTACATGCCATGGTACTGAGCCAATCAAACTCCTAAGCTTGTCATACTTTCCAGCCCGATAATTCCACATGTACCCTGTCTTAATTGAAAATTCTACACCTTTAGCCACCTCCCAAGTCAAGACCCTATGGTCACTCTCACCGATTGGTGGCAACGTGGTCATATTCGTTACAGCCAAATTCTCAGATGTAATTACTAGGTCAAGCACTCTCTGACCCCTAGTATTTTCCATTACATGCTTTCGCAGATAGTTATCCCTTAATAACCGCATAAAATCCAATTCCTTCCTCCCATGTCTCCTCTCCTCCTTCCAATCAATGTCACCATAGTTGAAATCTCCCATAATAATCACCCTCCTTCCACTCATTTCTTCTATTTGCTTGTGCATACTGTCACCACCATCTTTTCCATCACCTGGTCTATAGCAGCACCCAATTGTATATTTAGTTCTGCTAGCCACAATCTCACACCAAATGGCCTCAAATGTGCTCTTTTCTCTATCCTGCAATTAAACTTCTATTCTCCTTGGCTGTAGCTCATCAGCTATCATCAACAATACTCCTCCCCCCATTTTATTCTCTCTGTCATTCCTGAACACACTATACCCAGCACATTCAATCCCACTAGCTATATCATCTACAGTCAGCCATGTTTCACTAATACCAATAACCTGTGGTCTGGAAGTGCCAACCATGGCCAAAAACTCTTCCTTCTTGTTCCTAATACTCCTAGTATTAGTGTACATGAATTTAAGACCCCCCCATTAGCCCCAACCCTACCTTGATGCCTTATATTAACTATTCCACTCTGGTTTGTTGTCCTTATTTGCTCTAGCATATTATATTCAACTGCCTCCCTAAGGACTGTATATCTACTCCCCCCCCCCTTAACAAATCTAGTTTCCCTGAATTTGTACATCCACTACATTCAGCAACACTTTCTCAAGTCTTCTTACACCATAACCATTCAAATGCAAGCCATCCATCTTATATAGATCCTTTCGCCCATCAAACTCGCTCCACACGTCCACAAATTCCACACCACTCGTCATACATAACCCATGCATAAAGTCATTCGCAATTATGGCCCTCCTTTTAAACATTTCACTGTCATACCGTGGCAAAAGACTAATCATTCTAACTCTCTCACTCTTTTCTTTTGCTACCTCAAACAATTCATTCGGGTCTTCTATCATTTCGATTTTATCTGCTTTCAAATCATTCATACCTGCCACAACAATCATTTCTTTCACCCTTTCCTTTTGCTCTCTAATAGACTCAGTTACATCCTTTATGGTCGCACCAGGTTGGTACGATTTCGTCAAATCCTCTACTAACACACCTCGTACTAACGAGTCTCCATACAGCACTCTATCCTTCATTTTGTTCATGTTCACATTCATACGCCTATTTTTCCTGTCCTACCTTTTATTATTGGTTGGTTTCATTCATTCGACTTTTGTTCATGCACTCTAGCTGCTGTTTTGCCCTTTCTATCGCACCATTCAACAACGCGATCTCACTCAATGCATCTATCTGATCTTTTTTATTCTCTGAGAAACCATTAATACTATCATTGACACTTTCTACATTCACACTCTCATAATTCTCATGTACAACCTTGCCATTTCTTGTCATATCGCTATTTTCTTCATTCTGAAGTTTGACAAAAATATCATACTCACGATCCGAAATACACTTCAATTCTCATTCTCCCAACATTTTCTACACACATTCAATCCTTTATTATCATCTATCCACACTCCGACCGCACTCCGCAAAACGTACATTTCACAGCTAGTACACTGACTCATTTCTTTTATACTACCGTTCTTTGATAAAGATGGCGAACCATCATTACTGGCTGCCATTTTCCTTCGTACAGGTGCCATAATTATTGCAACGTGTTTTATCAAATAATAAGTTATAACACACCAAAAACACACAAATAGACGCACTAAAATACACAAGGCAAACAAAACTACGCAATATTAAGTAATTTTATCAATGATAACTGAAAATAATACTTATCTTATCAGGAGCTTGCACGAGCACTACACACTACGATATAACCTCGAACTCCAAATCACAGATAATACTACTGTTATCAATCCACTTCTGTATTCTATCTCTCATCGACCTGTCCAATACCTTAACTACAACTCCAGATATACATATCGGCCTATAATTTGTAGCCTTAGCACCACCTTTGTGAAGTTTAACAATTTTACATTCCTTCCATTTCTAATGCACTTCTCATTTTGATTGGCATTTAGTAATTCTGTTTTAAAGACTGAATTTCAACCATTATATCCAGATCGATTAGATAACAAACATGATAGTTGTCTCCACAATTTTCCAAAATTTATTTGGATTACCATGTAAGCCTAAAAGAAAGGATTAGATAATAAATAATTCAAAATTGCATTTATGTGCTCTAAGGAAAAATAGGACAGGGAAGAAATAGAGGATTTAAATGTAAAATGTAAAAATTCTAAATGTTGCTTAGAAGGTCCAAAGAGGCTAAATCAAGCCATATTAATTTAGCAGCTTAGATATTAAAAGCCTCTCTGTGGTTAGTAAAAAGATTGAAACTTCAAATACCACATAAGATTTGTTTGTAGTTGCCTGCTCAGAACCAGTCAGTATAGCTTCTTCGATGGCTTGTACTAAATTTTAAATAAAAATACCGTATTTCTTTGACTCTGTTAAACATTTTTTTTTATATTTTAATGTCTTACAATCATTGACATATTACAGTTGCTTTAAAAAAAAGTTACCACATATCACTGCGTGGATAGTCTGTGCGGTTAGCCTAGTGGCTGTGCACTTTGTAACCATATGCCTGGGGAAGGAGTGTCCTAGGTTTGATTCCTGTTGCCGACGTGAGGAGCTTAAGGATCTTCCTCGGCCATAGCCAAGTTAACTGGTCTTGGGTATGGATACCAGGGTTTTTCCCCCCCAATTTATCTGGGGTTTTTCATCCTGCAAGCAGGCAAACCGGCCTGCTTGCAGGATGAACACACGGATCTACAGCCATAAATACTTAACACCCCCATGAGGGGACTCAACTTGCCCCAATAGGGATGGGGGAGGAAAAAGGAGGAAACTCCGTATGAATAAATAAATAAACTGCATGGACAGTAAAAATCATATTGCTGTGTTATTATGCTATAACTGCTGGTTGCTGAAAGTTGTCCTGTATGTAATTTTAAACCAGAAAATTATCCCAAATGAGTGCTTCCCTAAGAATGTTATTATGTCCAAAATAAAAAAAAAATGGATGGATAACAGCTGAGCTAGTGGGAGATTGGCTAAAAGGCATCCTGAATAGATATCCAGGATTTTACATAACTTATCTGTCAGTTCTGGATGCATTTAGTGGGTATTTATCTGAGAAGTTAAAGAATGTGCTAATAAGTGTCATGATTTATTGTTATTCCTGATGTCATAACTACCCAATTACAACTCCTTTTAGTCAACCCATTTTAGTCAACAAATCATTTAAGCGTCATTTGACAAAGCAATAAAAGTCTTAGTTGTTATCTTCTAATCTTCCCTTCACACTTTCTGATAAGATAAAGAGAGTACCTGCATCAAAACTTGCAGAATGGGTGTCAGCTGCTTGGTATTCTGTTGTAATAATTTCTTTATTGGTGAAAATAAAAAGAAAATGATGTCTGCTACCAAGTTGCCATTTTCTCCAGCTAAAAAAGTCTCATTTTGCAGTGGAAAGTGAGCATACCCACTGCAAAAGGATATCTTCCCAGTTAGAGGAAATATCTGCTTATTGGAATGCCGTGACAGTGCCTCCCCAGAGTGTATGGCAACATCCATAACAGAAAGCAACCTTGCTTTCTGTTATGGATGTTATGTCTAAGAGTATATCTCTTTTAACTTCATGATCCTACTCTATCCTTCACCTAACTCTTAATCAGAAATGAAACATATACAGATAATGACAGTGACATTAAATAAAATAAATTTTGAAAATTTCTTACAAAAAAACAATAATAAAAAGATGTCAATGCAGACACACTATAAAAAATATGCCAGAATCCTTACAGGGGAAAAAAAAAAAAAAAATCACTTTCACAATCATTTTACCAATATCCCCTGCATAAACACGAACATAAATAACATCCCTTCACAACTCTTGATAGAATTACAACCATAACCTTCATTGTCCAAGTTACATACTGCATGATTCCTTTTGTGAAGAGTGACACCTTCACTTTTGTGAGATCTGACATTGCTTGTTCAGATTCATAACAGTATCCTATGGTATAAACAACACCAGAAGAAGATACCATAATTAGTTTATTGAACTTATTAATATTTTGCTATATTAGTAATAATAATAAATGTAAATAACTATATAGAAAAATATAGCTCTGATTATACCAGCATCATCAGAGCACAAATTATTACTGTGGTGACAGTACTCAGACTGTGGTGGAAACAATTCAAATTGTAACTGAAAAGGAACTAATCTCTTAACAAATTGCTTTCTAGGGATTAGATAACGGAGAAGTTAATTTGCAAAAGTTTGTGCTATTGTCTTAGAATGACTCTCTCCCAGATTTTTGGCAAATTAATACAGCCATATTGTTGAAGGTAAGGGAGTGCTTCACAGCTGATATCAGTTCTAAAATTAGTCTCTCACGCCTTTAACAACTTCTGTGCAGCAAAGTTTTCTTTTTCCATTTAATGTTGTGTGAAGGAATATCCAGAGTATGTTGTGCCAGTCCTGACTTGCTATATAGATGATCACAGATGCTGTTCTTCTATTCCAAGGCAAATGCAGACAAATCTGCTTGTCAAATAAGTCAAGCTGCAAGCACACAGGGAACTTAATACAATCCATGATGTACAGGAGGATGAAGTTGATCCTTAGGAAAATGAATAAAAGTAACTATCTAATGTGTGGTGGTTTGAAGGCAGTATGGAAATTATATTTGTGAAGAACTAGCTATCTTTCCCTATATATGTGTACCTTGAACATGGTAATATACTTTGGGAATAGTTTGGTTGTTATCTTCTTGTTTATAGGGGGGATGGTGGGACATGTAGTATTTTATTTTATGGGAGGCTGTAATCAGAGGCTAAAAAAAGTGTTGTGAGGATACCAGAGTTCAGTTTCCAGAGCTCTCTCATTAGAATAAATAGCCCTGGCTGTGTTTTCATGATGCCATACTGTTGGGGTGGGTAATAGTATGTTTGCTTATGTAAGTGCCTTCCTCTATATGAAGGTTTTATATAAGCAAAGAAGGATAATGAACCATTTGGTAGTCATGTCACTAGTATATCTAGGAAGGGGACACAGCTGTTAGTTTCTTTTTCTATGATGAAGTGAATTTCTGGATGTTGGCTATGAACCGCTCCCCCTAACCTCAACAAGTATGGCTGTTTTTATTTGCCAAAGAGCAATCAAATATGGTAAGAGTGTCATTTTAAGCCACAATAGCACATACTTCTCCAAACTAACTGCTACAACTCTTCCTTAGAGGATACCTTGTTAGGACATCAGCTCCTTTTTAGTTACAATTTGAATTGTTTCCACAACAGTCTAATTGAGTGATGTGTGTCACCACAGTTGTGCTTTGATGATGCTGGTTAGAAACCCAGCAAAATATTAGCAAGCTCAGTAAATTATTGTTTCTTCTTCTAGTGTTGTTTATACTATGTTATGAATAACCAATTCCTAACTCCTCTGTATGCAATACTTGTCAGAATGTCCCGTTTAGAATTGTCTGCTTTTGACCTCCTCTGGTGTAAGGTTTCCTTTGCCCCCATTCACTAACATTTATCTGCTGTATGAACCACTCTCCAAATCTGAACCCCCCCCCCCAAACTCTGTGCCTTCTTATCCATGAAGTTCGACTTTCTGCAGTATGGGATGACCTGAATGAGATGTGGAAGTCTTTGCTAGTGCTTATAGCACTAGCAGATTTAGGATTTATGAAGTGTCAAATTATACAGTTGAGATGTATTTTTTTAAAAAAAGATTCTGAGTTGATGGTGTTATGTGTTTGTAATGGGATATATGCAAGATGTGATAATCAAACCAAGAAGAGAAAGTTGTTTTTTGGTTAGATCTGAATATTATCAAAATAAAGGTGAATAATGTAAGATCATTCTTCCAAGAAATAAGGCTGATTTTGTTTTGGTAGTAATGCAATTCACTGGATTCTCTTCATCCCACTTGAAAATGGTAAAGAGATTAGTATTTTAGACATTGGTAAGAAAGATATGGAATTTTAAATAGTTGAGTACTATACAATTTTTCAAATGAAGATGATGAGTGGATTATGTACTACTACTACTACTATTGTTGAAATTATGAATAGGATTTGAGGTTAATTAGTGAAAATCATTGTGTAGAAAGATGTAGGTGAAATCACATAGTCCTGGAGCACTCTAGTGTCAAGAAATCTGATGAAAGGAAACTATGTACCACAACAGACAATAAATGACTGACTAGAGGAAACTGGTGATCCAGTCATGGAGAACAGAAAAGACCATAAGATAAAACTTGGCAAGTAGCCTTCCATGCCAGATCCATTCAAACACCCTGGAAATATGAGCAACCATTTGAGTTTCTCCAAACATTTCCATAGCTTGTATCCAAAGTTGAGCATAATTAGATACCAAGATGTCAAAAAATTGTTTATTATGGTATCCTTGATAGCAGTATCAAGGAAAGTACCAAGTGATATTCTGCATGAATTGTTACTGTTTATTTTTTGATGATGATGTGCTGTGCATGAATTTTAGTGGATATGCAGCTTGCAGCTGATCTGAAACTAAGGAGAGTTATTAGAAATTGTTGCACTGTAGGAGGTTTTGAATGGACTTGAAAGTTAGTAAATGAGTGAGGATACTACTCTAATATGACTTAATGTAAAGCTTTAAACTTTGGGATTCAGAGATAGAAGGCTATATATTCTGTTGTTGGTGTATGAGGTCTAAGAGACAAGAGATCCTGACATTAATGGTTAAGAGGGAGTTGAAGTTCAAGGGATGCATTGCTAAGATTACAAAAAATATTCAATAGATTACTCTATTCTAATGGATTTCAATCAACAAATAAATGCAGCAATCCCTCGATATGGAAAAAAGTAGAATTCTTTCCTCAAATCTCTTTTTTTGACCCTTAATTTTTTTTTTATAAAAGAATTAGGGTATATCTCAGAGCCTAGTTAAAGGAAAACCATGAAGCTGAAAGACAATAAAACATATTCAGAATATAAATTTATTATTCTAATTCTTAACAAAGAATTGAGCTAATGTAGTTTGGACATTCTGTTTCTTTTTTTCATACACCTGATGGTACGGTCCTATTGCCTCTTCTACTACTTCTGCAAAGCTTACTGCTTCTCTCTTCATTAGTGTCAGCCTCTAAGCATTGCTGCTTAAAAACTTCAATTGTGTGAAAAATATTTTTAATTGTTTCTGTGAAATCTCTTTGGGCTTGTCAATGATTAAATTTTCTTCATATTCTTCAGGATCTTCTGCTGTGCATCTAAATTTCGCAGGTCGGAATCGCTCAATTTCTCAGAAGGAGATTTAATTAACTTGGATTCATTTGAAAAACCTCTAAAATCATTTGTACAATGTGGAAGAATGTGCTTCCAAAATGGCTTGCATATTGCTAGCAGTAATTTCATTCGAACTTTGCGACTTTATAACCAGGCTGGGATTTCTCTGATTTGGCCAGAAAAGTTTTGGAAGGCATTCACTTCCAAAAAAAAGGCCGGTTTCATTGACATTAAATATTTGTTGGTCACAATAGCCCCCATTCTTCTATAATTTTCTTCAAAATCTTTGGATAATTGAGAGCCACATCCTTATCTGCACTTGCAGCTTCACTTGTGATTAGAACATTATATATTCCTTTTTTGAAACGCTCAAATCACCCAGCACTAGCATGTAATTCTTCTTTCTTTCAAGGTTGCAAAGAGACTTAATGTTTTTGATTTAATAAGGTCAATGCTTAGTGGGATCTGTTTTTGGTTACAATCTTTCACCCATGTAGAAAGAAGTCTCTCTAATTCAATCATTATAATTCTTTGATTTTGAGTGGTCTGCGTGAATGATTTGCTTAAAATTGCTCTTACAGTTGATTCACCCATTTTGTGTTCTTCTCCTATCTTTGCTCTGGACTCGCCTTGTTTATTTTTCTTTATTATTTCAAGTTCTTCAAAAGAGATTACTTTTCAAATCATTTTCACGCCTCCACTTTTTTGCTCACTAATTTTTTTACTCATGATGAAAGGTTGGGAAAATACTTTAAAATAAAAAAAAAAGTAAGGAAAATGATTGCAAAGGAGGCTCGAGATATGATAATCAAAATGCTATGTAATTAGCAGACAACATAAATTTTGGTGATAAGTTTGGAATATAGTGTACATGGAAATAGTGTAGTATGCCATTAAAAAATAACTTTGTAAAATGTTTTAAATTGGTAACTATGGCAAGTAATTTATAGATAAAAAATTTTTAAAATCTGTAACATTTATTTTTAAGATGTATATATAGGTGCACTATTCGAATTGCAGAGGTTCACTAATCGAATTTGGGTAAAGGAAAAAAAAAAAAAAAAAAATGAAGCACCAATTGAAAATGCACTCATCGAAGGTGCATTAAATGAGGGATTGGATAATACCAAGGCTGATAATGAAGAAAACATGAAATGGAATGCATGTCTTCAGTGTGTCTTCATGCCAAACATTTCAAAGTGAACTTTGGAATGTTGGTTGTGAAATAGATTGAGGAGATGTATGCTGTAGAATTTAATTGAAAGGAAGATTTGGTTGTTAATTGGCTGGAATTATGGCTGAAGCACTAAGACTATGAGGCCAGTGTATTATATTTTATAAGTAGTGTTGTTCTTCTGGCTGGTTTGCCTGTTTTGTTGGGGGGAAGGGGGGGGTGAGAAACCTTGCCACTTCCATGTGAGACTGGCTAACTGATCTTCAGATGATGAAAGTTCTAGACAGGATTTGAACTTAGGTTTTTCCAACCAAAGGACATGGTTGACACCTACTGAGCTATAGAGGTTCAGTAGATAGGAAGAGGAGGGAGGAAGTGATTAAGACATATGTTGTTAAGATGTCAAAACCACTGGAGTGATTTTCGAAACATTAGAATAATGGGAAGTATCAAGGACAAGTGGCCATTCGTAGACATTTGGATAAGGAAGTGAGAAATAGTTTTTTGCATGGGGAGTGGCGGGTGCATGGAATGTATTGTGAAGCTAGTAAAGTGTGTGTGCAGAAAACAATGACCTTAAGTCCATATGATGTGCTTTGTTAGACCTAGATTAGACCTCCTACAATGAGATTCTTAACTCTGTGGAAGTCCTATGATCATAATAAAAACAAAAAGCAGTTGATAAACACATACACTAGGCAAATTATACTCACATCTGTAGCTTGAAATAATCATAAAATTCAATTCCAGAAGAAATAAATGGAGTTGTATAAAAAAAATTCTGTTATTTTGATATACAGTGAACTTTTGTGCTGTTTTATATGAGATTCCAGTTTTTTTTAGGTACGTGTAAAACAAACTTTCCTCCAAATAATGTTTTGCTCCAATGGCATTACAAAACAGTTAGTGCAGGAAGGAAAAAAGTTTTCTTCCTATTAAAACTTGCTTCTCAAATTAGAATAAACAAAATAAGATCATCTCATCTCTTCTGGCAGTATAAGACAAAGATTAAACATTTGAAACACTACCCCTCCCCTCCACCCATACCTCTACCTTCTCTACCCAAGAAAAAGTCATCTGGAAATGCTGGAAAAAACATTAGAAACAAATTCCATTTAAGTGCATAATTGCACTTATTCACTATAAACTCTTATTAAATAAGATATAGTGAATTTTATAGCTGTAATAATCATATTGCCCTGTCATATTATATGATAAAGGAGATATTGGTTTTATGATTATCATTGGAACTTGGTTTTTCTAGTATTGATATAAAATCATATTGTGTAAGTTAATAAACAGTTTGCTTTACTGTATATTTGAAGGAAGGAAATTTGAATGACTCTTTCCAAATATTTTTTGGGAAAAAATTATCATCTTCGGAAACAAAGTTTGAAATATATTAGCTCTTTATTAAATTTAGAAACATTTTAGTTTCATTTCTGTCTAATATTCTTCATATTAATAACATTGCCAGATTCAAAGCCTTTCAGGCTCTTTGTTCTAATACTTTGTGAAAAATGAAAATGAACATCTATCGAAAGTTCACTTTGGAAATATGTAACATTCTGCCATGTGATTGTGTTATGATCCATCGAGTCATTTCCGACTCCTGGCGACTCCATGAACATACACTCTCCATTTCGATCTGTGCCTGACCATGTCTTTTAGAACCTCCGAGCACACTCCAGTTGCTTCTTTAACTCCATCCCATCTAATTCTTGGTCTTCCTCTCCTCCTGCTTCCATCAACTTTAGAAAGCATCATCATCTTCTCCAGACTGTCATTTGCTCGCATAATATGTCTGAAGTTTGACAATTTTTGCTTGATAATCATAGCTTCAAGGGAGCAATCTAGCTTTATTCTATCTATCACTCATTTATTGGTTTGCTTTGTAGTCCATGGTATTCTTAGTAAGCTTCTCCAAACCCATAATTCAAATACATCTATCTTTCTTCTTTCACTTTTTCTCTGGGTCCAACTTTCACATCCATACAGCACCACAGGGAATACCATTGCTTTCATGATTCTGATTTTTGTTGTGAGGCTAATATATTTATCATTAAAGATCTTGCTTAAATTTGTCATTGCTTTTTTCCGAGTATTAATCTTCTTCTAACCTCTTCGGTACAATAACCATATTTATCAATTCGAGATCCTAAGAACACAAAATTGTTAACTGCTTCCATTTTCTCCCCATCTACTTGAAAATCATTAAGTTCACATGTTGTCATAACCTTTTTCTTTTTGAGGTTAAGTTTAAGACCATATTTAGCACTTTCTTCTTTAACTTTCATAATGAGTTCCTTCAAATCTTCTTTGCATTCTGCTAGCAAGGTGGTATCATCTGCATACCTGAAATTATTAATATTTTTTCCACCAATTTTAATTCCAACTGAAGACTCCTCCAGCCCTGCCATTCTTAAAATGTATTCGCTGTATAAGTTAAACAGGTATGGAGATAAAATACATCCTTGTCGCACCTTTACCTATACCCCTTTACCTATTGTGAAATACTCAGTTTCTCCAAGATCTGTTTGGACAGTAGCTTCTTGTTCATAATAAAGATTCCTCAGAAGGATAATGAAATGCTCTGGGACTCCATTGTTCTTAACACATTCCACAGTTTCACATGATCTACAGAGTCAAAAGCCTTGCTATAGTCAAGGAAACAAAGGTAGACATTCTTATGATATTCCTGTGCTCTTTCTATTATCCATCTCACACTGGCAATTTGATCTCTTGTTCCTCTGCCTTTTCGAAATCCTGCCTGTTCATCTGGCATTTCTCTCTTCATGAATGGTTCCAGTCTTTTCTGAATGATCTTAAGTAAGACTTTACTTGCATGAGAAATCAATGCTATAGTTCTGTAATTTATGCACTCTCTTGCATCACCTTTCTTCAATAAAGGTATATAAACTGATTTTTTCCATTCTCTAGGCCATGTAGTTGTGATCCAAATTTGCTGACATAGAGCTGTTAAAATTTTAAACTGCCTCTTCTCCCAGGGCTTTGAGCAGCTCAATGGGTATTCCATCTCCTCCTGGTGCTTTTTGACTGGATATCTGTTGCAGTGTTCACCTCACTTCACTCTCCACTGGTACTGGTTCCTGTGTATAATTCTGCTCTTCAAATTTCTCAGTAATTTTGGAGTCCTTTCTGTAAGATATCCTTTGTGTTTATTTTTCAATATTTTCACCTTGGCACTAAACTTTCCTGTTAGTTCTCTGATCTTTTTGAAAAGATCTCTTGTTTTTCCTTTCTTGTTTTGGTCTTCTATTTGTTGGCATTCCTGGTTAAAGTATTTTTCCTTGTCTCTTCTGGCTTGTCGTTGAAACTCTGCATTCAAATACCGTACTTCCTGCAAATTTCCTGTGGCCTTCATTTTCCTCCTTTCCCTAGCAGTTTTGATGGCATCTTCTGACAGCCATTTGGACTTCTTCTTACAAACTGTTGGGATATTCTTCTTTGCTTCTATTTTAATTATATCTTTAATCTCTTCTCATAGTTCATCTGGTTCTCTTTCACACAAATTGAGTATGTTGAATCTGTTCTGTATGCTAATATTGTATTCAGCTGGTATGTTTCCAAGATCATATCTGATAGACATTTGTGATGTTTTCAGTTTCTGTGGTTTCACTTGTATCATAGCCACTAATAACTCATGGTCTGTTCCACAGTCTGCACCTAGAAAAGTCTTGACAGACTGAATTGCACTTCTCCATCTTCTTTGTCCAAGTATATAGTCAATTTGATTTCTGTGTTGTCCATCAGGTGATACCCATGTGTACAATCTTCTTTTGTGCTGTTTAAAGCAGGTGTTAGCAACAAACAAAGAATTCTCTGCACAAAACTTAACTAGTCTCTTCCCTGCAGTGTTTCGAATACCTAAACCAAAACGACCTGTTATTCCTTGTTCCTCAGTCTCTCCCACTTTTGCATTCCAATCTCTAATAAGTAGCCATAAATCTCACTTTGGTGCTGCATCTATCACTTCTTGTAACTTGCCATAAAATTCTTCCATGTCTTCTTCTGATGCCTCTGTAGTAGGTACATAAACCTGAATGATGGTCATATTCATTGGATATCCAATCACTCTGAGAGAAATTATTCTGTCACTCACTGGATTATAACCCGATACATACCTAGCCATCTTTTTCCTGAGTAAGCATTTTTTCGACTTGTCTCATGTCCTGAGTAATACATCATATAGTCCCCTGACTGAAAATGGCCCATTCCTGTCCATCTAAGTTCACTTATTCCCAATATATCCATCTTCTTGCACTCCATTTCCATCTTTATTATTTCCAGCTTACCTTGGTTCATACTTCTAACATTCCAAGTTCCAATCCTGTGGTTTTTTGCGAAACAGGGAGCATCCCTTTTCCAACCAGCAACATCCGTGACCAAGCTTCCTTCCAGGTTTGACCTGGACACATCATAAAAACTAGTTCTACTTGTGGAAGCCCTCTGTTCTTCCCCAGTTGCATGTTGGATACCTTAGGCCTGGGGGGGGGGGGGGTCTTACCATCTAGCACCATATCGTACTTTCTCATTTTTGGCATGTTCATGGAATGCTCTTGGCAAGGTACAGAGGTGGTTTGCGATTGCCTTCCTCTGGAATATTTTTCAACTTTCCAGTCTAGATCCACACTGTTCTGTGAAAACGGGGGCACCTCTGGAAAGATGTTACTCTTCGCCATGCAATGAGGTCTTGGTAAAGAAGAGGTTAGGTCTCTATAATAGAGATGTATTGCATATATCTTTATCCTGGAATAATTCCCTATGATTGTGAATAGCCATGTGATTGCTATAGTATTAAACAGAATGTTTTTGCCCTCTTAATTTTCTGCCCATCTTCTAATGAGAATGTTAGGACTGTGCCCACTGACAGGCTTGTCTCCCACCTGGCAGGGCTGTTGTTTGGCACTAATGGTAGATTTCTGCCTCACTGCATACAGCTATGACATGGTGCCAGACTTTGGCTGTGCTTGGCTGAGGTTGAACATAATGTTCCCATGAAGAACCATCATCATCAAATTCCTGCCATGTATCCTCAAGGGGTGTACAGGATATCATAGTACTACATGAAAAATTTACATAATTACTAACTATCTATCTACAATTTTCCTCCAAATCAGTCTGTTACTTGTCAAGACTCCAACATTATCAGATTTTATCATGTAAGGCATTTTTTACGGTGTCAATCCACCTATATCTTGGTCTTCCTCTGGGTCTTTTTCCTTCCAACCTGGCAGAGAACACTTGTTTTGCTAATCTTTCCTCGCTCATTCTGTTTAAGTGACCATACCACCTGAGATTAGCTCTGCTAACACATTCCTGGATGTCGACAATGTCAAGTTCTTTCCTAATATCCTCGTTTTAATATGATATTGCCATTGATGCCATCTGTTCGTGCCCCTAATGCAGATATGAGAGTCCTGAGAAAGGACTCTCATATCTGCAGTCTCTAGTCTTTGATCAAGTGTTTTACTTCTGATCCGGCTCTCAGATCCGTAAGTTAAAACTGGTTTGAACACTGTCTTGTATACAACTAATTTAGTGTTCCGACTAATTTTTCTCTTATTCTATATGAATTTATTCAATTGACTTCCTACCATACCAGCTTTGTTGATTCTGTTGTCTATTTCCATATTTAAGTTACCATCTTCACTAAAAATCATGCCTAAGTAGTTGAAATGTTTGACTTGTTCCACAGGTTTTCCATTCACAATGTAGTTGTCATTTTCAATGCTTCTGCTTATTTTCTTTGTCTTGTTATTGCTGACCATATCTATTACAACACCTATTCAATTTAGTCAGGGAATCTTGCAGACTTGTAGCAGATTTATTTAGAAGTATAACATCATTTGTATAAAGCAAAGAGCTTTATACGAATTAGAGATGTTAATGACATTAACATCTCTAATTTTTATATCACGTTTAATACCACTTTCCTTCATAATGTGAACCATATAGATAATGAATAACAGAGGGGATAATGTACATCCTTGTCTGACACCAGATTTAACATTAAACCATCTTCCTGTACTTTCTTCAATTCTAACTGCTGACTTGTAACTCAAATAAAGACTAAGTATTGCTTGATATTATACCCCATTGACACCATAAAACTGTAGCGTACTGAATAGCTTCTCTCTTGGCACCTTGTCATATGCCTTTTCCAACTCTACAAAACTTAAATACAGATCTTTGTTATATTCCCATGATTTCTCAAAAATTTGTCATAAAGTGAAGATCTGATCCTGACAGCACCTGAATCCAGCTTGTTCTTCACCAAGCTTTTCTTTCACAATTCTTCTCAACCGTTTCTCAAGTATACGTGCATAAATCTTACCAGGAACACTCAGTAGGGAAATACCTCTGTAATTCTCACATTCAGTTTTATTTCCCTTTTTATATATGGATACTATTGGAGCTCTACTCCAATCATTGGGAATTCGTCCCTCTGTCCAGTCCTTCTGAACTATGCAGTGCAACCACTGTAAGACTTTTTATACCTCCATACTTCAGCATTTCTGGTCGAATATCATCTACTCCTGCTGCCTTTCCACATTTCAAGCCTTCGATGGCTTTTTCTACTTCAAATATGAATATGTATTCCATGAAGAACCAAGAGATTCATAATAAGCCCAGTCAGGACTAATGAGATAGTGGCCTTTTTAGGTCCTGACTGGTCTTCACAAGTTGCTGGAACCCTAGGTAACTCAAATGGACTTATTTCTGCATGGTCTCTGATGAGAACCACCAATTTAAAACAGATTTCAGGCTAGTGAAGCTTAAAAGCACTAATAAAAGACAAATATACATGCTCCTGAGCAGTCCATGTCTTTTAAGTAGTGCAAACCAAGGCAACTCCAGTGACTTAGGTTATATCCTCATAAGCTCTGGTAAATTTTGAAACTTTTTTTTTTTAATTCCAGTCTATCTAACTATAGCAATGATAGATTGAATAATATCCTTCATATTAATAATTCTAGATATAATTTTTTTTGTTTCCATTGATGAATTAAACTTTTTAATATTGAAGTAAAATTATCAAGTTCATTCAGGTAATCTATATTAAAATACAGACTTTTTCTTGAACTTTTCTTCCTCAGTCTGTTCCACCAAAAAAGGGATTTGTTCGAGCTGTTTCCTACCTGACAGGATTTACTGTTCGACCTGTAGGACAACGAGGTTGTGAATTAAGCTACATAACTCAAAGTGATCCAAAAGGTGACAATTTGCTTTGTGCAGACAAATGCTGTACAGTTTTTACTTGCACGTTTTATTTCTTTCTTTAAATAGGCAGTTTTTATAGTTATAATTTAACTCATTCTTTGAGTTCTTTCAGTCATTGAGGATAAGATATCATTTATACTATAGATTGTAAATAACAGCTTTTGAGTAACATTTATTTTCAGTAACACGTTATTTCATTAATAATGTATATGATTTGTACCAAGTACTTCCAGGAATTAAATATTAACTTAAACCACTACCACTAGATCTACACACATTATACATTGATTTAACCTGGTACAGCTGTGACTTCAAGTGTTAAAAACCAAATAAGAAACCCATATTATTGCATTAATATAATTAACAATAAAGAAAAGACAAAGTTAGTTAGCAAAAAAAAAAATGTGTGTGTGTACACTAGCTGCCAATAATTGTCTGGACACCCCTGTTATTTGAAGTTATGGAGCATTCCAGGTTTGCTAATGATGAAAACCAATGTACAGATACTAGGAAGCAGTATTTCATCATAGCAGTTGAATAAAGGTGGTGTGGTAACACAACGTGAACTCAGTGACTTCAATTGAGGTATTATCATGGGCTGTCACATTGGTGACATGTCCATATGTCCTATTGCTGCTCAACTGGAGTATCCAAAATCAAAGGTTGCCAATGCTATCAACAAATGGATATGTTCTGGTATCACTAGTGCAGGAAAACACCCATGGCGGCCTCTGAAAATGACTGACAGGGACACAAGGGTGTTAAAATGTTTGGCATGCAAAAACCGGCTACAATCAGCACAGACCATCTGTGATGAGTTCCGGAACACTGGTAACACCGTGAGCACTAATACTGTACAAAAGGAACTCCATTTACTGGGTTTCCATGGAAGAGCAGTAGCACATGAGCCAAACATCACAACAACAAACAAGGCGGCTATCAAGCTGCAGCTGTTATGTAATGTATGAAGAAATGGGTGTTAAACGACTGCCCTGGCTTGCACAGAGTCCTAACCTCAATCCCATTGAACACCTGTGGGGCGAATTGGAGCGGCGATTGAGGTCCAGAGCAGCATGTCCTCGATCTGTTGCTGAACTTATTGCTGCTTTGATGGAGGAATGGAGACAAATTCCGCCTGGAGTCTTCCACACATTGGTGGAAAGCCTCCCTCAAAGGGTGCAAGAGTTGATCAACGCCAGAGGCAGACATACCTGATATTAAGTATGTCCTCCTGATGCTGGTATTGATGGTAAATTGCTAAAGTGTCCAGACAATTATTGGTAGATTGTGTGTGTGAGTGATAGCATTGACAAGTGACAGACTAATTTGATGAAAAATTATTCAAAGAGAATTAGTAATTATGTAAACTTAACTGTTAGTGCTGTCATAGCATCCTGATCACTTGAAGGTACATTTAAGAAATTTGATGATGATGAGCATGTATATCTTTTATTTACTTTAAACCATACAGGTAGTAGTTCTCACTATGAGTGGTTAACTAGTTT
This sequence comes from Typopeltis vanoorti, assembly GCF_054136105.1. Lineage (NCBI taxonomy): Eukaryota > Metazoa > Arthropoda > Arachnida > Uropygi > Thelyphonidae > Typopeltis > Typopeltis vanoorti. The sequence goes on along the minus strand of NC_143564.1, from coordinate 45,569,510 downwards.
CTGAAAACTATGTTAATCAGATTGCATAAAACAACAACATTTGTCCTACATAACTGAACTGCCCAAGTTTGAGGGGAGGAGTGGGGCATATTCCTATAATAGCCTACCCAGCATCACTGATATTTCAGATTGCAGTGTAAAATACAATAAATATGAGAGTAATTTAAATTCAAAAGTGAAATTAATTAAAAAAAAATTTTTTTATGGCTATTTGAATGTTAGGAAACCCTGATGCTTCTTGAAGTTTGTGAACCATCCTAGACTTGGTGTAAATTACTTCTCAACATTCCCTTCTGCTAGATCACTGTAAATATTGTTGAATTGTAGGCAAATGATAGATACATTTTGTGATTATGACGTTCAGTCCATGTGTTTGAGCATCCTTTCCATAATGGTTCTTGTGGTGTGAGTTAATATTTGATTTATGAATGGAAGAATGGGATGGTTGTCAAGCTGTTTATTTATATATGAGTATATGACTGATATGAATAAAGGAGAACCAAATATTGATATCTTCTCAGTACATCCATTTTTAAATCAATAGAAACTCTTCTGCAGCATTTCTTAGCAGTACAGCTTGTAGAATGCAGAAGAATGTTTGCTTGACAATTAATAGAAAGCAAAGACAATTTACAAAAGCACAGCAACACTATGGCATATCCATTCACTACAAAGTCACACAGCTAAGGCTTATCTCCAGTGTATTGACTCATAATGTTTACACTTGTTGTGCATCATTTTTCTGCATAGTGTATCTTTTTTATCTGTAGAACTGTCAGGATTTGTTACATCACTTTTAAAAGTTTTGTTTAAAATCATCTAAATATAAATTTTTAGATTGTGCTGGTCGAGAGAATGCCTAAAATAATAAACTGCATAAATTCATTTTTGCGTAAATAAAAACTGCATGAAACATAAACTATTCATATCTTTTATACTCATCTGGCATTTATCTCAATGTGGGGAGGCAAGCACATATTCAACCTATTTCAAAAAAAAAAAAAAAAAACCTCAAATACTGACCAATTGCCATCCTCAGTTCTCTCCAAAATAATAGAGAAAATCATCAGCAGTTCAACTTTTCTGCTGCCTTGGCTTACCAGTTGATCAGTGACTACCAATATGGATTCTGCCAACTCTAGATCCTTGGATGACCTCTTAGCTTACATCCCCCATCACTAGACATGGAAAGATTTGGAAAAAAATGTGCTGCCATTCCTGATGTTTTCCAGAGCATTTGATTGTATCTGGCATTGAGGCCTGCTCGATAAATTGCCATCATTTAGTCTACCTACAATCTTCAGCAATTGAGTAGCATGCTTTCTCTCTGGTTTTTCACTGCATGTTGGGGCAAGTGGCTCCATCTCTTGAAGCCTCTCCAACAATTCAAGATTGCCTCAGGGCTCTGTTCTAACATTTGTCTTCTTTCTCCTTTACATAAATGACCTATTCTCAGTCTTCACTAATCTAGCTTTTTGATGATAGTACAATTTTATCTTACTCATTCAACAAACCACATAACTTGTGCATTCTAAGCTTCAAGATCATATGCATTCAGTGCTTTAAACATATGGATATTAATAATCAGTGGTGATCTAGTGTCTGGGGCAACCTGATTACTTCTACTTCCAAGTGCATTTATTGCTTGTCAGTTAATGGGCATCCCTGTGTAACGGGCAAGGAACTCCAGCGCAGAATGAAAAATTCCTTGAGTATGAATCCTTCATCGTCATATTTTTCAGGGGTTCTCTCCTGATCCCAATCAAGCTGATACTCTAGATTTATCATTTGATAAAGAAGTAAGAAATAAGGCATCTGACACCAGTATCACTGTACCAGTGTTTCTCATCATTCATGCAACTGGTGAAAAGTCAATAGAGAAAATGTTGTTCTTTTTTATTCAGAAGGCTTTTGAAGGACTGGCAGGTCCTTCCAAAACAGTTAAGAAATTGCATTCTGGTAATATCTTTGTGGAAATGTCATGTCAGCAACACTCCGAAAAATTACTGAGAGCAACATCAATGAGCAGAATACCTTTCACATTTAGAATAGTGATATTGAGAATGGAATCTCCTTGATGCTTCTGCTGGGGCATATGTTCAGAGCTTAAAGATCAAGGAGTGACAGGTATGAGCTACATTCTGATATGTAGGGATGGTGACCTGATTCTGAACAGGAATCCTTACTTACGATACACATGTAAATGTAGGGTATCTCAACTGCCCTGTTAGGCTGTATTCCATACTTTCCTGTGATGATTTAAATGTCAGGAATGTGGCATGCCAAAACTATGAGGGTGGTCTGGAAAGGTCTTGGCCTAACAATGAAAAAAAAAATTATAATTTCAAAATTATTTTTATTTTTCAACATAATCTCCGTTAAGACTAATACATTTATTCCAGCGATGCTCCAGCATCATTATCCCATCCCTGTAGTGGTTTTCAGTAAGATCTACAAAACATCCCTCTACAGCTGCAATCACCTCTTGAATCGAAGAAAAACACTGACCAGCGAGGAAGAGTTTTGGGAAGAAATAGAAGTCAGAGGGAGCCAAATCTGGGGAATAGGGTGGATGTTCCAACAATTCATAGTACAGATTCCTTAATTTTCCCATTGCCAAAATCTTTCATCAGGACATCCAAAACAGTTAAAAATCATCTTTCATCAGGACAATGTGTTAAACTGTGAATGAAATTATTATGTATATTTTGTTCTTCATTCACATTTAACATTGATCACTAATACAAATATAGAGAAATTTATATTTATACTGCGCCACCCTATATTTAGATTAGTCCATGTAAAATAGTAGAATCAATTTTCAATTAAATTAGCAGTCCCCTTACTCATTCAGGCCGAATTCAATATTTTTCACTTGAGGCTCCCGCTAGATTCGAATTATTTATGAACTGTGCAATAAAAGAGAATCAGGCAAACACAGTATTGAAATTAATAAAACAAAACATTTAACATAAGGTTATATGACAAATACATAAATTCCACTTCTAAAATAAGACATTACAATTAAGTTAGTACATCGGGTCAAATCATTCATATTAATTCAGTCTTCAAAATCTTCACATACTAGTTTCACAGTTTTCTCAATTACAAGATTCCTTACTCAGATTAATACAACAGAATTTCTAGTTTAATTAGTTTGCTCATATTTCTCAGTTATACTCCACACTTAACTCTCAGTTGGCATTTATCATATCATTAAACACGGCAGATATTATTTCAAGGCAAATTATTTTTAACTTCTAACTTTGGCGATATGCCACAGTAAATGTTAGAATGAGCAAAATGGAACTATCACTCAAGTCTTCATACACAGAAACAAATAAAATATGACTGTCCTTACCGGAATTAATCTTCAGCACGTCAGATATGATGTGAGTACATCTTCAAATTATATTTATTACACCTATGGAACACATTTAAAAAGAATTCTTCAAGGTCATAACTAGATTATTATTTGTCGCGCTTCACAATTTTCGACGGCAACTATAGGGCAAATTGATATCCTTGTTTACTACTTCACAACAAATTAAGCTCCGTAAAATTCTTCCTAAAAGCAATATAGAAATAAGTAGTAATTCTAAGCTAACTGGATCTATTCTGAATCCTTCATTAACCTTCCAGTCCTTTAATTATCCAATTACGGCACCAAATCCCTATTAATGCCACTGCTGACTTTACTTTCAGCTATCTATAAGTTTTCACTTCGTCTTAGCACACTTTTAAATACTACTCTCCTGAATTCCTGCCCTTCAGTCCTTTTTATTTACTTTCACCCCCTCCTTGCTTATATCCTTCCTTTTTTCCGCTTCAAAAACTCTCCCTTTTCTTTTTTCTTATATTATCACTCATATATATTTTTCTTCTCTCCTTTTTATCGAAGCTCACGGTCTACCCACGCGCGTTCCATTTTATTTCTCTCTCCATGGCAACGAACAAAACTGTAAACATTCGCGTTAATGTTACATAAGGCTATACTTTTACATTGAGTAATGAAAAACATTAATAAAATATTACAGTTACTTAATTTTCTCTTTCATTTCATTTACAATTAATAATAATAAAATATATGTTACAGTATATATATATATATATATATATATATATGTATATATATATATATATATATATATATATATAAGGTACATTAAATTATATACATATAATTTCTCATAATATTATTGAAGGAATAAAGTAAATAAGATAAATGATATTTAACACTGGGTCCTTCCAATAGTAAAATATACATTAAAATTATTTAATCAATAAATAATACAAAATAATACATGAAAAACAAGTCATGCTTAATATATGATAGGTTATGTTAAATGTGAATGAAGAACAAAATATACATAATAATTTCATTCACAGTTTAACAAATGCACCTGCCCACAAAGGTGGGCAGGTGCATTTGTTAAATCCTGATGAAAGATGATTTTTTTCTTCTGCAAACCAGGTCTTTTCTCACGAATGTTTTCATCTAGTCTAGTTAAAAGATTGGAATAATATTCACTGGTTATTGTTTTATCCCTTTCAAGATAAATAATAATAAACATAGCATCCCAAAACACCAATGCTATGACCTCCCCTGATGATGGAACCAACTTTGTCTTTTTTGGCACTGAACAGCCGGCTTCTGTCCAACTGTTTTGCTGCTGTTTGGATTCTGATGTGTAATGGTGAATCCAAGTCTCATCCATAGTGTGCACATCGATGCACAAAATCAGTTTTATTCTTGTTAAAATGCTCCAAGCACTGTTCAGAGATTTTCATGAGAGTGCATCTTTGATCTGCTGTGAGCATGCATGACACCCATCTTGTGCAAAGGTTTTTCATTTGCAATTCTTCATGCAAAATATATCCTACATGTTTTTTTGAAATGTTATAGTCTCAGCAATTTCATGCACTTCGACTCACCGGTCATCCAATACCATATTGTGTACTTGATTGATGATTTCTGGTGTTGTTACACTTTTTGGATGTCCTTCACATGGATCATCTTCAAGCTGGTACAGCCACATTTAAACTCAGCAGCCCATTTCTTAATTGTCAAAAATGAAGAAGAGTGCCCATACACTTTTATGAACTTTGAATAAATTTCTTTTGCCGTTGAACCTTCTTTTACAAAGAATTTTATAACTGCACGATACTCAATTTTATCCATACAGACAACACTTTTGCTTCATACAGCTGTATAAAACAAGCTACTTGATAGAATGACTTGCAATTTCACATGGATGCTTATGACAGATATACCAACTTAGAAAAAAAAATCTTGCTGATAATGTTGCCATCTATGGTCGAGGTTGAGAACTTTTCAGACCACCCTCGTACTTGTCATCACTCTACTACCTGTACCTGATGTGCAGCAAAGAACATCCCAAAATGAGGTACTCTATCAAAAGCTTTTGCGAAATCCAAGTATATTACTGTGTATCCTTCTCCTCTGTCCAAGGAAGCAGTCACTTTATTGTAATAAATAAGTAGATTACTAAAACATGACCTCCCTTTAGCAAATCCATGCTGTCCATCAAAGATTATACCATTGTTGTCAACCCAACTCTGGATCCTAGTTCTCACAAGCTTCTCCAACAATTTAACCACAACACCTGACACACAGATAGGCCTATAGTTTGATGCTTGAGTTCGATCACCTCCTTTATGAAGTGGCACAATCTTGCCCTCCTTCCACTCTTTAGGGACTTGACCAAGTGCAAGAATCGTATTAAAAAAATATGTCAAGGCAGGTGTCAACTCTCTGGCATATTCCTTCAGAATATGTGGTGATATATTATCAAGTCCCACAGCCTTATTTACATCTAGTTTTCTCAACTCCCCAAACACCTCTTGCTCACTTACAGTCAGTCTCTCCTCCCCATCATCAACTGCTCTTAATCTCTCCATGAAGTCACATTCACAATATTGAATGATCTTTATGAACTGCTCATTAAGTATCTCCACCACACATTCTGCAACAGCTGTCTTTATACCATTTCCTCCAATCAACGTCATCCTTCCATAATCATTCTTTCTTTTGCTGGCTACATATCAAAAGAACTCCCTAGGATTCTTTTTAGCTTCAATATCTAACTGCTGTTCATACCTCTCTTTAACTACTCTCACCAACCAAGTCACCCTCCTTGCCTGGTCTTTGTAGACCTCATGAAATTGGTTACTTCCACTTATCTTATGCTGCCTCCACATGCCCTTTTTCTCTGTATTGCATGCTTAATCTCTTTATTCATCCATCTCACACCTACCTTATTTAACCTTCTCACCCGTGGTATACATTTAGACATTGCATCCACTAAATATTTTTTGAAAATTCCCCAAGCTGCATTGATCTCTTTTCCAGCTAACTCATCATTCCATGCTACACCTGCAAGCTGTCTCCTGAGCTCTTCATAATCACCCCCCTTGTAGTTCCACATGTACCCTTTTTTCACAGGGGTCCTTGCACTGCTGGCAACCACCCAAGTAATCACCTCATGGTCACTTTCACCAATTGGTGGATGATTTGATACCTCATTGATAATTACATCCTCCGATGAGATGACCAAATCCAAGACCCTTAATCCTCTTGTGCCCTCTGTTACATACTGTCTGAGGTAGTTATCCCTCAAAAACTCAAGAAACTCATTTTCTTTACTTCCAGTTGCTATCTCTACATTCCAGTCTATATTGCCATAATTAAAATCACCCATAATGATCACCCTTTTCTTATTTGCTTGGCTTATTTGACTATACATTTCACTGTCACCATCATCCACATTACCAGGTCTATAACAACATCCCACCAAGTATTTGATTCTATTCACTTCTATCTCACACCATACTGCCTCAAAACCACTGGCCCCATTTCCCTCTTGCATCTCTACCTTGTATGGACATAACTCTTTCTCTATCATCAATAGCACTCCCCCTCCCTTTTTACCCCTTCTATCCTCACGAAACACATCATACCTTTCCATCTCTATTCCTGTCAGGATGTCATTCTCATCTAACCATGTCTCACTTATTCCAACAATCTCTGGGTGCACAGACGCAATTAGTGCAACCATTTCATCCGCCTTGTTTCTTATACTTCTAGCATTGGTATACAAACACAACAACTCATTTCTGGATCTACAGCTAGTTCCACTGATTCCACTCACTCGATGTGATCTCTCCATGCTGGACTGGGACCATTTCCCTTTCTGCTTCTTCATTTTAGAACCCTTTGCAATTCCATCTGTTTCCTTTTGATCCCTGATCATCCCATTACTTTCCTGCCTACACATGCTCTCACCTCCTCTTGGAGCATCCACCTTTCTCACGCTGTGTATCCCTGTCCATCCTGAGCCTCCCCATTTCCCTGCTCCTCTTGCACACCCATTCTCTCATTTTCTGTACTCATACCACTCACTTCCCCATTCATTTCCACTCCTTCAATCTCTCCTGTCTTACTCTCCTTCTCTTCCACATCACTCCCCTCTCGATCTGATTCATTCTTTCTATTCACTTCTCCACTTTCCAGCAGCAGTCTCTCCAAGCGACTCGCACCATAACCACTCAAATGCAGTCCATCGCTCCCATACAGCTCACTTCGTCCCTCAAACTCATTCCACACATTAACAAACTGTACTCCCATCTCCTCACACATTTCAGCCAGAATATCATTCATAATCCTTGCTCTCCGCCTCATTTCACCACAATCATACCTAGGCAACACACTGACCACCCTTCCTGTCACACTATTCTCCTTTATCTTTCCAAGCAGTCTCCTGACATTCATTTTGACATGCTCTTTGTTCTCTCTCAAATCATTTGTACCAATTAATACAATTAACACTTTTGCTCGTTCCCGCCTCATATTCAATGCCTCAATCACTCTACTCATTTTACCGCCTGGAAAACATACCTTGTGCATTTTATCCTCTAGCACACCTTTAATAATGGAGTCGCCATACAACACCACTCGCTCATCTTTTGTTAACTCTTTCATGCCATCATGATTTATTTTAATAGTTTTGACCTGAATTCTCTTAATTTCATTCCGCATCCATTTCATTTCTTGCTTCATCCAATCCAATTCACCTTCCGAACCTCGCGACACATTCACTCTATCATTAAATCTTTCTAACTTTCTAACTCTCGACCCCCTCTTCTCACTTTCCCTCTCATTCATCCTTCTTTGTTTCCGTACTTTCGGTCCAACATACGTCCAACTTTCACTATCATTCTTCTCACTTTCACTCTCGCATATCTTTCTTTGTTTCCGTACTTTCGGACTAACATACGTCCAACTTTCGCTATCATTCTTCTCACTTTTACTGTCATTCATCTTTCTTTGGTTCAGTACTTTCGCTCCAACATGCGTTCAACTTTTGCCATCAGTCATTCTTTTTTTTGCTATCATTCATTCTTTCGATTTTTTTTACTTGCGATTTCTGCATCACGCCATTTCTACTTTCATTCGTTCTCTCAATTTCATTTCTTTCCGCATCACTTTCGTCCCTTTTAACATCCGTTACGGTTGTCAAATCGCTCTTTTTCTTTTTTCCTGATTTTGTAACATTTTTTCGCCTATCTTTCTCACCATCCTTCTCTTTCAAACGTGCACTCGCGACACAATCGGTACTAGCACTTTCTGTCATCAACTTCATATTCACATTCATCAATTGCTCGTTCAGGTCACATTTTGCACACACCCTTCTTCCATCTGCACTAAACATCCACAAATCAATTATGTAATCGAAGGAATACATATAACAGACCTCACACTTAACGAACCGACTGAAATCCAAATTAAAATCATGGAATGACAATGCCCCCGCCATTTTTTTTTTTTTTTTCTCTGCAGGTTACTAGGTCTAATATTAACGTTTTCGTATTTAGTTTAAGCAAGAAAAAAACCCCACACTAATAATATTGGTAGCGTACAACGTTTACAGCCACTCTTACTTAAACAATTACGCATATATACTTAATTATTCCTAATAAAACTTATCTGAATCAGGAGCTCTTCAAAACACGTCCGTAGCACTTGACCCACTAGCGCCCTCCAAAAAAATCCGGTGGAGCCTAGTTGCCATCAGTCTCCACCATCGAAGATTACTGTATATTATTATTACGTGATTACTCTAGGGAGTCCAAAGACTCATCGAGGGAGGGCACCTACTCTACAGCTCTGTCTCCACCATTCAATCCATCAACTGCAACGAACCAACATCATCTACACCAACGCCATCTACCGCCCACCACCACCAGTATTTTCACAGACAATCACAAACATCCATGCCCACAGCAGGATTCGAACCCGCAGCCTTCTGGCTGCAGAGCAGATACGCTAACTGCTCGACCAACCAGGCCGGCGAATATCCACCCTATTCCCCAGATTTTGCTCCTTCTGTCTCTTCCTAAAATTAAACTCTTCCTCACTGGGCAGCATTTTTCTTTGAATCATGAGGTGATTGCACGGTAGAGGGGTATTTTGCAGATCTTACTGAGAACCACTACAGGGATGGGATAATGGTGCTTGAGCATTACTGGAATAAATGGATTAGTCTTAAGGGAGATTATGTTGAAAATTAAAAATAATTTTGAAATTATAAATTCGTTTTTTCATGGTTAGGCCGAGAACTTTTCAGACCACCCTCATATAATAGATGCTTTCTGGTTTCAATTTTCTTTTATATGGAAAAAGTTTATGACACAGCTTGGAAATATGACATATTAAAAGATTTCTTTAATCTTGATCTGAGGGGACACCTTTCTGTTGTTATATTAAAACTTTGTCTGGCCAAGCCTTCCAAGTCTGAGTGGGAAGTCTGTTATCTCGATCATAAAAGCATAAGAATGCCTTTGCAGTAGGCAGTGCCCTTTATGTTGATGATTCACAGTTTACTGTCACTCCTTCAATATGTAGATAACTGAAAGACAATTTCAACAACTATTGATTGTGTCTCTTCATTGGCTCTTAGTAATGGGTTCAGGTTTTCAGCAGGAAAAAATGTCTGTGTACACTTTTGCCAAAAACACATTCTTTACCCAGATCCTGATTTAACGATGAGACAAAATATCATTCCAATAGCACCAGAGGCCGAGTTCTTGCTAATCTTTGACAGAAAGCTTGCATTCCTCACACACATTTGTTAACTTAAGGAAAATGGGGAAAAAAAGGATTAAATATCCTTTGCACTTTGTCTTCTATGGAATGGGGTGCAGATCAATGTTCTTGATCTGCCTTTATCATGCACTTTTACAGTCAAAGCTTGATTATGGTAAATATCAAAGTTTGATTTTTGGGGAGCAAACTATAGTGGTTGGACCTTATCCATCATCAGGATATACAAATAGCTATTGATGCTTTTCACATATATTTGTTCAGTCTTTATGTGGAAGCAAATGAACTGACTATTACTTAGATGGACTGGAATCTTTTCTCTGCGTTGAGAAGCTTGATATGATACATATCAGACTGCCCTTTGGTGTGCATGTTAAAGAAATGAAGCATGCTATTGGTATGATTGTTGACAACATTACTAGCACCAAACATAACAGTATTTCTTCATGGCAAGTTTGCACTCCATTCTGAAACCTCTCAATGTGTCAACCAAAGAATTGCCATGCTCCAGCTTTCTACATGCAGTTATTTAATGCACATAGAACAGAACACTCTGATATCCTTCCCTTCTTTACTGATGTTTCAAGATTTGATACCTCTTTTGATTGTGCTGCTGTATTTCTTGACTTTATCATATCCACTGAGATCTTATTCATTGCAGCAATTATACAGCAGAGTTATGTGCAATTTTGCTTGTTCATATAAAAGAAAACCACTACCAAATGTGCATAATTTACACAGACTCGTTGAGTTCTGTAAAGGCCATCTCATCTCGTGTGCATTATCCACATAAAGTGCTTCGCGAGGTTCTACAACTGTTGTACAAATCGAAGGTCCTTAATTTTGATATTCAGGTGTGCTGGATTCTCAGCCACATTCAAATTAAGGGAAATGAGACTGCAGATGCAGTTGCTAGATCAGCTCATACATTTTTCAGGTACTCTTTGTTAATCCCTTACATAGACCACAGAGAGTTTATATGATCAGAACTAACAATACAGTGGCACCCCTCATGGCAGGAAGATTGACAAATAAATTGCATGAGATTATACTTAAAATTAAGCATTAACAGTCAAGCCAATGGAGAAATATAAAGGAGGAAGTTGTTCATACTAGGCTCCTCAAAGATCACAATCATCTTTCACATTTGTATTTACTGAAGGCTGATAACCCATTTATGTGTGAATGGTGCCGCATGTATCTCTTCATTCATCAAGTTTTTGGTGGAGTGCCATCACTTCATTTGAGAAAGAAATGAATTTTTTACTAATCTGACTCAGCCATATACACTCAGGCATATCTTATTTGACTTGGAAAAATTGCATGCAGTTTTTAACTTTTTAAAAATAATTAATTTATACAAACACATTTCATTATAAATTCTATTTTATCTAGATACTGGATTTCTTAAAATTTTTTTTTTAATTTGCTTTTTAATAATAATTTAATTTTTTTACATAACATGATATTTACTCTGGTGCTTATGGGTTCAAAGCTGTAACTGAGAAGAGACCTCCACATAGCCTTTAAAGGAATGCGGAGAACTGACCAGGGCTTCTGACCTAATGTCCAATCCTCACCTTCTCGTGGTGCACCCTTGGGTATCTACCTGGATACTGAATGAACGAGGATGGGCTGACAATTTGGGATTTAGCCGAACAAATTGTATTTTTATTGGCTTAAACCAATATACAAAATGATGGTACAACATGACAAAATTTCATGCCGGCTAGGGCATCGCCTGGTTAAACAAGGCCCCCGTTGTTTTTGCCAGGGAACCAGAGCGAACAGCGAAAAGTCAGCTACTGGAACAAATCTGAAAGCACACCCCAACTCAACATCACCAAAGTTAAAGATCAGTACTATAAGAAGCCTATAAGAAAACAGAACATAAGAAGCCCGAATGGCAAAGAAATGGAGCTAGCCAAGGAATTGAATAAGTACCAGATAGATATAATAGGGGTGACTGAAACAAAAAAGGCGAAAACTGGTGAGATCTTTCTGAGCAATAAATACAAAATGTTATATTCAGGCAATGACAAACAAGGAAAAGAAGAAGTAGCCATAGTATTCAACACTAAATATGAGGCTAATCTTCTTGAATGGCAGGCAGTCTCAAGTAGAGTGATGTGGACAAATATCAGAATGGGGAACTGGACAATGAGACTTATTTGTGCCTATGGTCCCATAGAAGATTCTACTAAGGTAGAAGTGGAGGAATTTTTTGAGGCTCTAGAGAAAAGCTACTGACACAATGAAAAAGAAAAATTTGGTCCTTGTTGGAGATCTAAATAGCAGAGTAGGAAGTGATTGTCAGACATACAAAAATATTTTGGGAAAATTTGGAGAAAAGAGCAAAGCTAATAATAATGATAAATACCTGTTAGATTTCTGCTCAGAACATGGACTGGTTGTTACTAACACCATGTTCCAACATAAAAATGTGCACAAATTCACATAGAGAGAAGAGGCAAGGAAGAAGAAAAGTCTCATTGACTATGTTATTGTTGATAGTGATGTTTTCTCCCTTGTGCAAGACACCAGAGTGTACAGTGAATTTGAAATTGGAAGTGATCACTATTTAATCTTGAGCACAATAAAATTGAATTTCATATTGAAAAGAATGAAATATAAGAAAGTTTTAAAGCGAATAAAAGTTGAGTAGCTCTCAGATGTGAACTGTAGACTAAAATACGCAAAGATTATTGAAGAAAAAATGAAAGAGTTTGAGAACAAGAACCAAACCGTGGAGATTCAGTGGCAAACCTTTAAGAAAACCGTGATTGATTCAGCCAGAGAGGCATGTAGTGAGGTTGTCTGCATGGATAGAAAAATCAGAACTTCATGGTGGACACAGGAAGTTAAAGAGGCTATGAAGGAAAAGAAGAAAGCATATCAAAAGTTCCTGGCAAATAAGTCGGCTTGTGCTCTTAAAGAATACAGAGACAAATGTAAGAAGGCTAAACACTGTGTAAAACTAGCTAAACAAAAGTCATGGGATCACTTTGGCAAGAACATAGAAAATAAATATCAAGAAGGTGGTAATATATTCTTGTAGTTGTTCAAAAAGCTTAGAAATGGAAGAAAGAATGCTGTAAAAGGAGTTAGAGATGATAAAGGTGACATGTAAATGGGAGAAAAAGATATCCTTGAAGTATGGAGTAATTATTTCGAAAAATTGCTAAAAAGAAACAAGCAGTGATAGCACAGTGGTAAAAAAACACTCGACAGGCATACAATCAGGAATACATATCCATACTTGAAGTAGAAAAAGCCATCAAAGGCTAAATGTGGAAAGGAAGCCGGAGTAGATGATATTCAACCAGAAATGCTGAAGTATGGTGGTATAAAAGTCTTACAGTGACTGCACTGCATAGTTCAGAAGGCCTAGACAGAAGGACAAATTTCTGATGATTGGAGTAGAGCTCTAATAGTACCCATATATAAAAAGGGAAATAAAACTGAATGTGAGAATTACAGAGGTATTTCCGTACTGAGTGTTCCTGGCAAGATTTATGCCAGTATACTTGAGAAACGGTTGAGAAGAATTGTGGAAGAAAAGCTTGGTGAAGAACAAGCTGGATTCAGGCCAAATAGAGGCTGTCAGGATCAGATCTTCACTTTACAACAAATAGTCGAGAAAGCATGGGAATATAACAAAGATCTGTATTTAAGTTTTGTCAATTTGGAAAAGGCATATGACAAGGTGCCAAGAGAGAAGCTATTCAATACGCTACAGTTATATAGTATCAATTGGTGCATTATATCAAGCAATACTTAGTCTTTATTTGAGTTACAAGTCAGCAGTTAGAATTGAAGAAAGTACAGGAAGATGGTTTAATGTTAAATCTGGTGTGAGACAAGGATGTACATTATCCCCTCTATTGTTCATTATCTATATGAAGATTATGAAGGAAAGTGGTATTAAACAATACCAGAATTGGAGATGTTAATGTCAGCTCTATGCGGACGATGCTTTACTTCTAAATGCTTTATGCAGACGATGTTATACTTCTAAATAAATCCGCTACAAGTTTGCAAGATTCCCTGACTAAATTGAATAACTGTTGTAATAGATATGGTGTGAAGGTCAGCAATAAAAAAGCAAAGACAATGAAAATAGGTAGAATCGTTTAAAATGTCAACTGTGTTTGGAACGGAGAACCTGTGGAACAAGTAAAACATTTCAGCTACTTAGGCAAGATTTTTAGTGAGGATGGTAAATTAAATATGGAAATAGACAACAGAATCAACAAAGCGGTATGGTAGGAAGTCAATTGAATAAATTCATATGGAATAAGAGAGAAATTAGTTGGAACACTAAATTAGCTGTATACAAGACAGTGTTCAAACCAATTTTAACTTATGTATCTGAGAGCTGGGTTAGAAGTAAAACACTTGACCAAAGACTAGAGACTGCAGATATGAGAATCCTGAGAAAGATTAGAGGTGTGAACAGATGGCATCAATGACTATCATATTAAAAACGAGGATATTAGGAAAGAACTTGACATTGTCAGCATCCAGGAATGCATTAGCAGAACTAATCTCAGGTGGTATGGTCACTTAAACAGAATGGGTGAGGAAAGATTAACAAAACAAGCATTCTCTGCCAGGTTGGTAGGAAAACGACCCAGAGGAAGATAAAGATATAGGTGGGTTGATACGGTACAATGTGCCTTAGACGATAGAAAAATAAGATCTGATAATGTTGGAGTCTTGACAAGTAAGAGACTGATTTGTAGGAAAATTGTCGAAAATGAAGTTAGTAATGATGTAAATTTTTCATGGAGTACTGTCATATCCTGAACACCCCTTAAGGATACATGTCAGGAATTTGATGATGATGATATTTACTTATTTATCTTTTTATTACAGATAGATGTAGAAAATTTTTCACTTAGTTATGTTATAAATCAAAGATGCCAAGATATGTTATAAATCAAAGTTGCCAAGAAATTATATTATTGGTTTAATCCATATTCTCAGATTAATACTAAGGCAATTGATGCAAAGTCATCGGCCTCTATATACAATTAGCCTGATCCTGAAGATACACACTCAGAATTTGTTTCCAAGAATATAATTTCTTGACATCTTTAATTTATAGCATAATCAAATGAAAAAAACATTCAGCATTTACCTCTGATCCATAGTAATTTAAGAATAAGGTGATGCACCTTTTCACTACTAAATCTGGGAAGTATACAATATCTGTATTACTTCAACCTTAGTATTCCTTCTGGGTCTGTGTTCCACCTGATGGTGGGTTTGCTTGCTGCCTGTACCGAGTGGAGCCATTGCTGAGTTTCCTGTCATGTTTAATGATGCTTTTGTTAGGAGAGTTTAATATGGGAAATTTCATTCAGTGCATTATGTGTAAAATATATTTGTTATGAAATAATATAATACTGAGACATATACATATCTTACATTTCTACATATCTGCTATATTTTTAGCAAATATATCGGAAATGTTTCGAAAGTAGGTATCAGTTGTGTGTGTGGAGAGCAAATGCATGATGGCAGACAGGGAATATAGGCAAATGGCAAGAAAACCTGTCAGAAAGATTGTTGAAAGCCATTGGAATGTCAGAAGAATGAAAAGGACCTCATAAAAGAAACAGTTTCTTTATATGAAGTGCACAGGATAAAGCATGAGAACATTTGCAGAAATGTCAGATAATTGGTAAAGCCGAGAAGAGAAAGAAATGGTTTGTGAATTAGGAATGTCTGACAAAGTGAGAGAAGGAGAGTCTGTAATGAGAGGAGTACATAATGAAAGTTTAACTAATTCTTGTTTCAATTTTTAATAGTAGATTGTTTCTGAGATATGTGCTGTTGAGGATGTATAAGAATGTGTTTAATAGGCCATTTGACTGTGAAGATGGTCCATTCGGCACCAAGAATTTTCTATAGAAATTGGTTGGGGGGGGAGAGCAAAGCAGTGCCTTCTATTTGTTTATATATCTTGAACTTCCAAATGAAGTAACTAGTGCAGATGGTAGAACCTTTGAGATCTGTGGTGTTCAGAGCAGGAAAATATATTAGTATCTTTAAGGTGGATATTTATAAAAAGAGAAGTGAAGTGTTGTAAATAGAACTGACCATGATATTCAAGTTCATGATTAATATTTGAATGGAGAATTGAAAATGAGGAGTTTCTTTTATGTAAGAGGGATTTCCAGCAGGTGAGGTTGTTTGGCTAATTAAAGGGCAATAGCAACATATGATATTGGTTCAGAAGGTTATTTGATGTATAGGTTTCCTGTATACAGATTTTAGGTAATCTGTATATAGGAGGAGATGAGCAAAGATTTTAAATTTTTAGTTAATGCTGGAGGCCATGAGGTTACTATTTTATATTTGTATTATTATTTTTTTTCCCCCTGTTAATGATTGCTAAAGGTTGTAATTCTGTAGGTACTGCAGTCTCTATGTAGGACATTTTTTGGCATTTACTCACCACCTTCTGGAATACAGTAGTATTATCCTTATCCACTCTAATGATAACTTTTTTAATCTTTCTGCAGATGTTTGACAAGATGCCAAATTGATGTCTGTGCAACAGAGATCAGAGTGGCATCTTGTTAATTGCCTTTGCAAACTTCAGCAGCATTCAGCATAGAGTAGTTCCCTTTATCCAACTCAACCACCACTCTCTTATAAAAAAATAAAAATAAAAAAATGAGTAAACTGTTAAGGCATAACCTGCCTTAAAGACATGCTGTCTCTCCCATAGAAGACAATTTTCTTTTCCTACAATTCCTGAATTTTGTCTTCTCCAATATCTGGCCTGGTGGGCCAAGTGGTTAGCATATCTGCTCTCCAGCCAAAAGGCTGGCGGTTCGAATCCCACTATGGGCATGGATGTTTGTGGTTGTCTGTGAAAATACTAGTGGTCAGCAGTAGATGTTGTTGGTGTATATGATGAAGATGCAGTTGGTGGAGAGTTGTAGAGTGGTTAACAGTAGATATCGTTGGTGTATATGATGAAGATAGTTGCAGTTGGTGGAGAGTTGTAGAGTAGGTGCCCTCCCTTGATGAGTCTTTGAACTCCCTAGAGATGTGTTACATAATAATAATCTTTACCACCATTCCTGAAATACTGATTAGTCTGTAATTTACTACCTCTAGTCTCCTTTATGAAACAAAACTGTTTTACCTTCCTTCTGCTGTTAAGTTTACCAGAGCAGAGACTTAAGTTAAACAGTCTAGGTGATGCTAATTCCTCTGTACACTCTTGTAATACATTACATGAAAACTTATCTAATACATGGCCATATTCACATTGAGATTCTGCAATATCCTAAGTACATTCTTCCTCAACCTATATTTCTGCATTAGTTTCTGTTATATTTCTGTTATGTTAAATATTGTCACTACAATATTTTCACCTGGATGATTTATCCTTTCAAAAGTAGTCAGTAACTTAACTAATTTTTCTGCTTCTGTCACTTCTCCACCATCAACAGTCATTAAATTATCCTTTCACAGGTTCTTCCTTTTATTCTCCATATAACTCTTTGAGGTTTCCTTTATCTGGTTCTGCTGATTTCTTTTCATAATCTGATTTTTTGCCAATTCCAACTTAAGAGCAGTTCTCTGCCCTTTAGTTGGAAACAGTGGTGTAGCTAGAG
This sequence comes from Typopeltis vanoorti, assembly GCF_054136105.1. Classification (NCBI taxonomy): domain Eukaryota; kingdom Metazoa; phylum Arthropoda; class Arachnida; order Uropygi; family Thelyphonidae; genus Typopeltis; species Typopeltis vanoorti. The sequence goes on along the minus strand of NC_143564.1, from coordinate 45,551,747 downwards.
GGAGGGGGCGGTCTGCCCTGGGCGGCACTTTGAACTTTTGCAGTTAATTCTAAAATACAGTCTCGAGAACTCATTTCCAAATATTGTAATACTGCTGCGAATTTTTCTCATGATTGCTGTAAGTTTTGCTAGTTGTGAGAGGAGTTTTTCTAAATGAAATTGATTAAGAATTACCTACATTGCTATGAAATAGACTTCACCAATGTCATCGATGATTTTGCTAACAGAAAAGCAAAAAATATAACATTTTAGAATGTTGAAATTAAAGTTTTACTTAAAAAATAAACATAGCATTTTAATTTATTTTCCTATGTCATTTTGACTTTTTGTAGTATTTTTGGTGTGTATTGAGAGGGGTGGCAAAAGCTCTAGCTACACCTGGGTTTGAATCCCATCTAGAATGCAACAGCACTTTTCATCTGAATGTGAGTTAGTCTCATACAGCGACTGGTCAAGTATCTTGAGAAACAGGAACTGGACAGAACATGCACAATAAACATAGGAAACTATGGAATAGGATGGTTAATCCTTACTCCATCAGATATGGCTTTCAAAGACTGCCATGTTATAGTGTGGTGCATCTATGCGTAAGTGTAAAACAGGAAGGAAGGAATTTTATTTTGCCCTTCTTGTCTGTGCCTTGTACTCCTCGTGAACCTTGCTGATTACCTTTTGTCTTATATATTCTCCACAACATTTTTGAAGCTCCTTAATGATACTACTCATCCATATAACTCCTCCCTGAGTTTGAGTATGCAGTCTGATATTGCTTTTTTTCAGATATCCCTTGACCATCTCCCATGCACTGCTATCATTCTTCCCTTCCAAATTCTTATGTCATGGCACTGCTTCAGCTTACTCCTGCATTTGTCATAATCACCTATCTTATAGTTCCATATATACTCCTTCTTAACTAAAAATTTTGTATGGTTCATGTTTAATAACCTGCCACATGCTCACGCTTCCCATTCAGAGGTAATGTGACTACCTTGGTTGTGGACAGATCCACTGATGCTATCATAAGATCCAGAACTCTCAAACTTCATCTCCTCTTACATGTTCTGTTTCAAGTAAGGTGAATAACTTCCATTTCATTTCTGCATTCAGTCTTTCTCTTTTATCTATCTTATCTATCCTCTGTAGTTAAAGTTCTCTATAATTATTACATGGTCTGCACTTATTATACTGATTTGCTGGTTGACGTCATCCACATTTTCTCTTCCAATCCCTGTCCTTTAGCAGCAGCTAACTATATATTTTGGCCTCTGTCTTACAGTAAATTACATCAAATCCACAGACTTCCACATCTGTCTTCCTGGTAACCTCCTACTCTTTTTGGCTGCATTTCATTTGTTATCATTTAGCAGTAACCTCTCCATCTTATTCTATCTATCCTTCCTGAAAATACTGTACCATTACATTCTATCCTTGTAATTACATCATCAACTGTTATTCAAGTCTCACTAATGCAAAAACTCTCCCTTATGTCTGATGTTTCTGACATTAGTATACGTAAACTGCAGTATACCTTCAGGTCCTTAACTACCTTTACACCTTGTATTGGCTATCCCACTCAATTTCATTACCTCAAAGAATATTCTGCATTGCATTTTTTAGTCTTTCTCACACTCACTCTCCTCTTGGATACCTGCACACATACACATACCTACTCACATCACTCTACCAACTCTAGTTTCCCTGACTCGACATTTCCACACACTCTCAAAGAACAACATTGCATTCTCGAGGCTGCTGACTCCAAATTTAAGTGCATGCTCTTAATCTTATATAAGTCCTTCCATGCATCCAACAAATTCAGTCCAATAGTCTACAAACTTCAGACACCATTCTCTCTGCACAACCTATGAATTGACTTGTTTGTAATTATTATTATTATTATGACGGGCAACTCCAGGGAGTCCTTAGACTCATCAAGGGAGGCCCCAAATCATGTTCATCACAATTATTCGACATTCATACAGTATCTATCATACCTTGCCTTAAACTCATTCACTGTCACAGCACCCACCACAGACTCTGGCAGCCCATTCCACTCATTCACCACTCTAAAAGTAAAGAACCCAGCTCTAACAACCACACTCTTGCCCAGCTTACATGGATGTCCCCTAGTCCTCCCACAACCAGCCCTGTTCTCAAAAATATCTTCTAAATTAATTTTATAGAAACCCTTCAGTAATTTGAATGTCTCAATCATATCTCCCCTCCTCCACCTATCAACCAACTTTTGCAACCCACAAATCCTCAACCTGTTCTCATAAGGTTCATTCCACAGACCTGCTATCATCTTGGTCACTCGCCTCTGGATCCTCTCAACCTCCTCCCTATCAAGAAGAAACCTAGGTGACCAAATCTGGGCACAGTAGTCGAGATGGGGTCTTATCAAGGCTCGATACAGAGGAACAATAACATGCTTGTCTCTGCTTGTCAACGTATTCTTCAGCAATCAAGTGATTTGATGAGCTGATTTGGTCACTTTTGCAATGTGTCCCCTAAAGTTCAACTCCTTATCCACCAATATTCCTAAATCTCGTGATTAATCAATTTCCTGGAGTACAGTTCCACCAATGTAGTAACCTGCTGCTAATCTTTTCACCCCAAAATGTATAACCTTACATTTTGCCACATTAAATTGACATCCATTCTCCTTAGCCCAGACCTCCAATCTATCCAAATCATCCTGCAAAATTTTGACATCATCTGCATTCACTATTGCCCTACCCATCTTTGCATCATCTGCAAACAAATGAACTGTTCCTCTCAGATCCTTTCCTATATCATTAATCAACAAATTAAACAGCAGTGGTCCAAGACAGGTCCTTGTGGCACACCACTAGTCACAGGCCGTCTTGTGGACTCTACTCCTGAATAAACCACTCTCTGATATCTCTCTGTCAACCACCCTCCTATCCATCTCACCAACCCTATACAATCCCCATATGCTGCATTTTACTGATTAGAATTCCATGTGGTATCCTGTCAAAGGCCTTAGCAAGGTCCAGTAGAATCACTGTAAACCCATTACCAATTCAGCCGTCACTGTGTTATAATACGTGAGCAAGTTACTGGTCACGACCTACCATTCACAAAACCATTCTGTCCCCAATAGAGTATCTTATTTTCATCTATCCAATCTTGTATTTTGCTCTTGATTATTTTCTCCAAGACATTGATAATGATTCCTGTTATATTGATTGGCCGATAATTTTCAACAGCAGCCTTGAAACCACCTTTATGCAGCGAAACTATTTTCCCCTCTTTCCATCCCCCTTGGGACTGACCCAGACCTGAGGCTCAAATTAAACAAAATGGTCAAGAGCACTGACAATTCTTTAGCTGCTTCACATACGACACGAGCTGGTATACCATCCAACCCCACAGATGTATTGACATTGAGATTCTGTAATAGACTAGTTACCTCTACTTCATTCATCACAATTCCAGTATAAGCTGTTGGTTCTTCCATTCCTGCAATGTCACCACCTGGATGATATACTCTTGCAAAGTGCTCGCTCAGTAATTCCACTATATCGACTGATTTGGTTACCTCCCTACCCTCAGCATTTTTTAAAATCATTCTGCCATGAACATTTTTCCTTTTACTTGCAACATATTGAAATAACTGTTTGGGATTCTCTTTAGCCTGCATGGCCGATTTTCTTTCATAATCTGCTTTTGCTTTTCTTACCACCCTTGTTACCTTTCTGGCCTGAGCTTTATACTGTTCCTGCACCTGCTGGTCATGTTTCTCCTTAAATTCCTTCCACGATTGTTTCTTTTTTTGCAGCTCAAGCTTAGTAGCGTTATTCATCCATTTAACCCCTACTTGATTTATTATTCGGACTCTTGGTATACAGTCAACCATTACCTCCTGCAAACACTTCTTAACCACCTCCCATGCACTATCAGCATCCAGCCCTTGCAGTTTTACATGCCATGGCACTGAGCCAAGCACTCTCTTAAGCTTGTCATACTTACCAGCCCAGTAATTCCACATGTACCCTGTCTTAATTGTAAATTCCACTCCTTTAGCCACCTCCCAAATCATGACCTTATGATCACTCTCACCAGTTGGTGGCAACATGGTCATGTTCGTTACAGCCACATTCTCAGATGTGATTACTAGGTCAAGCACTCTTTGCCCACTAGTATTTTTCACCACATGCTGTCGCAGATAGTTGTCCCTTAATAACCGCATAAAATCCAATTCCTTCCATGTGCCCTCTCCTCCTTCCAGTCAATGTTACCATAATTGAAATCACCCATAATAATTACCCTCCTTCTGCTCATTTCTTCTATTTGCCTATGCATACTATCCCCACCATCTTTTCCATCACCTGGTCTATAGCAGCACCCTATTGTATATTTTGTTCTGCTAGCCTCTATCTCACACCAAATAGTCTCAAATGTGCTCTTTTCTCTATCCTGCAGTTCAACTTCTATACTCCTTGGCTGCAACTCATCAGCTATCATCAATAACATTCCTCCCCCTTTTTATTCTCTCTGTCACTCCTGATCACGCTATACCCATCGCATTCAATCCCACTAGCTTTATCATCTTCTGTCAGCCATGTTTCACTAATACCAACAACCTGTGGCCTGGAAGTGCCAACCAAGACCAAAAACTCCTCCTTCTTGTTCTTGAATTGCAGAAGCCCGTTAGTCCCATCCCTACTTTGATGCCATATACTAACTATCCCATTCTGATTTGTTGTCCTTCGTACTCGCTCAGGCATATTATACTCATTCATACACTCAACTGCCTCCCTAAAGTCTGCATATCTACTCTCCCCTCCCCTTAATAAATCTAGTTTCTCTGAGTCTGTACATCCACTTCATTCATCAACACTTTTTCAAGTGTTTTTCAAGCCTCCATACACCAAATTCATTCAAACGTACCCATCCATCTTATATAAATCCTTTCGCCCATCAAACTCGCTCCACACATCCACAAATTCCACACCACTCTCCATGCATAACCCACGCATAAAGTCATTGGCAATTATGGCCCTCCTTTAAAGCACTTCGCTGTCATACCGCGACAAAATACTCATGATTAAAAAAAAAAAAAAAAAACGGGCGAGTCCAGGATTATAGTTTCGGCTTGCCTCTATCATACCATGGCAGTAGACTCTCAATCTTTACTCTCTCACTCTTCATTTTGGCTTCTTCCCATAACACTTTTGTACATTTTCTCAAATTAAAAGTTAATATTTATTATTAAATTATTGGTATATCCTTCACATCACTTATTCTCTAATTTTCATGTGTAATTAACATAAATGATTTTGCAATTTTTTAAAAAGTGTTTTATTCCTATTATTGTTTTTTATTTAGGGTCATTACCTCCTTGGTTAGTTAATAAATTGACACAGATGTTTGCACCAAAGGTTTGTTGTTTTGATTATTATTTATTTCAGTTTTTGATTTTATACTACAACTTTAAGTGATAGATTCAGTTACTTTTCTGTGCTTTAAAATAAACGTCTTCAGTTCTTTGTATTTTGGTTGTTTATCCTATCTAGTCATTATGTTAAATCGAGCATGTTTATATTACTAGATATCATGTTTAAGGTACTCAGCTCAACATTAGAGTCTCCAAAATAAAGATGAATTCCAGTGGTGGCCAGTGAAAATTTCAAATGGGGTGCTGCATATAAAAAATAAAAAAATAATAAAAAAAATTTTTTTTTCCTAATCTAACCAATTTATTAATAAATAAATGTACATATTAAAAAATTGCTTTATTAAAAATATTTCACCCTCACCACGAACAAACACCAATAATAAAAGTTTTGTATCTCACAGAAATAACGCACGCAAGCATACGATATACTGCCCAAACGAGCAGTGTCGGAATCACTTGTAACATGCAATGACAAGTGTAAACGAATATCGGTGAGTCTAGCTGCAGTTGGCAGGATAATTCTCACACTGCGTTATATCGCGGTGCATTTGTTTTGTGTAACGATAATTTAAAAATATAATTCTTTTCATATTTTCAACAGTGACACTCGTCATAATTCAGCCGTGTATCTATAATAAAGAAATAATTATGTTATTTTAATAAAATAAAATAAGATTTACAAAAAATAGTTCACCCTCACCACGAATACGCTCCAATAATAAAAGTTTCCTATATCACAGAAATAATTTGCGCAAGCATGCGATACACTGCCCAAACGAGCAGTGTCGGAATCACTTGTAACATGCAATGAGAAGCGCAAATGAATATCGGTGAAGCTAGCTGCAATTGGCCTAATGTGATAATTCTGACACTGCGTTAGATCGCAGTGTATTTGTTTGGGAATCTAAAGTATTAATCAAACAATTCCAATTATTAACTATTCAATTAATGTCAAAACATAAGCTGTAACCTTTAACATGTTGTATTGCATTTATATAATGTTGTAAGCATTGTTATTATTTATAAACACAAACAAAATTTAATTTTTTCATTTTTTTCTTTGGGGTGTTGCAGTGCTTATGTACAAGCCGCCACTGAGGAATTCATATTTTCAAGGCAAGAATAAATTACCAAGATGCAAAATAAATTGCTGAAAAAAGATTAATACCGAACTAAAGATATTTACAAAAAAAAAAAAAAATCATTCTGTAAGAAAAGTGGGATAATGTAATATGTTACTGTAATATTATTTTTAACAATGTTAAACTTAAGTTTTATGATTTTAACTCAGATATTATGATACTGAGTTTTATGATTTATCTCATATCTCCCTAGGAGTTTAGCCCTTGGTTGGGGGAGGTCAGGCAGTGCCAAATCAAATCAAAATTTCTAGAGAAACAGTGTAAGGATGTCAATAAATACTCTGGTGAATACAGAACAAGAGAAGTATATATTAAAATCAGAAATATCATTAAGAAATGGAGCTAAAAGCAGAGAAGCATAAAAGATGAAAAGCGTGAAATTGTGATGAACATAGAAGAACCAGAAGAGAGATGTGGACAAGACAGTGTAACATAAGATATGGAGAGATGTTGAGGTTCAAAAGAAGTTAATTGATGAATTGAAGAAAATGCCACCACCAAGCACAGAGGGAGAAACAAATATTATTTATTAATATTATTATTTGACACCTCCAGGGAGTCCAAAGACTCATCGAGGGGGCATGTGCCAACAGCATCGAATGATTGGTCCCCTTCCAACTACTAACCGTGCTCAAACTTACTTAACTGAGCCATTAGCAGCAGAGGCTCTACCAATCGACCAACCTTTGCTGGTTAACTCATCATGGGAGTTATACGCTATTGCACACAATGCTCATCCAACCGTGCTTTCCACTCACCAACCGCTCTCCATGCAAAGAACCTTCTCTTCACTCCTCTGCTCTCATCCTCCATATACAGTTCCAGTGATGGCCTCTTGTTCTACTCCACTCTAACATTCTATGAAAAATCTCTTCCATGTCAACCTGATAACAGTCCCTGACTAGCTCATATGTCTCAATCATATCCCCCCCCCCCTCTCTCTCTTCCTATTCATGAGGCTTTGCAACTTACATTCTCTCAATCTGTCCTCATACTCCACATTCCAAAGACCACTGACCACCTCTGTGAATCTTCTCTGGACCCTTTTCAACATATCCTCATCACCATGAAAACCCAGTAACCAAATCTGTGCACAATAATCCATATAAGGCCTGATCAAGGCCTTATACAATGGCATCATAACCTCTCTATTTCTGCATGTCAGAATTCTCCACATCATTGCCATTATCTGATGTGATGTTTTCACAACTTGTGCAATGTGGCCCCTGAATTTCAGGTCCTTGTCCGCTATCACTTCCCGACCTCTCATCTCCTGTACTTCCTTTAAAGTTTCTCCACCAAGTGTGTACTTTGCATTCTATCATTGCTTACCAAATCTCAAAACCTTACACTTTGCAACATTAACTGATAGTTCCACTTACCTGCCCATTCATACAATCTATTCAAGTCCTCTTGTAAGGCCATAATATCCACTTGACTCTGCATTGCTCTCCCCAGTTTTGCATCATCTGCAAATGGCTGCATATCACTAGTTAAACTAATCTCAATATCATTAACATACAAATTGAACAACAATAGTTCCCAAACCTGTCATACCAGTATATTAGTTTGCTTATCAGTCTGTGAAGAAAAAATCATGCATTTTAAATGATTCAAGACCATTTGTTTTTATTTAAATTAAGGGGATATTAAATCCCACACTGATTCCAATCTTTGCATTTGTTTTTATTTTATTAATAATACCATTTTTTACTATGCTTTCTTCACTTCTAACACTTCAAATGCATTATATAAAGGACCATTCTAGTAACATATCTTAATGTAGAAAATTATATTTCTTACATTAATTTGTAACATTGGGAGTAGCTGTGATAGTGCATTCAACTGCAAATCGTGAGATCCTTGGTTCAGTCCTGAGTGCCCATAAAGGCAGACGTTGAAAGCCCAAGTTGTGTATTCTCTGTTGGGTTTCATGAGCATTGTGAGCAGGTGCATTGTCCTGTAAAAACAATGTGCCTCTGCTCAGTTTCCTGTGGTGTTTTACCTTCAGTGCCTCCTTCATTTCCTTCAGAGCTGTTGAATAAACTGCTACTGTAGCAGTTTCACCTTTTTTGAGGTACTTGGTAAGGATTACACCATCCATATCCCAAGACAATGGTAAGCACCTTCCTTTCTGACTATTGGGTTCGGAACTTCTCTGGCAGTAGAGAACCTTTGTGTCTCCGCTCCACTGACTGTTTTTTTTATCTCTGGGTCATAGTGATAAAGCCATGTTTCATCAACAGTCACTATACGAACCAAAAAATTTGTACCTACTTTCTCATAATGGCCCAAAATCCCTTGAGATGACAGTACACATTCTCTCTTTTAGTCTGCATTCAAAATTTAGCATGTACTGCATTGATGTTTTCAGGTGTGATCACTGTGAAAGGTCTTCCTGACCTGGGGGCATCTCGGGATGCCCAGTTTTAAACTTGGCCACCCATCTGGCAACTGCTGGATATGCTGGGGCACAGTTCTCTAAAGTCTCACACAAAGTTTGGTGAATCTCAGCTGCATCTTTTCTTGCAGTACGAAAAATTTGATGATGACCCACATCCCTGTGTCTTCAAATTTCAGCCCCCTCCCCCTGTAGATGTTTGGAGTAATTACTTTGAAAGACAGCTAAATGAAACAAACATTATCAATATAGTGGTAGAAAACCCCAACAGGAATGCAGTTAGGAATATATATCCATACTTGAAGTAGAAAAGGTCATCAAAAACCTGAAATGTGGAGTAGATGAAATTCTACTAGAAATATTCAAATATGGAGATATAAGTTTTAGAGTGGCTGATTTAGGATTTATGCCATTGATTTAGTATCAATGGTATAAAATATAAAATACAGCAATCTTAGATATGCTGATGATACCATTCTAATACAGAAAACTGAAATAAATTAATCAAATTACTGCAGCTACTAATTGAAGAAGGTAAAAAATTTGATTAGATATAAATGCAAAAAAGACCCAAATTTATGAAAATCTCAAAAGAAAACAGATCCAAGCCAGATATATTCATAAGCAATATGAAAATTGAACATACAACAGAATACAAATATTTAGGCACCTACTTTATTGCAGGTGGAAAGCAAGATAAAGAAATAAAAATAAGAACAGCCATAGCTAAAGATCTTTCTGGAAAAATATAGATCTACTCAGAAGTTCTGTGGGTATCAAGACAAAGAAAAGAATGATAAGAACATTAGTGTTGCCAGTTTTTACATATGGAAGTGAGACCTGGATATTCAAAAGAAGAGTAAGACAACAGATAATGTCCTTTGAAATGTGATGCTATAGGAGAGCTCTGAAAATCTCATGGACAGAACATGTGACAGATACAGATGTGCTACAGAGAATGAGAACACAGAGATCTTTACTACAGGAAATGATCCAGAGAAAGATGAGATTGGCAGGTCATGTACTGAGAGGTTCAGCAGGACAGAGAATACTAACAGTTTTAGAAGGAAAAATTATGAGAAAAGGATCAAGAGGCAAAAAACAAAGGACATGGCTTGAGGATATAAGATCATGGACAGGATCTATGCAGACACAAAAAGGAAAGCCACCAGCAGAGAGAACTGGAAGGACATGGTGCTGCACCCTCTCATTGAGGAAGCTACATGAAGAAGAAGGAATGTGAGAATTAGAGGTATTTCCCTACTGAGTGTTCCTGGTAAAATTTATACAAGTATACTTGAGAAACAGCTAAGAAAAATTGTGGAAGGAAAGCTTAGTAAAGAATTCAAGCCAAATAGAGGTGTTCAGGATCAGATTTTCACTTTAAGAACAAAACCATCTCTTTCAAAATTATACTAAGGAAAATAATTTTGATCAAATCGTTAAATATGCTGTGGGCTAAAAAAGTACTGTTACAGAATTGCTTTCTAAATGCTAGTTGTATAGAATGATATCTGTAAATTGCATATCAGTATAGATTACAATTTGCATATGTTAGATGAACTGCAGAAAATTGTAAATTCAGCAAAAAATATTGACAACACATTGTGTATGCAGCATAACACTATTCCCCTCCAGATATCCTTTCCTCCCCCCAAAAAAAAGAAAATTTTTCAAAATGCATAGAGAACATCTAGAAATAGTTTGTTGCATTGTGGTCATGTAATGAAATAACTAATTTTCTCTTGTCACCAATCAGTTAGCAAAGTTGCAAAACTTCATTTATAATTCTGTCTTCTGAAACTAGCTCCATATTTGACACTTTAAAACATTGCTTACATCATAAGCAGTGTAGGATAACTATTTATAATTATTGGTCAGGCATCTCTAAATTTCATTGCAGGAATATGGGTCATGAGGCCCATACAATACAGAAGAGGGAATAGTCATGCTTTTTGAATTCATTTACTACAAAAGTACTCTCACTGACTATCCCTCTTGCTACATACCATCTCTCTTTCTCAGGAAATATTTGATGTCTGATTCCTTGTTTTCTGTACATCAGTCCTGTAGGAACTCAAGAACTTTACTCCATTTGCTTCCATATCCCATCATCATCAAATTCCTGCCATGTACTCTCAAGGGGTGTACAGGATATCATAGTACTACATGAAAAAATTACACCATTACTAACTTCCTATCTACAATTTTTATCCAAATCAGTCTGTTACTTGTCAAGACTCCAACATTATCAGATCTTATATTTCTATCGTCTAAGGCACTTTGTACCGCATCAATCCACCTATATCTTGGTCTTCCTCTGGGTCGTTTTCCTGCCAACCTGGCAGAGAACACTTGTTTTGCTAATCTTTTCTCTTCCATCCTATTTAAGTGACCATACCACCTGAGATTAGCTCTGCTAACGCATTCCTGGATGCTGACAATGTCAAGTTCTTTCCTAATATCCTCGTTTTTAATATGATATTGCCATTGATGCCATCAGTTCACGCCTCTAATCTTTCTCAGGACTCTCATATCTGCGGTCTTTTAGTCTTTGGTCAAGTGTTTTACTTCTGACCCAGCTCTCAGATCCATAAGTTAAAACTGGTTTGAACACTGCCTTGTATACAGCTAATTTAGTGTTCTGACTAATTTCTCTCTTATTCCATATGAATTTATTCAATTGACTTCCCACCATACCAGCTTTGCTGATTCTATTGTCTATTTCTATATTTAATTTACCATCTTCAGTAAAAATCGTGCCTAAGTAGCTGAAATGTTTTACTTGTTACACAGGTTCTCCATTCACAACACAGCTGAGATTTTCAATGATTCTGCCTATTTTCATTGTCTTTGTCTTTTTATTGCTGACCTTCATACCATATCTATTACAACAGCTATTCAATTTAGTCAGAGAATCTTGCAGACTTGTAGCGGATTTATTTACAAGTATAACATCATCTGCATAAAGCAAAGAGCTGACATTAACATCCCCAATTTTGATATCAGGTTTAATACCACTTTCCTTCATAATGTGATCCATATAGATAATGAATAACAGAGGGGATAATGTACATCCTTGTCTGACACCAAATTTAACATTAAACCATCTTCCTATACGTTGATAGTACTGATATTTTAACTCTGGTGATGTTGAGTTGGGGTTTGTTTTCAGATTTGTTCCAGTAGCTGACTTTTCGCTATGACTTTCCATATCCCATCTTCTTCTAATTCACTTTCCTGTTAATATCTCTCTTTTACTTGTCCAGCATTTGCTTAAACATTTCATAGTTGCTATCCTCTGCCTCCCTGAAGGAGTCCTGATCTCTCCATTTCTTTATCATCCTTAGTTAACCAAAGTTTTTATATTCTAGATAATATTTTGGGAAACTGACTTGCACTAAAAAATTATATTCCTCATATGTGGTACTTCTAGCATTAGCAAACTTAGCTGTCTCACTATTTCAATTTCACCAATCTTCCCTTACCATCACTATTGTTAAATCTTGAATAGAAGAAAATTTAGCAATATAATACCTATTGTGCAGATTTAACAAGTATCAAAAATTCTGCTAAAATACTTGTCTGTTAATAAGAGAAATTGAATGTAAATGAAATAACGTTAATGTCTTTTCCTTTAAATTTTGAATATTGTATTATCGAGTGTTTTGTATGAGAAAAATAGAAATTGTATATGTGGTGAATTGTGCATAAGTATACCAAGGTCAAGCTAAAGTTCCAGACAGAATAAGAGGATTAATTCGTGACCTGAGGCTAACATGAACGCAAAGATCAACATTGCATAGGGATTTCCCGTCGAAATGCAATGACAAGCAACGGTATCGGGTGCAGAGTATTGAGGTGCCGAGTGGACAATGATGTAAGAGCAGGAAGGTCATCGGAGCCAGATATATATATATAGAAGTTTTCAATGCCAAAAAGGGTCTTTTTTCCTGTTGTTTCTGGAGAGTTGAAGTTCCAGTACGGTCAGGATGGAGTGTCTGAGTGCAGTTATGTGGTCAAGTACAATTCCAAGTACAACGTGAGATTTAGGACTCTGGATGGCAATGAAGTCAACGTAACCTAAGGAGATTATGCAGAAATACGAGGTCGGACAACGGCAGCTGAGCTTCGCAAGGATCATAGGCAATGAATCATGACCGTATTCCCAGATCTACATACAAGAAGCAAAGGCCAGAGGAACATAGCAGCAAAAGAAACTCATCTAGGAAGAAACTGGTGAAATTACGAGCTACAGGAATTCAAAAGATGTTTTGCAAGTAAAAGCCAAAGAGATCCAGACTTCACTACCAAGTAAGAACTTTCCATTTTGTTTGTCTAGTAGGAAGAAAATTAGTAAATTTTGTGACGGTGAATTAAAATTAACTGGAATTGTACTTTATGTAGTAATGCAGGACTTTAGGAACTATACCATTAGATGAGATCAATTACTCTGTGCTAGAGAACATAGCTAAGTTATAGACTGTAATTCTAGAATCTGATGTTAATAGATAATTCCTGAATCTGAGTTTTATGTGATGATAATCTAACATAAGCTAAGTGTTTAAGGAGTAAGTTTCTAGGCACGTGGTCCCTGAAAAGTTCAAGATTAGTTAAGGGACAGAAGTGTATATATATTATATTGAGTTGCTTAATAGACCCTATATGCTAGACTCAGTTGAATTTATTGAATGACAATTGTATATCTCTTTTTCTTAGTAATGAATAAATTCTTCTCTTGTCAAACAAATAACTTGCCTGATCACTAAATTCAATGCACTGCTCATAAACCTATGCGTATGTATTTTGATATAGTCACAACCTGAGGGGCATGATAGTATAGAAATAAGATAGAGAATTAAGGATTGTGTGTCATACTGAGTGTTTTAATCTTGGATAAAGAAAGTTCTCTTATCCTGTAAACAAAGACAGTCTCGAGGCACTGTCTTTGTTATCAGAGTTCTGCACACTCGAGCAATGCCAGTAAAGGTTGGTCGATTGGTAGAGCCTCTGCTACTAATGGCTCAGCAAAAAGTTAAGCAAGTTTGAGCGCAGTTAGTAGTTGGAAGGGATCAATCATTCAGTGCTGTTGGCACACTCTCCCTCGATGAGTCTTTGGACTCCCTGGCACTGTCTTTGTTATCAGAGTTCTGCACACTCGAGCAATGCCTGTAAAGGTTGGTCGATTGGTAGAGCCTCTGCTACTAATGGCTCAGCAAAAAGTTAAGCAAGTTTGAGCGCAGTTAGTAGTTGGAAGGGATCAATCATTCAGTGCTGTTGGCACACTCTCCCTCGATGAGTCTTTGGACTCCCTGGAGGTGTCACATAATAATAATAATATTAGTAGCGGCCATAAGTTTGAAGTACTACCAAGGATTAAGATTAGACAAGGGACAAAACATAACATAAGTAAATAACAAAATTAGCAGATTTTTCAAAGATGAAGCCGAACAAGAAAAGGATTAATTATAAGATTTAATTGATAACATAATTTAAAATAACAAACGCTTTTTTTTATACTATGTCCTCTCTTCATATAACTAGTTGACTGCACTCTGTATTATCATGCCCCTCATTCCATTTGAACTATCCTTATTTTCCGTGCTCCTTTTACTCATTCACTCTGTCATGTCTTTCACTCCTTCCTATCTCTCTCTCACATGCATACCTTCTTCCTGTCCTTCTATTTTTGTCACACTTCCAGTTTCTTTTCCTTCCATACTCACTCTATTTATCATTTATACATCACGTCTCTCGCTCGCTCACTCACTGAACAGTTGCATAAAAATTCCTGGCACCGAATTTATCTAAATTGAGTTATTTCTCTCTTAAGCCATTCACTTACTCTTCACAACTGCACAGATTCACATTTACTCCTCCTTTGAACCATTATATGGTTCATCACCAGCTCTCTCTCTCCCTCAACTTACTACTGTTTTACTCTCTATTATAATCCTACTACTAACTGATTACAATCTTATCCCTCACTATTTGGAACAATTTTCTGTTATTAAAACTTGAGCTTTTTCTCGATTTTTATTCGTTGACCAGATATTTGTAAATGATATGCACGAATTATCAATAAGTTTTACCAGCTATTCTGTCTGGCTTCACGTTTACTAGTAAAAAAGAAGATGGAGTAACACAGTCAAATAAATTAAAACTGACGTGTAACATCATAAGCATGAAACGTGGTGTATCAGTCATTGTTTATTGAGCACGTTATATAGTTTTTAGCGAAATGAAATTCTGGCAAGCTGAGTAGCTTTTCTGGTGTTATGTCTCCTATTTCCATATATTTTAGTTATTTTACCTCAAAGGGATCTCTTATGTGTGACACGTGGCATCTCTGGTTCACAAAGGAATTGCCCAAGGGTCGGACCAAAACCTATGCTGATGAATCTTCCCAACCAACCTCTCATTAGGCCCTAAGAATATTTATATTTTAACTGCGCCACCGAGGACCCTTAGATTAATTGAAATGTTAATCAAGTGGTTGACAGAGAGCTTCACCAAAGTATCACAAAAATTGCAATCGTGACCGAAAATTTACACTGAATGAGTTCCCTGCTTAGATCCATATTATTTCACAGGTGGTGCATTAAATTCCATACAGACATAGAATTTAGTTAAAGAATAGCCAAATTTTATTTAACATAAGACATACAATACAATTTAACAAAGGAAGGTTTTCGTTCAATAAGGGTTAAGAGTTAAGTCAAGTCTAACAATACTAAGTCACTCAAATGAAAATTCATTTCAGTGACTTAGTATTGTTAGACTTTATAAGAATAAGAGAGATATATAAGGTTAATTTCAATTAACCTTGTATATCTCTCTCTTATTACAACTATTTAACACTATAAACCTTAATTAAACAATCTCTAAATATATATCCTCATTCTAGACACAGTCTTATTAATCCTCTTATAAACAGGTATTAATCTAATACACATTTCATCAGATTACTCATAATATTCCACACACTTGGCTCTCTTTGTCCTAATGTCCTGATATAATTGTCTCTGAGTTCTTTGTTACAATAATTCTATGTGAGGTTAAGCTCTTAATTCATACACATGCTATGGGATAATCGTACATTCTTGGTCATAAAGGATCATACAGGCACCATTCATTTAACCTTAATTATTCCATTCAATATATCCTTTATGCACTACTAGTTTTTGAATTAACAATTTTAAAAGCATTCACTCCTAGGATCAAATTTCATTCTAATATTCCCGGACAAGTTTAACATTTTCAACCATACAGTGCCTATTCATTTAATACTTTCTTTAGATCAAATTAATCACTTACCTACAGCCTTATTTTTAACTATTTTTAGAGTTCTTCGCTAATTGATTCTTTTACAATTCTTAGATTCTGCTTTCACACACAAATCAGAGAACAAAATTTTACTTATCTATACGCTTTGTTTTCTTTCCCTCCGATCGACGATATACCAAACGCAATCTTCTTTATGGAACTCTAATTTCTTAGCACTCCAGGTACAAACTTTCTCGGGCACTTCATGCAGTATAGTCTGCTACTATGTGGTGGAAGTTTGGAATCAGAATCTTTGCTGACAACCGTTCCTTCTGCATGCTAGCGATGGAATCGGCACCTAGATACGCTGCCGACCACGAGGTAAAAACCCGGGACATCCACAAGGATCTCAGGAGCACAACTCAGGAACACAAGGACTAAGACCAAAAGACCTTGAGGGGGGGGGGGATTCCAACCCTTTTATACCCCTCTCCTATTGGCTGCTATCGTAAACTTAGCCGTTCACCTGAGGCACGAACATTGTTTGTTGCATACTTGTGACGTCACAGCATTCGATTCTCTCGCTACTCGCCTTCGCGCTCCTCCAGCACGGGACAGTATGAGGTAACGGTTTGCTTCCCCCCCTTCTTCTCTTAGAGCATACGTAAGCATAGAATTTCTTGATTATTTTGCTTTGTTGTTTTATAAAATAAAAAAACAATTTGACTAAATTTTAAGCATTACTATCACTTATAACGTTAGCATACTTTCTTAAATATTCTTTCCTTTTCTTAAAGTAAACAAGTTTTTCCTTTTACGCTAGTACATAACACTTCCTTTAAATATTTTACAATTTCTTCCTTTCTTTTTCTTGTTAATACACTTGATATTAAAGTACACATTACTATTACCCAGATAACAAGTATTTTCAGTAAGCATTGTATATTGTTTATACTCTGTTATACAATGATAAGTAGAATCATGACATTCTAAACTTATCAAGGTATAACACTGGTATGCTTTTCCAGATGGCTTTCAGAATCATTCCTTGATTTCTGTTTAGATTTTCTCCAGAGCGGAGTACAACCAGGGCTTCTTTGAAGTGTCTACATCGAAAATCTTCTTCTATATAAGACATGGAGCCGTTATCCCAATCAATGGTGTGATTAGAGATCGAGAAGTGATGGGCTAATCCTGAAGTATCTATTCTGTTGTTGTTCACATCCCCCATATGTTCTTTTTTTCGAATTTCCAGGCTTTTTGTTTGGCCTAGGTAATTTAATCTACAGGAACATGGGATGTTGTATACAGTGCCGTATTTGAAAATGGCATTAATGTCTTTTGGAGATCTTAAAATGTGGCGTATTGTCTTGACAGGTTTGAGAGCAACTCTGACATTGAAAGACTTAAGGTGTTTGGCTATTTTTGTTGACACTGAGCCTGCATAGGGGATGACGATGGACAATGTATATTGTGCGACAAGAGGTTGCTGCTGTGGAGGGTTTCTATGAAGAGTCTTTTTGATTATATTTCTTGGATAATCTTTGTTTACTAGGGTTTGAGATATGAGAGTGAGGTCATCAAGGTGATCTTTTTCTTCTGAGGTAATATTGGTCACTCTATTTTTAAGCATATGTATTATGCTGAGTTTTTGTGCAATATGGTGAGACGATCTGAAGTGCAGGTAATGTCCAGTGTCTGTTGGTTTTCGATAGATCATGAGCTGGATTCATCCATTCTCTTGTTTCTTTATTAGTGTATCTAGAAAAGGCAATTTTCTATTCTTTTCAAGCTCTAACGTGAACTGTTTTTCTTGGTGGATGGAATTTATTTTTGTAAGGAAATCAAATGGTAGTTTCTCTGCCTCTCCAGATTATGAAAACATCATCTACGTATTTTCACCAAACCAACGCCTTTTGGATTTAATTTGGAAACGATGTCAGCTTCTAGTTTTTCCATGAACAGATCAGTGCAGAGAGGTGATAAGGGACTGCCCATGGCTAAGCCATCAAGTTGTTCATAAATTGTCTTTCAAATACATATAATTTTATTAAAACATTATTCCCAGCACAATTCAAAAGAAAAGACTTCTTATCATCGATGCAACACTTATAAAGTATTGGATAACATTAACATGGAAATTAGTTTATTTCACTTTGTAGATGTAATGCTATGTTATCCATGTATTATGGTCAATGTTTTCATTGTGTGTAATTTTTAGCAACTGATTAGAAGAAAGAAAGAAAGAAATTATTATACAGGAACTTCCTTGAAGTCTGATTCATTGTAAGAGGCTCAGACTAACCATTATTCGCACAATATTTGTCATACCTCTCTTTAAACTCATTCACTGACAAAGCACTCATGACCAGTTCTGACATCCTATTCCACTCATTCACTACTTTCCAAGCAAAAAATTTTGTTGACAACCCTTGTTAACCCCACTCTTACATAACTTTCAGTGGCGTTTCATTTATCTCTTCCATTCTGTCATGCAATGAAAACTTTCTTCGCATCTGCTCTCCTGTTAATTATCTTATGTTTCTATCATATCACCACTTTTCTACTATTCGACTAAACTTTGTAACCCACAAGCCATCTGGCATTCCTTGTGGAGAACATGCCACGGACTATTGACCATTTTGGTTGTTCATCTCTGGATCCTTTCCATATTCCCAAGAAACCCATATGTTCAAGTTGTGCACATTTTGCCAGATGCAGTTGTATCAGATTATTAGCAATAAAGAATTTATTCCTTATTCTTTATCCTTAACTGTCAATGTTTTTTGTAGCATTGAAGTGATCTTCTGTGTTATTTTCCCTACTTTGGTGGTTTTTTTCATGAGATCCTGTGGGTTGTATCCATGATATGGTCATCCAGGCCTGACTGACCATAGTCGTGGTTGCAGATGTATGACTTGTGTTTTCTTCCAGATGGATGGTTGCTGATCTGCCTGTCTGTCTAAAGTATGCCAGCTTGCAGGAACAGGGTACTTTATAAACTCCAGGCACTGAGAGAGGAGGGAGCTGATCTTTTGTAGAACGGATAAGGGTAGCAAGTTTGCAGTGGGGCTTAAATGCTGTGTAGGTTGTACTTTTTTAAACTCTTGGCTATTTTTTCTGATGTGCCATGGATATAAGGTATGGTGATAGCATTTCTAAACTCTTTTTGAAGAGAAGACTGGGGAATTGGGGGGGGGGATGATTTTTTTTAATACTGTGATAGCTGTATTCATTGGAGAGGAAAGTGTTGTGTATGTAATCAAGCTCAGTTGTAAGAAGGGAAGTTCCACTGGAACAAAGATTGTGGGCTCTCTTGGTTAGAGTTTTAATAATGCCATATTGTTGAGAGTGGTGGTGGTGGTGGGAGAGTTTGTGATTGTATCTGCCTGTGTGCATAGGTTTTCTATATACAGTGAAGGAAAGTGTACCGTTAGGAAGGCGTGTAACTAAAGTGTCTGGGTAAACAATTGTTTTTTTCCTTTTCTATCGTAAACTGGATTCTTGGATGTAGGCTGTTGAGGTGACTGAGGAAGGAGTCTAATGTGTCTGGGCCATGAGGCCAAATGAAGAATACATCATCTACATATCTAAGCCAGATAGAAGGTTTGAGAGGGGCTAAGTCTATGGCTCGTTTTTCAAAATCTTCCATATAAAAATCGCCAAGAAGGGATGAGAGGGGGGGAACCCATGCGGTTCCCTCTATCTGCTTGTAGATTTTGTTCTTCCAAGAAAAATAACCAGAATTGATGGCAAAGAAATCTAAGATGTCTGAAGGAAAAACGTTTTCCAAGAGTGTTAAGGTATCAATTAAGGGAATATTGGTAAACGATGAGGAGATGTCAAAGCTTGCCAATATATCTGTGTTATTTAAGATTAGATTTTTTATTAGGGTTTTAAAATGGGTAGAGTTTTTTATATAGAAATTGGAAAGTCCAGTGAGAGGTGGGTCAGAGAGTTGGCCAGCTGTTTTGACAGTTTGTAGCAAGGTGCATTAGTGTCATCTACTATAGGTCTTAGTGGGGAATTGGGTTTGTGGATTTTTGGTAAACCGTATATTCAGGGGGGGGGGGGACAGAAAGATTTGAGTTTTTTCGTAATGTCAGAAGACCAGGAAGAAACTTTCTTAAGTAAGTTTTTTAATTTTTTAACTTATATTTTTGTGGGGTCGTGTTGTAGTGGGATGTAGGTAGAGCGATCTCGGAGGATAATCTCCATTTTTCGATTGCATTCCGTGTTATTAAGAACGACTGTGGTATCACCCTTATCCGCTTTGGTGATGATGATACTTTTTTCTTTCCGTAATTTTATTACGTAATTTCCAGACAATAAATTACTTTTTTGGAGGCAAAGACTGGGCAAGGATGTTGGTGACATTGAGCCTGATGTTATTTGCTATCTCCAATAAGGGTAATGCCACAATCAATGATTGTGGCATTACCCTGGTCGCTACGGTATCATTTTGGCTAGGTTTCTGTTATATTTCAGGTTTTCTCACAATATAAACAATGTAATTAATGCAAACTTTATTTAACCAAACCTTATAGTATAGAATGAGTTTTTACATATATCACACAATGTATTAATATTCCCAATCTCGTTTAAATATTTTATTTATTAAATTAAACATTAATAGAAAACAAATGCAAATATTATTCGTTTGAAAATTAAAAAATACTTCAAATAGTTTTTATTTGTCATTTTTAAAATGAAACTTGAAGAAACATAGAACATTAATTGCCCGATTAGACAATCTTGATCTTCATTTTGTAACAAATATACTTGATATGGAAAATTTCTTTCATTTTCTGTAGACGTTGGTCGAATTGTTAAGAGTGCGTCTAAAAGCATCTTCAAATTGGGATTGAGAGAATGTGTTGCTTCATATAAGCTCATTTCCTTCCTTAGAGAAGCAAATATTTTGTCTGCATGCATGGGCTAGGCTTTGATGTCAATTGATATTGCTTTAGTCAATTCACTCTTCAGATCAGATTCTGATTTAATGTCAGAACTCTCTGTAAGGACATCCTTTATTTCTTTTATTGGAACTTCTTCTGCTGTAAATGTTCCTTTAAAAAGTCTTTCCATTAATGACTTTGTCAACCATGCAATTTTGTTCTTACTTGACAAAGATATAGAGACACAAGATCTCTATTTCTATGTTTAACCAATTCAAATTTTATTTCCTTTAAAAGCATTTCATTCATTGAAGAATTCTGTTTTTCTAAATTACTGAACAGGAACTTAAAAATTCCTTCACATGTGAGAATATTAGCTTCTTTATTGCTTAAGGCTTCAACTACTAATCTTACAGGTTGTAAGCAATTCAACATACCTCTCAATATTTCATAATACTCTTCTTTCCATAAGTGATCGAGTTTCAGCTCTCGTAAAACAGTCTTAATCGGATTTATGATCTTTAAAAATCTCTCTATCATTCTCTCCAGTGTGTTCCAACATGTTTTACAGTCCAAAATGACTTCTGCTTCCCTCGTTTCACTTTTGGTTATTTCTTGCTGCAAAAGAGAATTTTTTACTGGAGAATATTTAAATATTTTCATAATTCTTCGTACGCTGCTAATTGCTGAAGATAGATCATCTCGTAAATCATACTGATCAGCTCGGGCCACACCATCTAACTCAGAATCACTGTTATCATCTTTATCGTATTCAGAATCTGTATTCAAGTCACTGATGCTTCACCTTTCAACTTTTTAACATAAACTACTTTTGTTACAGCTAGATGTGGCGCATGGTTGTAGCAGTACTGTTGAATAGTCGGTGATAATTTTTCGAAGTTTTCCATAACAGCTGCACCGTCACTTGTAATTGCAACCGCATCACTTTCAAGTTTTAACTGAAAGATTTTCTAATCTTTCCTGAAGCAAGGATAACACTTTTTCCACAGGACACTTCCCATTTATTCTTATTAAACAAAGGTTCATAGAGGTCTCATTGCAGTATACGTGAACATTCATGTATCTGCGATTCTTGCGACTGGTCCACTTGTCTATTGAAATACTCAGTTTTTTATTATCATATTTGAATACTTCCAATTTCTGGATGTACAGTTGTTTCACTTAACTATAACAATTGTGTATTAGTGTCATAACTGAAGATGGACTTCTTGGCAACTGAATTCCTTTGCTTGTGAAACTTTCCCTACCTAATAAACTCACTTTTTGTGATGGTGTTGACCGATATTCCATCCAAGGCTGCTGATTTGCTTACAGTTTCTTCTAAATCCAGTCCCTTGACATAATGTAAAATTGTCGTTTGTCTCTTAGAAGATGAAGGCATTGGCTCATCATTATTCAATTCAGACTGTTTTTTCCTTTTCATTCCATGGAAAAGGAGAAAAAAAAAAACACAACGATCTGATTCATTATCTTTTCTAAAATATTCCCAACATTCTTCATACTCTTTACTCATTGTGACAGAATCTATAAAAAAATATTAAAATAGGAACGTGCATGGAACATGAATGTGCTCACACGTTAGAAATGCTCTCTCTCTTATCGTTTCTCCACAGGAGTAAGAAATAACAAAAGGCTACCTGTATTCAGTGTTCTAGCTTAAAGTCTTAATTTTAAATACTAATGCTTGAGTTGGAATATGAAATATTTATTTAAAATATTACTGTTAGAACATTTTAAATAAATTTTATTTGCAAACCAGTTCATTTTATTTCAGACAATCTATAAAAAAATATTAAAATATGTATTTATTAAAAATTTTCCCTATTTCCCGATCAAATTTTCTCGGGATTCGGGAATGGGAAACGAAAAAAATTCCGGAGAATGGGCGGGAGGGAATTCTTGCCTGGAAACACTACATACAACCCACAGGATATCATGGAAAAAAACCACCATGCTCCACCACAGCAAATTCAAAAAAGAGAGGCTATTTTTAGAATCAGCAGCAGGTCTCAGAAATAAACTAAATCTTAATAAATACGGTTGCATTAAGCTTCCTAAGATTTGGGAAACACTTAACATCAGAGATCCCGCCTCACATTCCAGGCCACCTAGAGTATTGTGTGGTATTTGTGTAGATGTTACATTAGTTTTTTTGTAATTCCTGAAGACGTCTCAGTGACTGAGATGAAATACAGGAAGTATTAAATTCTGTTTTAATCCTTTCTGAGTGCTGTATACAATCCATTAAGCCTCCAACATGATGTCCTCACAGCACTTAAGCTTCTACACACAGACTCTACTGATAATGGTGAACATTGGTGATTTACTGCCTACCAGTTTCCAAAAGTTAGAGCTAAAAGATTTTCCTACTTCTAATCAGCCATTCAAAAGCACTATCATCATATTCCTGATATATACCTACCTTCAAAATGTACAGTATGTATGTGTATGTGTGTGTATAAATATACACACACACAGGAAATCATGCACATGATAATACTTGCATAATTAAGTTTACATTATTAATGACTTTCTATTAACTAAAATGAAGTCTAGTGGAAATGAAGCATCCCTGAGTCCCCTAAAGGCTAATGGATCTCAAATAAGTTAAATTTATATATTAATATTTATTTTGAAAATACTAATAAAAAACATACTGTATATTCAAATTTTTGAAAACAGCTGCTGATTTTAATTGTATATTTGAAACCAAATATAATTTAAAAGAAGAAATGTGAACTAGGTTTGTAAAATTATAGCAGATTCTAAATGCTTGTGTTCTGTCTTTGCAGATGACAAAGAAATTGTATAAGGCATGTCATGGTTATGAGAAGTGGAAGAAGAAGCACAATCCTAAATGTAAACCATGGCTCTATCCTGAACAGATGACTCTTCCAAAAATAAAACTAGAAGACTGCATAAAAAGCCAATATCTTGGTTCTACAGAATCTATAGATGAAAGTGGAATAGAAGAAAATGCCTTTAAGACTGGGGATTTTTTCGATGATGATGAGTAATTTCAATGAGAAAAGCCAAATATAAACTGTGAAATATTAAGTCTTTCTCTAGATTATTTTATTCATGGCTTACTCTTGATTTTACTTTAGTCTTGACTGTGATTTTAAAATTGTGATAGCCATCTCTAAATTTAAATGTTTGCCTCTTACATTTAGTCAACTGCCTTTCTTAGGATAGTCATTTTAACTTTGAGATGTATTTTTGTAGTGTTGTCTGTAATTCAGCAGTGTTTATTTAACACTAGCAGAGATATTGTTACTTAAATAGAAAAGGTTCCTGCACAGAGAATCTTCTTAGAGGTAATGTGACAAGTTGATTATGTAGAAGTTCTGTTTATGATTTTTCTTCTGATTAAACTTGCCAGATAGTTTACATAATTACAAGGCAGCAGTGTTATGCTGCATAGTTGGTTGTAATGATAAGGACGCTTTACAATAATTGTAAAGTTTGGATTATTGCTTAACAACTGGTGATTTTGCAGAAGGGAGTAAAAAAAAAAAAAAAAACTTAATAGCCTTCAAATGCATAATCATTCCAAAGAATGTATATATTTCAGTAGGCAGTCAATTCTCTTGTTGAATGCTTCCAAACAATAAATACATCTAAGAGAATTGCATTTTATATACTTGGTACTTAGTGTAAATACTGAAGAATTAGAGACATTTATGGATCTTTTTTCAAAATAACTTTACTTTAAAGTTAGCAAGTGTGAGCACAGCAAAGAAATGGTTTATTTTCGTTTCCATCACTTTGAGATGGAATTTGATATTTTGTTATAAAAATGTGATAGTGCTTACCGTTATATTAATGTGGATATGAAGCTGATTCGTTTCTTTTTCAGAAAATGTTAACATCTTGTGCAGTAACCTTTGCTATTATTTAATATTTGTTAGTTTAATGATTTTTAAAGTACTTAAAGCTGTACACAAATTAACAATGATAGTCATTTTTCTTTTAGCAATAAGATCCTTTTACGGGATTTTATTTGTTGTTACTTTGGTTCCCATTAAATCATGGTGCTCTCACTATAAATGTCTACACGGAAATCCACTGCTCAAGTTTTACAATCATATTCTAAACGGAGGAAAAAAAAATTCCTAACTACCTTGTTATATATATTTCATGGGATTCCTAGAAAGCATATGTTGGATTTTGTTGCCTTTCCAACAGAAATATGTTTATGATATGCAAAAGCACATTTGACTACTTGCAATGTATATATATATACATATATAGAAAAAAGTTATATATATATAAGATTATATAAATGAAAGTAAAAAATTTATGTAAATTAAGATGTTAATTTAATTTTTATCAAGAAGCTAATTTATTTTATTCAGATAAATATTTTTTGCTGCTTGACTGAGAAATTTAGTTTCTCATTTTTTTAGCTCATGTTTGATTGCAGAAACATCTGCATGTAATATAATGTTTCATCCAATAAATGCTAACTTATAAAATGTTCTTTGTGTGTGCTAATTTCAGCAAATACAATCGTGGTCTGAATGCATATATGGGACTTGAACCTTCAAACCCTCTTTCCAATACACACATCATTCAAAAATTAACAAAAATGGAAAAACTCATATAATTGTGTGTTTAGGATTCTCGAATTACGCTTATGATCTAAAACATTAATTTTGAAGTTATACTGCTTACATGTCTTATGCACCATCTGAAAATCTAGCATCATTCTGAGTAGATAAAGCCTCTATATTGCTGCTGGCAGGCTGTGGGTTTGAATTTCATAAAAAGCCAAGTTTGGCTTCCAGAGCAGGGTTCTGTTGTCATCCATTCATGCTGCAGATATGTCCAAAAAAAAAAGCTGAATTTTCTTCTCATTATTTTCTGCATTAGATTTTCTTTCTGATTTACTTTTCTGTATATTCTTTGTTCGTTTTATTTTTACATCCGATGAATTCATCTAACTATTCTGTAGCACCTTTGCACATTCACTGGGTTGGCTTTACAGGATCTTTAAATGTTAACCATGTCTCGTATCCACATGGAGCACTTGCAAATATGTTTCTGGTATTGTCAATTTTGTTTCGAGGCATCTTTTGTCCCAGAATATCATTTTAATTTTTCATTATTAAATTGTATCATTCTCCTCCTTCGATTAACTTTAGCTATTCTTTCTAGTTTTTCATTTTCTTCAATAATAACTATCATCTGCAAATCTTAGGTTATTGATTCTCGTATCTTGAATTGGATTTTCCCGAATATTTTCCTTTATGATATCCATTGTTTCAAAAATGGAATGAAGATTATTTTTAAAATCATCCTCTATATATGTAATACATGTGTGTGCATATGTAGCGCTTTGTCAGTGGTCTGCCCTACTCTCCTCACCAGATGTTGTTTAAAAATCATTGCTACTTATAGACCGCTATTTCTGATTGACCAAGGTTGGAGATTAACTGCTCCCTTATTCTCCAAAAGTTAGAGCTAAAACAGGCTTGCTTACTCCCTTTGGAGAATAAATAGCATTAGCAGATTTATTTATTATTCAGTTGAAACAAAAGGAGTGTCGCCGCCTTCGCCAAGAGAGTATGCAACATCAATTTTAGCTTAAACTCGTTTTAAACCGGTAATATTTGATGTCTCCACCTTTCACTATATGAGCAGCTGAGTCCACTGTCTCCAGACGTGTTCCTAATTATTTTATTAAATATCTGTATAATGTGTGTGCGCACCCTACAGTCTTTATTTATAGGGTTAAAATTCCGAAATGAGTTTCTTCTGTGAATCTTGTCAGAAAATAACTGAAAATAAGCTAAACATTTTCCCCTTACTGGTGACTTGAATAGAACTTGTAAGTCTTTCTTATTGCTGATCTAGCCTGATGGAATTTTCCACAAAGCTCCTCAGTCATCCTAATGTAAAGTGTAAAGGCTTTTTTTTTTTCGTTTTCTTCCTTTTCTCCATGTTACAAGCTGAAACTGTCATTTGAGATAGTAGAATTTCTCGCCACATCTTACTTCCTTAAAAAAAAATAAATACTGTAGAAAGAAGTTCATACGACTTTAAAAATTTAAACATGAATGAAATTCTTCGATTTTTATTTCTGCTCAGTGTAATAAGGCTTATAAGTGTATGTAGATCTACATAGGTGACCCTCGAGAGTACATACATTCTGCTTTGTTCGTCTGGTGTGCTAATATATGTTAAGCTTACAATCTTCTAGGATTGCACAAAAATATTTGATTAATGGCGGTCTTGAAGCATTTTGTTTTCAAATTTCCTACAATTATTTTGTTCCCAATTAAACATAACTATTATTATAAAAGCATTCGCGAACGTATTATGTTATTTACACTCAATTCGGAAAAATGACAAATGTGCTTACAATTTAATATCATTTACAAATGAAATATACAGTGTTATGCTCTGTTCTCAAGACATT
The DNA here is from genome assembly GCF_054136105.1 of Typopeltis vanoorti. NCBI lineage: Eukaryota > Metazoa > Arthropoda > Arachnida > Uropygi > Thelyphonidae > Typopeltis > Typopeltis vanoorti. Next base: position 45,524,170 of record NC_143564.1, on the reverse strand, counting down.
TAATTAATATACCTTCTCTAACAAAAAATATTTTAATATTCTAACTTGTTTCTCTTACAGCCGTTTATCATTGTACGATATAACACACTGCACTCTTGTAAATAAATAGAGTATCGGTAGAATAAAAAAAATACAAAGTTAACAGGATGGCTTCATTCACTGGATTACATTACTCATGTATTCATGGTCCGTAATTAAAAATATTTTCATTGTCTAATAAATCCAGATATACCCGTTTTGGTTCATCATTCTTAAAAAGAAAGAAATCTACTGAATGTAGCATCTAGAAAGGAAAATTACTAAAAAGACTATCGATGTTGCTTTTAACAGCATCAACTAATTTATCTGACCCTCTTCCTGCTTGTCCTCTGCCACTTGCACTATCATAGCTCGTCACCCATCCAACTTCTTTGGAGTGTCCAAAAGAATTAGGACCATTCAATACCTTTTCAATTCCAAATCCTCTGCTTCGACCACTTCCAGTGTTATGTCCTCCCACTCCTGCCCCAGAATTACTTCCATAACCACCCCCAAATCCACTACTATAATCTCCTCCGTATCTGCTACCGCGACCTGTATTAAAACTAGGACTATATCCCTGGCCAGTGTGAAATCCAGAACCGCGATGAGAACTTTGACCGTAATTGGGCTGATAATTTTGTGCTTGGTTTATGTGTCCACTTGAAAATGGCCCTAGTGTAGGCAATCCGTAACTTTGTCCACCAGGAGACCCAAGTTTGTTAGTGTAACGACTAGCTGAAAATGTGGACTGGCTGAAACTTCCGCCCCATTTTGCTCCTACTTCTCCTCCTCTTCCACCTGCCAACTGACCTCCCCCATAGCTTTCTTGATCCCCAAAAGCTTTCTGACCTCTATATCCACTTTGTCCACCATGGCCTCCATATCCACTTTGTTCACTGTAATCTCGTTGTGATCCAACGCCACTATATCCGATTTGTCTTCCATAACCACCTTGTCCTTCCGATCTTTTATATTGACTTTGTCCACCATATCCTCCACTATTTCCCTGACCTTGAGAACGACCTGTATTACCACCTCCATAATTTCTTTGCCTTCCGTAGTCACTACCATGAGCACGTCTACCTAAAGAATTACCGCCGTAGCTTCCTTGCCCATTGAAACTACCCCCAGAGACAGTTCGAAAATCTCTTCTAGGTCCGTAATGTCCTTGTGTACCAATACCGCCGCCACCTGATGATCTGTATGAAACGCCTTGATGACCGTAACCGTTATGAATGCTTTCGGAAGTCAAAAGGTCATGACTATCTGTGGGATCTTTAATTTTGCTCTTTACTTCTAGTACAGATCCCAGAATGAAAATCAAGATAACTACCTGAAAAATAAAATTAAAAGAATAGTTATTATCAATATACATAAATTCGGTTTTAATTAAAACAATTGACATCAGATTTAATATACAGGGAGATTATAAAATAATGTCAAGTGTTCTGAGCCCTCTACCGAGTAATGTATTGGACGAAACACACCGATATTCGGTAAATGTACACAGTGGAACATGGGGATTCGATTTAACCAAAAGTCGGCAACAGAGGAAATTTTGGCGCTGTTTACCGAGTAAAGTGCATTAATTTGCATTATCGCGTTTCTTGTGAGCGATCATGCAATAAAAGGAAAGCCTGTGAAATTTATCATTCGTGGACGAACTGCTTTTCGATGCTTTTTACCTTACGTGAGCGTGCTTTGTTAGTCAAACTCTATTATCAGCGGAACAATAACGGCAGTGCTTGTCTTTGTGATTTTCGGCGTATGAAAAATTTACGAAAAGGACCGATTAGCGTAACAAACTTACGAAAACTGATTCGGCGATTTGAAACTACTGGAACTCTAGCAGTGCAGGTAGACAGGGGATGCAAACCAATCAATCACCAAGAAGTTGCAACCTCTATTGTGGAACAAGAGATGACGAATGTGCAGGGTACCAGCGGTGCACGAGCAATATCCCGGCAAACGGATATTGCATACACAACGGTGTGGAAAATCCTACATCAGATGTTGAAGTTTAAATTTAAAACAAAGATTAATTTTGAATTAGTCTTAGGACTGTTAAAATTATTTCGAAAAAAAAAAAGTTATTCACTAGCTTGTCAGAAATGATTTTTCTGATCCGCCTGGAGTCGAGACGGAAGAACTGAATAAATATGTTGTAAGTATATATGTGAAAACTGGTAAATTAGAATAGGTTACTACCTGAGGCAAGATTTATCCAATGTCGTAATATAAGAAGAAAGTATTGATATATAGAAGTTGAGATAATGTGCCTCCTTTGCTGGTATGCAGACGTATGTGAGCGTTAATCAATCTGCTTTTGATCGTTTTCAATGCATTGAAAGTGGGAATATTACCCTCGAAATGAAATCTTGCAAGCGTTATTCCCTTTATAGCCGTTATAATGCTTTAACGGTTTCTTATGAAGTGCAGATATGATTCTGCACTTCATAAGAAAGTGCAGAATCATATCTAGAATTTTTTTCTTAGTATTGTTAGTGACCACTGTCCATGCTGGACCATGTGCGGAAATGGTGCCAGAGTTACTATGTAATTTTTTTTTTTTTTTAAGCGCAATTGGAAGAACGACGGTACATTGCGCCCTTCGATTGGAAAAGGACTAAGTTCGATTCTCGTCGTGACGGGAGGAATCTTTATGTGGACTTTTTTAATCGAAGGTGAGTTAGCCGATCTCATACGGAGGTAGCAGGGGTTTTTCTCCTGGAAACTCGGGTTTTTCATCCCACATACAGACAAATCGGCCCTTCAGAATACACACAATTTACAGACAAAAAAATACTAGTTGTGGTAGTGGGCAGTAGATGGCGTTGATGGAGATGATTGGTAGTAGAGGTGCGGTATAGTGGTGGAAACAGTTGTATAGTGGGTGTCCTCCCGCGATGAGTCTTCGGACTCCTTGGAGGTGTCACGAATAATAATAATAATAATAATATATTCTTGGGAACAGCATGATTTGGTATGGAGAATCGATTATTATTATTATTTGTGACACCTCCAAGGAGTCCCAAGACTCATCGCGGAGAACACCTACAACTGTCTCAACCACTACACCGAACCTCTACTACAATCATCTCCATCAACGCCATCTACCGCCCACCTCCACCACTACCACAACTAGTATTTTTTGTCTGTAAATTGCGTGTGTTCTAAAGGGCCGATTTGTCTGTATTATGGCAAACTTATTTATTGTTTAAGACACAAAGAAAAAAAAAACTGACCTTTGATGAATACTTAGTAAGATAAGTAGGTTTATAGGGAATCTTCTAAAGCCAGGTAGTTAAGAGTGGCACACACCCCAGGATTCAGTATCCAAGGGACCCTTTTGTTGTTGTTGTTGTTGTTGTTCTGTCTATTGATTAATGATTTGGTTAAAATATTAAATTTTCTCTCTTTGCTAGGTATGGTACTAATTTTTTAGAATCACCCACTCTTTTCAGGATGATGCATCATCTACAGTTTGAATATCCAAACGGCCACAAGGTAAAATATATAAAAAACATACGCTTCGAATCCATATTATTTTTATAATATCCAAAGACTATATTGATTTCAATGGACACTTTGCATCCATGTAATTATGGACATATACATGTTAAGGCTGGTGCTAGGATTAACCAATCCTAACTTAAAGATGATTCACCTACAATCTGATATGAATTAAAGAAGGCTTCATTAGCAAAAGAAAGGAAGTTCTTTTTCTTTTCAGGTCAATACTGGGATTGACCTGAAATTATATAAGTTATATATTTCACAACTTTACTCATTCGGATTTTTAATCGATTACAGTTGAAGTACTCAGAAAAGATTGACAAGCATACGAGTACATACAATTTAGAGAAGTCGCAGAAAATTAACCGTTCTATAATAGAGTTAATTGGGATTACACAAAGCAAAGTTATTTGGAAATGGCAAGCAGTCGAGCATATATCAAACGAAATTCGTATTAATCGAAAAGTTTAATACGAATTTAATACAATAAAGTTTAATATGGTTTATTGACCTTTTTCCCCTTTTTTTCATTTTACAATTAACACACATTATAAACTCACAGAAAAAAAAAAAAGTTTAAAATCCTAAAATACATCAGCACAATGTTTGGGCAAGTAATTAAGAACTGATAGAACCTATATGTTGAACAGATGGAAGTAGTATTCCTTGGAGAAAACGTAGTGATGAAGTCTGTTCCACAAGACGAGAATTTCATTCAGCAGACGGTGTGCTATGAAACCATAGAATACACACTATTTTTAAGCAGTAACCAGAAATCATCATAAAATATTATTACTGGAATCACTTACGTCTAATTTAAATGTCTTTATTTGTAAAATTTTCGGCTCCAATTTCAATTGAAAGTACGTGATATATGCACAATCTGCTTCAGAATAATAGCTCCATCTGCATTAATAGATATTCAAAATTAATTGAAATAAAATAATTTAGTTAATAAATTATTTTTAAATATAAACAAAAAAAATTACAAATTAAGGAACACATGAATGGTGAGTATTATTAGTCAGTATAACTCCCTAAAATTGAGAAACTTTTAGTCAATCGTTTTGTTCAGGTTTGGGAGATGAATGTGTGCTTCACAACTTTCTTTGTACAGTCTTTCCAGAAACACTTTGTGTAACACTTTGTTTCACCGAATCCTGTGTTTTGTAGCCAATCCGTGGCTTGCTAAACTGAATTTGTTGGGTTCTGTATTTTGGGAAGTTATACTGACTAATACTCATCATTCTTGTGTTCCTTAATTTGTAATTAATTTGTTTATTTATATATTTAAAAATAGTGTATTAACTAAATTATTTTATTGTAATTTATTTTGAATAGCTATTAATGCAGATGGAGCTATTCACCTGCAGCCGATAGTGCACAAAACATCACGTGCTCTCATTTCAGCGTATTGTAGTGTTGTTATATATATATATATATATATATATATATATATATTTTTTTTTTTTTTTTTTGGTTATTTTTCCTATAATTGTATTGACAATGGCTATGAAACTTGAAAAGTTTATAAATAAAGACATTTTAAATGAAATGTAAGTAATTCTGGTAATAATATTTTATGATGAATTCTTCCTCTTACGTCTCGATTTTTAAAAGAAGTAATAAGAAATATGGTTAAGAACACGAGAAAGCCGTTGCCTGTTGTACTGTAGTCACCCATTAAGTTAACAAATCATTGCTAGCCTTGAAGTTAAATACAGGCAATAATTAACGAAGACAGTGACGGATTAAGGATAGTTGGGGACCCTAGGCAAATTATATTTGGCACTCCCCAAAAATAATAATAATAAAAAAGAATTTAAAAAATATAAAAGTTAGGTGGCAAATAAATGAAATTTTGTACTTTTGAATTTTTTGAACTCCTGGATTTTTCTGCCTGTTAAAGGATTAAACGATGATAAATAATAAAACTTTTTATTTTTATTTTTTTTTTATCAGTTTTGTTTACAATTTTACAAAGTTTTTTTTTTTACTTGCACTACACTCAAATAATGAAAACACGAAAAGTCACACTGAAAAGTTATTTTTGAAACAAACACCTCACTCTTACACGATTCAATAACAAATGAAGTTAAGGAGGAACCAGGCGAAACTTCCTATCTCGGCAATGCAATCAGTTTTCGTGACCTCGAAGCTGTCAACAGTGCCGTGCACCGACATTGGTAATGCGGTTTAATTTAAAGCGTAGATAGCGCGCGCTGTTCGAAATACAAAATACGAAACTTGTCAACTAGCGCCGACATTGGTATTGCGGCATTATTTAAAGCATAGATAGTGCGCGCTGTTCAAAATACGTATTAACCACGCTACCGGCCAAGACGTCTATAGACGTTCACTTTATCATGGATGCGAAGTGCTTATTAAAATTGTAATACCATTGTTATAACAATGAAATATATGATGGATACGAAGCGTATGCGGATGCGTATTTGATCCATAACGGCCGGTAAGGTGGTTAAAACGTAATAATTGTTTTGAAAAAATTTTCGCTTAAAATAATCAAGATTTTTATGATGTTTACTGAACACATTAATCTATTTTAAAACACTATAGGAAAATGTCTCGACTTGGGGCCCCCAAAGCTTGAGGCCCCTAGGCACGTTCCTCATTGCCTTAATGGATAATCCGCCACTGACGATAGAGGTCTGCTGCCTACTGCTTTTCCAAAAGCGAGGGCTAATAGAATTCCATCTACTCACTGTGGGGAATGGAAATGCATTACAGGATTTATAACCATATTTTATGCACAAAATGTTTTTCATGCGCACATGGGCCGGCAAAGATAGAGGAAACATTGTGTGTAATCCTGTGAAATTCGATTCACTTTCTTAGACTGCCATAGAAAAAACTATTATAAGTTCGATTCTAGTAGCTGAATAAAGGAAATTTTTGTAGACTTTTCTTTCAGCCTCCTCTGAAGTTTTTCAATATATGGCACAAGAAAAGGGCAAGTAAATTTCTTCCTCCATTCCGAAAACCAGATTTTTGAAACCCACACTAGAAAATCATTTATAGAACTTGAACTATTTCGGATAATAATATGTAGTGCTAGAGTTAGGGACCACGAGATGGCAGCAACTGTGTTATAACCCTCTCCTGATACTACGAAATGATTGATGGCCTGCCAGCTGTCAGCGATCGCTAAGGGTGGAGTTTAGCTGCCTATCACAAAATTTAGCACCAGAATAGTCAAGCCTACTTCCTTTACCGGGCCGTCGCCAGATTAGATCGTGTCCTGAGGCTAACAATTAAATATCGTCCCTGAAGGATTATAAGACAAAATATAACAAAATCTTTAAATGCTCTTTTGTTTTTATTACAAGAGAAACATTAATGCAAAACGATTACATAATAATATTAATTAAATGTTTGGTCTACGGGGATATCGCACAATAAAACCGTTTATAAGCTCTTCTAAATTTAAATTATAAGCTATGTCCGCCTCTATCGATATAGTTGTTAGACCAACCAACCTTTCTTAGATCATTGCTGTTCGCAAATAATTTTTAATCAGTTTAAGCTTGGAAAAACTTCTTTCCACACGACGGCGCCTACCACAATATGGCTGAACGAGCGTATTATTATTATTATTATTATCATTATTATTATTGAAAAGAAAAATGTGTTCGCCAAAAAACTCGTTAACTTGAATTTGAAAATCACTGCATTTCCGCATGTGATCAAAACATGTCACTTTAATACGCGATTACGATATTGTACAATATTTCGTTATTTCGTTGGATGTTTTTTCCACTTGGTTAGACTATAATAAATTTAGTTTAATCCTTTATCCAAGTGTAAGCAAACAAAGTTTGCGCCTGAAGTATCTTCAGGCATAAACTTTGTTTGCTTACACTTGGATAAAGGATTGAGCTAAATTTATTATTGTACAATATTGTTCGCGATCGATGAGTTGAACTTTTGATTGCTGATACGCGAGAAGACTTGTTATCATGCCTATCAACAGCGTCAATCTATATTATGTAATTTAAAAAAAAAAAAAAAAAAAAAAGCTGCTAATGCACTGTATCGATGTTCATATGTTGTACACTGTTCTTGTCTTAGGTTCAAGATTAGTTAAGAAGTGTTGTTATTATTATTATTATTATTATTATTATTATTATTATTATTATTATTATTATTATTGAGTAATTCCAAAAACAGAAAATTCATTCCTCATTTCAGATGATAATTTGATATGACCTCGTGAGTTTTACTGAGTTCCGATGAAGAATTAGGAAGAAGCGCCCACCGAAAAAATTGACTACATAAAGAAAAGAAACTGAAAGTTAGATAGGGCTAAATGGCCTCGCCTACTCCCGTATACGGGAATAAAAAGGCGTTAGCTGATTTTTTTTTTTTTTTAAATAATAAGCTAACTCCTTTTTATTCCCGTATAGGGAGTAGGCGAGGCTGTTTACCCTTATATAACTTCTGGAGATTGAGTGGGCAGTTCAATCTCCACTGGCAGCCAATCAGAGATAGCTGGCCCAAGGCTATCACTAATTAAGCGGCACGCAGTGAAGAGAGACGGCTCAACAAGTGCCGCCATCTCGTGGTCCCTGACACAATATATTAAATGTCTGAAATAATGTGGGTTCTACGGTCGATTTTCTTGAGTTTACAGGACGAAAAACCCGAGTTTCCGGGAGAAAAACCCCGCTTACCCGTGCCAGAGATCGACTAACTTGGGAACCCGTCGAAAAAAGGTTAGAAAAATTTCCTCTAGTCGACGACTAGATTCGAAACAAAGTCTTCCTTCGTGCGGTCAAGCGCCGTAGTGTACAAACGCCACATCCACTGAGCTACACAGCTAAGAAGTCAAAAATAGCATTGACTTCTTAGAAATTCAGAAATACTATAAGGAATCAATGGTGCACAGATGAAACAAATCAGTAAAGTAAATTTCTAATATCAGTGTTCGATGAGATTAAACTATCTGAAACATGAGGAATAGCCAGCATGATATTTAATGGGAACTGACCACCAGATCATTGAGGCATTTCAGATCATAAATTTGGTACAATAATAATTTCATCACACATGCGGGAGTGAGCGAGATTTTAGACAGTAATTAAAATTCTTGGCATTCAATATGTTAATATTTGAAGTCACTTGTGATTCAATATTTGAGTTTCAGCTTCGCGTACAACTTGAAGAGATCTCACAAAGTCGTTCATTTGTCATCTAAACTTCATAGAGATGGATCCTAAATGAAAATGATCGAGTTACGATTTTGCCCTGCAAAAAGACGTTGCTAACGACCAGGTTTATTGAGAGAGCGAAGAACTGCGTGTGTCCCTGTTCTCATCTGCTGCAGTGGATCTCACCATTCTTGGTCAATATCAGCAATTATTTCCATAAAACTAACCAGCCGTACATTCTTAATTAATCTGCAGCATTCCGTCAAACTCTCCCAAAAATTGAATATAAAAAAAGGGAATTAATAAAATAAGGTAAAACATAGGGTTGCGAGATTTTGGAAAACCAAATACGTGACAATTTTGCTGAATTGGTTTTACAAAATAAAAAATAAATCTGGCATTTGGTTTTACAAAATAAGTATTAATACTTTTTGGAACTGGAACTCGAAATGCTCAATTTGTATTTCTGAGTGTTAATGTGTTGTGCAATATCCGATCGTCCCCCATGTGCAATACTAAACGTTCGTCTACAGATTTTGCATTCAACTTCGTCGTTATGTTTTCCTTTTGCATTAAAATTCCATTTTTTCGAATAATCATCGTTAAAAACGCACTTTCGTTTTGGCATTGTTAAGGGCTTAAGGAAAGAAACAAAATTTAATTTACCTTTGTATAATTAATAAAGAAAATTAATGTATCTTTAATTATATATTTTATGTATTAACCAAATATCGCACATGCGAAAAAGGCGAGATATTATTTTTTAATAATTATTGAAAAATAATATCCACGTACTGTACCGATACCGCACCGCACAATGTCCAAATAAGAACTGTTTGAAAATAAGCAAATACAATATATCTGTACAGAATTATAAATAAAATGATTATACTAAATAAAAAGCAACCAATGGAAAGGGTCCATCGGCGCCATAAACCGTAAACACAATTTATTTCCTCGAATTGTCAATTTTTATGGCTTACAAATCAATTTAAGTTGGATTATTCGAAGCGAATATTGAAAATTATAATTGCTTAACTTAATATTCATAATTTTATCTTTTCATTAAAATACGGGACATTAGGCTGTCCCTACAAATACAAAACGGGACGGCAAAATTCGATGTAAAATACGGGACGTCTGGCAAGCCTAGTAAAACAGCAATCCTATAAACAAATAAATATTTATATGAATGCGTTAACAATAAGATTTCGAATGTGAATAAAGCAATAACTCAGTTACGATTGCTGTAGTGTTGAAGTTTGTTAAGGCAAACCTTTCCAAACTATCTTTATTGCAAAACTATTTATATCTAGAAAAATTACTTCATATTTTTGAGAACCACTACTTAAATTTTGAGTTCGATTTCTGTACCTTTGCTATCAATTACTTGACAATTTACTAAAAGACATTTGATCATTAAGTACTCACCTGTGGTTTCATGTCAAACGGATGTCCAATAAACTCCTGGTGCAACAGCATGAACCCAACCAAGAGTAGCCTACATTGGTTTATATATATGGTTACCGCTAGATGTCGCTGCCCTAACTGAATAAATCTGTTAGGTTGTGGTGACAATTAAAGACTTTCACTATGCTGTCCTATGTGTTACTCAAGTAACTGTGAACAAGCTTGCTCGTGAGCCACTTAAGCCGGTTTAGTTGGACGAACCAGAAGAATTTTACTGAGTGAAAGTTTTTCACCTAAATGTTAACCTAATTTAACTACAACTGCTCTGGTTCGGCTCTCTGTCGATCTAGCCAGCAGGTGTATTATGGTGAAAATGGAGGGAAAGAAAAATAGTACAGATATATCAATGATAATCATATGGGACTGTGGAGGTCATAAGGTCGTGCCTTACGTTACCAGACCGCCTAAATAATATAACCAAAACAGACATTTGGAAATACGATTTGATGCATTCATTACAACCAGCGCAATAGGAACATCTTTTTTTTTTTTTTCAAGAAATTCAATCAGAAAGTTTGAAACCTGCGCATGATATAAAGCTAAATATATTATTATTATTATATTTTAATATCATAAGCTGGTCTGGTTGGAAGTTCCAACTGATATCCACTTGATACCGATCGATCTGTCAGAACCAGATTGATCCGTATCAAGAGTTAATAAGTCAGAATGATTCTTTGGGGTCGCTCATTAGGTTAACATAAGCTGAAGGATCGTGTAGTTTTTCGACTTACAAAGTGGTATTAATCGCTGCATTCCAAGCGATGCTTGCTTATGGCATGACTTCTGCTGACGTGATCTTGATCGGGCCCTTCATTGAGTGCTTGCTTGTAGGAGATAATCAGTTCTTGCTGGCTGCTTGAGTTGGTGTTTGGCTCAGCAATATGTTTTGCTTCCACTGGGTGGAGCCAAGCTTTTGCAGATGTTGGCTGGCAGATCCCCCATCGAGTATCCTGGAGTTATCCAGAATTAGTGTTAATTATTTACATTTAGGTTAAGATAAGCTGAAGGATCATGTACTTTTTCGACTTACAAAGTGGAATATAGTTTCGACTTATAAAGCTTCCGTAGCTTAGTCGATATAGACGAAGTCCTTCGGTCGGAAAGACCTGGGTTCAATTCCCGTCAGTGTCTTGAGGAGCCTTTATCTAGTCTCTTACGATGAGAGGTGAGTTAGCCGGTCTCATACGAAAGTAGGAGGGGGGAGTTCACCCGGAAACTGGTTTTTCGTCCCCTATAACAGGCAAACCGGCCCCGTGAGCACATGCATCTACAGACATAGGACATCCCGGGAGGTATAGGGCTAACCACCTTATCCTCGAGTTACGGTTGGGAAGTCCAAGAATAGTTGGAAGGTCGTGAGCACTTAAGTACCTGTTAGGACCACTGATGGATGGATATCACTTCAAAATGGTGTGATCACTTCATTCCACGAGATGCTTGCCTATGGTATGATTCCCATTGATGCAGTCTTCATCAGCCCCTTCAGCGGGTGCTTGTGAATGCTGGTATTTTGCTCGATGGTAGGTTTTTACTGATAATAATAATTATAATATAGTGTTGTCTGGTAGAACTACCTAAATATCTTAGCGTGATGAAAGGATGCGTGAGAATGATCTTTTTCAGGTCTCATTGAGGTTAAAATGATCTGAAGGATTACCTAGATTTTAAAGACCATTCCTGTACTTATACACGAAACGGGTCTGTAGTGATCTTCCTATAATGGATAGCAATATGGTATACACGTCCGAAAGGAAATGGACAATCTGGTGTGAAGTGGTTTGTCTCCATACAAGTTTCCTAGTTGATTAATTTACGCCAAAGTTTATTTCTTTCTCTTTTTAAATGAGTAAAATATGATTATAGTTTCTTTTCTATTACAATTTACTTGAGAACTATGAGGAAAAAAAAAATTCTATACCTGTGTATAGAAGTTTTGTATATAAAAAATTTGTGTATAAAAATTAATTTCCATTTCTTTCTATGTATGTAGCTGGGTTTTTTTTTTTTTTTTTTTTTTTTTTTTAATCACTAGGTCCCTCTTTTTCTATTGCAGTTAGTGCCCGTGTTACATTATCACACATATGTGAACTCCAAGTACAGGTTCCCGAAGGCAATCGTAACGCCTAGTTATTGCTGGTACAAGTCACGTGTAAGTAAGTCATAGTGTAAGTAAGTTCTAGTGCAGCCAACATCTGTAATGAAATATCCAAACATTTATTTTTAAAAAAAGAAATGTAATTTTATATGGATAAATATCAAAGAACGTTGCAAATTTTTATAATAGTTGCAAAAAAAAAAAATTAAAATAATATTTGTATACCTAAATATAAATACTATGTACATTTCAATTCGCACTACTGTGTTTTACATTTTTTTTTTCCTTCTTAACTGAGCAAATCACACTATACTTAACGCAATGCTATTAATCTGATAATTGCCATTGTTTTCTTGAAATCAAAAGATTGAAATATGGAAGCAGAACTACGATGCGAGTATCGTAATTCTTCTACCTCCATATTTTCATCCAAAATCAAGAAAGATATTTACATTTCAACATCGTCAACTTTTAAAACTTTGTTTCACAAAGCTATGTTGATTCAGAATGCGTGGAAAACTTTGTAATCCCATTTTTCGATATCTGAAATTCATTATAGTGGTTGTAAACACATGTCAAAATATGTCATAATATAATTTTAACGCGACACGTCAAAATAAACTTAATTGCAGAAAGCAGAGAGCTAAGCTGACTTGGTGGGCATTCAAAATAATTGTGCGACTGGCGGCAACACGTCTCCGTATGCACGTCACAAAACTGCATTATTTTTATTAAGGAATATTTTACGCAAAATTTAAATTTTTTTTATATGTATATACAAACGGACATTTGTGACACTACAAGTATCAATATGCCTCGAACCTTGTCCTTTCCACTGCTTGGTTAATGGCGATAGGGAATGGACACCAGGGTTCTAGTGCAGTATTTCTTTTTTGAAACCGCGGAAATCTTCATAAAAATATTTGTTTCACGAAAACTTCTGTGAAATCTTTCATAAAAATTATCGGAAAGGAATTATGATAATTAACAAAATATTTTAATAAAAAAAAGTGACACACAATGTTACAAAGAATAAAGTAACATAATTGTTCTAGAAATAAGTCATTTTAATAAAAATTAGTATGTTCCTCGTTTACTGAAGATTTTTTTTTTCATAAGCTAAATAATTGTATGCTCTCGGGATCTCCTACAAGTTTTCGCGAGATGACCCATGTGAAAAAAAATTCCTTTTTAGGACTTCCAGGGTAACAAATGGCAATGCTGTAGCCAATGAAGTTTTAACTGAGGCTCGGCTATTGCCGTTACCCAGCCATGACTAGAGCTTTTAGTTCAATAACACCCCATCCAGACAGATTTTCTTCATTCAGATGACGGGATAAAGAGTCAAGGACTCGGTCCATCGCCCAGTTCTTTTAAGAACTTTAAGAACTACAAGTTTTCGCATAACTCTAGAGTTCCCCGGAACACAGTTTAAGAAACACTGTGCTAGTGGATTCCATTTAAATTGGAGAAATCTCTAATAATTAATCTGGATAATTTGAAAATCGAAACTTCTCTGGAAAAAAAAAATTTTTTTCTGTGCATGTGTAGCTCAGTGGAAGTAGCATGTACGTCCACGGCGCTAAGCCGACCGAAGAATGGCCGACTTAGTTGCCAATTAGAGGAACTTTTTCCAAGGTTTTTTTTCGACCGGTTCCCGAATTAGTCGAGCTCTGGCACGGACAAGCGGATTTTTTCTCCCAGAAACTCAGGTTTTTCGTCCCGTAAACTTAAGAAAATCGACCTTAGAAACCACACTATTTTCAGACATAAAAATATAATGTTAAGATTAGGGACCACGAGATGGCGGTACATGTCAGCCTCCTCTCTTCACAGGATACCAGTGGTGGAAATTAAACTTCCCCCCTCAGTCTCAAAAGTTACATAGGACTAAACGGCCTCGAATATTCCATATACGGGAATAAAGGCGTTAGTGGATTTGTTTTTTTATTGTCTTGCTTGCAATTAACTTCACGAAATAAAATTTTGCAACCATCTTGAAATGATTATTGTTAAGATATTTCTTCACATCTTCAGAATGGATAATCAAAATGATTATCCATTCTGAAGCAATCACATTAACACTAAGTTTTCACAATAAATACATTTATTTTATTTATTCGTACAGGATCCCCCCCCCCCATTCCTCCACCGTCCTTAAGGACTGGTCGATCCCTTCTAACGAAGGATTAAGTATGTATTTTATGACTGTAGATCTGTGTGTGTGTGTGTGTGTGTGTGTTCACGAGCCTGTTTGGCTGTTATGAGAGACGAAAAACCCAAACACTCTAACCACTCAGCCAACCAGACCGGCAATCAGTGGCGAATTCTCCATGCTTGCTATGCAAGCTCATTAATTGAGAAAGAAGTAATATTTATTTGTTAATAAATGCATGCATTTATAAGCATTCCATTTAGGCTTTTATTTTTGTAGACAGAAGACGTCTTAAGCTTGCGCGACAATAATTGAGCTTTGCGTTGTGTATCGAAAGCCGATGCTTGCTCGTCTAGTCAAAGCTACCTTGGCTTGATCGGTTGTAGGCGCTTCCAGGTCCTCACTGCGGCACTGTGATTTCATGCGCGCGCATAACCATTTCCGTTCCCTTCACGTCGTCTTAAACACAAGGCCATACACAGTCAAAGTAGCTCTAGCAAGTGAGCTTCAGCCAGCTTTACAGGTGTGCGTGTTGCTTGGAAAAATTAAGTTACAACCAACTTCTTATGACGATGTTATTGACCAGTTCATAAAGAAGAACCGTAGGGTAGAATTTGTATTGAAGGTAGCTAAATTGAAAAAGATAGAGTATCATTTGTAAAATAAATGTTGTATTTGTATAATTAAATGTACATAAATTTCTAAATACAGGTAAGTGGTGAGCTATAAAAATTTTAACAAAGGACTCGCATCGTCGAGAAAAAAAAAAAGCCTAACTTAGCCCTTATAATACTTATATTGCGACTTTGCAGAGCTTCTGACAGGTATGATAATTCCTGTAGGATATCAATCATTAATGATAGATCTTTTAAAAATTCCAAATTGAGAAGTCGGTTTAAAAAGCTCTTATATTTATCGCTCGATGCAAAATGCTTGCATAAAGCTGGGTAATTTCTCCACAAAGCAAGACACGTTCGTAAACTGCAAGTTGCCCATCGTGGACCAAACACACGGCCGATCTTTAAAATTTCGATACCGAGGTCTTTTGCAATCGTATTTAATTCTCCTTGATATTTTGGTGATTGATGATGAAAAGCATATAATTTATCCATAAATATTTCAAAATGATTTCTTTAATGTTTTTTTTTATTCGTCTAATGCTAAGTGTAAACGATGAGCGCGATGCCAATAACGTTGGGAAATTTTTGTAGAAGTTTGATTGCAACACCTGATTTGTTTCCTAGCTCCATCAGAACAAAATGCAATGAAATGATTTTTTATATAGTTATCAGAAAATCCATATGATTTTCTGATAACTATATAAGAAAATCATATGATTTTCTTATATAGTTATACTATATTATAACTATATAAGAACATATGCTATACTATAATTATAGCATGTATAATTATAGTAGCATGTATACATTCCACGGTGGTATTTTCTAGTTCTACAAGATTATTAAACAAGAAGAACAAGGGGCTCGCAAGTTTGAGAAAAAATTAACAAAGGGCTCGCGCGAGCCCCTTATAGCTCACCACTGCAGGTAATCCTCGTATAACGCGGATGTTAGGTTCAACAAAAATGCCGTGTTATATAAATCGCGTTATGCGAGACTCCGATCACATACAAAAGTGGGGTTAGGTTCCCAAATCGTTTTTTTTTAAGATTATATAAACAATGATATATCCAACAAAAAAATTTTTTATTTAATTCAGGTAATTCATGTAAGTTAAGAAAATAAATAAATTATCAAACAAATACATAGTATAAAATTATAAATTATACGTAAACTTCATTGCACATAATACATAAATGTTTTAGGCAAAATAAAATAAAGTGTCATCACTGTCTTCAAAACTAATATTTCTTTATTTACGAGTGGCCAGACGTCGTCATCACTTGAAATCTCTTGGACATCATTTGTATAATTCTGATTGCATACTTCGGCTGGTTTAGTTATCAAGAAGTCAGTAATAAGATCTTGCTTACCACTATGCTGCAATTTTTTTATTAAGTTCATAATACGGAGCTAAACAAATATCCAATTGTCTCGTGAATTTTCTGGAGCGCTCCATGAGAAATCATTATCCATAAAATAACTTTCTTGCCAAGTCCAGTCCTTCTGCTAATTTCTTTAAACTGCATTTTTTAACGGATTCAACACAATCAGAATCTTCGGCAGAACTTTCCCCGCGATTTGGTTCGACGTCATCTATTAATTGTACCAGTTCCTTCTCATTTAAATCTATTTCTCCATCAATTAATTCACTAATTTCGTTTTCAACCATATCGCAAAAGCGCTCTAAATGGCCATTACTATAAAAATATTTTTCTTACATAAAAAAAGCATTACATATTGTATGTAACTCACCAAAAAATAAGTGCTCAGCTTGAGATTAACACACTTATGATTTTTAACTCTCTTTCCTGGCAGGATACAAAGATAATTTTTAACAATAAACACTTTATACGGTAAATAATTGACGTACATGCGTGCTAATGGGCATTTCCCCTAATATAAATTCGCTACTTATAACTACATGCGCGATACGGGCAGAGGCAAATTTAACGAAGATAAAATTTGGTTTTTAAGTCGCGCGTTGAAAAATATATGAAAAGATAAAGGGTTACAACAGTTTGTAGACCGTCTTATATCGAAACCGCGTTGTATAATACCGCGTTATACGATGGTTACCTGTATATAGTTTTAAATGGTCAGTAATTCATTATTCCGCTAATCAGACTTCAATCACACCTCTCACTCCCTGAATGATAACAAGTGCAAGCGTGAATTTCAAGACCAGCATTCGCCCCTGCCGACAATGAACTCATATGAACTCAACCTTCTTTGTTTTAGTGGCAAAGTGAACTCAACAGCTTCGAAGTATATATCGGGATGCGAAAATGGTTGAGAACTACTTGGATATTTAGCTGCTATGATTTCTCCCCTTTTATTAATTTTAATCTCCAATTTACATCATTCGGTCCTACTAAGGTAAATCCTCAGAATTCATTTTTTTCTCCTTCCTTTAACAATAGCATTTTTTAGATCATACTTTCTCCAAACGAACGTGGGTAATATTTTATCCCGTTAAATGAATTTCCGCAAATTTTATGCTACTTGCAATAGAGTTTGTGCCTAATTTGCAATTGTATAGGAAAACCCTATTGAACAGAACTAATGAAGTCCGAAACCTAACCAGAATTAATAGGAGGTTATGCAGAGTGTATTTTCGTATGCCCTCAGTCGTTCGGGAATACTTCAGAATTTCGAAGGCAAAAAATATTCAAAGATTTAAACACGAATCATTCTAGAACAGTATGGGTAGCTAGGAATTTTAATCCCCACACATGTTTTTGAATTTGGAAAAGCACAAATCCAAACGAAAATACATAAAGTGCAATAGAGAGAGAGAGAGAGAGAGAGAGAGAGAGAACTGCAACAAACACTAAACATATGAAAGCGTTGTCTGATCCTTTTTAAATTAATTCTTGGCTATAATTAATCATCCTATTCTCTACGTACTTGTTGCGTGTTCCGCTTTATGTTACTGTTCGTATATTTTTTTTTATTCAAAAATAATACAGAAATTTATTTGCAATATGGGAATTATTGTGCTTCCACACTACGTATTGTTTATTAACGAATAACATTTATTTGTTTGAAAATGAATTTAATTTTTAATAGATTTTTATTTTATTATTCATGTTTCGTTGCTGAAAATATTTTATCATGTGTTTTTATATTCGTTTAAACCAGTGCTGTTCAGCGGCGCACCCGGGAGGAAAGAGGCCGTCCCCCCCTCCTCCCCCCCCCCAAAAAAGGGGAAAAAATAGAGAATTTTCCAAAAATCTTTTCCTAATTACAATTCTTTTTTTTTTTTATTTATGTTGAGTCGTGTCTTCTATTCTATCCCGAAGTAGTGTCGGGAGGACCGAGCTCTACTTCGCGTGCCCGAGCAGGGCCAGAGGAGATCACGGGTATCAGGGTATCATGTATTGTGTGTATTCTCAAATCGTCTACTCAACTCGGTCCCCCTCCTCCAAGATTAAATATTGAGTGTTCTCCCCCCCCCCCCCAAGATCAAATCCTGAGTGCACCACTGGTGCTGTCTACTATCTCTACAGCTGCTGGCAAGCCACATTTTATAAATATGTATATATAAGATATAAATATAAAAATGTCCAGCTTAATTTATTAAACCTTTAATCTCTTAATTAATATTAGAACAACTGAAATTTAAAATCTGAAGAAAAAAACAATTAATGAACAAACACATTACTTTTTTATATAATATATAAATTAAAATTCTTTATTTTAATTATATGAATTTATTAAATTAATAAATTTATTAATGAAAATATAATCTTATAACTCTTCTTATTCGTATAAAAAATGTGCGTTTTGTTTAAAATCATTGCAGCATAAGAGCATATTGTACATCATACAATGTACATGTACAATACTGTACATGTACTGTTTGAAACATGATCATGCCACGTGTACAAAGTTATTTACTGTATATTGCAATCAATCTAATGAAGTACATATTAATTACATTTATTTAAAAAGTTAAACTTTTTCTAAGTGTTTAATATCAAATACCTTGTTTATGAAAATTACAGTGGTCGAAGAGACCGGATTGATATTGTTGAAACTCCGTGTTTCAGTTTATGGACTGAATTTCGATAAAATACAAAATGGGATACCTCATTCATTGGGCAGTTTTCAGTATTCGCAACAAACTTGCGTGTAGTAAGAGTATAACCCAGTCGATAGTGTATTCGCTCGCTAATGGAAACTGCTGTCGATGCACAGCATCAGCATCGTCGATGTTTGGGAATGTCGTAAGGTGAAAAATGAATTTCATCGCCTGTTGTGAGATTAGTATCCTGTTTTCTGCAAGTCTAACGTGACTTGAAAAAAGTTAAAAAATTCGTGTTCGTTCTCTAGAACAGAGTTTATGGATTATCGTATCCTTAGCCCACTTCTGATACTAGGTACTGATTTATAACCTTTTGTGAGTGGAACGTTCAACAAATAATATTTCTTTGGATATTAACACTAAAACAAGTCCTTCTGATGATGAAATATGAACCACTAAACTCTTATCTTTGTTTTACCGATTAGCATTTAGCACTGAAACTTAGGTTCTTGTCTCAGTCGGACAAAACACTTGTCCTTGATTTTGTTCCTGTGAAGACACCGGGAGAAATTTTCTAGTCCTTTTCACATTGTCTTAGACCAATTAAGAAGGTAAATTTTCTTCTAACAACTCAAGATTTTCCTTGAGTTGCTATATATATATGACTATCTGGTATATTAACTCGGAATTGGGATATGTTCATATTTTTATAAACTGACTTAGATCCGAGAGTTAGAACAAACAATTAAATTTATTCACAACGCAACATGTTTTCGGAAGGCCGACTTCTTCAGGCGTTAAGAAACACAGAAAGCAAATAAAAAACAATATAAGAAACATTGTATCACTGAAATTCGACTATTATAAACTTCAGTTAACTTTGAACTGCAGCTACAGTCCGTGTTAAAGTCCTATTGTTAGGCATCTGTGAGCGTGTGACTTTACGAGTGTGCCAGAATCTGATAGCAGAGTTGAATGAGTCCAGTAAATTGTAACTAAGGTTACTGTTTATATGATGAGGGGTCCATAATAATTTCCTTAGACTCGACAATGCGGCGTTCTACCTCGTCGTGGTATATATGAAGGTTTGAAGT
The DNA here is from genome assembly GCF_054136105.1 of Typopeltis vanoorti. Lineage (NCBI taxonomy): Eukaryota > Metazoa > Arthropoda > Arachnida > Uropygi > Thelyphonidae > Typopeltis > Typopeltis vanoorti. The sequence continues at coordinate 45,503,998 of NC_143564.1, read as the reverse complement.
TGTCGTCCAGTTTATCTCATGTTGGCGGCCTTCATTATTTGTGTTTACTGAAAACAGGACATGCCTTGACAGGGCACTTGCTCTAGTTCTTTTGTAGGCAATGTCTCTCTGGTGTTCTTCGAGACGTAGGAGGATGCTCAGTCTGGCCATAGTATGGCTTACCACAGTCGCATGTAATTTTGCACACTCCTGGGAACTGTAGATGGTTGTGAGCTGGTTTGTGTTTGCTTATAATTGATCTTAATTTGGGAATTTGGGAAGAGTAGAGAAGCACGTTTTATGTTAAACGTTCTTAAAATTCTTCGTAGTTTCATATATATATATATATATATATATATATATATATATATATATCCCTATGTGTATCCCTACACTCATCCTAATTTAGATTAATTATTTTTCTGTGATAAGGTCGTTGCTGGAAACATTTTTGATTGCTTTTATATATTGCATAAAATAAATTCTGCGCCACGAAACCATCATTAATCTATAACGTTTTATTTTAATAAGATTTCGTTCATTTTTATTAACTTTTGGACTATTCCCAAATCACCAACTCAGTACGCGAACTTCTTAACATAAGTTAATATAAGGCACGCTAGCATTTCGAGAACTTTGGTCGGATCTTGTTTCATTTCCTGTAAATCGGTCATTCACTTGCTTTGGGTGTGTCGACTGCCCTCGTGCCCCTGTGCCACGTGTCGTTGAGCAATAGAGAATAAAGTTGCAAGTGCAATGGAAGTGTCGCCGATATATCCGTGGGGCTTGTTCGAAATGTATTAGGAGTTTGCTTGAAAATTCTAGATAGTTCTAGTTTTTTTACTCTTTTTTTAATTAATAGATTTACTTGTCTTGAACATCTGGTGTAATAGCTGTATCAGATTCTAGATTTGTCACTGCTTTTAGCTCAAACATTACTTTAATTCAGATTACTTTAATTAAACAGTTCATGTTACATTATATCAGTAGTTACATACAATTTTCAGTTACACTCAACATTCTTCAGGAGCATTTGGTTGCTCTCGAAAGTATTTTTAATCTCCTTGTTTATTCCTATTGCATTTCTTGTTTTTCATATATATATATATATATATATATATATATATATTAAATAATTTTGGACCGATTTGTTGTACCATTCTGTTTATTTTCCCCTAACCCCGGAATTGTACCCCTTAAATACGGTAGTCTCCCCCCCCCCTTGATCCGCGTGTTGGCTAACAGAGGTTTCAGTTATCCGCAGTTAACTCCAGTCCGAAGATATTAACACCAAAAGTCAACTTACGAAACATTCATAGTCTCTACAAACATTTGACTCTGAAATAATATTGGATCTAATATTCACTTTGCGTATATAATTTTACATCGCGGAAATGAAGCCGTATGGCTATTTCTTTTAGTAATAGACAATTCGGCTGATCCCAGAGGTAGTCCAACACTAGGGCAACTCGTTGCAAAGGTGGTGAAAGCTACACGCTCCTTTCAGCCTTTCGGAAATCAGGAATATCTGGAATTGCGCGCCGTTCTGAATAGTTCTCGGTTATCAGATCGACTGTCGCGGTATCGCAGTGCTTCTTTTCGAGTAACTCTTAGTTTACTTAATATTGGTCCAAAGCGCAAGAGTAGTGATGCTGGCAATTCGGATATGCCAAAGAGAAGCCTAAAAAAAATGTGTGCTGTAGTTGCTAAGATTCCATTCACATTCAGATAACTTTATTACAGTATGTTGTTATAATTATTCTATTTTAAAAAATAGATAAAATAACTAATAACAATTAGTTATTGTTCTTAATCTCTTACTGTGTCTAATTTATAAATTAAATTTTATCATAGGTAGGTATGTATGTATGTATGTATAGGAAAATACATAGTATAATATAGGGTTCGGCACTATTCGCGGTTTCAGGTATCCGCAGGGTGTCTTGGAAGGTATCCCTCGCCGATAAGGAGGGGCGAGACTACTGTACATACAGCATGGTAGGTTGAATGTTTTCGATTAAATTTTAATCTTAAAATTATTATTTGTGCACTGTCCTGATATAGAAAATCTCGAATGCAATTCTTATTTCAAGTATATAAATCTTTATTTGCTTTGAATTATTTTTAAATGAATCGTTTGGTATTTACGCCCAATGACTGACTGTATTTATAAACAGAATTACCACACGTATTTTCTGGGACTGAAAATTTGAAATTGGTTGTTAGGATAAAAGTTAAATGCTGTATTTGGTGCTACAAATAAACTTTGTTTTGAGCTATGTTATTGAGCTAAAAGCTCTAGTCATGGCCGAGTAACTGCATTAGCCGAGTCTCAGTTAAAGCTTCTTTGGCTACAGCATTGTCATTTATTACCCTGGAAGTCCTAAAAAGGACTTGTAAACCACCCTTAAACTTTGTTTTGCTTGCGTGTAGGTATTAATATAGTGTCTGAGGGAGGAAGGTTCGTTTTTTAGGGTAATTTTCATTCGATTTCTCTCCGCTTCTCACTAATTGCCGCTACATATTGTACACAGACTCTAATTGTGTTCGTACTGTATTTAGTGATACAATAATGCTACTTGTTTTTCCTTGCATTAGTTCGGGAGAGAATGTTCATCACTATACAGAACATTTTTCATTCGTATCTTCCGAAATCATAGCCTGAGTGAGCAAAAATCTGTTTATTCCTGTGAATAAAAATTAATCTTTCTATGTTTTAAGGCAAACACACCGTCGCATTAAAGAAAATATTCTCCAATTTCTATTTTTGTATTGTTTTTGGATATGTTTTTAGTTTCTCTCCGATTGTAATGAGCACACCCTAAGGTAGTGCAATATGGGCAACCCGTGACAAAGGTATAACAAGCTCCAAGCCCTTGATCGCCTTCCAAAAGTCAGTTTAATATATTCGGCTCCCAATCAGATATTAAACTGCTAAGAACAGATATGGTGATCAAGATATTACACTTTTTTTTTTTTTTCTTGGACCTTACTACATCTTGTCTGCGAGTTGCCCAAGTATTATACTGCCGAATTACTCTCGGGGTTTTGTGGATCGCGGTCAGAAAAGGTTGAAAAAACTGACTAATATCATATCGAAACAGATTCAAGTAGCTGAATAGAGTAGAGTGCCCTCCCTCTATGAACAGCTCATATACTATATTTGAATTTTCACATTTTCTGGGAACCAATACCGTACCGCGGCCACACTTTGGACAATTCTGCTCTAGTATTCCCAGCCATTCCCAGCCTCACCTTTGACAACACCCATATCTCTAGGACAGGTGAGATTTTTCTCCTTGGGATTATCTTAACATCAAGACTCTCCTGGTAGCAATGCATTTACAACCATTGCTCCTCGGCATCGAAGAAATTAGGATTCCTTTTCTGCTCCAATACCTCTGAACAACGATTAATCCTGTACAAATCAGAAATTCGACCATCCCCTGAGTACGCTCCCACATCTGGAGCGTTGCTTTCAACAGCTGCCTAAAAATACTCGTGATACCGAAGGGAGCAGTCAAATTGATTAACGATTCATCTCTTACCGACTCACTCCAACCACTCTCGCACAGGCATTTAGTATCTACTACAGGCATTTCTATAAATATTTCCATGGTAAATGTCCGTAAGAACCAGAAACAATAATTCCCCTCTCTCTTTACCAAATTGATTAAACCATGTACAGCTGCCACCCAAAACCTCTTCACAGTCCAACCCCCATACTCAGAACAAGTTTCTCTTCCTCCTCCTTCATTCCTGCTGCTGTTGTACTCCGGAACTACCTCCCCTCCCCTCCCATCTGTTTCCCAAGGAATGCAATGCATTCGCTTTCAAATCTAATATGAACAAGTTACTCCTTTCCCATACATGGCACTAATATATTATAGGTTGACCAATCACCCTCTCATGTATAGGTCCAACATAAAAAAAAAATATTAAAAAAAAATATTAGCAAAATGTCTTCGAATTTACATCAATTTTAAAGCAATGTGTTTGATGTTTGAAATTTATATCTTAGGCAAAATCTTATTGTTCGTAATAATATAAAGGCCTGCCACTAACATAAGAAAACTTGTAAAACCTTTCAGAATGACACAGAGAACCAATCTTTCTGAGATTGTAATACTTGGGGTGACAACAAAAGCAGCATATAAACATGATAAACAGATCCAAGCGCACGCATTCACAAACCTTTAGATCTGTTTATCATGTCACGATTATTAGTGGCTGGCCCAAATTTACTATTTAGCCCCGTCGGCTATTACCGCCTGAGCCAGTTGCCCCTGTCTTTCTGTAAAGGGCATATGTGACCTTCTTTTCCTGCGATTATCATTTGTCAAATACTTTTTTTTTTTTAGTGTGAATATAGTGAAGTATGTTTAACACCTTTGATCGAAATTGGCACTACGTTAAGATTGGAATTTTTTTATTTGTTTTTTTAGCTTTTCGTACTTTTTGTCCTCTGATACATATATATGTATGTGTGTGTGTATATATATATATATATATATATATATATATATATATATATATATATATATATATATATATATATATATATATATATATATATATATCTTCAAGCACTTCACGGCCTTCCAAAAAAGTTTAATATCTTGATCTCCGATAAAGCGCATATCAGAATCAGATATTAAGTAGATACTGCAGTTTTATCTTATCCAAAAGGCCGAGATACGAAAACTGTAGTATTAGTATCTGTTCGTATCACCACAATATCTGATACTAAACTGTTTCAGTTCAGTATGTATATACAAATAGTGAATTGAATGTCCCTGTATAGCGATAACTGTCCTCTCCCCAACAGACGCCATTCTGCAATTCTGATTTTATTGAAGCGCCAAACGGTATCTAACTAAATACATTATCTTGACAACCCATTTCAAATTTACAGTTGCACAAAATACAGGGTCTGTTTATAATGCAGTCATTAGGCATATATATATAACTTGAAATCAGAATTCCATTTGAGATTTTCTGTATCATTAGGATAATTCATAAATAATAATTTCACGAATAAAATTTAATTGAAAAAAATTCAAACTATCATGCCGTGATAGCCAATTCAAAGTATCGTGTCTATTTAAAATCTTGTAAAAATACCCCATCCGATGGCGAAAGGACAATATATCGAAAAGCGAGCTTCTGCTTGAAGCAAAACACGAAATGTGACACCATCTGGCGTGAACATGTTAAAGCTACGAAATCTGTTAGACTGATTTCACGACCTACTGAAGTATCGCGACCTGCAGTTTGAAAAACGCTGATTTAGGACTTATTATCAAAAGTAAATACAGTCCTTACTTGCCTATTGTATAAATTTTCACCGTAAAACTAATGCCGCCGAAGTTTGAACGACTTGTCAGTTAGGTTAGGTTAGAATTTGAATCTTCTTTTCCTTCTTCACTTCAGCAACTGTTAAATTTGCTTAATTTAATTTTAATCCTACGTCTGACATTCTTTCATCCCTGTATATATAATGAGTTATTTTTGCTGTAATTGATATATGGATTCAAATTATTATGTTAGCTTCTGACGTATTTGTTTAACCACTCCAGTATATATGATGTGGTAGTTGTTTCTTTTGATCCTTTAAGTTTATTTTTTGTTTCTATGAGAATTGTGATTTCTAAGCTTTCCTCATTCATTATTTTATCTAATTCTTTTTCTTCTTTAGGTGCTAAGCTTCTAATATTCAATATGGCATATTCACATTTTTCATTTTCCAAAGTTTCGTAATCTTTTCCAATTTGCGCTCTTCACCATGTTTTCAGCCTGGTTTAGATTCCTTTGACTTGAAAGTGATATTTATTTCCCTATGTTAATTTACTGGCATGACAAGGTGTCCTAGTGCCATCTTAGGGCAGCTAGGTTTGCCTCTTTAAGCAGGTATCCCCTCGCCCTGTAATTCCTATAATAGTACTGGGGGGGGGGGTTTGATTCTTCTCAAATCTTCTTTCAATAACTGTTCTTAGAGCTAGGATTGCCTCTCTTGTTCCCTGCTGTTTCCTGAATCCAAACTGGCCATTGCCAACATATACTTCAGCTTACTTTGCTAGTCTGTTTTGTATAATTTTGAGTAGTATTTTCGAAGCATGTGATATTAAGCTTATTGTTCGATGATTTTCACACTTGTTTGCATTATTTACTTTAGGAATGGGTATGATAGAGCATTGTGTAAAATCTTTGGGGATGATCCCCGTTTCATAAACATCCTTTATGATCTTGAAAAGGTATGACTTAGTTATGTTTCCTGAGTATTTTATTAATTCTGAAGGGATGTTAGCGTGCCTTATATATTTAAAACTTTGTAAAAATCGCCTGCTCAACGTGGCAGGGACATAATGCACCGTCAAGCAAGTTTTTTTCAAGGGAAAGACGGAATGTTACACATTCGGGGGTTTCCCTTGAAAATACTAAGGTAAGCCCGCCATGAATATGTTAAAACTACGAAATCTGAGAGATACACTCTGACATTTTCTGTTATATTTCATTATAAAAAAAAATAATAAAAACTGCTGGTCGCAACCCGCTAAAATGATTTCACGGCCTACTAACGTGTCTCGACTGGCAGTCAGAAAAACACTGGACTAGAAACCAGTCTACAGATATAATATACCAAGTGTTTATTGTAGGAAATTAACGTCCAGTCTAGATCAAGTATCTCTACTTTGCTCTCTCGTACTCGCCGATGAGTGCCCCCTGGGAAAATGTAAGATAACATAATAAAAGTTTATACAATATTTTTATATATTAAAGAATATTTTAAGATAATGATTTTATCATTATTTCACAGGGTATTTACTTACGTACCGTTTGAAAATTGAAGAGATTCATTATATTTTGTTTTATTTATTTAAAATGCAGCACACTGTGTATTCACTTTAAATATAGCACATAAATACATGCAGTTTTTTCGTGTTAGATAATAAATGAAGAGATAACAAATATCGAGGTAGCTTCTACTTCAACTAATAACATGAAGTGAAATGTTAAAAAATTACTTAGAAAGTAATATCGACGTCAATATCATAGCAAAACAGTGTTTGTGCTTTAAAACTTAAAGTTTTAAAGTGGCCAAGCGCTTACACAGATACAACCTTCGAAATAAAAGTTGTTTGGTAATTCTAGTCTGATTAAAAGAAAACGAAAACAGTTTAGATATTTCAATTTATTAATGATCTTGATTCAAGTTCAGCCTTTAATGATATTAATTTCACAAAATAAAAATAGATGGCGCCACAACAACATAACGTTGATTTAGTAAACGTTTAATTTTTGTGTTACTTATATTTATATAAAATAATTCTAATTATAAAAAACAATGTCAAATGTAAAGCTAACTGAAGTTTAATAAGAATTTATCAATTGTTTTTATATTTATATCAATGTTTTCAGTATTACTCAAACACCATAAATTTTGAGGTAAATGAAATATATTAATGTGATGAGCAGCTTACTTCGTTAAGATCATACTTCACAGGATCATTTCTGTAGTATGGTTAGCGAGTTCGGACCCTGAAACTCGCAGCAAACTCAACCACGATGAGGAGCTGTGGGGTTTCCTCCTGAGCGCGACGAGGGCTTGGATTGCTACTTTTTGGTGGTGATTCTCGCCGTGGATGACCGTTCTGCTTCCCCTTTTTAGGGGGAGTGGAGGGAGGAAACTCGTTCTGAGTGGTTTTTTTTTAACTTAATAAGAGAATTTATGAAACGCGCTGTTTTGCTAGACTAGATAGTTATATATATTTTAGTCAGTAATAACACTAAATTAGCGATAAAATTGTGTTTTAGAAAATAAGTGATTTGGCAGAATTAGTAAAAATGCATAACATAATAAAGGCAATTCTAATAGGATTCAATTAAAAATGACTACATAAATTTGAAGGTAAACTTTTTAATCAAATCAACACATGAACACACTCATTCATAATTGTATAACCTTAACATTTTATCGAATTTTCTTTAGAAACTTCATTCAGTAACTTATGCTCGTAGCAACAGTCATCATTTCGTTCAAGTCCGTTTTTAACTCTTAAAACTTGCTAAGTTCTTTACTTAAACCATTACTCCATTTTGATTTCATAATAGTCATGTGACTGAATACTCACTATCAGCATTCTCATCAAGTAATATGAGTACTGTTAATGCTAGCTACGAAAGCTCAAATGGCTTTTAGCTTTTATCTACTATAGAATCCCAAAGGAAATTGGATTGTATTAATATTTACATCAGAACCGACTGAAAATGGCAGCCTTATTTTGTTCTCGGGCAACTAAAAACTCTCAGCAAAGCTGAAAATACTAACAACTGGTGCTCCCAGGAACATCTGAAAAACACTGAATCCGGCCGTTGCTAACATGATATTTGTGGATGGTTTGCATCACTGAAAATCGTCATTAACTGTGATGGGAAAGACACATCTCATTAGATTAAGATCATGAAAAACATGTCGAATTCTAATTACAGCAGCAAACATATTCAATCCCTATATAACGAACAATACTTAAATTTGTACTGCGGTTTGTTAGTATCAACAAACCATTGTTGTTCTTATTGAAATGATTAATTTATTGGTAAATTTCACAAATAATGCATTTAAATTAAATATAATTACGTTATGTTTATAAATTATGTACATAAATTACACAACTTATTTGAAGGCCATTTATTTATAATTATTTATGATTACGATGATGATGTACAATTGAGCTTGTTGAGCTCAATTGTACATCATCATCGATGAGATAATAAAATAATGATGAGTAATGAGATAATACACTCGGAAAAAAAAAGTTGAAGAAAAACATGTCAACATTGAATTTCAAGACCGTGTACATTTTACTTTAGGAAATATACCTCAGAGAAACTACTATATTTTAGAAGGAATGAGCTACCAGGAGTGTTTTAAGAGATGGCAAGTCTGAAGAGTTGCCATCATCACTGAATTTTTTTTTTAGAAAATGCAAGCATTACAAAACCTGAAGAGACATTTAACGAACAAAAGCACATTTGTTCTTTAGTAGTAGGATATCTGTATTATTTAGCACTTTGCTAGTCTACTGTTGTAATATGTTATACGTTTACCATCCTTGGACGATATTGTCATATATTTTTTTTAATCACTGTTTAAAGTAGTCATTAATGTGGAGAACTGATTAATTGAGGAAATAATTTTAATTAAAATATAAAAAGGTTGCGTTTGTTAAAATTAAATTAATATTTAAACTATTGAATTATGAAATTATTTAAATTATTAAAACTGAAAATATGCAAGTATTATATCAATATGGAGGATATTATAACATTCATATTTTATAGACACATGCAAATAAAACTTATAAAGTTTCGAAAATGAATAGTGTGCGCGCGATTGAGAGATTATGAGAATGTAACATTCAGCATCGTAGTTACTTTGGCTTGCATTACTTAAAAGTCAATGTGAACAATATAAGCAATTTAAAATTATATAAATTTTGGAAGATTTTGCTGAACAAAAAGCAAGAAAAAATTCTTAATAATAATAATAATTTTATTATTATTATTATTTTGTAAGGTATAATCAATATTTTTTTATTACTTTATTTTTAATATTATTGAATAGGATACATTCCCGATACGTTAAATCTTAAATTTCGCAATAATTAATATCCAATAAAAGTGTTACATCTTATTTTATTAAATATATCCCTCTAATTTTTGTTTCAATAAATGCTTTCTACAAACAATGAGTAACTTTCAACATTTTTGTCAAAAGTGCTTCTCAATTTCATTTTTCACATTTGCTTCTTCCTCTCCAAATCTATTTTTTTTTTTTTGCATGGATTGGTGGGTTGCATAGCTGGATGTTAAGGTTGACGATTTTTGTTGTCAGTTGTGAGACCACCACCAGGACCTGATTAAATCCCTAAGCACTTCCCGACAATGGTAAGAATCCCCCCCTCTCAGTCCTTGCATTGCTTAATTGACAAGACACCAACAGTGCTGAAGGTGAAAAGAAGAGATTGAAAATTCGATTTTCTTCCACTTCAGACCACACAACAGTATTAAATAAATAATATATTTACATAACATGTAAATATTGCATAACTTTTTTTTATTCAACAGTAAATTGCAGTAAGCAATATGAGCAAATTATTTACTTAAAATTAGAGCAACAGAAAAAAAAAATGCAAAATTTTAACATTGTTTTAAGCATGTCTTAATAAAATTGTAATCAGAGGAAAAATGCAAATAAAAAAAAAATGGAAAACGATTTTTAATCACCCTTCCAAAGATTATAAGCAGGGGCGCGCCAGTAGTGTCCGGCGCCTGTGTGCAAACCTTTAGTTGGCGCCCCCATACCACTCCCCCAATAAAAAATCACTTTATAAAAACGTATCAGTGAGTTAAAATGAAATACGAAATATATTAATTATAAGTTTATTGAACAAAAAGCAGAAATTACAAAAAAAAACTGTATTAAAAACAATAAACATACAAGAAGGGTACAAAAACAATAAAAAAATTTGGAAAAAAATAAAGTAAATAAATAATAAATAAATAAATAATAGTAACTTACAGGTATATAAAATAGGAACATATTAAACATCATTGGGTAAATAAGTAGTTAAATAAATATTTAAACAGAAAGAACAATCACTTAGTGAATTGAACTTTTCTAGTTTTCATTAATGAAAATTCTCGAATCATCTCATGTATATCAAGTTGATCCAAAATATTTGACTCTATTGATATAATGGCAAGATTTTAAAGTCTGTCTTGTACCATTGTGGAGCGCAAGTAGTTTTTAACAATTTTATGTTTAGAAAAGGACCGCAGATGCAACAGATACCGGCAATGACAAAAGAATCCGAAGAACAATTGTAAAGTTTGGATAAACTGTGATTAAGTCGTTTGAATAAATATACTGAATTATCTGATATATATCGTTTTTAAAATTAGAAATAAATGGTGGACACTGTAAAATTTCTTCCCATAAATCGCCTGTGTCAATATCTGAATGATTCTCATGTGTTAATTTTTGTCGTAACTTACAACAAGATAATAAATATCCTTTATTTTGCGAAATACTTAACAAATACAAAAACTGAAATGAATTCATATGTTCTTTTAATAAAGTAAATCTTTCCTGCAAAGATTGTAATGTTTGATCTATTAAGCAGAGGAAAAAATTTACTTTAAATGAAATTTTAGAATCTAGTACATTTTCATGTTCATAATCAAATTATGTTTTTTTTTTTTTTTCGTCGCCTTAGTGGTCTACTACTACAAAATACAGATTCTGCGTCAAATTTTGCTACAATTAATTTTGAGCTTTCTACAATTCCTTTGAAAGTTTCATCAGACCTATAATCATTTAAAATTGATTTAGATCATTCAATGCATCTAAAACAAGTTGGAGATCCATAGATGAAGACTGCAGTATTTTGCTGACAAAATTCACTTTATTTAAAATATCATACCAAATCTTTGGCGCCTTTACTATCCTGGCGCCTGTGTACCATGCACACATTGCACATATGGCCGGCGACCCCTCCCCCCTGATTATAAGGCAATATATATATATATATTATCTGAACTCTAGATCTATGTCTGACATCTGCAAACGGATCAATTTTAATCACTCACCATACCAAAGGAAACGTTTTTGAATAATTAAGAATAAAGGCGAACACCACAAATAAGGACACTTCCAAAAAATTCGACAAGTCGAGTGTGGTAGTGAAAGAGTTGAGAGTTAAGGGCATGATAGTTTGTGGATAAAACTCTGTGATGTCCGCTTCTCATGGTGCCCAAGCACCTGCTTATTTTGCTTAATTAATTTGTTAATCCAGCGCTGCCCTACTTATTAGAAGGCTGGAAGAGGCTTGAAAAAGAAAATAAAAGTACCATGTTTTTGTCTCTCGATAACACAGTTGGAGGAGGGAGCGGTACGGTTTAGCGGAACCTTTATTAATTAACAGTGACACGTGACACACAGATGAGAGATGCTTTTAATTTTTAACTTTTCTTGTTAGGATAGAGAATGAGTACTGGCACCTATTGTTTTTCAAAAGAAGAAAAGAGCTGTCTTTATGTATAGTTTTTACATTGTACATAATATGCAGATCGTTCAAAATTTAAATATGTAACAAACTACAGTTCGATATAGTGTCATAAGTTTTTATTAATTTATTTTTCATGTCAATTTGATTTTTTGAATTCTGATCAGGACCAGCCTTCTCTATAAAGGCGCCAGGATGCAAGAAACCTTTTGGGGCCCTAAAATATTTTTCAAAGGTAAAAATTAAAGGATTCGAATAAACGTATTGTAAAACCTCTTACCTGCAAATGATTTTGGCGCAGGAAAACAAAGAAACAAAAAAAAAGAAAAACATTCTAAATATAATACGTTTCCGCAAATGTGTACCGACTGTGTCCACTCGACCGTGGCGTATAGCACCCACTGCAACCCCGAGATGGTCGGTCCTGATTCTGATTACATAATAATTTGATTTTTGAATTAAAGTGATGGTGTGAGACCATCGTCCCGCTTATTGGAGACCTGAAGTGGCTTGAAAAAGTTCCATGTTTCCATATCTGTTCTTATCAGTTTAACATCTGATATGGGCCCTATCGGAATCCAAGACATTGAATTGATTTTCGGAAGGAAGCGAGGAAGCGTACCTTTAGCCACCTTTGCCGCGAGTTGCACTACCTCTAGGATCAGCTGTCTCCATGGTGGAGCTATGAAATATACTGTATATACCAAACAACTAAACCGAAACAAAACAAAAAAAAAAAAGTTTCACAAAACAATACGTGTCTTTACCACATATAATAAAGTAAAAACAAAGACGCAGGAAACTTAATATTAAATATGAATTTTATTAACATTTAAATACAACCTACTATAAAAAACTCAAACAACAAAAACAGAAATTAGGAAATATTTTATTTAATGCGACGGATCTGCTTGCCATAGGAAAAATAAAACACATAGGATTTATTTTTATTCACCAGAGTTTTGCTCACTTCACATATTCTTCCGGAAGATGAACAAAAATGTCCCTGTATACTGTCCCCCCAGGACCTCCTTATCCATTGGACTAAATAGGCTATAGCCCGGGGGGGAGCATTGATCTAAGGGCGCTTAATAACCGAGTAGCTTTTTTTCTAGTGTGAATTTTTATAAATATAGATAAACTACCTTAATTGTATTATAAATATTCTTGAATTAAATAAAAATGTGCAATGTATACAGTAAACCTTCGATTTAACGGACTAATAGGGGCTAAGGGGTTTCCGTTAAATCGAAAGTCTGTTAAATCGCGAATTTTTTAAAATAAAAATATCATGTAACATTACACTGCAATTTTATCAATATTAGCACAGTAATAACAAAAAAATTATTTTACACACAATTTTTAACACAATTTTCATACTTTTAGATAAGTTAATGTGAAGTAAATGTTTGATGTTGAGGTGCTTGGTTTAGGTAATCCTGCTTTGAAAAAGAGCTATCAAGTTTTTTTGTTTTTTTTTTTGAACTTTTGAATTCTGCTCTTTTTATAATTAACTCGCTAAAATTACGAAAATTTGTGAAAATTTGTGTAATGCCGCAGAAAGTCACGCCACGCGACAAAAGAACAAATAGCAGCGTGATTGGTGCGATCACGTCCTAATCATTCACCGAACATGTTTTATGAGCGGTGACTCATTTATGTCGGCTAAATTACTACAGTGTTTTCCCAACATATGATGGCCTATTCGCCAAACTTCGTTAAAAATAACAGGAAATTAATAACAAAAAATAACCTGTTAATTTAATTATAAGCAAATCTTGGTTAAAAGCATTTCAAATTAACAGGGTGTTAATTTTCACATTTGACATACGAACCGGAAATTTTGTCCGTTAAATCGAGGGTTTACTGTATTTTAAAATATATATATATTTTTTTGCAATGAAAGTTATTTAATAAATTATATGTATTATTTTATTATTGCTCAATTCAATGTGATTAACGCGCCAAATTCTTTTAGCCCAGGGCTATCAAACTTGTTAGGACGGCCCTATCCCCCCCCCCACCCCAACAGATACAACAAACTGAAAATACAAGAAAAACAAATATCTTTATGGTATCACTAAATACAGTACTTACATAATCAGAGTCAATGTACAGTACTCTGTTTTGCGAAAATTCGTGTGAATTGGAGACATCTGGAATGAATATATCCGACTGTGTATAATGAAAACAACTCTCTTCCCACAAACACTATCTTCCCACAAACACTATACATTATTATCAGTAAGACAATACCAATTTTACAATTAAAATTTAACCGAAAACATTCAAGCTGTCATGTCTACACAGTCCCCTCCCCCTTATCCGCGGGGGAAACGTTACAAGACACCCCGCGGATAGTACCGAACCCTATATATACTATGTTTTCTTCTATACACACATACCTATGATAAAGTTTAATTTATAAATTAGGCACAGTAAGAGATTAACAACAATGACTAATAATAAAATAGAACAATTATAACAACATACTCTAATCAAAGTTATCTGAACGCGAATGGAATTTTAGCAACCTCAGCATACGTTTATTATTATTATTATTATTCTCTATTTATTATTTTATGAAGTCGAGAACTTTCACCTTTTTCACTTAAAAGGAAGAACTTTACGGCTTCTCTTTGGCATATCCGAATTGCCCGCATCACTACTCTTGCGCTTTGGACCAATATTAAGTAAAATAAGAGTTACTTGAACACTAGCTCTGCATACCGCGACAGCCGATCTGATAACCGAGAACTATTCAGAACGGCGCGCAATTCCAGATATTCCTGATTTCCGAAAAGCTGCAAAATACGTGTGGCTTTCTCCACCTTTGCAACAAGCCTAGCGTTGACTATCTCTGGGATCAGCCAAATTGCTATTACTAAAAGAAATAGAGTAGCCATTCGGCGATGTAAAATAACATAGGCAAAGTGGATATTAGAGCCAACATTATTTTGTATTCTCCTAAGCTCTCAGGTCAACTTAGGAATTTTTCATAGTTTCGACTTTGAAATAATATTGGATCAAATATCCACTTTGCGTATGTAATTTTACATCGCCGAAATGAAGCCGTATGGCTATTTCTTTTAGTAATAGACAGTTCGGCTGATCCCAGAGATTGTCCAACACCGGGCAACTCGTTGCAAAGGTGGTAAAAGCTGGACGTTCCAACGTTATACTACGCACCTGAGCAGTTCTTGGTTAGCAGATCGACTGTCGCGGTATCGCAGGGCTTGTGTTCATGTAACCCTATTTCACTTAATAATTGTCCCAAAGTGCAAGAAGAGTAGTGATGACAATTCGGATATGCCAAAGAGAAGCCTTGTAAAAAAAAAAAGAAAACGTGTGCTGAAGTTGCAAAGATTCTATTCACATTCAGATAACGTTAACACAGTATGTTGTTATAATTATTCTATTTTATTATTAGTTATTGTTGTTAATCTCTTACTGTGTCTAATTCATAAATTAAATTTTATCATAGGTATGTATGTACATGTATGTATAGGAAAATACATAGTATAATATAGGGTTCGGTATTAACATCGGTTTCAGGTACCGCGGGGTGTCTTGGAAGGTAACCCTCGCGGATAGTGGTGGTGGGGGAGATACTGTACATATTCTCTATTTATTATTCTCTCGTGCTAGTTTGAATGTTTTCGATTAAATTTTAATTTTAACATTATTATTTGTGCACTGTCCTAATATAGAAAATCTTGAATGCAATTCTTAGTTCATAGTATATAAATCTTTATTTGCTTTGAAACTTTCTTTTTAGATAAATCGTTTGGTATTTACGCCAATTACTGACTATTTATAAACGGAATTACAACGTATTTTCTGCAACAAAAAATTCGAAATTGGTTGTTAGGATAAAAGTTAAATACTGTACTGTATTTGGGGCTACAATATGAAATGATGTTGGATTTAATATCCACTTAATTTATATAAACTTTGCTTTGCTTGCGTGTAGGCATTAATATAGTGTTCTGAAGTGGGGGGGGGGTTCATTTTTTAGGGTAATTTTCATTCCATTTCTCTTCACTTCTCACTAATTGTCGCTACATATTGTACACAGACTCTATTGTGTTCGTACTGTATTTAGTGATACAATAATGCTACTTGTTTTTCCTTGCATTAGTTGGAGAGAGAATATTCATCACTATACAGAACATTTTTCATTCGTGTCTTCCGAAATCATAGCCTGAGTGAGCAAAAATCTGTTTATTCCTGTGAATAAAAATTAATCTTTCTATGTTTTAAGGCAAACACACCCGCGGCATTAAAGAAAATATTCTCCAATTTCTATTTTTGTATTGTTTTTGCATATGTTTTTCGTTTCTCTCCGGTTGTAATGAGCACACCCTAAGGTAGTGCAATATGGGCAATTCGTGACAAAGGTGTAACAAGCTCCAAGCACTTCATCGCCTTCCAAAAGTCAGTTTAATATATTCGGCTCCCAATCAGATATTAAGCTGCAAAGAATAAATATGTGGACAAAGATACACTTTTTTTTCTTCTCCCCTCCCCTCGGCTGCGAAGGGCTTGGATCTTATTACATCATGTAATTTACTACATCTCTGTAATTTATAGCATAGCCAAGTGAAAAAACCTCCAACAACTTTTCTCCAAGCAGAGTAATTTAATAATAAAGTGTGACAACACGTATAAGAAAATATGACTTCTGCATTACCTGAAACTTAGTATCACCTCTGGGTCTGGATCGCGCTGAGGAGACCTCAATAAAGGTTGAAACCAGTCTGGGTAGTGACCCTTCTTATAATGCATGACATTATACATGTCTGCAAGGAGATGTGCTTAGCAGTATAGGATACTAAGGCAAGTGATGTGAAGTCATACCACCTTTACCACGAATTGCCTCAGTCCTGACAATAACTTCAGACTCAAACTCTGTTTCTTACACTTGGATAAAAGATTAAACCAAGATATAATTTCTTAGTATCGTTAATTTACTTACTTCATCTTATCTGCGATTTATTGCACTTCCTAATTTCTCTCGGGATATTGTGGAACGCGGTCAAAAAAGTTGGAAAAATACTCGCTAATATCATATAGAAAACTGTTGTTATGCGTCTGCTTTACAACCGGAGCCTCTTTTATTTTACTTCTATGATCGGGTGCAATGATTCGCTGATTAGTTTCACATTACATTTACAAATAATTGTTTTTATAAACATGGTACCTAATGAACTAATAGCGAGTTGCCTTCATGGCCTGAAGTTCAATAAGTACTGAATGCAATTTGCAGGGGTGAAGACAAATACCCTCCTGCAGTTGCCGGAAATTGAACAGAGCTGATATCTGCCGAGAACTCTAATGCCACAGAAATGAGGAATGTCTCATTAAACCGAGACATTCATGGCTTACTAGGCCAGCTGAGCCTATACTTGGCCACGGAATTGCTGTTGGCTGGAAGTGTTTAGATTGCTGGATTACTCAAGGAACTGAGTTTGCAAAAATTTGCAAAGCTGAGGAACGAAATTTTTCAGTATAATTTTTTGCAGACCACCATGAATACGTACAGGGCATTCATGTATGGATGTATATGTTGACATCTGATATCGTTTAGAAAGCAAAGAGCCAGACTGAAAGTTTTTTTTTTAATGTATGTGAATATAATTAAACTTCAAAATAAATAATTCTTACACATTTGCGCAGTCTATTTATATTTATTTTTTTTCGGGATATTATGGATATTTATTTATTTTCGGGATATTTATTTTCGCGATTGAAAAACACTGACTAATATCATATAGAAACAGATTCAAGTAGCTGAATAGAGTAGAGTAGAGTGCCCTCCCTCTATGAACAGCTCATATACTACATTTGAATTTTCACATTTTCTGGGGACAAATACCGGGCCGCGGCCACACTTTGGACAATGCTGCGCTAGTATTCCAAGCCATACCCTGTCTCACCACAGCGGCGCGCCGGCCATATGTGCAATGTGTGCGACGCACGCAGGCGACAGGTTAGTAAAGGCGCCAAAGATTTCGTATGATATTTTAAATAAAGTGATTTTTGTCAGCAAAACACTGCAGTCTTCATCTATGAATCGCCAAATTACTTTGCATGCATTGAATGATGCATCTAAAGTAATCTATAATCATTATTTAAATTAAGGGGATATTAAATCCCACGTTGTTTTAAAACCGAATAAGAAACTCAAAGATTGGGATCAGAGAGTTTCATGCCGAATATAGTAAACTATAAAAGTATCGGCGATCACTAGCGTAAGCTAATGCAAGTGACCCTAGGAAACACATTCCCTAGGAAATGTATGCTGTTATTACATTATGGTGGAAAGTCACTACCCAGACCGGTTTCAGCCTTTTTTGAGGCTTCATCAGTGAGTAGCTAGACCAAATTAATACCATTAATTTGGTCTAGCTACTCACTGATGATCACTTTGGTCTACGTATTAATTTGGTCTAGCTACTCACTGATGAAGCCTCAAAAAAGGCTGAAACCGGTCTGGGTAGTGACTTTCCACGATAATGTAATAACAGCATACATTTCCTAGGAAATGTGTTTTTACATTATGAAAAATACCTAAGAATAGTGATCAGAACTTTACCACCTTTGCTGCGAGTTGTCCGGTATTGTACCACGTACTAGGGTCACTTTCATTAGCTCACGCTAGTGATCGCCGATACTTTTATAGTTTACTATACTATATTCGGCATGAAACTCTCTGATCCCAATCTTTGAGTTTCTTATTCGGTTTTAAAACAATGTTGGATTTAATATCCCCTTAATTTAAATAATCTTTATATCGCCGAAATGAAGCCTATTGGCTCTTTATATTTAAGTAATCTATAATCATTTAAAAATTGATCTAAATCAATTTTTAAATGATTATAGGTCTGATGAAACTTTCAAAAAAATTGTAGAAAGCTAAAATTAATTGCATTAAAATTTGTAGTAGTAGACCACTAAGGTGACGTAAAAAGACAACACAATTTGATTACGAACATAAAAATGAAAATATAGTAGATACTGAAATATCATTTAAAGTAATTTTTTTCCCTGCATAATGGATCAAACATTAGAATCTTTGCAGGAAAGATTTATCTTATTATGGAACATATGAATTTATATCAGTTTTTGTATTTGTTAAGTACTTCACAAAATAAAGAATATTTATTATCTTGTAAAAAGTTAGGACAAAAATTAACACATGAGAATCATTCAGACATTCGCGCAGACGATTTATGGGAAGAAATTTTACACTGTCAACCATTTATTTCAAATTTTAAAAACGATATATATATCAGATAATTCAGTATATTTATTCAAACGACTTATCACAGTTTATCCAAACTCGACAATTGCTCTTCGGATTCTTTTGTCATTGCCGGTATCTGTAGCATCTGCGGAACGGTCCTTTTATAAACTTAAAATTGTTAAAAACTACTTGCGCTCCACAATGGTACAAGACAGACTTTCAAATCTTGCCATTGTATCAATAGAGTCAGATATTTTGGATCAACTTGATATACATGAGATGATTCGAGAATTTTCATTAATGAAAACTAGAAAAGTTCAATTCACTAAGTGAGTTTTCTTTCTGTTTAAATATTTATTTACTTATTTATTTACTCAATAATGTTTAATATGTTCCTATTTTATATACTTGTAAGTTTATCTGTTTCTTATTTATACCTATACAAAGTGCAAATGACAAAGTGATTTTCTTGCCAAATAGCTGAGAAACGATAGCCCGAGGGGGAGTGAAGTTTAATATACCAGGCAACTCACGGGAGCTGTACAAAAATCAATTTAATATCTTGATGGGGGGGGGGAGAGTTTTATCATCCTGATAAGAACAGATTATATTGTACTTTGACCTAAGCCAATTGGCTGAGAAGCAGAAACTGCAGCATCTGTTCTTATCAGTTGAATATCTCATACGAGTCGCATCGGCCACAAAGATATTTAACTGATTTTTTTGTCAAGCGACGAAGTGACTGTAGCTTGCGCCACGAGTTGCCTCAGTGTTGCCACTACCTCTAGTGTGTGTATATGCTCATTAAACTGAAACAAAAGTTTCACAAAACAATACGTGTCGTTACTACATATACGAAAGTAATAACGAAAATGTAAGTTAGTTAAAACGTAAAAAAAGAAAACGTAAGAAAGTTAAAATCAAACATGAATTTTATTAACATTTAAATACAGCATAGAAACCCCCCCCCTCAAAAAATAAACAATACTAAAACGAACAGGAAATATTTTATTTAATGCCATAAATGTGCTTGTCACAAAACAGACGGATTCATTTTATTCATAGGAATAAAGAGTTTTAGTTTTACCCATTACGCCTATTATTTCAAAAAACGAATAAAAAAATGCACATATATAATATAGTGATAAACATTCTCACCCTCCCTCCCAACAAACACCTGCTATAAATGCAAGAAAAACAAGCTTTGCTTTATTGTATATTGTTTACTAAATACTCTCACAGACACTATATGCTTTAGCATTAAGACAACACTAATTTTCCAATTCAAATTTAATCGAAAACATTCAAACTAGCATGCCTTCTCTCTTCTTTGGTGCATCAATCCGGAGATTGATAAATATAGCAGCACTCACAACATCCTGTCTTGTGACCTTCTTTTTATCTCTTCATAACTCTTAGTGCCAGTTAGCATCATTATGTTGTTTATATATGAAATTCTTGGTCTGCCTCGTGGCCTCTTTCCTTCTACAGTCCCCCTCTATTATTTCTGTAATCAGTCCCCCATGCCTCAAATGGTGTCCAATTAGGCTTTTTCTTCTCTTATTGATGTGTTTTATTAATGACCCCTCTTCATGAACCATGTTTAGAACTTTTTCATTACTTTTCCTTTCTGTCCAACTAATTTTCATCATCTTTCTCCAGCAACAAAGTTCAAATGCCTCCAATTTTTTGATGTCTTGTTTTGTTAGAGTCCAGGCCTCAAAACTATATAATGCAATGCTCCATATGTATGTTTTCACTACCCTTTTTTTTTTTTTTATCTAGATGCTAAGTCCTTTACTGGTAAAAATATTTATTCTGTTGTAGAATGCTTTTTTGGCTAGGATTATTCGTGCTTTAATATCTGATTGGTTTATTCCATCTTCTGTGATAAGACTGCCAAGATATATAAAAAAGGATACCTGTTGTATTAGATTATTATTTATTTCCAGGTTTATTTTCATTGGATTTGCTTTACTTGTAATTAATAATTTTGTTTTCTTATAATTAATTTTTAGGCTGTACTGTGTGAAGATTTCTTCCATCTTTGTTAGGGTGGTTTTCTGTTTGTTTTCGTTATCAGCTATAATTGCTTTATCATCCGCAAACCGTAGCCAGTTAACATCAATTCCATTTATCTTAATTCCTGTTTCTATTATTTCTATCAATTTATTTATTACATCTTCAATGTACAGATTAAACAATATGGGTGAAAGAGAGCACCCCTATCTTACACCTCTACGTATTTTTGCTATTGCGGTTTTTATTGTATTGCTGGCTGCTTCTATTAGAGCTTTGATGCTTGTAAAAATTAAATATGAGCCTTCTATCTCTCCAATCTACCTTTATTGTTTTTAGGAGGTGAAACATTTTTTGATTCCAGTCAATACTATCGAAGGCTTTCTCCAAGTCAAGAAAGACTATCAGAGTATTTTGATTCTTCTCCAATCTTCTTTCAATAACTGTTCTTAGAGCTAGGATTGCTTCTCTTGTTCCCTGAATCCAAACTGGTCATTGCCAACCTATTCTTCAACCTACTTTGTTAGTCTTTTTTGTATAATTTTGAGTAGTATTTTCGAAGCATGTGATATTAAGCTTATTGTTCGATGATTTTCACACTTGTTTGCATTATTTACTTTAGGAATGGGTATGATAGAGCATTGTGTAAAATCTTTGGGGATGATCCCCGTTTCATAAACATCCTTTATGATCTTGAAAAGGTATGACTTAGTTATGTTTCCTGAGTATTTTATTAATTCTGAAGGGATGTTAGCGTGCCTTATATATTTAAAACTTTGTAAAAATCGCCTGCTCAACGTGGTAGGGACATAATGCACCGTCAAGCAAGTTTTTTCCAAGGGAAACATGGAATGTTTTTCAAGGGAAACACATACCGTGTTTCCCTTGAAAATGCTAAGGTAAGCCCGCTATGAATATGTTAAAACTACGAAATCTGAGAGATCCACTCTGACATTTTCTGTTATATTTTATTATAAAAAAAAAATAATAAAAACTGCTGGTCGCGACCCGCTAAAATGATTTCACGGCCTACTAACGTGTCTCGACTGGCAGTCAGAAAAACACTGGACTAGAAACCAGTCTACAGATATAATATACCAAGTGTTTATTGTAGGGAATTAACATCCAGTCTAGATCAAGTATCTCTACTTTGCTATCTCGTACTCGCCGATGAGTGCCCCCTGGGAAAATGTAAGATAACATAATAAAAGTTTATACAATATTTTTATATATTAAAGAATATTTTAAGATAATGATTTTATCATTATTTCACAGGGTATTTACTTACGTACCGTTTGAAAATTGAAGAGATTCATTATATTTTGTTTTATTTATTTAAAATGCAGCACACTGTGTATTCACTTTAAATATAGCACATAAATACATGCAGTTTTTTCGTGTTAGATAATAAATGAAGAGATAACAAATATCGAGGTAGCTTCTACTTCAACTAATAACACGAAGTGAAATGTTAAAAAATTACTTAGAAAGTAATAGCGACGTCAATATCACAGCCAAATAGCAAAACAGTATTTGTGGTTTAAAACTTTAATTAAAACTTTAATTTAAAACTTTATTTAAAATATTAAAACAGCCTTTAATGATATTAATTTCACAAAATAAAAATAAATGGCGCACACAACAATATAACGTTGTTTTAGTAAAATGTTAATTTTTGTGTTACTTATTTTTTATAAACATAATTCTGATTATAAAAAACAATTTCAACTGTAATGCTAACTCTAAATTAAACAATAATTTATACACTATAAGTTTTACAACGTAAATTAAATATATCTGTTTGTTGAACACCCTTGGAGGGTAATGGATAGCAATGCTGTAGCCAATGAAGTTCTAACTGAGGCTCGGCTATTGCTGTTACCCTCCTGCCATGATCAGAGCTTTAATTAATAGCTCAATAACACCTTATCCCTACACTGTCCTCTACAGATAACGGGGAATATGAAAAGCATTCTTGCTTCCCCCTTTAAGCCAGTCCTTATAAGGACTATAAAGGATGTGTTAAGATCATTCTTCACCGAATCGTTTTCATAAACAATGAAACATGGATGGCAGTAATGGATAGCAATGCCTTAGCCAATGAAGTTCTAGGAGAAATGAAAGAGTAAGAAAAGTCACACTTTTCTTACTTAATACTTAAAAGAACTGTGCTTCACAGGATCATTTCTGTAGTATGGTTAGCGTTCATTTTTGTGAACTTTTCTCATAGGTGATTAGCAAATTGTTTAGCTAAGCGCAAATTGTAGTATATATATATATATATATATATATATATATTATCTCAGTTATTATCGACAAAGCGTCTCATAGAGGCACTTGATAATCAACTACAGCAGCAGATACAGAATAAACCCCGAACTGGGGGCAAGAATAACACACTCGGTGGTGGGAATAGCTTATCCCCCCCCCCCCCCTCACCAGCCATGGCTTTGCCGCGTACGCGGACCCTTGGAATCGAAGTTGAAGCTGACCTACGACCTCGATGTTTGGCCAAAGCCCTCATCGAAAGCGTCGGCGCTGAGCAGGTTTTTGGTTTTACTCCCTTTGGTGGTGACCGCTTCCAAGTAGTAGTAAGGAGTGAACAAGCAAGAGACAAACTACTTGCAGGATTCGAGTGTAATGGAAAAACAATAGTTCCATTTTTGGTAGGGAGCATTACCAAACTACTTAGAATCCCCAGATTCCCTTTAGAATATATTGAAACCGATGTAAAGATCATCCACGAAATATTCGGGAAATGGGGCGCTGTACACAAGGTGGAAGTCCTAAATGA
Source organism: Typopeltis vanoorti (assembly GCF_054136105.1). NCBI lineage: Eukaryota > Metazoa > Arthropoda > Arachnida > Uropygi > Thelyphonidae > Typopeltis > Typopeltis vanoorti. The sequence continues at coordinate 45,479,889 of NC_143564.1, read as the reverse complement.
CGCAGAAAACCCCAAATGGAAGTCGGGTGAAGTCCACATCTCCCTCGAGATGAAAACGCCCGTTCCCAACTTCATTATTATTGGATCCGCCAGAGTAATGATAAACTACCCTGGTGTAAAAAAACAATGTTTTAGATGTGGTGCCTTCACTCACCTTGGGGCGGACTGTCCTAGAGTGAAATGTAAAAACTGCCTCAAAGCAGGCCACAACCAAGAAAACTGTGAGTCAGCTTGCCTGAAATGTGGGGTCATTGACCACAAAGTGGACACTTGCCCATCCAGAACCCTTGCTGAGAGGATGGGTGATGGAATCACGCCAGCAACTCCACCAAGCAATGGAAATGACACAGCACAGGAAGCTTCTCCTCCTTTCGAGGCTGCTCCTGATATAACAGAAATCCACACCTCCACGTCTAAGAAAAACCGTAAGGGGAAAAAAACTTCCACAAGCAGTAAAATCCAACAAGAAGAAACAGTCGCTATTGAAACCATCAATACCAATATAGATACTAATACAGACATAGACAGGGAAGAAGGAAAGATGGAGGTGAACACCAACACCTCCAAACGGCCATTAAGCCCACAGGAAGAAGAGTTGGTAACGCCCAAAACAGCAAACGTATCTGAGACCGCCCACCCAGAAGTCCCTCACGCGAAAGCAGGGGAGACTCTCAGCCATCTCATCAGAGGTATCCCAGGGATGGCGGAAAAATTCAAAGAAGCGATGAAAAAAATAGGAGAACCTGAACTCCTCCTCACAGGGGAACATGGATCTGACATCGTCAGCGCAAAATGGGGTGACATTTTCGTTGATGACATCAGCAAAATCACCCCTGAGCAAGTAGAGGTATCCCAGGATTTAGATGAGGAGGCAGCTTCGGCGTTCTTCATAGCTCTCTGCAAACTAGACATGGCCAAGGGAAGTGAGGTGGCCAAAAGAATAATAACTGCCCACAACAAAAGAAAGACACAGTAACCACCTTGTGGGGTTTCTGTACACAGCTTCATTGGTTTCAGCTATCACAGGTGGGGGAGGTCCTGAGAACCCGAGCGGCGAAGGTTTACAGCGAGGCGGTGCAGTTCCTTGTGAGCTGCATCACTCGGGCCAGATCCTTCCTCCACTTCTAAGTTTAACTTTCAAATTTTGCTTTTCTGTGTACTTTTTTGTTGTTTGTTTTGTTACATGTTTCCTTTTTAGGATTTTTCCTTTTTTGTAAAGTGAAAAATCAACGACCGTTTTAGAAACTCCCCTGTTTTAGCTGTTTGCCCCTGGGGGGGCAAACAGCCTAAAACAGGTCAACTGAGGCCTCTTTAACCTACTCTACCACTATGCACTCTATCTTTATTTCCTCTCCTACTATCTGCTGACTCTCAGCCTATCTTACTCTACAGGCCGATGATGAAGATTTGTTGAACTCACAAATTATTATTGTTGTCGGTATAAGTATGATAGAGCATTTGTGATGAACAAGGAACTCCCACTTGCACTCGTATCAGTAGACTTAGAAAAAGCGTTCGATAGTGCAAAGCACAACTTCCTGCACTATATCTTAGAGAAAGTCGGAGTGGCGGCCTGCGTAAGGGAAGCAATCAAAAGCATGTACGGTAAAACAACAACGCACATTGCAATTAATGGGTTTCCTTCAGAACCCATTCCCATACGCAGAGGGGTTCGGCAAGGCAGCCCCCTAAGCCCCTTCTTTTCTCTTTAGTACTAGAGCCTCTTCTAAAAAAAATTGATGAGACGCGCGCAGTAAGAGGAATACCGCTGCCCTTAGGCTCCAAACAGAGCAAAACTGTCGTATATGCCGATGACATCGTCGGAATCCCTCGGGATTCCGACTCGATTTACATCTTCTTCGGCATACTGCGAGAGTTCAGCATGCTCAGTGGTCTTCACACTAATCCCGAAAAAACAAAAATCAAAATTTATGAGAAATTCGGCCTTGCCAGTCTTCCGTATGGTCTGAAACCCACAACCGGCCCATTAACAATACTAGGAATTCCCTTCCTAGAGACCCCAGTGTTGCAAACACAACACTTAATAGAAATGTGTCGCGAAAAACTCAAACCCTTCAGTCCAAACTACCTATCATTTCAAGGTAGAGCAACAGTTATCAAAACAGTCCTAAAACCGATGTTACTGCACACCATTAACCTCACAAACATACAAGACAACGCCATTCACAAACATGTCACTGATTTTTTCTGGAACAACAGGAGGCACGAGGTGCGCAGGACCTTTCTCCATCTTCCCCCCACACAAGGGGGATTCGCCCTGCCAAACCTCAAATACTGCCACCTAACCAACACTGCTCAGATCATACGGAAAGCACTGGCATCAAATCACCCTTCCGGCAATCTGATTAAATACTTCTTAGGATTTTTCCTACCCTACTTCGGGACCACTGGCCACGCCGGACCATGTGCGGAGACGGTGCCAGAGTGGTACTACACAATATGAAACTTTTCAATAAATGGCAACTGATGGAGTTCGAGTGCTTCAGCTCAGCCCAAACAAGCTGTACTGGAAAAATTTTGACAACTTTGACTGGGAAAAGCTCGATCTGGGCACAAACCTTCACCGGGACTTAGCCTGGAGAATCGCCTACGGCAGATTCCCGGTGAAACTGGTAAAATCAGCCTACAACTCTCGACCGTGCAACCCCTTCTGCGACGTCTGCGGTGCGATAGAAACCGTAGGGCACCTCTTCTTTCACTGCCCGCCAGCACAGCGTGTTTGGCACAGACTGGCTGAGGTGCTTGCGATCCCAGTGCTCACATTCGCCGAAGTAGTCTTGCTACAGTTTCCTCCCCCAGTAACCAAAAACAAGAAATACCTGATTTTCCTAATAAATGTGATTAAACATCACATTTGGAAAATCAGGAAAAAACACCTTCTTAACGAGGAGGATCGCATCTATCTCCGTGTTAAGAACTGTCTCTCAGCCTACCTCCGCCGCTTCCTGGAGCAGGAAAGGTACTTACGGGGAGAAGAGCGGTTCCTGAGGAGATGGTGCGACCCACCAACCATCTGCCAGATCACACAGGGGGGGAATCCGGTTGTGTCTGCTCCTATAACACCTTCAAGTTGTAGGTGTTGACGCTATCTCGATTTTCCTTCCTGATCAGCGTTTTTCGCAGTTGAAAGTTTTTCTGTCCCCAGGTTGGGGTTGACCTGAACAAACCCGGACTGCAAAGGCCAACATCGAGGTGGTCCCGAGCCCTTTTCAGGGCGGGGTCTTCCGGGCAGGTCATCTCCCTTCTTTTCCTGGTATTACTGTTCTGGGTTTGCTCGGCAAACTCATTCCTCTACAGAATTGTCTTCCACATAGTCTTTAGATTTATTTACACTTGTTAAATTTGCTTAGTCTCTCCTTTTTTTTCCTTTTCAGGATTTTTCCTTTTAAAAGTGAAAAATCAACGACCGTTTTAGAAGCACCCCTGCGGGGTCAACAGCTAAAACAGGTCAGCTGAGGCCTCTTTTATTTACTCTACTACTATGTACTCTATCTTTATTTCCTCTACGACTATCTGCTGAATCTCAGCCTATCTTACTCCACAGGCCAATGATGAGATACGTTGAACTCACAAAATATATATATCTTGAGAGTCTGCGTAGCTCTGTCAGTATAATATAATAGACGAATTAATTTAGTCTGATTTTCATTGACTTCTCGGCCTTTTGGCTAAGATCAAGTGTGTAGTTTCTGTTCTTACAACCTTATCAGGCTAAGAGCAAAACGTAGTATCTGTGTTGCAAAGTTAACATCGAATACGGACTCCACCGGCGTTCGCGATATTAACTGACCAGCACAGATAGAGTAAACCCCGGACTGGGGCAATAGAAAACACTTGGTGGTGGGAATAGTTAGCCCCCCCCCCCCAATCTGATCATGCCCTCCATTCTGCCACGTGTGAGTACCCTCGGAATTGAGGTTGACGCCACAATACCGGCAAGGGTGATGGCAAAAGCAATTATAAACTGTGTGGGTGCAGGAAACATCTTTGGATTTACCCCCCTATGGGGGAGGAAGATACCAGGTGGTTACCAAAAACATGGAGACCAGAGTAAAGCTACTACAAGGTTTTGACTGAGGGAAAACGAAAGTATCTCCCTTCATGGTTGAAAGCATACTAAGAACCCTGAAGATCCAAGATTCCCATTAGAATACGCTGAGAACGACATCATCCGCAGCATATTCTCGAAGTGGGGCGTTGTAAGGGAATTCCAAGTCCATAATGACGTCGACAATCCTGAGTGGAAGTCAGGGGAGGTAACCATCTCTCTTGAAATGAGGACAGAAGTTCCTAACTTTGTACTCATAGGATCTGCCCAGGTAATGGTAAATTACCCAGGCGTCAAAAAACAATGCTTTAGATGTGGCGCCTTCAATCATCTTGGGGCAGACTGCCCTCGAATAAAGTGCAGAAATTGCCTAAAAACAGGCCACAACCAGGAAAGATGTGAGGCAGCTTGCCTGAAATGTGGGGTCACTGACCACAAAGTCGACACCTGCCCATCCAGAATCCTTGCAGAGAGGATGGGTGTCGCAATCACATCAGCAACAAAACCAAGTAATGAAAAGGTTGCAACACAGGAAAAATTTCCGCCTCTTGAAGCCACTCCTGATCATGCTGCCATGTCTAAGACAACGAAAAGGTCCCGTAAGGGAGGGAAACCTACCAGAATTACAGAAACCAGCAATACGATCCCAACAGAAGAGACTGACAATGCAGAAACCATCATAGTAACTCCCACGGACGAAAGTGAAGCTACCACTGCCAATATAGACATCGCCAACTCAGATAACGTAGAAGAAGCTGAAGTAGAGATGGAGATGTTCCTTTCTTTTGTTGTGGGCTGTTATGATTCTTTTCGCCACCTCACTTCCCTTGGCCATGTCTAGTTTGCAGAGAACTATATAGAACGCCGAAGCTGCCTCCTCGTCTATATCCAGGGCTACCTCTACTTGCTCATGGGTGATTTTGCTGATATCATCAACAAAGAGGTCACCCAATTTTGCACTGACGATGTCGGGTCCATATTTCCCTGTGAGGAGGAGTTCAGGTTCTCCTACTTTATTAATTGCTTCGTTGAACTTTTCTGCCACCCCTGGCATACCTCTAAGGAGATGTCTTAGAGTCTCCCCTACTTTTGCATAAGGGACTTCTGGGTGTTCGTTTTCAGATACTTTTGCAGTTTTGAGATTTGTCAGCTCTTCTTCCTTCGGGCTTAATGGCCGTTTGGAAGTGTGGTGGCGAAAAGAATCATAACAGCCCACAACAAAAGAAAGGAACAGTAACCACATTGAGGGTTTTTCTGTACTAAATATTCAGTCTCTCTGTATTCAGCCTTTCTGTACTAAGCTCCCACAGGTGGGGGAGGACATGAGAACCCGAGCGGCGAAGGCTTACAGCGAGGCGGTGCAGTTCCTTGTGAGCTGCATCACTCGGGCCAGATCCTTCCTCCACCTCTAAGTTTACCTCTCCAGATTTGTTTTGGTTTGTTGTTGTTTTTATGTTACATGTTTCCTTTTTAGGATTTTTCCTTTTTTTTTTAAAGTGAAAAATCAACGACCGTTTTAGAAACGCCCCTGGGGGGCAAACAGCTAAAACAGGTCAACTGAGGTCTCTTTTACCTACTCTACCAAAATGCACTCTATCTTTATTTCCTCTCCTACTATCTGCTGACTCTCAGCCTATCTTACTCCACAGGCCAATGATGAGATACGTTGAACTCACAAAATATATATAAAGCACTTGTTTATAGCTAGGCGATTCTAAAACGGTCGTTGATTTTTCACTTTAGAAGAAAAGGAAAAATCCTAAAAAGGAAACATGTAACAAAAACAATAACATGAAGTACAGAGAAAACAAAACTGTAGATAGGACTGGAAACCGAAAAAGAAAGGTGGGGGAAAGGGTCTGGCCTGAATGATGCAGCTCTGATGGAGCTGCACTGCCGCGCTGTAAGCCTTCGCCGCTCAGATTCTCAGGCCCTCTCCCACCTGTGGGGACTAGACAACAGTATAAATAGCTATAGACGGGAAAACCATGGGATGGTTATTATGACTGTCGTTTGTTATGAGCAGTCATTATTCTTTTAGCCACCTCGCTTCCCTTGACCATGTCTAATTTGGAGAGAGCTATGAAGAACGCCGATGCCGCCTCCTCGTCTATGTCCAGGGCTACCTGTACTTGCTCAGGGGTGATTTTGCTGATGTCTTCAACAAAAAAGTCACCCCATTTTGCACTAATTATGTTGGGACCATATTTCCCAGTGAGGAGGAGCTCAGGTTCTCCTATTCTCCCTATTGCATTTTTAAATTTTTCTGCCACCCCAGGGATACCTCCATGTGTGGCAGCTTGTTTTTTGGCTGTTTCTTCTTCATGGATTTCTCGCTTCTTCTCTTTCTTGGATGTGGATGCTATGGTTTCTGTGGCGGCTGCCTTCTCTTCTACAGCCGTTATTTTGCCGTATGCCTCGTTTAGAGTTAGAAAATCCGGGTTTCCCGACTCTTGTTCTGTAGTAGCTGTTGGCTTTATCGTGCCTCCCATCCTTTCTGGATGGCAGGTGTCCACTTTGTGGTTCAGGGTACCACATTTGAGGCAAGCTGCCTTGCATTTATCTATTGTATGGGCTGTTTTCAGACAATTTTTACATTTTATTCTAGGGCAGTCTGCCCCAAGATGAAGGCAACACATCTAAAACATTGTTTTTTCACGCCAGAGTAGTTGACAATTATCCTGGCGGAACCAATGAGAATGAAGTTGGGCACTTCTGTTTTCATCTCAAGGAAGATGTTAACTTCTCCTGATTTCCACTCTGGGTTTTCTGCGTCGTTAAGGGTCTGGATTTCCTTTACATTACCCCACTTCGAGAACACGTTCTGAATGATGTCTTCATTCTCCGCGTATTCTAGGGGGAATCTAGATATTTTGAGCATTTTAAGGATGCTCCCTACCATGAAGGGAGAAATTGTTTCACCTCCATATTCATAACCGCCAAGTATCTTATTCCTGGAAGCGATGTTCTTGGTGACTACTTGGTATCTTCCGCCGCCATAAGGAGTGAATCTGAATATATTTTCGGCTCCTACATGGTCCATGAGAGCTCTTGCCATTGCCCTGGCTGGTGTTGACGCATCCACCTGAAAGCCGAGGGTTCAGACGCGAGGACCAACAGATGACATCATTGGAGTATTGGAGAGGGAGGAGCTAACTATTCACACCACCCAGTGTTTGAAATTTTCCCAGTCCGGGGTTTAGGAAGATCTGTAAATATCCAGTTAAATATCGTGAGCCCCGATGGGACTCGTACCGATATTAACGGTTAAGAACAGATACTACGAAATGCTATTAGCCTGTTAAGCTGATACGCACAGATACTACACTTTGATCTTAGCCAATAGTTTTCATTAATGAAAATTCTCGAATAATATCATGTATATCAAATTGATCCAAAATATCTGACTCTATTGATATAATGGCAAGATTTGAAAGTCTGTTTTGTACCATTGTGGAGCGCAAGTAGTTTTTAATAATTTTATGTTTAGAAAAGGACCGTTCCGCAGATGCTACAGATATGACAAAAGAATCGAAGAGCAATTGTAAAAGTTGGATAAACTGTGATTAAGTCGTTTGAATAAATATACTGAATTATCTGATATAAAAATAATTTGTGAGTTCAACAAATCTTCATCATCGGCCTGTAGAGTAAGATAGGCTGAGAGTCAGCAGATAGTAGGAGAGGAAATAAAGATAGAGTGCATAGTGGTAGAGTAGGTAAAAGAGGCCTCAGTTGACCTGTTTTAGCTGTTTGCCCCCCCCAGGGGAGTTTCTAAAACGGTCGTTGATTTTTCACTTTAAAAAAAAAGGAAAAATCCTAAAAAGGAAACATGTAACAAAAAAAAAACAATAACAATAAGAAAGCAAAGAAATGGAAAGGTAAACATAGAGATGGGGGAAGGATCTGGCCCGAGTGATGCAGCTCACAAGGAGCTGCACCGCCTCGCTGTAAGCCTTTGCCGCTCGGGTTCTCAGCTCCACCCCCTTCTCTGTGAACTGAAAGGAAAATCAATAGTAGATTCTCTTTACTTCCGTTTGTTGTGGGCTATTAAGATCTGATCGGCCACCTTGCTTCCCCGGTTCAGGTCTAGCATACGGAGAGCTGTGATGAAGGCCATTTCCACCTCTTCTTCTATATCCAGAGTTCCCCATATCTCATCTGGATTGATTTCTCTTATGTCCTCTATGAAGAGGTCGCCCCATTTGGCGCTAACGACCTTGGGACCGTGTTTTCCTGTTAGGAGGAGTACAGGTTCCCCAATTCTCTCCATTGCTTGTTTAAATTTGACTGGGATCTCAGGGATGTCTTTTATTAGAAACGTTAAAGTTTACCCTACTTTTGCTTGGGGGATTTCTTAGTGTGAGGGTTCTGAAGCTTTAGCTGTTTTGGTTTTAGTTAACTCCACTTCCTGTGGGCTTAATGGCCGTTTGGAAGTGTTGGAGTTTGACTCCATCTCCTCTACTTTGTTTTCTTCTATATTATCTGTATCTGTATTCTCTGGATTGGCTATATCTGGGTTCGCATTGGTAGCTTCGCCTTCTTCTGTTGGAGTTACCATTATGGGTTCAGTATTGTCATTTTCCTTCAGGGTCGGAAAATCTTCTTGGTTTGTATTTTTTTCGTTTTCTGATGATGATTGCATGGCTGGCGTGATAGTACCTCCCATCTTTTCTGCATAGGTTCTCGACGGGCAGGTGTTAACTTTGTGGTCCTTGGATCCGCATTTTAGGCAAGCCATTTGACATTTGTCCAATGCATGGCTTGTTGCCAGGCAGTTTTTGCATTTAAGTTTTGGGCAGTTTGCCCCTAGATGGTCAAAGGATCCACATCGGAAGCATTGCTTCTTCACACCAGGGTAATTGACCATTACCCTGGCCGATCCTATGACAACAAAATTTGGCACTTCTGCCTTCATTTCGATTACATTACTGCAGTAACTTCTCCAGACTTCCAATTTTGGAAATCTGGATCATTTGCCACTTTGACATCTTTTACTACTCCCCATTTCGAGAATGTTGTCTTAATTATGTCTGTCCCTTCTTCTAGGTATTCTAGCGGGAATCTATTCATTTTTAATATCTTCTGAATACTCCCTACTATAAATGGAGACACTCTCTTTCCTTGGTAATCTAACCCTTGCAGTAGTTTCTCCCTTGTGGCAGCATCTTTCACTACCACTTGGTATCGACCTTCTCCATAAGGGGTAAAGCCGAAAATCTTCTCAGCTCCAACAGCCTCCATCAGGGCTTTTGCTAACGTCCTTTTCGGGATGCTGGCCTCCACTACTATACCCAGAGTCCGGGTACGTGGCAAAGCAGATGACATGATCGAGGGGAGGGGACTAAACTATTCCCACCACCGAGTGTTTTATTCTTGCCCCAGTCCGGGGTTTATTCTGTATCTGCTGCTGTAGTTTATTATCAAGTGCCTCTATGAGACGCTTTGTCGATAATAACTGAGCTAACATATACTACAATTTGCCTCCTTAATGATCAAGGCCTCCCCAGCGTCTACTACTACAAAATACAGATTCTATATATATATATATATATATATATATATATTATCTGAACTCTAGATCTATGTCTGACATCTGCAAACGGATCAATTTTAATCACTCACCATACCAAAGGAAACGTTTTTGAATAATTAAGATTAAAGGCGAACACCACAAATAAGGACACTTCCAAAAAATTCGACAAGTCGAGTGTGGTAGTGAAAGAGTTGAGAGTTAAGGGCATGATAGTTTGTGGATAAAACTCTGTGATGTCCGCTTCTCATGGTGCCCAAGCACCTGCTTATTTTGCTTAATTAATTTGTTAATCCAGCGCTGCCCTACTTATTAGAAGGCTGGAAGAGGCTTGAAAAAGAAAATAAAAGTACCATGTTTTTGTCTCTCGATAACAGAGTTGGAGGAGGGAGCGGTACGGTTTAGCGGAACCTTTATTAATTAACAGTGACACGTGACACACAGATGAGAGATGCTTTTAATTTTTAACTTTTTTTGTTAGGATAGAGAATGAGTACTGGCACCTATTGTTTTTCAAAAGAAGAAAAGAGCTGTCTTTATGTATAGTTTTTACATTGTACATAATATGCAGATCGTTCAAAATTTAAATATGTAACAAACTACAGTTCGATATAGCGTCGTAAGTTTTTATTAATTTTTTTTTCATGACAATTGCATTCATGATATGCTTGAACCACAGCATGTTGACATCATTAAAGGATTAAATAAACCAGAAAACCGTCTACCTTTAAACTGTTAATAACAAAGATAACCTCGCCTTCTATAAACCCGCAATTATCCACTCGAATACTAAGGTGACTGCTTAAAATAATAATAATAATAATAAATAAATAAAACCTATTTCCATTCCCTTTTTTTTTTCTTTCCCAGTGGGGTATCATGTATAATATGAAAAACTTTGATTGATTGCTCCGCACTATTCAAAGTATTATTTATTATTTATGTTGCTTTATCCTAAAAGTGTAATTTCTCTGTAAAGACTCGCACCTGTTACAGTTTGCTGTCGCCGTAAAGAGAGAATGAGTTGAACGACAACGCCCATAACAAATGATTAATTTTAAAAAAAAATTTGAGGGAGCAATTCAGATTATATATATATATATATTCGCTCGTTAAAAATGAATGATAAATATAAATAACACTTAACACTCAAACAAACGGGGGGAGGAGAAGAAGTAAAGAGAAGAAGAAGAAGAAAAAGTTCCATGTTTCTATATCTGTTCTTATCAGTTTAATATCCCAGATGAGTCTTTGACTCCATGAGGTCTTGGGGAGGTAATAATAATAATAATAATAATAATAATAATAATAATAATAATAATAATAACAACAACAACTGATACGGGCCCTATCAGCATCCAAGACATTGAATTGATTTTCGGAAATCACCGAAATATGTTTGCTTTCTCCACCTTTGCGGTGAGTTGCCCTGCGTTGCACTACCTCTAGGATCAGCTGTCTCCATGGAGGAGCTATGAAATATACTGTATATACTAAACAACTAAACTGAAACAAAAAAAAAAAAGTTTCACAAAACAGTATGTGTCTTTACCACATATAATGAAGTAAAAACAAAGACGCAGCAAACTTAATATTATATATGGATTTTATTAACATTTAAATACAACCTACTATTAAAAACTCAAACAAAAATTAGGAAATATTTTATTTAATGCGACGGATCTGTTTGCCATAAACATAGGAAAAATAAAACATAGGATTTATTTTTAATCATAGAAATAACCAGAGTCTTGCTCGCTTCACATATTCTTCCGGAAGATGGACAAAAATGTCCCTCTATAGTGATACCCCCGGCCCCCAGGGCCTCCTTATCCATTGGGCTAAATGAGCTATAGCCCAGGAGCGCCATTGATCCAATGGCGCTTAAGAACTGAGTAGTTTTTTTCTGTTGTGTGTATTTTTATAAATACAGATAAACTACCTCAATTATATTATAAATATTGTTGAATTAAATAAAAATGTGCAATGTACTGTATATACAGTAAACCCTCGATTTAACGGACTAATAGGGGCTAAGGGGTTTCCGTTAAATCGCGAACTTTTTAAAATAAAAATATCTGTAACATTATACTGCAATTTTATCAGTATTAGCACTGTAATAACAAAAAAAAAAAAATTGTTTTACAAACAATTTTTAACACAATTTTCATACTTTTAGATAAGTTAATGTGAAGATAATGTTCGATGTTGAGGCGCTTGGTTTAGGTAATCCTGCTTTTAAAAAACTATCAAGTTTTTTTTGTTTTTTTTTAAACTTTTGAATTGTTCTTTTATATATATATATATATATATATATATATATTGAATTGTTCTTCTATATATATATATATATATATATATATATATATATATATATATATATAATTATCTCCCTAAAATTACGAAAACGTAATAAAACTGCTGCAGAAAGTCACGGCCACGCGACAAAAGAACCAATTACAGTGTGATTGGTCACGTCGTAATCATTCGCCGAACATGTTTTATGAGCGTTGACTCATTTATGACGGCTAAATTACTACAGTGTTTTTCCAACATATGATGGCTATTCGCCAAACTACGTTAAAAATAACAGGAAATAATTTTCACATGTGACATACGGACTGAAATTTTGTCCGTTAAATCCGAAGTCCATTAAATCGAGGATTTACTGTATTTTAAAGTTTTTTTTTTTTTTTTTTTGCAATGAAAGTTAATTAATAAGTTATATGTATTATTTAATTATTACTCAATCCAAAGTGATTAATGCGCCAAATTTTTATTAGCCCAGGGTGCTCAAACTTGTTAAGACGGCCCTATCCCCCCCTCCCAAACAGATACAACAAACTGAAAATACAAGAAAAACAAATACCTTTATTGTATCACTAAATACAGTACTTACATAATCAGAGTCAATGTACAGTACTCTGTTTTGCGAAAATTCGTGTGAATTGGAGACATCTGGAATGAATATATCCGACTGTGTATAATGAAAACAACTCTCTTCCCACAAACACTATCTTCCCACAAACACTATACATTATTATCAGTAAGACAATACCAATTTTACAATTAAAATTTAACCGAAAACATTCAAGCTGTCATGTCTACACAGTCCCCTCCCCCTTATCCGCGGGGGAAACGTTACAAGACACCCCGCGGATAGTACCGAACCCTATATATACTATGTTTTCTTCTATACACACATACCTATGATAAAGTTTAATTTATAAATTAGGCACAGTAAGAGATTAACAACAATGACTAATAATAAAATAGAACAATTATAACAACATACTCTAATCAAAGTTATCTGAACGCGAATGGAATTTTAGCAACCTCAGCATACGTTTATTATTATTATTATTATTCTCTATTTATTATTTTATGAAGTCGAGAACTTTCACCTTTTTCACTTAAAAGGAAGAACTTTACGGCTTCCCTTTGGCATATCCGAATTGCCCGCATCACTACTCCTGCGCTTTGGACCAATATTAAGTAAAATAAGAGTTACTTGAACACAAGCTCTGCAATACCGCGACAGCCGATCTGATAACGGAGAACTATTCAGAACGGCGCGCAATTCCAGATATTCCTGATTTCCGAAAAGCTGCAAAATACGTGTGGCTTTCTCCACCTTTGCAACAAGCCTAGCGTTGACTATCTCTGGGATCAGCCAAATTGCTATTACTAAAAGAAATAGAGTAGCCATTCGGCGATGTAAAATAACATAGGCAAAGTGGATATTAGAGCCAACATTATTTTGTATTCTCCTAAGCTCTCAGGTCAACTTAGGAATTTTTCATAGTTTCGACTTTGAAATAATATTGGATCTAATATCCACTTTGCGTATGTAATTTTACATCGCCGAAATGAAGCCGTATGGCTATTTCTTTTAGTAATAGACAGTTCGGCTGATCCCAGAGATAGTCCAACACAAGGCAACTCGTTGCAAAGGTGGTAAAAGCTGGACGTTCCAACGTTATACTACGCACCTGAGCAGTTCTTGGTTAGCAGATCGACTGTCGCGGTATCGCAGTGCTTGTGTTCATGTAACCCTTATTTCACTTAATAATGGTCCCAAAGTGTAAGAGTAGTGATGACAATTCGGATATGCCAAAGAGAAGCCTTGCAAAAAAAAAAAAAAGAAAAAAGAAAAAAAAAGGAAACGTGTGCTGAAGTTGCAAAGATTCTATTCACATTCAGATAACGTTAATACAGTATGTTGTTATAATTATTCTATTTTATTATTAGTTATTGTTGTTAATCTGTTACTGTGTCTAATTTATAAATTAAATTTTATCATAGGTATGTATGTATATGTATGTATAGGAAAATACATAGTATAATATAGGGTTCGGTATTAACCTCGGTTTCAGGTACCGCGGGGTGTCTTGGAAGGTAACCCTCGCGGATAGGGGGGGGGGGGGAATACTGTACATATTCTCTATTTATTATTCTCTCGTGCTAGTTTGAATGTTTTCGATTAAATTTTAATCTTAGCATTATTATTTGTGCACGGTCCTAATATAGAAAATCTCGAATACCATTCTTATTTCAAGTATATAAATCTTTATTTGCTTTGAATTATTTTTAAATGAATCGTTTGGTATTTACGCCCAATGACTGACTGTGTTTATAAACAGAATTACCACGTATTTTCTGCAACTGAAAATTTGAAATTGGTTGTTAGGATAAAAGTTAAATACTGTACTGTGTTTGGCCCTACAATATGAAATGATGTTGGATTTAATATCCACTTAATTTATATAAACTTTGCTTTGCTTGCGTGTAGGCATTAATATAGTGTTTGAGGGGGGGGGTCATTTTTTAGGGTAATTTTCATTCCATTTCTCTGCACTTCTCACTAATTGCCGCTAGATATTGTACACAAACTCTAATTGTATCCGTACTGTATTTAGTGATACAATAATGCTACTTGTTTTTCCTTGCATTAGTTGGGGAGAGAATGTTCATCACTATACAGAACATTTTTCATTCGTATCTTCCGAAATCATAGCCTGAGTGAGCAAAAATCTGTTTATTCCTTCAAATAAAAATGAATCTTTCTATGTTTCAAGGCAAACACACCGTCGCATTAAAGAAAATATTCTCCAATTTCTATTTTTGTTTTGTTTTTGCATATGTTTTTTTGTTTCTCTCCGATTGTAATGAGCACACCCTAAGGTAGTGCAATATGGGCAATTCGTGACAAAGGTGTAACAAGCTCCAAGCACTTCATCGCCTTCCAAAAGTCAGTTTAATATATTCGGCTCCCAATCAGATATTAAGCTGCTGAGAACAAATATGGGGATAAAGATACACTTCCCCCCCCCTCGGGTGCGAAGGGCTTGGACCTTACTACGTCATGTAATTTACTACATCTCTGTAATTTATAGCACAGCCAAGTGAAAAAACCTCCAACAACTTTTCTCCAAGCCAGAGTAATTTAATAATAAAGTGTGACAACACGTATAGGAAAATATGACTTCTGCATTACCTCAATCTTGGTATAACCTCTGGGTCTGGCTCGCTCTGAGGAGACTTCAATAAAGGTTGAAACCAGTCTGGATAGTGACCCTTCCTATAATGCATGACATTATACATGTCTGCAAGGAGATGTGCTTTGCATTATAGGATACTAAGGCAAGTGGTGTGAAGTCATACCACCTTTACCACGAGTTGCCTCAGTCCTGAAAAGAACTTATTGTGGATATTGTGGATCGCGGTCAAAAAGTTGGAAAAATACTCGCTAATATCATATAGAAAACTGTTGTTATGCGTCTGCTTTACAACCGGAGCCTCTTTTATTTTGCTTCTATGATCGGGTGCAGTGATCGCTGATTAGTTTCACATTACAGTTACAAATAATTGTTTTTATAAACATGGTACCTAATTAGTACCTAATGAACTAATAGCGAGTTGCCTTCGGTGCCTGAACTTCAATAATACTGAATGCATTTTGCAGGGGTGAAGTTAAATACCCTCCTGCAGTTGCCTGAAACTGAACAGAGCTGATATCTGCCGAGAACCCTAATCCTACAGAAATGATGAATGTCTCATTAAACCGAGACATTCATGGCTTACTAGGCCAGCTTCAATGAGCCTATACTTGGCCACGGAATTGCTGTTGGCTGGAAGTGTTTAGATTGCTGGATTACTCAAGGAACCGAGTTTGCAAAAATTTGCAAAGCTGAGGAACGAAATTTTTCAGTATAATTTTTTGCAGACCACCATGAATACGTACAGGGCATTCATGTATGGATGTATACATTGACATTTGATATCGTTTAGAAAGCAAAGAGCCAGACTGAAAGTTTTTTTTAATGTATGTGAATATAATTAAACTTCAAAATAATTAATTCTTACACATTTTTGCAGTCTATTTATATTTATTTATTTCGGGATATTGTGGATCGCGATTGAAAAACACTGACTCATATCATATCGAAACAGATTCAAGTAGCTGAATAGAGTAGAGTGCCCTCCCTCTATGAACAGCTCATATACTATATTTGAATTTTCACATTTTCTGGGGACCAATACCGGACCGCAGCCACACTTTGGACAATTCTGCTCTAGTATTCTCAGCCATACCCAGCCTCACCTTTGACAACACCCATATCTCTAGGACAGATGAGTTTTTTCTCCTTGGGATTATCTTGACATCAAGACTCTCCTGGTAGGAATGCATTTACAACCATTGCTCCTCGGCATCGAAAAAATTAGGATTCCTTTTCTGCTCAAAGCTTTACCTCTGAACAACGATTAACTTTGTACAAATCAGAAATTCGACCATCCCCTGAGTATTGCTCCCACATCTGGAGCGTTGCTTTCAAGAGATCCCTAGAAATACTCGTGATACCGAAGGGAGCAGTCAAATTGATTATCTCTTACCGAAAAAAAAATTAACGAAATTCATCTCTTACCGACCCACTTCAATCTCTCTTGCACAGGCATTTAGTATCTACTACAGGCATTTCTATAAATATTTCCATGGTAAATGTTCGTAAGAACCAGAAACAATAATTTCCCTCTCTCTTTACCAAATTGATTAAAACATGTACAGCTGCCACCCAAAACCTCTTCACAGTCCAACCCCCATACTCAGAACAAGTTTCTCTTCCTCCTCCTTCATTTCTGCTGCTGCTGTACTCCGGAATTATCTCCCCTCCCCTCCCCTCCCATGTGTTTTCCAAGCAATACAATGCATTCGCCTTCAAATCTAATATGAACAAGTTACCCCTTTCCCAAATCTTTTCCCATACATGGTACTAGTATACATGAGAAGTTGATTGGTCAACCTCTCATGTATAAGCCCAACATTAAAAAAAAAAAAAATTGCAAAATGTCTTCAAATTTACACCAATTTTAATGGAATGTGTTTGATCTTTGAAAGTTATATCTTAGGCAAAATCTTGTTGTTCGATAGAGAAACTAAAAACACACATTATACGCTCCTGAACTTTTGAATTACCAAAATAATTTACATGCATACACTTCAGACTCTATTTCTTGATGTAATGAACCCACCTTCGCAGGGCTGGCTCAGAAGTCAGGTTTTTGGGCCTAAGACAAAGGCCCCAGCTCCGTGCTCAGAGGAGCCGCGCACAAATTTCTAAGAAAATTTGATAATATAATTATTTTACTCTATAATAGAATTAATAATATAATGTAATTATTAATTATTTTTGATAAAAGCAAAAGGAAATAGTTTGTAAATTAGAATTAATAAAATTATATGATTCGATAAAAAAAAAAATATTTTGGGACCCCACTAATAACTTTTTCCCGAGACCCCGAAAAACCTCCAGCCGGCCTTGCTCCTTCGAGATCGTGTAACCTTACAGAAATATATTAAAGACAGTTTTTAATATTTTTTTTAT
The DNA here is from genome assembly GCF_054136105.1 of Typopeltis vanoorti. Classification (NCBI taxonomy): domain Eukaryota; kingdom Metazoa; phylum Arthropoda; class Arachnida; order Uropygi; family Thelyphonidae; genus Typopeltis; species Typopeltis vanoorti. The sequence continues at coordinate 45,462,404 of NC_143564.1, read as the reverse complement.
AACTTTACAGAAAGAAAGGCATTAATCAAGGCTGCTAAGTCAATCGTTAAATAAATAATGGGGTTAATAGAAATATTTAGGTTTCGGCTTATTTTTTATTTATTTATTTATTTAATTTTTTTTTTTTTTAAGGCGATACTGTAATAGGTCGTTTGGCGACCTGGAGCAACATTTGTCACACTTCTTGTGGTTATACCTAACACTTCCAGAAAAACAAGTAAACAGAAAAGGAAAATACAGGATTTTACTATTAATTTAAAAATAATATTTTCTGTATGAATTTATTAAAATTTCTAACATGAATATCATTAAAGACAGGCAGACATGGAAAAATTAATTTTGTAAATCTATGCATAATGTTCAGAGAACTTGACTTAGAATATAAATGAATAAATACAGAATAACTTACAACGATATATGTTATGGAGTAAACGAGTTTATTAACAAAGAAATATATGGAATCTTTGTCGAATAAAGCATTGACGACGGTAGATTACGTGCTCGAAATGGGCATCTTGTCTTTCAAGACAGGTTTCGTAGCGCACGAGAAAGTTCTGCTGAACATATCGTGTAATTTTATCCTTTAGTTCATCAAGGTTTGCAGGCGGGGCATGGTGGAATACCCATTCCTTCAACATACTCCAAACGTGAAAGGTACGAGAATTCTGTGAACCTCGAAATGATCTTCTGGGAAATTCTGATAACTAGGCTCTAGAGCTGCATGATTTGTGACAGGTTGCTCTGTTCTGTTGGAATACCTGTACTTGAAATGGAATGTTTTTTGCACGACACATCCTATGCAAATCCTGGGTGAATGGAATCAACACATTCTCGATGTAGCATTCGCTAATCAAGGTCACGGTTAAGGCCGAATTATGACTGGCCAGAAACCACACACCATGAGGTGATCTTTTTGCTGTGAAGAGGTTTCTCTTGGAGAAATTCAGGTCTCGAGAAACCATACCTGTGGGTTCGTCTGTTTACATGACGGCTTAGATGGAATGCGCGTCTTCCGAGAGCCAGACATTATGGAGGAAGGACGGATCTTCATAGACATTGGCCAGCACGCGTGCACAGTATTCTCGCCGTACAGCGTAATCCGTTGCTGTTAAACACTGACCTGAATGACGTACGAAAACGAACCCAGCTCCTTTGTAGTGACCGCCTTGGTATTCCAAGTTTTACCGCCGTTCCGTGTCGAATGCGTTTCGGAGACGTAACACTTGCTCCAACACACTCCCGAGATTCTCATTTGTCTTCGTGGTGTCCCTGAATGCCCTTTGCCAATGCGGCAGAACACTCCCGGTACGTCGGAACCTCTCGATTAAGACAATGGCACTATTGTTTGGGGAACGCTTAGGGAAAATGCGAACAAATTGCTTACAAACATGTCGTAGGCTTGGACCATTTGCTCTACCAACTCCGTATGAACGAAAATAATGCTCAACAATAAACATCTTTTCTTCCAACGTTAACACCACTGCTACAGCTAAATGTAATGACGTAGACTCTACACGTGCGCTTCTATTAATGTGCATGCAGTTAAACGGGATATCTCACAGCGCGTGTACTGCAGGGGGGGTCGAATTCAGTACTGTTTTTTCTTTTTTTTTCGCGCCAAACCGTAAGACTAAATTAATTTTCTTTATTCAATTTTTATAGTATCTCAAACATAATAAATACTGAAGAATTTATTTCACAAATACATCTTATAATAAATGAAATAACGTATTTTCTATTGGGATTTCTCACTTATCTAAAGATCTTCATTACTGTATATTTGAGACTGGTTGGGATTATGACCAAAGCAACTAAAAGGCAACATAAAGCACATCAATAGGCAGCAGACATTTGGATGTTCCCTTCTCCGTAGCTTGAACGGTTCTTTCCTTCGAAAGGCCTAGCCAACACTCAGATAATAAGGGCCAATGAGATAATACCCAGACTTGGTAGACACTGTTGCGATCTCTCACTTGACTTCGAGTTGTCTTTTCTGATTTAACTATTGTCATATTTAAAAAGTTCAATTCGATTCCGCAAATTCATCATCATAACTATTTTGTCGTCAATTTCTGACGGAAGCTGATTTTATTCCGCCAGTACATAATTACAAATTGCAGGAGCCAATCTATAAGGATAACATTGTTCTCTTGACACTCTCCATTCCCCTTGTTAAACTCCTCAACTGCCCTAATTATATCTTAGAAATCTCATTTCCTGATTTTTCTCCCCCACCCCTTTTCTTTACAATGTGTCCTGCACTGGTACATCTGTTGTCTTTATCTTATAGTTATTGCAAGTTATTCATTTCGTGTAAACAGAATTTTTACTATTATAGCAAGTTAACTATTTAGCAGTAATCGCTCCTGAGATTATTAATAGATAGTTACTTAAGTTTCAGGTGAGAAATTCTTGCACATGTTTATTCTCATTCAATTTTTATTTATTTATGTATTTTATTAAACAGACCCACGAAAAGCTCTAAAACGTATAACACATCAGTGCCATGTGCAGTGGCCTATAGAAATATTAGTATTGATTACAAACATATATAAAAATAGCTTTAACACCTGCTCATTTGATCCAAGTTCAGATAGTCATGTTATTTAGCGTACACAGTAGAATTACAGAGAAAAGAAGAATTGCATGGTTACTAAAATTTTTCAATTACCATACCTGACATTTGAAACTCAGCTTATGGAATTATTCGCAAGTGCCTTTAATTTAACAGCAGGATTGGGATTTAATATAACGGAAATAAGAGCATAAACACCAGTTTCTTACCACCACAGAACATTATGTCCCTTGGTTAGTGAGAGACTAATGCCTCTCCCTGAATATATTGCAATGAAAGTTCTTTCTGTCTCATTAAAAAAAAAAAAAAAAAAAAAAAAATGCTAACGCTTTTTATCCTCCAAAGGGAGTATGACCTGTTAATATAAATAAAATAAAAATTATATATATATATATACATACAATGTTCCCGTTAAATAACAAGATAAAATTCGTATAAACATAAACAGAAAGATGAATGATTTATTTGTTTTCAAAATAATCTCCTCTTAATCCGGTACAACGGCGTTTACATCGCTCATATCAAATTTCGAAATATCGCTAGTAGACGTCTAGAGGAATAGGTTGGCACTCACTTATGGATGACCTAAACTAAGTCATATTGGCATCATTTGAATTTCGTTTTCAACATCAGAAAAAAAAAAAAAAGTCCGTCGGTGTCAAATCCGGCAGATGTTCGAGCACTGTGGTGGATTTGACACCGACGGATTTTTTTTTTTTTCTTCTTTCTGATGTTGAAAATTATTTGTCTAAGACAAAGGATCTGATCGCTGGTGCCCTTACCTTTCCTAAAACCTGCTTGTTCCTCGGGTATCTCTGCCTCAACTTTGCATGTCTCTTGAATCATGATCATCTTCAATAAAATTTTGCTTGCATGAGATATTAAACTAATAGTTCTATAGTTCTTGCACTCTTGTATTCTCTCAAGGCATGCTAATTTCATAGGTATAATTTAAATATTATTTATTATTATTTACCAGGATGGATTATTTCTATAACTTATTGAGTCTGCACCGAGTTTGTATTTTTTTTTTTTTTTCATTTTGCAAACAATTTCACATTCCTCTGGCTGAATTAATGAATATTTTCTTTATACTTCATCTTGAATTCTAAGGTTTGATTTTTCAACCTTTTTTATTATTTTAGATGGAAATGGTGTTTCCTTCCATAGCGCTAGGTCTCCAAAGCCTCGATTCTAGTAGCCAAATAGACAAACTCAGTCGGTCTCTGACACGGGTAAGCAAGTTTTTCCACTTACCATTGGTCTAGCTATTCTATGATTGGCTGAAGGTGGGGATGGGAAACTATTGGGGGCTAGCTGCCCAATAGTTTCCAAAGCTTACAGCTAAATAGTCTTGCCTACTTCCTTTGGGGATGAAGAGGCATAAATGGATATACTGTATATAAGTGGCGGCTTGTGGCTTGAAATCGTGGGGGTGTTGCAACTTTAGAAATGTACAGTGTATATGTGTTTGGATGAAATATCAAAATTATGGTAAAAATCAAAAAAAAAAAAAAATTAAACATTAAAAAATATTGTTTATTATCGATAAAATTATAGTTTGGCATAATTCAAAATTACTTAAAAATAAAATATACAGCAATCCCTTATTAATGCGCCTAATGCGTTCTTTAAAACAGGCGCATTAATCGAAAACGCACTAATCGAATATAATAACATATGGGAAAAGTATAATTCGTTCCTCAAATTCTTTTTTGAACCTTAATTTTTTTTTTTATTTAATAAAAGAATTAAGGTATGCCTCAGGGCCTAGTTAAAGGAAAACCATGAAGCTGAAAGACAATAAAACATATTCAGTATATACATTTTATTATTCTACTTCTTAACAAAGAATTGAACTAACGTAGTTTGGCGGGCTTTTTTTTTTTTTTTTTTTTTTTTTGTTCATACAACCGACAGTATGGCCCTATTGCCTCTTCTACTCTCCTGCAAATTTTACTGCTTCTCTCTTCATCAGGGTCAGTCTCTAAGCATTGCTGTTTAAAAACTTCGATTGTACGAAAAATATTTTCAAATTGTTTCTGTGAAATCTCTTTTGGCTGACTATCAGTGGTTAAATTTTTTTCATATTCTTCGGAATCTTCTCGCTGTGCATCTAAATTTAGCAGGTCGGAATCACTCGATTCTTCAGAATGAGATTTAATTAACTCTTGGACGATATCATTGAGGAGAGAAAGAAATGAAGGACGTACGAATTGGTCGCCAACACGCGAAATCACATGCTTTATAGATAAAATTTCCCAAATGTTATACAAGCAAAATAGTTACCACTTTAAAAACTATTATACAATGATCATAAATGATAAGTTAATTTTCCGACGTGTAATAATAAACAACTCATCCAAGAAGACGGATTGATACCCTATTATAGGAATGGATTCTCCTTTTTGTGACATGCGCAGAAGTGTCGAAGGGTCTCGAATCTGTGGGCGTACTATAGCAGACGACATAAATTTTGGCGGTAAAAATTTGGAACATAGTATACATAGTGTACATGGAAGTAGTGTAGCATGCCATTAAAAATAACTTTGTAAACTGCTTTAAATGGTTACTAAATTATTTCATTCTGGTGGGTGATTTTTTAAAATCACCCCTTCCGCACTTCTGCGCATGTTACAAAAAGGAGAATCCATTCCGATAATAGGTTAATCAATCCGTCTTCTGGGATTGATTAACCTATGTTAATCTGATTAACCTGAGTTGTTTATTATTTACTCATAAAAATGTATAGATAGGAAATTTTTAAAATCTGTAACATTTATTTTAAAGATGTATATAGGTGCACTAATCGAATTTGGGTATCGAAAAAAAAAATTACTGCGTAATTTTTTTTTTCGATACCCAAATGAAAACGCACTAATCGGGGGCACATTAATCGAGGGATTACTGTATTCTTCTTGTTTTGTTTCATGAAAAAATATTGTTTATTATCGATAAAATTATACAGTTTAGTATAATTCAAAAGTACTTAAAAAATCCACTGTAAATCCATTCCTTTAATTGTAATTAAAGGAACGGATTTACAATTTTTGGACATTACAATTAAAGAATTTAATTGTAATGTCCAAATATTTAAAGAGATGAAGTAGACACGATAAGCACTACGAACACTCTACTACTGGCGCAAACTGCATATAAACAACAGTGGAACTGAGCGACGGACAGTGCCGCATTACGCTAATAGCTCGCATCTCACTATGACGTGCATATGCTTGTGCGCGTAGCAATATGACACTGTGGAAAACACAGTGCTGCTAGCGTCCTTCGGCCTCCTAATTCTACAAGATGGATTTTATTATTTTTTATACAAAATAAGAGAATTGTATAGGATTGTTGATGATAAATTAAATATTACAAGCAAATAAATAAATTAAGAAATATATTTATATATATTTATTTTTTGGGTATCGAAAAAAAAAAAAATACGCAGTAATCGAAAACGCACTAATCGGGAGCACATTAATCGAGGGATTACTGTATTCTTCTTCTTGTTTTGTTTCATGAAAAAATATTGTTTATTATCGATATAAAATTTGCATGATAACCTATGCAAAAAAAGCCAAAGAAAAATGGTTAGAAGAAAAAGCTAAGAAATGCCAAGAAGCATACCAACAAAACAACCTAAAAGTCTTCCATGATACTGTAAGAGAAATTACAAAGGAATTCTCAGCAAAAGCAGTAACAATGATAAAAAACAAGATGACTGAAACCGGGAATATTGAATATATAAGAAAAATCTGGTCAAACCATTTTAAGACTATCTTCCACCAAGGAAACAAAACTAAAATGCCAACAATAGAAGAAAATAATGATCACCCAAAATTTTTACAAGAAGAAGTTAGATACGCAATAAAACAGATGAAAAACAATAAAGCACCAGGCATTGACACTATCCCTACTGAACTGTGGTCATATGGAGGCAGCATATCAATAGAATATTTAACAACCTTTTTCAATAAAATACTACAAACAGGAGAGATCCCAAATGACTGGAGAACTGGAAAGATCATCCCAATATACGAGAAAGGAGACAAAAGAGACTGCAGAATTACAGACCAATCAATTTACTCCCTCACACCTATAAAATATTCATAAGAATTATACAAAATAGATTAAAAAACACCTACGAAGAAATGATAGGCATAGAACATGCTGGTTTCCGAGGAAACTATTCAACAATAGACCAAATTTTCACATTGCACCAACTAGCAGAGCTCAGCTGGGAAGACCATAAAGAACTATATTGCTGTTTTGTGGACTTGAAACAAGCTTTCGATAACATCAACAGAGAAATCCTTCTTAAAATTCTAATAGAAAAAGCAATAGACAAATATATAATACAGTTTCTGATAAAATATTACTCTAAGACAAATGCAATAATTAAAAAGGACACACTCACAACAGAACCCATAGAGATCCAAAAAGGAGTAATGCAAGGATGCCCATTATCCCCATGCCTATTCAACATATATCTAGAAGAAGTTGTAAAGAAGGCAATAGACAATGAGCCTGGAATCAATGTCAATGGTTTAAACATAAATAATATCAAATATGCAGATGATCTCGTCCTTCTTGAAAGAACCCCAAATGAACTACAAAAGTTGATCAACAAGCTAAAGAAACCTGTAAAACATATGACATGACAATAAATATACAAAAGACAAAAGTGATGAAAATAGGGAGGAACAGAACTACCATCTCAGCCACCCTAAACGGAGAACAAATAGAACAAGTAGACAACTTCATATACCTTGGTTCAAAACTAACAGAAACAATAGATGAACTCAAAACAATCAAACACAGAATAGCGATAGGATGGAACACCATGAGAAAATTACAGAAAATCTGGAAAACAAACAAGATATCTAAGCAAGCCAAAATCAAATTATATGAAGCAATAATTATACCAACAGTCATCTATGGAGAAGAAGCGTGGACGGTTAAAAAAAGAGAGGAGAAAAAACTGCTGGCATTTGAAATGAAATGCTTAAGAAAAATAAATAGAACAAGTTGGATAGAAAAGAAAACAAACATCACAGTCAGACAAGAACTATTGTATAAAAAGACGATAACAGAAAAAATTAGAAAACAACAACTGAGATGGTTTGGACACACTGTACGCATGGACGCAGATAGACTTCCTAACGTCCTAATCAATACTTTTCCAACTGAAAAAAGAAGACCCGGAAGACCAAGAATTACCTGGCTGAAATTAATAAAGAACATCTCGGGATGCAGAACATATAAGGAACTTTTTCGAACATCAAGGAATAGAGAAGACTGGAAGATCCTGCTCAAGAGAAGACTCGACCCGTCTTAGACGGAAAAGAAGAAGAAGAAGAAGATTTATATATCGAGAAAAATTGGGAATAGTGCAGTTCTGCAGTGCCTATGCACGAGCCTCCCCTGAATATATATTTATCTGTTTATTTAGCATATTCTTTTTTATTTTGCAGAAAACTGAATGGTGATCGTTTCCTTCCTGTGAAATTTGAAATGTCCTGTGTACTTTGTATTGTGAATCAGTATGGAAATATCACTAACAATATTAATATAGTCAATGATCCTTTTATATGAGACGGCGCTAATGTGCTCATAGATCCATCGACCTCTCGTGTATGGGATAAATATATATATATATATAAACGATATATCTTCGGTTTCCTCTCCATAAAGTTTGTGCATCTATAAGTTGAGCAGGCTGTTAGTAGCTCATGACGTGACAAGAAGCCCAATAGACACTTCCTTTATTGTTATTATTAAGAGACATCTAGGAAGTCAGCGACTCATCGAGGGAGGACACACACACACACACACACACACACACACACACACACACACACACACACACACACACACACACACACACACACACACACACACACACACACACACACACACACACACAACACACACACACACTAGCTATCGTACTTGTTCTTTGAATTCATTCACACTTCATGCACTCACAACTTCCAATGGCAATTCATTCCCATCACACACCACTCTATGAGAGGAAAATCTAGCCCTCAACCCCCTTCTTAGTGGCATAAATTCTCAGCTTCCTTCATTCTTCACCCTCCGTAAAATGAATCCATCAAACTGAAATCCTATATGACCCTTCAAGAAGTTTGCAAGTCTCAATCATATCACTCCTCTTTCTGCTGTTTGTTAGTGTCTGCAGTCTACAAATTCTCAATCTGTCTCCATAATCAGTATTCCACAATCCTGATATCATTTTAGCACTCTCCTTTGCACTCTTTCTACTGTATCAGAATCAGACCGGAAACAAGGAAACCTGACCTACACACAATAGTCGAAGTGAAGTCTTATCAAGGCATTATTATTAGGTTTGTTCTCTTCTTTTCTTCAAATGTTCTTAAACATTTGTATATATCTGGTATTCATCTCTTACTCTGCGTTTACATCTATAACCCGCACTAGCATTTTGTTATCTTTATGCCAGGTGACCCCGTAATGATATAAAAACTCTCCAATTCTTTCTTAGTAGAATCTTTCATGGGACAATAGGCTGAAATTATTATCATTATCCAATTTTTCATTTGAAATTTGCTCACATCACTCTACTTGAAAGGGGAAATTAAGGAGTAGCTATAGCAATCAACTACTGTCTGAATATTATATCTCATAGTTATAATTTAGCCCTATCTCACGTATTTTAGTCTTCACTGGTTCAGTAACTACATATATGCCAACATAGTACTTCACTAATTCTTCTGCCAGTTCCATTCTTTTCCTTGATACCACTCACGTTGTTAATTTTCAATTTATTCCAATAACTAACAATTTTCTGTTTATCCTACTTCCCTGGAGAAAACAGCAGGGTCTTTGTTTAATGGCGACGCTCCATTACATGATACTTCACCATCGTTTTGTTTTTGTTTTAAGCGAATATAGAGCAAAATTTGTTCTGCTGATTCCAGTGGCGGCCGGTGAAAATTTTAAGTGGGGGTGCTGCATATACAAAAAAAAAAAAAAAAAAAAAAAAAATTTCCTAATCAGTAACCAATTTACATTTACATAGGTTTGGCAACTCCTATAGGTAGAGATGACCTGCTAATGCTTCTGCCTGGTATCTCTGCTTGGACCTGGCTCCCACTGAAGAGACCACATAAAGGTCGAAACTAGTCTGGGTAGTGGCCCTTCCCTTAATGCATAACATTAGACATATCCGCAAGGAGATGTGTTTTGCATTATAGGAGATATCGAGATAGGAGTGTTGGTAGCTTGCTCCACCTTTGCAACGAGTTTCCCTAGTGTTGTACCACCTTACCCCAGTCCTGAAGATACTTTCAGGTGCAAACTTTGTTTGCTCACACTTGGATAAAGGATTAAACTAAATTTATTATACTCTAACCAAGTGAAAAATAAACTTTCAACGTATTTGGTTGTTGTTACTCATGGGATGGTTGTGTTCAATATGTTTACTGAGTTGTGAGGAGATTTTTTTTCTCTTGTGAATAGTATTGCTGCGCTTTTATCTTCGTTCACGTCGATCCTCCATTTCTTGAACCATAGTTCAAGTTCGTTTGCTGCGGTTTGTAGTCGTTTTGTTATTAATTTTGGGCATAGTGATCTGGTTAGGATGGCTGTGTCGTCTGTAGTAGGCAGATAATATGGTCTTGTTCTGTGGGATGTCAGCCATGTAGATGGCGAACAGTAGTGGGGAAAGCAGTGAGCCTTGTGTGACTCCGGATGTGGCCTTGCGTCCCGAGGATCTTAATCCTTGTATTTTTACTCGGAATTTTCTGTTTTTTAAGTATGAGCTAATCAGTACGACTAGATATATTAGTACTTTTGCTGTTAGTAGTTTATGTAGGAGACCGATGTGCCATACTTTGTCGAAAGCTTTTGCTATGTCGAGAAAATGGCACAGGTTTGTTGTTCCAATTGAAACCGTGTGTGATGTATTCTATGAATCTTTGTACTTATTGTACTGTGGTCTGAAGCCGAATTGTTCGTTTGGGAAGTGTGTTTTGGGATGATGACGTTGTTGTTGTTGTTGTTGGCGGCTGTTTCTTGTAGTCTGGCCAGTATTACTTTTACGGATATTTTCCTTAGACAAGAGAGGAGACTGATGGGTCAGTCATTTTGTGGAAATTTTGGGTATTTTCCTGATTTGGGGATCAGGATTATGTCTGCAGTCTTCCATCGGTTTGGGAAATAGCTTAGCCTGAGCATTGCGTTTATGATGGCGACTATGTGCATGAGTGATTTTTTATTTTTAAGGTTTTTAATTATTTTCCGGATTTCGTTTGGAGAGGTTGGGCGGATATTCGGTTGTTGGTTGTGGTGCCTTAGTGCATGCCGCACTTATCGGTGTATTTTGGTGATAAATGTTAGGTCTGCGTGCTTGTAGTTGGGGCTGAATTGCCACTCTAGGCTGTCCGATAAAGCTTCCGCTTTTTCGTCGTCTCTGTAGACCGCACCATGTTCGCCATGAATTGGTGGTACGTAGTTTGACGTTTGACGTGTTGCGGACGCCTTTGAGGAGTTTCCATAAGAGCTTGGTCACTTGGTTGTATAGATAGGAGTGTGTTTTCCCAGTGTTGGTTGTGGAAATCTTTGACTGTGTAGCGCAGCGCTTCCCAAACTGTGGGCCACGGCCCCCTTGGGGGGGGGGGCGTAGGTTTTGTTGAGGGGGGACCGTGAAATAATGAAAACAAATTTAAAATGTTTTAAGACTAAGTAGATTTTTTATTTTAAAAGAAACGTATTTAACTTTTATTATTTATTATTTCTTTTTTGTTATTTTTTTATATTTTAATGGAAAAATTTACACATTGGTGTTGGTTCACGAACTTGGCTTCCTGCGTATTTCGGCGCTTAATGAATATTAGTAAATATTGCTTATTCATGTTTCATTTCAAAGCAGTGGTTAATTGTATTTACTTCGAATGCTCTCCAGGGAAGCTCCAAATCTTCCTCTCCCTTTCATCATGCATTCGTAATCAGAGACTGTTGATATTGACTTTATATCGGTGTATACATATCAAAACTTGTTTTATATTATCACTGTCATCATATATATATATATATATATATGATGAATGTTATGGCAGTTTCACATATGGAATTCGGTTGAAGAGAGTTAGCATTTCAACTCAATTGTCAGCTATGCTTTTATCTTTCGGTTGCGCGATCTTTTGTTAATACCACACCAATCATATGCACGTTTTAATAACCTGTCTTTGCTGTCTGTTTCGCGTTAGGCTTAATTACCGTAAAGGGAGAAAAGTCACAAAAGAGAAAAATGTTCCTGGTCCAGGGATTCCCTTATTCAGGAAATATTCACTAATTTCATGTTATCAGTCTGTGGTGTGCCAGTATCGGTAAGCGGTGATATTATTTGATCTATTCTACGTTAAAAAATTTAACCCTGAGATGGATACGTGGCTGATAAAAAATAAAAAAAAAATTCCCGCAAACAATCAGAAGAAGCAGAAACAGACTCAAAAAAAAAAAAAAAAAAAAGGATATTTCATATTTTACCAGAACAGTCCGCATCGTCTTCAGAACCAAACGGTAAGAGGCAAAAAATGTAATATATGCATTTGATTTTTGCAATATTCGCTGTGTATGTTTTGTATTGAATATAAATATAATAAATATAATAACAATATATCTCTCTATTACGATTTTTTTGAGGGGGGGCCGTGAAATATTTTAATTTTTGCAAAGGGGGCCCTGACATCCTGAAGTTTGGGAAGCACTGGCCTGTAGCAGACTAGTTTAGTGGCTCTGTTGAGTTCTTGTCGGTCTTGTAGCGCTAATGTTTTGCGATATTGTCTGCGTATTTTGTTTTTCTGGTGAATGAGTTTTCAAATGTCTTCTGGGAGTTGTTTTGGTTTTGTGTGGGATGTAATCGAGTTTACTGCTACTAGGCTTAGCTTAGTGTTATTTGTTTTTCTAGGTTGAAGACTGCAGTTTCGATTTTTTCTTTCGTGGAAATGGTTGGTACAGGTCCTATAGTATCCTTGATTTTTGTGGGTAGTTGTGTCCAGTTTGTGGTGGCAGGATTTGTTGTTGTATCGTCTGGTGTAGCACCCAGCTGGAGTAGGATTGGGTTGTGGTCTGAGCTGAGGTCGTTTATTGTTATTAGCTGGTATTGATAGGTCACGTTTTTCAGGATAACAATGTTTAGGAGGTCTGGTCGTCCGATCGTGCCGTAGTGTGTTGGTTCGATCGGACCTGCCACCAAAATGGCCCTGTTGGCGGTGAAATCGTGTAGAATTGTGCCGTTTTTGTTTGCAATCCTGCTATTCCATGCCGTGTGTTTTGCGTTTAAGTCGCCAGCCATTATTATTGTTTCGTTAGTGTCCAGTAGCTGCGACAGGTCTGTGGTAGATATACGTTTATTTGGCGAGTTGTATATGGAGTAAATCTTGAGATTGTTTGGTGTTTGCTAGGTGAACTTGTAGACCAGTGACTTCTAGAGTTGTGAGCTTGGGGGGGGGGGTTATTTCGTTAAATCTGAGTTGTTTTCTGATAAAGATGGCTGTTCCTCCACCTCTGGCTGTAATTCTGTCGTTTCTGAATAGGTGATAATTCCTTAGTTTTGGATTGTCGGATGAGCGCAGGTGTGTTTCATTTATTAGTATTATGTCTGTGTCTATGCGTTGTATGAATTCTTGTAGTTCGTGCATTTTGTTGAGTATGCCGTTTGCGTTCCAGTATATTATCTGTAGTGAGTTGTTGGTGTTGGTTGTGTTATTCATGATTGAGGGTCGAGAAGATTACTTGTGCGTTTTTCATGAAGTGTTTTGTTGACTCTTGGTGGGGTTTGTCTTGCTGAATGCGAGTAGCATTTCGCCTAGGGCAGCTGCTATTTTGGCTGAATTGTTGTAGTTGGATGGTTGGTTGTGGGTAATGGGTTTTTTGTCTCTTTTTACTATATCAGCATATGTTGTGTTTTTGCGGGTTTTTTTTTTTTGGGGGGGGGAATTTCTGGTTGGCATGTAGGTGGTGTGTGTTTGTTTGCATCTGTTGTGTAGTTGGTTTCTCTTGCTTTCCGTGCCGTCATCTCGTTGGCTGGTTGTTGTGGACATGCTTTATAGTTGCTGGGTGTGGACCGCCACAGTTACCGCATTTTGCTGGCGTTGTACGGGGTTTTGTACAGGAATCTGTGGAGTTTGTCCCCACACTTCAGGCATCGAAACTCTGTCCTGCATCGGCTCTGGGCGTGTCCATACTTTTGTCAGTGGTGGCACTGCCCGGTTGATGCCTTCCTTCGCAGTGGTTCCATTCTGACCATAAGGTCGCACTCTGTTCTTAAGTTGTCTATATCATGTTTGTCTTTTTCAATTTCTACTAAAATTAGCGGCATCAGGCTTTTGTCTCCCCTGTTTTATTCTGTATACTTTTATGGGTGCTAAGCCCTATCTTGTTAGGTCTGCTGTAACTTCCTTTGTGTTGATGGATTATACTACTCTTCTTATTATGACTTTTAGGTTTTTCTCGCTTTTTAGGACGAAAGTATGGTAAGGGATCAGTGAGTCATCTAGTTTTTTGACAAGGTTTCTTAAGTCTGTTACTGTTTCAGGTTGCATGCTTATTCCCTCTGCTGTATTTCTTGCAGTAGCAGTAGAGAACTTGATCTGGCTGTGTTTTATGATGGTTGCTGTTTCTGACTATTTTTCCTTGGACCGGAGGATAACGGGAGGGATACGTTCTTTTTTCGTGTTGGTTGATGCATTCATTGGTGTTTCGAGTTCTGCTGTGTCAGTGACCTTTCGTCTTTTATTTCTGTTCATTAGTTCAAATTATTCAGTTTTGTCTTCTGAGTCAGAGTAGTGTTCTTGTGGGGAGGTTATGGTTGTTCAAATTCTATGTCGGTGGGGCCATAAGTTCCATCGTGATTTGATGGTGATTGGATAAACTTTATCCTGCCTGGGTATCTGGTTTCCAGTTCTAATCCTATTTTCCTGAAAAGTGTCAGTAGCTGGTTATAATCTAAGTTGGTTAAAGTAGTTCCTCCATTTGTTTTTGTCGGTATGACTTGTGTTAACTGGTAGTGGAATGAATGTAAGTAAATGGAAAGGGTACTTACAGCATCCGGTTTTTCTTTCATATACCGTCCTTACTTGTTCCGTTGTTCTTTTAGTTTTGAGAGTCCTAGTCTGTGGTGGTTCACGATAGAGTAGTAACACTTCAGAGCCTTCCCGGTCCCAGGCCTTGATCTGTTGCTTGAAGAAGAATATCCTATTTCACTGCACATGCACTAAATCACTCCCGTCAATCTCACCTAGATAGCACTAGATCACTCTCTAAGATGCTTCTCTCTCCCTCATCCAATCTTCATAGGCGCAACTCTTTTCATCACATTCTCCCTCCACTATAAGTATCTGTTAAGTAACAAGTGACTTATAAGTTTTCAAAGCTTGAAGCATATGCTGGTCAACCACACGACAGGAGAACAAAGAAAATCGCCATTTTAGCAGTCACACCAGGATCACCAAAACCAGAAAGATGAAGTGCTATAAATGCCAGGAAGAATTAAAAGAAAACCACATAACATGCAGGAACTGCCGGAGAAATATGCATTTTCTTTGTTCGGGGGTGTCAGAGGCCACAAGACAACGAAAATCGAATGCGAAGCGTGACGAGTAGAAGTGCTCACACTGTTGAGAAAACAGAGAGATGTCGCCTTCAACAGCAGGCGGGAAACAGCCAACGCAACAAATAGCAGCAGGAGGTAAACAGCTAATGCAGCAAACAACAGTAGGTTCCAAACGGCCAAGGAAGCAACCAACAGCAGAGGAAATGAAGAACAAGTAGTACAATAACGGAAACTTAGGTGAGCCCACTCTGAATGCATTACTAGAAAATAGATCACAAAACTTAAAAGATTGCTGAATCATATTTGTTGGAGAACTATTTGAAAAACGTACTCCACAAATCACTGAAAAATTTAACCAGTATGACGAGTCTATTAAATTTAATAACGGTGCAGTGCTTCTTCTACAGAAGAATTGCACCCTTAGGGGAATTAAAAACAGTGTAAAAGTGTTAACGGAAAGAGTATAACTTAATTAAGGAGAAAACGGAACTACCGCAAGAACTAAATCTCTAAAACAACATTACGAACTTCTAAATCAGCAACAGTATAAAAACTATCTCCTCATAGATGATCTCCCAGAAATTGCGACTGAACATTTAAAAAACATGGAAATTCAACTAAGCCAGAGAATTGCCGCTCTCATAGAACCAAAAACATATTCAGTCGGTTTAACAACGAAGCATTGCACCGTTATTAAATGAATAGACTCGTCACCAGGGCCGCCGAGAGAAATTTTCGGGCCCGTGACAAGTCTGTGGCCCGGGCCCCACTTAAAAAAGTGCATCACTTTTGTTTAATACAAAAGTCATATAAAACATTAAACATTTATTAAAAAAAAAAGTGTACAATAAATTCAAAATTCGATACTTTACATACCATAGAAAACACAAACATTAAATAAAAAGAGAATTTTTATTGCCTCATCCACTTCCTCACTTTATGGTTAGCGAAATCTTTAATCACCTCGTCATAATCAATTTTCATTGGCAGGACATGTTCTACTCATAGTAAAGCTAGGCCGTTTAATCTTTCCTGGAGCATTGATATCTATTGAAGCTCTTTATTGCTGAAAGTTTACTAAACGCTCTTTAACCTTCGGCAACTGTTACTGGCATTGTGCAAAAAATTCTGATTGAAGTACATATTTTGGGAAAAACACCTCGAAGTTGAAATTTATAAATGGTAATTAATAAATCGAGTCCTGGTATAACATCTTTAAATGTGGCGTTATAAATCTTTTATGTGATAGATTTCGTCTTTCAGAGATGATGTCAAGTCTTGCGAATATTTATTTATTAAATTATTGCTCGAATCAGAAATTTCTTGATCATTCATTGTTTGAAAATTTAATGGGGAAATTTATTTGAACGTCGGGCCCTTTTCGATGCCGGGTCCGTGACAAAAGTCTCAGATGTCACCTCCTCTCGGCGGCCCTGCTCGTCACACTGGTTAAAACCTCTAAAAAGGAAAAGAGAAGGTTTTCCCCAGTCGTAGTGCGACTCTCTAACAGCCCAACAAAAGATAAAGTAACAAAAGCTAGCTAGTTTATATAAATATATAAACTGGCAACATTTATATACACAGTGTGTATATATATATATATATATATATATATATATATATATATATATATATATATATACATACACACCAGAGTCGGGCATGGAGGTATTTTCACCTGAGGCAGGAGGGTAAATTTTCGCCCCTATGTAGATAGTTTTTTATTTCAAATAAGTATTAAATAAAAATAAATAAATAAATAATTTTGGGAACAAAATAGATTTATTAATTATTAAATAAAAAAAGTCACAGAACGCAGTAATAGTACAATAGTAGTAGGAACATAAAATTACACATATTAAAAATAAAATCACACCAACCTTAACAAAAGAAAAATAAAATAAGTATTACACATGAGATGAATTAGAATATTAAAATTTTTCAATAATTTAATTTAATAATAGAGACAAAATAATATTAATAATACTTATATAAATACATGCCCAATATAAAATATTTTTTTAAAGTTTCACTTTTCTTGCTTTTATTGAAGCCCATTCATCAATTATTTTATCAAAATTAATTTGTTTTGTAAATTCCTGTTCGATTGATAAAATTGCCATATTTGACAATTTTTTCCTGTGCAACTGACGATCTTAAATATGTTTTGATAATTTTTAGTTTACTGAAGTCTCTTTCACCAGAAGCTACAGTAACAGGTAGTGTTAGGACTCTTCTCAATGCAACTTCTAAATTTGGATAGGACTGAACTAAACTATATTCATGAATCGTTTTTAAAAGATCTAAACTTGTATATGCTTTAAGGTCTGGAATTAACGTCATCGCCTGATTTTTGAAACTGATTATTTCTGATAATAATTCTACAGAATTTATATCGTTTGGATATTTAAGGGATAAATCACAAGCTGCTTTTTTTTAAATTTTCTGTATCTTTAATTTTTCACCTGTTAAAAATTCAAAGTCAGACGAAATCCCATATAGTTTTTCACATCTCCATCTAAGTTGTGTTATTAAAGTATCTATTACTCCTTTCTACTGTAAATAAATATTTATCATTATAAGGAACTGATTGCTGAGATTGATCATCTAATTTAATAATTTGGCTTCGTTTGTTTTCAAAATCTACAATTCGAAATGGAATTGTAGACAATTCCATTTCTGAAACCAAAATTTCACTCTTAGAAAAAATATTTTCCCATATGGTGTCTCTCATTTGCCGCAAGGAATTAGATAATCCTTTAAACGTGAAGCTTTAATTATAGTTATCGTTTTTTATTGCAAATCTTTGTTTATTTTATCAACTTCTTGCAATATTAAATTCCATGTAGATAACGTACATAAGAATTTAAAATTTATTTGTTTCAATACGCTTTTCATTTTTAATTTCAGCGCATTGCAATAATTGCTCATTTTTCAAATCAATTAATGTCTTATACACTTGGGGTATTTGTTGGTGCAATTCCTTGACGGCATTTGCTCTTAAGACCCATCGTGAGTCTGTATGACCTTTTAAAGCTGTTTTTAATACAGGCATTAGTTCATTAGTTTATCCCATCTAGTCGTCGAATTCACAAAAATCGTATCAAGTCTCTGAACGATTCCGAAAAATGTGATCATGTTAGCATTTGAAGAAGCAGCATTTTTACAAACCAAATTAAGGCTGTGAGCCGTGCAAGGAATGTACATAGCTTGTTCATTTTTTTGAGAAATTATGGCTTGTACTCCATTATAAACACCCACCATGTTCGCCCCATTGTCATATCCTTGACCTCTAATTTAGAACACCGAGTCCATTCTTTTTCTAATTTATTGACAATTTCATAGGCTAAACCGCTACCAGTTTTTTCTTTTATCGCTATAAAATCTATAAAGCTTTCTTCAATCGTAATAGAATCATTCCGAATAACTACATATCGAATAATTTGGCACATTTGTTCGTGATGCGATGCATCATGTGTACAGTCACACATCAAGGAAAAGTATTTCGATTCTTTAATTCTAAAAAGAATTTCAGTTCAAACGTTCCCTAAGAGTAAAAGAAATTCGTCTTGAATCTTATTAGATAAGTATGAAACAGACCCCTTCTTATGATTAGCAACATGTTCTGTGATGGACATATTGTATCGGCTTATTAATTCTATCAAGTTTAGAAATATTCCTGCATTCGGATTACTAATAATTTCTTGCGTACCTCTAAGAGGTAAATTTTTCTTTGCACAAAATAAAATTACATCCAACATGTAAAATATTTCGCCATCTTTCCTTTTCTGTCTGTATTGCTTTTTGCAACAAACCGTTTATAAAACCACCAGTTTTAAGTTTCTTTTCAAAGCATTTCCAATGGAGATACGCGTCGCGATGAAATACAGAATTTTCATGATCGGAAATTCGATTTAGATTTTTCCAATCTTTAAATCCTCGGCTTTGATTGCAGATGGCAGAATCCGTTTTACTTCCTTTAACAAAAAGGATACATGGAAAACAAAATATCGACATAGATATTTTTGAAAAAAATGAGCCAGGTACGATGGACTCGCTCTCCATTGGAACATTTTTTAAAAAACCATTCCTTTGAAAATTTCCTGCCATCCTCTGAAGCAGATTCCCTAAAATCCGCGTCTTTTCCTTGTTCTGGTCCATGTTCAATTAGAACATGGACCAGAACATTATATTACCTTCTGCTTGCTGTCATACTAGCACACTGCACAAATAATGCACATTAATGTACAACGAACATGCCCAAACTCGCGTACCATACCGCTTACTAGGGCGATATCATACGAGGAAACGAGTGTATCGAGCGAGAGCGTCCGACGCAAATCGTTAGTTTGCTTAAAGTATTTGACGAACATTGCAAGATATATTTGGCTTCTTTTTTTTTTGAATTTTTATTTTGCAAGTTATTAATTTTTATTTTTCACCAATTTACTGCCCTTTCTCATTGTTCACCACAAGTGCCTCGTTTGCCTCACCTTGTCCCGGCTCTTCTGACACACACACACACACACACACACACACACACACACACACACACACACACACACACACACACACACACACACACACACACACAACATTTATATGTCGTAAACTGGTAGTTTACATTTATTTTTATTATTATTATTATTATTTTAACGGTGTCTCCATGGAGTCAAAAGACTCATCGCGGAAGACCCGACATCGACACACTAACCATTATTTACACAATACCTGTCATACCTCTCCTTAAATTCATTCACAGTTGAAGCATTCACAACCACCTCTAGCAAAGCATTCCAACCATTCACAACTCTCCAAGTAAAAAATCTAGTCCTAACATTCTTGTTAACCACACTCTTACACAATCTCCTGGGATGGCTCCTCGTTCTCTCACATCCTACACTGGTCTTAAAAATATCATCAGTATCAATACTGTAAAATCCCTTTAACAATTTAAATACCTCTATCATATCTCCTCTCCTACGTCTATCAGCTAGTTTTTGGAGCCCACAAATCATCAATCTATCCTCATAGGGAACATCCCACAGACTTGCAACAATCTTTGTAACCAGCCTCTGAATCCTCTCCACCACTTCCGCATCACCAAGAAATCCTGGCGACCAGATCTGTGCACAATAGTCCAAATGCGGCCTTATTAATTCCTTATAGAGTGGAACAATAACTTCCCTATCCCTGTATGTTAGTGTGTTCCTCAACAACCATGTAATTTGATGTGATGTTTTGGCAATCTTTGCAATATGCCCATTAAATTTAAGTTCTCTGTCCACAATAACTCCCAAGTCTCTTGTCTCATCAACTTCCTGCAGTTCAGTTCCGTTAATATAGTAACCAGCATGCGATGTCATCCTCCCGAAGTGCATCACCTTACACTTAGCCACGTTGAACTGACAGCCATTTACCTCAGTTCATACAGTCAGCCTATTTAAGTCATCCTGTAAAATATCTACATCATTTGAATTGATTATCGCTCTTCCCAATTTTGCATCATCAGCAAACAAGTGGATATTTCCATTCAAGGTATTTCCAATATCATTGATGTACAAATTAAACAATAGAGGACCAAGCACTGAGCCCTGGGGTACACCACTAGTCACTTGCCTTTTCCTGGACTCAGCTCCTCCGTAAACCACTCTTTGATATCTATCCAGCAGCCATCCTTTAATCCAAATCACCATCTTCGAATCCATACCCATTTGCTCTAATTTATGTAACAGAGTTCCATGTGGAATCCTGTCAAAAGCCTTTGCAAAGTCAAGCAGTATCACTGAGTAAGGATTTCCTTTATCCAACTCCACTGTTACTTTATTATAGAAAGTAAGCAAATTACTTAGGCAAGACCTACCCTTCACAAAACCATGTTGCCCCTTATAAAGTATCATATTGCTGTCCACCCAGTCCTGAATTCTAATTTTAACCAATTTCTCCAAAATCTTAACCACCACTCCAGATATATTGATTGGTCTATAATTTGCAACCTCAGTCTTAGAGCCTCCCTTATGCAGTGGAACTATTTTCCCCTTTTTCCACTATATTGGCACTTTACCAGAACTGAGGCTTAAATTAAACATTCTGGTTAGAGGAGTTGCTAATCAATAATTAACGTGTAATTATACAACAACAACAACAACAATAATAGTTTTTGGAGCAAGATTGCTCATACAGACAAATAAACAAATGAATGATTGGGTAGAAAACCTATACACTGGACGTCTATAAACATCTTGAATATACAATAATATGCCTGACCTCACTATAGTCGAACAATAACACATGTGGTTTATTGATGTGGCAATACCATGGGATAGTACAGAGAAGAAAAATGCATGAAAAACTGATCAAATATAGGATTCTACTGAAATTCAACAATTTTGAAAGAAGAGAGCAACAGCAGTTCCAATTGTGATAGAAGTGCTAGGAGCAATACCAAAAGCTAGTGGCACACCCAGGATTTAATCTTGGGGGGGGGGGGGCGAGTTGAAAGGATAAAAATATTTTTCAACTAAAATTCGTTAAATTTCATTCATTAGGTGATTATAAAAATTTATTTAAAGAATAAAATCCAGTTTTCTTTTCTTTTTACAAAGCTCTTGAATTATTTCAGTCGTGGTTACATTAATCTCTCTGTGTATATACAGCAAAGCCAGTCCGTTCAATCGTGATTGTGCCATGGTAGATCTTAAATAGGTAGATCTTAGAAAATAACCTTTCACTGACGCATGTTGTTACCGGAAGCGTTGCAAATATTTTTAATAAGTTATAGATGTTAGGATATATCATTTTGTCAGACTTTGAAACTGCATGAACGGCATTTTTGCATGGAGCTATTGCAAACGGTTTTTCAAATTTCTTATACCACAACTTGAATTCGGCGTTCAAAATTGCTGGATTTGTATAAGGCAAATCACCGGCATAAAATTCACACAACTGACAAAAATCTTCCATTGCACTTACTGTTGGAGCATCTTTTCCATTTGGTAGAAGAGAAAAAAAATTTTTCAACATGTTGCAGTGCCGAGTGAAACGATCCTGAAGTTGAGTCAATATTTGATCAATAAATGGAATGAAAATAGTTCTCCTGAAATACTCTTCTAAAGAATCGGCTGGAACCATCGGACCTTAATGTTTGTTTGTTTTGATGTAGTCCTTGGCTTTTTAATGTCAATATTAAAATTATTGGCTTTTATATACTTCATTGTAAATATCTTTAAATGAAGACTGTGGTGTTTCACGACAAGGTAAGGTGTATGCAAATATTTTTTGCAAGCAAATAAAGATATTATAAAACCAAATTCACACAATGAATTATTCAAAAGTTTTGCGTTAACGGACGAGTCTCTGTCTTCCCAAGAAATGATTGTTTTAAGACTATGAATCACTGCATCATATAATTCCACCATGGTCATGATGGCTTCATGGCGTTCTACCCACCTAGTCGGGCAAATTTGGCGTAGTTTCTGTCTCTTAGTATCCGGTGTATATTTATCAATGTTGTCAACAAGGACGTCCTGTCTCTTGAAGTATTGAAGAAATTGTGTACCTTTTCAATTATGCCAATGCAATTTCTTATTTCAGTCACAGATACAGCATTTCCAATTGCCAAATTCAAACTATGTGATGCATAATGGACATATAAAGCTTGTGGATATATAGCTGATATGTAAGATTGGACACTATTAAACTTTTCGCTCATTGAAGCTGCACCGTCGTAACCTTGCCCACGTAAACATGACAAATCGATGCCATACTTATTTAAGCTTTCTAATATTTTGTCGGATAAGTTTTTTTGCTGTAGTGCTTGTTACAGGAACAAATTGTAAAAATTGTTCACAAAGTTTGTAGTCATTTTCTTCGTCTATATACCTGGCACACAAGGAAAGATGTTCAGTGGTAGAAATGTCACAAGATTCATCCGCAAGAATTGAAAAACATTTCGCCGAATTAATTTTTTCGACCAAACGGTTCAAAATGATTTCATTACATGCATTTATAATTTGATTTTCTATGTTCCAGCTAATGTAGGTAGCGTTTTTGGCAGAATGTTTAAAATGTTCGGCAAAGTTTTTGTCGCCCGCATCGATTCCCGTTCTTAACAAAGCTCGAAAATTGCCTTCATTGGCGATTGGCTCCTGTTCAAATGAAAATTCTCCATAATCACGATGTCCTATCAAGGGTATATTTTGCGGACCACATAAAATTACTGTTTTCATAATCGGCTCTAATCGTTTCCGATTAACTGCAGCTTGTGATGCACTATCTATATCAATTTGTCGATTGATTGGAATACATTTTCCATTTCGAATATTGTTTAGCCTTTCGTAAGACATAACAGCCGTTATATGATATTTTGTTTTTTGATGATTTTAATTTTTTCAATGGCTTTCTTCCGATGATTATAACCTTGCGTAACTAACTGCCCAGGTACTTCAGATTTAGATTTTCCAACATTAGCAGGCGCAAAAAACAGACAATATTTACAGTACGCATTATTTTCAACTTGGAGTATATAAGCCATGTAAAATTTTCAAACTATGTGTATTGAAAACTTCGGTTGTGAATTGCAGCACAGGTTGCAGGAAAATTAAAATTTTGTACAGGTTTCCACAACTTTTTCACAATATCTAAATTATCGTCAGAATTAATTGTTTGTTCTTTCAAAATTGCGATGTCGTGAGAATTATTAATAATTAAGAAAGTACTTTCTTCTGGATAATTCGATGGTTTTGTCAGACCTACCACTGGGGAAACCGAATCCAAATCGGTATTGACAATATTAATAGCGCCAACATTGCTACTAACATTTGAATCATCCTGTTTTGTCTTTTTTGAAATAGTTCAATAAAATACTCTGCGTACGTTTTTCAGCGATAATTTGAAGCATAAAATCCAAAAAAACAAAATAAAATCTTTTACAAATTTAACTTTAACTTAACTTCAATGTTTTTGAAGAATTTACATACGGTAAGGTTACTCTTCAGAGATGGAAAGAAGTTTCAAGTTCAAGACATGCTTTTCAACAAACTCAATGCAAAATAGCACAGAATACGACCGTATCGCATACGACCTATGACTGAGCATCTGCAATGATTCGCCAATACATGATACCAGTGATTCTCTCTGGCCCGGCTCGGACAGCGTTTCTCAAAATTTCTAAGCCCAAGGACAAGTAAAATGCCTAAAACAATTCTATGGACTACTAAGTTATGTAATTTTTTTAAAAACGTATGTGGAGATTAACTGTGCCATTTATAACATAATACATCTAAAAGCATGATTTGAATATATATATATGGAAACATAATTAACTTGGAAGTAAACGAGTAAAAGTGTATCATCATCGAACAAAGTTTTAATTTTTATTAAACAAATAAATAATATGATATAATTATTTATTATTTACTTTTAATGAGATGGATGAGTTCTCGGCATTGCAGAGTTGCTGGATATCTGGCTCAATATTGGTCAGCTTCACTCGAAGATTGGCGCACACACACACACTAAGACGATTTCTGTATTTTGTTTTTATTTGAAGGAGCGATGAAAATCCTTTCTCGCAAAGATAGGTTGTAAAAAACTGCATGACGATTTTCGATGCTTCTTCAGATAATTCGGGAAATTCACTTCTCAGTGAAGGCGAGATCCAGAATCGAGCCAAACCACGAATAGCTAATTGAAAGCTCAATTAGCTGTTCTTTTTTCGATAACGAAAGGTCGTTCTCATGACTGCAAACCTGAAATGGATCGTGAACCCACGGAAATTTCTTATAAAAGTTATTCGGAAAATATGTTTCCAAATTCTGTTTCAGAGTTTTGAGGTGGACTCAAACGCTTTTCCAGTGGTTAAATTCTAAACTAATATGTTTCGGGGCCCTATACAAAATAACCAATTGTATTTACCTTTTGAATACTATCCGGGGAAGCTATAAACCTCCCCGTCCCTTTCATCACACGTTCGTAATCAGGCTACTGTTGATATTGAGTTACATACACATTCAAAACTGTAAACAATTGTTGAATAATGACACAATAATGTAGGCATAATTACCGTATAGGGAAAGAAGTCACAAAACAGAAAAATGTTCGTACAAAATAACTAATTATATTTACCTTTGAATGAGATCCACTGGTGGAGTGTCCAGCAAGTCAGCAAATCCTTCCTTTCATTCACCGTATTAATATTATCACATATTCTGTGTTTCTGTGGATTCGTTACAGACCTTTTTCTCTTCAGAAACTACACACAAACTGTCATTACAAACTCGTTTTTGTATTATCACTGTCATCCAAGCTATTTTTTCCGTTTAAAGAAGGTACCAATGTACTTATCCATAATTGAAAACTTACTCGCATATAACTCGCACCCCTGATTTTACTTTTCGAAAAAAGAAATTAAAAAGTTTTGCATATACCTCGCAAGTGAAAAAAAGCTGAAACGCGTTCAGATTGGTGGGGGAGGGGAATAGTAATTTGCTCCCATGGTAAAGAACACGCCCTCCCCAATAGTCAGTATATTGCAAAGGCAAGAAAAACCAGTACTTTTATTATGTCAGTGAATAAGGTACCAGCAGTCTGTGTGATATATTTCTCAACAAATAGTGCAATTAGAGACAAATGGGATAAAAACGACACTAATTAATGAATCACATGTCATTTCATGCAGAAACTATGCTATTTAGACTCAAGTAAAAGCATATGTTGCACCAGCAAACACAGTATCTAACTAAAAACTATTGTTATTAATTAGATGTGTGTGAGTTCCCCTGCAAGCAGCAATAAAGTTCAACCAAAGGTGTTAAAATTCGTAAACGTGTTAAAACTTATATATATTCGTAAACGTGTTAAAACAATATATATATATATATATATATATATATATATACAGGGTGTTCGGGATAAATTTGACAGTTTCGTAAGGAAAAAGAAAATCTTCTTTGTATCTATTAAATTTAATGAATTGACAAAAAAACATTACAGGCAGAGTTAATTACAATACTATCAACAAGATTTACTCAAAATAACCACCATTAGCATTTTCACAGCTTCAATTCTGCTTCGGAACCTCAAACAAGCTGATGCTACAGTCTCCCTGGGAAGGGCCGCAAAAACTGTTTTAATTTTATCCATTAACTGGGCTTTTGTATTACTGGAAGTGCGATTGGTGTCTTTTTCAACTGCGCCCCATACAAAATAATCCATGGGGTTAAGGTCTGGGGAGTTTGGAGGCCAAACATTTGGACTGGTGAAGTCGTAGAAATTTTCAGACAACCATTTTTGACTTTTCCCAGAGGTGTGGCAAGGGGCCGAATCCTGCTGCCATACATACGGCCTACCATTGGCTACCCTTGTTATCCAGGGCTTGACTACAGTTAGCAACTCCACGAACAAAGCCCGAATTCCAATGCCAGGGTTCTTCAACACCTGTTCCTGCAGATTTGCGAGGAATTCTGCTGTACGAACGCAATCAGATCGTCTGCTAGGGATCTTTCTTCTTGCTACATCCTCGTAGTCACCATTGCAAGTCTCTAGTTCATGCCTGATTGTTTTTACTGTATTCAGGGAGCATTGGGCAGCAGTCATAATATCCTTATTTTGATGGCGGGCACGAATCATCATGATACAAGTTATTCTCTTCCATGATTCAGGTGGGTTCAAGCTATCCATCCTTTCTGACATCTTGTATATGAATGAAGAAGGGTCCAAACTTTTAAATGAAGAGAAGTGTGTGTTAAGCGCCTCCGTAGCGCAATTGGAAGAACGACGGTACATTGCGCCCTTCGATTGGAACAGGCCTAAGTTCGATTCTCGTCGCGACGGGAGGAATCTTTATCTGGTCGATTTCAATCGATGGTGAGTTAGCCGATCTCATACGGAGGTAGCAGGGTTTTTTCTCCCGGAAACTCGGGTTTTTCATCCCGCATACATACAAATCGGCCCTTCAGAACACACGCAATTTACAGACAAAAATTACTAGTTGTGGTGGTGTTGGAGGTGGGCGGTAGATGGCGTTGATTCGTAGTAGAGGTAAGGTGTAGAGAGAGTTGAAGATGTCCTCCCGCGATGAGTCTTCGGGCTCCTTGGAGGTATCAGGATATATATACAGGGTGTTCGGGATAAATTTGACAGTTTCGTAAGGAAAAAGAAAATCTTCTTTGTATCTATTAAATTTAATGAATTGACAAAAAAACATTACAGGCAGAGTTAATTACAATACTATCAACAAGATTTACTCAAAATAACCACCATTAGCATCGATCACAGCTTCAATTCTGCTTCGGAACCTCGAACAAGCTGATGCTACAGTCTCCCTGGGAAGGGCCGCAAAAACTGTTTTAATTTTATCCATTAACTGGGCTTTTGTATTACTGGAAGTGCGATTGGTGTCCTTTTCAACTGCGCCCCATACAAAATAATCCATGGGGTTAAGGTCTGGGGAGTTTGGAGGCCAAACATTTGGACTGGTGAAGTCGTAGAAATTTTCAGACAACCATTTTTGACTTTTCCCAGAGGTGTGGCAAGGGGCCGAATCCTGCTGCCATACATACGGCCTACCATTGGCTACCCTTGTTATCCAGGGCTTGACTACAGTTAGCAACTCCACGAACAAAGCCCGAATTCCAATGCCAGGGTTCTTCAACACCTGTTCCTGCAGATTTGCGAGGAATTCTGCTGTACGAACGCAATCAGATCGTCTGCTAGGGATCTTTCTTCTTGCTACATCCTCGTAGTCACCATTGCAAGTCTCTAGTTCATGCCTGATTGTTTTTACTGTATTCAGGGAGCATTGGGCAGCAGTCGTAATATCCTTATTTTGATGGCGGGCACGAATCATCATGATACAAGTTATTCTCTTCCATGATTCAGGTGGGTTCCAGCTATCCATCCTTTCTGACATCTTGTATATGAATGAAGAAGGGTCCAAACTTTTAAATGAAGAGAAGTGTGTGTTAATACATGTAACTTACGGAAAAATATAATTAATTATAAATATGTCAAATTTATCCCGAACACCCTGTATATATATATATATATATATATATATATATATTGTGAATGTTGTTATGGCAGTTTCACATATGGAATTCGGTAGAAGTTGAGTTGAATTAGCATTTCAACTCAACTGGCAGCTTACTTTTATCTTTCAGTAGCGATTTCCTAAAAATATATAAATACTGGGGTTAACTCAGAACACACTTTGTCCAAATATTACTTAGCACTTCTTAAGATATATTGAGCCTTGGTTGAAGGAGGAAACCCTTCAACAATAAAAATCAATAAACAACTGGTTGAAATGTGGGTCACGTGAACAACACATATTCACTTCAAATCTGACAACAGCAAGGGAAAGTGGAAGCAATAAAACCATATTGTTGTTCACTTAATCCCTCTTTTATTACTCGTCATTCTGCCACTACAAATTAAAATAGTGGCATTCCATGAACATTCTGCCGCTATTTTTATTTTATTTTTTAAGTATCCATTTTATTTCAATATTTTTTACTCATTCAATTTTAATTTGTTTTGTTTGGATAATTAAAATATATAGATTTATTTGGTTAATTTAAGTCTACCTGTGGACCACCTGACCCATCGGCGCGGACCACAGGTTGAGAAACACTGCTATAGGGTACTCTCACCTTATGTGACCGCTAATTCATAAGTAATATAGAAATAGAAGACAGGACACAACATAAATAAAAAAATGAATTTTAATTAGGAAAAGTATTTTGGAAAATTTTTTAGTGTATTTTAACTTTTTCTTTTGGGGGAGGCCAGGTCCCCTTGGCCCCCACCTTGGGTGCGCCACTGCCAAGAGCATTTATGAAACAACTGTCCAAGTTCTGTCTCCCAGATATAACACCATCTCAACTTCAGGAAATGGCACTTTTAGGATCGTCTCACATTTTATGACGATATCTAATTCTAATCGATTCCTAGGATTTTGGATAAAGCCATAATTTAACTCCTTTGGAATAAAACAGATACTCTTTGATTGTCGATTATATATAGAGATAATAATAATAACAATAATAATAATAACAACAAACTTTAATTATTCAAAAATTATTATTATTGTCATTATGAAATAATACTTCCAGCTCTGGCTGCCTATCTTAATATGAAAGCTGTTTTCCTGTAAAGTGATAATACTGATGTAATTATCGAAAATTCTTAAATGATGAATAAACTCTAAATACATGATAAAAATTCGATTAACAAACAAGATTTTCATATCCGACATTCAGCAGCCATAAATAAAATAATTTCAATGTACAGTATAATACAACTGAATGTCATCAAGCTAAAAAATGTCTTGTAAGATCTAAAAATACATTTTATTTTGAGTTTTATTTTAAAACCTATCATATTAATTAAACGAATGTTTTATATTTTGTTTCCAAGTAACGCGTTCATAAATAAGGGTAACTTAAGGAAATATATTTTAACACTTGCGGATGGATATAATTGGAGGTTTCTGTGAGGCGGTTGCTAGTCAGACTGTCGCCTTTTAACTTCAATCGTTATGTTCTAAATGCAAATAGACTTGAACCCTTTCATTCTTTATATTGTCAGTATTTTGTAATATGTAATAGCAAAATTATATAGAAAATTTAACAACGGTAGTAACAAATAAATAAAGAATATGACTTACATAAAACTTGTTCCATTTGCAAGCTTTTAAATCTGTTAGCTGTTGATCAAATTCAGTGGTTGTTACTTTCGAACTTCAGATGTAAATTTATTGTCAAATGTTTGATGCTATTCATTTGAGACTTTGTTGTAATTAATATACAAGAAAGGTATGTACGTTTTCTGGTCATACAAATAATAACCAAATTGATAAAAATTACTCGTTAAGATTTTGATGAACCAAATCACTTATCGTGTAGCATATTATGGAACTTGTGTGCTTCAAAATATAGACAGATCACTGTTAGTTTTAAAGTATATGTAAGCACTGATTGACATGCTTCATTTAGAAAAGTGGCACATTTCATTTTGTTTCTCGCGTTGTTTGAGGACTGAAATATTTTATGGGAATAAAAGAGAAAGGGGAGCAAAAATGTTAAAAGAAAATAGTTCTGTGTATAATATACAAATGCCAAAGGAGAGTTAAATCTGAATGTAAAATTTTCTATTAATATGTTTGTGTGGGTGAAAGATTGCAGATACGATTGGCGATAGTGAAACTGTGATTGTTATTGCATGTCGATTTCGATTTTGTGTTTACCTAGCACTTAGAAATGTTTGTTACCCAGCACGATTTAGTTAACCATTCCCCAGGCAATGTATATATATGATTTATTTTGTAATTGGATTTGATAACTAAAACTTGTGAATTACTAATATTTGTAATTTAAAGTAAAATCTTCAAATCATTCACTCTGAAAACAACTGCAGTATTTCATAACAAGAGAGTCAATTAAAAGAGTTTTATTTTTATTATTGTTGTGTATAGTATGAATGAAATACCGGTTGTACAATTTAATTATTATTATTATTATTATTTCGAGCAACTCCAAGGAGTTGACAGACTCATCGAGGGAGGCCCTAACATCATGTCAAGAACAACTATTCGACATTCACACAGTATCTATCATACCTCGCCTCGAACTCATTCACGGTCAATAGCACCCACAACAGACTCTGGCAGCTTATTCCACTCATTTACCACTCTCCAAGTAAAAAACCTAGCTCTAACACCCCTGCTAACCACATTCTTGCCCAGCTTCCATGTATGGCCCCTAGTCCTCCCACCACCAGTCCTATTCTCAAAAATATCTTCTGGATTAATCTTATAGAAACCCTTCAGTAATTTGAATGTCTCAATCATATCACCCCTTTTCCGCCTATCAACCAATTTTTGCAACCCACAAATCTTCAACCTGTTCTCATAAGGTTCATTCCACAGACCTGCTATCATCTTGGTCACTTTTCTCTGGACCCTCTCCACTTCCTCCCCATCACGAAGAAACCCTGGTGCCCATAACTGGGCACAGAAGTCCAGATGGGGTCTTATCAAGGCTCGATACAGAGGAACAACAACTTGTTTGTCTCTGCATGTTAAAGTAATTTTTCATAAGCCAAGTGATTTGGTGAGCTGTTTTAGTCACTTTTGCAATGTGTCCCCTAAACTTCAACTCCCTATCCACCAACACTCCCAAATCTCATGGAGTACAGTTCCACCAATGTGATATACTGCTGCTAATCTTTTCACTCCAAAATGCATAACCTTACACTTTGCCACATTAAATTGACATCCATTTTCTTTAGCCCAGTCCTCCAAACTATCCAAATCATGTTGCAAAATTTTGACATCCTGTGCACTCACTATTGCTCTACCCAACTTTGCATCATCAGCAAACAAGTGAACACTTCCTCTCAGATCCTTTCCTATATTGTTAATGAACAAATTGAAAAGTAGTGGTCCAAGAACAGAACCCTGCGGCACACCACTAGTCACAAGCCGTCTTTTGGACTCCACTCCTGAATAAATAACTCTCTGATATCTCTCCATCAACCACCCTTCTATCCATCTCACCAACCCTATATCCATCCCCATCTGCTCCAGTTTACTGATCAGGGTTCCATGTGGTATCCTGTCAAATGCCTTTGCCAGGTCCAGCAGTATCACTGTAAACCCATTACACTTATCCAGTTCAGTCGTCACTGTGTTATAAAACGTGAGCAAGTTACTGAGGCATGATCTACCCTTCACAAAACCATGTTGTCCCCCATACAGTATCCCATTTTCATCTATCCAATCCTGTAGTCTTCTCTTGACTAATTTCTCCAAGACCTTGACAACGATTCCTGATATATTAATCGGTCGGTAATTTACAACAGCAGTCTTGGAACCTCCTTTATGCAGTGGAACTATTTTCCCCTCTTTGCACCCCCTCGGGACTAACCCAGATCCGAGACTCAAATTAAACAAAATGGTCAAGAGTACTGACAATTCTTTAGCTGCTTCACGTACGACACGAGCTGGTATACCATCCAATCCCACAGATGTATTGACATTGAGGTTTTGCAATAGACTACTCGCCTCCACCTCATTCACCACAAATCCCATATAATCTAATGGTTCATTCATTTCTGCAATGTCACCACCTGGATGATATACTCTTGCAAAGTGCTCGCTCAGTAATTCAACTATATCAACTGATTCGGTTACCTCCCTACCATCGGCATTCTTTAAAATCATTCTGCCATATACATTTTTTCTCTTACTTGCAACATATCGAAAAAACTATTTAGGATTCTCTTTAGCCTGCATGGCCACTGTGCTTTTGTAATCCTTTTTTGCTTTTCTTACCACACTCGTTATCCTTCTGGCCTGTGCTTTTTACCGTTCATGTTCAAGCTTAATGGTGTTATTTATCGATTTATCCCCTACTTGATTTATTATTCAGACTCTAGGTATACAGTCAGCTATTGCTTCATGCAAACACTTCTTAACTGCCTCCCATGCACTATCAACTTCTAGCCCTTGCAGTTCTACATACCATGGCACTGAACCAATCAATCTCCTAAGCTTGTCATACTTACCAGCCCGATAATTCCACATGTACCCTGTCTTAATTGTAAATTCCACACCTTTAGCCACCTCCCAAGTCAAGACCCTATGTTCACTCTCACCAATTGGTGGCAACGTGGTCATATTCGTTACAGCCAAATTCTCAGATGTAATTACTAGGTCAAGCACTCTCTGACCCCTAGTATTTTCCATTACATGCTTTTGCAGATAGTTATCCCTTAATAACCACATAAAATCCAATTCCTTCTTCCCATGTCTCCTCTCCTCCTTCCAATCAATGTCACCATAGTTGAAATCTCCCATAATAATTACCCTCCTTCCACCCATTTCTTCTATTTGCTTATGCATACTATCTCCACCATCTATTCCATCACCTGGCCCATAGCAGCACCCAACTGTATATTTTGTTCTGCTAGTTTCAATCTCACACCAAATAGCCTCAAATGTGCTCTTTTCTCTGTCCTGCAGTTCCACTTCTGTTCTCCTTGGCAGTAGCTCATCAGCTATCATCAATAACACGCCTCCCCCCATTTTATTCTCCTTGTCATTCCTGAACACACCATATCCCTCACATTCAATCCCACTAGCTGTGTCATCTTCTGTCAGCCATGTTTCACTAATGCCAATAACCTGTGGTCTGGAAGTGCCAACCAAGGCCAAAAATTCTTCCTTCTTGTTCTTAATACTTCTGGCATTTGTATACATGAATTACAGAAGCCGATTTGTTCCATCTCTATTTTGATGCCTTATACTAACTCCGATTCCTTATCAAATAAGGAATCGAATGATTTATCTACGTTGTATTTTAACACGTACTGTTTTAGTGCAAAGTGATGTTGCAAATTTGTTGCATTCAAGTGTACGTGCCTTTGGAATTCCAATCTTACCTATTACTAAACAAATAGAATTTGTTATAAAATGTAACACGATATATTTATTTATGGGATGATACATATAACAATTACTGTATATATATTGGGCAGGAATATCTGTATGATATCGCAGGAGATGATAAGAGAGTTACAGGAAGACTTAAGAGATGAATGAATGAGCTTAAAGAAATGGCTGGAGGTCCCTGTCATAGAAAAACCCAGCATAGGTTATGAGTTGAGCATCTATTTTATTTATTATTATTTATAGTAGTACTGGCATATAATTACAAAGCTGTAATTTTTTCCATTGGGCATATTGATGATGAGCTGATAGCTGTAACATATGTTACCAGCATTGTATATAATCCAGTTATGTACATTTCTCAGGCATGTTATAAGAGTACCTAAAACATTAAACAAAGTATCAGATAAGTTCATTGTTATATGGCATATCCATGCAGTCCCAGGATGCACTAACTGATGTCATTTTCACACCAGCCAACTTCATATGTGCTCATGCCATAATGCACTAATCTGCCTTGCAAATGCATTAAACGAGTTTCTGGGAGAAACTTATGCACATAAAATATATATGAATGTGAGACTAACTCATTTTTAATTGGAGAAAAAAAAAACAGTATGAAGATTTTATTATTTATAAAGATATTGGCTAAGCATTCTAGAGAATATTGGCTAGAATTCTACAGAATACTATGACTGTGAGCAGAATGGATATACATTCACTATGGGAGCAAAAATATGGTTTTATAAAAATTAAAAGAAAATGCATAAAAAATTAAAATTGAAAAATGCAGAAATGTTAAAATAAAAAAGGAATTAAATACAAATACAACAAATTTATGGTCACCATTTACTTGTTACAACATGATGAACTGGAATGATATTTTGAATGGCATAAAACATTGTTTGACATAATTAACATTTCGTATTTTGATAGTTTTGCAAGAACACTCCTCACAAATCTTTACATCTATTACTTAAATTAAGGGGATATTAAATCCCACATAGTTTTAAAACCAAACTTTACATCTAGTTTCTGTTGATTGCAAAAGGCATCAGTGATATTTCTTTATACCTGAATATTGTTTAAAGCTTTTTTAAACCAATGGAGACAAATGGATGGAGCAAGAGAAAGAAGAAGACCGAGAAGAAGGTGGAGAGATGAACTGGAACAAATTGCAGAAGTGAGATGGATGGGAGAGGCAGAAAACCGAGTGATCTGGAAAATCATGGGGGAGACCTTCGTCCAGCAGTGGACAGAACCAGAAGGTTGAAGAAGAAGATTGTTTAAAGCTAGCATATTCCACTTACATGTTGAAAGCTGTGATTTCAAGCACAGTTGCTTCAAAATGCCATCTTTATGGAACTCCTGTCACTTCTGAAACAGCATTTAATATGTTATGAATATCTCCTTGGACTTGACCAATTTCAGGAGGTTCCACCAAAACAATACACTTGTGTTGTTGTGTTAATGATTTTTTTTTTCCTCCCATTCTTTTTTGCTTTTCTATCCAGTGTACTCATTGCAATCAATTAATCAATCATTTGTTTCTTTTAATGGAATTGTACACAGAGATTCATGTATGAATAAATTTTGCTCTAATAAATATGTTTCTTGGAGATTATCAGCACTGTGTCTCTTTCACCTGAATCAATAACACATTTCATATCTTCTTTTTTTTCAGCATTCTTTTATACATCTTATGGTGAATTTCATGTTTACCTAACTCAAATTTTGCAGGATATTGCTTCCTATGCTTCCTTCTTATTTTTGTTTTTACTGTTCTGGAAGACAGTGGAAAAATAATAGTGGCCAATTCAGCAAAGTATTAATCATGAAAGTACCTGCAGAAGAGGCATAATTGAAAACTGAATGTCTATGAGATAGAGAGGGTACTTTTAATTAATCTGATTACCCCTCTCCTGAATAGCATCAAGCATTGAGGTGCACCACTCCAAATGTGGGAGCAGTATTTCATGCTTTTGGGATTTATACATTAACAGTTTTTGTATGCATATAAATACGTATTTATATACATACATGACAGAAATTGTTGGGTTTTGAAATGAAATGCTTCAGGAAACTAAATAGAATTCATTGGACAGAACATAAGACTAATGCATAAGTTCTGCAAGATTTGAATATCCCTAATTCAACAATAAACCCCTTATGAATAGAGAACTATTACTGAGCCATGATAGTGCTACTGCATCCAGACAGCTGATGCAATTGTTTTTAGATCACAGGAAACAGTTGAGAAATATGCCATGTGGTCAGCTCAAAAAAAATAATCCATCTCTTAATATTGAAGAGATGGATTATTTGAAGAATGGAAAACTATTTTACTCAGGAAGAGAAGATAACACACAGAAGAGGGAGTCGCAATATTAATCAGTAATTGCTTGCAGAACTCCATCTTAACCTTAGAATCATGTCCTCCAAGAATTATAACAATTAGATTAAAAAGAAAAGAAAAAGATATATTTTTCAAAATTATCCGGATTTATGCTTTAGATCAATCACATGAAGATGAAGAATTGGATACTTTCTACCAGCAACTACAGGACCTTATTGACAAAATAAACAAAAAAAAGGATAGTAATGGGAGACCTCAATGCCAATAGGGAGATTTACACCAGATATGAAAGATGTGATGGGCAATTTGGAGTTGACATGAGAAATGAAATAGGCGAAAGACTGTTGGAATTCTGTAAACATCGCACCATGTTTCTGTAATCTCAAACACCATGTTTTTCCATAGACCATCATGCAAATACACATGGACATTTACATTCTGATAAAAAATAACTGTAAATAATTCTCAATCCAAAATGTAAGAACACTAAAGAAAGTAGATTTTGACTCTTATCATGAATTACTAGCTGCAAAAATTGAGTTGAAATTTAAAATTAGCAAACCCAAAGACCCTAAGCAACATTATTAACATAACAAAACTGAAAGATATAATTATACAAAACAACCGCAGAAACATAATAGAAACAGAGTTAAAGAAAATAACCTTTGACAGTGTAGAAAATACATGGAAAATGGGCAGAGCAGTTATGGTAAATGCTGCAAAAAAAACTTGGTACCACAATTAGAGCAAATAATGAGTGGATAACCACAGAAATTTTGGAAAATTTAGAAGAAAAATGAACTGCAAAAAATTCTCTGAACAGAGAAAATACAGAGGAAAATAAGTAATATTATAAAAGACTATAAAACAAAGTAGATAGAATGTGCAGATCTGCTAAATACTCTTGGTTAAAAGAAAAAGCAAAAATGTGTGAAGAAGCCAGTAAAAAGAATGATAGCAAGACTGTGCATAAAATTATAAAATAATTAACAAAAACACCCCAAAACAGACCACTAAAAACAAAAGATAAAAACAATATTGAAATCGGAACAATTCCAGAAATAAAAAAAAATTTTGGAAAGATATTATTAGATACTTTTCTGAAGGGAAGAAGACTGGAAAAACACAAAGAGACAGAAAGAGAAAAAGTACCATTCATAATAAAAGAAATTTTAAGGCACTAAACCAAATGAACTTATCTGAGTCACCTGGTTATGATGAACTTCCTACTGAACTGTGGAAATATGGTGGCATAACAGCCATCAATTTCCTTCTTGAACTTCTTAACCAAATGCTATTTACTGGTGAAATTCCAGATGACTGCAAGACAGGCATCATAATACCAATTCTCAAAAAGGGAGGTAAACGAAGGTTTGAAACATTGCTAATTCATAGCTATAAAAATCTTCACACCCATTATTCAAAATAGAATCCAGACTCGAATGAATGAGACAATAGGAGATGAAGCAGAATTCAGACCTAGAAGGTCTACTATAGACCATTTTTTACAGTTAATAGTCTGGCTGAAAAGTACTGAGCATACAACTTACCTATATACTGCAGTTTTATTGACTTCAAACAAGCATTTGATTCCATTGACATAGATTCAGAACTACAAACCTTTATTACGAATTATTATAAAGATACCAAAGCAACTGTCAAATTTAATAAAATGAACAAAGACAAATTCAAAGTAGAAAAAGGAATTGTAGTGTTGCTCATTGTCACCAAATTGATTATCTATCTCGAAGAAATATGCAAATCCAAAGCTAAAGAACCAGGCCTACAAATAAATATCATGAATATCATTGACATCAAATATGCAGATGATGATATTCTTGCAGAATCTAAAGAACAATGTGGAAAAAACAATAAAAATTTTTAAATGAAGAATAGAAAACTTTTGGAATGAAAATCAATCTAAGCAAAACAAAAATGAAAATAGGAAAAGATGAAGAAAAAATTTCAATAAATTTAGGAAATCACATATTTGAAGGAAAGCAGTTTACATATCTTGGCAGTCTCATTACTCACAACCTCGACAACACAAAAACAGTAAAATATAGACGATGCCTGGAACTCTGTATTCAGTGAGTCAGCCTTTTTTTTTTTTGTAAAAGGATAATGTATAAAACCAAATAGAAGGATAATTATTATTATTAACATCTGACCTCCATGGAGTCAGACACATCATGGGAGGTACACACTATTGCACACAATGCTTATCCAACTGTGCTTTAAACTGATTCAATGTGTCTACATTCACAACACACTCGGGTAATGCATTCCACTTATCAACCACTCTCCATGCAAAGAACCTGTTCTCACTCCTCTGCTCACACCCTCCTTATAGAGTTTCCAGCAATGGCCTCTTGTTCTACTCTCCCCCTCCCATTTTATGAAAAATCTCTTCCATGTCATCCTGATAACAACCCCTGACTAGCTTATTTGTCTCAATCATATCCCTCCCCCCCCTGCTTCTTCCTCCTATTCATGATGCTTTACAACTTACATTCTCTTAATCTGTCCTTGTACTCCACATTCCAAAGACCACTGACCACTTTTGTGAATCTTCTCTGGACCCTTTCCAACATATCCTTGTCACCATGAAAACATGGCGACCAAATTTGTGCACAGTAATCTATATGAAGCCTGATCAAGGCCTTATACAATTGCATCATAACCTCTCTATTTCTGCATGTCAGGGTCCTCTGTATCATTGCCATTATCTGATATGATGTCTTCACAACTTGTGCAATGTGGCCCATGAATTTCAGGTCCTTGTCCACATCACTCCTAGATCTTTCATCTCCTCTACTTCCTTTAAAGTTTCTCCATGAAGTGTATACTTTGCATCCCATTGTTGCTTACCAAATCTCAAAACCTTACACTTTGCAACATTGAACTGATAGTTTCACTTATCTGCCCATTCATGCAATCCATTCAAGTTCTCTTGTAAGGCCACATATGCTTGACTCTGCATTGCTCCCCCCAGTTTTGCATTATCTGCAAACAGCTGCATATTAATAGTTAAACCTATCCCAATATCATTAACATACAAACTAAACAACAGTGGTCCCAAAACTGACTCCTGCAGTACATCACTGGTGACCAGTGGTGAGCTATGGAAATTTTAACAAAGAGCTCGCATCGTCAAAAAAAAAAAAAAAAAAGCCTAACTTAGCCCTTATAATATTTATCTTGCGACTTTGTAGAGCTTCTGATAGATATGATAATTCCTGTAGGATGTCAATCATTAATGCTAGATCTTTTAAAAATTCTAAATTGAGAAGTCAGTTTAAAAAGCTCTTATATTTATCGTTCGATGTAAAATGTTTGTATAAAGCTGGGTGATTTCCCCACAAAGCAAGAACCATTCGTAAACTGCAAGCTGCCCATCATGGTCCAAACACACAGCTGATCTTTAAAATTTCAATACCAAGGTCTTTTGCAATCGTATTTGATTCTCATTAATTTTTTGGTGATTGATGATAAAAAGCATACAATTTATCCATAAATATTTCAAAACGATTTATTTCTTTAATGTTTTTTATCGAATCGTCTAATGCTAAGTGTAAACGATGAACGTGATGCCAAATTACAACGTTGGGAAATTTTGTAAAGTTTGATTGTAACACCTGATTTGTTTCCTAACATTACACTAGCTCCATCAGAACAAAATGCAATGAAATGATTTTTTAAATAGTTATCAGAAAATCCATATGAATTTAAAGTAGCAATTATAGTAGCGTGTATACATTCACGGTGGTATTTTCTAGTTCTACAAGATTAGTAAACAAGAAGAACAAGGGGCTCGCAAATTTGAGAAAAATTTAACAAAGGGTTCGCGCGAGCCCCTTATAGCTCACCACTGCTAGTGACCTTCCTCTTTTGGGATACTGCATCCCCATATATAACTTTGATACCCTCTGACAGCCAGTTACTGATCAAACTCAGAAGTCTGTTATCCAATCCCATCTGTTTCAGTCTTGTCATGTGACAGTCTATCAGAAGCCTTTGCAAAATTCAAATACACCACCGTATATGCATCTCCCATGTCTAAGGTATTTGTCACCTTGTTATAGTACATAAGTAAGTTAGTGAAATATTATCTCCCTTTAAGAAACCCATGCTGATAACCACAGAGAATACTGCTGTTATCAACCCATTTGTGTATCCTACTTTTCACCAATATCTCCAGTACCTTCACCACAACTCCAGATATACAGATTGGCCTATAATTTGAAGCATAATATGAAAAACCAATGGTGGTTTTTACATATTATCCTTCTTAGTACCCCATGGTCACATTCGGTAAGTGTGTTGGATTGTCCACTGTGGGTGGCACTTGCAGTTGACCCCCTGTGTTTCCATCTCAGTATGGTATCACTGATTGTTGACTTGGGAGGGCCAATTTGTCAACAATTTGCCAAACAGATAGACCTGCAAAATTGTACCCTATCACAATGCCTCTTTCACACTCAGTTTCCTTCTTGCAGCCATTTCACTTGAACAGAGTTGCACAGACTTGGGAGCATCATATTCCTCCAATTTATACTGGCTAGTAACATGTGACTCATTACTTAGCACAGTGCACCTTGTCCATGGGGTGTCCATTGACTTCTTTCTAAGCAGTGTGTATATATTTGTATGTAAAATCTTATTTCTTTGTTTCATACCCAGTGTATTGAAAATGTGATGAAGTAATTAAAGTGTGCTTAATACCAGGTGATGTTATGTTATAACTTGATGTTTGTAAATAAACCAGATATGCTACAAAAACACTTCATGCTTGTTTTATGACTTTTGACTGTGACATCACAATAAATTGAAAAACAAAGAGATTCAAAGATGTCTGAGTACATCTGAAAATTTAATAGAACTTGATATATTCCTTAAAGCATGACGGGTTCCATTGTATTCAGTCATTCTCGAGCCATGCCACCATTCATTTAAATATTAAAAAAAATTGTTTTTTTGAATGCAAAATTTTTTGGATTCAGCATGTTGAGATACAATACAGATCACCTAAATTATTAATTTCAGTTGCCAAAAATAAAGTTTATTGACCAGCATGATTATTGTTGTGAACAGCATCATTTCAAATAAATTGTGCCTTTTATTTTTCAAAAGCAGTATGCCATACTACAATACATTAAACAAAATTTTCACTTGAAATGACTACAAGTTTTTGAAGTATTGGTATGTTTTATTTCTCACAGTTAGAATCGTCTGGCTTACAGTCAAGTACATTTTGTAACAAAATTCATTCTAGAATTGCAGAATTATCTGATTGCATTTTATGAGCTCTTAAATAGTTTACTCAGAAATCATTTACATTAAAATATGGGTAAACTAATGAAGTATTGCATAAAAAAAATCAGAACAAAGTCAGTGTCTTAAAATTTATGCTCACAGTTAAACTCATCCACTTAAGTTTTTATACTAATTATAATTAAATGTCATTTTAATATTTAGTAGGGTTCCTTTACTATTCTCTACCTGCTTTTAATATATTAGTAATCAATTTTACTAATTTTTCTGTGTATTGCAATGATTTTTTTTTTGCTGCTCTGTGATTAGCACTTGTGTTAATTCTTCCTTGTTTGAAATGGGATGCTGCTGAATCCAACCTTCCAATTCATGCCACATATTTTCAGTGACATTAATATCTGTCAACTATGGGGAAGTGTTTCTGTCACTTTCAAGCACAGTATCCATTCCTTCACAAGAGCAGCCTTGTGTTTCAGATTGTTGTCAGTATAAATGGAATGCATATAGAAGTCTCAAATTCTGTACACTTTCTTTAATATTTTTCTTAAGAATATATACTGTATAATAAAATAGTACAAAAATGAAAATTGAATTTATAAAAAAATAAAAATTAGCAAGAATTTGACTGAGCATGATGAAAGATATTGTACAAGGATCAGATGACAGAATAATATGGAAAAAACTAAAACAAGGAGTTGAAACTTAAAAACCTGAAAGCTGTGATAATGCATAGTGATGGGGGTGGTAGTGATCGGCAAGTATTGCATGGTGTCCTCAGCCCTCGGAAATTTACATTTGATTGATTGATGGTTAAAGACAGAATTTGGTGATTCTAGATACCTTCCATTTCTCTCAAGATAATAATCCAAAGCACATGGCTGCTCTTGTGCTTTTCTTGTCTCCATAGTTATTGGATATTAATGTCATCAAAAATATGTGGTATGAATTGGAAGATCAAATTCAATGGCATCACATTTCAAACTAGGAAGAATTAAAGCAAGTGCTAATCATGGAGTGCGCAAAAATATCATTGGAATGCATAGAATAATTAGTAAAGTTGATAACCAAAGCTTAAAAACAGTAGAGAGTAGTAAAAGAAACCCTACTAAATTTTATTTATTTATTCGCATGGAGTTTCCTCAAGGCATTCCAATCATTCATAACTCTGCATGCAAAAAACAGCTTCCAGGGATGACCTCTTGTTCTCCCCTGATCTCCCAGCATTTTATGAAAAACCTCTTCAACATTTATCCTATAACAACCTCTTACCAACTTGTACGTCTCTATCATATCACCCCTCTTCCTCCTATCCACTAGACTGTGTAAATTGCATCTTCTCAACTTTTCCTCGTATTCAACATTTCAGATATCAGAAACTACCTTAGTCAGTTGCCTCTGGACCCTTTCCAACATCTCTTTGTCCTTTTGAAAACCAGGTGACCAAATCTGTGCACAGTAGTCCATATGTGGCCTAATCAAGGCCTTTTACAATGGAACAAGAATCTCCTTATTTCTACAAGTCAGTGTATTCCACATTGTTCCCAGAATTTGTTGTGTTGCCCTCACAATTTTGCCAGTGTGTCCTCTAAATTTTAGATCCTTATTCACCATCACCCCAAAATCTCTTACTTCCTCCATCTCTAACAATATATCCCCACCAAGTGTAAATTCTACATCTCATCTTTGTTTCCCAAATGCTTAGGAGATTGCTTGGATCAGTGCCATGGCATGTACAACTGCAAGGGCTGGACGTCGATAGAGCATGGGAAGTGATCAAAGATGGGATCAAAGATCTGTATTGTATCTCAACATTCAGCATGTTGAGATACAATACAGATCACCTAAATTATTAATTTCAGTTGCCAAAAATAAAGTTTATTGACCAGCATGATTATTGTTGTGAACAGCATCATTTCAAATAAATTGTGCCTTTTATTTTTCAAAAGCAGTATGCCATACTACAATACATTAAACAAAATTTTCACTTGAAATGACTACAAGTTTTTGAAGTATTGGTATGTTTTATTTCTCACAGTTAGAA
Organism: Typopeltis vanoorti; assembly: GCF_054136105.1. Lineage (NCBI taxonomy): Eukaryota > Metazoa > Arthropoda > Arachnida > Uropygi > Thelyphonidae > Typopeltis > Typopeltis vanoorti. The sequence continues at coordinate 45,419,106 of NC_143564.1, read as the reverse complement.
TCGTCTGGCTTACAGTCAAGTACATTTTGTAACAAAATTCATTCTAGAATTGCAGAATTATCTGATTGCATTTTATGAGCTCTTAAATAGTTTACTCAGAAATCATTTACATTAAAATATGGGTAAACTAATGAAGTATTGCATAAAAAAAATCAGAACAAAGTCAGTGTCTTAAAATTTATGCTCACAGTTAAACTCATCCACTTAAGTTTTTATACTAATTATAATTAAATGTCATTTTAATATTTAGTAGGGTTCCTTTACTATTCTCTACCTGCTTTTAATATATTAGTAATCAATTTTACTAATTTTTCTGTGTATTGCAATGATTTTTTTTTTGCTGCTCTGTGATTAGCACTTGTGTTAATTCTTCCTTGTTTGAAATGGGATGCTGCTGAATCCAACCTTCCAATTCATGCCACATATTTTCAGTGACATTAATATCTGTCAACTATGGGGAAGTGTTTCTGTCACTTTCAAGCACAGTATCCATTCCTTCACAAGAGCAGCCTTGTGTTTCAGATTGTTGTCAGTATAAATGGAATGCATATAGAAGTCTCAAATTCTGTACACTTTCTTTAATATTTTTCTTAAGAATATATACTGTATAATAAAATAGTACAAAAATGAAAATTGAATTTATAAAAAAATAAAAATTAGCAAGAATTTGACTGAGCATGATGAAAGATATTGTACAAGGATCAGATGACAGAATAATATGGAAAAAACTAAAACAAGGAGTTGAAACTTAAAAACCTGAAAGCTGTGATAATGCATAGTGATGGGGGTGGTAGTGATCGGCAAGTATTGCATGGTGTCCTCAGCCCTCGGAAATTTACATTTGATTGATTGATGGTTAAAGACAGAATTTGGTGATTCTAGATACCTTCCATTTCTCTCAAGATAATAATCCAAAGCACATGGCTGCTCTTGTGCTTTTCTTGTCTCCATAGTTATTGGATATTAATGTCATCAAAAATATGTGGTATGAATTGGAAGATCAAATTCAATGGCATCACATTTCAAACTAGGAAGAATTAAAGCAAGTGCTAATCATGGAGTGCGCAAAAATATCATTGGAATGCATAGAATAATTAGTAAAGTTGATAACCAAAGCTTAAAAACAGTAGAGAGTAGTAAAAGAAACCCTACTAAATTTTATTTATTTATTCGCATGGAGTTTCCTCAAGGCATTCCAATCATTCATAACTCTGCATGCAAAAAACAGCTTCCAGGGATGACCTCTTGTTCTCCCCTGATCTCCCAGCATTTTATGAAAAACCTCTTCAACATTTATCCTATAACAACCTCTTACCAACTTGTACGTCTCTATCATATCACCCCTCTTCCTCCTATCCACTAGACTGTGTAAATTGCATCTTCTCAACTTTTCCTCGTATTCAACATTTCAGATATCAGAAACTACCTTAGTCAGTTGCCTCTGGACCCTTTCCAACATCTCTTTGTCCTTTTGAAAACCAGGTGACCAAATCTGTGCACAGTAGTCCATATGTGGCCTAATCAAGGCCTTTTACAATGGAACAAGAATCTCCTTATTTCTACAAGTCAGTGTATTCCACATTGTTCCCAGAATTTGTTGTGTTGCCCTCACAATTTTGCCAGTGTGTCCTCTAAATTTTAGATCCTTATTCACCATCACCCCAAAATCTCTTACTTCCTCCATCTCTAACAATATATCCCCACCAAGTGTAAATTCTACATCTCATCTTTGTTTCCCAAATGCTTAGGAGATTGCTTGGATCAGTGCCATGGCATGTACAACTGCAAGGGCTGGACGTCGATAGAGCATGGGAAGTGATCAAAGAGCATTTACAGGAGGTTATGGCTGATTGTATACCTAAGGTCCGAATAGTGAAACAAGGAGGGGTTAAATGGATGAATAACACTATTAAGATTGAGCTGCAAAAAAAGAAACAACTATGGAGGGAATTTAAAGAAAGGGGTGACCTGCAGGCACATGAACGGTATAAAGTACAGGCCAGAAGAGTAACGAGTGTGGTAAAAAAAGCAAAAGCCGATTATGAAAGGAAACTAGCTATGCAAGCAAAAGAGAATCCCAAACAGTTCTTTCAATATGCTGCAAGCAAGAAAAAAACTGTACATGGCAAAATGATTTTAAGGAATGACGATGGTAAAGAGTTCACTGAACCAGTCGATATAGTGGAGTTACTGAGCGCGCACTTTGCAAAAGTATATCATCCAGGTGGTGACGTTGAAAAAATGAAGGAACCATTAGTTTATATGGGAATTGTGATGAATGAAGTGGAGGTGAATAGTCTATTACAGAACCTTAATGTGAATACATCTGTGGGATTGGATGGTATACCGGCATGGGTCTTGCATGAAGCGGCTAATGAATTATCAGTGCCCTTGACCATGTTGTTTAATCTGAGTCTCAGGTCTGGCTTAGTCCCGAAGGCGTGGAAAGAGGGGAAAATAGTTTCACTGCATAAAGGAGGATCCAAGACTATGGTTGCAAATTACCGACCGATCAGCATATCAGGAATCGTTGTCAAAGTCTTGGAGAAAGTAGTCAAGGGAAAAATACAGGAATGGATTGATGAAAATGAGATACTGTACAGAGGACAGCATGGCTTTGTGAAGGATAGATCATGCCTCAGTAACTTGCTCAAGTTTTATAACAAGGTGATGACGGCTGAACTGGATAAGGGAAATGGGTTTACAGTGATACTGCTGGACCTGGCAAAGGCATTTGACAGGATACCACATGGAATTCTAATCCGTAAACTACAACATATGGGAATGGATATAGGGTTGGTGAGATGGATAGCTGGGTGGTTGATGGAGAGATATCAAAGAGTAGTTTATTCAGGAGTAGAGTCCAAAAAATGGCCTGTGACTAGTGGTGTGCCACAGGGTTCTGTTATTGGACCACTGCTGTTTAATCTGTTCATTAACGATATAGGGAAGGGTCTAAGTGGGACAGTTCATTTGTTCGCTGATGATGCACAGTTGGGTAGGGCGATAGTGAATGCAGAAGATGTCAAAGTCTTGCAAGATGACTTAGATAGATTGGAGTTTTGGACTAAGGAGAATGGATGTCAATTTAATGTGACAAAATGTAAGGTTATGCATTTCGGAGTGAAAAAATTAGCAGCAGTATACCACATTGGTGGAACTGTACTCCAAGAGATTGATGAGGCCAGGGACTTGGGAGTGTTGGTGGATAGGGAGATGAAGTTTAGGGGGCACATTGCGAAAGTAGCTAAATCAGCTCATCAACTCACTTGGTTGTTGAAAAATACCTTGATGAGCAGAGAAAAACAAGTTATTGTACCTCTGTACCGAGCCCTGATAAGACCTCATCTCAACTACTGTGCCCAGATTTGGTCACCTCGGTTCCTTCTTGATGGGGAGGAAGTGGAGAGGATCCAGAGGCAAGTGACTAAGATGATAGCAGGTCTATGGAATGAACCATATGAGAACAGGTTGAAGATTTGTGGGTTGCAGAAACTAGTTGATAGGCAGAAAAGGGGAGATATGATTGAGACATTCAAATTGCTAAAAGGATTCTATAGGATTAATTCAGATGATATTTTCGAGATCAGGACTGGTGGTGGGAGAACTAGGGGACACCCATGGAAGCTGGGCAAGAGCGTGGTTAGCAGGGGTGTTAGAGCTGGGTTCTTTACTTTTAGAGTGGTAAATGAGTGGAATAAACTGCCAGAGTCTGTTGTGGGTGCTATGACAGTGAGCGAGTTCAAGGCAAGGTATGATAGATACTGTGAGAATGTTGAACAGCTGTGTGAACATGATGTTTAGGGCATCCCTCGATGAGTCTAAGGACTCCTGGAGTAGCCCGTGGTAATAATAATAATAATAAAAATTTTAAAACCTTACGTTTATTGCAATATTGAACTGGTATCTCCCGTGCTCATTCACTGAATCTATTCAAGTCTTCTTGTAAGGTCAGAACATCTGCTCTACTCCTCATAGTTCATCCCAACTTTGCATCATCTGCAAACAACTGAATATCCCCATCCATATCTTCCCCAATATCATTAACATACAGGTTAAACAACAATGGCCCTAAAACAGAAACCTGAGGCACACCACTAGTGACTTTCATCTTCCAAGATATTGCTCCCCCATACACAACTTGCTGATACCTATCAGATAGGTATCAGCAAGTTGTGTATGGGGGAGCCCGAAATAATAATAATAATAATAGCCAATCTCCAATCTAATGCACTAGTCTGATATCCAACCCCATCCGCTCTAGTTTGACTATCAATTTATCATGCGGTAATCTATCAAAAGCCTTTGTAAAATCTTAAGTATACTACTGTGTATCCATCTCCTTTGTCCAATGAAGCTATCACATTATTGTAATAAGTAAGTAGATTATTAAAATATGACCTCCCTTTATCAAATCCATGCTGTCCTTCAAAGATAATACCACTGCTGTCAACCTAATTCTGGATCCTGATTCTTACCAGCCTCTCCAACATTTTAACCACAATAGCTGACACACAGATAGGCCTATAATTTGATACTTGAGTTCTGTCACCTCCCTTATGAAGCAGCAGCATCTTGCCTTCCTTCCATTCCTTTGGAACTTGACCCAGTGCAAGACTCATATTAAACAAATATGTCAGTGCAGATGCCAACTCATTGACACATTCCCTCGAAATACGTGGTAATATATTATCAAGTCCCATAACCTTATTAACTTCACGTTTGCTCAATTCCCCATGTACCTCTTTCTCACTTAGTCTCTCCTTCTCACCTTCAACTGCTATCAAACTCTGTGATGTCACATTTACAAGAATGAAAGACCTTTATGAACTGCTCTTAAATATCTCAACTATATCCTCCACAGTAGTTGTTCTTATACCGTTTTCTTTAATCATTGTCATCCTTCCATAATCATTCTTTTTTTTTTTTTTTTTTTTGGCTTCAATAGCTAACTGCTGCTCATAATTCGCTTTTGCTACCTTTACCAACCAAGTCACCTTCCTTTCTTGTTCTTTTGTAATCCTTGTGGAATCGATTATTACCACTCTTATGTTGCCTCCATAATGTGTTTTCCCTCTGTATCACATGCTTAATCTCTTCATTCACCCATTTCATACCTACTTTATTTAACCTTCTGAACCTTGACTTACATTTAGACATTGCTTCTACTAGATAGTTTTTGAATATCACCCAAGCAGCATTGATCTCTTTTCCATCCAGCTCCTCATTCCATGCTACACCTGCGAGCTGTCTCCTGAGTTTCTCATAATCACCAGTCTTGTAGTTCCACATAAATCTTTTCCTCACAGAAGTTTTCACACTGCTGACAACCATCTAGGTAATCACTCTGACCAACTGGGAGGATGATTTGACCTCATTTATAGTAACATCCTATGATGAGATGATTGAATCCAAGACCCTCAATCGTCATGTGCCCTCTGTTATATACTGCCTGAGGTAGTTGTCTCTCAAAAACACGAAACTCATTTTCTTTATTTCTAGTTGCTATCTCATCATCCCAGTCTATATTGCCATAATTGAAATCACCCATAATGATTACCCTTTTCTTATTTGCTTGGCTAATTTGATTATACATTTCATGGTTGTTACCATCCACATCACCAGGTCTATAACAACATCCAACTAGTATTTCATTCTACTCACCTCTGTCTCTTTCTATTCACTACTGCCACTATTTCCCTCTTGCAACCCTACCTTGTATGGACATAATTCTTTCTCTATCATCAGTAGCACTCCCCCCCCTCTCTTTTTATCTTTGCTATCTTCACGAAACACATCGTACCCCTCCATCTCTATTCCTTTCAAAATGTCATCCTCATCCAACCACGTCTCATTTATTTCACCCAAAACAGACTCATTTAATGCAACAATTTTATTTGCCTTGTTTTTTACACTTCTGGCATTTGTATATAAACACTAACAGCTCATTCCTGGATCTGTGACAACTTTTACTGATATGACTTATCAGATGTGACCTCTCCATACTTAACTCGAGCCATTTTTTTCCATATTCATATTAGAACCTCCTTCAAATCCAACTGTTTTCTCTTGATCCCAGTCATCCCCTTCCCTTTCCCTTTTTTCTATACACTCATTCACATCCTCTTGGAGCATCAACCTTTCTCACGTTGTGTTCCCCTGTCCACCCTGAGCCTCCTTGTTTGTCTTGCGCACTTGTTCTCTCATTCTCTATACTCTTGCTACCTAGTTCTTCATTCATAACCATCACTTCAATCTCTCTTTTCTTACTTTCCTGCTCTTTTACATCGCTTCTTATTTGTTCAGATTCATTCTCTGCACTCATTACTCTCCCTTCCAGCAGCAATCTCTGATGACTTGCACCAAAATCATTCAAATGCAGTCCAACACTCTTATACAGTTCAATTCATCCAGTTCAGTTCGAACTCATTCCATACATAACAAACTGCACTCCTTTCTCCTCACACATTTCTGCTAACATATCATTCACAATCTTCACATTAATTAAGCATGCTTCCAATTAGTGTATTCTATAAATTTATACATTTTAAAATGAATACTAAGTGCAGTGTGAATAATCTTGGTAATTTGACCATTGATAAAACACCCACGTTGTATAAAATGCAGAAGAAGATCATAGCGATGTATGAAAATCTTGTATCACAAGTCACTTCTCATCAGGTAGAGCCATATTTTCTATGCAACCTTGCAGTGAGTTGATGTTCCATATTGTTGTTGTGCATTTGGGAATGGCTTTTGCCTCTTTTCCATTATTCCAATTGCATTATTCCAAGTCTTCTTACAAGTTCTAGTGCTAAGAAATAAGTTATTTTTTATATTGAAGTAAAAATGGATTTTGTTCAAGAAATAGCTGTTGATATCAGTTATGCAATTGGACTGAATAAATCCATGTCTTGTACCAGTTTCTTAAATAAATGATGTGAAAAGTGCTTAATTTGCAGTGTTTTCTATACAACTTACCAAAATACCATTATGGAAAGGAGTGAATGGATGTGTATATCTTGCCTACAATTCAAGCAAAAGTGCATAGTATTTATGATGATTTGGCAGCAAATGAAGATAGGAAGGAAGAGGAAATTGCAAAAAGTTCAGAATGGTTTTTAAACTAGAAGCGTAACAGTTTACATAAATTTCAGGACAGTTGGAAAAAGAAGTTAATTTAAAGTAGAAAATAAAATAACTATGCTACATTCAGTATTATAACTTGAAATTTCAGTGATGTTATGTAGGCTAATGCAGAAAGTATTTCCTCTACCCTGGACATTTCAGCTGTTTTATGTTAGAAAATTGTTCTCATTTTGTATTCAGGGAATCTTTTAACCATGAAGAATGAGAGAGTAAAGGAATTACTTGTATATTCTTAATTTAGGATATGAATTGTGAAGTAATTTTAAAATTACTCTGCAGTTATCTTAATTCACAATTAATATCATAATTTTCAATGTATGCAATTATTCATTTGCAGTTACAAAATTACTAACTTATGTAATTTTTACATTTTGATTTTATTTAAATATGAATTAGAACAAAAAGGGGAGATATTCAGTATATTTTTTAATCAAACTTATTTATATGAGCTTTTAATAGCACTTGTGACATAATAAAATTTATTAGATCCATGTATTCACAAGAATAAATAATAGTTTTTATTACTGAAAAAATTTCTACTGGAAACTAACTGGCCATCATTATTAGCGTATCAACATAATCACAAGGTGAAGCTAGAACAAGAAATGTTAATTCTGCTTACAGAGTTGAGCCACTGCCACCTTTGGGGTGGTTACAAAACAAGATTACAATTAAAGCCAAAATTAAATTAAGTGATTTGAAATTAAAATTAACAAAATTTAGATAATTAATTGAATGACAGCAGTATATTAAAAAAAAGAAAAAAGAGTGCTAGGAACCACACCATTGCTTGCCATTTATCAGGATGAGACTCTCGTAAATCTTGGCAACAGAGAGACAGTTATTCTGATTTAAGTTTGGGCTGTGTAGAAGTGCTTCAGCACTCTTTAAATAACCACTCAAACTTAAACCTGCACTGATGTAAAAGATGAGTATTGGACCAGAGAATATTGTGGTCAATGTCCACTCCATGCTGAGCAAAGCCAGATATTTCAGGTTTATTGTTGTTGATATACAATTGATGTTCTTGTAGTCATTTTTTGACAGCACACTGTTTGTCCAAAGCATGAATGGAGACACACACTAAACCTGGTAAACACCAGGGAGGGAGAGGGGGGGGTCTGTATATTTGTTGTGGATAGAGTTTGTTGATAAGGAAGAATGTAGGAACTAAATTGTATCTTTTCATGATCTTTGATCGTCTCCGAGATGCTCGTGATGTATACGATAGGGACTTGCCATACAGGTTCAGGGTTTCCAAGTTTGTAAATGTCCAGGATGGGTTTAAACTTCCTTGAGGTAAAGCTATTCTGTAGTATGATATATTGGATGGTGCTCAATTCATTATATCAACAATAAACCTGAAAAATCTGGTCTTGCTCAGCATGGAGTGGAGACACTGTCCACAATATCCTCTGATTAGATATTCACCTTTTTATATCAGTGCAGGGTTAGGCTTGAGGTTATTTAAAGAGAATGTGGAAGCACAAAATAACTGATTCTCTGTTGTCAAGATTTAAGAGAGTCTCATCCTCATAAATGGCGAGCAATAGTGCCCCCCCCTTTTTTTTTTAATATAATGCTATATCATTCAATTATCTTAATTTTTATTTCAAATCATTTAATTTAATTTTAGTTTTAATTGTATTCTTATTTTATTTTGTAAACACCCATAAGGTGGCACTCCAGTATGTGTAAATAGGATTAATGTTCTTTGTTCTATCTTCGTCCTGTGATGATGTTTTTATTATTGCAAATATTTTGACCAGAAACTAACTGGCCATCATGCATTGATGATGGCCAGTTAGTTTCTGGTCAAAATATTTGCAATAATAAAAACTATTATTTATTCTTGTGAATATGTGTATTTATGTTGCATTTTTCAGTTATTTTTATTTTTTTATTTAATAGAAATTATGGTGTAAAAGTCCTTGCAAGTTTTGTGTGCAAAGTCTGTGCAGCCATGACAACACTCAATAGTCTGTTCTCATTTACAAGTCCAGCAGTTAAGAAACTTTTAGGATGGAAGCAAGGAGACGAAGAAGAAAAATGGGCTGAAAAAGCAGTTGACTCTTTAGTGAAAAAGCTGAAGAAAAAAAAAGGAGCAATAGAAGATCTCGAAAAAGCTCTTAGTTGTCCAGGTCAACCTAGTAAATGTGTAACCATACCACGTTCGTTGGATGGAAGACTCCAAGTAAGTTAGCATCATTGTATTGGGGTATGTATGTGATTAGGTTATTGATTAATTTGCTAAATCTTTCTTTCTTTCCAAATGTTAATCTCATCCACAGGTATAGGTTCTACAGCCTATCTTGTGGAATTACCATTAAATTACTTCATAAGTGATATCTGTAAAGGGTTTCATATCATATTTGGAGAGTTTCTTAGAACAATGCATTTCATAGATTATCATTAAGATGAAATGAGGTGGCCTGTTCTTATATGTAAAACAAACTAAGAGTATTAGTGCACAAAATATTCAGGTTGCACTTCATAAATATCCTTTGTGGTTGATGTAGAAGATAGCATTTTGGATTTCATGAGATTTCCCCATTATCAGCCACTCATTTTCTCCAACTTTATCCACTCTAATTTTTCCCTTTCTCTTTTCTTTCATGCTTCTCAGTACTTCAGACTAACAACCTACTAACATTAATGAGATCTGTCCTCCTGCACCAGTAAAAAAAAGCAGAACTTTGTGTTCTGACAAAGTACTCATGAATAAAATATCCTTTCTGATAGATAATATATATATATTAAAATTATTATTGAAAGTTTGAACTTGCAGGGCATGATTTGGACTGGTTCATTCTACATGCAGTTATATGGAAATATACTATACCCCATTCTCACTGCAGCAAACACTGTTATTACTTGACTATAATATTCACCAAACTAAAAAAGTCTTGGTCAAAGCACCACAGCATTCAAGTGATACTCAAGAAAATCGAAGTCACATTAGAATTATAGTTTTGGTTAAAAGTCATAAGAAAATTCCTCATATGTACCATCAAGAGATCTAGAGAATACTATGATAGCACTACATAATAGGTTTACACTATTACTAACTGCCAGTTTTTTTCCAGATTAGTCAGTTATTTGCCAAGACTCCAATATTGTCAGTTCTTATGTTTATCTTCTATGGTAACTGCTATAATTAAAAATATAACTAATATAATTATTTAAAAATATAATCTAGAACATTGTCTTGTAAATCTTCAGTTTGACAATTTAGTATGCAAATTTTACCACCCAGTGGTAAAATTTGCATACTAAATTGTCAAACTGAAGATTGTCAAACTGAAACTGAAATTTGCTGAATATCCCTGATAGGTATCAGGGATATTCAGCAAATGCTGATTTCTCATCATACACATGCAGTGTGCTGCCATCAACTGACTGATCTCTCACAGCTAACTTCACATCTCACAGTGTTACGATAGTTAGTCTAAACATTTCATGCATGTGCATGTTCAACATTGTGAGATGTGAAGTTAGTTATTACAAATTATTATAATTTGTAATAACTAACAAATATTATTATCAAATTATTATAAATATTATAATTCTGATACCATGTTGCTCCCAGAAAAGAGGTGTTATTTATATTCTCAAAAATATTTAACATTGGGATTTATTTCTTTCCATGGCAACAAATCATTCTGACTTTCTTATATGAGAATGTCCGATGCTGTGAAACCATCAAAGATGAAATACAGATGAAATACCATCTGGAAAGGATGCAGCCTAGTTATAAAGACAAGAATTTGGAATATTTCAAATGGCTTAAAGAAAAATTTATGAAATGGTTACAACTGGTTTAAAATTATTTTTGAAACTTTGTTTCTTTCTAGAAATACTAACAAAGACTTGGAAGCCTCTTATAAGCTTCCCAGGTGTACAGGGCAATTGATTCTGTTAGCAGTATGAGAAATTATAAGGTCTGTCATGAAAATGGAACATTCAATAAAAAAAAATGAAAAAATATTCCACTGAGTAACAATACAGTCCAACATCATATTAATGAAGTGATGCTGGAAATATCCAAAAACAGCTGCTGTTTCTGAATTGTAGACAACTCAGTTTGGCACTTTGGAATAGGAAACATCTTTTAAGTAAAGCATTCTTATGGCTTATATGTATTATTATAGTCCAAAAAAGAAGGCAATAACAGAAAAATTTCTGTTTGTGAAACATATAAAGATGTAGGCATTATGAGAAATGGTTTCTTTGTGCTTTCAAAAATACTCAACAGAATTTTTTTTAATACTAGCAGTGTTGACAGATACAGAGGATTTTTAGCATTTTTGAATTAAAAAAAGGTTAGAACTGTACATTGTGTTCTTAGGCAGCATTTGGTTGCAAAAACATAAGCAAAGAATTCCATGATGTTCTGCAAGTGTGCATTCAGTCAATAAATGAAATAGAGAAAGGCCTCGAATGATCGTCTGCTTGTTCTGTTATGTGATCAAATTGGTAATCTATAACCAGTTGCTTTTACAGAGATATCCAAATCTCTGTAAAAGATTTTTACAGAGATTTGTTGGCTGTCAAAAGAAAATTGGGTGCAATGTTTGATTAAAGACTTTTTGATTCAGTAATAGAATTTCTTCTTGAAATAAAGAAGCTATTAACAACTAAATTAAAAAAAAGCTTGTGGTTTACTTGGCTGATATATATTCGAAGTTTCACAATATTCTAATAAGACTAAGGCAGAAATATGAATATAATTCAAGGGACAATTTTTCTGGGTTTTTGATCTGAAATGGACCTATTTATAGCTGCTTTAAATTGAAGAGATTTAGCTACTGTGCTAAGTCATCACCTGTATCATTTATGGTAAAAGATACAATTCCAGATAATGATCTGCTGTTATGCACATCATTTCAAGAAATTGAAAGATGACTTTAATATTTGATTTCAAGATCTTCAAAATATGATTGTAACAGAAGAGTTCATTGAGATGGCAGAAGATTTGGAGGCCAAATTTATTCCAAAATAACTGGCATGCTACTCAATGGAATAATGATGTGCAAAATAAATATCCAAAACTGCAAACTATGGTAGAAATGTTTTTGATTTTCCCAGTTCTTATATTAATGAAGCTGGGTTCAGTCATTAATAAGTTACTGAGAAAAACAAGAAACAGACCGAACACATCAGAACATGCAGATCTGTGGATAAAATTGAGTAATTTTAGCCTGGACATGGCAGCTTATTTCAACCTGTTTGGCACAACTGTCCCATCAAAACAGACATGTAATGTACTGCAGTTTTTATGAGACCAACATAAGAGGTACCTGTAAACCAAATAATTAATAATAAGTTAAAGTAACTAATTATGAACTGATTATTACTTATTTATGTATTATAATTTTATGTTTTTAATAAATAAATAAATATAACCAGTATTTCTTATAATCAATCCATTAAAGCTAAAATGTGTATTTTTGGATGAGGAGATCAGTGAGGGAGAAATGATTTTATAACAGGGTCAGCAGGTAAAAAAAGTTGCAAGCTCCTCAACCAGAACTTTGGGTCTTTTCTTACCATCCTGACATCAGATACTGGATTTGTTAACCTTTCTTCTCCCGTTAAGTAACCTTACCACCTTAGATTAACTTTGTTCACACATTCACTGCTAACGATGTCATACCCCTCCCTAATATTTTCATATTTCATGTAATTCATTTGTTCACTCCCCATAATTTTTCTCATGGCTCTTATATGAGAAAATAACTAATATAATTATTTGTTATTTTCTTTTTATTATTAACTAATAATTTATTTGTTATTTGTTGATTAAAGATTACAGAGAGCATGCCTGCTCTCTGTAATCTTTAATCAACTGTTTTTTTATCTAACCCTAATATCATATCCATAATGTTAAAATTGGCTAGTGTTTCAACAATTTCTGTTTTATACCAAAACATTTATTGATTTGACTCCCCAATATATCAACTTTGCTTATTCTGTTTATTTTGCATATTTAGTTTGCCATCTTCACTAAACGTTTTACCTAAATAGCCAAAATATTTTAGTTGTGCAGATTCTTCATTCAGGATACAGTTAAAATTTCCATGAGCCTTTATATATTCATGATTTTTTGTCTTTTTTATTACTGCTTTCATTCCAAATTAGTTACAGCAGTTATTCATTTTAGTTTTTATATTGATCTCATACATGAGAGGTTGAAGGACCTAGATGCACATCATTGCTATTTCTGGGTTGCAGATGGAAGGTTTATTGAAATATTTTTTATTTTTATTTTTTTGAAGAGTTGGAGATTGTAATTGTTTGGAAATAATTCTTGTAGAAGGCTGTTCTGGAGGACAGAGGTAGATGGAATAAAAGAGAAAGAGGAAAAGCAGATGCAATGTGTTTGGATTTGCACACTAAAGGAGTGCTGGGTAGCTGCTGCTGTTGTATTAACAGGTGCAACAGAAAGTGGAGGATTGATGGTTGCCAGTTCAGGTGAAGTAGTGACCATTCAAGTATCACTAGAATAGACATAGATCTGAAATGTTGTGTCTGTAAAAGATAGAGGTTGAAGTGAATCTTTAAGAGAGAGAGATCATCTATGAGCCAAATTGCTCTCCTCTGGTCAGTATCAAGAATTTTTAGAGAAGTTTTAGGTGCTTCACCCTAATGTGCACAGTATTTAGGATTTATATATAGTTAAGAGATGGTTAGGTGTAAAATAATTTTTAACATTCTTTTTTATCTTGAATGAAAGAGAATGCCTAGTTTTTTGTATGCTTAGGAAGATAATGATGTGATATGTTTGTGTCAGGAGAGACTGGAGGTAAATGGTAGTCCAAGCAGAGAGATCTAATCTTGTGATTTGTGTATTACTGAGTAAGGGAATATGAGCTGATCTCTTTTCCAAGAGAAGAGGTAAGTCTTTGCCCATTGAAAGATAGTACATAGATGATCTTGAAGCTTGGGATGTTGACTTTTGAAATTTATTTTGGGATATCTCTGACCTGATGTCCATTTCACACATTTTTATAGTGTACCTCATTAGTAGGTAGCTAACTGAATACAGAATTAATGAGGATGGGCTGGGAATTTGGGATTTAACCCAATTGTATTCCTATTGGCATCCTTGTGCATTCAACACATGATTTTACATCAAGCTATCTTCCTTTACATCCTTCATTTCTAACTGCACCTACAATTTAAATATAGACTATAATATCCCATTTTCATGAATGTAAATGTACTGTTTTGGACAGTTTTTCCTGTTGGCACCTTGTCATATGCCTTATCCTGATCTGTTGAACTTAAATATAGATACTTGTTATTTTCCTATGATTTCTGAACTGTTTGCCTTAAAAGTGAAAAGCTAATTCTTATATCTATTTGGCCTGAATCCAGCCTCTTCCTCCTCAAGCTTCTTGTCTAGAATCTTTTTTAACCTCTTCTCAAGTTATCAACCTGTTGCATTGTTGCATGCATCCCACTGCTGGCAAAAGGACACTCTCTCCCAAATATCTCCACTCTTTTCTCTCTTTCTCTCTCTCTCACACACACATGCACACACACACATATAGGCCATCCTCATCCGCATTTTTCCTGATTCTCCTGTGATCTCTTCTTTCCATCTCATCCTCTGTCTTTCTCTGGATTTTGTGCTCTCTCTCTGAGAATCCAAACTGTAATGAGGAGGACTGTCCATCTGTCATCCTTCAGCTTGGCTACATGGCCAGCCTGGTTCCACTTTAATTGTGTGTTTTTTTGAATAACCAACAATTTTGGTGATCTGTTTAATGTCTGAAATTTTTACTTTCTGTGCTTTTTTTTAAATTTGCAAAATACTTCTTGGGGTTGTTTCAGTGTCCAAACTAGGTAATCGGAATGAGATCTAAACATAATCTTTTAAAGAATGTGGAGAACAGACTGGGACACCTTTGACCTAATGTCCAATTCATACTTCCTGTAACGTACCCCATTAGTAGTTACATATCTGGATATAGAATGAATGATGATGGGCTGGGAATTTGGGATATAGCCAACCTAAATGTATATTTATTGGCTTAAATCTTAACAAAATCATGGTACAGCATGATAAAATTTCAAGCCAGCTTGGACATTGCCCATTTAACCATCCAAATGGCCATATGGATAAACTATATAGCAAAAAATATATTCTTCATATTCGTGTTATTACCATAGTATTCAAATGTTGTATTAACTCCAATGGACACTTCACATCCTTGTAATTTATTGACATGTATACACATCAAGCTGGTTCAGTAGTTAAGCAAGATTGTCTCGCATGCACACTGTTTATGGCAAGATGAACAGTGCATAGTCAGCTAGCTATTGGAAGAAAGTCCAAATCATCATCAGAATTTGAGATTGTTCAAAGAAGAAAGTCCATCAACATAAGAAAGAAGCATCAATGGAAAGGAAGTGGAACTGGTAAAAAATTGAATTACCAGGTTGGCATAATTAGCATAAAAGCAGGTGAAATTCTTCTGAATAACAAATGCAGTATGTTATGTTCAGACAATAATGATCAGGGAAAGGAAGATGTAGCTATAGTATTCAACACAATAAACTTGAGGATAATCTTGAATGGCAGGCATTATCAAGAGGAGTGATATGGACAAATATCAGAATGAGGAATTGGACAGGGCGACTTATTTTCCTGTGGTTCTACAGAAGGTTCTACTAAGGAGAACGATGTGGAAGAATTCTTTTGAGTCATTAGAGAAGGCAGCTGATACAAAGGAAAAGTGGTCCTTGTTAGGGATCTAAATACCAGCGCAGGAAATGAACACTCATAGAAATGTTTGGGAAAATTTGGGAGAAAAGTGCAAATCTAATAGTATTGATTACTTGCCATGTTCAGAATATGTCTTTATTAATACCATGTTCTAGCATAATGGTGTGCACAGATTTACATGGAGAGAAGAGATGAGGAATAAGAAAAGTCTCATTGACTCTGATATTGTTGATAGTGATATATCACTCTGGTTGAGAATGATTAAAGAGTATACAGGGGAAAATAGGAAGTTATCACCATCCAGCATTGAGCAGATAAAATTGAATACAATGTTGAAAAGAAAAGTGTATAAGAAACTTTTAAAAAGAATCAAAGTTGAGCAGCTTTCAGAGGTTAACTGCAGATTCAAAAACACAAATATTATTCAATAAAAAGTGAAAAAGTTTGAAAACAAGTACCAAATCTTCGAGACTCAGTGCAGTCTGAAGAAAATGTTGATTGATTCAGTCAGAGAAGTATGGGGTGAAGTTGTCTGCAAGGATAGAATGATCATAACTCTGTGGTGGACTTAAGAAGTTATAGAGATAAGTACATGGAAAGTTCCTAGCAAGTGGTGAGTCAACATGTGCTTTAAAAAGATTATTATTATTACGAGAGACTTCCAGGGAGTCAGGAACTCATTGAGGGAGGCAACATATTACCCACACTCTCTGTCATACCTTTCTTGAATTCATTCACAATGAATTCATGCATGTATTGTGTAAGTGCAGGTCAATACCTGTACTCACAATCTCCAAAGGTAATCCATTCCAGTCATGCACTCTGAGAGAAAAATCCAGCTCACCCCTTTCTTGATGGCATTCATTATCAACTTCCATGGATGCCCCTTGCTCTCTTTACCCTCCATAGAATGAAAAATTCCATCCACTGGTATTATCCTTTACGACCCATTCAGAAGTTTGTATGTCTCAATTGTAGTATTTGCATCCCACAAATTTTCAGTCTCTCTTCATAATCTCTATTCCACAATCCCAATATTATCTTTAATACTCTCTCTCTTTTGCCTCCCCTGTCCACTGTATCAACATCACCCACAGAAACCAGGAGACCAGACCTGCACACAGTAGTCCAAGTGAAGTTGCATCAAGTTCTTGTAAAGAGGCAAAATGACTTCATTATCCTTACATGTCAATTTACTCCCTTGGTTTCTGCATTGCAGTTATCCACTGAGTTGTGTTTGCAATCTTCTTTATGGCTCTGGAACTTCAGCTTCCTATCTACTAAAAATTCCAAGAATCCTAGTCTAATCAGTTTCTTCTAGCATAATTCCACCAATATAATATGACATTGGATATCTCATTACACTAAAGTAAAAAAACTTTATGTTTACTCACATTGAACTTGAACATACAGTTATTTTATAGTTCCAGCCTATTCAAATCATTCTGAAAGTACTGCATATCAGCTGTATTTCTGATTACTCTGCTTTTGCATCAGCAAAAGCTATATGTCACCTCATATCCTTCCCAGTGCCATTAATCTAAAGATTGAATAATAGTGGACCAAGGACTGATCCCTGCGGTACATTATTGATCACCTTAAATCTTGAAGACTCGCATACCTCATATACCACTTTTTCATTTGTCAGTCATCCATCCTCTTTTCTACGCTAATATTTTATAATCCAATCACACATTCCTCAATTTACGCAACAGTCTTCCATGTTGTATTATACATAAATCCTTAGCAAAATTCAAAAGTAACATGTGTATTTACTCCCTTTGTCTAACTAAGCGGTAACGTTATTATAAAATGTGAGCAGGTTGCTCAAATATGTCCTTCCCTTAAAAAATCTGCATTGTTCATTGAAAAGTATAGATTCTCTGTCAACCCATTTCTGTATTCAAGCTCTTACCAACATATCCAAAATTTTCACCAACACTACCACCACTCCAGAGATACAGAAAAATCGATAGATGAATCAGTCTTTACATTACCCTTATTATTATACAGGAATCTCCATGGAGTCTGAAGACTCATTGCAGGAGACTCAATCTATCTACATGATCTATCATACCTTTCTTTGAACCCCTTAACAGACAAAGCACTCACAACTGATTCTGGCAACCCATTTCACTCATTAACCACTCTATAAGCAAAAGGTCTAGTCCTCACACTCCTACCAACCATGCCTTTATTCATCTTCCAGAGATGACCCCTTGTTCTGGTCCCTCTAGCCAAGTGTTGAAACATTTGCCCTGCATCTATCATATCCTCTATTTTCTTCTTCTATTAACCAACTTCTGCAATCTACACACTCTCAATCTATCCTCATAGGAAACATTCCACAGGCCACTCACCATCTTGGTCACTTACCTCTGAATCCTCTCCACAGCTTCCTAACCTCCCAAGAAACCCAGGGGACCAGACTTGAGCACAGTAATCCAGATGTGGGCTTAAGGCCTTATAAAGAGGAATAACAACTTCCTTATCTGTACTTGTTAATTGTGTTCTTCAATAGTCAAGTAATCTTATAGACTACCTTACCTTAGCAACCTTAGCAGTGTCCTCTAAACTTTAACTCTCTGTCTACCACCGCCCCTAAATCTCTAGCTTAATCTATTTCCTGGAGTACAGTGCCATCAATGTGATACATGGCTTGTAATCTATTTATCTCAAAATGTGTAGTTTTACATTTCTCAACATTAAACTGATTACCCATTAACTTTTGCCCATACTGACATCCTATTTAAATTGTTAACTATTACTCTTGGTTAACTATTACTCTACCTAATTTCACATCATCAGCAAACAATTGACTATTTCCTTTCAGGTTATTTCCAATATCATTTATGCACAAATTAAACAGCAATGGTCCCAGCACTGAACCTTGTGGCACATCATTAGTCACCTGTTTTCGCCTTGATTCTGCCCCTAAAGTTTTGCTGGTGGGCAACTAGAATTGAACTTGTGAAGCTTTTTCTTTGAGCAGTTTAGTGCCTTGGACAGCATGCACACACACACACACACACACACACACCACTTCCACTGCACTGCATAGCTGCTGCATACGATAATCCCATTGCATAATGGGATTATGCATTCATGGAATCTTCCCTGTTCTGAGGTTCAATTTATACATCTTGGTCAAAGGAACAGCAAGTTCAGCTGAACACTACTTTAGCATCTGTGCTGATATCTTATCATCCTCTATTGCTGAAGTCTTATTCAATTTGTGCAACAACTTGAGTACATTCTTCTCTACACCTGAGTTTCTTCATCCACTGAAGTGCTGACAGTGAGCTCAATGTTGCATACACCATGCTGGTAGCTAAAATGGGCACTCATTCAGATGATATGTTACCTGCATATCATCTGAATTCAGTAAAGTTATCTTTCACAGTTATTCTTTTTTTTATTTGCAGCATAACAATAGCATTCAATAGAAAACAATATAATAACTGTGAAAAATGTAGGAAAGCAATATGGAGAAGTAGCTAAACAATAGTCAAAGGAAGAGTTTGTTAATAATATAGAAGATAAATATCAGGAAAGTGGTAAAATATTCTGAATGCTGTTGAAAAAGCTTAAGAATGGAGGAGAAAAGTACTGTAAAAGTAATCAGAGATGACGTGAAAATTGAAGATAATGTGATTTTCTATTGGTAGGAATCATCATCATCATCAAATTCCTGCCATGTACCCTCAAGGGGTGTACAGGATATGATAGTACTACATGAAAAATTTACATCATTACTAACTTCCTATCTACAATTTTCCTCCAAATTAGTCTGTTACTTGTCAAGACTCCAACATTACCAGATCTTATATTTCTATCGTCTAAGGAACTTTGTACCGTATCAATCCACCTATATCTTGGTCCTCCTCTGGGTCGTTTTCCTGCCAACTTGGCAGAGAACACTTGTTTTGCTAATCTTTCCTCGCCCATTCTGTTTAAGTGACCATACCACCTGAGATTAGCTCTGCTAATGCATTCCTTGATGTGGACAATGTCAAGTTCTTTCCTAATATCCTCGTTTTTAATATGATATTGCCATTGATGCCATCTGTTCACGCCTATAATCTTTCTCGGGACTCTCATATCTGCGGTCTCTAGTCTTTGGTCAAGTGTTTTACTTCTGACCCAGCTCTCAGATCCATAAGTTAAAACTGGTTTGAATACTGTCTTGTATACGGCTAATTTAGTGTTCCGACTAATTTCTCTCTTATTCCATATGAATTTATTCAATTGACTTCCCACCATACCAGCTTTGTTGATTCTGTTGTCTATTTCTATATTTAATTTACCATCTTCAGTAAAAATCGTGCCTAAGTAGCTGAAATGTTTTACTTTTTCCACAGGTTCTCCGTTCACAACAAAGTTGACATATTCAATGATTCTGCCTATTTTCATTGTCTTTGTCTTTTTATTGCTGACCTTCATACCATATCTATTACAACAGTTATTCAATTTAGTCAGAGAATCTTGCAGACTTGTAGCAGATTTACTTAGAAATATAACATCGTTCGCATAAAGCAAAGAGCTGACATTAACACCTCCAATTTTGATATCATGTGTTTAATACCACTTTCCTTCATAATGTGATCCATATAGATAATGAATAACAGAGGGGATAATGTACATCCTTGTCTCACACCAGATTTAACATTAAACCATCTTCCTGTACTTTCTTCAATTCTAACTGCTGACTTACAATTCAAATAAAGACTAAGTATTGCTTGATATAATGCCCCATTGACACCATATAACTGTAGTGTATTGAATAGCTTCACTCTTGGCACCTTGTCATATGCCTTTTCCAAATCGACAAAACTTAAATACAGATCTTTGTTATATTCCCATGATTTCTCAACTATTTGTCGTAAAGTGAAGATCTAATCCTGACAGCCTCTATTTGACCTGAATCCAGCTTGTTCTTCACCAAGCTTTTCTTCCACAATTCTTCTCAACCGTTTCTCAGGTATACTTGCATATATCTTACCAGGAACACTCAATTGGGATATACCTCTGTCATTCTCACATTCAGTTTTATTTCCCTTTTTATATATGGGTACTATGAGAGCTCTACTCCAATCATCGGGAATTTGTCCCTCTGTCCAGGCATTGTGAACTATGCAGTGCAGCCGCTGAAAGACTTTTATACCACCATACTTCAGCATTTTTCTGGTCGAATATCATCTACTCCTGCTGCCTTTCCACATTTAAAGCCTTTGATGGTTTTTTCTACTTCAAGTATGGATATGTATTCCTGACTGCTTGCCTGGTCAGTGTTTTTATCACTGTGCTGTCATCACTGCTTGTTTCATTTAGCAAATTTTCAAAGTAATTACTCCATACTTCAAGGATATCTTTTTCTCCCATTTTCATTTCACCTTTATCATCTCTAACTCCTTTTACAGCACTCTTTCCTCCATTCCTAAGCTTCTTCAACAACCTCGAATATTTTGCAACCTTCTTGATATTTATTTTCTATGTTCTTGCCAAAGTCCTCCCATGACTTGTTTAGCTAGTTTTACACACTGTTTAGCTTTGTTACATATGTCTCTGTATTCTCTAAGAGCATAAGCTGACTTAATTTGCCAGGAACTTTTGAAATGCTTTCTTCTTTTCCTTCACTGCCTCTTTAACTTCCTGTGTTCACCATGGAGTTCTTATTTTTCTATCCTTGCAGACAACTTCACCACATGCCTATCTAGCTGAATCAATCAGGGTTTTCTTCAAGGCTTGCCACTGAATCTCCAAGGTTTGGTTCCTGTTCTCAAACTCTTTCATTTTTCCTTCAATAATCTTTGTGTATTTTAGTCCACAGTTCACATCTGAGAGCTGCTCAACTTTTATTCGCTTTAAAACTTTCTTACATGTCATTCTTTTCAATATGAAATTCAATTTTATCCTGCTCAAGACTAAATAGTGATCACTTCCAATTTCAAATCCTCTGTACACTCTGGTGTCCTGCACTGGGGAGAAAACATCACTGTCAATGAGACTTTTCTTATTCCTTGCCTCTTCTCTCCATGTGAATTTGTGCACATTTTTATGTTGGAACATGGTGTTAGTAATTACCAGTCCATGTCCTGAGCAGAAATCCAACAGGTATTTGCCATTATTATTAGCTTTGGTCTTTTCTCCAAATTTTCCCAAAATATTTTTGTATGTCTGACAATCACTTCCTACTCTGCTATTTAGATCACCAACAAGGACCAACTTTTCCTTTTCCCAAATCACTCTACTTGACACTGCCTGCCATTCAAGAAGACGAGCCTCGTATTTGTGTTGAATACTATGGCTACTCCTTCTTTTCCTTGATTGTCATTGCCTGAATATAACATTTTGTATTTATTGCTCAGAAAGATCTCACCAGTTTTTGTCTTTTTTTTGTTTCAGTCACCCCTATTATGTCGATCTGGTACTTTTCTAATTCGTCCACTAGCTCCATTTCTTTGCCATTCAGACTTCTTATGTTGATAGTACCGATCTTTAACTCTGGTGATGTTGAGTTGGGGTGTGTTTTCAGATTTGTTCCAGTAGCTGACTTTTCGCTGTTTGCCCTGGTTCCCTGGCGAAAACAACGGAGGCCTTGTTTAACCGGGTGACGCCCCAGCCAGCATGAAATTTTGTCATGTTGTACAATCATCTTGTATTTTGGTTTAACCAATAGGAATACAATTTAGTCGGCTAAATCCCAAATTGCCAGCCCATCCTCGTTCGTTCAGTATCCAAATAGATACCCAACAGGGTGCACCACGAGAAGGTGAGGATTGGACATTAGGTCAGAAGCCCTGGTCTGTTCTCCACATTCCTTTAAAGGCTATGTGAAGGTCTCCTCTCAGTTATACAGCTTTGACCCTTAAGCACCCCCATTGGTAGGAATGATTACTTTAAAAAAGGCAGCTAAATGAAAAAAATATGTGTTCCAACAGTGATAGAAAATATTCAAGAGGAATGCAATCAGGAGTACGGATCAATACATGAGGTAGAAAAGCCACCATGAACTGAAATATAAAGCAACTGGAGTAGATGATATTCAACCAGAATACT
The DNA here is from genome assembly GCF_054136105.1 of Typopeltis vanoorti. Taxonomy (NCBI): domain Eukaryota; kingdom Metazoa; phylum Arthropoda; class Arachnida; order Uropygi; family Thelyphonidae; genus Typopeltis; species Typopeltis vanoorti. The sequence goes on along the minus strand of NC_143564.1, from coordinate 45,396,164 downwards.
CAAATATGGAGGAATGAGTTTTACTTATTTTTCCTTTATGAAGGAATAAGTTAGTGGCTGCACTACTAACTTCTATTCAGAAGGCCTACAGGGTTCAATTGCAGATGATTGGAGTAGAGCTCATGGTACCCATGAATAAAAAAGGAAATAAAATATTGTCAGAATTACACAGGAATTTCCCTACTGAGTGCCATATTTAAAATTTATGCAAGCATACTGGAGGAAACACCAAGAAAAATTGTGAAAGGGAAATTTGGAGGAGAACAAGCTGGTTTCAGCTCAAGTAGAAATTGTCTGAATTAGATTTTCGGTTTAAGATAAATGTTGATAAATCATGGGAATATAACAAGGATCTGTATTTAAGGTTTGTAGATAAGGCATATGACGTTGTTCCAAAAGAATAGCTGTTCAAAACACTTACAATTATATGGTGTAAATTGGAAATTATGTCAAGCAATACATAGTCAGTATTTGAGTTGTGAGTCAGCAATTAGAATTGAAGGAGGTACATAAAGATGGTTTGATGTTAAATCAGGTGTGAGACAAGTATGCACATTATCTCTTTACTTTATGCAGATGATGTTATACTTTAAACAAATCAGTACATATCTGGAGGATTCCTCTTACTGAACTGAGTAACTGCTGTAAAAATTTATGAAAATCAGCAATAAAAGACAGACTATGAAAATAGGTAGCATCATTGAAAATATTACTGCATCCTGAATTCATGCAGAACCTATAGAATAAAACACTTCAGCTATTTAGGTACAATTTTTAGTAAGGCTGGTATGTAGGGAGTCAGCTGAATGCATTTATATGGAATAAAAGAGAAATTAGTCAAAATAGTAAACTCAGTGTATTCAGGCAGCATTGAAACCAATTTTAATATACATATCTGTGAGCTGGATTAGAAATGAAATGCTTGATGAAAGACTGAAGACCATAGATATGAAAATTCTGAGAAAAAAGTTAACGAACAGGTGGCATTAATGGCAGAATCTTATTAAAGGTTGATGATATTAGAAAGGAACTGGAAGTTGTTGGCATTCAGAAAGAGAAAGATCTAGGTGGATTGATCATCATCATGATGCAAGGATTTAGGCCTGGCATGGCCTGTTCCGGCCTTAGAAGTCATCGTTGAATTGTTTTAAGAGAACGTCCTGGTTTTCTTTTTCCTAATGGCTTGTAGTTTAAGGCTTGTTTTGGTAATCTTTCTGTTTTCATTCTTTGAACATGTTCCATCCATTTATGCTTATATTTTTTAATTTTTTCTATTACTGGTTCTTGGTTTAATTCTTTCATAATTTTTTCATTTCTTTTGTGACCAAATAGGGTATACTTGGCAGTTTTTCTCATAAACTTCATTTCTGCTGTTATTAATTTTTCTTTGTTTTTTTTGTTTTATTGTCCAGATTTCGCTTCCATACATTAAGACTGGTAGGGCTAATGTATTGTATGCTTTTAGTCTGGTTTTGTTTTTGAACTAGGTTTGGTTTAAATATAGAGTTAATTACACCTGTTATTTTTAAATATTTTGCAATTTTTACATTTATATTTTTTTCATTTTCATATGTGATCATACATCCTAGGTAGTTAAATGAATTCACCTGTTCTAAGATCTTGTTATCTATTACTGTTTTAGTTCTTGCTGGATCTTGTCCTTTAAAGGCCATAGGTTTTGATTTTTCTGTTGATATTATCATACCATAATCTTTGGCTATCTCATTTAGATCTAAATGAGATAGATAAATGACATTACAAATTCTGTAAGTTATCTTCAGAATTTGTAATTATTATTTGGTTGTCGGCAAAAAGGAGAGTGTTTAAGTTCACTGTAGGAGAAAATTTAATTCCTTGATTAAATTTTTATTCCATTTTATTATTATTTCATTTAAGTAGATATTTAAAAGAGTTGCTGAGAGGGGACATCCCTGTTGGACCCCTTGGTTTATCTCTCTCGTATATGATAGCTTGTGATTTAATCTTATTTGTATTTGATTATTTTCATATATACTTGTGATAGCATTTAGGATATTATTTGGTATTTGTCTTTCTTTTAATATGTTAAATAATATGTTTCTTTTAACTTTGTCAAATGCTTTTTCAAAGTCAATAAATGCAATATGTGTTTCTAAATTGTATTCTCTTCTTTTCTCTATTATTAATTTTAAGCAAAAGGCCAGGTCTATACATGATCATCCTTTTCTAAATCCATTCTGTACTTCTAAAATAAAGTTTTCGGAATATTTCATTAGTTTGCTATATATTTTGTAACAGGAATTTAGTATACTGATACCTCTATAGTTTTTAGGGTCATGTCTATTACCTTTTTTTTTTTAAAGATAGGAATCACAATTGCTTTTTTCCATTCTATTGGGAGGATACCAGTTGAATAAATTTTATTTAAAAATAATAAGTCTTTCTTTGAATCTTGTTCCTGCGTATTTATATAGTTCTGAACCTAGCTTATCTTCTCCAGGTGATTTTCCGTTTCTTGTTTCTTTCAGGCTGATTTCTAATTCTTCTTTGGTTATTATTATTATTGCTCCGGGAAACTCCAAGGAGTCGACAGACTCATCGAGGGAGGCCCTAACATCATGTCAAGAACAACTATTCAACATTCACACAGTATCTATCATACCTTGCCTTGAACTCATTCACGGTCGTAGCACCCACAACAGACTCTGGAAGCTTATTCCACTCATTCACCACTCTCCAAGTAAAAAACCTAGCTCTAACACCCTCGTCAACCACACTCTTTCCCAGCTTCCATGTATGGCCCCTAGTCCTCCCACCACCAGTCCTATTCTCAAAAATATCTTCTGGATTAATCTTATAGAAACCCTTCAGTAATTTGAATGTCTCAATCATATCACCCCTTTTCCGCCTATCAACCAATTTTTGCAACCCATAAATCTTCAACCTGTTCTCATAAGGTTCATTCCACAGACCTGCTATCATCTTGGTCACTCGTCTCTGGACCCTCTCCACTTCCTCCCCATCACGAAGAAACCCTGGTGCCCATAACTGGGCACAGAAGTCCAGATGGGGTCTTATCAAGGCTCGATACAGAGGAACAACAACTTGTTTGTCTCTGCATGTTAAAGTATTTTTCAGAAGCCAAGTGATTTGGTGAGCTGTTTTAGTCACTTTTGCAAAGTACCCCCTAAACTTCAACTCGTTATTTCCTTTTCATTTTCGTTAATTATTTGCCAGTCGTCTTTTTTAAAATTTTTTTAAAAATAAATTAAAATATTTGTATCCGCAATTGTGTATAGTAATTTAGAAATTCTTCTTATTTCAATTCGGTGTTTAATTTTATGTTTTCTTTGGTATCTGCATTTAAGTGTTTCAAAAAGATGGATTGATACAGTAAGAAATGCCTCTTAGAAGAAATATAAGGTCTGACAATGTTGGAATCCTGACAGATAAGATTAATTTGGAGAAAATTGTCAATAGATGGTTAGTAATGATGTAGGCTTTTTGTGTAGTGCTCTCATAATATCCTGTACACTGTTTCAGGGTACACAACAGGAACACATCAGGAATCTGTTGATGATCATAATGAAAATACTTCTGTCCTCATTGGCATACTGTGAGTTTTACTCTTTTGTTAAGGACCAAGTTCAGGCATTGTATGTTAATGTGGGGAGTATATAATGGAATGCATAAGTTTCCTTTTAAGAGTGATTGGGCAAATCACTCTTCATCCACTGGCACTGTCTATAGTAATTGCTCCGTCTTTGGTTACTCTGTACTGTATTTCTTGATCTTGTTCTATTAAAGAATATTATTTGTTCTAAATATGTATGCTCTGGCACATATTCAATGATGGTACCATCTAACAAGATAGGAATTTTTGAGGTATTACTCATGATTATTTTTATTTATTTATTTTTTTTTTGTAAAATTCATTTCAAGTCCTATCAGTTTGCTTGTGTTGTTCAGTCGATTTCTCATCTTCATAAGTTCAGTGGCTTCTGAAAAAAATGGCAGTATCATCAGGAAATTTAAAGATTGCTTATTTCTTTCCTGAGATCTTGTTAACCTTGTTGCCCCACTCAAGTTTTCTGAACATATGCTCAAGTCCAGCTGTTAAGTCTACTGACTGTCACCTTGTTTTAACACCTTTATTGACTGAAAAGTAATCTCCATTTCCTTCTGTGCAAGCATTGACTTTTAAATAGCTTAGATTTGTTTGATATATTTAGCAGTTGTACTTTCTTCCAGGTAGAACTTCTACACAATCAGCATAGCCATAGCTTATGCTGCTCTTTAGGTCATTCATTTGCTTCTTCTCAGGTATGCATGTATAAATCATACCTGGAGCACTTAGTAGGGAAATATTTCTGTAAGCTTCACATTCAGATTTCTTTCCATTTTTATAGATGGATACTATGAAACCTCTGATATAATCATCCTGAAAATGATCTTCTGTCTATGTCTTCTGAGTTGTATAGTGCCTGCCACTGTGAAACTTTTACACCTTCATATTTCTAATCTAATAAGCCGAAAGGCTATTTTACCGGCGAAAATGTTATTAGAAAGGGGGATGGTAAATCCCTTTATGTTTTTATAGCCGGGTATGATTTCGATCCGAGTTTCGTACCCGGCTATAAAAACATAAAGGGATTTACCATCCCCCTTTCTGTTACCTTCATATTTCAGCATTTCTAGTTCAATGGCAAATTACTCTTTTAACATTTCAGATTTTTGATGGCTTTTTTCTGTCTTCTTATTGATATGTTCTCCTTTCTCTTGAATAATATTTTCTACCACTATTCTGCCACATGTGTCATTTAACAGTCTCTTTCAGATAATTACACCAGACATCTTGAATATCTTTATCAGTTTTTGTTACATTTATCATCCCTGATTCCTTTTACGGTACTCTTTCTTCCATTGTCACCTTGGTTATATTTATCTTCTATATTCTCACCAGTCTTCCGATGACTTTTGTGTATCCACTTTTTTTAAAGCATAGCGCAGCTTTACAGTTTTCTCTGTATTTTCTGTAGGCACATGCTGATTTACTAGGAACTTTTGATACTGTTTCTTTCTTCTTTTTTTTCCCTTCTCCAGGATACCTTTCATATTTCTTGAGTCTTTGTAAACAACTTTAACACATTCTCTCCCCTCTCCTCACCTGAATTAATGTTTTCTCTTCAGAGTCTGCCAGTCTCCAAGGTTTAGTTCTTGTTTTCACTTTCATTTTCCTTGCATAATATTTGTATATTTCAGTTTACAGTTCACTTCTGAAATTTGTTTGACTTGAGTCTTTTTAAAACTTTTGTATATAATTCTTTTCAGTATGATAATAATCTTAATCCTGCTCAAAACTAAGTGGTGATCACGCCCTATTTCAAATTCCCTGTATACTTCTGTCTCCTGCATGAATGCGAAGATATCACCATCTGCAGTAATATGTCAGTACAACTCTCCTTATTTCTTGCATCTTCTCTCCATGTGAATTTGTTGCACATCTTTATGATGGAACACATTATTAGTAATGGCTAATCCTTAACAGAAATCCAAGAGTTACCGTTATTAACTTTACTCTTCTCTCCATATTTTCCGAAAACTATGTTTGGTATTCATCTCCTGCTTTGCTGTTTAGATTTCCAACAAGAATGAGCCTTTCTTTTTCTTTGTCTGCTGTCTTCTCTACTGAAACAAACATCTTCTTCACTTATTTCTTAATGGAATCTGGTACCATAAGTAAAAATTAATCTTGTCCATTTCATCATTTTGAATTTTTCTTTCATCTCCCTACTCGAAATTGTGTTGTTTTAGAAGAGTATCTTCATGTTTAGTGTTGAATAGTATAGCAGTATAGCTACTCCTTCCTTTCCCTGATTACTTGCCTGAATATAACATCTTGCAATTATTATTTAGAAGAATCTCACTGCTTTTTGTCTTCTTTGTTTCAGTAAACACCAGTTATGCCAACATGGTACATCTCCAATTCTTCTGCCAGTTCCAGTTCTTTTCCGTTGATACTTCTTACATTGATGGTATGTATTTTTAATTATGCTGTTGTTAAGTTTGAGTTTGTTCCTGTAGCTGACTTTTCACTGTTTGCTGTGATTTCTTGAGGAAAACAGCAGGGAGGCCTTGTTTAACCTTATGACACCCTATTCACCATGATATTCCATCATGTTTTGTTTTGGTTTAAACCAATACACAATATAACTTGGTTGTCTAAGTCTCAAATTGACAGCTCATCCTCATTTGTTTAGTGTCCAAGTGGATACTAACAGGATGTACTACAAGAGGGTGAGGATTTAGGACACCCTGGTGGTTCTCTTCATTTTTTAAAATGCTATCTGGAGGTCTTCTTCCAGTTATCTAGCTTTGATCTTTAAACAACCCTTAATTAAAGTCACTTGTTTTGAAATTCCATTATACACTTTGTTTTTCATGCATATTGTGACTTGTATGTATAGCTATTTAGTCCTGAAGTTGGTGTGTGATCCAGTGAAATATCAGTTATTATAATCATTAAAAGCAATAATAATTAATGGTTAATATTTAAATATTTCTGAGTAGTCATAACCACTTCTAATATTTTTTTTCATATTCAGTTTCTCTCTTTTCAGCCTGTAAAATATTGCATGCTTTTTTAATTATGAGTATCATTCCAATGGATTCTGGGTTTGGTCTCAATACCATGTTGCATAAGACCCAACTTTTGAGGAAGTTACTCATTGTAGCACTGGTGTTCATGAATTCTTCCACAGACTAGTTCAGTCTGTTCCAAGCATGCTAACTACACTCACAAGGAATGTGATAAACAATGGTTAAAGGAGGAGGAGGGGAGATGAAGGTTGTCTTTTGTAGTTGATAAAAAAAAATGAGAAATTTTATATATAGATAGGCTTCACAGTATAAAAACAATATCAGAGGAAAATAAATAATTTATTGAACATATTAATATTTTTCTGGAGTTCCAGTCAGCATTCCCAGAGTACAAAATTACAAATGTGGCAAACACACATAGCACTTAATTAGATATTGGTAGAGACAAGTTATATTGTAACTGAAAATGAACTAATGTCCTAAAAAAGGCAGATGAAAATGAAGTTACTTCAGAAAAGTCAGGCTAAATGTGATCTTAGAATGATGGTCTCCCAGATTTTTGGCATAATGCAGCTGCATTTATTGAGATTGGGGGAGTGCTTCATAGCTGATTCTAAAAATAATCTCTCACACCTATAACAAATTCCACACAGTATAGTTGTTTTTGTCCATTTAATCCTGTTTAAAGGAATGTCCAGAGCATGGTTTACCAGTTCTGACTTATGATATAGATGAGCACAGACACAGTTTTCATGTTCTTCAAGGCAGAAATCCAAATGCCTGTGTTTCATATCTAACCCTGTTTGCCTCATTCAAGTTTTTTAAATGTATTCATTAAAGTTTTTTAATTAATATTTTAGTATACATTGCCATTTCCTGACAAATTTAAAGTCATGTATAACCAACGTATAAGTTTACCTACAAGAACTCCTCTTTGCTTCAGTTTACTTCATAACTTCAGCTTAATAATAGGGCTGTAATAGGGCTGTATTTGAGGTATCCTATCAAATGCTTTTGTGAAATCCAGCACTATCATGATGTAACAATTTACATTATAATAAAATTAGTTTAATCCTTTATCCAAGTGTGAGCAAACAAAGTTTGCACCTGAAAGTATCTTCAGAACTGGGTTAAGGTAGTACAACACCAGGGCAACTCGTTGCAAAGGTAGAGCAAGCTACCAACACTCCTATCTCAGTATCTTCTATATCTCAGTATCTCCTATAATGCAAAACACATCTCCTTGCGGATATGTCTAATGTTGTGCATTAAGGGAAGGGCCACTACCCAGACTAGTTTCGACCTTTATTGAGGTCTCTTTAGTGGGAGCCAGGCCCAAGCAGAGATACCAGGCAGAAGCATTAGCAGGTCATCTCTACCTATAGGAGTTGCCAAATGGTGTTCCACCCTTTTTTTAATAAATTACTCTGGATTTAGAGAAAGATGTTGAAAGTTTATTTTTCACTTGGTTAGAGTATAATAAAATTAGTTTAATCCTTTATCCAAGTGTGAGCAAACAAAGTTTGCGCCTGAAAAAGTATCTTCAGGACTGGGTTAAGGTAGTACCAACACCAGGGCAACTCGTTGCAAAGGTAGAGCAAGCTAACAACACTCCTATCTCGGTATCTCCTATAATGCAAAACACATCTCCTTGCGGATATGTCTAATGTTATGCATTAAGGGAAGGGCCACTACCCAGACTAGTTTCGACCTTTATTGAGGTCGAATGGGAGTTCATGCCTTTCATCACTGGCCTCTTTAGATTTAAAAAAAGTTGTGCTGAGAGTCAGCTTGATAGTGAGAGAGGAGGAGAAAAGATAGAGTGGATAGTAGTAGATAGTTAAAAGAGGCCTCAGTCGATCTACTTGGCCTGACTTAAATGTCAGCACCAAGCAGATCTCCGACATTATCTCCCTCCATCCGTTCTTTTCAGCTTTCCTCGGTCGGTCACCTCTTCAGATGACCGCCCGAGGAAAGCGGGGTAAAAACAAATGAAAGAAGCAACACATGAAAAAGGAAACTGGTAAATAACATTAAAACGTACATATAACAATTTGTAAGACAGAACCAAAGAAATAAGAAACTAGGTGAATTTCGGAATTTCAAACTGAATGACCAGAAGAGCGGGGGAAGAGCCTGGCCTGAGTGATGCAGCTCACAAGGAGCTGCACCGCCTCGATGTAGGCCTTCGCAGCCCAGGTTCTCAGGGTACCCCCTCCTGTGGAATAGACAAATACCTTTTCATAACAAAAATTCTAATCTGAAATGGAAAGAGAAAAAGGGGATTTCCCCCCCCCCCCCCGAGTCTGGTCGCTCAGTACGACAAATCTACTGGCTTGTCTACCTGTTAAGCAAGGCTTACATCTTCCTGCTTTCTGTTGTTGTGGGTTTTGAGGATGTGATCTGCTAACTTTTCTCCGCAGGAGTAGTTTAACATTCCTAGGCCTCTGTACAATGCTGCTCCTGCGTCATCCTTTGCATCAATAAATTCTTCGATTTGTTCTGGAGTGATTTCGTCTATGTCTTCAACAAACATATCGTTCCACTCTGCGCTTACCACTTTAGGCCCGTTTTTCCCTGTGAGGATAAGTAGGATATCCCCGAATTCTTCTATACCATTTCGTAAAGCCTTCTCTTCCTCGGGGATGTCTTTTAGTAGATGTAGTATTGTCGCATTGGCTTTTGCATAAGGGTACTTTGTGGGTTCTGCTATTACCTTTCCAGGTTCAGCTATGCCCGGACTCCCTGGTTTTGGTTTTTTTACATTCCCTTCTTCAGGGCTGCCTGGCCTTTTTTGTGTGGTTTCTTTGCTATGAATTTCCATTTCTACTGTTTCTTCTTCTGTTATTTCTTCAACTACCATGATAGGACCTTCCTGCTGGTGTTTCTGTTTATTTTCTGTGGTGGTGGTTTGGTCGTTGGCTGGCTCCTCATGCTTTGTGTCTTTCCTGGCTGCTTCTACAATTTTGGCTGTAGGTTTCTCTGTTGCTTCATTTTGCGATGTGGCGGTGTGATTCTTTGTTGCTGCCCTTTCATGTGCAGCCTCCAGGGTTGGGAAGTCGTTCTGCTCCATGCCACTGATATTGTTTTCCGGTGTTGCAGTGTTGGGCGTAATAGTACCTCCCACTCTTTCTGCATGGTTTCTACTTGGACAGGTGTCCACTTTATGGTCTGTGTTACCACATTTTAAGCAGGCAGACTGGCAATTCTGCAATGTATGGCCCGCTGTCAGGCAGTTCCTGCATTTCATTTTCGGGCACTGAGCCCCGAGATGCGTGAGGGCACCGCACTTAAAACACTGTCGCTTTACGCCAGGGTAGCTAACCATTACCCTGGCCGATCCTATTTTGACGAAATTCGGAATTTCTGCCTTCATCATGACAGAAAAAGTGACTTCTCCTGACTTCCATTGAGGGAAGTCAGCGTCTGTGCCAATTTTTATATCCCGCACGGCTCCCCATTTCGAGAAGACTTTAGTGATGATGTCAGTGTCTTCTTCGAGATATTCAATTGGGAAACGATCTATTCTTACACTTTTGGAAAAACTTCCTATCACAAAAGGATGAAAAACTTTTCCCTGGCACTCGACTCCTTTCAGTAATTTTTCTCTAGTTGCAACGTTAGTGCATACAACTTGAAACCTTCCCCCCCCGTAAGGGGTAAAACCAGAAATGTTGTCTGCCCCGACATAGTTAATTATAGTCTTCGCAAACGTCCTCTTCTCAATATTAGCATCAATTTCGAACACGAGGGTTCTTACCCTCGGTAAAACCGAAGACATTATTGCTTAAAGAAAGAAGACTTTCCAAGGATAGTCTATTCCTATAAATTAACGGAATGCCGTGTATAGGCCTGAAAAACCCACAAAAAGAACAAGGTATCTTACCAAGGCAGGACCCTGTTGGTAGCAGAACTTCAATCGGAGCTCTCTTTTCAGTTCTCGTAAACTGTTGCTGGAATCAGCTGGAACAGGTTTGAAGAAGGACTGGAACATGGAGTTTTCTCTCAAGGCCGCTGGAAACAGGTCTCTTCAGTGGGAGCCAGGCCCAAGCAGAGATACCAGGCAGAAGCATTAGCAGGTCATCTCTACCTATAGGAGTTGCCAAATGGTGTTCCACCCTTTTTTTAATAAATTACTCTGGATTTAGAGAAAGATGTTGAAAGTTTATTTTTCACTTGGTTAGAGTATAATAAAATTAGTTTAATCCTTTATCCAAGTGTGAGCAAACAAAGTTTGCGCCTGAAAAAGTATCTTCAGGACTGGGTTAAGGTAGTACCAACACCAGGGCAACTCGTTGCAAAGGTAGAGCAAGCTAACAACACTCCTATCTCGGTATCTCCTATAATGCAAAACACATCTCCTTGCGGATATGTCTAATGTTATGCATTAAGGGAAGGGCCACTACCCAGACTAGTTTCGACCTTTATTGAGGTCTCTTCAGTGGGAGCCAGGCCCAAGCAGAGATACCAGGCAGAAGCATTAGCAGGTCATCTCTACCTATAGGAGTTGCCAAACCTATAGGTAGAGATGACCTGCTAATGCTTCTGCCTGGTATCTCTGCTTGGGCCTGGCTCCCACTGAAGAGACCTCAATAAAGGTCGAAACTAGTCTGGATAGTGGCCCTTCCCTTAATGCATAACATTAGACATATCCGCAAGGAGATGTGTTTTGCATTATAGGAGATACTGAGATAGGAGTGTTGGTAGCTTCCTCCACCTTTGCAACGAGTTGCCCTGGTGTTGTACCACCTTATACTCCAGTCCTGAAGATACTTTCAGGCGCAAACTTTGTTTGCTCACACTTGGATAAAGGATTAAACTAATTTTATTATACTCTAACCAAGTGAAAAATAAACTTTCAACAATTTACATTATTGGCTAATTTGTCACATTTTTATAGAAAGTGAGTAAATTACTAAGACAAGACCTTCCCTTTACAAAGTCATTCTGTCCTCATTGAGTATCATATTTCTTTCCACCCATTCCTGAATCCATCCATTCTGTCCTTAACTAACTTTTCCAATACCTTAAACTCCTGAAATATTAATTGATGTATAATTTGAACCTCAGTTCCATTACACAAAGAAGGCTCTTTGTGGATTAGAACTATTTTGCTCTCTTTCTATTCCTATTCTCAGCACTGGTAGAGTGCTAACTCTACCAGTGCTGAGAATTGAACAGTCTAATTAAGGACACTGCCGTTTCTCTTGCTCTTTCCTGTACCACGTGAGCTAAATGTTGTCTAGCTTCATTATTCATATCAAGATTTCTTAATATCTGAATCACCTTGAGTTTGTCTATCTATTCTTGTCTTGAACTTGGTTGCATTGGTATATGGATGATATACACTTGTAAAGCAATCACTCTGTAATTCAATCATTTCTTCTAATAATAAGATAGATGGCAGCAGAGAATCTATCCTAAATAGGATAGATTCTCAGTTGAGCATTCCTGTTGCCAAAGGATATCCTCTGAGTTGGAGGACGTGCCAACTAGACCTACTGATGAAACATCACCGCCTTGCTTATTTGGAACCTGAAGTGGCTGATGCTATATTTGGTCCCTAGAGTTGGGGGTGGCTTCTTTTCCCACACCCATCTTCTAACAAGCAGTGCAGTCAAGGGCATACCAAACATATGGTGATCCAGGGCCTCTCCATCTTCAAGGATGCAGCAGTATAAACACTTCTGTAGGCTGGCTGCATATAGTATCTATGGGACTTAACTCCTGATGGTAATGCATTTAGGAGGCTTTTGCTGCATTGTATCAAAATAGTGCTTGGAAAGAGTCATGGAGACTAGATACTCTATTGTATGGAAGCATCTTGTGCGTGTGTTCTTGTGCTGTTTTTATTGCCTCTGAAACACTAACATTACAGTAAACTGAAAGAAATGTAGTATCACTGCAGTTAATATAAAAAATACCTTCCTTCAAAAAATCCTTCCGAACCCCTTAAAAGAAATTTAAAACTCAAAAATTAAAAAAAAAAAAATCTCTTTTACATACACTTTGCTAACATTTGTGCCATCCAACTTCAAAATGATGCATACTGGTGAAACATCACCACCTTGCTTATTTGGAACCTGAAGTGGCTGATGCTATATTTGGTCCCTAGAGTTGGGAATAGGGATGGCTTCTTTTCCCACACCCATCTTTTACCAAGCAGTCAAGGGCATACCAAATATATGGTGATCCAGGGCCTCCCCATTTTGGACAGTCAAGATGGACTGAATACACTCTGTATGATTGCATGTTCCACAAGGAATAGAAGTAATCATACAGAGACTTTCTGGGGCTTAAAGATTTCCATACCATATCTGTCACTCATTTGCTATCCCTGCTGCATTCCTAATTCTGCAAGTTATTTTGATCTTTGATTTCCTATCCGTTACAACTGATTTTTTTGCAATCCAAACTACTCTAACCATGAAATCATCCTCCTCGGTGACTGTTATATTCACAACTCCAGCTCCATTTGGCTCTCTCTTTCCAGTTCTTCTGACCAAGCTGGAAGAGATGCAAGGTATTTGCTGTAACCAGTAACCTAAATTTAGCAAATTTTATTTACCAACCAGATTACCTGACAGTTCTCTCTGCTTACCCAACATTCTGGATCTTTTTACAACCAGTGCTCCTTCTGGGTGCACTGTTGATAATTCAGATCATAATCTCATATAAATTCCATCTCTAATGGAATGCCTTCTCTTTAGCTATTCAAAATCTTATATCCTTTGGCAGTAATGCCAAGTGGGAAGATCTCTGAGACTTTTACTCCTTCTCATGGACTACTCTTTCTGTTCTTCAGATTCAAATATCCATTGCAATCATGTTGCTTGAAATTTTTCCTGTTGGAATGAGAGTGTTCATTTTCCATTCACCTATCACCTGAATTTGTCATAATCACTACTTTGTACAAGTTCCGCATATACCCTTTATTAACTGACCATTCCACATGCTTAGTTACATCCCACATCAAGATTGCATGATCATTCTCCCCAGTTAGAGGCAAAGTGGGGATATCTTAAGAGAACAAAGCAAGTGGTCCTAAGTAATAATAAAGACCGACGGAATATACAAGAAAAACAAAAACAAATAAAGGAGAAAATTATGTATGGAGGCTCAATGATTGGGAGGAGGGAAGTATTTAATGAAAATGTGACAAAATCTTGATCTTGTTTCTCAGGTGCAAAAATTCACGATATTAGCCACACAATCCGGATGCAAAAAGGTAAGTTGAAGGAAATGATTGTCTTGGTTGATACAAATGATTTGAAAGGTGGGAAGTATTCTATGAAGGACGATGTAAAGGAGTTTTTAGAAGAAGCAAAACTGAAGAGCAAGAAGGTGAAGATTGTAAGTCTCCTATCAAGCTATGATAGAAGCAAACTCAGGAGGAGGGCGTTGGTAGCCAATTAATCTATACGTAGATTGTGCAGAAGGAATGATGTAGGATTTGTTGATCTGTGCCGTGTGTTTGATGGAAAGAAGGATTTGTACAATGCTGATGAACTGCATCTAAATGGTTTTGGTGTTTGGTGTCTGGAGAGAGTTTTGTTCACTGAGCAGGCTGAAGTGCAAATTCAAGAAAACTTAAGCAATTAAGGTGGAAGCAAGTGAGTTTGTGTGATAGCACTTATGAGGTGAGTGAGTGTGAGAATGACCAAGTGTGGAATCTAATCTCTCAAGCAAAAATATTGAATAGGATAGTCAATTCAGGAAGTAAAGATGGATTGGGGTCTAACCAATGCCTTTTTGGCATTGGTTAGTGCAACCTTGCCAGAAGTTATAGGCATTGGTGAGACTTGGCTTACAGCAAATGATGTAGTTACAGGGATTAATGTTAAGGGTTTAGTATTTTCAGGGAAGATAGAGAAAATAGGATGTGGGGGAGGAGTACTGCTGATGATAGAAGATGAATTGCAGCCAAAATGAATAGGAGACAGGTAGGAGGTTGGCAGTTCATTTGAAACAATCTGGTGTGAGATTAATGCCAGTAAGACAAAATAATACAGTTGGTTGTTTCTATAGACTAGGAAGTTCCACAAGTGATCTGGAAGACATGTATCGCCAAATTCACACAATGAGTACAGGTTGAGTGATTATTATGTAGGACTTCAACTATGGAGATATAGACTGCAAGGAAGAAAGATCATTATCTCAGGCGTAGTGGTAAAAGTATTAGAAAAATTGGTCAAAAAGAGAATTCAAGAATGGGTAGATAAAAATATGATACCGTATGAGGGTCAGCATGGCTTTGGGAAGGGTCGTCATGCCTTTGTAATTTACTAACGTTTTATAATAGAGTAACAGACTGCGTTGGATAAAGGAAATGGCTAAATGATGATTTTGCAAAGGCATTTGACAGAATACTACATGAAACTCTGTTATGCAAATTAGAGCAAATGGGGATGGATATGACACTGGTTAAATGGATAAGAGGGTGGCTGCTGGGTAGATATCAAAAAGTGGCATATGGAGAGGCAGAATCAAGGTGAAAACAGGTGATTGGTGGTGGTGTGCTGCAAGGTTCAGTGCTGGGACCATTGCTGTTCAATTTATACATAAATGATAGAGGAAATAACCTGAAAGGAAATATTCAGTTGTTTGCTGATGATGCGAAATTAGGTAGAGTAATAGTTAATCAAGGCAAGTGGAGAGTTTTCAGGACGATTTAAATAGGCTGTCAGTATGAGCAAAAGATAATGGGTGTCAGTTTAATGTGGAGAAATGTAAAGTTATGCATTTTGGGATAAACAGATTACAAGCCGTGTACACATTGATGTGGCACTGTACTCCAGGAAATAGATTAAGCTAGAGATTTAGGGGTGGTGGTAGACAGAGAGTTAAAGTTTAGAGGACATGTTGCTAAGGTAGCCCATAAGATTACTTGACTATTGAAGAATGAGTAGAGATAAGGAATTGTTATTCCTCTTTATAAGGCCTTGATACTCCCACATCTGGATTACTGTGCTCAAGTCTGGTCCCCTTGGTTTCTTGGTGATGAGGAAGCGGTGGAGAAGATTCAGAAGCAAGTGAATTCCACGAGCCATTCACCATCTTGGTGAATGGCCTGTGGAATGTTCCCTATGAGGATAGATTAAGGGTGTGTGGATTGCAAAAGTGAGACATTTAAGTGTTGCTTAAAGGGTTTTATAGGATTGATGCAGGGGAAATGTTTCAACACTTGGCTAGAGGGACCAGAACAGGGGGGGGGGTCCTTGCTGAAAGTTGAATAAAAATGTGGTTAGTTGGGGTTGTGAGGACTAGATTTTTCCATTTCCTTCCTTCTTTCTCTGTGCGCTTTTCTCCTTTCATTCCATGTACCCATAGTTGAAGTCCTCCATAATTATTACTTGCCCTGTGCTCATTGTGCTAATTTGGTGATGCATATGAACATTTTTCATTTTGCTCTCCCTGGCCTATACCAAGTACAATAACCAACTATTTGCTTTTATCTCACACCAAATACCTTCAAATGTACTGCCTTCCTCAAGTCTACTTTCCTGTTGAATGGTTGTAGTTTTGCTATCATTAGCAAAATCCTTCTCAGAAGTTCTATTAATGCCTATAATTTTTGGCAAATTCAAGATAACTAATGTTGCAATGTCACATTTATTCTTGATACATTCTTTCTGTTCAAGTTCTCACAATTTTGCATATCCATTCTTGCACTGAAATAAAACTTTCCCCATATACCTATCATCCAATTCATTCAAGTGCAATCCATCAGGCTTACTAATTCTTTTGCGAACCGTATTCACTCAAAATATCTTTATACCATTCCTCCTACTCAACTTATACAGTGATTAATTTCTACTCATGGCCCTTCTTCAGAGTTCACTCCTTTCATACTTTGACAAGTGACTTTGCAAACTTTACTCGCCAACTCTTCCTTTTTGCATCTTTCACTAACTTTTTCATATTCTCTTGAATTTCATATTTTTCAGCTTTTAAATCATTTATTCCAACCCAAATTATTAATTCTTTTCTTCATTGAAATCCTAATGACATCTTTCTTTAATCTTTACACCCAAGAAAGCACGATTTCATTAGACACTCATCAAGCCCCCCCCCCTTCATCATGGAATTTCCATACAACATTGCCTCTTATCTCTTTAGTCTGCCTGTTTTGCTTATTAATACTCTCCTTATTTCTCTCTCTCTCTCTCTCTTTCCCCTACTCTTCTTGCTAGATACTTCTCCAGACACCAATTTATGCTTCATTCTGAATGTCTTCATAAGCAAGCTGTTTTACTCACCAAGTTCTCCTCACTCATCTAATCTTTCTTTGCTTTTTTTTCTTCAGTTATTGCTTCACTTATTTCTATATTCCTCTTTTAGCTCTCTACAGTATTCCACATTTTTTGCTCCTTTTACTTGTACTTATACACACATTGCATAATGTATGTATAATTTAATTATTGCAGTCAATTTTTTTTTTCGTGGTATATGCACTATTATTGTATATAATATCACTTTTTTATGAAATGAAAAAAGCTGTTTCTAATAATATATTAAACTTCTTTATCAGTAACTCCTCCAACAGCAACTGTCAGGTGGATCAAAGTGTGCTCTATTTCTTTGTATTTTTCGATATTCTTTCTTCATGAACACTGTTCCAGCTCAAGTTTCTTTTTTTTATTATAAATATTCTCTTATTTGTCTTCTCATATTTTCTTATTCGTCTTTTCACCTCAGTTTTCATATCACACGTTATTCTTGGTACTCTTTCTAAATTCATTCTTATGTATCCAAACCACTTCAAGCAAGAATTCATAATACCTTCAAGCATTCATTCAACCCTTTCTAGTTCCAAAGCATTTTGAGAACATTATCCTCATTCCATTGCCAGTATTCTACTTATGTCTCTTTTTTGTTGGTCTCTATGTGTCTGCTACATAAGACAGAATGGACTAAATGTTATTTTTTTAATCAAAAGCTTCCACTTCAGTGGAACTTAACTGTCCCGAAGTAAACATTTACACTGTTAAAACAGTGAAATCCTTGCTGTCTTCTGATCTAAACATGTATTACTAGGAAGTGCACTTCCCAGTTTTCACTACTCTTCAAGATTTGTCCATTGATTCTAACACTTGTACATTTTCTCTATGATTTAAAGCCATACTCTCACCCTTCTTAGTATTAATATGTATAGTTCTGTGTCACACTGTTTCATTTTTTTAGGTTCTGTAGCTCTTCTGAATGTGCTCAAATTACATCATCTGCAAACAGCTGTTTCTCCTTTCTGATCATTAACCATATCTAGGACACTATTCATCACAGCAATAAAGATATGGCATTTCCTTTTGCAGTCCATTATTAAGTGTAAACCACTGTGCATCATCAAAATTAGTCTTCACACAATTTAACACATCCATGCTGGGACATGTCTCATACTATATTGATACAGCATAAGACACAAGACACAGCCAGGTGTGTACGTGTAATTCATGTTTAGTGAATGCTTAGACATTCCTTCATACCCATAGTCATGTTACCTGAATAAATTGAGTTATAATTATTATTTAGGAATATCTTGCCTATTTTAGTCTTCTTCAGCTTCTTAACATCACTTATGCTAACTTAGCATTTCTGTAATTTCTCTGCTAGCTCTTCTTTTTTTGATTGATGTTCTGATCGTCAAACTTATTACACTGATTGTTACTCATAATTGTATTTTTAGGAAGAAAAAGACAACATAGAGGTTATAATAACTAAAATAATTACTATTTCCTGTAATTTACCTTATAAGTCAAATTGGTGTCTTCAGGGAACAATATACAGGTAAAGATATATACATGCATCCACTACATGAGTCAGTGAGACTGAAGTAAGTTCTAAACTGCATTATCTGTTGTGCATATGATTGAGCACTCTTGCCATTGAATGAGCATTTCTCATATTTAAGGCAGTTTTATGCATTCAGATTTAGCGAGGTTAGATTTATTCTTAGAGCAGTGGCAAATTTAAGGAACAGTCTTCTTACAGATTCTGTGGTAGGCATCCAAGGTGTGGTCTGTGGTTCCATACTTTGCAGAATGATTGTGGGATTGGTGAATGTATCTGCTTGTATCTCTCAATTTTCTATATACACAATAGGGAGCCATTAGGAATTCATTCAATAGTCATTTAGGAATGGATAGACTGCTTTCAGTAGTGTAACGGTATATTCAACCACATTAAAAATTTTTCCATTAAGTGTAAGCTGTGAAGTTAAAATGGCAAACATAATTTTGACATAACATGCCTAAATCTTAGGTAAGCTGTTGGATGTTCAGATTCTTGTTTCCTGAATGTTTTATTAATTGGCTAGGCAAGAATTGAGAGTGGAGAAACCCAAAATTTTGTTCTCAAGTTGTCTAAATTTTTCTATCTTATATAGAATAATCAGAATTAATAATTTGAAAAAAAAAAGTAAGAGATATCTTAAATAATCAAGTTTTGATAAGTTTAAACCTCTTTTAATCTGGAGGTGGTGTGACCTTATATAGTTATTATTATCAACATTCTAAACTTAGGAGCATGTATGTACAAAATCACAGGACAGTTTGCAACATAGTGAGTGGTAAATGGATGATACTAATTATGAAATGTATATAATTTGAAAATTTTTTGTTTGCTTTTCTTTTTGTTTACTTCTTTGTATATTGGTAGCAGTTTTATTAACACCTTTTCAGTGTAGAAAACTATGCATTGAGTTTTTCTGTTATAATCCTTAATCAAACTTGTTAAAAAGTGTTCAATTTTTTTGATAATATTTCACTTTTTAGAAATAATTATGGACTGAACAGAGTTACATTGCAAGTATAAATCAGAATTTGCTTTTTGTTTGTCTTTTAAAATTTCTGCAACCTGGAATGATTAGTGTAAAAATTCGATGCAGCAAGAATAAATTTTGTATAACGAACTCATTGAGTTTTTACAGATAGGCAGAACCCAGAACAATTGTAAATAGTCTTTTCTCTTAATATTTAGTATTGTATGTAGCATGTATACAGCCCAACGGGAATTAGGTATCTCTTTGAGCAAAAGATGTAAAATTTGTCAAGGCTAAGGGGAAACACTCTATAATCAGGAAGCCGTTTGAAATTTTGTTTACAAGTTCGACCCTAAGTAACTTCAAGGTCAATGCAGAAAGGGGGGGGGGGGGAAGCAAGATTCAAACAAATGCTCTGCTGGCCGACTTAATCAGATAAGAACATGAAGACGGAGAAGAAAAGGCTTGTCAAAAGTTCCAGAACCAGGAATCATATGATAACGTAATGGGTTTGCATAAGTGCATGCAAGGTGCACAGGGTTTAGAAAACTGAACCCAGGGTTTCGGAACTTAGGGAATATAAGACGGGACTTCTATGAACGAGGAAAATTTTTACACAGAGAGGAGAACCGAGCATACGAGAAGACGATGTGATAGAAAACCTTAGAGTGAAGCCCTGACGTGTCGAGGAGAAAGCTGAAAGGAGGGAAGCCGGCGGTTAGAGGAAGAAAAATGCTGCCAGCCATCATTAGCCCAGAAGCATAGATAACCAAGGGGATGAACAGCCGAGGAGCAGCCAAACTTGTCAGTGAGCCTTTTCCGCTTATCTAAGTCCGTGAAGGCCTTGACAATTCGTGACCCTTTGCCAGTGTGTTAACATGCCGATGAATCATCACCCACATCCCGCGAGCCAACCTGATGAATTGCCGGTAACCCAAGGACCTGAAAGAAGAAAGATCCAAAACCCAAGACGAAGAAAAGGAAACATAGAAAGTCACAGACAGCAGAATTGGAGAATGCAATCTAACAGAAGACAACCTAAGTGAGTTAAAATATTGTTTTATTTAGACTGCGTGGGTTATAAGGATAGGTTAATAAACTGAGAAATTCACGTAAAAGGGACATTTATGGCCTGAGTATCTTTTGGAGACTTATTCTGTCTGGAATTTGATAATTGCATCTAAGAATGAGTATAGAAAATGTTTTGGGTTATAGTTTTTCCCAACTAACTTTACAAATTGTTATAATGATCATACCATGTCCTTAACGCTGATTATTCAAATATTGAGAAGTTTTGTTGATGATATTTCTTTAAGCTAGATAGATAACATGATGTGTGCCTTGTATTAGTTGAAGTAGAGATATATGCATGTCTGTTTTAGAGTTTTTTTTGAGAATTACAGAGGATCATTCCCTGTCTTCTAGTGTAAAATATATGCCTATTTGTTGACTATTAAATCCTATGTTGCATTTAAGCGAAGTTTTTGCCTGATCTTGTTTTTAATTGCAATGCATTGATCCTAAATAAAATCGAACCTAAGTGGGAAGCATTGGTATAAATAGTAAGTGAGTAAAGGACCAAGACTGCAAAGCAAATTGATAACTTGGGGATGATAAAGTAATTTTGTTATGAAAGATTTTGTATCCTACTGGAAGTGTTATATTTCTTGCACCATATCGAGGCATGGATGGCAAAGTCAAAAATCTAAATAAATGTTTCCATTGCTCTCAGGTGAAAGGAATATAGATTTTGGAAGGTAGGAATAAATGCAAAATAGAGAAGAGAAAGAATTAAACGACGAGTACGATATATATATATATATATATATATATATATATATATATATATATATATATATATAGTAAAGTTATATAAGAGATACTAATAAAAAGATACAGAATAAAAATATATACAAATAATAAAGAAAAATAAAAGATCTCATATCATTACAATGGTGCAGCCGACAGGATAAAATCCATGACTTTTAAGGGTGGATTTGGATCAGTTTTGCAGATAAGATCAGGCCAAGCCAATAAAAGTGAATAATAAGTGTTTTACCTTAGAAATATTTGAAAATATAGTATAAGTTTGTAAGAAAAAATATTTTCAAACCATGAATATGGATCTCACAAATTCGGAAGCTACAAGCACACACACAATGGGTGATCGAGAGTTTTTCAGGACGACTAATCCTCACCTCATCATCCCACAATTCTCCGGTGAAGATCATGATGATGTTCTGTCTTTTTTCAAATTCATGGAAGAATTGAGAAATATCGGTAATTGGTCGGACTTTCAGCTTCTGATCATATTGAGGAATAAACTGATTGGCAGGGCCAAAAACGTCTTGTATTCGTCTCCCATATTAAGAGACACATTTGAGTACAACAAGTTTAAAGAGACCCTGATAAAATCCAGTTTTCCAAGGTCAGAAGCGTAGGTCTGAACCTATGGCGCTTACAGAAGTGTATCCAAGAAAGAAAAGAAAGTGTGACTGAATATTACAATAAATTATTAACCATAGCTAACAGCTTAAGAGTATCAAGCGAAGACAGGAACTATCTAGATTGTGCAGATTTTCACCAGTTCAGGCTAGGGATCAGGGAAGAATTTAGGGAAACAGCACATAAAAAGCGGATTAATAATTTAAATGAATGCTACTTAGCAGTGAAAGAAAAAGAAGAAAGGCTAGGAGATTTTCGTTCCATGTCTGGCACTCATCAAATTCACACCATTAATAAAGAATCCGAATCAAGAAAGATGAGAAACGAGAAAGGAATCCAGAAAATTTGAAGGAGAAAACGAAAGAACAAAAAATTGAAGAAAACGAAGGAAAATGTAAAACAACCGAAATCAACAAGATTGAAGGAAGTGAAGTGCTCACCTCGAGTGGTGTAAAACCCATCACAAAGGAAGAAATACAAAGGGCATATCAACCTCTAATGGATAAAATGGATTATTTGCTCAGACATCTGCAAAAATCCACATCAAAACCACCCACTGAGACCTCTAATCAGGAGCGATTGAATAATGAGGAGGAAAGAAGGGGAGAAGCACCAAAATGCTATAATTGCAACAGATTCGGACACATAGCCAGATACTACCAGAGTAAAAGAAGGCCTTATAGTAACAGGCAATTCGAAACTAATATGTTGGGCACCAGCCATCGCACCACAAAATTATCAAGGAAAATAACAAGAGAGAGTGGAAAATGACACACTAAACTCTTAACAGTGATTCAAGGCAAAGTAAGGGGAATACAATGTGAAGTTCTACTTGACACTGGATCCCAAGTTTCAGTAATCACAGGTTACCTATTCAGAAAATTGAAGTCTAGGGTATCTGACTGCATAAGAACACTTGGAAGGCCTGTGGAGCTAAGTGGAATTACAAACCCCTCCCATTTATGCTCGAGACCAATTAAAAGTAAATTTGTGGTTGCCCGGTTTCAAATTAAATGTTGTGCCTGAACTGCTCATTCTACCAGAAACCCCTTGACACGGGAACCGAATAATACTGGGAATGGATTTTCTAAAGGGGCATGGGTCCCAATGTGATTTTTATACCCAAGAAATTTCTCTAATGGGAATCAGGTGGGTTTAAGGTGACAATCGAAGAATTCGCGAGGACAGGGCAAGCGAGTATGAGAGAGCGAATAACCACGACAACAGAAATGAGCGAGGCAGGGTTGTGAGTAGCAAAAAGAAATTTAGTCCCTCAAAATCTCAGAATGTCTGTCTGATAGAAGTAGAAGAGGCCTGTTATTGCTCGAACGCAAACTTGGCAATAAATCCAGGAAAGGACAGGGAGCTAACACACATTAAGGGTGCAATAGAGACAAATTTCATAAACATAAAACGAGGGAACGATACCAGGCACTATACACGTCCTAGTCACGCCAAGTTAAGGGTAAAGGGAAGTAATAACATTGAAGATGCTAGAATGAGAAAGGATGATGTCAGAACCAAGAGAAGAATTGAAAGAGGACTTCAAGGGAGTGACTTAAGCACCCATTATTACAAAAGTAAATTGAAACGAAGCAAGCCCATGTTACGAAGTGAGTGCTTTCCTATCTTTGAGGGCAAGGTGATGGAGTGCTATACCCCTCAGAAAAACTTCGATCTGCGACCTAGAAACACGATAAAAAATTTGTCATCCACATTTCAGTGCATGAAAATTTTTTTTTTAGGAAGGGTGAGCCATTGTAAAAATTCAATGCTGCAAAAATAAATTTTGTGTAACGAACGCATCGAGTTTTTACAGATAGGCAGAACCCAGAACACCTGTGAATAGTCTTTTCTCTTAATATTTAGCATTGTATGTAGCATGTATACAGCCCAATGGGAATTAGCTATCTCTTTGAACAAAAGATGTAAAATTTGTCAAGGCTAAGGAAAATGCTCTACAGTCGGGAAAACGTGTGAAATTTTATTTACAAGTTCGACCCTAAGTAACCTCAAGGTCAATGCAGAAAGGGGGGGGGGGGGCGGCAAGATTCAAATGAATGTTCCGCTGGCCAACTTAATCAGATTAGAACACAAAGACATGAAGACGGAGAAGAAAAGGCTTGTCGAAAGTTCCAGAACCAGGAATCATATGACAATGTAAGGGGTTCGCATAAGTGCACACAAGGAGTGCACGGGGTTTAGAAAACTGAACCCAGGGTTTCGGAACTGAGGGAACATAAAACAGGACTTCTATGAACGAGGGGAATTTTTACACAGAGAGGAGAACCGAGCATATGAGGCGACGATGTGATAGAAAACCTTAGAGTGAAGCCCTGATGTGGCGAGGAGGAAGCCAGTGGTTAGAGGGAGATAAATGCTGCAAGCCGTCATTAGCCCAGAAGCATAGACGACCAAGGGGATGAACAGCCGAGGAGCAGCCGAACTTGTCCGTGAGCCATTCCGCTTATCTAAGTCTGTGAAGGCTCTGACAATTCGTGACCCTCCGTCAGTGTGTTAACATGTCGATGAATCGTCACCCACATCCCGCGAGCTAACCTGATGAATTGCCAGTAACCCAAGGACCTGAAGAAGAAAGATCCAAAACTCGAGATGAAGAAAAGGAAACATAGGAAGTCGCAGCCAGCAGAATTGGAGAATGCAACCTAACAGAAGACAGCCCAAGTGAGTTAAAATATTGTTTTATTTAGACTTGTGTGATGTTATAAGGATAGGTTAATGAACTGAGAAATTCATGTAAAAGGGACATTTATGGCCTGAGTATCTTTTAGAGACTTGTTCTGTCTGGAATTTGATAATTGCATCTAAGAATGAGTATAGCTAATTCCTAGAAAATGTTTTGGGTTATGATTTAATCTAACGCCTGTATATAATCATGTATCGTTTTTCCCAACTAACTTTACAAATTGTTATAATGATCGTAACATGTCCTTAACGCTGATTATTCAAATATTGAGAAGTTTTGTTGATGATATTTCTTTAAGCTAGATAGATAACATGATGTGTGCCTTGTAATAATTGAAGTAGAGATATATTCAGATTTCAGGAAGTTTTGTTAAATATATTTCTTTAAACTAGACAGATAGCATGATGTGTACCTTGTATTAATTGAAGTAGAGATATATGCATGTCTGTTTTGGATTTTTTTTTTTTGAGAATTACAGAGGATCATCCCCTGTCCTCTAGTGTAAAATATATGCCTATTTGTTGACTATTAAATCCTTTGTTGCATTTAAGCGAAGTTTTTGCCTGATCTTATTTTTAATTGCAATGCATTGATCCTAAATAAAATCGAACCTAAGTAGGCAGCATTGGTATAAATAGTAAGTGAGTAAAGGGCCAAGACTGCAAAGCCAATCGATAACTTGGGGACGATAAAGGAATTTTGTTGTGAAAGGTTTTGTATCCTGCTGGAAATGTTATATTTCTGGCAGCATATCAAGGCATGGATGGTGCAGTCGAAAATCGAAATAAATATTTCCATTGCTCTCAGGTGAAAGGAATATAGATTTCGGAAGGTAGGAATACATGCAAAATTGAGAAAAGAAAGAATTAAAGGAAGAGTACGATATAAA
This sequence comes from Typopeltis vanoorti, assembly GCF_054136105.1. Classification (NCBI taxonomy): domain Eukaryota; kingdom Metazoa; phylum Arthropoda; class Arachnida; order Uropygi; family Thelyphonidae; genus Typopeltis; species Typopeltis vanoorti. The sequence goes on along the minus strand of NC_143564.1, from coordinate 45,370,787 downwards.
GAGATATATATATATAGTAAAGTTATATAAGAGATACTAATGAAAAGATACAGAATAAAAATATATACAAATAATATAGAAAAACAAAAGACCTCATATCATTACATTAGCATTATTAACACAACCAATTGAATTAAGCTATTTGTTGTTTTCATAATGCTTAATTAACCCATTTTAGTTTCTATTCAAATTAATTTTTTTTTCACTTTTAGCACTTTCATGATTACTACACTTGTTTCTCATATTTTAAGGGTATTAAAAAAAATAGAATGGTAATATATAAATTCACATAACATTAACATCTGGAATATGTTCAACTGAAGACTATTCAAATTTGGCACAGAAATTTCAGAGAAAAAATACTGAATATTTTCCATTGCACATCATAAAATGTCCATGAACTTCATTCATTGTAAAAATGTTTGTGGTTGCAGGATGTTTGTTAAATGAATTTGTTAGTCCAAACAATGTTCATAAATATGAACTATTTGTATCTTCAAAGTTCCTGTTAAGTCCACCCACAGTGCTAAACAAATAAGTTTACAACCTTCTGTTGTTTTCAGTAAGAAACTGAAATATAAAAATAAAACTGATGAATGCATGTGAAGTGATCATTGATATATGAACAATAAATTTTGTTACTTTTTGTGTTTTAGGTGTCACATAGGAAAGGACTGCCTCATGTTATTTATTGCAGAGTGTGGCGCTGGCCAGATTTACAGAGCCATCATGAACTTAAGCCATTGGAATGCTGTGAATATCCATTTTCAGCTAAGCAAAAAGAAGTCTGCATAAATCCCTATCATTATAAAAGAGTTGAAAGTCCAGGTAACAACAGAAAGTTTCTTCATTTCAAATTTATTTTGTACAGTTGACAAGAAAAAAACAAAACAAAACAGGTGGGGGGGGGCTGTAAACAGTAATCATTTTCACTTCATTGAACAATCGACAGCACAAATATTTTTCAGTTTATAAAAGAATTTGCATTCCTTCTACAGCTTATGAAATGAAGGCATCATATTCATATTTTAACGGCTCACTTATACTGTCACTTCTTGCTGTAGCAAACAATATAGTAAATTCATTTAGTGTAATAAACTACCAAAAAAAAAAAAAGTTCTGCCCAAAGTCAATATCACCACTAATAAAGTAAATTCTCTACAACAAACTATGCCTTTGTCACTTCCTTTCAGAAGTGCATAATGCTGTGCATTGAGTGTCACTGTTCAAACCAGTTTCAACCTTTATTGAAGTCTCATCAGTGGCAGCCAGATTGAGGAAGATACCAGTGTTGAATTAATGCAAAAGTCGTTTCTCACAATTAATCCGCATATAATGCTGATGTTAGGCTCTTCCACAGCGTGTTATATAAATCGCGTTATGCGAGACTCAGATCACATAGAAAAAGTAGGGTTATGTTCCGAAATCGTTTTTTTTTTTTTAATTATATATACAACAATGACATATCCAACAAAAATATATTTTTATTTAATTCAGGTAATTCATGTAAGTTAAGAAAACACACTATAAAACATATACATAGTATAAATTCAAAGTAAAATTCATAGTATAATTCAAATTACTGAAGGGTTTCTATAAAATTAATTCAGAAGATATTTTTGAGAACAGGGCTGGTTGTGGGAGGACTAGGGGACATCCATGGAAACTGGGCAAAAGTGTGGTTAGTAAAGGTGTTAGATCTGGGTTCTTTACTTTTAGAGTAGTGAATGAGTGGAATGCGCTCCCTGAGTCTGTGGTGGATGCTGTGACAGTGAATGAGTTAAAGGCGAGGTATGATAGATACTGTATGAATGTCAAATTGGAATTCTAATCAGTAAATTGCAGCATATGGGAATGGACATAGGGTTGGTGAGATGGATAGGAGGGTGGTTGATGGAGAGATATCAGAGAGTGGTTTACTCGGGAGTAGAGTCCACAAGACTGCCTGTGACTAGTGGTGTGCCACAAGGATCTGTTCTTGGACCACTGCTGTTTAATTTGTTCATAAATGATATAGGAAATGATCTGAGAGGAACAATTCATTTGTTTGCGGATGATGCGAAGTTGGGTAGGGCAATAGTGAATGCAGATGACGTCAAAATTTTGCAGGATGATTTGGATAGATTGGAGGTCTGGGCTAAGGAGAATGGATGTCAGTTTAATGTGGCAAAATGTAAGGTTATGCATTTTGGGGTGAAAAGATTGGCGGCAGTTTACTGCATTGGTGGAACCGTGCTCCAGGAAATTGATGAGGCACGAGATTTAGGAGTGTTGGTAGATAAGGAATTGAAATTTAGGGGACACATTGCAAAAGTGACCAAAACAGCTCATCAAATCACTTGGTTGCTGAAGAATACGATGACAAGCAGAGATAAGCAGGTTATTGTTCCTCTGTATCGAGCCTTGATAAGACCCCATCTAGACTACTGTGCTCAGATTTGGTCACCTAGGTTTCTTCTTGATGGGGAGGAGGTGGAGAGGATCCAGAGGCGAGTGACTAAGATGATAGCAGGTCTGTGGAATGAACCGTATGAGAACAGGTTGAGGATTTGTGGGTTGCAAAAATTGGTTGATAGGCGGAGGAGGGGAGATATGATTGAGACATTCAAATTACTGAAGGGTTTCTATAAAATTAATTCAGAAGATATTTTTGAGAACAGGGCTGGTTGTGGGAGGACTAGGGGACATCCATGGAAACTGGGCAAAAGTGTGGTTAGTAAAGGTGTTAGATCTGGGTTCTTTACTTTTAGAGTAGTGAATGAGTGGAATGCGCTCCCTGAGTCTGTGGTGGATGCTGTGACAGTGAATGAGTTTAAGGCGAGGTATGATAGATACTGTATGAATGTCAAATAGTTGTGATGAATATGATTTGGGGCCTCCCTCGATGAGTCCAATGACTCCCTGGAGTTGCCTGTAATAATAGTAATAATAATAATAATAATAATAATAAACTTATCTTCATCATCATCAAATTCCTGCGATGTACCCTCAAGGGGTGTACAGGATATGATAGTACTACATGAAAAAAATTACATCATTACTAACTTCCTATCTACAATTTTCCTCCAAATCAGTCTGTTACTTGTCAAGACTCCAACATTATCAGATCTTATATTTTTATCATCTAAGGAACTTTGTACCGTATCAATCCACCTATATCTTGGTCTTCCTCTGGGTCGTTTTGCTGCCAACCTGGCAGAGAACACTTGTTTTGCTAATCTTTCTTCGCCCATTCTGTTTAAGTGACCATACCACCTGAGATTAGCAATGCTAATGCATTCCTTGATGTGGACAATGTCAAGTTCTTTCCTAATATCCTCGTTTTTAATATGATATTGCCATTGATGCCATCTGTTCACGCCTATAATCTTTCTCGGGACTCTCATATCTGCGGTCTCTAGTCTTTGGTCAAGTGTTTTACTTCTGACCCAGCTCTCAGATCCATAAGTTAAAACTGGTTTGAACACTGTCTTGTATACGGCTAATTTAGTGTTCCGACTAATTTCTCTCTTATTCCATATGAATTTATTCAATTGACTTCCCACCATACCAGCTTTGTTGATTCTGTTGTCTATTTCTATATTTAATTTACCATCTTCAGTAAAAATCGTGCCTAAGTAGCTGAAATGTTTTACTTTTTCCACAGGTTCTCCGTTCACAACACAGTTGACATTTTCAATGATTCTGCCTATTTTCATTGTCTTTGTCTTTTTATTGCTGACCTTCATACCATATCTATTACAACAGTTATTCAATTTAGTCAGAGAATCTTGCAGACTTGTAGCAGATTTATTTAGAAATATAACATCATCCGCATAAAGCAAAGAGCTGACATTAACATCTCCAATTTTGATATCATGTGTTTAATACCACTTTCCTTCATAATGTGATCCATATAGATAATGAATAACAGAGGGGATAATGTACATCCTTGTCTGACACCAGATTTAACATTAAACCATCTTCCTGTACTTTCTTCAATTCTAACTGCTGACTTACAACTCAAATAAATACTAAGTATTGCTTGATATAATGCCCCATTGACACCATATAACTGTAGCGTATTGAATAGCTTTCTCTTGGCAACTTGTCATATGCCTTTTCCAAATCGATGAAACTTAAATACAGATCTCTGTTATATACCCATGCTTTCTCGACTATTTGTCGTAAAGTGAAGATCTGATACTGACAGCCTCTATTTCGCTTGAATCCAGCTTGTTCTTCACCAAGCTTTTCTTCCACAATTCTTCTCAACCGTTTCTCAAGTATACTTGCATAGATCTTGCCAGGAACACTCAGTAGGGAAATACATCTGTAATTCTCACATTCAGTTTTATTTCCCTTTTTATATATGGGTACTATGAGAGCTCTACTCCAATCATCGGGAATTCGTCCCTCTGTCCAGGCTTTCTGAACTACGTAGTACAGCCACTGTAAGACTCTTATACCACCATACTTCAGCATTTCTGGTCGAATATCATCTACTCCTGCTGCCTTTCCACATTTCAAGCCTTTGATGGCTTTTTCTACTTCAAGTATGGATATGTATTCCTGACTGCATGCCTGGTCAGTGTATTTTACCACTGTGCTGTCATCACTGCTTGTTTCATTTAGCAGTTTTTCAAAGTAATTACTCCATACTTCAAGGATATCTTTTCTTCCGTTTTCATATCACCTTTATCATCTCTAACTCCTTTTACAGCACTCTTTCCTCCATTCCTAAGCTTTTTCAACAGCCTCCAGAATATTTTGCAACCTTCTTGATATTTATTTTCTATGTTCTTGCCAAAGTCCTCTCATGACTTTTGTTTAGCTAGTTTTACACAGTGTTTAGCATTCTTGCATTTGTCTCTATATTCTCTAAGAGCACAAGCTGGCTTATTTGCCAGGAACTTTTGATATGCTTTCTTCTTTTCCTTCACTGCCTCTTTAACTTCCTGTGTCCACCAGGGAGTTCTGATATTTTTATCCTTGCAGACAACCTCACCACATGCCTTTCTGGCAGAATCAATCAATGTTTTCTTCAGAGTTTGCCACTGAATCTCCAAGGTTTGATTGCTGTTCCCCCAACTCTTTCATTTTTTCTTCAATAATCTTTGTGTATTTTAGTCTACAGTTCACATCTGAGAGCTGCTCAACTTTTATTTGCTTTAAAACTTTCTTACATGTTATTCTTTTCAATATGAAATTCAATTTTATCCTGCTCAAGACTAAATAGTGATCACTTCCAATTTCAAATCCTCTGTACTCTCTGGTGTCCTGCACCAGGAAGAAAACATCATTATCGACGATAACATAGTCAATGAGACTTTTCTTATTCCTTGCCTCTTCTCTCCATGTGAATTTGTGCACATTTTTATGTTGGAACATGGTGTTAGTAATAACCAGTCCATGTCCTGAGCAGAAATCTAACAGATATTTGCCATTATTATTAGCTTTGTTCTTTTCTCCAAATTTTCCCAAAATATTTTTGTATGTCTGACAATCATTTCCTACTCTGCTATTTAGATACCCAACAAGGTCCAACTTTTCCTTTTTCATTGTGTCAGTTGCTTTTTCTAAAGCCTCAAAAAAATTCCTCCACTTCTACCTTAGTAGAACCTTCTGTGGGACCATAGGCACAAATAAATCTCATTGTCTAGTTCCCCCATTCTCATATTTGTCCACATTACTCTACTTGAGACTGACTTCCATTCAAGAAGATTAGCCTCGTATTTTGTGTTGAATACTATGGCTACTCCTTTTTTTCCTTGATTGTCATGGCCTGAATATAACATTTTGTATTTATTGCTCAGAAAGATCTCACCAGTTTTTGTCTTTTTTGTTTTAGTCACCCCTATTATGTCGATCTGGTACTTATCTAATTCCTCAGCTAGCTCCATTTCTTTGCCTTTCAGGCTTCTTATGTTGATAGTACCGATCTTTAACTCTGCCCATAATGCATAAATTTTTAGGAAAATAAAATAAGGTGCATATTTTAATTGTCATCACTGTCTTCAAAACTAACATTTCGTATATGTTTCTTATTTATGAGTGGCTGCACGTCGTCATCACTTGAAATCTCTTGGACATCATTAGTATAATTCTCATTGCATACTTTGGCTGGTTTAGTTATCAAGAGGTTAGTAATAAGACCTTGCTTACCATTATGCTGCAATTTTTTTTATTATTAAGTTCATAATATGGAGCTAAATAAATATCCAGTTGTCTCGTGAATTTTCCGAAGCGTTCCATTGAGGGATTATTATCCGTAAAATAACTTCCTAACTTTCTTGCAGTTCAATCTTTCTGCTAATTTCTTTAAACTGAATTCTTTAACGGATTCATCGCAATCAGAATGTTCGGCAGAACTTTCCCCGCCATCTAATTTCATTTTCAACCATATTGCAAAAGTCCTCTAAGGGGCCATCACTCTAAAAATAAATTTATTACATAAAAAAAGCATTACACATTGTATGTACTCACCAGAAAATAAAGGGCTCAGCTTGGTATTACACTTATGATTTTTAATGCTCTTTCCTGGCAGAAAATGAAGACAGTGTTCAATAATAAATACTTTATATGGTAAACAATCGAAGTCCTTTAAATGCTAAAGGATATTTCCTGAATATAAATTCTCTATTTATAACTATATGTGTGATACAGGCAGACTGAAAATTAACGAAGATAAAATTTGATTTTTGTGTCGCGCGGTGAAAAATATATGAAAAGATAAAGGGTTACTACAATTTGTAGACTACGTTGTATATGTAGTGCGTTATACAAGGGTTACCTGTATTATTTCTTATATAATTTCTCATTTCTAAGGCAATCAATATGAATTTACCTCTATATACAAGTAGTCTAGTCGTGAAGATACTTTACTTGCAAATTGCTTACACTTTGTAACTAAATAAAAAAATACTTTTACAAGTCTTTTTAAGCAATTTCTTTGTAATATTCTGGTTTTGGTCTGTTTTGTTGCGTGAAGGTCTGTCAGAGTGCCCATAATATGCAAGTTGATATTGCTAGTAGAATTCCAAAACTACATTTTTATGATTCAGTATAATGAAAAGGCAGACTAGCACACCATATTTATCGCAATAGGTCCTATGGTAATGAACACAGCTTCTAGTAGTGATAATGAATGGGCTTTATTTCTGGGAAGGCAAGTAAAGAGTTTGAAGACTGGTTTATAGATGGTTTGGTATTAAGTTTTTTTTCTCTCTCAGAAGACTCCTTTAATTTTAAGAATTGCTGTTTTGGAGCAGCCTGTATGTTTCCTGATAGTCAGCATGTTATTAGATGGGAATTTAATATTTTCATTTTTTTTCAAGATTGTATCCATTATTCAGACTGTTTAAGATGTATTATAATTCATTTTGGAGTATGATGTCATTGCTTCTTTTATTTATGCTCCTAAAAATTAACCCCATTCATTATCACTTAGTAGGAGTGTACAGAATTCCAAATTCCAAATTACATCGGCAGTGAATTACAGTAAACTCTCGATTTTACAGACTTCGGATTTATCGGACAAAATTTCCGGTCCATATGTCACATGCGAAAATTAACACCCTGTTAATTTTAAAATGCTTTTAACCAAGATTTGCGTATAATTAAATTAACAGATTATTTTTTGTTATTATTTTCCTGTTATTTTTAACAAATTTTGGCGAATTGGCCACCACATATTGGAAAAACACTAGTAATTTAGCTAACATAAATGAGTCACTGCTCATAAAATATGTTCAGCGAATGATTAGCACGTGATCACACCAGTTGCGCTGTAATTGGTTCTTTTGTCGCGTGACTTTCTATGGCAGTTTTAACGCATGCTGGCCGATGTTCTGACATGCGCTAAGCCATGCCCAGCAGTGTGCATTTGTTTACTCGCGGTGAATGGTTTATGTAAGTATGCATTTTAAGACCTATTCAATATAAATTTAAAATTAGATATGTATGAATGGTAAAACACATCTTTGTAACCCTAACCTTTTTTAACTGTTTGTAATCCTAACATAAAAGTTTCTACATAAGTAAAAACATGTAAATTAGCTAATTTGTCAATTTTTTAACATACACATTTGGAAAATCTACTTTATTATATAACAGACTTTCGGATTTAACGGAGACCCCTCACCTAAATTAGTCCATTATATCGAGGTTTTACTGTATTGGCAGTCTTGTAGTCTTCATCTAAAAGAAAATAATTCCAAAACTGTATGAAACTATGATTCAGTATAATGAAAAGGCAGACTAGCACACCATATGTATGCTTGACATTCATGCATTAATATGGAGCAAAAGTACTTTAAAAATATGTTGCTTGCGGAGTGAAAGACTATTTTGAGAATCAGCATATTCTTTACAGAACACTCCTAATTTAAATAAATTTGACTGCAAGAAATTATCAGAGATTAGAGAGCCTGCCTCCTCCAACAAAACCACCACCATCACCAACAACAACAACAAAAAAAAGAAAAAACAGCAAATAAAAAATAGTATAGATAGGTCATATACTTTTGTTATATGTGGATAGAGGATTAAGTAGTGGAGATGGTGAATTGTATGGAATGGAGTACTTTCCTGTAATGAGTCCTTGGACTCCTTGGGGTATCCCTTAACAATAAGTTTCCTTTGATTATATCTAGAAGGAAACAGTTGGGACATTTGGAACTTGAATATTTCATGCTCTTATCGATTTCTGCATTGTTTACCTTTGTGACCATGTTGTAATTACTCTGTGTGATTGCCTTACTGACAAGAGGTGAAATATTGATCATAAAATATTTGCTTGTTTTGCCTTTTGTATTGTAGTAAGTCACATAAATCTAAATATGTATTTAACAATGCTGGTGAAGCAGGTTTTTAAATTGAAGGATTCTCATTTTTATGATCATTTACACTTATTGTATTTATCTTGTATTCTGCTACGGTTGTCTAGAACAAATAAAAAAACAACAACAAATGCTTTATTTATGAGTTATCAAATGAATTATTTATGGAATTGTGGCATAGCTTCTGTAATCATCCTGCCACCTCACCAATATCTCATACCTTTATTTCTTGAGATAGTTGCTGCTCTGCCTTATCTCAATTTAGTAGACAGTGATGATTTGTTATAATGAACTATCAAAAATTTCCAGTTTGAATCCCACATAACAGTGATGTTTTAAGCTCATTCTTACTAATGAATGTTGAAAAAACCCACCAGAGTGGACTGAATTTATTAGCACATGACATAATATACCATGTTTAGTAGATGTTTTTTTCATTGAATGCAGATCTATATTTATCTTAAAGTAAATCGCAAAACAGTCATATTGAAGAGCAATCTGTTTTCACTGCTGACTGATGTGAAAAGAAGCCTTACATGGATAGAGAGCTGCACCTAATGTTTTCAGTAGGCTTAAATTAAATCCTTTCCATGGTACTTAGTCACAGCATTGTGAATAGTAGCATGGAAATGATAGCAATTTTATGAACATTTAAAACTGGATAAAATCATATCATATCATTAAATTATCAAGAATTAAATCATATGTTAACCATATGATTTAAGGAACGTGCCTCATATAAAAGATTTTAACTGGTGATGGCATTATGCATCCTAACTTTTGTCATTTTGATCAGTTTCACATGAGTTTAGTTGCCAGGGGAATGAGGATAAATGAAATTGTTTCATCCCTCCCAAGGGGGGGGATGAAATGATTACAGTATCTTTTAATTAAAAGATGAAGCTACATATATCATTTGGTAGATCTGTTTAATTGTAAATTCTGCAAAAATTTAGTTAGGCCCTAGATGATGGGAGAGAGAAACTGAATCTTTATATTGCTTAATATGAAGAAGCAGCATATCACATTTGGAAGTTTTAAGTTTATCCATTGATGTGAAATCTGCATGAATTTAACAGAGTTCCAAAGTGAAAGAGAATCTGAATCTTTACATTTCTTCAGTATGAGGAAGATGCATACCAAATTACTTAGTTCATTGACATTAGCAGAAATCCATCCTATAATACTGTTTTTTGTTATTCCAGAATCTTCATGGTGTCAAGATGCCTGTTGTTTGATTATCTAAGAAGCAAAAATAAATAGATGAGGTTCTTTATTTCCTCCATCTTATTTCACTTTTCAGCTAAAGATAATTATAGTTTTTTCCTAGCTGATAAAACAAATTTTTATTTTCGAACTAGTAGAGAATGGAAAGTTTTATTTGAAATTTAAGCTTTATGGGATCAACTGATTACCATGGTAACTTTTCTCTATAGAAACTCCTCTATTACAGTTAAGATCATATTAACAACAACACTTATTCTGGTCTTTTGTGTTTCTTGTCTTCTGTTTTTATACTGCAGTTATGTTATTTTCTTTATTGTATTATATTATTTTCTTCTGTTTTTGAATGCCTTTTCAACTGAAGGTGAGCTAGCTGGTCTCGTATGTAGTTGACAGAATTTTCTTGAATTTGGATTTTTCATATTATTCCATTAGATATTCTTTTGGATGAGATGATAGTTTTCTGTAGCTGTTCTTGGCTTCAGTATAAGCAGTAAAAGAAGATGGAATTTTGGATGAGTGGGAGTTATTATTATTTTGGGCAACTCCAAGGAGTCGACAGACTCATCGAGGGAGGCCCTAACATCATGTCAAGAACAACTATTCGACATTCACACAGTATCTATCATACCTCGCCTTGAACTCATTCACAGTCATAGCACCCACAACAGACTCTGGCAGCTTATTCCACTCATTCACCACTCTAAGTCGTTCTTGGCTATAGCTCTAACACCCTTGCTAACCACATTCTTGCCCAGCTTCTATGTATGGCCCCCTAGTCCTCCCACCACCAGTCCTATTCTCAAAATGGTATGCTCAATTCTTTGCTTGTACATTCCTTGATGCACCTTTTGGAAAACCATGGCTTAGTTAGGAACTGGAAAGATAGAGTGGAAGGGGAATAAATGTTTCTGTACCCATGAGAATTATTTCTGTGACATATTCAATACATGTTTGTGCCAGAAGGTTGGAAACAGTCATTATAACCAAGGACATGAGACATAGAAGTTGCAAAGATCATTCGACTTGACATTTTTATAATGCCATACAACTTGTTGGCAGGAGTAGCTGTTTCATTGTTTCCTCCATGGGAAAAGAGATCAGCAGTAAGTTATGCTCTGAATTACTTAACAGACTAGTAGCATTAACAGTGTACTTAAAAGGAGCACTAGTAAGAGATAGGTTCATGATGTTTATAGAGTGGTTGGGTTTATCTGGTATTTGAAAAGGCCTGTGAACAATTGGTGTAAGCACCAGGGCCCCCCAGGCCAGAATTTTTGGCAGCCCCCCTACCTCTCGCTCAACACATTAAGGACAACACATTGCTCTACAGGGTTTAGGATCAGTTAGTTTAAATGATAACACAAAAGCTTAGCCAAATCATTTTCGATGCACAAAATTGCTAGGGGATTAAGTTGTTCTTGGCTATATCTAATATACCTAAGAAATTCCCATTATGAGCATCTCCAATCTTCGTGTTCTCTCATTGAAATGCTAAACCTCTGGATGATAAAAATAACGTTACATCTACAATCCATTGCAGAAGTGCTCTCCACTTATTTGTTTCATATTGAATTTGTAGTTGTAAGTCTTTATCGATTCCATGTCCTTTCCATGACTGCAAAAGGGATTTCCAAGCCAGATATTGTTTTCTGTGTTCGGCACTATTTTCGTGAAGAGGCAACATACCATACAACTTTTTCCAGTGCTTATTTCTAGGCGAAAATCCTTCTTGGGCTAAACTGTTTAAGTTTTTGTTATTAGTCGCAAAAAATACAACATGGTAGACAATAAAGATTTTCTTTTGATACACACAATGTTAACCATTCTCTTGGAAAATGTTCTCTTGTTCTTTCATCTTTTGTTTTCGTAGAGCAAAAAATCTTGAAATTTCATACCATTAAGATCTCTTGGCAATTTCTTATAAATCTTTTGGAATTCTTGAAAGCTGATAGTTCGTACTGTCTCTTACCATATGTTGTTTGAGATTACTCTAAGCCAAATACTAGGGTCATCATATTTTATATCAGATTTTTCAACAGGGCCTGCAACTGAAGCATCAACTGTATCATATTCTTCCATAGTCACTCCTCCTGCAGGTTTTTCACTTGCGGCCTTTTCTTCCGTTGCAAGAGGTTCACATGTAACAGTCGCTTGACTTTCGACTGCTTTATGAGTTTCAATTTGACACTGATATTCTGTTTGGATTTCAGTGTCACAAACATTATTACCACCTTCACTATAATCAGTACTGGGAACTGTGTCGTTTTCATTTTCAGATTTTAAAAATTTGGTTATGAATTGACGACCTTGTGATACTTTCGATTCTCTCTCTCTCAGATTTAAGTTTCCTCTTCTGAGCTCCGGACTTATGTTTGTACTTTGAATCAGACATTGGGATTTTATTTATTTTAACTAGAACGTCTTTGCTTGCTTGAGAGCAATTTATTTAAATATTTTTAATATCTCAAATTTGTGTGATCTGGAAAAAAAAAAATTAAGTTTGTTTCATACAAAAAAATCATAACTAAAAAAAGCTTTATATTTTCTTTTACTTACTAACTAGCAAAATTTTAATTCAAATAAGACAAATTCTTCTCAAATAAAGAATTTTAGAAAATTTTCAGTTTCTTTAGATCAACTTAGCCAACTAAAACTATCAAATAAAGCTTTCTCTTTTATGAATAAAATAAAATTCTCTCAGCATCCGCAGCATACACACTACCCTTCCGGTGCATATCCGTAGCATACGCACCGGTAGGGTAGTGTGCTGGTAACATCGGGGCAGCGTCGGCATTGAAACAACTAGTATGCATAGAAAGCGAGATGGGCAAACGAAAAACAAAAACTAAAGTAAATCCTTTCAAATGAGAAGTTCAGAAATGTAACCATAAGTCTGAAAAGATGGAATAATGGGTTGGAAACGATTGCAAAATCTAGTAGTCCTTCTCAGCACATATTCATTCTTATTTTATAAAGTTTCTTTTTGTCTTTTGTTAGTCTTACTTAATTAGCTGACCCAAAAAGATGGCCCCCCCAATTCCATGCCCCCAGGCTAGAGCCCTGTCAGCCCTACCCTTATAAGCACATTGGTAATAGCAAATGACTCAACATCTCTGCCTGCCTGCCTAATATGTGCCCTTGGAAGAGGAAAGCCAGTTGGTATTGTGAACATTAAAATCCCTGAGGAAGGTGACCTTGCTGTTAAGAAAGTTAGACTGAAGAAAATCAACATTTAAGAAGAGGAAGAAATTCAGAATGGTTGGTTGAATTAGGAGAGTGATAAGAGATATCAGATGAATTTGGCATAATGTGGTAGATTTTTTTGCCAGAGGAGGTCAAAATCAGAAGATTCTAAGTTGGATACTCTTTGTCATTTTTGAGTGAAAATGAGTCGGAGCGAGTGTCTGTCAGAGTGACAGAAGCTCAAAATCTGCAATTTGAGTTTCTGTCAGAAAAAGCAAGTGAGGTTTTGCAGATTGGAGGTGGAATGAACATTATTGAGGTTGTAACTGACACCAAGTATGTTTGTAAATTTCATTGGTGTGAAAAATCTACCAGCATTCTTTATTTATAGTTAGTGGTCCATGCTTCATCACCATTTTGGCATATTTCCTCCAGTAAACCTTGTTCCTACTGGACTGAGGCAAGACCTACATGGTCTCATACACACGATGGGAATGGAGATTATAGATTATGTAATAGTTAATAAAAACCTTGCAAAATTCAATCCAGATACAAGAGTACCGAGGTTGTGAATTAGAAATGGACCACTTTCTTCTTGTTTCAAACCTAAGATTCCCACCTCAATGGTTAATGTAAAGCCCATTCATTTGAACAGGAAACCTTTTTTAAGATTGGCCTTTAAATGACCCTAGCATTAAATGGTTCTATAAAAAAAGAATTAATGAAAATATAGAAAATATAAACTTAGGCAAAACTGTTGAGGAAAAATGGAATAACATGAAAACAGTTATAACAGACTATTATAACAATGAATCACTGGGAAAGAAGAGGAAAAGGCAGAGAAGAAAGGGAATTAGAAGATGGGATGATCAGATTGCCCAAATTATTGAAGACAAAAGGAATACTTAGCAACAAAATCTCAAGATGACTAGAATACAAAAGAAAAAGAGCAATAGCTAAACAAGCTGTAAGAAAAAAAACACGAGAGTCCTGGGACAACTTTGTTTCTGAACTTGAAACAGATATTTCACACCTACAGTCCAAAACTTTTAAAATATTAAATAATTTAAATAGAGATCTAAGAGAAAATGCACGTCTTTCACCCATTGAACAGAATACCTGGCTAAGCTATTATAAAAACCTTTGGACTCATAATGAAGATTTTGAAACAATAAACTTTGATAATGAGATACTTTTGGATCCTATATCAATAGACGAGTTAGAAATTACTCTAAAAAGTTGTAAAAACCATAAAACACCAGGTGAAGATAGGTTAAATACTGAATTAATCAGATATTCAGGCCCAAAAATTCGTTTCCTTAAACTAATAAATAAAATATGGAGTGGTGAACCACCACCAAAGGACTGGCAAAAGTCAATAGTTATTCCTATACATAAGAAGGGTGATATTAATAGCTATGAAAATTATAGAGGAATTAGTCTCCTAAACTCTGGATATAAAATCTAGTAAAATTCTGAAAAATAGACTGTCCCAATTCTGTGAAGATAAGATAGGAGAAAAGCAGAATGGATTCAGGAGAAGCCGCTCTTGTGCAGATGGATACTTTACCTTAAAAATTTTATTGGAAAAGCATAAAGAATACAATGTGGAAACCCATATTGCTTTTGTTGATTATTCTAAGGCATTTGACAGTATTAACCGCAATAAACTTTTTGAGATATTAATAAATGATAGAGTTTCTCATCACCTAATTAAAGCGATCCATGATACATATACAGGCAGCATGATTGCAATAAAAGTTAATGGAAGAATCTCTGATTGGGAACCTATAAACAGGGGAGTAAGTCAAGGCTGTAGCCTATCACCCATCCTCTTCACAATCTATATGAATTCTAGTAGCAAGGCTTATACGTTGGTTAGACATAACTGGTAATTAGTTTACGGAATTAACAACGTAAATGAAGTATATTAATTAAAGGTAACTTTAATGAATCACTTCTATATTTCGGCAACGTCACATTGCCATCTTCAGGAACATAAAGATATGGTATGTGCACTCAGGAACTAACACAAAGCAAATGAGGAAGAAAGCAAGAAACTAATATTGTTCCTAAAGTCCTAATGGTGCCCTCTTGCAGGCTAATTTGGTAGTCTTGGCAGTTGGGCTTGTTTTTTAGAGCTGCTGAAGATTCTTTGAATAATCTTTCGTATTTAAACTTGTTGCGATGAATTATTTTTGTTTTCTTCCAACGAATTTTATGGTGGGTATCTAAGGCACGGTCTGCCACCCCAGAGTGGCTGTACTGGTGAAAACGGATGTAGTCTTGGTGTTCTGAAATCCTGATATTTGTTGTTCTGCCTGTTTGGCCAAAGTAGGACAATTTGCAGCTGCAAGGGACCTGGTATACACCAGGTAGGTCTAGGGGAAGTGGTTGGTCTTTGGTAGAGCAGATAAGGGATGCCAACTTTTTATATGGTCTGTAACAGGAAGTAAGGTCATATTTTTTGAGGATATTGGTTATTTTCTCAGAGGTGCCCTGGATGTAGGGGATGGTGATAGACTTGGTGTAATCTTTATTGTGGAGGGGGGGTTGTGGTTTACAGGTTTTAGTATTTTTTGGATTTTTTTGGGGTTATAGCCATTGGCTAAGAAAGTGTTGAGGATGTGGTTTAGTTCAATAGTCAGGGCCTTGTCATCTGAGCAGATTAATTTTGCCCTGTTATATAGTGTTTTTATCACCCCATATTGTTGTGAGGGGGGGGGGGGATTGCTGGTGAATGTATCGGCCAGTATGGGTGGGTTTTCTGTAAACAGAGAAAACCAAAGATCCATTAAGCTGGCAGGTGATTAAAGTGTCTAGGAAGGGGAGGGTGTTGTTTTCCTCTTTTTCTAAGGTGAACTGGACTCTGGGGTGTTGGTTGTTTAATATAATAGCAAACACATCATCCACATAATTGTCCTACTTTGGCCAAACAGGCAGAACAACAAATATCAGGATTTCAGAACACCAAGACTACATCCGTTTTCACCAGTACAGCCACTCTGGGCTGGCAGACTGTGCCTTAGATACCCACCATAAAATTCGTTGGAAGAAAACAAAAATAATTCATCGCAGCAAGTTTAAATACGAAAGATTATTCAAAGAATCTTCAGCAGCTCTAAAAAACAGTCCTAACCTCAACAAATTTGGGTGCATGAAACTTCCCCAAATTTGGGAGACTTTCATTATGAGAACTTCAGCCCAACTGCCAAGACTACCAAATTAGCCCGCAAGAGGGCACCATTAGGACTTTAGGAACAATATTAGTTTCTTGCTTTCTTCCTCATTTGCTTTGTGTTAGTTCCTGAGTGCACATACCATATCTTTATGTTCCTGAAGATGGCAATGTGATGTTGCCGAAATATAGAAGTGATTCATTAAAGTTACCTTTAATTAATATACTTCATTTATGTTGTTAATTCCGTAAACTAATTACCAGTTATATGAATTCTGTAGTAAGACATTGGAGACTCACATTACATGGTTTTGAGGAAAGATGTCAGCAAGTAATTTTAAAGTTTCCTTGAGAGGTACATTGGTATATAAAGATTCTATATCAAAGCTAACCATAAGATCTGTAGGTTGTAATGAGACATTTTTTAATTTTTCTAAGAAATCTGAGGAGTTTTTTAAAAAAGAATTAGAGTTGCCAATGTAAGATTTCTATATATATACATGTGTTGTTGGATAGTATAATTTCTACTATCCAACAACACATAAAACTCAATGGATTTTCTACAAAAAGTACTCAACATCTTCTCAATTCTTATAATCCTCCACAAAACAACAAAGTTTCAATACGTCGAGTGCCTATTCCTTATATCTCCGGTATTTCAGAACCTATCACAAGAATTTTAAAGAAATATGATTTAACTACGTATTCACCTATTAACAAATTGTCTTCTCATTTTCCTTCTTCTAAAGACAAACGCTCAGCTTTATCTCTTCCTGGAATTTATCAAATTCCTTGCAACTGTGATCTCTCCTATTTTGGACAGACTGGACATTCTCTTGAAAAAAGAATCCAAGAACATCAATCCTCCATTCTTCACAACAAACCTGAAAAGTCTGGATTGACTCAACACGGGATTGAAACTGACCACAGCATCTTTTGGTCCAGGACTCGCCTCTTACATAGATCCCATTATAGGTTCGAACGTTTGTTCAAGGAAAGCGTGGAATGGAAGCCTTGCTCCATCGTCCCAACCTGAATCGTAATGACTGTATATCTATATCAAAAATCTGGGAAAGTCTAATCAAGATTACTCATTATTTTTTTTTCAATCATGTCTCTACTTCAAAATATTCCGTTTCATACTTAGTGATATAACATCACGTGGCGTGTTCTATTTTTAACGATCTATTGTTAGTATTCTAGCTTGTATTTTTTTTAAACTGTTCTTGTAATACCACTGAAGATGGTCTGCTATTTCCAGACCGAAATATTTGGTTAAATAAATATCTTTCTTGTGTTTGCGTGGATATATCATTCAATCTTATGTCACAAATACCCTTAAAACAGCAAACATTACATGGTTATATCCCAATTAACAAACACACTAATATAGACACAATACTGTTTACAGATGATCAGGCTATACTTTTTACCTCTGAAACTGATCTGCAATACTCTATCCATCATCTTAATCTAATAGTAAAAAGATTTAATATGGAAATTTCAAAAAAGAAGACAAAGGTACTTGCTTTTAGGAGAAGAGAACCAATAAGAAGTAAAATCTGTTTAGATAATGCAGTTATTGAACAAGTCAACTCTTTCGAATACCTTGGATATCACCTAACCTACAGAGAACATAAAAAACATTGAAATGAAAATTTCAAATTTCAATAGTGCTTTAAATGTTATAAATCAAGTTTTTAAATCTTCAAAGGTACAAAAAGATACTTGGATTAGAGCTTATAAAACATTGGCAAGACCAGTGCTGACTTATGGAAGTGAGACATGGACTATCAGAAAAGGAGATGTGAGAAGAATAACTGCAGCAGAAATGAGATTTAAGAGGAGAACTGCAGGATACACCTTGTTAGATTATAAAAGAAATAAAGAAATCATGGAAGAAATGAATGAACAACCAATAATAGAATATATCCACAACTATAGATGGAAATGGAAAGCACATTGAAAGAATGGACAATTTTTTGAGGGGTTAAAGTTACGTTTGCAGTATGAAGTTGCGTGTTCCTGCTTCTGTTGGGTCATGCACTGTTTTCCATGATTAGGTTATGAAGCTTATTGGTGTCGCTTACGTTACTGTCTAGGTGCTGGTTGTGAATTGAACTTTCCATCTATTTATCAGTTTTGTTAGCGAAAATCTTGAGTGATAAGATGCTGTTTGAGACTCTCAATGCACTTGCTGAGGGTTAAAAATTGTTTAATAGAAGTGAGGCAAATTGGAGACAGAAAAATGATTGTTGGCCAGAAATTTAGGCACTGATTAATTGATCTCTGCATAGCTAGCATGCATCCACTAGCAACAGAAATTGCACCTAAAAAACTTTTTTTTTTTCTTTTTGTTTCTTCTCTCTCTCTTTTTCTCACTTTGAGTCTGCAGCTCCAGCATTTCATGTGAAGATCTGCTTGATTAGTGGTTGATCTAAATTCTTACTACAGTAGCCATACCTGAAATGCTCCAACATCACTGGGCTTTGTTGCCATTATCTTTGCCATGTGCCATAGGCATGCTTAGGAAATATATATATATATATATATATATATATATATATATATTTTTTTTTTTTTTTTGATACAAAAGATTTACTTGGCTATATGACAATAAAAATTTAATGACTAGAAGCCAAGAGATACCAAAATAGAAAAAATTTTATTATTTGAATGGACAACTAGTTTTGTCTTAGAAGACCTCATCAGGTGCATGACATGAAAAGAGAAATGCAAAAATGTACATTACAAGAAAACAACAGTTATAAATTAACTTGCAAACATATTGCTGACATTTGAAGATGTTCTGAATGCCATAGTATTGTTGGACATGTTCATGTGTGTGTGTATGCCAAAGTTGAATAGCTAAGAGTGACAATCAGATAGGTTATATCTAAGGTTAGTATTAAGATGGACCGGATGGAAGACAATTTCTGTTGATTTCACAATTCTTTTCTCCAGCTGATTGTAACATCTAAAAATGTTTTCGGATTTGTTCTAGATCAGTTATTCCCAACCTTTTTCCACTTGTGTACCCCTTTTAAACCTATTTCTATAAATTGTACCCCTTATTTTTAAAATAGCTGTTTTTAAATACTGACACTTTTGTTCAGTGCCTATCTTAATGTAACGCACTTACTTATGCTCAGTCAATAACTGAACTAATAATGCATCGATAACGTCTAAGGTCAATAATGCGTACCACCGGTTGGGAACCGATGTTCTAGATCATTGAATGAGTGATGGAATCTAATCTTCATTGTTAGGGTGAGCAGAATTAAGAACATGATTAGATAGTGCACTGGCTCTAGTTCTGGTTTAAAAATACTATTTATAAACAGAACTTTGGCTTGACTATGGGCAATCCATTATCTCCTATATTAGCAAATTTATATTCATAAACCTTTGAGGGAAAAGCAATCAGTTCCTTTCCTTTAAAACCAAGGTTATGGAAGAGGTATATTGATGGTGTTTTCTTAATTTGGAGCCATGGACCATATTCTTTAAAGGAATTTCTGAACCATTTCAACAATCAACATCCAAGAATACAATTTACTTCAGAATTGGAAGTTAACTGGTCTCTCCTGTTCTATTTATAGAAAACCCACACATACCAACAGTTACGTGTGTTCATTCTCTCCTCAGTGAAGAAGAGATCACCAGAGAACTACAGTTTCTCCTTACCTTTCAGAAAAACAGATGTTTGTAAGCTACTATTTAATCCACCTGCTCACTGTACTGAAGATAGTAATGATGTAAAAGGCTTTATATCTCTACTGTATATCAGCTCTGCAAAGTTAGCTAAAATGCTCAAGAAATTTAAAATCCACACTTCTTTTACTCCTTTTTCTAAACTCCATTCCTTACTTGTTTATGGAAGTTTTTTCACTTGGCTATGCTACTAATTATATATTGGGTTTTATCCTTTATCCAAGTATAAGCAAACAGAGTTTGCGCCTGAAGTACTTTCAGGACTGGGGCAACTTGTGGTAAAGGTGGTATAAGTTCTTACCCTTTGGCAACTCATATAGGTAAATATGACTTCTCCATTACTTCCACCTTAGTATCACCACCTCTGGGTCTGGCTCTCACTAATGAGACATCAATAAAGGTTGAAACCGATCTGGGTAGTGGCCCTTCCCTTAATGCATAGTAGTAGTATACATGTCTGCAAGGAGATGCATTTTGCATTATGCGAGATACTAAGGCATGTGATGAGAACTTATACCACCTTTACCACGAGTTGCCCCAATCCTGAAAGTACTTCAAGTGCAAACTTTGTTTGCTTACACTTGGATAAAGGATAAAACCCAATATATAATTAGTAGTATAGCCAAGTGAAAAAACTTCCATAAACTTATCTCTAATCCAGAGAATTTTAATAATAGGGTGTGACACCCTTTGGCAACTCGTATAGATAAATGTGACTTCTCCATTACTTCCACTCGATGACGGGGTGAGCCTGTCACCGAGTGGAACAACGCTGAGTTGGACGGTCCTTTGGTCATTCATTGTGAGTGGTCTGGGGGACCGCCTAATTTTTAGAGAGGTCTTTACTTAAACAGCACCTCAATAAAGGTCGAAACCATTCTGGATAGTGGCCTTCCCTTAATGCAGTGTTTCTCAAACTTCAGATATCCGTGGACCCCTTCTTAAATTTTCATTATTACCAAGTACCCTAATTAATTCACATATAAATTAATTAAAACGAATAAATTAATTAAAATTAATAAATTAATTTAAAATATTAAAAAATTAAATATTTATTTTATTTGAATTTATATGTTCATGTAAACAAAAAATATGATTTATTTTTAATAGAACAAACTTTATAAAGATACTATAAAGTTTTACTTGAAATAATTTATCACCAATGAGAGGAGTGAAATTGCTTATGGTGAGATAAAATTTCAGCAAAATTTGGCTCTATAGTTGTTAATTTCAATCTCGGATGCGGTTCGACATCTATAATGCAATTCCACTTCTTCATCTTAATATCTACAAGGGCCGAAAATCCAACTTTTCACAGATATGAACTTGGAAATAGAAAAATGAACCTTAGAGCTTTATCTGTTAATTCAGGAAATTCATTCTGTATTTGTAGCCAAAATGATGATAACATATTCTCACTATATTTATTTTTTAGGAAACCATCAGAAGCTAGTTCTAAAAGTTGTTCTTCTTCTATTGATGATAGACCCTTTGGCATAAATTTGTTTTTATTGAAAGGGTATCTTATCCACTCAATATTAATGTTCAATTCAGGGAAATACTTTTCTAGATTCATTTGTAAGCTTTTTAAATGCTGAATGATAGTAATTTTCACATCATCATCAATTTGTTCATTTGAACTTGCAAGCTATTCATGAAGCGATGGAAACGCGTCAAATTCTCCATTATCAACTCACTTTTGCCATAACTTCATTTTTGCCAACGTGCCGTTCACTTTATCTTGGAAATGAAATATAGAAATTTCCTTGCCTTGTAAAGATAAATTAAGACTATTTAATACAGTAAATATATCTGCCAGGTATGCTAATTGACTGAGCCATTTCCAATTATGTAAATAATTTTTCAATTCAAACTTTTCATCAACAAAAACTTGTAGTTCATTCTGAAGTTCAAATAAACGAGTAAGAACTTTTCCACGAGAAAGCCAACGAACATCGGTATGGAAAAGAAGTTGTGTATAGTTGCTTCCCATTTCTTTGCAAAGTTGAGAGAAAAGTCTGGCATTTAGAGGACGGCCTTTAATATAATTTATGATTTTTACAGCTTCATCAAGAACTTTTCTTAGGTCTGTAGACATATGTGTGGCCAAAGCCTCCCTGTGTATGCAGCAGTGTGTCGACTGCATTTGGTGCGACAGCTTGAATCCTTGAAACAAGCCCGTTTTTAGATCCGACCATGGATTTCGCTCCATCCATGCTTATTCCAACACAACTTTTCCAATCAAGCTTGTTTTAATGCATAAAGGTATTTATGCTGTTGAATATTTCTTCTCCTGTTGTATGTTCTGGCAAGGGTTGGCAATATAAAAGGTCGTCATGAATTTTTTGATTTTTTTCGTACCTAATGAACACTAGAAGATTTGCAAAATTTGTAATGTCGGTGGATTCATCTACCAGCAACGCATAATAACGACGCTTACGTATATTGGATAACAATGTTTGTTTTATATTTTCAGCCATTTCAGTGATTCTTCGATGAATGGTACTATTTGAAAGACAAATCCTATCAAAAGATCTTTTTGCATTATCTCCGATCATAATTTCCACTATTATTTTTGCTGCAAGCTTGACCAAAGTTTCACCAATTGTTTCCGCCGCACCACTTTTTGCTATTAATAGCGACACATGATATGAAGCTTCTAAAGCCTTTATGTTTTCACCTCCTGACACGATCGACATCACTTTTTGAGATTCTTTTAAATTTTTTAGTTTATTTTGAAAAAATTCAACAGGTTTGTCCTTGCATTCATTATCCTTTCTTTTAGGCTTGCACGGTGATCCGAATGCATTTTTGGAAATTATGGAGACAACTACCATGTTTGAATAAAAACTTTAGTTTAACATTGCTAAAATTTTTTTTTTTTTTTTTTTTACAATTCGACGTTTCGACCTTTATGTCAAGGTCATCTTCTGGAGCGTACAAATATACACAAGAAACAAGCTATACTACAATCATACTGGTTCGTTAAAGACACTGACTAACCGCTACCATAATTGTTGGCCTGACCTCTGGTGGGAAAAAAAAAAAAATTATACATCAACGCTAGAGTCCTATTATTTGTGTTGTCTACTATATACATATATTAACATCATTCCAGCCAGTTGGAGTGGAAAGGTTTCTAATACTAGCGGATTGGCTAGAGTCCTGACTTATGTTGAATCTTTCATATTAGGTTGGCTGAATGTGTGCCATCCAGATCCTTGGAATTTTCATACCATCTTTGTTGTTGATATTTGGGTGGTTTATCAGGATTTCGCAGGATTCTTTAAATTTTCTTTCGTACCATGTTTTTGTGCGGCGTAAGGAGCAGGTGCTTTTCCAGTTGATTTGGTGTAAGGTGTTCAGTGCATGGTCTGAGAGGCCTGCTTCACCATAATGGTTATATTTAATGTGCCTAATGTGTTCTTTCTTGTGTATAGGGATTGTCCGTCCTGTTTCACCAATGTACGGTAAGTTACAGGTGCAGCAGATGCAATAGACTCCAGGGTGTGCTAATGGGAGGAGAGGATCCTTAGAGGAGCTGAATATGGTTTTAAGTTTAGTGGGTGGTTTAAAGGTGGCATTGAGGTTATAATGTTGTAGGATTCTGTTGATTTTTTCTGATAACCCTTTAATGTATAGGATGGCTATGGTTTTACTATAATCTAGATTCGTTTTTGTTGTGGTTTTATAGAGTATTTTATTGACAGTATTTTTATTATAGCCATTGTTTATGAATGTGTCACTAATGATTTTTAGTTCTTGTTTCAGGGCTTGCTGGTTAGAGCAAATAGTTGTGGCTCTGTTTTTGAGGGTGTTTATGACTCCATATTTTTGTGCTGGGTGGTGGTATGAATTCGCATTTATGTATTGGCCTGTGTGTGTCGGTTTTCGGTAGACCGTGAAGGATAGACTGCCTGAAGGAAGACGTGTTACTAGTGTGTCTAGGAACGGGAGCGAATTTTGGTTTTCGATTTCGATGGTAAATTGTATGCGTTCGTGTTGTTTGTTTAGGTGGCTGAGGAATGTGTTTAGCGTTTGTCGCCCGTGCGGCCAGATCGCGAACATGTCGTCAACGTATCTGAGCCAGATTGTCGGTCGAAGCGTGGCGGAATCAAGAGCCCTTTGCTCAAAGGTTTCCATGTAGAAGTTCGCGATTGGGGGGGGGGATAATGGTGAGCCCATGGCTGTACCTTCCTTTTGTAGGTAGAATTTGTTTTGCCACACGAAGTAACCAGACTTTAGTACGTGGGCAAAGAGGGCCGTAATGTCGGGCAGAAATTTGTTCTGTAGTAGGAAAATTGTGTCATTGATGGGGACATTAGTGAAAAGGGCAGAAACGTCAAAACTGACTAATAAGTCGTCTTTGTCAAGTGTTATGTTTTTGATTATGTTTATAAAGTGTGCATTTGTTATGTTTCGATTCAAAATGGCGATTTAAAATACATGGTTTCATGCTTTCATTTTTTAAAGTTTCACCGCAAATTACACAGAATGGAATAGGTTCCTCTTCATTTCCCGTCCATGAAAATCCACATTTCAAGTAATTTATATCGTACTTACGAAGTTTTCTCATCTTTTTCCTAGTTGGTTCTTTAGAGATGTCAGACGACACACACTTATCAATTTCACTTGATCCAGATACAATATCAACATTTTCTTGTTGCTAACAGCTACTTGTATCTACTATGTTCCTTTCTTTTGCGCATTTTAAAAATCCAGTCTTTAACCAGTTCTTAAGATCCATAATTCAAATTCCTAAGATCCATACTTAAGAATTTGAAAGCTAAAAAAAAAATTACTGTATTTAACGAACAGTCCTTCAAATGGCTAGTGAAAGCAGAACTCGAAACAGACAGCAATGGTACGCCAGTAGAGATAAAGCAGCTATGAAGACGTCCATATGATTGGTGCGGTATTAACAAAAGATCGCGCTACTAATTGACAAAAGCAAGCCAACAGTTCAGTTGAAATGCTAATTCTCTTCAACCGAATTCCTTATATAATATCTGAAACACATTCACTATATATTTCTTAGTTTTAACACATTCACTCAAACAAAACCATATGTTGCCGGTGCACCATATGGTTTTGATTGTCTACTATACAGCATTTTATGTGGGAGGGGTCATGCGATTCATTAGTTTCATTTTTACCCAGTTGTCTCTAATTGCACTATTTGTTGAGAAACATATTACACAGCCTGCAGATGTCTCTGTACCTTATTCAGTGATACAATAGGAACGTTTTACGATCTCAAACTTAAATTTTATTCCATGCGTTAATGATGCATAGCCGAAAATTGCCACAGACCCCCTGAAGACCTTTCGTGGACCCCGTGGTCCGCGTACCACACTTTGAGAAACACTGCCTTAATGCATAGCAGTATACATGTCTGCAAGGAGATGTGCTTTGCATTATGGGAGATACTAAGGCAAGTGATGAGAACTTGCATCCCCCTTTACCACGAGTTGCCTCAGTCCTGAAAGTACTTCAGGCGCAAACTTTGTTTGCTTACACTTGGATAAAGGATAAAACCCAATATATAATTAGCATTCCTTACTTGGTACACCTAAACTAAAACATGACAGTCTAAAGTATCCAGGAGTTGATCATCTTTTTTATAACTGCAGAGTGCATTATTTTGATCAAACAGGGAAATCAATTGAGTTGCATATGAAAAAAAAACATGTGAGACACATTACATATGGCAGAACTAGAGCCAGCATACTATCTAATTATGTTCTTAACTCTTCTCACCCTAATGAGGAAGATTTTGTCATTCATGTAATGATCTGAACCAAATCAGAAAACATTTTTAGATGCTACAATGAAATGGAGAGAAAAATTGTGGAATCAACAGTCCTTAAATTGTCCTTAATCCAATTCATCTTAATGTTAACCTTAGCTATAACTTATCTGATTGTCACTCTTCAGCTATCCAACTTTGGCATAATATACACATGCCTGCACGATTGTGTCCAACAATACTATGACATTCAGAACACCTTCAAATGTCAGCAGTACATTTGACAACCAATTTAGCCCCCCAACAGGCTAAATTTGTTGTCTTGGCTGTTGAGTTGATGTTCTTAGGATGTAAGCTTCCCAAATTTGGGGCAGCCTCATGCACTCAAATTTGTTGAGGTTTGGGAAGTTTTTTAGAGCTGAGGTTGATTCAGGGAATAATCTTTGATATTTATATTTGCTGCGGTGTAGTAAAGTGGCTTTCTTCCTTCAGGACTTGCGGACCATGCACTAGATACCACCACAGAATATGCTGGAAGAAAGCCACTTTACTGCAGCAAATATAAATATCAAAGATTGTTCCTGGAATTGGCCCCTCAGCTCTAAAAAACTTCCCAAATCTCAGCAAACTTGGGTGCATGAGACTGCCCCAAATTTGGGAAGCTTGCATCCTAAGAACATCAGCCCAACAGCCAAGACAACCCAATTTAGCCCACTAGGGGAGCACCTCTAGGACCAATGCCAGTTGCCTTCTTCAGCCTCATTTTCTCATTGTTAGTGCCTGCATGCACATTGTTGTGTCCCATTTTACAATTTTTTATTCTATCTAACAATTCCCGCTTATCTATGTTTTTCTGTTATCTACGCACAAGATATCACCAAAACTTATACTAATATCTAAGTTATTTCTCCCCTTAGTACCCCTAATATTTGTATTTATACTGCGCCTTTTGGGATATTTAGTTTAAGATATTATATACAAAAACAAGGAGAAAGAACTGAAATATGTCAGAAAGTGAAACAATGTTGCAGTCGTGACACTTTATCTCGTTTCTTTAGGTTCATATTTTTCAAGTGGTGCATTGGACAGCAATTTCAGACAACTGTTTTATCATTAAACAAAGGTTTATTAAATTCCTTAACATGGTACAATTCAATTTTTGTGATTACTCAATTTAATGCTAAACTAAATACTTACAAACTAACATTAGCTTATTACAATTAATTAGGCTATGATCCTATAGTGAGTATTACAATCATGCCGCCATAACAATTCAACACATAAATTCACTTGACATGGACAAATAAGATTAATTCACACTATTTAACTATTCAAACTTAAGTAGATTAACTAAACCTTTTTCTGCACTAACACACAACTATGACATTTTAACTTTCCAATACATCACAATAGACATGCAAAATTCTCAGGACACTTAATTATTCACATAACATTAACACTAGCCAGCTTATTTTTAATATATTCTGTCGGATACTAAAGTCCTAGTATAAATTTTTCTTGGTCACTTCAACAGTTCCGTATTAGAATAATGATACTTATCACAGACAAATTTTAGTTAACATTAGATATATTTTACAGTACCTTTCTTTCTTGGGTTTTTCCACATGGGCCTTTACCTTTTTCTGATTGAACTATCTGGTATGACCTCTCCGATAATCTGCCTCTTCTACGCTCCTTTTGGAGTTGAACTAGGCTTACGCGGTCTTAACTTTTCGTAACTCTGGACAACTTTGAATCATCTATATATCGACTGTGCAACTCGCGACGTGGACATCTATTTCTTTACAGCTCTGAAAAGAAAAGTTTTGAAATAAGACAGAAGGAACATGTGGGGGATGTCAATCACAATAGAATCATCACATCTGGTTTAACTCATCATTTCTCAACATCAAATCACGTTATAGATTGGAAAAACAGTTCTATGCCTTACATCGAGAATGACTACAGACACAGAACTTTCAAAGAAGCAGCTGTGGTGCTACTTACAGGCAATAATTTAAATAGAAATCAAGGTATTATTCTTAACAACATATGGAAAAATCTCATCATTTCTCTCAATTTAACAGAACTACAATATACAAAAAACTACACAACATGTGGTCATGTACCGGTTTCTGACTGAAGCATTCGAACGCATGCACGCCATCAAACACGAATTATCAAATGTAACAGCCTAGCAGTTACTAAAGTGTATGTTTTTCATGTAACTTGATGCATTTGGTTTCCTACCAGTACAGCCTTGAAAATGCTAGACAGTGGCTAGTGAAACTTGTTGGCTCTTTGTATATTTTATCATTATATCTTATGGTCTTTTAGCAATAAAAGTTCTTAATTTTAATACATTAGACCAAATATGTACAATTTAAATATATACGGGGTTATTCAAAATGAAAGAGCAGATTGTACTTGTTTATGAAATCTTTATTTCCAGCAATATAAACATGAGTTATACGTCACCTGACAGGGAAACTGTCAGATATTTAGGCATTATATGTATGCATCTCCTGTAATATGAAAAACATCAAAACGATAGTCCATTTCTTGTTGGACTCTGTAACTGGTTGACAGCAATTGAATTCACTGCTGCTACAATTCAGTGCCAAAGTTCTTGCAATGTGGTTTGTAAGGGGTAGCACGTAAGCAATATCTTTTAACAAATTCTCAAAGATAAAAATTGCAAGGGATGAGGGCTGTGGGAGCTGGGTGCCCACTTGCAGAGACAAGGTCATCTGTCCTACTTCGACCCATCCAGCAGTTGGGAAGAGTTATGTTGATAAATTACGGGCATTATGGTGAAACTGAGGCTGTGCCTCATCTTGCATGAAAATGAAGTCAGCAGAGTTGTCTT
Source organism: Typopeltis vanoorti (assembly GCF_054136105.1). Classification (NCBI taxonomy): domain Eukaryota; kingdom Metazoa; phylum Arthropoda; class Arachnida; order Uropygi; family Thelyphonidae; genus Typopeltis; species Typopeltis vanoorti. Next base: position 45,342,048 of record NC_143564.1, on the reverse strand, counting down.
TGAGTTGAGGGAACAACCAGATTTGTAATGTACCAAGGTATGACATCCCAGTTACTGTTGCCTTGGAGTGGGGGAAAAAAACACCACCGATAAATTTTCCTGAGAGAAATGGCACAAAACACGTTCACTTTTGGTGTGTGTGTCTTTCATGTTCAATTTTTGCACATGGATGTTTTGTGCTCGTATGCTTTTATTATGACAGTTCACATCACTACTTTAGTGAAAAGATGAGTCATGCTGCAAAGGCATTGTCTACCTTGTCATCCATCATTTTTACTCAAAAGTTTAACCTTTTTTCTTGTCCCCAGAGTGTAGTGCCTGCATTAACTGCAACTTGTAGCCTCTCATATGCAATCATTTCCTGAGAACATGTTAGACCATTGTTTGAGGAATTTCTAATTCATTGCTAGTGCGGAATGTGGAGTTTCTTGGGTTGTGTACGAATGTTTGTTGAATTTGTTTAACATTAACTTCAGAAACATGTGAATGACCTGTACTTTTACCTTTACAGATACATTCCCCTTCTTGAAATTCTTTGCACCATGAATGAATGTGCTTATGACGAGGAGGTTCTTTCTTAAATTGGAAATTTACGTTGAACCATAATTATGGAATTACACGGTGCAAATTCAATAACACAAAATGCTTTCTCCTGCAAGATACCATTTTTGTTAACTCTTTGAGCAAGCAACTGAAAGATCTTTTTGTTTCAAGTGTTTACAGTGCACTCCAGAGCAAGAGCCTGCTATTACCTTGTATATGTGTGTGTGTGTGTACATCATTAGCCATTGTCAATACACTGCTGGATGAAGGCCTTTCCAAGATCACTCCAAAACTGTCTCTCAGTTGCTCCCCTTTCCCTTGCCGCCCCTTCAAATTTCATGATATCATCAATCCACTATGATTCGGGTTGGCGTCATGGTCATTTTTCCTTTTGTGGAATCCAATCCAGTACTTCTTTTGTCCATCATTGATCTTGTCTTCGAGCAATATGCCCAGCTCATTTACCTTCAGATGTTTCACTCTTCCTATGATGTCAGAGACTTCAGTTTAATTTCTTATCCAAGTATTCCTTTTGTGATCCAGTCTTGTGATACCAAACATACATCTTTCCATACTAAATTGGGTTTTTCTTAAGTTTTGAATTTCCTTTGCATTTAGTGTTCATGTTTCACAGCCATATGTCAATATAGGAAGAATCCATTGGTTAAAATCTTTTCTTTTCAGGTATAATGTTAATTGGGTTTTGAAAATTGACTGTAATTTTCCAAATGCTTTCCACCCAAGCATCATGCATCTTTTAATTTCGTCCATGATATTTTGTTCCATTCATATCCTTTGTTCTAAGAATATGTAATGATCTACTTGTTCAGTTTCATCATTATTGATTTTGATTATTTCTCATTGGACACAGCTATTAGACATAACCTGGGTCTTCTTTAGGTTTATCCTTAGGCCAGCTGTTTTGCTAGCAATTTTGAGTTCATGGATGCAAGCCCGTAATTGATGCGCAGTTGAAGTAAAGATAACTATGTCATCTGCAAAGTGTAAATGGCTTGAATATCTTAATTTATTTTTGGATCTTTCTCTTTCCAATCAAGAAGTTTGAATATTTCTTTTGCCATGTTGTGAATATGTACACATTATTCACAGTTTACATTTCACAGTTTACATAAAAAATAATAATTATTAAAACAAAACCCCTTAGCCTACCCACAGTACTAATACATTATATGATAACAACTTTTTATGGGTGGGAGTCACATAAAAAATTATATCATTATGAATGTACAGATTGAACAACAGTAGATAAAGGGCAGAACTTGCAGAATTTCACTTAGACCTAGAATCAGACACCAATTATAATATTTTTACAAGTATTTTTATCTTTTTATATACTTTTAGCATTTTTTAAAATCCTTTAAGCAGGAGCAGTATGACTAATTAGTAATTTTATGATTTCAGTTTTACCACCAGTGTTAGTGCCACGACATAGTGAATATCCTCCAGGTCATCCAATGCTGTCTAGTTTTCAGCCTGTTCCAGAACCTTCAATGCCACACAATGTTAGTTTCTCTCCTCAAGGCTTCACTACTCCTCCTCCAAATACTCCTCTAAGTAGTGCACTCTCAGCTCCTTCTTTAAGTGTGCCATCTCCAGGAACAAGTATTAATAGTTCTGCTCCTAATAGCCCATTTGGTTTACCTGGTAAGTAGAACTCACATGTGATGATTTCTCATACTTGTACAATATCGTTCACTACTTTGTCAAGAAATACTGATAAGGTAGTAGATAATATAATACTTTGGGGAAGAAAACTGGGATGGCATCCTACTTCATCTCATTTCGAACAAGCGTTTAGGATTAGATGTTGATTTAAACACATAGATAGCTTTAATGGAATGAATATAGCATGGAAAAATAATTTAATATAAGTTTAATCATTTCTATATTTCATCTCTGTTACAAAGACATTGTCAGGGTACAGTATTAAAACTTTAATAACACACATATAAAAACACACAATACAATAAGTGGAGAAATTAGATTAGAAGACTAAATTTTTATGAGAGGTGCCCTCAGTTGGTGCTGCTGGCTAGCCTTAGCTGGACTAAGAATCATTGATATCATTATTATTTCAAACTAAATTTTGGATTAATAATTTGAAATGAGCAGAATTTTTTTATGTTAGATAAAGGGTAGCCAGTAAGTGACCATAAAGATTTAGCTAGAGGTATTTGGATTAGAGAGTGGCTGATAGTGATGTGTTTGCTGATGATGCTCAACTGGGAAGAACAATGGTAAATGAATGTGATGAAGAGATCCTGCAGGAAGACTTAAAGAGGTTAGTGGTAGGGGCACAGGTAAATGGCAGAGACTTGGGTGGTGGTTGTGGACAGGGAGTTTAGTGGGCATATTGCAAAGAATACCAAAGCACATCAAATTATGTAGCTGTTGAAGAACACACTAACAAGCAGGGATAGAGAGGTTGTTGTTCCCATGTAAAAGGCTTTTGTAAGACCATATCTGATCTGCATGCAGCAGTCCAGCAATCTGGATACCCAGATTCCATGGGGAAGAAGTGATAGAGGAAATCCAGAGCAAGTGACAAAAATTGTGGCAGGTCTATGGAATGCTTCCTATGAGAATAGATCGATCATCTGTGGACTTGAAAAGCTAGCTGATTGACATAAAAGAGGAGAAATGATAGAAGTATATAAATTTTTAAAGGTTTTTTTTTTTAGGATTGACAGTGAAGACTTTTTTCATTGCATGGCAGAATGTGAGAGAACAAGGGATCACCCATGCAAATTGTGTAAGAGTGTGGTTAGCAATGGTATTAGAATTAGATTTATTGCTTGGAGGGTTGTGAATGAGTGGAATAGATTGCTAGAGGTGGTTGTGAGTGCATCATTAGTGAATGTGTTTAAGGAGAGATATGATAAGTATTATGTGAATAATGGCTAATGTGTGAATGATGGATCTCCTATGATGAGTCTTGGCTAGTTGAAGGGGGGGGGGAGAGTCAGTAGCATATACTATGGAATGCCTGCCCACCCCTTCCCCAAATATACAGATCGTCTAAAATTCATAAACCCAATATCCCTCTCCATTCCCATAGTAGATGCTACTGAAACCCCCCCCCCCCCTTAAACTAGCCAGATAAATCTTTATCCCCCACTTGTTGGTCACACTTCATCTTACATTAAAAAAAATTCTGCTGATTTCAGAATTTAGTTTTAAATGATATCATGGTAAGCTTTGATGTTGCCTCTTTATTTACCAATATCCCCCTTTCTGAGACTTTAACTTTACTTAAAAATGTTTTTCCTCCTGACATAATTGATTTATTCAGTTTTGCTATCCATGTTGGTTACTCCACTTGGAAAGGCACCATTATAAACAGTTGTTTAAGAGATACTTGTGCCATGTGAGGTTTATTCAGTTAACATGAAAAAACCCAAGGGATAAGTAATAGCATTTATTTAAGGCCTGAATATTACAGGCTGAAATATCAGTGGTGACAATAGTTAATTATAAAATTGAACATGAACAATGAATGATTTGAAAAAGGAAGAGCTGTGTGTGTTATACATAAAACAATGCAATGGTATAACTGAGGAAATATTCCAATACTAATTATTCATTAGCTTCAGTGCTTTGTTTGAATAAATGTTCAAATTTATACTGACACCGATGAAGCAGGCATGTTTCAGATCATAGGATGTTGTGGTCTGTATCTATTCTGTGCTCGGCCAAACCAGATTTTTCAGATTTACTGCTGCTAATGTAAGACTGGTGTTCTTGTATTCTCTTTTTCACAGAGCATCCAGTTTGTCCAAGGTAACAATGACAGTCACAAGTCATCGTTCTTATGATGACTCAACATACAGATCACAGTAATGCTCACAATAGCCAGAACTCTTAATAGCATTACTGTGATCTGTATGTTGAGTCATCATAAGAACGATGACTTGTGAATTAAGAGTTCTGGCTATTTTTTCCAACATGGCCCAGATATAAGAAATGTACCTTTTCCTATATCTGGGGCATGTTGGAAAAAATAGCCAGAACTCTAAAGAAATATCTCTACTGCTTTCAAATCTTATTGGAAGCTGCCCTTAACTGCTCTCCTAAGGATCCACTCCCTCTCCTCTCTGTTCAGGTATTTGCATGGTTCTGGAGGGTTTCTTGCAACCTCCATGTGGATGAGACCTCCACATAGCCTTTTAAGGAATGTGGTGAACTGACTGGGGTTCCTGACCTAATGTCCAATCCTCACCTTCTCGTGTTGCACCCTGTTAGAGATATGTATTATCTCAATAATACATATCTTGATAATATCTCAAGATCAGCAGAGAAGTACTATCTTGAGTGGAAAAGGATGGCAAGTTTTTTGGAAGCTGATGAAGTTATAGAAGTGATGTTGATTGTGCCAGGAAAGGTTTGGAGTAAGAGTCAATCTGAGAAGAGAGATTTGGTCTTGACTGGTGAATTGAGCATTATCATAAGTGGAGAAGATCCGAGGTCTTTTTTGCAAGAAAACAAGCAAAACTGTGTTTAGAAGCACTCAAGTTGACCAGGAATTATTGTGTTCACCCTAATCAAGGATACTGTAGAGATCAGTGTTCAGGGTGCTTATTAAAGATGATCTTGAAGCTCGAGATGTTTGAGCACACCGAGCTTCTCATGTGAGTAGGATGCATGGAGTGTGTCATCATCAGCAAAACTATGAATAGGGTTTGCAGTCAATGAGAGCAGGTTGTTTATATAAATCAGGAAGAGAGTGGATGAATTGACAGAGCCCTGAGGGATACCAGCAATCCAATTACACAAGGATGAAGGCACTCCAAATGATGGTAACTTGTTGAGAAGTCCTTGATGCCACACCATAATCAAAAGCCTTGGAGATGTCAAGTGCAATGGCACAGGTTTCTCCAAACCCTTCCATGGAATGGGTCCAGAGGTGCATGATATAAGCCAGGAGATCTCTTGTGGATCTAGATCGTTGAAATCCATACCATTGGCCACTAATTAGATAGCATAACTCTCTCCATTACTTACTGCATTACTTTAAACAAAATTGATGTGAGAGCAATAGGTCGATAGCTTGATGGTAAACATTTATCTCCTTTTTGGAACTGGTTGTATATGGGCTTTCTTCCATGCTGTAGGGTGGATGCTAGCCAAAACCGTTAAAAACAATATCTCCATTGCATTAGTTGTGCTATGTGCGAGTCAAAAATTTGATTATTGAATCTCTGATGATTTGCACAAATCGAAACTTTCTAAATGAAATACCTATGCTTTCATTCGGATGCTCAAATCACAAGATGAATGATTTCAAGAATATATGCTTGTGCGTAGACAAAACTTTCATATTTTGTATTTGCTTCTAGTATATTTTCAGGTAAATAAATTCATCATTCCAATATTTCATTGGTAAAGCACAATTAGTGAATATATTGTGCTTTACCAGTGAAGATTTAAAACGAATATGATGATTATAATATGATGATGAATATAAAATTACAACTACTTTGATACTTGTAATTTTATATTCATATTTCATATTCATTTATAATTATAGCATGATGAAAACTCCAATAGTTATGACCAGACTACATCCATATTTTGCATATCTGCTTTTTGGATGTTATTTCAGTTACTCTATATCAGATGTTTTTTCATACTGTGTGGGTGATAGTGCTGTATTTGTTACTTCTGTGTTATTTGATATTAATCAATGCAGTTTATTTGCACTTATTTATACTACATTCTTAGAACAGGTTTTATATGGATTTTATAAATTCTTTCAATAATATATGTTGCTCCTTTCCATGCAGCTGAAACACCACCACCAGCATACAGTCCAGATGACAGTCAACAAGGAACAAGTAACAATCAGCAGCAAGCTATGGATACATCAACACTTCCTCCAGGTAAACTAAATGGAGAGTACTTGATTTGTTTCAGTTTCAGCCAATGTGGAAAAAGGTGGAAATGACTAAAAGAGTAACAGTAGATATTTCATATTTGTTATTGTTTCATAGTTGAAATATAGTATTTGAATGTTTTACAACATAATCTAATCAGTACTACCAACATCACACTCAACACTGACCAGAGTTTGATGTTATATAGTTTAGCAGTTTTTTCGCTGGGTTGGAAAGTATATATTCTTGTTTTCATCCTTATTTTACCTAAGCATAGGTAAACAAAAGTTTATGTGTGAATACAGAAGAGCAGTTTGATGTAAGCTCAACTGCTCTCTATATATCCAAGTCTTGCTAGTTGTATACAGAGAGCAGTTGAGTTCACATTGAGCTACTCTTCCGTAGCTGGTGCCACATAGCAAGTTCTTTCCTTGGGTTTGTATGCATGATGAGAGTCATTACTCATCATGTTTATTTTGCATTGAAGAAATTTCGATACAACTCTCTCTAATATCCAGTAATATCTAATATGAACAGGAAACTATAATTTTATATTGCAATTGAGTGCAAAACTAACTAATTGCAGTATAAAATTAGATAATATACTTAGCTCAGTGTTTTGCTTATGTATTGAGTGCTTTCAGGATCACTGCAATGCAATTAAACAAGATCAGCTTGTATAGCAGTAAACCATATTCTTTTGAAACAAATGTATTTGATGTGATCTCATCCATTTTTCATTGATTAAAATATATTTCTAAATAACTTAGGGAATTGAAACAACGTAGATCCGAATATAAATTAAATTATACTTTAATAGATATTTCCGATATTTCGGCAATGTCACATTGCCATTTTCTAAAGGAACTTACAAAAAGGCAGGTGCACACAGGCAATAGCAATACAGTAACTGAGAATGAAGATATGAAGCTATCATTCTCCTAGAAGTCCTGATGGTGCCCTCAAGCGGGCTAAGTAGGCGTTCTTGGCCGTTGGGCTGAAGGTCTGCTGATGTATGCCTCCCAAATTTGGGGCATTCGCATACAACCAAATTTGTTGAGGTTTGGAGAGTTTCTTATGGCAGAGGCTGATTCCATAAATAATCTTTCGAATTTATATTTGCTCCGGTGTATTATTGTTGCTTTCTTCCACCGTATTCTGTGGCGAGTATCCAGAGCATGGTCTGCAAGACCAGAATGGCTATACTTGTAAAACCGGATGTAGTCCTTGTGTTCAGAAATTCTGATATTCGCTGTCCTGCCTGTTTGGCCAAAGTACGACAGTTTACAACTGCAAGGGACCTGGTATACACCAGGTAGGTCTAGGGGAAGTGGTTGGTCTTTGGTAGAGTGGATAAGGGATGCCAATTTTCTGTAAGGCCTGTAACAGGAGGTGAGGTCATGTTTTTTTAGAATTTTGGTGATTTTTTCTGAGGTGCCTCGGATGTAGGGAATGGTGATGGATTTAGAGTAATCTTTTTTGTGGAGGGGGAGGAGGGGGGCTGTGGTTTGTAGGTTTTAATATTTTTTGGATTTTTTGGGGGGGTAGCCATTGGCTGAGAAAGTGTTGAGGATGTGATTTAGTTCAGTGTTAAGGGCTATGTCGTTAGAACAGATTTGTTTAGCCCTGTTGTATAGTGTTTTTACCACTCCATATTGTTGTGAGGGGGGGTGGTGGGATTGTTGGTGGATGTATCTGCCTGTATGGGTGGGTTTTCTGTAAACTGAGAAAACCAAAGTTCCATCAGGCTGGCGGGCGACTAGTGTGTCTAGGAAAGGGAGGCAGTTGTTTTCTTCTTTTTCCAGGGTGAAATTCCCTACATCCGAGGCACCTCAGAAAAAATCACCAAAATTCTAAAAAAACATGACCTCACCTCCTGTTACAGGCCTTACAGAAAATTGGCATCCCTTATCCACTCTACCAAAGACCAACCACTTCCCCTAGACCTACCTGGTGTATACCAGGTCCCTTGCAGTTGTAAACTGTCGTACTTTGGCCAAACAGGCAGGACAGCGAATATCAGAATTTCTGAACACAAGGACTACATCCGGTTTTACAAGTATAGCCATTCTGGTCTTGCAGACCATGCTCTGGATACTCGCCACAGAATACGGTGGAAGAAAGCAACAATAATATACCGAAGCAAATATAAATTCGAAAGATTATTTATGGAATCAGCCTCTGCCATAAGAAACTCTCCAAACCTCAACAAATTTGGTTGTATGCGACTGCCCCAAATTTGGGAGGCATACATCAGCAGACCTTCAGCCCAACGGCCAAGAACGCCTACTTAGCCCGCTTGAGGGCACCATCAGGACTTCTAGGAGAACGATAGCTTCATATCTTCATTCTCAGTTACTGTATTGTTATTGCCTGTGTGCACCTGCCTTTTTGTAAGTTCCTTTAGAAAATGGCAATGTGACATTGCCGAAATATCGGAAATATCTATTAAAGTATAATTTAATTTATATTCGGATCTACGTTGTTTCAATTCCCTAAGTTATTTAGAAATGCATAACCAACGTATAAGCCTGTCTACGAGGATGATTAAAATATAAATATCTATCTGTGATCTTGTTTCATTTTCTTTCAGGTTTGTGTGGAAATTTACTCTGTAAATTGACAAGGTTATTATGAGTTGCACAGTTAATCTTCATTTGTAGTATTATGGATATGAAAGGTCCCATTTTTTTTGTAATGCTGAAATGTCTGATACTATTTGTGCATTAAAATCTCCACCTATAATGTGGAGATTGTGTGTGTGTGTGTTGGGACAGTGCAGAGATTGTCTGAGTCACAGTGAGTGCATAAGTACAGATTTGAGTTTAAAGATTTGGCCTAAGACTCAGATGCCTCCATTACCAGATTTGTTTGCTGATATATAGATGAAAGTCTATTTATTGCAGTTTGATGTGATTTCATTCCATTTAAAATCAGTTTCTCTTCTTGTGGTCCTGAATCAATGTTTCTGACTTTGCCTGGTGTCAAGTTCATGAAATGTTCCACATTTCAAAAGGGTATGAACATCGTAAATGGATATGAGTGGATTTCTCCAGAGCTGATGTTTCAAGTGCCTTGCTGTTCCTGCTTTAGCTTATGGCTTCCTTGAAGCCTTTCACAGACAGGTTTCATACTTTCTCTTTGAGAAAAAGCAATGAAGATTGCCCTACAGGATTTTCTCTATCTGTTGTTCCTTTCACAGTCAGTAAAAATTCACATATTAATGATTAGTCCTGACTCTGCTTCACCAGCCATGTTAGCCAACCAGATTTTTATCTTTTCCTCTTTAATTATTATTTATTTATTTTTTTAGCATGACTTTCTCTGATTATAAACAATTTTGTTATTGCTTGATCTTGGTCAGAAGGTTCGTCGATTACAAATCCTTTATTTTTTCAATAAAGCATGATGTATCAGCTGTGCAAGGTATTTAGATAGAATAGAGGTGAATGACATCCATGGGCTACAGTATATTTTTTGCTTGTGTACCTTAGGAGCTCTGTAAATTCTGGGAAATAAAGAATGTATAGATATATGATGTTTCTTGATATCTTTTGGCTACTTGACACAGGTCTTTAATTAAATTGTAGGTCATGTTGTGGGTGTGCCAAGTGGGGGGGGGGGTCATAGTCAAATAGCCTGTAGTTCTTGTTATTGAGCAAGCTTTGAATTTTTTCAATATATTCTTCTGTGTTCATGATTACCATGGCTTTGTTCCTATATGTATGTATGTATTCTTATGGCAGAGTTCATCTGTAGTTCAATGTCCAATGTTGAGAGCCACTCTAGAGCCTCCTTTGACAATTCATGTATCTGCTGCAGGTCACCATGGAAACGGCAAAGGATGCAGTCACAGTAAGGGCTGTTGCCATGTTCCATTTATGTAGGAGATAGATGCAAGCTGGACTGGTGGCTGCAGGGGTGTTTCACGGTTTGTTAGCAAGTTCATAGCCAACTGTTGGTTCCACATGCTGTGAGTTGAGAGTGCTGGACCTGGAAAGGTTCTGGTTATGTCCCTAAATAGGTACCTTTGTTACCCCTTAGTAGGGAGTTTTGTGATTTTCTCCTGTTCTAGTTCTTGTCATATCATTTTCAAAATATTTCTATGTGGCTGTTGGATTTTAAGAATAATGGCTGCTGTTTGGATAGGGATTAAATCCGCAGTGTTTTTTGGTAATTTCTTTTCTTTACCCCTCTTTACATTAGCAATGACGTCAACATTAGAGATATTAGACACAGATATTGCAAAATTGATACTATTGGACAGGATATTAAGTTTGATATTTCTAAGCATGTTAAAATTTATTGAACACAACCTTATAAAAGTTAAGTACTTGATGTGCCATTCTTTTTTCAGCTGATAAATTATTGAATATTTTTTAATATTTGACCTTATTGGCTGTGAAAATTGAATAAACCTTTTTGAAGAGAAAGCGAATCACTATACAACATTTTTGTATAGTGTTCCACCTATTGTAAAAACAATTAGTTACTAGGTACTCGTTTTTTAATAACAGGAAAAATTTAAAATTAAAAGGATATGAAAAGAAAACTAAAAAAAATTATTTACTGATATTATTACTTCATAGTGTTACTTCATGTTTTTGAAATAAGAACACAAATTAAATATAAAACAGATATATATAATTTATTAAGCATATATTTATTATATAAGTATATAAAAATCAGTAAAATGGATATGATAATTTTAATAGCCTCGATGAGTCTAAGGACTCCTGGAGTCGCCCGAAATAATAATAATAATAAAAATTTTATATAGCAAATAAAAAGTTTTTTATAGCAAATATCTTAACAATAGACATAGTGAAATATGTAACTTTTATTAAATAACTAAGCTTATTTTGCATACCTTACCTTATTTGGTATGCATCATATCCATATAGGAAGGAATGGTCAGATCTTATTTAATCTATATATTGCTATTGCTTTTAATGTAATCTCTTTAGTCCATTTTGTCTCTCTTGCAGGATTAAAAAAAAAAAAAAAAAAACTTGCCAAGTTTTTTATCCTTGGCTATATTCTTCTCCCAAGATTTGTTAGGAAGAAAAATCCTGTTATCTCCATGTAAGATGGAGTAACTCACCTTTAGTTGCAAGGCCATTTATCTTTTATATGTCATCATATGCCTAAATAATAATTGCCCTCTCATAGTAATAATTCGGTTTCTATGAAGCCAAGTTGTGTGGCATTGAAAGGCCATTGAGCCTAATGCCTCAAGAAAGATGAAATAATATGTTATTATTATTATTACATAACACCTCCAGGGAGTCCCAAAGACTCATTGAGGGAGAGCACCTACTCTGCAACTCTCTATCTCCACAACCGCAGCTACCTTTATCATCTACACCAACGCCATCTACCGCTGACCACAACCACTAGTATTTTCACAGACAATCACAAAAATACATGCCCATGGTGGGATTTGAACCCACATTCTTTCAGCTGTAGAGCAGATATGCTAATCACTCGACCAGCAAAGTAAATTAATTATCAAGAAATTAAATTGTTTAATCCTCTACCCAAGTGTAAGCAAGCAATTTGCATGTGAAATATCTTCACAAATTTTTTCTATCACTTGCACTTTTACATGATAATTAATCCTTAAGGAATTGCCAGTGTACACTACAAATATAAATTAAATCACCTTTAATATATACTTTCCAATATTTCGGCAACATCATGTTGCCATCTTCATTGAAACCTACGTGCACGTACAGATAAAGACACATGCACGCAAGTACTACATAACAGCAAATGAGAAATGAAGCAAGGAAGCTACTGTTTTTCTAAAGTCCTGATGGTGCCCCCTGGCGGGCTATATTAGGTGTTCTTGGCCTTTGGGCTGAAGTTCTTCTGATAGATGTTTCCCAAATTTGGGGCAGTCTCATGCATCCAAATTTGTTGAGGTTTGACATGTTCCTAAGGGCTGAGGCTGATTCCATGAATAGTCTTTCATATTTGAACTTGCTGCGGTGTATTACTATGGCTTTCTTCCACCTTATTCTGTGGCGAGTATCCAGAGCATGGTCTGCAATCCCAGAGTGGCTATACTATTGAAATCGGATGTAGTCCTTGTGTTCTGAGATTCTGATATTTGCTGTCCTGCCTGTTTGGCCAAAGTAGAACAATTTACAGCTGCAAAGGACCTGGTATACCCCAAGTAGGTCTAGGGGAAGTGGTTGGTCTTTAGTGGAGCGGATAAGGGATGCCAATTTTCTATATGGTCTGTAACAAGAGGTCAAGTCATGTTTTTTTAGGATTTTGTTGATTTTTTCCATCCCTACATCCGAGGCACCTCAGAAAAAATCAACAAAATCCTAAAAAAAACATGACTTGACCTCGACATGACCTTATAATTCATTTTCTGGTTCAGATAGGAAATGTACAGTGGTATCTCGCTAATCCGAACCTCTTTAGTCCGAACCCTCCAGTAATCCGAACTGCGGTTTGAAAGAAAAAAGTTTTATTTATTACGTATTATTATTTTCTGTTATTATTTTAACTATTATTATTTATTTTATTATTATTACGGTACAGTATTTTTTTTCATACTGTCGATTGTATGGTTATACTGGAGGACTATTTTGATTTATTGTGTATTCACATTTTTCTTTTTTATACTGTACAGTATGTACTGTATTTTCGGCATGAATCACAAATATACACAAAAAGAGGAAATTCAAAACGTGCATAATTTGGTTAAAAATATAAATCCAGATGTTGAAATTTCACAAACAGATGTTGCAGAATGGATTACAGATAGAACTGAAAGTGAATTCGAAATCAAATCAGATGATGAAATTATAAATATGACGCTACAGAATGAATTACAGGACGATGATGACAATGAAGAACTCGAAGAAAAAAAAAGTAAAACACGAAGAGGCAGCTGACAGTTTTAATATGTGTATAGAATGGACTAAGCAGAATGATAAGCCATTACACAAAATTTTGTTGCTAATGCAGCTCTGAAAAGAAGCATTCGAAAAAAGTTTAGCTTCAAAGAAGCAAAAGAAAATCAGGGACTTTTTTACAAAGAAATAAAAAAAAAAAAACTTTTTTTTGTGCTATTTTGTGAAACTTTTTTGTGCTATTTTGTGAAACTTTTTTGTGTTGTGTACAAGAAAGTGATATTTTTTACGTAAATTACATTACGTACTGAACTATGCAATTTTATTAAATCAGACTCCTCAACAATACAGGTACATACAAATTAAATTTTTACTAAAATAAACTTGTGTACCGTATTATTATTATTTTTTGTTGTTTTATATTACAGTACAGTAGCTTTTTTCTATCAGTTAATTTATTTACAGAATTAAATTGATATACCATTAGAATCTGATTATTTTTGTCTTAAATGCTAGTTATTGTTGTCTCTTGGGGAGAAATTCGCTAATCCGAACGAGCACGGTTTTTATTAGTTTGGGTTAGCGAGATACCACTGTATATGAAATATCTGAAAATGAATGAATGAATAAAATTTTTATTATTAACACTGAAGTACTATAAATGAAAATAGAATACAATAGATAATATGAATAAAGCACAGAGATAAAGAACAGAAAATGGAAATAGATTAGAAGGAACAGTACAGTGTGAAACCAAGGGCCATCGCCATACTGGTTACTATAAAAATACAAATGTAGGCGATAGTCATTTCCTGCAATTAATTTTTCAGGCAAGGCTTAAGAAAAAGTCACAATGAGAGAGTCATTTTCATACTAGCAGGCCTAGGAACTGTCTTTGAAAAATGATTGAAGTTGACTCTAGGGATAACCAACAATTCAAGAAGAAAACCTTTTACACTGGTGCATTCAGTCTCCTTTAAATTCTGATTTTTGCTTTGTGAAAAGAACTGCATCTCTAAACTTAATTCGATTTAACCAGGTTTATGATGAATTTTTCTTGGGATGAATTTTCCCATGATGAATTGTGTGGACGTATTTTTCTGCCTGGTCTGTGATGAAAACAAAATAAATAATTGTGAAACCATTAATCAAAAGCAAATAACCAAAGGCAAATACAGGTTCCTTGACAGAGGGCCCATCTTTTAAGAGTGCAACACCAAGTTAACTCATACTGAAGTTTGAGTTAAATTGTTTTGAGTTTAAAAATACTTTTAAACTTTTCATTTTAAGATGAAAAAGAAACAAATTTCCTGTTATTTCTTTATACAGTAGCCCCCCCCCCCCCCTTATCCGTGGGGCTTGGTTCCATCGTTGTCGTGACGTATTCTCTTGACGTTCGAATCTGCCATCTTGTTAAAAGTCACTTTCATAAAATAAAGGAAAACTAATTGTAAATTGATTACTGATCTAAGGGTAGAGAAATTTCTATTATACTGTGCCACTCTATCCTTAGATAAGTCTATATGAAATAGTAGGATCAATTCAAAATTAGTTAGCAGTCTTTTCACTCATTCAGGCCGAAGTATTTATTTTCTCTCTTTGGGATTCCCACTAGATTCGGATTTTTGTGAATGGTGCAGTAAAAAGAATTTCAGGCAAATACAACAGTTAGGTTAACAAATAAAGCATTTAATATAGGTCATATAACACTTACATAAATTTTACTTCTAATTTTAAACAATAGAAATAAGTCAAACATTAAGTCAAGTCAATTACATTAGCACAATCTTCCAAGTCTTCACATACACCTTTTTAGCTTCTGGGTTATAAAGTTTTTACACTTAAATGAATATAATAGAACATCCAATCTGATTAGTTTTCACACATTTTTCAGTCATGCTATAAGTTCAAAATATTACAGGATCTAATAGCTGAAAATATCTTTCAAAAAATTCCTATCTCCAACTCTCAATCACGAAGGGTTTCCACAGTTAAAATTAATAATTCACTATAATAGACCTTATCGGAAATGGTTCCTAGAACATCTATTTTGTTGTGAGCAAACTTCTGGAATTTACTTATCACACTTAAAGAATAAAAACACATCTACAAAACTTATCCGCAGTTATACTTAAAGCACTATTAATTACACTTCAGAATTCTTGACATCAATTAGGGCACTTCAACTATCCTTATTACCACTCATAAATTAATTAAAACACTGTGAGGTTCTCTTTAGGGCAAATCGGAAATAAGCTGCAATACTAGATCCGCTGGGTTTATTCAGAATTCTTCCTTGAATGTTCAGCTTTTTACTTTATCCGATTGTAGCTTTAATTTTCCTTCTATTATTACTGCTGATTTCAATTTCAGCTAACTATAAAATTCGTTACTTTCTTGCTCACTTATAAAAATTATCCACTTAACTTCTACCCTTAAGAACCTTTATTTACTTCTACTTCTTTATTTCATCACCCTGCTTCCTTTCACTTCCAAGTTTTCGTCCCCACACTTTACTTTTTTTATATTTTTTCTCTTCTCCCTTCAGCCCACGCTCTGTTCCACTTGCGCTCGTTTATTTCATGCGTCTCCATGACAACAGACAAACATAAACATTCTCGCCAATGTTAGACAAGGCTATACTACTACATTGGGTCATTAATACGTTAAGCTTTATACACAAATAGGAATAATTAGAATATTTGCTCTTCAATAAATGCGTAGTTAATATTGCAAATATAAGTTTCTATAATATTGACATAACAATAAATAAAATGGCTTAATAATAATTAATACAGAATCTATTTACCATTAACACATTTCTTTGATTAAATAATTAAATAATTGATATAATTAAGGTAGTTATATGATATCAAATTATATTTACGTTATTTACATTAAATAATATTTACAAACGCAGCCTTTGTGATGGAAAATCATGTTGGATTCTGAATCAAATAACATTTATTCTATTTTCTACGTAATTAGAATCCAACACTCGTCTTCCATGGGTAGTAGTGAACCACTAGTGACCCAGATTTTTGCGCATATATAGCAAAATTGAAGCAGGAAATTATTAGTAAATTGACTTAGTCTCATGCACTAGGACTGTAGGGTTCTTTAGTGAATATGTTATGTAGTTAATGTATACACTAAATTGTATGATTAAATAAATAATAATAATAATATTACATATTTATTTAAAATTATCATGAAACAATTTTTATGTCTTTAGAATCTACGAGGAGCAGTGGAATGTGTGCCCAAATGCAGTAGAAAGTACCCCTGAGTAGTACGGGTGAAGTGGCAAACCAAAAATATTGCCTCATTCAATAAAAGTTCATCTTTAGACGCATAAAATTTAACCCACATAATAATTATGTGGGTTAAATGAGAATGAAATGAGAAAATATGCTAATGAAAATGTAATTGTTAATAAAATCTTAACATTTTTATTCTTATTAGGAGGAATCAACTGAGATCAGAACACCTTGTTGTGTTCAGCAACATATTTATTCATCTTCCAAATCTTTGGCAGTCGGCTGCTTGCTTGCCTACTGAGCAAATGATGTGGACGGCTGAGGATCATCGACAGTAGAAGCTTTGTCGACTTTTTTTAAGAAACATTGTTATTGGAAGCTGCTGTTTTTGTCTCTTGAATTCAGTAAACAGGTTCTGCAAAGGTTCCAAAGCTTCTGTTATTGTACGAGTAATTTTTATGCTACACTCCATCATTGAATCATAATCCATTATCTGTTCCTTTAATATTTAAGCCATTCGAAATATCGTGGCAAATTTTTCGAGTGTCCACGCTGGTGGTTCTTGTTCACTTTCATCCTCATTGTCATCTTCTTCTTCTATAGAAGATTTGGCAAGATCTTCCAACTCTTCATTAGTGAGTACCTCACGATGTCCATCTATGTAATCATTCAATTCTTCTTCTTCTGTTATATCGTCAAATCCCTCTCCACCTATTTTCTGTGCTGTGTTAATTATCATTGTTATCTGTGAGTTAATATCAGGGGCATCTTGGGAATTATGAATGGCATCACTCCACAAATCCTTCCAGCATGCATTTACCATTTCTGGTTTCAATTTGTCCATTGCTCCCTTGATGAATACAATTGCATCTGCAATTGTGAATGATTTCCAGCATTCCATGACTCCAACATCATCAGAATCCTCAACCATTGCACGAATCATATTGAAAACCTGCTGAGCATATGAGGCTTTGAAGCATCTAATGACATCTTGATCGAGTGGCTGAAGCAACGAGGTCGTATTAGGTGGGAAGAAAACCACTTGAACATTTTCATCTTCGGTGACTAGTGACTCAAGGTGCCCTGGAGCATTGTCTATTATCAATAAAACTTTAAATGGTAATCCTTCCCTCTCCAAGTATTTTTTCCACCTCTGGAATAAAACATCGACGGAACCATTCCGTAAATAACATGGCCGTGACCCATGCTTTCGGATTTGATTGCCAAAAAACAGGCAGACAACTTTTGTTTTTAAGGACGTGGATTCTGTGCTCGGTAAACAAGGCCAGGTTTAATTATATGACCAGCTGTGCTGCCACAAAGTACCAGCGTCAATCTGTCCTTAAATGCTTTAAAAGCCTGGTGCTTGCTTCAGTTTTATGGATGTAGGTCCATTGGGGGTATTTTCTTCCAAACGAGGTCAGTTTCATCACAATTAAAAACTTGCTTAGGATGATATCCTTTCTCTGCAATAATATTTTTAAATTCTGCTGGAAACAATGCAGCTGATGCAGATTCTCCTGTAAGTTTTATGTTTTTTAGATTAAACCTTGCTTGCTGTAAATGACTTTTCTTCCTCTTCTGTTTCGTCTTGTGGCTGCATACCTTCATATAGGATCAATGTTTTTTGTCGTAATGTGTTACCATCAGTAAGAATCCTTTTTCTTGTCATGTTTTCCACCCACAAATTCAAAGCTTTCTCTACCTTGAGTAACGCCTTATCATGCACTGTACCCATAACTTTTGCAGATTTGGGCGCAATGGAAAGACTGGCACGAATTTTTTCTTTGTTCTTCAACACTTCATGTATTGAGGATTTGTTTTTATTATAGATCTTGACAACTGTTGCAATTGACTCTTTTTCTACTTCAGTCATATTGATAATCTTTGATTTTTCCCTAATACTGAGCACTTCACATCTTCTCTTTGGTTTTGAAGCCATTTAAAAATTTTTCACAATTTATTTGCTTGAATTTAAACACAATTTTTAATTGCAATGACAGACAATTGATTGCTTTCTTCGACAATTCGAATAAAACTATACATGAACAAACATGCACATTAAGTCCATGAACCTAGCAAAACAAGTGTGTTTCGACAAGTTTTCAGCCTGCGTATATGCATATTTCAAATGGTGCGGCGCTCGACCATTTCGCGTGTTTTTTTTGAACCACAGATAAGTGAAACTGCAGATATGGGGAGCTTACTGTATATTTGTTATTAAAGTAGAAATTATCCTGCATTATTTTCTGTGTGCTATATAAGATAAAACCCAATTTGATTTTTAATGCTTGAATTGTTGTATTTAAGGTGACCAACTCTTGAATATTGAAGGTACAGCACAGTCCCACATGTTTCATGCTTTCATTGCTTAGACAGTTGTAGTAGGAACATCAAGAACATTGTGTGAACAGCATTATTTCATTCATCTTCATGAGTTTTTGTATTCTTAGAAGTCCCCTTCTCAAAAGCTGTCCCTTCTTAGGTCATTTTAGTTGCTCACCTTAGTTAATGTAAAACATATGATGCTCATATGTTTTACATATTGTTTTTGTTATTTTTACAATAATTTTTGTTATATTGTAGATGTGGCACCTGTGACATATCAAGAGCCTCAGTACTGGTGTTCCATAGCATATTACGAACTAAATTCCAGGGTTGGTGAGGTGTTTCATGCTCAGAATCACAGCATTGTTATTGATGGCTTTACTGATCCTTCAAACAACAACAACAGATTTTGTCTTGGTCTTCTATCTAATGTGAACAGAAACTCCACAATTGAGAATACCCGCCGTCACATTGGAAAAGGTATGCATTAATGTTTATTTTTATATCGCACCTCTACATCAAAGACTATGTTAAGCTTATCCATTAAGGGTTTATAAATACATTTCACGAAGCACGAATTTTTTTGTAGGACTTTTTTTTCCCTATTTGCTTCTGTTTTCTTAGTTCATTAATTATGTATTTATTTTTTTAATTTTTGCCATTGCTGTAATGCTTCAATATATACTGAAGAATGAAGCTGGAATTTTTGTCTTAACCTTCTTGTGATGTGATGAATTTTTATTTTTGAATGCTTTGGCACATTTATTGAAAAACTGAAGCTTGAATAATAGACTTGGATAAAGTTTTGAATGAAGTGAGGAATAAGGCATAATTGTGGCATATATAATTTTGTCAGAAGAGCAAGTATTTGGACAGGAGAGAAACGGTAATCTAACAATAAGAAATTTCAAAGATCATACTATTTTGAGCCATTTTAATGCTAAATGACACAAACCTTGAGACAGGTTCAGAAAAAACGTCTTCCACAGGATAGCAAATTTGCACATGATTATAGTTGCAGTTATCAGGGGCAAGACAGCAAAGATCAAGAGTTGAGCAAGTAGAGTGAATTATTCTGGTTGGTAAATGGACGACTTGCATTAGATCATTGCTTGCAGCAAATATCTCAGTATCCCTTTCATCCTGATTAGTTGGAAACAGGAAGCCAAAGTTACCAAGAAAAATGACCTTGCTGTTTGGGTTGTTGCAGTGCATAGAATCATTCTTGAGAAATATGAGGTCAGGATGATTTTGTAGCATTTGGATTGTGATAGAGACAGCAGGTGTTACTACAAAATGAGTGAAGGAAACTTCAAGGCTGAAAATATCAAAAAGAGTAGATTTGAGTGTGATATTCTGTGCAAGAGAATGCCAAATGTAATGTCAACCTTGTAGTGGGAGGAGTCATACAAAATGTACTTTGGACAGCTAAGATGTATAATTTGCCACTCTTTGAAGTGTAATCAAAAACAAGTCACATTTGGATTTCTTGTAATGTTTATAGTTATGTTTTTTGTTTAATTCTTTATGTTTGTAGTTATGCTGCAAATGTTGGCAAACTGAATATAGAAGCGTTTTTTTTGTAGGATTTATCACCTTTTTTGGTAATATTTTTTGATAATTTTTTTATGCCATAGTGACAATTATTTTTCTTCTCTTATTACTTTTGGAATTAAGCTGAAGGGTAGGGACATGCAGTAAGAGGAATAGCCTCTTGGACATGTTGATCATCCAGAGAGCACTCAGTCTACTTGCCATACTGTAGCTGCACTTTCCTCTTATCATGCTACTCCAGCTTCCTCCCAACATGGTCTGAAAGAGTAGGTAGCAACAGAAAGATTGCATGCTAGCTGATTGGGAAGCCTCTGATACATCATTAGGTTCAAGACTGCATACTGTGCTGCAGAAAAGCTTGAATGGAAGAGATTCTAGATCTACATAGTATATTTGGTAAGACCTTGAAGGGAATTACTCACAATGAACCAATGTTTAATCTTTTGAATACCGATTCTAGAATCCATGGATCTAGCTATTGTCTTCATGAGTTAGTTGATTTATCACTAGGCAATGGTCATCTATCACCTAGTAGAGCTAATTGGCATTCCCTCAAGCTAGAAAGGTGTCTTTGTCTTTCGGGATGCCTGCTAATTTTTTCAGAACTTCTTTTGTGGAAACAGATAATAACACAAGAAGACAATCAATTATTGACTGTTAGAAGCTATATATATATAGTGAACTCTGTGTAATATGATAAGCATGTGAAATGGCATATTTAAATGATGGATTTTTTCACACTCTAGATCGGGGTGGGAACCCCTTGCCTGCAGGCGAAATTTTGCCCGCAAGTCTATTTCAATTTGCCCCTTGCTGATGTACTTGTATGTACGTGTAAATAAAATTTTATTATAATTAAATTTATTTAAATGTAAATAATTAAATATACAAAATCAAAAATAACTAATTACATAAAATATGATCATCATACGTCTGGCAACCATCAAATCGAGACCAGCCATTAAAATAAAAAGAAATCAGGAGCATTTCTTGCAGGCAAAGTTCAGACTTTCTCTGATTGGTTGCTTCCCAATTACCGCCATGATATTTTCCCATGTGTCAAAACATATTGACTTTTGACTTTGTTTTTCTCATGCAGTACTGCAAGTGCTTTGTAATTAACCAGTTGACAACTTTATTCAATTTATTTTTTTAAATGACAAGTTGTAGTGAAAAGCATAAAAGAAGTGGTGAATGTGCTCTGTTTTGTGAAAAATGGACAGAACTGTACTTCTTTATTGAAATTAATGACAAGTGCATTTGTCTTATTTGTAATGAACATGTTGCAATTTACAAAAAAATATAATCTTGAACGACATATTTGAGTAAGCATAAGAAATACGAAAATTTAAAAGGATTAGAATGTTTAGACAAGATAGCGACTTTGAAAGAAAATATAATCAAAAGCCAATCTCTTTTTAAAAAGCTTATTCAGGATCTTTCCTGAATTATTAACTCAAGTAACTGAATTAGTAACTCAAGCTAGTTATGCGTTGTGTGAACAAATTGCTAAAAAACTTAAATCAGGCATGAACACGCATACACTTAGGTTACATGAACACACACACACTTTTACAGTCATAAAAATTGTCCCCCCCCCCCACAACTCCAGACTCTGCGACAAGCTGGTTGGGATTTCCCATAGTTGCATAATCATAGTGGACCCTGCATCAAGTGGGATAAAAGCGCTATAAAGAGGAGGAAGATTTTTTTTTTTTATATCATAAAATTCATATTTTTCTTTTTCATATGCATTATTAGTTGGTACATATACTTGTACATTTATAATTGTCACTTTGTAATAGCTTGAGTTAAATCTTACTCTTATGCATATTTCTGTAATTGGTTTCCATTCTATCATTGTTGCCCTTGCTTTACTGGACATCATTATTGCTCCTCATCATATATGAACTTAAATGGATCAATCCCTATCCATTCCATCTTGTCTCGCTTATTCTCAACATTTCAGTTTTGTAATCTTTCATTTCTTTGACTATATTAGCTGCTTTTGATGTTTCATACATAGTCCTCACATTCCAACATCTAACTCGTATTTGTTTTTTTGGCTCCACATGATTTGTGTCTCTTTTGGTTTTTGAGTCTTGTCCAAATTTTCTGTTGTATTCCTCAATTCCTTAGTTTTGACAATCCTTAGTGAAAGCTTATTCTCAACAGTTTATCTTATTTAGGGTTACTTTCTGGTCAAATGTTTCTGTGGTTTTGGTTCCCATAGCAAAGCACTTTTTTTTTTTTTTTTTAAATGAGAATGGATTGCTTGCCCTTTGCTCAACCGTCATTTATTTACCAGGGTTTGGGACTGGTATGATGTGGCATGGCTGGTTTACAGGCCGAGGATTTGGTTGCTGCAGATTGACAAGTTTTCACTGATGACATGTGGTGACCAACAACAGTTCCATCATGATTTAGAACTCTGAGTTTAACCCATAACCTGACACTAATACATGACAGTGACACTGAGAAAACAATCTAAATGTTAAAACATTTAGATTGTTGATGACTAATGAATGAGTTATTTTTCTCAAAATTAAGTGTCGTAATGCTGCATTTTGTAATAGTACTCTTTTTAGTGACACGCTTCATAATTATAGCAGCTGGAGCTGTTTTTGTCATATATGCTATAGGCATACATAATTGTATATTGCCTATTTTAGGTGCAGTTGAAATGGTCAATAAAATATCACATGAAGTTTTTAAAATTCATTTTGGAATCATTGTGTAAAATTGTTTTGCCAAAAGAATTCTTTAGGTAGGAGATGAATTTTATTGCCCAGTGTGAGACTACTGCTCTGCTTATCAGAGCCTGAAGTGGCTTGAAAAAGTTCCATGTTTGGTCTCTAGAGCAGGGTTTTTGAACTATATAAAAAATACAAAATATGTATATAAATAGGATAAAAAAATCCTTAGCCCACCCACAGTATTGAATGTAAACCTATTTAAATAGAGCCATATATAAAAGAAAAAAAAAGAAGAAGAAACCTTGTCACTAAAAATGAAATTTTAACACAAAATTAGAAAGAAAATTTTTCATCAGCCAGTCATGGACTTAGACCTAGTGCAACAAGGAAAATTATTGTGGTACAATACCAATATCAATAATGACTAAAGATATGGTGTAGCAATACATTTTGAAAATGTTAATTAAAAGTTTCAAAATGACTAAGAGCCTAAAATAATACATTCTTTGGCACAAGAGTCCCTTTAGTGTTCCACACTCTCCAGAAGCCTTTATATTTAACTTTTATTAGAACTTTTGATTGAGATAATATTGATAATAGGTGAGGCAGAAACCCTTATAAGTGAAAAAATAAAATGCAATTTATGGAAGCATTTTCCATAATTACATTTTCAAGTTGGTCATTGTGTATTGAATTAAAAAGCCTAAAATATTTCATTCTGGCATCAAAAACTGTTGAAAGAAAGGATAATGAATAACAAATATTTGTCTTTGAAACTAAAAAAAATGTTTTGAAAATCTTTTGGAAGAGGAATGGAGTGCACTGTCATCAGCAAAAATACTGTAAAGAGTATTTGAAGTAAGTGGAGGAAGATCATTTATATTTGGAGGAAAAGCAAATAAAATGTACAGATTTCTGTCACTCTACCTTGGGAAATTTGAAGGGGGGGGGGCACAATTCACTACAATAGTGAATGACCAAAGAGGAAACTGGTGATGTAATTACAGAAAGTGGAGCATAGATCTTAAGATAGTAGTATTTTAAATAGTATCTATTCCAGATGCAATTAAATTGTCTGGAAATGTCAAGAGCAACAATACATCTTTTCATGGCTCATGTCCAAAGATGAATAATACTGGCTTGGAGATTTGTTGTACATTGAGAGTGGCAGAATCCATATAGATGGTCACTAATTAATTGGTGGGTGGCTTCCAGGTGGTGAATTAGTTTGCTGTTGATGATCTTTTCCATTATTTTTGTGAGAATTGAAGTCAGAATGATGGAATTTGGTAATTTGATAGCTGATGTTTATTTCCTCTTGTTTGAATGGAGGCTTTCTTCTGTGCTGTAGGATAGATTCTGGAAATGTGCAAGATTGCAAAGATGACAGACATATGTTGAGTTTAAATCTGAATTTCCAGCATGACCTAACAAACTTCAGGATGCAGTTAACAGATGACATATTGAATCTAAACAGTTCAGGATTCTTCTGTCTTTTTAAAAGACTGAACACAATAAATCAAATTATGTTATGAGCTGTTCTTAGTATAATAGGAAGTATAAAGGAGCAATGGACTGTTTGGTATAAAGGAGTACAAAACAGGAGTGTTTTTTCCTTGCACCACTTGTGATTTTTTTTGGTGGGGGACAATATTACATTTGCTGAAGAAACCAAACTTGGATAGTATTCATTATTCATGAATTTTGAGTTGATTGGAGAATAAAGGCTTTCATTGAAGAAATTATTTCAGTTATTTTGTCAGAGCAAATTTTTAAATTGGGAGAGTGGAAACAGTCAGCAGACCATTTCAATGAGGAGTAGAAATCACAAGGATCATTCCCTTTGGCATCATTGTAGCACCAAAGAGCACATAAGAGTAGCTGTTTTATGATTAGAGTTACCATAAAAAGTGATATTACAGTATATTTGGAAAGAAACTGGTTAAAAAAAATATCGAGAGCATTTGGAGAACATTGAAGAAAGTACAAACTTTCACTAAATTTCATCTGGCCAATGAAGAATTATTAATTTCAGTTCATTCTGACAACAAAAAAATTACCCAGTAAAAAAAAAAAAAAATAAATTTTTACTTAATTTCAGAATTGCCTTTTTGTGTCTAGAAAATGGTCTGCTTGAAATAAAAATTGAGAGAGCTTGACAATTTTTGTAAGGATTCCAATAAGATTTATCCAATAACTTGTTTAGTGAATGGAAATGGATAAAATGAATTGGCGTTTCACATTTTGTGAAACACATAAAAGGAGCATCTTTTTTTTTTTTTTTTATTGACTCCCATCCATGAAAGATTGTAAACCTTAGTCTTGTAGATGGGCTAAGGATTTTTTTTTTTTTTTTGTATTTTTTACATAATTCAGAAAAACCTGCTCTGGAGACCAAACATGGAATTTAGTCATGTTTACTGTCTAGAGATAGTAAATAATAATAAATAATATATTAAAAAAAATTTTTTTTTAAATATTTATTTTTTTGGTTATTCATATTATCTATTAATGTGAAATTTAGAAAAAGAAAAAAGTTGTTTATGCTTAATTGTTCTAAATAAAATTGACTACTAATCATACTATATTTTGTCTTAATTGTTTTAGCATATAAAAAAAGTTCATCAAATTCCTGATATGTATCCTCAAGGGGTGTATACAGAATACTATGATAGTACTGCATGAGAAATTTATATTATTACTAACTTTCTATTGCCAGTTTTCTTCCAAATTGGTTGATTATTTTCTAGAACTCTGTACCGTCCAATCTTATATTTCGATCTTCTAAGTCTACTAACTACATCAGTCCACTAAAATTTCAGTCTTCCTCTGGGTCTTTGGTCTGACCATCTTGGCCTCTTTCCTCTCCCATTCTGTTTAAGTTTTTTTAAAAAAAAAAACACTGCTGGTTTAGTGATTTTACTAATTTCTCTCTTATTCTATATAAATACATTACCAATTTTGTTTATTCTATTACCTATTTCCATATTTAATTTGCCATATACTAAAACTTGTGCCTTTTGTGTGTATGTCATTACAGTTCATTTAATTTTTTTTTTCTTTTTCAAATCACTAATTTTAATTTTGACTTTAATTGCAATCTCATTTTATTTTATAACCATAAGGTGATATTCCAGCATGTGGATCGGTTCTGTAAGTAGGATTAACATTCTTTGTTCTAACCTCACCTTGTGATTATGCATTGATGATGGCCAGTTAGTTAGTTTCTGGTTGAAATACTTACAATATTAAAAATTGTTTATTCTTGTGAATACATATTTCTAATAAACTAAAGAAATAATCATATTTATTTTGTTCTTGTGTAGTGTCAGTACCCTAAAATATACTGAAAGTAACAATCCCTCTTCAGTGTAAGTAGTTAACAAAAAGAAAAAATTCTAATGACAATCAGTTAATTGCAAAAGGCAAATGCTCAAATTTCCTAAAATTTGTGATATATTCATATTCCAAATTTTAGGAAAGGACAGGCAATCATTCCTGTTTAAATTATTTCTGTGAAACTAGATGTGTGATATTCCAAAGGATTGCATGTTCAGTGTTGATGCCATGAGTATACTATGTTCTTCAGAGAGTAGCTGGTTTGTCTGTTATGACAAA
The DNA here is from genome assembly GCF_054136105.1 of Typopeltis vanoorti. Lineage (NCBI taxonomy): Eukaryota > Metazoa > Arthropoda > Arachnida > Uropygi > Thelyphonidae > Typopeltis > Typopeltis vanoorti. The sequence continues at coordinate 45,315,283 of NC_143564.1, read as the reverse complement.
TGACATATTCATATAGGATTAAACATCAGGTTGAGGAAGAGAAGAGAGTTTATCTTTAGTGGTTGGCAGGAAAGTAGAAAGTTTGTTGATTGATAAGAACTGATGTCAGTACAAGATGATACTTCCTCAGAAATATATTTCATTTCAGGCATACCTGAAATATAAGGGTTAGGAACTTTCTGCTCTGCTATGGTAGGACTGTATAAATTTAAAAAAAAAAAAAAAAAACTCATTTTTTTTGGGAGGAGAAGGATTATAACTATTTAATCACATAACAGATTTGATTGAGAGAAGTTCTTGTGGGAAACTTGTAGAAAAATAAACAAATAGTGTAAACTCTGTTAAGTAACATCTTCATGATCCTCGTCTTCTAAGAGGAATAGTAAATCAGAACTTGTATTATATATATCTACCAGCAAAGGTAGATATACAACAGCTGCTAGACAAAGTATCGCTGGAGGTACAATAAGCCTGATGTCAAGAAAGGCAACTGCTGGTGCTCTCCTTTTGTGATGTGGTGAGATTGTAAAAATATCACCTACATAGTAGATCCATAAGAAATGTGGAGGATGAATACTGGAACACAAGGTATCCTGTTGTTGTGTCCTGAATAAGCTATGAAATGTTCATTAAAAAATATTCAGGTCACAACCTTAAGTACAAATAAGTTAGAGAATATGGAACGTTGGCAATAGGATAAGTGTAAGCTGTTTACAAGCACAAAACACTTAAAATTTAGGAATTTCATGAATTTGTATAGTAAGCTTTTATATTTTATATATAATCTGTATTAAGTGTGAACCAGATATAAAGATCCATGTAAGCTGGCAAATCCATTTGGAAAAGCCAGTCTCTAGTACTAAATTAGCAAGGCCTATGGTTCAAGGGTCACTTTTGCCGTCCTGCATTATGAGAGAAAGGGGAGGGAGAGAAGTATTGGAAAAGGAAACCTGAGCGTCTTCCAAGAAAGGAAGGCAGACACACGTGCAAAAAAAAAATAGAGGGAGCTAAGGTGATCAACGTTAGCACACGTGACCGCGTTGGCGCGAATTGCGAAGTTCAAGATTTGCTGAGAGGAAAGAGTTGAACAAAAAGGCCTTACAAGCACAATTCAAAATCTTTTTTTTCCTGGATTCCTGGTTCCTGATCTCTCAGTTCCTGGCTTATTGTGGAGGGCATTTGGTTCGCCTGTCATAGCGTTGGTATAGGGCCAAGCTATATCTGTGCACTGGATAGCTGAGCGACGTCGTGCGACGGACAAACCAAATTGATGCCGTTCCAATCAAGGCGATGTCACCTTGCCAACCCCCCGGTTTCTCGTGGAGATTCTACTCGCACAGATCTACGGAAGATATCCTCTAAAGCGACTATATAGAAGGCCTTGATGACCAGACAAGGCGGGAACAAGTCTTAAGAATTCAAGGACAGAGATGGTAATGTAGACTTTTAAAATACTAATTCCAGCTATAGAAGAAAGTGAATTCCCTGTGAGAACATTTATATTGGACTGAACTTAAGGGACTGTAAGAGTAGCCTACAACTTGGCATAGGTCCGAAACAGTGTTAACATTTGTTTGCCCACGAGGCCGAGTAGATATCTGATTATGTTAAACTTAATGTGTAAATTGTGCTATTGTGTTAACTGATGGCCACGTGTATCAGAATGGCATGATGATGACCTATGAATTTTATATCTTATGATTGTATTAGTGTCACTTGCAATTTAGTATGTGTAATTAGCACAAATTAATTAGAGCCTTTGAACTAAAATTGAGTGCTACCATATTAACCTGCCTGAATTGTTTTATTGTATATCACCTTAAAGCTCATTAAATTGTTTCATTCATGTACTTGCCTGATCTGCTTTATGTCATATGAATTCAAAACTACCGCTCATAAAATTATCAACGAACTAAGCGGGATAAACCAATGAGTACAAATATATTAAGTGAGCCACGACTGTGAGAAAGAATTAAGCAAGCGGAGGGGTAAGATTAATATGGATCTAATTATCATGTATCACTCTGAAGGGGTCATCCTGAGCAAGAATCCTTTCTATCCTAGGTATTAGCTGGCGCAGCGAAAAAAATAAATTTGTTAATACCTATAGGGTGAACTCCATCAGACTGTTGTGTGATAAAAATGATGTTTAGAAAATAAAAAAGGCCAATAAGACTGCAAAGATCCTAAGAAATAAATTAATTTGATAAGAGACAAAGGACTTACGTGCATATGTGAGAGAGAGAGAGAGGAAAAATAAATAAAGATTAGTGATAAGCTGGCTATAAGAATTAGAACGATATAACAAATCAGCCAGCCGGTAGGATTATAAAGAATAAGGAAGTTAATCTAAACGAATATAAGAGAGAAAGACGTTATAACAAAATGGCTCAGCCGGTAGGATAAAGGAAAGATATAAAACAATAGAAATCAACCTAAACGAACGTAGTAAAGAGAAGATTATAACACTGTAGATTTAAATAATAATTGGCCGAAGGGAGAATTTCCCTACGACTATTTTTTTTTTACACTATGTGTGTATGTATATGTGTTTGTGTAAATAAATAAATCTACTCTATAATATAAAATGATAAGCCTTTTTTTGTCAAGTTATTTGAAACGTTTTGAAACTCAGGGCTACCCTGAGTGTCGAGTCTTCAAAATTTGAGTCATCAGAATTCAAGGAGAACAGGTCTACCAGTCCGGAGCTCAGGGGGTTGGGCGCCGTATTGGGGGGGTGGAACCACCATTTCTAGTCATCTGAATTCAAAGAGAACCGGCCCACCAGTCCAGAACTGGGGGGGGGGGGGCGTATGCGCCAGTGTGTGTGTGGGGGGGTAACCCCCCTTTCGGTTCATCAGAATTCAAGGAGAACCTGTCTACCCATCTGGAACTGGGGGGGGGGGTAGGCGGCAGGGGGGTGGATCCCCCTAGTGTGTGTGTGTATATATATATTAGAATTCATATTTACTCTGTTAAAATGATATGAAAATGAATAAAGTTTAAATGACTAAACACTAAGAATAATAAAGAATGGGGTTTAATAGGAACACTGCTAGTTTCGTTGAGAAAACAACTTCTTCAAGTGTCCAAGTGCAAAGAATTATATATACAAAATGATGCTTCCATATTTATTCCTTAATGTTACTTTATATTTGTCTTTTGTATCCTTGTTCTTCAGTTTGGATATATTGTATTTAATTCTTTGGCTCTTGTCTTTAAATATTTTTCTTAGTTTCATTTTTATTTTTGCAATCCATAATAAGTGGTCTGTAAAGGCATCTGCACCTCTCCAAGCTCTTATATCCATCAAAGAGGTTCTCCAAGGTCTGTTTATTAAAATATGGTCTATTTGGTTTTTAGATTTCTTATCAGGTGATATCCAAGTCTGTTTTTGGATGTCTTTATGTTTAAATATTCCTATAGTGGTAGGACTTGAATCCAGATCTTTCCAACCAAGTACAAATGTTGTATTATCCTCATACCTACGATATGAAGAACTTTTTAGACTTTTCAACTGAAGGTGAATTAACCATTCTCATATAGAAGTATCAGATTTTTACCTTCACAAAAACAGGTAAACTAGCTAGGAAACACTCACACACATAATAGACATAATATTGGCCTCATAGTTTGTTGCTTTCTCTGCCTTCTTCTCTTCTTTTCATTTTAAGCCCTATGTGAATGCTGGTGTCTTAATTTTGAAGTCCCAGATGATACCAAAATGATTCAGAAGTAATTGCAGAAATGCCTAAAATAGTTGGAAATTAATTAAAAATGAAAATCTCTTTCTTTTAGAGCTAGAGTATTGCATGCTTTGCTAATGTGCTTGTTGTTGCTTATACATGATTATATCATATGTAATTTCTAATAGTTTTTATTACATATCTAATTTTAGGAGTACATTTGTATTATGTTGGTGGAGAAGTGTATGCAGAATGCTTCAGTGATAGTGCTATCTTTGTTCAAAGTAGGAACTGCAATCATTCCCATGGTTTCCATCCAACAACAGTATGCAAGATACCTCCAAGTTGCAGCTTAAAAATATTTAACAACCAGGTAAATGCTCGTAATTTTATCTACATGAACTGTTGTTAAACTACAGGTGTAGTCAAAGTTCATTTATGGAATTGGTCTGTTTATGATTACTGCATATAATTTTTAAAAAGACAAGTTTTAATTAATATTCACTCCCCACACATCCAAGTGATTAGGATGTGTGGGGTATACATCTTATTTTTAACATTATAAGACATACATATGAAATGAATATCACTATTGAAATGAAATGCTGTTTGGATAGTTGCAATGGGCAATAAGGATAGGTGTTAATTCTAGAGTATAAGCTCTTAGTACAACTGAAAGGATCCTATCTTGGCTGGAGGATTTCTTAATATTAAGGCTATTGAGTATTTTTCTGAGGTCCTTCCATTGAAAAAATTCAGTGTATGCATAGTGTGAGGGTGTTTATGGAATAGTTGGGTGGTGGGGGAATGATTTCCTTGGTTGTCTAGCAAGAGTTGGAGGAGAAGACAGAATGTCATGAGGTCTGCCTCATCTTTAGGAGATGTAGTTCCATTATGGTGAAAAGAGAGATGGAAACATAGTAGGGTAGAAGTTTTGTCTAATAGCTTTAGCAAGTGAGCACAAGCAGGAGGCAAGTTTAGTGCATTTGGCTGGCCCTTATGAAGTCAGCTTTAAATTTGCTGATTTTTTTGCACTTGGTAATAGGCTTTAACCATTGAGTGTATGTTGCATTTTTAGTTTGTACTGCTTAGAGAAGGACTGGTGATTTTGAGTGGAATAGAGAAATAAAACTACTTATGCAAGAATAATTTCAATTATTAGATCAGCAAAGCAGAAGCAATAATCAAACCATGGTAAAGAGATATAGAACTTCCAACCATTCCATTGGCATTATTTTAGTACTCTGAGATTGGCTGGGGAAAAAGATGATCTGTAGAAAAGAAACTTGGGCAAGGTTGTGGTCCAAGTTGCAAAGAGGAGAGCTAACATCTGCTGTGTGTTTGGTGGGAGAGCATTTAAGAAAAGGTCTAGGGCATAGGTTCCCAAACTGTGGGCTGCAGCCCCCTTGGGGGCCGTACGTTTTGTTGAGGGGACCGTGAAATAATGACAACAAATTTAAAATGTTTTAAGACTAAGTAGATTTTTTTTTAATCTTAAAAGAAACATATTTAATTTTTATTATTTCTTTTTTATATTTTAATGGAAAAATCACACAATTAGTGTTGGTTCACAAATTTTGCTTCCTGTGCATCTCAGTGCTTAATGAATATTTGTAAATATATGCTTATTCACATAAGTTTCATTTCAAAGGTATTGATAAAAAGCACAAAAAAGATTGCAAACACAAAATATTGAATATAAATACAGTAAATATTATAATAATATGTCTGTATTACGATTTTTTTTTTTTTCGATGAGGACCGTGAAATATTTTAATTTTTCCAAAGGGGGCCTTGGCATCCATAAGTTTGGGAAGCACTGCTGTAAATGACTTGTTACTGAAAAAAAAAAGAAATGATCTGGATATCAAACCCTGGGGATTTGAGATTGAAATTGACTAAATTATTATTATTATTATTTGACACCTGCAGGGAGCCAAGGACTCATTGAGGGAGGGCACCTGCTCTACAACTCCGTCTCCACCATTCAGTCACCAACTGACTGCAACTACACCAACGCCATCTACTGCCGACCACCACTAGTATTTCCACAGATAATCACAAACATCCATGCCCATGGCGGGATTTGAACCCACAGCTTTTTTGCTGGAGAGTGGATACACTATCTACTCGGCCAACCAGGCTGACTTACCTCAAATAAAAACTCTTTGCAGCAGACATCAAGAAGGATCGCATTAATTTGGTTTTTATTTTCCCTATCCTTTCATGTATAGGATAAAAAAAAAAAAAAGGTGGGGGGGGAGACTTTTTAAGTAAAGCTGTGTGAATTGGAGGGTAAATTGTTTAATGGGATCACAATCTCTGATAACTTGTATGATTTATGAAAGATTGTTTTTTTTTCCTCTTGTAGTTGATTATTCATCATCATCATCATCATCATCAAATTCCTGCCATGTACCCTCAAGGGGTGTACAGGATATGATAGTACTACATGAAAAAAATTACATCATTATTAATTTCCTATCTACAATTTTCCTCCAAATCAGTCTGTTACTTGTCAAGACTCCAACATTATCAGATCTTATATTTCTATCGTCTAAAGCACTTTGTATCGTATCAATCCACCTATATCTTGGCCTTCCTCTGGGTCGTTTTGCTGCCACCCTGGCAGAGAACACTTGTTTTGCTAATCTTTCCTCGCCCATTCTATTTAAGTGACCATACCACCTGAGATTAGCTCTGCTAACGCATTCCTGGATGCTGACAATGTCAAGTTCTTTCCTAATATCCTCGTTTTTAATATGATATTGCCATTGTTGCCATCTGTTCACGCCTATAATCTTTCTCAGGACTCTCATATCTGTGGTCTCTAGTCTTTGGTCAAGTGTTTTACTTCTGACCCAGCTCTCAGATCCATAAGTTAAAACTGGTTTGAACACTGTCTTGTATACAGCTAATTTAGTGTTCCGACTAATTTCTCTCTTATTCCATATGAATTTATTCAATTGACTTCCCACCATACCAGCTTTGCTGATTCTGTTGTCTATTTCTATATTTAATTTACCATCTTCAGTAAAAATCGTGCCTAAATAGCTGAAATGTTTTACTTGTTCCACAGGTTCTCCATTCACAACACAGTTGACATTTTCAATGATTCTGCCTATTTTCATTGTCTTTGTCTTTTTATTGCTGACCTTCATACCATATCTATTACAACAGCTATTCAATTTAGTCAGAGAATCTTGCAGACTTGTAGCAGATTTATTTAGAAGTATAACATCATCTGCATAAAGCAAAGAGCTGACATTAACATCTCCAATTTTGATATCATGTTTAATACCACTTTCCTTCATAATGTGATCCATATAGATAATGAATAACAGAGGGGATAATGTACATCCTTGTCTCACACCAGATTTAACATTAAACCATCTTCCTGTACTTCCTTCAATTCTGACTGCTGACTTACAACTCAAATAAAGACTAAGTATTGCTTGGTATAATGCCCCATTCACACCATATAACTGCAGCATATTGAATAGCTTCTCTCTTGGCACCTTGTCATATGCCTTTTCCAGATCGACAAAACTTAAATACAGATCTTTGTTATATTCCCATGCTTTCTCGACTATTTGTCGTAAAGTGAAGATCTGATCCTGACAGCCTCTATTTGGCCTGAATCCAGCTTGTTCTTCACCAAGCTTTTCTTCCACAATTCTTCTCAACCGTTTCTCAAGTATACTTGCATAGATCTTGCCAGGAACACTCAGTAGAGAAATACCTCTGTAATTCTCACATTCAGTTTTATTTCCCTTTTTATATATGGGTACTATGAGAGCTCTACTCCAATCATCGGGAATTCGTCCCTCTGTCCAGGCTTTCTGAACTATGCAGTGCAGCCACTGTAATACTCTTATACCACCATACTTCAGCATTTCAGGTCGAATATCATCTACTCCTGCTGCCTTTCCACATTTCAGGCCTTTGATGGCTTTTTCTACTTCAAGTATGGATATGTATTCCTGACTGCATGCCTGGTCAGTGTTTTTTACCACTGTGCTGTCATCACTGCTTGTTTCATTTAGCAGTTTTTCAAAGTAATTACTCCATACTTCAAGGATATCTTTTTCTCCCGTTTTCATGTCACCTTTATCATCTCTAATTCCTTTTACAGCACTCTTTCCTCCATTCTTAAGTTTCTTCAACAACCTCCAGAATATTTTGCCACCTTCTTGATATTTATTTTCTAGATTCTTGCCAAAGTCCTCCCATGACTTTTGTTTAGCTAGTTTTACACAGTGTTTAGCATTCTTGCATTTGTCTCTATATTCTCTAAGAGCAAAAGCTGACTTATTTGCCAGGAACTTTTGGTATGCTTTCTTCTTTTCCTTCACTGCCTCTTTAACTTCCTGTGTCCACCAGGGAGTTCTGATTTTTTTATCCTTACAAACAACCTCACCACAGGCCTCTCTGGCAGAATCAATCAATGTTTTCTTCAGAGTTTGCCACTGAATCTCCAAGGTTTGGTTCCTGTTCTCAAACTCTTTCATTTTTTCTTCAATAATCTTTGTGTATTTTAGTCTACAGTTCACATCTGAGAGCTGCTCAACTTTTATTCGCTTTAAAACTTTCTTACATGTTATTCTTTTCAATATGAAATTCAATTTTATCCTGCTCAAGACTAAATAGTGATCACTTCCAATTTCAAATCCTCTGTACACTCTGGTGTCCTGCACCAGGAAGAAAACATCACTATCAACAATAACATAGTCAATGAGACTTTTCTTATTCCTAGCCTCTTCTCTCCATGTGAATTTGTGCACATTTTTATGTTGGAACATGGTGTTAGTAATGACCAGTCCATGTCCTGAGCAGAAATCCAACAGATATTTGCCATTATTATTAGCTTTGCTCTTTTCTCCAAATTTTCCCAAAATATTTTTGTATGTCTGACAATCATTTCCTACTCTGCTATTTAGATCCCCAACAAGGACCAACTTTTCATTTTTCATTGTGTCAGTTGCTTTTTCTAAAGCCTCAAAAAATTCCTCCACTTCTACCTTAGTAGAACCTTCTGTGGGACCATAGGCACAAATAAGTCTCATTGTCCAGTTCCCCATTCTCATATTTGCCCACATTACTCTACTTGAGACTGCCTGCCATTCAAGAAGATTAGCCTCGTATTTTGTGTTGAATACTATGGCTACTCCTTCTTTTCCTTGATTGTCATTGCCTGAATATAACATTTTGTATTTATTGCTCAGAAAGAGCTCACCAGTTTTGGTCTTTTTTGTTTCAGTCACCCCTATTATGTCGATCTGGTACTTATCTAATTCCTCAGCTAGCTCCATTTCTTTGCCATTCAGGCTTCTTACGTTGATAGTACCGATCTTTAACTCTGGTGATGTTGAGTTGGGGTTTGTTTTCAGATTTGTTCCAGTAGCTGACTTTTCGCTGTTCGCCCTGGTTCCCTGGCGAAAACAACGGGGGCCTTGTTTAACCGGGCGACGCCCCAGCCGGCATGAAATTTTGTCATGTTGTACCATCATTCTATATTTTGGTTTAACCAATAAGAATACAATTTGGTCGGCTAAATCCCAAATTGCCAGCCCATCCTCGTCCGTTCAGTATCCAAGTAGATACCCAACAGGGTGCACCACGAGAAGGTGAGGATTGGACATTAGGTCAGAAGCCCTGGTCGGTTCTCCGCATTCCTTTAAAGGCTATGTGGAGGTCTCCTCTCAGTTATACAGCTTTGACCCTTAAGCACCCCTAGTTGATTATTTATTATTATTATTATACACCTCCAGGGAGTCCAAAGACTCATCGAGGGAGAGTGTGCCAACAGCATCGAACGATTGGTCCCCTTCTAACTACTAACCGCGCTCAAACTTACTTAACTGAGCCATTAGTAGCAGAGGCTCTACCAATCGACCAACCACAGTAGCATTATTCTTGTAAATAATAATAGTATTCTTCTTCTTGTACAGGATGGCCCATAAGTCATGGAACATGCCATAGAAAGGGCCTCCCTTTCTATGAAAGTTCCATGACTTATGGGCTGCCCTATTTAACTACAACAAAAAAAGTATCTTTGATGCATTTTTTGTTTTTAGAGATTCTTAAAAAGTTATTCAACACAAGTTTCTCTTATATAACTTTTTAAGAGCTACAATTTCTTTTCATGGAAATCCTAAAATACCAAACACAGGTCTGATTTGAAGGATGTGTATTGTAGTTCATCAATTTGTATAGTATAGCTTTCATTCAGTCACGTGATGAATCTTCACTATGCCACTCAAATCCCAGTTTGTTTGTAGTGATGTTTAGCTTGTATGCAGCCCTTCCCTGAGAACCTATAATATGGGAATTTACTAGAATTAAATAAAAACAGCTTGCCTCACATCAGTCTTAGCTGATGAGAATGCAAATTCTTCTCTAATATTTGAGTGATATAACATACTACTAAATTGCAGTCAACCTCCTGCTTCCTCAGTACTTTTTTTTTCTTTTTGTACTGGACCCACAATCCACCAGTCTTGTGTGTGTGAGAGAGAGAGCAGTAGAGTAAGAGGGACTCTGTTGACATGTCTCTTGAATGTCTAATAGTTGTAGTAATTAGGAAAGACAGAGTGAGCAAGGCTGTTTCAAATAACAGGAGGACAGAAACCTAAGCAAGGGCTCTGGTTTCTGTCCTTTCCACCCATCTCCCATGCAGTGCCGGTGAAATACTAAGGCCTCAGCTCCCCCCCCCCCCATGAGGGTATAACAGCAAAATAATTCTGCAGGTTGGCTACTAAGATAGTACAAGGGGTAGTCCAAGCCTGATAGTAATGAATCAGGAGACTTCCTGACCAGCCAGGGAATAATATTTTTGCTACTTACTCTGCCAGATTGTTCTTGTAAGAAGTCCAAGTATGGATTACTGGGTTCTTTTGGTGAAAGATTCAATTCACCGACAATTCATTGCGAGGAAAATTCATCCCGAAAAATGTATCGCGCGAACTATTGATCGCTGAAAATGTTATTCACTAGAAAACTGAAATGAATTGCATTGATAACGATATATAAAAAGCAAATGCAGTGCAAGATAAATTTCACAAAATATAATTTTATTATGTATCTATACAGGTAGCTCTTGCTTAATGCGGATTTGATTATCACGGAGATATTAATTGCGGCAATCCCTTGATATATGCAGCAAAAATTTTGATTAACGCGCCTTTAACCCTGAGGAGTTCGAAGCTGATCTGACAGATACAAGCAAAATGCTTAATATAAATATTCTCACACAATTCAGTGTATCGCTTGGAGGTCATGAGTAGCATGCACAGCTACTCATGACCTCCAAGCATTATTATAATTTTTATTATTATGAATTTAAAAATTTTGATAGTTTTTAAAAAAAAGTACCAGGGCGTTGCCCTGCCGCACATTCATGTTACGAGTGATATTCCGCACTGTTTTTTTGCTGTCAGTATGGTTTAACACACGTTATGTAAAGGTTTGTGATATTTAACAGTTAAATGTATCTGAGAGATACCGCGACCTCTGATGTCATTATAGTATGGTTTATTTTTATTTATTTTTAGTTACAATCTAAAAATTATTGAACCAATGTATTACAATAGAGAGCCAAAGACTTATCATACATGTCCCCTAGGAGATGTGCTTTATATTTACAGAAAATACTAAGCAAAAGTGATCTTGGAGCTTACTCCACCTTTACTACGGTTGCCCATGCTTGCATCCTCCGAAACTTTGTTTGTATATATTTGGCACAAAACTCTTGTAGTTTCTATATTTGGCTATGAAATAACGTTGGATTCAATATCCACTTAATTTGTACCGTGTATTATATTTGCAGTGTTTTTTCTTTATGTTTTATTGCTTTTTTGCCGAGGTCTGGAGAGTCGTTTTGCTTGTTATCATAGAATTTATGCTGATAAGAAAAAAACTAAAACTATTCAAACGACTCTTGATAAAAAAATTGCAGTAAATAATGTAGGTACAAGTATTTATTGAACATTTACTTTACATTCATTTTTTTATCTTTCCTAAAAGAGTACCACTTAACACAGTAATCGATCATGGACGAATTGTAATTTTTACCATTGATTATTAGATTTGATTAACGCGATTTTGATATACGCAGTAACATCGAGGGATTAATTAACCGCGTTAATTGAGGGATACCTGTATATTAGTCCGCACAGTTAGCCGAGTGTTGCTTCACAACCATATGTCTGGGAAAGGAGTGTCCTGGGTTCAATTCCCGTCGCTAATAATGTGAGGAGTGTAGGATCTTTCTCAGACATAGCCAAGTTAGTCGGTCTTGGGCACTAGGGGTTTTTCTCCCCAGTTTATGTGGGGTTTTTCCTCCTGCAAGCAAGCAAACAGCAAACCGGCCCAGAGAAGGTAACGCTTCTACAGACATAGGATACACTGGGAAGCATAGGGCCAACCACCTTATCCTCGGATAACGGTTGTGGTTATAATTTTGTAAATATTAATATTCCATCAACAGAATCTGTAGTATCAAAGTAAGAAAGAATATTTATACCATTTTAAGACGAAATAGAAATTAGGAAACTCACTAATCAATAAAATATTGTTTTCACTGTATAAGAATAAAAAATATGAAAATCTAAATAAATAATACATAGATTATCCATCTATCCCTCTTTTACCTTAATGCCGAGAGTTTCTATTCCTTATAACTGCAACCATTATACGAGGATAATGGTTGGCCTATGCCTCACAGTATCCTATGTCTGTAGAAGCGTTATGTTCTCAAGGCCAGTTTGCCTGCTTGCGGGAGGAAAAATCCCATATAAACTGGGGAGAAAAACCCTGCAGTCCTTGCCCAAGACGGCTAACTTAGCTATGTCTGAGAAAGATCCTAAGCTTATGTCAATGATGGAAATCGACCCAGGACACTCCTTTTCCAGGCATATGGTTGTGAAGCAACCAGCCACTCAGCTAGCAGTGCAGACTAATACATAGATACATAATAAAATTATATTTTGTGAAACTTATCTTGCACTGCATTTACTTTTCATATATCAGTATCAATGCAATATCATTTCAATTTTCTAGCAAATAAATTTTTAGCGATCAATTTTTCTGTGATGAATTGCCTGGACACCGAAAGATTCACTCCTCATTGCACGCTACTCTTAATTTAACTCTTTCCACTGCAATGCAAGACCATATATTCAAATTGTTAGTAATACTTGCAACAAATCTGTTTATTAAAAACCTGCAGTGGCTTGAAAAAGTTCTATGTTTGGTCGTTAAAGCAGGATTACTAGATTATTCAATCCTCACTCCAGCATAGACTAACATAAGCTAAGTGACTTTATAAATTAAATTTTGGATAAGTAGGTTAATCCTTATTCAACACAAAATACGAGGCTAATCTTCTTGAATGGCAGTCAGTCTCAAGTAGAGTAATGTGGGCAAATATGAGAATGGGGAACTGGACAATGAGACTTATTTGTGCCTATGTCCCACAAAAGGTTCTACTAAGGTAGAAGTGGAGGAATTTTTTGAGGCTTTAGAAAAAGCAACTGACACAATGAAAAAGGAAAAGTTGGTCCTTGTTGGGGATCTAAATAGTAGAGTAGGAAATGATTGTGAGACATACAAAAATATTTTGGGAAAATTTGGAGAAAAGAGCAAAGCTAATACAGAGGATTTGAAATTGGAAGTGATCACTATTTAGTCTTGAGCAGGATAAAATTGAATTTCATATTGAAAAGAATAACATGTAAGAAAGTTTTAAAGTGAATAAAAGTTGAGCAGCTCTCAGATGTGAACTGTAGACTAAAATACAGAAATATTATTGAAAAGAAAATGAAAGAGTTTGAGAACAGGAATCAAACCTTGGAGATTCAGTGGCAAACTCTGAAGGAAACATTGATTGATTCTGCCAGAGAAGCATGTGGTGAGGTTGTGTGCAAGGATAAAAAAATCAGAACTCCCTGGTGGACACAGGAAGTTAAAGAGGCAGTGAAGGGAAAGAAGAAAGCATATCAAAAGTTCCTGGCAAATAAGTCAGCTTTTACTCTTACAGAATACAGAGACAAATGTAAGAAATCTAAACAGTGTGTAAAACTAGCTAAACAAAAGTCATGGGAGGACTTTGGCAAGAATATAGAAAATAAATATCAAGAAGGTGGCAAAATATTCTGGAGGTTGTTGAAGAAGCTTAGGAATGGAGGAAAGAGTGCTGTAAAAGGAATTAGAGATGATAAAGGCGAAATGAAAACAGGAGAAAAAGATATCCTTGAAGTATGGAGTAATTACTTTGAAAAACTGCTAAATGAAACAAGCAGTGATGACAGCACAGTGATAAAAAACACTGACCAGGCATGCAGTCAGGAATACATATCCATACTTGAAGTAGAAAAAGCCATCAAAGGCTTGAAATGTGGAAAGGCAGCAGGAGTAGATGATATTCGACCAGAAATGCTGAAGTATGGTGGTATAAGAGTCTTACAGTGGCTGCACTGCATAGTTCAGAAAGCCTGGACAGAGGGACGAATTCCCGATGATTGGAGTAGAGCTCTCATAGTACCCATATATAAAAAGGGAAATAAAACTGAATGTGAGAATTACAGAGGTATTTCCCTACTGAGTGTTCCTGGCAAGATATATGCAAGTATACTTGAGAAACGGTTGAGAAGAATTGTGGAAGAAAAGCTTGGTGAAGAACAAGCTGGATTCAGGCCAAATAGAGGCTGTCAGGATCAGATCTTCACTTTACGACAAATAGTCGAGAAAGCATGGGAATATAACAAAGATCTGTATTTAAGTTTTGTCGATTTGGAAAAGGCATATGACAAGGTGCCAAGAGTGCTATTCAATACGCTGCAGTTATATGGTGTCAATGGGGCATTATATGAAGCAATACTTAGTCTTTATTTGAGTTGTGAGTCAGCAGTTAGAATTGAAGGAAGTACAGGAAGATGGTTTAATGTTAAATCTGGTGTGAGACAAGGATGTACATTATCCCCTCTGTTATTCAATATCTATATGGATCACATTATGAAGGAATGTTGTATTAAACCTGATATCAAAATTGGAGATGTTAATGTCAGCTCTTTGCTTTATGCGGATGATGTTATACTTCTAAATAAATCCGCTACAAGTCTGCAAGATTCTCTGACTAAATTGAATAGCTGTTGTAATAGATATGGTATGAAGGTCAGCAATAAAAAGACAAAGACAATGAAAATAGGGAATCATTGAAAATGTCAACTGTGTTGTGAATGGAGAACCTGTGGAACAAGTAAAACATTTCAGCTACTTAGGCACAATTTTTACTGAAGATGGTAAACTAAATATAGAAATAGACAACAGAATCAGCAAAGCTGGTATGGTGGGAAGTCAATTGAATAAATTCATATGGAATAAGAAAGAAATTAGTCGGAACACTAAATTAGCTGTATACAAGACTGTGTTCAAACCAATTTTAACTTATGGATCTGAGAGCTGGGTCAGAAGTAAAACACTTGACCAAAGATTACAGACCACAGATATGAGAGTCCTGAGAAAGATTAGAGGCGTGAACAGATGGCATCAATGGCAATATCATATTAAAAATGAGGATATTAGGAAAGAACTTGACATTGTCAGCATCCAGGAATGCGTTAGCAGAGCTAATCTCAGATGGTATGGTCACTTAAATAGAATGGGAGAGGAAAGATTAGCAAAACAAGTGTTCTCTGCCAGGTTGGCAGGAAAACGACCCAGAGGAAGACCAAGATATAGGTGGATTGATACGGTACAAAGTGCCTTAGACGATAGAAAAATAAGATCTGATAATGTTGGAGTCTTGACAAGTAACAGACTGATTTGGAGGAAAATTGTAGATAGGAAGTTAGTAATGATGTAATTTTTTCATGTAGTACTGTCATATCCTGTACACCCCTTGAGGGTACATGGCAGGAATTTGATGATGATGAGGTTAATCCTTTCTGTTATGTTTATTGTTGCTGCATATGTTTCCTGACCTGCTTAGCTGTTTTAAGAATTAAAGCCTCTAAATATATTTCGTCTCCTGATTGGATTTAAGATTTATGCTGTTCTTTCCACCAAAAGAGTGCTTTCACTAGGTGTTTTGTAAATTTCAAAAAAAAAAAAAAAAAAAAATAAGGTTATGCTATTTGCATCAAAATTTGTAAGAGTTTGCTACTATAATATAATAGGAAGATTTTCAGCATTGTTTTGGTATGGACTGTTGCCCTATGTGAGTTTTATAAAATATTTGCACCATGCTGCTTTAACTTCTAGGAATGGCCTTCATTCCTACATACACCATATCTCCTCTACTGGAAAATTGATTTTATAAACATCAACTTTAACTCTTGAAATGCAGTTTGATGTTGCTATATCGAAATCAATGTCTGTGCATTATACCTATAAAACCTCTTTCCTTTACAGTTCCTCATGCATCAATTACCAGTTTAAGGTCTAGTTTTTTTAAGCATTATCTTGCTAAGTAGTGTCATATCAAAGCATCCACAGGTATGTTTTCCATGTAAGAACAGCACGGTTCTCCTCCGCAGCAGATGAGCAGCTTTATTTATAATCTCAACCAGAAAATACACCTTCATTTGTACAACTGTAGCATTGAATTAATATCATCTCTGTCAATTAATAATCTCTCTGTCACACACACAGTATTCTGCCTTTGTCAATTCATTACAGCTCTTAGTGCTTGATACAGTCACCTCTCTCTAGCAAACTCATAGGAAATATTTGTATTTTTTTTTTCTTTTTCCAGTGAGGATTAATGCTATAGTAATTAATTTAAAAAATGGAAAAAATACTCTGCATAAAAGTCCCATTTTATGCACAGTTCATTATTATTTTTTTTATATATAAATTACACATTAGCAAAAACATGTTTTGTAATTTCCAATTCTAGAAAAGGCAGAATCAGTTTAGAGCAGCGGTCTGCAACCTTTTTGGAGTGAAGAGCCATTTTTAAAATTATATCTGTTAAAAAAAAAAATTTAGGGAGCTGCACGCAGTAATGAGCAAACAATAATGTGCAGGCTGCATGCGGCCCTCAGGTTTTTTGTACGGCAGAATTAGTATATTTTAATTAAAAATCTATTTTATGAATGTTGGATTTTGAATTTTTACATGTGGATTTATTTGTGCAGGTTAAAAAATTAAAATATACCTAAATAATGGAAAATTCTTTATGCGGATCGAACTGAGTATTTGATCTGAAAATCGATAGAAGTCCAAATGCCTATATTTTTAACTGAATGTAAGTGTCCGGTAAACAATTCCACGTGTCAAATACAATCTGATCTTGCTTTTTAAGATCTTCTATTTCAGACCATTTGTGTTGTATTGCAAGGGTAGATTTTTGTCTTTCCAGCTCCAGGTTAGCTTCAAGATTTCTAAATTTTGAATTCTGCAAATTCTTGGTTTTCAGGTCTTCTAACTCAAGTTGAAATGCAGCCTCATCAATTCCAGCAAAAGCCAAAAAATTTAATTCGACAAGATTCATTTCAAGTGGTCGCAATAAAAATGACACAGTTGCCTTGTTCTTTCTAAACTCCTCAAATCTCCCATTAAATTCAGATCGCATATTTACCACAATTCCTTTGAAAAAGGTTAAATTTATGGAATTATCAGCTTGTTCTTGTTGATATTTCTTCAATGTGGGAAAATGTAATAATGTGCCTTTCTCAAATCTGTTGCAAACAAATATAATTTTTGTTCAAACAAAATCACTTCTTCTAAAAGGAAAACTACTGTATTCCTTTTAGAAGAAGGAATTACCAGTGAGTATCTTCTAACTGTGCATATTCAAGGTCTTTTTGTCTTAGAAACAACTTAATCTCTCCAAGGCAGGTGGCAAAATCGCATCAACACCTCACCTCTGGAAAGCCATCTTCTTCTGTTATGCAAAAGAAGATCGAAATATTCGCAATTGATTTCTTTAAGACAGAGGTCGCCAAACTTCTTTGAGTGTCGACCCCTTCAAGAGTTTGACTTTTTATCACCCCCCCCTCTATTTACTATTACATAATTATGACAGGAAAAGCAAAAAAGACGCTTATGCGAGTTTTTAGATTGTTTATTTTATAGTTAGTGTTTCTTGTATGCATAATATAGTATATATTATTATATTGGCTTAACATCAAAGGGATACATTTTTGTTTTTGACGTCCTTATTATCGTAATAAAATACAATTAAATGTAATTAACATTACATATTTGATAGGAGGGATAATATAACAAAATAATAATAATACAATCTTCCTATAGGTATATATATATATATATAGGATGTACCACGGACATCCGTTTATTGGTAAATACGTCATTTTGGCCTACGTGATTGGCCTCCGTAACTATTTTCATGACCTTGCTTCATCTTACAGGTCCTATTCATGTCACTGTTCCCATAATTCACTCTTAATTGCGTTGTCATTCAGGATAGAGGTAATCCAAGTTAACTGAATTAAATATTACCCGTACAATGATGTCTTATATTTTTCTATCGACCACTGCTTTAAGAAGTTCATATTACCCGTACAATGATGTCTTATATTTTTCTATCGACCACTGCTTTAAGAAGTTCACAAAATTGCCGATTATGTAGCAGTCTTGCCATTATTTTGTTAACAATTTTTTTTTTTTAAATAAAGAAACAAAACCGTTTTTTGTATCTTTCATGCTCGGCACCCCATCTTTCGCAATAGATATTATTTTGTTAATATTAATACCCTTACTTTTCAAGCAAGTGGTAACAGCAGATTCAATCAATGTCTTCTCCACTAGTTTGTCCTGTAAGTGGCAGTATATCGAGTAATTCTTCCCGAGGTCCTTGAGAGTTTACGTATCTACAAATAAGTACGATCTTTGCAATGTCATCCACATCGCATGATTCGTCACAGGCAATGGAGAATCCTAGTGTTGAATTTAGATCTGTAACCTGCTGATTTGTTGTATAGTTCTGTCCCTTACAATCGTAGCAGATAATGGCATGTCTTTTATTTTTGTAATTATTTCCGCTTTGTTTTTCAAATCGCAGAAGAGAAATTTGGACATTTTAATAAAACATTCTTTCACATATTTGTAAAAGGTTTTCCTCATTTAACAACTTCTTGAGCGGCCACAAAACTAGCAAGTTGTATTTCTTGGTACTTTTATCCATTTGGAAAATGAACATTTACTAGGCAGCTCTTCTACTACCTTTTTTTCTTTCATCTCTCCATGGATATGCTTTGTCAAATGTATCGTGTTTATTTAAAAACTGTCTGATTTTTGATTTTTTATTGTTTGAAAGCTTTTCATGGCATATTAAACACATTGGAAATCCTGCTGTATTTGCTACAAAATTCGGTCCATTCACTTTTAAACTCCCAATTTTCTTGTTTTATCTTTCTCTTCTTTGCTGGCATTTTAAATACTATAAAAATATTTTTATTTTGTTAATATTTAATTTAATGTTACAATATTCACATTACCTAACACAATCACCAGTAAATGAAAGCACTGCAACGTCCACTACAAAACCTTTACTTATTTTAACAAAGTGAGCAGATTTACAGACCACACCTGCACTCTATGCGAAGATAATGGGTACGTTCAGGCAGGCAAGCTCTACTGTAGTGCTACATGTACTAGCCTAGCGTGACGTATTTGGTTTAATAAATTAAAACTCGCGATTTTGTATTGCAAGTATTATGTTTCTCATCATATTCATAAAATAATTAAATTCATCGTAGTAATTCTTACTACTGTCATGAATGAAATCAGGAAGATTATTTCTTTCCATTCCCGAAGACAAAACCTCTCTCACATAAGATTTTATATTCGAAAAAATGTTTTCTACGGGATTAAGCATGTACAAATATTGAAAGTAATTTTAATTGGCATGAATAATTAAAACAAATATTTGACAACTCGGTGGTTTTATGAATTCTTGCATTATCCATGATAATTCAAGATGAATGTAAAGAAGGATTATCACGTATGATTCAAACATGAAAGTATTAAATTAGTACCAGCATCGCATGTACTATTTTCAATTGTAAAATATCCTTGACTTAATGTAAAATAAAATGTCCTTAATTTATTGCAAATGCTATATTTAGGTTTTTCAGTTTCTAATTTAATAAATAACATTCATTAAATTAAGGGGATATTAGATCCCACATTGTTTTAAATACTATATTCGGCATGAAACTCTGATTCCAATCTTTGAGTTTCTTATTCGGTTTTAAAACAATGTGGGATCTAATATTCCCTTAATTTAATTAATGTTTATATTGCCAAAATGAAGCCTGTTGGCCCTTTATATTTGAGTAACTTAATGGGTGCACCTTTTGGACAACTCGTATAGCAGAGTATATAAGTTCTTTTCGCTATACCTTTTGGTATTAATTTGGTCTAGCTACTCACTGATGAAGCCTCAATAAAGACTGAAACCGGTCTGGGTAGTGACCTCCCACCATAATGTAATAACAGCATACATTTCCTAGGAAATGTGTTTTTACATTATGGAAAATACCAAGAATAGCGATCAGAACTTTACCCACCTTTGCAATGAGTTGCCCGTGTTTGTACTACGTTCTAGGACTACTTGCTTTTACTACTTACTTTTACGTTCTAGGACTACTCATTTAGCTCACTCTAGCATTCGCCGATACTTTTATAGTTTTTTATACTATATTCGGCATGAAACTCTCTGATTCCAATCTTTGTGTTTCTTATTCAGTTTTAAAACAACGTGGGATCTAATATCCCCTTAATTTAATTAATGTTTATATTGCCGAAATGAAGCCTGTTGGCTCTTTATTTATATTTAAATAACATTCATTTTGTATTATTCAAAAATAGATTGTTTAATAACGAAAGGAGCCGTATGTGGTTCTGGAGCCGCATGTTGCCGATTCCTGGTTTAGAGACTATAGAGTAGATTTATAATTTCCAGGCTTAGCTGCAAAGGTAATTAGCTACACAAAATTATGGAGCTAAGGACTCACGAAAAAAATTTGGTTTTTGATGCTGAGAGAATCCATCACTTGAACGAAACGTGGTTTGGTTTACAAAAAAAATTTGGTAAATAGTGATAATGACATATTTTTGTGCGCACAATTATATATCATCATGAAGCAATTTAATGATTGTTTTGTTAGTTCTAATAATAATTATTAGAATTGCTTAGACGGTATAGATGAAGCCCTTTGGTCGGAAGGGGTTTGATTCCCATCTATGACATGAGGAATTTCATCAAAAGAGACCAGATACAGAGACTTGTCTCTTTTGATGAAAGGTGAGTTAGCCAGTCTCATACGGAGGTTTGGTTTTTTTTTTTCACTCACCAGAACAGGCAAACCAGCCCCGTGAATACACATGGATTACAGTCAGGAATACTTAAGATGGTCCCGGCCAGCCATAGGCCTGATTTGTCAGCTATGCTGGTCTTGAGCCTGGATAAAAATAGCGGGTGAGATGGTGCTGTACCTCCCCATAAAAGGGGCTCATGGCTATTGTATCATCATACAAAATAAATATCATTACAATTAACACATTAATTAATAAATATTAATGCTTTCACAAATGGTATGAATAAAACATATTTATTTCTTCACAGGAATTTGCCCAGTTGCTTAGTCAAGCTATTAATCATGGATTTGAAGCAGTGTATGAACTCACTAAAATGTGTACCATAAGAATGAGTTTTGTGAAAGGATGGGGTGCAGAATACCATCGACAAGATGTTACTTCCACACCGTGTTGGATTGAGATTCACCTGCATGGCCCACTCCAGTGGCTGGACAAAGTATTGACACAGATGGGCTCACCTCATAATCCAATATCTTCTGTATCATGACCTCAGTTCTTGGCTTTATATATAAATCATTTCTCCCATTGTCTTGGCTCACAAAATGTGCACAGAAATGAAGCTGGAATTGCTTGAAGCAATTTGTTCATCACCAGATCATTTTTTGTACTTCTACTGGAAAAATATTCTTGTGAAATTATTTTTAAATACTCATTAAAATATTACAGCTGGAGTTTTAGATGCTAATGTTGACTGTAAATATATATTTTTGTTTGGTTCCACAATTGCAAAGAATTTGTTTAAGTAAATGAATCATAAACTGATTCCCTGTATTTTAAAGTAAAACATTTTAAACAAATTTCAATAAATAAAAAAAAAAAACTTCGGCTATTTTTTTTTAACCATACTCTCTCGGACTTAGAAAATTACAATGATTCTATTCTCTCAACTAAATTCTAATTTTACAAAAATGACAGTCTGAAAAGATTTTTTTAAGTGCAGGCAAAGCAAACTTGATAATTCAGAGTATGATGGGGAATTTATTTTTTTAAACTTATGGAAATTCCATTTTTACCATTTAATGTCTTACACTGGCAAAGCAATTTCAGTTTGCAAATAGCAACAATGGAAATAATTATAATGAGTGATATACAACTGGTTCAATGTTTAAGATTATGATAATGTTGTTAATAAGATCTGCAAACAATGCTTTGATGGTAGCTTCTTCAATATATTCAATCATTATGAAATGTGCATATGTATAGTGCAGAAAAGATATCTAAACATGCAGATAAAAGAAAGTTTATTAATAAATTATAAAACCAACTATTTCTATCTGAAACGGTTTAAAATAAAATAACAATGGATTTCAAAAGATGACAAGCTATGTGCTAGAGGATATGGTAAAAAAAACATGTTAACCATTAATCATTTAATTCAAATCAGGACCATGTGGTAGCACTCTCTTTGATTGTCTTCAATTGTAAAATAGCAATTGTATAAAAGATGGGTATTAGACCAAAAAATTCTGTGGTCAGTTATCAGTTCTGTACTGTCTTTAGACCTGACTTTTTTGGGTTTTGTATGAATGATAAGACTACAAGAACTTTTCAACTGAACATCCATCCTTTGTCCAAAGTATGAAAGAAGACTTCATTTTTCAGATAATGGTGCCTTGAAGAGAACCTACATTAGGCATTACTAAGCCTTGGAAGTATCTGCAATCTGTAATGTATCATTACAGATTGCAGCCATTCTCAGAAAGTATAACAAATATTCACATTCTTTCAAGCCATGAATCTTATCAGCAACCTAATGACAGGTGCAAATTACAAATTTTTGTTTATTCTGTAGCAATTTTTTTTTCAGAAACTATCTTAATAATATGTTCATTTGCAATTAATTCAACTGTGTGTACTGTCAAATTTATAATATTGCATATTTTAGATGGTTAACACACATATATGTATAAAAATAGAATTTATTAAAAACTCGATTGTTGCACAGACATCCTCAGGGAGAACAGATATGTTAACTACATAGATTACAAGATACGAGTCATATAACATGCTTATTACCTTGTGCTTGATCACAATTGAATTAGCAAGATAATGCACTATTGGAGTAAAAGGGAAAAAAAATGAATAGATTCTGTAAGTTAAAATTAGATACTACCTTATTCAAAATTGCTAAAAATAAACATAATTATGAGCAGTTTATGGTGATTACTTCCCAGAGCTTCGAGACTGACATGCAGTTAAGATTAGGATGTTGGGTAAAGTTTCAAGGAATAGATAGTCAAATTGGTTTGATTCTAAAAGAACTCTGCATCTAGTGTCAATAGCATGGCAGGTAAAACCAGACCTCTCTAATTTTAAAAGAACAGCTATTCTATCCAACATAAGATAAAAATGAACTTGATAGACACAGCAGAGAGAGATGACAATTTGTCCTTGGCCAATAGTAGAAAAGAAGAGAGTTTCTGAATTAGTTTGAAGGTAGCATATGGTCTATTTCTTCTCATTTTCCTTTAAGGTATGGAAAATTTTATGTCTGGCTGACGGATTTATTATGCAGGCTCCTCCAGGGATTTCAAGGATAGAGCACTTCTTTCAATTATTTTGGAAGTGCTCTGGTCTAAATACACATCCTTCCTTGAACAAATTCACCAAAAGACACCGGCAAGTATGATGTAATAATTTACATCATACTTGCCGATGAAAGTATGATGTAAATCATACTTTCACCAGCAAGCTGTGAAAGGATTTATATAATTTTACCATCATTTTCTTTAATATGATTACTCTAAGGTACACACACATTCTTACACTAATAGCCCTCAAAATCTCTTTACTATGCAGGAAAAGTCAATTCCAAAATATATGGGTTTTACTGTGGACTATTTTCTGGATAGTAGTTTCATTATAACCATTAAAGAGTTTAATTTTTTTTTTTTAACAGAAGAGCAGACTGCATGCACTCTGTGTACAAGAGTTTTGATGATAATCATCATCTGTGTTGGATGATGGTATGAAGATGAATAGATTTATCTTTCAGAGAAGGAGGATTTTCTATAAACAGAAAATTCAATACCCTGTATAAGTACAGATTAAGTATCCAAAAAGTGAAGAATGTTAGTGGCTAGTGAATTTGATATGAGAGTACAAGGAGTTTATTCATCCAGAAATTGTAATAATTCTTTCTCTGAGTGGGACCAAACTGCAAGAATATCATCTACGAATCAGCACCAAATGCAAGGTTGGGAGAAATGATGAAAAGTTTATTTTATGGAATAGAATACCTAGAAAATAATCAACTAAAGCTGCACATAGCTGTTCCTTCAATCTGTATAACTTATTCAATGTAAAACAAACAAGTTAACATTCTTAGGAAAATCAGCTTTTAAAAACTTTAAGAGTTCCCAAAGCAGTATATTAGTTTCCTTGCTATTTCATTATTCTACAGACAGATCTTTGAAGTCAATGCTATTTTTAATATAAGGGCTAGTATGGCCAGCAAGGTTTTGAAGATTAGAACACTTACCATAATTTCGAAATAAGGAAATTATTATTTTGCCTTATCCCCTTGATGGACAAGGGGATAAGGCAAAATCTGGAGCCATTGATAAAACATTCAATTCATCATTTGTGAAGAGGTCTGTATAAATTATAAACCATCTGTTATAGATAAGTTTGAATACTTCAAAGTTATTTGCAATTTAAGTGTGCCTATCTGGTAGAGGATAAAAAAATTCTAGAGATTAATTCAAAACTGTTCTTGGCTAAGATTGTTTTTTAAATACTTTCAAGCTCTGCACATCATTTACAGGAAATGTTTCTTAGTTTGATGTACCTGATCTATTAATAAGGCCTTACTGGTTTTTGATACATTTTATGCATGGTATGCAATTTCATAGTCATCTTGATTTTAACCAAGTTAGGAATGATATCAGCATTGCAACAACACTTTAGGAACAAGTCTTATGTAAAGTAGTTTTTTTTCTTTGAATGCAGCTTACCAAATCTTTTTACAGCCTCCAATATTCCTCACCATTGAAGTTACTAATCGGATATTTTAAAGGAATGTACTAGATATATATTTAAGATGATTAACACATATATAGACAAACAGAATTTATTAAAAACTCCAATATATTTTGCTCTTTAATTCATTCATGCTGCTTGCACACACACATCCAATGGCACACCACTCTATAAGAGAAAAATCTAGATCTCACTCCCTTCATTTGTTCTCAACTTCCAAACTTGGTCACAGTTGATTCTCTTCTGCTGGAAGAATTAAATATAATAAAAAAAATACTAGTGACTAATAGTTATAATGAAAGTACCACCCAGAAAATTATCAACAGTCATCAGCCAGACCTCAATCTGATGCATAAAGAATCTTTCATTCTTCACAAGTATACACTATCTTCAAACCAACTCAAAAGCTGTTGCTTTTTTGCTATCTACCAAGCACAGATTACCATCCCTCTCTCTCTCTCTCTCTCTCTGCAAGGTGTCTGTCAAGTGTCCTATTTAATGTCAACCTTGTTATTTTTAAAAGACTGACTGTTTTGCTGATATTAGAATCTAAGAACATCATAACTACATAATTTTTTTAGAATTGTAGAAATCTGGCCTTGCTTGCCATGCCATTGATACTAGACAGTTTTTTGGAACTAAATCAAGATTCTTCATTCTAGCATATTTAAATTTGATCATCCTAATATTAACAAATCTGATTGCACGCCAGCTCAAAATTTTTTTTATTTTGAATTACAGAAGCTATTAATTTATTTTCTTTGCTATGTGACTCACACTTGTGATTCATGCTTTGGATGTAGTTAACTGATCTTATCTTTTCTCCCTGACATGTCTGCATGATGAAACATACTGGAGTTTTTAATAAATTCTGTTTTTCTCTCCAAGTGTTAACTGTTTAAATATATAATTCCTTTAAAGCACTGACAAATTCATACTTTTACAAAGAAAAAAATATTGTGCACTTTTAATGAATTTGAATGGCATGCATTGCTAATGTCATTAAAGCTATCTGGATATGTGTAAATTAAAACATTTCATATTCACCAAATAAAATATATATGGGAAGATGAGTTGATGTCGATCAGCACCGAGGGACAGTTCTTATTTTTAATTTTTGATATTTGTCACACTTATCCCCCCCCCCATGAGAATGTAATACAATCAAAATTTCAGTTGGATGATAAGGAATGAGAGTTCTGAAGACCTTTTACTTTGAAATAAAATAATGAAATTTGAAAATTATATATTTAATAACATTTGTTTACAAAGACATCTTCCTTATATGAATCCCAAATATGATTTTATATTTATAAAATAACAGGTAAACAATATGGAATTCTGCATGTGGGAGGGGAGAGGTGTATATCAATGTAGTTATGGCAGAATTATTATGTATTTCAAAGAATTGGAGAATTCTGATTGAGTTAGCAGGCAATTTTTTGTTGCTTGGTTTGAGCAAAAAAAATTCACATTCTGTTATTTAATCCAAGGTGCAAATACACTCTAGATTACCAACTTTTCATGAGGAGGATTATTAAATGGGGGAGGGTGCATATACTACCAAAATATACAGCATAAGACTTCAATTTGGCATAAGTAATGGATATTATAGCTCCATTTTTTACACCAAATAAACTTAATTAGTGCAAATACTGTTCAAAAACTTTTAATTATTACATTTCAACGTTAGAAGGTTTGTGCTGAGAGCAGAAAATTCAAGAAAAAAAAATCTCAGTGATTAGATAATTATTTAACAAGCACATTTTGATTTTGATGGCTCAGAAAAAAAATTAATATAAGAATGAAAAAACATTCTTATCTCTTATCTCAAATTCCATACATAGACTATAGGGTCTGTGTATGGAATTACTACAATTTTGAGACAAAACTTATGAGAGAATGAACTAAAAAAGAAACTGTGCTTAAGCAAAAACTAGAACAATCAGATGAACTTTTAATGTAGCCGAGACTGCCAGTTCTGTGAGATATAACAGCAAGCAAATCTGAACACACAGATATAACAAGTGTAGTTTACTTTTTCTTTTTTTTTTTTTAATGTGAATCCATCCACAAAATGTTATAAGCCTATCATGTATTAGTATGTGGGTGGGCTGAGGATTAGATAATTTAGAAATCTTAGTATAGAGATGGGGTGCTTAAGGGTCAAAGCTGTATAACTGAGAGGAGACCTCCACATAGCCTTTAAAGGAATGTGGGGAACCGACTAGGGCTTCTGACCTAATGTTCAGTTCTCACCTTCTCGTGGTGCACCCTGTTGGGTATCTACCTGGATACTGAACGAACGAGGATGGGCTGGAAATTTAGGGGCTTAAACCAGTATACAAAATGATGGTACAACACGACAAAATTTCATGCCCTGGAGTGTCGCCTGGCTAAACAAGGCCCCCATTGTTTTCGCCAGGGCAAACAGTGAAAAGTCAGCTACTGGAACAAATATGAAAGCAAAACCCAAGTCAACATCATAGAGTTAAAGATCATTACTATCAACATAAGAAGCCTGAATGGCAAAGATATGGAGCTAGCTGAGAAATTAGATAAGTACCAGATCGACATAATAGGGGTGACTGAAACAAAAAAAGACAAAAACTTGTGAGATCTTTCTGAGCATAAATACAAAATGTTATATTCAGTATATGACAATCAAGGAAAAGAAGGAGTAGCCATAGTATTCAACACTAAATACGAGGCTAATCTTCTTCAATGGCAGGCAGTCTCAAGTAGAGTGATGTGGGCAAATATCAGAATGGGGAACTGGACAATGAGACTTATTTGTGCCTATGGTCCCACAGAAGGTTCTACTAAGTAGAAGTGGAGGAATTTTTTGAGGCTCTAGAGAAAGCTACTGACACAATGAAAACGGAAAAGTTGGTCCTTGTTGGGGATCAAAATCACAGAGTAGGAAGTGATTGTCAGACATACAAAAATATTTTGGGAAAATTTGATGAAAAGAGCAAAGCTAATAATAATGGCAAATACCTGTTGGATTTCTGCTCAGGACATGGACTGGTTATTACTAACACCATGTTGCAACATAAAAATGAGCACAAATTCACATGGAATGAAGAGGCAAGGAATAAGAAAAGTCTCATTGACTATGTTATCGTCGATAATGATGTTTTCTCCCTGGTGCAGGACACCAGAGTGTACAGAGGATTTGAAATTGGAAGTGATCACTATTTAGTCTTGAGCAGGATAAAATTGAATTTCATATCGAAAAGAATGACATGTAAGAAAGTCTTAAAGGGAATAAACGTTGAGGAACTCTCAGATGTGAACTGTAGACTAAAATACACAAAAATTATTGAAGTAAAAATGAAAGAGTTTGAGAACAAGAACCAAACCTTGAAGAAAATCCTGATTGATTCAGCCAGAGAGGTATGTGGTGATGTTGTCTGCAAGGATAGAAAAATCAGAACATCAGTGGACACAGGAAGTTAAAGAGGCAGTGAAGGAAAAGAAGAAAGCATATCAAAAGTTTCTGGCAAATAAATCAGCTTGTGCTCTTAGAGAATACAGAGACAAATGTAAGAAAGCTAAACACTATGTAAAACTAGCTAAACAAAAGTCATGGGAGGACTTTAGCAAGAACATAGAAAATAAATATCAAGAAGGTGGTAAGATATTCTGGAGGTTGTTGAAGAAGCTTAGAAATGGAGGAAAGAGTGCAGTAAAAGGAGTTAGAGATGATAAAGGTGACATGAAAATGGGAGAAAAAGATATCCTTGAAGTATGGAGTAATTACTTCGAAAAATTGCTAAATGAAACAAGCAGTGATAGCACAGTGGTAAAAAACACTCAACAGGCATACAGTCAGGAACACATATTCATACTTGAAGTAGAAAAAGCCATCAAAGGCTTGAAATGTGGAAAGGCAGCAGGAGTAGATGATATCTGA
This sequence comes from Typopeltis vanoorti, assembly GCF_054136105.1. Taxonomy (NCBI): domain Eukaryota; kingdom Metazoa; phylum Arthropoda; class Arachnida; order Uropygi; family Thelyphonidae; genus Typopeltis; species Typopeltis vanoorti. Next base: position 45,286,348 of record NC_143564.1, on the reverse strand, counting down.
CCAGAAATGCTGAAGTATGGTGATATAAAAGTCTTACAGTGGCTGCACTGCATAGTTCAGAAGGGCTGGACAAAGGGACGAATTCCTGATGATTCGAGTAGAGCTCTAATAGTACCCATATATAAAATATAAAAAGGGAAATAAAACAGAATGTGAAAATTACAGAGATAGTTCCCTACTGAGTGTTCCGGGCAAGATTTATACCAGTATACTTGAGAAACGGTCGAGAAGAATTGTAGAAGAAAAGCTTGGTGAAGAACAAGCTGGATTCAGGCCAAATATAGGGTGTCAGGATAAGATCTTCACTTTACGACATAGTCAAGAAAGCATGGGAATATAACAAAGATCTATATTTAAGTTTTGTCGATCTGGAAAAGGCATATGACAAGGTGCCAAGGGAGAAGTTATTCAATACGTTACAGTTACATGGTGTCAATGGGGCATTATATCAAGCAGTACTTCGTCTTTATTTGAGTTGTAAATCAGCAGTTAGAATTGAAGTAAGTACAGGAAGATGGTTTAGTGTTAAATCTGGTGTGAGACAAGGATGTATATTATCTACATGGATCACATTATGAAGTAAAGTTGTAATAAACATAATATCAGAATTGGAGATGTTAATGTCAGCTCTTTGCTTTATGCAGATGATGTTATACTTCTAAATAAATCCGATACAAGTTTGCAAGATTCTCTGACTAAATTGAATAACTATTGTATAGATAGTATGAAGGTCAGCAATAAAATGACAATGAAAATAGGTAGAATCGTTGAAAATGTCAACTGTGTTTTGAACGGAGAACCTGTGGAACAAGTAAAATAGTTCAGCTACTTAGGCACGATTTTTAGTGAAGATGGTAAATTAAATATGGAAATAGACAACAGAATCAACAAAGCTGGTATGGTAGGAAGTCAATTGAATAAATTCATATGGAATAAGAGAGAAATTAGTCAGAACACTAAATTAGCTGTATACAAGACAGTGTTCAAACCATTTTTAACTTATGGATCTGAGAGATGGGTTAGAAGTAAAACACTTGACCGAAGTCTAGAGACTGCAGATATGAGAGTCCTGAGAAAGATTAGAGGCATGAGCAGATGGCATCAATGGCATTATCATATTAAAAACGAGGATATTAGGAAAGAACTTGATACTGTCAGCATCAAGGAATGCATTAGCAGAGCTAATCTCAGGTGGTATGGTCACTTAAACAGAATGGGAGAGGAAAGATTAGCAAAACAAGTGTTCTTTGCCAGAAAAACGACCCAGAGGAAGACCAAGATATAGGTGGATTGATAATGTTTGAGTCTTGACAAGTAACAGACTGATTTGGAGGAAAATTGTAGATAGGAAGTTAATAATGATGTAAATTTTTCATGTAGTACTATCATATCCTGTACACCCTTTGAGGGTACATGTCAGGAATTTGATGATGATGATAGTATAGAGACTTGGAACTTTTTTAACCACTTCAGGCTTTCATTGAGCAGGATGGTGATCTCACGCCATCTTAGTCTGCTACCTGAGGAAATTCACCAGCATCTATTCCTGCAGTTTGATTGAACCTATGAGCTACCTGGTTGGAGAACATAAGTGTTATCCTCTAGGCCAGTATTTTAGCAGAATGTGATTTTTGTCTCCCTCTTTTAGTTGGATTTTTTTTTTTTGTTATTTTTTTTTTTATGATCCATAAAAGCATTTTTATGTCTTAAAAGATATAAATAACATTTGTCTTTCAAGGCATAAAATTTCAAAACAAAATTACACAACCATGAATGATTGCAGTGGAAAAAGTTATAAAAAGGAAATGGTGAAATATTAAATATTTCTCATACACTAAGCACCTTGAAATAACAATATCTCCTGTATGGTGTTTCGGTTCAAGCAGAGTAAGTGGCAGCAGGATTATTTTCTAGCTAGTTGAGAAACCTCCTGATATGTTACTATGAGGTTCACTTCCACATACCGTATAGTAGCTTGACAACTATATCCTTGAATGAAGGTGGTAATGGGTCACATCCTTGAATAAAGGTGGTAATGGGTCACACAGTGTATTTGACAAGTACAATGTTTGGTATGTGCAATACATTAATCTGTACACATAGATACAACAGTAACGTTATTATAAAAAAAATGCTGATACTGGTGGTTTCTCTCAGGCATATGCTCATTTCAGTCTGCTATGTCCTAGTCAACTCTTAGGAGTATCTTGTTGATGTTTGCATCAGATTTTATTTCAAATTAATGTTTCTTTGTTTTTAAATGTTTAATTTCAAGTCTTCTATGTTATGATGATTACAGGAGTAGACATCCTTTGAAATGAAACAATAAAAGGAATTTGGTTGATTAAATTGAGTGATTTTATGGACCACATCCTTGCTCACTAGAAAATTCTTAGTAATGCTATGTTCATGATGACATATAACTTTACCTGGTATGGAAACCAAGCATCCTACTCACAATTCCCTAAAAATCTGTTGAACTAATTGGACTATATTGATATACATAAATGATTTTCTATGATTTTGGATATCCTAAAGAAAACTGAAATCACATGCAAACATGAGACTGAGAACTTCGGGGTGGCATTTGAAATGAACACCTTGTATATCACATTTCCCAAAAGCAAAATTCACATATCCATGAAGTATTCAAGATGACTCAATAAAGAAAAGAGAAGCTGAACTATGGAACAGATTCATTGATGTTGAATTTATCTAATTATTTCTCTATATACATGAGAGAAAAGCTGAACTGTCAGTTCCTTATCATTGATTTTATAATTAAAAAATTAGGCCAAATACGGCCTAACATCTTTTAGCATGCTAACTTATCACTACGGTATAGGACATGCTACTACTTTAGCAGCATTTTTATATCACCTTTTTAATCACTTACATTTCCATTTCTAAAATCTAAAAAAAAAAAAAAAAAAATCTCTGCAATATTACAATAAGATAGGTTAATTACAATACAAAGAGTCTGATTTAATAAAGTACAAAAAAAAATCACCTAATAGCACTTGCTATTATTGCACTTGATATGGTATCTGAATCATTTCAAATATTCAGTTTAGAAATTTTCTATTATAAATTTAGAAAATACACTGAATTTGCTATTTACAAAAATACTTTCCTTCAGGTATGAAATATATATAAACATATGGCAATGATCTGGTTACATAAAAATATCTAAATACGACTAAAAAAAAAAAAATATATATATATATATACATACACACACACACACTTTGGGTCTCTTTTTATGCGGTTTTGAAGTTATGCGGTGCACACCCACAGATACGAGACCTTTCGACACTTCTGCGCATGTCAACAGAAGGAGAATCCATTCCGATAATAGGGTAATCCAGCATTTCCCAAACTTTTCCTACAACGGAAACACTTCACAAATCCTGAAATTTTCACGGAACACCTTGGTTATTTTGTAATGTATTCATTAATAATTGATCATTAATTATTACTTAATAATGAATTAAATTTGGCCCAATGGAGAAAAAAAAAAGCACCAAAGAAATTGCTTTTCTCTGGAAATGAAAATTGCAATTTTAGATCGCCTAGCAAAAGGAGAGGGATCACGATGATTGGCAAACATTTTAATTTAGGCGAATCTACTATAAGAGCAATTAAAAAGAATGAAGTCGCAATAAGAAAATCTGTCATTTCTGGCAGATTTTCTTATTGCGAATTTATCATCGTACTCAAGAGATGCTTTATTAGAAAACAAGGAATGAATGCTCATAATTTGGGTTGAAGAATTAACTCAAAGAAGAACATAAGTGGTTATTTAAACAAAAAGCTCTTCGGTTTTTATGAACAGATGAAGCAATTGGAGCCATCTACTTCCACTTCCCAGGCTGATAAAGAATTTTGGGCTAGCAAAGGATGGTAAACTGGGTTTTTAAAAAGGAATGCACTTCATAACGTGAAGATTACAGGTGAGGTTGCAGCAGCAAATGAAGACGCAGCCAAAATTATTGAAGATGGTGGATATTGTCCAGATCAAGTGTTTAACGCTGATGAAACAGGATTGTTTTGGAAGAAAATGCCTAGTCAAACTTACATCGCAAAGTCTGAGGAAAAAGCAAGTGGGTTTAAAGCAAAGATCGAGTAACGTTGTTACTTTGTAGCAATGCATCAGGAGATCGAAGGTTGAAACCCCTCCTAGTAAATCGATTTCTAAGACCATGTGCTCTAAAAGGCAAAGATCTAAAACAGCTGCCTGTATATTGGATGGCTAATACAAATCCTGGGTAACAACTGCTATATTTACTGAATGGTTCAATAATTGCTTTGTACCCAGAAGTGGAAACATACATGAAGCTCATCTGCATTTAGAACATCCAAATGTGCAGGTTGTGTTTTTTCCACCCAATACAATAAGCATTATTCAGCCATTAGATCAAGGCATAATTGCTACTTTTAAAAATATTACGTTAAGCACACTTTTAAATTTATATTGGATAAACTAGCAAATGAATCATTAACAGTAACTGACTTTTCAAAATAGAAAAAAATTTCTATTTTGAACTACTTAAATCATGTTGCATCTGCTATCGCTGAAATAAGACCACAAATTTTAAATGCTTGCTGGAAAGCAGCTTGGCCTGGATGTATTGCAAACAGTGCAACCATGCAAACATTATCAGATGAAATCATTACATTGGCATATGAAATTGGTGGAGAAGGCTTCTGATACATTTAGCCAGAATGATATATAGACGAATTGCTTGTGGATAATGTCTTAAGTAACAATGATATTATTGGATATCGATTAACTTTAGATAGCGTCGAAGATCCAGAAAACGACAGTGAAGCGGAAGAAAAACCTGTCCCCCTCACTGCAAATATAATTCGAAGAGGTCTTGAACTGTGCAATAAACTGGAAAATCATTTTCTTGTTAATGACACAAATTCTGAATGAGCCTTTAAATTTCCAACGTGAGCTGAAGAACTGTATGTCTGGATATCGCGAGCTGTATAAAAAATTAGTGAAATCATCATCGCAAAGTTTAATCACTGTCACAAGAAAAAAATCAGCACAGAACGAGGGTAAAGCTAATTCTGTTTGTGAAGAACCATTGCCTTTACCATACAGATCTGATGCGCTGACTATCTCTTCTGGTGATGAAATGATTTTGTACCAGTTCACAAACGTTGCCGAATAAATACTGTCTAATAGTGACGATAATTCTGATGACAAAATGTTAAAAAAAAAAATTTTTACTTTTCAATAGAATTAAACGAATAAAGCTTTAAAACAAACTTAGGCATTCTTATTTTCCTGAATTTTCATAAACTTTTTTTTATGCGATTTTAGATTTATTTTAATTCATTGCTTCGGTTTTATGTGGTTTTAGAAAATTATGGAACGCATCCCTGATTTTTCAACATAAGTTTAGGTCTTTTTTGTGCGATTTTTTATATGCAGTTTTCTGTGGAACGTATCTACTGCATAAAAAGAGACCCAACTGTGTATATGTATATATATATATACATATACACACACACACATGTATAAATCGAATTTGAACAGATTCTAGTCCCAGAATCTCTGCACATGTACATTGTGATTATGATACAATAGGAGAGATTTCTCGTAGAACGTAAAGTATTCCATTGTCCACAGTTACAAAAACAGAGAAATCAGGAGAAGGAAAAATTCTGTTCATGAAATTTCCATTGAGTTTAAACGTTTGTAATGCTGTTCCATTCATATTCCACCATTTAATAGAGTCAGATACTGATACAAATTTGTGATAACTAGTAGCTGAAAAAACAATATCATTTACCCAGCTATTGTGACCTTTAAATTCTTGGGGTGATTTATGCATCTCTTCTAAGTTCCACATCTGCAATTAAAAAGAGAAAAACTGAAATATTAATCATTAATACTAAAGAGAGTTAAAAAAAAAAAAAAAAAACTCCAAAACAAGAAGCAACATTATTTGATCATCACTATTTGGAATTCTGATCTTTACTATAGGTTAAATTTGAATGGAATTACAGTCAAAGCGACCAAGGCTATGAATCTAGTATATTATGCCTATTAAGTGGGCTTGTTGTCTGGCTGATCTGTCTGTTTTGCACAATGAAAAATACTCTCACCTTCATGTGAACTGTCTAAACTCCACTTCATTTTAAAATCCCTTATAAAAGGTTTCTCAACCTTCTATCTCTATTACTCCTTAAATTCTGAATACTATTCTGACCTCTTATCCCTCTAGCTTGATTTTCTTCATTCTAATTACCTAAACAATGAAGTAATTTTTTTTTGTAACTTTCAGGTCCATAACTGTAATTGGTTTTTCCAATTCCACTGATCATCCTTTGAAAGATGCTGAGATATTTAACCAAGACACTGTACTACAGGTTCACAACCTTTCCTCTCCTATATTTCTCCTTTTCTAAGACACATGTCCCTGGTCTTAAAACAGTGACAAATATCATGGCCTCCAGGATGTCTACTTCATCTTTCTGAGGTGATACTATGATTCCATTCTCCTAATCCAAACACTTTATCTGGTCAAGTCACAGAAATCATCCTTACTAGAATCAGATCCTTCACTCCCAACTCTGTTCAATATTCCTGCCAAATATCCAAGCCTTGGTTTTACAAAAAAAAGTGTTCCTGTGCAGTTGTAAGGAAAAAATGCCAGCATATTGCAAGTGGGAAGACACAAACTCCAGGTTCATTTTCATTCTACAATCATCTAAAATCCCAATCTGACTTTCAAAAAGCAAAATTGCCCCTTATGCAAATGGCATTTATGCATTCTGGTATCTTAGAATCATTTATTTCTTCCAACCCCTGTATAGATGAACCAAGGCGAATTACTTCTAACCTAACTTTACCAGAAAAGATGTACCATGGTTCTTGTGGCCTTTTTGCTGGAAAGCCCTCAGTAAGAATCTTGAAAAACTTAAATAGTTTTAAGTTGAATTCCAGTCATCTGGAATCCAACCCCATGACCAGTCCATCTGAATCATGCAGTGTAGTGCTGAAGTCACATAATAATAATAAAAGAAGAATATATTTTTAATCAATTACTGGAAAATATGTAATAAAGTAAAATACTCGAATAAAATTAGTTTTGTACAGCTTCAGATTGAGACAAAACACAAATATAAAGAGGTATTTTAAAAAGAGATTTCTGTTATTTTTTAATTCATTCAACAATGTTGAATGCAGGTATTCAAACATGAAATTTTTTTTTGTTTCAAATATGAAACAAAACCATGCAGATATTCATATGCATGGTTTTATTTCATAAAACAATGAACCACATGATATCCTATTCAACATCTGTGAATTAAAAAAAAATAATTTGTAATTCATAAATCTCTTTGTAAAATGCCTCTTTATATTTGTATTCTGTCTTAATCTGAGAAGCTGTATGAACTGTAAAAGGGTGTTGGTTAGCAGTGGCTTATGTTCTAATGATTTTGGAGGAAAGCAGAAAAATAATAGTGGCCAATTCAGCACAGCACTCCATGAAAGTATCTGTAGAAGAGGCACAAGATAGAAACTGAACATCTATGAGGGAGGAAGAGAAAGAGAGGTGGATATATAAGAGAGGAATCATTAATTAACTGGATTGTCCTCTTATGGATAGAATTCAGCAATATCAGAGAGAATTTTGGTGTGCACCACCTCAAATATGGGAGCAATATTCCATGGTTGAGCAAATTTGGGATTAGAATAGAGTTAGCAGCTGCAGAAACTATAGTTGAAATGTGTTTGTGCTAGAAAAAGTCAGTCCAAGAAGGGAAATCTGATTGTGTTTGGATGCTTATGTATTATTGAAGGTAAGGGGGGGGTGCAAGTTCTTTCTTGTAAGAAATCAAACAAGATTGAGTTCTGGTGGCATCAGGTCTACAAGGTTGTCCTTGCCCCACTGAGATAAAGCTAGGAGATCAGAATTCAGGAGATTGGTTATGGTGGATCTTGAGGATTCGGATACTGGAGTACAAAGAATGCCAAATGAAAAGGAGGAACAGAGTGTAATGTCATCAGCAACGTTATGGAAAGAATTGGAAGACTATGAGAGCAGGTCACATATATACAAGAGGAAGACAGTGGGTGAAAGGATGGAACCCTGGGGTATTCCTGCTTGGTGGGGAAATCTGAATCTGAGAAGAACCTATCCACTATGACACGTAGTGAGCAACCAGTGAGAAAGTCGCAGAGTGTGGAAGGCAGTTTGTTAGTAGGCCCCTGCACCAAACCCCATCAAATGCTTTTGAAATGTCAAGGGAAACCATGTAAGTTTTTCTGAATTTTCTTTTCCTTGCTTGAGTTCAGAGAGCTGGAAGATTGGCTGCAGATGATGAGTGACAGAATCTGTACTGCTGATCACTGATTAGTAGGTGGTTCAAGAGTTGGTTGTTGATGACCCTCTTCATAATTTTAATTTTAGAGAGAGAGAACAGAAGTAAGAGCAATTAGACAGTAGTTCATCAGTTGACTGTTACTTTTCTATCTAAATTATTAATATATATACTCATGAATGCATTTCTCTTCAGAATTTTTAATAACTTTGTTTTGTCAACAGCTCTTATCTGATTTAAAAATTTTTTTAAATTACTGTAAACATTCAAAAAAACCCTAATCTTCAGTTTTTTGGTCAACTTCATCACCTATAATTTTGCTGTACTCTTTTCTCCATTTCTAGCTTCTTTAGTAGCCTTGAAAAATCTGTCTCCTTCATTTTCCCCATGTTTTTTCTCTGTATTCTCTCAGGGGTTTCACTAACTTACTTGTCGGGAACTTTTTTGGTATGATTTTTTCTATTCTAGGACTGCTGCTTTAACTTCCTGAATTTCTATGCTTTTGTATTCTAAATAACTGTTGATATTGTTATTATTATTGCATGAATATCTCCATGGAATCTGAAGACTCATGGCAGAAAACCCAGACTATCCACACAATATCTATTGTACCTCTCACAACAAACTCTACCAACCCATTCCACTCATTCACCACTCCCCAAGCAAAAAATCTAGTCTCCACACCCATGCTAACTATACTTTTACTCAAGTTTTGGAGTTGGCCTCGTGTTCTACACCTTCTAACCAAGTACTGAAATATTTCCTCTGCATCAGTCCTATAAAATTCTTTTGTTAACTTAATGTTTCTATCATATATCCTCTCTTTCTCCTATCAACTTTTGCAACCCACAAACTGTTAATCTGCCCTCATCCACTAACCATTTTGGTCACTTGCCTCTAGATCCTCTCCATAACCTCCTCATCCCCATGAACCCTGTCAATAATCAAGTAATCCTATGAGCCTAGAAATCAGGAAAAAAATAATAAATGGTATCAGACCTAACACAGAGAGTCAAGGAAACTAAATTATAAAGGGAGGAATGGTGAGAATGAGTGTAAGAGCGACAATATTATATAACTGTGTTAATGATAGGAATGGGCTTTGTCATGGAAATATTGACAAGGAGAGAACGATTTCGACTTTGTGTTTGTTCAGTTTGGACTGATCAAATGCGTGCAAAGATGTCTACATGTATAAGGCACTAGGGAAAAATAGAGATCTGCAAGTTGTCAAACTGTGTCATGCAGACTGCAGACAAGAATATAAAGACAACCTTATAAAGAGTAATGATAACTTATTCATCTCTGCTTATTAGTGTGTTCTTCAATAATCAAGTAATCCTATGAGCTGTCCTAGCTACCATAGCAATATGTCCCCTGAGCTTAACTCTTTATCTACCAACATCCCAAATCTTTAGCTTCAATTTCCTTGAGTATAGTCCTATCAATGTAGTACAGAGTTTAATCTTTTTATCACAGAATGCACAACTTTCCACATTAAGCTGACACTCATACTGTCAGCATGTTTAAATCATCCTACAAGCTCTCTATATCACCTTTATTAACTATTATGTCACATAATAGGAACTGATTCGAGGATACATTGTGGTTGGACTGAATTTAGTGCTCATGTAAAATTGGTGATTTTTGTCTGTTTTATTGTGTTTTTCCCTTAGAAAATTAGTATTTTATAGTATATTAGTGTAGATTTTAGTATTTTTAGTGTATTTAGTATTTTATAACATTTTTATTAAGATATTTCAACAATAAGTATAAGTTTAAACTGGTGCCAAAAACACACAAGAAACGTAGTGCTAAAAAGAGCACTGCAGGTGAGAACAATTTAAATGATTAAATTTAGAGTATGAGCAGCACATGGCACATAAAAAGCTCGATGATTTTTGTTCAAAAGCAAATTTTGGAGCCCATATTTTTTCCCTTTCATATTTGCCCCATTGTCATACCCTTTACCTCACATGTCCTCAATAGAAATGTTCCATTATTGTTGCACATAAACCACATCCTGTGGAATCTGATATATTTGCAAAACCTACAACGTTTTCCTTGATCTTGACAATTCCATTGTCACAGGAAACAAAGCGAATAATAATGGTCATTTGTTTTGTTTTACTTGCATCAGGTGTGCAGTCTAAAATTATGGAATAATATTTAGATTTTCAAATTGATAATAAAATTGTATCCCTGATTGCATTACTTAAAGTTTTCAATATTTCATTTTGACTGTTTTCACTCAAATAGTGTACTCTATTGTTTCATTGTAGGGCCCTTTCAACATGATTTTCCATAACGGGATCAAACTTCACAAACAGTTTGACTAATTTTAAAAAATTGCTGTTATTCCTTTCATATAATTTATCAGATGATCCGCAAAAAGCTAAATTTTGGCTACCAAGGAATTTTATAATTTCAATCAAGCATTCTAAAACACACATCCAAAGTTTCTTTTCCATTTCATATATGCTTTGAGTCTGGCAATCAATAGTAGTTTTGTTTTTATATTTTTATCAAGTTCCTTCCATTTTAAGAAATTTTTCATGTGAGTTAAACTAGTCTCATGTCTATGCAAAGTTGTACTTACATTTCTCCAATCGTTATAACCATCTACAAGACTACTTGATTCAGTAGGTGCGAAACGTTTGCAACAAAAGCAAAAAACAGAATTTAAAGTTTCGGAATAAATGAGCCATGTTCTTGACACTAGCTCCCCGTTTTCCATTTTTCTATTATAATATGTGTCACCAATTTTATGACCATATGTATCTCTGGGATATATTATATTTTTCTTTTGAACAGACTCCATTTCAATTTAAGCAACTCGTAATTTTTCATCAATATTTCTCCATTCATCTGGATCTTCTAAATTTACAAAGACTAACAATGTGTTAGTTTCGTGGTCAACTACAACTAAATCTTCTCCTAACTGTTTTTTCATTTAAATCATGCATCTTGTTATCTTGTTCAATAGTTGTAATAGTACTTCCATGCAAACTGGATGATGTGCACGGTTCTTCAACTCTGATTTCTGATGCATCGAGTTGGTTACAATCTGCATGAGACTATTTTACCAAATTTATTAAGAGCCCCAGTTTGTTTCTTAATATCTGCTTCTTTCGGCATGACGCTCATGATTTTGTGCACCGGATAACTTTTTTTTAATTTTTGATTCCATTTCTATTTTATACCCACAAGAAATTATTACACAGAGACGAAATAATAATACTGCGCTACTGTCAGTAGCCTACTGAGATGCATACCATATGACTAGTTAACTAGCAACAAATGTTTTGTATGAAAATTCTTTTCTACACATAAAAACCGTTCGCCATTTCACTTTAGATAGACTGCAGTAGACACAACATTCTGCAGGCCAGCATTTAGCCTGCTCTCACTGCAAAATTGTAAACAGCCGGGTGATCAAAGAGGTGGCAATATGCGGCCTTATTTATTTTAATATTGATCATTCTAAGCATTTTTTGTTTTTATGATAAAAATTTTGTTTCTTAAAAATGAACTTGTGAATCGTGCCCCAGCGGTGCCAGCAGACATTGTATGCTCTGCATGCCCGCTTCTGCTGGCCCTGTGCTCAGAGTCAGCCTGGTACCACCTTCGAAGTCAGTGGTAAAAGGGCGGTATAATTCTGAAGTAGTTCCACCTTTTTGAAAATCGGATTAAGTGTGTATATTCGATGAGAACTAAAAGTGAGCTTTAATGTGAAGGTCAAGACTATTTGTGCGGGAATGTTCAGGGGCCTCGACCCTTTGTCCAGAGACCTGGGAAAATTTTATGAAGGTCATCTAGGAATGAATGAGAAAAAAAGGAGGAGTGGAAGAGAAGAGAGAACTTCAGAAGGAGTCGATTCACAGTGTTCGTCGGTCCAGTTGAAGTCGCGAGGGATAGCCACGGGAGCCATGAAACTACCGAGGGAGAAGAGAAGCAGGACCAGCATGCATTGCCAATAGGACAATCTGCTCAGTGCCTCGATCGTCGAACCCCCTTTGGCCGATTCATAGACATCAGGAAAAATGTGCTCCAACCCCTGCGAGTCAATCCAAGTGAGTTGATGGAATCTCTGCATGGAAGAAAACCTGAAACAGATGAGAAGCCAAAGGAACCTAAGAAGGAACTAGGAATGGGTGCATTATAGCATTAAAGAAGATATGCGAGTTAATTTCATTGTGTTTGCTTATGATATGTGAAACTGTCTGAGAAGGGCTGATAGTTTCTTTAAGTGTTGATGTTTAAGAATAGCATGTTTGCAGTTATAATTAGAATTACTAGTTACAAGTAACAGAGCATGATATTCCTGGAATTGTAATGGGCTGATAGTTTTTTGAATGTTGATAACATGTTGCATGACTTCGTGCATTTTCTAAATGTTTAATTGCTGAAGTTTTAAGCTTAATGTGGAGTTAAGAGAGAATCTTTCTCTATTGTATGATTTTGTATAATTACAGTTTAGTGTAAATAAATATGTTTGTTTTGTTTACAAAGTGTGCTGCCTGATCTTTACGCAATGCACTGTTTCAAAATAAACACAAACCTGTGAGCGAAGGAATTTAATGTCAAGAAGGGCTTTAGGATAATTTCAGAGTGAACTCTACTGGGAGTATTATTATATCTTATACCACAAGGAAAGCACTGGTGGCGTTGATTAATCTAAATAAATTTCCAGAGCTCTCTCGGTATAGGAAAAATACTAAAAGTAGAGTAAAGTTAATAAAGAATAGGAAGTAGTAGTAAAGGATAAAGAGTTAAAAGGCAGTAGAGATAAACTAATAAAAGTAAGAATAAAGTAGAGAAGATTAATTAATAATAGAAAATAAAGCATATAGAGAAATATTACAATGGAACAGCCAAGTACGAAATAAGCATACACATAAGAGAAACCTTTACAGTGGGATTATGCTAGAAGAAACTGATGAGGCTAGAGATCTTGGAGTGTTAGTAGATAGGAAGTTGAAGTTCAGGGGTCATGTAGCAATGAGGCAAATACAATCTGGGCTATTATGCATAGCTCTGGTTTCCGTTCTGATTCTGATATATTGGAGAGGGTGCATAGGAGAGTATTAAAAATGATATCAGGATTGTGGAATACTGATTATGAAGACAAATTGAGAATTTGTATACTGCAGATGCTAACAAACAGGAGAAGGGGGGAGTGATATGATTGAGATTTACAAACTTCTGAAAGGGTCATACAGCATTTCAATTTATGGAGGGTGGTGAAAGGGCATTCTTGGAAGTGGAGAATGAATGCTGCTAAGAAGAACTAAGGGCTAGGTTTTTCTCTCATAGGTGGTGCATGATTGGAATGGATTGCCACTGGATGTTGTTGTGAGTGCAAGCAGTGTGAATGAATTCAAGAATAAGTATGATAGCTGGTGCGTGTGGTATGTGGTCTCCCTTGATGAGTTCCTGACTCCCTGGAGGTCTCTCTTAATAATAATAATAATAATTTCCATCATCAACAACACACACTGAATATTTCCCTTCAAATCACACAGCACCCTGCAGCATATTGCTAGTCACATCTGCTTTCTTCTGGATTCTGCATTTTCATATTACCAGTTTCATGTTCACTACCATTTGTTCCAGTTTGCATAAGAGATTTCCATGTATCCCGTCCTTCAACCAACTCACCTGTCACTCTTTTATAAAAAGATTGTATATTATTACTAAGTAATGATTTATTGTATGACTATTGTATCATATTCTAATCTACCCATTCCTGAGTTCGGTCTTTGACCAACTTTTCCAATACTTTTACTACCACCACTACTAATTGGTCTCTAATTTACACTACAGTCGTGAAGCTTTCTTTATGCAATGTAACTATTTTGCCCTCCTTTCACCCCTTGGGACTTTATCATAGCTGATGCTTAAGATGAACCTAGTCACAGGAAATACCCATTCCTTGGCACATTCTTGTAATACATTCCGTCTAATCTTATGGACATATTTTCATTGATCTGAACTATCATAAGCACTTCCAATTCACCAGCCTCTATCCTCATGTTGTTTTCTGTGATAGCAATATCTTCACTTGGTGATAGACTAGCTCAGAAACTCAACTGTTTTATCCTTTTACTGTCATTCTGTCTTTTACTTGCTACACAGTGAAAGAATCAGTGAACTGTTTCCTTATTTCTTGGGTGTTCTCCCCATGTGAATTTATGTGCATCTTCATGCTGGAACATGATGCTAGTGGTGATTAGCTCCTGTTCTGATCCAACTGATTAAGTTAATATTTCTCTCTCTCTCTCTCTGTAGCAAAATCCACTAAAATAAACTATCATAAAGTCTCAACCAAAGCCCCATTGGTTGAATGCCAGCTATTCTAAAAGAAATTTACTATATCAAACACTCTACTATAACAAATTATCCCTGTAGTTCCAATAGATTTGCTGCAGTGAAAGTTGACTATCAGCTTCACACTCTTCTCCAAATTTTCCTAAAATGTTTCAATATGTTTTGCATCGATTTCCTATTCTGCTATTTATCTCTAACAAGAACCAGTTTTTACTTGTTCCTTATGTCAGCTACCCATATAACTCCAACAAAATTCCTCTACTTTTTCTATCGTAAAATCTTATGCGAGACCATTATTTTCTGATTTTCCATCTTGAAATCTGCCCACAGCACTCTATTTGATATTGTCTGTGTTTAAGTTCATCTTTGTGTTTAGAGAAGAATGTTATAACTACTGCTTCCTTTTTCTAATCTCTATTACTGGAATAGAATAACGTTCAGCATATTTTTGTGCATGCATTTCTTTTATGTTTTAATAACACGTGGCAAGGAAAAATGACGTATATTATATAAGACCAAACCACAAAATTACATACAAGATTAAAAGACCCAAATAATAAACTAATTGCATCCAAAACCTTTCCTGACTAACCATATAATTGTTTTTCAGATCTCTGGTAATCAGAATCACTGATGTGCACTATTACTGAGCTGTTCACAAATTAGTTAATATTATTACAAACTAGGGTGCTATGGTAGCACTGTTCGTATTATAATATGAATTATAGTTGCTGATGAAAAGTTTTTTATAATTAGTCTAAATGTCTCTTTAAGTGTGTTGTATGTGTAATTGAGCTTATTTTATAGTTACATATTATTATTATATGACATCTGCAGGGAGTCCAAAAACTCATTGTGAGATGGCCCACTGCTCCATTATGCACCATGCACCATCTTCCCTACTACTCCAACACAATGTCACCTACTGCCCACAATCAACAACAGTGTTTTTTTGTCAGTAAATTGTGTGTGTTCTCATGGCTGGTTTACCTGTATGTGAGATGAACAACTTGAGTTTCCAGGAGAAAAAACACTGTTATCTCTGTATGAGATCAGCTAACTAACCTTCACTTGTAAAAGCCCATATAAAGACTCCTCTCATCACAACGAGAATCAAACTCAGGTCTTTTCAAAATGAAGGGCACAATGTCTCATTGTTTTTCCAATTGCACTACAGAGGTGCTTATATATATGTTTTTATATATATTGATAAACTGTTCACGTGTAGTTTGAATTTGAAATGAAAAACTTCATTTGATGTTGTATGTATACGAAATGTAGGTATTGCAGAATATGAGGAGTTGAAGGGAATACAGATATAGTGCTGGAATCTGTCAGAAATATGTATGTTGATCAGGCAGGTTAAGGATCATGAGGTTTTGAATTTGAGTGAAATATTAAATGAGGGTATAAATGGATAATGTGGCAGTCTGTTTGACATAGGCGAGTATGAATAAAAGTGTTATGGTTGAAAGAGGTAAAAAGTATGTGGGGAAAGGTCGAGAAGCGAATAAAAAAAAAAAATAAATAAATATAAAAAAAAAAAAAAAAAAGATAAGTTCAGCATGCCGAAATTTTCAAGCTTCAATGAATGCTTTGAAATATTACATGGACTTAGACTAAGATAGCAGAAAAGAAGGGAAACAGAATATGTCAAGAAGTAAAGAAAAGCACAAGAAAGTGGAAAAGTGAAAAAAAGAATATAGTGATATGCAGTGATACCATTATTAGGGTTGTGCTAGGTGAACGAGCGATAGAAAAATATCTTACAAAAGTGAGGATTTCTGATGTGACTGAAGTTATATGTAAGCAAGAGGAAAGAATGGGTGATATTGTCTTGGTCAAAATGAAGGAAATGAGATAAGTATATAACATATATATCTTGACACAAAATCAAGATTGTGAGTGTGTTGCCAAGGTACAATAGGATCGAGCTCAGACAAAAACGGTGATTGTGAAATGATTCAGTGAGTAGAGTGTGTGTAAGAGAAATGGTATACAATATGTTGATACAGGTCCGCATGATTAGCCTAGTGGCTGTGCGCTTCGCGGCCATATGACTGGGGAAGGAGTGTCCTAGGTTTGATTCCCATCGGAGACGTGAGGAGCTTAAGGATTT
Source organism: Typopeltis vanoorti (assembly GCF_054136105.1). NCBI lineage: Eukaryota > Metazoa > Arthropoda > Arachnida > Uropygi > Thelyphonidae > Typopeltis > Typopeltis vanoorti. The sequence continues at coordinate 45,269,553 of NC_143564.1, read as the reverse complement.
TCCTCAGCCATAGCCAAGTTAGCCAGTCTTGGGAATAGACAGCAGGGTTTTTTCCACCAGCTTATCTGGGATTTTTTATCCAGCAAGTAGGCAAACTGGTTTCATGAACATACACAGCTACAGTCATAAATATATTACAGCAAGGAAGGCAACGGGAAACCGCCTTGCTTATAATCATCTCCCTAGTATGGTAGCATATAGCTACCCCCACCAGCTGTATGGGTGAGGGAATAGGATAGACAGATGTTGATACAGTAGTGAACAAATTAATCTGAACACTCACATTTTAAAGAAAAAATTTAATTTCACAAGAAAATAAGTACGAAAATTACGCTGCAACTTTACCTAATAATTTATATGTGTATCCCTGTTCCTAATAAGTTTATTAATACGATTAGGCATGGACTCTACCAACGTTGAACACAATGCATCTTGAAACCATACTTTTATAATGGATTATATTAAGTTGTATCACAATATTAATTTTCCAAGTATCTTTTTCACTATGGCCCACAAATTTTCTATTGGGTTAATGTCAGGAGAGTTACCTGGCCACTGAAGCAATTGGATGTTGTAATTTTTGAGGAACTCTTTTACTTTTCATGAAGTGTGGCATGGAGCAAGATCCTGTCAGAAGATGAGTTTGTTTTTCTGGATCTGTGGGAGTACTTTTTACTCCAATATTTTTATGTATTGGTCACTTTTCATCATACCATAAACAGGCACAAGTGATCCTGGACCTTCATGCGCAAAACGACCCCAGAACATCTTTTTAGCTGGATGTTTAGGAGCTTGTTGCAGGTGTACAGGAGAAGTCTTCTCAGCCTCTGATTTGCAAACAGAGGATAAGCATTCTCCTTGGACAAAGAAATGACTCTCATCTGAGAATTACCTTCTTCCACTTCTCAACAGTCCAAACTTTGTACACTTTAGCTTCTTTTTTTTCTGCATAGCCTTTGTCAACAGTTGTTTCTTTTTTGGTCTGTGGGCAGTCTTCTCTGCTTCCAATAATCTTTGACAGACTGTCATGTCAGAAACATTAATCTTACTAACTGCCAAGTCTCTATTTAAGTAGACATCAGACAATCTTGGATTCATTTTGCTTTTCCTAACTAGTAAACAATCTTAAGTGTAGTTTTTCTTTTTTGTCCACATTTTCCTTTTCTGTTAGGAGAAAAGGTACCTGTCTCCCTAAGCCGCTTTAAAATTGCATTAACAGTACCTAAATCAACACCATACTCAGTGGCAATTTGTCTTTGATTGATGGATGTGTGCTGAGAAAGAGTACACATTTTTGAAGACTTTTTTTAGAGATGTATCCATTTTATAGCTACACAAAATGAACAAAACACTACGAATGTCAACTCGTTTACACTATTAATAAACATTGTAGAGACTTAAAACAAGAGCACTCAACCAAAATAGTGAACTAAAACCAAAAGTATTGTGAATTGTAACAAAAACCAAACTAAAACCTTGACAAAAATTCAGCTTGTTCGGATTATTTTGTTTCTTGTGTATTGTGATGATTTTGATGGTTAAAAGGATCTCTGCTTGCAGGATAGATTAAATTTGAATGTGTTTGGGGTTAGGTGCTTGATGAACTGTGTTCAGTGAAAGAGTAAATGTGAATACTCAGGAAACTAGACGTGTTGGGATAGTAATGTGTTAAGGATGACCCCAAGAATTGCAAGCCTAGTTCTGTCAAGAAAGCAAAATGTGGAAATTTGGTTAAGGAATCAACTCCAGCTTTCTGTTTGAATTGTCCCTGTTACCAGAATTTCCAGTTACCAGTAATTAGCTGTCATGCATATACACTAATGCAGGCATCAAAAATAAAGACAAAGAGGCAGGTGTAGCAGGATCAAGACTTATTGGCATTAGTGAGACTTGACTGATGACAGAGGGTATTTATACAGGAATAGAATTGACAGGTACTGTGTACACAGAAAAGATATGAAGAACTTGGGATTATTGCTAATGATTGCAGATTAATTAAATCCAACCATAACAGAAATCTTCAATGGTGACAGTAGTTATACAGGCAATGGGCTTAAGGGTCATCTGAAAGGAGTGTGAACTGCATAAACAAATAAATCTTATGAATACAAAGAGAACTATCATTATGGGTGATTAAAACTATGGGGATACAGATTGAAGGGAACAGAAAACATGCAAGACAAGGGAAAATTAAATTAATTTATAGAATTATTCAGAGATAACTATCATAAGTAGCAAGATAAAAGGCAGCTGCAGTACAAGAACACTGATCTAGTAACAGCTTTTGAGAATCTGTCTATAAATGGGGGTTGCCATTATGCCCCCAAATTGGTGAGAGTAATCATGCAGCCCTGACGTGGAAGGTTATGATGAATTAAAGAGCTTGAAGCGAAATATGTGGAATTATAAGGCAGACAATTATAATAAACTGAGAAGGCATCTTGAAACAATGCTTTTGCATGAAGACACTACATATGATAGAGAAATGAGTACCCGAGCTGGACCATGCCTTATTTCATGTAATATACATCTGTTATATTATCTGTAGACTGGTCCCTACTCTTTTTTTCTTTCTTTCCTTCTTACTGATATTCCCCTCATCCTCAATCTTTCCTATTTTACTTTTCTTCATCTCCTACAGTTTGTTTAGCCTTACCTAGTAGGCTAAACAAACACAGAAGAAGGCAATGGCAAACCACCACTTCTGTATATATTTTGCCAAGAAAATCTTGTGAAGAAAGGCTGGATCAAAGCCTTCTGGAAGTTAAACTTCTAATGGAGTTAATCTCCGAAGACGGTGCCTCTGCTTTACTGATTTGCATAAAATAGGAACATAGAATGTAAGAAGCATGTATCAAGGAAAACTGGAACTAGTGAAGAAAGAAATGAGAACTCGAGTTAAGATGTTAGGAATCAGTGAATTGAGATGGACAGGAATGAGTCACTTTGATAGTGATGATTTCATGATATATTACTCTGGACATGAAAACCTTTGAAGAAATGGAGTAGCATTCATAGTTAGAAGAGAATACAGAAAATACATTTTGAGTTACAATCTCCGTGTCCGATAGAATAATTCTAATCAGAATAAAGCCATACCCAGTGAATGTTACACTCATACAGGTGTATGCACTGACTACAGATTCAAGTGAAGATGAGGTAGAAGAATTTTACAGCAGCTTGCAACAAGTAGTATACAGTATTGATAAACACATATTTTTTCTTGATATTAGTTGATTAGAATGCACAAGTGGTTTAGGAATGAAGCAGGAGAAAGGAGATTTTGGAGTTTTGTGTTGAGAACAATTGCTTTATTGATTATAGCAAACACTTGTTTCCAACAACATAAAAGAAGATTGTACACCTCACCTAATGGAGAATACAGAAATCAAATAGATTATATTGTTGCCAACAGAAGGTGGAGGAGTGCTATCCAAGAAGCAAAAACACTACCTAGTGCAGACTGTAGGACAGATCATGAATTATTGATAGCTTAAGTTAAATTGATAAGGGCTAAGAAGAAACAAAAGGACAGTATCAGATTTTATTTAAATCCTATAAGTGAAACATTTAAAGTAGAAGTTGGAAAGAAATTAAAAAGTTTGGAGAAAACAGGAAGAGAATTAGAAGAACTACGGGAATAAACAAAATATTTATTATTACGTAACACCTCCAAGGAGTCCAAAGACTCATCGAGGGAGGGGCATCTGCTCTACAGCTCTCTGTCTCTACAACCAACCGCAACTACCTTCATCATCCACACCAATGCCATCTACTGCCGACCACCACTAGTACTTTCACAGAAAATCACAAACATCCATGCCAATGGCGGATATGCTAACCACTTGTCCAACCAGGCCGGAAAATATACAGTTATAGAAGCAGCAAAGAAGACCTTAAATAAAGCAACAAGGAAGAAAGATTGTAAATAGTTGTCAGAAGAAGCTATTCAAATAGAAGAGAAAAAAAAAAAAAAAAAAGAAGAAGAAGAAAGAAGAAGAATGGGTTAGAAACTGAGTATAGTTTTCCAAAGACAGACTAAGAAAGATAAGGAAAAGCATCTAAACAAAAGGTGCAAAGAAATTGAAGAAAGCAATATTATGGGTAGAACAAGAAATCTGTTTAGAAAAATAAATGATGTTACAAGGAAGTTCATCCCTAGATTAGGAGTTGTAAAAAGTAATTTGGGTAAATTCTGATGGAAGAAGAAGAAGCAGTGAAAAAAAGATGAAAAGGGTATGTAGAGGATTTGTACAAGAAAGATGATAATATTGAAGGAGAATTTGAAAGGAGAGAATTTGTTGAGGAACTCATGATAATGAAAAGTGAAGTGATATCAGCAATGGAACAGCTTCCAAAAGGAAAAGCTCCAGGAGCTGATGGTGTGTCAGTGGAATTATTAAGAGCAGCTGAGGATGAAGTAGTGAATATACTGACTGAAATTTGCCAACAGGTTTGGAAGAAAATATACTGCCCTAGAGACTGGAAAACATCAGTATTCCAATTTAAAAAAAAAAAAAAAAAAAATCCCAGAGACTGTGAGAATTAAAGCTTTAATTTCACATGTAAGTAAAGTTATGCTGAAAGTGATACAACAAAGGTTGGAGCCATATATGAATAGAGAAATGCCACAAGAACAAGCAGGCTTCAGGAGAGGCAGAAGAACTAGAGACCAAATGGCAAACATGAGATGGATTATGGAAAGAACAAGAGAATTTCAAAAGGAAGTATTCATCTATTTTATTGATTATAAGAAAGCTTTTTGATTGCACAGATCACAACAAACTGTGGATTGTAATTAGATCCTCGTGGAAAGGCTTAGACGTTGGTTATGCATATTTACTAAATAATTTAAGGAAATTACAACGTAAACTAGGATATACATTAAAATAAATTTTAATATACTTCCAATATTTCGGCAACATCATGTTGCCATTTTCATAGGAACTTAAGAACAAGACACGTGCACGCAGGCACAACAAACAGTAAATGAGGAAGAAGCAGGAAGCTATTTTTTCTCCTAAAGTCCTGATGGTTCCCCCCCCCCCTAGCAGGCAATGTTGGTCTTCTTGGGCGATTGGGCTGAAGGTCTTCTGATGTAGGTTTCCCAAATTTGAGGCAGTCTCATGCAGCCAAATTTATTGAGGTTTGGATTGTTTCTTAGGGCAGAGGATGATTCCATGAAGAGCCTTTCATATTTGTATTTACTACGGTGTATTATCATGGCTTTCTTCCACTGTATTCTATGGCAGGTATCCAGCGCATGGCCAGCAAGATCAGAGTGGCTGTATTGGTGAAACCAGATGTAGTCCTTGTGTTCTGAAATTCTGACATTTGCTGTCCTGCCTGTTTGGCCAAAGTAGGACAGCTTATAGCTGCAAGGGACTTGGGTATACACCAGGTAGGTCTGGTAGAGTGGATAAGGGATGCCAATTTTTTATATGGTCTGTAACAAAAAGTTAAGTCATGTTTTTTTAGAATTTTTGCAATTTTTTCTGAATTGCCTCGGATATAAGGTATGGTGATGGATTTAGAGTAATCCTTGTTGTGAGGGGGGGGGGTTGTGGTTTACCGGTTTCAATATTTTTTGGATTTTTTTTTTTGTGGGGGGGTAGCCATTGGCTGAGAAAGTGTTGAGAATGTGGTTTAGTTCTGTGGTTAGGGTACTGTCATTTGAACAGATAAGTTTAGCCCTGTTGTGTAGTGTCTTAATGACTCCATATTGTTGTGAGGAGGGGTGGTGGGATTGTTGGTGATGTTACAGATATCCAACAAGGACCACTTTTTTCCATTTTCTTTGTCAGCTGCCTGTTCTAATGACTCAAAAAATTCCTTCACTTCTTTCATGGAAGAACCTCCTGTGGGATCATAGGCACAAATAAGTTTGTCCATGTCCCTATTTTGAAGTTTTCCCATATAACTCTACTTGAAACTGCCTTCAAATCCAGAAGTTTATCTTCATGTTTGGTGTTGAATGCTATTGCTACTCCTTTCTTTCCTTGATCATTATTGCCTGAAAATAACGCACTATACTTCTTTAGTTAGATCTCACCTGTTTTTGTCTTCTTTGTCTCAGTAATGCCAATTATGTCCAAGTGATACTTTTCCAATTATTCCAATGAATGGTTTATTATAGTGAATTTCCTTTGGTCTACCAATGATGGTACAGGAAAGTAGCTGCAGCATTTCAATAGTTTAGTGTTGTTTGGCATAACAAGGCTTTATGGTAATTATATATTTTCTGTTATCCATGTCACATTCCTTTTTTTTTTCCACATAAAATGAAAGAAAAGGTGCCACTTACAACATTTTATTAACTGTACAAAAAAGTTGTAATTTAAAGAATAATTCTGGGTGAGTATCTTACTTTTATTGTGCCATAATCATCTCCAGCTGCCAAAAAGTTTTCTGGGGAAAAACGACAACACCTAACACAAGTATCACATATCAACGTTACCAAGCAGAATCCATTTATAGCATTCCATACCTAAAAAGGAAAAAAAAATATCAGTAAAGATTGTGTTTATTTCACTGATAATGACAGAAGAAAATCCACTGATACATTTTTGCATCAATACTACTTAATTAACCAACTCGAGGTGGAGCTAGGATGTGAGCACATAGGTATGTTGTTGACATAAGCTGTAAAAAAAAAAAGATAAGCATTAGTAGTAAAGAAAGATATTATTATGATTATTTCATTACTAATACTGATTTTTAAGTTTGCGCTATAGAAATTGACAATTTTTTTCAATGTTTTTTTTTTTTTTTTGTAATGAGAGAAAGTGGGAGTGAAAGCAAAGAGAGAGATTGGAATTAGTATGAGTTATGGATGCTAGCAAGAAGAGGATGAATGAATCTATTTGGGGCATCATATATGGAGATTAAATTATTAGGTGTATGCAGTGGTGCTTGCTTAGTGAAAATGTAGAGGTGATGATAGTAATGGTTGGTACGAACAACCTGAGGGATAGCATGAATCATTTAGTGCAAGATTTGAGGTTAATGTTAAAGACAGTGCAGCAGAAATGTATCTGAGGAAAGATAGTCAGTGTGTTGTCCCAGTATGATAATGCAGAGTGGAAGAGAAGAACAGATAAAGAATAAGTTAGCAAGAATGTGTAGGAAAAGAGGTCTGGAATATGTGGATGTGTGGAATATATTTGCGTATAGAAGAGAGGTGTATGCAAGAAATGGATTACATTTTAATGCAGAAGGATGCAGGCAATTGAAGACACTGTTGTAAACGCAGTGTGTCAGGGAAGGGAAACTAGAAATGCATGAATGGAACCATTATAGCCATTGTCCTCTTGTGAGGATAATGGGTATAATACACAGCCAGGTGAAGTATGTCTACTTGGGAATAATAATGGCTATAAGAATACTTGCAATGCACTGGTGTTTCTGTATACAAATGCCAGGGGCATTAGGAATAAAGGGAATGAGTTTGTAGCATTGATTGACTCAGTCTCTCCAAAACTTGTTGGTATCACTGAAACTTAGTTACGTGAGGATGTTCAAACAGGGATAGAATTCGAAAGGTGTATGTATATATATATATATATCATCATCATCAAATTCCTGACATACCCTCAAGGGGTGCACAGGATATGATAGTACTATATGAAAAATTTACATCATTACTAACTTCTTATCTACAATTTTCCTCCAAATCACCCTGTTACTTGTCAAGACTCCAACATTATCAGATCTTGTATTTCTATCGTCTAAGGCACTTTGTACCGTATCAATCTACCTATATCTTGGTCTTCCTCTGGGTCATTTTCCTGCCAACCTGGCAGAGAACACTTGTTTTGCTAATCTTTCCTTGCCCATTCTGTTCAAGTGACAATACCACCTGAGATTAGCTCTGCTAACGCATTCCTGGATAGCATATTTTGGCAAGGTAAGGTATAAACATGGTGGTACTAATGACAAGAGATGAACTGTGCCCCCAGACCCGAGACTAACCCAGACCCGAGACTCACATTAAACAAAATGGTCAAGGGTACTGACAATTCTTTAGCTGCTTCTCGTACAACACGAGCTGGTATACCATCCAATCCCACAGATGTATTGACATTGAGGTTATGCAATAGACTACTCACCTCCACTTCATTAACCACAATTCCCGTATAATCTACTGGTTTATTCGTTTCTGCAATGTCACCACCTGGATGATATACTTTTGCAAAGTGCTCACTCAGTAACTCAACTATCTCAACTGATTCAGTTACCTCCCTACCATCGGCATTCTTTAAAATCAATCTGCCATGTACATTTTTCCTTTTACTTGCTACATATCTAAAAAACTGTTTAGGATTCTCTTTAGCCTGCATGGCCAATGTTCTTTCGTAATCCTTTTTTGCTTTTCTTACCACACTCGTCACCCTTCTGGCCTGCGCTTTATACCGTTCATGTGCCTGCCGGTCACCCTTCTCCTTAAATTCCCTCCATAGTTGTTTCTTTTTTTGCAACTCAAGCTTAATGGTGTTATTCATCCATTTAACCCCTACTTGATTTATTATTCGGACTCTAGGTATACAGTCAGCCATTGCTTCATGCAAGCACTTCTTAACTACCTCCCATGCACTATCAACTTCTAGTCCTTGCAGTTGTACATGCCATGGCACTGAACCAATCAAACTCCTAAGCTTGTCATACTTTCCCGACCGATAATTCCACATGTACCCTGTCTTAATTGAAAATTCTACACCTTTAGCCACCTCCCAAGTTAAGACCCTATGATCACTCTCACCGATTGGTGGCAGTGTGGTCATATTTGTTACAGCCAAAGTCATGGGAGGACTTTGGCAAGAACATAGAAAATAAATATCAAGAAGTGACAAAATATTCCGGAAGTTGTTGAAGAAGCTTAGAAATGGAGGAAAGAGTGCTGTAAAAGGAGTTAGAGATGATGAAGGTGACATGAAAACGGGAGAAAAAGATATCCTTGAAATATGGAGTAATTACTTTGAAAAATTGCTAAATGAAACAAGCAGTGATAGTACAGTGGTAAAAAAACAATCAACAGGCATACAGTCAGGAATACATATCCATACTTGAAGTAGAAAAAGCCATCAAAGGCTTAAAATGTGGAACGGCAGCAGGAGTAGATGATATTCGACAAGAAATGCTGAAGTATGGTGCTATAAAAGTCTTACAGTTGCTGCACTGCATAGTTCAGAAAGGCTGAACAGAGGGACGAATTCCCGATGATTGGGAATTATGCCCCATATATAAAAAGGGAAATAAAACTGAATGTGAGAATTACAGATGTATTTCCCTACTGAGTGTTCCTGGCAACTATGCAAGTATACTTGAGAAACAGTTGAGAAGAATTGTGGAAGAAAAGCTTGGTGAAGATCAAGCTGGATTCAGGCCAAATAGAGGCTGTCAGGATCAGATCTTCACTTCACGACAAACAGTTGAGAAAGGATGGGAATATAACAAAGATCTGTATTTAAGTTTTGTCGATTTGGAAAAGGCATATGACAAGGTGCCAAGAGAGAAGCTATTCAATACGCTATAGTTATATGATGTCAATGGGGCATTATATCAAGCAATACTTAGTCTTTATTTGAGTTGTAAGTCAGCAGTTAGAATTGAAGGAAGTACAGGAAGCTGGTTTAATGTTAAATCTGGTATCAGACAAGGATGTACATTATCCCCTCTGTTATTCATTATCTACATGGATCACATTATGAAGGAAAGTGGTGTTAAACCTGATATCAAAATTGGAGATGTTAATGTCTGCTCTTTGCTTTATGCAGATGATGTTATACGTCTAAATAAATCCGCTACAAGTCTGCAAGATTCCCTGACTAAATTGAATAACTGTTGTAATAGATATGGTATGAAGGTCAGCATTAAAAAGACAAAGACAATGAAAATAAGCAGAATTGCTGAAAATATCAACTTTGTTGTCAATGGAGAACCTGTGGAACAAGTAAAACATTTCAGCTGCTTAGGCACGATTTTTAGTGAAGATGGTAAATTAAATAGGGAAATAGACAACAGAATCAACAAAGCTGGTATGGTAGGAAGTCAATTGGATAAATTCATATGGAATAAGAGAGAAATTAGTCTGAACACTAAATTAACTGTATACAAGACGGTGTTCCTACCTGTTTTAACTTATGGATCTGAGAGCTGGGTCAGAAGTAAAACACTTGACCAAAGACGAGAGACCGCAGATATGATAGTCCTGAGAAAGATTAGGGGCGTGAACAGATGGCATCAATGGCAATATCATATTAAAAACGGTAGGAACATATCAGGTGGTATGGTCACTTAAACAGAATGGGCAAGGAAAGATTAGCCAAACAAGTGTTCTCTGCCAGATTGGCAGGAAAACGACCCAGAGGAAGACCAAGATATAGGTGGATTGATACAGTACAAAGTGCCTTAGACGATAGAAATATAAGATCTGATAATGTTGGATTCATGGCAGGTAATAGACTGATTTGGAGGGAAATTATAGATAGGAAGTTAGTAATGATGTAAATTTTTCATGTTGTACTATCATATCCTGTACACCCCACCCCTTGAGGATACATGGCAGGAATTTGATGATGACCTAAGGAAGTGATTTTATTGAGTAACTTGTTGAGTTTCTTAAGGTGTCTTTTTGTCTGATCTTAATCAAGTTGTGTGTATGTATTTTGATCTCAAAGTAATAAATTCAATTTAAGGTCATATGAATTGGTATCTAAGACACCAGTGGTATTTCCCTTGTCAGATCTGGTGACAAGGTTTTTATTTCCAAAATCATAGAATCCAATGGAAAAACACCAAACTTCTGCACAGATCCTTATATAAACATGAGCATTTTATATAAAGAAAACACTGAAGCCCTTTGTCACAAACCCAATTTAAACCGCAATGATGTTCTTATTATCCCTAAAGTCTGGGAAATTGTCATTTTTAATTGTGTAAAATAAATTTATGTACAGTATTTTATTTTAATTTAATCTAATTTATTTTTTATCAGATATATTTTAATTTAATTCTATAACACGCCACTGCATGCATAGTGAAATTCCATTGTAAGCATGCACCCTAACTGTATGTTATTCCTAGTATTCTTTGAAATACTGTACTGATGATGTCCTAAGATACTGAGGATGAAATATTTACTTATTAAAAATTTAATTACTCTGGTTCACGTGTGTATGATTAATTATGAATACTCTACAGGTTTCACTATATAATAGAGTCTTATTCCTTCACAGGGAACTGACAGCACGGAAGAGCAACTTACTAGGTAAACTTCAATTGAAACAGGGTAAGCTACGTGCCAGATCTCCTTTTTAAAAAAAGTGCAGACACGGTAAACTCATTCCTATATTTGCTAAACTAAAGAAAATTATCAAATCACCAAGTGCTCATAAAATTTAATTAGAAAGTAAGCCATTCCTTACTACTTAATCAGTTACATGTTTTGAAACATGAATTGGCAACAAATATTACAAGAATCACAGAATTAGAAGCTGAATTGTCAAATACGTTAAATCAAAAATTGCTACAAGTGGTTACTAATATTTCTAATTTACTAATAATAATATGAAGTATCGTCACAACTGGGCTATTTGTATATAGGGGCTAATAACTCTGCATCAGTTGCCTTAGTATCTCATTATGCAAAGCACAGTAGTTTTGACCTTTGCTGAGGTCTCATCAGTGGAGAGATAGACCCAGAAGAGATACAAATTTGAAAGGGTGAGTGAGTGAGTGAGTGTGTGTGTGTGCGTGCTTTGCATTATGGGATACTAAGGCAATTGATGTGAAGTCATAAATTATATATAATTTATTGCAAAGATTGTGAAGACATTTCAGAGAATTGCTGCAATACTGAGGAAGACATTGACCATGAGAGTAAAAGTGTGGTGGTTCCATTGTATAAAGTTTTGATCAGATCAGATTTCGATTTATGTACTCAGATATGGTTACTGTGATTTGAAGCGGATGAAGTAAAGATGATGCTATCAGTACTGTACAATGTTGATTATTGCAACAGACTGAAGGCAGGAAGACTGCACAGTTTCGTAGATAGAAGACAAAAAGGTGGAATATGATTGAAACATTTACGCTGTTGAAGGGTACTAATGTATTAACACTGAGGATGCTTTTCATATGGTAAAAAAAGGGAAGGAATAATTACAAGCAGGCCATCCTTGGAAGTTACTTTTAAAAGGAAGAGTCTTACAGAATCAAGAGATAGAGAGGAATGGAAGTGGACTGTTCATCAGCTGCAACCCTCTTAAAAGAGAACGCCACAAGATTAGATTAGATTATTATTATTATGAATCAGGACTCCATGGAGTCACAAGACTCATCATGGGAGGCCCATCCTAGAAAACACTATCTATCACACCACTCCCCTGAACCAACTGGCCATTGCTGCTCTCACCACTCTATCAGGCAATGCATTCCATGGTTCAATGACCCCCCATGCAAAGAAACCACTCCTCACCCTCTTGCTCACAACTTCCACGTATGGCCTCCAAACCTGTAACGACCTCTCAATCAACCTGGTTGGCTAGCATATCTGCTCTCCAGCCAAAAGGCTGAGGGTTCGAATCCTGCCGTGGGCATGGATGTTTGTGATTGTCTGTGAAAATACCAGTGGTGGTGGTTGGCAGTAGTGGCATTGGTGTAGTTGTGGTTCATTGTAGTTGGTGGATTGAGTGGTGGAGACAGAGTTGTAAAGTAGGTGCACTTCCTCGACCTGGAGGTGTTACGTAATAACCAATAAACTCTAACCAATATTATCAGCAATATCAGTGTGCATGTTGATATTGCTGATCCCATATATATAGTTTAAAAGTGGTTTTAATTTGAAAATGCTGCTATGTAATTCTACTTGCAATGCTGAAGGTAGGGATGTATAATTCATTGAAACTGGCTAAGTAGGTTATCCAAATTTTGTGAGCTGAAAGTTATAGACAGAGTGAACTGTGGTCACCAATGAGTGAAGAACAAAGAACGTCACCATTTTAAGAGCCACGCTGCAGTTACTTAAAGGAAGAAAGACCAAAGGTCACTAACACATCAAAAGTCACCAAGCACAATGTCCTATAACAAATGCAATAAGTCGTTAAACGATGAAGGGGATGGGTCACGAGGCCCAGACACATTGGGCTCCTTCCTCAGTCATCTCAATAGCCTACATCCAAGAATCCAGTTTACAATGGAAAAGGAAAATAACAATAGTTTAACCTTCCTAGACACTTTAGTAACACACCTTCCTAATGATAACCTTTCCTTCACTGTATATAGAAAACCCACTCACCACCATCCCTCTCAACAGTATGGCATTATTAAAACTCTAAACCAATAGAGTCCACAATCTTTGTTCCAGTGGAACCACCCTTTCAACTGAATTCAACCACATACACAACACCTTTCTTTCCAATGGCTACAGCGATTACAGAATTAAAAAAATAATCATATCATACCACATTCCCTGGCCATCTCTTCAGAAGGATTTCAGAAATGCCCTCACCACCCATACATCCATGGCACATCAGAAAAAATAGCCAGGTCCTTAAAAAAAAGTACAATCTCTTCACAGCTTTAAAGCCCAACCGTAAACTTGCCACCTTTATCTGTTCTACCAAAGATCAGTTCTCTCCTCTTTCAGTACCTGGAGTATATAAAGTACCCTGTCCCTGCAAGCTGGCTTAGTTCATACAGACAGGTATATCAGCAACCATCCATCCATTTAGAAGAACAAAAATCATACATTTGCAATTATGACTATGGTCAATCTGGCCTTGCAGACTATGTTTTGGATACAACCCACAGCATCTCCTGGAGAAAAACCACCATGCTCCACCATAGTAAATTCAAAAAAGAAAGACTTTTTAGAATCAGTGGCAGAACTCAAAAATCAAAAGAATTTAAATAAATATTGCATAAAACTTCCCAAAATTTGGGAAACATTTCAGAGGTCAACTTACATCCTAGTCCACCTACAAACGCTCAGAGGGTGCACCACCTAGACAGGACTTTAGAGTCACCCACGTATTTCACTTAGTATTGTGTTGTATTTGAGTGTGTGTTATAAGAGTTATTTGTAATTCCTGAAGATGTCTCAGGTGACAGAAGAAATATTGGAAGCTTTAAAATTAGTTGTTAATCCTTTCCTAGTACTGCAAATATTCTATTAATCCTCCAACATGAAATTCTTGAGCACTTTATGTTACTGGCTTCAAAAGATTTATGTGGAGTCATTTCCTTTTTCAGCAAGATTCAGCTTCTTATTATACTTCCAAGACCACTACTAGATAGCTCAAAGAAAGGCAAATCAATGTAATTCCTTGGCTGGCAAACTCACCAGATTTAAACCCCATTGAGAATTTGTGGGGGAATTATGAAGAAATGTCCTGAAGAAGTTGCCCTAAGAGACAAGAATGAACTTGTTTCTAGTCTGCAGACCATATGGGCATGGTTTGATAAAAAAGATTGTGAACTGCTAGTAAATAATATGCCCAACCATTTACAAATGGTCATAAAAGGGGGATGCAACAAAGTACTAATTATCATGTTGTTTCCCTTTGACACAAAACATTTATTTTCACATTATTCTAATATTTTGAACCACATTAAAAATTATTCTAATTTTGTGAATGTTTTCAAATAACAGTTTTCTTATAATTTATATTAAATTTTAATGTGTTTACATGGTTATGTAATCTACAAAGTATGTAGATTTAGATGATGCTAATTCATATTTGGTAATAATTAATTTTTTTTGCAATAAATCAGAATTACAAAAGCATTCAATACATTTTCTTTGATTATTCTAATTTTTTAATTTGAAGGAGTACTTTTAAAAATTTACGGAAGATAATGACAATATGAAGCAAACATGCTACACTTAATGAATTAGTAACTTGAAAAAAAAGAAAACTTCAGCACAAGATTAATCACAAAAAACTACGGTGAGGATATGAACCAAGAGGAACTAGCACACTCATTCAACGATGCCTTCACAAACAATAGCACACAACTACAAAAAAGATAATCTACCAACGATCAATAAAAAATTACCAACACAAAGTCAACAGCAAACCATGTATTTTCCACCCGTAACAAAACAGGAACTGAAGAAAGAGCTCTTACAGCTAATACCAAAGACCACTCCAGGAATAGACAAAATAAGAATAACAGACCTTTTAACACACTTCAAACAAATAAATCCAATACTTCTGAGACTCATGAACATAATATTCGACACTGGTATTATTCCATGACTAAAAACTGCAATAATTACGCCAATTTACAAACATGGCAAAAGAAATGATACACAGAAACTACAGACCAATAGCTCACTCATCTCCAAAATTCTTGAAAAAATAACACACACTAGACTACAGAACTATTTACAGAAGTACATTATCTCACAAAACCAATATGGCTTTCAGAAAACAAAAATGCACCATCACCTTATTAGAAGACATCACCAACGCCATAAACAAAACCCTCGATAAAAACAAGTATGCCCTTATACTTCTTGATTTAACCAAAGCTTTTGGTACACTTGAACATGACATACTGCTGATCAAACTATGCATACTCAGAATAAGTGGAACATTGTGTACCTGGAACTATCTCTTAAACAGAATACAAGTAACAAAAATAGGCACACATTACATATATATAATGAGGGTATAGAATGCACAGAATACCTACATACTAAACTCTGCATCACTGCAGTGAAACTCTTCCAAGTAAAAGACATGATCCCATCTAATGTAAAAAAAACTCATTTGCGAATCGCTACTCAGGTATGGTATAACAGTCCACACAAACACATCGAACAGCCATCTAACTCTTTCCTGTGTAATGTTTCTAACATTACACAGGAAAGCTATTTCAACAGTGATTGGAGGCCTCATATACAACAGCTAATAATAGAACTGATACAGAGAATCCTGAGCATTAAAAATCTGAAACACTACATAATGTTACTAAGGAATTACTTCAACAACACCTATCATAACAACAGACACGTATCGCATAACAGGACTCACAAGAACTCTTTACATCCCTAGACCAGGGGTGTTCAACCGTCGATCGCGGAGTGATTTTTGGTTGATCTCTTGTGTATTCCTATTTACTTACAAATTTAATTAAAACTGAAAACGTAATATTTTATTTATCATTATTTTGTATTATTTTTAATTCGCTTTAAGTGTATTGCTATTGTTTATTTATTTTTCGTTAAAATTGTCAAATCAGTAATTTTCTTATAAGTCCGGGTAAATGAATTAATTTGGATCAGTGGAAGTCAAACAGCGAGCCTAGTGAATACGATTATAAGCAAAGTGTAAAAACTCGATTATAGCTTAAATATTCCAAAGCACATTACACCGATTTTTTACTTAGGTTAAGTCCCATGTGAATATTGTAAAAAAATAAACTTTGTTTGTCTCGATATAGTTTGTATTAGATGTTTTTGTAAATAACTTTTTTGAAGCTAACTGTATATACTGCTTTAATAAGAATATGTTAGAGTGTTAAAAACAAAGGCAATGTTTTTGTCGCCAAAGCTGTATATGGCGGCATTAGAAAGATTGTTATTGAAACTTGTATGTATGAGAAACGCTTGCAGGCTCTAAGTGTAAACATCTCCGAAGTCAGTAGAAAGAGTTAAAACAACTTTCCGATGTTTTAACTCTAAGAAAGCGGAGGAGAACAAAAGGCATGCCAAACTTGAAACTTAAGATGAAAGACTCATACCGATTCTTTGGGGTTTGCCAAACTTTATGCGAGGTCTCAGAGGAGGCCTAATAAAAAGGGACTGAAGCAAGCAGAAGGGGTTCCGGTTCCAGAATTGCTGTCAGAGAGGAGGCCGCCTGGTCCAGAGTCATCGTCAGAGAGACTGCCCGGATCCACATTGCTTGAGAGAGGAGTTTCCCACTTCCAGAAAGGAGCTTCTCGGTTTGAGACGTCGCTAGAGAGAGAGACTACTTCTAGATCGCAGACAAGGTTTCAAATTGCCGAAAGGAAGAGTTCCAATTGCCGGAGAAAAGTTTCCAGGCCAGGTTAATGTCAGACATTCTCCAGTGTGTTGTGTTTTCATTACAATTTGATGAATCAAACGACTTCACTGATATTGCTCAGTTAATGGTATTTATTCGCATGGTATTTCAAGATTATTCAAGTAAAGAAGAACTTTTGAAAATTATACCATTATTGGGAAGGACTAGGGAAGAAGACATTTTTTCGGCATTTGATGAATTTGTGAAACAACACAAACTTCCGTTTTTTAAACTCATGTCTATTACTACTGATGGTGTTCCTGCAATGATAGGTAATAAATCAGGCTTCATTTCATTATGTAAAAACGATGACAAATATTCAGATTTTTTAACGTATTATTCACCAACAAGTACTGTGTAGTAAAATATTAAACACAAAAGATGTTTTGGATATTACATTTAAAATTGTAAATTCTGTTCGAGGAAAAGCCCTGCAATGGAAGTTATTTAAATTACAGGCAGATGATGATAGGGAACTTCTGTTGTACAATAATGTTTGCTGGCTCAGCAGAAGTCAATTTTTAGAAAGATTTCTTGTATTAATTAATGATATAAAAATTTTTCTTGATGAAAAAGGAGATATTTATCCACAATTGAGTGATAAAAGATGGTTGTAACACTTATCATTTTTAGTAGATTTCTGTATGAAATTAAGCAATTTAAATTTAGAGTTACAAGGTAGAGATAAAAATTTAATTGACATGTTAAGTTCAATAAAAACTTTCCAACAATACTTACTTTTATTAAAGAAAAATATAAATGACCGCAAATTTAGACATCTCCCATATTTATTAAAATTTTTTGAACAAAATCAAGAAATGCTTCGCTATGATTTAAAAGAATTTATTCGTGAAATAGAATTAGTTGAAGAAGAAATAAATGCAAGATTTGAAGATTTTAATAAAACTGAAATGATTGTATCTTTTATCAATAATCCATTTCAAGAAAACTTGAACATCACAGAAATTTCAAATAAAATTAGTGGGCTGTTTGATATAAACCAAGCTGAAGTAGAACTTGAGATAATAAACATTCAGAATAGTTTACATTTAAAATCAATAAACAATGAAATCATTTGGAAGTATGCACATGAAAAACCCCCAATATCAACTGATATTGCGCAAAAAATTCTGTAGTGTTTTCGATTGACATACTTGTCAGAATGCGCTTTTTCAAATATGACCGTCATAAAAAATCAATTAAGAAACCAAATCACAAATGATCATTTGGATGATTGTCTGCAACTGGCCACTTCTTCATATCAACTTGACTATGAAAATATTGCAAGGTCCAAACAATGCCAAATTTCACATTAACTTTTTTTTTTTTTTTAAATTAACCAGCATTTCCTGTAACTTGTGAGTTTGTAATCAATCTGTTGTTTTTTCTAACTTTGGTTTTTTTTCCAAAACAGAGAAATAAATATTTTATTCCAATATATTTGTTTTTTTTTTTGTTGTATTAAAATAATTAAAAGTGATAAATAAATTTTTAAATACACAAATAAAGTTTTTAGTTGTGTATTTTTTTTTTTAGTTGTTTATTTGTGCATAATCAGATATCAGGTTGGGGGAACGTGATCTATATAAGAGAGTAGATCGCGAATAACTTTTTAAAGAAAAGTAGCTCGCGTAGTAAAAAAGGTTGAACACCACTGCCCTAGACCATTCAACAACTCATACGGTTCTTCTGTGAGATCACGTCATACCCATGCTACTCAACCTACCACAAAATTTAAAACATGAACTGTGGAAGCTATACTAAGACAGTTAATATAGCATTAACACCTATATATACTTCACAAATCGCCAGCATCCAACACTTATATTCCATCCATAAAAAGAACCAAACAACATAAATAGTGTATGCTAACCCCACTCTCTTCATAAAAGCTAATGCTAGCTTCGAAGTAGATAGGATTAGCCTGCCTCAATCAACTTATCCTCATAATCATCATTATCCTAGTTGTTATTAATATAGCTATTATTCACTTCACATTAATATACACCTTGTGTAACAGTGAGTTACAATAGTAAATTATTATTGTAGTATTATTATTACTAATAATACATGACTTATGCTGTTATATCAACTGCACATTATGCATGTTATAATGATATTAATTAGAATGTTTTTTATTCACATGGAAGAAAATGTAGTATTATTGCTTGAATTTTACATTATATGTATGTAATTCATCTGAGACATAATAAAGTATTTAAAAAATATAAAAAAATTATTAATTTAACCACAGTAATATATAATTATTTTTGATGTCTTTTATAGCTGTGATGGAAAAGTGTGTTATTATACATTATTATTTTTTTACTACTTTTGCATGCTTTCTAGTTGCATTTTCCTCAAAAAGCCTAACCAAATCCCCTTAAAAATACAGAACTACATGCATGCATGCTTCATATTTTACGAAAAAACCAAACAGCAAACTTCAGCCATGGATGCTGCTGCTGTCCATAGGATTACATGGCACCAATACCTGAAAGAGTGCAGTTTTCAAAGTTCGACATCTTTACAAAAAGCACTGAGTGATAAAATATTTTTGTGGTTCTTTCAGAGTCCAGAGGGAAGGAATTGTTTATGAAAGTTTTAAAATTTCTGAGTGAATGATATATTCTGTGCTACCGGTACAGAAGCAGTTAGAAAAACACATATTTTGGTTATATTTTATGCATTAATCTACACCCATTCATTTTCATCTTCCTACTTCCTGAATAAGTAATATATACACCACTGCATACCACCTTCAGGTAGTATATAATATGTTGATGAACAAGTTTATGTGCACCCATAACTGGGTGCATTTGATAAGCATATTATTATCAAAGTAATAATATACTTATCCATAATTTGTTAATTGCAGTTCTCAGATGCTTTAACATTCCTAAAGAGAATTTCATATTTCATATATTAGGGGCTCATTGCTTGTTATGACAAAGCTATACTGCTTCATACTACTATGCTACAGCTATGGCTGTCAGCTGTATGTGTTCTCTAGTTAGCTTGCCTGTTTTGTGGATAAAAAATCCTGCTGCCTCCATATGAGACCAGCTAACTCACTGTCATTGAAAAGTCTCGTAAAGGTTTTCCCCTGGTTTAAATCCTGTTTGATTTAAACCAGTGGAAATTATTAGTATTCAATGCTGCTTTGATTAGCTGTTAAGAAATTTATTTGTTTTTATTTTATAATATACATTCAAGACTGGTATGAAAATTACAAAAATCATGAGTAGTGATTAAAATGAATCAGCAGACACTTCCAAGTTACATAAATTTTGGGCTAATGATATCATGAATAAGTGCTTTCTATACTGCACATCTCTGACAAAGTTTACTTTTTAATATATTTTCTCTGCATTATAAGTTACCCAAATAAAAGTTTAATGCATTCAAAGATTAGTAGAGTATTTCAAAAATGAAAAAAAACAACAACAACAACAACAAAAAACTTACCTTTACAGTGTGATCAACAGAAGCTGAGGCAAACTTTGTCTCAGATGCAGAAACATCACATGATGTTATCTTGTTGTCACAATGCTTCATTGAATTGAGCAAAATTTCTCCACTGTTGACATCCCATACCTACATTTAAGACATATTTTATTTATAATAAAAAGCTGTTACACCAGAACATTAATTAAAATTCAGTTATATTTATAGTTATATTATGTTACATGACATTACTGATTTCACTGTTTTCAACTTTTAACTGATGAAGCAAACATTTTTAATGGGCAGTCCTTTTAATGTATTGCTTTGGCCAATCAATTTAGTGGTTTGGCGATTATCTTCTATCTGAAATGATGGATTTTAAGGAACAAAGAATCTGCATCAAATTTTGCTTCAACCACAAAAAAACTGTTGCAGAAATCCATCAAATGCTTAGGAAGCATTTAGTGATAATACTGTGAGCCAAAGTAAAACTTTTTTGTGGAACAAAAACTTCAAGGGCAGATGAACATCAACAACCCCAACATTGGAAAAACACTGCATCCTTACAGATCATAGGAGTGATTGTATGTTATATACCATAAGGTCAAAGACCTCACAATATCATGCACCACCACTCCTTAGGACCTCAAGTATGTGTTAGTTTTCTATAAATAGAGAAAATTACTTAACCATCTGAAAGGAGAGCGACTAATGTCCACTAATGTCCATTAGTGGACTTAGCATTTGGTAGGTTTCTGCAGCAGTTTTTTTTAGGATTACGAGAGGTACGCCACATGACAATAACAAGTGAAAGAGTAAAAAATAAATGAATGCTTAAAAAGAAAAAAACATGGTAATTATTATTATTATGTGACACCTCCAGGGAGTCCAAAGATTCATCGAGAGAGCACCTATTCTACAACTCTCCATCTCCACTACTTCATCCACCAATGAACTGCAACTACCTTCATCATCTACACCAGGGTTTCCCAGATTTTTCCTACGATGGAACACTTCACAAATCCTGAAATTTTCACCGAACACCTTGGATATTTTGTAATATATTAATAATTAATCATGGCATAATCATAAAGAGTATTAGTACACTTATGTATATAGTGTGACATGTTGACAAATATAAAATTACATTTAAATCAGTTATCAATCACTGACTAATGAAATCTTATAGCATATTGTAATTTACTCAGGCCAACATTATTAAATTAATTTGTGCTGATTTTCAATGATCACCAAAAATTTATAATATTATTACAAGTACTTATGAATGAATGCACTTTTTCTAGTGTGTGCTGGTAGTTTTCCCCTCCTTTTGTACATCCTGGAGATCACTTTGTAGGCTGGAGGTTGATGAATCACTATCTGTTGCATCACAAACAGTTTCAATAAGAGATTTCTTAACATCAAAATTAAACAAAGTCCCTTGTCTCTTATTCATATTAAAATTTAAATCTGTAGGCCTATTACTTTTAAAAAATCAAGGCACTATGGTTTTGAAACATGCACTCTCACCCTACAATATGAACTTGTGAAGAAAGTATTCATTATTACTAGATTTGAGAACCGGATACAGACTCCCTTCATCTTCAATTTCAGTGGAAAAATTTTCTTTATACTGCCTTGCTGACTGGTCACTAACATTTGCAACACAGATGTTATTTCGTTTAGTTTTGAGAACAGAGGATATGCTGCCAATTGTTGTAATCAGCTTGCAGGAAATTTTTTATGACCGGTCATAAACAGCGGTATTCCCTTTCCTGAATTTTGAAAGATTTTGATGTGTGAAAATTAATGATAATTCATGAATATTTCCATGTTTAAACATATGTGGCTTGGTCACCGACATTGCAACACAAATGTTATTTCGTTCGATTTTGAGAACAGAGGATACGCCGCCCATTGTTGTAATCAGCGTGCAGGCAATTTTTATGACTGTCATAAACAGCAGTATTCCTTTTCCCAAATTACTTCCATGTTTAAAAATACACAGCTTGGTCAGTGACATCACGGAACACTTATTATGGAGTGTTCTTATTATAGAGTAGGATATGGAAAGAAATTATATAAACATTAAAATGTCCAAATCTGTAAGAATTGTGGAGGCCTCAGAACTTTTTTCTACAGCACTGTTGGTATAAAATTCATTTCTTATATCCAATAAAGACACTGAACATGGAAGTAAGCTACTTCAAGAATGATTTGAAAAAGTAGAGAAAATTGACAGCACAAGAGCATATTGCAGTTATGTTTCAGTTGATAAGAAAAATGTTTTGCCTGTTGTCTTTACAATATCATCATCAAACTCCTGATATATACCCTCAACGGGTGTACAGGATATGATAGTACTACATGAAAAATTTACATTATTACTGACTTCCTATCTACAACTTTCCTCCAAATCAGTCTATTACCTGTCAAGAATCTAACATTATCAGATCTTATATTTCTATCTTCTAAGGCACTTTTTACTGTATCAATCCACCAATATCTTGGTCTTCCTCTGGGTCTTTTTCCTGCCAACCTGGCAGAGAACACTTGTTTTGCTAATCTTTCCTCTCCCATTCTGTTTAACTGACCATACCACCTGAGATTAGCTCTGCTAACACATTCCTGAATGCTAACAATGCAAGTTCTTTCCTAATATCCTCATTTTTAATGTGATATTACCATTGATGCCATCTGTTGACTTCCCTAATCTTTCTCAGAACTCTCATATCTGTAGCCTCCAGTCTTTGATCAAGTGTTTATTTCTAACCCAACTCTCACATCCACAAGATGAAACTGATTTGAACACTGTCTTGTAACAGTTTGTTACATAAACTAGCTGTTACAAGAGAGATTCAGTTGACTTTGCTGATCTTGCTGTCTGTTTCCAACTTCAAATATTCACGTTATAAAAAATTATCTTCATCACTATCAATAAACTACAAAATATAATAAAACATAGAACCACAATAGTTCCAACTGACGTGTGGCTATGGCAGCATATTGTTTATAAGTTTAACTGCCAGTCAGGATGCAATACTTGTAATATTATATTCGCCATTCATTCCATAAATTCATGCTTAACCAAACATTATTGAGATTGCAATATTTCCATACCAGATTACTTAATTTCCACTATCAAGAAAAACACACCAGCAACAGCAAAAATTCCATAACTAAGATATCCTTACATGCACTACAATCCAAAACACCCCCCTGAAATTGAGAATGTTAACATTATTGATTGAAAGAAAAACAATCAAACTATGTTGTTTTGAATAAAACACTTGAAATTTGGGTCACCATTATTGATTTTGCAAAGAAAACAGAATCAAACTATGTTGTTTTGAATATATAACAATAACTGCTCAATACACCATAAACACAAAAAAGATCCTCCCGACTCGCATCCTTGTGGCAATTAAACAAAATAACTTCCCACAACTCTCAAACCAACCATACTCCTCAGTACTTTTGAATCAGCCTAACTACTATTAATATTTTGTCTCATAAACCATGCAGAAAGCTGATAGTTTTCTCTGTCTTACATCTGATGACATTTTTAATGATCCCAGTGTTAAGGCTTAAGTGCAAGGAGGGCATCATTGTAAGGTTGTGAGGTATAAACAGCACTGGAAAAGTATTAAAAAATGTTTTTAATTCTTCCAAGATTTCTTTTCAGAGCTGACACCTAAGAAAGAATATTGGTGACATTAATACCAATGTTATTAGCTATTTAGGGCACCAACTTTCCTCAGTTGTCACCTCTGAAAAAAAAAATCTATCTTCTGGCCAACTTGCTAGCAACAAGTATAACATCATCTGCATAAAGTAATGAGCTGAGATTTACATTTCCAATTTCGATATCAGGTTTTATACCACTTCATAATGTGATCCATATAGATAATGAATAACAGCGTGGATAATGTATATCATTGTCTGACACTAGATTTAACATAAAACCATCTTCCTATACTTCCTTCAATTCCAACTGCTGGCTTACAACTCAAATAAAGACTAAATATTGCTTGATATAATGCCCCATTGACACCATATAACTCTAGTGTTTTGAATAGCTTTTTCTCTCAACACCTTTTCATGTGCCTTTTGCAGATCTGCAAAACTTAAATAAAGATCCTTGTTATATCCCATGATTTCTCAACTATTTGTCGTAAAGTAAAAATCTGATACTGACAGCCTCTATTTAGCCTGAATCCAGCTTGTTCTTCACCAAGCTTCTCTTCCACAATCCTTCTGAACCGTTTCTCAAGTATACTTGTATAAATCTTACCAGGAACACTCAGTAATGAAATACCACCAATTCTCGCATTCAGTTTTATTTCTCTTTTTATATATGGGTACTATGAGAGCTCTACTCCAATCATCTGGAATTCGTCCCTCTGTCCAGGCCATCTGAACTATGCAGTGCAGCCACTGTAAGACTTTTATAGCTCCATACTTGAGTATTTCTGGTCGTATATCATCTACTCCTGCTGCCTTTCCACATTTCAGGTTTTTGATGGCTTTTTCCACTTCAAGTATGGATATGTATTCCTGACTGCATGTCTGGTCGGTGTTTTTTTTACCACTTTTCTGTCATCACTGCATGTTTCTTTTAGCAATTTTTCAAAGTAATTGCTCCACACCTCAAGGATATTTTTTTTCTTACTGAGATAAAGAGCCAATAGGCTTCATTTTGGCAAAGTAAAATTATTTAAATTAAGTTAATAAAATTATTCAAAAATACTAAGGACCATAATAGGCGCTTACTCCACCTTTACTACAAGTTGACCCAGCATATACCACCTGTTGGCTTACGCTTGGACTTGCTGAACTTTTATAGTTTTCGATATTCGGCATGAAACTCTTAGAATAGATTTTCTATCTTTCAGTTTCTTATTCGGCTAAGAAATAATGTTGGATTCAATATCTACTTAATTTGAATCTTTTTCTCCTGTTTTCATGTTACCTTTACCATCTCTAATTCCTTTTACAGCATTCTTTCCTCTATTTCTGAGCTTCTTCTTCAACAACCTCCAGGATATCTTGCCACCTTCTTGATATTTATTTTCTATGTTCTTACCAAAGTCTTCCTGTGACTTTTGTTTAGCTTTCTTACATTTGTCTCTGAGTCCTCTAAGAGCACAAACCGACTTATTTGCCAGGAACTTTTGATATGCTTTCTTCTTTTCCTTCACTGTCTCTTTAACTTCCTGTGTCCACCATGGAGTTCTGATATTTTTATCCTTGCAGACAACCTCACCACATGCCTCTCTGGCTGAATCAATCAGTGTTTTCTTTCAAGCCATCGAGATTCAGGGCTTGCCACTGAATCTCGATGGCTTGATTCTGTTCTCAAACTCCTTCATTTTTTCTTCAATAATCTTTGTGTATTTTAGTCTACAGTTCACATCTGAGAGCTGCTCAACTTTTATCACTTTAAAACTTTCTTACCTGTTCTTCTTTTCAATATGAAATTCAATTTTATCCTGCTTAAGACTAAATGGTGATCACTTCCAATTTCAAATCTTCTGTACACTCTAGTGTCCTGCACCAGGGAGAAAATATCCCTATCAACAATAACGTACTTAATGAGACTTTTATTATTCCTTGCCTCTTCCCTCCATGTGAATTTGTGCACATTTTTATGTTGGAACATTGTGTTAGTAACAACCAGTCCGTGTCCTGAGCAGAAATCCAACAGGTATTTGCCATTATTATTAGGTTTGCTCTTTTCTGCAAATTTTCCCTAAAATATTTTTGTGTGTCTGACAATCATTTCCTACTCTGCTATTTAGATCCCCAACTTTTCATTTTTGATTGTGTCAGTTGCTTTCTCTAAAGCCTCAAAAAATTCCTCAACTTCTATCTTAGTAGAACCTTCTGTGGGACAATAGGCACATAAATAATTCTCATTGTCCAGTTCCCCATTCTGATATTTGCTCACATCACTGTACTTGAGACTGCCTGCCATTCAAGAATATTAGCCTCGTTTTTAGTGTTGATTACTATGGCTACTCTTTCTATTCCTTGATTGTCATTGCCTGAATATAACATTTTGTATTTATTGTTCAGAAAGATTTCACCAGTTTTTGCCTTTTTTTTTTGTTTCAGTCATCCCTATTATGCTGATCTGGTATTTATCCAATTCCTCAGCTAGCTTCATTTTTTTTTGCCATTCAGGCTTCTTATGTTGATAGTACCGATCTTGAACTCTGGTGATGTTGAGTTGAAGTGGGTTTTAGGATTTGTTCCAGTAGCTGACTTTTCGCTGTTTGCCCTGGTTCCCTGGTGAAAACAATGGGGACCTTGTTTAATTGGGCAACGTCCCAGGCTGTATGTAATTCTCATGTTGTACTATCATTTTATATTTTGGTTTAAGCCAATAAGAATACAATTTGGTCAGCTAAATCCCAAATTGCCAGCCCATCCTTGTTTGTTCAGTATCCAGGGAGATACCCAACAGGTTGGACCATGAGAAGGTGAGGATTGGTCATTAGGTTAGAAGCCCTGGTCGGTTCTCTGCATTCCTTTAAAGGCTATGTGGAGTTCTCCTCTCAGTTATATAGCTTTTACCCTTAAGCACCCCACAAATTAAAACTAATTTGTGGGGTGCTTACCATAGAATGGATGCTAAAATTGACAACTAGATCATATCCTTTGGAAAAATGCATTTTTAAATGATGAGTAACAGTATTTTTATTACCTAGCTAAGTACAACTGGTTAAAATAAAACAAAATTTTATAAGAACTTCCAAGTTTTTTTTCAAGTCACAAATTTTTTTCTTTTTGTTACCATTTTATTCGATGTAAGTAGACCATAAGTTGTTCATATGATGTAAGTTATTTCTTAGGGAAGTTTAGGATACACCACTCCAAATGTGAGAACAATAGCCTAAGGCTGGAAGAATCTCTAATTCATAAAGTGTTAGGGGGTTATGCAGGCAAGAAGTAGTGTTTTGAACAAATAAGAATAAATTGCTGACCTTGTTGGCTGAGTGGTTAGTGTATCCGCTCTCCAGCCAAAGGTTGCAGGTTCAAATCCTGCCATGGACATGGATGTTTGTGATTGTCTGTGAAAAAAATACTAGTGCTGGTGGTTGGCAGTAGATGGCATTGGTGTAGTTGCAGTTCATTGTAGTTGGTGGAATGAGTGGCACAGACAGAGAGTTGTAGAGTAGGTGCCCTCCCTCGATGAGTTTTTGGACTCCCTGCAGATGTCACGTAATAATAATATTATTTTTTTTTTTTTTGGAAGCTGAGAATGCTACATATGTGATGGTTTTACTGTATCAATCCATGTAGATTGCATTAAGATATGCTGAAAAAGTCAACCCAAAGAAGAGAAACTTTATCTTGACTGGAGATTAGAATATTATCAAATGTAAGAGGAACTGAAGACAGGAATTCACATGATTACAGTATTGGATTCACCAGATTACGTTCACATCACTTGAGAACAGTGAGGAGATCAATGGCTACGACAATGCTTATGGCAGACATTGAAACCTGAATCATTTGAGTAATATAATAATTTTTCTCAAATGAAGAAGGGAATGGCATCATTCCCCTTCTTCATTTGAATATCAGTAAAACTATGATAGAATTTAAGGTTTATTATTATTTGGCATACGATAATATAATGACAGTAAGGAGGCTTACGTGAGCAGATATATCATCATCTTATTAAACCAATATATTTGAAGCTAGTGAGAGAAGATCATTATGTACATAAGGAAGAATTCTGTAGGTGAAGGCAAAGAATGCTAGGATACCTCAGCACTGATAGAGAAATCTGATGAGAGGGAAACTGACATGATACACAATTAATGAGCAGAGAAAGCTAGCAATCCAATCGCATTGGCAGAAGGAGATCAAAGCAGAAGCTTGCTATACCAGATGCAATCCTTGGAGATATCAAGAAGAACTATGCAAGTTTCTGTAAACTTTTTTATGTCTTGTGCCCAAAGCTGGATAATGTTAGCTAGAAAATCTGCTATGAAAGGAGATCCACTATTTAGTGGATCTCCAGACTGCAGAGAAGTTGGTAGTTAATGAAATTCTTCATTACTTTCAAAAGTGCTAGACTATTATCTCCATTTTAGAGACAGGATGGATAAAGGCTTGGTTCCATACTGCTGAATAGAGGCCAAATGAGTATCACAGCTTGTATAAATTACGCAATACAGGACGAGTGATAATTCTGGAATGCACATGTCATCATCAAATTCCTGGCATGTATCCTTGGGGGGGGGGTACAGAATATTATGATAGAACTATATGAAAAAGTTTCACTCTTACTAACTTCCTATTGACAGTTTTCCTCCAAATTATTCTGTTATCTGCCAAGACTCCAATATTATCAGATCTCATATTTCTCTTTTCTAAGGAATGTTTTACTGTATCAATTTATGCAGATCTTGGTCCTCCTCTGGGTCTTTTTCCAAGCACTCTGGCAACAAACACTTCTTTTGCTAACCTTTCCTCTTCCATTTTGTTAGAGATTAGCTCTGCTATCATATTCCTGAATGTTAACAATGTCACGTTCTTTCCTAATATCCTCATTTTTAGCCATCCTGGTTGGCCAAGAGGTTAGCGTATCTGATCTCCGGCCAAAAGGCTGTGGGTTCGAATCCTGCCATGGGCATGGATGTTTGTGATTGTCTGTGAAAATAATAGTGGTGGTAGTGGGCAGTAGATGGCATTGGTGTATATGATGATGATAGTTGCTGTTCATTGTAGTTAATGGATTGAATTGTGGAGACAGAGAGTTGTAGAGTAGGTGCCCTCCCTTGATGAGTCTTTGGACTTCCTGGAGGTTTCATGTAATAATAATAATAACAATTTATAATATGATACCATCTGCTCATCTCTCTAATCTTTCTCAGAACTCTCATATCTGTGTCTCCAGTCTTTGATGAAGTGCTTTATTTCTAACCCTCCTCTCAGATCTATAAGTTAAAATTGGTTTGAACACTGTCTTATATACAACTAATTTAATGTTTCGACTAATTTCTTCCTTATTCCACATAAATTTATTCAGTTGACTTCTTACCATATTAGCTTTGCTAATTCTACTATCTATTTCCATATTTAATTTGTCATCATCATCATTAAAAATTGTGCCTAAATACATGAAACATTTTACTTCTTCTATACTGTCTCGTGCAGCATGCAGTTGGTGCTTTCAATGTTACTGCCTATTTTCATCAAACAGCACATACATTAGAGGGATACTACCAAGAACAAGGGAATTATTAGTATCAAGATTATTAAGAGTTTTTGATGCTCGTCTGTAAAAAGATAAGAGGAAGTGTGCTCTGAGTAGTTCATTGTTTAGTAGATGGAAATTTGCACCTTTTCTATACAAGAGTTGAAGGAAAAGACTGACAAAAATAGATCTGCCTATTCTTTGATGTTACCATGGTACCATCACAATGATGGATGGGGGGGGGGGAATGGAAACAAGAAAGGCAGTAGCTGATTAGTGTTGATGAAAGTAATGCCTGATGGTAGTAGCTGAGCAGGTAACAAGCTTTGTGCACTTGGCTCTTACAGAGTCTATTCTGGATATGTTGAAGATGTTTTTATCCTTTAAGTTTGAAGATGGTGTCATAGGCTGAACTGCTAAATAAACAACGAATTTTTATATCAGATAGCTATGGCACACTTGTTGGAGAATCAAGGCTTGGATATGGGTAGGAATTTTGATGGAGCAGAGAATGATAGTCCTCATTCCACTATGGATCATTTGGTTGGGACGTGTGCTTAGCAAAAACAGTAATCAAACCATGGAAAAGAGGCATAAAATCCTGGAGTTCATCTCAATTGGACATACAGTGCTATGACACATAGCTGAAACTGGGTGGGAGAAGGTCAATCTGTAAAAAAGGAAATATAGACAAGGTCATGGTCAGAGTTGATCAGAAATCAAATATCAACAGTGTATCTGCAGACAGAGCTCATTAAGAAAAGGTCCAGATGTTGGGAAAATGATAAGCACTATTCAATATTCTGGTTGGTGGGTAAACAATTTGTGTTAGATCATTAATCTATAGCAAATAGTTGAAACTCTTTCCCGCTTGATCTGTAAAGTTAAAGGAAAGTCAGTTCGAATTATGAACACTGAGGTCTCTGAACACGATGCCATTTCATATTTTGGGTAATCAGATTGTATGCAATTAACTTTCAGAGATAAATAATCAAAGAGGTCAGTATGGTTGTATGAATTTGAGGAGTGGTAAAGACAGCAAGTGAAGCAAGAAAATCTTGGGCCAGAGAAGACTTTATATAAGGGATTTAAGGCAACTTTTTTTTTTTTAGTAACCTTTGGCATAGAATGTCAGACATGAGAAAAGCATGTATTTTTATGAGTTATTCCTTTAACTCAGCTCGAAAACAGAGGATAATGTTGTTTTTGAAAATTATGGAGACAACTACCGTGTTTGAATAAAAACTTTAGTTTAATATAACTAAAATCTACATTCGACATTTCAACCTTTATGTCAAGGTCATCTTCTGGAGCATACAACTATACACAGAAAACAAGCTACACTATAATCAAACTAGTTTGTTACAGACACTGACCAATCGCTACAACAATTGTTGGCCTAACCTCTGGTGAAAAAAAAGAAAAAAAAAATTATACATCAACGCTAGAGTCCTATTATTAGTGTTATCTGTTGGTTGTAGAAATACATTGGGCACAACAACAAGTATTTATCTATATTAACATCATGTACATTCCAGCCAGTTGGTATGGAATGGTTTCTAATACTAGCTGAAGATTGGCTAGAGTCCTGACTTATGCTGGATCTTATATATTAGGTAGGCTGAATGTGTGCCATCCAGATCCTTGGAATTTTCATGCCATCTTTATTGCTGATATTTGGGTGGTTTATCAGGATTTCGCAGGCTTCCTTAAATTTCCTTTTGTACCAAGTTTTTGTGCAGTGTAAAGAGCGGGTGCTTTTCCAGTTGATTTGGTGTAAGGTGTTCAGTGCATGGTCTGAGAGGCCTGTTAAATAACACATTAAATATAACCATAATGGTTATATTTAATGTGTTCTTTCTTGCGTATAGGGATTGTCCGTCCTGTTTCACCAATGTACGGTAAGTTACAGGTGCAGCGGATGCAATAGACTCCAGGATGTGCTAATGGGAGGAGAGGATCCTTAGAGGAGTTGAATATGGTTTTACGTTTAGTGGGTGGTTTAATGGTGGCATTGAAGTTATAATGTTGTAGGATTCTGTTGATTTTTTTGTGATAACCCTTTAATGTATGGGATGGCTATGGTTTTACTGTAATCTAGATTCGTTTTTGATGTTGTTTTATGGAGTATTTTATTAATAGTATTTTTGTTATAGCCATTATTTATGAATGTGTCACTGATGATTTTTAGTTCTTGTTTCAGGGTTTGCTGGTTAGAGCAAATTGTTGTAGTTCTGTTTTAAAGGGTGTTAATGACTCCATATTTTTGCGATGGGCGGTGGTATGAATTAGCATGTATGTATTGGCCAGTGTGTGTCGGTTTTTGGTAGACTGTAAAGAATAGACTGCCTGAAGGAAGACGTGTGACTAGGAACGGGAGCGAATTTTGGTTTTCGATTTCGATGGTAAATTGTATGTGTTTGTGTTGTTTGTTCAGGTGGCTAAGGAACGTGTTTAGCATTTGTCGCCCGTGCGGCCAGATCGTGAACACGTCGTCAACGTATCTAAGCCAGACTGTCGGTCTTAGCTTGGCGGAATCAAGAGCCCTTTGCTCAAAGGTTTCCATGTAGAAGTTTGCGATTGATGGGGACATTAGTGAAAAGGGCAGAAACGTCGAAACTGACTAATAAGTCGTCTTATTAAAAGAAGGTACAGCCATGGGCTCACCACTATCCCCCCCCCCCCCCCAATCGCTAACTTCTACATGGAAACCTTTGAGCAAAGGGTTCTTTGATTCCGCCACACTAAGACCGACAGTCTGGCTTAGATACGTTGATGACGTGTTCGCGATCTGGCCGCATGGGCGACAAACACTAAACACATTCCTTAGTTACCTGAACAAACAACACGAATGCATACAATTTACCATTGAAATCGAAAACCAAAATTCGCTCCCGTTCCTAGACACACTAGTCACACGTCTTTCTTCAGGCAGTCAATCCATCATGGTCTACCGAAAACCGACACACACTGGTCAATACATACTGTTGTGGAGGTGGGGGTCTTTTTTTTCTTCTTTTTTGTTTTATTATTTATTAGTAATTTCTTATCTTTACTAATGTCAATTCTATCGCGTATGTCTCTATGTTGAATAGATTAGCGTTATTGTTATGCATTCCACATTAGTAATAATAAGCTAAGTCTTACACCGCGTTTCTTATATAATTTTCTTACTTAGCTTAACCTTTAGGGCCACCAGAAAATTATCCGTTCCCTGAGTTCTACATATTATCCTGATTACTCAAACAAATTTATTTTTTTACTGTGCCAGCTTGATCCTTAAAGTTAGGGATAGACAATACCTTTAGGTTAATTGCAGAATCTCAGGTGTTTCTAGCAATATAATTTAATTTCCTAGAGACTTGGAATCTCTGGCATAATCTTATTCTTGTTTGCAGTCGTGCTCTTACTTTCACTTTGGGTATTCCCACACATTCACACGTACTCAGGGTTCGATTTTTATGAAGGGTCAGAATCAGTCAACATGATCAGATACACATAAATTTAAAGAATCAAACATTTATTAAATCCAATTGATGGTACTACACAAATTAAATTGATTATAAAATTCTAAAGTTAAATCATTACCTCTCATTCACTCTCTCAGTCATTAATAAATTTCAGTATTTTACCTCAAAGTATCAGCAATTCAATGTCTCAATATCTCAACACATAATACACTTACGATTACAATTCATTATTAACACTAAGTTCAGAATATAAGCAAAATTTCAATATCTCAATGACTCAGAACATGTTACACTTTAAGTTTACAATTCATTTCACACATTAAATTCAGATTAAGTAAAACTCAATATTTCATTAACTCAGTATACGTTACACTAAAATTTACAATTCATTTTTCTGATTAAGGCACTTTAACACTCTTTTCGAATTCTCTCAGAACAATCATAACAGAATCTTTATCAGGTTGGAAGTTCCAAAAGTTCATCTCAAGAAAACAATCATTTATATTGAGATCTAAACCTTTCACTCTTTCTTCTAATACAATCTTAAATCCCACTTTCTTAAATGTAAGTCAATCTCAAAAAGGGCTAGAATAAGTGAGAGTACTTATCTAATTCTTTTGTCTTCGGTTCTTGCCGTCCTTCGTTTTCGAATCTGGATTTCTCGATATCAATGCCACGTGGGTTACACGCGCTCATTGAGCTGGACGCTATTCTTCTGCCTAGATTTTACGTAGTTGGACATCTTACTATGGCCTGCGATTTTATCTTGCCGACTCTACTGCGGTGACATACTGAACTCTGTCGAAAGTCAGCCCTCAAATATGAGAGCTGAGCCGCGAAGATTCCTTGAAGCACACAGAGAGAAAATTCAGGAACAAAAAAAAAAAAAAAAAAAAAAAAAAAAAAAAAAAAAAAAAAAAAAAACGGGGGGGGGGGGGGGGGGTCCTTCCATGTTATGGGTTATATACCATCTCCAAGAGCGCCACCATTTCGCATTTGAAATTTTCCATCGTTTCACCCACTGGTCTCCGTTCGGGTGACTACACCGATTTACATACGGGACTTCTTAGTTCGGAAACGTATGCGTCAGCGTGCTTTCTAAGATATACTGCCCTCAGGTATTTCTCCGATCTTACTGCATTTAGGGTGATCTTTGCCCTATGTCGTCGAATAGTTTGCATTCTTTCTTTGCATTATTTTGTTAATAATTCCCCTCTTATTCTGCCCTATTTTTATGCTATACACTCAGGTATAAGTTTCAAAATCCACAAATTCACAAAATTATCATACAGAAAGTAGTTACAAACAAAAAACACACTTTTTCTGCTAAAGGATAAGTATACAAATTTTGGTTTTATGTAAATTGTTAGATTCTGGAATGGTGACGTCAGGTCAATTCTGAAGTTGCCGATTTCAGATCTAACAATACATGCTAATTCATACCACCACCACCCATCACAAAAATATGGAGTCATTAACACCCTTAAAAACAGAACTACAACAATTTGCTCTAACCAGCAAGCCCTGAAACAAGAACTAAAAATCATCAGTGACACATTCATAAATAATGGCTATAACAAAAATACTATTAATAAAATACTCCATAAAACAACATCAAAAATGAATCTAGATTACAGTAAAACCATAGCCATCCCATACATTAAAGGGTTATCACGAAAAAAATCAACAGAATCCTACAACATTATAACTTCAATGCCACCATTAAACCACCCACTAAACGTAAAACCATATTCAACTCCTCTAAGGATCCTCTCCTCCCATTAGCACATCCTGGAGTCTATTGCATCCGCTGCACCTGTAACTTACCGTACATTGGTGAAACAGGACGGACAATCCCTATACGCAAGAAAGAACACATTAGACACATTAAATATAACCATTATGGTGAAACAGGCCTCTCAGACCACGCACTGAACACCTTACACCAAATCAACTGGATAAGCACCCGCTCCTTACACCGCACAAAAACCTGGTACAAAAAGAAATTTAAGGAAGCCTGCGAAATCCTGATAAACCACCCAAATATCAACGACAAAGATGGCATGAAAATTCCAAGGATCTGGATGGCACACATTCAGCCTACCTAATATATAAGATCCAGCATAAGTCAGGACTCTAGCCAATCTTCAGCTAGTATTAGAAACCATTCCATACCAACTGGCTGGAATGTACATGATGTTAATATAGATAGATACTTGTTGTTGTGCCCAATGTATTTCTACAACCAACAGATAACACTAATAATAAGACTCTAGCATTGATGTACAATTTTTTTTTCTTTTTTTTCACCAGAGGTCAGGCCAACAATTGTTGTAGCAGTTGGTCAGTGTCTGTAACAAACTAGTTTGATTGTAGTGTAGCATGTTTTCTGTGTATAGTTGTATGCTCCAGAAGATGATCTTGACATAAAGGTTGAAACATCGAATGTAGATTTTAGTTATATTAAACTAAAGTTTTTATTCAAACATGGTAGTCGTCTCCATAATTTTCAAAAATGCATTCGGATCACCGTGTAAGCTTAAAAGAAAAGAGATAATGTTGTTCTTTTTGTGTGTCTTTAATATGTTTTCTGTTTATGACTTTGTGTTTAGGTTGCTGTTGTAAGCCTGTGTTTTGTATATAGTAATGATTTATTTATGTATGGTTAATATCATATTTTTTCAAGACAAAAGCATAATCTGTAAGTGATATATAATGAACTTTATATATTCAGAGATATCATTATATATCACTTACAGGTTATGCTTTTGTCTCGAGACATCTATTATCAATCCAATTCTGGATGAAGGTTTTTTTTACAATACAATTTCAAAACTAGTCGGTCAATGGCTTTTCTTCTCTGTATTTCTTCTGCAAATCTGATGATTTCATCAATCCAACAAAATTTTGTTTGGTGTTGTGGTTTTCAGAGAAAGTGCTATCCAATCTAGTACTCTTTTCTTTGTTGTCAGTCTTCTCTTTAAGCAATATTCCAAGCCCACTTCCACTTAAGATGTTCAACTCTTTTCATTATATAAGAGATTCTGGTTTGAATTCTTATCCAAGTATTTCTTTTTCAATCCAGTCCTGAAATAATGCACACCTGTTTCTATACAACTGTTTTTTAAAAGTTATTTTTTAGTTACATTTAATGTCCACATTTTACAGCCATATGATGATACAGGGAGAATATACTTGTTAAATACTTTCCTTTTTTTAGACATAGCAGTAATTGGTTTTTGAATACTGACTGTAGTCATTCAAATGCTTTCCAGCCAAGCATCATTTGCCTTTTGATTCTTTTAGGACATTTTTATTGACAGATGTATTTACAATTAAAAAAAAATAAATTAATTAAACTGCATCACTTTATATATATAAATTCTGAAAGTTATGTTTATATAATATCTTTAAAAGTTTCAAGAAAATATGAACACATTATAGCAATATGTAGTATATGGATCTAACCTTTAGTGAACCATCATCAGAGCAAGAGAGAAGTTTCTTGTCACCACTGTACAACTTGCAGCTGGTGACTGAATCTTCATGTCCTTTGCAAAGTACATCGTATTTCCCCTCTTTCCATATCTTTCAAAAAATATAAGCATTAAATTCAGATTAATATTGACATTAAAATTATAGTTCAGTAAAATAATGTAAGGAACATCAAATAATTAACTCTCAGTTCAACTTTATTTTTTTCAAATTGTTTTAGGATCACTTAAAGCTGAAAACTAGATAACTGTGAGGTGATAGTCTCTAGATAACCTGCAAAAAAATGCTGAGAAATGACCACAGCTTTCATACCAATGTCCAATTCTCACCTTCCCATGATAGAGCATTCATTAAGTGTCAAGATGGCAACTTGGGTGTTAGCAAACAAATTAAATTCTAGACCAGCATAAACAAGACACACAATGCAACGATACAAAATAATCAGAGGTCATCCCAACTTGGATGTTGCCTGGTTCAATAAGGGTCACATTATTTCATATTATTTCTGATAAAGAGTGAAAAGTAAAATGATAGAAACACCTTAAACAGCAGAATTACTCAAGATAGGCAACATCATTATAAGAAGCATCAATAGAAAAGAGGAGGTGCAACTAGAAGAGGAATTTAGAAAAATATCTTTTCCTCTGCTTTTGTCTTACTATATGTAGTGTCAGCATGCATATATCAGTGTATAATGTACATTGTAATTTCCTTAAAAAGTATTGTTAGGAATAACCAATGTATATGCCTTACTACCAGAATTAGAGAAACACCAAGTTACAAACTGAGGTTAATGAGAGAAAAAAGCCAAAAAAAAAAAAAAAAAAGTCAGCTACTTCTCAATAATAATAATAAAATGATTTATTCAAGCAATAGAAAGCATGAAAAGGAAGCAATAGCTATAGCATCAAAATTTAAATACAAACAGCAAAACAAACTAAATGAATGACAGACAACTTCAAGTAAGGTGATGTGGGCAAATAAAAAAAGAGAAATTGTAAAATTTGACATACTTAAGCTTATGGATATACAATAAAATATCATGAAACAAAAAAAAAACAGCTGATTATTGTTGAAGACAAACAGCAAAACAAAAAATAAATTACAAACCTATAGCCTGAGAAATGACTGGGAAAATTTTTAAAAAAATGTAGGGTTAATATAATAATAAGTATAATAAATTGTGGATGGAATTCAAATAAAAATAGATCACTGGTGGACAGATGAACAATACCAAGCACAGCCCAGAAAGGTGACCAGTATGGTAAGGAAGGCAAAATCAGAGTATGAAAGGAAATTAGCAGTACAGCCAAATCTGGAAAGAGAAAGATGAACTGGAAGTGCATAGGATGTTACAGAACCTTGATGTGAACACAGTTGAAATGGGGATGTGGATAAGAGGGTGGTTGATGAGGAGGGAGGGGAGGGAGGGAAAGAGATACCAGAACAGTGTACTGTACCAGATTCACGAGTAAAATCCTGTAGAGGGCCTGTGACCAGTTGCATGCCACAGGACTCTGTACTTGGGTCACAATTTCATTTGTACATTAATGATGTAGGAAATGATGCAAGGGGAATTCAGTTGTTTGCTGATGATGCAGAACTGGGCACAATAGAGAAGTAGTCAGTAAAGATGATGCTAAAATTTTGCAGGATGATTTAAGTAGACTGGCAGTATGGGAAAAGGGGAACATGTCAGTTTGGTGCAGTAAAGTGTAAGGTTATGCATTTTTGGTTGGAACTGCAATCCAAGAAGAATACCAAGGAGTTTTTTCTCTATGTGGTGAGTAGGAGGAAAAATGATAGCGAACAGATTACCTTACTGGGTAGAGATGGGAATCAGGTGACCAAAATAGCTGACATAGGTCAGCTATTTAATGATCACTTTATTAGAGTGTTCCATTCTGGTACTACAGGCTTTATTCTTAAAAAAATGACTGGTGAAGTGTTAGAATTGAATGAAGAGGATGCATTCCAAATACTGAGTATGCTAAATGTCAATAAGGACATTTAAAAATATGTGGAATTTCACCACATGTTTTAAGGGAATCTGCTATGGAACTGACTGTGCCATTAACTTGGCTGTTTAATGAAAGTCTTGCAATGGGGCAGGTTCCTGGAGAGTGGAAGGAAGGTAAGACAGTATAATTGCATAAGGATGGTGGTAGAATGGAGGTATTATTATTACATAACACCTCCAGGGAGTCCAAAGACTCATCGAGAGAGAGGGTACCTACTCCACAACTCTCCGTCTCCACCAACCGCAAATACTTTCATCATCTACACCAATGCCATCTACTGCCGACCACCACCACTAGTATTTTCACAGACAAACATCCATGCCCACAGCGGGATTTGAACCCACAGCCTTTTGGCTGTAGAGCTGGTAAGCTAACCACTTGGTCAACCAGGCCGGCAATTATAGGCTTGTTTGTATTTCTTTTGTAGTTGTTAAGATTTTGGAGAAATTGGTAAGAACTTGTATACAGAATTGGGCAAATGAGGATAATATTATTTATGCAAGCCAGCATGGATTTGTTAAGGGGAATCTTGTTTTAGTAATTTGGTTACCTTTTACAATAGAATAACAATAGCAGTGGATAAGGGGTAAGGCATACACTCTCATTTTTGTTTGGATTTTTCCAAAAAAAATGACAAGGTGCCACATGACAATTTCATTTTTAAGTTGTATCATATGGGTATGGATATCAGGTTAGTGGGTTAGATTGGATTGGTAGTTGGCTCTCTGAAAGATAACAGAGTTGTATATGGGGGAGTAGGAAGGTTACAAGTACAGTTCCAAAGACTTCCATTCAGGGACCATTGCTGTTCATTCTTGATGTCAAGAATGAACTTCAGTTGATTTGCAGATCTTCAGTTGTTTGCAGATGATGTGAAACTTTGGAGGATTATTAGGAAAAGTGCAGATGTTTTGGCTCTTCAAGAGGATTTGAATAAATTGGAAAGGTGGGCAAATGAATAAGAATATCAGTTTAATGCAACTAAATATATGCTTTTAAAATTTGGGATCCATACAGGGGATGTCTCATATTCACTTGGTGGAGTTATATTGAAAGAGGCAGAGGAAACAAGGGATCCTGGGGTGATTGTGGATAGAGATTTGAAATTCTGAGGATATATCGCATAGGTTGTGAAAACATCTCAGAAAATTGCAGAAATGTTAAGGAGAACATTGACTACAAGAGATAAAAGTGTGCTGGTCCCATTGTATAACGCTTTGAGGACCACATCTGGATTTCTGTGCTCATATCTGGTCACTAAGATTTGAAGGGGGATGAAGTAACCTTGGAGAGGGTGCAGAGATGGATAACAAAAAATGATATCAGGAGTGTATAACATTGATTATGAGGATAGATTGAGGTTATGCAGACTGCATAATTTAACGAATAGATGGCAAAGGGGGAAGGGATATGATCAAGACATTTAAATTGTTGAAGGGCTATTACTGTATTAACACTGAGAAGATTTTTCATATGATAGAATGATGGAAAGCAGCCAGGACAAGGAACCATCCTTGGAAATTGTAAAAGAAGGTATGAGTTCTGCATCACTTCAACCTGAGTATTTACATCTGGGTCTGCTTCCACTGACGAGACCTAAACAAAGGTCGATACCGGTCTGGGTAGTGCTCCCCCCCCCTTAACGTATAACATCATACATGTCCACCAGGAGATGTGTTTTACATTATGGGAAATACTAAGGATAGTGATCAGGGCTTACTCCATCTTTACTAAAAGTTGCCTTGTCACGAAAGGTTTGCTTACGCTTGGATCCGGCGAAATTTTTATAGTTTCTATATTTGGCATGAAACTCTTGTAGTTTCTCTATTCAGCTTTGAAATAATGTTTAATTCAATATCCACTTAATTTGAGTAAAAGAAGGTGGTGAGCAAAAGGGGTAAGAAGTGAGTAGGTAGGAACGTGGAATGTACTGTCTGAGAGAGTGGTGAATGTGTAGACTCTAGATGAGTTTAAGGAGTGATACGATAGACTATGTTGACCTCCCACAATGAGCCTTGTGACCCCATGGAGGATAGGAAAATAATAATTAATTCTCAAAGTTAGCATTAATCCCCTTATTTATAAATGGGATTTATGAGAGCTCTACTCCAATCATCTGGAAATCAATGTTCTGACCCTGCTCTCTAAGTTATGCAGTGTAGCCACTGCAAAACTTATAGATCTCCATATTTAAGTATTTCTGTTCAAATAACATCTACTCCAGTTACCTCTCTCTCCACATTTCAAGTTTTTGATGTTTTTTTTCTACCTGACGTATTCACTGCTTGTTTCATTTAACAATATTCCAAATAATTACTCCAGATGCCAGCAAAGGTTGGCCGATTGGTAGAGTCTCCACTACTAATGGCTCATGCAAAACATTAAGCAAGTCTGACCGTGGTTAATAATTGGAAGGGGATCCAATTATTAACCACGTTCTCAGCAGATGCCAACTATGCTGTTGGCATCTGCTGAGAACTGGCCATTCTTACAGGGTTAACTTCGGCCTGTAAACTGACATATGTGAGACCTCTGTACTCTCGAGGGCACATGAGGATATAACAAATTACTCCAGATATCTAGGATATCCTTATTTTCAGATTTCATGTTGCCTTGATCATCTTTGATTCCTTTTACAGTACTCTTTCCTCCATTTCTAAGATTCTTCAATAGCCTCCAGAACATTTTGCCACCTTCCTGATATTTACTTTTTGTATTCTTACTTAAGTCTTTCCATGATTTTTATTTAGCTACTTTTACACATAGCTTACATTTTTCTCTATATTCTTTTAAGGCATCTGCCATCTTATTTGCTAGGAACTTTAGGTATGCTTTCTTCTTTTGCTGGACTGCTTCTTTAATTTCTTGTGTCTACCACGGAGTTCTTGTTTTTCTATCCTTGCAAACAACTTCACCACATGCCTACCTAGCTGAATGTTTTCTTCAGAGTTTGTCACTGAATTCAAGGGTTGGTTCTTGTTTTGAAACTGTTTCATTATTTCTTCAATAATGTTTGTACAGCTGAGCCAACCATTGACCTGTAAAAGCTGTTCAACTTTAATTCTTTATGAAACTTTTTTACATAGTGTTTTTCTCAATATGATTTTCATTTTTTATCACACTTAAAACTAAGAATAGTCACTTCCAGTGGTGGCTGGTGAAAATTTTAAGTGGGGGTGCTGCAAATAGAAAATAAAAAAATAAAAAATTAATTTTTTTTTTCCTAATCAGTAACCAATTTATTAATAAATAAATTTACATATTAAAAAATGCGGGTGCTTAAGGGTCAAAGCTGTATAACTGAGAGAGGAGGCCTCCACATATCCCACATTTAAAGAAATGTGGAGAACCGACCAGGACTTCTGACCTAATGTCCAATCCTCACCTTCTTGTGGTGCAAGCTGTTGGGTATCTACTTGGATACTGAACAAACGAGGATGGGCTAGCAATTTGGGATTTAGCCGACCAAATTGTATTCTTATTGGTTAAACCAAAATAAAAAAAATGATGGTACAACATGACAAAATTTCATGACAGCTGGGGCGTCGCCCGGTGAAACAATGCTCCCGTTCTTTTCGCCAGGGAACTAGGGCAAACAGCGAAAAGTCAGCTACTGGAAGAAATCTGAAAACACATCCCAACTCAACATCACCAGAGTTAAAGATCGGTACTATAAAAAATAAGAAGCCTGAATGGCAAAGAAATGGAGCTAGTGGACGAATTAGAAAAGTACCACATCGACACAATAGGGGTGACTGAAACAAAAAAGACCAAAACTGGTGAGATCTTTCTGAGCAATAAATACAAAATGTTATATTCAGGCAATGACAATCAAGGAAAAGAAGACGTAGCCACAGTATTCAACACAAAATACGAGGCTAATCTTCTTGAATGGCAGGCTGTCTCAAGTAGAGTAATGTGGGCAAATATGAGAATGGGGAACTGGACAATGAGACTTATTTGTGCCTATGGTCCCTACCTTAGAAGGTTCTACTAAGGTAGAAGTGGAGGAATTTTTTGAGGCTTTAGAAAAAGCAACTGACACAATGAAAAAGGAAAAGTTGGTCCTTGTTGGGGATCTAAATAGCAGAGTAGGAAATGATTGTGAGACATACAGAAATATTTTGGGAAAATTTGGAGAAAAGAGCAAAGCTAATAATAATGGCAAATATCTGTTGGATTTCTGCTCAGGACATGGACTGGTTATTACTAACACCATGTTCCAACATAAAAATGTGCACATTCTCACATGGAGAGAAGAAGCAAGGAATAAGAAAAGTCTCATTGACTATGTTATTGTTGATAGTGATGTTTTCTCCCTGGTGCAGGACACCAGAGTATACAGAGGATTTGAAATCGGAAGTGATCACTATTTAGTCTTAAGCAGGATAAAATTAAATTTCATATTGAAAAGAATAATATGTAAGAAAGTTTTAAAGCGAATAAAAGTTGAGCAACTTTCAAATGTGAACTGTAGACTAAAATGCACAAAAATTATTGAAGAAAAAATGAAAGAGTTTGAAAACAGCAATCAAACCTTGGTGATTCAGTGGCAAGCCTTGAAGAAAGCCCTGATTGATTCAGCTAGAGAGGCATGTGGTGAAGTTGTCTGCAAGGATAGAAAAATTAGAACTCCATGGTGGACACAGGAAGTTAAAGAGGCAGTGAAGGAAAAGAAGAAAGCATATCAAAAGTTTCTGGCAAATAAGTCAGCTTTTACTCTTACAGAATACAGAGACAAATGTAAGAAAACTAAGCAGTGTGTAAAACTAGCTAA
Source organism: Typopeltis vanoorti (assembly GCF_054136105.1). Taxonomy (NCBI): domain Eukaryota; kingdom Metazoa; phylum Arthropoda; class Arachnida; order Uropygi; family Thelyphonidae; genus Typopeltis; species Typopeltis vanoorti. The sequence continues at coordinate 45,226,078 of NC_143564.1, read as the reverse complement.
ACAAACGTCATGGGAGGACTTCGGCAAGAATATAGAAAATAAATATCAAGAAGGTGGCAAAATATTCTGGATGATGTTGAAGAAGCTTAAGAATGTAGGAAAGAGTGCTGTAAAAGTAGTTATAGATGATAAAGGTGAAATGAAAACGGGAGAAAAAGATATCCTTGAAGTATGGAGTAATTACTTGAAAAACTGCTAAATGAAACAAGCAGTTATGACAGCACAGTGGTAAAAAACACTGACCAGGCATGCAGTCAGGAATACATATCCATAGTTGAAGTAGAAAAAGCCATCAAAGGCTTGAAATGTGGAAAGGCAGCAGGAGTAGATGATATTCGACCAGAAATGCTGAAGTATGGTGGTATAAGAGTCTTACAGTGGCTGCACTGCATAGTTCAGAAAGCCTGGAGAGAGGGACGAATTCCTGATGATTGGAGTAGAGCTCTCATAGTACCATATATAAAAAGGGAAATAAAACTGAATGTGAGAATTACAGAGGTATTTCCCTACTGAGTGTTCCTGGCAAGATCTATGCAAGTATACTTGAGAAACGGTTGAGAAGAATTGTGGAAGAAAAACTTGGTGAAGAACAAGCTGGATTCAGGCCAAATAGAGGCTGTCAGGATCAGATCTTCACTTTATGACAAATAGTTGAGAAAGCATGGGAATATAACAAAGATCTATATTTAAGTTTTGTCGATTTGGAAAAGGCGTATGACAAGGTGCCAAGAGTGCTATTCAATATGCTACAGTTATATGGTGTCAATGGGGCATTATATCAAGCAATACTTAGTCTTTATTTGAGTTGTAAGTCAGCAGTTAGAATTGAAGGAAGTACAGGAAGATGGTTTAATGTTAAATCTGGTGTGAGACAAGGATATACATTATCCCCTCTGTTATTCATTATCTATATGGATCACATTATGAAGGAAAGTGGTATTAAACATGATATCAAAATTGGAGATGCTAATGTCAGCTCTTTGCTTTATGCGGATGATGTTATACTTCTAAATAAATCCACTACATGTCTGCAAGATTCTCTGACTAAATTGAATAACTGTTGTAATAGACATGGTATGAAGGTCAGCATTAAAAAGACAAAGACAATGAAAATAGGCAGAATCATTGAAAATGTCAACTGTGTTGTGAATGGAGAACCTGTGGAACAAGTAAAACATTTCAGCTACTTAGGCACGATTTTTAGTGAAAATGGTAAATTAAATATAGAAATAGACAACAGAATCAGCAAAGCTGGTATGGTGGGAAGTTAATTGAATAAATTCATATGGAATAAGAGAGAAATTATTCAGAACACTAATTCTATATAATTCTATATACAAGACAGTGTTCAAACCAGTTTTAACTTATGGATCTGAGAGCTGGGTCAGAAGTAAAACACTTGACCAAAGACTAGAGACCACAGATATGAGAGGCCTGAGAAAGATTATAGGCATGAACAGATGGCATCAATGGCAATGTCATATTAAAAACGAGGATATTAGGAAAGAACTAGACATTGTCAGCATCCAGGAATGCATTAGCAGAGCTAATCTCAGGTGGTATGGTCACTTAAACAGAATAGGCAAGGAAAGATTAGCAAAACAAGTGTTCTCTGCCAGGTTGGCAGTAAAACGACCCAGATTAAGACCAAGATATAGGTGGATTGATACGGTACAAAATGCTTTAGACGATAGGAATATAAGATCTGATAATATTGGAGTCTTGACAAGTAACAGACTGATTTGGAGGAAAATTGTAGATAGGAAGTTAGTAATGATGTTTTTGAAGTGCAAATGAATATCAATGAGTTTGGCTGCATTTTGCCAAACGCAATAAATCTGACACTGCGTTAGATAGCAGTGTATTTGTTTTGCGTAATGATAATTGAAAAAGTATAATTTTTTTTCATATTATCAACAGTGACATTCATCATAATTCAGCCTTGTATCTATATTAAATAAATAATTATATGTTATTTTAACAGAATAAAATAAGATTTGCAAAAAATAGTTCACCCTCACCACGACACACAATAATAAAAGTTTCGTATCTAACAGAAATAATGCCCACAAACATATGATACACTGCCCAACCAAGCATTGTCAGAATGACTTGTAACATGCAATCACAAGTGCAAACGAATATCAGCGAGTCTGGCTGCAATTGATCGATCGTGATAATTCCGCCACTGTGTTAGATGGCAGTGTATTTGTTTCAGAATCTAAAGCGTTAATCAAACAATTCCAATTATTAACTATATTAACTATGAAGATATTACTATCAACTATAATATAGTCAATGAGGCTTTTCATATTTCTTGTGTCTTCTCTCCATTTAAACTTGTGTACATCTTTATGTTGAAATACAGTGTAATGACTAGTCCATATCCTGACAGAAATCCAACAGATACTTACCATTATTATTAGCCTTGCCTTTTCTGGTTCCAAATAACACAGAATTATTTGGAACCAGACTAAGATTCTTCATTTCAAGTAGACTCAAATTTGATTCTTTTCCTTGAAAACACTATGAAACTGTCAAATTGTCCATTTCAAAGTTTTTGGAGGTGATTATCATTAACTTGCCAGCCTGGTTGACTGAGTGGTTAGTGTGTATCCACTCTCCAGCCAAAAGGGCTGCAGGTTCGAATCCAACTGTGGGCATGGCTGGTTGTGATTGTGAAAATACTAGTGGTGGTGGGCAGTAGATGGTGTTGGTGTAGATCAGGCATGGCCAACTTCATTCTATACAAGGGCCAATATATGATGAGTGGTAGCATCACTGGCTGCACACTTTTAGACAGAACTTAAATAAAAATAAACTCTGCATTTTTCAAGGCAATAGTTATATGTATTGAATTACTATATTTGAATAGATCACTGTAACCAGAGCAGAGCAAGTGACTCTCAATGATGCATTACTCTATGCGCTCCAGAGTAATGATGCATTACTCTGGAGCGCATAGAAATTTACCACTCCCACTACTACAACTCATACAGAGAAGCAATAGATTTTATAAAGTCAGTAATCGTTTTAAATCAATTTTGATTCTGTGTTGAGAATATAAGTTGTTTCCATCATCAGAAATAATGAATATAACTAGTACATCAATCAGAAAATCTGCAGTTGAAATTGATAATACATATAATTTAATATAGTTTTTATCCTGCCGCAGGCCACAGAAAATCACATTACAGGCCGCATGCAGTTGGCCACCTATGGTGTAGATGATGCAGTTTGCTGAAGTTGGTGGATTAAGTGGTGGAGACTGAGAGTTGTAAAGTAGGTGCCCTTGCTCAATCAGTCTTTGGACTCCTTTGAAGGTGTCACATAATAATAAAACTTTTTCATAATTTTCTTTTTTAATAATATTGATTGGGTTACTTAATTTTTGTTGCAGAAACTATTCCATTTGCTCCTGTGAATTGTAACAGAACAATCCTTTCAACCCAGCTATGATTGAGACTGAGTTAGTAAGCACATACCTATTTTATGATGTTTTGAATCTAGTTGCTCATATTTTCTTTTCTTCCTGATGATATTTACATTACATTGGATGAAAAAGGCTGGAGTTTATTAATAAATTCTATATTTTTTCTACATTGTTTTCTACATGTTTTTATATTTTTTCTACATGTGGAAATATGTCTAGTATACAGGTTTCATTTAAAATTTTTGATTTTGTTTGTTTGTTTGTTTAGGCTTAAGACAGATGTGATGTCATGATTCCATGATGTGGCATAATGTTTGGTGCATAACTATAGGTTTCAACTGTGTGGAATAATAACATTCACACACTACACTTCTATGTTTAAACAAGTAAATAAATAAGTAAACAAATAAACTACATTGCCAAGGACAATATATGATGTCAGTGACAAAATACAACTAATTTGGCACTATCTCTTGCAGCAAAATCACACCTCTTTTGTTCTTGATGATGTAACACACACGCACACACACACAAGGTGATAGTTTTAAAATTTTTCAAAGTAATATTTATATTAAAATATGTTTTGTAAACTTTCAGACAAGATACTAAACTAATTTAGCATATAAAGCATGAAATTAGTTATTACTATCACTAAACAAATATGGATCAAGAGGCTTATTGTGGAATGGATCACCTAGCTAGAAACATACCCATGGCATTAAATTTTAAATTTATTTACCCATATTCTTAATGTTAAAATCTTACATAGGCAATGCATTCTAGTCATCCACCACTCTCCATGTAAAAAATTTATTCCCAGTTTTACTCTTTCCTTTACTATCACAACATTCTTATACAATTCCATAAGTGACCGCTTATTCTCTCTTTTATCACAATGAAAACTGAGAAAATAAATATGCTGAAGACAGTACTTATGTCATTTGATTAAAGCTTCATAAAGTGGTACAATCACTGATCTACCTTTTAAGTACATTTTCCCTAGTTGAAGGAAATACTAATAGAGCCCCTAGAAGTAGGTAACTTTCATAGCCCAGTGAAACACAACCACCCAGCTTACTGGAAATCTGAAGTGGCTGTTAGAATGTTTGATGTCTGGTTTCTGTTGCAGCCTTTTAGTTTTTTGTTCCCACATACATGAAGGATTTGAACCTGTAGCTTGTTGGTAGGAGAGTGGTGATACATAAACTACTTAGTCAACCAGGCCAAATTGCACTATATATGAGTCTAGGATACCAGTTGGTCTGGTTGGCTGGATAGTTAATGTATCACCACTCTTCAACATGTTGGCCTGGTTGGCCAACAGGTTAGCGTACCTGCTCTCCAACCAACAGGTCACGGGTTCAAATCCTGCTGTGGGCATGGATGCTTGTGATTATCTTTAGGCGGAAAATGAGTTTCGTTGTCCAGTGTGAAACAACTGTCCTGCTTATTGGAGGCATGAATTGGCATGAAAAAGTTCCATGTTTGGTCTCTAGAGCAGAGCTTTCAGACTATGGAAAAAATAAATTACAAATTACAAAAATATATATATAAAATGATAAAAATAGCAAAAAAAAAAAAAAAAACCTTTAGCCCACTCATGATACAAATGTACAATAGGTTTATAATAACCTTTCATGAATAAGAATCACATAAAAAGAAAAGAATGGCCTGGTAGTTAGTGTCTCACCACTCTCCAACCAACAGCTGCAGGGGTTCAAATCTTTCTGTGAAGATGGAAATTTGTAACTGTTTTTATGTGGGATAAGAATTTTATCATGTGGTGTGAGACCATGCCATACTTAATGAAGGCCTGAAGTGGTTAGAAAAAAAAGTTCCATGTTTGGTTTCTAAAACAGGGTTTCTGAATTATGTAAAAAATACAATACAATACAAATATATATATATATATAATTAATAAAAATATAAAAAAAAAAAAATCTTAGTCCACCCATGGTGCTAATATACTTTCTATATGTTTACAACCATTGTGGGTAGGAGTAAAAGTGTTATGCCCTCCGCTCGTAGGCATAAGTGACCAAGGCATCAGTACTTCATTTCAAATACAGTTCTGCAGGCCAGATAGTGCAGAGCCGAAACTAGATGATAAGACATCAGGAGGATACCCAACCAGCTGACAAACCCTGCTACCACTTAACTTTGCTAGATAATGCCTAGAAAAAATCTGAGTATAGTAGAATGCAGAGGACACAGCCATGCATGAAGAGACAGTATGCTCTGTGTGGGAGTCCAATCTTAAATTTTCACTGAATGTTCCTATTCTAAGTTTCTGACATCACTAACCATGAAAGGCACTATCAAAAATAAGTGAGACTAAGTCAAGAGAAAAAAAATAAAAAAGTCTTCCATTTCAAAATGCAACCATAAAAAAGTCTTCCATTTCAAAATGCAACCATAAAAAACACTTCCACATTCACTTTACCAACATTCATTGCTTCAACATACACACATTAATGATGTCCCCAACCACTTCTATACAACAAAAATTGATCTATTTCATAATTTCAACTGGCATCATTCAAAACTACTAGTCTTCATGATTCTTTCTGAAAGAAGGGTGGTATATGGCATCTTTCATGTCTACTATTTCATGCCAAAGACTGCTAGACTCTGAGTCCACTTTTATGACTTATTTCGGTTCAAAATTTCAACCTAACACTTTCTTGCTTTCGTTGGCTGCTTTTTATCTCCCTCCTTTAATTCCAATAAACTACTCTGACTTCTTTGTTTATCTATCTCCAAAGGTTAATTTTCTACACTCTAATTACCCAAATTGTTAGATCATTTACCTATTTTGGAGACTGATTAAGCTTGAAGAAAATGCTGAACTATTTGCTGTCAATAATCTAACATAAGCTGTTCATCTAAAATTGATAAGCCTCAGCAATTTCCCAACACCCTGAACATTTTCTTAAACAGCTGTCCCTTCAAATATACTAGAAATGTTAGGTTGACTATTAACAAATCAAGAGGTGAAACATTCAATCCCCAAACCTGATTCTGGTCCATTTGCTTCAGTCTGTGTTATCAGTCTCTATTTTGTGCACAGCATAGTATCATTCCCACTGGTACCACACTAACAAAGTGTTTATTAAATAATTTCACTGCATTCTCTGTAGCTGTTACTTTTCACCATTACACTTCCATAATCATGTTCAATACGCTGCAAAAGATCTCTGGATTTTCATTGGCCCAAAGTGGGTGAATTACCTCTAATGCTGCAGTTTCTGCAATATTTCTTTATCACACTTTTCTGGCTTGCTTCTATTACTCATATCATGATTAAAAATCCCAATTAGGATAATAATAGTTTTTTTTTTTTTTTGTGTCTCCAACTAATTTAATATATATATATATACAAGCAGACCTCAGTTTACGACGGTTCAATTTACGCCGATTCACATTAACGGTGGATGCCTCTGCGTGCTTTCTTACTGTAGTGTGGTCTGACTGAGAAACGACGCTAGCAGGCACTCTAGTATTTGAAGCTTTTTTTTCTTCTCCCGTAGTACTAAATGGACGTTGGGTCATTCATGGCTGGTAGGTGATAGTCCTGGTTAGCCTCCTCCAGTCATCTCGGTCTCTTGTTCGTGATGTCAGTTGAGAAAGGGAGGAATTTGTCCATTTTTTGATGTTATCAGTCCATTTTAATCGAGGTCGGCCCCTAACCCTTGGTCCCGGAGCGATTCCTTCTAGTGCTTGCTCTGAAATGCCATTAGCCCTCTCCACATGTCCAAACCATTTCATTTGTCTTCTTCTGATGCTATCAGAATATTTTCCCTTTTCCCCGTTTACCGAGCTACTACGACGTATATGTATCAAACCTAGTTTTACTGTTGAATCTACCTATTGTTGTATTTAATTTTTTTTTTACATACATATGTATTTAAATTGATACAGTACATAATTACATACCATGTCTGATAAAAGAAATGCAGAAAAGTTAGCAGAACTTGGTGTTAAGAAGGTGCGGAAATCAATCACGCTTGAAAAGAAGATGGAGGTGATTCGAAGAATGGAAGATGAGCAGACACATGCTAATGTCTGTAGAAGTATCAACTTACCTCCATTGACTGTTACTAAAATTATGAAAAATGCAGATAGAATAAAACAGTCCGCGTAACAATCTACGGCAGTACTAAATGCAAAACATGCAAGTTATAGCAGGGGTAAACTTCATGAAAAAAAAAAATATTATCATTATGGGTGGATGACTAAAAGAAAGGATTATGGATGGATGACTTGAATCAGAAAGACACAGGCTGTTATAACTGAGAAAGCAAAAATAATTTTTGAGGATCTTAAAAAGACAGATGGAGGTGAAGAAACATTTTTAGGAAGCAAAGGTTGGTTCGTGAGATTTAAGTCTCGAAGTAAGCACCATAGTGTCAAGTTATGTGGTGAGACGGCAAGTGCAGATGTTGCGGCAGCAGCTGATTTTCCTAAAGAATTTCAAGACTTTGTAGAACAAGGAAGTTATCCTCCTGATCTCATTTTTAATGTTGATGAGACTGGGTTCTACTGGAAAAAATTGCCACCATGCACCTTCATTTCCTGTGAAGAACGTTCTGCTCCAGGTTTTAAAGCTGCAAAAGATAGACTTATGATTTTGTTGGGTGCAAATGTCTCCAGAACTTTGAAGCTTAAATCAATGTTGGTGTACCATTCACAGACACCATGCACCTTCAAGGGTCTAAAGGCCACGCTGCCAGTCTATTGGACATGGAAGAAGAAAGCTTGGGTTAAACAAGACGTTTTTATAGATTGGTACACGAATTATTTTTTTGTCCTACCGTGCTTCGCTTCTGTAAAGAAATGATTGGCCAGTCAAGGTATTACTTCTCTTGGATAATGCCCCTGGACATCCTCAAAACCTTGCTAAAGTAAGAACACCATTGGATGTCAAGGTTGTTTACATGTCAACATCACTTTTTCAACTGATGGATCAGGGGATTATATCAATCTTCAAAGCCTATTACGGAATGCCTATTATGGAAATTGTAAGAGTCTTAGATGGTTCAGGAAAAACTATTAAAGACTATTGGCGGTCATTTGATATTTCGAAGGGCATTAACAACATCAAGGCAGCTTGGTCAGCAAAGTGTTTAAAAGGAGCATGGCGAAAACTTCTTCCAGCAGTTATGCACGACTTCAAGGAATTAGAGCAAGAGAATGTTATTGAAGATGTTACCAAGCTTGCACGAGAGGTGAGATTGGACGATATTACAGCTGAAGATGTGACAGAAGTCTTAGAGAGAGAGCCATGATTAAACTGTTTTCCAATGAAGACTTAAAAGAATTAGCAGAACAATAAAGTCAACATCCAAAGGAGGAGAAAGAAAATGAAGAAGGTCCTCTGAGAGAGAGAGATATAAAAACAGCCAATTTACAGTGTATCCTTGCAAGAATAGAGACACTGACCGATGAACTCTACGAAATGGATCATGATTGGGAATAGAGTGCAAACGTAAAAAGGAGTGTAATCGCATCTATTCGATCTTACACTGAACTCCTTAAAGAAAGGAAAAAAAAAATCTAGGCAGTTAACACTGGATACTTTCTTCAAAAAAAATGCAGTTGATCCAAAACCAGGAACTTCAACATAGAAATATGTAATATCTATTCGATGTTTCATATTTTTTGTATATAATTTTGTTTTCGTTATTAATAATTTTAATTTAACAAATACATATGTAGGTATTATCAAAGCTTTAAATATAATAATGTTACACATACTTCATGTGCATATTTTTTGACTAGAACATAACTTTGTACCTCTCATTAAAATTGGGTTCGTTTTACGCCCATTTTTTTTTTCAGGAATGGAAGTGAGGTGTAAACAGAGGGCTGCCTGTATATATATATATACTAATACATATTTGTGTGTGTGTGTCACTCCCACTATGAAATGTTGTAAATATGGCCTAAGGATTTTTTCCTTAATTTTTTATTTATTTTCACTCAACAAAAATAAATAAAAACTTATTCAAAAAAATGCAAAATAAAATTTTAAAAAATTAAGGAAAAAATCCTTAGGCCATATTTACAACATTTCATAGTGGGAGTGACACACACATACAAATATATACCGGTATATATATACAGGCAGCCCTCTGTTTACACCTCACTTCCATTCCTGAAAAAAAAAATGGGTGTAAAACGAACCCAATTTTAATGAGGTACAAAGTTAAGTTCTAGTCAAAAAATATGCACGTGAAGTATGTGTAACATTATTCCTCCATACACACACTAAAGACCAAATATTGAAAACCTTTTTAAGCTAGTTCAAAATAACACACACACACACACACAACCTTTTTAAAACAATAAAAATATACAATACTTTTCTAGATATGACAGATCCCATCTGATTTACACTGTCAATCTTCACTCTAATTGCTATATGCTCTATCTCCCCCCCCCCCCCCAAACCATGACAATTGTGAATTCTCTGTCTTCTGCACATTTTCACTGCCTCACTCAAATGCAATCTTTCACTCTGAACTATCATAATCACTCTATCATCCTTATATCCATCTTCCACAACCTTCTTCTTGTGCCTCTCAGTCTTCTGAGATCCTTATCCTTACATTATACTGCCTCTGTGCATTCTCCCCCCCCCTCTCACACAATAGTAGTTCCAAATATCCAACACCACATGTGTCTTTATTCTAGTTGAGAGGCTTATACGCTGGTTAAACATGATAACTAATATTTAAGGAATTGACAGCGTATACTAGAAATATAGATTAAATAAACTTTAATATATACTTTCCGATATTTCGGCGAATGTCACGTTGCCATCTTCTTGGGAACTTACTAAAAGACACGTGCACACAAGTACTAATAACAGCAAATGAGACTGAAGCTAGGAAGCTAGCGTTTCCTAAAGTCCTGATGGTGCCCCCTGGCGGGCTATATTGGTTAGTTTATCAGAAGAACTTCAGCCCAAAGGCCAAGAACTACCAATATAGCCCGCCAGGGGGCACCATCAGGACTTTAGGAAACACTAGCTTCCTAGCTTCAGTCTCATTTGCTGTTATTAGTACTTGTGTGCACGTGTCTTTTAGTAAGTTCCCAAGAAGATGGCAACGTGACGTTCGCCGAAATATCGGAAAGTATATATTAAAGTTTATTTAATCTATATTTCTAGTATACGCTGTCAATTCCTTAAATATTAGTTACCACATGTGTCTATTCCTCTTAAAAATCTTCCCTTCAAATTCACTCTGTACATTCAAGAACTTCACACCTTTTGTCTTGCACAACTCAGCCATCATCTAATAATCTATCAATCAATATTATCAAAAGTATGCAATGTACTAACTGTTTCTCCAACTATAAGCACTTTGTCCTTTATCTCAAACAATAAATTTATCAAGTCATTTGTACCCACCATCGCTACCACTACTGACTAACGTTCATTCATGTCTTTCATGCAGAGCCTCAGTTACTTATCTCATTGTGTATATGCATAATAAGATATGTTTGTGCTTCTCACCACTGCACTGTACTACATTCATCATAAAATTTGCATACAAAGCCACTCAATCAGTATTTGACACTGCCTTTTCCATACTAATAGTCTCTCACTCATATTAATCAAAAATATCTTCAAATACCTAATTAATATTACCACTCTTCAATTAATTTCCATATTTTAAATACAAAATGACTACCAAGTGTTAACAGAAAAACTTACTTTCAGTGTAGAATCACATGAGCATGTAACAAATGAAGAGCCATCTTCACAGAAAACTGAAAATGTTACTTGATCTTCATGACAGCCAACTAAATGTGATTCCTTTGAATCAATCCAAAAAACCTACAATATTTAATAACATGAAGCAATGAAAATATAACTTTTGTATTCACAATAACTTATCCAACAATTTAAAAAAAAAACAAAAAATCGTGGGATCTATGCCCTTTCAAACATTACAAGATAAAGGCATCCATTAAGTTAAGGAAGGTTAAATATATATACATAATGAAATTTCAGCTATAAAAATTCAGAAATAACCCAAACCAAATTCAACATACAATATTTCAAATTAGGAAAGCTGACTTGAAATTATAGATTTATGAAAATGTCTGTGAAATGCATATTCAATGTGATCAAACAGCAACGGAATTATTCTCACACCCAAACATATTTAAAATTTTGTTTTAAAGATTTATTTATTTTGTATGGTGATTCAATGGCCGTAAAAAGATTTCTTACATAAAGTATTTAATTTCAATTTTCATCCAAATATCTCAGTCAGCATTACAGAAGTATTTTAAATTTGGAAGAATATTTGAAATACAACAGTACATATAGCTACCCCCCCCCCCCAATAATATTACTTTTTATGAAAAATGTTATATCAGTTTTTATGATAATTTTATTAAATGTTCTGATGAAAATTTAAGTACAGTGGAATCTCGCTAATCCGAACCTCTTTAGTCCGAACCCTCCAGTAATCCGAACTGTGGTTTGAAAGAAAAAAAAGTTTTATTTATTACATATTGTTATTTTGTGCACTATTATTTTAACTATTATTATTTATTTTATTATTATTACAGTACAGTATTTTTTTTTTCATACTGTCGATTGTACAGTTATATTGTAGGCCTATTTTGATTACTGTATGTGTTCATGTTTGCTTTTTTATACTATACTATACTGTATTGTAGGCACGAATCACCGAATTCGAAATCAAATCAGATGCTGAAATTATAAATATGACGCTACAGAATGAATTAGAAGACGATGATGACGATAAAAAACTCGAAGAAAAAAATAATAAAACATGAAGAGGCAGTTGACAGTTTTAATATGTGTATAGAATGGGCTAAGCAGAATGATACGCCATTCCACAAAATTTTATTGCTAATGTAGCTTCGAGAAGAAGCATTCAAAAAAAGTTTAGCTTCCAAGAAGCAAAAGAAAATCAGTGACTTTTTTTACAAAGAAATAAAAAACTTTTTTGTGTGTTATTTTGTGAAACTTTATTTTGTGTTGTATACAAGAAAGTGATATTTTTATGCAAATTAAGTTATGTACTGAACTATGCAATTTTATTAAATCAGAATCCTCAACAATATAGGTACATACAAAATTAAATTTTTTACTAAAATAAACTTGTGTACTGTATTGTTTTTTAAATTCTTCATTATAGTACAGTAGCTTTTTTTCTATCAGTTACTTCATTTATTTATAGAATTAAATTGATGTACCATTAGAATCTGATTATTTTTGTCTCTTGGGGTGAAATTCGCTAATCCGAACGAGCACGGTTTTTATTAGTTCAGATTAGCGAGATACCACTGTATTTAGAAAGGAATCTCAAATTATAGATGGCAGTCCATGGAAAAATACAATGCTTTGAATGTAATTTCACTTATCAAAAGACTGCTAAGAAACACAAATTCATTAAGTGAGAGATGCCTGTATTTAGAATATTTTTTTTTCCCCTCAATGATAATTATTTATTATTATTATTCCTGACACCTCCAGAGAGCCCAAAGACTCATCGAGGGAGGGCACCTATTCCGCAACTCTGTCTCCACCACTCAATCCACCAACTATACCACCGGCATCTACCGCACTACTACCACCATTACTATTTTCACAGACAATCACAAACATCCATTCCCACAGCGGGATTCTAACCCGCAGCCTTTTGGCTGGATACGCTAACCACTCGGCCAACTAGGCCGGCATTTATAACTAGCTAACTTATTATTTATTCTATATAATGCTTAGAATGGAAAAGGAACTTGTTTAAAAAATTCGCTGCATAATGTTTAACAAGGTTTGCCTTTTATTGAGGATTATTTTATAGAAGTACACTTTATCATGTGTTTTTCTTTTATCGCAATGCATTGTACTGAAAAGTGGTTTTATTGCAAAACTAGTATATTAGAATTTATTCTTATCCTATTGTACTGCACCATTTTGTTTATTCTTTTGTTATCTTGCATCAGTCCTGTTGTGGTATTTAAAATAAATATCTTTTTAATCAACTAGATGGGCTCTTTCCCCAGATTTATGTAAATAGGTGCTTCATTAGTTTTGAGTGTATATCATATCAGTGAGAGAGAGAGAGAGAGTGCGTGTGCGTGCTGTGCTGTGTATGTAATAGAGCAAGATAAAAACAAATAAATTTTTACATGAAAAAATATCCTTTTACTCATTACTATTATTTTTTTACCTGTCTGTAGATACAAAGTTAACATCTTATCTGTGAATCATACAGCCAACAGTTTAAATAAATCGACTGTGTAATTCACAAAATCAACAGTTAGAGAAATTAACTAACATAGTCCTTAACTTCAAAATGCACACACTTCAGTACAATTCTTGAGTAATCTAAACCTGTGTTTCTCAAGGGAAATAGAATTTACAGCAGCAAATGTTCTTTCATGCAGTCATATCTAAAAGGCAATGATAATCTAGGCCTTTATTTGTAGATTCAGTCTATTTAGGCAAGAACCAAAGGTATTAATGATTTATTTCACAAAGTCTAGTCATCAACATAAACATAATCACTTTGGAACGTTGCTTTTCTACTTGACAGTTATTAGATATATAATCATTCCCTTCAATCCAGTCACAAACATTTACAATACATTTTTCAAGAGAAACTAAATAATAATGATAACACAGATAACCAGTACAATAATCTATTGCTTATCTGACCTTCAAAACAACAGCCCTTGCATGTCAACCAATTTCTGTATAGCACTATGTAATTTTACTGCAATTATCCAACCCATCAATGATCGGAATTTGACATTCTGATAATTGAGGGGTTGGATAAATGGTAGTTTACTTTCTTTATTTCTTAAATCAAGCATAAGCAATTTTCCTTTTTCTACTTTTATCATAGTACAGTATACTATCATACTCCGTATTTTCAATCATTTCAACTGTTTGATTGATATGATAACAACAGGACATAATAAGCAGTAAAGAGCAGTTCAATCAGGGCATACTCAGTACATCAGTGAGTGGCACAACCAAGGCAAAACTTTCTTTTTACTTAATGTCTAATTTACATACTTGGAAGAAAGCAGCTACAATTTTAATTCTGATGACACAAAATGTATGTACATTTTGCTGTTTCTTCTTATGCTACTAAATAAAATGCTACTTTCCATCAGTGACTTTAATGGTTTTACTAGTCTTTTATTGATAATAAAACTACAAACAGACTAAAACATCAACATAATAATATTCACAGATACTTTTTAATAAAGAAATTAACATAAAATTTCTCACACAATTGATGTAAAGGCATTTAAATCATCTTTCCACTTGACTTTTTTTTTTTTTTTTTTTTTACTGAGGATCAATCATCTTATAAAAGAGCACTTAATCAAAATTTTTATCACAATGCACTTGAATGTAGATCTTTTTATTTTACAATGCAATGGCACTGACGAGTGATTTTTATTGCAAAACTAATATATTACAATTAGAGCAACCTTATCAACATGCTGTATCATGTATTTATTAGCAGTTAAAATTATGAAAAGGAATTTGAAAGAAGACCAAAGAAAAGACTGTGAGAGACAGTGAAAGAGCACTGAAAAAACAAGAAATAAATTATATATGACAAGAAATTAAAAGTTATTTTATTCTTTACCCAGGCACAAATAAACAAAAGCTTGCATGTCAGGTACTTTAATGACTACAGAATGATAATCAGTTCACTTATATGAAAACTGCACCATAATGCATAGATCATATCTTTTCAGGCACGGATATTACCATTTATTATAGGAAGGATCACTACCTAGGCTGTTTTCATAATTATTGTGGTGAAAAGTGGAAAGGTATTTATCGTAGGCCCAGATTAGTATGAAAGAAAGGGGTGAGAGAGCTTGATAATATTAAAAGAAAAAAGAAGATAGATGATAAACCTCAGCTCTAAAATCACACAGCCAAAGGCTATCTTTTTTCTGTTTTTCATCAGGATGACACAGCTGAATGACAAAGATCAAATAGAACACAAGCTAGAGTGATTGGTACCCAGTGGTTAGCCTTTACTGCCTGGGATTGCTCACTAGTCATCCCAGTAGCTGACCACAAGGCAAAAGTGAATTAGGATGGATCAGTGTGAAAAACCTAACAATATATATATATATATATATTTTACTAGGTGTCGCACTGATATGATCGTCGGTTTGTCGAGAGCTCCTGAAAAGATTAGTAGTATTTTGTGTTATCATTAGCAATTTTACTAGAATTTTACGTAGTATTGTTTGCTTTTTGTGTATTGGTGTGTCTGTGCGATTTTTGTGTTTTCTGTGTTATTTTAATTATTATTTTTAAGATAAGATAGCATGCATATGGCACCAATAAAAAAAAAATGGCGGCCATGTCGCCATATTTGTTTAAGAGTTTTGATGTAAACGAGTTTAAGCAATGTGCTGTCTGTGAGATGTATGCTTTGCAAAGAGCGGTGGGAGTCTGGTTAGATGGTGATAGCGGAGTTAATATGTGCAGAAAGTGTAAGGAGAATGAGGATCTCAAGTGTGTTTCGGGTGGCGAGAGTGATATCATCGTTAACGATAGTCAGAATGTAGAAAATGGCGGTGTGATAGAGAATTGAGAGGTAGTGCCGGATAGGTGTGAGAGAGTCGTTGAAAGTGTAAATGAAGGTAGAAATACAGAATGAATGGATGATTTGATTGATAATGAAAATGGTGAGATAAATGTGAGTAGTGAAATCGCATGTTTGAGTGGAGCGATATACAGAGCAAAAAGGCAACTGGAGCGTATGGAAAAATGTGTGATGAACGTACCGACTAATAAACGGCGAAAGTCTGTTATGAAAAATAACAGAATGTTCGTAAATATCAATAAAATGAAGGAGCAAGTGCTGTATGGGGATTCGCTATTAAGAGGTGTGATAGTTGAGAGTTTGACGAAATCATACCAGCTAGGTGCGAACATAAAGGACGTCAGCGAATCTATTCGAGTGCAAAAACAGAGGGTGAAAGAGATGATAATCGTGGCAGGAACAAATGATTTGAAAGAAGACAAAATGGAAATGATAGAGGATCTGAGGGAATTACTTGAGGTAGCAAAAGAGAAGAGAGAGAGAGTTAGGATGGTGAGTATTTTACCGCGGTATGACAGTGAAGTGTTTAGAAGGAGGGCCATAATTGCCAATGACTTTATGCGTGGGTTATGCATGGAGAGTGGTGTGGAATTTGTGGATGTGTGGAGTGAGTTCGATGGGCGAAAGGATTTATATAAGATGGATGAGTTACATTTGAATGGAGTTGGTGTACAGAGGCTTGAAAAGTGTTGAAGAATGATGTGGAAGTGGATGTACAGACTCAGGGAACTAGATTTATTAAGGGGGGGGGGAGAGTAGATATGCAGACATTTGGGAGGCAGTCGAGTGTATGAATGAGTATAATATGCCCGAGTGAGTACGAAGGACAACAAATCAGAATGGGATAGTTAGTATAAGGCATCAAAGTAGGGATGGGGCTAATGGGCTTCTGCAATTCATGTACACTAATGCCAGGAGTATTAGGAACAAGAAGGAGGAGTTTTTGACCTTGGTTGGCATTTCCAGGCCACAGGTTGTTGGTATTAGTGAAACATGGCTGACAGAAGATGATAAAGCTAGTGGGATTGAATGCGACGGGTATAGCGTGTTCAGGAGTGACAGGGAGAATAAAAAGGGGGAAGGAGTGTTATTCATGATAGCTGATGAGTTGCAGCCAAGGAGTATAGAAGTTGAACTGCAGGATAGAGAAAAGAGCACATTTGAGGCTGTTTGGTGTGAGATAGAATCTAGCAGAACAAAATATACAATTGGGCGCTGCTATAGACCAGGTGATGGAATAGATGGTGGGGATAGTATGCATAGGCAAATAGAAGAAATGAGTGGAAGAAGGGTAATTATTATAGGTGATTTCAATTATGGTAACATTGACTGGAAAGAGGAGAGGGCAAATGGGAGGAAGGAATTGGATTTTATGCAGTTATTAAGGGACAACTATTTGCGAGAGCATGTAGTGGAAAATACTAGGGGGCAGAGAGTGCTTTACCTAGTAATTGCAACTGAGAATGTGGCTGTAACGAACATGACCATGTTGCCACCAATTGGTGAGAGTGACCATAAGGTCATGACTTGGGAAGTGGCTAAAGGAGTGGAATTTACAATTAAGACAGGGTACATGTGGAATTACCGGGCTGGTAAGTATGACAAGCTTAGGAGTGTGTTGGCTCAGTGCCATGGCATGTAAAACTGCAAGGGCTGGATGTTGATAGTGCATGGGAGGTGGTTAAGAAGTGTTTGCAGGAGGCAATGGTTGACTGTATACCAAGAGTCCGAATAATAAATCAAGTAGGGGTTAAATGGATGAATAACACTATTAAGCTTGAGCTGCAAAAAAAGAAACAATTGTGGAGGGAATTTAAGGAGCAAGGTGACCAGCAGGCGCAGGAACAGTATAAAGCTCAGGTCAGGATGGTAACAAGGATGGTAAGAAAAGCAAAAGCGGATTAGGAAAGAAAATTGGCCATGCAGGCTAAAGAGAATCCCAAACAGTTTTTTCAATATGTTGCAAGTAAAAGGAAAAATGTTCATGGCAGAATGATTTTAAAAAATGTTGAGGGTAGGGAGGTAACCGAATCAGTCGATATAGTGGAATTACTGAGTGAGCACTTTGCAAGAGTATATCATCCAGGTGGTGACATTGCAGGAATGGAAGAACCAACAGCTTATACTGGAATTGTGATGAATGAAGTAGAGGTAACTAGTCTATTACAGAACCTCAATGTCAATACATCTGTGGGATTGGATGGTATACCAGCTCGTGTCGTACGTGAAGCAGCTAAAGAATTGTCAGTGCCCTTGACCATTTTGGTTAATTTGAGCATCGGGTTTGGGTCAGTCCCAAGGGGGTGGAAAGAGGGAAAAATAGTTCCGCTAGATAAAGGTGGTTCCAAGGCTGCTGTTGAAAATTATCGGCCAATCAATATAACAGGAATCGTTATCAAGGTCTTAGAGAAAATAGTCAAGAGGAAAATACAAGATTCGAGAGATGAAAATGGGATACTGTATCGGGGACAGCATAGTTTTGTGAAGGGTAGATCATGCCTCAGTAACTTGCTCACGTATTATAACACAGTGATGGCTGAACTGGATAAGGGTAATGGGTTTACAGTGATTCTACTGGACCTTGCTAAGGCCTTTGACAGGATACCACATGGAATTCTAAACAGTAAAATGCAGCATATGGGGATGGATATAGGATTGGTGAGATGGATAGGAGGGTGGTTGACGAAGAGATATCAGAGAGTGGTTAATTCAGGAGTAGAGTCCAAAAGACGGCCTGTGACTAGTAGTATGCTGCCACAAGGATCTGTTCTTGCACAACTGCTGTTTAATTTGTTCATTAATGATATAGGAAAGGATCTGAGAGGAAAAGTTCATTTGTTTGCGGATGATGCAAAGTTGGGTAGGGCAACAGTGAATGCAGATGATGTCAAAATTTTGCAGGATGATTTGGATAGATTGGAGGTCTAGGCTAAGGAGAATGGATGTCAATTTAATGTGGCAAAATGTAAGGTTATACATTTTGGGATGAAAAGATTAGCAGCAGTTTACTACACTGGTGGAACTGTACTCCAGGAAATTGATGAGGCGAGAGATTTAGGCGTGTTGATGGATAAGGAGTTGAAGTTTAGGGGGCACATTGCAAAAGTGGCTAAATCAGCTCATCCAATCACTTGTTTGTTGAAAAATACTTTGACAAGCAAGTTATTGTTCCTCCGTACCAAGCCTTGATAAGACCTCATCTCGACTACTGTGCCCAGATTTGGTCACACAGGTTTCTTCTTGATGGGGAGGAGGTTGAGAGGATCCAGAGGCGAGTGACCAAGATGATAACAGGTCTATGGAATGAACCTTATGAGAACAGATTGAGCATTTGTGGGTTGCAGAAATTGGTTGATAGGTGGAAGAGGGGAGATATGATTGAGACATTCAAATTACTGAAGGGGTTTCTATAAGATTAATTCAGAAGATATTTTTGAAAACAGGGCTGGTGGTGGGAGGACTAGGAGACATCCATGGAAGCTGGGGCAAGAGTGTGATTAATAAGGGTGTTAGAGCTGGGTTCTTTACTTTTAGAGTGCTGAATGAGTGGAATAAGCTGCCAGAGTCTGTAGTGGATGCTGTGACAGTGACTGAGTTTAAGGCAAGGTATGATAGATACTGTGTGAATGTTGAATAGTTGTGATGAACATGATTTGGGGCCTCCCTCAATGAGTCTAAGGACTCCCTGGAGTTGCCCGTAATAATAATAATAATAATATTTTTACATGCAAAATGTCTGTAATTAAATTTAACTATTGCAAGTCGTTTCAAAATTCTATGGTAAGTCAATTTCTTTCCTTGGTCCACTGAGCTTGTATTAATGAAAAGCTCCTTTCAACACTGGCAGATATTTTCCTTATCAAAATGCAGACATGTACACATAAATGCTGATGTATAGTAACTCTATATACCCAGTAACATCGAGGGATATCTGTACTCTGTCTTACTTCTGCTCAGTCTCATACCTCTCTCTTCCAGTACTTTCCAGTTTAGCTGCCACTTCTTCTCTTGATTCTGAACACAGCATGATGTCATCTGCATACAACATAGTCCAAGGGGCATCTTCTCTCACCTCCTCCATCACAATATTAAACAGGAATGGACTTAATGCTGACCCTTGATGCAAGCCAACTGTCACTGGAAACTTTCTGTCTCTCCCTGGCAGATCCAAACTCTTGTCTTCACATTTCTGTACATCTCCTGCACCAGCCGGACATATTTCTCCGGTACCTTCTTCTCCCTCAGACACCTCCAGACTTCTTGCCTTGGCACTCTATCATATGCTTTCTCCAGATCAGTAAATACCAGAGAGAAGCTCCCATTTCTTCTCTCAAAACTTTTCCATCATCTGCAGTAACCCAAAGATAGCATCTGTCGTCGATCGACCAGGCATGAAGCCAAATTGCTCCTTAACAATCTCCACCTCCTTCTTCAGTCTTCCATCAAGAACCCTCTCTAGGATTTTCATTGTGTGGGACATCAACTTTATTCCTCTGTAATTCTTACAGTCTTGTGCATCCCCTTTACTCTTGTAGATGGGGACAAGAGTACTTTCCCTCCATTCCTCAGGTATATTTTCCTGTTGCCAAACTTTTATTAACAGGTCCCAAAGCAGGTCAATTCCCTCTTCTCCCCCCAGTGCCTTCCAAGTCTCCACTGGGATCCTGTCAGGGCCCACCGATTTTCCATTCTTCATGCTCTTTATGGTCTCCTTCACTTCCCCTCTACTAATGTTCTGCACCATCCCCTCATAAGGCTCCCCATCTTCTCTGTGAGTCCTTGCATTCTCTTCAATCAAAAACCCTTCAAAGTATATTCTCCATCTGTTTCTTATATCTGCATCTCTCCTTAATACCCTTCCTCCAGAGTTTTTGATCTGCCTCACATGTACATCAATCCTTTGATGCCTTATTTCTACATTTTGCCAATCGATAAATCTTTCTCTGTCCTTCCTTTGTTTCTAATTGATCATAAAGGTCTTGATATGCTATGGCCTTCACCTGTGCAACAACTCTCTTGGCTTCTCGCTTTTTCTCTCTGTACTCTTCTCTGTCTTCTTCCACTCTTGACTCGTCCCACTTCTGCTTTGCCTTCCTCTTAGCTGTCACTGCTTCTTGTACATTATTATTCCACTACCAACCCTCCTTTTGCTCTCTAATCTTTCTGGATATTTCACCAAGCACCTCAATTGCACAGCTTAGAATTGCTTTTGAATTATGTCTCCACCAATCTTGTACACTTTCTAGTCCATCCAAAATCCTCTCTAACACATTCTACCTAAAAACAGTTCCTCACACCCTCTTCTTTTAAGCGAAACCACTTAATTGTCTTCCTCCCATGGCTTCCAAATGTTCTTATCTTTGACCTTATTTTAAAGTCTGCGCACAGCAGCTGGTGTTGCTGTGTCACTTGATCTGTTGGGATTACCTTACAATTTGTTGCTGCTTTAAGTTGTTTTCTTCTAGTCAAAATGTAGTCAATCTGAACTGGTGTTGCCACTTCTAAATGTTATCAAATGCTCTTCCCTCTTACAGATAAAGGAGTTATGGGAGAGATTGACTTCAATTTGGATTTGTATAGGTCAAATTTATTTGAAACTAAGTAAGAAAATACCAACAAGTTTCGCCTACTTAGCTGTATGGCTTCTTCAGGGTAAAAATAGATGTAAAACAACTTAAATGATAAAACTGTTCACTAGAACTATTAATGAAGGAAGACCCGAATACAATTGTATTTTTTATTAAAAAACAGAAGAACGTGTACATAACACGCATGGAACCTGTAGGATCTCACTTGTTATGTAGGAACGTTCTGTAATTAGCAGCAAGATTTAATTCTGGCAAGCTTAAAGATCTTATGAGGGTCTTCCAAATCTTTGGAAATCCTCCTCTAAGTAGGGCATGGAGCTTTTGTCCCATTCTATGATATGGTTTGTCCTGGAGAAATGAAATGCTAACCCTGAGTTGTCTTCTCTGTTATTGTTTACATCTACTATGTGTTCCTATTTTCAGATTTCAAAACTTCTAGAAGTCTGACCAATATAGTTTAATCCGCATGAACATGTTGTAGACTCCGGCATATTTGAAGAAAGGATGACTGTCTTTCAGAGATCTTAAGAAGTGGCGAATGGTCTTTGAAGGTTTAAAAGCCACTCATATTCCATGTGGCTTGAAGAGTGTAGCAATCTTATTGGAAACTGTCCCCGTATACGGAATCGCGATAGTGGAATTATAATGTATTTCTTCAGGATGTTGTTGTGGGGGGGTCACAGAAAAGTATCTTGTGGATCAATTTTCTTGGGTAACCATTGTTTATAAGGTTTTTTGATATCAAGGATAGTTCATCTTTGAGGTCTTTATCTTCTGTAGTGATGAGAGAGGCTCTATTTTTTAGCGTGTGTATGATGCTAAGTTTCTGAAAAATGTGATGTGAAGTGAAATGCAAGTATCGACCTGTGTTGGTTGGTTTGTGATAGACCCTCATAAGATCTTTAAGCTTGCCAGAATTAAATCTTGCTGCTAATTACAGAACGTTCCTACATAACAACAAGTGAGATCATACACTCTCCATGTGTGTTATGTATGCGTCCTTCTGTTTTTTGTAAAAAATATAATTGTTTTTGGTTCTTCTTTCGTTAATAGTTCTAGTGAACAGTTTTAGCAATTAAGTTGTTTTACATCTATTTTTATCCTGAAGAAACCAAACAGCTAAGTTGGCAAAACTTGTTGGTATTTTCTTACTTAGTTTCAAATAAATTTGACCTATATAAACCAAAATCGAAGTCAATCTTTCCCATAGTTCTTTTGGTCAAAAATAACTTTTTTATCATTAAGAAAAAGGAGTTCACAACTGCCAGATCAAACGCTATTGCGAAGTTAAAAATCCTCTCTCCTTCCTGGCTCATCCCTCCCACTCCATGGCCACCATGCACCCTTTCACAGTCCCTATTCTGTCTCCCTATGTGTCCATTCAAGTCTCCTCTCACAATCACCATCTTCTTTAACCACACCCGCCCTTGATGCAGTAACCCCTGCCCACTTCTCGCAGCTGTAGGGCGATGTGGCTGCGTGTCGCTTAAGGGGGTACACCCTAGCCCTTGTATCACTTTCATTTCGACTCATTTGATCATAGTGGCGCCATTCATCATCTCCGAAAAGAAAAAAAATTCAAACAGGCACCATCAGTCAAAATAATTGCCATTGTTTTCTGGGAGCGAAAAGAGATACTCATTGATTTTCTTCAGATAGAAACCATTATTAATTTTCGTGTTCACTGTTTCCACTAAATCTACTGTTCACTGTTTCCACTAAATCTTGCTCTTCTCCAAGACCCAGTTTCATTCGCATGATCCTGTCATTCCTCCTACCCACCTCCAGTACTTCCCCTTCATTCTGCCACACACCAAATTCAGACACCATTTCTTCCTTCTATATTCGCTCCAGAGTAGAACAATTTATACCCGTCTCCTAGTTCTTTCGCCTTTTCCCCCTTCCACCTTGTCTCCTGCAGCATAAAATGTCCAACTTCCTCTTTCTAATCATGTCTTCCACCTCTCTTCTCCTTCCAGTCATGCTTTCAACATTCAATGTTCCCACTCGCAACACTCTCTCCACTTGCTGGGCTTGCTTCTTAAACCGCATCCACCCTTGATGCGGTAGCCCTCGTCCACTTCTCGCAGCTGTATGGTGATATGGCTGCGCGTCGCTTAAGGGGTGCACCCTAGCCCTTGTATCACTTTCTTTTTGACTCATTTGATCATGCCATTCATCATCTCAGAAAACAAAAAAAAATCAAACAGGCATCATCGGTCAAAAAAATAATTGCCATTGTTTTCTGGGAGCGAAAAGAGATACTCATTGATTTTCTTCAGATAGGAACCATAATTAATTTTTGTGTTCACTGTTTCCACTAAATCTACTGTCACTCATTATAGCGGATCCATAAATCTTACACAGTTGTTGGTAAATATTTGCAGCACTACTGTATTCCACAAACAAAAACTGTATTACATCATGAACTTTGCAACTGGCAGGATTTTTTTTTATTACAGCACTCATCATAAATGATAGAAGACAACAAACAATAATGGAAGAAGTAAAAATGATCAATATCTACCTAATGAGTCACTGTATGCCACTATGCATGCGCAATGACCCACCCCCCCATATCTTATTTGGTGGTAAATCTTGAACGGACCATACTCTGTAGACATGTCTCACGACTATTTATGAAGGCCTGCATGGATTTGTAAAGGGCACTCTTGTTTTAGTAATCTGGTTACCTTTTACAATAGAGTAACAAAAGCAGTGGATGAGGGTTAGGCATACACTGTCATTTTTGTGAATTTTTCCCAAGACATTTGACAGGGTGCCACATAACAATTTATTTTTAAGTTGCATGGATATCAGATTACTGGATTGGGTTGGTGACTCTCCCTGATATCAGAGAGTTGTATATGGGGAGTGATATCAGATAGTAGGAAGGTTCCACAGGGTTCAATCCTGTGACCATTACAGTTCAACTTTTATGTCAATAATATTATCACAGCACTACAGGGAGATCTGCAGATTTGCAAATGATGTGAAGCTTGGGAGGATTTTATGAAAAGTGTGGATGTTTTGGCTCTTTTAGAGAATTTGAATAAAGTGAGCAAATGAATGGGGATGTCAGTTTAATAAAACTAAATATAAGATTTTAAAATTTGGGATCCATAGATGGGATGCTTCGTACTCACTTGGTGAAGTTATATTGAAAGAAATAGAGAAAACACAGGATCTTGGGGTGATTGCGGATAGAGATTTGAAGTTCTGAGGATATATTGCAAAGGTTGTGAAGACAGCTCAGAGAACTGTGACCATGACAGATAAAGGTGTGCTGGTCCCATTGTATAAAGCTTTGAAGAGACCACTGGATTTCTATGCTCAGATCTGGTCACCAGAATTTGAAGGGGATGAAGTAACTTTGGAGAGCATGCAGAGATGGATAACAAAAAACGATATCAGTAGGAAGGTTACAAGTGGAGTTCCACGATTCAATCCTGTGACCATTATTGTTCATTGTATCAGGACTATATAACATTGATTATGAGGATATACTGAGGGCCTGCAGACTTCAGCTTGGTGAATTAGAAGGCAAATGGGGGGGGGGGACATGATTGAGACATTTAAGCTGTTGAAATGTTATTATTATATCAACACTGAGATGATTTTCGATATGGTAGAATGAGAGAAAGGAGCAAGGACATGGGACTATCCCTGGAAGTTGCAAAAGAAGGTGGTGAATAAAAGGGTAAGAAGTAAGTTTTTTTTTTGTATGGAGAGTGACAATAACATGAAATGCATTGACTGAGATGGTGGTGAATGTGTAGACTGTGGATAAGTTTAAAGAGTGGTAGGACAGGCTTTGTGTTTATGTTATCTTCCATGGTGTCACAAGGCTCCAACAATGAGCCTTGTGACTCCATGGAAGTGAGGAAAATAATAATAAATTTACACCTGCATTCATGTACAGATCCAAGTTTATATTGTTGTCTCCTGTTGTTTTTCATCTTATCTGTTGAATTTTTTTAGTTCTGACATCATAATATTTTCTGTTAGATTGCTGTATAAAATTTTCCTTCTTTATTATCATCAGTCCAGAGATTCTGAAAATAAGTTAACCATTTTTCGATTGTTTGTATTGTTTGTATTTTTATAGTTTGAAATCTATTGTTTGTATTTTTACCTTTTCTTTTCTTTCTTTGTTCGTGTATTTTATTATTCTATAGGTTTTTAGTTTTGGCTTAGTTATATCCTTTCTCAGTTCAGTTACAAAATTGTTCCATCTCTCTATGTTTTTTCCTTATTTCTCATTTTGTAATTGCACTTTTTCTTTTGTACTATGTTTTTGTTTCTACTGTCTTGGAACTGAGCAATTTCTGAAAAAAAAAAAGTGAGCAATAACTCTTTTTTTATTTATTTTTATTATCTTTTCTATTTCTTTGTCCTAGTTTCATAGTCCTCTTTTTTTATTCCATTTACTTTATTCCTATAATTTCTGTTTCTGCTTTTGTCAGTATTTGTTTCAAATTTTCACATTCCTCTTTTATGTCATTTGATTCATGTATTTTTTCTGTTTTTAAATCAGTGTATTTCTGATATTGTTACCTACTATGGGGATCTTGTAATGAAGAAATTTTGTAATTCAGTTGATAGTTATTTTCAACTTTATTTATTTTTAGTCATATTAGTTTAAATTGAAATTTTGCCAACAACATAAAATGATCAGAGTTTAATTCAAAGCCTGAATATACTCTTATATCTAGGATTAACTTGGCGAATTTAAAATTTGCAATTATGTAGTCAATAACAGACTTATATAAATAAACATGGTCAGCCAGAGGATGTATTTCTTTATGTTTAAATACAAGATTCGTTATTCTCATATTACAAAATCTCATAGTTTATGTCCATTTTGATTACATGTATCTTCACCAAATCTCCCTACATTTGTTTTGTCTTATATATGTTTTCTATTCTGGCATTTAAATTCCCTGCTAAGTAGAAAAGCTTTTTTTTTTATTTTTTATCTATGATCTTCTGCAGTTCTTTGTAAAAGATTTTCCTATCTTCTTCTTTTCCCCTTTTCTGGTGCATATGCCCTGCTTATTGTTATTTGACCTCTTAATGTTTTGAGTGTAATTTCTATTAGTCTTTCAGTTCAGTAGTTATAATATGCAATACTGTTCTTCATAGATTTGTGCATCATTATTATGATACCTGCTTTTGCCCTTTCTTCTTTTTTAACTCCATGATAAGCTTAAAGGAAACCACAACAGGTATTGACATCAAAAATGCACTTAACAAAGCTTTATTAAATGCTCAATTACCATTGCATAAACTTGTTAGCATTGCAACAGATGGAGCACCAGCTATGGTAGGTCAAAATACGCCTAGTTGGGCAATTGACACACGATATCAACTATCCTGAATGTCTCTTTATGCATTGTATCATTCACCTTGAGCATTTAGTAAGCCAACACTTCAAGTTCAACAATGTCATAAATTGCGTTTTAGAAATTGTGAATTTCATTCAGACAAGTGCAGAAACATACCGTGAATATAGAAATTTTGAGGAGCTGGAGCGTGAAGAAAAGCAAAGTGACCTTTAATTCAACTATATTGTAAGATGGCTATCAACTACCCAATCTTTTGAATAAGTTTGTTTCTCTTTTTGAACCAATCATTACGATTTCATGAAAGAAAAGAAAAAGAAATACCCACAACTAGAAGTTGTGGGTATAGGATCTCATGTTCTTTACAGATGTAACACAACACCTTCAATATTTAAATCTGGCACTTCAATGAAGGAACAAAGTTATTAAAGAACTTGCCCAATCAGTTTTCAGAATAAAATAAGCTTTTTCAAACAGATCTGGCAAAAAAGAAATTTGAGTACTTTCCCAACCTTAAATTAAGAATAACTGCATTTCCTGATGTAGAAATTAAACATAGTACACTGAAACAATAGGAAGGAAACTTCATTATCAAATTCCTCACATGTATCCTCAAGGGGTGTACAGGATATGATAGTACCACATGAAAAATTTACATCATTACTAACTTCCTGTCTACAATTTTCCTCCAAATTAGTCTGTTACTTGTCAAGACTCCAACATTATCAGATATTATATTTCTATCATCTAAGGCACTTTGTACTGTATCAATCCACCTATATCTTGGTCTTCCTCTGGGTCGTTTTCCTGTCAACCTGGCAGAGAACACTTGTTTTGCTAATCTTTCCTCGCCCATTCTGTTTAAGTGACCATACCACCTGAGATTAGCTCTGCTAATGCATTCCTGGATGTTGACAGTGTCAAGTTCTTTCCTAATATCATCGTTTTCAATATGATATTGCCATTGATGCCATCTGTTCAAGCCTCAAATCCTTCTCAGGACTCTCATATCTGCAGTCTCTAGTCTTTGGTCAAGTATTTTACTTCTGACTCAGCTCTCAGATCCATAAGTTAAAACTGGTTTGTACACTGTCTTCTATACAGCTAATTTAGTGCTCTGACTAATTTCTCTCTTACTACATATGAATTTATTCAATTGACTTCCTACCATACCAGCTTTGTTGATTCTGTTGTCTATTTCCATATTTAAGTTACCATCTTCACTAAAAATCGTGCCTAAGTAGCTGAAATGTTTTACTTGTTCCACAGGTTCTCCGTTCACAACGCAGTTGACATTTTCAATGATTCTACCTCTTTTCATTGTCTTTGTCTTTTTATTGCTGACCTTCATACCATATCCATTACAACAGTTATTCAATTTAGTTAGGAAATCTTGCAAACTTGTAGCGGATTTATTTAGAAGTATAACATCGTCTGCATAAAGCAAAGAGCTGACATTAACATCTCCAATTCTGATATCAAGTTTAATACCACTTCCCTTCATAATGTGATCCATATAGATAATGAATAACAGAGGGGATAACGTACATCACTGTCTCACACCAGATTTAACATTGAACCATCTTCCTTCAATTCTAACTGCTGACTTATAACTCAAATAAAGGCTGAGTACTGTTTGATATAATGCCCCATTGACACCATATAACTGTAGAATATTGAATAGCTTCTCTCTTGGCACCTTGTCATATGCCTTTCCCAGATAGGTTTGAGAGAAACTAAAAAAGTTAAAGCCATGTTTTGAATTTCTTGTGAATCCTTTTGTGATTGATGTCATCAACGATGGATGCCCTGTTGTTGCACCTTTTACCACAGATGTTGCTTCAAAAGAGACAGAGCTTATTGAGCTGCAGGAAGATGTGGGTTTGAAGCTAGTATATAAAAGCTCATCTGTAACTGACTTTTAGAAACAAATCCCAGAAGCAAAGTACCCCAATCTTCAGAAAACTGGCTTCTGAATACTCTGTTTTTGGGAAAACTGTTAATCTCTCTTCTCTGCGATGAAATTTGTCAAGTGAAAACATCGTGCTATCCTCACTAACAGCCACCTCAGTGAGCTTCTCACTGAGGTGGCTGTTAGTGAGGATAGCTTTGACAGCTTTGACATCCTACTAGCCAAATTTTAAACTATTCACTGCACAAATGAAGACTCAATCAAAGACTTCAATGAGTAGAGAGTTCTTCTTTGGTGAGTAGGACTACCATATAGTCGTATTTTTTTATTATTTATAAATAATAAATTTTATAAATTTTAAAATAATATTTTCTGCAGCTCTTGAACATTTAAAAATGTATGAAAAGTATTATATGCTTTTCATATAATGTTCTTTGGTAATAAGAAAAGCTCTTATTACCAAAGAACTTGCCCACCCCTGCAATAGACCTATTGCATTAACTAGTAGAATCTGTAAAATTACTGAAAGAATCACACACTCCAGACTCATGCACTGGCTCATAAAAAAAATAAGAAAACTAATTTCTACCAAACTGCCTATAGAGCCTGTCCTTCAACAACAGATCAATTATTCTACTTCTGCCAAACAATTATAGACTCATTTCAGGAAAAACCAACAAAAAAAGACAACTGCCATATTCCTTGATATGACTGCTGCTTTTGATCATGTTTAGATCAAAAAATTAATACAAATAGTACATAATATCAGAATTAGAGGAAATGCCTTAATCTGGATCGCTGACTTCATGAGAGGAAGAAAGATCAAGGTCAGAATCAATGAAGCAATATCCAGAGAGTGGAGAACCTGGGCTGGTGTTCTCCATGGCTCAGTACTCAGTCCCTTACTATTCCTTTTATACGTCAATAACTTTCATCTTTACTTTACAGAAGACACAAAAATAGCTTGCTATGCAGATGATATGGCCATCTGACACACTAGTGACAAAATTAAAAAATCGGAAGAGATTCCAAACAAATCCATGAGAGGATTAGAAAAATGGTCAGATCAACTTAAACTCAAAATCAACTCAGATAAAACAAAACTAAGCACCTTTAGCACAGGCAGGAAAAATAGACATTCCTACAATCTCAAAGTCATGCTCAACAACAGGCTAAGTGAAAAAGTTGCAAATCCAAAATGCCTTGGTATTATGCTAAATACCTTTTCAATATATTTACGGAACAAACTGGGGCACAAAGCCAAAAATTCTTAAAACTACTTACACTACACTAGTAAGACCAATAATAGAATATGCAGCATCTATCTGGTCACCTTCTGCTTCACTGGTAAAGGAAAAATTAGACAAAGTACAAGCAAAAGCATCCAAGATTATCATTGGTGAAGTCTCATCCACTAACAACATCAGAGTCCAACAGGAATGTGAGCCTGACCTGATGGAGGACAGATGGAAATTTGCCACCATAAAATTCATAAATAATATCAGAAGTTACCAAAGGGATCATAACTCCCTAAAAAATTATGAACATTGGAATCAAAAATGCAGACTTCACAGATCATCAACTTTATAATATGATGACATCATCAGGTAGGAAATAGGCCTTGATTATCTAAATGCATACATAAGCAAAGAACCTCTATTTTCCAAACCTTTACCTTTTGAAGGTAAAGGTTTGGAAAATACCTCCATAAATCTAAACCTTACCAAACTCTGTACCAAAAAAAAAAAAAAAAAAAAAAAAAAAAAAAAAAAAAAAAAAAAGAAGTGCTCAAAGAAAAAGGCCTAAATACTATCGACTTTCTTTCATCCTCCAAACAAGTTACCTGTTATACTATGATTATTGGGGACGCTGGTGCTCTCCTTCTACTCCTGAAAGGTGAAAAACTTTCAATAAAAGTTGGATCTGGGAGAAGTGCTTCCAATTTTACCAGCGACCTCTATGCAATAAATAAAGCACTCAAAGTCTACTTAAAATTATCATCATCTCAACAATCAGAGGGAATTATAATTTACAGTAACTCAAGATCAGCTAGGAAGGCAATAAAAAATGGCAATACCAAGCCTCACCCAAGATATCCATGAACTCTTAAACCAACTAAAGTGTTGAGAAAAAGTTGCATTTTACAATGGATTCATGCTCACATGAACATTGATTATAATGAAGCAGTTGATAAATTAGCAAAACAGGCCAGAAAACTTAACTAAGAAACTGACATGATAACTCTTGCTGATGCTAACACAATAGCAAAATCTAAACTAATTCCACTAAAATCAGGGAGATACAACACCAAATTCCTGAAATTAATGTTGATAGAAAGAGCTCCACCATGATAGCAAGACTCCGAACAGGACATCTTAGAGTAATAAAGATCAATACAGATGGTATGAGAACATACAGAAACTGCAATAACTGCATTAATACTGAACTGACACTGCCTCTCATTTTTACCTGTCCAGCAATTACAGCAGGCATACAACCAATAGACCCTAATTCCGAACAACAACTCTATACGAATAAAATCTTCGACATAGCCAAAGCAGTTCAAAGAGCATGGAAATAACTAAGACTCCTCAAAAGACAAGACAACAATTTCTGCTACTAGAACTTCATATTGTTTTACAGCATAACATTTTGGTTTGGTTGCAGTTACTTGGCTAAGCTAGACTAAGCATTAACTGAATTTAATTTCAGGAAGATTTGGTATCAACTGTTTAACAAGATGCAGTATCAATTTATAAACAACATTAATTCGAGAAACACACTAATCAAAACTATGTTAATTTAGAGAATAATGTGTGTGCTCGATTATTCACTATTCGTGTATGTAATGGTATACAATGGAATAATGAGATAGATTTTTTATGGAAAAACTGTAAACAGAATTGAGTCAAGTAATACATCATTTTGGCATTAAAATGTGCTCTTTCAAACTAATAAGTGTGCTGTGATAACTTTATCAGTTCTTGCATAGATATTGTTTGAGTGAAACCATGTTAGTGCCTTGTGGGAAGAATTTGAAAATGAAACAAGTGACGATAATAGTAGATCTGGGCAAATTTTCCTCAGAAACATTTAATTATCTTAAAATGGTATACAAGTGTATCTCAAAATGGTGAATAGTTCATCCTATTTTGAGATGGTAGGAAAGCAACACAAGATGATCATGACCAGGAATGCCTTTCTCACTTCAGACTAATGGAAATGTGGTGGGAAAAGTTCATGAGCTCATCAACAGAAATCGCCATCACTAAGATGATTGCATAGAAATTAAATATCGAAAATAATGAACAAACAAGATGGCTATTGCTGCATGACAATGTGCCTTCACAATTTATACATTAAATATGAAACAGTTTCACACTTACAAATCTGCCACAGTACTCAAACACCGACCACATTCAGTGGATCTGGCACTAGTCCAACTTTTTTTTTTTCCCCCTTGAAATTGAAACCAAATTTAAAGGATATCACAATTTGAACCAGTGAATTTTTTCCATGGAAATATAAATTAAAGATGTCAAGAAATTATATTTTTGGTTTCATCCTTTATCCAAGGTATGCAAATAAAAATTTGCTTTTCCATGGAAAGTTTTTCATTTTCAGCAATAAGATTATCCATTTACAGATAACTATAATATAATTAGTGTGCACTATTCACTTTGCTGAGAGCTCTATCTTTTGTTTATAACATCTGTTACAAAAGTAATTGCAAAATAAGTTTAACCTGTGGCTTATCTCAGTATTCAATACACCAATACATGATCCAGAAGTGTGAATGTCAAGATCAACTGCATATATTCAGATGCCCACCAGCAGAATTCTGCAAATTTGTATGAACAATGTAAGAATTGTATTGAGTTAACGGGAGATCATATTAAAAATAATAAACAATTTGTCTTCCTGTACTGTTTTTATTTTTAAACAAATGTTGTCTTGTTAATGGGTACATTATTATTATTAACATCTAACCTCCATGGAGTCAGAGAATCATTGTGGGAGTTACTATTGCACATAATGCTCATCCATGTCTTAAAGTGATTGAATACATCCACATTCACAACACATTCAGACAATGCATTCCACTCACTAACCACTCGTTATGCAAAGAATTCTCCTCACTCCTCTGCTCATATCCTACTTATACACTTTCCAGTGATAGCCTCTTGTTCTACTCAGTCTCACATTCTATGAAAAATCTTTTCCATACCAACCTGATAACAACCCCTGACCAGCTCATATATTTAATCATACCCCATCCCTGTCCTCCTCCTATTCAAGAGGATTTGCTATTTACATTCCTGCAATCTGTCCTCGTACTCCACATTCCAAAGGCCACTGACCACCTTTGTGATTTTCTCTGGACCCTTTCTAACATATCTTCATCAACATGAAAACCCAGTGACCAAATCTGTGCACAAAAATCCATACTAGGCCTAATCAAGGCCTTACACAATGCCATCATAACCTCCCTATTTCTATGTCAGGGTCCTCCACATCATTGCCATTATCTAATGTGACATCTTCACAACTTGTGCAATGTGACTCCTGATTTTCAGGTCCTTAACTACCACCACTCCCAAATTTCCCGTCTGTTCTACCTCATTTAAAGTTTCTAACCAAGTGTATACTTTGCATTCCATAATTGTTACCAAATTTCAAACCTTACACTTTGCAACACTGAACTCACAGTTACACTTACCTGTCCATTCATGCAATTTATTCAAGTCCTCCTGTAAGGCTGTAACATCAGGGTGACTCTGCATTGCTCTCACTAATTTTGCATCATCTGCAAACAGCTGCATATCGCTAGTTAAACTCATCCCAACCAATATCATTAATATACAAACTGAACAACAATGATCCTAAAACTAACCAATGTGGCATGCCAATAATGACCTTTACCTTTCAGGATACTGCATCCCCATATACAACTTTCTGATACCTATCTGACAGCTAGCCACCGATCCAACTCAGAGTCTGTTATCCAATTCCATCCGTTTCAATTTATTTAACAGCCGGTTGGATTGGCAATCTTTCAAAAGCTTTTGCAAAATCCAAATATACCCTCTCCAAGGTATTTGTCACCTTGTTAATAAAACATGACCTCCCTTTAACAAACCCATGTTGATAACCACAGAGAATACTCATCATCATCATCATCAAATTCCTGACATGTACCCTCAAGGGGTGCACAGGATATGATAGCACTACATGAAAAATTTACATCATTACTAACTTCCTATCTACAATTTTCCTCCAAATCAGTCTGTTACTTGTCAAGACTCCAACATTACCAGATCTTATATTTCTATCATCTAAGGCACTTTGTACCGTATCAATCCACCTATATCTTGGTCTTCCTCTGGGTCTTTTTCCTGCCAACCTGGCAGAGAACACTTGTTTTGCTAATCTTTCCTCACCCATTCTGTTTAAGTGACCTGAGATTAGCCCTGCTAACGCATTCCAGGATGCTGACAATGTCAAGTTCTTTCCTAATATCCTCATTTTTAATAAGATATTGTCATTGATGCCATCTGTTCATGCCCCTAATCTTTCTCAGATCTCATATCTGCGGTCTCTAGTCTTTGGTAAAGTGTTTTACTTCTGACCCAGCTCTCAGATCCATAAGTTAAAACTGGTTTGAATACAGGTCTTGTATACAGCTAATTTAGAGTTCCGACTAATTTCTCTCTTATTTCATATGAATTTATTTAATTGACTGCCTACCATACCAGCTTTGTTGATTCTATTGTCTATTTCCATATTTAATTTACCATCTTCAGTAAAAATCGTGCCTAAGTAGCTGAAATGTTATACTTTTTTTTTTACAGGTTCCCTGTTCACAACACAGTTGACATTTTCAACAACTCTACCTATTTTTATTGTCTTTGTCTTTTTAATGCTGAACTCATACCATATCTATTACAACAGTTATTCAATTTAGTCAGGGAATCTTGCAAACTTGTAGCGGATTTATTTAGAAGTATAACATTGTCCACATAAAGCAAAGAGCTGACATTAACATCTCCAATTC
The DNA here is from genome assembly GCF_054136105.1 of Typopeltis vanoorti. Lineage (NCBI taxonomy): Eukaryota > Metazoa > Arthropoda > Arachnida > Uropygi > Thelyphonidae > Typopeltis > Typopeltis vanoorti. Next base: position 45,191,107 of record NC_143564.1, on the reverse strand, counting down.
TGATATCATGTTGAATACCACTTTCCTTCATAATGTGATCCATAAAGATAACGAATAACAGAGGGGATAATGTACATCCTTGTCTCACACCAGTTTTAACATTAAACCATCTTCCTGTACTTCCTTCAATTATGACTGCTGACTTATAACTCAAATAAAGACTAAGTATTGCTTGATATAACTGTAGCGTATTGAATAGCTTCTCTCTTGGCACCTTATCATATGCCTTTTTCAGATCGATAAAACTTAAATACAGATCTTTGTTATATTCCCATGCTTTCTCAACTATTTGTCGTAAAGTGAAGATCTGATCCTGACAGCCTCTATTTGGTCTGAATCCTGCTTGTTCTTCACCAAGCTTTTCTTCCACAATTCTTCTCAACCGTTTCTCAAGTATACTTGCATGGATCTTGCCAGGAACACTCAGTAGGGAGATACCTCTGTAATTCTCACATTCAGTTTTATTTCCCTTTTTATATATGGGTACTATTAGAACTATACTCCAATCATCGGGAATTCGTCCATCTGTCCAGGCTTTCTGAACTATGCAGTGCAGCAACTGCAAGACTTTTATACCACCATACTTCAGCATTTCTGGTCGAATATCATCTACTCCTGCTGCCTTTCCACATTTCAAGCCTTTGATGGCTTTTTCTACATCAAGTATGGATATGTATTCCTGACAGCGTGCATGGTCAGAGTTTTTTTTTTTAACTATGCTGCCATCACTGCTTGTTTCATTTAGCAGTTTTTCAAGTAATTACTCCATACTTCAAGGATATCTTTTCCTCCTGTTTTCATGTCACCTTTATCATCTGTAACTCCTTTCACAGCACTCTTTCCTACATTCTTAAGCTTCTTCAACAACATCCAGAATATTTTACCACCTTCATGATATTTATTTTCTATGTTCTTGCCCAAGTCTTCTCATGACTTTTGTTTAGCTAGTTTTACACAGTGTTTCGCTTTCTTACATTTGTCTCTGTATTCTCTAAGAGCAAAAGCTGACTTATTTGCCAGGAACTTTTGATATGCTTTCTTCTTTTCCTTCACTGCCTCTTTAACTTCCTGTGTCCACCATGGAGTTCTGATTTTTCTAGACAGTTCTTTGCAGACAATCTCACCACATGCCTCTCTGGCTGAATCAATCAGGGTTTTGTTCAAGGCTTGCCAGTGAATCTCCAAGGTTTGGTTCCTGTTCTCAAACTCTTTCATTTTTTCTTCAATAATCTTTGTGTATGTTAGTCTACAGTTCACATCTGAGAGGTGCTCAACTTTTATTCGCTTTAAAACTTTCTTACATGTTATTCTTTTCAATATGAAATTCAATTTTATTCTGCTTAATTGGAAGCGATCACTAAATAGTGATCGCTTCCAATTTCAATCCTCTGTATACTCTGGTGTACTGCACCAGGGAGAAAACATCACTATCAACAATAACATAGTCAATGAGACTTCTCTTATTCCTTGCCTCTTCTCTCCATGTGAATTTGTGCATATTTTTATGTTGGAACATGGTGTTAGTAATAACCAGTCCATGTCATGAGCAGAAATCCAACAGGTATTTGCCATTATTATTAGTTTTGCTCTTTTCTCCAAATTTTCCCAAAATATTTTTGTGTCTGACAATCATTTCCTACTCTGCTATTTAGATCCCCAACAAGGAGCAACTTTTCCTTTTTCATTGTGTCAGTTGCTTTTTCTAAAGGATCAAAATATTCCTCCACTTCTACCTTAGTAGAACCTTCTGTGGGACCATAGGCACAAATAAGTCTCATTGTCCAATTCCCCATTCTCATATTTGCCCACATTACTCAACTTGAGATTGACTGCCATTCAAGAAGATGAGCTTTGTATTTTGTGTTGAATACTATGGCTACTCTGTCTTTTCCTTGAGTGAAAAGAAGGAGTAGCCATTTCCTACTAGATCATTTCCTGAATATAATATTTTGTATTTATTGCTCAGAAAGATCTCGCCAGTTTTTGTCTTTTTTGTTTCAGTCACCCTTATTATGTCAATCTGGTACTTATCTAATTCTTCTGCTATCTCCATTTCTTTGCCATTCAGGCTTCTTATGTTGATAGTACTGATCTTTAACTTTGGTGATGTTGAGTTGGTGTATGTTTTCAGATTTGTTTCAGTAGCTGACTTTTCGCTGTTCGCCCTGGTTCCCTGGTGAAAACAATGGGGGCCTTGTTTAACCGGGCAATGCCCCAGCCGGCATGAAATTCTGTCATGTTTTACTATCATTGTTTTGTATTTTGGTTTAAGCCAATAAGAATACAATTTAGTCAGTTAAATCCCAAATTGCCAGCCCATCCTCGTTCGTTCAGTATCCAGGTAGATGCCGAATAGGGTGCACCACGAGAAGGTGAGGATTGGACATTAGGTCAGAAGCCCTGGTCAGTTCTCCGCATTCCTTTAAAGGCTATGTGGAGGTCTCTTCTCAGTTATAAAGCTTTGACCCTTAAGCACCCCACAGAGAATACTGCTGTTATCAATCCATTTCTATATCCTACTTCTCACCAATCTCTCTCTAATAGTGCCTTCACCACAACTTCAGATATACAGAGTGGCCTATAATTTATGGCCACAGCCGTATCACCACCTTTATGCAGTGGAACAATTTTACCTTCATTCCACTCCCTTGGGACCTGTGTTGTTATAAGACTCTTATTAAATAGGCATGCCACTGCCTGTATTAATAAAATGAAATAAAATAATAAACAGTTTATAATTCACAGTGAAACACTAAAGCACAGAAGATTTAGCAAGCAACATTGTAAGAAAGAGCTCATAAAAACTGCATATCAGTTGATTCATAGGAGCATCATGTTACAAAAACTGTCATTTTTAACAATATCATGTTGCTAATAAAAATGGAGCAATGTATAAATGTGCATTGGTCCTAAATGAAAAGCATTGTATGAGTGCTATCATAAAGTGAAGTGCTGTAAGGCAAGGTATTACTGTACTAACAAGTTAATCGAGTAACTAATTTATTTTGCTCTTGTATGGTGATGTCAGATTAAAAAATATCAAATAGGTTTATTATAATTAATAACAGCTGACATCTAAACTCTCCTAATAAATGACTATATATATGTTAGACTCTTAATGCCTTAACTGAATACTACCTTTACATATCCGTTTTTAGTACCATAAGCCACAGTAGTACAGCTTGGGGACAGACAGCAAGCAGTAATTTCTTCATGTTCAGGGTCACTTTGAACTCTAAAAATGCCTTCTAGTCCTTCCAAAATCTTTAAAAAAAAATTACCACTTTACAAGAAGTATTCTTTGATCAACTATCAATAGATAACAGAAATATAAAAAAAGTAAATAATCTAAATAGATTATATATAACATATTCCTTAGAAACTAATGATCATAACTGGCAGTAATCCTAATGCTTTTGCTGTCAGTTACCATATCATTCTGCTGAAGTCAGTGGGAACACTTATGAGCATGCCAACAAATGCATTTGGATATGCTATCCACCTGACTGGAGAAGAGATATTCTATCCACATGGACAAGAGACTGTGGGTATGAATCATACTCTGTAGCAGGAATGTTTGAGTGTTTTTGTGAGGTGGTAGATAAATTTCATTGACCAATGTGAGATCATCAGACTGCATCACATCATCCAATAAATTGTCCCTGTTTGAGCTTAGGAGAATGATTTCAGATCACCTAACCCTTATCTACTATTCTAATAAGCTTATAACTATGTGGTATGTGGGATTATTATTATTATTATTATTATGGGCGACTCCAGGGAGTCCATAGACTCATCAAGGGAGGCCCTAAATATCATGTCCACACAACTATTCGACATTCTCACAGCATCTATCATACCTTGCCTTGAACTCATTCACTGTCATAGAACCCACAACAGACTCTGGCAGCTTATTCCACTCATTTACCACTCTAAAAGTAAAGAAGCCAGCTCTAACACCCTTACTAATCAACTCTTGCCCAGCTTCCATGGATGTCCCCTAGTCCTCCCACCACCAGCCCTGATTTCAAAAATATCTTCTGAATTAATCTTATAAAAACCCTTCAGTAATTTGAATGTCTCAATCATATCTCCACCTCTTCTGCCTATCAACCAATTTCTGCAAACCACAAATCCTCAATCTGTTCTCATAAGGTTCATTCCATAGACCTGCTATCATCTTGGTCACTCGCCTCTGGATCCTCTCAACCTCCTCCCCATCAAGAAGAAACCTATGTGACCAAATCTGGGCACAGTAGTCGAGATGAGGTCTTATCAAGGCTCGGTACGAAGGAACAATAACTTGCTTGTCTCTGCCTGTCAAAGTATTTTTCAACAAACAAGTGATTTGATGAGCTGATTTAGCCACTTTTGCAATGTGTCCCCTAAACTTCATCTCCCTATCCACCAACACTCTCAAGTCCCTGGCCTCATCAATCTCCTGGAGTACAGTTCCACCAGTGTGGTATACTGCTGCTAATCTTTTCACCCAAAAATACATAACCTTATATTTTGTCACATTAAATTGATATCCATTCTCCTTAGCCCAGAACTCTAATCTATCCAAATCATCCTGCAAGATTTTGACATCTTCTGCATTCACTATTGCCGTACCCAACTTTGCATCATCAGCAAACAAGTGAACACTTCCTCTCAGATCCTTTCCTATATCGTTAATGAACAAATTGAAAAGTAGTGGTCCAAGAACAGAACCCTGCGGCACACCACTAGTCACAAGCCGTCTTTTGGACTCCACTCCTGAATAAACCACTCTCTGGTATCTCTCCATCAACCATCCTTCTATCCATCTCACCAACCCTATATTCATCCCCATCTACTCCATTTTACTGATTAGAGTTCCATGTGGTATCCTGTCAAAGGCCTTAGCAAGGTCCAGTAGAATCACCGTAAACCCATTACCCTTATCCAGTTCAGCCATCACTGTGTTATAAAACTTGAGCAAGTTACTGAGGCATGATCTACCCTTCACAAAACCATGCTGTCCCTGATACAGTATCCCATTTTCATCTATCGAATCTTGTATTTTCCTCTTGACTATTTTCTCCAAGACCTTGATAACGATTCCTGTTATATTGATTGGCCGATAATTTTCAACAGCAGCCTTGGAAACCACCTTTATCTAGCGGAACTATTTTTCCCTCTTTCCACCCCCTTGGGACTGACCCAAACCCGATGCTCAAATTAACCAAAATGGTCAAGGGCACTGACAATTCTTTAGCTGCTTCACATACGACACGAGCTGGTATACCATCCAATCCCACAGATGTATTGACATTGAGGTTCTGTAATAGACTAGTTACCTCTACTTCATTCATCACAATTCCAGTATAAGCTGTTGGTTCTTCCATTCCTGCAATGTCGCCACCTGGATGATATACTCTTGCAAAGTGCTCGCTCAGTAATTCCACTATATTGACTGATTCGGTTACCTCCCTACCCTCAACATTTTTTAAAATCATTCTGCCATGAACATTTTTCCTTTTACTTGCAACATATTGAAAAAACTGTTTGGGATTCTCTTTAGCCTGCATGGCCAATTTTCTTTCGTAATCCGCTTTTGCTTTTCTTACCACACTTGTTACCCTTCTGGCCTGCACTTTATACTGTTTGTGTGCCTGCAGGTCACCTTTCTCTTTAAATTCCCTCCACAGTTGTTTCTTTTTTTGCAGCTCAAGCTTAATGGTGTTATTCATGCATTTAACCCTTACTTGTTTGACTATTCAAACCCTAGGTATAGTCCTTGGGTCTGAATAACCTCCTGTAAATCAGCCATAACTTCCTGTAAATGATTCTTGACCACTTCCCATGCTCTATTGACATCCATCCCTTTCAGTTTTACATGCCATGGCACTGAACCAAGCAATCTCCTAAGCTTGTCATACTTGCCAGCAGTGTAATTCCACATATACCCTGTCTTAATCGAAAATTCCACACCTTTAGCCACCTTCCAGGTCAAGACCTTAATCACTCTCACCAATAGGTGGCAACATGGTCATATTCATTACAGTCAAATTCTCAGATGCTATTACCAGGTCAAGCACTCTCAAACCCCTACTGTTTTCTATTACATGCTGTCTCAGATAGTTATCCCTTAATAATTGAATAAAATCCAGTTCCTTCCTCACATCTGTCCTCTCCTCCTTCCAATCAATGTTACCATAGTTGAAATTCCCCATAATAATTACCCTCCTTCCACTCATTTCATCAATTTGTTTATGCACACTATCTCCACCATCTATTCCATCACCTAGTCTATAGAAGCACCCAACTGTATATTTTGTTCTGCTAGTCACAATCTCACACCAAATAGCTTCAAATGAGCTCTTTTCACTATCCTGCCTATCAAAAACATTATATCTCAGTGACTGATTCATAAGCAACAGTAGCCACTTCATATCAGTAGTGTATCATTTTATCATTTAAGTTAGCTTCTACATAACATTGGCAGTGAATAAACCATACCTAGCCTATCAAAGCTCTGATGTCTTAAAAATGAACAATGAAGTAAAATAATTAACTGAGAAGATTTTGAAAAACATATGAATCAATTATTCTGCAATATCATGGAATAATTTATATGGTAATAGAGATAAAAATAAAAGACAAAAGAAATAAAAACATGAAGAAAAAAAAAAGGAAAAAAGGACTTGGAATATGGAATAATGAAATCAATATAACTGAAGATAAAAAAAAAAAAACTGCATACAATAAATGGCTCATCTCAACTGGAAGTTTTCTTGAGGTGAGCCATTATAAGAGGTAAATAGAGATAGCAACAAAAAAGAGACAAGGGGGGAAAAAATTCACAGAAAAATTTGGGATAATTATATTAGTAAACCAGAAAAAAGAAATATATAAACACAACCCAAAAATCTAGAAAGCAATAAAATTCTTGCAAAAAAGAAACAGAACAAAAAACTCGTTATTGGAGAGATATGAGATACTAATCTATTCATTGTTTATAACCTATTATAAACTTTGGCAAAAAATAAACAGTCAGAATTATTATTTAAAAGACTTGGAAAATATAATTGATAACAGTCTATTTCATCACCTTCATTTAAATGTAATAATTACATTTAAATGAAGCATTAAAATAAGCAAAAAACATAAAATCCCAACAGAACTTTATAAAATATGCAGGAAATAAATTTAACCTAAGATTTAATATTTTAATAAACAAAATATACACAAAAGAAGAATACTCTAATTGGATTCATACAACTTAAAAAATCCTATCTTTAAAAGGAAGTAAGAATAATTGTGATAAGTACAGAGGAATAAGTTTATTAAGCAGTTTATAAGATATATGCCAAAATATTGAAGAACAGAATCAATCCTATGCTAGAAACCATTATAAATGATGAATAGAATATAGAATGGCTTTAGAAAACAAAAACCCTATACTGATCCTATAGTCACCTTAAAACTACTAATTGAGAAAAGAAGATAATTCAACTTAAAAACACATCTAGCATTCATATATTATAAAAATGCTATTATGATATAGATTTAAATCCTTTCATATATTAAAAAATTACTGATCTACAAATTTATAACAGACCCAGTACGAACCATAGCCCTTATCTCCTGTATTATTTGTAATATATATGAAGCAATAATCACAGAATGGAGGTTAAAGAAGGAATCCAAATAGAAAATCGCTTTATCCTAGACACCTCACTCTTTGCAATTGACCAAGTGATATTTGAATAACTGACAACAATCAATCAACAAAAAGCTGTTGATAAACTGTATTTAATAACATATTTGCATGGAAGTGTAAGGAAGAATGGGATGAAAGATGGCCATTTGAAAGAGATATTAAATGATTCAAGTGTAGCTCTGCATAGGGATTCAATGATTAGAGGTGTGACGAGTGAAAATGTACACAAGGTTTGTTTTTTTTATCCCATAAGGCCAATAAGGATGCATAGGTTTTAGTTAGGTCTTAGTGCCTAAGACATCAAAATACTTTCCTTCCGAGCCCTTCAAGGAACATTCGTCAAATGGATGATGCATCAGCAAATAACAAACAGAATACCTACGAAAAGTGTTGGTTATGCTTCGACATATAAAGTATGCATCAATGGTATGTACACTGTGTGTGTGCCATTCATGTGTGTCTAGTTATTGCCATAATGTTAGGGTACTGTAATGCAAAGGAAAAAAAAAAAAGAATGAACAGGTTGACTGAAGCGATGAATACGAGGAGTAAGAGTTAGTAGCAGTAGCAGGCACAAATGATTTGGTTGGTAACAAGAAAAATACAAGGATGAATGTTGTTCGGGAGAGTTAAAAGATAACAGTGTAGTAGGAAAGGTAATCAACATGTTGCCCAGGTATGATAACGAGTTGAGACTGCTAGCTAAGATTATGAATGATATGCTAGCAGAGTTGTGTAAGGAGAAAAGAGTTCATTTTGTGAAGTATAGGATGAATCTGAGGGACAGATGAAGCTGTATAAAAGAGAGGGGATACATTTTGTTAGATCTGAAATCGGTGATTTCAGAATTTACCTGACGTCACCATTCCAGAATCTAACAATTTACATAAAACCAAAATTTGTATACTTATCCTTTAGCAGAAAAATGTGTTTTTTGTTTGTAACTACTTTCTGTATAGTAATTTTTTGAGTTTGTGAATTTTTAAAACTTATACCTGAGTGTATAGTATAAATATAGGTCAGAAAAAGGGCAGAATAAGAAGGAAATTATTAACAAAATAATGCAAAGAAAGAATGCGAACTATACGACGATACGGGGCAAAGATCACCCTAAATGTAGTAAGATCGGAGAAATACCTGAGGACACTATATCTTAGAAAAAACGCTGACGCATACGTTCCCCGAACCAAGAAGTCCCGTATGTAAATCGGTGTACTCACCCGAACGGTGACCAATGGGTGAAACGGTGGAAAATTTCAAACGCGAAAAGGTGGCATTCTTGGAGATGGTATATAACCCATAACACGGAAGGAAACCCCCCAGTTTTTTCTTGTTCCTGAATTTTCTCTCCGTGTGCTTCGAAGTGTGTCATCGAAGTATGTACTACGGTGACATACTTTGTGGCTCAGTATGTCACCATAGTAGATTCGGCAAGATTAAATCGCAGGCCGTAGTTAGAAATCCAACTACGTAAAAATCTAGGCAGAAGAATAGCGTCCAGCCCAACGAGCGAACCCATGTGGCATTGATATCGAGAAATCCAGATTCGAAAACAAAGGATGAAGAACGGCGAGAACCGAAGACAAAAGAATTAGATAAGTACTCTCACTTATTCTGGCCTTTTGAGATTGACTTATATTTAAGAGAGTGGGAATTAAGATTGTATTAGAAGAAAGAGTGAAAGGTTTAGATCTGAATATAAAGGACTATAATTTTTTGAGACGAACTTTTGGAACTTTCAACCTGACATAGTTTCTGTTATGATTGTTCTGAGAGAATTCGATGAGTGTGTTAAAGTGCCTTAATGAAAAAAATGAATTGTAAATTCTAGTATAACGTATACTGAGCTTATACTGAGCTAATGAAGTATTGAAATTTACTGATAATCTGAATTTAATGTATAAAGTAAATTGTAAACTTTAAGTGAGGAATGTTCTGAGTCATTGAGATATTGAAACTTTGTTTAAACTCTGAACTTAGTCTAAAATTGAATTGAAATCGTAAGTGCATTATGTATTGAGATATTTGAATTGCTAATACTTTGAGGTAGAATACTGAAATTGATTAATGACTGAGAGAGTGAATGAGAGGTAATGTTTTAACTTTAGAATTTGATAATCAATTTAATTTGTGTAGTATCATCAATTGGATTTAATAAATGTTTGATTCTTTAAATTTATGTGTATCTGATCATGTTGACTGACTCTGACCCTTCATAAAAATCGAACTTGAGTACGTGTGAATGTGCGGGAATACACCCAAGTGAAAGTAAGGGCACGACTGCAAATAAGAATAAGATTATGCCAGAAATTCCAAGTCTTTAGGAAATTAATTATATTGCTAGAAACACCTGAGATTCTACAGTTAACCTAAAGGTAGTGTCTATCCCTAACTTTAAGGCTCAAGCTGGCGCAGTAAAAAATAAATTTGTTTGAGTAATCAGGATAATATGTAGAACTCACAGAACGGATAATTTTCTGGTGGTCCTAAAAGTTTAAGTTAAGTAAGAAAATTATAGAAGAAAAGCGGAGTAAGGCTTAGTCTATTATTACTAATGTGGAAAGCATAACAATAACGCTAATCTACTCAACATAGAGATATACGCGATGATAGAATTGATATTTGCAACTGTAATAATAGAAGGCCACAAGACAACATACGCAACAATGGTGCAGAACACCACCTTTATAACAATTAAATGGATATGGTGTGAGTCAGCTGGAAAAACTGCTGCTGCAAGAGAGTAATGACAAGTGAATGGAAGACCTGAAGAAGCAAGATGTGATGCGGAAGATCAGGAAAGTAGCATTGGAGATCTTTATGAATGGAGATGTGAGTAGCACCAACGAAGAGAATGAGAGGGAAAGAATATAAGATGGAAGGGGGGGGGGTTTGAGGAGTTATATCTGAGAAGCAGGGTCAGTGAGACTTGTTATAGAACCATTTCTATAAAAGCCCATTTATGGGCTGGTGCTTATGTTTACAAATGCCAGAAATATTCAAAATAAAGGGAATGAAACTGCAGCAATGATGGAATTCATTCTCTAAAAACTGTTGGAATAAATGAGATACCGTTGGATGAAGAGCATTCTGATATGAATAGAGATGGAGGAATATGTGATTTTTCATGAAGACAGGGCAGAAAGGGAAGAGGAGTGCAGTATGGTAGCAGAGGAGTTTTGCCCATCCAAGGTGGAGATGCAAGGAGCAAATAGTAATAATGATTTTGAAGCACTATGGTGTGAGGAGGTGTAGAGGATGCAATATTTAGTTGGGTGTTGCAATAGAACTGGTAATATGGAGGGTGGGGAGAAGGAAGCCTAATTGGTCTGGCTAATAAGTAAAGGGTTATCATTATGATAACCCTTTTGCACATTTCAATTTCAGTAATAGAAACTGAAATGAAGAACACAGCATTTGAGGAAAAAGAGAATGATTTTGAGTTTTTGTGGGATTACTATCTCAGGCAGTATGTAACAGAGGGTATACAAGGATCAAGGTTGTTGAATTTAATCTCATCAGAGGATGTTATTGTAAATGAGGTATCAAAACTTCCTCCAGTTGGTGAAAGTGACCATGAAGTGATCTTCATGCTTACTATATCAGGACTACTGTGAGCAAGAGATACATGTGGAACTATAAGGTTCGTGATTATGACAAACTCAGAAGACTGCATGCAGTTGTATCAATGGAATGAGCAATTGGATGGGAAGTAGATTAATGCTGCTCAGTCCATATTCAGGAATAACGATCAAGAGATTAAAATAGATAAGTGTATATAAAATGGATGACTGTCATCATCAAATTCCTGCCATGTACCCTCAAGAGGTGTGACTGTGAAACATGCAATCTGAAAGAAAAAGGGATTGTGGAAGCAGCACAAGATAAGTGGTAATAATCATTTGCATGAGAAATACAAAGAGCAAGCAACAAATGTAACTCACTTAGTAAGGGTAGAAAACGTACAGTGTGAGCAGTAGTTAGCAAATTAGTCCAAAAGAAATCTTAGGGAATGTTTTCGATACATTGCCAATAAAATAAAAATTGGTTACGAAAGGATGTTGTTGGTTACTGACGATGGTAGAATGATAGCCACTGATGAGCAATTCATTGTTACATTCACAAGGATGGAAATCCTTATGAATGTAACAATGCAGTGGGAAGGGTGGGGAGAGAGGTGGGGGAACCAGAACCACTAATGGTGAGCAAACAGGAAGTATATGAGGAATTGAGTAAACTTGATGTCAATAAGGATGTAGGCCTTAATGGTATATCACCACATGTCTTGACGTTCCAGGAAATTAACAGCTTAAATTTACCTCTTTAACATGAATCTTAGACTGGCCCAAGTTCCAAAGGAATGGAAAGAGAATACTGTTTCATTTCATAAAGAAAGTGCTGTGTCCCCCCTTTCTTAAATTCTAATTATAAATGTATTATACGATGGGTCCTTCCTAAGGAGTCACGTGGTACCTCTAAAACACAAAGGAATTGCCTCAGGGTCGAGCCAAAACCAGCTTGGCAAAGTCTTTGAAATCTCACTTCTCTTAAAACATTAGGAATATTTATATTTTTTTACTGCGCCACCTAAGCTATTAGATTAAGTAAAACATGTCTTAATCAAGAAGTGATCTCAAAGGTGTACTATAATGACTACTGATTTGCAATCGTGACCTATAACAATCTATTTTCTCCCGTTTAGATTCATATTTTTCTGCAAGAGGTGCATTGGATTCTAATACTCAGACACTCGGATTAAAGATAGCAAAGGTTTATTTGTCACATTAATACAATTTACAATACAAAGAAACTCAATCCAAAACTTCAATGTTAATTAGAGAAAGTTAAAAGTATCCTTATTAAGTAAGGATATCAAGAAGCAACATCAATATGTTATTTCACAAACTAACAAAAGTGGACTGCAATATTCACATTAATCTTCATATCATATCACATTACTCAGATTAAACCTTCTTAATACTTTCAAAAACATAAACATTAGTTTAACCATATAGGATTTACCTCACTATGCATTCTAATATTAAGGTGCTACAGTCCTGTCTTAATTATATGAAAATCTTCAATTTTCCTTAATCTCATTTATAACATCTTAATTTTCTTATACACATTATATAGACAAAGCATTTTCAACGTTACCGTATACACTGGTTCTTCATACTTGTTCCTTCAACTTCTGACCTCCGATCTCCCTTCCGATTCATTTAGTCAGTGCTATGGCATGGATTTCTCTGGTCAAAGGTAAGTCCACACGATCCCAGCATAACTAGCCCACTCCAGATATAACGATGGCGTAAGGCGATTCTGCTTCCATGAGGCCTGTTTCCTAGATGCTGAGCACTTTCCATGAATTGCCTGTCAGTCGAACAGAGATGTGTTCTTTCATCGTAAGATTAGGAGCGTGTGATCCTTCCAGCTCGTAAACGGCATATCCTATTACTGCCCTCGGGATTCCTTACAGAACTCTTCGCTGATCCTTTGTCCGAGCACTCCTGGACAGAGACGCTCCTCCATGGAACCGTCTACCCACCCGAATACATGAGAATACCAGCCAAGAGAGAAGAGAAAAAAAGGCCTGGGGGGAGGATTCCTAACCGTTTTATATCATCACTCCCTATCGGCAATCACCATAACTCACGTAGCTCACCCAACGTGTATAATTTCTCCCATGTGGATCTCGTTTCGTATCGTTTGTTTTTTCTGACCACTCGCTTCTGCATGTGCCGTGGGTGCACAACTGCCTGGGGGGCAACCTTTCTTTCCGTCGGCGGGCCTGCGCACTTTGAACTTCTGTTCACATCAGTTTAATGCAAGTCATACTACAAAACATTGTATTATAGTTTGTCCACCGTTTTCAGGTCTCTCCTTGGAATTTTGCCAAGAATAGTCGATTTATGCTGAAGGATGAAATGAAGGATGTATGAATTGGTCGCCAACATGCGAAATCACGTGCTTTCTTGTCTGTCGCTGTACTAGTACTAGCTTGATTTCTCACTTTTTTTTTATTATTTTTTTATTATTAATTTGTATGATGGATCCAGTACAGTCAACAAGTTTTGTTGTTAAACGTTTCAGTAGCTCTTGCTAAAGAGTATTCAATAATGTGCTGACATTCTGCGAAAACGAATCATCAGAAGGCCGTCTCCTTATTCCCCTTTCTCAAGTCATAAAACATGCAAGTGCAATTGCAGGCGTCTCAGGGTCGACTGTTAAAAGAATTCGTAGGGAATCAAAAGGTGAAGGTAAGCCAAAATTTAAATCTCCTAAAAAAAAGTGCCAGAGAAAGAAAACCATCAAAACCGTAGCTTTGAATGATTTTGATGTAGACGTTATAAGAAGAACTATTCACGAATTTTACATGGTCGAGAAAAGAGGGTCAACTGTTCCGCAATTGATTCCTGTGCTTAAAGAAAAAATTAATTTTCTTTGGAAAAGAGAAACTTATCATGGAACAAGTGACATTGTTTTATCTAGAATGCAGTATTTGAGAGCAATAAGACATTTCAGGGAGGAGAAAAGACCGCTTGTGTATCTAGATTAAACTTGGATTGATAATAATATAACTTATGGAAAATGTTGGCAGTCTAAAGCAGACTCTGAAGATTAAAAGGATTTGACAATGGTATTTTTATCCAACGTTTTTTTTGTATGGGTTTGTTAAAAGTCACAACAAGTCATAAATAATTAATCGGTTTAGGACATTAAAGTGTCTCAGTTCTCTCAACTGTAAGTTTAGAATATCTAAGTTCATTTGAAAAAATTTCTGTTTTTCTGTATAATTATTTTTATTTTATAGAAAACTTTCTTAAAAATAAACTTAGTTAAATTTTTGTTTTATGCTATACCTTTTTTAATTTTGTTAATACTCTACATACATTTTTCCAACTGTTATACAAACAAAATAGTTATACTTTAAAAACAGCAATGTTCGTAAAAGAAAAGCTAAATTTTCCGACCTGTAATAATAAACAAACTCATCCCAGAAGACAGATTGATTACCCTATTATCGGAATGGATTCTCCTTTTTCTGACATGTACAGAAGTGTCGAGGGATCTCTAATCGGTGGGCGAACTATATCAATTCTAACAAAATATTATTAATTTATAACGTATCATTGGCATTATACAATCGAGTAAGTATTCCTTCCCTGAAATATTCACAATCGTTTTTCTTTATAATAATGTAATCTATATTTTATCAGTTGCTTACAGCATTTACCTAGAAGCAAGCATATTCCCCACAAGGTTTTTCCTGTTAAACGATGATAAAATTAGAATTCTTAGGAATCTCAATTTATCAAAGTTTAACAAAGATCCCGCCTTCCCTTTAAAATTTTTTTCTTAAAAAATTTTCTTGAGTGTTCCTCATTTCTATCCGAGGGGGGGGGGGTTACTTTCCCTCCCAGTGCACAGTGAACTGTTTTCTATTAAAGAAACACTGTGTGTGTGTCTGAGGTTTACTCTACTATTATGTGCTTTATTGTGAATGTAACTTACTTCTCTGGATTCCCTCCTCTTCTCCATTACAATGCTAATACAATTTACTCCTAATACAGTATGTTGAATCTCATCCAAGTTTAAATCCCTTTTATCTCAATCATTTTCTTTGTGTCCCTTCATTTAGTGAAATGTCATTCATTTGAGGGTCTGTCTCTTCTGACAATGGGGCCTCCTTCCCATCCAAATTGTCGCATACTGGTTCATTGTACGTTTTACTAGGTTGCACTTCATTATTCCTTCTTCAATGTTCAAATTCGAGTGAATTCCTTCCCTTCCTTGGAATTGTACTTTGCAATGCTCTTGGGTGATTTGCCTTCTTTTTTGATTTTTTGATGTGATATAACTTTAAATGTGATTATGCACGGAGGAAAGTATATCACATCAAAAAATCATTGCCAGAATTAGCTTTATGTGTGGGAGAGAAGTTCTGGATAGAACCAGAAACTTATGCCAAACAGCCTGAATTCAGGCAAGTAAACTTTTAGATGTACAGACTTGGTCGCATGCGTTATGGAGGCTGAGACCCCCAGAGATTTGCACGGACTCCTGAAGATACATAATCTCGTTCCTTACATAGGGCTCTAACATTCTAAAATAATCCGCAGAAATGAAGGAGGTTTGGGACCCAGTGTCTATCAAGGCATTACAATGCCTTCCACAGACACTGCCCCTTACCATCATTCCATAAGAGCTCTCTCTCATTCTTTGCCCTCTGCTCCAGGTCCTATTCATATACATATGTGATCTGGTATCTTCATTTTGATTCCTATTGGAGTGCCTCTTTCTGCTGAAATGATTGTGGGCAAGGTGCCCAATCTTGTCACAATTGTAACATTTGGGAGGCTCCCTCTTATCACTTGGGTCATAGTTCAGTCTGGAACTTGATGGGAGTTTCACGGGAGGTTACCTCTGTCAGTTTCTGCATTACTAAATCCAGCCTGTCAAGAAGAGGCTTTTGTAATTTTTCCACCTCCTCTCTAATCATTCTTGTGGTTTCTTCAGTCTTGAAGCTGCACGGTTCTGGGTTCTTCAAGGACATCGTTCCCAGTTGTCTCATCACCTTGTCTAATTTCTCTATAACTGGTTTCTGAAGAAGTCCCACTTCCCGTTTAACCATTGATCTTATGTTACATGTCTCAGAAAAGGTTTCTGTCAGTTTGTTTATCACTTCACAGCTGATACCATCACTCCCCTTTTTATTCTTGGATCTTTCCCTCTTTTCTTTGCACTCCTTTTCTGGCTCATGTTGCCTGATTAGGCTGCGATCATCTTCAACTAAGTTGACAAGACCAGGAACAGTTGTGGGACAGATATCCCCAAGTATTTGCTCCCGTTCCTTGCCTGCATTGTAACACTGATCTAGGTTTGTAATTCTCTTGTTAAACGCTGTCTCCCTCAGTTCTCGCCTGATTCCTTGTCGGAACTGCTGGAAGACAGCCCAGTCCAAATGGGGTCTTTCCTCACTGGAGACACTCAAAGTAATGGTCACTGTCAACAATCTGTTCTGAAACTCCGAAACGCTCTCCCTATCCTTCTGACTACATCTTTGGAGCTTCCATAAGTTGAGAACTGCGAAATAAGGACCTCCTTAAATTTAGAGTACTCCAAGGTCTCTTTCAAGATGGGAGAGGAGTATAGGATGGTTCTGGCCTTTCCTATCAGCTTGCTACAGAGTAGAACCAGTAATTGAAAATCTGACCATCCCCCAGCCTTTCTTAGCTCATCTACATAATTAAAAATTGAAATTACATCGTCCATTTCCTCCCCCGAGAATTGAGGAAACACTTGTTGAGGGTTAATGAACCTGAAGAATTCATCGTCATTCATTCCTGAACTACTATTTGGGGTAGACATACTTGCACTCTAAGTTAACACAATAGTACAATACTTATTCTAAAATTCTAACACTCAACCTTTGCTATGTTCAAATTTCTGGTTAGAATCCGAAACCTACCAACATGTGAAAAAATTATTTAAATTTCTTTTGTTTAAAATTCCTATTTCACAATCCTGTCGGCTGCACCATTTGTGTTGTGTCCCCCTTTCTTAAATTCTATTGATATATGTATTATACGTTAGGTCCTTCCTAAGGAGTCACGTGGTACCTCTAAAACACAAAGGAATTGCCTCAGGATCAAGCCAAAACCAGTGTGGCAAAGTCTTTGAAATCTCACTTCTCTTAAAACATTAGGAATATTTATATTTTTTTACTGCGCCACCTAAGCTATTAGATTAAGTAAAACATGTCTTAATCAAGAAGTGATCTCAAAGGTGTACTATAATCCAGTGCTACGGCATGGATTTCTCTGGTCAAAGGTAAGTCCACACGATCCCAGCATAACTAGCCCACTTCAAATATAATGATGGCGTAAGGCGATTCTGCTTCCATGAGGCCTGTTGCCTAGATGCTGAGCCCTTTCCATGAATTGCCCGTCAGTCAAACAGAGATGTGTTCTTTCATCATAAGATTAGGAGCGTGTGATCCTTCCAGCTCGTAAGCGGCATATCCTATTATCGCCCTTGGGATTCCTTACAGAACTCTTCGCTGATCCTTTGTCCGAGCACTCCTGGACAGAGACGCTCCTCCATGGAACCGTCTACCCACCCGAATACATGAGAATACCAGCCAAGAGAGAAGAGGAAAAAAGGCCTGGGGGGGGGAGGATTCCTAACCATTTTATATCATCACCCCCTATCGGCAATCACCATAACTCATGTAGCTCACCCAACGTGTATAATTTCTCCCACGTGGGTCTCATTTCGTATCATTTGTTTTCTCTGACCACTCGCTTCTGCACGTGCTGTGGGGCATGACTGCCTGGGGGGCAACCTTTCTTTCCGTTGGCATGCCCACGCACTTTGAACTTTTGTTCACAGCAGCTTAATGCAAGTCATACTACAAAGATCGTATTATCAATTCTAACATTGCTTATCTCTTTTCTATGAGTACATCTTTTATAAAATATTTAATAAATATTATCAATTTATAACGTATCAGTGCCATTATACAATCAAGTATTCCTTCCTTGAAATATTCACAATCTTTTTTTTTTATAATAATGTAATCTATATTTTACCAGTTGCATACAGCACATACCTAAAAGCAAGCATATTCCCTACAAGGTTTTTCCTGTTAAACAATGATAAAATTAGAATTCTTAGGAATCTCAATTTATCAAAGTTTAACAAAAGTGATAAGGATAAGGCTTTGAATTATAGACCGATCTGTGTGTCTGGAGTTGTGGTCGAAGTATTAGAGAGGCTAGTGAGGACAAGGATTCAGAGCTGGGTTGGGTTGACAACAGCAGAATTATCTTTGATGGATAGCATGGGTTTGCTAGGGGAAGATTGTGTTTTAGCAATTCACTTTCTTATAATAAGGTGACAAACAGATTGAACAAAAGGTAATGCATACATAGTCCCACACTTTGATTTTACAAAAGCTTTTAATAGATTGTTATAAATGACAAACTGGTAATTAAACTAAAACAGATGAGACTGGATAGCAGATTAGTACACTGCATTACAGATTAGCTATCTGATAGGTATCAGCAAGTTGTGTATGGGGGGGGGGCAATATCCAAAAAGAGGAACGTCACTAGTGTGTGTGCCCCCACCGGTCTGTTTTGGGAGTGTTATTGTTTAATTTGCATGTAAATGACACATTGGGAGGGGCTTGAATGGTTGTATGCAGTTGTTTTCAGATTTAACAGTCTGCCATTCCCAGAGCCAAGTTTATTTATCAGACAAATAGCAAATTATTCACTTACTGTTGTATATCCCATAAATGAAAATATCTGTATGTTCTAGTAGTTGTGAGTTATTTATCCTGTGCTAATTCTTGGTAGAGTGTATATATCCTATGTGAACTGTGCACGGAAACTCAGAACTGTAAACGAAACTCGGAAATTGATTAGTATCAGTGCATGAATATGTAAAACAGGTTGCGGAGACAGCAAGACTCTCTTATTCTGTTCGCTTACTCCCTCATCTCGTAGTTGTGGAAGATGAGAAGTATGGCGAGAGCTTCTAAGGAACCCGGAATGATGGTCATCTAAGGGCGAGGCAGGCATATGTTCCCAAGCCAACCAGATCGTTACGGTGAACCTGGATCCGACCGAACTATTGTGACCTGAGAGCAGTAACTACGTTCGTTGATGCAGTGAAAGACATACCCACCATGAACCAGACCCTATCCACAGATATGACCAGAGAGAAGACTCCTGAGAAGCAAGGACGTGCTATCCAGAGCACGTGATAATAGGCAAAGTATATCATCTGTCTCAGTAAGGAACTCTTTTCTATGTCTTTTGTGAATGTACTATGGGGGACAAATATTGCCTTCTTGACTGTTCAAGTTTAAAAGTGTGATATCTTGAATCTTGTTCCAAGAGAACGTGATATAAGTTAGAGATAGACTTGCTAAGGTTTACAGTAATAGATTGATAGGACTCTAGAATTCCTTGGTGTGCTTTGTTATATCCTGAATGACCAAGCGGAATGGACATTCGAAGTATATTGATCTATAAATTGTGGATCTTAGAAGCTTATAACACCAAGAAGGGTAGAAATCTATATGTTGAGAATTTAACCGTGCTCAGTATATTATTCTGTAAGATTGCAACTGTCTTATTAAGAATTTCTTAATCCCATGATCAATTAACTTATGTTTAGAATTTTCTTAATTAGTGTAAACTCATGTGTTAGTGTATTAAATGTTTTGTTTAAATTGAACCTTGTGCTTGCCTGAATTCATTTCATTGCACCGTTCATTTTAATAGTTCGGATCTAAGCGGGAACCCAAAATTAATGTGAGAGCAAAGAAAGATTAGAGAGCCACGACTGCTATATAACTTAAGGTAAAATAGATAAATTATCTAACGAGTATTTCATTCTAATTTAGATCGCTGTAGTATTGTACTTGCTGATTATTGATTCCTTGATATTGTTCTTACAACCTCCTGGAAACAGAGTGGCGCAGCTTAAATATAAATTTTCTGTGTTCGAAAGCGGAATCAATCAGCAGAAAGAACAAGGGAATTAGCAATCCCCATCGAAAACCTCCCTGTTGTTTTAGCTCAAGTACATTATTATCTATCTAGAGAATAAGCCTAGAATGTCTCGTGACTGAATACCAAAAGTAGAGTTAGAGGTGCAATAGATAGACAGAAATTGGACTACTGCATTCAAGCTAGGAGAGAATGTCGCAACAAAGAAAACACATACCAACAATGAGGAGAACACTGCCATGTAGAAGTAAAGATGCTATAATTATGTAAAGATATAAGCTTTGATCAGACTGCACAGAGATTACTATGACAGATTTGGTTGCCTGGTTTTTAGAAGGATGAAGAGATGTTGGAAAGGGTTTAGAGTCAATTGATGAACTGGTTTCTGGAATGCTGATTATGAGGGGAAAATTGCAGTCTAGTGGGGGAGACGGAGACATGATCAAAAGTTGGTAAGGGGTAATTACTGGATTAATGTGGATGAAATTTTCACAGAATGGGTGATGCTGCCACCCCCCGCCCCCCTTTCTCAGAAATCATCATGACTGGTAAATTACCAAAGCTGTGGCGGAAAGCCAAAATAATTGCCGTGCCCAAACCAGGGAAAGATCCAAATGATGTGAAAAACCTATGACCTATCTCCTTGCTTTGCACCCCCACTTTAAGCTCTTTGAAAGAATTCTCCTTAAAAGAATTTCACCACTCATCGAAAGAACAATCCCGACTGAACAAGCTAGCTTCGGGCCAGGAAGAAGTTGCTGTGACCAGGTCCTGGTCCGGACAACTCAAATTGAAGCAGGCTTGCATAAGAAACTTAAATCTGGAACCACTTTCATTGACCTAACATCTGCTTATGACACTGTCTAGATCAGGGGACTCCTCTAGGAAATATCATATATAAAGTGTAAAAAACTTTGCAACTTTTTGAATCTATTCTCTCCAACAGAAAGATCCAGGTTTATATTGGCGGAAAAAAAGAGCAGGCCCAGATTCCTTCACAGCGGTCTCCCTCAGGGCTCTGTGTTATCCCCTATACTTTTTAACATCTACGTGTATGATCAACCTCATACCAGATCAAGCAAGTATATGTACGCCGATGACCCAGCGATCTTACATCAATCCACCTCCTTTACCAACCTTGAATACAGATCTGAACACCCTGGAAGAGTACTTCAAGCAGTGGTACTTGAAGCCAAATCCAACGAAAACAGTGTCCTCAGTATTTCACCTGTACAACGCAGAAGCGAATCGATAACTCAACCTTTCTTTCTGTGGAAAAATGGTAGAACATGAGCCTCACCCAAAATACCTTGGAGTGAGCCTGGACAGAAGCCTAAACTATAAAAGGCACATCATCAACCTCTCCAATAAAATTAAAACCAGAAATAACATCATTTCAAGGTTTGCTGGAACAACCTGGGGTTGTGGTGCAGAAGTCCTAAGGTCATCTGCACTAGCCATTGCATTCTCTGCAGCAGAATATTGTGCCCCTGTCTGGGAAAGAAGTACACACACTCACTAACATTATAGACACCCAGCTGAACTCTACCATGCGCACAATTAGTGAAACAGTGAGAAACACCCCTCTCTCCTGGCTGCCTGTTCTATCTAACATTGCTCCACCACACATACAGAGAAGACAAGCCTTGATTAAGGAATTTAATAAAGCAATGAGCAACCTACTCCTACTCCTACACCAGACTCTACCATGCGCACAATTAGTGGAACAGTGAGAAACACCCCTCTCTCCTGGCTGCCTGTTCTATCTAACATTGCTCCACCACACATACAGAGAAGACAAGCCTCGATTAAGGAATTTAATAAAGCAATGAGCAACCCACTCCTACTCCTACACCAGACTCTCATAAACCCACCTAGTCTTCGCCTCAAATCTAGAAAGCCTCTCTGGTCCAACAATCTCCCAACAAACGGCTTCCTGGTAGAAGATCCCTGGGCTCTGCAGCCTGGTTTTGATCTTCCTAGGAAGATTTGGTGATCAATAAACAGGTTCAGAAGCAAAAATAAAGCAAAAGTAACTTGTCATAATCAAGCCAGAGACAATTATCGCCCTGCTGCACCAAGTATGACAAGGCTGCATGTTCTCACAACACTTCACAACATAAATGTAGCTGTATCCGAGGTTTAAGTAGAGAGCAGTTGTCTTGTGTGAGAAAACTTGATCCATTAGAGGAGGCCCATTTCACATTGTATCATCATCTTCTAACATGAGGAGGAGTTCTGCTGATACCATGACGAGGACTATGAGAGTGACTATGAGAACGATGTCTTCGTGGTGAGACGGGACCGTGATCTTGTGTTTCCTCCATAACCACCGCCACCACCATACCAACTACAGGTCAAGGTCCAGGCTGGAAAGCCAATTCAAGGCCACATTTAGTCAGGGCAGATGTGGCTACCTTCTACATAAATGGTGGCTGTCAAATCACCCTTATTGTGATTGTTCTCCCGTGGCTCAGACGATTACTCGATTGTGTACGACTGCCCAAGGTGCCAATTTCACGGTGGTGGCCTACAGGACATCCACAAGGTGACAGATGAGGCCTTGAATTGGCTTTCCAGCCTGGACCTTGACCTGTAGTCGTTATGGTGGTGGCAGTGGTTATGGAGGAAACACAAGATCACAGTCCCGTCTCACCACGAAGACATCGTTCTCATAGTCACTCTCATAGTCCTCGCCATAGTATCAGCAGAACTCCTCCTCATGTTAGAAGATGATGATACAATGTGAAATGGGCCTCCTCTAATGGATCACGTTTTCTCACACAAGACACAACTGCTCTCTACTTAAACCTCGGATATAGCTACATTTATGTTGTGAGAACATGCAGCCTTGTCATACTTGGTGCAGCAGGACGATAATTGTCTTTGGCTTGATTATGACAAGTTACTTTTGCTTTCTTTTTTTAAAAAAAAGGAAAGACTTAGAAAGCCGGTTGTGCCTTTTATGTAATGAACTTTTCACTTACCAGTTTCATGTAGCCATAAGCATAAATAAATTCTAAAACTGAAATTTTAAGGATGTTGCAGAAACCTACTGAATGCTTAAGGAAGTGTTTGGTGATAATGCTATGAGATAAAACAAAACTTTTTTGTTGTACAAACACTTCAAGGGGGAGAAAAATGCCTGTTGATGATGACAAGTGTTCTAGGCAACTGTCAACAAGCATAACACTGGTCAACAAACATAACAAGATATCTTGTAGATTGTAGGGAAACTATTCATGATGTTTATGAGATCACAGGTGGGACTGTTCAATATCTGCAGGGAGCTCAAAGATGATCCCAACTTCACGTGTTCCCCAAGATGAAATTCCAACTGCAAGGGCAGTCTTTTGACACGATTAAGGAGATTCAGGCAGAACTGCAGGAGATGCTCAACATGCTCACACTTGAGCACTTCCAGGGATGCACGAATCATGGAAAAACTACTGGGATTGTTCTAGATATGCCCAAGGGGACCATTTCGAAGGAGACAGTGGAAACTAGAAGTTAGGATATGTAACTCTCTCATAGTTTTTTATTCTTTTTCTATGGTCAAATTCCATAATTTTTTCGGTAGCATTTCATAATGGACTGCATCTGAAGAGATATGGTGCACGTCAACTAGAGAGATCATTAAAGGGAGGGAATAATAACAGAGGTGAACAAGAAATCTGAGGAAATAAGAGGTGGCATGAAGGGCCACAGGAGCAGGGTAGGAGAGAGAGACTGAGGAAGTTCTTATGAATGGAGAGATAAGCAGAGTGAAATATAAGAATTCAGATTCTCTGAGATAAGAATGAGAGAATCTGAATACAAGACAAGGTAAGAGGGCAAGATGGAATGGACAAGGAGACACAGCATAAGGAAGTTAAATGCTTCCAGCATCCACCATTCTTCAATCATTATATGAGGGTTGGTTAACAAAGAAATGGGATGGCCTGAGTGGAGCATATGAATATGGGGAAAAGTATGAGATAAGTGGTGATGTAGAGAAGTCACAGAAAAAAGATGGAGTGTGTAGGATGTTTATGGAGTCCAAAATGAATTTTTGGGTTTTGTTTACAAAGATTGGGCATATCAAAAATAAGAAAGACAAAATAATTGTTGCATTCATCAAGTTCATTTCCCCAAGGATTTGTGGAGTAAGGAAATAAGGAAGATATCCTGATTAGGGGGAGGGATGAGCAGCTGTTTTGTTTTCAGTGTTGTGGAGATTAGGAGAATATGAGATCTTTTTAGAGAGGGGATAAAAAAAAGTTTGAAGAAATAGAATTAGAGACCTACAGATTAACCTGAAAGAAATTTCTTTCAAAATGATGAATGAGTACCAGAAGATAAAAATTTAGAAGAAAGCCTCTTATTATTGTTTTAATAGGATAAACAATAGCACAGTTGGGAAAAGGTGAGCTGTTGTGAGTAGTTTTGGTCCACTGCTTGTTTTTCTTTACTGTGTTTGTTCCAGTCAGTAGACAAATATGAAGTTAGAACATTTATTTGCTTCAGGACAGAAGCAATTTTCTTCTAATACTAGAAACAAGATGGAAACTGCATTCAGAAAGAAAGAACTGATTTCATTAGTGTAAAGCTAACAGTTTATGCTAAGTGTTATTTTCCTTGTGGGAAATTTTCTGAAGCAGAGAAAACTTTTCTGGTAATTATTTACATTGAAGTCTTGAATCAGAGTGAGATGACTTATTTAGGAACTGTTATACTGGAAAGTCAAAGTTGTTAAATTCTGGATATGATTAGCAAAATAATTTGCTTCTTTGCTTTGTTGTTAGTTTTTTTTTTTAAATTCTATTTAAAAAACTTCTATTTTTTTTAATAGAATTAAAAAAGTTTCTTTCATGTTACATTTTTCATCTTATTTATGAGACTATGATAAGTGAAGTAATACATGAGATTTTAAAAGTTAAGGGAAACTAGAATTCTTTAAAGTAATTAAATATATAGGCAGTCCCTGACTTACATAAATTTGACTCAGACAAAATTCAGACTTGCACAAATTATTTTGAAAGGGCTACCAAAAAAAAAAAAAAAATTAGTTATAAAAATTTTACTTTTAATTATTTTCATTATGTTAGGAGCACACCACCTAATGGTGGTCATTAGTAAGGCAAACAGTCTATGCAAGTATGCATGCACCTTCCTCACTACTTTATACAGAAGTGCTATGTATTTGTATACTCATATTTTCTGTGTTTGTGCATTCTGGGAAAACCAAAATGGAAAGGGAACAGCAGTGGAAGATGTAAACCCATCTGTAAGTGAACCAAAACTGATCTAGAGATGAAAATTATAAAGAAAAAAAATTACCCAATACTAATTTGATAATAAAACAATTGGATGGAGATATTCAGTTGTTTGCAGATGATGCAAAGTTGGGACGAACCATAAAGAGTAGAGAAGATGTTGTGGCCTTGCAAGAAGACTTGAATAAATTGAGTGATTGGGCAAGCAAATGGGGATGTGAGTTCAATGTTGCAAAATGTAAGGTTTTAAAATTTGGAAAACAAAGATGGGATGCAGAATTTATGCTTGGTGAGAATATATTGTTGGAAGTAGAGGAAATAAGAGATCTGGGGGTGATAGTGGATAAGGATCTAAAATTTAGGGGACACATCGCCAAAATTGTGAAGACAACATAAAGACTTCTGGGAATGATGCGGAGGACACTGATGTGTAAAAGTAGGGAGATTCTTGTTCCATTGTATAAGGCTTTGATTAGGCCACACATGGACTACTGTGCCCAGATTTGGTCACCTGGTTTTCAGAAGGATGAAGAGATGTTGGAAAGGCAACTGACTAAGGTAGTTTCTGACATCTGGAATGTCGAGTATGAGGAAAGATTGAAAAGATGTAATTTGCAGAGTCTAGTGGAGAGAAGGAAGAGGGGAGATATGATAGAGACCTACAAGTTGGTAAGGGATTGTTATAGGATCAATGGTGGAGAAGTTCTACAGAGAATAGTGGGAGATCAGGGGAGAACCACAGGTCATCCTTGGAAACTGTATAAAGAGGGTGTGAGTAGGGGAGTGAGAGGCAGGTTTTTTTCATGCAGAGTTGTGAGTGATTGGAATGCCTTGCCTGAGAGTGTGGTGTCTGCAAGGAGTTTGAATGTGTTTAAGACGCGGTATGATGAGATGTGTGTGAGATAAAGGACCTCCTAGATGAGTCTTTGACTCCATGAGGTCTTGTTTAATAATAATAATAATAATAATAATCATCATCATTTAAAGCTTTCTACTGTAGAAACATAATTGTGACACATTTCCTGCTGCATTTTTAGTTTTTGAAGTTGATTTTAGTTGTGACAAGCATTAAAAAATGTGTTTCTCCCTGCTAGATGTACACTCAATGCTCTTGAATGTGATACTTCCATGACCTAATGCTTTTTCATGATGAAAATTTCCAGATAACACCAGTAAAGAAATCAATATGATGATGAACAAAGCAATTGGAGGATATATGCAAATACTTCATGGTCATAAAATTCCAAAGAAAATAGATGACACTTTCAGATGTTATTGAGAGATTTATAAAGAGAGAAACAAAAAAGAAGCCACTGTCCAGTCAACTGTTTATAATTTCATACAGAAGGTTAAATGGCCAAATTGAGAAAACATACTATCAACAATAACATAGTCAATGAGACTTTTCTTATTCCTTGCCTCTTCTCTCCATGTGAATTTGTGCACATTTTTATGTTGGAATAACCAGTCCATGTCCTGAACAGAAATCCAACAGGTATTTGCCATTATTATTATTAGCTTTGCTCTTCTCTCCAAATTTTCTCAAAATATTTTTGTATGTCTGAGAATCATTTCCTACTCTGCTATTTAGATCTCCAACAAAAACCAACTAGCTCTAGAGAAAGCTACTGTGTCAGTAGCTTTCTCTAGAGCCTCAAAAAATTCCTCCACTTCTACCTTAGTAGAACCTTCTGTGGTACCATACACACAAATAAGTCTCATTGTCCAATTCCCCATTCTCATATTTGTCCATATCACTCTCTTTAAATTGCCTGCCATTCAAGAAGATTAGCCTAGTATTTAGTGTTGAATATTAAGGCTACTCCTTTTCCTTGATTGTCAATGCCTGATTATAACATTTTGTATTTATTACTTAGAAAGATCTCACAATTTTTTGTCTTTTTTTGTTTCAGTCACCCCTATTAAGTCGATCTAGTACTTATCCAATTCGTCAGCTAGACCCATTTCTTTACCATTCAGACTTCTTATGTTGATAGCACCAATCTTGAACTCAGGTAATGTTGAGTTGGGGAGTGTGTTTTAGGATTTGTTCCAGTAGCTTTTTCGTTATTTGCCCTGGGTTCTCTGGCGAAAGCAACAGGGCTGTGTTTAACTGGGTGACACCTCTGCTGGCATGAAATTCTGTCATGTTGTACCATCAGTTACTACTGTTATTTATAGAAATAGGTTATACTTCAAAACTTTACAAAACAAACAAATACTTTCTTGTTTTTTCACTATATAATTTAAGGAAATTACAACGTACTTTACATTAAAATAAATTTTAATATATTTCAATATTTCGGCAACGTCACGTTGCCATTTTCAAGAACTTAAGTACAAGACACGTGCACACAGGCACAACAAAACAGTAAGTGAGGAAGAAGTAGGAAGCTATTATTTCTCCTAAAGTCCTGACTGTGCCCTCTAGCGGGCAATGTTGGTATTCTTAGAATACCAATTACTTTGTAATTTCCTTAAATTATATAGTGAAAATGCATAACCAACGTCTAAGCCTTTCCACGAGAATAAATACTTTCTTGATCACATTTAAATCTGTGTTTGAGGCTAAATCAAGAAAGATGTTTAAAATGCTAAGTGAAAGTCAAGTTTTGAATGAATTAATATTATTAATTTAATTTATTACAGTTTTTTTGTCATCATCATCATCAAATTCCTGCCGTGTACCCTCAAGGGGGTGTACAGGATAAAACAGTACTACATGAAAAATTTACATCATTACTAACTTCCTATCTATAATTTTCCTCCAAATCACTCTGTTACTTGTCAAGACTCCAACATTATCAGATCATATATTTCTATCGTCTAAGGCACTTTTTACTGTATCAATCCACCTATATCTTGGTCTTCCTCTGGGTCATTTTCCTGCCAACCTGGCAAAGAACACTTGTTTTGCTAATCTTTCCTTACCCATTCTGTTTAAGTGACCATACCACCTGAGATTAGCTCTGCTAATGCATTCCTGGATGTTGACAATGTCAAGTTCTTTCCTAATATCCTCGTTTTTAATATGATATTGCCATTGATGCCACCATCTGTTCATGCCTCTAATCTTTCACAGGACTCTCATATCTGCAGTCTCTAGACTTTGGTAAAGTGTTTTACTTCTAATCCATCTCTCAGATCCATAAGTTAAGACTGGTTTGAACACTGTCTTGTTAGTGTTCCAACTAATTTCTCTCTTATTCCATATGAATTTATTCAATTGACTTCTTACCATGCCAACTTTGTTGATTCTGTTGTCTGTTGACATTTTCAATGCTTCTACCTATTTTAATTGTCTGTGTCTTGTTATTGCTGACTTCATACCATATCTATTACAACAGTTATTCAATTTAGTTAGGGAATCTTGCAGACTTGTAGCAGATTTATTTAAAAGTATAACATCGTTTACATTAAGCAAAGAGCTGACATTAACATCTCCAATTTTGATATCGGGATTAATACCACTTTCCTTCATAATATGATCCATATAGATAATGAATAAAAGAGGAAATAATGTACATTCTTGTCTGACACCAGATTTAACATTAAACCATCTTCCTGTAGTTCCTTCAATTCTAACTGCTGACTTGCAACTCAAATAAAGACTAAGTATTGCTTGATATAATGCCCCATTGACACCATATAACTGTAGCGTATTGAATAGCTTCTGTCTTGGCACCTTGTCATATGCCTTTTCCAGATCGACAAAACTTAAAATACAGATCTCTGTTATATTATCATGCTTTCTCAACTATTTGTCATAAAGTGAAGATCTGATCCTGACAGCCTCTATTTGGCATGAATCCAGCTTGTACTTCCCCAATTCTTCTCAACCGTTTCTCAAGCATACTTGCATAAATATTACCAGGAACACTCAGTAGGGAAATAACTCTGTAATTTTCACATTCAGTTTTATTTCCTTTTTATATATGGGCACTATGAAAGCTCTACTCAAATCATCGGGAAGTTGTCTCTCTGTCCAGGCTTTTTGAACTATGCAATGCTGCCACTGTAAGACTTTTATACCTCCATACTTGAGAATTTTTTTCCGAATATCATCTACTGTTGCTGCTGTCGTTCACATTTCAATCCTTTGATGGTTTTTCTACTTCAAGTATGGATATGTATTCCTGACTGTATGCATGTTGAGTGTTTTTTACATTGTGCTATCACTGCTTGTTTTATTTAGCAATTTTTCGAAGTAATTACTTCATACATCAAGGATATCTTTTTCTCCCTTTTTCAGGTCACTTTTATCATCTCTAATTTCTTTTACAACACTCTTTCCTCCATTTCTGAGCTTCTTCAACAACCTCGAGAATATTTTACCACCTTCTTGATATTTATTTTCTATGATCTTACCAAAGTCTTCCAATGACTTTTGTTTAGCTAGTTTTACACAGTGTTTAGCTTTCTTACATTTGTCTCTGTATTCTCTAAGAGCACTAGCTGACTTATTTGCCAGGAACTTTTGATATGCTTTCTTCTTTTCCTTCACTGCCTCTTTAACTTCCTGTGTCCACCATGGAGTTCTGATTTTTCTATTCTTGCAGACAACCTCACCACATGCTTTTCTGGCTGAATCAATCAGGGTTTTCTTCAAAGCTTGCCACTGAATCTCCAAGGTATGGTTCCTGTTCTCAAAAAACCCTTTCATTTTTTCTTCGATAACCTTTGTGTATTTTAGTTTAAAATTCACATCTGAGAGCTGCTCAAGTTTTATCTGCTTTAAAACTTTCTTACAAGTTCTTCTTTTCAAAATAAAATAAAATTTTATCCTGCTCAAGAACAAATAGTGATCACTTCCAATTTCAAATCCACTGTACACTCTGGTGTCCCACCTGGGAGAAAACATCACTATTGATAATAACCTGTATATAATATATAAACTGCACATACATCCATGTACATGCATTAATGTTGTTGTCGAGTTCACTGAAGAGCTTCTAGATATGGCCGTGGGCCTGTAGAACTGCTTTGGCAATCTCTTGAAATTTGGAGCAGAGCTTTTCTGTAAGGTTATTGTTAATTTTCTGTAGAGCAGCAGCAATTGCTAAACAAGAATAGATATGGGCAGGTGTTAGTTCGACTCCTGGACAGTTCTTGCATGTTTCATAACTTCTAGTACTGTCCAGATAAATTTTCATGCCTTTGAAGTGTTCTGTCCTCAGCCTGATGATGATTGTGGTAATTTCTCTATTTTCATTTATTTCATTGTTCTTCTTGATAGTTTGTTTTACCAGTCTTATTTTTGTGACAGAGTTTGCATCAGTTAGTGATAGTGGGTGTAATTTTTGAGATAAGTATCTTGCTTCTTTGGCTAGACTATCTGCTCTCTCATTGCCTTCAATATTTACATGAGCTGGTATCCATTGCAGTGTTTAGCTCTTATTTTTCAAATTTAAAGTTGTTAGTTGTTCATGAATTTCCTGTGTGAGTTTTGTTTTTCCATTTTTTAATGCTTCAAGTGCAGATTTTGAGTCACTGTAGATGGTTATTCCTTCTGTAATATTTATTACTAGATTAGAGAGATAGAACTTGAGAGTGCTTGTATGGATGTTAGTTCACAAGTGAAGTTTGAAGCTATTTTGCCATCTGTGGTTTTGATTTGCATTTCCTCACCTCCAGGTAGAGCAATAAAAACCCGTACTCCTCCTCCTTGGTTGAGAGCTTCATCAGATGATCCATCAGTGTAGGCAATAACATGGTTTAGATTATTTAAGTGGTGTATAATGTCAAGTCCTTTTCTTTTATTTACCTGCTGTGAGTCCTTTTTTGAAAATGGTTTTAGGAAAGTTAAGTTAATCATTGTGTTTTTGGTAGTTTAGCAGAAAAGAATGGCTCTTTGCTTATTTCAATGGACAGATGCTTGAAGTCTATCTGTTTTCTAATTTCATGATCATATTGTAAAGTAGATGATCTGTTTAGTCTAGATTTTCTGGTCCAGGCATAGAAAATCCTGAGTGAGATGTGATCCTGTTGTTTTCTTCTGATTCTGTTAGTAAACTTAACTGTGGAGAGTTTTCTTCTGTCTTCTAGTATGTGAAGTCCACACTCTTGTTGAGCTTTTAAGTTATTTGTGGATGAGACTGCACCTATAATAATTTTTGCTGCTCTTGATTGTACTCTGTCAAGCTATTCTTTTGAGCTAGTGGAAGCTGGAGCCCAGATTGTTGAGGCATATTCCATAGTGGGTCGTATGAGTGCTGTATATGTAGTTTTGAGTGTCTTCGGTTTTGCACCCTACTTTTGTTCTACAAAGTCTTTTGATGATATTAAGCTTTTTAAGAGCTTTATTATATATATATTTGTGATATGGGTTGTAAATCTTAGTTTAGTATCTAGGGTTAGGTCTAAATATTTGAGAGACTCTGTTTTTTCCTATTTTGGTATTATATATTTTGATTTGGGGGTTGTGATTGTGTCTATTTTTCTATCAGTGTAGAAGATACTAAGTTTTGTTTTTCTGGGTTTATCTGTAATTTGAGTTCCTTTGTCCATCTTTCGCCTTTTATTTATTTATTTAGGACTTTCTCAGATTGTTGAGGATTACTATTTGTGTGTCAGATTGCTATATCATCCACATAACATGCTATTTTTGTGTCATTTATTACGTGAGGATGAATATTGTTCATATAGATGAGAAACAGGAGCAGGCTTAGAAGAGAACCTTGTGGGACTCCAGCCCAAGTTCGATGTACGTTCGAAGAAGTTCCATTAACTTTTACTTTAATTTTTCTTCTTTTCATGAAATCTGAAATCCAAATTAATGCATTCCCCCTTATTCCAGTATCGTATGCAATTTTTATTAACTTTTGTCTCCACACACGATCGAAGGCAGCTGCAAGATCTAAGAAAATTGCCATTGTCTTCTTAGGTGGTTTTTTCTTGAAAGCCATCTATGATTGATTGGTAATTTTAGCTATGAAAGATAAAATAATTGATCTTCTGTACTGTGTTGGGAACTATATGCTGTTTGGTAGAAGTTGATCTTGTTATTTTCTAAGAGCCAATTTATAAGTCTAGTATGTATTATTCTTTCATTTAGTTTGCAAAGCGTACTAGTCAAAGCTATTGGTCTGTAGCTTTTACAGTCACTAGGGTTTTTGTCAGGTTTTTAGTAAGGGTATAATGACTGATGTTTTCCAGGTTTTTGGCAGTTTACCTGTATTCCAGGAAGTGTTAAATATCTTCAGAAGTTGGGTTTTGGCTTTTACTCCCATGTTTTTAATCATATGTCCAAAGATAAGATCTATACTGGGTGATTTGTCAGGGTCAATTTGACTAATTGCTGTTTCTAATTCTATCATTGTGAGGTCCTCAGTAAAGATGTCTTCAGAATGATAGGTTCTGGATTGTATTAGCAGATGTTTTGCAATTTTCCTGCACCTTTTGTCTTCATTGTTATATTGCAGTTTGCTTACTTTTGAGTAACGTTTGGCTAGAATATTTGCCATCTGTTTGTTTCTTGCTGCAGTATCAATTCACGAGGAGACTGTGTTTGAAGAATGATCAGTATCCAGAAGTGTTGCATTGTTTAATAATCTGATGATATTCCAGTGTTTCAAGTCTTTTCTTGGATCTAGTTTGTTGCAGAATTCTTCCCACTTTTCTTGTTTGCAGTTTGAAATTTCATCTTCATGCATCATGAGATGCAAATTTCATCATATGCATTAATAGGTAATATATAATAAGTATTAGCTAAAGGAGTAAGTATTTAAGTTGCACTTATATAAATATTTAGCATGCAATGTACAAGATCTTTTAACAAAGATGTCTGCAATTATAGGTATATCAACTTACGAGTTTGTGGCTTATTGTGAGCAGAGGCCACTATACATATTGAGTGTGAGACTGGAAACTTACGCACAAAATGTTTTTCATGTTAATGAGTCAGCAAAATCTAGAGGGAATATTGATAGGTTGTTGCTAGAGACCTGACAGTTCAGTAGCTGGGGAAGACAAAATGTACTGCTATATTACCCTGATAAGTACCAAATGAGTAATCATTATAGATTATGTAAATTATCTGAATATTGATTTGGTAGTAGTGAAATCTCATGATAAGAATGAAAGAGAATTTACTGACCTGTTTATCATTTTATCAAGTATGTAAAAGAAGGAACTCAAGGTCAAAGCCTTAGAACGAGTCTCAATAAGGATGTGACTGCTTTGCCACCACTTGGTGACAGTAGTCATACTGTACTGACCTGGGAAGTAGCTAAGTATATGAATGTTCCAATCAGGAAAGGTTACATGGTGAAATAAAATAAAGCTGGAAATTGTGAAAAACTGAAAACTCAAGAGCATGCTATGTTTGCCACTGCAGTATATTAGTTAATATTATTTACAAAGGGGAATATATCAGCTGTGCACAAGAAGCTATGAAACACTGCTTAAATGATGCAGCATCTGAATGTGTTACTAGCATATTAAAAACAAAATGATGAAGGGGAGAGAGAAAAGGATGTGCAACCACATTAAGCAAGAAACAGAAAAGAAGAAGAGGATGTGGAAGAGATATCAAAAGTATAGGGATGAGAGGAATTATGAAAGAAAAGTTATGAGCACTGCATGAAAAGCAAATTGGAGTATGAAAAGAAATTGATTGAACAAGCTAAAGGGAACCAAAATGAATTTTATCACTATGCTATATGAAAAAGAAAGAATGAATGTGGAAGAACTTTATAGAACACAGGTGTGATTGCTTCACTAAAATGTATCAACCTGGTGTATGCAATACAGTGCACAGTTCTACCATTACATCAGATGAAGAGATAGAAGTGCATGAGAAGAATGTTCTAGCGCTATTGCAAAACCTAGATAAGAATTTAGCAATAGAGACAGATGGGATATTAGTCCCATCAGTCCTTGACGTGTTTGTATAATTTGAGTCTTAGCTCAGGATAGATCAAACAGAAATGGAAAAAATGTATGGCAGTTCAGTTGTACAAGGGTGGCGCAAAAATTGATGTGACTACTGACCTATCAATGTATTTTCTGCAACTTTCATGACCACTAGATAGACATTGATAGGTCAGTAGTCACATCAAGGGGCTGACAGACATGCATAGGTTTACTAAAGGAAGGTCGTGTCTGAGAAATTTGCTCACATTTTATAATAATGTCACAGTCTAAGTTGGATAAAAGGAATGGATACATTAAGTTGGACTTTGCTAAGGCATTTGACTACATGAAAGGTTGTTGCATAAATTGGAGAATATGAGATTGTAATATAAACTTGACTTTGGATAAACAAGTATCACAATGTGGGATATGGGGGGGGAGAAGGAATCTGCCAGATTTAAGATAACCAATGATCAGTCCTTGAACCATTATTGTTCAATACTTGGAAGGATCTGACAGGTGTGTGTTCAACTGTTTGTTGTTGATGATGCAATAATAATAGACAGAGCAATCAGGGATTTTACTGATATAAAGCACTTGAACTGATATATAGAATGATTTGAATAAGCTGAAGCTGTGGGCAAATGATAATGGCTATCAATTCAATGTTAGGAAGTGTAAAGTTATGCACTCTGTCACAATGAGAAACTGATGAGGCTAGGGGTTTTGGTATTATAGTGAATAAAATTGAAGTTTAAAAAGCAACATAGCAAAGCATACAAATACAACTCAGAGGATAATTGTGATGCTGAAATGAACAATGAAGTATAAGGAGAAATAAACATTTGCTTCTTTATAGGATCTTGATATGACTGCATGTCAACTATAGTGTGTGTATGTTATTATCTCCTGGATTTTGGCAGACAAATAAGCTGTGGAGAGGATGCAAAGAGTTAGACTGATTATAATGGGATTATGATATGTAAATTATGAGGACAGATTGAGAGTATGTGAACTACACACACAGATAAAGAGAAGTAATATGAAAGAGGCCTATAAACTTATGAAGTGTGTCACTGAATATCATTTACATTTTTTTGCTGTATGGAAGGCGAGAAGAGTAAAAGAGTGACCCATTGTAAATGAATTTGTGTGCAGTTAAAAAAGGGGTGAGAACTAGATTTTTCTCTCACAGAGAAAAATCTAGAGAAAAATTTCAGGCAATGATGAAACAACTGTGTGATGTCTTGAGGGAAGAGATCTTTAAGAATGTTGATGAACCTCTTCGTCCAATAGTTGATGGAAGATGCTCACCTACGTACTTACTAGCAAAGCATCTGGCATATTTAATGAAAGGAACAATTAGACACACAGATACCTACATTAAAAACTCTCAACATTTTGTGGAAAAAATCAAGAGTATCAAAATATCAGAAACGGATATTATGGCTAGTCTTGATGTAGTGTCCTTATTCACTAATGTACCGATCGTAGAGATGGTCAACATTCTTAAAGATTTCTTCCCTCAAGACATCACACAGTTGTTTCATCATTGCCTGAAATCAAATTTCTTCAAAGTAAACAACATAGTATACAAACAATCGGAAGGTCTAGCCATGGGTAGCCCCCCTGTCACCACCATGTACAGACCTTTTTATGGAAAAAGTTGAAAAGGATATTCTTTCCACCATTTCACCAAAGCCGTCGATTTGGTGGAGATATGTGTTCATCATCTGGAAGGACACCATGGAAAACATTCTCATGTTTCTTAATAAAATTAACTCACTACACAATCAGATTAAATTCACTATGGAACTGGAGAAGAACAAAGAACTACCTTTTCTTGCCATCCTTGTGAGGAGAGAGGATAACAATATCCAACTGTCCATTTACAAGAAACCCACAGATACAGGTAGATATCTGCATTATTTGTCCAACCATCATAGATCACAAAAACACAGCATCATTCATATGCTCCGTAATAGAGCCTCGAGGTATATTTCGAAAGAAGCAGATGTACAGAGAGGACTGTCACAAATAACTAACACTCTATCTCTGAATGGATACCCTTCTAACATTTTAAACAAATTGCTATTTAAAAACAACCTCCAACAACGTGTTATGATGTCCCAATATGTGTCCACAGATGTCATTCCTTATATTAATTCAGTTTCCACAAAATTGGCGAGAATGTTAAAAGCTCATAACATCAGAGTGGTTTTTAAACCAACGTCCATGATCAGACAAATCTTAAGATCACCCAAAGATGAGGTACCTTTCTTCAAATTTCCTGGAGTATATGAAATTCCATGCACGTGTGGCCTTTCTTACATTGGTCAGACTTCTAGAAGTTTTGAAATAAGACAGAAGGAACATGTGGGGGATGTCAATCACAATAGAATCATCACATCTGGTTTAGCTCATCATTTCTCAACATCAAATCACGTTATAGATTGGAAAAACAGTTCTATGCCTTACATCGAGAATGACTACAGACACAGAACTTTCTATGTCTGTAGTCAAAGAAGCAGCTGTGGTGCTATGCACAGGCAATAATTTAAATAGAAATCAAGGTATTATTCTTAAAGACATATGGAAAAATCTCATCATTTCTCTCAGTTTAACAGAACTACAATATGCAAAAAACTACACAACATGTGGTCATGTACTGGATTCTGACTGAAGCATTCGAATGTATGCACGCCATCAAACACGAATTATGAATGTAATGGCCTAGCAGTTACTAAAGTGTATGTTTTTCATGTAACTTGATGCATTTGTTTTCACACCAGTACAGCCTTGAAAATGCTAGACAGTGGCTAGTGAAACTTGTTGGCTCTTTGTATATTTTATCATTATATCTTATGGTCTTTTAGCAATAAAAGTTCTTAATATATTATTTTATTAAGTTATTTAAACATACATGTCTTTTTTGTATGTTGGGAGTGAGATTTTTCTTTTTTTTTTTCTTTTTAAATCTCTGATCTTTGTTTACTGAAGTTTTGTTTAGATATAAAAGAAATTTCTTTAAATTAGAAATTAAAACAATTATATCTGGTGCAGGACACCAGAGTGTACAGGGGATTTGAAATTGGAAGTGATCACTATTTAGTCTTGAAAAAAAATATAAAGTTCTTGTCACGTTTGACAACTGTAGACGATGTATGGTCACTGCCATACCTCACATGATTTTGGCAGTGATGTCTTCTGCTAGAATAAGTGGTAGGGTCGCAGATTCCCTTTCCACAAAAAGTTTATAGGATAATCACAAACATCCATGCCTGCAGCCTCTTGGCTGGAGAGCAGACATGCTAACCACTTGGCCAACCAGGCTGGCATTTAGAATTGAGGAAAATAAAATTGAATTTCATATTGAAAAGAAGAACATATAAGAAAGTTTTAAAGCAAATAAAAGTTGAGCAGCTCTCAAATGTTAATTGTAGACTAAAATACACAAATATTATTCAAGAAAAAATGAAACAATTTGAGAACAGGAACAAAATTTGGAGATTCAGTGCAAATCCTGAAAAAAGCATTAATTATACATGCCAGAGAGGCCTGTGGTGAGGTTGTCTGCAAAGATAGAAAAATCAGAACTCCATGGTGGACACAGGAAGTTAAAGAGGCAGTGAAAGAAAAGAAGAAAGCATATCAAAAGTTCCTGGCAAACAAGTTAGCTTGTGCTCTTAGAGAATACAGAGACAAATGTAAGAAAACTAAACACTGTGTAAAACTAGCTAAACACAAGTAATGGGAAGACTTTGGTAAGAACATAGAAAATAAATATCAAGAAGGTGTCAAGTTATTCTAGAGGTTGTTGAAGAAGCTCAGAAATGGAGGAAAGTGAAAGAAATTACAGATGATAAAGGTGACATGAAAACAGGAGAAAAAGATATCCTTGAAGTATGGAGTAATTACTTTGAAAAATTGCTAAATGAAACAAGCAGTGATAGCACAGTGGTGAAAATATTGACCAGGCATGCAGTCAGGAATACACATCCATACTTGAAGTAGAAAAAAATCATCAAAGGCCTGAAATGTGGAAAGGCAGCAGGAGTAGATGATATTTGACCAGGAATGCTCAACCACAGAGGTATAAAAGTCTTACAGTGGATGAACTGCATAGTTCAGAAGGCCTGGGCAGAGGGACGAATTCCGGACGATTGGAATTGAGCTCTCATGGTACCCATATATAAAAAGGGAAATAAAACTGAATGTGAGAATTACAGAGGTATTTCTCTACTAAGTGTTCCTGGTAAGATTTACACAAATATACTTGAAAAACGGTTGATAAGGATTGTAGAAGAGAAGCTTCTTG
The DNA here is from genome assembly GCF_054136105.1 of Typopeltis vanoorti. NCBI lineage: Eukaryota > Metazoa > Arthropoda > Arachnida > Uropygi > Thelyphonidae > Typopeltis > Typopeltis vanoorti. Next base: position 45,152,467 of record NC_143564.1, on the reverse strand, counting down.
AAGAACAAGCTGGATTCAACCCAAATAGAGGCTGTCAGGATCAGATCTTCACTTTATGACAAATAGTTGAGAAATTATGGGAATATAACAAAGATCTGTATTTAAGTTTTGTCGATCTGGAAAAGGCATATGACAAGGTGCAAAGAGAGAAGCTATTCAATACGCTACAGTTATATGGTGTTAACAGGGCATTATATCAAGCAATACTGAGTTGTAAGTCAGTAGTTAGAATTGGAGGCAGTACAAGAAGATGGTTTAGAATGTCCATTATTCCTTCTGTTATTCATTATCTATATGGATCACATTATTAAGGAAAGTGGTAAAGTCGTATTAAATCTGATATCAATTGGAGATGTTAATGTCAGCTCTTTGCTTTATGTGGACGATGTTATACTTCTAAATAAATCCAGTACAAGTCTGCAAGATTCCCTGACTAAATTGAATAACTGTTGTAATAGATATAGTATGAAAGTCAGCAACAACAAGACAACGAAAATAGGAAGCATTGAAAATATCAACTGCATTGTGAATGGAGATCCTAGAGAACAAGTGAAACATTTCAGCTACTCAGGCACGATTTTTAGTGAAGATGGTAAATTAAATATGGAAATAGACAACAGAATCAACAAAGCTTATATGATAGGAAGTCAACTGAATAAATTTATATGGAATAAGAGATAAATTAGTCAAAAAAAACCAGTAAATTAGCTGTATACAAAACAGTGTTCAAACCAGTTTTAACTTATGGATCTGAGAACTGGGTCAGAAGTAATATACTTGACCAAAGACTAGAGACCGCAGATATGAGAGTCCCGAGAAAGATTAGAGACGTGAACAGATGGCATTAATGGCAATATCATATTAAAAACGAGGATATTAGGAAAGAACTTGACATTGTCAGCATCCAGGAATGTGTTAGCAGAGCTAATTTCAGGTGATAATACGGTCATTTAAACAGAAGGGGAGAGGAAAGATTAGCAAAACAAGTGTTCTCTGCCAGGTTGGCAGGAAAAAGACTCAGAAGAAGACCAATATATAGGTGGATTGATATGGTAAAAAGTGCCTTAGAAGACAGAAATATAAGTTGGAGAAATATAGTTGGAGTCTTGACAGGTAAGAGACTGATTTGGAGGAAAATTGTAGATAGGAAATTAGTAATTATGTAAATTTTTCATGTAGGACTATCATATCCTGTACACCCCTTGAGGGAACATGACAGGAATTTTATGATGACAATGATGACAATTATACCTGCATGAGAGCAGTTAATTTTTGAAATATGGGTACTGTATTCGGATAAAAAAAAAAAAAAACTTGTTAAGTAAAGGTGGGCAGGGGCCCTAAAGTGATACTGCAGTTACTATATACTCATGGCAAAAGTATCAGAACAAGAGGAAGGAGTTTTTAGCATTGGTTATTGCAACCTCGCCAAACAATATACACATTAGTGAGCCTTGGCTAACAGCACATGATGTAGTTACAGGGATAGAATGTGTAGAGTTTAGTATTTTCAGGGGAGATAGAGAATGAAGAATAAGAGGAAGGATACTGCTGATGATATCAGATTAATTACAGCCAAAAAGAATTGGAGATAGGCGGCGAGAGTAGCTGTTCATTTGAAGCAGTCTGGTGTGAGATTAAGGTCAGTAAGACAAAATATACAGTTGTTTGCTGCTATAGGCCAGGGAGTTCCATGGATGATCTGGAAAACATGCATAGCCAAATTAGTATGAGTAGAGGTCAAGTGATTATTATGGAGATATAGACTGGAAGGAAGAAAGATGACATGGCAGGAAGGAAATATAATTTATACACCTACTAAGAGATACTTACATAAGGCAGCATGTGATGAAGAGGACTGGGGATGGGAGAGTATTGGACCTGGTCACAGGATCAGAAGAGCTATCAATATATTGCCTCCAATTGGTGAAAATGACAATGTGGTCTTGACTTGGGAGATTGTGAAACATGAGGAATATTCTATCAAGGAGGGGTATTTGTGGAACTACAAGGTATGTGATTATGACATGCTTAGGAAGAAGTTTAAATCTATACCATAGCATAAAATACTGCAAGGTAAGGATGTTAGTAGTGCATGGAATACAGTTAAGGGTCATCTAGAAGAAGCAATATTTTAAATTGTATACCTAAGGTAAGGAGGGTTAATCATATAGGAGGTAGATGGATGAGTAATATCATTAAGCACGAGCTGCAGAAGAAGGAAATGCTGTGGAAAACAGCACAAGGCTCATGCAAGAAAGGTGACCAGCATGGCAAGGAAGGCAAAATCAGATTATGAGAAGAATCTAGCAAAGCAGGCCAAAGGAAATCCAAAACAGTTATTTCGTCATGTGGTAAGTAAGAGGAAGAAAATGACTATGGAAGATTAATCTATGGAAGAGTGATGATGATCACAAAGAGACAGAAACAGATAAAATGGTTGAGTTAATGAATATCCACTTTGCAAGAGTATATCATCCTGCTGAGGTTATTGGTTTAACATATGTGGCAAACACTGATGTGAGAACAGAGGAGGATGAATTGGAGGTTCTTAGGTTATTGCAGAATCTCAATGTATTTGATGGGATATCAGTTTGGGTTTTGTGAGAATATGCAAGGGAACTGGCAATGCTTCTGACTAAGCTCTTTAATTTAAGTCTCACCTGGGCAAAATAATTCTCTTACATAAGAGGTTCTAAGGCTGCAGTAGCAAATTATAAATAAATTGGTATCTCAGGCATGGTGGTAAAAGTAGTACAAAAATTTGTCAGAAAGAGAATTCAAGAATGGTAGATTCAAGATGGAATGAGGTTTACCACATTGGAGAAACTGTTCTTCAGGAGGTGGGGGAAAACAAGGGGACTGTGCATCTTGAAAAGTGAAGTCAGGGGACACATCACGAAAGTTGTAAGGGTTACTCAAAAAATCTCTGCTGTAACACAAAGAACGCTGACATGTAAGGATAAGGAGGTGATAGTTGCACTTTATAAGTAACTTTATAAGGTGTTAATTAGGCCTCATTTGGATTTCTGTGCACAGATCTGGTCACCTGGCTATGTTGGGATAGGGAAAGTGGAGAGAGTGCAGGAACAAATAACTAAGACTGTCTCAGGACTCTGGAATATGAGAATAGATTGAAGGAATGTGGTCTTCAGAGATTGGTGGAGAGGAGGAGGAGGAGACCCTCATACAGCATCATAAAAATATGATGCTGTATAAGGTCAGCATGGCTTTAAAAAGATATTAAAAATTCATTTTTCACAGCCAAATAACTGGAATTTAAAAGTTTTGCAACTTACCAATGTTTGTATTTTCTTTCTCTTGTATTAGCATTATTTCGAAGTCTCTATGGAGTCCAAAGACTCATCATGGGAAGTCAAATGCTCAAAGACCACAATAACTATCACCTTTCTTTATACACATTCAATGTTGGAGCACTCATTCCGGCAACACACTCATTTGTTCACCACCCGACAAGCAAAAAAATCTCTTTTTTCACCCCTTTACTCCTTATCCTTACATGACCCTTGTACACCCTTCAGGGATGAGCTCTAGTTCTTGCATCAACCATTATCCTATGCAATAATTCCCCTGCATCTATTTGTTAGTTTTCTCTCAACAACTTATGTCTTGATCATATCCCACCACACACACACCTCCTTTTCTCCACCAAGCTCTGAAGACCACATTCCTTCAATCTATCCTCATATTCAATATTCCGGAGTCCTGAGACAGCCTTAGTTATTCGTTCCTGCACTCTCTCCAATGTTTCCCTATCCCCGATATAGCCAGGTGACCAGATCTGTGCACAGAAATCCAAATAGGGTCTAATTAACAAAGTACACTTTGCACTTAGCAACAATGAAAATAACATCCCCATCCTTCAGCCCACAGCACCAAACTATTCAAATCCTCTTGTAACAACAATAACAACACAGAATTTCCTTTCACACCGTGAACTATATCACTGATATATAAGTTAAACAGCAGCAGTCCTAGAACAGAACCTGTGGCACCTTACTCATTATCTTTCTATTTTTTGGGGACACTGCACCACATGCACAACTCTCTGGCTCCTATTAATCAACCAGCCTTGCAACCAAACTACCAAATGACTATTAAATTCCATTCTACCCAATTTCATCAGTAGTTTATCATGTGGTACTTGATCAAATGTTTTAGCAAAATCTAAATAAATCACTGTATAAGTACTCCCCATCCAATATGCTAGTCACCCTATTATAAAATGTAACCAAGTTACTAAAGTATGACTTCCCTAACAAACCCATTCTGCTCTCTTGAAAGCCTTCCATTCTAATCAATCCGTGTTTGTATTCAGTCTCTAGCCAGCTTCTCTAACACCTTCACCACTACACTTGATATACATACTAGCCTATAGTTTGATGTTCCTGACTTGGAACATCAGACTATAGGCTAGTATGATGTTCCTGACTTGGATTCTTCCGTATGCAGTGGCACTGTTTTTCCTTCTTTCCACTCTTCTGGCACTGTTCCTGTTGCCAGCCTTTTGTTGAACAGCCAAGTCAAGGGTACAGCCAGCTCTTTGCACATTCCCTTAATATAAGTGGTGATATCCAATCCCACAGCCTTATTAACAACAAGGATACTTAAAATTCTAAACACTTCTCATTCTTGTACTGTCAGTTGTCTGTCCTCCTTCCTATTACTATTCAACACTACAGTCCAGCCCTCCATATGAAATACACTAACAAAATACTCATTATCACATTAGAATTCTCACAAGCACTCAACTTTATATTGTAACAGTCTTATATGATACAAATTTTTCAGGATAAGTTTATTTTAGGTCAGTCAAATTATATTTCAAAAGTAAGATGCCTTCACTTTGTCATCAGGAAAGTTTTTTTTTTTTTTTTTTTAACAAGAAAAGATGTGTGAGAATGGCTTGCCTTTTTTCACTGGACAATGAAAGTAGTATTGGTGCACTGCTGGTTGTTTATGAGGAAAGGAAGGATTTTAACAGGAGAAAATTACTTATCTGAAGAACATGTGTGTTGCACATGTCCTTCAGATAAGTCTTTGATTTTAATGGATATTAGTAAATTCAGCAATTATTTTTGGTTGTATCTTACTTATTTTAGACTGTAAAGTTGAGTGTGTGAAATTTAATATGGGATATCATTTAAGAAAGTGTTTTAATGCATGGCACCAATAGGTACAAGGAAAATGGCAGCTGCGTTTAGCATGAAGGATCTTGTACTATGTAGTGTATGTTATGTTTTATGTATGGCAGTGCCAAGAGTGAACAGGTATGAAAGTGTGAATGGAGAGAGTATATGTCAAAAATGTTTGATTTGGTGTGCCAGTGCAAGAAATGCAAGTTGTGTAGAAAGTGGGAAAATGAATTAACAAATATTAATCATGTAAGAAAAGATAGTAAAAGTGGTCTGACAAAAGCAGAAATAGTGAATGATAGTGCTTGGAATGAGAGCATGAAAGAAGTGGCTGATGAAGTGACAGTAAGGAGTGAAGTAATGTGTTTACTTTGTATCCTTCACAGAGCAACTAAAGAAACGATTATCATGTGGTATAGCAAGTAAGAGAATGAAAGAAAATGTGAATTTGGAGAGTATGAAAGTGTCAGAAACAGCTAATAAGGATATGGTATTGTATGAAAATTCAATGATGAGAGGTATATTTAATGACCAAGTGATAAAAGTATGTTTCCCAGGTGCCAAAATCTTAGTAATGCTGTTAGTTAGCAGAAGGAAGAAGTGAAAGGGATGACTATTATGGCAGGAATAAATGATATGAAAGGGGAGAAATACGCAAAGAGAGAAGATGTGAAAGAGTTGTTACAGAAGCAGAAATGAAGAGTAAGGAAGTAAAAATTGTGTTTCTGCTGCCCTGATATGACAGGACAGAATTGAGAAGGGTCATGATTGCTAATAAGTCCATGAGAAGATTGTGCAGGAGGAATGATGTGCAGTTTATTGATATATGGAGTGAATTTGAAAGACAAAAGGGACATATATGCCTGATGGACAACATTTAAATGGTTTAGGAGTTAAATGTTTGGAGAAAGTGTTTAGTGAGAATCCGGAAGTACAAAACCAGGAAAACTAGAGATATTAGGGAGGAGATGAAATCAAGGGAATGTTGAAATGCATGTACACAAATGCAAGAAGTATCAAGAATAATGGAGAAGAGTTTTTGGCTTTGGTCAGCTTAATTCAGCCAAAAATTATAGGCAACAGTGAAACCGTCTCGGGTTAACAGAAAATGATATAGTTACAGGGATAGAATGTAAAGGGTATTGTATTTTCAGGGAGAATAGAGGGAATAGGACAGGAAGTGGAGTATTGCTGATGATAGCTGAAGAATTACAACCAAAAAAATTAGAAGTTAAAGAGGATTTTAGGTTTTTGGGGAAGATGGTTAATTTAAAGCTGTGAGATAGACACTAATAAGACAAAATACATTGTCGATGGATGCCATGTATTGGCTGATTAGCACAATGAGTGCAGGCCGAACAATTATTATGGGAGATGTTAACTATGGAGGACACAGATTGGAGGGAGAAAAGGAAGGCTTGCAAGATGGAAGGGAAATTTATACAGTTACTAAGGGATAATTACATGAAACAACATGTTATAAACAGGATAAGGGGTTTGAGAATGTTAAATCTGATAATAGCATCAGAAGATATATCTGATGTTATTATCAGATATATCTTCTGCCTCCAATTGGGAAGCGTGATCATGCAGCCTTGTTCTGGGAAGTTGCCAAATATGTGGAATTCTCTGTCAAGAAAGGGTTTATATTGAACTATAAAGCTGGTAATTATGACATATTTAGGCATCATCTTGGAGCATTTCCATGGCTTGAATAGCTACAAAGAAAGAATGCCAGTAGTGCATGGAGAATGGTCAGAGATTGTTTAAGAGAAGATCAGACTGTATACCCAAGGTCAGGAGGATAAACAAAGTGGGAATTAAGTGGATGAGTAGAGATGTAAAGCAAGAGCTGCAAAAAGAGAAAACACCATGGAGGAAATATAAAGAAAAAGGTGATCAGCATACTCATGAGCAGTACAAAGTGCAAGCAAGAAGAGCGACTAGTTTGGTTAGAAAGGCCAAATCCGACTATGAGAGAAAATTTTAAACAATGTTATGGGTAGGAAGGTGACAGAGGCAAAAATAATAGCTGAGTGATCATTTTGCAAAAATGTATTATCCAGATGGAGATTTTGCAGTTGCTCATGTGTAAAAGATACATATCAAAATTGAAGTAAATGAAGAGGAGGTGTTCAGCATATTGAAAAATATGAATGTGAACACAGCAGTGGGATGTAAGCCTGTGTACTGCATGACTGTACAAGAGAACTGGCATTGCCTCTGATGAAGTTGTTCAATCTAAATCTCAGCTCTGGCAGAATTCCAGTGGAGTGAAAAGAGTGTAAGATAGTTCCATTTCATAAAGGTGCCTCCAAGACAGAGGTGGCAAACTATAGACCAATATACTAGGAGTGGTTTTTTAAGGTATTGGAAAAGTGGGTTAAAGATAAAATCCAACATTGGGTGGATAGGGATATGATACTCTATAGTTGGCAGCATGACTGTAAAGTCATGCTGCCAACTTGGCTCACGTTCAAATTCGCAGAAGAGAAGACGCTGACCTAAGGAAATGCGGTGATCCAGATGGACTAGCAGGAAAAGAAGGTGAGTGTCAGGCGAAGATTCATTAGAGAAAAGAGGGCGCTAAAGGTGGGAAATAAAAAGGGTTAGCTACCCCTTGCAGAAGGCTTTTTGATCGTGGCACTTTTTGCCCTTGCTCGAGTCGTAACCTTTGGTTTTTGACCTGCTCTTCTCGGATCTCGCCTCGTGATGGATCCAGGATAGCCCATAGATGTTCTATGTCAGCAGCCGTAGTTCCTGTATTCATGACCGCGATGTGGAATAAGACAACTGGCAACGATACCAGACCAGCTTGGACAGATCCTCAGCCATACTGAAGGGGTAGACGAGACAAATGCCATGTATGACCACATGTGTAAGGTAATTCTACGATGTTCCAGATCCAGTTTTTCAAGGAACCTAGCACTGTATGCAGAATGTGGACTACCTTGGTAAAGTACTGTTTTGTTCTCTTTTATGTTAAAAGAGAAGCATGCTGAGAATAAGTGCAAATTGCAGTCAAGTATTATATGTGAACGGACATTCTAGTAAGGAACTTTAGTAGATTAGTGTTAACTGCCAGGGTTTATCTTTCTCGGTAGCTTTGTCACTGATTGTAAATTAGATAGAGTGTGACATCATGAATTGTATCTTTTAACATAGAATAATAGGGTAAATAGTGAAGATTAGAAATTTGAGAAATGTATTGTGTACAATCTAATGAGTGAAATTGCGAAGGGAGATTCTGTTAGATTTACAGTTAAGTTTTAAATGCCTATATTAGCTCCTCACCTGTGTATGACTTTTATCTAATAATGAGAATGAATGTAACTATGTACAATTTAGTGACCTTAATAAATGTGTTTTTATGTTTCAACCTGAAATTAGTCTGTGTCTGAATTCAACTCATCGCTCATAAATTTCGGAACCTAATGTGGAGTATAAATGAATGTAGAGTCACGATTGCAAACATCATTGAGTGTAATTAGTTCAGATAATTAGGGGCTAAAAGATAAGCGTTAGGATAATCACCTCTGTATAATTTCTGAGAGAAGTTACCTGGTTAAGGATTCCTCCTAACCTAAGGATACTGGCTGGTGCAGCGAAACAAATAAATTTGCCAGTATCTGACGGGAAACAACTCCAGACAGTAAAATACAAAGGATTTATCTCTAACAATGAGATAGGCCCTTTGTCCGAGAGTTCAAATATGGTTACTCTAAGTATTCGGCCAAGTAGATAAATAGCTTGTGTTGAGATAGGATTTTCAGGGTAGTCAGTCTAAGTCAGAATTAAAGTAAAATCGATTAACACAAGGATGAGATAATGAATATAGATATAGAATTACAATAAAGAATTGAAGGTAAAGAAAATGAATAAAAAAATAAATACATCGCAAATATAACACTGGTGACAGATCTGTAGAATGCTCCCTATGAGTACAAGTTGAAGGTTTTTTTATGGATTACAAAGTTTAATCGATAGGCAGAAAGGAGGGGACATGATAGAAACCGTTAAGATATTAAAGGGGATTTATAAAATTGATGCAAAGGAAATATATGACAAACAGTCAAAGAACTAGGGAACATCAGTGGAAGCTGTGTAAGAGTGTGCAGACTAGATTTTTTGCACGGAGAGTGGTGAATGAGTGGAAACTAGATTGTCAGAATTAGTTGCCCTGACAGTGAATGAGAGGTATGACAGGTTTTTGTGTGTATAATAGTTTGGGTCTCCTGCGTTGAGTCTCTGGACTCCATGGAGATACCATATAATAATAATTATAGATGTGGCAAAGTTGTTATTGGGATAAGATTTAGTAAAGGATGATGAATAATACCTACCTGAATACAATTTGTTTCATCAATGATAGCAATAACAATATTGCTTCCTGTAAACCGAACCGAAAGATGGTTTATGAAAACAACAGTAGAGTGACTAAGTCTTTTATGGATATCCCATAATGTACAAGTTCCATCCATAAGTCCAGCAAGCAAAACTGAGCCATCAGGTGAATAATTTGTACATTCTACAACATCACTATGACCTTTTAAACTGTCATGTGGATGACCTGTAATTATATTCCATATAACAATTGACTTATCTGATGTTGCAGCTGCTATAAACTTTTCATCAGGAGATAGGCAACAGTAAGAAAGAAATCCAACCTTTTTAGTGATAGGATAGTTCTTAATGCTTGAAAGGTTTTCAATATTCCAAGACCATACACTATCGCTAGCAGCACAAAATATTTTTTTACTATCAGAAGAAAAGCAACAGTTAACCATTTTGCTTCTGTGTGGAAGAATTCTTCTCTGGATACCAGAATCAGAATTCCATATTTTTACTGTGTTGTCAGCAGCTGTTGCAATGATACTATTATTTGGAGAAAAGCAGCACCAGTTCACAGCCAAACTTTCATGATGAGTCAGTTGCAATTTCACTTGGCCAGTTTCTCGAAACCATACCTAAAAAAAATTGAAACAAGAATGAGAAAATAAAAATTCATCTTATGCATTTGCAAGTACTGTAATTAAGTTTAGAACTTACTATTCACCTATATTATCATATAAAATATGTCATTTTTTGCACAGACTAGTTCAGTACACACATCAAGAGTCAGTCAAAATTCACATATTAAGAGAAAGTTCACTCAGGCTACAGTTTCTGAGTTCTAAGCTTATGACTGGCAAATAGTCAACTATGAAAGTTTGAAAACCAGTAATACATCATCAATACATCAGTGATTAGATTAGGACTAGATAATATGGAAACCCTACTCTAGAGACCAAACATGAAGCTTTTTTTTCATGTTCACAAACATCTGTGTCCATGGTGGATTTGAATCTACAACCGCTTGATTGTAGATTAAATTCATTTTAGAGGAGCGATGCATTCTACTAGACCATACAGACTAGCAAAATATCAGTCATATAATAAATTAAAAATTTTTGGATTTTTCTGAAAAATTTCATGAGGCTCCTAACATTTGACTGTAAACTGGAAAAGCAAAGCAATTTTGGTAATGGAGTTCCCCATCTTTCCAAAATAGGCTAAAAATAAGCTTTAAACTAAATGAGAATTATTAATTCGCACTATATATATATATATATATATATATTTTGAAGGTACACAGTACTTTGCACTGGACCTGATTGAGCTGAGATGGTATATAATTTGGAAAAGTATTGAAGATGAAGTTCTAATAAGTGAGTATAGAAATATTTATCAAATAGCTGAAAAAGCATGAATAAAATAATATCAGAGAAAACAAATTAAGCATTGTATGTTGGCAATCTCATTTAAAATATCATCAGATTTAGGACTGAGAAAAGTAAGTAGCCTAGGATGGATAGAGGGGAAGCTCCATTACCAAAATAGCTTTGCTTTTTCCAGCATAGCTGGAAATACGCCGGAGAAATGTTTTTCTTTTCATTTCTCACAAAAAATAACAAAATAATATAAAAAAATACTTAATTTTATATAGTTCATTGCGATGTTATCTAATGACTCTAAATACAGCTGTGAGATTGGATGGGATATCAACTTGGATTTTGCGAGAATGCGCAAGGGAACTGGCAATGCCTCTAACAACACTCTTTAATTTAAGAGCTATGGTACAGTTCCAAGAAAGTGGAAAGAGGACAAAATAATTCCCTTGTATAATGATGGTTCTAAGACTGCAGTAGCAAAAATATATAGACTAGTCAATCTCTTAGGCACGGTGGTAAAAGTACTGGAGAGATTGGTCAAAAAGAGAATTCAAGAATAAGTGGATAAAAATATGATACTGTATGAGGGGCAATGTGGCTTTGTGAAGGGTCAGTCATGCTTATAATTCACTATCTTTTTATAATAGAGTAACAGCAGAGTTGGATATGACACTAGTTAAGTGGATAAGAGAGTGGCTGCTGGACAGATATCAAAAAGTGGTATATGGAGGGACAGAATTAAGGTGAAAACAGGTGACTAGCATTGTGCCACAAGGCTCAGTGCTGGGACCATTGCTCTTTAATTTGTACAAAAATGATATTGGAAATAACCTGAAAGGCAATATTCAGTTGTTTGCTGATGATGTGAAATTAAGTAGAGTAATAGTTAACGCAATGTGGAGAGCTTGCAGGATGATTTAAACAGGCTGTCAGTTTGGGCAAAAGATAATGGATATCAGTTTAACGTGGAGAAATGTAAAGTTAGGCATTTTGGGAAAAACAGATTACAAGCTGTGTATCATATTGATGGCACTGTACTCCAGGAAACAGATGAAGCTAAAGATTTAGGGTTAGTGGCAGTAGACAGAGAGTTAAAGTTTAGAGGACATATCGCTACGGTTGCCTATAAGATTACTTAGCTATTGAAGAACAAGTTAACATGTAGAGAAAAGGAACTTGTTATTCCTCTTTATAGTGCCTTGATACACCCACATTTAGATAACTGTCTCAAGTCTGGTCGCCTGGGTTTCTTGGGGATAAGGAAATGGTGGAGAGCATTCAGAGGCTAGTGACCAAGATGGTGAGTGTGGAATGTTTCCTATGAGGATAAATTGAAAGTGTGTGGATTGCAGAAGTTGGTTGATAGGAGAAAAAGAAGGGATATGATAAAAACATTTAAGCTGCTTAAAGGGTTTTATAGGATTGATGTAGGGGAAATGTTTCAGCACTTGGCTAGAGGAACCAGAACAAGGGGGGCCATCCCTGGAAGTTGAATAAATGTGTGTTAGTAGGGGTGTGAGGACTAGATTTTTTGCTTGGAGAGTTGTGAATGAGTGGAATGGATTGCCTGAGTCAATTGTGAGTACTTTGTCTGTTAATGGATTCAAGGAGAGAGGTATGATAGATTGTGTAAATCGACTGGATGTCCTGCGATTAGTCTTCGGACTCCATGGATGTGTCCATATAATCTTCTTCTTCCTTTCCAGGCTTATAGGCCAAGTGGCCTGTTCCGGACTCAATTCCATCTTTTTAAGGGTCTTCCTCTGCATCGAGCCTTTTGGGTGGTAATTTAGAATTTGTTTAGGTATTCTGCTTCTATTCATTCTTAGTATGTGTTCTTTCCATTTTTCTCTATAGCAAATAACTGTTTCATTTAGGGAGGTTGCAATTCCAAGTTTTTTTCTGATTTCGCTGCTTTTCATTTTGTCCATTATTGTGACTCCTTCAGTTCAGTGCAGAAATTTCATTTCGGATGATTCAATTCTCCTTTTATCTGCTTTTTTTATTGTCCATATCTCACTGCCATAAAGTAAGTTTGGTTTAGCTACTGTATTGTAAAGTCTTATTCATGTGTGTTTTTGTACATAATTGGGTTTAAAAATTTTATTTATAATGCCTGTTACTTTTAAAAAGTTTGATATCTTTGGTTCTATATCAACTTCATTTTCATATGACATTGTGCAACCTAAATAATTGAATGTGTTTACTTGCTCTATTATTTTGTTGTTTATTACTATTTTGCTTCTTATTGGATTAGCACCTTTGAAGGCCATGACTTGTTTTCTTGGTTGATATTTCCATACCATATGTTTTTATCAGATTATTTAGACTCCACAATGATTTTTGTAGTTCATCTTCATTATTTCCAAGGATTATTTGGTCATCAGCAAAATGAAGAGTAGCTAATCTAGTGTTACGGCTTATCTTGAATCCTTCTTCATCAGTTATCTTCCATTCTTTTATGATTTTATCTACGTATATATTAAATAAAATTGGTGAGAGAGGGCAACCCTGATGAACTCCTTGATTTATTGGTTTCCAGCTTGATGTTGAATTATTGTACTTCACAGATATTTTATTATCTTGATATATATTATATAAGGCTCTAAAGAGTTGGTTTGGTATTTCATATTCTTCTAGGATTTCCCATAGTTTTTCTCTGATAATTTTATCAAATGCTTTGGTGTAATCTATAAAAGCTATGCGTGTTTCTATGTTCATTTCTCTGTGTTTTTCAATTATTAATTTTAACGTAAATGCAGAGTCTATGCAAGACCTGCCTTTTCTGAATCCATTTTGTTCTATTAATTTTGGGTCTACTATACGTTTAAGTTTATATGCTAAGATTTTTGCATATACTTTATAACAGGTACTAAGTAAGCTGATTCCATGATAATTGTTACAATCAGATTTGTGTCCTTTGTTGTAGATGGGAATAACTATTGCTTTGGTCCAATCTTGTGGGCATTTTCCTTCTTTCCAGATCATATTATAAAAGTTAAGTAACCTGAGTGAGAATTCAAGTCCTGCATATTTGATAAGTTCCAAGTTTATATTGTCTTCTCCTGGAGCCTTTCCTGTTTTGCTTTGGGTTAATGCTTCTGTTAATTCTTCTAGAGTGATGTGATGTGATGTTTACAAAGGGTAGTTTTCTGTTTTGAATGTTTTCATCATACCAAAGATCTTGGTAGTAATTTTGCCATGTTTCCATTTTAATGGTATTAATATCTGCTTTTTCTCTAGTTTCATTGCTTGGATCTTTGAGGATTTTATATGCATTAGGTCTTTTGAACGTACAGTCTCTCTCTAATTTTGTTACAAAATTGTTCCATCTGTTTCTGTTTATTCGCCTGCATGCTGCTTTTGCTATTGCTTTTTTTTCCTGCTGTATTCGATTTTTGATTCTATTGTTTTCAGGTTGAGCCAGTTTTTATATGCTTTTTTCTTTTCTTCAATAATGCATTTAATTTCATCATCCCAGTCCCTAAGGCCTCTTTTTCTTTATTCCTAAACTTTCTTTTGCAGCTTTTGTCATTATGGTTTTTAGGTTTGACCATTCTTCTTCTATGTTCTGATTTTGTTTTATACTTGTCATCCAGTTCTTTATTCTTTTTTGGTACAAGTCTTTAATACTACTGTCGTCCAAAAGTCTAACTTTGAAAGATTCAAAATTTCTATTTTCCTTATGCTTTTTTGTTGTTTTCCATCTTGGTTCCCATTTTACTTTTCCAATTAAAAGGTAATGATCTGATTCTATTTCAGATCCTCTGTATACTCTTGTATCTATTATCATTTCTGACATTTTGATATTGCTGATTATGTAATCAATAATGCTTCTTGTGTCTCTTGCTTCCCAGGTGTATCTGTGGATGTCTTTATGTTTGAAGAAGGTGTTCATTATTTTAAGGTTATTGCTTATAGTAAAATCTCTTAATCTATTTCCATTTCTATTACAGTTAAGTTCTCTGATAGGTCCTATGTTTGGTTTATATGGTTTATTGCCGATTCTTGCGTTGAGATCTCCTATTACCAAAAATGTGATCCTTAGGATTGGTCTTATTTAATATGTTCTGCAGTTGGATGTAGAAGTTTTCTGAATCCTCCTCTTTTTCTTCTTCAGGTGCATAAGTTCCAATTACTGTCATATAGCCTCTGTCTATTTTAGTTCTCATTTCTATTATTCTATTGCTCTAAAAGTTATAATGGATTATAATGTTTCTAAGAGATTTATGTAGAAAGATCATTACACCAGATTTAGCTCTCTCTTCTGCTTTTACCCCACTGTATATATAGATATAATTTTCAGTTTCGTCTGTTCCTCTCTGCTTTTTTTTAGATTCTGTAATTACTGCTATTTTTACATTTCTTTCTTCTAGTGCTTGGTCCAGTTCTATGATTTTGTGGTGGATACTTCTCACATTCCAGGTGGCTATATTCCAATAGGTGTATTTCTGCTTTTTTTTTTTTTTTTTCGGTAATTTTCTTCTCAAATCCTTATTCCAAGGCTTGGAATAAGGTTTTTTTTACAAGGCTATTTATTTATAAATACTTATCAAGGCCTTGTAAAAAAAAGCAAAATGACTTCCTTATCCTTGCATGTCAACATTTCAACATCACAATTATCCTCTGAACTATATTTGCAATTTTTGCTATGTGACCTTCAAACTTTATATTCCTATCCACTATAATGCCAAAATTCCTGGCTTCATCAGTTTCTTGTAGCATAACCCTGCTAATATAATATGCTGTTGGAAATCTCATCAGATCAAACTGCATACCTTTATACTCACCAACACTGAACTGACAACCATTATTATTTTGCCAAATTTCCATCCTCTTGAAGTCATTCTCTAAATTCTGGATAACAGTAACATTCCGATTCTTTAATTCTTATTTTTCCTAGTTTAAATTCCAAATCTCTCGTTCGTTCATCATCTTCTTGTTTAATATTTATACTCATGTTTCATTCTCAGCTATTCAATGTACATATCTAAAGTTACATAATAAGCTTCATTCTCAACACCTTAACTCCTAGTATACATTTCAACTCAAGCTCAGCTCCAAATAACTTGTCATCCCTTCTGAAACTGCACTACCATGTACGGCATTTTAATTACTCTTAATATAATCTAAATTTTATCATCATCATCAATTTCCTGATATGTACCAACAAGGTGTGTTCAGGTTACTATGACAGCACTACACGATTGAGTTTACATTATTATTAATCTCTTATCAACAATTTTCTTCCAAATTAGTTTATTACTTGTAACACTCCAATATTGTCAATATCAAACATTTCATTCTTCTAAGGCAGTCCTGACTGAATCAATCCACCTAGAACTTGGTCTTCCTCTGCATCTCATTTCCTGCCATCTTGGCATCAAACACCTCTTTTGTTAACCTTTCCACATCCATTCTATTTAAGTCACCACACTACCTTAGATTAGCTCTGCTTACACATTCTTGAATACTAATAGTACTAATAAGTACTATTACTAATACGTAATAAGTTTCTTATTAGTAATAAGAAACTTATTACTAATAAGTAATAAGTTTCTTTCTAATATCTTCATTTTTAATATAATTCTGGTATTGATGCCATCAATTCACTCCAATCATTTTTCTCAGAACCCTCGTATTTGTGGTCTGGTCTCTAGTCTTTGATTAAGTGCTTTATTTCTAAACCAACTCTCAGATTTATAACCTAAAACTGGTTTGTACACATCTTATATACTGCTAGTTTGGTATTTTGGCTAATTTCTCTCTTATTCCATATAAATTTATCCAGGTAGCTACCTACTGTACCCTCTTTGCTTATTCTGTTGTCTATTTCCAGATTTAACCTGCTATCTTAACTACAAAGTGTGCCAAAATAAATGAAATATTTTACTTGTTCTATAGGATCTCTGTTCAGAATGCAGCTGAAGTTTTCTATGTTCCTGCCAATTTTCATAGTTTTGGTCTTTTTATTGCTGATTTTCATTTCAAATTTGTTACAGCAGTTATTCAATTTAATTAGAGAATCCTGGAGACTTGCACTAGATGTGTTTAGGAGTACAACATTATCTGTATAAAGCAAAGAGCTGTTTGACATCTCCAAATCTAAATATCAGGCTTAATGCCACTTTCTTTCATAATGTGATCCATATAAATGATGAATAAGGGTGAAGATAATGTGCATCAGTGTCTTGCCCCTGATTTTACCTCTGCGAGAATGTGCAAAGGAATTGGAACCTCATCTGACCAAGCTGTTTAATTTAAGCCTCAATTCTGGGAAAGGAAAGAAAGAGAGAGGGCAAAACAGTTCTGCAGCTTCCTTTAGGTAGCTCCAAAAGAGAAGGCTAATCAGGATCAGAAGGTGGATTAGGAGTGATCAACTTCAGCACATGATGAACAAGAATGTGACACTTTACTGGGTGCATATGGTAATGTGAAGGATAGGTCATGCCTAGTAATCTGCTTACTTTTGATAATAAAGGGACAACTGACTTGAATAAAATAAATAGTTACTCAGTGATACTGATGGACTACGAAAACGCACTGAACAGGATTCCACATGGTACTGTTTCATAAATTTGAGCAGTGGAGATGGATATTAGAACGACGGTACATTGCGCCCTTTGATTGGAAAAGGCCTAAGTTCTATTCTCGTCATGATGGGAGGAATCTTTATATGGAATTTTTCAGTTGAAGGTGAGTTAGCCTATCTCATATGGAGGTAGCAGGATTTTTTCTCCCAGAAACTTATATCTTTCATCCCACATACAGATAAATCGGCCTTCAGGATACATGCAATTTACAGACAAAAAATACTAGTGGTGGTGAGCAGTAGATGGCGTTGGTGTAGATGAAGAGTTGTGCCCACCATCGATGAGTCTTTGGACTCCTTGGAGGTGTCATGAAATAATAATAATAAAATGAAGCTGGTGATTTGATTAATAGGGCAGTTGATGGACAGATATATGAAAGAGTGGTGTATGGAAGAGGTGAATCCAGGAGAACACAGGTGTATAGTGGAATACTGTAGAATTTTTAATCATTATTAAAAATTGCTTAACTTCATCAGTAAACTTTTCTGGATCAATATCAGTCCCATAAGTTTTTATCAATACTAGTCTTGTATTTGTCTTGATCTATATCTTCCTTCAAAAAAATGACAAACATATCTAATATATCGAAATAGCTTTTCGTTCTTTCATTAATATCCAAAATTAGTTTATCGCAAATGACATTAAAAGTGTTCACAACAAAATTTTGTTTCCCATGTAATATAATCTCATTGTTAGATTGTAAAACTTCATCACTAATTTTTTTTTCGTTTTTTAACTCTTTTCTTTTCAGCTTTAAATTTTGTCTCATCTGTTAATAAATTCGCTTCTTCATTTACAGCAGCAAAACTATTTCTTATATCTAAAATAAAACTAAAGAGTGTAACAAATTATTAGCTAAAAACAAATCCATATCGGAATCTTGTAGAGATTTACTAGTAGCATTTATTCGTTGTAAAATTTTGTCCCACATAACTGTTAAAATTGCTGTTTCTGGTTTGTCAAAATGTTCAGCTAATGATGAGCTCTCTAATTTAGAAATAGGTTTTTCATGAGGAGAAATGGATAGTTCAAGTAATGCATCTTTAATTTGTTTATATCCACGTTTCAAAGCCAATATAGTGTCAGCTCTTGCGGACCACCTCATTTCACTTAGTCTTTTAACTGTTAAAGATTTGTTTTCTAAATGTTTAAGGAGTATACCCCATCTTCTTGTTGAAGATGA
The DNA here is from genome assembly GCF_054136105.1 of Typopeltis vanoorti. Taxonomy (NCBI): domain Eukaryota; kingdom Metazoa; phylum Arthropoda; class Arachnida; order Uropygi; family Thelyphonidae; genus Typopeltis; species Typopeltis vanoorti. The sequence goes on along the minus strand of NC_143564.1, from coordinate 45,133,824 downwards.
AAAGTAATTATATACATTTTGAATAAAACAAAAATATTTCACTGCTTCCGGACAAGATTCCGCGGCATAGTTGCCAATTAAATTTAAAGAATGACTAGAGCACAGTATATAATGTGCAGAGGGACTACGTTTTTTCAGCCTAGCTTGTAAACTTGTATAGATACCTTTCATATTGGCAGCATTATCATAGCTTTGCCCTCTGCACATTTTTATATCCAAAGATAATTCTTCTAATTTTTTTTAATACTACCTCTTCTAAATATAAGGAATTGTGTTGTGTAATTCTGATGAACCCGATAAATGTTTCTCTAATGTCAGAATTTGGGGCAACATACCTAAATATCATAGCTAGTTGGTCATTATGGGCAATGTCTGGCGTTGAATCGAGTATTATTGCAAAATAAGCATCTTCCTTAATTTCTGATATTAATATTTCTCTTGTTTTTTTAGCTATTAACGCTATGAATTCATCACAAGTATGGTAAGAAAGATAATTGATCTGCCAGAACCAAAGCTGGCATACATTTTCATGTGATGTTTTAAAAAAATCATCAAATTCACTTAAATAATGTAAACACGATAAATAATTTCCGCAAGAATCCGAAAAAATATCATTTGTATTTCATCTAAATGCTAGCCCTAGTTTACTCAGTAACTTAATGGTAGCTATTATTCTTTTTAAAACCTCTCTCCAATAATTTTTTTCAGATTGTAGTTGTTTGATCAATTCAGAATCAATTCGACTATTTACAGAACTTGATTTTCTTTTGCGATATGTGCACATCGCTCGTATATGCTCAGTAGAATGCTCTTGTTCACATAAGGTTCATGTTATATTTCCCCAGTCATTAAAACCCTTCATTAAGCTATTATTTGACTTAGAAAACAATCTACAAACAAAACAGTAAATTGCTTTGCTGGTTTCTGAAAAAATTAGCCACTCTCGTTTCTCCTTTGTTCCATTCGCCTTTTTACAGTAAAAATGTGATTCATTTACATTTCTGACATATATTCTATTGCGTTCTGTGTATTCTTTTTTAAAATTTTCGATTTTACCAACATTCTGGGGCATATTTATTAAAATATGCTCGATAAACTGTTCATTAATAGTAAGTGGCCACACTGCTATATATGTAGGATAAGAGATAGCTGGCTTGCTGGTAAGTACAGACTCCGATTGAAAATTTTCTTTAGAATCCTCTTGATTTGTTTCATTTACTTCTTTCTTTCCTATGTTTTCTACATCATTTTGATGTTCTTCATTTTCACTTTCATCTCCTCCTGATAATGATACCAATGTTTCGTTTTCATTCCGAGGACTGTGAATTACAACTTCAGTTCTATGAAATTCTTCATTTTCAGAACGAAAGAAAGACAAAATTGCCCCCTTTTGACTATTCAGCTGTTTTTCATTTTCTCTAAGTCGTTTCTTTTACTAGCTCCGGATTCAAATTTTCTTGGCATCATTATGTGAATTAATCTATCAAAAGCGAAATAAATATTTATTAAATTCAAAATAAACTATAAATAAAATAAATAATTACGTTAAAATCTTAAAAAAATACAAAAATAGAAACACTAGTATCTTGGTTTTGTTAAAATAAACGAGTATCAGTAAAATAAGATTAATAATTAATTGAATAAAATATTCTTAAAAAATGAACTGAAAAATCAATTTAATTTATAAATAATAATAAACTTGAAATTCAAATGCTCTATTTATGTGATATAGAAACTGCTCTAACCCAAATAATTAATACAAATATCAGCAGCACACAAAAAAACCTCTGTTGTCAGTGGAACATGTTTCAAAATGCCTCCCAAACGGACAGGAAGTCTATAGACGTCCAGCTAAATCTGGATATGATTCAGCCCACCTATTGAAAGAACAGGGATAAGAAGTGCAATTTGACCGTCATGTCCATTAGAAGGTCTGATAAACCCTCACGCTGAAGAGAATGGTTAATTGGATTATCTCACTTTCGTAGCTGCCTCTCACTTGCCTATAACAAAAAACGCACTTCCAAGAAACACACATTATAACGAATAGAGAAATAATGTCAGAAAAATGATTCACCAAGATTCTAATATCAGCAGACAACATTTTCTTCTAGATTAGATATCTAAAGTAACTGAACCTTTGCTACTATTTTACACTAAAATGAATGGGTATGTTCCCCAAGTGATTTACGTTTGTAACAGTTGTCTTGCAAACGATTTATGAAATAAAGTCTCTGAAATATCCACAAATTAATTAGGTCTATACGCCCCCCAAAAAGAAGATTATGAAACGCATATGCACCTTTTCTTTGAAAATATTTCAAATCCACTTTTTCAAGATAATTGTATGAAATAATTTCTAATTTTTCGATAATAAAAGTGAAATTGATTATTATAAATTAAGAAATTATTTTGGCATAAATAATGTATAAGCATGTAAACGAAATGTCAGTATTTCTGTTAGGATATCTGTAATCAACAATCGAAAAGAAAACAAGACATTCTTGAAGTATTCTGCACTACAGCTTGAGGCAATTTAGTGTGACTTTAGTGTTCTAACACAAATGTTAAAATTGTTGTTTCTGAATTGTCAATATGTTCAGCCAATGATGAGCTCTCTAATTTAGAAATAGTTTTTCATGAGGAGAAATGGATAGTTCAAGTAATGCTTCTTTAATTTCTTTATATTCACGTTTCAAAGCAAATATAGCACCAACTCTTGCGGACCACCTTGTTTCACTTAGTCTTTTAACTGTTAAAGATTTTTTTCTAAATATTTAAGGAGTATGCCCCATCTTCTTGTTAAAGATGAAAGTAATTATATACATTTTGAATACAACAAAAATATTGCACTGCTTTCGGACAAGGTTCCACGGCATAGCAGAGTTTTTTCTCCCGGAAACTCAGGTTTTTCATCCCGCACACATACAAATCGGCCCTTCAGAACGCACGCAATTTACAGACAAAAATTACTAGTTGTGGTGGTGTTGGAAGTGGGCAGTAGATGGCGTTGATGGAGATGATTCATAGTAGAGGTTAGTTGTAGTGACAGTTGTAGATGTCCTCCTACGATGAGTCTTCGGACTCCTAGGAGGTATCAGGAATAATAATAATAATAATAATAGTTGCCAATTAAATTTAATATAATGTGCAGAGGGACTATGGTTTTTTTTTTCCAGCTTAGCTCGTAAACCTGTATAGACATATCGGCAGCATTATCAGAGCTTTGCCCTCTGCACATTTTTATCTCCAAAGATAATTATTTTAATTTTTTTAATACTATTCTAAATATATGGAATGATGTTATGTAATACTGATGAATCCAATAATCAATCAACAACCATGGGTTCAATGCCCATAGGTGTCTGATGCCATCTTAATATGATTCTTCCGTTGCATTCTGTTTTGTGCAAGATGACTTAGTTTGTGTACAGAGTTTCCGCACGATCATCCCAAACAGTAGTGTTTTTAGTTTTCTATCATTGTTCATTCTACATATATGACCAAATAAATGTAGTTTCCTTTTGAATATTTTCTTTTGGTTGTATTTGTCTATAGATTTCCTCGTTGTTCACTTTCTGGATCCATCTTATTCTCAAGATCTTTCTATAGCACTTCCTCTCGAATGCTACATATCCTCCTTTCAGATTCTCTCAGGGTACCCAGGCTTTACATCCATAGATTTTGCTGCTGAAGATACAGGTTTCTACAATATGCAGTTTGAACAAACCTGATAAATGTTTCTCTAATGTCAGAATTTGCAGTAAACCTAAATATAATAGCCATTTGGTCATTATGGGCAACACCTGGCGTTGAATTGAGTATTATTGTAAAATAAGGAGCTTCCTTAATTTTTGATATTAATATTTCACTTGTTTTATTAGCTATTATCGATATGAATTCATCACTAATGTGGTAAGAAAGATAATTCGATCTGCCAGAACCAAAGCTGGCATACATTTTCATGTGATGTTTTAAAAAATGATCAAATTCACTTAAATAATGTAAACACGATAAATAATTTCTGCAAGAGTCAGAAAAAGTATCATTTGTATTGCCTCTAAATGCTAGTACTAGTTTACTCAGTAACTTAATGGTAGCTATTATTCTTTTTAAAACCTCTCTCCAATGATTTTCTTCAGATTGTATTTGTTTTATCAATTCAGAATCATATGATTCCAAATTGATAAAAGGAGTATACAAGTATACAGAACTTGATTTTCTTTTGTGATATGTGAGCATCGCTCTTATATGCTCAGTAGAATGCTAGTGATCACATAAGGTTTGTGTTATATTTTTCCAGTCATTAAAACCCTTCAATTAAGCTATTATTGACTTACAAAAAATTTACAAAGAGAGGTAAATTGCTTTGCTGGTTTCTGAAAAAATTAGCCACTCTTGTTTCTCCTTTTGTTCCATTTGCCCTTTTACAGTAAAAATGAGATTCAGTTACATTTCTGATATATATTCTATTTCATTCTTTGTATTCTTTTTTTTTTTATTTGATTTTACGAATTCTGAGGCATATTTATTAAAATATGCTCGATAAATTGTTCATTAATAATAATTGACCACACTACTATATTGTAGGATAAGAGATAGCTTGCTTGCTGGTAAGTACAGACTCCAATTGAAAATTTTCTTCAAAACCCTCTTGATTCGTTTATTATTATTTATTATTATTATTATTACATAGTACCTCCAGGGAGTCCAAACACTCATCGAGGGAGGGCACCTAGTAATACAACTCTCCATCTCTACTACTCAATCTACTAACTACAACTACGTTCATCATGTACACTAATGCCATCTACTGCCAACCACCACCACTAGTGCTTTCGCAGACAATCACAAACATCCATGCCCACGGTGGGATTCTAACCCGCAACCTTTTGGCTGGAGAGCAGATATGTTAACCACTCAGCCAACCAGGCTGGCATTTCATTTACTTCTTTCTCTCTTTCTGTGTTTGCTGCATTATTTTGATGTTCTTCATTTTCACTTTCGTCTCCTCCTGATATTGATACCAATGTTTCACTTTCATTCCGAGAAGTTTGAGGTACAACTTCAGTTCTATGAATTCTTCACTTCCTTCATTTTCAGAAGAACGTAAGAAAGACAAAATTGCCCCCTTATCTGTTTTTCCTTTTCTCTGAATCATTTTCTTTCTAGCTCCAGATTCAAATTTTCTTGGCATCATTATGTGTATTCATCATCATCATCATCATACGTATCAAGGATTTAGGCCTAGCATGGCCTGTTCCGGCCTTAGAAGTCATCGTTGAATCGTTTAAGAGGACGTCCTGGTTTTCTTTTTCCTAATGGCTTGTACTTTAAGGCTTGTTTTGGTAATCTTTCTGTTTTCATTCTTTGAACGTGTTCCATCCATTTATGTTTATATTTTTTAATTTATGTGTTTTTATTAAATTATGTGTATTATACAGTCAAAAGCAAAATAAATATTTATTGAATCCAAAATAAACATATAAATAAATAAAATTAATTCCGTCAAAAGCTAAAAAAATACAGAAATAGAAACAGTAGTATTTTGGTTTTGTTAAAATAAATGAGTAACAGTAAAATAAGAATAATAAATTCATTGAAAAATATATTCTTGTCAACTGCAACAACTACTTTAACCATATAATTAGGTGTATACACATACACTTGCATACTGCTTTACAAATAGTAGCCAAATAACGGTAACTAGACTATCAGTTCTTACGCATGCGTACGAATGACATTTAATCCGAGGTGGATGAAATAGCCAGACTACCCCAACATTTTTCATGGATCAAAACTTCATTGGCATTCTACCTATTATAATGCAATTACATCCTCCCCCTTTGCTGTAATCTCTGAATGGCAATTTGAGAGACTTAGAGGATTTACTGTGATGGAGCAACTTTTGTATCCCTTTTCTTTACATGTACTGTGTTCCTTTACTGTCCTATGATATGTATATACCCTTTTTTTTTTGCTGCACAATTGATTTATTGTCTCTCTCCAAAAAATAAAAATGAATTTCATATGTGCAAAAATAATCAACCCTGAAATGACCAGAGATCAGCCTTTGCAGAATCTATTTAGTAATAGTAAATTTGCCCTTTTATTCTTCAAATCAGTGCAACGGAACAAGATAACTTTATGTTCTTTCACTTTACCGACAATATAGAAGATTTTTTTTTCTCCCAAATTTTCAAATGCTTGTTCAAATGTAAGGTTTTAAAATATAGCCCATAGAGAGTGAGGCCTTATGGTAAATGCGGCCCTGACTGTGGGCATGGATGTTTCTGATTGCCTGTGAAAATATTAGTGGTTGTGGTGGTTGACGGAAGATGGCATTGGTATAGTTGTGGTTGGTAGAAGTGGTAGAGACTGAGAGTTGTAGAGTAGGTGCCCTCCCTCGATGAGTCTTTGAACGGAATCCCTGGAGGTGTTATAGTAATATGTAATAATATATAATAATAATAATACATTTTATATTATTCAATGGGACTTCCCCTGTTTTCACTTTCTTTATATTCTCTGAATTATGCAATGTTCCCCTTGAAAAACTTTTTATTTGAGCATTTCTGCTCAACTATTATCTACTCCATCTGCCTTTCTATATTTCAAGTTGTTGATGGCTTTTTCTACCTCAAGTATTGATGTGTACTTCTGTCTATATCCATCTTGAATATTTTCTACTGATGTATTGTCACTGCTTGTTTCGTTTAACAATTTTTCAAAGTAATTGCTCCAAACATCTAGAATATCCTTAATTTTCAGTTTTCATGTCACCTTTATCATTTTTGATTCCTTTTACAGTACACTTTCCTCCATTTCCAGGATTTTTCAATTAGCTCAGAACAATCTGCCTTTCCAATATTTACTTTTACATATAGTTTAGCTCTTTTACATTTTTCTGTGTATTCTTTTAAGGCATTTGCCAACTTATTTGCTAGTAACTTTTGAAGAGCTCCTGATTCAGATAAGCTTTACTAGGAATAATTAAGTATATACACATAATTGTTTAAGAGCTGCTGTAAATGTTGTACGCTACCGATATTATTAGTGTGGGGTTTTTTTCTTGCTTAAACTAAATACGAAAACGTTAATATTAGACCTAGTAACCTGCAGAGAAGAAAAAAAAAAAAAAAACGGCGGCAGCATTGTCATTCCATGATTTTAATTTGGATTTCAGTCGGTTCGTTAAGTGTGAGGTCTGTTATATGTATTCCTTCGATTACATAAATGATTTGTGGATGTTTAGTGCAGATGGAAGAAGGGTGTGTGCGAAATGTGACCTGAACGAGGAATTGATGAATGCGAATATGAAGTTGATGACAGAAAGTGCTAGTACCGATTGTGTTGCGAGTGCACGTTTGAAAGAGCAGGATGGTGAGAAAGACAGGCGAAAAAATGTTAAAAAATCAGCAAAAAAGAAAAAGAGTAATTTGACAACCGTAACAGATGTTAAAAGGGACGAAAGTGAGGCGGAAAGAAATGATATTGAGAGAACGAATGAAAGTAGAAATGGCGTGATGTAGAAATCGCAAGTAAAAAAAATCGAAAGAATGATTGATAGCAAAAAAAGAATGACTGATGGCGAAAGTTGGACGCATGTTGGAACGAAAGTACTGAACCAAAGAAAGATGAAGGACAGTAAAAGTGAGAAGAATGATAGCGAAAGTTGGACGCATGTTAGTCCGAAAGTACGGAAACGAAGAAAGATGAATGAGAGGGAAAGTGAGAAGAGGGGGGGTCGAGAGTTAGAAAGTTAGAAAGATTTAATGATAGAGAGAATGTGTCGCGAGGTTCGGAAGGTGAATTGGATTGGATGAAGCAAGAAATGAAATGGATGCGGAATGAAATTAAGAGGATTCAGGTCAAGACTATTAAAATATATCATGATGGCATGAAAGAGTTAACGAAAGATGAGCGAGTGGCGTTGTATGGCAACTCCATTATTAAAGGTGAGCTAGAGGATAAAATGCACAAAGGTATGTTTTCCAATCGGTAAAATGAGTAGAGTGATTGAAGCATTGAATATGAGGCGGGAGCGAGCAAAAGAGTTAATTGTATTAATTGGTACAAATTATTTGAGAGAGAACAAAGAGCATGTCAAAATAAATGTCAGGAGACTGCTTCGAAAGATAAAGGAGAATAGTGTGACAGGAAGGGTAGTCAGTGTGTTGCCTAGGTATGATTGTGGTGAAATGAGGTGGAGAGCAAGGATTATGAATGATATTCTGGCTGAAATGTGTGAGGAGATGGGAGTACAGTTTGTTAATGTGTGGAATGAGTTTGAGGGACGAAGTGAGCTGTATGGGAGCCATGGACTGCATTTGAGTGGTTATGGTGTGAGTCGCTTGGAGAGACTGCTGCTGGAAAGTAGAGAAGTGAATAGAGAGAATGAATCAGATCGAGAGGGGAGTGATGTGGAAGAGCAGGAGAGTAAGACAGGAGAGATTGAAGGAGTGAAAATGAATGTGGAAGTGAGAGGTATGAGTATAGAAAATGAGAGAATGGGTGTGCAAGAGGAGCAGGGAAACGGGGAGGCTCAGGGTGGACAGGGATACACAGCGTGAGAAAGGTGGATGCTCCAAGAGGAGGTGAGAGCATGTGTAGGCAGGAAAGTAATGGGATGATCAGGGATCAAAAGGAAACAGATGGAATTGCAAAGGGTTCTAAAATGAAGAAGCAGAAAGGGAAATGGCCCCAGTCCAGCATGGAGAGATCACATCGAGTGAGTGGTATCAGTGGAACTAGCTGTAATCCAGAAATGAGTTGTTGTGTTTGTATACCAATGCTAGAAGTATAAGAAACAAGGCAGATGAAATGGTTGCACTAATTGCATCTGTGCACCCAGAGATTGCTGGAATAAGTGAGACATGGTTAGATGAGGATGACATCCTGACAGGAATAGAGATGGAAAGGTATGATGAGTTTAGTGAGGATAGAAGGGGTAAAAAGGGAGGGGGAGTGCCATTGATGATAGAGAAAGAGTTATGTCCATACAAGGTAGAGATGCAAGAGGGAAATGGGGCCAGTGGTTTTGAGGCAGTATGGTGTGAGATAGAGGTGAATAGAATCAAATACTTGTTGGAATGTTGTTATAGACCTGGTAATGTGGATGGTGGTGATAGTGAAACGTACAGTCAAATAAGCCAAGCAAATAAGAAAAGGGTGATCATTATGGGTGATTTTAATTATGGCAATATAGACTTGAATGAAGAGATAGCAACTGGAAGTAAAGAAAATGAGTTTCTTGAATTTATGAGGAATAACTACCTTAGACAGTATGTAACAGAGGGCACACGAGGATTGAGGGTCTTGGATTTGGTCATCTTATCAGAGGATGTAATTATAAATGAGGTATCAAATCCATGCTGGTTCAGGATACAAGAGTATACAGAGATTATTTGAAATTGGAAGTGATCAATATCATCTAGATTTAAGTATGACAAAAATGTAGTTATACAATGGGAAAAAAAAAAAGAATGTAAGAAAGTTTTAAAAAAATTAAAGAAAATTGTTCAATTACAAATATGTACAAATTTATAAACGATGGGTTAAGGTCTACTTTTCCGAACGTAGAAACAATTTTAAAAATATTTTTGACGATGCCTATTTCAAATGCAAATGCTGAACGCTCATTTTCAGTGTTGAAATGAATAAAAAATTATTTAAGAAGCAACTTACACCAAAATAAAACAAGTGACCTGTCGTTATTGTGCATTGAATCAGATGTAATGGACTCGATCATTTACGATGAAATTATAGATATATTTGCTAAAACAAAAGCCAGAAAAAAACTTTATTAATTTTTTTAAATTTAAACTGATTTATTTTTATACTTTTTTAAATGCAAATATATGCATACCAATGTTGTGTTATTTTTATTTGATTAAAATTAGTTATTATGGAAATGTCCACTTTTATATTCAATAAACTAAAAAAAAATGCATATGATTAACTGAAATAGAGTTTTGAGGCCTCATAATGATGTCGCACCTAGGGCCTGCAAAAGTAAAAATGCCCACGGTGGGATTCAAACACGCAGTAGTTATACTGGAGAGAGGATATGCTAACCACTCAGCCAACCACGCCAGCTATTTGGGCAACAATGATCAAGGAAAGGAAGGAGTAGTGATCTAGATGATTGAACTAACTTAGCTTTTAATATTTTAGGAAATTATAATGTAAACTAGTTTATTAATTATAAAAACTTTAATTAATAAACTACCTATATTTTGGCAATGTTACAGTGCCATCTTCAGGGATCACAAAACAATGATATGTGCACGCAGGCACTCACACTAAGCAAATGAGGCTGAAGAAAGAAAACAGGAGTTAGTCCTCGAGTCCTAAACAGTGTCCTCTAGTGGACAAAATTGGTTTGTCTTGCCCATTGGACTGATGATCTTAGAATGTATGCTTCCCAAATATGGGGTAGCCTAATGCACTGAAATTTGTTGAGGTTTGGAAAGTTTTTCAGAGCTTAGGAAGATTCAAGGAATAGTCTTTCGGGTGGTGTAATACTTTCCAAACCTCAATGGTTTGGAAAGTATTACACCAGATGTAGTCTTTGTATTCAGATATCCTGATAATGGCTGTCCTGCCTGTTTAGCCAGACAGCCAATATCAGTAGGACAGTTTGCAATTGCAATGGTCCTGGTACATTCCAGGTCAGTCTAGGGAAAGTGGCTGGTCTTTGGTGGAGCGGATAAGAGATGTCAATTTCTTATGTGGTTTATAACTGATTGTGAGGTCATAGATACTGAAGTAGAGCTATCATAGTTCTCATATACAAAAAGAGCTCTAAATCTGAATGACAGAATTTTAGAAGAATTTTTACTAAACTGAGTCTTTCTGAAAGACTCTTTCGGTTTAAGATTTTGGCAAGCATACTTGAGGAGAGCCTGAAAACAATGTTGGAGAAGAACAAGTGGTGCAGGCCAAATAGTCATTGTCAAGATAAGATTTTCACTTCACAATAAACAGTTGAGAAATCATGGAAACATAACAAGGCTCTGTACTAAGTTTTTGTAAATCTGAAAAAAAAAAAAATGACATGATGCCCAAAGAAAAGTTTTTAAAAATACTTCAACATGTGGTATAAGTGCAGTGACTATACGTCCTTTATTTAAGAGAACCGTCCTTCATTTCACTGCTCTGTCCTTTAGAATTTTTTTTTTTTTTTATGAAATAGCCATTTTGTCCTTTATTTTGTGAACTGAAATAGTAAATTTAATATTGGTCCGTAGCACACAGGCCACAGATCTGTGAGCGAAGATCGAGGAAAGCGGTTTGTTCATTTCCAGCCACGGGAACTTATATATATAAATAGATGTTTATAATTATTAACTGACTTAAACACCGAGAAAAAATACAAGAGATTTAACAAGGTTTCACTACTAGTTTTATCGGAAATGCCACCTATGTCAGGTGAATACAGTACCATGGAGAAAACAACATCTTAAAAATATATTGCACTTTAGATAAATCAGAGTTTAGAACAAGTAGTAGTTGTGTTTGAAATTGAGTCCGAGCGTTAGTTCTGGCATGAAGCACTGTGTGTGTGTGTGAATGATATCATGAGTGTGCCAAAACTGGATTACAATGTTATGTGAATCATGTAGGATGTAACTGAGATTGCTGTTTAGATGGGCAGGGTCGAGAACTATTTCTTTTGATTCCAAGATACATCTTTCTAATTCATCGGCGCATTTATGGATGTTTGAAGTTGAGTTCCAGTCTATTTGAAGTTGTCGTCCTTCAACATTGGTATTGGCTGAGAATAAAATGTGGCTGAATAGGGCACTAGCACAAACTCTGTTATAAGAAATGTCACGTTGATGTTCTTCTAGGTGGAGAGAGAGATGGACTTCTCTGTGTGGCCATTATATGGTTTGCTGCAACTGCAAATGATTTTGTATACTCCCAGGAACTGAAGAAGGTTGTGTTTTACTTTAGGTTGACTGAGGTAAGATCAGAGTTTTGGAAAGGTGGAGAAATATGTTTTAACATTAAATTTCTTGAGGATTTTTGCTAGCTTAGAAGAAAGAGAACGTATATATGGTAAGGAGATGTAGGCTGTTGGGTTTGAGTTATCTTCATTACTATGTTGATTATGTACACTAAGATGATTATAGATATTTTTAGGAGAGTAACTGTTATTTAAGAAAGTCTTTTTGAGGTAACTAAGTTCTCGTTGAAGTTCCTCTTCTTCTGACAACAAGGATCTTGCTTGGTGAGCTAGTGTGGAAATAATTCCTAATTTCTGAGGGGGGGGTGAGACAAGTTTTGTCATAACTAATACTGGAAGAAAATGTTTTTTTTTTTTTTGGTGAGAAATAAGACAGAAATGGATTTTTACCAGCATTGAAGTTGACAAGGTTATGAAGATGGCTTGATTGAAGTTCAGAATTAAGGGGCAGTGGTGGTTGATCAGTGGTAGAGTAGGGTTTGTCAAATGAAAGGGAGGAGTGCAATATGCTCTTATCTGCAAAACTGTCTATTGGGTTGGAGGTCAACTGAAGTAGTGAATAATATGTGGACCTGTGAAAAAATCCAGTTAATTAAACATCGAAACATTGAAAGCATGCATTTATACCAAATGCAACTTTGACATGAATTGTATACAGTTTTATGAATTTTAAAACACAAACCTGATTTATTAAAAAAAGTTCATTTTTGTGGAAAGTATCAAAATTAAATTTTTTTAAGTAATAATATGATTGTTTAAAATCATATGTATATGCTTATATTTTATAATAAATGTTATAAAGCTTTTTAGTTTTAGTGAAACAAATAAATGCAATCTGCTTTTTTTATCATGAAACAATTTCTGATTTGTTCTTTATTTTCTCCAAAAAAATATGGTCACTGTAGCTATAAGTGAAATCGTATACAGAATGATGCATTAAGTTTAAGTCAGCAGTTATAACTGAATAAATTCCAGGGATATATATGGTTTGATGTAAAATCAGGTGTAAGATAAGACTGCCCACTATCTCCACTTTTATTCATCATCTATATAGTTCATGAAAGAAAGTGACCTTAAACTTGATATTAGAATTGGAGATATCAAATTTAGCTTAGCTCTTTGCTTTATGCAGATGATACTCCTAAACACATCTAGTACATCATGTTGGAGGCTTAATGGATTTTTTACAGCACTCAAAAAGAATTAAAATAGAATTTAATACTTCCTATATTTCATCCTAGTCACTAGGACATCTACGGGGATTACAAAAACAGTTAATGTAACATATACAGAAATAATAAACAATACTGAGCCCAACCACTTGGGTGACACTAAAGTCCTATCTAGTTGGAGAGCCCTCTAAGGGCAGTAGTAGGTGGCCTGGAATGTAAAGTGGGACCTCTGGTGATGAGTGTTTCCCAAATCTTCGGAAGCTTAATACAACTGTATTTATTCAGATTTGGTTGGTTTTTGAGAGCTGCTGCTGCTTCCAAGAAAAGTCTCTCTTTCTTGAATTTGCTGTGGTGGAGCATGGTGGTTTTCTTCCAAGATACCCTGTGGGTGGTATCCAAAACATGGTCAGCCAAGCCTGAATGGCCATTTTGGTGCCCTAAATAGCTAACATCGTCGGTATTAACGTCACCAGATTTCTTTCTTAGTTGTCAGCTCTGGAAAGAAATCTTGGAAGAACTAAAAACATTTTTTAATCCTTTTCCAGTGCTGTTTATACACCACAACCTTTCAAAATGGTGTCCTCCTAGCACAGTTAAGACTTAACACTGGAATTATTAATCTCTTTCTCGACAACCCTTTCTCTCTACTCTATATCCTCTCTCATACTGAACTTATCGCCAGTTAAGTCGTTCGTACTTACTACAACTACGATTTCGTTTACTTTTCTGTTTTGAATTGCTTCTTTATATTCTTAATTTTTGCTCCAGGAAAACTGGAAGTTATAACTCGCTCATCAATAGCATGTTTTATTATAGAGTTACCATACCAAATAATTTCTTTCTTTTTCTTAACAATGTTACTTACCTGATTTTCATTATTTCCTGACTTACCTGGTTCCGTGCTTTGTTGTTTCTTATTTCCCTGTTTAATTTTCTTTTTCTCCCTCTGTTCATTTAAACGTCTCTCGACTTTTTGCAATTCCTACGTAGTCTCTCTGATAATCTGCTTCAATTTTGCTATTTTGGAGGTTAATTCATTTTATTAACCTCCTCCACATCACAAATAACCTTGTTAATGGGGCTAACCTTTTTGTTCTCGCCTGCAGGTCTTTTTTTTAGCATTAGATTTCTTGCCCTTTTTTTGGTGCCATTTTAAAAGTATACTAATTATAGAAATATCTTAATAACAATATGTCATAAAATACTAAATACACTAGAAACTATACTAATATACTATTAAACACTAATTTTCTAAGTGAAAAACACAATAAAACTGACAAAATTCGCCAATTTTACAGGAGCGCTAAATTCACCAACTAACCACAATGTATCCTTGAACGAAAAAAAATTGTAATAACAAATGAAGCACAAGGAGCCAGCGAAATGTTATATACATCATCTGTTTTCTAGCATTGCTTAGAGATCATTAGCTGAAAAGTTGAAGTCAGATATTAAGTGATCTAATCAAGGAATTCAAGACATCACTTAAGATAGTTCTCACACAGAAATGAAACGGAAGAATTATTATTATTACATTATTACTTTAGTTTACTTTATCAACATGAATAATCTTTATAGAAAATTGAAATGTCAGTACCTATCTTGGAAAATACAATGTGCAAAAAAATTGCAGTCTTAAATTGTTTCACTTTTTTGAAATGCTGTAGAGAGACAATCAAATTATTCTGAGGTGCTTAGTTAGACATCAAACAATTTATTGAATCCAAACAAGTTAGACAAATCTATTGCAAAGCTTCTCTTGCTCTCCTCAGGGAAAGAATTCAATCTGCAAGATATGCTATCCATAAGTTGGATTCCTTATGCCTTTAATTTAATAATAAGGATTGATTTATATCCTATTCATAAGTTATTATTATTATTAACACCAGACCTCTATGGAGTCAAAAGACTCAATGCTGAGTTGGATTCCTTATGCCTTGATCTATGTTGTTCTTTAGTTAACCTAGCAGAAGTAGCAGCTGGTCTGACAGATACAAACAAAATGTTTAATATAAATATTCTTACACATATCCAGTGTATAGCTTGGAGGTCATGACTAGCTGTGTATGCATATATTACGAGTGATATTCCACACTGTTTATGTGGTCAGTTTTGGTTTAACACGTGTTATGTAAAGGTGGGTGATATTTAATAGTAAAATTGTATCTGAAAGATACCATGAACTCCAATGTCAGTATAGTAATTTTTAAAATTTTTTTTAAAATTTACTGTTGAAAATGTCTGGAAAAATATATTGATTGGATAATCCATCAGATGTTGAACAGCGAATGTTACTCAAGTGTGACGATGAGAATGATGAGTCGAATGCGAAAGTGAAAGTAAATTGTATCTGAGAGATACTGAGAACTGTGATGTCAGTATAGTATTGGTTTAGTTGTTGTTGTTTTTTCTTTGTTCAATAATTTCTAGATTGCAATTGAAAATAAATAAACCATCATGTATTATATTTGCAGTGGTTTTTTTTAAAGTTTTATTGCATTTTAGTAGATACTAGTAATGAATGTATCTCTCAGATACATGCGACCCACACTGCAATTTTTTTGACCACAACCTCCGCAGGGTTAATTTAATAATAAGAGTTGATTTATGGGATAATATCAACAACATGCTAAACAATTCATATAACTTTCACCTCCAGTAAAAGCTGACAAAAGAAAAATTTCTTGAAAAATTTACAATAAGAAGCTAAAGGAAAACATCAGTTGATTTTTGTTTGAATTCCTTGATTAGATCACTTAATATCTGACTTCAACTTTTCAGCTAATGATCTCTAAGCAATGCTAGAAAACAGATGATGCATATAACATTTCGCTGGCTCCTTGTGCTTCATTTGTTATTACAATTTTTTTTCATTCAAGGACATTTTCTTGCCAGATGAGAAGGTAATTGATAATATCTTGGATAATAAAGGTGATTGGCATTATTACTTAACCAAGATGGAAAGAAACATTTTTTTTAAAAAAAAAAAGCTTTCATTTTGCCATTACCTCTAATTATGTATCCAAAACTGACTTTTTATTAGCAGAGAAAAAGCACTTCATACCTTCCAAGGCACATACTGCAAATGATGTTTGTTTCAAATCTGCAATTATTCTCTCAATTTCTTATACAAAAAAAAAAAACAAAAAAAACATCAGAATAAGAAGATCTTCACAAAGTATTTTTAACTTGGGTATAGTTATGTTAAAGATACCAAGCAATTTTAAACCTGGTTTTACTCCATTTTTTCCAAGTAAGCAAACAGACAAAATGTCAAGTTTGCGCCTGCAATTTATGCAAGACTAGCTGATCCCACAGGTAGTGCAAGACCAAGCAACTCGTGGTAAAAGTGGAGCAAGCTCTGATCACTAATCTTAATATTTACCCTTAATGCCAAAACACATCTCCAAGAAGGGGATGTGTGATGTTTTGTATTAAAGGCAAGGGGCCACTACCCAGACCAGTTTCGACCTTTATTAAGGTCTCATCAGTGGGAGCTAGGCTAGAAATACCAAGATTTAGTAATGCAGACTTGTAAGTATTTTACGAAAACAAGTTACCATAAGGTGTTATAACCTTATTAAATAAAAATCTCAGAGGAGATATAGATGTAGAAAGTATTTTAAACTTGGGTATAGTTATGTTAAAGATACTAAGCAATTTTAAACCTGGTTTTACTCCATTTTTTCCAAGTAAGCAAACAGACAAAATGTCAAGTTTGCACCTGCAATCTATGCAAGACTAGCTGATCCCACAGGTAGTGCAAGACCAAGGCAACTCGTGGTAAAAGAGACTTACAAGCTCTGCATTACTAAATCTTGGTATTTCTAGCCTAGCTCCCACTGATGAGACCTCAATAAAGGTCGAAACCGGTCTGGGTAGTGGCCCCTTGCCTTTAATACAAAACATCATACATCCCCTTCTTGGAGATGTGTTTTGGCATTAAGGGTAAATATTAAGATTAGTGATCAGAGCTTGCTCCACTTTTACCACGAGTTGCCTTGGTCTTGCACTACCTGTGGGATCAGCTAGTCTTGCATAAATTGCAGGTGCAAACTTGACATTTTGTCTGTTTGCTTACTTGGAAAAAATGGAGTAAAACCAGGTTTAAAATTGCTTCGTATCTTTAACAAGATCTTCACAGTTTAAGAAGAAACAAAAACATCACTATATCATAAACAGCATATTGACCAGTAAAGGCAGTGATGTGCTTTATGTCAATAAAGAGCTCCAGAAAAGATGTGCTATTTTGCATAAAATATTTGTGATATTTCTTGCATTTTTTTAGAATAATACTGTTTATTTTGATAGCTTGGTGTGTATGTGCAGTTATTGGCCTTATGAATTTGTTACTGATTTTTTTTTTTCTGGAATTTTTGTATCTTGCTTTGAACAGAACACAATGGTGTACACATGAGGTGCTGACTAGGCAAGCTATGAGTGGCACAACTAGTTAAGCAGTACAAAAATCAAATGCTGTTATCAACATAGATTTTTCAAAATTGGTTTGATGTCATGAGTGCAAATATGGCTTGGTAAAATGTGAAAGATGTGTTTGTGTTTTAAAAGTTTTAAAACCACTGAATATTTTTGTTGCCTTTCAACCGTTCAGAAAAATCTCCACCTTTCTCACTTCTCCTAAGGACAGCTTCCACATCTTAATTATCCAGGTGTCTACCAGATTCCTTGCTCGTGCTCTAAAAGGCTTTCTTTATAAAGCCGTTCCATGAGGAACCGCCTTTTCGGTTCCTCATGGAACGGCTTTATAAAGAAACATGTGAAACTTTACTTCACTCTCCTAACTTAAACAGATCCGATGGTCTATCCCTTTATGGGAGATAGTACTTTATAAATCGGCTAATCTTTCCTAACTTTTTATTGTATATATAATTTTTTTTTTGTTGTTAGGAAATTTTTTGACCTTTTTAATTATCTTACACTAGCTACTTAGGTGGTGCTTTTTGAAATTGACAGTTATTGTTTAATTTGTACTGAAGATGCCTGTGACACACAGGTGAAAATTATACTATTAAATAATCTTTTCACGTGCGTTTTTCCGTTATTAATATTGTATTTATATGTCTGCTCACAGTATTCCTTTATCAAAACTCAAAAGGAAGTATAAATGAGGAAACAGAAGTAAGGTGTGACATAACGAGAAGTAGTGAGACTACAGGAGTGACAGAGAGTGAAACTGTTGGAATGCAAGATTTGATGAAACAGTTATTCAAAATAAAATATGAAATGAGGAATATGCAGACTGATATTAGATGTTTAGTGGATACAAATGAAAGTGTGCAAAACAGAATGAAAGGAAAAAAGGGTAAAAGAGGTGACGAGCGATTCAAGAATAGCAGTGTATGGAAGAGTGGTTAATTGTTAGAGTGGTTAATGAGAGTCAATAAGGTCTGCTATCCAGGAGGGAGAATGGGCAAGATAATTAATGCTTTGGACATGTGGAGAAAACGAGCATGAGAATTAGTGGTGGTTGTGGGGACAAATGATTTAAGTGGACATAAGGAAGATTTAAGAGTGGACATCAGGAGGTTATTGAGGAGAGTGAAAGATAACAGTGTAACAGTGTAGTGAGAAAGGTTGTCAGTGTGTTGCTGAGGTATGACAATGATGAGTAGAGATGGAGAGCGAATCATGAATGGAATGCTGGTAGAGCTGTGGATAAAGGAATGCACTTTGAGGATGTGTGGCATGGATTTGAGAGAAGAATGGAATTATATTGGCATGACGGACTGAATTTGAATGGCTTTAGGGTGAGTGAACTGGAGAAACTGTTGCTACATAGATGAGCATGGCAATGAAAACAGTAGTAGTGTGAGAGATGAAGAGAGAATAGGAATGCAACAGGAACAAGAAAATGGGAGAAGCCCAGGTGGACAGGGAGAATGGTTGATGGGAGCAGTAGTGAATCAATGTATGGGGATGATCAGCATAGAAATGGAACAGATTGGGATGTGAGTGGGGTAGTTGACATTCAGTGGATATATGTGGTAAGTGATAATAAAGTTGACTGACAAGGACAGGCGTGGTAGGAAAATCACAACCAACAAGTGGCTCAGGTAGGGATGGTTATAGACCTAAAAGTGAACAGCTGTGTTCATTTTCAAATGCCAGGGTATCAATAATAAAGGAGATGAAATTTTGCCCCAAAATCAGTGGAATAAGTGAAATAAGGTTGGATGAGGAGGATATCCTAAGAATATTTTTTGTGAGGATAGAAAGGACAAGGAAGGGAGGGTGGAGTGTTGTTGATGATAGTAGAGGAATTCTGTCTAATAGTAGCAATGGTTCTGAGGCAGTGGGATGTGAGGTGGAGGTTGACAGGAAGAGATATTTAGTTGAATGTTGTTATAGGCACCAGGGAATGTGGATTGCATTTTCCTCCTGGTTGGCCAAGTGGTTAGCATATCTGCTTTCCAGTCAAAAGGCTACGGGTTTGAATCCTGCCGTGGGCATGGATGTTTGTGATTGTCTGTGAAAACTAGTGGTGGTGGTCGGCAGTAGATGGCGCTGTGTAGATGATGAAGGTAGTTGCGGTTAGTGGAGTGGTGGAGACAGAGAGTTGTAGAGTAGGTGCCCTCCCTTGATGAGTCTTTGGACTCCCTGGAGATGTTATGTAATAATAATAACAAAACAAGGAAAGGATGAATATTATGGGTGATTTTAATTATGGCAGTATAGACTGGAAAGAAGAGACAGTAATTGGGAATAAGGACAATGAATTCCTCGAATTCTTGAGAGATAACTATCTCAGACAGTATGTAAAGGAGAGCACATGAGGATCAAGAGTTTTAGATCTGATCGTTTCAGAGGATATAACTGTGAGTGGAGATTTGCATTTCCCTCCTGTTGGTGAAAATTATCATGAAGTGATCACGTGGATTGCCATATGAAGACTTCTGTGAGGAAAGGATATATGTGGCATTACAAGGATGGTGTTCATGTCAAGTAGAATAGGAGACACCTTGGAGTAATAGCATGGAATGAGGAGTTGAGTGGTAAGGAAATAAATGCTGCTTGGGAACTTACAAAGAAATACATAAAAGCATCAATGTGTAAAGTTATTCCAAAGGTTAAAAGGCTGAATAAGGTAGGTGCAAAATGGATGAATGAAAGGATTAAGCATGAAATATGGAAGAAGAAGAAGGCACTTTGGAGACAGCATATATACCTATCGCAACATTCAACTAAATATCTCTTCCTATCAACCTCCACCTCACATCACACTGCCTGAGGAGAGTGACTCAGTTATTAAGGACAACAAAAGTGCAATATGAGCAGAAATTAGCAAATAAGGCAAAGAAAAAACCCTCATGAGTGTTTTAGATACGTAGCAAGTAGAAAGAAGAATGATTATGTCACTAAATACCTTGACATAGTCGAGAATGAAATGAGAGAAGACTTATTGGTATGTGAGCAAGAGGTATATGAAGAGTTAAATAAGCAATATGTTCAATAAGGCAATAGGACTTCATGACATATCACCACATGTCTTAAGGAATGCTCAAAGTAGTTAGCATCAGCACAACTCCCAGAGGAGTGGAAGGAAGGCAAAATTGTTTCACTTCACAAAAGTGGTGAAGAAGCCAAGGAAAAAAATTATATGCTGATCTGTATATGTAGTTAAGGTATTGGAGAGGTTGGTGAGAGATGGGATACAAAAATGGATTGATAACAGTGATATTCTTTGTTCATGTCAGCATGGGTTTGTTAAAGGTAGGTCTTGTTTTACAAACTTGCTTATGTGGTATAACAAGGTGCCGAATCTATTGGACAAGGGAAATACATATACAGTAGTATACTTTTGATTTTGCAAAGCTTTTGATTGCCACACCACAAATTGGTTACTAAACTGAAGTAGGTGGGATTGGATGATAGACTAGTGAGCTGGATAACTGAATGGCTAACAGATAAGTATCAACAAGTTGTGTATGGGGAAGGTGGGGACGCTATCTCAAACGAGGAAAGTCACTAGTGGTGTGCCACATGGATCAGTTTTGGGACCATAGTTATTTAATTTGTATATTAATAGCATTTGTACATTAATAGCATAACAACAGTATGCAGATGATGCAAAACTAGGGAGAGTGATGAGAAATCATGGCAATGTGGTCTGACAGGAGGACTTGAATAGACTGTATGAGTGGCAACAGTATGGAACGGTTAGTTCACAGTTGCAAAGTGTAACGTTCTGAAATTTGTAGGCAATAACAAGATTCAAAGTATACACACTTGACAGGGGAAATTTTGGAGGAGGTTGAGGAGATAAGAGACCTTGGACTGGTGGTGGACAAGGATCTGAATTTCCGAGATCACACTGCACAAGTTGTGAAGACATCTCATCAGATTATAGGAATGATATGGAGGAACTTAACTTGTAGAAAGCAAGAGAATCTGGTTCCCTTGTATAAGCCATGATGAAGCCTTATATAGATTATTGTGCACAGATTTTGTTCCCCGGTTTTCATGGTGATGAGAATATGTTGAAAAGGGTTCAGAGAAGACTGACTAAAATCGTGACTGGTCTTTGGAATGTGAGATATGAAATCAGATTGAGGGAATACAGTTTGCAAAGCCTTGTGACTAGGAAGAAGAGAAGGGATACAATACAATTGAGACATTCAGGTTGGTGAAGTGTTGTTGTCGGGTTAATGTGGAAGAAATTTTTCACCGATGGGGGAAGTGAGTAAAACAAGGGCACATGCCTGGAAGTTGTATAAGGAGGGTGTGAGTAGGGACATAAGGAGAAGGTTCTTTGCATGGAGAGTGGCTAGTCAGTGGAATGCAGATACACTAAATGAGTTTAAAGCACGGTTAGATGGACTTTGAGTGTAACAGTGTTTGCCTCCTGCAGTGACTCCATGGAAGTCTAGTGTTAATAATAATAATAATCATCATTATACTTAAGGCAGACAAAGCGATATGAATAGGCCAGACTATATGTCGAAAATATCCCTTCATCTTTTGGATTCTTCAACTTACTGCCCATAGATGATGATCCTACTTTGAATCATGAACACCAAAGATCTCTTTTGCAATATGCAAAACTGGCCTACTGAATTAAAATGAAAACTAAATTCACATCACTCATACCAAATATTCACAAGACAGGCATCCCTTTGAGACCAATAGTTGATGGCATAAGTTCATCTGCCCACCTTTTGTTCAAACACCTTGCAAGTTTACTAAAGAACATTAGCCTCAGATTCCTTCATCAATAAGTCAGCACATTTGGGCCAGAAACTGCCTAATGTTTCCATCTCATTTTAAGGCATTCTTTCAAGTCTGGATATAGTTTCCCTCTCTCTCTCTCTCTCTCTCTCTCTCTCACACACACGCAAATGTAAATCAAGTCATGAGGTTTACTCAGGATCTCTTCTCATCAGACATTGCAAGACTAATGAAGCACTGCCTTCAGTCTAATTTCCTCAAATTTAAAAGCAGAAAAGAACTCCAGTTTCTACTTAAGGCAGACATTTCTATATGTATAAATGTGTAATAATATACTGCAAGTAATGAAAAAAGAAAGGAATCAGACAGGGTGATTCATTAAGTTCACTACTGTTCAATATTTTAATCATCATCAAATTTCTGACATGTACCATCAAGAAGTGTACAGAATATTATGATAGTACTATATGAAGTACTTACATCATTAACTTCCCATCAACAATTTTCCTCCAAATCAATCTGTTATCTATCAAGACTCCAACATTATCAGATCTTATATTTTTGCCTTCTAAGGCACTTTTTACTGTATCCATCCGCCTATGGTGGTCTTCCTCTGGGTCTTTTTACTCCCAACCAGTTTTGCTAATCTTTTCTGTTTAAGTGACCATACTACTTGAGATTAGCTCTGCTAACACATTCCTAGATGTCAAGTTCTTTCCTAATATCCTCATTTTTAATATGATACTGTCATTGATGCCATCTGTTCACAGTCCTAATTTTTCTCAATACTCTCATATCTTTGGATATGAGTGTTGGTCAAGTATTTTATTTCTAACACTGTCCTGTATACAGCTAATTTTGTGTTTTAACTAATTTTTCTCTTATTTCATAAACATTTATTCAGTTGACTTACTACCATACCAGCTTTTTTGATTCTGTTGTCTATTTCCATATTTAATTTACTGTCCTCACTAAAAATTTCGCCTAAGTAGCTGAAATATTTTACTTCTTCTATAGGTTCTCTGTTCACGATACAGTTGATATTTTCAATGTTTGTGCCTATTTTCATTACCTTTGTCTTGTTGCTGCTGATTTTCATAACAAATTTATTACAACAATTATTCAGTTTAGTCAGGGAATCTTGCAGACTTGTACTGGATTTATTTAAAAGTATAACATCGTCTGCATAAAGCAAAGAGCTGAAATTGACATATCCAATTCCGATATTATGTTTAATACCACTTTCCTTCATAATGTGATCCAATAGATAATGAATAAACGGGATAATGTACATCCTTGTCTAACAGCAGATTTAATATCA
The DNA here is from genome assembly GCF_054136105.1 of Typopeltis vanoorti. Lineage (NCBI taxonomy): Eukaryota > Metazoa > Arthropoda > Arachnida > Uropygi > Thelyphonidae > Typopeltis > Typopeltis vanoorti. The sequence goes on along the minus strand of NC_143564.1, from coordinate 45,110,171 downwards.
AACTATCTTCCTGTACTTCTTTCAATTCTAACTGCTGACTTACAACTTAAATAAAGACTAAGTATTGCTTGATAAAATGTCTCATTGACACCATATAACTGTAGCGTTTTGAATAGCTTTTCATATGCACCTTGTCATATGCCTTTTGCAGGTCTATAATACTTAAATACAGATATGAGATCTTTGTTATACTCCCATGATTTTTCAACTATTTGTCGTAAAGCAAAAATCTAATCCCAACAGCCTCTATTTGGCATCCAGCTTGTTTTTCACCAAGCTTCCCTTCAACAATCCTTCTGAACCAGTTCTCAAGTATACTTGCATAAATCCTTGAGAGCTATGAGAGCTCTACTCCAGTCATCTAGAATTCATCCCTCTGTCCAGGCCTATATACAGTGCAGCCACTGTAAGACTTTTATATCTCCATGCTTGAGCATTTCTAGTCGAATATCATCTACTTCTGCTGCCTTTCCACATTCAGGCTTTTGATGGCTTTTTCTACTTCAAGTATCGATATGTATTCTGATTGCATGCCTGTTGAGTGTTTTTTTACCACTGTGTTGTCACTGCTTGTTTCATTTAGCAATTTTTCGAAGTAACTGCTCTATACATCAAAGATATCTTTTTCTCCAGTTTTCATGTTATCTTTATCATCCTTTTACAGCAATCTTTCCTCCATTTCTGAGCTTTGCCAACAGCCTCCAGAATATTTTACCACCTTCTAGATATTTATTTTCTATATTCTTGCCAAAGCCTTCCCATGATTTTGTTTAGCTAGTTTTAAACAGTGTTTGTCTTTCTTACATTTGTCTCTGTATTCTCTAGAACACAAACTGACTTATTTGCCAGGAACATTTGATATGCCTTCTTCATATCCCTCCTTAACTTCCAGTGTTCACCAGGTAGGTCTGATTTTTCTATCTTGCAGACATAATAACAGAACTAAAAGATAAGAACCTAAATGGAATAAAACTGATAATAATATAGTAAATCTGATCTGCATAGCAGATCAGATTTACATGTAGCATTCTGCTATGGAAATACATGTAGCATTCTGCTATGGAGAATGTAGTAAGATAATTTACAAAGAGTAATATTTCATTTCCAACAGATCAGTTAAAAATATAAAATTTCAATTTCAATTAAAAACATATCTGGTTAGTAGGCAATTAATCAAGTGTAAGTTAGAAATGAGAAAAGTAATAGAACAAATCATAACAAACAGAGTTTTAAATACTTAGGAATTCATATTAAATACAAAAGGAATAACCAAAATTTTAACAAAAGAACAGTCATTTAAGGCAAACACAATTTCTGGAGATATATTAAAGATGCCAAGGAATTATATTATTATTATTTGACACCTCCAGGGAGTCCAAGGACTCATCAAGGGAGGGCACCTGCTCTACAACTCTGGCTGCGAAATTCTATTGCCAACACCATCTACTGATGACCACTACTGGTATTTCCACAGTCAATCACAAACATTCATGCCCATGGCGGGATTTGAACTCGCAGCCTTTTGGTTGGAGAGTGGATACGCTTTCCACTCAGCCAACCAGGCCAGCATTCTTGGTATAATCCTTTATCCAAGTGTAAAGAAAGTTTGCATGTAAAGTATCTTCATGATAGTTGTTAGCCTCTATTTGCATATAGAGGCTAACAACTTCACACATCAATTGTCTTAGTACTAAAGCAATTAATCTCTGGATGAAAAAAAAAATAATAAGTTAAATATTGTAACTAAGACAAGTATATACACTGGTGTCCAAGAGCTAAGGACGAAGACATCCAAAAAATTTTCACAACTACATCCAAATGTGGACATAAATTTATTTCCAGCATACTGATAAATTATATTACACAAAAAATGTATTATAAATTTTGTACAAATTAAATTGCAATACATTTTTGGTAAAGGTTACAAATTTCCTAAGGATGTAGTTAAGGAATTAATGTGATTGCAGACAACTATGTGGAAAGAAATTTCAGTATGGAATATGTCCACTCTGAACTGTGATGGAGCTCTCATGACATCGTACCATGCTTAGCACCAAGTGATTCAGGAGTTATTTAGACAAACTAGCCCCACTCCTCCTTCAGAGTAAGGATAAGATCTTGTTTGTTTTTTGGAGGGGAATTTCAAGCAGCAATGCATCTCCCTATTGACCCAAATGTGTTCTATGGGGTTGAGATCTGGAGATCATGCTGGCCATTCAATTCGATTAATATTCTCAGTCTCCAGAAGTATTTCTAATGCTTGCATACAATGTTGGGTGACAATGTCATCCATAAAAATAAATTCATTACCTATAGAACCAAAGAACAATCAAATATGACATTCAAGAACTTTGCTGCAATATTGTTCAACAGTCATAATCCCTTTTTCCAGCACTTGTAGCTTCCATTATGCATGCATTAAGCATAATGCCTCCCCACAACATGATCCCAGCACTGCTGTATCTATCCCTTTCAGGAATATTTTCATGATGGTAAGCAGTACCATTTTCATACCAGATCAAGTGTTGTCTAGAATAAGAGGAAAGACTAAAATGACTCATCTGTAAAGAGTACATTAGCCCATTAGTGTCTCTTTTAATTCTTATGGATACAGTACCACTGAAAACTTGCTCTATGAGCTATAGATAAAGGGATGCAGACAACAGGCCTTTGGGCACATAGTCCTACTTGTCAAGATATCTGCATACCTGTGCTTGAATAGCCGACTTGCAAGCTGATCTGTTGTGCTATTTCGATTACGTTTTGCTGTTATAACCAAAATTGTTTTAATGTCTTCATGCTCCATAGTAGAGCGAGTGCGATCTCTTAGCAAATGTGTGGAACACATTCCATTTGTTTGAAGCACTGCCCAGAGCTGTTATAACCAAAATTGTTTTAATGTCTTCATGCTCCATAGTTGAGCGAGTGCGACCTCTTAGCAAATGTGTGGAACACATTCCATTTGTTTGAAGCACTGCCCAGAGCCTTGATACACCTTATATGACATTTCAAACTCTCTGGCAATATCAGTAATTCTGCAGTCATCTTCAAGCTTTTCAATAATTCTTCCCTGCATGAAATCAACCAGATGATGTCTTTGAGACATTACAAGACATCCAAGTTTGTAACTTTATTTCTTCATAAAAAGAGCTTAAAAGGGTCAAAGTTATATAGGTCAAAGGGTATAGGCCTTAAGGGTCAAAGCTATATAACTGAGAGGAGCCCTCCACATAGCCTTTAAAGAATGCAAAGAACTGACCAGGGCTTCTGACCTAATGTCCAATCGTCACCTTCTCGTGGTGCAACCTGTTAGGTATCTACCTGGATACCGAATGGATGAAAATGGGATGGCAATTTGGGATTTAGCCGACCAAATTGTATTCTTATTGGCTTAAACCAAATCAAATGATGGTACAACATGACAGAATTTCATGCTGGATGGGGAGTCGCCGGTTAAACAAGGTCCCCGTTGTTTTTGCCAGGGAACCAGGACAAACAGCGAAAAGTCAGCTACTGGAACAAATCCTAAAAATCGCAAAACTCACCCCAACTCAACATCACCAGATGAATGGCAAAGAAATGAAGCTAGCTGAGGAATTCAAGAAGTACCGGATCGACATAACAGGTGTGACTGAAACAAAAAAGACAAAAACTGGTGAGATCTTTCTGAGCAATAAATACAAAATGTTATATTCAGGCAATGATAATCAAGGAAAAGAAGGAGTAGCCATTGTATTCAACACTAAATACGAAGTTAATCTTCTTGAATGGCAGGCAGTCTCAAGTAGAGTAATGTGGGCAAATATCAGAATGGGGAACTGGACAATAAGACTTATTTGTGCCTATGGTCCCACAGAAGATTATACTAAGGTAGAAGTGGAGGAAGTTTTTGAGGATTTAGAGAAAGCATCTGACCCAATAAAAAAGGAAAAGTTGGTCCTTGTTGGGGATCTAAATAGCAGAGTAGGAAATGATTGTCAGACGTACAAAAATATATTGGGAAAATTTGCAGAAAAGAGCAAAGCTAATAATAATGGCAAATATCTGTTGGATTTCTGCTCAGGACATGGACTGGTTATTACTATCACCATGTTCCAACATTAAAATGTGCACAAATTCACATGGAGAGAAGAGGCAAGAAATAAGAAAAGTCTCATTCACTATGTTATTGTTGATAGTGATGTTTTCTCCCTGGTGCAGGAGACTAGAGTGTACAGAGGATTTGAAATTGGAAGAAATCCCCATTTAGTCTTGAGCAGGATAAAATTGAATTTCATATTGAAAAGAAGAACATGCAAGAAAGTTTTAAAGCGAATAAAAGTTGAGAAGCTCTCAGATGTGAACTGTAGACTAAAATACACAAAGATTATTGAAGAAAAAATGAAAGAGTTTGAGAACAGAAACCAAACTTTAGAGATTCAGTGGCAAGCCTTAAAGTAAAACTTAATTGATTCAGCCAGAGAGGCATGTGGTGAAGTTGTCTGCAAGGATAGAAAAATTAGAACTCCGTGGTGGACACAGGAAGTTAAAGAGGCAGTGAAGGAAAAGAAGAAAGCATATCAAAAGTTCCTGGCAAATAAGTCAGCTTGTGTTCTTAGAGAATACAGAGACAAATGTTAGAAAGCTAAGCACTGCGTAAAACTAGCTAAACAAAAGTCATGGGAGGACTCTAGCAAGAACATAGAAAATAAATATCAAGAAGGTGGCAAAATATTTTGGAGGTTGTTGAAGAAGCTTAGAAATGGAGGTAAGAGTACTGTAAAATCAGTTAGAGATGATTAAGGTGACATGAAAACGGGAGAAAAGGGTATCCTTGAAGTATGGAGTAATTACTTCGAGAAATTGCTAAATGAAACATGCAGTGATAGCACAGTGGTAAAAAAACACTCAACAGGCATACAGTCAGGAATACATATCCATACTTGAAGTAGAAAAAGCCATCAAAGGCTTAAAATGTGGAAAGGCAGCAGAAGTAGATGATATTTGACCAGAAATGCTGAAGTATGGTGGTATAAAAGTCTTGCAGTGGCTGCATTGCATAGTTCAGAAGGTGTGGACAGAGGGACGAATTCCCGATGATTGGAGTAGAGCTCTCATAGTACCATATATAAAAAGGGAAATAAAACTGAATGTGAGAATTACAGAGGTATTTCCCTACTGAGCGTTCCTGGTAAGATATATGCAAGTATACTTGAGAAACGATTGAGAAGAATTGTAGAAGAAAAGCTTGGTGAAGAACAAGCTGGATACAGACCAAACAGAGGCTGCCAGGATCAGATCTTCACTTTACGACAAATAGTGGAGAAAGCATGGGAATATAACAAAGAACTCTATTCGAGTTTTGTAGATCTGGAAAAGGCATATGATAAGGTCCCAAGAGAGAAGCTATTCAATACTCTACAGTTACATGGTGTCAATGGGACATTATATCAAGCAATACTTAGTCTTTATTTGAGTTGTAAGTCAGCAGTTAGAATTGAAGGAAGTACAGGAAGGTGGTTTAATATTAAATCTGGTATGAGACAAGGATGTACATTATCCCCTCTGTTATTCATTATCTATATCAGTGGTCACCAAAGTGGCCGATATCGACCCCCAGGGGTCGATATAACATTGTTAGGGGTCGATAGAAAAATATAAGACATCATTGTACGGGTAATATTTAATTCGGTTAACTTCGATTACCTCCATCCTGAATGGCAACGCAATTAAGAGTGAATCGTGGGAACAGTGACATGAATAGGACCTATAAGATGGAGCAAGGTCAAGTTACGGAGGTCAATCAAATAGTCCAAAATGACATATTTACCAATAAACGGATGTCGGTGGTTCCCATCCGGCCAGCGCATACATGGTTGAAGCTGGTTTTAGTCATGTTAATTCCATTTTAACAAAACGAAGAAATAAGCTAGATAATTCCGTGGCAATTTAAGGCCGAAACTTACTAATTTTGAACTCAACATTTCTAATCTTGTCAATTTACTAACATTGACAATGTTAGTAAATTGTATACTAAGTTAATAAAAGTCTTATTTTCTTTATTTAAATGAAGGGGATATTAAATCCCACATTATTTCAAAGCCAAATAAGAAACTCAAAGATCGGAATCAGAGTTTCATGCCGAAACTGGTATTTAATATCCCCTTCATTTAAATAATGTTATATCGCCGAAGTGAAGCCTATTAGCTCTTTTATTTAAGTCTTATTTTCATATATATAAGGAAAATTGTATTATTGTTATTATCTAAATTAAATTTTATATTTTATATATTATTTATTCCTCCTATCAAATATGTAATGTTAAGAAGGACGTCAAAAACAAAAATGCATCCCTTTGATGTTAAGCCAATATAATAATATATACTATATTATACATATAATAAGCACTGTAACTATAAAATAAACAATCTAAAAACTCACATGAGCGTTTTTTTTTGCTTGTCCTATTATAATTACTTAATAGGAAAATAGAGGGGGTCGATAAAAAGTTAAGAAACTCTTGAAAGGGTCGACGGTCAAAGACGTTTGGCGACCCCTGATCTATATGGATCACATTATGAAGGAAAGTGGTATTAAACATGATATCAAAATTGGAGATGTTAATGTCAGCTGTTTGCTTTATGCGGAGGATGTTATACTTATCAATAAATCCGCTACGAGTCTGCAAGATTCCTTGACTAAATTGAATAACTGTTGTAATAGATATGGTATGAAGGTCAGCAATAAAAAGAGAAAGACAATGAAAATAGGCAGAATCGTTGAAAGTGTCAACTGCATTGTGAACAGAGAACCTGTGGAACAAGTAAAACATTTCACCTACTTAGGCACGATTTTTAGTGAAGATGGTAAATTAAATATGGAAATAGACAACAGAATCAATAAAGCTGGAATAGTAGGAATCAATTGAATAAATTCATATGGAATAAGATAGAAATTAGTCGGAACACTAAATTAGCTGTATACAAGACAATGTTCAAACCAGTGTTAACTTATGGATCTGAGAGCTGAGTCAGAAGTAAAACACTTGACCAAAGACCACAGATATGAGAATCCTGAGAAAGATTAGAGGGGTGAACATATGGCATCAATGGCAATATCATATTAAAAAGGAGGATATTAGGAAAGAACTTGACATTGTCTGCATCCAGGAATGCGTTAGTAGAGCTAATCTCAGGTGGTATGGTCATTTAAACAGAATGGGCGAGGAAAGATTGGCAAAACAAGTGTCCTCTGCCAGGTTGGCAGGAAAACGACCTAGAGGAAGACCAAGATATAGGTGGATTGATATGGTACAAAGTGCTTTAGACGACAGAAATATAAGATCTGATAATATTGGAGTCTTAACAAGTAACAGACTGATCTGGAGGAAAATTGTAAATAGGACGTTAGTAACAATGTAAATTTTTCATGTAGTACTATCATATCCTGTACACTCCTTGAGGGTACATGGCAGGAATTTGATGATGATGATAATGAACCATTGTATGAAACTGTGCATAATGTTATTCGAGCATACATTTTACAATCTTTACGTATGGGCTACGTTTCACCAAAATCGGTATAGGAAAAGTGTGTTCAAGATGAAGCACATATTGGCCACTTCTTTTTAAAAATTTAACGGCATAAGCAATAATGAATCATTAGTTGCTATTTACGTCAAAAATATCAAATGGCTTGAACGCCGAAAACTGTTATAATGGGGGGGAGGGGCGTTGCAAAATTTATGTTTTGCAAAGTGGGTGGTGGCCCGAAAAAGTTTGGGAACCTATGATCTATATGGATCACATTATGAAGGAAAGTGGTATTAAACCTGATATCAAAATTGGAGATGTTAATCTCATCTCTTTGCTTTATGCGGATGATGTTATACTTCTAAATAATCCACTACAAGTTTACAAGATTCCCTGACTAATTTGAATAACTGTTGTAATAGATATGGTATGAAGGTCAGCATTAAAAAGACAAAGACAATGAAAATAGGCAGAAGCATTGAAAATATCAACTGCACTGTGAATGGAGATCCTAGAGAACAAGTGAAACATTTCAGCTACTTAGGGACGATTTTTAGTGAAGATGGTAAATTAAATATAGAACTAGACAACAGAATCAACAAAGCTGGTATGGTGGGAAGTTAACTGAATAAATTTATATGGAAGAAGAGAGAAGTTAGTAAAAAAAACCCACTAAATTAGCTGTATAGAAGACAGTGTTCAAACGAATTTTTTATGGATCTGAGAGCTGGGTCAGAAGTAAAACACTTGACCAAAGACTAGAGACCGTCGATATAAGAGTCCTGAGAAAGATTAGGGCCATGAACAGATGGCATCAATGGCAATATCATATTAAAAACGAAGATATTAGGAAAGAACTTGACATTGTCAGTATCCAGGAATGTGTTAGCAGAGCTAATCTCAGGTGGTACGGTCATTTAAACAGAATGGGAGAGGAAAGATTAGCAAAACAAGTGTTCTCTGCCAGGTTGGCAGGAAAAAGACCCAGGGGAAGACCAAGATATAGGTGGATTGATATAGTAAAAAGTGTCTTAGAAGATAGAAATATAAGATCTGACAATGTTGAAGAAAACAACATTGTCAGATCTTATATTATATTAACAAATCAATCTATTAACTTGACAGGTAATAGATTGATTTGGAGGAAAATTGTAAATAGGAAGTTGGTAATGATGTAAATTTCTCATGTAGTACTATCATATCCTGTACACCCCTTGAGGGTATATAATCAGGAATTTGATGATGATGGTGATGATGATGATAGATTTTTTTAATGACGGAGAGTACTTGCTCTAAGCAATTTCGCCAGATGTTTGGTAGTTGTGGAAGTGGTAGTGGGTTTGTGCTATCAACTATGAGACAAAGGAGTAATGAATATGTGAATTTTTGAATTATTGAATTTGAAAGGAGGAATTTTTCCAGCCAACATTCGAGAGTTTATCATTAGAGAGAGAGAGTTGTCTAGTTGTACAGGTTAGCATGCAGTGGGGGAGATTATAAGAACCACATAGCTGTAATAGCACTTAACAAGGTTAGAATCACTTCACAAGGCTGCCACCTATTATTTTCAACATGCTATAAAACACTTGGGATTAGTAGGATGTTTGTGTATCTGACTATTAACTGTTATAACGATACAGAAGGTGTATCTGACCACCAAAGATCAGGTCAACTATGTTGTATTAGGAAGCAACAGCTTGTGAGGGCTGTGAAAGCATGTCCTTGTCATAATCTTGTGAGAACACAAAGTGATGTTGTGAGGGATGAACGTTTTGCAGAAAATAATGCCAAATGTACTAATGATGACCTGGGAGTGAGAGCCTATCACTGTTATACTGGACACTTCCTAACACCAAAACCTATGAAGCAGAGGGCAATAAAATCAAAGGCACTTCTCTGACAGTACGTGAACAACAAACACAAAGATATCTTCTTCATAGACAAGAAGATTTTCACCATTCGGATATATGCCCCAGATGGTAACACAGCATGTGTCATAGCACCCAGGATTCAGAGAGATCATCACCCTATGTCGGTTATGGTTTGGTGTGGGATGACGTATCAGGGGTATCCAAGTTGCTTTTCTGTGAGAAAGGGGTCAAACCTTCCCAAAGTGCATCAAGATACAATGCTGGAATTTGTGGTACAGCCCCTGAACAACACCTTGTTTCATTGTAGGCAGCAGACCCTTCAACAGGACTCAGTCCCTACACAGAAGGTAACGATCACACACAACAGTTGGAGGTGAATCTGTCTGACCACATATCACCATCTGATTGGCTGTATGGATATCCCGATCTGAATCTGCTGAACTTCAAATTCTGGTCATAGCTTGAGAGAGTAACTTGCAAGAAATGACACTCCAGCATTGCTAGCCTGAAGGTGGATTTGGAGCAAGCGGTGGTAGAGTTTCCATTGAATGTTGTGTGTGCCACCATTGATATGTAGTCTCACAGCTGGACATATGTGAAGGCAAAAGGGGAAATTATGAACATTGAATTTGTTTGTATGTGCTGAAAGCTGTAAATGATTTACTCATAGATAATAGGTTTATGTGCTGTTCAAGTTGTAACAGTATTTATGGCTAGACTGTGTATATAACCAGTCGAGTAATAAAGATCAATTGACTTTAAACCATGTAACTGAGCTTAAATTCAGAAATGGATAAAATTCACATAAATATAGTCAGAAATGTGACTATATTTCATTTGAAATATGGTCCCATTTCTGAAATTTCAGAGATAAAAACATAAAACCATTGAGTTTTAAATCTCAGGTAGTTTATCCATTTATATGTAGTTGTTAAAACTTATACATCAGAGAAATCAATAAATACAACTTACATATTGACAAAACTGCATTAATATCCCACAATTTCACAGTTTTATCGGCCGAGGCAGTTGCCAAAATATTCCCACAAGGAGAAAATACACAACACTTAATAGTATCAGAATGTCCTTGAAATTCCTTCATATTTTCTCCTGTCTTGTAATTCCAGAGCTAAAAATATAGAAATAAAAATAAAAACTACTTCGATGTACACAAAATATTGAATTGATTTGCATGCATATATTTTAATTTGTATTTTTTTTTTTTTCACATCCACAATTTACAAGTAAAAGCTAGAAAAACATATGCATCACACTGCTAGTAGTAATCTTAATTTATAGTTTGTTCTTAATTAAACTGTTTCTGCCAATTTAAATTTTTAGTTTGAGAGCAGTCCTACACACTTGACTTGCCTTGATATACATATATATATAAAACTTTGTTGATGAAAATTTTTTGTTTCTATGACTGTAAAGATGTTCTTCAAATTACTGGTAAAATAATCACATGGTGAGAACATATATATATATATATATATATATATATGTGTGTGTGTGTGTGTATTATTATTATTAACATCTGACCTCCATGGAGTCGGAGATTCATCATGTGAGATACACATTATTGCACATAATGCTCATCCAACCATGCTTTTAACTGATTCAATGTATCTACATTCACAACACACTCAGATAATACATTCCACTCACCAACCACTCTCCTTACAGAGAACCTACTCCTCACTCCTCTGCTCACACTCTCCTTATACAGTTTCTAGTGATGGTCTCTTATTCTACTCCCCTCTCCCATTCTATGAAAAATCTCCTCCATGTCAACCTGATAACAACCCCGGACTAGCTTATATGCCTCAATCATATTTCCCCTCTTTCTCCTATTCACGAGGCTCTGCAACCTACATTCTCTCAATCTGTCCTTGTACTCCACATTCCAAAGACCACCTTTGTGAATCTTCTCTGGACATTTTCCAACATATCGTCGTCACCATGAAAACCCAGTGACCAAAAATGTGCACAATAATTCATATGAAGCCTTATACAATGGCATCATAACCTCTCTATTTCTGCATGTCAGGATCCTCCACATCATTGCCATTATCCGATGTGATGTCTTCACCACTTGTGCAATGTGGCCCCTGAATTTCAGGTCCTTATCCTCCACCACTCCCAGATCTCCCATCTGCTCTACCTCTTCAAAGTTTAACCAGCAAGTGTATACTTTGCATTCCATTGTTGCTTACCAAATCTCAAAACCTTACACTTTGCAACATTGAACTGATAGTTCCACTTATCTGCCCATTCATGCAATCTATTCAAGTCCTCTTGTAAGGCAATAACATCTGCTTGACTTTGCATCATCTGCAAACAGCTGCATAGCACTAGTTAATACTGTATATTAATGAAAATATATATCAATATCAATGATGATATATATATATATATATATATATATATTATCATTATTTTCTGAACCTCCATAGAGTTACAAGACTCACCATGGACAGTCAACATAAAGTCTATCATATACAACTCCTTAAATTCATCAACTGCCTGCATGTTCACCACCTTCTCAGCAATGCATTCTATGTTCCTACCACTCTCCATGCAAAAAACTTACCTCTTACCCTTTTACTCACCATTCCCTTTTGCAACTTCCAGGGATATAATGAAATGGGAGTAAAGTAAATTTAAATGAGAAGTATAATTACTCTTAACAGAACAGGAGTATTTTATGAGTGACAAAGTTATCCCTTCCAAAACATACTTAAAAAATATTTTGTTTAGTGCTATGGATATCAAGATTTCAGTACATAGTTACAGGGTGTTCGGGATAAATTTGACATATTTATAATTAATTATATTTTTCCGTAAGTTACATGTATTAACACACACTTCTCTTCATTTAAAAGTTTGGACCCTTCTTCATTCACATACAAGATGTCAGAAAGGATGGATAGCTGGAACCCACCTGAATCATGGAAGAGAATAACTTGTATCATGATGATTCGTGCCCGCCATCAAAATAAGGATATTACGACTGCTGCCCAATGCTCCCTGAATACAGTAAAAACAATCAGGCATGAACTAGAGACTTGCAATGGTGACTACGAGGATGTAGCAAGAAGAAAGATCCCTAGCAGACGATCTGATTGCGTTCGTACAGCAGAATTCCTCGCAAATCTGCAGGAACAGGTGTTGAAGAACCCTGGCATTGGAATTCGGGCTTTGTTCGTGGAGTTGCTAACTGTAGTCAAGCTCTGGATAACAAGGGTAGCCAATGGTAGGCCGTATGTATGGCAGCAGGATTCGGCCCCTTGCCACACCTCTGGGAAAAGTCAAAAATGGTTGTCTGAAAATTTCTACGACTTCATCAGTCCAAATGTTTGGCCTCCAAACTCCCCAGACCTTAACCCCATGGATTATTTTGTATGGGGCGCAGTTGAAAAAGACACCAATCGCACTTCCAGTAATACAAAAGCCCAGTTAATGGATAAAATTAAAACAGTTTTTGCAGCCCTTCCCAGGGAGACTGTAGCATCAGCTTGTTCGAGGTTCCGAAGCAGAATTGAAGCTGTGATCGATGCTAATGGTGGTTATTTTGAGTAAATCTTGTTGATAGTATTGTAATTAACTCTGCCTGTAATGTTTTTTTGTCAATTCATTAAATTTAATAGATACAAAGAAGATTTTCTTTTTCCTTACGAAACTGTCAAATTTATCCCGAACACCCTGTAGATCTGCATTAATTCACTTTCTTCATACAACCTAATGATTAGCAATTCTCAAAGTTATTCCTAATTTTAGTTATAATCAGTTAATTGATATATATTAAAATGATAGATTACTATAATTATATATAGATTATTATTACTTGACATTACTAACAGAGCTAATCTAAGTTGGTATGGCCACTTAAATGGAATGTATGAGGAAAGATTGGCAAAACAGGTGTTTGATGCCAAGAAGGTAGGAGAGAGACCCAGAGGAAGACCAAGGTCTATGTGGATTGATTCACTTAGAAGCATGAAATGTTAGATATGATAATATTGGCATTCTCACAAGTAATAGACTGATTTGGAGGAAAATTATTGATAAGGAGATTAATAATAATAAATGTAAACAATCACATCGTGCTGTCATAGTAACCTGAACACCCCTTAGGGATACATATCAGGAGATTGATAATGATGATAATTATATATTATTTTAATTATAATTTTCATTAATTCTGTCTGCACAATTAGCCGAGTGGCTATGCGCTTCGCAACCATATGCCTGGGAAAAGAGTGTCCTGGGTTCGTTTCCCGTCTCCGACGTGAGGAGCTTAAGGATCTTTCTCAGCCACAGCCACGTTAGCCAGTCTTGGGCATGGAAAGCAGGGTTTTTCTCCCCAGTTTATCTTGGGTTTTACCTCCCACAAGCAGGCAAACCGGTCCCATGAACACACGCAGCTACAGACATAGGATACACTGGGAGGTATAGGGCTAGCCACCTTATCCTCGGGACGGGTACAGCTTAGAAGGACTAAAGATAGCTCCATAACATGTTAAAGATACCAAGTAATTTTAAACCTGGTTTACTCCATTTTTTCCAAGTAAGCAAACAGACAAATGTCAAGTTTGTGCCTGCAATTTATGCAGGACTAGCTGATCCCACAGGCAGTGCAAGACCAAGGCAACTCGTGGTAAAGGTGGAGCAAGCTCTGATCACTAATCTTAATATTTACCCTTAATGCCAAAACATATCTCCAAGAAGTGGATGTATGATGTTTTGTATTAAAGGCAAGGGGCCACTACCCAGACCGGTTTCGACCTTTATTGAGGTAGAATGGGAGTTCATGCCTTTCATCACTGGCCTCTCTAGATTTAAAAGAAAGTTGTGCTGAGAGTCAGCCTGATAGTGAGAGAGGAGAGGAAAGATAGAGTGGATAGTAGTAGATAGTTAAATGAGGCCTCAGTCGATCTACTTGGCCTGACTTAAATGCCAGCACCAAGCAGATCTCCGACATCATCTCCCTCCATCCGTTCTCCTCCGCGTTCTCCGGCCAGCCACCTCTTCAGATGTCTGGCCGATGAAAGAAGTGAAAAAAACAAATGCAGGAAGACACACATAAATTGAAAATCAAAAGAACTAGGACACACATAAACAGAAACAACAAAGGAGCTAGAACACGCATAAACAGAACAACAAAAGTCAGTGAATTAACAGAAAAGTACTGCAAGAATGGGGGAAGAGCCTGGCCCGAGTGATGCAGCCCACAAGGAGCTGCACTGCCTCGCTGTAAGCCTTCGCCGCTCGGGTTCTCAGGTCTGCCCCCTCCTATGTGGATTAAGCGTTAACATACATACATACGTGCGAAGAGATCTCCGTGGATGATCATTATTCTTGTTGAGAGGCTTATACGCTGGTTAAACATGATAACTAATATTTAAGGAATTGACAGCGTATACTAGAAATATAGATTAAATAAACTTTAATATATACTTTCCCATATTTCGGCGAAAGTCACGTTGCCATCTTCTTGGGAACTTACTACAAAGACACGTGCACACAAGTACTAATAACAGCAAACGAGACTGAAGCTAGGAAGCTAGCGTTTTCCTAAAGTCCTGATGGTGCCCCCTGGCGGGCTATATTGGTAGTTCTTGGCCTTTGGGCTGAAGTTCTTCTGATAAAAGTTTCCCAAATTTGGGGCAGTCTCATGCATCCAAATTTGTTGAGGTTTGGCATGTTCCTAAGGGCCGAGGCTGATTCCATGATTCCACTCCACGCTCTGTCACATGGTCACAACTTCGCCATTGCTCCTAAGAAATTACCGGCCGAGGAATTAATGATCCAAATTGAACACGAGATTCGCCAACTTCCAAACCACATCGCCAACGATATTAGATTGGATGTAGCCTGTGTTCTCAATAAAGCAAAACCTCCAAAATCCAACATATCCATTAGTGAATACAAGGCACTACAAGAATTGAAGAGAAACAAAAAAATAGTGATCACCAAAGTGGATAAGGGGAACGCCACTGTGGTACTCAATCTTAAAGACTACACAGGTAAGCTCAAGGCTCTATTATTAGATCGTTCCACTTACCTCCCCATTGATTACAATCCCACCAACTCACAAATTAGAAAACTCCATAGGCTCCTTAAGAAGGTCACTTCTTGGCCTGTGGAGATTACCAACAGACTAAAACCCTATAACTCTAGACCCCCCCGCATATATGGGCTCCCAAAAATACACAAAGAAAATGTGCCATTACGTCCCATAGTGGATGGCATTGATTCCCCCACTTACAAACTAGCCAAGCATTTAGCCAAAGCGCTCTCACACTATACTGGCAATACACCATCACACATAAAAAACTCAGCCCACTTCAAAGCCAGTATAGAAAACCTTACACTCCAACATAATGACATAATGGTCAGTTTTGATGTCTCCTCCCTATTCACGAATGTCCCCCTCAAAGAAACCTTAGAGCTAATCCAAGCTAAATTTCCTCCCGATATTTCAGCCCTATTTCAGTTTACAATGAACTCAGGCTATTTCGTTTGGCAGGAAAAATTCTACAAACAGATAGAGGGGACAGCCATGGGTTCACCACTTTCCCCACCCTTGGCCAACTTCTTCATGGAGACGTTTGAAGAGAAAGCCATAAACTCAGCCCCACAAAAACCTACCATATGGCTTCGCTACGTTGATGATGTTTTCACTATTTGGCCACATGGCCCGGATTCACTCCTCTCCTTCCTAACACACTTGAACAACCAACACCCTAGAATCAAATTCACCCTGGAAAAAGAGGAAAACAATAACCTCCCCTTCCTAGACACACTAGTCACCCGCCAACCTGATGGAACCTTGGTTTTCTCAGTTTATAGAAAACCCACCCATACAGGCAGATACATTCACCAACAATCCCCCCCCCTCACAACAATATGGAGTTATTAAAACATTATTCAACAGGGCAAAAATAATCTGTTCTAATGATCAAGCCCTAACCACTGAACTAAATCACATCCGTGACACTTTCTCAGCTAACGGCTACCCCCTCCAAAAAATCCAAAAAATACTTAACCCAGTTATCCACAACCCACCATCCCCTCCCCTTCACAAAAAAGATTACTCTAAATCCATCACCATTCCCTACATCCGAGGCACCTCGGAAAAAATCAATAAAATCTTAAAAAAACATGACTTGACCACTTGTTACAGACCACATAGAAAACTGGCATCCCTTATCCGCTCCACCAAAGACCAACCACTTCCCCTAGACCTACCTGGTGTATACCAGGTCCCTTGCAGCTGTAAACTGTCCTACTTTGGCCAAACAGGCAGGACAGCAAATATCAGAATCTCAGAACACAAGGATTACATCCGATTTCACCAGTACAGCCACTCTGGGCTTGCAGACCACGCTCTGGATACTCGCCACAGAATAAGATGGAAGAAAGCCACAGTAATACACCGCAGCAAGTTCAAGTATGAAAGACTATTCATGGAATCAGCCTCGGCCCTTAGGAACATGCCAAACCTCAACAAATTTGGATGCATGAGACTGCCCCAAATTTGGGAAACTTTCATCAGAAGAACTTCAGCCCAAAGGCCAAGAACTACCAATATAGCCCGCCAGGGGGCACCATCAGGACTTTAGGAAAACGCTAGCTTCAGTCTCACTTGCTGTTATTAGTACTTGTGTGCACGTGTCTTTGTAGTAAGTTCCCAAGAAGATGTAGGGAATGGTGATGGATTTAGAGTAATCTTTTTTGTGAAGGGGAGGGGATGGTGGGTTGTGGATAACTGGGTTAAGTATTTTTTGGATTTTTTGGAGGGGGTAGCCGTTAGCTGAGAAAGTGTCACGGATGTGATTTAGTTCAGTGGTTAGGGCCCTTAGGAACATGCCAAACCTCAACAAATTTGGATGCATGAGACTGCCTCAAATTTGGGAAACTTTCATCAGAAGAACTTCAGCCCAAAGGCCAAGAACTACCAATATAGCCCGCCAGGGGGCACCATCAGGACTTTAGGAAAACGCTAGCTTCCTAGCTTCAGTCTCACTTGCTGTTATTAGTACTTGTGTGCACGTGTCTTTGTAGTAAGTTCCCAAGAAGATGGCAACGTGATGGTCGCCGAAATATCGGAAAGTATATATTAAAGTTTATTTAATCTATATTTCTAGTATACGCTGTCAATTCCTTAAATATTAGTTAACATGTAGCTATTATATTCAACATGGCAGTTACCAATTTTAGTACAAGCCCTAGCCCCTTGCCACTTAAAGACTACGTTATTCATAATCTACTTGATGATTTCATGCTTGCTAAGCATGAGGATGCAAACAATGGGATACATATATATGTATATGCATCCCATTGTTTAAGAACGTGGCAGGCACGAGACAGAAATGTGTACTGTACACCCACAGATGCAAGACCCGTCGACACTTCTGTGCATGTCAGAAGAAGGAGAATCCATTCCGATAATCAGATAATCAATCAGTCTTGTGCGATGAGTTTGTTTATTATTACAGGTCGAAAAATTAGCTTTTCTTTTATGAACATTGTAGTTTTTAAAGTGGTAACTATTTTGCTTATATAACAGTTAGAAAAAATCGAAAAAATTTACTTATAGTATTAACAAAATTAAAAAAGATATAAAAAAAAGTAATGAAATTTATTTTTAAGAAGGTTTTGTATAAAATAGTAATCATTATGCAGAAAAACAGAAATTTTTTTCAAATGAACTTAGATATTCTAAACTTACAGTTGAGAGAAAGGAGACACTTTAATGTCCTAAACTTGGGCAGAAGTGAAAATTAAAATTTTCATTTCTGCCCAAACATACTCAACAGTATTAATATCACAATAATATGGTGGTAGTCTCAAAGCTAGGAATCCATGCTCTTTGTGCATCGTGTCAAATTTAAATAGTTTAGTTTTGGGTGAGTTTCTTTTGACCAAGTTGAGCAATTCAATTTTTCGCATATCTGGGAATGAGAAATGTTATTTGCAGAGAGTCAATCCATAATGACCTGCTTTGTATTAAAACAATTTAGAACTTTGTGGATGGAGTGATATGGAGCATTATCAATTATAATAACAGCATTTTTAGGAAGGTTTGGAATCAGTTTTTCTTCTGTCCACTTTTTGAAGATCGTAGAATTCTTTTGTCCCATGGTAATCTTCAGTAGTTGAATTGGCAGTAGTTGTAAAGTAAGTTTGAATTCAGTAAAAAACCCATTTCTCTTCCCACACACAAAATTATTATGCACCACGAGGCATTTTCAGTTTGCAACACTCCACATTCTTCTTTAGACTGCCAACATTTTCCATAAGTTAAATTACTGTCAATCTAAGTTTCATCTAGATACACAATTGGTCTTTTCTCCTCCCTATAACATCGTATTGTTCTCAAATACTGCATTCTAGATAAAACAATGTCACTTTGCTCCATGATAAGTTTCCTTTTTATCTGACTTTTTGAAACAAAAAATTCAATTTCATGAAGTATTTTCCTTAAAGTTTCTCTTTTCCAAGGAAAATTATTTTTTTCTTTCAGCACAGGAATCAATTTCGGAACAGTTGGCACTTTTTTCTAGACCAAGTAAAATTCATGAATAGTTCTTATAACGTCTATATCGAAATCATTCAAAGCTATGTTTTTGATGGTTTTCTTTCTCTGGCGCTTTTTAGGAGATTTACATTTTGGCTTACCTTCACCTTTTGATTCCCTACAAATTCTTTTAACAGTCAACTCCAATATGCCCATGATTTCATTTGCACGGTTTGTGACATGAGAAATTGGAACAAGGAGACTGGCTTCTAACGATTCTTTTCTCAGAATGTCAGCACATTATGCAATATTCTTTTGCAAGAGCTACTGAAAGGTTTAACACCAGAACTTGTTGACTGTACTGGATCCATCATACAAATTAATGCAAAAAAAAAAAAAAACCACAATAAAAATCAAGCTACCACAGCAAAGGACAAGAAAGCACGTGATTTTGTGTGTTGGTGACCAATTCATATATCCTTTATTTCTTTCTTCCCTTCAGCATGAAATGACTATTCTTGACAATCTGCCAGCGTCAGTTCTATGAATTGTGGGTGGACAATATGTGTGCATGAAATGAAGGCAGTGGGAGATGCTAAAAATTAAGGGTTTTCAGCACTGGATGTCGATTACACGCAGAAGAGGAGGCAGCATGTAAAGAACTTAATGAGTCTGTATAAATGACACATTTTTGGTAATTGTTTTCTTTTATATGCACAAGTCTGAGTTGAATAGTGCAACTCTGCTGTATAATTACTGCGATCAGGTAGAATCTGGTAGGAGATAGTAATGTCCAAATACACAGCAGCACATCCAACACAGATGTCAGTTCTTGAACCATCAGTATAGATGGGCAAGAAATCAGAGTGGACTGCTCTGTTTCAAATATACATATGGCAAGTACTCACAGAACAATTCTTGTAATTAGTTTCAGCTATCAAAACTACATACTGTCAATGATTGCGATGTGCACAACTGAAGAATGACAAATATCTAGAAAATTCATATTTTTAAAAATTAACTTGTACTTACCAGAAACCTTATATTTCTAATACATTCCATAATCTTTATTTTTCTACCTAATTTGCACATAATTCACAGATACCCACATGTAGTAAAGAGATCAAACCATGTTTTAAACTAATTCAATGTACTCCTTTATGCCCTTGCTCAAATCATCCTTAGTTTCCAAGATAAGACTTTCCTTACCCCCCCCCCCCCTCTGTGACCCCTGCTCTCTTATTCTATGAAAAGGTAACAACCAGGTAACAACCCCTTACCAAATTAAACAACTACTGAATCACATCCCATCTCCTCCTATTCATAAGGTTTTGCAAATTGCATTCTCTCAGTCTGTCTTCATATCCTGCACATTCCAAAGACTGTTTACCAAAATCAAGTCTTCTCTGGATCCTTTCTAATATATATCCTCATCACAAAACAGGTGATATAGCACTGCTCAACCCAGCGCCCTAGATTTGTTGAAACAATTTATTACATCAAGTAAAATAACCATCATAGTAAACGTAAATAATCTAATGATGTCATCTGGGAAATTTATTTATAAAAGTTGTAAAGTTTCTTGATGCGGTGTTTGTAAACCGAGAAACTACATCAAAAGAAACCATCATTTCAGATGGTTCTATTAATTTTAATTAAAATCTTTAATTTTTTCTTTTTTGAAGTCAAAACTGTTTTTTTATATAAGTGTTTATATAAAAAGTTTTTCCATAAAGTTTTGAAGATTTTGTCATGGAAGATATTTTGCCAAATAATAAGTAGGAGATCCTATAAAATCAACTATTGGATTTTTTTTTTTTTTTAAATATCTGATCACACATGAAAGGCCACAGGACCTATAGCACATTAATGCTGTGTATGGGCAAGAGGAATAGAAGAAAGGAGGATTACAATGGTAATGGAAGATTTTGTTTGAATTATTTAAACACTGCAAGATTACTGAATGAAGAAGAGGAATGAACAATATTATTATCAGTTAAACCATGAATCGGATTTGAGATTAGTGAAAGAAGGTCTTTAACATGCAAGGAGAAGAATGTAAGAAAAAGAATAAAAGCCTGAGAATACCTGGTACTGACAAAAAAATTTGAAGGGGGGGGGGAGGAATCTTCAACCATTACACATAATCAATGGGTAGACAAAAATCTGGTTATACTGAACTGCATCAGAAGACAGTTTCACAAGTGGGGAGGCCTCTATACCAGACACAATCAAATACTGAAATAGAACTAGCTTCACATAAGCTTCTCCAAAACCTTTTCTTGGCTCGTGCAAGAAGATGGATTAGATGAAATTCATGTTCACTAATTAATTTGTGGGCTTTCAGGTGGTGAAGAAGTTGGCTATTAATGACCTTCTACATTATTTTTGAGGTGAAAGCAAAGGGATGATAATTTGTTAGATGACTTTTTCCACCTTTTTTGGGGGGCAGACTTGCTTCCATGCTGTTGAGTGGATGCAATTCTGAAACATAAGTTTTCAGTACATACAGATAGTGGATAGAATCCAGAAAACTTACTGGCATCTCCAGACTAATTGAGGATTTTTCTATAATTAAGTGGAAGGCCTTCACAGTTAATAAAGTTTGCTGTTAATGACCCCTTCATTTTTTTTCAAGATGAGGACAATGGAAGGATAATTGCAAGGCCTAATTTTACAATTTTATGAATTTCAGTGTTGTGCTGAATATAGGCTTGCTTCTGTGGTATAGAGTACTCTAGATGGCAGACAAATATGACAGCTTGAATAGGCAGTATATACTGTATGGTATTAATTTTGAATCAAAAGCTTTTAGCATACTGGGAGAAAGAAGCAGGAATAGATGATTAATTGAGGATGTTTTGGCTGTCTTCCTGGTAAGAGATAAAAGAAGAAGCATGCAGTGAGCTGTTTAAAGGTATAATGGAAGGTGACTTTCCTATGTTTTCTATATGAGAGTTGGAGGAGAAGACCAATGTCGAGAAGTCAACTTTTATCCCTGGGTGATGGTGTCATCAGAATATGAGGGAATGAAAGAGCAGCAATTATTCCCAATAGTCTTAGTGAGAGATCAAAATGCTTGGGTGATATTTAAGTAGAAGACAAGTTTGATGCATTTGGTCCTTGAAAGTCAGATTTGTACTGGTTGATGCTTTCTTAACAAATATTGCATACTACAGTGTAGGCTTGGCACAAAGCTGAGGTTTTTGATTTGAGCCAAGAATTTTTATTTTATCTTGCTTTGGCACACTTACTGGAGCACTAAAGCTTGGATAGTGGTCAAATCCACTGATTTGAGCATTTCATTTATTCAATTGAAGAAAATGGCTGGATCAGGAATTCAGGCAGAGATATAATTGAGATATGAATTCAGGCAGAGATATCATTCCAACATTCCAGCATTTCTAAGTGTCAAAAGACATGAAGGTGACTTTTGACACTTAGAAATGCCAGTAAATGAAATATGAATAAGTTAGCCAGCCTGCAGAAGTGCTTTACTGCAATAACTTCAGATAGAGGTGGTACTGTCTCCTTAGTTAATTAGTGTGTTGTTGAGCATGCACATGAAGGACATTCAAACCAAACACGACAAGCTGTTTCAAGCCCTATATAATTTTTAATATGTATACCGATCCCATATACGAACATACAACAAGCATAAACACATCAATGTGGGATGTAGGGTGAAAGTGAAGATTCGGAAAGAAATCTGATTTTTTTTTTTTTTTTGAAGAGTTGGTGGGATGTAGTGGTTTCAGAATACTTTGTCAGAAAGGCTATTTCACAGGGCAGAGAGAGAGAGATGTAATAAAAGAAGTGGAGGAGAAGCAAGTTTGGTGTGGTTGCAGTTGCACTGAAAAGGGATTCTGGGCAGCTGCTGCTCTGCTATTAACAGGTGCAACAGAAAGTGGAAGAATGATGGTTGCCAGTTCAGTGAAGCAGTGACCATTGAAGTAATTGAAGAACAGACTGTGCTGAAGCATTGAATTTGTCAGATAGAAGTTGAAGTGAGTCTGTAAGAGGAATCATTTATGAACTGAATGCTCTTCTCTGGACAGTGTCAAGCATTTTTTGGGAGGTTTAAGTGTTCTTTTAGGTGCACCACCTCAACTGTGAGCGGTACTCTACAGATGGGCAAATTTTTGACGTAAATAGCACCCTGAGCAGAAGAGAATACTTAGTTTTTTTGAATGCTGAGGAAGCTATTGATGTGATATGTTTATTCCAGGATAGGCTGGAGGTAATTGTTAGTCCAAGCAGAGACAGAGAGAGAGACTTGATCCTGTTCTGGTGACTGTGTATTCCTGAGGATAAGGGTAGGTAAGCTGAGATCTTGTTTGCAAGAGAAAAGCAAGACTGCATTTTGGTAGCATTGAAGGTGATCAGTTTGTCTTCAATCCATTGAAGAATGGTAAGCAGATGATCAACGTTTAAGGCACTGGATGGAGATGATCTAGAACATAGGTTCCCAAACTTTTTTGGGCCACTGCCCACTTTGCAAAACATAAATTTTGTAACGCCCACATTATAACAGTTTTCCGCGTTCAAGCCGTTTGATATTTTTGACGTAAATAGCAACTAATGATACATTACTCCTTATGCCGTTAAATTTTTAAAAAGAAGTGGCCAATACGTGTGCTTCATCTTGAACACAGTTATTGCTATACCGATTTTAGTGAAACGTAGCCCATATGAAAAGATTGTAAAATGCAATGCAATCTTTTAATTGTATTCCACAAGTAAGAATCTTATTGTAATAATTAAAACACCATTAAATATACTACAAAATTGTTTATTTCTAACTTATAAAGTAAAAATACAAAGCAAAAATAACAAATTAATGTGAAGTTTCATGCAATGGTTTAAATATGAAAATTCGGAATACATATTAAGAGATTGCATTACATTAGTAAGAATCTTATTGTAATAATTAAAATACTTACAAAGTAAAAATACAAAGAAAAAATAACAAATTAATGTGAAGGATGAGCCTGGTGCATTTTTAAAAGTTTGTTAATATCGGGTTCAACTTTTGTTAAAAACAGCCGTAAATTGCCACGCTCAGTTATATGCAATCGGTTCCTTTTCTTAGATAGTAAATTCACTACAGCACTAAACCCACGCTCAGCCAAATAAGAAGATGGAAATGCAATTAAAAATTTCTGCACTATTTCCCATAATCCAGGGTACAGTGTTGGTATTGATTTTTGAAGCCAGAACTCTTGGTATTCAGTTTTGAATTTTATTTTTAGTTCTTCATTTGTTGTGAGTTCTATGAGTTTCACTTCTAAATTTGATGATCCTGCTGTGCTTACATATGAGAAAGGATCTAGAACCCAATTTGGTATATTATGTTTAGAATATCCTTGAATTGCTCATTAAATCAGCATGGAGAACCTCCAAGTGTTGGCAGTATGTAAGTAAATTTTCCTTTTTGAGAGACACTGATGATAAATTTGATAAGTGACTATATTCCCCTCGGCCCATATTCCACTTGAACAGAAGAAGTTTCCCTACAAAAGCGGCAATAACGTTTTTTGTTTTAATTCAATTCATCACCTTGTAGTTGTAGACTGACTTTATTAAATATTTTATAGAGGTCTGTCAAATAAGCAATGTCATTTTTGGATGTAATCAGGTTGGCCCGCAATCCGTCGTCTCTGTTTTCTAGGAACTCTAGTACTGAATCAAACAAATTGTAAAATCGATTCTGACAAATACCTTTTGAAAGCCAGCAAACTTCTGTATGAAGCAGCAAATGATTGAAATCTTCATCGTTTTCACTACCAAGTTGGCTAAACAATGTCACTCAATGAATTGCTTCTAATCTTGTTGACTACTCTAATAACGTAATGGAGCAACGTGTGCAGGCGTTCACTTAAATTTTTCGCAACCAAATGTTGACGATGAAGTACACAATGTATAGCGAGTACATTTGGTGCTGTTTGTTTCAAATGTGCTATGAAACCCTTGTGGCACCCTGTCATTGCTGGAGCACCATCAGTAGCAGCAGACAAAATATCACGAATAGGAATGTCTTTCTCTTGAAAAAACTTATTCATGATATTAAGCATAGATTCTCCCTTTGTATCCGCTTCCAATTTTTAGCAAATAATAATTCTTGACAAACTTTTTCTTCTTTTATGAATCGTACGTATGATAAGAGTAGTGGTTCGTTATTTGGGAGAGTTGATTCATTGAGTTGAATGGAAAATTGGCATGTCTTCAAATAATCACACAATGATTTTTCAACGTCTTCAGCCATTTCATCTATTCTTCTTTGCACTGAATTATTGCTCAAAGGAATTTTCCTGATGATATCTGATGCTGGCTTATGAAGCACAGTGTTTATTACTTCTTTTACTGCCGGCAAGATTAATTCCTCACCAATTGTGTGTGGTTTTCCTGCTTTTGCGATTAATAATGAAATATTATAAGAAGCTTGTAATCCTTCATTATCTTGTTTAGTGGACAATGTAAAAAGTTTTGATATAGTTAGATGTTTAAAATATTTTTCTTCTAGTACTTGAAAATAGGACAAATCTTTATCCTTTTTGTCAGCATGCATTTTAGTCAAATGCTCTTGTAGCCTAGAAGGCTTCATTGCTTCATTTGAAAACACTTTTTGGCAAATCAAGCACATGGGTAATAATTGGTTCATAGGAGACTGAATAAAACCATATTTCAAATAC
The DNA here is from genome assembly GCF_054136105.1 of Typopeltis vanoorti. Lineage (NCBI taxonomy): Eukaryota > Metazoa > Arthropoda > Arachnida > Uropygi > Thelyphonidae > Typopeltis > Typopeltis vanoorti. The sequence continues at coordinate 45,084,571 of NC_143564.1, read as the reverse complement.
TCTACTGTACTGTCGACATTTCTTCTTATATTCAAACATAATGAAGTAATAAAATTTGCAAAAATATTCACAAAATAAAAGATTTAATTTACACTTTGTATGACTCCACTTATCTATCACACTTTCGACTGATGATTGTTGGCAAAGCACACAAAAAATAATGAAACTTATTCCTAAACCACTGGTATTTATAGATTTGAAATCTAGCCCGAATCGACTTGCATGCATTGACTTGTTTGCGATACTATCGTACTCGTGCTTTGAACAAGTCACTGCAAGCACCCATATTCCTGTCAAAACATGTTGAATTGAATGAATTACCTACGTAACAGTTGACCGACATACTACTAGTTAAGACTCATCTGCTGCGTGGATAGACTAAAGCCTGTATGGCACGATCAATTTTTACAATAGCACAAAAAATGAATAAAATTTTTAAGTATATAAAAAATACAAGTTAAAATATCCTGTACACGTTCAATTTTTTATTTTGCACACAAGCGCATTTTGTCCGTCCGACCACGACATTGTCCGAATAATTATAAATAATAATTAATAAATAAAATAATTACACAAGATATAAACAACAAGCCTACAAAACATAACCACAGAAAACAGTATAATAAGTTTCGAATAATATTTGCTTTGTTTTTTCCCTCTAGTTAGCAATATAAGTTAGTACTAACTAGGTTAACTAAAATATATGATTTTATTTCTTTCTTGCCATTATTATTTTTATTCGTAATATTAAATTATATAAAATTGGGTTTATTTTTGTACAAATCAATTAGAAAAGTGGTTTTATATATATTTTGAAATGAAATATAACGAATATATTTGCTACTGTAAACATAACCATTTTTATATACACATATATACATGCTCTATTTTCTTATTGGCATAGAAAAAAAATTGATCGTGTAAGACGGGCATAAGATGAATTAAAATGCAATATTTAAATTTTAAAATGATTATCTAATCGCAAAATTACAAAAACAATTAATTTTTCAATATATATTATTAATTTCTTCTATAAAGAGCTACCGATCCCTAGACCGCCTGAACGCCCCCAAATGCTTCTGATCCCACTATAGCCCCCCCCCCCCCCCCAAAGGCTTCAGCACCCACTTTGGGAACCTATGATCTAGAAACTTGGGATATGACAAAACATGCAGTGCTCTGAGCACACCGGTTGGTTTGTCGAATCAACGTTTGTCCAATGAGTAGCATGAATGGATAGTACTATCATCTGCAAAGCTGTGAATAAAATTAATGGAAATTAAGAGTAGGTCATTTATATAAGGAGAAAGCTGGCTACCCAATTACAGAGGGTGGCAGGAAGACCAAGGAATGGAAATTTGTTAAGTAGGCCTTAATGCAGTGTTTCCCAATGTTTTTGAATCATGCCCCACCTCAACGCCTCAAAGATTTTGATGCCCCCCCCCCTCCTTTAGCATAATAGTCAGCCAAGTTATGAAAAAGTAAAATATAAATACATACTTTTAAATAAAAAAAGGAACATAGGTAAAACTGTTTTTAATTTGACTTTCTTCAATGAATATAAATTTTATATTACACTTTGTATATTATAACACATAAATAGAACTGAACTCGGTAAAATAAAATCCAAATTAACGTGATCCTTCTTGATGTCTGCTGCAAAGAGTTTTTATTTGAGGTACGTCAGCCTGGTTGGCTGAGTAGATAGTGTATACACTCTCCAGCAAAAAAGTTGTGGGTTCAAATCCCACCATGGGTATGGATATTTGTGATTATCTGTGGAAATACTAGGTGGTCGGCAGTAGATGGCATTGGTGTAGTTGCAGTCAGTTAGTGATTGAATGGTGGAGACGGAGTTGCAGAGCAGGTGCCCTTCCTCGATGAGTCCTTGGCTCCCTGGAGGTGTCAAATAATAATAATAATAATAATTATTTCTTTTTTTTTTTCAGTAACAAGTCATTTACAGCAGTGCTTCCCAAACTTATGGATGCCAAGGCTCCCTTTGGAAAAATTAAAATATTTCACAGTCCTCATCGAAAAAAAAATCATAATACAAACATATTATTATAATATTTATTGTATTTATATTCAAGATTTTGTGTTTGCAATCTTTTTTGCACTTTTTATCAATACTTTGAAATGAAACTTATATGAATAACATATATTTACTAATATTCATTAAGCACCGAAATGCACAGGAAGCAAAATTTGTGAAACCAACACCAATTGTGTGATTTTTCCATTAAAATATAAAAAAGAACAAAAAAGAAATAATAATAATTAAATACGTTTCTTTTAAGATTAAAAAAAAATCTACTTAGTCTTAAAACATTTTAAATTTGTTGTCATTATTTCATGGTCCCCTCAACAAAACTTATGGCCTCCCCAAGGAGGCCACAGCCCACAGTTTGGGAAGCGCTGATTTACAGCACTAAAGCCACATTCAACTAAATATGATGACAGGAAGGGCAACAGTACTTGTTTGCAAAACTAGATGAATTTTGGTATTTCTTTTCTGTCTCATCAGAAAGCCATGCCATTGTTCCTTTTATGTTGAATAGAGTTCTAATAGACAAATCATTTTGCTTTTCTGAGAGGTCTTGATACTGTATTTATGTTGACTGTTGTACTAGTGTTGTCAGTTTTTTTTCTCAGAAAGTCAGGGTTGCAACATCGACAATTTATCGTCAACAATGGCGATTTTTTGACTATATCGGTGATGAGGTTGACAAATGCAATATCATTTTCTAATTGCCCCCCTGTGGGGCATACACCCCACGTTGGGAAACATGCTTTAATGACAGACATGGTCAAAAGATCTGGAAACATCAAAAGCAACAAGTTTCTTTGCATCTTTCCATGGCATGTGTCCAGTGGTTGGTGATGTAGGGTAAGAGGTAAGCAATGGATCTTTAATGGCAGATCCATACTGGTAGTGTGATTGAGAAGTTGACTATTGATGACTTTCACTATTATTTTAGAGAGAGAACTGAGGAGATGGGAATTGGTCTGTAGTTTGATGGTAAACTTCTATCTCCTTTTTTCTGGAACAGGCCAGATATACACCTCTGTCCAAAAAGAAACCGAACTTTTCGAAAATTGAAGAAATTAGTGGCACCACCTGTTGTATCTTTTTGTTGTCGAAAGCAGCAACTTTCATTAGTGTTGTGTCAACTGTTTATGACATTTGTTTCATAGAAGTCGAGTTATAGTGCCAAGAGTGATGGTGTGTTTTGACAAATGGTCGGAAAATGAGTTTCAAACAGAGAGTTTCAATTGACTTTTGTGTTAAACTAGGTAAACATTTTACCGAAAAACATCAAATGCTTCAAAAAGCATACGGTGATGAATGCTTATCCCATACTCAAGTTTACGAGTGGTTTAAGTGATTTCAAAGTGGTCGTAACATGCTTGAGGACGATGAAAAGCCAGGCCATCCAAAAACAGGACTGAGCGAAATTAACATCCAAAAAGTGCATGATTTCATCAAAGAAAACCCGAAATTGATCGTGAGATTGATTGAAGATGAATTGGGGATTCCAAAGTCAACTGTGCACAACGTTTTGACTGAGAGTTTGGGCCTTCGTAAATTGAATTCGCAATTTGTTCCCCACAAGTTGACCGATGATCAAAAAATGTATCGAATAGAACACTGCAAGGACCTCGTTAAAACCACTCATAAGGACTCAAACTTCTTGAAACAATCATTACTGGTGACGAAACTTGGTGTTTTGAATATGAGCCCAAAACAAAGCGCCAGAGTGCTGAGTGGAGACCACCAGAAGAGGGGTATCTGAAAAAAAAATAGCTTGGAGAAGTCAAAAGTAAAGACAATGCTGATTTGTTTCTACGATTCCAAGGGCATTATCCATAAAGAATTCATTTTGCCTGGCCAAACGGTCAATGGTGAGTTTTATCTCAAAGTTTGAAGCGATTGATAGTGAGAATTAGTCATTATGGCATGAATATTGTGATGCAGGCAGCTGGTCACTTTTGCACAATAATGCACCATCACATCGTTTGAACATTGTGAGACAGTTTTTGAGCAAAAACCAAGTTTGTGTGTTGGATCACTCACTGTATTCAGCACTATGTGACTTCTTTCTCTTCCCCCGACTTCATTTGACGATGAAAGGAAAGCGAAATGGCACCACTGAAAATGTTCAAGCGGCAGTAACCACGATCCTCGACAGTATTCCAAAAAACCAATAGAAAACTCATTTAACGAATTAATTGACCATGCCAAACGCTGTATCGATTCTGAGGGAGAGCATATTGATTGAAATAAATGATTTGAATAATTATAATTGGCCTGTTTTTTATTTTCTATTAAAAGTTTGGTTTCTTTTTGGACAGAGGGTGTATGATTGCTTCCATTCACTGGAATAATTACCAGCTAAGTATAAAAAAATTGTAAAAATAATACAGGACAAGTGTTAGCTGAGCACGTCAAGTATAAATGGAGAGATGCCATAAGTGTCCAAGTTATTTAATAAATTTCTGGTCTTTTTGCTGAAAAACTACAGGACGCATACAGTACTCAGCTTCTTGTAGAAATAGGAGGCAATTTGCCTTGGCTATCTATGCAGGATTTAGAAGAAAAGACTGATGCTAGGAGATTAAGTTTATCTTTGGGTGCTGTAAGATTGGTGAATTCAGGATGACAGAAAGGTGGAAATGCAGGTGAGCAGAAGTTATGTCCAATGGCTATAGCATGGGACCGGAAAACAAGACTTTTTTTATGGACAGGAAACAAGTTTTCTGCTACAGGCCTTTATGAAATCATATTTATATCTACTGATGTTGTTTTGATGCTATTTTGCATTTGTTGTGTGCTTTGGCACAGGCTGAGTACAAAGGGAATGTCAGCTACCTGCAGTAGGTTGAATTTTTCTTCTTCTTTTTTTTCTTGAACTGCCTCTGTGCCTCCATTATCGCCCGACTCGATACCCTGGTGTCATCTACAAATCATAAGTGAAATGATTCGCATTAAACGATAATTATTCAGCAGGTCTTTCAGTGTTCAGTAATATATGATATAAAATTTGAAGTGCTGAAACTACTTCTACTTTACACCTTCTGTTGAACCAGGACTTGGAAAGGTCAATGAAAATGTAAATTGGGTACTGAAGGTGGACAGTAGTGGTGTAGCTGCAATTTGGGTTTCTGTCAAGAGTAAGATATGCAGTCCGGATAAGGAAGCGATGGTGGAAGTAATTTATGTTTGCATTAACACCACGGGCTTTAGTAATGAGAAAGTATAAGTGAGTTTTCATTGTATAGATTCTGGCATCATTTGTATGTTGCGACTGGTCAGTTTTTTTGGAGGAATTAGTTTTTTAGGGAGTTTTGTTTTTGTCACAGTGCCAATGTTTGTATGATTCATCATGAGTTCATTTGTGTTAGATGGAAGTGTGGGGACATGAAGTGGGAGGAGACAAACTCTTGGCCAAGACACCCATACAGAGGGCAACTGGTCTCCTTACAATAAGAAGATAATAATAAGGTAACCTTGACAGTGCCTCGCACATACCACTAAGATTCCTTCTACAGGCATAACCTGGTAGCATATATGGCAGCAGGATTATGCAGCAGTTAACTGGGATGCCTCCTGACAAGTTGGAGCCTGTGCATTATCTGGCCTGCAACACTGCTGTTTTTACCAATGTATCCTTGTCCACACTGTGAAAGGGGGCAGGACAGAAACTAAAACACTTGCCATGAAACAAAAAATGGAATTTGCCAGTTCAGACCTGCAATAAGCCAGAGCACTTTTTATGGAAACAGGACACACCATGTGAAGGCAGGGTTGACTTGATAGGGAGAGGCTGTATATTGTGCATTGTATGCCCATTAGAATCCCAAATCTGCAGCTCACTTTCACTTGAAAAGCCTTGATTTTGGGGCTATGCATCCTAGAAAGGATTTATACCCAGGTCTTTCCAAATGAAAGGTACTGAATAAGCTACAGCTATGGCAGTACAGAATACAATTTGGTAAAAAAAGTTCCACACTTTTTTTATGTTGCTCCCACCCATGAAAGGTTATTTGCAAACCTATAATACATTTTTTGTAGCAAGGATAGACTAAGGATTTTTTTTTCTATTTTTGTTAATTTTATATATTTATTTGTATTTTTTAATTTATTTTTTATATAGTCCAGAAATCATTCTCTAGAGACCACACATAAGGAGCTTTTCAAATTACTTCAGGCCTCCAATAAGCAGGGCAGTGGTCTCATACCAGACAATGAAATTCATCTCTTATCTAAAGACGATTAAACATCCATGCCCATGGCAGGATTTGAACATGCAGCCTGTTGGTTGGAGACTGGGTATGCTAACTACTTGGCCAACCAAGCTGGCAACCTGCCACCCAATTCTCATTCATTTGGAATCCAGGTGAACACCAAGAAACAGCTGCACGATATAAAGATGAGAATTCCAATGAGTTAATAACCCAGTCAGTTCTACTTTATTTACTGGTATATGGAAGTTTACTTGCATTTCTCTCTTTAACCACTATATAGTGATCAAAAATGCTATAGGTAGTACACTTTAAAAATTAAGGATACTGTAAGAGATTGATTTATTTATGCAATGTACAGAAATTAGATTATTTATTTTATTTTTTAAATAGGTGATGTGTTGAAGTTATTTATGGAATTTTGACATTGTGCTGTTTATTAAAGTTACGTGTGTGTGTGTGTGTGTGGTGTGTGTGTGGTGTGTGTGATGAACTGATATCTTTGAAAAATTACAAATTTTTTGCTCATTTCGTTTGATGTTTACAATAGTATTTCAATTACAAAAAAGTGTATTTAGAGAAAATATAAAAAAACATCATAAACAAACATGATTTGTGGAAAAAAATTATGGTTATTCTTTGTGGTTAAAAAACAATTCTTATAATAAAGTAGTATTATCATGACCTTAAATTCAATTTATTTATAAATTGAATTTAAGGCCACTCTTCTGGCGGTCTCCACTCAGCACTCTGGCGCTTTGTTTCGGGCTCATACTCAAAACACCATGTTTCGTCACCAGTAACGATCGTTTCAAGGAAATTTGAGTCCTTACAAGCGGTTTTAATGAGGTCCTTGCAGTGTTCAATTCGATACATTTTTTGGTCGTCAGTTAAATTATGGGGAACAAATTGCAAATTCAATTTACGAAGGCCCAAACTCTCGGTCAAAATGTTGTGCACAGTTGATTTTGGAATCCCCAATTCATTTCAATCAATCTCAAGATCGATTTCGGGTTTTCTTTGATGAAATCATGCACTTTTTGGATGTTAACTTCGCTCAGTCCAGTTTTTGGATGGCCCGGCTTTTCATCATCCTCAAGCGTCTCACGACCACTTTGAAATCACTTAAACCATTCGTAAACTTGAGTATGGGATAAGCATTCATCACCGTATGCTTTTTGAAGCATTTGATGCATTTCGGTAAAACGTTTACCAAGTTTAACACAAAAGTCAATTGCAGCTCTTTGTTTGAAACTCATTTTCCGACCATTTGTCAAAACACACCATCACTCTTGGCACTATAACTCGGCTTCTAATGAAACAAATGTCATAAACAGTTGACACAACACTAATGGAGGTTGCCGCTTTCGACAACAAAAAGATACAACAGGTGGTGCCACTAGTTTCTTCTATTTTTGAAAAGTTCGGTTTCTTTTTGGACAGAGGGTGTATGATTCTGCCACTGATATCAACCATTAACTTCCCTAATCTTTCTGAGAACCTTCATATCTGTGGCTTCCAGCCTTTTGTCAAGTGTATTATTTCTAACACACCTATCAGATCCATAAGTTAAAATTGGTTTGAACACTGTCTTGTTCAAACCAATAACTATCACACAGATAGTTTAGTGTTTTGACAACATTCACTTATTCAATATTAATTTATTCAGTTGATTTCCTACCATACCAGCTTTGTTGATTCTGTTGTCTATTTCCATATTTAATTTGCCACCTTCAGTAAAAAGTGTGCCTAAATAGCTGAAATGTTTTAATAGTTCTATAGGTTCTCCATTCAGGATGAAGTTGAGGTTTTCAATGTTTCTGCCTATTTTCAGTCTTTTCTTTTTATTGCAAATTTTCATACTAAATTTATTACAATGATTATTCAATTTACTCAGGAAATCTTGCCAAGTTGTACTGGATTTATTTAGGTAAACAGATGAGATAAAGACAAAGACAACGAATTTAGATATCAAGTTTAATAATATTTTCCTTCATAATGTGATTCATATAGATAATAAATAATAGTGGGGATAGTGAGCATCCATGTCTCACATGTCAGTTAACATCAAATCATCTTCCTCTAACTCCTTCAATTCTAAAAGCTAACTTACAACTCAAATATAGACCAAGTATTGCTTGATAATGTCCCATTTACACCATACTTGTAGTGTTTTGAACAGCTTTCCTGTTGACACCTTATAATATATCTTTTCCAGCTCTACAAAATTTAAATACAGATCCTTTTTGTATTCCTATGATTTGTCTTCAAGAGAAAATCTGATCCTGATAACCTCTGTTTGGCCTGAATCCAGCTTGTTCTTCACCAAGCTTTCCTTGCACACTTTTTCTTAGGTGTTTCTCAAGTATACTTGACAAGTATAATCTTACCTGAAACAGTCAGAAGGGAAATATGTCTGTAATTCTGATATTCGGTTTAATTTTCCTTTTTTATAGATGGATATGATGAGAGTTTTACTCCAATCATCCTGAATTCAGCTATCTAAATAGGTCTTCTGAATTATGCAGTACAACCACTGTGAAACTTTTATATCTCCACATTTTTATGGGCAATTTCAATTATGGTAATATAGACTGGAATGAAGAGACAGTGTCTGGAAACAAACAGAAGTTTTGAGTTTTTGAGGGACAACTATCTTAAGCAGTAGCACATAACAGATGCTGAAGTGTCACATCTTCCTCCAGTTGGATAAAATGATCATGAAGTGATCACCTGAGTGGTGGCCAGCCATATCAGGACTTTTGTGAGAAAGGGTTATATGTGAAACTATAAGGAGGTTGATTATGACAAACTCAGGAGGTGATGTTTAGGGATATCATGGAATGAGGAACTGAATGGGATGGAAATCACTACTACTTGGTCCCTATTCAGGAACTATCTGGCAGAGGCAATTACTGAGTATATACCAAAGGTCAGGTGATTAAATAAGGCAGGATTAAAAATTGGATGATTGACAAAGCTTCTGTATACAAGTTGTTATCAATTTCTCAAACAGGCCTATAGTTTGATATCCCCATTCTACCACCACATTTATGCAATGCCATTATCTTACCCTCCTTTCATTCTCTGGGAACCTGTTCGATTGCAAGACTTTCAATAAACAGCAAAGTTAATGGCACAGTCAGTTCCATAGCTCATTCCTTTAAAACTTATGAAATTCCATCTAGTCATGCTGCGTTTATGACATGTGGCTTACTCAAAATTGAAGATACCAAGAAGTTATATTCTTGGTTTATTCCTTTATCCAAGTGTAAGCAAACAAAGTTTGCATGTGAAGTCACTGCACAACCAGACTACTTGTATATAGAAGCTAATTACTTCACATCACTTGCCTTAGTATCCCATAATGCAAAGCACATATCCTTACAGACATGTATAATGCTATGCATTATGAGAAGGGTCAGTACCCAGACTGGCTTCGACATTTATTGAGATCTCATCAGTGGGAGCCAGACCCAGAGGTGATACTAAGGTTGAAGTAATGCAGAATCTATACAAAATTAATAAAGGAAAAAACTCACGACCAAAGATTATTTAATAGTATAATTTTCGCCTGTGTGTCACAGGCATCTTCAGTACATTAAGCTCAAATTAAACAATAACTGACAATTCCAAAATTTCTATCTAATGGTTATAAGAATTGCTTCATTAAAAGAACTTTGAGTAGTTTTAATGTCTTTCTCTTCAAACACAGAAGAAATAACGTGCATTCCTATCCCTTATGTACAAGGCATCAGTGAACGTATAGCAAAAGTTTTAAAACCACTGAATATTTTTGTTGCCTTTCGACCGTTTAGAAAAATCTCCACCTTTCTCACTTCTCCTTAGGATAAGCTTCCACATCTTAATCATCCAGGTGTCTACCAGATTCCGTGCTCTTGTGGATTATCTTATTTCAGACAAACAGGAAGATCTGCCTCTATTCAGCTAGAAGAACACCAATCTTATATTGATTACTTTAAACCTAAAAAGTCTGGACTTGCAGAACATGCCATCTTCACTAGACACAGAGTTCATTGGAGAAAGACAAGAGTTCTTCACAAAAGTCAGTTTCTCATGGAACGCAATCCCTTTATAAAGAAACATGTGAAACTCTACTTCATTCTCCTAACTTAAACAGATCCGATGGCTTACGTCTATCCCCTTTATGGGAGATAGTACTTTACAAATCAGCTAATCCTAACTTTTTATTGTATTGATTTTTTTTTTTTTTTTTTAAGGAAATTAATTGACCTTTTTAGTTATCTTACACCAGCTATTTAGGTGGTGCTTTTTGGAATTGTCAGTTATTGTTTAATTTGAGCTTAATGTACTGAAGATGCTTGTGACACACAGGTGAAAATTATACTATTAAATAATCTTTGTACGCGAGTTTTTTCTGTTATTAATTCTTTATCGATATGTCTACTCACGGTATACCTCTTTTAAAACTTAGTAATGCAGAAGCCATATTTTCATATACGAGTAGCCAAAAGGTGTCACACCTTATTATTAAATTACTCTGGATTAGAGATAGTTGTTGGAAGTTCTTGGTATCTTTAATTTATAGTATAACCAAGTGGAAAAACTTCCAACAGTAGATTATGGGATTGCAGTGGAGAACACTGATATGTAGAAGTAAGGATGTTATGGTTTCACTGTAAAAGGCTTTGATCAGGCCACATATTGATTACTGAGCATTGAGACAACTGACTAAGTCAGTTTCTGGTCTCTGGAATGTAGAGTATGAGGACAGATTGAGAGAATGCAAACTGCAGAGCCTAGTAGACAGATCAAGACATATAGGTTGGTAAGGGGAAATTACCAGATTAACGTGGATGAGAGTTTTCATAGAATGTCTGGAGATAAGGGGAGAACAAGAGGTCATCCCAGGTGCTGTACAAGGAGGATGTGAGCAAGAGGCTGAGGAGTAGACTTTTTGCATGAAGAGTTGTGGGTTACTGAAAGTGTGGTAAGTTCAGAGACAGCGAATGCATTTAAGTCAAGGCACGATGTACTGTGTATGAGAATTGGACCTCCTACAATGAGTCTCTTGACTGCATGGAGGTATGATAATAATATGTCAGCATTTTGGGTTGAATACCATCTATTCCAGCTACATTTCCACATTTCAGGTTTTTGATAGCTTGGCTTTCTCCATGTCAAGTATTGATATGTATTCCTGATTGCATTCCTTTTGACTTTTCCTACTACTGTATTGTCATTGCTTGTTTCATTTAGCAATCTTTCAAAGTAATTCTCCATGCTTCTAGAATATCATTATCTTCAGTTTTCATGTCACCATGTTCATCTCTGATTCCTTTTATAGTACTTTTTCCTCCATTTCTAAGCTCTTTCAAATAGCCTCCAAAGTATTTTGCAACTTTCCTTATAATTTTCCATGTTCTTACCAGTCTTCTCATGACTTCACTTTCTTATATTCTTTATTATATTCTCTAAGAGCACAAGCTGAGCTACTTGCCACGAACTTCAATAAGCTTTCTTCTTTTCCTTCGCTGCCTCTTTAACTTCCTGAGTTTCTTAGTCTACATGGAGTTTGTATGTTTCTATCCTTGCAGATAATCTTATCATATGACTCTCTGGTTGAATCAATCAATGTTTAATTCAAAGTTTGCCAATGAATCTCCAAGGTTTGGTTCTCGCTTTCAAACTCTTTCAGTTTTTCCTGAATAATGTTTGTATATTTTAGTCTACAGTTCACATCTGAAAGCTGCTCAAGTTTGATTTGTTTTTAAAACTTTCTTATACACTTTTATTTTCAATATGAAAGTCAAGTTTATCCTGCTCAAAACTAAATGCCATCACTTCCAGTTTCGAATCCTCTGTATACTCTTGTCCCGATCCAGTGGGGGAAGCATCACTATCGACAATACCATTATCAATGACACTTTTCTTACTTTTTGCATTTTCTCTCCATGTGAATTTGTGCATATTTTTATGATGGAACATGATGTTAGTAATAACACCATGTTCCCATATAACTCATTGGCCTGAACAGAAATCCAGCAGATACCTACCATTATTGTTAGCTTTGCTCTTATCTCCAAATTGTCTCAAAACATTTCTATATATCTAATAATCATTTCCAACTCTGCTGTTTTGATTGCCAACAAGGACTAAGTTTTCCTTTTTCATTGCATCAGCTGTCTTTTCTAACGCCTTGAAAAATTTCTTCTTTCTTAATAGAATCTTCTGTGGAACAACAGGTACAAATAAGTTTCATTGTCAGTTCCCCATGCTGATGTTTGCCCACATCACTCTATTTGATATTACCTATCATTCAAGATTATTATCATCATATTTAGTATCGAATACTATAGCTACTCTTTCTTTTCCTTGATGGTTATTGCGTGAATATAACATTTTGTATCCGTTGCTTATAAAGATCTGATCTGTTCTTGTCTTCTTCGTTTTAGTCACACCTATTATACTGATCTGCACTTATCCAATTCTTCTGCTAGTTACATTTCATTTCCATTAATGCTCCTTATATTGATAGTACCAATCTTGAGCTTTGTTTATGTTGAGTTGGGACATGTTCTGGGATTTGGTCTTTATCCGTGTGTTGAGGCTTGCTGTGAAGAATTCATTTTGGAGGATTAATGGAATATTATCAGCACTGAGAAAGGATTAAAACTAATTTTAATGCTTCCAAAATTTTGTCTCAGTCACAGAGACATCTTCAGGATTACAAAAAACGTTTTGTAACAACAAACACAAATACAGTACAATGATAAGTAAAACAAGTGAGTGAAACTAAAGTCCTATCTAGGTGGTGCACTCTCTATGGGCGTTTGCAGGTGGCCTAGAATGTAAAGAGGGATCTATGATAATTAATGTTTCCCAAATTTTGGGAAGTTTTATGCAATCGTATTTGTTTAAATTAGGTTGATTCCTAAGTGCAGATGCAGATTCAAAAAACAGTCTTTTTTTTTAATTTACTATGGTGGAGCATGGTGGTTTTTTCCAGGAGATCCTGTGGGTTGTATCCAAAACATGGTCTGCAAGGCCAGATTGACCATAATTGTGATTGCAGATGTATGATTGTGTTCTTCTAACCAGATGATTGCTGATCAATGAACTAAACTTTCTACAAACATGCAGATTTTCTTATATGTCCATATAATATGGATTTGTCTTAAGATAAAAATTTGATCTCAACAACCCCTTTTGGCCTAAATCGAGCTCGTTCCTTTCTTTTTTTATCTTCTACAGTTTCTCATTGCCACTTCTGAAGTACACTTTCATGTATCTTACTTGGAAGACTAAGTAGGAAAATTCTTCTATAATTTTCACAAGCTGCATTGAAGTGCTTCAATTATAATTATACATTTCGCTTATAGATGGCACCCTAGGACTATTGGTTACTGTTGTATAATCTGTTTGTGTGTTGTATTATGCAACCAATGTATAGTTTTCACCAGAACAGACACTCTTCATGGAATTGGGTATGCCAGAGCCCTGCTAGCTAGCAAATTTCAGGGGTTCTCTGCAGGGTTCGATGTAAAATTTATTCCAACATGCATCGAACTTGGGCTGGAGTCCCACAAGGTTCTGTCTTAAGCCAAACTTCTATTTCTCATCTATATGAACAATATCCATCCTCACATAACAAATCACAGAAAAATAGCATGCTATGCAGATGATATAGCACACAAGCAGTAGTCCTCAACAATCTGAAAAAGTCCTAAATAGTTCAATAAAAGGATTAGAAAGATTGGCAAAGGAACTTAAATTACAGATAAACCCAGAAAAAACAAAACTGAGCATCTTCTCCACTGATAGAAAAAATAGACGACACATTTTCAACCCCTAAATCAAAATATATAATACCAAAATAGAAAAAACAGTCTCCAAAATACTTAGGCCTAAGCCTAGATAGTGAACTGAGATTTACAACTCATATTACAAATATACCTAATAAAGCTCTTAAAAAGCTGAATATCATCAAAAGGTTTTGTGGAACAAAGTGGGGTGCAAAACCGAAGACAAACAAAAACTACATATACTGCACTCATACGACGCACTATGGAATATGCCTCATCAATCTGGGCTCCATCTTCTACTAGCTCAAAAGTAAACTTGACACAGTACAGCAAGAGCAGCAAAAATTATTATAGGTGCAGTCTCATCCACAAATAATTTAAAAGCTCAACAAAAGTGTGGACTTCACATGTTAGAAGACAGAAGAAAATTCTCCACAGTTAAATTCACTAACAACAGGATCACATCTCACTCAAGACTTTCGATGCCTGGACAAGAAAATCTAGACTAAAGAGATCATCCACTCTACAATACGATCATCATTATTATTATTATTATGGGCGACTCCAGGAAGTCCTTAGACTCATCGAGGGAGGCCCTAAACATCATGTCCACACAACTATATGACATTCTCACAGTATCTATCATACCTTGCCTTGAACTCACTCACCGTCATAGCACCTACAACAGACTCTGGCAGCTTATTCCACTCATTTACCACTCTAAAAGTAAAGAACCCAGCTCTAACACCCACCAGTCCTGATCTCAAAAATACCCTCTGTATTCTATATGTTTCTATATGATTTAATCATATAGAAACCCTTTAGCAATTTGAATGTCTCAATCATATCTCCCCTTTTCTGCATATCAACTAATTTCTGCAATCCACAAATCTTCAACCTGTTCTCATAAGGTTCATTCCATAGACCTGCTATCATCGTAGTCGCTCGCCTCTGGATCCTCTCCACCTCCTCACCATCAAGAAGAAACCTAGGTGACCAAATCTGGGCACAGTAATCGAGATGAGGTCTTATCAAGGCTCGGTACAGAGGTACAATAACTAGCTTGTCTCTGCTCGTCAAGGTATTTTTCAACAACCAAGTGAGTTGATCAGCTGATTTAGCTACTTTTGCAATGTGCCCCCTAAACTTCATCTCCCTATCCACCAACACTCCCAAGTCCCTGGCCTCATCAATCTCCTGGAGTACAGTTCCACCAATGTGATATACTGCTGCTAATCTTTTCACCCCAAAATGCATAACCTTACATTTTGTCACATTAAATTGACATCCATTCTCCTTAGCCCAGAACTCCAATCTATCCAAGTCGTCCTGCAAGATTTTGACATCTTCTGCATTCTCTATCGCCCTACCCAACTTTGCATCATCAGCGAACAAATGAACTGTTCCTCTTAGATCCTTCCCTATATCGTTAATGAACAAATTAAACAGCAGTGGTCCAAGAACAGAACCCTGCGGCACGCCACTAGTCACAGGCTGTCTTTTGGACTCTACTTCTGAATAAACTACTCTATGATATCTCTCCATCAGCCACCCACCTATCCATCTCATCAACCCTATATTATTATTATTATTTGACACCTCCATGAAGTCCAAAGACTCATCGAGGGAGAGTGTGCCAACAGCACCTTTAGAAATCTAGGACCATCACTAGTTGCCTTCTTCAGCCTCATTTGCCCGTTGTTAGTGCCTGCATGCACATATCATAGTTTTATGTTCCCAGAAGATGACAATGTCTCACCAACCCTATATCCATTCCCATATGTTGTAGTTTACGGATTAGAATTCCATGTATCCTGTCAAATGCCTTTGCCAGGTCCAACAGTATCACTGTAAACCCATTACCTTTATCCAGTTCAGCCGTCACCTTGTTATAAAACTTGGGCAAGTTACTGAGGCATGATCTACCCTTCACAAAGCCATGCTGTCCCCCATACAGTATCTCATTTTCATCAATCCATTCCTGTATTTTTCCCTTGACTACTTTCTCCAAGACCTTGACAATGACTCCTGATATGCTGATCGGTTGGTAATTTGCAACAGTAGTCTTGGATCCTCCTTTATGCAGTGGAACTATTTTCCCCTCTTTCCACACCTTCCAGACTAAACCAGACCCGAGACTCAGATTAAACAATATGGTCAAGGGCACTGATAATTCTTTAGCCGCTTCACGCAAGACCCGTGCCGGTATACCATCCAATCCCACAGATGTATTCACATTAAGGTTCAGTAATAGACTATTCACCTCCATTTCATTCATCACAATTCCCATATAAACTAATGGTTCCTTCATTTTTTCAATGTCACCACCTGGATGATATACTTTTGCAAAGTGATCGCTCAGTAACTCCACTATAGACTGATTCAGTGACCTCCTTACCATCGTCTTCCTTAAAATCATTTTGCCGTGTACAGTTTTTTTCCTTGCTTGCAGCATATTGAAAGAACTGTTTGGGATTCTCTTTAGCTTGCATAGCTAGTTTCCTTTCATAATCCACTTTTGCTTTTTTTTACCACACTCGTTACCCTTCTGGCCTGCATTTTATACCGTTCGTGTGCCTGCAGGTCACCCCTTTCTTTAAATTCCCTCCACAGTTGTTTTTTTTTTGCAGCTCAAGCTTAATAGTGTTATTCATCCATTTAACCCCTACTTGTTTTACTATTCGGACCCTAGGTATACAATCAGCCATAACCTCCTGTAAATGCTCCTTGACCACTTCCCATGCTCTATCGACATCCAGCCCTTGCAGTTGTACATGCCATGGCACCGATCCAAGCAATCTCCTAAGCTTGTCATACTTGCCAGCACTGTAATTCCACATATACCCTGTCTTAATCGAAAATTCCACACCTTTAGCCACCTCCCAGGTTAAGACCTTATGATCACTCTCACCAATAGGTGGCAACATGGTCATATTCATTACAGTCAAATTCTGAAATGCTATTACCAGGTCAAGGACTCTCATACCCCTAGTATTTTCAATTATATGCTGCCTCAGACAGTTATCCCTTAATAATTGAATAAAATCCATTTCCTTCCTCACATGTGTCCTCTCCTCTTTCCAATCAATGTTACCATAGTTGAAATCCCCCATAATAATTACCCTCCTTCCACTCATTTCATCAATTTGTTTATGCATACTAACTCCACCATCTATTCCATCACCTGGTCTATAGCAGCACCCAACTGTATATTTTATTCTGTCAGTCTCAATCTCACACCAAATAGCCTCAAATGAGTTCTTTTCTATCCTGCGATACAACTTCAATTCTCCTTGGCTGCAGTTCATCAGCTATCATCAATAACATCAATAACAATCATGAAATTAGAAAACAAATCAACTTACAATGCCTGATCCATTGAAATAAGCAAAGAGCCATTCCTTTCCACTATTCAACCAAAAAACACAATTATAAACTTAAATCTCCTAGAGCCCTATTCAAAAAAGTATTCACAAGAAGAAAAGAAAAGGACTTGACACTATACTCGTATATCACTTAAATAATCTAAACCACGTCATTGCCAACACTGATGGATCATCTGATGAAGCATCAACCATGGAGATTCAGGGGTTTTTTCTAACTCTACCTGGAGGTGAGGAACTGCAAATCAAAACCACAGCTGGCAAAATAGCTTCAAACTTCATTTGTGAATTAACAGACATGTTAAATTGTGAATGATGATTTTATGATTATTAATACTTCATTCATGATTTAACATGAATTACAATTTCTGAGCTAAGTTTGCTCCTAAATAAATTGTAATTTAAACATTTACTGTTATTTGTTCAATGAAATAATAATTGTAAATTTTTTTTAGTTATTTTATCTTGTATAAATTATTAATATAACTTGTAAATGAATCCTAAGTGAACTATAATATATGTATTTTATTTGTTGTTATGGAAAGTGAAAGTATTTCTAACAGACTCTGCTAATGTGATTTGATTGGCTGCTGTCAGAAAACTAAGTTATTTCATGATAGCACGTGCCCTTAGCATTGAGAACTGTACAATGATCACTTGATAATTTGGTGGTTTGGGCAGGAAAAAGAGAGAGGATTTATGAGATAGAGGAAGAAGGAACCAGAAGGAAAATGGAGTGAGTGTAGATAGGCAGTGAGACTTGACCTAACCTGAGATCGAACATCGCAACAAAGATTTGGAAGCTTGTTCCGATTTTAATGAATCTTACTTGAAACTCATAATTATTTATAGTTTCCTGTCACCTTGTAAAGGAATTTACCTGAGTGAAAGGATAATAATATGATCGAGATCTATTGTAAGATAAGTTATTACGAGCAAGAAAATACATTTTCCAGTCTTAACAAATGAGTTATCGAACTCAGAGATACTATAAGTTTTGTGTTGCCTATAGTGGAAAATTATCGGGTGCCTAGAAGTGTTGTAAGAGTTTTCCATAATGTGCAAGCTGTGATGATCAAAACGGTAAGAATATATATTCTATTACTAACGTGTGATAGTGTTGCTTGTGTCTGGAGAACTTGGTCAAATTTCGTGTTGCTGGAGCCAGTTAGTCAAGCTTGAATGAGTGATATTATAAAACATTTCCTTGTGAAATTAATGTGAGAAACTTCATTGAAGAATTAGTTCGTGTTTGAATGTGTTATTTCACTACGTATATGTAAAATCAAGACTGAGCCTTTTAAGAACTATTTTAATCCTCTGATAAATATTGATGATGCTTGTTAAATGTTTCATAAATTGAAGTTTACGAATATTTCACTGAGACTAAAAAGAACTAACTTTTGAATGTTTTGCTGAATATTGATATTGTTTAAATTGAAACTAAGTTGAAATCCTAACAGATGTGAATTGTGAAAGTCATATATATAAGTTCTAGCAGTAAATGATGCACTCAGCTGAGTAGAATCTTAATACTTTATTGAAAATTCTGTATTTTCTAATTGTATTGATCTTAATGGAGTTCTTGTTTCTTATGTAAGAATAATTTTGTGAGAGAATTAAATATCTTGTTTAACTTGATTCTTGTGCTTGCCTAATTTCAGTTTCATTGCACCGCTAATTAAAATACGAATCTTCCAGGAAACCCTATATATAAGTAAGACAATTTCGGCCTGCAGTAAGTTCTCATAGCTGTAGTGCTAACTGGTACTTGATTCCCTCACAAAAATTGTGTGATTTCAAACATAGAGTGGCACAGTATAATAAAAATTTTCTTTATGTTTGAAAGTGGGGTCAAACAACAGCTAGCAAATATAAGGTTGGATGAAAGACAGACACAACACATACAAGCAGCTCTCAAGTTCTGTCTCTCTAAACTAGTAATAAACATTACAGAAGGAATAACCATCACAGTGACTCTAAATCTGCACTTGAAGCATTAAAAAATGGAAAAACAAAACTCACACAGGAAATTCATTAACAACTAACAACATTAAATTTGAAAAATAAGAACTGCATACTGCAATGGATACTAGCCCATGTAATATTGAAGGCAATGAAAGAGCAGATTGTCTAGCCAAAGAAGCAAGACATGTACCTCAAAAATTATACCCACTATCACTAACTGATGCTAACTCTGTCACCAAAATAAGATTGATAAAAGAAACACTCAAGAAGAAGAATGAAATCAGTGAAATTAATGAAAATAGAGAAATAACCACAATCATCACCAGCCTAAGGATGGAACATTTTAAAGGCATGAAAATTCAGCCAGATGTTAGTAGGAGCTATGAAGCATACAAGAACTGTCCAGGAGTTGAACTTACACCTGCATATCTATTCTTGTCCAGCAATTGCTGCTGCTCTACAGAAAATTGACAATAACCCTAGAGAAAAGCTCTACTCCATCAAAGTTCAACAGATTGCCAAACCAGTTCTATAGATCCACTGTCATATCTAGGAGCTCTTCAATGGACTGGATGACAACAACATCTATAGTTTTGTTTATGAAGAAAGTAAAATGGTACTTTCCTAGGACCAATGAGCTGTTATTTGCCTGTTGTTGTTATGCAAATGTTGTGGAGGAGTTTTGTCAGAAGTATCCTAACTCTGTTGTTCCTCAAAATTTGACAATTAGGAGATTAATCAAACACTTTCGGGAAAACTGGATGAGTTGCAGACAAACAGCAGCATTGAAGACCTTCCATTTTGACTGAGACTAAAATAACTGCAGTACACAATGTGTTGCAACATTCACCTTCAAACAGTCTTAGAAAGTTCTCTCCACAGACAGGTATGTCACATCATATACGAGTAGCAGTGATGGTGGACGGTAGATGGTGTTGGTGTAATTGCAGTTCGATGATTAATTGAGTGATTGAGACAGAGTTGTAGAGTAGGTGCCCTCCCTCGATGAGTCCTTGGACTCCATGGAGGTGTCAATAATAATAATAATAATATACTCCGAGAGAGGAGAGAGCTGATCTTTGGTGGAACGGATAAGGTAGTAAGTTTATGGTAGGGGCTTAAATGCTGTATGGAGGTTATACTTTTTTAACGACCTGGCTATTTTTTCTGATGTGCCACGGATGTAAGGTATGGTGATGGCATTTCTGAAGTTCTTCTGAAGAGAAGGTCGGGGAATGTGGAAGGAAGTGATTATTTTTTTTTAATTCTATAATCACTGTAGCCATTGGAAAGGAAGGTGCTGTGTATGTGTTTGAGTTCGGTTGAAAGGACGGTTTCACTGGAACAAAGATTGTGGGCTCTATTGGTCAGAGCAGTGGTTCCCAAAGTGGGCGATACTGCCCTCCGGTGGGCGGCAGGATTACTTAAGGGGCGCTAAGAGGCAAGCAGGCAGCAGGGGATGCTGAAGGTGTGCTGCAAAATGCTGAAATCTGCAATAATTAATTGCTGCTGTTTGATTATTATTATTATTATTGTTGTTGTTGTTTTCCAAGACACTTTTCGAGTTTTTTGTTGGTAATTTCTGAAGTGGCCCTTTTTTACCTTAATAGTATTAAGTATGTTATAATGTATTTTCCCATATTCTTATTTACTGAACAAAAATGTGAAGCTTTTAGCTATGTAAGTGTTGTGTCACAGATTGGCAAATTATAGGTTCTGTTATATTGTGAGGATATAAAGATAAAGATTATTATTTACAAAAACTGCTTTCAAATATGTATGTATGCTTATTTCCGCATGTTCCACAATAGAAATGGCAGATGCAGATATGTCAAAGAAGAAATGTCAGCAGTATAGCATTGAATACCTAAAATATGGATGCATACCAACACCAACAAACCAGCAGCTGCCAATGTGTGAAAGGGTCTTCTCTAATAAGGTCATGAAGCCTTCCGGAATAATTGAATATTCGAAGAGGGTACATCCTGACAAGGAAAGTAGATCAAGGATTTACTTTCGTTGGAAGTTCCAGATTAGGTAATAAATCCATTTTCCGATACTGATGTAGTGGGAGCCATGGAGGAAGAACTAATTGAGCTACAAAATGACTTTGAGCTGAAGCCAAAATTTAAGAAATCTTAAATTTCTTAGAGAAATTTTGCAGAAAGAGATCTCTGCTCTTTCTGCAAAGAAATTTCAAAGCAGAATAGAGAAACTACAAGAGTTTCATGCCGAATATAGAAACTACAAAAGTTTCGGCAGATCCAAACGTAAGCAAACCTTTCATGACAGGGGCAACTCGTAGTAAAAGTGGAGTAATACTGATCACTATCCTTAGTATTATGCTTGAATCCGCCGAAACTTTTATAGTTTCTATATTCCATATGAAACTCTTGTAGTTTCTCTATTCGGCTTTGAAATAATGTTGGATTCAATATCCACTTAATTTGAATAAGACTCCAGATAACTCAACGTGGAGATTTAAGACTCCTGCTAAGTGATATTAAACCCAGACATAGGAAAACTGGTATCACTCCATGAAGCCCATCCGTCACATTAAGGATTTTCAGAACATATTTTCAGTCAATAGCTGCTATTGAATAGCCTTATAACACAATGTTTTATTAGATTTTAATGTAAAGTTGCTATTAAAGTTAAATGTTTTTTTTTTGGATTTAAAATAAATTTAAATTATAAATTAATAATTTGTTTTTAAAATGTTATTACCGTTCCTTGTGGGTTGTGTGAATCGCTTTTCTGAATGTAGGGTGGGCTCAGGTAAGATAGGGGGGCACTGACGATGAGTTTATAGATTCGAGGGGACGGTGGCCTGAAAAAGTTTGGGAACCACTGGGTTAGAGTGTTAATAATGCCATATTGTTGAGAGGGATGGTGGTGAAAGAGTTTGTGAATGTATCTGCCTGTAGGAGTAGGTTTTCTATATACAGAGAAAGAAAGTTACTATTAGGAAGGTGTGTTACTAAGGTGTCTAGGAAGGGTAAACTGTTGTTATTTTCCTTTTTCATCGTAAACTGGATTCTTGGATGTAGGCTATTGAGGTGACTGAGGTTATGTTGGAGGTTTAATGGATTTTTTACAACACTCAAAAAGAATTAAAATAGAATTTAATACTTCCTACATTTTGTCCTAGTCAATAGGACATCTACGGGGATTATGAAAACAATTAATGTAACATGCACACAAAAACTTACAATACTAAGCCCAACCACGTGGGTGACACTAAAATCCTGTCTAGGTGGAGCGCCCTCTAAGGGCGGTAGTAGGTGGCCTGTAATGTAAGGTGGAACCTCTGGTGATGAGTGTTTCCCAAATCTTCAGAAGCTTAATGCACCGTATTTATTAAGATTTGGTTGGTTTCTGAGAGCTGCTGCTGCTTCTAAGAAAAGTCTCTCTTTCAGTAGCTCTCAGAAACCAACCAAATCTTAATAAATACGGTTGCATTAAGCTTCCGAAGATTTGGGAAATACTCATCACCAGAGGTCCCACCTTACATTCCAGGCCACCTACTACCGCCCTTAGAGGGCACTCCACCTAGACAGGACCTTAGTGTCACCCACGTGGTTGGGCTTAGTATTGTAAGTTTTTGTGTGCATGTTACATTAATTGTTTTCGTAATCCCCGTAGATGTCCTATTGACTAGGACAAAATGTAGGAAGTATTAAATTCTATTTTAATTCTTTTTGAGTGTTGTAAAAAATCCATTAAACCTCCAACATAATGTCCTCACAGCACTTAAGCCTCTACACAAGAGGTGACTGAGGAAGGAGTCTAATGTGTGTGGGCCATGAGACCAAATAGAGAACACATCATCTACATATCTTAGCCAGATAGAAGGTTTTAGAGGGGAAGATCCATGGCTCATTTTTCAAAATTTTTTTCATGTAAAAATTAGCAAGGGGGGGGTGAGAAGGGAACCCAAGGAAGTTCCCTCTATCTGTTTGTAGATTTTGTTCTTCCAAGAAAAATAACCAGAATTGATGGCAAAGGAAAAGAGCGCTAAGATATAAGAGCTCTTTTCCTTGATCCCCCTCTTGCCAATTTTTACATGAAAAAAATTTTGAAAAACGAGCCATAGACTCTTCTCCTCTAAAACTTTCTATCTGGCTAAGATATGTAGATGATGTGTTCTCTATTTGGCCTCATGGCCCACATACACATTAGGCTCCTTCCTCAGTCACCTCAATAGCCTACATCCAAGAATCCAGTTTACAATAGAAAAGGAAAATAACAATAGTTTACCCTTCTTAGATATATTAGTAACATGCCTTCCTAATGGTAACCTTTCTTTCTCTGTATATAGAAAACCTACTCATACAGGCAGATACATTCACAAGCTCTCCCACCAATACCCCTCTCAACAATATGGCATTATTAAAACTCTAACCAATAGAACCCACAATCCTTGTTCCAGTGAAATTGCCCTTTCAGCCGAACTCAAACATATGCACAGCACCTTCCTTTCCAATGGCTACAGTGATTATAGAATTAAAAAAATAATCAATTCCTTCCCCATATTCCCTGACCATCTCTTCAGAAGGACTTCAGAAATGCCATCACTATACCTTACATCCATGACATATCAGAAAAAATAGCCACGTTGTTAAAAAAAGTACAACTTCCATACAGCTTTTAAGCCCTACTGTAAACTTACTATCCTTATCTGTTCCCCCAAAGATCAGCTCCCTCCTCTCTCAGTGCCTGGAGTATATAGAGTACCTTGTTCTTGTAAGCTGGCTTACTTCGGACAGATAGGTAGATCAGCAACCATCCGGTTAGAAAAACCCAAGTCATACATATGCAATCACGATTATGGTCAATCTGGCCTTGCAGACCATGTTTTGGATACAAGTCACAGGATCTCCTGGAAAAAAAAAACCATCATGCTCCCCCATAGTAAATTTCAAAAAAGAAAGACTGTTTTTTGAATCTGCATCTGCACTCAGGAATCAACCTAATTTAAACAAATATGGTTGCATAAAACTTCCCAAAATTTGGGAAACATTAATTATCAGAGATCCATCCGGTTAGAAAAACCCAAGTCATACATATGCAATCACGATTATGGTCAATCTGGCCTTGCAGACCATGTTTTGGATACAAGTCACAGGATCTCCTGGAAAAAAAAAACCATCATGCTCCCCCATAGTAAATTTCAAAAAAGAAAGACTGTTTTTTGAATCTGCATCTGCACTCAGGAATCAACCTAATTTAAACAAATATGGTTGCATAAAACTTCCCAAAATTTGGGAAACATTAATTATCAGAGATCCCTCTTTACATCCTAGGCCACCTGCAAATGCCCACAGAGGATGCACCACCTAGATAGGACTTTAGTTTCACTCACTTGTTTTACTTATCATTGTATTGTATTTGTGTGTGTTGTTACAATTTTTTTTTTTTTTTTTTAAATCCCTGAAGATGTCTCTGTGACTGAGATGAAATATTGGAAGCATTGAAATTAGTTTTAATCCTTTCTCAGTGCTGATAATATTCCATTAAACCTCCAACATGGATTTGGCCTTTAGCTGACTTTTTTGCTATTCATCCTGGTTTCCTGATAAAAACAAAAGGATCCTTGTTTAACCAGATGATGCCCCAGGCGGCATGATCCGGTAACTGCCAATACCATCATGTTGTATCATCATACAAAAACATAATTACTTTTATTTCGATATATTGTAATTATAACTAAATGCCAATTTAAAATGTGAAATTAACAGATCTTTAAAAAATGTTTAATCAGTTGCTACTCCTATAAAGCAAGTAGCAAGTATCAGTTCCAGCTTTGTAGTTTGTTGCCCTTAACTCAAGCTCTGATAATTATTTTATTTTTTTTCTATCTTAGTATCCAATTATCTCAATCTTCTAAAACTACCAACACTAAAACTTTGTATACCTTCCCACCTCATGCATTATTAGACAGGTACATCACTGGTTCCATATGCTATATTATTCTTCCAGTTCTCACTCCTGTAATTATAATCTTCAATGATAACAATTTGAGAATAGTCATCCCTGAATTTGTCAAGATTTATTTAAGAAATTTTTCTGTTATTTTGTGACTATTTCAATTCTGTTCCTTTAAAATGAGTATTATATAATGAACTATTGTGAAGAAATAAATTGCTTCCAACAAATCAACACCACAGCCTATAATGTCTCATTGAGCACTTTCCCTCCCAAGGATAACACTAAATGACAGCTAATAAAGATTATTACAGTAGCTAAAATCAATTAAAAAAAAAAACACGAACAAACTAGCTTTCTATTAACTGCCAATCTGAGCACACAATTTCACAATCTGCATCAGTTTACATGTAAAAAATGATCATAAATTCTTAATACAATCAATACTTTTTTTGGCTAGTCAAGCATCTAAGGTATTTTAAGCATTCCTTTCAACATAACTAAATATCATGATATACATCAATTATTACTAAAGTCATAGAAACAAAAAAAATGTCACAAAAAAATGAATGTTTTAGCATCCCTTATGGTAAGCTAGTCAATTGTTCAATCATAACCTGATATTCTTTTATATGCAAAACTGCCTGAGTGAGAAATTTATAAGAGAAAGCTGAAACTTAATGCACCCCCCCCCCAACACACACACACTAAACAGTGTGAAACAGCAAAAAAGCATGGAGAGGATGTCAATCAGATTAAACAGTACAATGAACAACTTTATGACTAAAGAAAACATTTGTCATTAACATTTATTAGCAAATTAAAGTTGTTTATGGGAAAACTAGTGTACAGACATCAATATAATGTTCAACAATGGGCTGTAGATATCAACATTGAGAAACTCTCAACAAGCGTGATAGGTAGCACTAAAGAAGATCATGAAAAGTAATTGGTGTTACACCAATTTGATGAAATCATCAAATAGAAATTGACCCATTTTGCTGCGGACATGAGCAAATGAAACAGGTCAAGTATTTCACATGATTGGGTGCAGGTGATATCTAACTGACTGCAGACACCATTACATTGTGGTGTCTGCAGTCCCCAAGGCTAAATGAGAAAATGAAACAGCTGATATACTGTATGATGATATTACAGGGAAAAAGGCCAGATGTATCATTTTGAACATGAAAACAAGAGACAGTCAACAAAATACCATCACAAAGGTTCACTTCATATCAAGGTCATCAAAGAGGTTCAAAGCCACCACATTCTTGCTAGCAATGTCATGCTTGCTGCTTTCTGAGACATTAATGGCGTACTATAGTCAGAATTTGTGACAACTGGCATTTCCCTAAACTCTGAATTCTGTATTGAAATAATGAACAAAATACTTCAAACAGTTTGTACTGGCAAACAGCTTTCCTTCAACATGATAACGCACACCCTTGCAAAAATGACTGAACACATACATCACCTTCGGCCATCCATCAGAGGAGCTCCAGATTGCCAGTGTCATTTGACTTTCCCAACTTTTCCAAAAACTGAATGAAAATTTGAGAGATTTCTCCTTGTGGCAGATAAAGTCAAGAAAAAAGCAGAAATGTGCTCCTGTTAACATAATGATGCTCAATTCTCTTGTAAAAAGTCATAAAACTCATTAATGAAAAATATCGTATCAAAGGTGATATTAAGAAATATAATTGTATTGTATTTCTTAACATAATGAAATTATATTAAGAAATAATTGTGTGAAAGCATCTGTTTCTGTTTCCAAGAAAAATATACTCCTATTACCCAAGTTTTTTAAATAAATAAATAATAGAAGGCAATAGTTTTTAAGCACATGCTATACAGTACTGGTTTGTTCAATTCATTTTCTGATATGCAACAAATTCCATATATACTGTTGACCTTCACTCTAGTAACGTTTTAACACAATCTTCCTCCATATAATAAACTACTGAAAAGTCCTGATCCAAAGTAATTAGATGTAATGATATTCTGAAGGATATTCAGTACAGTAATCTATCTACTATAACAAATTATGACTGTGGTGCCATACATTTGCTACAGTGTAGGTCAACAGTATGTTATATATAGCATTCTATATGTAATACAATCAAGTCAATAAAGCTTACCCTAACTATCTTATCTTCTCCGACAGAGGCAATAACAAAATTATGTACAGGATGAAACACAGCACTCTTTACTGCCCCTATATGCAGTTTAATGTTCAGTAAATCATTAGCATGAACATTCGCCATGTTACTGGGAAGAAACATAAAATAATATATAAAAAATATTAATATTTTTAATTCTATACTCAATTATTAAATATAATTACTAAAATTTTTATTTAAATTTATTTTATTTGCTAAAAATAAGCTTATGTGTCCATATTTACAAAAATAGAACGAGGAATATGCTTTGTTGCTTTTTTTTCTTTTCCCAGCAAAACCAAACAAGTTATATATAGTGCTTGAATGGATGTAGAATTAATGAACTAATTTTTAGTATCCATTCCTTTAGTGTTTCATGGTGATCAGCATTCATTTCAGACAAATTATTGGAACTACAACTGTGTTAGAAATAATTACTTTAATTTCCCAACGTTTCGACCTTCATATTAAGGTCGTTATCTGGAGTATACACATATATACACAGAGACAAGCTATATTACATTTCACACAGTATGCCAAAGAGACAATGATTTGATCAACTGTTATTCTACAGGCCAGAACTCTAGTAAATAAATAAAAAAAAAAAAAAACTACATCAAAGCTATATTCTATTTATAACATTATCAGAGAACAAATTCATATAGATAGTTTTATTACAGCAAAAGTGGAATCCTAATTTAACATGATAGTTGTTACATTAGAGTTAAGATCCTGGATTACTTACAGTTCTATTTATAATTAACTCTTGGATGAAAAGGTTATGTGGATAGAATATGTATCTTCCATATTCTTGGGATTTTTTATGATTAAGGTGGTTGATAAGATGCCTTTCCAGTCAATTCTGTGTAGAGTATTCAGGGCATGATCAGAAAGGACTAATTTATCATAGTTATTAAATTTAATGTGTCATTTATGTTCCTTTTTTTTTTTTTTTTTTTTTTTTATATAGGATAGGAATAGGTAATATGGTATATAAAATCAAATTTGTTAATAGTCCTGGGGCCACAGCAAAGTTTAAGCCTTGATAAGTAGTGAGAGTTCACCATTGTTCAGGGTGTGGTTAGAGAGGTTGATCACATGACTGTTCACACTGAAATGTAATATAGCTTATCTCTCTGTGTGTGTGTGCGTGTGTGTGTACTCCAGATGATGATGACTTTAATATGAAGGTCAAAACATCAAGAAATTAAAGTAATTATTTCTAACATGGTCATAGTCTCCACAATTTCTCTGAAATGATTTAGACTTTTTTGATAATTTTGACTAATTTTTAGCCTTTTTGATAAATAGTTTGATTTGTCAAAAATTGTCAGAATTTTTGACAAATATTGAAGGAGGCCATACATTCTCTTAAACTCATTTAACTAGATGACTCAGCACTTCAACAGGCAAACTGTTCCTCTTATTAACAGCTCTTTTTGAAAAAAATATAGCTCTCACCCCTTTCTTAACTGCACACAAACTTGCTGCAGATGCCCCCCCCCCCCATTGTCCTCTCCCTACCTTCCATATAACAAAAAAAAATTTCACCAGTCGATAACCTATAACACCATTCAATAGTTCATCTACTCCTTCCTCCCCACCCCACTACCTAACTGACATCTAGCAAAGTCCACATGATCTTCATGTTATAACTTTTATTATTCTTCTTTGCACCTTTCCCACAGCCTCTTTATCCTAGGAGACTAAATCAGCACAAAGTAGTCCAGATGCAGTCGTATAAAGCATATGTACAGGATAAAAATGACTTCCTTATCCTTACATGTCAGTGTTCGTTTTAACATTGCAATTATCCTTGGAGTTTTATTTGTAGTTTTTGCAGTGTGACTTTTGAACTTCAGTTTCCTGTCCACCATAGTTTTAAGATTACTAGCCTCATGAGTTCTTGCAGCCTAATCTCAACAATATAAAATCTCATCGTGCCAATAAAATTGAATTAACAGCCTTTATCATTTACCATCATCTCTGATCCAGCTTATTCAATCAGTCTGTAAAAGCATGTGTATCAGTAGCATCCCTGATTGCCCTGCCAACCTTTCATCATCATCAAATAGCTGAACATCACCTGTCAGGTGATGTTCAGCTATTTGATCCCAATATCATTAATGTACAGACTGAACAGCACATGCCAAGGATTGATCAATTTAGTAGATTCATACCTCTCATGTACCACTTTCTGATAACCATCCATCAAAGTCAAAAGTCAAATGTGGTATCATATCAAATGCCTTAGCAAAATCCAACAGTATCAAGTATCCATTCCCTTTATCTTACTTAGTAGTAATATTATTATAAAATATGAGCAAACTGCTAAAATATAACCTCCTATTATAAACCCAAGCTATTCTTTGCAAAGTATGTCAACACATTTCCTATGTAAATGCTTATCAATGTCTCTAAAATCCTCACCACTACTCCAGAGATATTGATAGGCCAGATGATTTATTTAGCATCAGTTCTGTACCAATACCGCAACTATCATACATACATTTTTGACGCATATCATATGATATATTCTTGACTCATATGATATGGAGCCCCTCACTGTTGCATGCAATTATTGCATGTATTATTACTATTGGTACTTTCATGAATTTCTACCCTAAATGGAAACACATCATTTGACATCAGTAGTATAATCCCTCTACCCCCCACCCTTCTTCTATCTCTTCTGTCCTTCCTAAAAATACTATATCCATTACACTTGATAACTAATTTATCTATATAAAATGCATTAATTGTATATATTATTATTTCAATTACTACATCTGACTCTGATAGCCAGGTTTCACTAATGCAGAAACATATTCACCAAGACAACAAACTGCAGGGCCTCCATAGCTCAGTCAGTATAGATGAAGCTCTTTGGTCGGAACGACCTAGGTTCGATTCCCGTCCATGATGTGAGGAACCTTTACCTGATCTCTTTCGACTGAAAGTGAGTTAGCCAGTCTCATGTGGAAACAGAGGATTTTTTGTTCCTCAGAACACACACAAATCTACAGTCAAAAATACATACTTCAAATCCCTCACTGGAGGGTTCATATAGTCCTAAGGGATGGATGAAGAAAATTGGCACATGAAGACAACAACAAACTGTACCCCTTTGTTTCTGATGCTCTGCCATTTGTGCACAGACACAAGTTATCTCCTGGCATTTTCATATACTTACATCTACAGTCTTTATGGTCTCGTTAGGTGACTTTCTCTTTTCCATCAATACACACTAAAACCATCCTTTCTCCAAATTCAATAACCATGCTCAATGACATTCACTGTTCACTGTTCATGTTTGCATATCACAGCTGAACTTACATGGACACATTCTCAACCATTTCTCCCAGGATGATCTGGTTATCCTGACTCTCTGAATTAGATCTCAACCCAATAAATAATTTCCCCAGGCTCCTGATGCTAAATCTATTCAAGTGTAGGCCATTCCTCTTATACATGTCTTTTCTACAATCAAACTCACTCCACACATTCAAAAATTCATATCCATTTCTACTACAGAGCCTGTGCTTTGAATCATTTGCTGTCATAGCTCTTCTTAACTTAGCACCATTGTATCTTGTATTTGAAATCTTTCAATTCCGTGTAAAGTATCCACAGCATGATCAGAAAGGCCAAATTTACCATATTTATTGAATACAATGTGTTGTTTGTGTTCCTTTTCCTAGATGAGAATTGTGTGTGTCCAGTTTCATCAATACAAAGCAAGTTACAGGTATAATGTGTAATAGGATCCTGGGAGGAGTTGAATAAGCTCTTTAATTTTTCATAAAGTTTAGAAGTGGCATTAAGGTTACATTTGTGTAGTATTCAGGTTATTTTTTCTGATAGTCGTTTAATATATGGAATAACTACAGTTTTATTGTAATCTAGTTTACTTTTTAGGTGCAGTCTTGTGAAAAATTTCACTGATAGTATTTTAACTGTAGCCACTTTTTAGGAAAGTACTGCTGATAATTTTCAATTCATTCTCAAGCGCTTGCTATTGGAACAAATCTTTACAGCCCTGTTTTTAGTGTGTAAATGACACCTAGTTTTTTGTGTTCAGGTGGTGGTAAGAGTTTATGTGTATGTATTGAATGGTATGTATAAGCTTCTGATAAATAGTAAAAGATAAACTGCCTGAGGGAAGACATGACAAGTGTATACAGAAATGGAAGTGTGTTTTGACTTTCAATTTCAGTGGTAAATTGCATGTGTTTGTGTTATTAATTCAAGTGGATGAAGAGGATGTCTAGGTGTGGTACCAGATAATGAAACATTGTTAATGTAACCAAGCCAAACCTTGTGTTTTAAAGTAAAGGAATCAAGAGCACATTACTCAAAAACTTCCATATAAAAGTTGGCAATATGGGTCATTTTGCAAGTAAAAAGTACTTTGCCACACAAAATAACCAGAACATTGTACATGGGCACAGAGGGCAGTAAAAACCAAGAGAAATTTGCCCTATAAAAGAAGAATATGTAATTAATTGGGGTGCTTGTTAAAAGGACAGATGTCAAAAGTGACTAATCAATCACTTTTGTCAAGTGTGACATGATTAATTTTGTTTATGAAGTATTTGTGTGTTTTTATATTGGGGAAGGAGGGAGAAAAAAGTGACCTACCAACTCTTCAGTGTTGACATCTTCAACTATTGGACAAAGCAGTATGTTCTCTTTGTACACCTTACAACGACCGTAAATTCTGAGGGAGTTAATACAGTGCAAAGTAGTTTTTTAGCCATGAATGAGTTTGGAGTCTGGAAATGACCAACTTAAGGAATTCTACAGTTGTTGTTTTTTTAATCTGGTTAGTTGGGTTATATTTGAAAGTTCATAGGCAAGTTTTCAACTTTAGTAATGACAATATCCTGAT
Source organism: Typopeltis vanoorti (assembly GCF_054136105.1). Classification (NCBI taxonomy): domain Eukaryota; kingdom Metazoa; phylum Arthropoda; class Arachnida; order Uropygi; family Thelyphonidae; genus Typopeltis; species Typopeltis vanoorti. Next base: position 45,052,206 of record NC_143564.1, on the reverse strand, counting down.
TTGCTCTTAATAATTTCACAGCTGCTAATTCTGTTCTAGCTAGGTTAATAGTTATTGCTCGAGTATTATTTAAAATGTAAGAAGGTTCTAATCATATTTTATCAGCCATGTTAGTTAAGAGAAACCTTACACTTCTTTCAATATGAAGGAATGGATGAGATGATCGAGATGGTAGATACAAATGACCTGAGAGGTAGTGTGAATCGGGTAGCAAGAGATTTGAAAAGAAGATATAAGCGTGTTACCTAGATATGATAATACAGACTTTCAGGAAAAAAGCATCAATAATGAATAGCATGTTAGCAAGAATGTGCTGAGCGAAGCTTGGATTACGTAGATGCTTGGTGTGCACTTGAGGATAGAAGAGAGCTGTATGCAAGAGATGGACTGTATTTGAATGAGGAAGGACATAGGCATCTGGTGAGAATGTCATTTTCTGGGCAAGTGAGATTATCAATACAAGGAAACTACAGTTGTCAGAGTGGCTTTTTGTGAGAATAGTCACTGGGAATATGGGGAAACATATGGTGTTATGCAGAGTGAAATGGAGTCTGGAGGGAATACTAGATACAGAAATACTGACAATGCATTGATGTTTCTTTATACAAATGCCAGGAGTATCAGGAATAAAGGAGATAAATTAGTGACACTGACAGCCTTAGCCAGTACAAAAGATCATTGGGATCAGTGAAACATGGTTGATGGAAGATGATATACTGAATAGAAGTAGAAAAATATAGCATATTTCATCAGGATAGCAAGAGTAAACACAGAGTAAACATAAATTAGTGACACTGACAGCCTCAGCCAGTACAAAAAGATTATTGGGATCAGTGAAACATGGTTGATGGAAGATGATATACTGACAGGAATAGAAGTAGAAAAATATAGCATATTTCATCAGGATAGCAAGAGTAAACACAGTAGTGGGCATTGCTTATGACAAGTGATGAGATGTGTCCTTTCAGAGGAGAGGATTTGGAGGGAAATGGCACTAATGGTTTTGAGAGTATATGGTGTGAGGTGAGGTGAACAGGACAGGATTTTCAGTAAGATGTGGCTATAGGTCAGGGAATACAGAGTTTGAAGAGTAGAAAATGTTTAGGCAGTTGACCTAAGCAAGTGCAAAACCAAGTGATCATTATAGGAGATTTTAACTATGGCCACAGAAATTGGGAAGATGAAAACACCAAGTAGTAGTAAAGGGAAGGAATTCCTGAAATTCTGAGGGACAAATACCTCAGGCAACATATAGTAGAAGGAACAGAGGACCTGATTATAACTGAAATTTCATCCATGTTCTCAGGTAGGCAGAGTGACTATAGTCTTGACTTAAGGGATGAATAGACATGCATAAATATTGAGAAGAAAGGAAATTATGTGGAATTATAAGGTAGATGATTATGTTAATCTTAGAAATCAGCTTGGTGCAGTTCCATGGGTGGAAGAATTGCAAGGATAAGATATCACAGTGCACAGGAACTAGTGAAGTAATATTTATTACCATCAATGGCAAACTGCATACAAGTAAAAAAGAGAACAAGATTTGTAAAGTGGATGACTAATGATATCAAACAGGACTGCAGATGAAAAAAAAAAGGTTATGGAAAAAGTATGAAAGGGGGGGTGGAGATTAGTTGCATGAAGAATATAAGACATGAAAGGCATCCATGACATAAGACATCCATGAAAGTTGCTAGCATGGTGAGGAAGACAAAATTTGAATATGAGAAGAAATTAAGCATGAGATCCAAGGAAAATCTGAAAGAATTCTCTTATGTGGCCAACAGGAGAAGAAACAAATTGTAGAAGAATGGCACTGTTAGATGAAAATGCGAGTAGAGTGACTGATCCAGAGGACACAGTGGAGTTGTTTAATGATCACTTTATTGAGGTATTTCATCCTAGAAAAGAAGGTTTTAGCACTAGGGGAATGGGGACAACAATCAGATTTGGAAGTGAAAGAGAAGAGTGTGATACAAATACTAAGTACATTAAATGCCAATAAAGCAATTGGACTGGAGGGGAATTATGCCACGTTTTAAGACGATGTGTTAAGGAACAGATAGCTCCAATGACTTGACTTTTCAATGATAGTCTGGCTATGGGAAAGGTGCCTAAGGAGTGGAAGGATGGTAAGATAGCACCACTGCATAAGGGTGATGGTAGAATGGAGGTGTCAAACTATACAACAGTTTGTATTTCTTTTGTAGTTGTTAAAATTTTGAATAATTAGTGAGAGATCATATACAGCACTAGCAGTGAGGGTAATGTTATTTGTGAGGGTCAGCATGGATTTGTTGAGGAGTGCTTTTGTTTTAGTAATTTAATTGCCTTTTATAATAAACATAAAAATGCTGCATGATAAGCTGATATTTAAGTTATAGCATATGTGTTTAGATATCAGGTTAGAGATTGGGAATTGGCTATGTCATAGATATAAGAGAGTTGTGTATGAGGAAGCAGTATCAAGGAAGCAGAAGGTTATAAGTGGAGTACCTCACAGCTCAGTATGGAACCCATATCATTTAACCTTTATATCAATGCAGAAAATTTATATCAATGCAGAGTTGTGAATGATTGGAATGCCTTGCCTGAGAGTGTGGTGTCTGCAGGGAGTTTGAATGTGTTTAAGACCCGGTATGATGAGATGTGTGTGAGATAAAAGGACCTCCTAGATGAGTCTTTGACTCCATGAGGTCTTGTTTAATAATAATATAATAATAATAACCTTTATATCAATGACATTGTCAATGGATTGCAGAGAGATATTCAGTTGTTTGGAAATGATGAGAAGCTGGGAAGGGTTATTGTTAATAGCGCTGATGAAGTAGCCCTTCTGGCGGACTTAAATTAACTGGGCACATGAACAAATGAAAGGGGGTACCAGTTTAATACAACTAAATGTAAGGTCTTGAAGTTTGGGATCCATCAATGGGAGGCCTTATACTCTGTTGAAGGAACTGTACTAGAAGAAGTGGAGGCAGCAAGGGTCCTTGGAGTGATGACTGATAGAAATTTGATTTGGATGAATGAATGACTGTTTTGAATTTAGCCAACAATTTTGTTGGCTAAATTCAAAACAGTCATTCATTCATCCAAATCTAGATATATACCTACTTAACAGATGCACCATGAAAAAGTGAGGATGTCAACATTAGATCAGAAGCTCTGGATGGCTTCCACATTCCTCCAAAGGCTGTGGAAGAAGTCTTCTCTCTCTTCTAGTTTTGACCCTTCTACATCTAGCTTTGACTCTTAAACAACTCCTAAATAATTCTAACACATGCTTCTTTTGAAACTCTGTCTTTGTTTCAAAATTGGAATAATGTGAGTAGGCATATTAAGTAAGAATAAACTACAAAACCTCACATGGAAAAACATGATGTTTATAATTAAAATTTTTGTCTGTTTCACAGGCATCTTCAGTATAAAAATGGTATGGCAAGTAAATATTAACAGAAATTCTAAGAGCTACACATAACAAAAAAAAAACAGTCCATCCTAAAAAAAAAAAAAAAAAGGGAGATTATACATAATTAAAAGTTAGAAATATCAGCTGATTTAAAAAGTAATATCTTTCATAAATAAGATAAACATAGACCATCTATTTAGGTTAGGACAATAGAGCAATAGTTTCACAAGTTTCTTTATAGAGATGTTCTATAACGCCTTTTAGATTCTTGTCCTATTCCAGTGAACTCCATGCTTGGTGGAAGAACATGATTGCAAAGAATTTAAATTGTATATCAAATATCATGAACCTCAATAGTCTGGACCTGTTGAACATGCCATATCCATCAAGCATAGAGCTCACTGGAATAAGAGAAGAATCATTCATAAAAGCCAATTTCTTTTAGAACATCTTTATAAAGAACCTTATGAACTGCTACTCCATTGTCCTGACCAAACACATATCTGATTGGTCTATGTTTATCTCCTTTACCAACTGATCTTTGCTAACTTTTAATTATACATAATTACGTAGGCTTCTGTGGAGATAGGACTTTTTGAGAACTTTTTTTTTTCCATATTAAATCACAAAAAACAAAGATTTCTTTATTTATGAAGGCTTTTTTTCCCACATTTGCCATATCTAATTTGGGAATATTATATATATATAAAAAGAAAAATCCTAATATTGAAAGCAAACAAAAGCAACTCAACAGTTGTTTTAAACACTACAGAATACATAGAAAAAATAAAATCACTTCTATAAGACCAAAACATGCATGAAATGTTGGAACGAGATTTAGTAATTATTTCTACAATATATATATATATGTTACGAACAAATTATGAAATTGCACAATTCATGAGCTGTATAGCGCTTGTATAGTTCGTGGAATGTTTAGAATTTTGCACAATTCATGAAATGAGTTGTGCAAAATTCTGCTCATTTCATGAATTGGGTGCACAGTAACAGCAGCAGTGCATGATATGCAGAAACTTGTAATAAACTGGTTAAGAGAATTTCTTATTAGTTGTTGCTGCAAGTTGCTGTGTTTTAAAAATTTTTTTGTAATAGTATTAGTCAAATGTTGTACAGTAAATTTTTACAACATTACATCAGAATTCCTTTCGTCGTATTTAGTAAGGTTAGTTTCTCATTGGCATGAGTTGCAGGACCCACGGGTTGCATAATATGTGATGATTCATCACCATTAACTTAATAAAGTGATATTTTAGGATTCCACGAACTGTACGTGTTATACAGTTCATGGAATGAGCAAAAATGTTGCACATTCCGTGAATTGTGCGATTTCATAATCTGTGTGTAACACATATATATATATATATATATATATATAAATAAAAAACACCACCACCACCTTGAATCTAGATATCCTCATGTTCCTAGAGTATATGGAGTCACTAAACTGCATAAGCAAGGCTTGCTGCTGAGACAAACTGTTGATGCAAGATACTCTCTGATTTCTTTAGTATCCAAACATCTAGTAAACCTACTGAAATCTTACATCAGACAAATATCCACTTATGTAAAAAACAGCATACACTTTATAGAAAATATCAAAGACATCACATTGATATCATGATATAACTCCAAGCCTGGACATAGTAAATCTTTTCACTGTTTCATGAATAGAAACACAATTACTTCAAGACATCTTCCCACCAGGCACACTGGATCTCTTTAAACCCTATATCAATAGTACTTTTTTTCAAATTTGAATAAGATTTTTTTGAACAGAAAGGACTAACAAGCGGCTCCTTCTCTCCTATGCCAGCTGAGCTATTCATGGACTAGTTTGAAAAAAAAGTCCTCCAACATTAAGGAATACAATCAAAAATTTGGCAACAATGCTGAAAGTTTTTTTCAATTGGTCATACTAGAAATTAAAGATGCTAAGAAATTATATATTTGGTTTCATCCTTTATCCAAGTATAAGCAAACAAAGTTTGTGTGTAAAGTAACTTCATGATTGTGCTATTAGTATATAGAGGATAATGATCTCACATCAACTGCCTAGTATCCATTAATGCAACAAACATATCCTTACGGAGATGTATTGATGTGCATTAGGGAAAGGCCACTACTCAACTATTATTGACCAGAAGTGATACCAAGGTTGAAGTAATGCAGAAGTCATATTTCCATATGACTAATAAAAATAAAATAAAAATGAGATACAAAAATCAGAACATTTCAAGGACGTCGAGAATGAAAGAAAGCACAAATCAAGGCTGGCAGCACATATAACTGAAACACAACACCAAGTAGAATGGCAACAAATTTAAATGCTCCATACTGATTACTGTTTTTACTCGAGAGTGTTCAAAGAATCAGCTGAAATGATGAAGCATCCTCTACAGTGTAACAAAAAACAGAGATGATTTCACATCAAGTCTGTCTTCCTTAAGTCCAACATTACTTAAGAGACATACTTGTATCTCACAATAGTATACAGCAGCCCATGAACCAGAAGTCAGTGTAATAGCGACTGCGTGCTTTCCATTGTTTAAACATTTTCAAATATTTTTCACTAGAGTTTTTAACTGTTATTACTTGCTTTCTAGGTCTTAGTTTAGTCATGTTATTTTCTTGATGAAGTGACAAAGTATTTCACAAAACTAGTCAAAACAAAAACATTGTTTCTGTTTGATATCTTTGTTTGTGGTTTTATACCAAAAAAAATAGTTCTGAAATATATATATATAATTACATTTTTTTTTTGTTAGAAAAATACTATTTTTTTTTTTTTTGTTATCCTATTATTATTACCCAAGACCCAATGGAGTCAAACTCTCATCTGGGAGGTCCTTTTATCATACACACAGCTCATCATACTGTGCTTTAAACACACTCAAATTCTCTGCAGACACCACACTCTTAGGTAAGGCATTCCAATCATTCACAACTCTGCATGAAAAAAAAAAAAACTACTTCTCACTCCCCCTACTCACACCCTCTTTATACGGTTTCCAGGGATGACCTCTGGTTCTCCCCTGATCTCCCATTATTTTCTGTAGAACCTTTCCAGCGTTGATCATATAACAACCCCTTACTAACTCGTAGGTCTCTATCATATCTCCCCTTTTCCTCCTGTCTACTAGAAGCTGCAAATTGCATCTTCTCAATCTTTCCTCATACTCGACTCTGGACCCTTTCCAACATCTCTTCATCCTTCTGAAAACCAGATGACCAAATCTGGGCACAATAGTCCATGTATGGCCTAATCAAAGTCTTATACAATGGAACAAGAATCTCCCTACTTCTACAAGTCAGTGTGCTTCGCATCATTCCCAGAAGCCTTTGTGTTGTCTTCACAATTTTGACTACGTGTCCCCTAAATTTCAGATCCTTATCCATTATCACCCTCAGATCTCTTATTTCCTCTGCCTCTAACAACATATCCTCACCAAGCATAAATTCTGCATCCCATCTTTGTTTTCCAAATTTTAAAACCTTACATTTTGCAACATTGAACTCACATCCCCATTCCTGTGCCTAATCACTCAATTTATTCAAGTCTTTTTGTAAGGCCACAACATCTTCTCTACGCTTCATAGTTCTTCCCAACTTTGCATCATCTGCAAACAACTGAATATCACGATCCAAATCTTCACCAATATCATTACTATACAAGTTAAATAGTAATGGCCCTAAAACAGACCCCTGAGGCACTCCACTAGTGACTTTCCTTTTCCTGGATATAGATCCCCCATACACAATTTGTTGATACCTATCAGATAGCCAGTCTCCAATCCAATGCACCAATCTAATATCCAACCACATCCACTCTAGTTTGACTATCAACTTATCATGCAGTAATCTATCAAAAGAATTGCAAAACCAAAGTATATTACTGTGTGTATTTCTCCTCTGTCCATGGAAGCAGTCACCTTATTGTAATAAGTAAGTAGATTACTAAAATATGACCTCCCTTTAGCAAATCCATGCTGTCCATTAAAGATAATGCCCTTGTTATCAACCCAATTCTGGATCCTAGTTCTCACAAGCTTCTCCATCAACTTAACTACAAACCTGACTCACAGATAGGCCTATAGTTTGATGCCTGAGTTCTATCACCTCCTTCATGAAGTGGCACAATCATGCCTTCCTTCCACTCCTTAGGAACTTGACCCAGTGCAAGACTTATATTAAAAAAATATGTCAAGGCTGGCGTGAACTCCCTGGCACACTCCTTCAGAATACGTGGTGATATATTATCAAGTCCCACAGCCTTATATACATCTAGTTTGCTCAACTCCCCATACACAATCTTGCTCACTTACAGTCAGTCTCTCCTCCCCATCATCAACTGCTCTCAATCTCTCCATGAAGTCACAAGATTGAAAGACCTTTATGAACTGCTCATTAAGTATCTCCACCACACCTTCTGCAACAGCTGTCTTTATACCATTTTCTCTAATCAGTGTCATCCTTCCATAATCATTCTTTCTTTTGCTGGCTACATATTGAAAGAATTCTTTAGGATTCTTTCTGGCTTTATTGGCTAACTGCTGTTCATACCTCTCTCTTTAGCTACCCTCACCAGCCAAGTGACCCCCCCCCCATTGCCTGGTCTTTGTAATCCTCATGGAATTGGTTATTTCCACTTCTCTTATGCTGCCTCCATAATGCCCTTTTTCTCTGTATCATATGCTTAAGCTCTTTATTCATCCATTTCACACCTACCTTATTTAACCTTCTCACCCTTGGAATACATTTAGACATTTCATCTACTAGATAGTTTTTGAAAATCTCCCAAGCTGCATTGATCTCTTTTCCGCCTAACTCCTCATTCCATGTTACACCTGCAAGCTGTCTCCTGAGCTCTTCATAATCAACACCCCCTTGTAGTTCCACATACCCTTTTCTCACAGAGGTTCTTGAACTTCTGGCAATACCACCCAGGTAATCACCTCATGGTGATTCTCACCAATTGGTGGGTGATTTGACACCTCATTTATAATTACATCCTCTGATAGGATGACCAAATCCAAGACCCTCAATCCTCGTGTTCCCTCTGTTACATACTGTCTAAGGTAGTTATCCCTCATAAATTCAAGAAACTCATTTTCTTTACTTCCAGTTGCTATTTCATCATTCCAGTCTATATTGCCATAATTAAAATCACCCATAATGATCACTCTTTTCTTATTTGCTTGCTAATTTGATCATACATTTCATTATCGCTACCATCCACATTACCTGGTCTATAACAACATCCAACCAAGTATTTCATTCCATTCACCTCTATCTCCCGCCATACTGCCTCAAAACCACTGGTACTATTTCCCTCTTGCATCTCTATTTTGTATGGACATAACTCTTTCTCTATCATCAATAGCTCTCCCCTCCCTTTTTTAACCCTTCTATCCTCACGAAACACATCATACCCTTTCATCTCTATTCCTGTCAGGATGTCGTCCTCATCTAACTATGTCTCACTTATTCCAACAATTTCTGAGTGAACAGACTTAATTAGTGCAACTATTTCATCTGCCTTGTTTCTTACACTTCTAGCATTTGCTCATACCTGGATCTACAGCTAGTTCCACTGATACCACTCATTCGATGTGATCTCTCCATGCTCAACTGGGGCCATTTCCCTTTCTGCTTATTCATTTTAGAACCCTCTTCAATTCCAACTGTTTGCTCTTGATCCCAAGTCATTCCATTCCTTCTTGTCTGCACATGCTCTCACATCCTCTTGGAGCATCTACCTTTCTCAAGCTGTGTACCCCTGTCCACCTTACCCTCCCCATTTCCCTGTTCTTCTTGCATACCCATTCTCTCATTTTCCATACTGATGCCACTCACTTCCTCATTCATACCCACCTCTTCAATCTCTCCTGCTCTTCCACATCACTTCCCACTTGATCTGATTCATTCTCTGTACTCACTTCTCTACCTTCCAGCAGCAGTCTCTCCAAGCGATTCATACCATAACCACTCAAATGCAGTAAATCTCTCTTATATAGTTCACTTTGTCCTTCAAACTCATTCCAACATTAACAAACTGTACTCCTTTCTCCTCACACATTTCAGCTAACATATCATTCATAATCCTTGCTCTGTGCCTCATCTCACCTCAGTCATACCTAGGCAGCACTTACTATCCTTCCTGTCACACTATTCTCTTTTATCCATCTAAGCAGCCTTCTGATATCCATTCTGACATGCTCTTTGTCCTCTGTCAAGTTATTCGTATCTATTAAAACCATCAACTCCTTTGCTCGCTCCCTCTTCATATCCAATGCCTCAATCACTCTACTCATTTTACTGCCTGGAAAACATACTTTGTGCATCCTCTCATCCAGCACACCTTTAATAATGGAGACACCATACACTGCCACTCACTCATCTTTCATTAACTCTTTCATACTAACATGGTTTGTTTTAATCGTTTTCACCCAAACTTTCTTAATTTCATGCCTCATTCAAACCCAATTCAACTTTTGAATCTCATGTTACATTCTCTCTATCATTCAATCTTTCTAATTTTCGAACTCTCGACCCCCACTTCACACTTTCAATTTCATTCATCCTTCTGAGTTTCCGTACTTTCAGTCCATGCGTCCAACTTTCGCTATCATTGATTCTTTCGATTTTTCCCACTTTCAACCCTTGCATCACGGTATTTCTGGTTTCAATTGTTCTCTCAATATCATTGCCTTCTGCCACATTCACCTCACTTTCATCGTTTTTACCATCCATTACAGTTTTCAAATCACTTTTTCTTTTTCAATGATTTCTTAACAATTTTTTGCCTTTCTTTCACACCATCCTTCTCTTTCGAACGAGCACTCATTCTCCCCAAAACATTCTCACTATTTACACTTTGTCATCAAATCTTTGTTTAGTTCATACTTCGCGCACACCCTCCTTCCATCCACTTTAAATATCCACAATTCATCCATGTAATCAAAAGAATACATGTAGCACACCTTGCACTTCACGAAATGACTGAAGTCTAAGTTAAAGTCATTCAATGACAAAGCCACAATTTTTGGCAGAAGGAAAGCCATCTTTCCTTCTGCCGATTACTACTAAGGTCTAATAACAACGAATTTTAATTAAGTTTAGGCAAAATATCCCACACACTAATAATACTAGTAGAGCACAACTTATAGAGCAGCTCTTACTCAAACAAACACTCATATACAATTATTTCAATAATAATAATAATAAGTAATAATAAATAATTATCTTACACTAGCTATTACGGTGATACTTTTTAGAACTTCGGTTAGTTTAATTTCCATTCCATTTCAATGAAGATGCCTGTGAAAGATAGTCAAAAATTTTACTAATAAACAATAAGTTTTTTTCACATTTCATTTTTTGTAGTTTACTCTTTATATTTGTACTAGAATGGTGGGGGGGGGGGGGGGTGGGGGGGGGGGGGGGTGGGGGGGGGGGGGGGTGGGGGGGGGGGGGGGTGGGGGGGGGGGGGGGTGGGGGGGGGGGGGGGTGGGGGGGGGGGGGGGTGGGGGGGGGGGGGGGTGGGGGGGGGGGGGGGTGGGGGGGGGGGGGGGTGGGGGGGGGGGGGGGTGGGGGGGGGGGGGGGTGGGGGGGGGGGGGGGTGGGGGGGGGGGGGGGTGGGGGGGGGGGGGGGTGGGGGGGGGGGGGGGTGGGGGGGGGGGGGGGTGGGGGGGGGGGGGGGTGGGGGGGGGGGGGGGTGGGGGGGGGGGGGGGTGGGGGGGGGGGGGGGTGGGGGGGGGGGGGGGTGGGGGGGGGGGGGGGTGGGGGGGGGGGGGGGTGGGGGGGGGGGGGGGTGGGGGGGGGGGGGGGTGGGGGGGGGGGGGGGTGGGGGGGGGGGGGGGTGGGGGGGGGGGGGGGTGGGGGGGGGGGGGGGTGGGGGGGGGGGGGGGTGGAAGGTAAATAAAGAGTTGATCATGATGACTGTTGTAGGGAGTTAAATTAAAATTTTTATTTTTTGAAAAGCATTATTCTTGGAAAGACAGGAGTAGGAGCATGGATGATTATTACCATTACACCACACCTCCTAGGACTCATCAAGGCAGGGTAAATTGCATGTGTTCTCCTGGCTAATTTGCTTTCATACAAGGTAAAAAAACTCAAGTTTCTGGAGAAAACATCCTGCTACCTTCATATCAGACTGGCTAACCTGCCTTCAATTCAAAAAGCCCACATAAGATTCCTCTCATTATGATGAGAACTGAAATGAGGCCCTTTCCACTCAAAGTGCGCAATGTACCATCGTTCTTCTGGTTGGCTACAGAGGTGCTATTATCTGACTCAGTGAGCAAGATGAATCATATAACAGATATCTGAATGTCATTTGACTCAATGAGATTGTGAAATATTTCTACCAAATAATTTAGATTCATAAACAGACATTGTCTACATGAAAATTTTGTATAACAGACAGCAAATAAAATTTCAGGCAACTTACCTTCTGATCCTTACAGTGTTCTTTCAGATAATCAAGAAATAAATCATGAACACTATAAAAAAAAACTGTTGTTTTTCTGATCTTCCTTTATCTGTACTAAAGATTTTTTGCTGAACTCAAACATAATATCTTCCACTTCATATCTGTCTTTGTCCCAAAGGATTTCCAAAACCTGCAAAAAAGGCAGAATCAATAATAAATTAAATGTAATAACATTTGCTATATTACACAGTCCACATTAACAGCAACAAAAAGAAATAAAACAGAATGGAAATAACTACACATGCAGGAGAAGTTTTCAAATAGGCATATTAAGAACAACTAACATGTTTGTATAAGAAAATGCTAAATATGCCTTTGCTGTTAATACAAGAACATATAAATATGGTGAAGTAAATAAAAAGGCATGTGAGACATGTGACCACATACCACAGGGTGGAATCCCACTGCAACATGGAGGTTTATGAGTAACTTTAAGTGGATAACATCTCTTGCTGTTTTACATCCACTACCTATTTTGTTTTCCCATGACACGAGAACAAGAATGACTATGTAAAATAGGCAGGAAAACAGGAGTGACAAGGCATATACAGGGAGGATGGAGATTGTAAGAAGTGAGTGAGTGTGTGTGTGTGTGTGTGTGTGTGTGTAGTCAATGTGAAGATAAGATGGTAACAAATGTATGAGGATCTGTTACAGAAAACAACATATGTTGTAATAAAGAGTAAGGGTCAAGGTTTGAGCAGGAGTCATAGCTAAGAGGTGGCAAAGGTAAGGCATGTAACAGAGCCAAAAACGAGTTATTACTACATCTGTACACAATGCCTGATATGAATATGTGCTAAAAATAAGAGAAAAGAATTTTGAATTACTTTTCCAGAAAAAAACTACTGGAAAAAGTGAAACATGGCTGAATGTTCTTAAACGGTACATCAGGATGATCTACTGATGAGAACAGCCAAGAGGGGCATGATATGGTGATGTTTTCTGTGAGGACAATGTGGACAAGAAGGGATGGACAATGATGTACAGAGAAACTGTGTCTACCCAAGACAATGTAAAGGATACGTAGTGGCAGTGAGTCTGAGACAACAACAGCAGCAGAATAAGATGTTTAATGGGATGTTTGTTATAGGCCTGGAAATGTGGAGGAGGACGACAATGCTTATACAAACTGGTTTAGCAAACAAGAAGAGAATAATCATCATAGGCGATTTTAATTATGAAAATATAAATTGCATTCAATATTTGGAGGTAAAGGAAAATCAATTCCCTGAGTTTGTGAGTAACAATTACTTTAGTATATAACAGAGGGAAAACTTCATTGCTCTCTGTTTTAGATGATTATGAATCAGAGACTGTTAGAGAAGTTAGTGTGTGTGTGTGTGTGTGAGAGAGAGAGAGCACGCACGCACGCAAGGTTCAACAAATCCTTTGACAAACTATGTAGTTCCCAGACATCCTTTTACATCAAGATCATCGACAAGCAGTGCTTTAAACACTGATCTCTATATGGTCCTTTAGGGTTTAAGGATAATTCAGTCACCTTCAATGCCACCAAAATATATGCCTGCCTTTTCCCTTGCAAAAGGGATCTCAGATCACCTTCCTTCATCATCCTCAGTAATACATATATTCCTAAACGATAATCATCTAAAACAGAGAAATGAAATTTTCCCTCTGTTACATACTTCCAAGGTAGTTGTTACTCACAAACCCAAGGAATTGATTTTCCTTTACCTCCAAATGTTCAATGCAATTTATATTTTCATAATTAAAATCGCCTATGATGATTATTCTATTCTTATTTGCTAAACCAATTTGTATAAGCATTGTCGTCCTCCTCCACATTTCCAGGCCTATAACAAACATACCATTAAACATCTTATTTCTATGAACTATTTCTCCTTGAACTGACATTTACTTCCCACCTCTCTTAGCACAAACACATCACATCAATAGCTTCCTCATCTTCTAAAATACTAGGCATTCTTTTTTTGCCCCAAGAAGCAATTTTATATCCACCAGCTATTAAGCCTATACAAATCCCAAATCTGTCCATCCTTAGAATACTGCTCAGAGATTTGGGGTGGTGTACCTAAATCCCTCTTAAAAATTCATGATGCAGTCTAGAGGAGAACAATTTGGCTCACAGCTGATTCTTCCCTCATTGGCACACTTCAACCTCTATCTCACAGACATGTTTCAGCTCTGTGTGTCTTCTACAGGTACTTCCATGGTCACTGGTCCAGAATTGGTAAACATCATTCCTCCACTGCTGTTAGGCCTGTTAAAACAAGAGCAGCAGCTGTCTAACATTCCTTTACAGGATAATCGCAAATTCATCAAACCTGCTTCTCCTTTTCCTCATTTATTCTATCAACCTCTGTCCTCTAGAACAGCCTTCCCCAGGATGTGTTTCCCAACAATTTCAATCTACAATTCTTTAAGATGAATGTCAATAGGTTTCTTCTTACTCAACCATTATCTAGTCACTATAGTGAATTTAAAGAAAAAAAGACTCTGCACTCCACTCCCAGGAAATAAATATCAAAGAAGGTATTTGCATTCAGATGGGTGACAATTGCTTCCTTATTTCACACCATGCTTTAGCAGATCTGTTAAGTTCATTGCCAGCCTGGTTTGCAGAGTGGTTAGTGTATCCACTCTCCAGCCTAAAGGTTGTGGGTTCGAATCCCACTGCGGGCATGGATGTCTGTGAAAATACTAGTAGTAGTTAGGCAGTAGTGGCGGTGGTGTAGATTATTATTATTATTACGTAACACCTCCAGGGAATCCAAAGACTAGTCGAGGGAGGGCAGCTACTCTACAACTCTCGCATCAATCACAACTACCTTCATCATCTATGCTAGCGCCATCTACTGCCAATAACCACCACCATCACTAGTATTTTCACAGACAATCACAAACATCCATGCCCACAGTGGAATTCAAACCAGCAGCCTTTTGGCCACAGAGCAGAAACACTAACCACTCGGCTAATGATGCAATTCGCTGTAATTGGTGGATTGGAGTGGTGGAGACGGAGAGTTGTAGAGTAAGTACCCTTCCTCAATGAGTCTTTGGACTCCTTTGAGGCATCAGTAGTAATAATAATAATAATCACAAATCCTCCAAAGTATATTAACCAGTCCTTACTTTAATTCATTGCATTTAATGCATTGAAGAGATTCTAGTATTAGTAGCTAGCAATAATGAAGTACTTTTAACTATTCCACTAAAGAGTGATAAATTTGGATGTTAGTAAACAAAGGAATGACAAACAATACATCCAATTCAATCTAATTATTGAAAATTGGGGCTTTCTGATCATGAACTTTTATTATTATTATTATCATCACTTGACACCAAAATGGATGTTCTGAAAGAGACTATTTTTAGAACATAGTTAAGAGACAATTGTTTCTGTTGAAGTGGGAGGGAAGGTTGGTTTCTTTCGATATATTATTATTATTATCCCAAGATCTCCATGGAATCAAAGATTCATGACGAGAGGTCCTTTTGTCACACACATAGCTCATCATACCATGCCTTAAACCCACTTAAATTCTCTGCAGACACCACATTCTCAAGCAATGCATTCCAATCATTCCCAACTCTCCATGCAAAACACCTGTGTCTCACTCCCTTGCTTACATCCTCCTTATATAGCTTCCAGGGAACGACCTCTTGTTCTGTCCCTATCTCCTGCAATTTTATGAAAAACCTCTTCAACATTAATCCTATAACAATCCTTAACCAACTTGTATGTCTATCACCCCTATTCCTCCTATCCATTAGATTCTGAAAATTGCATCTTTTCAACCTTACTTCATACTCAACATTCCAGAGACCAAAAATTACTTAAGTCAATTGTCTCTGGACTCTTTCCAATATCTCTTCATTCTTTTTGAAAAACTTGGTGATCAAATCTGTGCACAGTAATCTATATATGGCCTAATCAAGATCTTATACAGTGGAACTAGAATTTCCTTACTTCTACGTCAGTGTCCTCTGCATCATTGCCAGAATTCATTGTATTGTCCTCACATTTTAGATCCTTAACCCCCATTAACCTGAGATCTCATACTTCCACCACCTCTAACAATATATTTCTGCCAAGAGTAAATCCTATATGCCATCTTCCAAATTTTAAATTCTTACATTTCTCAGAATTAAACCTGGAATCCCCACTCCCATTCACTTACTCTATTCAAGTCTTCTTGTAAGACCACAACATCTGCTACACCCCTCATAGTTCTTCCCAACTTTGCATCAGCTGTAAACAACTGAATATCCCTAATAAAATCTATCCCCATATCATTAACATACAGATTAAACAGTAATGACATTAAAACATACCCCTGACTGTCCTCGTTCAGAATACTGCTGATACCTATCAGATAGTTAATCTCAGATTCAATGCACTAGTCTAATAACCAACCTCACACGCTTTAGTTTGACTGTCAACTTATCATGTGGTTTATTTATTTATTCATATGGAGTTTCCTCCCTTTTCTCCCTCATCCCTATTGGGGCAAGTTGAGCCCCCCTCCTGGGGGGGGGGTAAATATTTATGGATGTAGGTCTGTAGTTCACGAGGCCGGTTTACCTGCTTGTGGGATGAAAAACTCCAGATAAACTGAAAGAAAAAACCATGCTGTCCACACCCAAGACTGGCTAACTTGGCTATGACTGAGGAAGATCCTTAAGCTCCTCACTTCGGTGACGGGAATCGAACCCAGGACACTCCTTCCCCAGGCATATGGTTACGAAGCGCATAGCCACTAGGCTAACAGCGCGGACTATCATGTGGTAATCTATCACAAGCCTTTACAAAATCTAAGTATACCACTATGTATCCATCTCCCTCTCTCATCCAATGCAGCTGTTACCTTACTGTAATAAGTAAGTTTTATGAAAACCGGATCTCTCTTTAGCAAATGCATGCTGTCCATCAAAGATAACATCATTGTTGTCAACTCAATTCACCAATTCTGTGTAAAAATCTCACATAAATATTTTGCTTATTATGTTCATTTTTTTTTTACAGTTTTATATATGATTAGTGAAAATTTCATTAATAAGGAATACATTTTGTTATATGACAAAGTACTCTTAAAAAATATATTTGCATTTAGCAATTGTCATCATCAAATTCCTGCTATGTACTGTTAGATTTAAAATCGGCGACTTCAGAGTTTACCTGACGTCACCATTCCAGAATCTAACAATTTACAAAAAAATCAAAATTGTATACTTATCCTTTAGCAGAAATAATGTGTTTTTGGTTGTAACTACTTTCTGTATAGTAAATTTTGTGAATTTTGAAACTTATACCTGAGTGTATAGCATAAATATAGGTCAGAAAAAAGGGCAGAATAAGAGGGGAATTATTAACAAAATAATGCAAAGAAAGAATGCGAACTATTCGACGACATAGGGGCAAAGATCACCCTAAATGCAGTAAAATCAGAAAAATACCTGAGGGCACTATATCTTAGAAAGCATGCCGACTCATACGTTCCCCGAACCAAGAAGTCCCGTATGTAAATTGGTGTAGTCACCCGATCGGAGACCAATGGGTGAAGTGATGGAAAATTTCAAATGCGTAAAGGTGGTGCTCTTGAAGATGGTATATAACCCGAGACACAGAAGGAATCCCCGCCCTGTTTTTTTCTTGTTCCTGAAATTTCTCTCCGTGTGCTTCGCAAAGTCTTCACGGCTCAGCTCTCATATTTGAGGGCTGACTTTCGACAGAGTTCAGTATGTCACCGTAGTAGAGTCGGCAAGATTAAATCGCAGGCCGTAGTTAGAAATCCAACTACGTAAAAATCTAGGCAGAAGAATAGCGTCCAGCCCAATGAGCGCATGTAAACCACGTGGCATTGGTATCGAGGAATCCAGATTCGAAAACAAAGGACGGCGAGAACCGAAGACAAAAAAATTAGATAAGTACTCTCACTTATTCTAGCCCTTTTTGAGATTGACGTACATTTAAGAGAGTGGAACTTAAGATTGTATTACAGGAAAGAGTGAAAAGTTTAGATCTGAATATAAATGATTATGTTTTCTTGAGACGAACTTTTGGAACTTTCAACCCGATAAAGATTCTGTATTGATTGTTCTGAGAGAATTCGAAGAGAAAAATGAATTGTAATTTTAAATGTAACATATACTGAGTTAATGAGGTATTGAGTTTTACTGATAATCTGAATCTAATGTATAAAGTAAATTGGAAACTTTAAGTGTGATGTGTTCTGAGTAATTGAAATTTTGCTTATATTCTGAACTTAGTGTTAAAAATGAATTGTAACCTTAAGTGTATTATGTACTGAAATATTGAGACACTGAATTGCTGATACTTTGAGATAGAATACTGAAATTGATTACTGACTGAAAGAGTGAATGAGAGGTAATGATTTAACCTTAGAATTTGATAATTAATTTAATTTGTGTATTATCTTCAATTGGATTTAATAAATGTTTGGTTCTTTAAATGTATGTGTATCTGATCATGTTGACTGACTCTGACCCTTCATAAAAATCAAACCTGAGTACGTGTGAATGTGTGGGAATACCCCAAGTGAAAGTAAGGGCACAACTGCAAACAAGAATAAGATTATGCCAGAGATTCCAAGTCTCTAGGAAATTAATTATATTGCTAGAAACACCTGAGATTCTACAGTTAACCTAAAGGTAGTGTCTATCCCTAACTTGAAGGCTCAAGCTGGCGCAGAAAAAAATAAATTTGTTCGAGTAATCAGGATAATATGTAGAACTCAGGGAACGGATAATTTTCTGATGGCCCTAAAGGTTAAGCTAAGTAAGAACATTATAGAAGAAACGCAATGTAAAGCTTAGTTTATTATTACTAATGTGGAACGTATAACAATAACGCTAATCTATTCAACATACGCGATAGAATTGACATTAGTAAAGTACAGCACGATAAGATAAGATAAGAGAAAATAAAATAAGATAAGATAAATAATAAAGAAACAGCCTTTTGCAACAGTACCCTCAAAGGATATGATAGTACTACATGAAAAATTTACATCATTACTAACTTCCTATCTACAATTTTCCTCCAAATCAGTCTGTTACTTGTCAAGACACCAACATTATCAGATCTTATATTTCTGTCGTCTAAGGCACTTTGTAACGTATCAATCCACCTATATCTTAATCTTCCTCTGGGTCGTTTTCCTGCCAACCTGGCAGAGAACACCTGTTTTGCTAATTTTTCCTCACCCATTTTGCTTAAATAACCATACCACCTGAGATTAGCTCTGCTAATGCATTCCTGGATGCTGACAATGTCAAGTTCTTTCCTAATATTCTCATTTTTAATATGATATTGTCATTGATGCCATATATTCATGCCCCTAATCTTTCTCACGACTCTGATATCTGCAGTCTTTAGTATTTGGTCAAGTGTTTTACTTCTGACCAAGCTCTCAGATCCATAAGTTAAAACTGGTTTAAACACTGTCTTGTATACAGCTAATTTAATGTTCCGACTAATTTCTCTCTTATTCCATATGAATTTATTCAATTGACTTCCTACCATACCAGCTTTGTTGATTCTGTTGTCTATTTCCATATTTAATTTACCATCTTCACTAAAAATCCCTAAAATGCTAAAAATTCCTAAGTAGCTGAAATGTTTTACTTGTTCTATACTTTCTCTATTCATAATGCAGTTGATATTTTCAATGCTTCTGCCTATTTTCATTGTCTTTGTCTTTTTATTGCTGACCTTCATACCATATCTATTACAACAACAGTTATTCAATTTAGTCAGGGAATCTTGCAGACTTGTAGTGGATTATTTAGAAGTATAACATCATCTGCATAAACCAAACAGCTGACATTAATATCTCCAATTCTGATATCATGTTTAATACCATTTTCCTTCATAATGTGATCCATATAGATAATGAATAACAGAGGGGATAATGTACATACTTGTCTCACACTAGATTTCACATTAAACCACCTTCCTGTACTGCCTTCAATTCTAACTGCTGACTTACAACTCAAATAAAACTAAGTATTGCTTGATATAATGCCCCACTGACACTATATAACTGAAGCATTTCGAATAACCTCTCTCTCTCTTGGCACCTTGTCATATGTCTTTTCCAGATCTACAAAATTTAAATACAGATCTTTGTTATATTCCATGATTTCTCAAATATCTGTTGTAAAGTGAAAATTTCATCATGACAGCGTCTATTTAGCCTAAATCCAGATTGTTCTTGACCAAGCTTCTCTTCCACAATCCTTCTCAACCGTTTCTCAAATATACTTGCATATATTTTACCAGAAACACTCAGAATGTTATATCTCTGTAATTCTCATATTCAGTTTTGTTTCCCTTTTTATATATGGGTACTATGAGAGGTCTACTCCAATCATCCGGAATTCATCTCTGTCTAGGTTTCTCAACTATGCAGTGCAGCCACTGTAAGACTTTTATACCTTCATACTTGAGCATTTCTGGTTGAATATCATCTACTCCAGCTGCCTTTCCACATTACAGGCTTCTGATGGCTTTTTCTACTTGAAGTATGGAAAACTATTCCTGACTGCATGCCTGGTCAGTGTTTTTTACCACTGTGCTGTCATCACTGTTATTCATTTAGCAATTTTTTAAAGTAATTACTTCATACTTGAAGGATATCTTTTTCTCCTGTTTTCATGTCATCTCTAATTCCTTTTACATACTCTTTTCTCCATTTCTGAGCTTCTTCAACAACCTCCAGAATATCTCGCCACCTTCTTGATATTTATTTTCTATGTTCTTACCAAAGTCCTTTCATGACTTTTGTTCTGCTAGTTTTACACAGCATTTAGCTTTCTTACATTTGTCTCTGCATTCTCTAAGAGCCAAGCTGACTTATTTGCCAGGAACTTTTGATATGCTTTCTTCTTTTCCCTCACTGCCTCTTTAACTTCCTGTGTCCACCATGGAGTTCTGATTTTTCTATCCTTGTAGACAACCTCACAACATGCCTCTCTGACTGAATCAATTAGAGTTTTCTTCAAGGCTTACCAATGAATCTCCAAGGTTTGATTCCTGTTCTCAAATTCTTTCATTTTACTTCAATAATCTTTGTGTATTTTAGTCTACAGTTCACATCTGAGAGCTTCTCAACTTTTATTTGCTTTAAAACTTTCTTACATGTTTTTCTTTTCAAAATGAAATTCAATTTTATCCTGCTCAAGACCAAATAGTGATCACTTCCAATTTCAAATCCTCTGTACACTCGGTGTCCTGCACCAGGGAGGAAACATCACTATCAACAATAACATAGTCAATGAGACTTTTCTTATTCCTTACCTCTTCTCTACATGTGAATTTGTGCACACTTTTATGTTGCAACATGGTGTTATTAATAACGAGTCCATGTTCTCAGCAGAAATCCAACAGGTATTTGCCATTATTATTAGCTTTGCTCCTTTCTCCAAATTTTCCCAATATATTTTTGTATGTTTGACAATCATTTCCTCCTCTGCTATTTAGATCCCTAACAAGGACCAACATTTCCTTTTTCACTGTGTCAGTTGCTTTCTCTAAAGCCTCAAAAAATTCCTCCATTTACCTTAGTAGAACCTCCTGTGAGACTATACACACAAATAGGTCTCACTGTCCAGTTCCTCTTTCTCATATTTGTCCACATCACTCTAATTGAGACTGCCTGCCATTCAAGAAGATTAGCCTTGTATTTAGTGTCGAATACTATGGCTACTCCTTTTCCTTGATTGTCATTGCCTGAACATAACATTTTGTATTTATTGCTCAGAAAGATCTCGCTAGTTTATGCCTTTTTTGTTTCAGTCACCCCTATTATGTCGATCTGATACTTATCTAATTCCTGAGCTAGCTCCATTTCTTTGCCATTCAGGCTTCTTATGTTGATAGTACCGATCTTTAACTCTGGTGATGTGGAGTTGGGGTGTGTTTTCAGATTTGTTCCAGTAACTGACTTTTCACTGTTTATGCCCCTGGTGAAAACAACGCCCCAGCCGGCATGAAATTCTGTCATGTTGTACCATCATTTTGTATATTGGTTTAAGCCAATAAGAATACAATTGGGTCAGCTAAATCCCAAATTTCCATCCCATTTTCATCTGTTCAGTATCCAGGTAGATACCTAACAGGGTGCACCACGAGAAGGTGAGGAATGGACATTAGGTCAGAAGCCCTGGTCGGTTCTCTGCATTCCTTTAAAGGCAATGTGGAGGTCTCCTCTCAGTTATACAGCTTTGACCCTTAAGTACCCCCTAATGCAATTGTATATGTTAATATTATCAGAACTGCAATGTGGTTAAGCAGTACTGTAATGAAATGAGACTTAAATGAATTTAATAAAATCGCTTACTGTAATGCTGTATTCCTTGTGGAATAACACAGAAATGATGTGTGTATATTATTGTATGTTTGTTTACAGTAGTGTTCATATGTCACTATTAGTGAATAGCATGCGAGCACTGTAGTAACAACAGCCATTTTTGTCACTTGATTTTCGCTTTGAATCTTGGTAACAGATATGCATGTTAGCTGTTGTTTTTAGAACAGCTGTTTCTGGGTAACAGGAATACTAGCAAGTTAAAAGTAGGCATCAGGGAAGGAGAGTCAAAAAGATCTAATAAAGTACTGAATTAATTTCTCTAATCTCAGACAAGTTTTTATATGCATTTTTAATTGCTCTCCAAGGATACAGAACTCTGAAATTAATAAATGAAGGAAAGTATAATTTATCAAGCCTCTGTAGATTAGTGAGAATATTTTGTGCTTAATGAAAAGCAAGTGATATTCCAAGGAGTAAAATGGAATCTGCAAAATATTTCCTTTTATTGGAAGTGTAACTGGAATCGCTCAATTAAATGCATTCGCGTTGTCTGAACAATTATTATTCTTCATGCCTACATCAGAAAATGAAAGATGATGCATTAAGTAAAACAGAAGACAATATTCAAATATACTGGTTAAGTGAGATCTTTAGCTATTGTATTTAAGGAATTTAAGAGATCAAATAGACTGAATGAGTGAGTAAAAAATAAATAAGGGAAGATATATAGAACAGTCATAAAATAGATGCTGCAAAGGAAATTTTTGAATTCTTCATGAAGCTGATTATTACCACTCATTTTATGTTGCCTCCATAATGCCTTCCTTTATGTATTGCATGCTTAAATTCTTCATTAATCCATTTCACACATACCTTATTTAATCTTTGACCTTATAAAGATTCTGAATGGGCAATGTCATAAAGCACTAGTAGTTATTCAAATATCCTGATGATGGTAAAAGTTTATTTTTCACTTGGTTAGACTATAATAAATTTAGTTTAATCCTTTATCCAAGTGTGTGTGCAAACAAAGTTTGCACCTGAAAGTATCTTCAGGACTGGGGTAAAGTGGTACAACAACTTTGCAAGGAGTTGCCTGTTGTTGTACCACTTTACCCCAGCCCTGAAGATACTTTCAGGCGCAAATTTTGTTTGCACACACTTGGATAAAGGATTAAACTAAATTTATTATATCCTGATGATGGATAGGGTCCAATCATTGGAATGTGCTCTTCTTTGTAAACTTGGGATAGTTTGCATAAAAAGAACTGTTTATGTTATTTACAATTCCATTCAAGGCAATTAACTCCTGAGTGCTACAGAAAAAGAAAAAAAAATAGTAAATACCAGAGAAGTCTGGCATTTGCCATTTTCTACAATATCTTAAAAAGACAGCTGGTCAGAGCGACAGGAAGATAATTGTTTGCTTGCTTGTGTTAGATCCTTTCCAAGTTTTGGGATGACAATGACAACTGCCTTATGCCAAGAATCCGGAAACTCTTCCTCTGCAAGTTGTAAGATGAGGGATATTGCACTTTGGCATGATTAGAGTTCCAGCGGAATATTATATTAGCGGAGTTATGCTATAAGAAACTGAAGAGGTGAAGGATCTTGATGTATTGGTTGATAAGAATTTAAAGTTCAAAGGTCACATAGCAAAAGTTGCAAATACAACTCAGAGGATAATTGGTATGTTGAAGCAAACCTTGATATGTAAGGATAAGGAAGTAATTTTGCCTCTTTATAAGACTTTGATAAGACCACATCTGGAATACTGTGCACAGATTTGGTCTCCTGGGTTCCAAGGGGATAAAGAAGCTGTAGAAAGGGTACAAAGAAGAGTTACAAAGATTATATCCAGACTATGGGATTTAGATTATGAGGACAGATTGTGAGTATGTGGATTGCAGACTCTGGTTAACAGGAGAAAGAGGGGTGATATGATAGAGGTCTATAAACTTTTGAACAGGTGCTATAGCATTTCAAATGATGAAATTTTTCGTTATATGGAAGGCGGGGAGAGAACACAGGGGCATCCATGGAAGTTAAGGTTGTTCTCAGTCAAGAAAGGGGTAAGAGCTAGGTTTTTTCTCGCAGAGAGCAGTGAGTGAGTGGAATAATTTGCCTTTAGGGGCAGTGAGTGCATCTAGTGTAAATGAATTTAAGGGAAGATATGATAGCTCTGGGTTGGGTAATTTACAGCCTCCCTCGATGAGTCCTTGACTCCCTGGAGGTCTCAAATAATAATAATAATATTAAAAATTCAGGAGGATATGAAGTTGCTACTGAGATTCTAGCAAAGTTTTCTTCCAAAATATCAGCAATGGCTTTGGGTTCAGCAAAAGCACATCCATTATGATCTAAGATAGACAAATGGTGTGCTCTATATCTGCCCTTCATTTTCTGGATTTTATACTACAATTTTGCACTGACTGTTTAATTAATAGATGATGTAAATTGGATTGAAGACAGCTCTTGACTCTGAAATCTAATGTAAAGTGCTTTGGCCTGAGCACATTTAAAATCTATCAGATCTGATGTGACAGGGTATCTATGAAACAAATCCCATGCTCCCTGTCTTGATCTTTTTTGGCTGCTTAGCAATCAGGGTTCCACCAAGGCTTTGGATATAGTGGAAATCAAGATAATGTTTGTGGAACTGTGATTATTCCTTCCTGGACAATACAGTATCAAAGGTATCTGACTGACTGTTTCAGCATTAAATTTTGCAAGATTGGGAAAAAGTGTTCCAGTCAGAATGGTCAATTTTCCAAGTGGACAATAATCTAAGAGAACTTCCACATATGTTGACTTTGACATCCCACATCAACAGTGGAAAAGTGACTGAGGAGCAGAGTATAAGATCTAATGCAGAATACAAGGAGGAAGGCATATGGAAGAAGGTGCTGAATATATTATTAACAAGAGAGAGGTTAGTACTATCAAGTGTATGCTTAATAATACAGCCTTGTTCAATTGTGTTGGCACTCAATATCTATTAAAGTCACCAATAACAACTATGGGCTGTGTCAGGTAGTTGCAATATAAGGTTATGAAGGTTGATCTCACTTAATTCAGAATCCAGTAGTAAGTAAATGAAACATATCATGATAAGAATCCCACGAATAGACAAATGGTTATCACTTTCAGAGACGCATTTAGCTGGATCCATTGAAAAGGAGCATGGCTGCCTGCTAAGATAGCAACCCTCCACCATGTGCAGGACCATCTCTAGTTCTGTTCTTACAAACAAATAACAGTGAAATGCCTTATGGTTGGAATCTTCACTGGGTTTAAAATATATTTTCTGTAGACAGAAACAGAAGGATTTGTGTTCAGCAAAATCTTGACATCATCGATATTCTGGCAGAATCCATGACAGTTCGACACTTCAAAAAAATTTACCTGTCGGCTTTGTAGCTTGTCTAATTTCCAAGAAGTTGAGGGCTTATCTTTGTCAGGATTACATTTATCTATTGATTTAGAAAATATGGTCAGCCAGTATCCATCTCTTCCTCTGGAAAAATGCTTAATATCTCATCTGATGTGTCAGGATCATTTGTTGAATTTAACTTACTTTCAGTGGTTACAGAAGCATCCATTTTTTTATGGCAATGGTGGTGGTGGTGTGAGTGCAGAGAGTCTGGTGGTTTATCATTCACTTTCAATGATATCTTTCCATAATTTTCTTGACAAGTGGGTTCTCATTGAATGGGAATCCTTTTGGAGTTGTTTCAGGAGTGATACAATAGGTCGTGCAACTGATACGCTCCACAAAGAAGCACTCACAATCATAAAGTTCAGGTATGGTGAAATTATCAGATGGTAGAATAGACATGTTGATACTTTTGATGTTTTCTTAACTGCCACCTTCTCAGCATAGGAAGATTTCAAGATAGGTGTGGTGGCGATAGCTCAGGAGATCTCAGCCAAACAGGAGAGCCAAGATATCCAGCTTTCACAGAAATTGGAAAGTTTACAGATATGGATGTATCAAAAGTAAGGATAATGTTCCTGGATGGGACTAAGCAATCATCCTTATCTCCTCATCTTGAATATCAAGGAGATGCCACTCTGATATTACACCTTTAGAGTAGTTATGTATTTTATGAGGTTGTTACTGTAATTGGTATTGCTCTCAGTAGTTTTTCTGAGTGTTGCTGACATGTTTCCAAAAGAATATCACCAGAATGTAGTTTTCTTAACTGTTTTAGGAGATCCAGCCAGTCCTGAAGCCTTTTGAATAAAGAGGGGTGATATTTTCATTTTCCTTTATTGGTTTTTCACCTGTTGCATAGATTATGAGAAACTGATACATTTATATTGGTGTCAGATATCTTCTGTTTTCTTACTTCTATTAACAAATGATGTATCTATTTATAGTATCTGTACTTGGTTGAGACCTTGAGGAAGAAAGATTCAGGATCAAATTTTACAGAGACCATCATAACAGATTTTTTTGTGTGTCAAAGTTCTCCACCCACTACAGAGCCACATATGGACACTCACTATCCAACAAGCAA
The DNA here is from genome assembly GCF_054136105.1 of Typopeltis vanoorti. Classification (NCBI taxonomy): domain Eukaryota; kingdom Metazoa; phylum Arthropoda; class Arachnida; order Uropygi; family Thelyphonidae; genus Typopeltis; species Typopeltis vanoorti. Next base: position 45,025,434 of record NC_143564.1, on the reverse strand, counting down.
TGGATATGCTTGGAAATGAAATGCTAGGCTACCCCAGATGCTATACCAAAACCATAGCAAGCTCTGACCCCATCCCTAGACCATGGGTAGAAGACTTACTGCAACACCACTGATCCATGCAGGCAAGCCTACTAGCTGCATGATCATGGCCAGGACATCCAGGACCACTTGTCCAGGATTCTCTTTTCCAGATGTTCATGAATCACAGTGCACAGCAAACATAGCAGTTGGATCTCGGTGATGGTGTCTGGAAGACAGGATAGTAAAAAAAACTCTGGAGGAGTAGAGCAAATATGGAGAAAGAAGGAAAGAAAAAACAGGAAGAATGAAAATGGCTAGCACCATTATTGGGAGGTCCCCTCCATCACAAACAGGTGTCCCATGTGGATGAATAAAGGCGAGAGAGAGAAGTTAAGTATCTTCTATAAATCTTTTAACTGATCACATATCCACTTACATAATATTAACAGGTTTTATTTATTCAATTCTAGAACAAATATAACAATGAACATTTTCACTCACCCTGTTTGGAATATAAACATCTTCAAGAAAAAGAGCAAGATCCATAAAATATTCTTGCTCTTGGTCAGTAAGTGTTTCTATACTAAGTTTAATAGCTTCTGTAATGTCCTGACTGCCATCGGATCTCCTTCGAATGCGAGAAATTTGTCCTTTTTCCAATTCTTCTCTATAATATTTCCATCTATCTTGCCTATTACCAAATGTAGACATAAGTCCTCCAATCATTGAAATCATTATTGGAGATCCTAAGTGAAAAAAAAATATACATATAATAAAATAAATAAATAAAAATAATAAATCCATTATAAATAAACTGGTTTTCTTGAATAAAGTGTAAATGCATACTGTTGTTCTTTTATTAAGCAATGCACCACTAAAAACAATCTGCACAATAAGGAAAATATCACTAAGACAAACGTCTTTATAGTGTACTGAATAACACCGAAGATGTGCTATTAGTAATAACTAACAAACTCAGTCTAGCAACCAGAATACCAGACAATCCCATAATCATTAACCTTTTTCTTAATTATCTTTACTTCCAAATATTCTATAGCTATCAGTTCTCCTCTTACTCATTTCATACCCCCTAGCCAGAAATGTCCTGTACATCCATCACTTTCATGTACACAGACTATAATGGTACCACATAGATGATTTGTAATTTCTACTCATTTTCATAGTATAATTACTATTTCCATACTCATTTCAAATACCTGGTAATTAATTTACGGAATTAACAACGCATATGAAGTATATTAATTAAAGATAACTTTAATGAATCACTTCTATATTTCGGCAATGTCACATTGCCATCTTCAGGAACATAAAGATATGGTATGTGCAGTAAGGAACTAACAAAGCAAATGAGCTCATTTGCTTTGTTAGTTCCTTACTGCACATACCATATCTTTATGTTCCTGAAGATGGCAATGTGACATTGCCGAAATATAGAAGTGATTCATTAAAGTTATCTTTAATTAATATACTTCATATGCGTTGTTAATTCCGTAAATTAATTACCAGTTATGTCTAACCAACGTATAAGTCTTACTACTAGAATCATTTCAAATACCTGTTCTAAACAAATAACTAAAATAATCCTTACTGGAATGAAGGCTTTGACCCTATCCCAGTTACTTTCTCATAACATTCTGTTTCTGTCTCATGCATTTCTGTAAGCATTTTCATGAGAAATAGTTATTCATCTACTTCCTTCTAAGTATGTATAAATATACACAAACAACTGCTGGTTAAACAACCATAGACAATATAGCTCATCCACAGACAGCAGCTCAAACAGTGAAAACAACACAATAACCATGGTAATAAACTTTAATGAAAAACACAGATAAGTTGTAATGAAATTAATAGCACACCTGTGTATGAAAACAACTAGCAATTCCATGAACAGGAATTGTTCATGGAATGAACAATTCCTGTTTAAAACTGCTTCAATGGAGAAGACAAGCTTCATCACATAGGATGATGTGTTTAGTATCAATACTATGCTGTGGTAGACCAGATTTTTGAGGTTTCAGGTATTCAATATAGTACTGATGTTCATTAATTCTTTTTTTTTCACAGAATGGTCTGGGTGTCCAAAGTATGTCATACATTCATAAAGAATCTGGTAAACCTCAGCTAAAGACAGAGGTGACAATTTTGTACATCACAATAATCAGCTTACCAATTAAAAACAGTTGCTATGTGCAAGATAAATAATATAAAGAAACTTTTTTTTATTATATATATTTACATAAGATGAGAATCCACAAAACTTGTGGAAGAGAGAGACAATCATTCTGATTCAGGTTAGGTTGATGTAAAAGGGCTTCACAACTTTCTTTGAAAAGGCATTCATATTTAAAACTACTTCAATGGAGAAGACAAGCTTCATCACATAGGATGATGTGTTTAGTATCGATACTATGCTGTGGTAGACCAGATTCTTGAGGTTTCAGGTATCCAATATAGTCCTGATGTTCATTAATTCTTTTTTTTCACAGAATGGTCTGCATGCCCAAAGTATGTCAAATTACATTCATAAAGAATCTGGTAAACCTCAGCTAAAGACAGAGGTGACAATTTTGTACATGGTAACAGATGAGAAATTTTGTTGATAGGAGAATATGAGAGATTGAAGTGAAACTTCTTCAAAATTCTACCAATAGGTTCAGTGATGCCAGAAATGCATAGGACTGGAACCATGCAGTCTAGTGCAGAATCCTTAGGTGCCAGAATGTAGGAGTCAATATGTTGGATGTGATGAGGGTTGTAATCATTTAGCTCTATTATACTTTTGATAAGAAGTTCTTGTTGTAAGCCTAAGGGTGAAGAGCAAATATTGTGTGTTCTATTAATTAATGACTTGACAACATCGATTTTTTTTTTTTTTTTTTTTTTTGGAAGGTGCGATGAACAGACTTTTGATTTATATATACCGGTATATATGCCAGTAAATGTTGATTAACAAAGTACCAGAGGCTGTGCAAGTTAGAATGATGGCCAAGAATTGTGAACTAAGCACTTTCTTTTTCCATGGTGAATTGAACATGTGGGTGGAGGCTATTGATCCAATGTAGGAAAGTGATGTTTGTTTTCAGAATGAGACCAAACAGCAAAAACGTCATTCATGAAGCTAAACGGTAGGGTTGGGGGAGGGGAGACAATTAGATGAAAACAGGGTATCCCAAGGATGTTTCAAAAATTGGTTCACTAAGAGTGGAGACAGAGGACAACCTATTGTTGTGCCTTCAATCTGGTTATAGATGTTTGTCAGCTGAAATATCCTGACTGAATTTGTATAGCATATTCAAAAATCTTTCCAACATCAGGAGAGAAATCAACATATAGAAAACAAACAGAGAATAGAATGTTGGTCACCAAAAAAATGTCAAACTGGCTAAAAATTCTTGCTATTTCCACTGCATTTGACTAAAATACCTGACTCTTGTATTTCAGTATCTTTGAATTTTTCAAGAAACTGTGTGGAATTATTGATGAATGATCTGGATTGTCCAGTACAGACTGGACAATTTAATAGATGTGAAAGAAATTTTGCAGTTCTTTATGTGGGAGAGTCTATATAATTCACAGTGGGTCTTACAGGGAAACCTTCTTTGTGGATTTTTGGAAGACCATATAAATGAGGAATCCTTATAAAATGAGTGTGTAACTTATCCAAAGTATTTTTTCATTCCATTTAACAACTTCATCCAGAAGCTTTTTAATTGTTTAATCTGTATTTTGATACATTTATAACTAATCTCTTGATTGGTGGAGGCATCCTGTAAAGTTTATCACCATAATTATTGTATTATTTTTGTAGTTCAATCTATGCCACAGGTACCTCTAAAGACAGACAGTAGATCTTCTAACTTACCAAACCAACTACTCATCCTCCTCCTCTTCAATTTCATCTGCTTCTCTTCATTGTGACAGACATTTGCACCATTTTCACCACGTACTATGACCACAGAAATTGTTATAGCACAAGGTCTGCTATAGTGAATTTACATTCCCAAAAAAAAGAAAGTAATGACCTATAGTTGGGTAACTACCACTTCTTGAACTTATTTCACATCAATCTTCAGCAGGTGTGTTGTCTTCCACCCCACCCACAAGCTTTCATGGTCAGTCAGTTTCGACGATAGCTTCATAGTGATGATAATTCAAAAGTGACTTACTAGCCTTTAAATAAATCCAATGAGCTTTACAAGACCTCTAAACTTCCTTTATTTTAAAACAGGTAGGAAATTACCTGAGCCATTATACAGCATTTTAGAAATATAATTCTCTTGATGCATTTAGCTTTCTTTACTTAACCTTACCCACTTTTGCAAACAGACCATGGAAAGATTTGGGAAAAAAACTCATGATCGTTCTTGCTATTTCCACTGCATTTGATTATGTCTGGCATTAAGGCATCATTTGCTTTTTAGAATTGTCTGTTAATGTTTGATTGCCATTCTGTGATCTTGTACTGATGATGCCTATGATACTTCGGCGAAAATTCTATGCTAATAAAGTTATTTACGTGAGTTTTCCCTCTAGTTTTATAATTCTTATCAACAGATATAAATAACTATATCATAATAATAAACAATCAATTATACATAAAATTAATTAGTAATTAATAGAAACAAACTTAAAATACCTTCAGATGCTTTAAAGGATAATGCATACTAGACACAATGTTATAGACTCAAAATATAATATAGTCCTAGGATTAGAATCCAAGAACATTAAGATTACATTAAATTTTTAGAATCAGACAAATCTGGCCTTGCTTTCCATGGCAATGACACTAGACACAGAATTCTTTGGAGTCAAAAAAAAGATTGTTCATTTCAACAGATATAAATTTGATCGTCTGTTCCTTGAAACACATGTGAAACATTGAGACATCATCTAAATCTTAACTGCTCTGACTATATGATAATGTCAAAGTTCTGGAAAGTGACTAATTGTTTTTTTTTTTTTTTTTAAATACTTATTAGGTTATTTAATTTTCTGTTGCAGAAACTATCTAATTTGTTCCTTTGAACTTTAATAGTGCACTCTCCTCAATTCAGCAATTCAATTCAATAGTACATGCTAGGCAACTCACATCTTGTGACTCATGTTCTAAATGTAGTTAATTGATCTCTCTCTCTCTCTCTCCCTCCCTGATGATGTCCACGTAACAATGGAATTATAATAAATTTTATATTTTTTCAACATATTTTGACCATCTATGTGTATAAAAATAAATTATCCTACTTTAGAATGGTGAGGAGATCAGTATTTAAGCCACTCTTTGGGAAGATGAAGCTTAAATCATTTGGGTACTATTATGTCTCTTGAATGAAGAAAAGGAATGTAGGGTATTTATCATCAGAAAAACTGTTGAAAGGATTTTGAAAGTTTATTTTTCACTTGGTTAGAATATAATAAATTTAGCTTAATCCTTTATCCAAGTGTGAGCAAACAAAGTTTGTGCCTGAAAGAATCTTCAGGACTGGGGTAAGGTGGTACAACACCAGGACACTCCTTGCAAAGGTGGAGCAAGCTACCAACACTCCTATCTCAGTATCTCCCATAATGCAAAACATATCTCCTTGCGGATATGTCTAATGTTATGCATTAAGGGAAGGGCCACAACCCAGACTAGTTTCGACCTTTATTGAGGTCTCTTCAGTGGGAGCCAGGCCCAAGTGGAGATACCAGGCTGAAGCATTAGCAGGTCACCTCCACCTATAGGAGTTGCCAAATGGTGTGCCACCCTTTTTTAATAAATTACTCTGGATTTAGAGAAAGATGTTGAAAGTTATTTTTCACTTGGTTAGAGTATAATAAATTTAGTTTAATCCTTTATCCAAGTGTGAACAAACAAAGTTTGCACCTGAAAGTATCTTCATATCTGGGATAAGGTGGTGTTGTACCACCTTACCCCAGTATTCTGTCTGCCTGGTATCTCCACTTGGGCCTGGCTCCCACTGAAGAGACCTCAATAAAGGTCGAAACTAGTCTGGGTTGTGGCCCTTCCCTTAATGCATAACATTAGACATATCCGCAAGGAGATGTGTTTTGCATTATGGGAGATACTGAGATAGGAGTGTTGGTAGCTTGCTCCACCTTTGCAAGGAGTGCCTGGTGTTGTACCACCTTACCCCAGTCCTGAAGATACTTTCAGGCGCAAACTTTGTTTGCTCACACGTGGATAAAAAATTAAACTAAATTTATTATGTTGAAAGGATTTGAAGTTAGAGAAAGAAGGTACTAACATATTGGAGAAAGAGAATAAGTAAGAATACAGAATCCTGGAGCACTCCAGCAAGGATAAAGACATTTGATGAGAGGAAGCTATTTACCATGATGCAAAATGAATTATCCAGAGAGGAAACTGATAATCCAATCACAGATGGCAGGAAGAGACTACAAAATGGTAGCTTAGTAAGTAAATCTTAATGCCAGGGCATAATCAAATGCAGTGGAAACATCAAGAGTGACCAAATGAGTTTTTCCAAATCTTTCCATGGCATGACCTGTGTGTAAAAGTGGGTAAGGTTAACAAAGAGGTTCACTGTAGAAAGAAAATGGCCGAATCCACACTGATGATTATTATTTGATGTGTTTCCAAAGTGAAGACTCTGGATGTCGATGACTTCCTATGTTGATTTCAAGCATACAGAGGTTAGGGCAATGGGACATAAAAGGGACTTAAAATGGAAGATTTAAAAAAATATATATATTAAAAGAGAGATAAAAGTCAGCCATCAATGGTTTGATGGCTGACTTTTATCTCCATTTTTAGGGATAGCCTGGATAAAGGTTTTGCATCCATGCAGCTCGGTCAATATCAGATGAGTATAACAGCTTATGTGGGCAATACAGGATGGACATTAATACTGGAGCACAAGTTTTTAGCACAACTGAAGGATACCATCTGCACAAGCAAATTTATTAATATCAAGGCTATTGAGTAATGTTCTGATGACCTAACAACAGATCATCGAGGCAAGTTGAGCGTAGTTTGCGCAATAGTGGGAGAGGATTTGCCTTGGTTGTCTAAATAAGAAATGGAAGGATAGGCTAATACTAAGATATCTACATATCTTTAGAAGATGTTACTACTATATCATCAGGAATAGAGTAATAGAATTTTGCTGGATTTTGCAAAGGCATTTGACAGAATGGACAAAACACATGGAACTCTATTATGCAAATTAAAACAAATAGAGATGGATATGACACTGGTTATGTATATAAGAGGGTGGCTGCTGGACAGATATCAAAAAGTGGTCTATGCAGGAACAGAATCCAGGAAAAACCAGGTGACTAGTGGTGTGCTGCAAGGTTCTGTGCTAGAACCAGTACTGTTTAATTTGTACATAAATAATATAGGAAATAATCTAAAGGAAATATTCAGTTGTTTATTGATTGATGCAAAATTGGGTAGAGTAATAGTTAAAGCGATGCAGGATGATTTAAATAGGCAGTATGGGAAAAAGGTAATGGACATCAATTTAATGTCGAAAAATGTAAAGTTATGCATTTTGGGATAAATCAATTTCAAGCTGTGTACCACATGCATGAAACTGTACTCCAGGAAATAGATGAAGCTAGAGATTTGGGAGTGATGGTAGACAGAGAGCTGAAGTTTAGAAGACATACTGCTAAGGTTGCCAACATAGCTCATATGATTACTTGTCTATTGAAGACCACACTAACAAATAGAGATAAGGAAGTTATAAGGCCTTGAGATGTCCATTTTGATTACTGTGCTCAGATCTCGTCTCCTGGACATCATGAAGATGAGAAAGCAGTGAAGATTCAGAGGTGAGCAACCAAGATCATCATCATCTACAACAACAACAACAATAATAATAGAAGCATAGTAGAACAGAAGTTTTGCAAAGAAGATTTGACAAGGGACCAAAAAGGCTCAAACATTATTTGAACAGGAAGCAAGCCTACTATATTTCCATCTTACAAAGTCTAATTTGGATACGTTGATGTTTTTTTTTTTTTTTTTTCCTTTTCCAGTTGTTACAAGCTGTAGTATAAACTTGGTGAGAAACTAGACTTTTTTTTTTTAAAACTTAGTCATGGAATGTAATGGGGCAGTTTTTTTCTTGGACTACTTTGGCACCTTTTTTCGAGAACCAGGACTTAGACAGTATGCAGGGTTGTTTTTTTTTGAGTAGAGTGAGAAATAAAGACACTCATTCAGGCAAAAATAATTTCAGTTATTTGATCAATAATTTTAGTTATTTGATCAGAGGCCAATCTTAGCCTTCTGCCCATTGACCAAAAGGGCAGAAGGCTAAGATTGGTCAGAAGGATGACCTGTAGATAAAGAAACATGGACAAGTGTAGTTGCCACAAGGGAGGGAATGACATCTCTCTGACAGATTTGGGAGCTGGTTAAGAAAAGTTCAGGAAAATGGTGAGGATCATTCATTATTCTGAAAGGTTGGCAAATGATATGTGTTAGATCATTACTGACAGCAAATAATTCCACTTCTCTTTCAGCCTAGTCTGCAGCGATAGAGAAGAGAAGCCACTGTGAATTATGAACACCGATATCTTCAGAGAAGATTATCTTACTGTTTTGGTAATTAGAGGTTATATGATAAACTTTCAGAGATAAATAATCAAAAAGGTTAGTACAGTCATCAGTATTAGGAGAGAAATAAGGAGAAAAAGCTTGAGATCTTGAGCCAAAACAGATCTAAAGAGGATTCCATATCTGAAAGCCTTTGGTATGTTATATGAAAAGCACACATTCTTCCTTACTCACAGAAGGCAGCATGTGTGATATAGGAAAGTTGAGATGAATTGTAGTCATAGTGGATATCAGTTTGTGTTCAGCAATAAATATCAGGTCCGGATGACTAAGTGTTACGTACATCACTGCTGTTAGTATTGCAAACCCAGTTGATAAAGTCAATATGAAAGTGGTTTTCTTAATGTGGAATTTTGTTGGATTTTTTTTTACTAAACTTTTGTTGGGTTTTTTTTGCAAGGTTTTCTTTTCTGTTGCATTTTTGATTTTTAAAAAAAAATTTTTTGTTGATTTCTTTGGGAGATTTTATTCTAATTGGATAATTTCTTGGCATCTTTACTTTATAGTATAACCAAGTGGAAAAACTTTCAACATCTATCTCTAATCCAGAGTATTTTAGTAATAAGGTGTGACACCTTTTGGCTACTTGTATATGACTTCTGCATTACTTCAACATTGTTATCATTTCTGGGTCTGGCTCCCACTGATGAGATCTCAATAAATGTTGAAAACGGTCTTGGGTAATGACTCTTCCCATAATGCATAGCATTATACAAATGCTATGCATTGTGGGAAGGCAAAAGACATGAAGTCATTAGCCTCTATATATGAGTTGCCTAGTCATGAAGTTACTTCATGATCAAATGTTTTTTGCTAACCCTTGGATAAAGGATTAAACCAAGAATATAACTTCTTGTCATCTTTAATTATAGTATAACCAAGTGGAAAAACTTTCAACATCTATCATTGCATCATCAGCAAATAGCTGTATGTCGCTTGTCAAATCTTTCCCAGTGTAATTTTTGATATGTCTCGGCCATCCTCTTACCCATGCTAATATTTTATAATCCAAACCCATATTCTCCAATTGATGTAACAGTCTTCCATGCTGCATTCTGCCAAAAGCTTTAACAAAATCAAAAAGTATCACATGTATCCATTTCTCATGTTGAACTCAATAGTAACATTATTACAGAATGTGAGCAAGCTGCTTAAACATGATCTTCCATTAGTAAACCCATGATGTTCATTGCAACATAGAGATTCTCTGTCCACCCAATTCTGAATGTGAACCATAACTCATTTGGAAGAAGATTTTCCAAAATCTTCTTCTGCAAAAAAATTTTAGAAGAAAAGATTATGGAAGACAAAGAGAGAGCTGGAGAACAGTTGCAAGAGAAATATAGCACTCAGGCTAAGATTTTTCAAACGAAACTGACCTTATTGTAAGGATAGAATTAGAATATGAGAGGACTAGCACTGCAATCCCAGAAAGTTTTTTTTTTTTTTTTTTTTTGCTATGTGATGAGTAGCAAGAAAAACGATGCTAGATAGATTACCTTGCTCAATGGAGATGGGACTTGAGTGACCAATGTAAATGACATTGTTCAGCTGTTTAATAAACACTTTATTAGTGTTTCATCCTGGTACAGCAGGCTTTATTCTAGATGACTAATAAGTGGTGAAGTGTTAGAAGTGAATGTATTCCAAATACTGAGTAAGCTAATTGTTGAAAGTTTTTTTCACTTGGTTATACTATAAATTAAAGATGCCAAGAAGCTATATTCTTGGTTTAATTCTTTATTCAAGTGTAAGCAAACAAATTTTGCACGTGAAGTCACTTCACGACTGAGCCACTTGTAAATAGAAGCTAATGACTTCACATCAATTGCCTTAGTATCCCAAAATGCAATGCACATATCCTTACAGATATTTATAATGCTTTGCATTATGAGAAGGGCCACCCCAGACAGGTTTCGACCTCTATTGAGGTCTCATCAGTGGGAGATAGACATCGAAGTGATACCAAGGTTGAAGTAATGCAGAAGTCGTATTTTCATATACAAGTAGCCAAAGGACACATCTTATTACTAAAATACTCTGGATTAGAGAGAGATGTTAAAAGTTTTTCCACTTGGTTATATTATATAGCCACGGTGACCAAACTGTGGCTCACGAGCCGCATGTGGCTCTTCTTAAGTTTTATTGTGGCTCAACTAACAAATAAAAAATATTTATAATTTTTCTTAATTTTCTAGCAGACATGGGACAATCACCTAATAAAGTTTTTCTGAATGATGATAATAATTTAAAAAAACTCGAGGCAAAGCCAAAAAAAGGGAAAAAAAATCGATGTTTTTCTCTAAAAATCATCAATGTTTGTTTGTCATCCCTAAAAAAACTGTATTTTGCTGCTCGATTAGTCAATGTTTTTGAATGGCTTGATGAAATTTGCTGTTGATATGCTGTTCGGCAATGTAGTTATATTCATGTGAGAAAATTTAAAAAGATACATTACTGAATTTCGTACTTATATTAATAAAAAGGTAATAATTTAAATTCCAAATGATTTAAATATTAATATTTTATTTTTAAAATTTTATTATAGAATATTTTGCAGCATGACTCTTGAAAATAAACATATCGACGAACATAGAATTTTAACGAAAAAGACTATGCTTTTATTGAGAAAAATGGTAAAGCTTTTTGCCTCATCTGTAGTTCAACAATGAGCAATTTCAAAGTAGGGAATTTAAAACGTCATTATGAAAAATGGCATCGCGAGTTTTTGTCTCAATAGCCAGAAAAATCTGAAATACGAATTAAAAAGCTTAAATCATTGAAATCTTCAGTTAATAACCAAATTAACTTCATGACAAAATTTACTGAAGAATCTAAAACTGTAATAGAGGCTAGTTTTAAAATATCATGGAACATCGCACGTGCAAAACAGCCTTATACTGAAGGGGAATTTATTAAGCAAAACATTCTTGATACAATTGAGTCACTGGACCCTAATAATTCAAAACTTTTAAAGTTAATTACCAACATTCCTACCTCACAACATACAATTGAACGTTGAAATTCAGAAATAAACGTGGATTTATTATCAAAATTAGAAAACGATATAAAACATTGTGTAGCATTAAGTTTGGTGCTTGATGAATCAACTGACATTACAGACCAACCACAATTAGCAATTTTTATTTCTTTCCTTCTTGAGGACGGAGTGACGCGAGAAGAATTATTAGAATTAATAGCATTAAAAGATAGTACTCATGGCGTTGATATTAAGTAAGCTTTTGATGTTGCCCTTAAAAATGTTCCAAAAAGTAAATTAGTAAGTGTGGCTACTGATGGAGCAGCAGCAATGGTGGGATTAATTGGACTTTTAAAAAAAGATGAAAGCATTCCCAATTTCATTCCAATTCATTGTATTTTGCATCGAGAACATCTTTGTTGCAAAACACTTTAATTTTGAACATCTGTTTACACCACTCATAAAAATCGTAAATTTTATTTGGACCAATGCAAAAAACCACTGTCAGTTTCAAAATTTTATCGATGAACTTGATTTGAATGAACAAATAAATGATTTATCGTTGTACTGCATAGTGAGATGGTTATCTACGTACGATGTATTGAACAAATCTGTAGCTTTATTGGAACCTATTATTGAATTCCTAGATATAAAAAAAGCAATCATATCCGCAATTAAAAAACAATGAATGGATCCAGGACTTAATGTTTTTTACTGATATAATGGAACATTTACAAAATTTCAATGTGTCGCTGCAAGGCAAGGACAAGAATATTTCAGAATTGAGTCAGAGCATTTTTAGTTTAAAAAAAAAATTACAACTTTTTCAAAAAAACATAAGTGAAAAGAGATTCAATCACTTTCCACATTTGAAAAAAGCGACTTCAGGATGTGATAATCTTCCTACAGTCATCAGTAACTATCGAGCAAAATTAAACAACCTCTTGGATGATTTTGAAGACTTACAAGAATTAAAACCATCTATTGCATTTCTGTTAAATCCATTTGAAATTGATGTAATTAACAACGGTTTCCTGCTTTTAAAAAGCTTGCTTCCTGGAACGGCATCAGGAGAAATGGAGTTAATAGAAATGCAAGAAGACGAAGGTCTTAAAATGTTACATAAATCAGTAAATTCAATCAATGAATTTACTGATTTATGTAAGAAGTACAGCCATTTAAAAATTGCAGCATATCATTTATTATAAATTTTTGGATCGAAGTATGATGTTGACCACTGTACTCAACGATGAAATTTGTAAAATCCAAGTATCATTCTCAATTAACAAACCAACATTTGAAAGAATTAATAAGAAGTTCAATTACTAATTAAAAACCAAATTATCAAAAATTAGTTGCTAACTTAGAAATCCATAAACCTTCTTCTAGTAAAGAGTAAATAAAAAAATGTAAATACATGTAAAAAAAAATAGGTAATAATAAATATAATATTTCAAAAAGTTTTTTTTCCTTATTCCTTATAAATGATATTGCATTTATATGTGTATGTATATGATTGACATAGACCTTTCGGATGTGGCTCTTAACAATTTCTGGTAGGTAACTAGGACTCTTGCTGCAAAACCTCTGGCCATCCCTGCTATATAGTATAACCTTGGTATCACTTCGGAGTCTGGCTCCCACTGATCAGACCTCAATAAAGGTCGAAACTGGTCTGGGTAGTGGCCCTTCCCATAATGCAAAGCATTATACATATCTGTAAGAATATGTGCATTGCATTATGGGATACTAAGGCAACTGATGTGATGTCATTAGCTTCTATATACAAGTAGTCCAGTCGTGAAGTGACTTCATGTGCAAACTTTGCTTGCTTACACTTGGATAAAGGAATAAACCAAGAATATAACTTCTTGACATCTTCAATTTTGAGTAAGCCCACATGTCATGAACGCAGCATAACTAGATGGAATTTCACAAGTTTTAAAGGAATGAGCTATGGAACTGACTGTGCCATTAACTTTGCTGTTTATTGAAAGTCTTGCAATGGGACAGGTTCCCAGAGAATGAAAGGAGGGTAAGATAATGCCATTGCATAAAGGTGGTGGTAGAACGGAGGTGTCAAACTATAGGACTGTTTGTATTTCTTCTATGATTGTTAAGATTTTGGAGAAATTGGTAAGAACTGGTATACAGAATTGGGCAGATGAGGGTAATATTACATATGCAGGCTAACTGAATTTGTAAAAGGGTGCTCTTCTTTTAGTGATCTGGTTACATTTTACATCAGAATAACAAGAGCAATAGATGAGGGCAAGGCATACACTGTTGTTGTTGTTTTTTTTGGATTTTTCAAAGGCATTTGACAGGGTGCCACATGATAAATTGATTTTTATTTGAATATCAGATTAGTGGACTGGTGACTGGCTCTCTGATAGATATCAGAGTTGTATATGGTGGAGCAGTATCAGCAAGCTGAGAGGTTACAAGTGGAGTTCCATAGGGTTCAGTACTAGGACCATTGCTGTTTAATCTTTATGCCAGTTATATTGGAACAAGACTATAGGTAGATGTTCAGCTTGCTGATGAAGTGAAGCTTGGGACTGTTATTATAATAGTGCTGATGTTTTGGCTCTTCAAGAGGATATGAATAAGCTGGAAAGGTGGGTGGCAAATGAATAGGAATGTCAGTTAATGCAACTAAATGCAAGGTTATAAAATTTGGAATCCACAGATGGGATGCTTCATACTCATTTGGTGCAATTATACAGGAAGAAGTGGAGGAAACAAGGGATCATGGGGTGATTGTGGATAGAGAGAGAGATTTGAAGTTCTGACAACCTATTACAAAGCTTGTGAGGGCAGCAATTGACACTTGCTGCAATGTTTATCTCTCTTGACAATGACTACAAGAGATAAAAGTATGGTAATCCCATCATATATTTTGTTCAGACCACATCTGTATTTCTGTGCTCAGATCTGGTCAGCAGGATTTGAAGGGAATGAACCTTGAAGAGGATGCAGAGATGGATAACAAAAATATTATCTGGACTGTACAATGTTCATTATGAGGAGAGACTGAGGACATGCAGACTGCAGAGTTTGGTGAATAGAAGACAAAGGGGGGGGGGTGATCAAGACATTTAAGCTGAAGGGTTATTATCACATTAACACTGAGGAGACTTTTAGTATGGTAAAAACGAGAAGCAACAGCAAGGACAAGGAGCCATATCTGAAAGATGCAAAATGAAGTGGTGAATAAGAGGATAAGAAGTAAGGTTTTTGCATGGAGAGTGGTGGGAGCATGGAATGCATTGCCTGAGAGTGTGATGAACATGCAGACATTAGATGAGTTTAAGGAGTGGTATGATAGACTTTGTGCTGAACAGTGTTGATCTCCCACAATGAGTCTTGTGACTCCATGGAGATCAGGAAAATAATCATAAAAAAAAACAGAGGATTACAACATAAAGTTAAAGATAAACAGAATCTAATTTCTTTTTCTTCATTTTTTTTTTTTGTTTATTAACAAAGAAACACCTGTTTTCACTTCCAGAATCACGGCACATACGAAGCATTAAAACAGCAGATAAACTGGATTTGGATTTACTACATCTAACAAAGATTTAAAGTAGATGCTAATTTTCATGATAATATCAATGTTAACAACTAATTAAGCCTTTCAAAATCAGATTCAACTAATAGCCTCTGAGCAATCAGTTGAATTAAAACATATGCTTTCCAAACTAGCTAAATTGAAATAGATTGTGTTTTGCAATGACAATATCAATTCAGCTTGTAACTATTTAAGTCTTTCAAAACACGTTGAAAGTTTATTTTTCACTTGGTTAGACTATAATAAATTTAGTTTAATCCTTTATCCAAGTGTGAGCAAACAAAGTTAGCACCTGAAAATATCTCCAGGACTGAGGTAAGGTAATACAACACTGGGAAACTCGTAGCAAAGGTGGACCAAGCTAACATCACTCCTATCTCAGGCACAAACTTTGTTTGCTCACACTTGGATAAAGGATTAAACTAAATTTATTATAGTCTAACCAAGTGAAAAATAAACTTTCAACATCTTTCTCTAAATCCAGAGTAATTTAATAAAAAGGTGGCACACCTTTTGGCAACTCCTATAGGTAAAGATGACCTTGCTATTGCTTCTGCCTGGTATCTCCACTTCTGGGCCTGGCTCCCACTGAAGAGACCTCAATAAAGGTCAAAACTAGTCTGGGTAGTGGCCCTTCCCTTAATGCATAACATTATACATATCTGCAAGATGTGTTTTGTATTATGGAAGATACTGAGATAGGAGTGATGTTAGCTTGGTCCACCTTTGCTATGAGCTGCCCGGTGTTGTACTACCTTACCCCAGTCCTGAAGATATTTTCAGGCATAAACTTTGCTTGCTCACACTTGGATAAAGGATTAAAGTAAATTTATTATTATCTTTCAAAACACCTGAGTTGCAAACAAGAAAAGCAAGCCAGTTTGGTCACTATCAGCACTCTCTAAAAACTAAAAAAAAAATAAAAATCACCTAAATTGTCAAACTAAATGTCCAATAAATGCCTCAAGGAAGTAGTACCTGCTTCCATTGGGAACCAGTGCTTTATATGAATATCAAAATTTAAATGAATTGAAATCACTTACCTTTACACTTTTCATGAATTTTTTCAACATCAGGTGGAAGTTCTGAAGTACAAACTTTAACTGACTTTGCTAATAAATCTTTACTTTCATCTAATGTAAATCCATTCATCATGATAAAATTTTTTACTCCTGAAACACTATCTACTATGCTTTTATTTCTTGTGGTAAGCATCACTGGAACACCCACATCAAATGCCTTAACAACATGAGAGTTCCACACATCATCTAAAACTAAGAGTCCATTTTTAAATTCATTTTGACTAAAAATTATTTTCAATCTATCTGTAGCTAGTTCCTCTGTAGACGGCATGGAGCTCCTACTAGAATCTAACTTATCGCAAAGGTTCTGCATCTTAATAAGTAAACCTCCATTAGGTTGGCTGTCATTTCTTCCGATAGCTATCCACCATACTCCATCTGAAAAATACTCATTATAGAGATGAACATCTCTAAGGACTTCTGCTGCAAGAACCGACTTTCCGCACCCTACCATACCATGTAATACTACCCACCCTCGTCTACATTTCGAAGTTGCAACTTTAATCAGTGCATCACGTATTTCCCATTGCTTAGATTTTCTGCACACCAAATTATTTATTTGGAAGGGCACTCCACCTGCAAGAAGTTTTTCATAAATATCATAATTATTTTCTTCATCTTGGTGGCAACCATTATTAATACAGTTTTGCAATCTGTCAGCAAGCCAGACATAATCTTTCTCTAGAGACTTAACAAAGGCATTAAAACCAGATGAACCTTGTTTGAGGAGAAGGTCTATCAGCTTGGCTGTCTGACGTTTAAAAGTTCTCTGAAATGAAAACACAATAATATGTAACAAAATGTTTTCACACTTAATTTTACTATGCATGTTTTAACTAAATTATTGTAAAATTGAAGTTTAATAAATTGAAGTTTAATAATCAGAAGAATGAAAGAATGATAAAACTTTATTGAAAGATTTTTCACTTGGTTATATTATAAATTAAAGATGCCAAGAAATTATATACTTGGTTTCATCCTTTACCAAAATGTAAACAAACAAAGTTTGCGCATGAAGTAACTTCATGACAAGGCAACTTGTATATAGAGCCTAATGACTTCACATCAATTGCCTTGGTATGTCATAGCGCAAAGCACATATCCTTACAGACATGTATAATGCTATGCATTATGGGAAAGGCCACTACCCACACCAGTTTCGACCTTTATTGAGGTCTCATGTCTGTAAGGATATGTGCTTTGCATTTTAGTATACCAAGGCAATTGATGTGAAGTCATTAGCCTCTATACAAGTTGCCCTGTCATGAAGTTACTTCATGTGCAAAATTTCTTTTGCTTACACTTGGATAAAGGATGAAACCAAGTATATAATTTCTTGGCATCTTTAATTAATAAAACTTAATGTTAGCAAAGAAAACCAAGTTACCATGAAGATCTTTTCAATTCATTCACAGTTTTCAGATATAATATGAACTAGGGGTGTATGGAGAAGTAGTACCATAGTATCGATCAATGTTCCCTCTAAGCTGTGCGCATGTGTGCACGCACACATTTTACAACTAGCGCACAAAGCAAAAAATATGCGCACACTAGATTTTCAAGTGTGCGCAGTGAAATTAAAATTTATTAATTAAAGAAGTTCCACCTAAACATTAACCTATAAATACTTTAAAAAATACGGTAACTCAACAACGCTCAAGCCTATAACCTTTTATTACATTCTCGAAGTAGCATATAGAATGGCATGCAGTTTGTTTACATCTCAGGCCTGACTAATGGAAAATTCCCAAACATGATTGGCTGATTAAATTAGTTCAAGATCATGACGAATTAAGTGAAATATAGTGAAAAAAACATGACAAATTAAAACAATGGTTTCATAATTTTTAATAAAAATAATTAAATACTTTTAAAAAACTTAAATTAGAGTACAATTAAAAATATTGTAGCGTTTTAAAATTCTCTAATTTTTAAAAGGAATTTTAAAATAGTAGACTAAATAATAACATTCGTGTACATACATTGAGATACAACCAAGTTAATTAAATCTAGCCTCTAGGCATATCTTTCTCTTGTGTTGCCTTCGGCAATGTTTAGTGTTCGTTCAGCTTTTGCCATGCCAAGTTATTCAGTGAATAGTGTACATTTGAAAATTTATAAAAACAATAAAAAACATTCGTCAAATAACAAAATTCATTTTGTTATTTGATGTAGGATCTGACCACAACCCAGCGATTGCAAAAATCAAAATAAAACTTAAGATACTGAACTAACCACTCATAAGAGAAGCTTATAACTCAGACTCACTTAATAACCGAGAAGTTAAAGACTGCTTTATAAAAGCAGTCTTTAACTTCTCGGTTATTAAGTCTTTATATCCCTCAACAAGCCTGATACCAAAATTCACACAGAAAATAGATGACCAATAGATAAAATTAACATGAACTGGCAAACATTCAAAAATAGCACTAATGAAGAAGACAAAAATACACTCCCACAATTAAAAAGGAAAAGAATAAATCCTGGATAAATGGAAAAAAAAATCTTAAAGTTGATGGAACAAAGAAAAAAGTTAAAGAACAAACCTGAATATAAAAGCATGAATAAAGAAATAAAAAAATAATGCAGGAAAGCAAAAGAGGAATGTATTAGGAACAAATGTACAGACAGAAAACCTTCATAGAAAGCAGGAGAAGCAGAGAAATGCATTAAAATATCAGAGAAATGACAAACATGTAAAATAAAGTAAATCATGCAAATGTCATTAGAGATTCAAAAGACCATATTCTAATTGATAAAAAAGAAATCATGGAAAGATGGGTTGAATATACAGGAATAGATATTATTATTAGTAGTAGTAGTAGTGACCGCACGGTTAGCCTAGTGGCTTTGCGCCTCGCAACCATATGCCTGGGGAAGGAGTGTCCCAGGTTCGATTCCCATTGTAGACGTGAGGAATTTGAGGATCTTCCTCAGGCATAGCCAAGTTAGCCGGTCTTGGGCGCGGTCAGTAGGGTTTTTTCCGCCAGTTTATCTGGTGTTTTTCATCCCGCAAACAAGCAAACCGGCCCCATGAACATACGCCTCTACAGTCAAAAATATCTCCCCCCCCCCAGCGGCAGACCAGGTGACGGGTCGGTTGGGAGTAGTACTAACAAGAAGTCGCATCTAAAAGTAACACGCGGACCCTGCATGGGAAGCGGGAATAACGCGTAGTAGAAGAAGATTATTATTAGTAGTAGTAATATGGGAAACTCCAAGGAGTCCTTAGACTCATTGAAGGAGACCCTAAACTTCATGTCAAGAACTACTCAGCATTGAACAGTATCTACCATACTTGGTTTTGAACTCATTCACAGTCTCGCACCCACAACAGACTCTGGCAGCTTATTCCACTCATTCCCCACTCTCCAAGTAAAAAACTTAGTTCTAACACCCTTGCTAACTACACTCTTGCTCAGTTTCCATGAATGGCCCCTAGTTCTCCCAACACCAGACCTGTTCTGAAAAATTTCCTCTGAATTATTCTTGTAATTTAAATGTCTTTAGTAATTTAAATGTCTCAATCATATCATCCCTTTTCCAATAGTTAAGTGTATTAACTATTGCTCTATCCAACTTTACATCATCGGCAAATAACTGAACAGTTCAACTCAGATCCTTTCCTATATCCGTGGATAGGCTTGTGTGTTCATCAGACATGTTGTAATAGATTTAATGGTATTGATATGAACACAGATGGATAAGAAAATACCCATTTATTAACTTAAAAGCTAATATTTCGCTGGTATTATATCCAGCATCCTCAGAGCACACAACACAAAGTTTGTTACAAATGCAAGACAACCACAATCTGGTGTAACAGTAGGGCCAATATAAGTAATTGCAGCGTGCAACACATGAATATTTTTTTTAACCTAGCCTATTAGGACTTTAGTCTTGTGTTGCACGCTGCAATTACTTATACTGGTCCCACTGTTACACCGGATTGTGGTTGTCTTGCATTTGTAACAAACTTTGTGTTGTGTGCTCTGAAGATGCTGGATATAATGATATAATACCAGCTAAATATCAGCTTTTAGTTAATAAATGGTTATTTTCTTATCCATCTGTGTTCATATCAATACCGTTAAATCTATTACAACCTTTCCTATATTGTTAATGAACAAATTAAATAGCAGTGGTCTAAGAACAGAACCCTGCAGCACACCACTAGTCACAGGCCTTCTTTTGAACTCCAGAATAAACTACTCTCTGATATCTCTCCATCAACCACTCTCCTATCCATCTCACCAACCCTATATCCAAACCCGTGGTATCCTATCCAAGGTCTTTGCAAAGTCCAGCAGTATTACTGTAAACCAATCGCCTTTATCCAACTCAGCCGTCACTGTATTATAAAATGTGAGCAAGCTACTGAGGCATGATCTACCCTTCACAAAACCATGCTGCACTCCCCCCTCCCCATACAGTATCCCATTTCCATCTATTATTCCTGTATTTTGCTCTTGACCAACTTCTCCAATACTTCAACCTTGGAGCCACCTGTATGCAATGGAACTATTTTCCCCTCTTTCCACCCCCTCGGGAATAACCCAGAACTGAGACTTAGATTAAACAATATGGTCAAAGGTACTGACAATTCTTTTGCTGCTTCACGTAAAACTTGAGCTGGTATATTATCCAATCCTACAGCTATATTCACATTAAGCTTCTGTAATATGCTATTCACCTACATTTCATTTACCTCAGTTCCCGCATAAGCCATCAGTTCCTTAATTTCTGCAATATCACAACCAGGATGATATACAGGTATCCTTTGATTAACATGATTAATTAATCCTTCGACGTTACTGCATATATCAAAATCATGTTAATCAAATATAATTTGGGCAGTGGCGGCGGTAGATGGCGTTAGTTGGTAGTAGAGGTTCGGTGTAGTGATGGAGACAGTTGTAGAGTAGGTGTCCTCCTGCAATGAGTCTTCAGACTCCTTGGAGGTGTCAAGAATAATAATAATAATCAATGGTAAAAATTACAATTCGTCCATGATCGATTACTGTATTAATAATCTGTTTTATATGGTACTCATTTAGGAAAGATAAAAAATGAATGCAAAGTGAATGTTTAATAAATGCTTGTACCTACATCAGTTACTTTTATCAAAAAAGGTTTTCAAGAGTCATTTGAACAGTTTTAGTTTTTTTCTTATCACCATAAATTCTACGATAAGCAAAATGACTCTCTAGACCTCGGAAAATAAGCATTCTTCAATTAACATCTAAACCCATATCCATTACTTAGCAATTCTAAACTGTGAAATATTCCATCCAGTTCTTTGATTGTTATCTCCTTTCGAACCTCATCTTCACATTCAATTTGTTCATTGTCTTCATATGCATGTTGTTCAATTTCAAGAAGATTGTTGTCACTGAAATCTTTTGAATTTGAATCCATTAATTCTTTAACATCTTCTACATCAACACCATCAAAACCAAGGTCTTCACCAATTGCAACGATTTCTTCAACCATGTTCACAGGATTTTGAAAACCACCTAAGTCATTAGCGCATTCTAGCAAAAAGTTTTTCCAAACAGCTCTCATGTAGCTAGAAGACATTTGCTCCCACGAGTCATAAATGTTTTCAATTGCATTTTTAATGTTAAATTTTTTTCAAAAATTCTTTTAGAGTAATCGCATTTTCTCTCGTTGTTTCTACTGCCTTTGAGAATGTCTTTTTAAGAAAATAGGTTTTGAAAGTTGCAATAATGCCCATGTCCATAGGTAATAGCAATGATGTCATATTTGATGGAAATAATAAAACTTTCACATTCTCACGCAAATCATTACGAGAATTGATAGAAGTCATTTACAGAATTTATAGAAAATTTATAACTTTTGAATGGGTGTTATAGCATTTCAAATGATGAAATTTTTCGTTATAATATAACGAAAAATTTCATTAAAAATTTCGTTATAAATATAAGGCGGGGAGAGAACACAGGGGCATCCATGGCAATTAAGGTTGTTCTCAGTCAAGAAAGGGGTAAGAGCTAGGTTTTTCTCCCAGAAAGCGGTGAGTGAGTGAGTGGAATAATTTGCCCTTAGGGATAGTGAGTGCATTTAGTGTAAATGAATTTAAGGGAAGGTATGATAGCTGGGTTAGGTAATTTACGGCCTCCCTCGATGAGTCCTTGACTCCCTGGAGGTCTCAGATAATAATAATAATAATAATATCATGAAGATATTTTCTTGATCATAAATTAGGATAATAATAATAATAATTTGGATGACCAGGTGTGTTATCTAAAAGCTCTTTTTGAAAGCTAAGTTATTTCTCTTGCAATAAGCTTCAACTGCCGAACAAAAATAAGACTTAAACCAATCTTCGAATAGGCTTTAGGAAATCCAAGCCTTCTGATTCGCCCACCCAATTCTTGTTATATCCTTTTAAAGCCCTTGGGTTCCAAGTTCGATAGACAAGCAGTGGCTTCAATTTAAAATCTACATTAGCATTCCCTTCAAGCATACTTTATAGCCAGGCTGTGCTGCTGCGTTTTTTTAAATAAAAGTTCTAGATGGCATCTTTTTCCAATAGAGGCCAGTTTCATCTACATTGAAAATTTGTCAGTAATCGTAATCATTTTCTTCAATAATTTTCTGCAGTTCAGCAGGAAATTGCAGCATCTTCACCTGTTATTTTCACATTTTTTAGTCCAGCCCTAGGTTTAAAATTTTCAAGCCAGCCTTTGCTAGCTGCAAATTTTGAACTGCCGTCTTTATATTTAGTCTCTTTAAGTCTTGAAAAGAGGCTTAGATCTTTTGCCGTGATCACATTTTATAATACAGTGACGGCTGATATTATAGGTACTAATTGGAATTCTCTTTTCATTGCAGTCTTCCAGCCAAATAATCAACAGATCTTCAATTTCAACCATTATAGCAGTTCGATTACGTGTGTATTGCATTGCATTCTTGCAGATGTAGATGCAACTTTACCTTGATCGCAATACTCATCACCTTTGGATAAAATAGTCCTTATTATAGACTCGTTAAAACCAAATTTGCTTGCAATCTTACTTTTACTTTCACCATGTTTAAATCTTTTAATTATATCAAGTTTTTTATCTAATGCAGTGTTTCCCAACATGGGGCGTTTGCCCCACAGAGGGGCAATTTGAATATTTTGGGGGACAATTAGAAAATTTCGTTGCATTTGTCACCTCATCACTGATATACTCAAGAAAACTTACCATTAAGAAGAAAATCCCCTTAACTTAAAACTTACCATTGTCAACAATAAATTGTCGATGTTGCAACCTGACTTTCCAAGAAAAAAAGCTGACATCACTAGTACAGCAGTCAACATAAATACAGTATCAAGAAGAACTCTCAGAAAAGTAAAATGATGAGTCTATAAGAAATTTATTTAACATAAAAGGAAAAATGGCATGGCTTTCTGACGAGACAGAAATGAAATACTGAAATTCGACTAGTTTTGTAAAATAAATACTGTTGCCCTTCCTGTCGTCATATTTAGTTGAATGTGGCTTTAGTGCTGTAAATGACTTGCTACTGAAAAAAGAAGAAATCATCTGGATATCACAAACCATGGGGATTTGAGATTGAAAATGACTAAATTAGTACCTCAAATAAGAACTCTTTGTAGCAGACATCAAGCTCAAGGATCGCATTAACTTGGATTTTTTTATTATTATTATTATTATCTCGGTCAACTCCAAGGAGTCGACACTCATTGAGGGAGGGCCCTAACATCATGTCAAGAACAACTATTCGACATTCACAGTATCTATCATACCTCGCCTTGAACTCATTCACAGTCATAGCACCTACAACAGACTCTGGCAGCTTATTCCACTCATTCACCACTCTCCAAGTAAAAAACCTAGTTCTAACACCCCTGCTAACCACACTCTTGCCCATCTTCCATGCATGGCCCCTAGTCCTCCCACCACCAGTCCTAAAAATATCTTTTTCTCAAATTCTCAAAAATATCTTCTGGATTAATCCTATAGAAACCCTTCAGTAATTTGAATGTCTCAATCACATCACTCCTTTTCCGTCTATCAACCGATTTCAAAAAAGGCTTAGAAAAATTTCCTCTAGTCGGCGACTAGATTTGAACCACCAAATCCTTTCTTCGTGAGGTTAAGCGCTGTATAGAGTGCAAACGCCACTTCTACTGAGCCACAGTTCGATTTATGTTTTATAATATACAAAGTGTAATAAAAAATTTATATTCATTGAAGAAAATCAAATTAAAAAGTTTTACCTATGTTCCTTTTTTATTTAAAGTACATATTTGTATTATACTTTTTCAGAACTTGGCTGACTATTATACTAGAGGGGGGGAAAGCATCAAAATCTCTGAGGCATTGAGGTGGGGCATGATCCAAAAAACGTTGGGAAACACTGATCTAAGGTAATTACTTTCCTCCTCTTTTTTTTTTTTTTTTTTTCACTTAATGACCCGGTTGTGGGATTGCTCTTATTCTCTGACATGATTAATGGGATGTAAAATTTACGCTCTGGGAGCATAACTGTGTGAGAGGAATGCCATCATCATGCTCATGACTTTTTTCTCTCAGCCAGAAAACATTCCTCGAGGCTTGCATGTTTTTGCATGGTAAATTTAAAGGCATGTTAATTAAAACTCTTTCTGTGTATATAAAGGGATTGTCGCAATTAATTTCGCTGCATTAATCAAATTCCACATTAAGCAAGGAATACCTGTACTCTTGCAAAGTGTTCACTCTTGCAAAGTGTTCACTTTGTAATTCTACTAGTTCGACTGATTCAGTTACCTCCTACTACTGGCATTCCTTAAAATCATTCTGCCATATACATTCTTTCTTTTACTTGCAGCATATTGAAAGAACTGTTTGGGATTCTCTTTAGCCTGCATTGCTAACTTCTTTCATAATCTGCTTTTGCCTTTCTTACCACACTAGTGTCCACGGGGTCAGCCTAGTGGCTTTGCACTTCGCAACCATATGCCTGGGGAAGGAGTGTCCTGGGTTCAATTCCCGTTGCCAACGTGAGGAGCTTAAGGATCTTCCTCAGCCATCGCCAAGTTAGCCGGTCTTGGGCATGGACAGCAGGGTTTTTCCCAACAGTTTATCTGGGGTTTTTCATCCTGCAAGCAGGCAAACCGGCCCCATGAACGCACGGTTCTACAGCCAAAAATACTTAACTCCCCATGAGGGGGCTCAATTCGCCCCAATAGGGACGGGGGAGAAAAGAGAGGAAACTCTATATGAATAAATAAATAAATAAACCACACTAGTTATCCTTCTGGCCTGTGCCTTGTACTGTTCAAGTGCCTACAGGTCACTTTTCTCCTTAAATTCCCTATATAATTGTTTCGTTTTTTGCAGCTGCAGCTTGATGGTGTCATTCACTCATTTAACTCTCATTTGATTTACACTCCTGACTTTAAGTATGCAGTCTGCCATTACTTCCCTCAAACTCCTTTACCACTTCCCATGCACTATCAACATTGCAGTTTTACATGACATGGCACCAATCCAAGCAATCTCCTAAGCTTGTCATACCGACCAGTCCAGTAATTCCTCATATACCCCGCCTTAAGTGAAAATTCCCCACGTTTAGCCACCTCCCAGGTCAAGACCATATAATCACTCTCACCAACTGGTGGCAATGTTGTCATATTTGTTACAGACAAATTCTCAGATGCAATTACTACATCGAGCACTCTCTAAACCCCTACTGTATTGCATTACATGCTGTCTCAGGTAATTATCCCTTAGTAACTGC
The DNA here is from genome assembly GCF_054136105.1 of Typopeltis vanoorti. Lineage (NCBI taxonomy): Eukaryota > Metazoa > Arthropoda > Arachnida > Uropygi > Thelyphonidae > Typopeltis > Typopeltis vanoorti. The sequence continues at coordinate 44,999,404 of NC_143564.1, read as the reverse complement.
ATAAAATCCATTTCCTTTCCCCCCATGTGTCCTCTCCTCCTTCCAATCTTCTTCTTCTTCTTCCTAACATGGAATTTAGGACATGTGGCCTGTTCCGGTCTCATGCCATCTCTTTCTTGGTCTTCCGATTTAAATGTTCTAGCCATTTTTGTTTATACTGTCTTATGTAGTAATTAACTGGTTTTATTTTCAGGGATTATAAGGTTTCTTCATTTGTTTTGTGGTCCCACTTGGTATATCCAGCTGTTTTTCTGAGGAACTTCATTTCTGCTGTTTGAATTCGTTTTTCATCTTTCCTTTTCATGGTCCATGTTTCGTTTCCGTATAGTAGAGTTGGTTTTGACAAGACATTATATAGTCTGATTCTAGTGTGTTTTTGTACCGGGGATGGCTTAAATATATTATTTATTATGCCATTTACTTTGACAAAGTTTGATATTTTAGTGTCTATGTCTTTTTCTTCTTCGTATGATAGATCACATCCGTATCTGAAAGTGTTTACTTGTTCTAGTATTTTATTATCTATCACTATTTTACTTCTTATTGGGTTTTCTCCTTTGAATGCCATTATATTTGTTTTTTCTTTGGATATTGTCATATGATATTGCTTTGAAATATCATTTAATGATTTTAATGAGCTTTGTAAGTCATCTTCTGATGTAGCTAATACTATTTGATCATCTGCAAATAGTAGTGTATCTATCTTCATTTGCAGGGTCATTTGTATACCAAATGGGTTATGCTGTTTCCAGATTGTTAATATTTCATTTATATATATATATATATTGAAAAGCAGAGGTGAGAGGGTACATCCTTGTCATACTCCTCTTGATATATCTTTCCATTCTGAGGTGTGTTCTAATTTGATTGCTATTTTATTTCCTGTATATATTTCTTGAATAGATTGTAAAAGTTGGTTTGGTATGTTTAAATCGGTTAATATTTTAAACAATTTTTGTCTACTAATTTTGTCAAAGGTTTTTTCATAATCAATAAAGGCCATGTGTATTTCTTTTTGAAATTCTCTTCTCTTTTCTATTAATAATTTTAAAGTAAAAATTTGTTTTCTACAATGCTGCTTAATTTCTCTTTTAATATTCCTGCATATATTTTATATCCTGTATTCAGCAGGCTAATTCCCCTATAATTATTGCAATTGTCTTTATTTCCTTTTTTATAGATTGGGATAACCAGTGCTTTTTTCCAAGAGTTAGGGGTTTTTCCGGATATCCCAAACCATATTAAAAAATTTCATAAGTCTTTCATTAAATTTTTCACCTGCATTTTTGTATAGTTCTATATTTATATTGTCTTCTCCTGGCGTTTTCCTATTTTTCATCTTCTTTATTATATTTTTCAGTTCTAATATTGTGATATTTTCTGTTAGGTCATTCTTTGTCTTATAAAATTTTAATTCATTGTTCTCATCTGTCCAGAGATTTCGGAAATAGGTCAGCCATTTTTCTAAATCTATTGTTTGTATTTTTATCTTTTCTTTTATTTCTTTATTCATGTATTTTATTACTTTATAGCTTTTGGGTTGTGGCTTAAATAAATCCTTTTCTAGTTCTGTTACGAAATTGTTCCATCTTTCTCTATGTTTTTTCCTTACTTCTCGTTTTGCAATTGCACTATTTCTTTTATACTCTATTTCTGCTTCTATTGTTTTGGAATTTAGCCATTTCTGGTAACTGTCCTTTTTGGTTTTTATTATATTTTCTATTTCTTTGTTCCAGTCTCATAGTCCTCTTTTTTCTAATCCATTTGTGCTTTATTCCTAAGGTTTCTGTTGCTGATTTTGTGAGAATTTGTTTCAAATTTTCCCATTCATCTTCTCTGTCACTTGATTCATGTGTGGTTTCTGTTTTTAAGTTTGTGCATTTTTGATATTGTAGTCTAACTTGAAGATCCTGTAATGAAGAAATTTTGTAGCTTGACTGGTAAGAATTTTCAATTCTATGTGTTTTTAGCCACTTTGGCTTAAAACGAATTTTTGCTGATATCATATAATGATCAGAGTTTAATTCAAAGCCTCGATATGCTCTTACGTCTAAAATTAACTCCGCTAATTTAAAATTTGTGAATAACGTAGTCAATTACTGATTTGTATTCTCTGGATGACCAAGTATATTTATGTATTTCCTTGTGTTTAAACATTGAATTCATTATTCTCATATTATTATAAATGACAAAATCACGCAATCTGCGACCATTTTGATTACATGTATCTTCGCCAAATTTACCTATGTTTGTTTTGTATTTTTTGTTTCCTATTCTGGCATTTAAATCTCCTGCTAGCAGTAAATAGTCAGTTTTGTTTGTTTTATCTATGGCATTCTGTAATTCTTTATAAAATATATTACTGTCTTCTTCTTTTCCCTCTTCTGGTGCATATGCACCAATTATTGTTATGTAGCCTCTTTATGTCTTGAGTCTAATTTCTATTAGTCTTTCATCATAACACTCCTTTCCCCATTCTTTTCTCTCTATCCATCCTAAACACACTATACTCTTCACATTCTATCCCACTAATTATATCATCTTCAGTTAGCCATTTCTCACTAATGCCAATAACCTTTGGCTAGAATGAGCCAACCAATACCAATCTTGTATAAGTCCTTTTGCCCATCAAACTCACTCCATACATTCACAAAGTCCACACCCTCCTCCTGCATAACCCAGGCATCGAGTCAATTGCTATTATGGTTCTCCTTCTCAGCTTTACTCTCTCATATTGCGGCAACAGATTACTTACTATCTTAACTCTCTCATGCTTTTCTTTTTCTACTTCCAGTAATTCTTTCATGTCCCCTCTCATGTCATACTTTTCTCCTTTTAAATCATTCATTCCAGCAACTACGATCATTTCTTCCACCCTACCCTTTTGTGCTCTAATAGCATCACTAACATCATTAATTTTTGAACCAGGAAAGCAAGATTTTGTCAAATTCTCATCGATCACACCTTTTATGATTGAATCTCAGTATAACAGCACTCTTTAATTTTTCTTTCTCTCTTGGCCATGCCCTCATTTTTCTTATCTTGCATTTCTTTTTGTTATCAGCTGATCCACTCGCTAGACATTTTTGCAATCACTCCAGCTGCTAGTTCGCCTTATGTATCACTCCACGTGACCAAGCTATCTCTCTCATTCTAGCCGTCTCTTCATTCTTTATATCAGTAAAACTATTCTTTCGTTCACCACTTTTACTCTCACTTTCAACCATGTCACATTTAATCTCACTTTCAATGCTATCTGGCATTACATCACAATTTTCAAATCGTATTCCGAGTTCCATCCACTACTTCAAACTCGTGACCTGAGACACACATTTGATCCTCGCTCTCATGATATTTTCGGCACACTTTCCCACCACTATCACTTTCAAACCAAATTCCAGCTGCCTTCAGTAATGCATACATTTTGCAGACATTGCACTGCACGAAATCCCTTTGATTAAATTCTTTAAACAATGACAACAACTTGGATGTCATTGTTCTGTTTCGCATTGGTGCCATGTGATATGCTACATATCTTACCGTGCAAAAGACTAAATTAACAATATTCAAAACAAAATTTTTAATCTCCTCAACTAATTAACTCCACAATGCAGTCTAATTCTAACACAATTTTTTAACTGATAATGCTATTTTTTTTAATTAAATAACTTAGCTTTCAGAGCTCTTCAAACATAGTCCTACCATCACACACACACACATCACCTGAAGGCGATCAATGGTTGAGGGTTCTAGATGAAGGAGGACCGAAATTCCGAACAAAATTATGCAATAAGATATATGAGACTGGATTTCTATACAAAAATATTAACAACTCAATATTTGCAGGCGTAGACTTCTGTGGCTAATTGGTTCAAAAGATATATTTCGGTGATTACACCACATTTTTTTATTATTCAGTTATATAAAACACTGAAATAATAGTTCCCGACAAGTTTCGTAAATCGTAGGATTTACATCTTCAGGGGGTAAATAGTATAACTTAAAGTTTAAACAAGAGAATTAATAAATACAAGTCATAACCATCTCTGGCTATTCATAAAACTCAAATAACAGAATGCAGATATATAACGTTATTGACGTTGAACAATACTGGACGATGTCACGTGTTCTTGTTCTCGTTCATACAGTCCGAGCTCAGATTGAGGTAGATTTTTTATTAGAGCTGACCACACTTGATGGAGAATTAAACCTTGATTTTTATTGCATTGGATTGGGTTTTTTAGCATATTAGCAGCTTCTTTAAATTTTTTTATATAACTGTTGTTTTCTATGTATGACATCGTCTTTTTTTGCCAGAGTACATCGTGTCCAGTGGAAGTGGTATGGAAAGCAAGACCCGTTTTGTTCTCTTTTGTATTGTATGTCTTTTTGGTGTTCAGCCATGCGTATTTCTCCAGATCTTCCTGTCTGTCCTACGTAGCAAATCCCACAAGAGCAATGGACTTTGTAGACTCCTGGTTTTTTAAGAGGATGATGAGGCGGTTTTGGTGGATGTAGGAATCTTGAGATTTTTTCCATAGGAAGGAAAGCTACTTTTATGATGTGTTTGTTCATTAATTTGGCTAGCTTATCTGTAATTACAGATTACAGATAAATTTGGCTAGCTTATATGTAATTACAGATAAGCTAGCCAAATTAATGAACAAACACATCATAAAAGTAGCTTTCCTTCCTATGGAAAAAATCTCAAGATTCCTACATCCACCAAAACCGCCTCATCATCCTCTTAAAAAACTAGGAGTCTACAAAGTCCATTGCTCTTGCGGGATTTGCTATGTAGGACAGACAGGAAGATCTGGAGAAATACGCATGGCTGAACACCAAAAAGATGTACAATACAAAAGAGAACAAAAAATGGGTCTTGCTTTCCATACCACTTCCACTGGACACGATGTACTCTGGCAAAAAACAACGATGTCATACATAGAAAACAACAGTTATATAAGAAAATTTAAAGAAGCTGCTAATATGCTAAAAAACCCAACTCAATGCAATAAAAATCAAGGTTTAATTCTCCATCAAGTGTGGTCAGCTCTAATAAAAAATCTACCTCAATCTGAGCTCGGACTGTAAGAATGAGAATAAGAACACGTGACATCGTCCGGTATTGTTCAACGTCAATAACGTTATATATCTGCATTCTGTTATTTGAGTTTTATGAATAGCCAGACGGTTATGATTTGCATTTATTAATTCTCTTGTTTAAACTTTAAGTTATACTATTTACCCCCCTGAAGATGTAAATCCTACGATTTACGAAACTTGTCGGGAACTATTATTTCAGTGTTTTTATATAACTGAATAATAAAAAAATGTGGTGTAATCACCGAAATATATCTTTTGCACTCAATATTTATTCCAATTCCCAAAAAACCAAAACTTACAAGATGTGAAAAGTTCAGAAGTATTAGCCTGATCAGTCAAGTATCAAAAGTTCTCCTATATGTTATTATTTAAAGAAATAAAAGGAAAACAAATACAAAAATAAATGATACACAAAGTGGCTTTAAGGAAAATGTAGGTAAAAAAGAAGGTATTTTCAACATCAGAACTATCACAGAAGGATATTTAGAAAAACAAAAAAAATGTGTATCTCTGCATAGATTACAAAAAAGGCATTGCATTCGAAAATGTTCAATATGAGCAATTAATTGAAATTCTTTCAAAAATAGGCATGGATGGAAATTTCATTAGGCTAATAACTAATCTTTACTGAGAACAGACTGCATCTTTGAGAATAAATGGATAGAACTCAGAAGAATTCCCAGTTCAGAAAGATGTGAGACAAGGTTATGTCTTGTCTCCGATTCTCTTTAACATATACACAGAAGAAATATTTAATAAAATTAGTAATCTCAAAGGATCACTGTAGGGAGCAGAAATATTAATAACCTAAGATGTGCAGATGACATTGTTCTAGCTAAAAACAAATATGACGTCAAGATTCTTATAGATGAAACCCTCTAGTACAGCAAATGATATGGCCTCAATTTTAATTTTAAAAAGACAAAAATCATGATAATTTCAAGAGAAAAGGAAATACCAAAAATATACATCAATATAAAAGGAAATAAACTAGAACAAGTGCAAACACATATATACCTAGGGCACTTGATCACAAAGAATGGAAAGACAGAAGATGAAATTAGAAGACGGATTGAAATTGTAAGATCAACTTTCAGTAATATGAAAAATCTACTGACATCTAGAGAATTAAATCTGAAAACAAGACTAAGAATCTCCAAATGTTACATATATCTTCCACATTATTATATGTAGTAGAGACATGGACACTTTCCAATCTGAGTGTGAAAAAACTAAGCCTTGGATATGTGGATGCTGCAAAGAATTATGACGATATCATGGAAAGACAAAAAGACAAACAAAGAAGTACTAGAGATGGCAGATACCTGATAAAAGAAATTAAAAAGAGAAAAGTCAGCTATTTCAGAAATTCTTAGAGACATAAATGCCTACAAAGGACACTTCTTGAAGGTACTGGTGAGAGAAAGAGAAAAAGAGGAAGAGAAAGACTGGAGTGGATGAAAAATATATAAGAATGGATCTATCTCATACAAGGAATGCAGTAGAGGCACAGAATAGGACATGGTTAAGATACATGGTAATCGATCTCCTGAAGGGAGAAAATACATGACAAGACAAGATAAACTAGATGGTAAAATATACAATTTTGGCAGGAATTCAATGCAAAATCAAAAACATAATCTCAACTCCAGAAGTAGTGAGGAAAAAAAAACTTTAAACTGAAATGTAATATAATCTAGATGTAATATAAATTAAATCTTACACAAGGCTTTAAATCTTATACTAGACAAACAGAAGTGGTCATGAGCAGTAACTAAATATATATCAGGAATGTGGAATGTTCATTATGGAGGACTGAGTTAATGAAATGTAAATCACAGAATTTGGATAGGTGAAAGAAGTGATATACATAACAGAGATGTTTTAAGCTATTTCAGAGATTTTAGGAGATTAATACAGAGGAGAGTTATAAAAAGAGTGGAAGCTGTGGACAGTTTTCATGAAGAGGGAGTGATGAGTAAATTTTTTGCATGGAAGTGGTGGGGAGTGAAATGCATTGCCTGAATGCACTGTGAATGCTGAGCATATGAATTAGTTTAACATTCAAAATGACAAACATGTTGCCTGTTAAATGAGATTACCCATAATAAGTTGATTCCATCAATGGAGATTGCTATAATAATAACAAAATGAGATTGTGAAAGTGCCTTAATAAGGAATGTGGTTCCCCCCCTCCCCACCAGGAATACAGCACTCCAACGATGGTTCGTACTGTTTATAATGTTGCTTTGGAGCTCAGTGAATAACGACAACCACCTGCTCCTGCAAATTCCTCATGATTTTTGGTATGGAGGGGGGGGGTTGAGAGCAACATGTTTATCTAGAGCATCCCAGACATGCTCAATAGAATTAATGTCAGGAGACCTGACTGGCCAGTTCCAATGTAAACAGTCTCTTCTTGAAGATACTGGTCCATGAGTTTTACTCAATGAGGATGAGCATTATTGTCTTATAGGATAAATGTCCTCCCTATCGCACCCACATATGGATGAACAATAGGATCCAGGACCTCATCTGTAATTTGCAGCATTCATGGTTCTGCTAGGAACCATGAATGCTGCTAGGAAGCACAAACAGGTTAGTGTGTTGACCCAACAAGAAGTCACCAAGAAGGCCTTTGTAAAATTCGATGTAGCTTAGAATTTTACAAGCACCTTACATCAACTTTTACAGAGGTCACATCTCAAAAGATTGTTAAAAAATAACTTTTGTGTGTCACTGTATAAAGAATGCTAAAAGCCTATGTAAGTAATCTGATGGGAATTAACTTCCTCAAACTTTGTAAACAAAGAATGTCTAAAATTGGTAAGAACAAGGATAATGGTTTGCCACTGGAAACTTTATGTTATTGTTCTGACTAAGTGTATAAGAAACTTTGGTTTATGAGCTCTATATATGACCACCTTCAAGGTCAATGTTAAAAGGATCGATATGGATCAGACAAGGTTCTGCTGTCCGACAAAACGAATTTAGGAGTGCACTTCAGAGAAGAAAGAAAAAATCGGCAATGGTGGTAGATCAAGGAGTTGCACCGAAATATTTGGGGGTCTCAACCCTTCATGCAAGTTTCCAAAGAAGAAGTGATAAAAGGCATCGACAAGAATATCGAACATCAGCAGTTGATTATCGAGGACATGACTATTCGGCTAGGTCACCCAAGGGTTCAGAAGGAGGGAGAGAAGAGAAGGATGCCGATCCACCGGAGGACGTCTAGATCTGATAACATTGCAGCGGAAGTTTGCCAGAAGCTACTGACCGAGGAGCGAACCTCAGCGCTGGAGAGGAATGCACTGCCACCTGGACGAGATTGCATATACTCCATATGTTGGATCCCCTTGACCGAGCTCATGAGTGCCAGAAATTTGTGTTCCAGATCCCCGCCAACATCCCCGATGAGACACTGGTGACACGAAATCCCATAGTAAGGAATCCAAAACCTGTGACGGAGGAAAAGCTTAGGACTCTAGAAGAACGGGACCGTGAATAAGTGCGCAACGAAGATAACAGAGCTTATGTGAGTTGTTCCTTTCATGTATTTTATGTGTAACATAGGAGAACTATTTGTAGTGGACTGATAAGATTAAGGTGTTAAAATTCAGCAGTGTCTATGAGTGAAATTTTGCTTGTTAGTAATTGGAGTACATATATGAAATAGTTTGAACATAACAATTGGATTAATAGTGAATATGTTAGGAATTTTATTTAGAGAGCAGGAAAGTGTATGAATATTTATGTTATATAATTGTTAAGAATTGCAAAGGAAGTTTAACATTTTACTTTAACAGATAAGTAGAAGGAGTAATCTCCCCATCATATAATTGGGGAGTGTAATTTATTCATGATGTAATTTATCTTAGTGTAAGTAAATGTGTTTGATCTATGTCAATAGAGTGCCACCTGATCTTTGATTTGCAATGCACTGTTTCAAAATAAACTCGGGCCTGTAAGCGGGAAACAAATAGGGTATCAAAGACGACAAAATGTGCATGTGAACCATGACTGTATATGTTAATTGACTGGAAGGAATTTATGTTAGAGAGGGAGAGAACTGCCAGTCATATTACCAATTCTTATGCCGAGAAGAAGAATACTGGTGGCGCAGTCAAAAAAAATAAATTTCCAGCACTCTTAGGCATACGATAGGAAGTACAAAAGGTAGAATAAACTTTGCATGAAAGAGTGAATTACGATACATAGATAGTGGATTACACAAGAGACAGGCAATAGTAAAATATCTCAAGGGGTGCAGCCGGCCAAGTCATTAAAGCGATAGAAAGATAATATTAGAGACACAGAACAACACACGGAAAATATTACAATTCTGCAGCTGTCGACAGGATAAATCCGAAATAAATATATCACAAGTTATTTGGATTGAAACAGTTTTGTAAAAAGATCAGGCGACTAAGTACAATCAGAAAGTGCATCTATATATATAGTGTAAGAAAAGTTTTAAATCATGAATGTGAACAGCGTTAACTCAGAAACCACCAGCAGCAACACGACGGGGGATAGGGAAGTTTTCAGAACAGTTAATCTTCACCTCATTATCCCACAATTCTCTGGAGAGGACCACAATGATGTGTTGTCATTCTTCAAGTTTCTAGAGGAGTTAAGGAACGTCGGCAACTAGTCGGACTTCCAACTTCTAATCATATTACAGAATAAATTGATTGGCAGGGCCAAGAATTTTTTGTATTCCTCTCCTGTACTGAGAGACACTTTGGAATACAATAAATTCAAGGATACCCTGATATCCCAATTTTTCAGGGTGAGAAGTGTGGGTCAAGTCATTAAAGCAATAGAAAGATAATATTAGAGACATAGAGCAACACACGGAAAATATTACAATTCCGCAGCTGTCGACAGGATAAATCCGAAATAAATATATCACAAGTTATTTGGATTGAAACAGTTTTGTAAAAAGATCAGGCGACTAAACACAATCAGAGGTGTGCATATATATATATATATGTGTGTGTAGAAAGTATTTTACCTTGGGTATAATAAATGTCAAAAATACCAAGGGAAATGGAGAAAACCAGGTTTAAAATTGCTTGGTATTTTTAACATATATATATATATATATATATATATATAGTGTAAGAAAAGTTTTAAATCATGAATGTGAACAGCATTAACTCAGAAGCCACCAGCAGCAACACGATGGAGGATAGGGAATTTTTCAGAACAGTTAATCTTCACCTCGTTATCCCACAATTGTGGGATAACGAGGTGAAGAACCTGTGGAAGCTACAAAAGTGCACACAGGAGAGAAAAGAATCCATCACAGCAGGGCTGGGCAGAAGCGGGCATGCAGAGCATGCGGTGCATGCGGGCGCCGCAGGCAGGGAGCGGTTCATAAGTTAATTTTTAAGAAACAAAATTTTTATCATAAAACAAAAAATTCTTAGAATGATCAATATTAAAATAAATAAGGCCAGATACACCAAATAAAAATTTTTAAAAAATGTATATTGCCGCCTCTTTGATCAGCCAGCTGTTTACAATTTGCAGCTACAGCAGGCTAAATGCTTGCCTGCAGAATGTTGTGTCTACTGCAATCTATCTAAAGTGAAACTATGAATGGTTTTATAAGCAGAAACAAATTTTTGTACAAAACATTTGTTGCTAGTTAACCAGTCATATGGTACGCATCTCAGTAGACTACTGACAGTAGCGCGGTGCGGACTATTATTTCGTCTCTGTGTCGTGTTGTGTAATAATTTCTTGTGGGTATAAAATAGAAATGGAATCAAAAATTTAAAAAAAAGTTATTCGGTGCACAAAATCATAAGCGTCATGCTGCAAAAGAAGCAGATATTAAGAAACAAACTGGGGCTCTTAATAAATTTGTTAAAATATTAAAATATTCTGATGCAGATTGTAACCAACTCAATAAATCAGAGTTGAAGAACCATGCACATCATCCAGTTTTCATGAAAGTACTATTGCAACTATTAAACAAGATAACTGAACATGATTTAAGTGAAAAATAGTTAGGATTTAGTCGACTACAACAAGATTTAGTTGTAGTTGACCACGAAACTAAGACATTGCTATTCTCTGTAAATTTAGAAGATCCAGGTGAATGGGAAAATATTGATGAAAAATTACGAGCTGTTTTAATTGAAATGGGGCCTGTTCAACAGAAAAATATAATATATCCTAGAGATACATATGGTCGTAAATTTGGCTACAAGTATTATAATAGAAAAATGGAAAACGGGAGCTTGTGCCAAGAACATGGCTCATTTATTCCGAAACTTTAAATTCTGTTTTTTGCTTTTGTTGCAAACTTGTTGCACCTACTAAATCAACTGAATCACCAACTGAGTCTTGTAGAAGGTTATAACGATTGGAGAAATAGAAGTACAACTTTACATAGACATGAGACTAGTTTAACTCACATGAAAAATTTCTTTAAATGGAAGGAACTTCATAAAAATTTAAAAAAACAAAACTACTATTGATTTCCAGACTCAAAGCATGTATGAAATGGAAAAGAAACATTAGACGAGTGTTTTAGAATGCTTGATTGAAATTATAAAATTCCTTGGTAGTCGAAATTTAGCTTTTCACGGATCATCTGATAAATTATATGAAAGGAGTAACGGCAATTTTTTAAAATTAGACGAACTGATTGCTATGTTTGATCCCGTTATGGAAACTCATGTTGAAAGGGCCCTACAACGAATACAATAGGGTACACTATTTGAGTAAAGACAGTCAAAATTAAATATTGGAAACGTAACGCAATCAGGGATACAATTTTATTATAAATTCGAAAATCTAAATATTATTCCATAATTTTAGACTGCACACCTGATGCAAGTAAAACAGAACAAATGACCATTATTATTCACTTTGTTTCCTGTGACAATGGAATTGTCAAGGTTCAGGGAAAATTTTTTAGGTTTTGCAGATATATCAGATTCGAACGGACGTAGTTTATGTGCAACAATAATGGAACAACTGGAAAAATGGAACATTCCCATTGAAGACATGTGAGGTCAAGGGTATGAAAATGGGGCAAATATGAAAGGGAAAAAATATGGGCTCCAAAATTTGCTTTTGAACAAAAATCCTCTAGCGTTTTACGTGCCATGTGCTGCTCATACTCTAAATTTAATCATTAACGATGCAGCCAAAGTGAATGCAGATACAATTAGTTTCTTTGCAATTATTCAAGAAATATAAAATTTCTTTTCATTCTCTTACAAACGTTGGGCAATCCTTTTAACGTTCATAAAAAACTAACATTGAAACATATATCAGAAACGTGATGGGAAAGTAAAATTAATGCAATCCGCCCTCTACGATATCAGTTAGGAGAAATTTATGATGCACTTTTTGAAATTTTAAATAATGAAAATTTTAATAAAGCAACTCAGCATGAAGCACAAACATTAAGTGCTAAAATAAAGGACTACAAATTTATTTGCTCTCTTATAACTGGGCATGATTTACTTAACAGAATAAACCCTGTGAGTAAAATGCTTCAAGACAAAAATATGAACATTACACTAGCTTTAGAATCTATCGAAAACTTAAAAAATATTCTTACAAGAGTATCAATCATATACAAATTTTAAAGAAGTTCTAAAAACTGCAAAAGAACTGAGTGAAGAGGTGGATGGAGAACAAGAATTTAAAACTGGTACGGAAGTTCGACGACGAAAGAAGATACGACAATTTGACTACGAGCATCATGACGAAACGCCGCAATCGCCAAAAGATAAATTTAGAGTGAATGTGTTTTATACACTTATAGACATTGCAATGTGTTCGTTAATAGAACGTTTTGAACAACTAAAAACATATTATGATAATTTCAATTTCTTGTATAGATTACTACAAATTAATAATGAAGATTTACAAAAAAATTGTGACGATTTAGCGATTCTCTTGAAGAACTGCGACAATAAAGACGTAAATGCAATAGAACTATATGACGAGTTATGTGCTTTCCGGGATATTTTTCGGAAGGATAATTTAAATATTCAAAAGCCCTTTCGATATTCTTAATTTTATTGTGTCCAATAATTTCTTTCCCTAACTTTTCAATTGCTTTAAGAATACTATTAACCTTACCTGTTAGTGTAGCGAGCAGTGAACGTTCTTTTCAAAGTTGAAATTGATTAAAACCTACTTAAGAACAAGTATGTCACAAAAAAGGCTTGTTAGTTTGCCGTTAATAGCTATTGAAAATGATATATGTGCGGAAATAAATGTTAAGACCATTATTTCTAATTTTGTGAATATGAAATCAAAATCCTTGAAATTTTAATAAAAAAAATTTCAAGTATATTTATGTAATTTAATTTATTTTATGTTACTCTGTAAAGATGTCATTTTTTGAATACTTATATTAAATATTCTAATTATTTCTGAATTCTTTTATTTTCTCATCTATTTTGAATTTCTTTTATTTTTCTAAAAGATAGTTCCACTTATAAAAATTATTAAAAAATTTTTACAAGTTACTAAGAATTTAGTAACTTGTAAAATGCAAGAATTTTTTAAACTTTAGTTCAAATAAATTTTAACTTTAATTAAAATTCATTTTAATTTTGTTAGTGATTCGGGTCAGTGAGAAGGCTATAATCCATGTATCATTATATTCAACGATTAAAGTGAAGTGGATTTATTAAAATTTGCTTTAACTTTTGAGAATTTTTTGAATATTCTGGTTTTTAACGATTATCCTGCCTAGCCAACACCTCGGGTTCGTTACATTTAGTGAACCAACTTGTGGCTTCCGTCAAAATTTATTTAAGAAATTTCAAATAATTAAAATTTTTATTATCGTAAAAGAACCACACTCTCCCAGATCGTTACAGGGGCACTTACATAGAAATTGCATGCAGGTGCCAAAGACCCTAGCGCCGGCTCTGCATTACAGAATACTATAACAGGTTGCTAACTTTAGCTAATAGCTTAAGCATTTTGACTGATGAAAGGAGCCATCTTGATTGGGCAGTCTTTAACCAATTCAGGTTAGGAGTGAGAGAGGAATTCCAAGAAACAGTATACAAAAAGATTAATAATTGAAGATTGCTACCTCGCACTAAAAGAAAAAGAAGAAAGGCTAGGTGACTTGCATCCTGCATGTAACGCAAGTCAGATTCACACAATAAAAAAGAAGTCAGATCCAAAGAGTGAGATAAAAAGAGAGAAAAATCCAGAAAATCCTAAAGGAAAGACTAGAGATCAACAGAAATGAGGAAGAAATGAAAATAGTAAGGCTGTAGAAATAAATAACGTAGACCACAACAGATTGACTGTCGTAGTATCTATTGACAGGAATGAACTACACTCTATAATCAAAAAGGAGGTAGAAAAACTGCAATGATCCTTGATGGAAAAACTTGACTCTATTCTCAACCAGTTAGGAGAGCTCAAGGAAAAACCTCACTTGAAAATTTGGGCCCTGAACGAGCATATACCTAAAGGGAAAGCAGGAGAGAAGCACTCCAGTGCTACAGATGCAACAAATTTGGGCACATTGTCAGATACTGCTTTAACAGTAGAAGGAACACCGATAGAAAAATGCGATTTGAATCTAATATGGTAGTAACTCACTGCCATCCCACACAGAGAGCAAAGAAAATGCAAAGAAACATTAGGGGTCAACATGAAAAATCCATGACAGTAATTCAATGAGAAATAAGAGGGCTACAGTGCAAAGTTTTACTAGACACTGGTTCCCAAGTTTCGGTGATAACCGGATCATTATTCAGGAAGTTGAGATCCCGGGTATCCAACTCTATCACTATGCTGAAAAGGCCTATCATGGTGAATGGAATTACAAATCCCACCATTTATGCCTCGGAGAAACTGATAGTAGACATGTGGTTGCCTGGTTTTGAGTTGATCTTCTCACCAGAGTTGTTAATTCTCCCAGAAACCTCTAGAACTATGGCAAAAGAAGTACTTGGAACCGACTTTTTAGAGAAACATAGGTTCTCCTGCAATTTCTCTACTAAGGAAATTTCAATAATGGGATTTAAGCAGGTTGCCTGGAAGAGAGATACCCAAAGGCATCGTGCTAACGGAAACATTGATGTGAACAATACAGAGAATGACAATTTCCAGTTAGAAAGGAAGGGAGCAGAGGAAAGTAGAATTTTAGGTCACACAGACGAGGTAAATTCTTTGCTTGATCCCTCAACTGTTAGAGATAGTCAACAAGTAAAAGGGGGAGAAACCTTACATATCTCGAGTGTCAAGGTGGCAGCGAATGAAAAGGAAGATATAGAGGCCACGATAAAGAATGTCAAGGGTATAATAGAAGTGAACATCCATTGCACCAGGGATTGCCCGTGGATCAGACCGACTGCGTTCCCAGATCAAAAATGGATGATAACCCTGAGTATTGTCTGACTTAGAGAATGTATGAAACACGACAGAAAAACAGTGTAAAGAAAAAATTTTCATCCACATTATTATTATTATTATTATTATTATTATTATTACGGGCAACTCCAGGAAGTCATTAGACTCATCGAGGGAGGCCCCAAATCATTTTCATCACAACTATTCGACATTCATACAGTATCTATCATACCTCGCCTTAAACTCATTCACTGTCACAGCATCCACCACAGACTCAGGGAGCGCATTCCACTCATTCACTACTCTAAAAGTAAAGAACCCAGCTCTAACACCTTTCCTAACCACACTTTTGCCCAGTTTCCATGGATGTCCCCTAGTCCTCCCACAACCAGCCCTGTTCTCAAAAATATCTTCTGAATTAATTTTATAGAAACCCTTCAGTAATTTGAATGTCTCAATCATATCTCCCCTCCTCCGCCTATCAACCAATTTTTGCAACCCACAAATCCTCAACCTGTTCTCATACGGTTCATTCCACAGACCTGCTATCATCTTGGTCACTCGCCTCTGGATCCTCTCCACCTCCTCCCCATCAAGAAGAAACCTAGGTGACCAAATCTGAGCACAGTAGTCGAGATGAGGTCTTATCAAGGCTCGATACAGAGGAACAATAACCTGCTTGTCTCTGCTTGTCAACGTATTCTTCAGCAACCAAGTGATTTGATGAGCTGATTTGGCCACTTTTGCAATGTGTCCCCTAAATTTCAATTCCTTATCCACCAACACTCCTAAATCTCGTGCCTCATCAATTTCCTGGAGCACGGTTCCACCAATGCAGTAAACTGCCTCCCATCTTTTCACCCCAAAATGCATAACCTTACATTTTGCCACATTAAATTGACATCCATTCTCCCTAGCCCAGACCTCCAATCTATCCAAATCATCCTGCAAAATTTTGACGTCATCTGCATTCACTATTGCCCTACCCAACTTCACATCATCCGCAAACAAATGAACTGTTCCTCTCAGATCCTTTCCTATATCATTTATGAACAAATTAAACAGCAGTGGTCCAAGAACAGATCCTTGTGGTACACCACTTGTGTAGAGTCCACAAGACGGTTTGGCCGTCTTGTGGACTCTACTCCTGAGTAAACCACTCTCTGATATCTCTCCGTCAACCACCCTCCTATCCATCTCACCAACCCTATGTCCATTCCCATATGCTGCAATTTACTGATTAGAATTCCATGTGGTATCCTGTCAAAGGCCTTAGCAAGGTCCAGCAGAATCACTGTAAACCCATTACCCTTATCCAGTTCAGCCGTCACTGTGTTATAATACGTGAGCAAGTTACTGAGGCATGACCTACCCTTCACAAAACCATGCTGTCCCCTATACAGTATCCCATTTTCTTCTATCCAATCTTGTATTTTCCTCTTGACTATTTTCTCTAAGACCTTGATAATGATTCCTGTTATGCTGATTGGCCGGTAATTTTCAACAGCAGCCTTGGAACCACCTTTGTGCAGTGGAACTATTTTCCCCTCTTTCCACCCCCTTGGGACTGACCCAGTCCTGAGGCTCAAATTAAACATAATGGTCAAGGGCACTGACAATTCTTTGGCCGCTTCACGTACGACACGAGCTGGTATACCATCCAATCCCACAGATGTATTGACATTAAAGTTCTGTAATAGACTGGTTACCTCTACCTCATTCATCACAATTCCAGTATAAGCTGTTGGTTCCTCCATTTCCGCAAAGCCACCACCTGGATGATATACTCTTGCAAAGTGCTCGCTCAGTAATTCCACAACATTCATGGCTTAAAATTTTTTCCCGAAAAGATAAGTGTTATTTTGAGTAATAATTGGCAATATTGCTTGAACTTACCGTAGTATTGTTTACTTTTGGTAACTTAGTGTGTCTGTGTGATTTCTGCATTATTTAAATTAGTATTTTGATAAGATACAACACATAGCGTAGCGCATGGCATCAATTAGAAGAAAGACAATGCTGTCCAAATCATCGCCTTCTTTGTTTAAAAATTTTAACTTAAGGGAGTTCGTTCAGTGTAACATCTGTGGGATGTATGCTTTTCTGAGGGCGGCTGGAGTTTGGTTCGATAATGATAGGTGGGAAAGTGTGCCAAAAGTGTAAGGAAAGTGAGGATTTGAAGTGTGTCTCAGGTCGTGAGATTGATGTCGTAGATGACGGCCAGAATGCGATTGAAAATAGTGATATGATAGGAATTTGCGATGCAGTACCAGATAGCATTGAGAGTGGTGTTGAAAATGAGAGTGAAAGTAAAAATACAGAGAGAGAGAATGGTTTGACTGATAAAAAAAAGAAGAGTTAGTTGCAATGAGTAAGATTGCATGGCTGTGCGGAGTGATACAAAGGGCGAAGCGGCAGCTGGAGCGATTACAAAATTGTTTACCGAACACATCAGCAAATGAAAAGAAGCAAATGTGTGATAAGAAAAATAAGAGTATGATTGGGAGTGTAAGAAAAATGAAGGAGCGAGTGTTGTACGGTGATTCATTAGTAAGAGGTGTAATAGAGAGTTTAACAAAATCGTACTTACCAGGTGCGAAAATTAAGGATGTAAGTGAATCTATTAGAGCGCAAAAGTAGAGAGTGAAAGAAATGAGAGTAGTGGCAGGAACGAATGATTTAAAAGGAGAAAAAATTGCTATGAGAGAAGACTTGAAGGAATTACTAGAGGTAGAAAAAGTAAAGAGTAAGAGAGTTAAGATAGTGAGTCTGTTGCTGCGGTATGACAGAGAAGAGTTGAGGAGGAGGAGGGCCATAATTGCAAATGACTCTATGTGCAGGTTATGCAGGAGGAGTGGTGTAGAGTTTGTGGATGTGTGGAATGAGTTTGATGGGCGAAAGGATTTATACAAGATGGATGGTTTGCATCTGAATGGATTTGGTGTGCAGAGACTGGAAAAAGTGTTGCTGAATGAAGTGAAAGTGGATGTGCAGAATCAGGGAAACGAGAGCTAAGAAGGGGGGAGGGGTGGATATGCGGACATCAGTGAGGCAGTTGAGTGTAAAATGTGTATAATATGCCCGAGCGAGCACGAAGGACAACAAATCAGAATGTGATAGTTAGCATAAGGCATCAAGATAGGAGTGGGACGAACGGGCTTCTGCATTTCATGTATACTAATGCCAGGAGTATTAGGAACAAGAAGGAAGAATTTTTGGCCTTGGTTGGTTCTTCCTGGCCACAGGTTATTGGCAATTGTTAAACGTGGCTGACAGAAGATGAGATAGTTAGTGGGATAGAATGTGAAGGGTATAGTGTGTTCAAGAGAGAAAAAGAGAATAAAAAGGGGGGGAGTGTTATTGAGGATAGCTGATGAACTGCAGCCAAGGAGAATAGAAGTTGAACGGCAGGATAATGAAAAGAGCACATTTGAGGCTATTTGGTGTGAGATTGAGACTAGCAGAACAAAATATACAGTTGGGTGCTGCTATAGACCAGGTGATGGAATAGATGGTGGAGATAGTATGCATAAGCAAATAGACACAATGAGTGGAAGGAGGGTAATTATTATGGGGGATTTCAACTATGGTAACATTGATTGGAAGGAGGAAAGGACACATGGGAGGAAGGAATTGGATTTTATGCAGTTATTAAGGGATAACTATCTGAGACAGCATGTGATGGAAAATACTAGGGGTTTGAGAGTGCTTGACCTAGTAATTGCATCTGAGAATTTGACTATAATGAATATGATCAAGTTGCCACCAACTGGTGAGAGTGATCATGAGGTCTTGACCTGGGAGGTGGCTAAATGTGTGGAATTTTCAATTAAGACAGGGTACATGTGGAATTACATGTGGCTACACTCAAGGAGTTGGTAGGTCATTCCCCCTCCTACATAAGAAATACACAACACTTCGTAAACAAAATTAGAAACATCACATTCAATGATGAAGATTTATTAGTCAGCTTTGACATAACTGCCCTTTTCACTAATGTCCCAATCAATGATAATACTATTCTTCTCCCAGAACATATTTCCGCCCGATATCACAGCCCTCTTTGTCCATGTACTCCACTCTGGGTATTTCGTGTGGCAAAATAATTTTTACCTACAAAAAGAAGGTACAGCCATGGGCTCACCACTTCCCCCCCCCCACCCCCAATAGCTAACTTTTACAAGAAGACTTTGAGCAATGAGCTCTCGATTCTGCCAGCCTAAAATCCAAAGTCTGGCTCAGATATGTTGATGATATTTATGACATTTGGCTCCATGGCCATGAAACGTTAAATACATTCCTAAGCCACCAGAACAAACAATACAATCTTATCCAATTCACCATCGAGATTGAAAACAACAACTCTCTTCTTTTTCTAGACACACTAGTCAGATGCCTTCCCTCAAGCTACCTCTCCTTCACAGTCTGCAGCAAAACCTACACACACACAGGCCAATACATACATAAAAATTCATACCACCATCCAATACAAAAAATAAGGGTCGTCAGCACCCTCAAACACAGAACCTAACAATTTGCTTCAATGAACAGGCTCTGAATCAAGAATTTCAAATTATTAGCCAAGCCTTTATAAAAAATGACCACAATAAAAATGTAGTTTGCAAAATCCTCCAAAAAATGCCATTAAAAGCAAAAAAGATTACAAGAATACCATGGCCATACCTTACATTAGGGCATTTCAGAAAAAATAGACAGAACACTATTTAAATACAATATTAAGACAACCTTCAAATCCCCTGCAAAATTAAGAAATTTACTTAGCTCTTCTAAAGATCCTCTTCCATACCTTGCCCACTGAGCGGTTTACAAAATTCAATATATAGGTAGTTCTTGCCTTTATAAATTAATCGGTTCCTGGCAACCGCTTGTAAATCGAGAATTCATAAAGAAGAGTTTATATGCTTTAGAAATAATGCTATAAGAGAGCATTACGTTCGTAAGAAGGAATATATAAAATATAAAATTAATATTAAATGATAAGAAAAGACTTTACTGGCCAAGATTTACATATTTAAAAATTAACATAAGAAAAATTTTAAATTAAAAAAGATTCTTTGTAAATAAAATTAGCTCAATTCTATATCACCAGGTGAATCGGCAGCTGTCGAGGTAACAGGAGATATATTAAGAAGCTTCATTCAGTGCATCTTTTTTTTCAAAGAAGGCTTCGAGTGTCATCTGCTTCATTGACTTTTGCTTCTTTTCAAAGGTTTTGAAGGTTTAAAATAGCTCGACAGCAAGCAGAAGCATTATTCGTATTGCAGGAAAATTTACTAAAATCGTCCAAAGTCTGAATCTTTTGATTCAAAGATTGCTTGAACTTTTTGAAAAGTTTAAATGCTTCTTCTAGGCCTTTTAAAGTGAAAAACTGAGTTGGAGCTTCATATTCATTATCTTCTTTGTTTCTTTCTTGTTCCTCTAATTCAAGGAGATCATTGGGTGAGAGTTCCATAGTGCGAAACTGAAGCAGCTCATTAACATCACCTTCGGAAACTTCCATTTGCAACTGGTTAGTCATGTCTATGATAGCTTGAGTTTCAGAATCCACAATCTTTGTTGGGTCTTCAAAGTCTTCATTACTTAAATTAAGGGGATATTAAATCCCACATAGTTTTAAAACCGAATAAGAAACTCAAAGATTGGAATCAGAGAGTTTCTTGCCGAATATAGTAAAACTATAAAGTATCGGCGACCACTAGCATGAGCAAATGCAAGTGACCCTAGCACGTAGTGCAATACCGGAAGACTCGCAGCAAAGTCGGTAAATTCTGATCGCTATTCTTAGGTATTTCCCATAATGTAAAAACACATTTCCTAGGAAATGTATGCTGTTGTTACATTATGGTCGGGAGGTCACTACCCAGACAGGTTTCAGCCTTTTTTGAGGCTTCATCAGTGAGTAGCTAGACCTAATACCAAAGTGTATAGCGAAAAGAACTTATATACTCTGCGATACGAGTTTCCAAACAGGTGCAACCATTAAGTTACTTAAGTATAAAGAGCTAACTTCTCGGCAATGAAAACATTACTTAAATTAAGGGTATATTAAATCCCACATAGTTTTAAAACCGAATAAGAAACTCAAAGATAATGGAATCAGAGAGTTTCTTGCCGAATATAGTAAAACTATAAAGTATCGGCGACCACTGGCGTGAGCAAATGCAAGTGACCCTAGCTTGAATGATAATTCAAAATTATCATTAAACTGAGGACAAAGTTTATGCCATACTCCTTTCATAGTTTTTTTGGAAACTTTATGCCAGGCATAAAGAGCTTTAACAGTGCTACCCTGCTTGATGGCTGGTAATAATTCAATAATTTCAAATTTTTTCTCTAACATAGTTGCTTTTCTTTGTTTCTTTTGCTCATTTTCCAGTTTTGCACTGTTGCTTCATTTTAACATTGTTGGAAAAGTGAAAGGGTTTATAGTTAAAAAGAAAACAAAATAAAAAATCAGGTGTAACTGAAGTAAACTACAAATAACACACTCGCATTGCTAAGGCGTGTTCTAAGTGATCATTACGTCATTACATACTGCGTAATTCTCCATACATGCTCCTAATCAGTTTCGCCACGCACAATTTAAAATAACAATTTCGATCCAAAAAATTCATAAAGTGGGAATTTAAAAAGTGAGAACTTCCTGTACCTGTAACCTAAATTACATAGGGGAAACAGGATGCACCATCCCAATTAGAAAAGACGAACACAAACGACACATTAAATACTTCCACTATGGTAAAACAGGCCTGTCAGACCACGCATTCCAACATGTCACAGAATTGACTGGAAAGGCACCAAGTCCCTGCACTGCACCAAAATATGGTTTGAAAGAATATTCAAGGAAGCCTGTGAAATGCTGAAATATCATCCAAATCTGACTAAGAATGATGGATTAATTATTCCAAGAATTTGGAGGGACCCATCTTCAACCAGTATAGCATCCAGAACAACCCCAAACAAAAGAAAATCTTAATAATAAAAGGACTTTAGAAATTGTTTAATGTAATTCTATTTTTTTTATTAATGCTTTTTTATATATTTTATTATATATTATATATATTTTATTTTATTTATTTTATTATAAATTTTTTCCCCCCATAGGTCAAGCTAGGGTGAATGCTTAATGATTATTATTACGTGACACCTCCAGGGAGTCCAAAGACTCATTGAGGGAGGGCACCTACTCTACAACTCTCTGTCTCCACTCAATCTACCAACTACAACTAACTGCAACTACACCAACAGCATCTACTGCACACCACCACTAGTACTTCCAAAGACAATCACAAGCATCCATGACCAGGGCAGGATTCAAACCCGCAACCTTTTGGCTGGAAAATGGATACACTAACCACTTGGCCAACCAAGCTGGCCATTAAAAGCAAAAAAGATTACGAGAATGCCATAGCCATACCTTACATTAGAGTAATTTCAGAAAACATAGATAGAACACCACTTAAATACAATATTAAGACAACCTTCAAACCACCTGCTACATGACAATACACTACACAAAAGTAAGATGAATCTCCATGTTTGTTAATTTTGCAGGAGGTTTGAAGGTTGTCTTAATGTTGTATTTAAGTTTTAAGAAAACATACATCCTGTACAGATGTATGTTTTCCTGATGATGACCTCAATACAGAGGTCGAAACGTCGAATGTTTCGAACATTAAGAAAATAACATTCGTCGAATATTACTTTCTTAATGTTAAGTAAAGTAATTTTTCTAACAAGTGTGTTATATCTCCATAAATTCTTCACTATGAATACTTCAAGGGGGTTCGTACCACTCATGGTATGAACCTAATATATAACCTATATAACCTGTGAATAACTTATATAAGTGATTTAAACAGGTGCAGGTAAACACATCAGTAGCACAAAAAGAGGGTTACTGATCTAACATTAAAAAATTAACAACTACATTTAAGGCACGGTATAGTGAGTTGTGTGTATGTAGTTGGTGGATCTCCCATGATGAGGCTGACTCTATAGAGTCCTGAGGATAATAATAATAATTTTTTCTCAAACTGTGTTTTTGAATACAAGTGTAAAATTAAAAAAAATTTTCCCTTACTGATTCACAAGAATTCACATAGTGACAACTTTACATCTGCACTTCATGTAAATAAGACAAAGAATTAAATCTGAATGAACTGAGAACAGTACTACATAATGAAAAAGTTATGTATTTTATTTATTTTTAAGTGAATACCGCTTATTAAAGATTGTAAACCTATATATATTAATACTAGGATGGGCCAGATAATCTGGGAATCTGCTCTAGAGATTAAACATCGAATTCTTTCACCTCCCAGAAGCAGAGTGGTGGTCTGACACGAAATGATGAAAACTATCTATGACCTAAAGACTTCCATAAACATTCATGTCATAGCAGGATTTGAACCCACAGCCTGTTGTAGAGTGCACGGTCATCCACTTGGCCAACCAAGCCAGCAATTAACGGTCACGGAAACTAATGCTATTCAGGTGGTTAAATCTGTCTTCACAGTCTGCTATATTTGTCAGTAGTGCATGTTCTCTGCCACCTTGTGTGTCTAAATAAGAGGAAACACCTGAAATTTCACAACAAAATACCTCTCTTCTACTGTCATATAAAAGCTGATAACTACCAGTTGAAACATCCTTATAAAGAAGATACCATTGAAAAATAAAGATCCGCTTTACTCATATCCCTAAATTTTAAGGTCTTTTAAATATTCACAAAGAAGGTATTCCCCTTCACCTCTCATGGACTGCATCAAATCACCAACTTGTTAGACAGCCATATTTATTATCTCGACTTTTAAGTTCCCAAATATGAACTTCCCACTCCATCATAAAATCTTCTAATTTTCTAGCTAAAGTGAAGAACTTATTGCTTCAAGTTAGAGGCATTATAGTCAGTTTCAATGCAGAATCTTACTTACCAACATTCTTTTTGAAAATCTTTATTTGCTGTTGCAATCCTTCCCGCCTCATATGGTCAAATTATGTCATCCACTGTAGCTACTTTATTTGTCAAAATAAACTTTACAAAAAAGATCAAAGACTTCAATGGGAAGCCCATTTTCACCTGCACTAACAAACAAAATTTTATCTTGAACATTTAGAGGTGATCCTTTCTCCTCCATACAGCCCCAACCATCTTTTTGGTTATATTATGCGGACAATGCCTTTGCAATATGACTCCAACCTGAAGACAATCTACCAACTTTTTAAAAATAAAAATAAAATAACCTACATCCCCAATTAAATTTCACCACTGAAATAGAAATGATGATAAACTGGCTTTATGTATCGCTACACCCTTGAATTCTTTTTAATGAGCTCCCATTCCAAATAACCTATGAATGTCAGTTCTCCACTGGTAACTTAGACTCCAATCTCATCCAGGTTTCCTTTACCACAGAAGAATCTTCACTCAAGAATTCCCAGGTTCATGTCCTTAAACATTATAAAGGCAATGGGATGATCTCCATGACTTCTACTCCTTTCTGTGGTCTGATTACTGCTTGTTCTTCAAATCCAAACAACTGCTCAGACCAAATAATAGAAATGATCCTTAATGGAATGAATCCCCATAAAAAATTCCCGTCCACTATCTAAACCTTGGTTATCAAAGAAGTGGGCAAACAAAAAAAAATCTGAATCAGATTTTGCTGCAAACTCACATCTTGTTCAAATGGCAGTCAAGCCTTCTGGTCCTTCAGCAAAGACACAGCTCAAGGGGGGGGGGGAAAAAATATCAGTATCCTATAAGCAGTTCAGGAGCAAAATTCCAGCTTCACATTGGCTTCAATGACAAAAAAAAATCTGAATCAGATTTTGCTGCAAACTCACATCCTGTTCAAATGGCAGTCAAGCCTTCTTGTCCTTCAGCAAAGCCACAGATGCAATTTTTGACCATCCTGTTTCTACCATTCACATCTAAATGGTACTATAGTAACATCATCCACAGACAAGGCTGACCTTACTGGCAATCACTCTTCTCTTCCTGTTCTTGCACTGATAACTAAAGCAAAGTTCTCCCCACTTTACCATGAGATGCTAACTCCATACCACACCTACTCTTCTGACAGAAGGAAATCAGGAGAATCGTGAATAACTTGTATAACAAGGTATCTCGTCAAGACAGTATCTCTCATTCCACTATAGTGCTAAAAACTTGCTTCAAACTAGCTCCTATATTATTTCACCTCTTCAATCTTTCCTACACAACTTGCATTTACCCTAGTTTAGAGAAACAAGTGACTATTCAATCCATTTCAAAAAAAAAAAAAAAAAGGGGGGGGGAGTCAACCGACAAGCTTCCATTCAACTGCTCTCACTTTAGTTTTCTCTCAAAAACCACAAAAGTCACCAACAGCAAACTTCTTCACTACAAAACCAGCTAATTAGTTATCGGCAATATGAATTTCACCACTTTCCCACCTTTGGACCTAACCCATAAAGAAACTTGTGGTTGCTCTCAGCAAACTATAATAGTCTGATAAGCAGATCGACAGTAGCACTGCTCCTGTAGTCTACCTTCTATCCTTTGCAGCTCCAGATTTGTCAGTTCCTTTCTGATTGCTTACTACATGCTATGGTAGATGGCTTCCTCTCCTCAGATTTCCCACCAATGCAGCTTCAAACTTTTTAAAACTAACATCTCTTCCGCCTCTTTAATTCCACCAACCTCTGTTCCAAAGAAAAGAGGTTGGTGGAATGAAACAGTATTAAAAACAGATGCTTCTTCCTTCTTACTCATACATGGTAATGATGTACTACAGGTCTTGTGACATCTCAAGTGTAGATCATATATATATATATATACATACACGTATATATATATTAAGGGTATTTACTCGGCTCAGATTGTAGACATTTTATATTGGAATTTTACTGACTAGAAACACCGTAAACACCGAGATAAGACAAAAACTTTAATGAGAACACAACTAGTTTTGTCGGAATGCCTTCAGTAGGTGTACATACTATCAAAAAACTGGAAAAATGAGCAAGATAAAAAAGTGAACTTCTCACATAAAAAAAGTTAGAAACAACAACAGTCAAGTTTGAATTGGCATTCGCATGGCAGGTCTAGCATGAAGCATTAGTGAGTGGGAACTATCTCGAGAAAGCCAGAATTGAATTACTGTGCTGATCATAGCTTACCTGATTCACACAGCGCAGTAATTCAATTCTGGCATTCTCGAGATAGTTCCCACCTCACAAACGCCTCATGCTAGACTTGCCATGCGACACCAGTTCAAACTTGACTGTTGTTGTTCCTAACTTGTTTATATGAGAAGCTCACTTTTTTATCCTGCTCATTTTTCCAGTTTTTTTGTGATAGTATGTACACCTGAAGAAGTCGGCATTCCAACGAAACTAGCTGTGTTTTAATTAAAGTTTTTGTCTTATCTCATGTTTTTAGTTAGTAAAATTCCAATATAAAAATATATATATACAGGTAACCCTCGTATAACGCGGATGTTAGGTTCCTCAGAAATGCCGCGTTATATAAATCGCGTTATATGAGACTTAGATCATATAGAAAAAGTAGGGTTAGGTTCCGAAATCTTTTTTTTTTTTTAAATTATATAAACAACAATGACATATCCAACAAAAACAATATTTATTTAATTCAGGTAATTAATGTAAGTTAAGAAAACAAACTATTTTATATTGGAATTTTAGTTAGTAAAATTCCAATATAAAAAATATATATACAGGTAACCCTCGTATAACGTGGATGTTAGGTTCCTCAGAAATGCCGCGTTATATAAATCGCGTTATATGAGACTTAGATCATATAGAAAAAGTAGGGTTAGTTTCCGAAATCGTTTTTTTTTTAATTATATAAACAACAATGACATATCCAACAAAAACAATATTTATTTAATTCAGGTAATTAATGTAAGTTAAGAAAACATAAACTATGAGACAAATACATTATCATTATCATCAAATTCCTGCCATGTACTCTCAAAGGGTGTACAGGATATGATAGTACTACATGAAAAAAATCACATCA
Source organism: Typopeltis vanoorti (assembly GCF_054136105.1). Taxonomy (NCBI): domain Eukaryota; kingdom Metazoa; phylum Arthropoda; class Arachnida; order Uropygi; family Thelyphonidae; genus Typopeltis; species Typopeltis vanoorti. The sequence continues at coordinate 44,971,890 of NC_143564.1, read as the reverse complement.
TTACTAACTTCCTATCTACAATGTTCCTCCAAATCAGTCTATTACTTGTCAAGACTCCAACATTACCAGATCTTATATTTCTATCGTCTAAGCACTTTGTACCGCATCAATCCACGTTTCTCTTGGTCTTCCTCTGGGTCGTTTTGCTGCCAACCTGGCAGAGAACACTTGCTTTGCTAATCTTTCCTCGCCCATTCGGTTTAAGTGACCATACCACCTGAGATTAGCTCTGCTAACGCCTTCCTGGATGCTGACAATGTCAAGTTCTTTCCTAATATCCTCGTTTTTAATATGATATTGCCATTGATGCCATCTGCTCATGCCTCTAATCTTTTTCAGGACTCTCATATCTGCGGTCTCTAGTCTTTGGTCAAGTGTTTTACTTCTGACCCAGCTCTCAGATCCATAAGTTAAAACTGGTTTGAACACTGTCTTGTATACAGCTAATTTAGTGTTCCGACTAATTTCTCTCTTATTCCATATGAATTTATTCAATTGACTTCCCACCATGCCAGTTATGCTGATTCTGTTGTCTATTACTATATTTAATTTACCATCTTCACTAAAAATCGTGCCTAAGTAGCTGAAATGTTTTATTTGTTCCACAGGTTCTCCATTCACAACACAGTTGACATTTTCAATGATTATGCCTATTTTCATTGTCTTTGTCTTTTTATTGCTGACTTTCATACCATATCTATTACAACAGCTATTCAATTTAGTCAGAGAATCTTACAGACTTGTAGTGGATTTATTTAGAAGTATAACATCATCCGCATAAAGCAAAGAGCTGACATTAATATCTCCAATTTTGATATCATGTTTAATACCACTTTCCTTCATAATGTGATCCATATAGATAATGAATAACAGAGGGGATAATGTACATCCTTGTCTCACACCAGATTTAACATTAAACCATCTTCCTGTACTTCCTTCGAATTTTCTAACTGCTGACTTACAACTCAAATAAAGACTAAGTATTGCTTGATATAATGCCCCATTGACACCATATAACTGTAGCGTTTTCAATATCTTCTCTCTTGCCACCTTGTCATATGCCTTTTCCAAATCGACAAAACTTAAATACAGATCTTTGTTATATTCCCATGCTTTCTCGACTATTTGTCGTAAAGTGAAGATCTGATCCTGACAGCCTCTATTTGGCCTGAATCCAGCTTGTTCTTCACCAAGCTTTTCATCCACAATTCTTCTCAACCGTTTCTCAAGTATACTTGCATAGATCTTGCCAGGAGAGCTCAGTAGGGAAATACCTCTGTAATTCTCACATTCAGTTTTATTTCCCTTTTTATATATTGGTACTATCAGAGCTCTACTCCAATCAGTGGGAATTCGTCCCTCTGTCCTTGCTTTCTGAACTATGCAGTGCAGCCACTGTAAGACTCTTATACCACCATATTTCAGCATTTCTGGTCGAATATCATCTACTCCTGCTGCCTTTCCACATTTCAAGCCTTTGATGGCTTTTTCTACTTCAAGTATGGATATGTATTTCTGATTGCATGCCTGGGCAGTGTTTTTTACCACTATGCTATCATCACTGCTTGTTTCATTTAGCAGTTTTTCAAAGTAATTACTCCATACTTCAAGGATATCTTTTTCTCCCATTTTCATGTCACCTTTATCATCTCTAACTCCTTTTACAGCACTCTTTCCTCCATTCCTAACCTTCTTCAACAACCTCCAGAATATTTTGCCACCTTCTTGATATTTATTTTCTATATTCTTGCCAAAGTCCTCCCATGACTTTTGTTTAGCTAGTTTTACACAGTGTTTAGCATTCTTGCATTTGTCTCTGTATTCTCTAAGAGCACAAGCTGACTTATTTGACAGGAACTTTTGAAATGCTTTCTTCTTTTCCTTCACTGCCTCTTTAACTTCCTGTGTCCACCAGGGAGTTCTGATTTTTTTATCCTTGCAACTTCACCAAATGCCTCTCTGGCAGAATCAATCAATGTTTTCTTCAGAGTTTGCCACTGAATCTCCAAGGTTTGATTCCTGTTCTCAAACTCTTTCATTTTTTCTTCAATAATCTTTGTGTATTTTAGTCAACAGTTCACATCTGAGAGCTGCTCAACTTTCATTCGCTTTAAAACTTTCTTACATGTTATTCTTTTCAATATGAAATTCAATTTTATCCTGCTCAAGACTAAATAGTGATCACTTCCAATTTCAAATCCTCTGTACACTCTGGTGTCCTGCACCAGGGAGAAAACATCACTATCAACAATAACATAGTCAATGAGACTTTTCTTATTCCTTGCCTCTTCTCTCCATGTGAATTTGTGCACATTTTTATGTTGGAACATGGTGTTAGTAATAACCAGTCCGTGTCCTGAGCAGAAATCCAACAGATATTTGCCATTATTATTAGCTTTGCTCTTTTCTCCAAATTTTCCCAAAATATTTTTGTATGTCTCACAATCATTTCCTACTCTGCTATTTAGATCCCCAACAAGGACTGACTTTTCCTTTTTCATTGTGTCAGTTGCTTTTTCTAAAGCCTCAAAAAATTCCTCCACTTCTACCTTAGTAGAACCTTCTGTGGGACCATATACGTAGTATAAAATTATAAAAATTACAAATTGTACATAAATTTCATTGCACATAATGCATAAATGTTTTAGACACAATAAAATAAAGTGCATATTTTAATCATCATCACTGTCTTCAGAAATAACATTTCGTACATGTTCTTAAAGTGGCCGGAGGTCGTCACCACTTGAAATCTCTTGGATATCATTTGTATAATTCTCATATTCTTATATGTATGTTACTCACCAGAAAATAAATTGCTCAGCTTGAGATTAACACACTTATGATTTTAAATGAGCTTTCCTGGCAGAAAACAAAGACAATTTTCAACAATAAACACTTCATACAGTAAACCCTAGATGGCGAACCTATGGCACCTGTGCCAGAGTGCCACGTCTGAGAATTTTGCTGGCATGTCAACGATTTACAGGTGATATCCTTTTATACTCTTATAAATTATTGAAGTTTCTTTTTTAATTGTTACAATACGTACAAGCTGAATTTTGTTTTACACAAGACAGCAGCTATAAAGACGTGCATATGATTGGTGCGGTATTAACAAATGATCGCGCGACCCAAACACAAAAGCAACCGACAAGTGTTGAGTTGAAATGCTAATTCTCTTCAATCGAATTCCATATCATCTGAAACTGTCATAACAACATTCACTATTAGTTTTAACACATTCACAATAGCGTGTCATTTATCGTTCTGATGGAACTTCTCATTACTGACTGGCTTAACTGACACAAACGTTTCAACCCTTGGTTGAATTTTATGGCTTTTTTGTTTGCATTTGAGGTGGCAGGCGGACTCACACATTCATTATATGGCATGTTTCAATTCTTGGTAGTCTTTTATTTTAAGTTAGCCTTTGTGATCTGTCATAATGACATCGAGAATTTCAAATGCAATAAAACAAACATTTATTTCATAACTGACAAATTGGACGATAGTTTTTAGTTAGATACTATGTTTCAGTGCAACATATGGTTTTGCTTAAGTCTATACAGAATAGTTTCTGTGAGAGGGGACATGTGATTTATTACTTAGCACCCTTTTTATTCCATCTGTCTCTAATTTGCATTATTTGTTGAGAATGACACAGACTGCAAAAGCCTCTGTACAGTAGTACCTTATTCAGTGATACAAATTCGATACTAATAATTACTTGCGCGATACGGGCAGACACAAATTTAACGAAGATAAAATTTGATTTTTAAGTCCCACAGTGAAAAATATGAAAATTTAAATAAATAAAGGATTACTAGAAATTGTAGACCGCGTTATATCGAAACTGGGTTGAACAAGGGATGCTACAATTTGTAGACTGCGTCATATCGAAACCGCGTTATATGAGGGTTACCTGTATATATAAACACAAACTCTAAAACTAGCTTTTAAAAATCTGAAATATACTTTTATGCATAAATTTTTAACATACTTCACTTAAAATTTCTTGCTGATCATCAAAAGTTAAAACTCCATCTTTTATAAGATATGGAATTATATACTTTGGTCGTAAATCACAATAAATGGCCTCACGCTCCTTCAGTAAACACAATCTCTGTACAGCATCCATTTTTTCTGTTTAAAAAAAAATTATGAACTATTAATTTTCATCAAAAAATCATACATAAAAAATTTTTTTAATAACTCCCATTTCAAGATTTTAATTTTTTTAAATAATATAAAAGTTGTTTCTTGCAACTTTTTACAGGATGAGAATAAGAAAATTCAAATAAAGGCAGTTTTATTTGCTGCAATTTCATTTTTAATAGCATATGATGCACATCTTTTGTACAACTTTAGTATATCATTTATATATTTGTGGGATTTAAACAAGCATATGACAGTATACATTGAAACGCACTATGGATGCAATGAGACTTTTTAGAATACTACCACAAAAATATATAAATATGATAAGACATTGTAATCACAACACCCTCTGTAAGATACGTTTCCTCCAGGAACATTCATCAAGTTTTGAAATAAAATCTGGAGTGTGCCAAGGAGATGGATGGAGATAAATGGGAAAAAGTGTACTATGGGCTTATGCTAATAACACTGTTATCCTTGGAGACTCTCAGGAGAATGTTATATACACTATGTCTAATATAATCAAGGCAAGTAAACCTATGGGTCTTGTTATAAACAAGGAAAAGACTAAATTGATATGCATTTCAAGAACCCATCAATATCAATCTAACTTGGTTGTTAATAATTATATCTTTGAACAAGTGGATTGTTCAAAGTGTAGTTGTTAATGTTGACTATCTAGGAGTCAACATTAACAACTACAATAATGCATCAAGAGACAGAAAACTGAGAAGGCCAATCATGGATATTTTGCAGTTTTACAACTCCTGAAGTCTAGAATATTTTCAAGAAAATGCAATAAAAAAACTATTTAAGCTATCTACAACTAATATTAATCTATAGTTATGAAACATGGTCGACAACAAAGGGAGATAACAGAAAATGTACCATATTTGAAAGAAAAGTACTGGGGAAAATTTTTGGACAATCTCACAATCAAAATACTGGACTGAATGAATGAAGACATAAAGAGGAATAATGAAACCAGCTTCAAATACTCAACATCCTATCCATAATAACACCATCATCATCAAATTCCTGCCATGTACCCTCAAGGGGTGTACAGGATATGATAGTACTACATGAAAAAAATTACATCATTACTAACTTCCTATCTACAATTTTCCTCCAAATCAGTCTGTTACTTGTCAAGGCATCAAGATTATCAGATCTTATATTTCTATCGTCTAAGGCACTTTGTACCGTATCAATCCACCTATATCTTTGTCTTCCTCTGGGTCGTTTTGCTGCCAACCTGGCAGAGAACACTTGTTTTGCTAATCTTTCTTCGCCCATTCTGTTTAAGTAACCATACCACCTGAGATTAGCTCTGCTAACGCATTCCTGGATGTTGACAATGTCAAGTTCTTTCCTAATATCCTCGTTTTTAATATGATATTGCCATTGTTGCCATCTGTTCACGCCTATAATCTTTCTCAGGACTCTCATATCTGTGGTCTCTAGTCTTTGGTCAAGTGTTTTACTTCTGACCCAGCTCTCAGACCCATAAGTTAAAACTGGTTTGAACACTGTCTTGTATACAGCTAATTTAGTGTTCCGACTAATTTCTCTCTTATTCCATATGAATTTATTCAATTGACTTCCCACCATACCAGCTTTGCTGATTCTGTTGTCTATTTCTATATTTAATTTACCATCTTCAATAAAAATCGTGCCTAAGTTGCTGAAATGTTTCACTTGTTCCACAGGTTCTCCATTCACAACACAGTTGACATTTTCAATGAATCTGTCTATTTTCATTGTCTTTCTCTTTTTATTGCTGACCTTCATACCATATCTATTACAACAGCTATTCAATTTAGTCAGAGAATCTTGCAGACTTGTAGAAGATTTATTTACAAGTATAACATCATCTGCATAAAGCAAAGAGCTGACATTAACATCTCCAATTTTGATATCATGTTTAATACCACTTTCCTTCATAATGTGATCCATATAGATAATGAATAACAGAGGGGATAACGTACATCCTTGTCTCACACCAGATTTAACATTAAACCATCTTCCTGTACTTCCTTCGAATTTTCTAACTGCTGACTTACAACTCAAATAAAGACTAAGTATTGCTTGATATAATGCCCCATTGACACCATATAACTGTAGCGTTTTCAATATCTTCTCTCTTGCCACCTTGTCATATGCCTTTTCCAAATCGACAAAACTTAAATACAGATCTTTGTCATATTCCCATGCTTTCTTGACTATTTGTCGTACAGTGAAGATCTGATCCTGACAGCCTCTATTTGGCCTGAATCCAGCTTGTTCTTCACCAAGCTTTTCTTCCACAATTCTTCTCAACCATTTCTCAAGTATACTTGCATAGATCTTGCCAGGAACACTCAGTAGGGAAATACCTCTGTAATTCTCACATTCAGTTTTATTTCCCTTTTTATATATGGGTACTATGAGAGTTCTACTCCAATCATCGGGAATTCGTCCCCTCTGTCCAGGCTTTCTGAACTATGCAGTGCAGCCACTGTAAGACTCTTATACCACCATACTTCAGCATTTCTGGTCGAATATCATCTACTCCTGCTGCCTTTCCGCATTTCCACATGCCTTTGATGGCTTTTTCTACTTCAAGTATGGTTATGTATTCCTGACTGCATGCCTGGTCAGTGTTTTTTACCACTGCACTGTCATCACTGCTTATTTCATTTAGCAGTTTTTCAAAGTAATTACTCCATACTTCAAGGATATCTTTTTCTCCCGTTTTCATGTCAACTTTATCATCTCTAACTCCTTTTACAGCACTCTTTCCTCCATTCCTAAGCTTCTTCAACAACCTCCAGAATATTTTGCCACCTTCTTGATATTTATTTTCTATATTCTTGCCAAAGTCTTCCCATGACTTTTGTTTAGCATTCTTGCATTTGTCTCTGTATTCTCTAAGAGAACAAGCTGACTTATTTCACAAGAACGTTTGATATGCTTTCTTCTTTTCCTTCACTGCCTCTTTAACTTCCTGTGTCCACCAGGGAGTTCTGATTTTTTTATCCTTGCAGACAACCTCACCACATGCCTCTCTGGCAGAATCAATCAATGTTTCCTTCAGAGTTTGCCACTGAATCTCCAAGGTTTGATTCCTGTACTCAAACTCTTTCATTTTTTCTTCAATAATCTTTGTGTATTTTAATCTACAATTCACATCTGAGAGCTGCTCAACTTTCATTCGCTTTAAAACTTTCTTACATGTTATTCTTTTCAATATTAAATTCAATTTTATCCTGCTCAAGACTAAATAGTGATCACTTCCAATTTTAAATCCTCTGTACACTCTGGTGTCCTGCACCAGGGAGAAAACATCACTATCAACAATAACATAGTCAATGAGACTTTTCTTATTCCTTGCCTCTTCTCTCCATGTGAATTTGTGCACATTTTTATGTTGGAACATGGTGTTAGTAATAACCAGTCCGTGTCCTGAGCAGAAATCCAACAGATATTTGCCATTATTATTAGCTTTGCTCTTTTCTCCAAATTTTCCCAAAATATTTTTGTATGTCTCACAATCATTTCCTACTCTGCTATTTAGATCCCCAACAAGGACCGACTTTTCCTTTTTCATTGTGTCAGTTGCTTTTTCTAAAGCCTCAAAAAATTCCTCCACTTCTACCTTAGTAGAACCTTCTGTGGGACCATAGGCACAAATAAGTCTCATTGTCCAGTTCCCCATTCTCATATTTGCCCACATCACTCTACTTGAGACTGCCTGCCATTCAAGAAGATTAGCCTCGTATTTTGTGTTGAATACTATGGCTACTCCTTCTTTTCCTTGATTGTCATTGCCTGAATATAACATTTTGTATTCATTGCTCAGAAAGATCTCACCAGTTTTTGTCTTTTTTGTTTCAGTCACCCCTATTATGTCGATCTGGTACTTATCTAATTTCTCAGCCAGCTCCATTTCTTTGCCATTCAGGCTTCTTATGCTGATAGTACCGATCTTTAACTCTGGTGATGTTGAGTTGGAGTTTGTTTTCAGATTTGTTCCAGTAGCTGACTTTTTGCTGTTCGCCCTGGTTCCATGGCGAAAACAACAGGGGCCTTGTTTAACTGGGCGACACCCCAGCCGGCATGAAATTTTGTCATGTCGTACCATCATTTTTTATTTTGGTTTAACCAATAAGAATATAATTTGGTAGGGCTAAATCCCAAATTGAAAGCCCATCCTCGTTCGTTCAGTATCCAGGTAGATACCCAACAGGGTGCACCATGAGAAGGTGAGGATTGGACATTAGGTCAGAAGCCCTGGTCAGTTCTCCGTTCCTTTAAAGGCTATGTGGAGGTCTCCTCTCAGTTATACAGCTTTGACCCTTAAGCACCCCATAATAACACTTAGTGGTATAACAACACCAAGAGGGGAAAAAATACATTTATTACACTCACTAATATTTCACTGGTTTTCTACTCAGCAACATCAGAGCACAATGATAACTGTAACAGGCACTGAACTAAGTAACTGTAGAAACAACACCTTTTTAGCCAATGGCTACAGTTTATATAAGACTATTCAAATATTGCATGCACTACCACCGCCCCCATCCTTCCTACACCCAACACATAAGATTACAGCAAAACTATTCCCATCCAATATGTCAAGGGTACACCAAAAAAAAATATAATCTCCATACTACTTTCAAACCTTTCATTCAGCTAGCTATTTTCATAAGTTCTCCTAAAGATTGACTACATCCTCTTGAATATCTTGGAGTGTATAGAGTTCTTTGTGCTGGCAGTTTAGCCTACTTTGGACAGACTGGTAGATCAATTAACATCTACTGTGAACACAAAATTTACATCTAAGATCATCTGTATGGCAAGTCGGGATTGGCAGACTATATTCTGGATACTCCTTTACATAGGACCAGATGGAGAAAAACATCTATATTTCATAGAAGTTTTTTCATGTCTGAGAGGCTATTTTTAGAATCAGCATCAACAATGAAGTGCTCTCCCAACTTCAACAATGTCATCCTTGTTGGATGGCAGCATTATTTTACTTATCTAGGAGACTATCATTTTAAGACCTAATAGTCAGACTTCTCTAAATTAACTTTGTAGTTATCCAACCTATAGAGGGCACCGCATAAGGGCATTAGGTGTCAGTTACAATTTAAATTGTTTCTACGATTACTTAGTTTAGTGCCTGTCACAGTTAGCATTGTGATGTGATGGTGCTGGGTAGAAAACCAGCAAAATATTAGAAGTTTAATAAATATATTTTTTGCCTCTTCGTGTTGATTATACCATTAAGCATTATTATGAATAACGAACAACACCTAAGTCTTTCTTTACGTATGCAACATCCTATAATTTATAAGAAGCAAGAGAATTATGTGGTTTGGTCATGTTTGGAGAGCAGATGACCAGTTAATCAAACAAGTATTTACAAATAAAATTGACAAGAAAAGACCCACAGGAAGATCCTGAACACAATGGATGAATGTGGTAATGAGAAACATAAGATAGCTGGAAGAACATTTTACACCAGATGTAGCTTATGAGAGACCGATAGCATAACCTAGTGATGGCAACAGCATTAGACCTAAATAAGCCAATAAAACAAAGAGGAAGAAGATGCATACATATGGGTGGTTTTATGTCATGATCAATATTTGTGAAGTGAGTTTCTCAGTTTATAATTGAATTCATATGTGAGACAACATGCCTAGCATTGTTGTTAGTGTTGATTATTGAAGTTCTCACTATAGCAAACATGACTATATTAAACTCACATTCTACAGCAAACATCCACAGATTCCTAGCTAAAGTCACATAGAATCCATACTATTCTAAAGGAAATTCATTATATAGTAAACCTTCCACTGACATCCCTTGACTTCCACAAGTTCACTACAGTGAGAGATGACAGCTGTAAACAGAATCGACTAATGAAAATAAGAAATATGGATATATGATAATAATCATGAATACCACATTAAAAAGAAGAGGAATCAGAGTTTGCAATATAAATAAAGTACAAATTATAATTTAGGTAGTTTCAGTGACTCCACTAAATCCAAATAAGTCAAAAGTGAGCCTAACTTCAGATGTGTTATTAGTTAAACATATTCACCTATTTTGGTGCTAAATAAATTCATATATTAAGTGTACTTATAATGATGTAGATTCTAGAATAATAATTATTTATCCAAAATTAAGTGGATATTAATACCACATTATTTCGTACAGTAAAGATATAAGTTATGACCATTGAAGCCTTAGTATTACATCTAGGTCTACCTACTCACTGATGAGACCTCAAAAAAGGTCGAAACCGGTCTGGGGAGTGACCTTCTCTCATAATGTAGAACAGTAATACATCTCCTAGGAGTTGTGTTTTACATTATGAGAAAATACTAAGAACAGTGATCAAAGCTTACTCCACCTTTACTACGAGTCGCCCTAGCATTGCACTACCAGGTGTTGGCTTAAGCTTGGACTCGCCAATCTTTATATAGTTTTCTATATTCGGCATGAAACTCTTAGATTAGATTTCCTATCTTTGAGTTTCTTATTCGGCTAAGAAATAACGTGCTATTAATATCCACTTAATTTTCAATAATTTTACTTCACCGAAGTGAAGCCTGTTGGCTCTTATTTCAGTAACAAATTATTTATAATTTCTTGATTTAATGTAAATAAAAATTTCATGTATTCATAAATAAGCAAAATAATTTATCATACAAAAAAGAAAAGAAAATGAAATTTTGTGCATATCCAACCAATCACACAGCCATCCAACTATTGCTCCACTGTACTCACCTTCATTTTATCGAACATAATGGAGAAAAGTTTTAAAAGAGGTATACCGTGAGTAGACATATTAATACAAAATTAATAACAGAAAAAACTCACGTACAAAGATTATTTAATAGTATAATTTTCGCCTGTGTGTCACAGGCATCTTCAGTACATATTAAGCTCAAATTAAACAATAACTGACAATTCCAAAAAGCTCCACCTAAGTAGCCAGTGTAAGATAACTAAAAAGGTCAATAAATTTCCTAAAAAAAAAAAATTTTTTTTTTAAATCAATACAATAAAAAGTTAGGAAAGATTAGCCGATTTGTCAAGTACTATCTCCCATAAAGGGGATACACGTAAGCTGTCGAATCTGTTTAAGTTAGGAGAATAAAGTAGAGTTTCACATGTTTCTTTATAAAGGCTTATGAACTTTTGAAAGACCATACAATCTAGGTGGACAACCGAAGAAGGTTTTAAGTTTTTTCTTTTGATCTTCATTCCATGTAGATACATTATCTATAAGAGAATTAAGTCTCCTCAATTAACTCCTGGTAGGATCCTAACTTTCCTAACTTTTTATTGTATTTATTTATTTATTTATTTTTTTTTTTTTTAGGAAATTTATTGACCTTTTTTAGTTATCTTACACCAGCTACTTAGGTGGCGCTTTTTAGAATTATCAGTTATTGTTTAATTTGAGCTTAATATGTACTGAAGATGCCTGTGACACACAGGCGAAAATTATACTATTAAATAATCTTTGTACGTGAGTTTTTTCCGTTATTAATTTTGTATCGATAATGGAGAAAGTCATTAACAATCAATTCCTCTGCTACTTACAAGCCTACTAGTTAATCACTGATTAGCAAATATGGAGTCCACTACTCACTGTCTACAGTAGATCTCTCTGCCAACTCACCAAAAATGGACCCAAGCTCTGGAAAGGTTTACTAAAACGTGTGGTTGCTCTAGATTATTTCCCAGGTTTTTGAATGGGCCTGACAGAAATGCCTGCTTACCAAATTATCATTATATGGTCTACCTTCCACCCTTTGCAACTAGATTGCCAAGTTCTTTTCTGGTCATTCCCTGTGTCATGGTGGCTGGCTTCCTTTCTTCAGATTTTGTCATCTGTGTCAGAGTATTCCAGATCCCTGAACCTTCACTCATATTCTTTCTCCTTTTCATAAATGATCTTTTATCATTAATCTCAAATTCTCTCCACAGTTTAACCAATGCTAGTATAGTACAATACAGCCACCTTTATCATTCAACAAATCTGCAGCATATATATACATATATCCCAAATTACAAGATCTTCCATAATTAGTGCCATAAACACTGATACTAAAGCAATTAATGTCTAAGGCATTAGCCTCTATATACAGGTAGCCGTCATGAAGATACCTCATGCACAAACTTTTATTTGCTTACATTTGGATAAATTATTAAACAAGAATATAATTTATTATTACTATTAAGACCCCATGGAGTCAGACTCATCTAGGAGGTCCTTTTGTCATACACACAGCTCATCACATTTTAAACACCTCAAATTCTCTGCAGACACCACACTCTCAGGTGGGGGCATTACAATAATTCACAACTCTGCATGCAAAAAACCTGCTTCTCACCCCCCCTCCTTATACAGCTTCCAGGGATGACCTCTGGTTCTCCCATGATTTCCCACTGTTTTCTGTAAAACCTCTTCAAGATTCATCCTATAACAAACCCCTTACTAACTTGTAGGTCTCTATCACATCAACCCCCCCCCTCTTCCTTCTATCCACTAGACTCTGTAGATTACATCTTGTCAACCTTTCCTCATATTCAACATTCTAGAGATCAGAAACTACTGTATTCAGTCACCTCTGGACCCTTTCCAACATCTCTTCGTTCTTTTGAAAGCCAGCTGACTAAATCTGTGCAGAGTAGTCCATGCACAGCCTAATCAGAGCCTTATACAATTGAACAAGAATCTCCTTACTTCTATAAGTCAGTGTCCATCACATTATTCCCAGAATTCATTGTGTTGTCCTCATAATTTTTGCAATGTATCCTCTAAATTTTAGATCCCTATCCACTATCATCCCAAGATCTCTTATTTCTTCCACCTCCAACAATATATCCCCAACAATATTTCTTGGCAAACTTTAATTTATTTCTATTACACTGATCTCCTTGCCATGTTTCAGTGGGAGAGGATGACTTCGTCAACTCCAGTCACCAAAACACAATCTAGTCTTATTTCATAAAAGACATGCCTCACCTCCACTCACCTTTAATAACATCTAGATATCCTGGTAAGATACTAAATCCGCAATGCCTGAATATTTAAGCTATTTAGGCACATTTTTAGTGAAGATGGCAGATTAAATCTGGAAATTCACAACAGAATAAGCAGAGCTGGTATGGTGGTAGCCAGCTGAATAAATTTATATGGAATAAGAGAAAAATTAGCCAAAACACCAAACAAGCAATATACAAGACAGTGTTGCAACCAGTGGGGTATTTAGGTATTTCCCACACCCTAGGCCTGCAGGAAGTGCCGCCCCTCATATTTAATGAACATGTTGATTTACATATTTACACGCATAATCTATTTATATCGTAAATTCATAATATATATATATATATATATATATATATATATATATATATATATATATATATGTAGAAAGTATTTTTACTTGGGTATAAATATGTTAAAGATACCAAGCAATTTTAAACCTGGTTTTACTCCATTTCCCAAGTAAGCAAACAGACTAAAAGTCAAGTTTGCGCCTGCAATTGATGCAAGTCATATATATATATATATATATTTATATTACGAATTTGTAGAATTTGTAGAACTACCAGTTGCTGAGCCTTTCTTCTGTAATAGTTGTTCTATGGTAGTCCTTCAACCTTTTGAGGGCTAAAAACAATTGTTCAGCTGAGCAATTTGTTGCCATCTTACACAGAAAAATCGTAACAGCAGTGTCCAGATTGCGATATATACACTGTAGGGCTTCCTGTCAAATATTCTGTGAAAGTTGTAGGAATGTATTTATTTCTAGGCCACTTGATTTCAGGTGTGCTCAGAAATGCAGACATTCGTTTACAAATTCAGGTTCAATATCAGTCGTAAAGTGTTCTTGAAGTTTTTTGCCCCTTTTATGACGTCCTTTCCACATATCACATGCATTTGTTGTGAGAATCCGGAACTCCTTCGAGAGGTTTTCATAGGACACTTTTCTTCGATTCATTTCGAATGAAAGACTGTGCAAAATTGTGTCATCAGTATCAGTTTTGAAACTGACTGATGGATTGTACTTGTCTTCATTTTCGTTACTTTCATCTGCGCTGTCGTCAAAAAACCTGGCAGGCTTTTTCTTCCTCTTTTTCTCTTCCTCATACAAGTTAACTCCACTGAGTTTCTTGCCCTGTTCTTCATAGGATTCACAGAGTAACTCTAGTTCTTTGAAATATTCTTCGAGGGACCCGTACAGTTCACACACAGTTCCTATATCAATGTTTACACTTTGTAATTTCTTGCTTGTGGCATTCATTCTTGCGAGAATATTACCCCATTGGCAGGTCATGATCCAAACCTCCAGTGACCGAAACTGCCGTAGAATCCCACTTGCTTCACATTGCGTATTTTTTTCTGGGTGGTGTTGTTTTCAATTTCAGACAAAGTGGAAATTATTTCCTTCCATCCCTCATGAAGACTCCGACAGGCATCATCACGAGCTGATCAACGTGTAGGCGAAAGACGTTTGATTACTTTTGCAGAAGTTTCCAGGTGCTTTCTTAGCACACTCCACCGATGTGTTGAAGGTGTGAAAAATACATACAGTTTCTGAAGGACATCAAAAAATGCGGAAGAGTACCAACAGGATTCGGCAACATAAGTACCAATTAGAGACAGAGAATGTCCAGCGTACGGTGTGAATTCTGCCAATGGATTTATTTCAAGAATTCTTGCTTGCAGTCCTGTGTACTTCCCTGACATGTTACTAGCATTATCAAATGCCTGCCCTCTACAATTTGCTACATCAATTCCAAGCTCGTTTAGTGAAGTCAAAACCGCCTCTTGTAACTCTTCAGATTTGTGACTTACATTAGGAATGAAACACAAGAAATGCTCCACAAGAGTTCCATGTTCTTTCACATATCGTACAATTAAGGACAGCTGATCAACATGAGACAAGTCTGGTGTTGAGTCAACACTTATGAAATAGTACTTAGCTATTTTAAGTTCTTCCACAATAAATTTGATTACTTTCTCGTCCATTATTTTAATAAATTCCTCATGCATGGCAAAGGAAAGATAGGAAACAAAACTTTTTTCCCACTTTTGGCAATGTGCTCAGCAAGAAAGGGATCAAATTCACTAATTAACTCTAGACACATCATTACATTTCCATTATGCACAGAACTGAAAATGTCATCCTTTCTCCTCAAAGCAAAGTCCTCTACTGGCCAATGTTTTTACCACTGCAACTACTCGTTTTACCACTGCTTTCCGGTACTTAATTTCTTCTTCCAGTTGCTGAGTTATTTGTAAGTCAATTCTCCCTGCAAGATTTGCTTTTTGTTTCAGAGCTATCAGACAGTTCATATGACTAGTTGCTTTCTCATGATGACTCACTCGTGCTTCTGCATTTTTCCAGTCATTAAATCCACTGACAAAGTGACTATCGTCAGCTCCCCCCTCCACCAAAAAGGCGACAAGGCACAGTGAAGATCTTTCCGGTACTAGGAGAGTAAACAAGAAAATCTCTTATTTTTTTTTGCCATTAATCAGATTCCTCTCAATGAGTTTCTTAGAAACATGTCTTACTTGGTCAGGATAAGCTCTTTGTGATTTTGAAAGATCACTGTCTAAATTTTGTGGAAACCTGTTAACTGCGATATACTCACGTGTTATATCATTTAGAATCCACTCAGCTGGGTCATTGCTCACTATCACCTATGCTGCAAAATTGTTGGGATTTGTTGTAGACACATCATTTGAAACAGATTGAATTTCCGTCTCCTCAACCACTTGTTCTTTTTCCAAATCACAATTACTATTAGCAGATATCAATGCAAAAAAACTGTCCAGTTTTCTTAACTTTGATACTACTTTGTTAATTTTTGCTTCCCTTTCTTTTCTCCTCTTCTTTGTCACTTTCTACCATCACTCATGTATTAAAATTTAAATAGTAATTTAAAATATGCAGGAAGTATCAGAATAATTTACACGATTTATAACTTTTTAAAAGCAAAACAATAAAACAGTATTACCTCCACTCTGATGATAACATATGACAAGGGCACTGAAAACTCTAAAAATAATTTCAGATTTAGCACATTTTAACTGCCACAAAGATATCAGGATACTGAACTAAAGAATTGAAGGAAGGGCAACAATTAACAATCTTAATTTGAATTCAAAATAATAAAGAAGGAAAAGTTGTTACAGTTAAGTTAGTAATAATAATACGGACAAAATTAATTAGCATCAATCTCTCCCGACTGCAATCACTATTAAACGTGTGGACAGACTTATGTGTTCGTCGAACATGTTGTTTATTATTTTAACGGTATATTAGAACACAGAAACTAAGCAAATAATTAATTTATTAACTTATGATATTTCGCTGGTGTTATAACCAGCATCTTCAGAGCACAAAAATACTGTTTGTCACAATACGCGAGACTATAACAACATGGTGTACTTAAACAAAATGTAGCAGCAACACAAAGACTAGAGTTCTGATTTTGGCGCCCTCTATCTGAAAAAAAAAAAAAAAAAAAAAAAAAAAAAAAAAAAAAAAAGCTATCATATATAGAGTCCTAGAAAAGTGCTAGTTTTTTCTTAATATGACTGTCTCCCAGATCTTCAGCAAGTTAATACAGCCATATTTGTTGAGATTTGGAGTGTGTTTTAGGGCTTCTGTCGCCTCTAAGAACAATCTGTCTGATTTATACGGGTTTCTGTGTAGTACTTTTGTGTTTTTCCAGTTGATCCTGTGTGCAGGGGTATCCAGAACATGGTCTGCTAGGCCCGACTTCCCATAATGATAATTCCGGACGTATCTTTTATGTTCGCTGATGCGGATGTTCACAGTTCTTCCTGTTTGACCGTAGTAGGCTTGATTACATGAGCAGGGTACTGGCAGACTCCTAGATGTGATAAAGGAGGAATGCTGTCCTTGGGTGAGCAGATGAGGGTAGCTAATTTGCTACATGGTCTGAATGTAGTGCATAGTTTATGTTTATTGAGAATTCTTGAGATCTTTTCGGATGTGCCTTTAATGTAAGGGATGGTGACTGTTTTGTTGTAGTTCTCTGTGGTGGGTGGTGTTTCTTAAGAGTGTTTAGTATTTTGTTTATTTTATGTGGATTGTAGCCATTGGCCAAGAAGGTGTGGCGTAAGTGAGTCAGTTCAGCAGTAAGAGCCTTGTCATTGGAACAGATTGCTCTCGCTCTATGGGTTAGCGTTTTTAATATGCCATATTGTTGAGAAGGATGATGGTGTGATTGTTTGTGTAAGTATCTGCCTGTATGTGTGGGTTTTCTAAAAACTGAAAATGATAAGGAACCATCTGGAAGACGTGTGATAAGTGTATCCAGGAAGGGCAGACAGTTGTTGGCTTCCAGTTCCATAGTAAAGTGGATTTTTGGATGTTGGCTATTGAAATGTGCTAAGAATGTTTTCAATGTCTCTGGGCCATGTGGCCAAATAGCAAGCACATCGTCAACACATCATAGCCAAAGTGTTGGTTTGAGAGTAGCTGTATTGAT
The DNA here is from genome assembly GCF_054136105.1 of Typopeltis vanoorti. Classification (NCBI taxonomy): domain Eukaryota; kingdom Metazoa; phylum Arthropoda; class Arachnida; order Uropygi; family Thelyphonidae; genus Typopeltis; species Typopeltis vanoorti. The sequence goes on along the minus strand of NC_143564.1, from coordinate 44,954,184 downwards.
TGCTTGTTTTTCCAGGTGTTCTATGTAAAAGTTGGCTGGGAGGGGGGAGAAAGGGGGGGAGCACAGGGCTGTCCCAACTATTTGTTTGTATATTTTCCCTTTCCATGTGAAATATCCTGCACGTATTGTGAATTTGAATAGTTCAAATATATCAGGGGGGAAGTGTGACTTCAGTAGATTGAGGGTTTCTATTAGTGGTACATTTGTGAATAGTGAAGTGATGTCAAAGCTTACTATTAAGTCTGAGCTTTTTAGGGTAAGGTGTTGTAAGATGCTTTTTAGGTGTGCTGAATTTTTGACAAAGGAGGGAGAATTGTTTGTGAGAGTGGCTAGTAGCTTTGCTAAATGTCTAGCCAGTTTGTATGTGGGATTATTTATACTGTCCACAATTGGGCGTAGGGGTGTGCCTTGCTTGTGAATTTTTGGTGCTCCATAGATCCTCGTTTTAACATGGAAGGGTTTGAGTTTGTTAACTGTGTCTTTGGGCCAGGAAGTGACTTTTTTCAATAATTTTCGTGCCTTATTCTTTTGTGTGTTGGTGGGATTGCGATCTATAATTTTGTATGTTGACTGATCTTGTAATAGTGTGTGCATTTTGTTTTCATATTCAGTTGTGTCCATCACCACGGTTGCATTTCCTTTGTCTGCTTTTGTTATGGTAATCTGGCTGTTGTTGTGTAGCTCTTTTATAGCAATGAATTCCTTATGTGGGATATTATTTTTGGGAGGCTTGGACTTGATTAGGATGTTGGCCACATCTAAACGTAAGTTGTTAGCTATTGTTGGAGGCAGGTCGTATATTCCTCGTTCGATGGACGCCATTATTTCGGCTTTTGGAACTTGCTTAGGAGTTATGGCAAAATTGTGCCCTCGACTTAAAGCACTCGTGGCTTCTTTGCTTAAGGTGAGTGACGATAGATTCACGACGACGAGGTCTTGTTATAATTGCGGTCGTTGTATGGTGTTCCGTTGTTGGAGATTTTCAAACTTATTTTGGTGCCGGTTTTTGACTCTGTCGAATTCTTTTTTTGCCGTTGCGTCGGTGATGTTATCTAGGATCTGCCAAAGTTCCGTATTTAGAATATTATGCAGCGATTCTCGTAATGCATTGATGGTTGAATTTGATTTTTCTAATTCCAGACGAGTGGTGTTAATCTGTTCACGTAAAAGTGCTACACTCGCTCGTTTATAGATGCGTTGGGCTTTGGCCAAGTGGAACTTGTTTTTGATTTTAAAACAGTTCGGTATTAATTTGGTGTCTCGGCACCTCTTTAAGAAGGCTAACCTGTTTAGTTGCCGTGCCAATTTCAACTTCCACTTACCATATTGTTGTGTCTTGCGTATGATATCGTCTCCGTGAAGAATCCTTAAACGTGTGGACAGACTTATGTGTTCGTCGAACATGTTGTTTATTATTTTAACGGTATATTAGAACACAGAAACTAAGTAAATAATTAATTTATTAACTTATGATATTTCGCTGGTGTTATAACCAGCATCTTCAGAGCACAAAAACACTGTTTGTCACAATACGCGAGACTATAACAACATGGTGTACTTAAACAAAATTGTAGCAGCAACACAAAGACTAGAGTCCTGATTTTGGTGCCCTCTATCTGAAGAAGAAAAAAAAAAAAAAGCTATCATATATTACTAGAGTCCTAGAAAAGTGCTAGTTTTTTCCGTTAAAATAATAAACAACATGCAATCCCTATTGCCTTTGTGTCAAGTTACCGACAACAATACAGTAGCTTTCCGTGCACGTGTCTCGGTCTGTATAGTTATGCAGAATCTGATTACATGCCAATATGCTGCAGACAAAACTTACAATGAGGAAAAGAAAAATATTTCTCTACTTGTGAGTAGATGTGGCATATAAGGAACATGTTATAATTACAAAAATGAGAGCCTGGAAATTTCCACCGCCCCTCAAAATTTGCAGCTCTAGGCCCAGGTATATACAGCCTACACCTAAATATGCCACTGGTTTAAACCAGTTTTAAGTTATGGATCTAAAAGTTGGGTTAGAAATAAAGCACTTGATCAAAGTCTAGAGACTACAGATATGAGGGTTCTGAGAAAAATTAGGAGAGGAAACTGATGGCATCAATGGCAGAATCATATTAAAAATGAAGATATTAGAATGGAACTTGACATTATTAGCATTCAAGAATGTGTCAGCAGAGCTAATTTAAGGTGGAATGGTCACTTAAATAGAATGGGTGAAGAAAGGTTAGAAAAACAAGTGTTTGATGCCAAGATGGCAGGAAAGAATCCTTGAGGAAGTCCAAGGTCTAGGTGGACTGATTCAGTTAAAAGTGCCTTAGAAGAACAAAAGTTAGATATGACAATACTGGAGTGCTAATAGATTGATTTGGAGGATAACTGTTAATAGGAAATTAATAATAATGTAAACTTAATAATTATTTTTAATTTTATCTTCACTTTCTAGTGTGCTTTTTTTTTTTTCCTTGGTGTTTATTTTTATACTTGCACTCACATTATTAGCCTATAATCACTATCATAATTAAGCTGGTTACATCTTCTAGTGTTTCCATGTTGTTCACCATAATATAATCAATTTCATTCAAAACCCATAACTCACTGAGGAGACCTCAATAAAGGTTGAAACCGGGGATTCAACCGAGTTGCCCTAGTGTTGAACTACGTGCTTTACCTTATGCTATAATTCGCCGAAACTTTTATAGTTTGCTATATTCAGCATGAAACTCTTTGATTCCTATCGTTGAGTTTCTTACTCGGCTTTGAAATAATGTGGGATTTAATATCTCCTTGATTTAAATAATGTTACATCACAGAAGTGAAGCCTATTGGCTCTTTATTTTAAGTAATTTATGGGTGCACCGTTTTGACAACTCGTATAGCAAAATATAAAAGTTCATTTCGCTATAACATCAGTATTACCTGGTCTACCTACTCACTGATGAGACCTCGATAAAGGTTGAAACCGGTCTGGGTAGTGACCTCCTACCATAATGTATAACATCATACATCTCCTAGGAGATGTGTTTTACATTATGGGAAATACTAAGAATAGTGATCAGAACTTTCCCCATCTTTGCAATGAGTTGCTCTAGTGTTGAACTACGTGCTTTAGCTTACGCTACAATTCGCTGAAACTTTTATAGTTTGCTATATTCAGCATGAAACTCTTTGATTCCTATCTTTGAGTTTCTTACTCGGCTTTGAAATAATGTGGGATTTAATATCCCCTTGATTTAAATAATGTTACATCACCGAAGTGAAGATGTTTTTTTATTTACTTAACATTTTTTATTTATTATTTATTATTATTATTTATTTATATGTATTATTTATTTACTAAACATTATTTATTTTAAGAGCCAATAGGCTCTTAAAATAAAGAGCCTATTGGCTCTTTATTTTAAGTATTATTATACTTAAATCACACCCTTATTGAATTTCAATTTAAGAGTTCTAATTCTCTGGGAGACTGGTTTAAATACAAGAATGTTATTTTTCCATATTTTGACCATGATTGAACCCTAGTAGTATGCAAAATATAATATCTTGTTTCAGTAATTTTTTTTCTTCTATTCTTGTTTTAGCAAGTCCAAGAATATCCCAATTTATTTTTGCTTTGCAAGCAAAAATTTCATGACTGAATCACCATATCATATTACTTCTTATTTTTTTATTGTAATCTAATTGGACTTAGCCTATTATTATTCATGGATATCCTATCTACTTTAGCACTTTCCTGCTTCTTGTTCTGTTCAGTTTTCTTATCCTGTCTGAGTTTCTTTAACCATTCCTTGACTTTTTCTAATTCTTTCATCAATTAAATCAAAAATGCCAGAAATAATTTTTTTTTTATGTTTAATCCTTTATCCTTAAGTGTAAGCAAACAAAGTTGCATGTGTAATATCTTCACAACTAGGCTACTTGTATATAGAGACTAATAACTTCATGTTAACTGCCTTAGTATCCCATAATGCAAAGTATATATCCTTTCAAGTGTGTATAATGCTATGAGAATCATTAGCCTCTATGTATAAGTGGCCTAGTCGTGAAGATACTTCATGTCCAAATTTTGTTTGCTTACACTTGGATAAAGTATTAAGCAAGAATATAATTTCTTAGCATTTTTAATTTAATTTATAATCAAGTGGGAAAAAAAACTTCCTTTCATCAAGTGTCAAATAATTTGTTTTAATCGGAATATTCCAAATGTTAAGTTATCCTTACTTATATCTTCAATAACAGTACTGCAACTCTTCTGCTTCAGCTGAACAAAGGTTTCATTCTCAAACATCTATATTATTGGTCGATTGGTAGAGCCTCTGCTACTAATGGCTCAGTTAAGTAAGTTTGAGCGCGGTTAGTAGTTAGAAGGGGACCAATCGTTCGATGCTGTTGGCACACTCTCCCTCGATGAGTCTTTGGACTCCCTGGAGGTGTATAATAATAATAATAATATTATTGCTTTGCCCTTATGGGCTTTTGGCATCACTGTTAAAACTATCTAAAAGTAACAATACATTGGCAATTCTATTATTAAGTCGGCCTGTGTAGCTCAGTGGAAGAGATGCTTGCATCCTCTATGCTAAGCTACCTGAAAATAGATTTAAGTTCAAGTCTAGTCACCAACTAGAGGAACTTTTTCTAAGCCTTTCTTTGACCAATTCCTGAGTTATTCAATCTCTGGCATGGACAAGCGGGTTTTTTCTCCTGGAAACTCAGGTTGTTCGTCCCATAAACACAAGAAAATTGACCATAGAAACCACATTATTTCAGACAATAGCACATCATGTTAGGGTTAGGTACCAAGAGATGGCAGCACTTGTTTGTCCATCTCTTCAAAAGTTGCCGCTTACAATTAGTCATGGGTCAGCTATCTCTGATTGGCTACTGTTAGAGATTGAACTGCCTATTCAGTTTAAAAGCTAGATAGGGATAAGGCCTCACCTACTATAAGGTGAGGCCTTATCCCTATCCCTTTTTATTCCCTATAAGGGAATAAAAAGGCATTAACTGATTTGTATTTTTTTATTTATATTATTAAATAAAAAAATACAAAAAATTCACTGAAAACTGCAATAATATACTAAATATACACCAATTCATTAATTAAATTAAGGGGAATTAGATCCCACATCGTTTTAAAACCAAATAAGAAACTCAAAGATTGGAATCAGAGAGTTTCATGCCGAATATAGTATAAAAAACTATCGGCGAATACTAGCGTGAGCTAAATGCAAGTAGTCCTAGAACGTAGTACAAACATGGGCAACTCGTTGCAAAGGCGGGGAAAGTTCTGATCACTATTCTTGGTATTTTCCATAATGTAAAAACACATTTCCTAGGAAATGTATGCTGTTATTACATTATGGTGGGAGGTCACTACCCAGACCGGTTTCAGCCTTTATTGAGGCTTCATCAGTGAGTAGCTAGACCAATTAATACCAAAGGGTATAGCGAAAAGAACATATACACTCTGCTATACGAGTTGTCCAAAAGGTGCACCCATTAATTTACTTAAATATAAAGAGCCACTCTGAGAAACTATCTGATTCCAATCTTCGAGTTTCTTATTCGGTTTTAAAATGATGTGGGATCTAATTCCCCTTAATATAATTAATGTTTATATCGCCGAAATGAAGCCTGTGGGCTCTTTATATTTAAGTATACACCAATTCATTTAGGAAATTCAATAAAACAGAAAAAACCACCAATATCACAGGAGTTTCATAATAATACAACCCCACTCAAAATATGGAGTCATATTGGTTAGTGTCAAATCCCAGATGATTGGAACACAACTCTTATAGTACCCATCTATAAAAATGGGGGGGGGGGGTAAAACAATACAAGAATTACAAAGGAATTTCCCTGAAGAAAAAGGCTAAGAAAAACTGTGGAAGGGAAAGTTGGAGAACAAGATGGGTTCAGGAAAAACAGATATTGTGGATAAGAATAAGACAAATGGGAATATAATAAGGGATAGGAATATCATGGGAATATAATAAGGGATAAGAATATCATGGGAATATAATAAGGATCTATATTTAAGTTTTATAGATCTAGAAAAGCTCTTCAAAATATTTACAAAATATTATAATTATATAAGTAAATGGAACATTATAAGAAGAAAGATAATCTGCATTTCAGTTGTACATCAGCATTTAGAATGGAAGGAAGTACATGAAGATGGTTTCTTGTTAAATCAGGTGTGAGACAAGGGTGTACAGTATTTCCACTCTTATTCATCATCTATTAATCACATTAGAAAAGAAAGTAGCATTAAACGTGATATCAGAATTGGGGGTATCAAACTTAATGATGTTGTACTCCTAATTTAGAAAGAATAAGAAGGAATGAGTCAAAATTCTAAAATAGCTGCATTTGAGACAGTTCAAAAACCAATTTTAGTTTATGAGTGAGAGCTGGATTGGAAATAAAATGCTTTATAAAAGAGTGAGACTACAGATATGAAAGTTCTGATACGATGATATCAATGGTGAATCATAATAAAAACAATGACATCAGGAACTTTGTTAGCATTGTTATCATTCAGGAAGGTGTGAACACACTATTCTCAGGTGGTATTGTCACTTAAACAGAATGGAAGATTCACAAAACAGTGTTTTTGGCAGTAAAAAAGATTCAGAGGAGACCAAGATCTAAGATGGATATATAAGAAATGCCTTAGAAGACCAAAACATAAGATATGACAATACTGGAGTCATGGCATATAACAGATTAATAAGAAGGAAAATGATCAAATATATATGCATCTTCAGAGGGTGTAAAAGAGCCTCCGTAGCTCAGTCGGTATAGACAAAGCCCTTTGTTTGGAAAGACCTGGGTTCGATTCCTGTCAGTGACCTTTATCTTTAATTTATAGTATAGCTAAGCGAAAAAACTTCCAACAATAAGGATGTTAATAAACACAGTACAATTAACGGAACTAGGTAAAAGACCACGAGGAAAACCAAGGACTTGACGGATAAATAACACTGGTGAAGACAGTAACAACATGTTGCAATGTCAAAACTGGAGAAGTAAGATTTTGGACAGACAGGGTTGAAGACAACAAATCATGGGGGACAGGGGCAATAGCTCAATTTGAGTTGTAGAGCTATGGGAAGAACGATGTAATTACAGTTCCTTATGATTACATATGGAACTTCCTATGATTACATCAATTCAAATAGTCATACTCTTGTGGTGATACACAGCCATTCTATCATATTTTCTTGTACATCTATAATGTTATTCTGAAGATAATAATGTACTATAAATGAAAGCTCAGTATAAACTACTACGAAATAATAAATATTTCTTAATTATGTGTGCAGCTGTTTCCATGTCATTAATAAAAATTAAACAGATCATGCCCATACTAAAATTAAAAAACCTACCTCACAAATATACGTCATGTAAAGGTCATACATGCTTTACTAAGGGCTAGAACTTGAAGTGGCATGGATTCTCTTCTAGTCTCTAAAGAGTATCTGGGACAATTTGATACCATTCTTCTAGTAAGACTGCTTCAGTAATCAAAGCAGTGAACTCTGCATCTACATACAAAAGAATAAAGTTTAAACTTTTTTTTTTAATCCTAAGAAATAATTAGCATTCAAGATTTATACAAAATACAGAATGTTTCCAGCTAATACATCCTTCACACTTGCAAAAGCTGACTGCATGACTTCCTTCAGTAGATCAAACTCAGGAAAATTCTGAAAAAGGATACACCCTTTCAAGATACTTTCATGGACAAGGTTCAGCTAAGCTAAACTCTACTGTTCTACCACTCTCCTTGAAAGCTGTGAACCCAAAAGCTGCAACCAGTAAGCATCAATTAATCCAAATTTCATTTGAACCATTCCTGCTATCAAATGTGATAATTTCATCAATATTCCCCAGTAACTATAAATTTCAATTATTCGAGAACAACACAAATTTCTTCCATCTTATCCTTGCCACTAATGGTATTAATGTACCATAGTTCCTTAATCTTTCACGAATATCCCATTTACACTTACAATCCTGACTTGCGCTCATGCGTAGACCTATGCTTTTTAACGTGTAGGCATAGAACCGAAATTCTACGGAACAGGTGGGTTACTCCTTATTCCTGGAGGTATCCTATGTCTGTAGAAGCGTGTGTTCAAGGGGCCGGTTTGCTTGCTTGCAGGAGGAAAAACCCTGCTGTCCACGGTCAAGATTGGCTAACTTGGCTATGTCTGAGAAAGATCCTCCTCATGTCGGCGATGAGAATCAAACCCAAGACACTCCTTTCCCAGGCATATGGTTGCGAAGCACATAGCCACTCGGCTAACTGTGCGGACACACTTGCAATAAATAAGTATACCACACATTTAATTCAACAAACTAGAGGTTGCAAAGCCTACAGGTTAGTAGTGCAGCATGTGAGTGAAGGTAAAAAAGGAGTGGGGGCGAACTTATGTTCTTTTTGAATAGACGCATTATGAAGTCCTTGAGAAAACATTAGATGAGGAAGTCTATTCCAGAAAACAGATATATGGAAAACACACACATACAAATTTAAAGTATTCCCCTTTAATGCCTTGTGGAGTGGAACCCAATGATCCGAATGCTGCAAAAATCTGCAGAAATGCATTGCGTGTCATGTTGAAGTGATATCTGAGAAGAGAGAGAAAAAAAAAGATAGTTCCAAAATTCACCACCAGGGAGCACTGAATAGCGAATGTAGACATAGTAATTTTTCTGTGTGTGTATTAAGGGGAAAAGGAACACAAGCATAAATAAAACATTTTTATTCACTTCCATTATGAATTCACAGACTGTACTGTTCAGTGTTGAGAGTATACATGAGGAAATTGATGATGATGATAATAATAATGGCAGATAGAATTCAAATTAAGGATGCTGTTGCTTTGGCAAAAAGAAGAAAATGCATAAACCTATTAGATTACATGCTAAGATGAAAATTATTAAATTTAGCGATGATGCTGTATTGAACACAGAGAGTTCGCAGGCTACGATTACACTGCACTATTATTATGATTCAGGCCATTGTCATCGTGGAAGGCCCCTCCTATAAAACACAGTATCATATCACTTCTTGAACTCATACACGAACGGTCAATCAGGCAATGTATTCTGCAGTTCAACCACCCTCCATTCAAAGAAACCACTCCTCATCTTCTTAATCACAGCATCCTTTCATAACTTCTAGGGATGGCCCCTGGTCCTCACTCCTTCCATTTGCTCCACTAGGGAAAAGAACTCCCCAGGATCAACCTCTCAACAGTTTAAAAGTCTCAATCATATCACCTCTACTTAATCTACCAAAGTCTGCAGCAGATTCCCTCACAAAGTTCAGACATTGTAATCTGCCTCTGTACCCTATCCAAAGTTAATTTATTCTCTTCAAATTCTGGGGACCAAATCTGGGAACAATAGTCAAAGTGTGGTCTGATCAGGTCTTTATACAATGGAATGACAACTCTTATCTTTGCAGGTCAGAGTCCGTGTCCTTTTCAGCATTGCAGCAATCCTCTGGGTTACATTCACCACAATGTCCTATAAATTTCAGGTTACTATCAATCATCATCCCCAGATCCCTAACCTCCCCTACTTCCTCCAGTGCATTTACTTCAACAGAGTATCCAACCTCCCATCAATGTATCAAACTTCAAGACTTTACATTTAGCTGCATTAAACTGATACTTCCATTCATTTGCCCATCTGTCCATCATCATCAAATTTCTAATACCCTCAATGGGTGTACAGGATATGATAGTACTACATTAAAAATTTACATCATTACTAACTTCCTATCCACAATTTTCCTCAAAATCAGTCTGTTACCTGGCAAGATCCAATATTATTAGATCTTATATTTCTGTCTTCTAAGGCAGTGCTTCCCAAACTGTGGGCCGTAGGTTTTGTTGAGGGGGCCATGAAATAATGAAAACAAATTTAAAATGTTTTAAGACTAAGTAGATTTTTTTATTTTAAAAGAAACGTCTTTAACTTTTATTATTTATTTCTTTTTTGTTATTTTTTATATTTTAGCGGAAAAATTCACACATTGGTGTTGGTTCACAAACTTTGCTTCCTACGTATTTCGCCGCTTAATGAATATTAGTAAATATTGCTTATTCATATGTTTCATTTCAAAGCAGTGGTTAATTGTATTTACTTTGAATGCTCTCCAGGGAAGCTCCAAATCTTCCTGTCCCTTTCATCACGCATTCGTAATCAGGGACTGTTGATATTGACTTTATATACATATCAAAACTCGTTTTATATTATCACTGTCATCCAAGCTAGTTTTCTGTTACCAATAAAAGTTTCGCATATACTTCACACATGAAAAAAAGCTTAAACAAGTTCATGTGGGGAGATAGTAACTGCTTGCAGTGGTAAACAACACGCCCTCCCTAACAGCCACTATACTGCAGAGGCAATAAAAACAAGTACTTTTATTATGCCAGTGAATAACGTATGAGGAGTCTGTGTAATATATTTCTCAACAAATAGTGCAATTAGAGACAACTGGGATAAAAACACACTAATTAATGAATCACATGTCCCCTCATACAGAAACGATGCTGTATAGACTGAAACAAAACCATATGTTGCATGGGCAAACATAGTATATAACTAAAAACTATTGTTATTAGATGTGTGTGAGTTCGATTTCCCAAGGCAGCAATAAAATTCAACTGAACATGTTAAAATTCATAAAAGTGTTAAAACTAGGTAATATATATATATAATGAATGCTATGGCAGTTTCACATATGGAATTCGGTTGAAGAGAGTTAGCATTTCAACTCAATTGTAAGCTATGCTTTTATCTTTCGGTTGCGCGATCTTTTGTTAATACCGCACCAATCATATGCACGTTTTAAATAACCTGGCTTTGCTGTCTGTTTCGCATTAGGTTTAATTACCGTAAAGGGAGAAAAGTTACAAAAGAGAAAAATGTTCCTAGTCCGGGGATTCCCTTATTCAGGTAATATTCACTAATTTCATGTTGTTAGTCTGTGGTGTGCCAGTATCGGTAAGTGGTGATATTATTTGATCTATTCTACGTTAAAAAATTTAACCCTGAGATGGATAAGTGGCTGATAAAAAATAAAAAAAAATTCCCATGAACAATCAGAAGAAGCAGAAACAGACTCAAAAAAGGACAGTATTTCATATTTTACCAGAACAGCCCTAATCGTCTTCAGAACCAAACGGTAAGAGGCAAAAAATGTAATATATGCATTTGATTTTTGCAATATTCGCTGTGTATGTTTTGTATTGAATATAAATACAATAAATATTATAATAATATATTACGATTTTGTTTCGAGGAGGGGGGGGCGTGAAATATTTTAATTTTTGCAAAGGGGGCCTTGACATCCAGAAGTTTGAGAAGCACTGTTCTAAGGCACTTTTTACTGTATCACTCCACTACATCTTGGTCTTCCTCTGGGTCTTTTTCCTGCCAACTTGGCAAAGAACATTTGTTTTGCTAATCTTTCCTCTCCCATTCTGTTTAAGTAACCATACCAACTGAGATTAGCTGTGCTAATGCATTCCTGGATGCTAACGATGTCAACCTCTTTCCTAAAATCCTTGTTTTTAATATGATACTGCCATTGATGCCATCTGTTCATGCCCTTAATCTTTCTCAGGATTCTCATATCTGCAGATTCTAGTCTTTGGTCAAGTGCTTTACTTCTGACCCAGCTCTGAGATCTATAAATTAAAATTGGTTTGAACACTGTCTTGTATACAGCTAATTTAGTGTTTTGGCTAATATCTCTCTCTTATTCCATATAAATTTATTTAGTTGACTTCCTACCATACCAGATTTGTTGATTCTGTTGTCTATTTCCATATTTAATTTACCATCTTCACTAAAAATCATGTCTAAGTAGCCAAAATATTTTACTTGTTCTATAGGTTCTCCATTCACAATGCAGTTGATATTTTCAATGATTCTGCCTATTTTCATTGTCTTTTTAATGCTGACCTTCATACCATATCTATTACAACAGTTATTCAATTTAGTCAGTGAATCTTGCAGACTTGTAGAAGATTTATTTAGAAGTATAACATCGTCTGCATAAAGCAAAGAGCTGAAATTGACGTCTCCAATTCTGATATCATGTTTAATACCACTTTCCTTTATAATGTGATCCATAAAGATAATGAATAACAGAGGTGATAATGTACATCCTTGTCTCACACCAGTTTTAACATTAAACCATCTTCCTGTACTTCCTTCAATTCTAACTGCTGACTTACAACTCAAATAATGACTAAGTATTGCTTGATATAATGACTAAGTATTGCTTGATATAATGCCCCATTGACACCATATAACTGTAGCGTTTCAAATAGCTTCTCTCTTGGCACCTTGTCATATGCCTTTTCCAGATCTACAAAACTTAAATACAGATTTTTGTTATGTTCGTTTGATTTCTCAACTATCTGTCGTAAAGTGAAAACCCATCCTGACAGCCTCTATTTAGCCTGAATCAAGGTTGTTATTCACCAAGCTTCTCTTCCACAATCCTTCTCAACCATTTCTCAAGTATACTTGCATATATCTTACCAGGAACACTCAATAATGAAATACCTCTAATTCTCACATTCAGTTTTATTTCCCTTTTTATATATGGTACTATGAGAGCTCTACTCCAATCATCTGGAATTTGTCCCTCTGTCCAGGCTTCTGAACTACAGTGCAGCCACTGTAAGACTTTTATACCTCCATACTTGAGCATTTCTGGTTGAATATCATCTATTCTAGCTGCCTTTTCACATTTCAGGCTTTTGATGGCTTTTTCGACTTCAAGTATGGATATGTATTCCTGACTGCATGCCTGGTCAGTGTTTTTTACCACTGTGCTGTCATCACTGCTTGTTTCATTTAGCAATTTTTCGAAGCAATTACTCCATAATTCAAGTATATCTTTTTCTCCTGTTTTCATGTCACCTTCGTCATCTACAATTCCTTTTACAGCACTCTTTCCTCCATTTCTGAGCTTCTTCAACAACCTCCAGAATATCTTACCACCTTCTTGATATTTATTTTCTATGTTCTTACCAAAGTCCGTTGCGCCCTTCGATTAGAAAAGGCCTAAGTTCAATTCCCATCATGATGGGAGGAATGTTTATATGGACTTTTTCAGCTGGAAGTGAGTTACCGATCTCATACAGAGGTAGCAAGGGTTTTTTCCTCCCGAAAACTCTGGATTTTTGTCCCACATAGACAAATCGGCTCTTCAGAACACATGCAATTTACTTAAAAATATTTATTGTGGTGGTCAGTAGATGGCACTGATGTAGTTATTGGTAGTAGTGGTGGAGACAGATTTGTACAGTATGTGTCCTCCTGTGATGAGTCTTTGTACTCCTTGGAGGTGTCAAGAATAATAATAATTTCTTCTCATGACTTTTGTTTAGCTAGCTTTACATACAGTTTAGCTTTCTTACATTTGTCTCTGTATTCTCTGAGAGCACAAGCTAACTTATTTGCTCATCTGTCCAGTTTATTCAAATCCTCTTGCAGGACTACCACATCTGCACTATTACTAATAACCCTCCCCAGTGTCACTCATTCAATAATTCAGCCAATCCTGAATCCAGTTCACTAACCTGACATCTAAAACCATGTGCTGCAGCTTAAATATCAGCATATCATGTAGTACCCTTTCTAAAATCAAAAAAAATTCAGGAATATGCCTTTCCCTCATTAACCACTCTTGTCACTTTATTATAAAACACAATCATATTACTAAAACAAGATCTTAACAACTACTGATGAAACACAAACTGGTCTAGAATTTGACACTTCCAGTCTGCTACTATCCTTATGCAATGGCACTATGTTACTTGCCTTCCACTCCTTGGGTATCTTTCCCTTGGCCAGACTTCCATTGAAAAGCCAGGTCAATGGAGCTGTCAGTTCTTTAGCACATTCTCTCAAAGCCAGTGGCAAAATTCCATCCAGTCCCACTGCTTTATTGACATACAGAGTACTCAGTATTTGAAACACACTCTCCTCTTGCACTTCTAAACCTTGAACCTGCCTTATCCCTCTAGTATTAATACTTACTTCCACAGGATGAAATATCGCAATAAAGTGTTCATTAAACAACTCCACTATGTCCTTTGCATCAGTTACTCTATTCCCATTTTTATTCAACAATGTTCATTCTTCCACAATAATTTCTCCTCCTACTGGCCACACAGCAAAAATATTCCTTAGGATTTTCTTTGGATCTCAGGGCCAATCTCTTCTCATATTCCAGTTTTGCCTTCCTTACCATACTAGTCACTCTCCTGACCTGAGTGTTATATTCTTCATGCATTTGCTCTCAACTCCTCTCTTCCTATATCCTCTTTTTGTATCTTCCTATATCCTCATTTGCTCTCAACTCCTCTCTTCCTATATCCTCTTTTTGTATCTTCCTATATCCTCATTTGCTCTCAACTCCTCTCTTCTTATATCCTCTTTTTAACCTGCAGTTTGTTTGATATTGGTTGTCATTCACTACACCAAATTGAATCCATTTCTTCACTCATGGTATACAGCTTACTATTGCTGCTAATAAATATTCCTTCACAATTTCCCAAGCACTAATGATATCGCACCCTTTCAATTGCTCCCTCCATGGAACTACTCCTCTTGATATCTAAGACTATTATAATCAACTGCCTTATAATTCCAGATATATTCCTTTCTCTTTGATACTCCTGCATGTCTATTCATCTTCCAAGTTAAAACCACATGGTCACTCTCTCAAACTGGGAGGAGGGGGGGGCAGAATGCCATTTTGGTTATAATCAGCTCTTCTGATGCTATGACTAAATCCAAATCTCTTGACCTTCATGTTCCTTCTACTACATATTTCTTGAGGGACATTTGTCCCTCAAGAAATCTAGAAATTCCAGTCTCTTATTACTACATACAGTTTTCTTTTCCCAATTTATACTGCTGTAGTTAAAATCTCGCATAACAATCATTCTTCTTGCACTTGCCAAGCTCATTTGCCTAAACACCTCACTAAATGTCTGTCTTGCCCACCTCTACCTCACATCATATGCTTACAAAACCATAAGCAGTACTCCACCACTGCATTTTGCCTTCTTATCCTGTTGAAAAATGCTGTATCCTTATACTTCTATTCCTGTTAGTATATCTTCCGTCAAACACATCTCAGAGATCCCAATAGTCTTTGGATAAGCTGATGTATGAGTGCCACCAATTCATCTCCTTTATTCCAGATACTCCCCCTGGCATTAATATAAAGCAGTGTTTCTCAACCTGTGGTCTGTGACGATGGGACAGGTGGTCCACAGGCAGACTTAAATTAAATAAATAAATATATTCATATTTGGTCTTTGTATATTTAATAAACACAAAACTTATTCTTATATAAGACCATCTGTTTAATACAACTATGTACAAGAACACCTACTAGTTTCGCTAGCCTAATGTCTAGCTTTGTCAAGACTAAAAAAGGTGAACAAAAAAATAATAAATCCAAAAAACGAACTAATTAAGTTCGTTTTTTGCATTTATTATTAGGGATTTATTATTATGAAAGCAAACACTTTTAAATGAAATTAGTTCATTTTTTGCATACATTATTTTTTTATTCACCTTTTTAGTCTTGACAAAGCTAGACAGTAGGCTAGCGAAACTAGTAGGTGTTCTTGTACATCGCTCTATTAAACAGATGGTCTTATATAAGAATAAGTTTTGTTTAAAATAAAGAGCAAATAGGCTTCATTTCGGTGATGTAAACATTATTTAAATTAAGGGGATATTAAATCCCACATTGTTTTAAAACCGAATAAGAAACTCAAAGATTGGAATCAAAGAGTTTCATGCTGAATATAGTAACTATAAAAGTATCGACGACTACTAGCGTAAGCTAAAGCACGTAGTCCAAGTATGTAGTACAAACTAGGGCAACTCGTAGCAAAGGTGGAGAAAGTTCTGATCGCTATTCTTAGTATTTTCCATGATGTAAAACCCATCTCCTAGGAGATGTATGATGTTATACATCATGGTGGGAGGTCACTACCCAGACCGGTTTCGATCTTTATTGAGATCTCATCAGTGAGTAGCAAGACCAAAATAATACTAAGGGTATAGCAAAAAGAACTTATATACTTTGCTATATGAGTTGCCAAAAAAGGTGCACCCATAAATATTTTAAATAAAGAGCCAATAGGCTTCATTTCAGCAATGTACACATTATTTAAATTAAATAGGGGATATTAAATCCCACATTGTTTTAAAACCGAATAAGAAACTCAAAGCTCGGAATCATAGAGTTTCATGCTGAATATAGTAACTATAAAAGTATCGGCGACTACTAGCATAAGCTAAAGCACGTAGTACAAACTACATAGTATAGTTACTATATTTGGCATGAAACTCTTTGATTCCGATCTTTGAGTTTCTTATTCGGTTTTAAAACAATGTGGGATTTAATATCCCCTTAATTTAAATAAGTTTTGTGTTTATTAAATAAATATATATTTTTTAATTATCCAAACAAAACAAATTAAAATTGAATAAGTAAAAATTATTGAAATAAAATGGATACTTAAAAAACCAACAAATAGCGGCAGAATGACAAGTAATAAAAGAGGGGTGAAGTGAACAACAATATGGTTTCATTGCTTCCGCCTTCCCTCTGTTTTGTCAGATTTGAAGTAAACGTGTGTTATCCACGTTTCAACCAATTGCTTGTTGTTTATTGATTTTTATTATTGAAGGTTTTCCTCCTTAAACCAAGGCTCAGTATATCTTCAGAAGTGCTAGGTGATACTTGGACAAAGTGTGTCATGAGTTAACCCCTATTTATATATTTCTCGAAAATGCTTTTTAATAAACAAAAAGTGGCTAAGAACCAGGACTTTGAAAAGGAAAGCGAATGAAACAGTTGATGATAACCCTAATTGTGATACACGTGTTGTAACGGTGAATAAATCTGATACTATTAAAGTAGAAGAAACAAGCAGTTCAAAGAAAAAATACACTAGGAATTATAACATTGATATTTGGAATTCCAGTTTATTTGGTGTGGAGATGAAGGTGAACAGAAACCTCAATGTGTTTTGTGTTATGAAGTGTTGTTGAATGAGTGCATGCAACCTGCAAATCTCCGACGACATTTAGAAACTAAACATTGTGATGTGAAAAATAAGCCAGCTGAGTTTTTTCAGTGAAGCTTAGGGACATTAAATCATGGGAAAGATACAGTTTCGGCCATGGGTTCGATTAATAGCAAGGCACTGGAAGCATCCTCTCTATCTCTTAAGTTTGTGCATAGCGAAATCAGGAAAACCTCTAGCAGGGAAAATTTACTATTTCCAGCTATAAAAGATGTGGTAAAAACTATGTTTGGCAATAAATTACTAAAAGATGTTGATTTAATTCCTCTTTCAAATGACACTGTTGGCCGCAGAATTGATGATATGGCAGGTGACATAGAATCTCAGTTAATCCAAAGAGTTAAGAAGAACCCCTATTATGCATTATAAATAGACGAGACTACTGATGTTACAAATGATGTGCAATTAATATGCTATGCAAGATATGTACATGATAACAACATTCATGACGATATTCTGTTTTGTAGAACTTTGTCATCCCGAACAACTGGCGAAGAAATAAAGGCACAAAGTTTAATCGTTTGTAAAGGAACGTAATTCTGATTTTGCATCACTCCTTGTTGACAAAGCATGGTTATCAACATAATCCTATCTTTCAGACATTTTTTCAAAATTAAATTAACTAAATATCTCCCTTCAGGGAAATTCTTTACTGTTCTTAATGCCTATGACAAAATAAAGGCATTCGAGAAAAAACTGATGCTATGGACTAGATATGTAAAAGACAGACAATATGCACCTTTTCCAACATTGGAATCCTTTTTTTAATGGAAAATGATATTTTTATTGATTCTGAGTTTCTGGAAAGGGTTTATGACCACCTGAAAACTCTGAAACAGAATTTGGAAACATATTTTCCGAATAACTTTTATAAGAAATTTCTGTGGGTTTGCGATCCATTTCAGGCTTACAGTAACAAGAACGTTACTGAAAGGTCGTGCTCGTAACTGTAAAAAAAAGAACAGTTAATTAATAGTTAAGTGACAGTGGGCTTAAAATGCAATTCCATGATCTTGGTTCAGCTTGATTCTGGATCTCGCCTTCAGTGAGAAGTGAATTTCGTCATGCAGTTTTCTACAACCGATCTTTGTGAGAAAGGATTATTTTCATCGCTCCTTCAAATAAAAACAAATACAGAAATCGTCTTAGTATGTGTGTGTGCTGATCTTTGACTAAAGTTGACCAATATTGAGCCAGATATCCAGCAACTCTGCAATGGCCAAGAAGCTCAACCATCTCATTAAAAGTAAGTAGTAACATAATTATATCACATTATTTGTTTAATAAAAATGAAAACTTTGTTCAATGATAATACACTTTTAATCATTTACTTCCAGTTCAATTAATAATGTTTCCATATGTATTCAAAACATGCTTTTAGATTTATTATGTTATAAAATTACAGTTTTTCCCAAATGTTGATAATCCCCACATAGGTTTTTAAAAAAATTACACAGTGGGCCGTAGAATTGTTTTAGGCATTTTACTAGTCCTTGGGCTTAGAAAGGTTGAGAAGCCCTGATATAAAGAATAAAAACATCACTGTTTCCATACCTATCATTATCAGCACTACCATCCACCCTGATAGTTCTAGTTGCCCTGTATTGACATACTGACTCATTCAGAGAACAGCATTCTCTTCAGAAGCCTACATCCTTCTTCATTCAAATGTAAGCCATCTCTCGCATACAGTTCCTTTCTGTCCTCTAAGCATCCACGTATTCCAAGCCTCTCTTTTGACACATTCTGGCTATCATACCATTCATTACTAATGGGTCTGCATTATCATACCTGAGCAACGCAATGCACACATACACACACCTCTGAGTTTTCTTCCATACAACCCTCAAGCATGAACCTCAGATCTCTTGCCACTCGATTCATGCTGCCTCTTAGGTCATTCATGCCCACCATCGCAATTATCTCATCCACCCTTTCACTCTGCTTAATTGCCATAGCCACACTTTCTATCATTCCTCCAGGCAAACACTCCTCAGGCATTCTATCTTGAACAATACGAATCATCGAGTCTCCATACATCACACCTCTTACCACTCTATTCCTTCCTTGCTTACCTGCATCCCTCACTCACTCACTCACTTTCCTCTAACATGTTCTATCTTTGTTCTCCCACTTACCCGATGTCCTAGCATCTCTCCTTCCCTGGTTCCAGCACTCTGTCATATTTTTCTCCTTTTCTCTCTTCTACTGTTTCTATTCTCTCCTCTTCCATAATTCCCATAACTCTCTCACTCCTACTCTGATTCACAGTTTCCATTCATTTAATCTCTTCTTTCATGCTTCTCAACTCCTCCCTGAGACATTCTACCTGCTCTTTCAGTGCATGTATCTCTCTCTCTATAAGCTACTCACTCTTGCTTGCCAATTATCCTACCAACTAAGGCCATCTCTGAAAACTTCACAATGATTCAAACTTTCCACTCTCCCCACTTTTATTGTTTCATTTACATTCCACTCGTTATCCTCACCAACTATCATACTACTGTACTCATCTCTCTCTGGGTCAGTATTCTCCTGCCTCTGACACAACGCTGCTGAGGTCTGTTATACTAATCTCCAACTCACACAGCAACTCAAAGTTCTTCCCATTTCCTATTATTCTTACAGTTGTTAAAAAACAAAGATAAAGTTCTAGATGAAGTGAAGAGTGCTGCACTAGTTAGTACCACTTTTTCATGTTATCTGTAAACATGAAAATACTATTACTGCAATTGAAAAACTTTTAATAGTGTACACTGATGACTAAACTGGTTGACATGTTCCCTTAAGCCAAGCTATTCAGAATAATGTTTTTGTTTGTGAAAATTATTCTAAATTTTTTGTTTGCATATCTAACATAAGTAAATGCTTTATTTATGACATTTACACATAAAGACAGTATATGACTGCTTAATAACTAATTAAACCATTATATGCATCTATAAGTGGGGAGAAAAAAAGGCAGTAATTCGCTATACAACAGTGGTCTGGAACTTAATGTATGACCAGGGTAAGAGTATCTTGTATAAGATTAAGTATTGCAACTAAAGGGGGGGGGGGGAGGAGATTAGACAGATATCTGGATAGTAAAACAGGTTCATAAATTTTAGGTAAAATATATATCTGTGCAAGGGGAGGGAGACTAAAAGTTCTGTTTTTAACTTATTCAGAGGTGAAGAGATGATATTCTGAGGCACTTCAAAAAATAAATAAAACTTAAAATAAATATAATCTCTGAAAAGCTTTCAGACCTCATTATTATTATGAGGTTAGTTGCCCTTATCCATTCTCCTAAGGATATACTCTTTCCACTTGTTCTACGTGCATATCTGCTGCAGTGAAACATAACATGATTCCCCAAGGCATGATAATTCAAATCCTACTGCCCATATTTGTGAGAGTGAATATATTTCTTGTGTTCTTCAAGGCAGATTTAGCAGATGCACCTTGAGGTGTTCTGGTAAAACTGGGATATCTGATAACTTCTACCTTGAAGAAGGTAGAAGAACACAATAAATATATTCACTGGCACAAATATGGTCGGTCTGCTCTAGATTACCATGCCTTGGACACCTTGCATATAATCAAATTAAAAAACTACCATGTTTCACTGCAGCAAATACAAACTTGCAATTTTTTTTTTTTTTTTTTTTTTTTTTTTTTTTTTTTTTT
Source organism: Typopeltis vanoorti (assembly GCF_054136105.1). Taxonomy (NCBI): domain Eukaryota; kingdom Metazoa; phylum Arthropoda; class Arachnida; order Uropygi; family Thelyphonidae; genus Typopeltis; species Typopeltis vanoorti. The sequence continues at coordinate 44,933,335 of NC_143564.1, read as the reverse complement.
ATCAGCAGCAGATTTACAAAACCAACTAAATCTAAATAATTATGGTTGTATGAAACTTCCCAAGATTTGGGAAACAGTAATTCTTAAAACTTCTGCTCAATGGCCAAGGCTAGCTACTATACCCATAGATGGCACCACCCTTGGGACTTTTGGCTTATAGTCTACCACTTATCATTTGCGTGTTTTTGTGTTAAAACTTCATAATGAAGAGCTGGCAAAATATTGGAAATATTAAAAAAATTATAGTGATTTCATTCCATTAACAGTTTGCAATCTTGGAAAGTATCAAAAAATGAAAAATACAAAATACTTGGTGTGTAATTGATACATCTCCTTACTTGATATCCATGAACTTATAAGATTCTGTAATATGCTTCAGAGAAATCATGTTAGAAAGTTTCCTTTTTATTTTTTTATAGGTGGAACACTATCTTTTAAGACTTTTGAACTTTTCAAATCATGTACTTATAACATTTTTAGCAATATAAAATATAATTTTTGGCACATTTTCATAAACCATGCACCTTTCAATATTACAAGTACAAAGCACATTCCTATCCTCACAAGAAAACCTTGCTTCACTTCCATCATTCCAGAAAACATATTTCTTCTTTGGCTGATGATTTACACATGTAGCCTTTCTTGATACAAGAGCATCATACACCTAGGTAGAATAGTGATCTCACTATTCTGACTAGGCATATTACACACAGAATAATAAAATTATCATCATCATCAAATTCCTGACATGAATCCTCAAGGGGTGTACAGGATACAATAGGTGTACTACATGAAAAATTTATATCATTACTAACTTCCTATCTACAATTTTCCTCCAAGCAGTGTGTTACCTATCAAGACTCCAACATTAACAGATCTTAATAATAAAATTATATACATTATAAAGACATGGATAAACCGATTTCACTGGCTTGCAAACATGAAAAATGGCATTAGCTATGTAACCTATTTGTCATACACAGCCCTAACTTATGAAAGCTTACACATACTATTTTAACAAATATGCAATAAATCTTATTTTAATAAAATCTTATCTTTAAAAAAATTCAGGAAGAAAAAAAAATCTGTATTTCTTTCTTCAACCTACAGGTTATTGATTCTAACCCTTCTGTCACAGAAAGGTCAGTAACTGTCTTCAGGCAATTACTGACCTTTGTTTGTTTACTCAGTTTTACACCATCGCCACTACCCTGCTCATGGAGGACCTGAAGTGGCTTGAAGAAATGTAGTTTCCAGAGCAGGGTTTCTGGGTCATTTAACACTCAGCCCATAGTACTAAATTTGATTTTATAGGAAGCATTACCATAAAAATTATATGTATGTATAAAAACTATATGGTTTTTGTGGTTTTCTCTTTTCTTGATTGTGACATGGCATGGAGTTTGGAAAGCCCAAGCTTTGTAAGAAAAGGAGAAAATCTACAGGCTCAAAGAAAAATACTCTCCTTTATGGCTGAACCTGGAAAATACACAGATTTAACTCATTCACGGTAATGAAAATCTAATGTCAACTAGCACTCAAACTACCCCCTTGGGGTTTCGCCTGTTCTGTACAACACATTTATATACAAATCTCATTCGCATATCCTATGAAAGATTTGACATAACCTATCTAAAAGATTATAGTTCCCTACCTAAATGAACATTTTTAACGCTAATATAGCATTAACAAATCAAGACAGTTTCTGTTCCTTATTTCAATCACATAATTTTGTGCAACTTACCCTTCCAAGCAAAGTCACATTTTAACTTACTGCTTATCACAGCATGCTTCAATACACGACTTGACATGTTATCAAAATGACAATTACATGTCTTTCGTATAACTTTTATATTATACGCTTATATTTATCACATCATGTTTATTATTTAATTTCAAGGGAATTAATTACAGTAGTTTCCACATTAAAATAATATAACCATACGTACTTTATGCGATTTTGCTAATCAAAGTTTCGGTTACGTTACGGTTTCGCTATGAAAAGTTGCCAAATTTTCCACGTGACTTAAAAGTTTTCATCTCGAAGTCCATTACGTTTTCCACTGCAGTTAAACTTAGATGCGTTTTGCAAATTTTTTTTTTTTTTTTTCCAATACTCCCGTATATACGGGAATAAAAAGGCGTTAGCTGATTTTTTTTTTTTTTTTAGTGAATTCGTGCTGTAGTTCTAATTGATAATAAGATTTGCTAGGCTTACCGTATTAGAAAAATATTAGCATTACAGAATAAAAATTGTGCAATTCCTCCGTAGCGCAATTGGAAGAACGATGGTACATTGCGCCCTTCGATTAGAATAGGCCTAAGTTCGATTCTCGTCGCGACGGGAGGAATCTTTATCTGGACGATTTCAATCGAAGGTGAGTTAGCCGATCTCATACGGAGGTAGCAGGGTTTTTTTCTACCGGAAACTCGGGTTTTTCATCCCGCATACAGACAAATCGGCCCTTCAGAACACACGCAATTTACAGACAAAAAATACTAGTTGTGGTGGTGGGCGGTTGATGGAGATGATTCGTAGTATAGGTTCAGTGTAGTGGTTGAGCCAGTTGTAGGTGTACTCCCGCGATGAGTCTTCGGACTTCTTGGAGGTGTCAGGAATAATAATAATAATGTCAAGACGTCTGAAATGATGGATATACAGTATATGATGACTATATTGACTTGGTTGCTTTGGTTTACGGTCGAAGCAACAAAGGCTACGATGTGAGTGTAATATGTCAGTAAATTAAGTGTTCTTATGACTGGTATGCTGTTTTACGGAATGAAAAACCCGAGTTTCCAGAAAGAAAAGACTATCAACTCTGACACCATGGGACTCGGTTAAGCAAATATGCAGAACATACAATGAACACTAAGCAGAGCACACTGAACCTCGTCCAAAGTATACATTTCAAAAAACACTTAGATGTGCATATCTACACATAGCTACGGTCTTTCCCAACACTGATACAAGTTTTCAGGTTGCATCTTTAAAATCTCATTTAGGTTTCATTTCAATGCTTTCATTTAAAACGCTAGGTTCTTAAGTCGTCCATATTGCTGGGATCTGAAAGATAATGGTTATACCACCGGCAAATGATATGTTGGTTTCATCATAGAACTCGAAATAGTTGAAACTAAACTATTCTGCAAAAACTAAATTATTCCGTAAAACGTTCATCATTTATGTCTATCACGAGTCTGCAAACACCGAGCACTACATTATATCTAAATGCATGCTAGACAACCTGGAAGTCGCATATCAGAAGGAAGGAAAATGCTGATGTACAGAGCAGAAAATATTATCCAACACCTAACTCCTGTGTCTTAGTGAAAGAGGCATGTGCCATGCACAACGTTAGATAACCCGAAGAAAGAGCTTCGTAAGTACTATTTCAAACGCTGATTAGAGAACTTTTACTAAGCATTATTCGAAAGGATCCCGAGTAAGTCGAACTCTGGCACAGGCGGCGGGTTTTTCTATTTTTCCTGAAACTCGTCACTTTTGTCCCGTAAACGCAAGAAACTCGACTATAGAACCCACACGAGTTGCAAACAGTAAACATAGTGTAGGATTAGGGACCACGAGATAGCGGTCCTTCTCAACCGCCACTCTTCACTGGATGCCATGTATAATTAGTCACAGCCTTGGGTCAGCTATACCTGATTGGCTACCAGTGGAGATTGAACTGCCTTCTAAGTCTCCAAAAGTTAGGATAAGCAAAAACGGCCTCGCATACTCCTTCCTTGTACGGAAATAAAAGGTGTTAGCTGATTTTTTTATTAACTAATTCTAATTACGAATTAGTTATTACAATATAAATATCCTCTTCGAGAAATGAAGATAGCCAAATAATAGGCTGACCACATTTCCTTGGGATAAAAAGGGGACGGGGGTTATGTAATATTCTGTATTCATGAAAAAAGTAAGACAATAAAAAAAGTTGTAGTACATAAAGATATTATTTTCGCCAAGTTTTTTGCAACCTCCAAAATTGGTGTTTGTGTTATCTGCCCACAAAGCAACAATTATGTTTCGTAAGGCAAATTTTCACTTACTTCTTTCAACATAACACACTGCATGTCGGATGTATCACCAGGTAAGGAAATAAAGTCTATAATTTTGTCTTGAACACCAAAATTTGGTGTTAAGACAAAATTATAGACTTTCTCCAAAATAGACAAAATTATAGGCTTTCAAACTTTTTCCAATTGTGGCACACAATTGGAAAAAGTTTGATGTATTTTTTGTTTGATGCATCTAAATTGACAGTAATGCTTTTTTGTTTTGTTCAAATCCTTTATTACTTCGCCCAATATGTAAGGTGATAAAACGTCGGTAATTTCTTGCTTCTGATTTCGTACGTGCTGAAGAAAATTTTGGTTCATAAATTTTATTTATCAATGTTGACAAGCAAGGAGCCTGTGTAGCTCAATAGAAGTGGTGTTTAAACTCTACGGCGCTTGACCGCACGAAGAAACACTTATAATTTCGAGTCTAGTCGCGGACAGGAGGAACATTTTCTAAGCCTTTTTCCAACTGCTTCCCCATAAATTCAAGAAAATCGGCCGTCGAACACCCACCCTATTTTCAGACATTAAAAATATTGTATTAGGGTTAGGTACCACGAGATGGCGTCATTTATTAGCTGTCTTTTCACTGGGTGCTTATTAATTTGGTAGCAAAGATTGGTTAATTGGTAGACCCTCTGCTAGTAATGGCTCATGCAAAATTTTAAGCAAGTTTGAGCATGGTTAGTAGTTGGATGAGTATCAATTGTTCGATGCTGTTGGCGCACTCTCCCTCGGTGAGTTTTTGGACCCTCTGGAGGTGTCACATAATAATAATAATAACAATAATTAGTGATAGGCTTGGGCCAGCTATCTCTGACTGGCTACCATTGGAGATTGAACTGCCACTCAGTCTTCAAAAGTTAGATAGGGCCTTAAACGGCCGCCTCACTTGCTCTTTATACGGGAGCAAAAATGCGTTAGCTGATTTTTTATTTTTATTTTTATTTTATTTGATGTCGACAAACAGTCATTTGCGCGAATACTTTGTCCGTGACTCACAGTATGATAAGCAACAAGAGCGTCACTTGGTGCAATTTTATTGCTTTCACTATGCCTCAACATCAACGAGCTAATGTTTTTAACTGAAGTTAGAGTCTTTTCAGCTTCCTTATGTTTCTGTTATGTAGATGGTTCATGTCGCTTCTGCCTCCATTAGCTACGAAAAAATGGACATTACGGTGTTAGCATACCACTTTTGTTCCATTACTACATAGGTTGTCCATTTAAAAAAAAAAAAATCAGCTAACGACTTTTTATTCCCCTATAGCGAGGCCGTTTTAGTCCCAGTTAACATTTTTGAGAATGAGTGGGCAGTCCAATCTCCACTGGTAGCCAATTAGCGATAGCTCCCCAAGCATATGACTAATTATCGGTACGCAGTGAAGAAGACGGCTAGCAAGTGCCGCCATCTCGTGGTCCCTAATCCTAACACAATATTTTTCATATTTGAAAACAGTGTGGGTTAGACGGCCGATTTTCTTGAGGTTAGAGGAGGAAAAACCCGAGTTTCCGTGAAGGGGGGGGGGAAACCCGCTTACCTCTGCCAGAGATCGACTAACTCAGCAACCGGTCGAGATAAGGTTTAGAAAAATTCCCTCTTTTTTCGTGTGGTCAAGCGCCGCAGAGTACAAACGCCACTTCTGTTGAACTACACAAGCCCCCCTTGTCCATTTTAATAAATTTGAATTCTTTCTGGAGACCGTCTTTTAAACTGCAGTTTCGCTTCCTTGACTTTGCAAGGATAGACTTAAAGCTATAAAAAAAATAAGACTTAACACTTTAAAAAATATGAAATTTAAACCACCAACCAGCATTGAATAACAAAGCCCCGGTCAGCATATAGGCAAAACAAAAGCTAACGGTATAGCAGAATATACGTCGAGTGTGAGACGCACAAGTGTTGTCAACATCTATTTTTCATTTTCTCTCAATAAATCACTGCCGATATTGATATTTAGCGTCGAATAATGCGACTCCATCGTTACACAAATTATTGGTATCCATGATATTGATATACGATTATAGGTTATGAATAATAATTTATCATTGACCAATAGTATATATATATATATATGTAGAAAGTATTTTTACCTTGGGTATAAATATGTTAAAGATACCAAGCAATTTTAAACCTGGTTTTACTCCATTTCCCAAGTAAGCAAACAGACTAAGTCAAGTTTGCGCCTGCAATTGATGCAAGTCTAACTGATCCCTGTGGGATCCCTGTGGGATCAGTTAGACTTGCATCAATTGCAGGCGCAAACTTGACTTAGTCTGTTTGCTTACTTGGGAAATGGAGTAAAACCAGGTTTAAAATTGCTTGGTATCTTTAACATATATATATATATATATATATAGTTTTTATTAAAAACGGGACAAAATTGATATTTTTATTCAAACGACGGGACAGCCGGGAAATATGACAAAAGCAGTATTGTTCTGTTCAAAACTGCATGGTCAGCCTACGAAATAACCATATTTGGCTATCTCCATTATATATATATATATATGTGTGTGTGTGTGTGTGTGTGTGTGTGTGTGTGTGTGTGTGTGTGTGTGTGTGTGTGTGTGTGTGTGTGTGTGTGTGTGTGTGTGTGCGTGCGTGTGTGTTATTTTTATCAATTCAATTAACACCTTTTATTCTCTAGAAAGGAGTAGGTGACACCGTTTTAGCACCATCTAACTTTTGAGGACTGAGTGTGGGCAGTTCACTCTAAACTTGTAGCCAATCAGAGATAGCTAGCACAAAATCAACGGAGCCTGTGTAGCTTAGTGTATCTGGTGATTGCATACCACAGCGCTTGACCACACGAAGGAAGACTTGCTTTCGAATCTAGTCGGTGACTAGAGGAAATTTTTCTAAGGCTTTTTTCTACCATTTCCCGAGTTAGTCGATCTCTGGCACGGGCAAGCAGTTTTTCTGACAAAGCTTGATAAAGAATGTCTCGTCTCGAAATTCCAAAATTAGCATGTCGTGCAATTTCTTACCTTATAGTGGGAATAGTCCAACTTACTAAAATTCCGGCTCGTTTCAGATTTGGGAATTAATCCATTTCGAAAATCAGACTCCTTCCCTTCAAACGGCTGGTTCTTTAACATGATAGCCTATGGGAGACCGCAGCGGACGCACTAATGCGTGAGCGGGTACCTCGTCTTCGTTCGCAACCGGAAGAACGTCACCCGAAGGGGGATGAAGAGGAAGTTACACCATATAGACGTCACGGTGACGCTTGTCGCTCTCTCCGTCGGCGACTAGCATAGCGGCCGTGGTCTTCGTATGTGTCTCTGGTTACGATATGGTCGCTTGCGCGAATATGCGACCGAGCACACGCGGTCTGTTTACCGAGGCTCCGTATCTTACTTTTTACGGTATGTCACCTCACGTGGCAAGGGCGATGCCCAGCTTTCGGTCAAAAACGTTTGCCGCTCTTGTGATTTTCGTTTCAGTAAACGACGTATAGGGAAATAAATAAAAGCATTATATCAATTTTAATTTAGAAAAACTCCGCTCACAATTAACAACGCTTACAGCAATTGTGAGGAAAATTCGTAGTAGTATTACAATATTTCGAAATGAGTTCTCGAGGCTGTATTTTAGAATAACTGCAAAAAAAGTTCAAAGTGCCGCCCCTCCCTAGCTACGCTTCTGCAATGACCTGAGTCTATGTTCGGTTTCGAAGTTTCAAAACCAAAGAAAACTTACAGTATTGCATCCCCACCCAATGCTACATCGGAATTGGTCGTTTGTCATCCCTGCACCCTTAACAAGTTCAATGGACCTGATACCACCTATCCACCAACATACCGAAATCTCCGACTTTGTCAACCTCTTGGAATACAGTTCCATCAATATGATATACAGCTGCTAATTTTTTCACCCAAAATGCATAACCTTACACTTCGCTCCATTAAACCGTCATCCATTCTCATTAGCCCAGACTACCAATCTATCCAAATCATCCTGCAAAATTTTGACATCATGTGCATTCACTATTGCTCTACTCAACTTTGCATCATCAGCAAATAAATGAACAGTTCCTCTCAGATCTTTTCCCATATTATTGATATACAAATTAAATAGCACTGGTCCAAGAACAGAACTCTGAGGAACACCACTAGTAAAAGGCTTTCTTTTGGACTCCACTCCTGAATAAACTACTCTCGGATATCGCTCAGTATCAGCCATTCTTTCTCTCATTCCTTCAATATCACATCCTAGATGATATACTCTTGCAAAGTGTTCGCTTAGTAATTCTACTATTGGCGCTGATTCAGTTACCTCCCTGCCATCGGCATTCCTTAAAATCATTTTGCCGTATACATTTTTTCTTTTACATATCGAAAGAACTGTTTGGGATTCATTTTAGCTTGCATTGCTAACTTCCTTTCATAATCTGCTTTTGCTTTACTTACTAAACGAGTTACCCTTCTGGCCGATGCTTTGTACTGTTCGTGTGCCTGCAGGTCACCTTTCTCCTTAAATTTCATCCACAATTGTTTCTTTTTTTGCAGCTCAAGCTTAATGATGTTATTCATCCATTTAACTCCCTCTTGATTTATTCTCCGGACTCTAGATATGCAGTCAGCCATTACCTCCCTCAAACTCTTCCTTAACCACTTCCCATGCACTATGAAGATCTAGCCCTTGCAGTATAACATGCCATGGCACTGATCCAAGCTATCTCCTGTCATACTTACCAGCCTGGTAATTCCACATGTACCCTGTCGTAATTATAAATTCCACACATTTATCCACAAGAGAGAATGGATGTCAGGTCAAAACCTTATGATCACTCTCATAAATTAGTGGCAATATGGTCATATTGCCTAAATTGACTAAATGATTTTAAGTAATGCCGATGGCAGGGAGGTAACTGAATCAGCGCCAATAGTAGAATTACTAAGCGAACACTTTGCAAGAGTCATACAGCAGTATGACTTATTATGTGCTTTTACTGCCATTACAGCACTGGTATCAATCTTATAGGTGTATTTTGACTAGACCTCCACTTCTATTTCATGGAACACTCTGTATATCGCAAAGAGCCTATGAATTTTATCTACCCATTGTCTGTGGTATGGGATGTTGTGTATTTCGTACCACAATCGATAGGCTAAATACATACTGCAAATCCTGGCTTTGTCTTCTCACAAAAGATGTCTTCATTGCGTATTGCTTGTTTTTTTATTATTGATTTATTTATTATTTTAGTATATTGTTTCATACAACACTTTCCACCTATCTACGCAAGTGTCTGGGCTTCCAATTTTGATTCTTAACGCTGGCAAGGAATTTTTTCTCGACATTCCTGCCCTCATTTTAGGTTCCTTTATTCGGTATACAATTATCACACAGCAAGATTTTGTCAGGTTTAACTTAAAATCCGAGGTCTTTCTGAAGGAATCCAATATTATAATTTTTTTCTCCATGGATTTTTCACTTTCTAGAGCGAATGTTATATCATCGTCGTAAGCTAACAGTTTTGCTTCACTTTCTTCATTAATATTAGTTCCTTGAATTGATTTATTTGTGTTTATAGCTGTAGTTAGTGTTTCAAGTGAACATGAATATGACCATAGAGAGTGAGTGAGAGGATTACCTTCTTGTACGAAACAGTTGACTTGAAAGGATGCGAAAAGTTTTAATTTATTATTACACGGCTTTCTGCATTCTTTAGATTTCAACCAGCTCTTGAAGTTTGCTCCAAAACCCATTTCCTTTATGACTTTGAAGATGTACTCATGGCTTACTGTGTGAAATCTTCTTTCCGTGTCTAGACGTAGCAAAATACATAGCCTGTTAGTGAAATGATAGTACTCACATATATGCATCTGAGATGTGTTATAATATCGCTTATATTTTTTCCATTTACTGCGCATGTTTGAACAGGTGATACAAGTTTCTGTATTCCGTTTGTGAGAATTTTTGAAATTATTTTATAATCTGTATTTAACAATGTCATTACTCTTTGTTTTTTATATGCTTCAAATTTTCTGGATTGGAAACTTTTGGTATTAAGATGATGTATTCAGTTGAGATTTTCTGGTTATATCTATGTTCTAACCTTTCATTAATCATCCTCATAAACAAGTTCTAAAACTTTTGAAAGCGCCTTTTATAAAACTCGATGGTTAGACATCTGTTCAGGGAGATCTTCCTGTTGAAAGATGCTTTATTGTACTCTTGCATTCTGAGATTGTAACGGGGGGCGTTTATTTCTTCTGTCATCCTGCAGATTACCTTGGGTAAAAATAACATTAATTTAATGCATTCGATGGCATTACTTTTTTCTGTGAAGAGAGCTGTAAAATGTTCATGAGATACCTTCAGCAAATCCCCTTCTTAATGTAATTAAAATAATCCCCCCGCTTATGTCTTCAAATAACGCAGCAGTGGATGTTTTACCTTCATCATATTCTACAGCTTTTAAAACGTGCCCATAGCCATTTTCCTTGTATGGTAGTTCTTTTGTTGTTTTAACAGATCTATTTATGTTTTTTTTCTTGTCTGCTGGTTGTGTCTGAGAAGTTTAGATAATTTTTAGATCTTCCTGTCTCTCTTCCGCTAGTACTTTATTTTACATCCTATTCGGATAGCTACCGTTTTGATATTTTATTATTATTATTATTATTATTATTTTAACGGTGTCTCCATGGAGTCAAAAGACTCATCGCGGGAGACCCAACATTGACACACTAACCATTATTTACACAATACCTGTCATACCTCTCCTTAAATTCATTCACAGTTGAAGCATTCACAACCACCTCTGGCAAAGCATTCCACCCATTCACAATCCTCCAAGTAAAAAATCTAGTCCTAACACCCTTACACAATCTCCAGGGATGGCCCCTCGTTCTCTCACATCGCGCAATGGTCTTAAGAATATCATCAGTATCAATCCTGTAAAATCCCTTTAACAATTTAAATACCTCTATCATATATTCTCTCCTACGTCTATCAGCTAGTTTTTGGAGCCCACAGATCATCAATCTATCCTCATAGGGAACATCCCACAGACCTGCAACAATCTTTGTAACCAGCCTCTGAATGCACTCCACCACTTCCGCATCACCAAGAAATCCTGGCGACCAGATCTGTGCACAATAGTCCAAATACGGCCTTATTAATGCCTTATAGAGTGGAACAATAACTTCCCTATCCCTGCTTGTTAGTGTGTTCCTCAACAACCATGTAATTTGATGTGATGTTTTGGCAATCTTTGCAATATGCCCTTTAAACTTAAGTTCTCTATCCACAATAACTCCCAAGTCTCTTGTCTCATCAACTTCCTGCAGTTCAGTTCCGTTAATATAGTAAACAGCATGCGATGTCATCCTCCCGAAGTGCATCACCTTACACTTAGCCACGTTGAACTGACAGCCATTTACCTCAGTCCATACCGTCAGCCTATTTAAGTCATCTTGTAAAATATCCACATCATTTGAATTGATTATCGCTCTTCTCAATTTTGCATCATCAGCAAACAAGTGGATATTTCCATTCAAGGTATTTGCAATATCATTGATGTACAAATTAAACAATAGAGGACCAAGAACTGAGCCCTGAGGTACACCACTAGTCACTTGCCTTTTCCTGGACTCAGCTCCTCTGTAAACCACTCTTTGATATCTGTCCGCCAGCCATCCTTTAATCCAAATCACCATCTTCGGATCGAAAACCATTTGCTCTAATTTATGTAACAGAGTTCCATGTGGAATCCTGTCAAAGGCCTTTGCAAAGTCAAGCAGCATCACTGAGTAAGGATTTCCTTTATTCAACTCCACTGTTACTTTATTATAGAAAGTAAGCAAATTACTTAGGCAAGACCTACCCATCACAAAACCATGTTGCCCTTTATAAAGTATGATATTGCTGTCCACCCAGTCCTGAATTCTAATTTTAACCAATTTCTCCAAAATCTTAACCACCACGCCAGATATATTGTTTGGTCTATAATTTGCAACTTCAGTCTTAGAGCCTCCCTTGTGCAATGGAACTATTTTCCACTCTATTGGCACTTTACCAGAACTGAGGCTTAAATTAAACAGCCTGGTTAGAGGGGTTGCTAATTCTCTTGCACATTCGCGTAACACATGGGCCGATATGCCTTCTAACCGAATGGCAGTGTTAGCATTAAAGTTCTTTAATATATTAAGCACCTCAATTTCATCTATCTCTATACTCTCATCAGTCAATGGCACATCTGACACTGCACTATCACTACGAAGATGGTACACTTTTGCGAAATGATCACTAAGCAACTCAACTATTTGATTGGCTTCAGTAATTTCCCTACCATCAACACTTTTTAAAGTAATCTTTCCATGGATATTCTTCCTTTTACTAGCCATATAGTGAAAGAACTCTTTAGGGTTTCTTATGAATTCATCAGCTAGCTTCCTCTCATAATTAGCTTTGGCTTTCCTTACCATACAGGTTACTCTCTTTGCCTGTACCTTATACTGCTCATTGGAACGCTCATCACCTTTTTCTTTATACGTCCTCCACAACCTTTTCTTTATCTGCAACTACTGTTTAATAGTATTATTCATCCATTTTACTCCTACTTGATATCTCCTTCTGACTCTGGGAATACAGTCTGATACAGCTTTCTTCAAATACTCCTTGAGAATCTCCCACGCACCATCAACATCTCTCCCCTTGAATTTCTCATGCTATAGTACAGCTGAAAGCTGACTTCTCAGCTTGCCATAATCACCAGCCTTGTAATTCCACATATACCCATTCTTAATAGAATATGCAGCACGTCTTTCAATCTCCCAGGTCAAGACCACATGATCGCTTTCCCCAAGTGGAGACATTGTAACTAAATTACTTATTGATATGTTCTCCGATGTTATGACCAGATCTAACACTCTCGAATGTCTTGTCCCTTCCATCACATGCTGTCTCAGGTAATTATCTCTTAACAATTGTATAAACTCCATTTCCTTTGTTCCTTCTGACCATTCCTTCCTCCAATCTATGTCCCCAAAGTTAAAATCCCCCATTGAAATGTTTGCCATGCGCTAATTGTATTTTCAAATTTTTCTGAAAACCTGAATCCATCAGTAAGTCCACACTCTTTAAAGATGTTAATGTGTTCCTTTTGTGGTACTTCAGGTTTTTTTTATGTTTTATCGCATTTTCCAAGAAGTCTGCTGCTACTATTGCAATGTATATATGTTTTAATATATGTGTTTTATAACCAAAATATTATTTTTTCTTTAGGTTTTGCTGGTCCATGTACATTAGAGCACATACTTTGTTTTCCAGCACTACATCAACTTCTAATTAATAGACGTTATGTCTTATAGGTACCTCATGAAAAAGTGACTTTTCCCCTTCAATTCTGTGGTATTTTACCCCTTCAATTTGTTCTACAGAATGTGTTCTATAGAACAAATTTTTGTTTCCTTTAGCATTTTAATATCTGGAAAAGATTTACATATTTGATTTACAACTAAGTTTCGAGTATCCATATGACTTAGACTGGTAATTTTCATGTTGTGTGTTATTTATATTATTCTCTGCACGGATTTTTTCATTGCCTTTTTTATTTCCTGCTCTTGTGATATTTGAAGTGACTTATATTCATCCTTGTCTGTTTTGGATTACAAAGGCCACTCGATATCTTTGGTGATGTATACATTATTCCTCCATGTGATTTAAAGTTATCAGTAGCCGAAGATATATCCTTTGTTTCTTGGTTGTTCTCAATTCGAATTATTTTAATTTCGTGCATAGATTCTGTTCCCAGTGTATCTATACTTTTTTCTTTTTTAATGCTTTTGTCTGCTTTTCTATTATTTTCAGTTCTTCTTTAGATTCTGTTTCCAAGTATTTTTTATTTTGTTTTTAAATACCTTCTTCATTTTTTCTTGTTGTTTCAGTTTGTTCTGTTGTATCATGTTCTGGTGTACCAAGACACGTTTCAGCATATTGTAATAAATTTAGTTTAATCCTTTATCCAAGTGTAAGCAAACAAAGTTTGCGCCTGAAAATATCTTCAGGACTGGGGTAAGGTAGTGCAACTCCGAGCAAAGGTGGACCGAGCTCTCATCACTCCTTGTCTCAGTATCTCCCATAATGCAAAGCACATCTTCTTGCAAACATGTATACTGCTATGCATTAAGGGAAGGGCCACTACCCCGACCGGTTTCAACCTTTATTGAGGTCTCGTCAGTGGGAGACAGACCCAACCGTGGAGATACTAAGGCAGAAGCAATAGGAGAGGTCATATTTACCTATAGGAGTTGCCAGCAGGTGTACCACCTTGTTATTAAATTACTCTGGATTTAGAGAAAGATGTTGGAAGTTTATTTTTCACTTGGTTAGACTATAATAAATTAAGTTTAATCCTTTATCCAAGTGTAAGCAAACAAAGTTTGTGCCTGAAAATATCTTCAGGACTGGGTAAGGTAGTGCAACACCAGCATATTGTTCAGGATATTGTGCTTCGATTTTCTGCTGTATTTTCAGAACATTCTGTAAGGGAATTAAACTTTGCATGATTTCCTTTCTGTGGCACAGCTTTTTTTATCTTGAATAATTTCTCCTTGTGTTTGCGACTTTATTGGTTTCCTTATTCTTCCATTTCACAAGCTTCACCTCTCCTTCTTAAAATAGAGGCATATATATGCTTCCAGTACAATTATCAGTCATGTGTCCGATGCATAGGCAATTCCAGCATTTTGGTTCTACAAATTGCTTTCTCAGGTGACCGGTTTTCTTACAAAGGAAACATGAAATATTAATCCGGGAATCACCACTATTCCCATTGTATTCTTTAGAGAATTAACATATGGAATTTCTTCAATTTTATCCCTTCTTTTAATTCAAAAATTACTTATTTTTTGTTGCTGAGAACATGTACCCAATCAACATTTTTAATCGCGGCGATATTAAAAATCCTATTTCACCATATTTTTCAAAATGCAATGCGACTAAGTTATTTGGAATATGCAGTGGCATCTAGTGCACAAAAATTCCATTCTTCCTGGAAGAGTTCACGTTGATAATTTCAAACATTCCATCCTCAGTTTAATGTTATCTATATTTGTAAGCTATTCCTTAACTGTTTGAAAGATGAAAGAATAAGTATAACAAGTTATACTTCAAATGACTGACCAAGGTGCAATACGTTACTTCCTTTTATTTGTTTTTCCAAACCTTTAGTTTATATCTTACTAAGTATAGGGGTCAAAATTTAGGTCACATTTCGAAATCACGTTTTTGGCAAGTTTAATTCAGGTGATAGGTTTAACGATTTTAAAAAGTCAAAAGAACTTATTTGAGATTTTGCTGCATCTCGCTTCGCCATTACCGTTGATTGACCCTTTTGGTTTAACGTTATTAATTTCGATTCTCATATTTTTTTGGATCGCGCATAGAATTGCTTAATTTACTAGTTAGATCAACCTCCGCTGCTGAAAGCGAATTAATTCGTAACCTTATACTTGCATGGCCACAGTTCAGTACAATTACGTAAACAAAGATATGTACGATTGAGATCGCAGAGAACTAATAGGCACGTATTTCTTCTTAAAGTTTACGCTAGAACTGAGCTACACAGACCTTCATTTCGGTTTTCTGCTTTATAAACTCTTATTTATATATTCTCCATGAACAGATGTTCAATACGGTTGACATCAGAGCTCTGTAAGGGTAGTGAAGTTCATGTCCACAAGCCATGCAGTTATAGCAGAAGCCTTATGACACAACACTGTCTTGCTGAAAGAGACAATGGTCAATTCCGTACGATTTCCACAAAGTAGGAAGCACTGCACTGTCTTGATACCTCTCAGAGTTCGTGGTACTACAGAGGTCCGAAGCTAAACCAGGAAAAACAAAACAATACCATCACCGTTAGCCAAAACCATACAAGCAGCCACCTCCGATTTTCATAGTTGAGGTTAGGCATTCGGGTAAAAAGTACATCGAACATCCAGTGCACCCGTCCATCTGCTCGATAGAGGGATTAGCGTGATTCGTCGCTCCACAACACAACTTCGCTATTTGCATCACTGAAGACGACGCTGCATATTGGTTCATTGTGGAGCTTGCGTTTTGTTATCCAACCATGGAAACCTATATTGTGAGCCTCTGTTCTGAATGTTTGTGTGCAGAGTTCCAGTCGTTGTCCAAAACTCTGGATTCGATATGTTGGCCGATGAATGGCATTTTTTAAACATTATCCTTTGTAGTACCCTACAGTCACGTACGGTGAATATGTAGTGGGGGGGGGGTCGTCCACTGCGAGTAGCTCTTGCAGTTGACGCTGCGCTTTCATTTCAGTATGATATCATTGATTGTTGACCTGGGAGATAGCCTAATTTGTGAACAGATAGGATTGCAACATGGCATCCTATCACAATGCCTATTTAAAACTCTCAGTTTCTTCCTGATCCATTTCACCTAGCCACAGCTGCACTGATTTAGAAGCATCATCATCATATTGCTCCTATTTATACCGGCTAAAACGTGACTCATTACATGGCACGATGCACCTTCCCCATGGGGTGTCTGCTGACTTATTTTCAAGCAGTGTGTGTGTGTGTAATATCTATTGCATATCCTCGAAGTAAACTCCATAAAGCTTACAGCTGAGTCTTTGTAGCTCAGTTAGTCGAAACCCTTTAGACGGAAAAATCTGGGTTCGATTCCCGTCTATGATGCCTAAAATGTTTATTAGGTCTATTAGAAGACCTAAAGACTATTAAAGATTATTAGAAGTTCAATTAAAGAATTTAACTGCAGGATTTTTTAAAGCGGATCATATAAATAAACTCTCTTCCAACTCCCTCGATCATCGTGCAACTGAGAAACTGAAGTTCATAGTCTTACAATTCAGTAAAGTAGATCACAAAACACACGCGCGAACATTCAACTAAATATTAGTTGAATTGCAAGATAATGAAGTGCGCTAAATGTTAGCGACGCTAATCGTAAATTTCAAAATAAAGTAGGGCAATAAGAGAGTAGCCCAGGATTTATTAATGTACATAAATATCACTTGATTTGCATTTCTATCTGCATTTATCATCTTCTTTATTTTAAGCTGATTTGATGACTTAATGAGAAAAAAAATTAGGGATCCTTTCGCATCCTTGAATAAATACTGCGGAGAACAAATCCTGAATCATCAATTCATGGAGAAATATTATTAATCATTTGCTTACAAAACAGGTTGCATGCAGGCACAGGCAGGCATGCAAACATGTTCTTCGTAAGCACAATTACGATAAAGAAAAATCGTATTTGTTGCAAAATTCGTTCAAAATATTTCTTCTTTACCCTGTAAACCAGGATTAAACAGCATATGCCCAGATTTATTGCTCAAAAATAATTTTCCAAAACGAAATTTGGAAAAAAAAAAAATAGAAATTTCTAGAAAAGCAGCAACCATTTCTTAATTAAAAAAAAAAAAAAATCAGCTATTGCCGTATAAGGGAGTAGGCAAGGCTATTTTATCCCCATCTAACCTTTGGAGACTGAGTGGGCAGTTCAATCTTCACTGGTATCCAATCAGAGATAGCTGACCCAAGGCTATCACTAATTAAGTGGTATGCAGTGAAGAGAGAAGGCTCAACAAGTGCCGCCATCTCGTGGTCCCTAACCCTAAGGTTCTAGTCGATTTTCTTGAGTTTACGGGACGAAAGACCCGAGTTTCTGGAAGAAAAAACCCACTTGCCCGTGCCAGAGATCGAATAACTCGGGAACTGGTCGAAAAAAGGCTTAGAAAAATTTCCTCTAGTTGTCGACTAGATTCGAAACAGTCTCTTTCGTGCAGTCAAGTGCTGTGATGTGCAAACCCCACAACCACTACGCTACACAGGCTCCCCCATTTCTTAATTATTATTAAAATTGAATTTTAAAAATGAATATGTGAATTTACTAATGAACAGTAAATCCCACATCCCCTTTTTATTTCTGAAAAGAGTGGGCAGAATTCTTCTAGTCCTAAATAACTTTAGGAAATGAAAGGTGCTCACTAAGGCTTAGTCATTCTTGCAATATGCGCCCATGGCTATTGACTATTTCAGATAACTGGAGGGCGAGTACGGAAATTCACTGCCTCAGGACGTGTATGAATTTTAAGAACTGACAATATGGATATATTCCCAACCGATATTACTATAAGTAAACCTACATCATTCCTTCTGTAACTAATCCTAAAATGAAACCCTTTCTTCTTCAAGTGACACCAAAACACAGCAGACTGAGGTACTCAATAATTTATATCGATGGAATAACTGCTGTCTTCTATTACGAAAAGCAGAAAAAGCCAAAGTATATTACATACAATGACATCTCAGGGAGACATCACAAACTTACGGTCCTGTCCGACAGCTCTAACCCATCATGCACTATTTCTGCAGCTGTGAACGATAACCAGAATGTTCAAAGTAAAATAAACACATCTGAGTTCTTACACCAATATTATCACAAGATCAAATAGAGCCTCCGTAGCTCAGTTGGTATAGACCAGGATTTCCCAAATTGTATTCTGCCGAACACTGGTGTTCCATGAAAAATTATCAAAATTAACATGAGCCTGGTAGGTTTTAAATGGTGCAACAAGTTCAAACATATTTGAAAATCAGGCATACCTTCCATCAACTATCTCTAATCAAGAGAATTTTAAAATAAGGTGTTGACACCTTTTGGCAATTGGTATATAGTGATGACTTCTGCATTACTTCCACCTTCGTATTACCACCTCTGGCTCCACTGATGAAACCTCAATGAAAATCGAAACCGGTCTGGGTAGTGACTCTTTCCTTAATGCATGGCATTATACATATCCACAAGGAGATGTGCTTTGCATTATGGGAGATACTAAGACAAGGAGTGATGAGAGCTTAGTCCAGCTTCACCACGAGTTGCCTGTCCTGAAGATACTTCAGGCGAAAACTTTGTTTGCTTATACTTGGATAAAGGATTAAACTAAATTTATTATAGTCTAACCAAGTGAGAAAAAACTTCCAACATCTTCCTCTAAATTTAGAGTAATTTAATAAGGTGACACACCTTTTGGCAACTCATATAGGTAAATATGACTTCTCCATTGCTTCTTTCTCCTTGGTATCACCACTTCTGGGTCTGGCTCCCACTGATGAGACCTCAATAAAGATTGAAACCGGTCTGGGTAGTGGCTCTTCCTTTAATGCATAGCATTATACATGTTTGCAAGATGTGCTTTGCATTATGGGAGATACTAAGACAAGAAGTGATGAGAGCTTGGTCCACCTTTACTACGAGTTGCCCATCCTGAAAATACTTCAGGTGCAAACTCTGTTTGCTTACACTTGGATAAAGGGTTAAACCAAATATATAATTGGTACTATGAAAACACATTGTTGCCATAATCTCATGACTTACAACACCAAACAAACTATTTTTATAAAAAAGATGTTTTTTTTCAAATTAGCATCACCAGAGCACTAAACAGCATATATACACAACATTAAGTGAAACAATAAAATTGTAATAGACAAAAGATCCGAAGTCCTATTTTGGTGTCCTCTAATGTTGTTGTTGGGGGTGGGGGGAATACAGCTATGCAGGAGTTGCTCTTAAGAAAACAGTCTCCCAAATTTTTGACAAATTAATCCGACCATATTTGTTCAGGTTAGGAGAATTCTTCATAACCATGGCTGACTCAAACAATAATCTTTCATACTTCTGTAGCGACTTCTAAATAGCAGACTGGTTTTCTTCCATCCAATCCTGTGTGAGAGGAGTGTCCAAAGCGTGATCTGCCAGTCCTGACTTGCCATAATAATGGTAGTCCGTGCGGTTAGCCTAGTGGCTATGTGCTTCACAACCATATGCCTGGGGAAGGAGTGTCTAGGTTCGATTCCCGTCGAAAACGTGAGGAGCTTAAGGATGTTCCTCAGCCATAGCCAAAGTTAGCTGGTCTTGGGCATGGACAGCAGGGTTTTTCCCACTAATTTATCTGGGGTTTTTCATCCTGCAAACCAGCCCTGTGAACACACACACACGGATCTAGTCATAAATACTTAACCCCTCCATGAGGGGGTTCAACTCGCCCCAGTAGGGACGGGGGAGAAATAGGGAGGAAACTCCATATGAATAAATATGAATAAATAAATAAATAATAATGGTAACAAATGTATTTTTTGTTATTCCAGCAGATGTTAACTGCTCTTACTCGGCCCATAGTAGGACAAGTCAGTCACACGGAACTTCAGACACTCCAGGGTGTGCTAGAGGGCAAAGTTTATCCTCAGGCAAGCAGATCAGATTGCTAATTTAACATGAGGTTTGAATGTGGTGCAAAGACCATGTTTCATTAGTACTTTGGATATCTTTTCTGATGAATCTCAGACACAGAGAATCAAAGAAATGGTAATGTTGTGTTAGAGGATGGGGAAGTAATGGAGCTATGTAGTATTTTATTTTGTAGGAATTGTAGCCATTGGCTAAGAAAGTATGGTGCAGACATTTGAGTTCTGTGGACAGAGCTGTACTGTTAGAACAAATGGCTCTGGCTCTGAGTGCAAGTGTTTTTAGAATACCATACTTTTTGCCAGCCTGGTTGGCCGAATGGTTAGAGTATCTGCTCTCCAGCCAAAAGGCTGTGGGTTCAAATCCTGCTGTGGGCATGGATGTTTGTGATTGTCTGTAAAAATAGTGGTGGTGGTCGGCTGTAGATGGTGCTGGTGTACATGAAGGTAGATGCAGTTAGTGGAGTGCTGTAGAGCAGGTGCCTTCCATCTATGAGTTGGTGGACTCCCTGGAGGTGTTATATAACAATAATAATACTGTTGGAGTGGATGATGATGCAATTGTTTATGCAGATAGCTTCCTGTGTGTGTTGGCTTTCTGTAAATGGAAAAAGATAGTGATCTACCTGAAATGCAGGTGACTAATGTGTCAAAAAAAGATAAACAGTTATTAGATTCTTTTTCTAATATGAAGTGGATTTTTGGGGTTGGCAGCTGTTTAGGTAGGGAAACAGCATCCAAAGTATCTTGTTCATGGGGCTAAATTGCAAACACATTGTCAACATAGTTTAACCACACAAGGGGCTTATATGTAGCCATGGTAAGTACTTTGTTTTCAAAGTATTCCATGTAAAGGGGGGAACCCATAGCAGTAAGATTAATCTGTTTGTAGATTTTCCATCCCCATTTTTCTCTCCTGTAAAGTAACCAACAGATGAAAAGAATACTGTGAGGAACTGCACAATAGAGGTTCTAAATTCCAATTTAGAACATCATTCACTTAGGAATGAAGTTGAAAGAGCAGTTAAGCAGCTTAACAGCAATATGCAGGAGGAATCCCAGCAGAATTAAGGCCACAAGGGATAAGAGTGTTTCACAGATTGATTACAAGGATATGGGAGACAGGATCATGGCCTAGCGGCTGGAAGAAGTCATTTTCATACCACTAAATAAGAAGGGAGATACAAAAGCATGCAAGAACTATAGAACTATTAGTTTAATATCTCATGCAAGCAAAATTTTTTTGAAGATCATGCTAAACAGGAATGAAGCCAAAGTTGAGGCAGATGCCTGAGGAACAAAGTTTTAATAAAGGTAAGAGCACCAGAGATCAGATCCTTTGCCTTAGACAGATCACAGAAAAACAAAGAATTTAGACTCCCTCTGGAAATAGGTTTCTTAGACTGCCCTAAAGCTTTTGACTGTTCAGCATGTGAAACTATGGGAAGTAATGAAAAGAATGGGTTTTCCTCAACATACTATCAGGTTTATAGCCAACTTGTACAGTGAGCAAGAAGCCATAGTAAGAACAGGTGTCGGATTAACTGACTGGCTTCAGATTGTAAAAGGAGTTAGGCAAGGATGTTTGCTTTCTCAAATTCTTGATAAAGTTAACAAGATCTAGCTTGTTGAGGTTTCCTACTATCTATTGAAAACTTTCATCAGAGGAAGCCTGATGAGTGCAAGATGGCACAATTTATTATTTGGTGAGCAATTTTAAAAAGATACTCTTAGAAACGTGGGGAAAGCCATCCCACCTGTGCACCTATGCACACGAGCTTATCGTAGGCAATTGGCTATCTGACTTCCATTGCTTGAGTTGGGAAGAGGTGAGAGTGCCCTTAAAGACTCTCGCTGTGCCCCTATGCACATATAACTTAGGAAAATAGTATTTCTGGCTCACCGGCAGTGGTGTCTCAGTGGTTTGTAATGAACTACTCTGTGAGAAGAATTATAACTGTGCTTGTGTTTCCCTAATAGGGATAGTCGGGAATATAGCTTATAGATTTAAGTTAATCTTAAGGTAGTATGTAAGTTAGGTTAAGATGGGAAAATAGCAAATCACGTGCTTGGTCAAATATATAAAATACAGGAACGGTGCAAATTTTGGGCCAAATCCATGGCCGGCACTCGTCCTGGCATTAGCACAGTGCGAAAATCTGGCAAAAATCTAAATAATATAGGTATTGATTTTGCACTGGCGAGTATGGCTAATAGTCATACTGTGGTAACTGCATGAACTGAATGACTTTAGGTTCAAGCCACAGGACATTAAGGACTGAACGACTTTAGGTCCTTAATGCAAGACAGGGACACATTGCCAAGAGAGTCTAACCTGAAAATAAAGATATCTAAGAGAGTTACAGGTTAGTAGTTTTACCCTGCTGATGACTAGGCATTGCGATAGTCATTCCTCTCGTACTGAGCAGGAATCTGCTCAGTACGAGAGGAACTGCAGGTTCAGACACTTGGTACATGTGCTTGGTTGAGTGACCAGTGGTGCGAAGCTACCATCTGTGGGATTATGACTGAACGCCTCTAAGTCAGCATCCAGTTTAGCCACTGCAACAATACTGTCCGTGCCTCGCACGTTAAAAGGCAGCACTAGCCGGAGTTGCTTTCGTACTGTCATGATGTGATCGCTCTGGCGATGAGGCCACTAGAATGGAAGCGTCAAGGCAGCCGTTGAGACTATGCAGCAGCTGCTTCCTATGGCACACCATTCAGGTGTGACATGTGGGCACCAAATTGTCCACAGACGACCTAGGTACTGGTCTGGGTGTCATGCTTAGAAGAGAAGCCACCATACTGTGATCTATTGAGACTCATCCTCTGACTTCAACTCAATCCTAGAAAGACAAAGATCGTGGTACTAAAAGGAAATACAAACAGGGGAAGGTCTTGAGAAACAAGTGTACTTTAATGGAGAAAGAATTGAGGAAGCCAGGAAGTTTGAGTACCTGGGATCGATTATTAATGTGAAGAATTGGTGTTCAGAGGACGTTAGGAATGGCTAAAACAACAGTCAGTGACCTGTCTAAAATCTGGAAGGATGGATCTATCTCCATGAAAACAAATTTGAGGATTTTGAATGCAGTTGTTTTTCCAACAGTGAGCCATGGAACCTAAAGAAGTCAGATAAGAAAAGGATAGCTGCTTTGAGATGTGGTGTTACAGAAGGCCATCTGTTGAGGATAACATATACTGAAAGTTGTACAAATGAATGGGTGTTAGAAAAGATCAGTAGAACTTTAAGGCTCCTTAAGGATATTGACAGAAGAAAGTTAAAATATATTGGACACATTGAAAGGATAGAACTTCTCAGTTCTTCTATCCTTTCAATAGCTGGAAAAAGAGGAAGAGGTAGACTGTCAGTGAGATGGATGGTGTGTGTGTGTGTGTGTGTGTGTGTGTGTGTGTGTGTGTGTGTGTGGAGTGACTGATTTTCAGGGAGTTGAAGCCTCCAGAAAAGCATACAAGCATAGGACTACATGGTGAGGTTTGGTGTGGCACATCACCGAGCATCAGAGTGACCATACGGCATCTCCATGGATGCCCAGTGAACAGATGGATGGATGTAAAGTAACCTGCATATAGTAAATTTGAATAATTCAAAGATATCAGGGGGAAATTTAGACATGAGCAAATCAAGAGTGTCTATAAGTGGTACATTGGTAAAAAAAGAGGTGACATCAAAACTAACCATTATGTCTGAATTTCTAAGGATATGATTTTTAATTAGTGATACGAAATGGACTGAATTTTTTTTATAAAAGTAGAGGAGTTTGCCAGTAAGGGGTGGGGTGGGGACAAGAGATCTGCAGGGTAGGAAGAGTCCCTGGCATCCACAAAAAAAAAAAAAAAAAAAAGCCTCCCCCTAGGGAAGTTGTGTTTTCTCCATTACTTTTTAACATCTACGTCAATGATTTCCCCATCTTTCTAGGAACTAGAAATTTTATCTATGCTGATGACCTTGCCATAGCTACTCAATCAAAAAAATTTCAAGTCCATTGAAACTACTCTATCACTTGCCTTAAATAATCTAACCATATATTATAGCAGTAATCAATTAAAACCAAACCCCTTGAAAACCCAGACTGGCCTTTTCCACCTTAAAAATACGGAAACCAACAGGAAGATACTACAGATATTTTGGAAAGGCTCTAATATATAGTATATTCCTGGAACCAATCTACTTTGGTGTGACTCTCGATCGCACTCTTTCATATAAAAGACACATAGAAAAAACAAAGGCAAATGTTAATTGCAAGAAACAATATACTAAGAAAGCATACCTCCTCCAAATGGAGTGCAGACCCTAACACAGTGAGATATTCTACCTTGGCCCTTTGCTATTCTTCTGCTGAATATGCCTGCCTGGTATGGTCCAGATCCTGCCATGCTGAAAAACTTGACCCAGCTTTGAATGAAAGCTGCTGCTTAATGATGCCTGAAACTAACACCACTAAGAGACCTGAATACTTTGACTGGTATTGCAACCCCCCCCCCCCCCCTTCAATTCAAAGATCTGCATTCTCAGCTGAAAAAAGAAGCAGACAAATGAATGATGAACGCTATTCACTATTTGGCTAGACTACAGTGTCCCAAAGACTAAGATCCTGACATAGCTTCCTAACACCTGTTGAACCATCTAAAAACCCTCCAGAGACAAGACTTTGATAATGGCTTGCACTATACCCTGAAAATAATACTGGTATTCCAACAGCCAAACATATTTCAAGTGGTGCCCATGGAATACTTGGAAAAGCCTCAACAGACTATGAATGACAGGACGCTGCAAACAAAACCTCATCAAATGGGGGCTACCTCACTGGACCAGATAAATGTGAGTGTGGGACAACCCAGTCCATGGAACACCTTCTGTCTTGTCCCCCTTCTTCAATCACCTTGCACAGTAAGAGCAATTGATTGTGCAAGATTCTGGAGGAACATCTGACCATATATAACTTATGTATAGTTTCTTTTTCTTTATATTTTACTTATTATTACCTGTATAATTCATCTACCGAATTTAAGCTGTTCTCATTTGTAATGCATTCTAATTTATAAATAATGTTGTACCAATTACTTACTACTGTACCACTTGTATTTGGATACAAAATAAATAACCAAAATGTAACTTGAAATTTGCAACAAGGAAGCAAGGACCTTATATGAAACTGGAAAAACAAGACAGTTATCTCAGAAATAGATGCTTATGATATAGACATTCCAGAAATTAGTGAGGATATTAAATGATTATGAAAGGAAGCAAGACAATATCATTTACTTCCATACAGACTTGTGCCTCAACTGCTGATACGGTTCCTATGAATACCAAGGATCAAGGCCTTCCAGGAAGTTCTTGGTTGAATAAAGGTATAAGGAAGTGTGATCAAATTAAATTACGGAAATCTAATCTCATCTTCTCAACATCTAATGTACAGGCACTCAAGAAAACTGGAAAAAAAAACTTTTCCAGGAGCAGAAAAAGTCAACATAGGCATTATATGTATAGAAGAACATAGATGGAGAACTGACAATCATGAAGTGAATGAAACATCATCAGCTGACAAAAAAAAAAAAAAATGGAGATTTATTTATAACTCAGCAAACAATGATGGAATTGTTTCTTTCAGACACTTCTTTAATTGAAGTCACTTTTTCTGCTAGTTCCTTCTGGATGGATTAGAATAATACTCAAGAAGGAACTAGCAGAAAAAGTAACATCAATTGAAAGTGTCTGAAAGAATTCTTCTCATAACCATAAATACCAACCCAAAATGAACAATAATATCCACATATGCTCCTACAGAATGTGCTTCACTAGAAGACAAAGGCATCTATTATAAAGATCTTCCTGAAGCTGTCATGAACATCCCAGTCCACGTCACACTCACTGGTGGCGATTTTAATGCCCAAATTGGTAAAGACATTGCCAGTACTACTAAAAACATGGGTAAATATACTTATAATGAAACCACCAATAACAATGGACGTTCTCTTATGAACTTCTGCAATAGCCATAACATGGTAATCACCCAAACCAAATTTTCCTATCCAAAAGGAAGACTATGGAACTGAGAACATCCAAATGGTTCTCATTCCCAAATAGACCACATCCTAATCAATGGAAAGTGGATCAGATCAATCAAGAACTGTCGAGCATATAATACTGTTGAACTAAACTCTGACCACAGAATAATCAATTAGTGCCCATATTAAACTTTCACTAAAAGCCTCTAAAAATAACAGGCCTACAAGGAAACAATACAACTGGGACAAACTAAATAACCCACAAATTGCAGCATTTTTCCGTAAAACATTAGAAGACAATATGGAAAACATTCTTAAAGATCCAGTTAATGAAAAGTATAAGGGTATCACTAAAAAACAATAAACATAACATCCAACAAAATTTTTGAAAACAGCAACAAAAAAAGACTTGGAAAAATGGATTACCCCAGACACTGAAAAAAATATAGACGAAAGAAATAAAGCAAGGAAACTCTACTGCCTTAAATGGGAATGAAATAAATAAAGATAAACTAGAAATTCTAAATAACAAGGTCAATGAACTAATGATCAGAGACAAAGAAAATCAAATAAATAAATACTACGAGGAACTTGAAAATTATAATAAAACTGGGGACTCTAGAAACACTTTTCAAATGATAAACCATATCTGTCATCACAAAACAAAAAGAAGTGGAAATATTGTCACACATGACAAAAATGGTAGACAGCTATCAGTAAATTCGAACTTGATGATAGAACGGAGAAACTACTTTCAAGAATTACTGAATGTTGATAATCTGCATTCAAGTCAGTTAGCAGACCTGCATTTAACCACTGCTCTACCAATAAATTGTGAAGACTTCACCGAAAAGGAACTAAAAATAGCAATAGATCAAACAAAAGCAGGAAAATCCCCAGGGATTGGTGGAATCAGAGCAGCAGCATTCAAAAATGTTGGGTATAACACGTATTCCAATCTGCTTGCTATAATGAATCAAGCTTTAAACACTGGAATAATACCTCAACAATGGAAACAAGGCCTTATTGTTCCTATACCCAAAAAAGAGCAGTCTTAATAGAATGGATAACTACAGAGGTATTACTTTGCTATTATCCAAAGTTAAAATCTACAATAGGATGATACTCAATAGTATAGAACCTTACTTAACACCACTTTAAAAAAAAAAAAAAACCAAGCTGGAATTCTTAAAAAAAAACAATGTACAATAGAACAGATACATTGCATCAGAAGAATCATAGAAGGTTCACGTGATAAAAACTTACCACTCATTTTAACCTTTATAGACTTAAAAAAAAGCATTTGACTCCATTAATAGAGAAGCAATGTTTAAAATCCTCAGCTTCTATGGTCTACATTCTATGATCTAAAGATTACAATGTTACAGTAATCTTTAAAAAAGAAACATCTGAATCCTTTCCAGTGACAACAGTAGTCCTACAAGGTGATGTACAAACATCTTATTTGTTCATGGTATGCTTGGACTACATCTTCTGAACCATCAACACAGAAGATCTTGTTTTTAACATTAGAACATCCACCCACACCATGCAAATAATCTGATCTCAGCTTTGCTGATGATGATGCTGTACTTATTGATACAGAACCAACAAATACACAAAAACAACTCAGTCTACTAGAGGCACAGGCTAAACTTATTGGTCTGCAGATCAACATCCAAAAGTCCATAGTTTTCTCAATAGATTATGAAAACTTTATACTTCATATCAACAATAAACCCTTAGAAAGAATAAAGGACTTTAATATCTTGGATCGTACATCAGCAATACAGAAAATGATATTAGAAAACATAAACAGCTGGCTCTAGTCTTCCATAACAAACTCTGCCGCATCTGGAAATCATCATTAATATTATTAAAGGCAAAATTAAGACTATACCATGCAACCAGTAGATCTATCTTCTTGTATGGTTTTCAAACCTGGACAATAAGCATCAAAAAAATCTATAGATCTAATTAACTCCTTTGGAACCTACATGTCTCAGACTGATCCTTGATACACTTGGATGGACCATGTCAAACTCTGCTGTGCTAAATCTGGCTAAGCAAGAACCACTTGTCAATATAGTCAAAAAAATACAACTCAGATGGCTTGGACATCAACTCAGACATCCTGAAGTATCACCCTCTTTGGAACCCCCTCATCCTATACAAACCAGAAGATGGCAATCACAGTAGAGGAAGATCATGCAAACAATTTTGGCAATATATATGTGAAACCATCAACAGGCTGAACTGTAAAACTCCATCTGACATCTACCAGTTAGCTCAAGATAGAGAGACTTGGAAGACCATAATTTGCAATTTTTAATTTTTAATTAAATCTCTTTTCACATTGTATCATATTGTGGATAAATGATGACGACCAATTACTTACTACTGCACCACTTGTGTTTGGATAAGAAATAAATAACCAAAATGTAATTTGCATCATGGAATGTAAGAACCATCTTACATGAAACTGGAAAAACAAGACAGGTTATCTCAGAAATGGATGCTTATGATAGACATTCTGAGAATTAGTGAGCTCAGATGGAAACTGGATACAAACAAACAGTACTTTACTTTGATCATGAAAACAGACACATTAAAGGAGTAGTAAAAATTATCTTATTGAATGGGAACCAGTAAATGACAAAATCACAAATCTATGCACTTATAAATGATGATGATGAGAAAAAGGAAAAATTTTATGAACTGCCAAAAGTAATAAATAAAATACCTAAACATGGTATTTTTATAATGATGGGTGATTTTAATGCAAAAATAGGAAGAAAAACAGAAGACAGTTGCAAAGTAATAGGAAAAGAAGCTTGTGGCAGAATAAATCAAAATGGTGAAAGATAAATAGAATTTTGTGAGATAAACGATCTAATTGTTGGAGGTAGCCTTTTTAAACACAAAGATATCCCATACACTTACTTGGACTTCTCCTAATGGAAAAATCAGAAACCAAATTGATCACACAATAATAAACAGAAAGTACAGAAGATCACTTCTGGATGTCAAGGTAAGAAGAGGAGCAGATATTGGGTCAGATCATTTCTTAGTACCAGCCAAACTAAGATTAAAACTTAAAGCAAATAAAACAAACAAAATGAAGAATAGAAAGAGATATGATATAGCAAAACTAAATAACAAAGAAATAAAAGAACAGTTCATCACATCAATTAGAAACAGATTCACAAAACTGGGCCAAATGGATAAAGAAGAAAATGACAAAAGAGAGTAAATGATAAATGGAAAAAGTTTCAAGATACTTACGACTGTGCTAAAGAACATTTAAAGATGAGTGGAGGAAAAATAAAGAATGGATAACCCAAAAAACTTTGAATTTAATCGAGAAAAGGAAAATAATAAAAATACTACAAAACAGTACAAAATCCAAAAGGCTTTATCAAATATATAAAGAAAAATATAATTCCGTTGACAAAGAAGTAAAGAAATCAGTCAGAAGAGACAAAAGGTATTATATAGAAAATCTGGTAATGGAGGCACAGAGAGCAGCAGACATGGGTCAACTTAACACAGTATATGAAATAACGCAAAAATTGTCTGGGAAGAAAAAGAAATTGGAAACTTGCATACAGGATAAAAATGGAAAGTTGTTAATATAGGAACAGGTAGTAAAAGACCACTGAAAACAATATTTTAGTGAAACTCTGAATGTAACAGAAAATTATGACAAAGTTAACACACAGGAACTTCTAAAACAGTTAGAACAGGAAGAATGGCATAAACTAAACATAAGCATTGAAAAAATCACCCCAAATGAAATAATAAACGCAATAAAGAAACAAAAGTCCAGAAAAAGCATGTGGAAATGACAATATATACATTGAATTACTAAAAGCAGATAAAGGTACTGCTGTGAATGAGTTAACTAAATTATACAATCTGATTCTGAAAATTGAGAAGATAATACTAGATCATTGGAAAGAAGCAGTGATAGAGAAAATATCAAAAAAAAAAAAAAAAAAAGAGACCTAACAAAATGTGAAAACTGGAGAGGAATTAGCAGGGGCGAAAGCTGGTCTTGAAATTCACGCTTGCTCTTGTTATTATTTGGGGAGTGAGAGGTGTGACTGAAGTCTGATTAGCGGAATAATGAATTACTGACCATTTAAAACTATATATTTAGAAATTTATGTACATTTAATCATACAAATACAACATTTATTTTACAAATGATATTCTATCTTTTTCAATTTAGCTACTTGAGTACAAATTCTACCCTACGGTTCTTCTTTATGAACTGGTCAATAACATCATCATAAAAAGTTGGTTGTAACTTAATTTTCCAAAGCAACACGCATGCTTGTAAAGGCTGGCTGAAGCTCACTGGCCAGAGCTACTTTGACTGCGTATGGTATGTGTTTAAGACGACATGAAGGGAGCAGAAATGGCTATGACCATGCATAAAATCACAGTGCTGTAGCGAAAGACCTGGAAGCTCCCACAACCAAGCAATCCAAGGTAGCTTTGACTAGACGAGCAAGCATCGGCCTTCGATACACAACGCAAAGCTCAATTATTGCCGTGCAAGCTTAAGACGTCTTCTGTCTTACAAAAATAAAAGCCTAAATGGAATGCTTATAAATGTATGCATTTATTAACAAATAAATATTACTTCTTTCTCAAGTAATGAGCTTGCGCAGCAAAGCATGGAGAATTCGCCCCTGGGAATTAGCTTTCTATCTGTGCCAGGAAAGGTATTTAGCAGAGTATTAAAAAGAATAAAAAACAAAATCGAAGTTATACTGAGGAGGGAACAAGCAAGCTTCAAAACTGGAGCTGGAACAAACATTATAGAACATTTTGAGAAACATTATAGAACAAACTTTAAAATTTGATGTCCCCTTGTACTTGAATTTTATAGACTTTGCCAAAGCCTTTGATTGCATTAACAGAGAAATCCTCTGGTATGACGATGTGTTTTGCATTATGGGAGATACTGGGATAGGAGTGTTGTTAGCTTGGTCCACCTTTGCTACGTTACTGGTGTTGTACTGCCTTACCCCGGTAAGGTAGTACAACACCATATTCAGTCCTGGAGATATTTTCAGGGGCAAACTTTGTTTGCTCACATTTGGAGAAAGGATTAAACTAAATTTATTATAGTCTAACCAAGTGAAAAATAAACTCTCTACCACTTGAATACTTTTTACGTTAGTTATTTTATATAATTCTTTATTTGATATTTGATTTGGAAACTGTTTAACTTTCTTGCATTTTGCTTATTTTCCAAGTTTCAGCTCCGTAGAGTAAAACAGATCTAACATTACTTAAAAAGATCTTCAATTTTGTTTTAATCTTGTATATGCTACAGATTTCCATAAAACCAAAGCTGGGTTAAGATGGAATATGATAACATGTCTTGAAGACCTAGATTATGCAGATGATATTGTTCTGATTTCTTCTCGTTTCACTGATTTGCAACAGAAAACAGAAGATTAAGAGAAAATGCATCTTCAGTAGGCTTAAAAATAAATAAAGATAAAACAAAAAATGATAAGGTTTAATAATAAAAGTAGAGAAACTCTAAAGATAGACAATACAGAAATGAAAGATGTGACAGACTTTCCAATATCTTGGAGCAACAGACAGCAAAAATGGTGGCACAGATGAAGATATTAAACAGAGAATAACCAAAGCATGCAATGCTTTCACAAGTTTTCAGCCAATATGGAAATCTGTAGCATACAAAATTGAAGATCTTTTTAAGTAATGTTAGATCTGTTTTACTCTACGGAGCTGAAACTTGGAAAATAAGCAAAATGCAAGAAAGTTAAACAGTTTCCAAATCAAATATCAAATAAAGAATTATATAAAATAACTAACGTAAAAAGTATTCAAGTGGTAGAGAGCTTATTTTTCACTTAGTTAGACTATAATAAATTTAGTTTAATCCTTTATCCAAGTGTGAGCAAACAAAGTTTGCCCCTGAAAATATCTTCAGGACTGAATATGGTGTTGTACTACCTTACCAGGGTAAGGCAGTACAACACCAGGCAACTCGTAGCAAAGGTGGACCAAGCTAACAACACTCCTATCCCAGTATCTCCCATAATGCAAAACACATCTCCTTGCGGATATGTATAATGTTATGCATTAAGGGATTGGCCACTACCCAGACTAGTTTCGACCTTTATTGAGGTCTATTCAGTGGGAGCCAGGCCCAGAAGTGGAGATACCAGGTAGAAGCAATAGCGAGGTCATCTTTACCTATAGGAGTTGCCAAAAGGTGTGCACCTTTTTATTAAATTACTCTGGATTTAGAGAAAGATGTTGAAAGTTTATTTTTCACTTGGTTAGATTATAATAAATTTAATTTAATCCTTTATCCAAGTGTGAGCAACCAAAGTTTGCACCTGAGACAGGAGTGATATTAGCTTGGTCCACCTTTGCTACGAGTTTACGGGTGTTGTACTACCTTACCCCAGTCCTGAAGATATTTTCAGGCGCAAACTTTGTTTGCGCTGAAGACCAAAGCTCACATGTCAAAGGATGGTGGAGAAGGAAAGAAATGAAGCTGGATGGGCAAGCTGGTTAGAAGTGAGAATACTGGACAGAAAGTTGTGGAAAGAAAGGATCTTAGCCTTATGTGCATATCTGATAGCGAGGACTAACATTGATAAGTCTTTTGACTCTATGGAGGTTTAATGATAACAAAATATGCATAATCCAACATGTCCAACAGCCTTCTCCCCCAACTCGTCTTTCTTCATTTCTTGACAAATTTTATATTATATAGCGAGAACACTGGCTCGGGACAGAAAATTGTGTTAAGAAAGGATCTAAGCCTTGTGTGCCACTGGGTACGAAGAGGATAATTAAGTATGTACAAATATAACATTTGCCATTAAGATATAACAGAGGTGATTCATTTTAGCCATGATAGTAAATCTTTTAGATTACACATAATGAAAAGTTTCCAACTTCTACTCTAATTTTTTGATATATCAGTAAAAAAAATGACTCGGCTATCTGTTAACCTTAAATATGAAAAAGAATAGTCTTTTGTTAGGTCTTAGTTGACTTATTATAGCAAACATTGCTATAACAAGCTATTGAAAAGTCCTGAACAAAGTACCATAGGTCAAATGCTATGCTAAAAGAAATTCACTACAGCAAATGATCAATACAACAAACTTCCTGTGATCCTACAAGTTTGCTAGTGTGATATGAGTGTATTACCAATTCTATTCAAATACAGGTAGTTTATGAGTTAATTCGTTCCTAGCGTGCACTCATAAAGCAGAAATTTATTTTCCATATACATAATGAATAAAGGTCAACAGAACTAGTTTATGATTAAACAATGATTTATCCATCCAAAGAAATGAAAACATAGCCTTTAAAATCATGCAAATTATGTCATTTATTTCCAAGACACTCTTCTCTTTTCTTTATAAATTTCACAATAGCATGTATAAGTATATTTAAATCTCAAAGTGCATTTTCTACTTGCTATCTTTACCCTTTAAAACTGTACACTCAATTTAAGAACTTAGGTAATATTTTACAAAGATCTTTAACAGTTATTCTGGTACCCTGTTGACTTATCTCATATTTTATTCCCTACCTTATTCCTCTTCACAGTTTTTATTATTTATTAACCCCACTCTCCATAGTATTACTTTATTCAGGCATGCTGTACAGCATGGGTGTTAAACTCGCGGCCCGCGACGAATATTTTTGCGGCCAGCCAAACGTTTGCCAATGAAAGTGATTACTACACATAGCCGTGTTGCATGCATTTCCTTTACAAGCAGGCGAACCATTTCCCCCACTATTTCTACCAGCCGATTATATACCTACTATCACATGCCAGTGCCACGCCCACGTCTAGTCATCAGTCTTGTTTGAACTGACTCGTTTGGTGTATGTAATAGGAAATGTTTCACTTTCGGTGAACAAGAAAAATAAGTTTTTTTATGTTACACTTACTAATTTGTCCAGTTATTTAGCGTCTGGTAAGTTGATGTTCAAGAAAAAATATCAGTTTTTATTAAAATATTCTATTATTTTATGTTAATGATTATTAATTTTTATCAGTCCTTTGTATTCAGCATGTCTCTATCGAAACTAAGTGATAGTAATAAACGAAAAATTGCTGACTAACATCGAAATTTCCAAGAAAAGTGGGAATTGGAGTATTTTTGCTATGAAGTAAAAAATAAAATAATCTGCTTAATATGTAATCATGTTATCAGTGTACCAAAGTTATACAACATTAATTGTCAACATGAACAACATAAATCAAAATATGATAATTACACGGGATTAATGAAACAAGAAAAGCTGAAAGAGCTCAAGTCGGGACTGAAAAAAACAACAGTTCATGTTTATTAAAGTATCACCAGAAAGTGAAACGGCGGTGCATGCAAGCTACGTCTTGTCGGAGTTTCACAACTTTCTTTGAATAAGCGTTCATATTTGAATCTGCATCTATGGAGGAGAACTGCTTTATCCCACTGGACAATATGAGTAGAGTCAATACTGTTACATCCTGAATGAAGAACTTTATTAAAGAAATAATTCATTCAGGATTTAACAAGTCAGAAAAATCAGCTGAGAGAAAAAACTTGTACTCGAGCAGAAGAACTAAAGTACTAACTGTAAATGGAAATAGAATTACCTTCTTTTAGTAGAGTTGTAAGACCATGTAAAGAACTTTGTGTATAAGTTAGTATTATATTATATTATATGAATGCACCATGTATACAATGAATGGATAAATTAGATGTAAACAATAGTCGGGCGGGCCTGAGGCATTGGCAATCTAGGAAAATGCTGCTATGATCTCGCGATGCGCTGAAGTCGCTGTGGTCGATGAAAGTAGCGGGCGGGAAAAGATTGCAGAAAAAAAAGTAAGAGGGTGCTATCATGGTAAGAACAGGGTGTTAACAGGGGGGGGGGGAGAAGTGAATGGAGAATAAAAAGGGTTTGCACCCTTTTCTCAGGGCTTTTTTCGCCTGTTTCTCTGGATTATGATTTGACTTCTCTCGTGGACCGGCGGTTCCTGATGGCAATTCGATATCGGAGGGTGTGCTTTTCCCTTCGATGTCTGAACTTCTGCCGGTACTAAAGCGTGAGATGTTGGCAGATACGGCCTTTGCTGAAAGTACCGACGGAATACTATTGAGGACGTACATTATAACCGGCAGCTAGAGTTGAGGATGGCCCGAAACAGAGTGAGAATAGACGAGGGAAACTGATGACCATAGTGACCCACCACGTGGACACAGGCTTATGGAGGATTCAAAAGGTAATTCAAACAAAGGACAGTTCAGACGGACCGGGAGACCCTGCCCCAAGAAATGGTTAAGTTAAGTACAGATTTTGTTGTATAATTACCCAGTCAGTAAAAGGGAAAGATGATTGTAGTGTAATAATCGTGTATGGACAGTATTTAAGAACTTTAAGTGATTATTTAGCAGTGGCTAATGTCCATAAGACAAATTGTTAGGAATGATTACAGATGATTGTGACTCGTTTAATATGCAAGTCTAACACAGTAGGTAGAATATTGATTAGAAGAGTATAATGTGTACAGTATGTGTGTTTGTAGTGTATTAAATTACCCAGTCAGTAAAAGGGAAAGATGATTGTAATGTAATAATCGCATATGGACAGTATTTAAGAACTTTAAGTGATTATTTAGCAGTGGCTAATGTCCATAAGACAAACTGTTAGGAATGATTATAGATGATTGTGACTAGTTTAATATGCAAGTCTAACACATTAGGTAGAATATTGATTAGAAGAGTATAATGTGTATAATATGTGTATTTGTAGTGTATTTACCCAGTATAATCAAGTATGGACAGTATTTAAGGACTTCAAGTGATTATCTAGCAGTGGCTAATGTCCATAAGACAAATTGTTACGAATGATTATAGATGATTGTGATCAGTTTAATAAGCAAGATTAACACAGCAGGTAGAATATTGATTAGAAGAGTATAATGTGTATATTACGTGTGTTAAATCTTTAACTCAAGAGAAGGATTTATTCTTCATACATTAGAGTATTAATCAGTTTGATAAAGTTTGATTTAGCATGTCATTGAACTAACTGAGAATGTATATTATGTCTTTAGATTCCAATAAATATGTTTTTTCTTTTATACCTGAGTTTGGCCTGTTATATTAACCAAAACTACCACTCATTAATTTGAACCATGGGAGGGGGAGGAATTGAAAGAAAGGTATAACATGTTGTTATGGGTTACGACTGCAAACCAGAATTTACTTAGCCCTAGTAGAGCATTTGATTTATGAGTATAAGCACTAAATTTATTCTCCTATGTGCACTAAATGTCTGGAGAAGTCTCCCTGAATAAGAGTCCCCTCTATTCTAAGATATTGGCTGCCACAGCATAAAAAAATAAATTTGTCAATATCTGAAGAGGAGACGGCCCCAGACAGAAATTAGAGGATTCGTTTCTTATAGCAAGGATAACCTTTAACAGTCAGGGTATGAATGTGAGAAAATTTAGGAATCGGCCAAAGATATAGAATTTGCTTTCCTTATAGAATGAACACGTAAGAAGTGATACAGATATTAGAGTCAAGAAAATTTTGTTAGTCACGTAGTTAAAGTAGAGAAGTTAAAAAGGAATAAGGGAAGTTAAAATATTTTAGGAAGAGCAACGACAATGGCACAGATGACATATAAAACAATACTGTGCTGCACCAGACAAGACTTCAGAGGTTTGTTATAATCAATATAATATTGATGTTCTTTTATTCTTTTTTCCAAAGAATGGCCAGTTTGTCCAAAATAAGATACAGCATTCACAAGGTATTTGGTAAATGCCAGCCAAAGATAGAGAAGACAGTTTATCCTTTGTAGAAGGTAATAAAGAAGAAATTTTGTTGATAGGAATATATGTTGGAATCAATTGATACTTTTTTAGAATTCTACCAATAGGTTCTGAGATTCCTGGAATGTACTGTTAGATCTGAAACAGGCGACCTCATTCTACATGACATCACCATTCCAGTGTCTAACAGAAATTAACCATAATTTGAGCATACTTATCATTTAGCACAGTGTAACTGTGTTTTTGAAGGAAATAACATCTTGCAAACTAAATTTAGAACTGTTTAAAATAAAGTTAATGTATATATATATCAAATGTAACTGTAAGTCAATAAAAGGGACAACTGTAAGATTCTACACGTAAAAGAATGCCAATAATTCGGCAGGATGGGGCAAAGGTCGCCCAGATGCTACAAGAGCAGCATAAGCGCCCGTGGGTATTACATCTGAGAAAATTTCATGATGCATACATTCCCAGAATTAAAAAACCCCGTATGAGGATCGGTGAGGTAACCCAGTTGGGGACCAATCGGCAGGACGATAGGAGAAATCAAACTCGGAAAGGTGGCGCTCTTGGGGAGCGTATAAAACCCGCAATGCTGATTCGAAACGTCCCCCCCCCGTTTTGTTTGTTCCTGTACTCTCGCCGTGTGCTTCGAGTGTTCATCGTGGTCCAGAGAACACTGGAAGATCGAACGTAAGCAGTCAATGAGAAAAAGCATTGCCGTAAATCCATAGCAAAGAAACAGCGCTCGATTTAGGAAGAGCACGTGAATCCCACGTGGCAGTAGAATCAAGATAGCCAGAATCTTCACAAAGAAGGAAGGACGGAGAGAAACCGAAACAGTGTCGATAAGTACTTTCATATGTTCTAGCCCCTTTTAGAGAAATTGACTAACAGTACGGAAAAGAGTGTATTTCAAATATGTGATAAAAGGAAGTATGAAGAATTGAAATTTATGTGAATAACTCTATACCTTTGGACTGAATTTTAAGAACTATTAGTTTATTAGATATTTTGTCGTGATCCACTCGAGGGAAAATATTAATGTGCTAAATGCCTAGCTGGCCTAATGAGTTGTAAACTGAAATGTCAAATAAGTTGAGAAAATTGAATTGTAAAGATTTAGAAATCAATGTTTATTTTTAAGAACAAGAGAGTGAGAGGAAAGTAAGCGTTTAACTTAGTATTAATAATTGTTTTGTTCCTGTATTATATTAAATAATGAATTCAATAAAATTGTTTGATACCTTTCATGCCTGTATTTCTGACCATGCTGACTGACCCTCCATAAAATTTCGAACCTGTGATCATATTATATGTGCGCAGGGATATCCCAATTAAGAGAGAAAAGGGGCACGACTGCAAATAAACTAGAAAACCTAAGGCTTCTGAATTTTAGTAAATGATATTAGTAGCACCACCTGATACCCTATACTATACTATCATTAGGCTGAGTTTAGCTCTACCCTTAAGGCCCAGGCTAGCGCAGTAAATAAATTTGGCTGAGTGAATAAGGATAGCTTATAGTGATTGGGTATTTCTGGGGGCCCAAAATTGAGAAATTTGCTAGATAAGCGATAAGATCACATATTCAAGTAAGATAGATGCCTTAGCAATACGTGAAGTTAAAGATAGCAGATAGAAGCCAAAGTATATATAAGAAAGTAAATCACGCAAAGAATAATATAAAGGGATAAAGATAAAAGATATAACAATGAGCAAGGGTAGAAACGTAACAATGGCGCAGACCCGACGACAAAAACTTTAACAGTACGAAATAGGAACTCTGTGGACTGTTGGAGAAACTGTAGAAGTTGGAACATAAGAGTCAAGTATCTGTTGGATTTGATTGAAGTTGTAATGATTTGATTCCATTAACTTTTTAATGATGGAAAGTTCTTGTTGTAAGATTATTGGGGAAGAGCAAACATTATGTGCTCCATGAATTAGAGATTTAAGAATGCCAAATTTTTGAGACATGTGGTGTGCAGAATTTTTGTGAATGTATCTGCCAGTAAATGTGGGTTTTCGAAAGACGCTTGTAGATAAGATACCAGAAGACGTTCTAATAAGGATGTCCAAAAATGATAACGTACCAGAGTTTTCTTTTTCCATAATGAATTAGATGCGTGGGTGAAGGTTATTTATCTGTTGTAGAAAGGTGGAAACTTATATGATTTAAATTTAAAACTGCAAGGAAAAGATCAGATCATTATGAACATGTGACCAAGTTAAGGCATTCAAATGTAAACTAGTTCTTTTGGAAAAAACAGTTGAAAAATGAAGATATAACGCACTTTCCGATATGCAACATGAACAAATCAAGTTTAAGTGAAACTGCATCGTATCAAAAATACGCAGAAAAAATTGTAAGCCTTAGAACTGAATTTCAAACAAGGTTTGCAGATTTTAAATTTTTGGAAGACAAGTTTTCTTTGTTTTCTTCGATTTTTTCAATAAATACTGAATCAGTACCTAACCAAATGCAAATGGAGGTAATTGAGATCCAGTGCGATTCAGATTTGAAAGCAAAATTCAGTGAAGTTGGCGTGCCTGGATTTTACAAATATTTACCTGCCAGGTTTAAAAATACTCGAAAATTCGCATATGAAATTATATCCATGTTTGGAAGTACTTATCTGCGTGAGCAGTTATTTACAATTATGAAGGGACATAAGTCTCCTGTCAGATCCAAAATTACTGACATTCACCTTGGATCAGTTTTGAAAGTAATCACTGCGAACAAGATTTACCCCGAAGTAGGAAAGATAGTAGCAGAGAAGAGATGCCAAGTGTCAGGGAGAAAACATTAATTTTATCGTTTTCTTGTTCTTTTTTTATACTATACTTTTCAAAATAAATCTCTTTTTATGAAAATTTAAGTTTTTGTTTTTTGCTGCCCACATAAACTTAAACCTCGTTTATTTGGCCCGTGTTAGCTTTTGAGTTTGACATGCTTGCTGTACAGTATTAATAAGAGAATAAATTTGAAATAAGCCAACAGCAAAAATGAAGAGCAACAACCACTCTTTAACTTCAACCATGGTAACTGTTTTATGTTATGCGAGTCAGTGAGATGCTCTTGTCTGCCTGAGCAAACAAATGTGTGTGCATGCATGTGTGCGCGCGCACACACACAATACTAGTGTATTGTATAGCTGTGTGTGTGCACGTGCGTGCAATTTCAAATACTATATTTATGAATGTTCACAGCATTTATTCATTGCAATTAATGTCCATATTTTTCATTTGTTGATACTTGGGGGAAAAAAACAGTAAATCTGGGAATTTGTAAAGCATGAACTGACTATTTTTTTTAATTACAGTGCAGTCATTACCAGAAAAGATTTAAAAGCACATAAATAAAACTGAAAGTAATTAAATACTTTCAGTTTTTAATTAACCTTTTAATTTTAATTTAACCTTAGCAATTCACAACTAGTGTTGTGAATTGCTAAGGTGTTCAAAAGACAGCATCATAATTACATCATAATGAATTTTCTTAGAAAGAATCCAGAATGAACACCACCTACTCCCGCATCTAAAATTTCATAACCGCAAAAAAGGTGTGTATCTCCATTCAGCAGAGAGACACGAAGTGAAATGTGAAGAACTCCCTTCACAAACATCAGATCTTAAGAATTTTCTGTTCTGAGAGCCCAGTTACAAATCTTATATAAGAGAGAAGCAACGATACGGTATTGAATATTAACCTCACCGGCAATTATGTTAAACTTATACAATATAACAAAATATGATTAAGGAAACAAACTAACAGTAAGAACAACAACTGGCAGTGTTTATAACATTAATTTAAAACTTTCAAACTTTTAATTAGTTTTGTTGCATAAGTCAGAGACAATCTGCTACTGTTTCATTTTCTCCAAAATAGGAAGTATCATGTCAAATGTTGGTCGCTTTCCAGGATCTTCATTCATGCAAATACGAACAAGTCGAGCCATATGCTGTGAAATTCCAGGAGGAATTGTAATGCGCAGACCTTCCAGTGCAATCTAAGAAACAAAAATAAAAAGAGGCTGAAACTTCACTCCTATACTGTAAAGTAGTGAAAATTTCTTGATAGCATTACTGAATTTAAAAGAATTTAATAAGATAATGTAAATCATTCATTAAAAAAATAAAAATTAAAACTGCTAACATGAAAGACTTGAAACAAAGTAGTACTTTAAGAATAGTTTCTAGACTAAGATAAAAGAAGATAAATGATTAAAATTTTATACAGAAGCTACTTTTATATGGAAGGTTTCATAAAACTGTCGAGCCTTTTTCTTTTCAATATATTAACAGAAAGTGCTGTACAAAACTTCTCCTCAGTTATTGTTCTTTTGAATACTGTTCATTACCTTTTTTTTTTTTTTTTAATATAAGCAGGTGGGCAACAGATGGAGTGGAATCTAGGAAAATGAGAGTAACTAGTGGAGTGCCCCAAGGATCTATACTAGGAGCACTACTGTATATTAATGATAATTAATGATATAGAGAATGATTTTAAGGAAAATATCTGGTAATTTGTTGATTATGAAAAACTGGGGAGCCATAGTTTGAGTCTGCAAGGAGAGAAAAATCATAACAACAAAGTGGACTCAGAAGTTAGAGAGGCAGTCAAAGAAAAGAATAAAGCATATCAAAAGTTCCTGGCAAGTAAGTCTGTGTTCATCCATTTCTAAGCCTTTTCAATAGCCTCTAGAATATTTTGCCAGTTTCCTGATATTTAGGATGATCTCAGAACGAGATCTCTAATCTATCACCAGAGAGATAGATTAGAGATCTCATTCTGAGTTGGCATAAAAGGGAATAATAGAAGTATAGTTTATAGGAAAATCAACGACATAACATCTGTGTGTGATCTTCAAGAATAAAGAAAAAAATGCAAGAAAGTGAAGTGCTGTGTAAAACTAACTTTATTTATTCATATGGGGTCCCCCTCCCTCTTTCTTCATCAATCCCTTAGGAGTTGAGCCCTCCTAATGTGGGATTAAATATGTATTTTATAACTAGATCTCTGTGTGTTCACAGGGCTGGTTTGCTGTTTTCTGGGGATGAAAAACCTGAGTTTCCAGGTGAAAAAAAAACCCTTACTTCTGTATGAGATTGGCTAACTCACCTTTAGCAGAAGGAGACTACATAAAAGTTCCTCATGTCTTGGATGGGAATCAAACCCAGGCCTTTCTGACCAAAGGGCTTTGTCTATATCGACTGAGTTATGGAGGCTCTGTAAAACTAGCTAAACAAAAGTCACGCACAGACTTTGGTGAGAATACAGAACGTAAATATCAGGAAACTGGCAAAATATTCTAGAGGCTATCGAAAAGGCTTAGAAATGAATGAAAGAGTACTGTAAAAGGAATTAGAGATCATAAAGATGACATGAAAACTGAAGATAAAGATATATATGAGGGTGGTTCCATAAGTTTCTGGCCTGACTAACTTTTAGAAGTGATAGAAAGAAAAAACTGTCACTTTTCAACATAATCTCCTTTTCTCTTTCTTTTAAGATTACACGGTGATCAGCATTCATATTTCCGAATTTAGGGACACAAAACACATGTGCTGAAATGATTATTTTACTTATTATTAATAAAATAACACTTGATGTTTTGACCACGCCTGTATTGAGGTCATCATCAGAAGGATAACTGTGTATAGGAAACCAAGCTACATGCTCTTGCACTCTATAAAGGTAAATTAAATCTACGCTGTTAATTAATCTTTTTCTTAGCTTGACCTCTAGTGATAAAAAATAAATTAATTAAATAAAAAACTACAATAAACTTTGCTAAAGTCCTCCTATATTAATATTACTAATTTACTAATTTGTACAGTTCAAGTTGCTATTGAATGTTAAGGGGAAAAAAAAAAACACTTCACCAAGTCTTCTTGTATTGAAATTTTTCTTTAGCTTGTTCTAGTTGCTATAAAGGTTGCAAATGGGTCCTCCACATCCTTGGAATGGTTATACCATCATTTTTGTTCAGATTTGGATTATGTTTGAGCATTTCACACGCTTCTTTAACTTTCCTCTCGAACCAGGTTTTGGTGTGGTGTAGGGACTTGGTACCTTTCCAATCAATTCTGTGGTATGTTTGGAGAGCGTGGTCAGAAAGGCCGGCTTTTCCAAAATGGAGGTATTTAATGTGTCATTTGTGTTCATCCTTCGAACACAAACTTTATATTCTAAATTATATAAATTTATAAATAAATAAATTTATATTCTTTATATTCTAAATGACTAGAGTAATTACCTTGAAAGATAGCTAAATAAAACAAGCAGTGACAGCATGATTGTGAAAAACCCTCAACAGGAATACATATTAATATTTGAAGTAGAAGAAGCCATTAAAAATTTGAAATGTAGAAATGCAACTGGGATAGATGATATTCAACCAGAAATGCTCAAATATAGAGGTATAAATTTT
The DNA here is from genome assembly GCF_054136105.1 of Typopeltis vanoorti. Taxonomy (NCBI): domain Eukaryota; kingdom Metazoa; phylum Arthropoda; class Arachnida; order Uropygi; family Thelyphonidae; genus Typopeltis; species Typopeltis vanoorti. The sequence goes on along the minus strand of NC_143564.1, from coordinate 44,889,676 downwards.
TACAACAGGTCAAATTCTGGATGATTAAAGCAGAGCCCTCATAATACTCATCTATAAAAAGGGAAATAAAACTGAATGTGAAAATTACAGAGGAATTTTAATTCTGAATGTTCATGGTAAGATTAATGCAAGTATACTTGAGAAACAGCTAAGAAAAATTGTGGAAGGGAAGCTTGGAGAAGAACAAGCTGGATTCAATCCAAACAGAGGTTGGTAATATCAAATTTTTACTTTAAGACAAATACTGGAGAAGTCAGGGAATATAACAAGGATCCCTTAATCTTTGTAGATCTGGAAAAGGCACATGACAAGATGCCAAGAGAAAAGTTGTTCAAAACAATACAGTTATGTGATGTAAATTGGACATTATATCACATAATGCTTAGTCTATATTTGAGTTGTAAGTCAGCAGTTAGAATTGCAGGAGGTACAGGAAGATGGTTTGATATTAAATCAGGCGTGAGACGACGACATACGTTATCATCACTGTTATTCGTAATTTATATGGATCACATTATAAAGAAAAGTGGTATAAAACTTGATATCAAAATTGGAGATGTTAATGTCAGATCTTTGCTTTATGCAAATGATGTTATACTTCTAAATAAATCTGCAAGATTCCCTGACTAAATTGAATAACTGCCGTGAGAAATTTGTATGAAAATCAGCAATAAAAAGACAAAAACAATGAAAATAGGCAGGAAACACTGAGAACTTCAACTACATTCTGAATGGAGAACCTCTGGTACAAATAAAATATTGAAGCTATTTAGGTAAAATTTTTAGTGAAGATGGCAAATTAAATATGAAATGAGTCAACAAAATTAGCAGAGCTGATATAGTAGGAAGCCAATGGAATAAATGTATTCCAATATATATATATGGAATAAGAGAAAAATTAGTCAAAAGACCCGTATACAAGACAATGTTGAAGCCAGTTTTAACGTATGAATCTGCAAAGTGGATTAGAAATAAAACACTGGATCGAAGACTGGAGACCACTGATATAAGGGTTATCAGAAAGATTAGGGGAATAAACAGATGGCATTAATGGCAACATTATATTAAAAATGAGGATATTAGAAAAGAACTCGATGTTGTTAAGGAAGATTAATTTAAGATGATGAATTTTTAAGGAAAGTATGTCACTTTCCTTAAAATTGAGCCTGAAGGCACCATTTTTAGCTAAAATATTTCACTTGTTCTGTAGAATTTTCATTGAGAATGGCAGCTGAAGTTTTCCATGTTCTAACCTATGCACATAGGTTAGTTATCACCAAAGCGGATAAGGGAAATGCAACTGTAGTACTTAACCAAAAGGACTACACAGGTAAGCTGAATGCTCTTCTATAGACCGGGCCACTTACTTCCCTATCAATTACAATCCCACCAACTCTCAAATTAGAAAACTTCACAGGCTCCTTAAGAGAGTCACTTCTTGGCCTGTAGAAGTTACCAACAGATTAAAGCCGTTTAACTCTATACTCCCCCGTATTTACGGACTCCCAAAAATACACAAAGAAAATGTGCCATTACGTCCCATAGTGGATGGCATTGATTCCCCCACATACAAATTAGCTAAATATTTGGCCAAAGAGCTCACACACTATACTGGCAACACACCATCACACATAAAAAACTCAGCCCATTTCAAAGCCAGCATAGAAAACCTTACACTCCAACATACTGACATAATGGTCAGCTTTGATGTGTCCTCTTTATTTACAAATGTCCCACTCAAGGAAACTTTAGAGCTAATCCAAGCTAAATTTTCTCCCGATATCTCAGCCTTATTTCAGTTCACAATGAACTCAGGCTATTTCGTTTGGCAGGGAAAATTCTACAAACAAATAGAGGGGACAGCCATGGGTTCACCACTCTCCCCACCCTTGGCCAATTTCTTTATGGAGACCTTTGAAGAAAAAGCCTTAGCCTCTGCCCCACAAAAACCAACCATATGGCTTCGCTACGTTGATGATGTGTTCGCTATTTGGCCACATGGCTCTGAAACACTTCTCTCCTTCTTAACACACTTAAACAACCAACACCCCAGAATCAAATTCACTCTGGAAAAAGAGGAAAACAACAGCCTCCCTTTCCTAGACACACTAGTCACCCGCCAGCCTAATGGATCCTTGGTTTTCTCAGTTTACAGAAAACCCACCCATACAGGCAGATACATTCACCAACAATCCCCCCCCCTCACAACAATATGGAGTAGTGAAAACACTATACAACAGGGCTAAACTAATCTGTTCAAACGACTTGGCCCTAAACACTGAACTAAATCACATCCTCAACACTTTCTCAGCCAATGGCTACCCCCCAAAAAAAATCCAAAAAATATTAGAACCTACAAACCACAGATCCCCCCCCCCACACACAACAAGGATTACTCTAAATCCATCACCATTCCCTACATCCGAGGCACCTCGGAAAAGATTACCAAAATCTTAAAAAAACACGACCTGACCTCCCGTTACAAACCTTACAGAAAATTGGCATCCCTTATCTGCTCCACTAAAGAGCAACCACTTCCCCCTAGACCTAGCTGGTGTTTACCAGGTCCCTTGCAGTTGTAAACTGTCTTACTCTGGCCAAACAGGCAGGACAGCGAATATCAGAATTTCGGAACACAAGGACTACATCCGTTTTCACAAATACAGTCATTCTGGGCTTGTGGACCATGCTCTGGATACACGCCACAGAATACGGTGGAAGAAAGCTACAGTGATACACCGTAGCAAATACAAATTTGAAAGACTCTTTATGGAATCAGCCTCAGCCCTAAGAAATTCTCCAAACCTCAACAAATTTGGTTGTATGCGACTGCCCCAAATTTGGGAGGCCTACATCTGCAGACCTTCAGCCCAACGGCCAAGAACACCTACTTAGCCCGCTAGAGGGCACCATCAGGACTGTTAGGAGAACAATAGCTTCATCTCTTCATTCCCAGTTTCTGTGTTGTAGTGCCCATGTGCACGTAACTTTTTTGTAAGTTCCTTTAGAAAATGGCAACGTGACGTTGCCGAAATATCGGAAAATATTTATTAAAGTTTAATTTAATTTATATCCTTAACTACGTTGTTCTATTCCTTAAGTGTTTTAATAATGCATAACCAACGTATAAGCCTGTCTATGAGAATCTATGCACATAGTTTTTGTCTTTTTTTTTATTGGTGATTTTCATACAAAATTTGTTACAGCTATCATTCAATTTAGCTTGAAAATCCTGGAGACTTGCATTGAATGTGTTTAGGAGTACATCATCTGCATAAAAGTTTGATAACCCAATTCTGATATTAGGTTTAATGAACTTTCATAATGTGATCATACAGGTGAGGAATAAGAGTGGAGATAGTAGCACCCTCATCTTACTCAATTTTACATCAGACTGTCTTCCTGTTTTTTGCTTCAATTCTACCTGCTGACATGTGTATTGCTCTGAATAATATTCCATTTACTCCATATAACTAACATTTTGAAAAGTTTTTCTCTGTGCACCTTGTTGTATGCTTCTTCCATATCTACAAAACTGAAGTACAGATCCTTGCACGCTGATGATTTCTCAACTATTTGTCATCAAGTGAAAATCTGATTTTGACCACCTCTATTAGCTTCAACCCAGCTTATTCTTCTCAAATTTCTCTTCCATATTTTTTTTTGGCCTCTTCTCAAGTATGCTTGCATAACTTTTGTACCTCTATATATAAAGCATTTCTGGTCAAACAATCATCTATTCCAGCTGCCTTTTCATATTTCAGACTTTTTATGGCTTTTCTAACATAAGCATTAATATGCACTTCTATTTGCATTCTTCTTTAACATTTTCTACTACTGTTCTGTCACTGCTTGTTTTATGTAATAGTTTTCTTTGTTCTCAGTTTTTATATCACTATTATCTTTGATTTCTTTTATAGAACTCTTTTCTTTACTTCTATGCTTTTTCAATAGCTTCCAGAATATTTTGTCACCCTCCTGATATTTATCTTCTGTATTCTTACTGAAGCCTTTCCATGAATTTTATTTAGCTATTTTTACATATAGCTTTGCTCTCTTACATTTTTCTCTATATTCTTTTAGGTCATCAGTTGACACCCATTGTCAACTGATCTGCGAACTTTTGGTGTGCTTCTTTTAGAATCCATGCTTACCATGGTGTTCTTATTTTCTATCTTTGCATATGACTTCACCACATGCATCCTTCTAATGAATCAATGTTTTTTTTTTCAGAGTTTACCAATGAGACCCCAAGGTTAGGTTCTTGTTTTCAAACTGTTTCATTTTTTCTTGAATAACATTTGTGTAATTGAGTCTACAGCTCATCTGTAAAAGTTGTTCAACTTTAATTCTTTAAAAATTTTTTTCACATAACATTCTTTTCAAATTTCTCAGCTATATTAGTAGCTTTCTTTTATTTCAACATTCCTTTACTTAGGTTACAAATATAATTTACCAAATATGCTACAAAGTTTCTCTTAACCTCTTTCTGGCTTAACTTTTAGTTAACACGTTTTTTTTTTTTTTTTTTTTTTTAATATTTAATTTCATCTTTGAATGGTCATTGCTATGAGTATAAATAACCTTCTAAAGGAAAATGCATTTTAATTACTCACTGTATTAATTCACAACACTAAAGAACAAAATAAATGCAGTGCAATAATACAATAAACAGATGCTATTTTACCAGATTTCGAATTAACATACAGAGTACCAAAAACACTTGTTGCAAGGCACTACAATTAAATAAATGTAAAATCACTTCAAAACTAAAATGAACAAAAGATTTACCTTCCTGTCAGAGTACACTCTCCAGAGCTGAATTAAGAGTAGTTTTCAGTTTTTGGGTAGATGGTGATCTTAACATAATCATCTTCCAGAGTTTTGGTAAATTAATGAAGCCACACTGGTTGGGAAGTGCTTCTTTGCTGATACCGATCACAAAAATAGTTTTACAGACTTTCTGTAGTCAGTATCAGCATTAACAATGGCATTGATGTATTGTAGCTACCATTTAATCCTGAGTGAAAGGATGGGCTAGGGTTTGCATAATGATAGTTAGTATTTGCATTCCTTATGTTCTTTAAGGTTAACAGATCCTGTGTCCATAGTAGCTTAAGATGCAAGCCCAAGGTACTTTTTATACACTCCTGGATGTGTTAATCAAGTTCATCCTTAGGAGAAGGGATAAGGGCTGGTTTGGATGTGTGGTTTAAAAAGGCAGTGTGAAAATTACATTCATTTAGCACAAGGCCATTATTTTAAAAATCAGAAATAGTTTTGGCTGTGATTTTGTATATCAAGCAGAAATCTGTGAAAGGGGGTATGGAATTTTATCTATTTTAGAGAGGTTGTGGTGGCTAACAACAACAAAAAAAAGTGGCATAGATAATTCAATAGGATGTATATGTCTTATGGACAGTGTACTGTTAGTCTTCTGGACCCATTCCATGGAAATGTTTGAATAAACCTGTGGCATTGCTCTTGACATCTCCAAGGCTTTTTGACAGGGTCTGGCACTGAGGGAATCTCAACAAGTTACCACCATTCAAGACTGCCTTCGTCCTTGTGTAACTGGATTGTCAGTTTTCTCTCAGATTGATCCCTACATGTAATGGTGGATGGTGTTCCTCTCTCTCTCTCTCTCTCTCTCTCTCCAGACTTTCCTGTTAATGCTGGTGTCCCTCAGGACTCTGTCATTTTACACACCCTCTTCCTGATTTATATAAATGATGTTCTCTCATTGACTGCAAACCCTTTCATATTCTGCACCCTCTAGCCAACTGTTGAAACATTTCCCCTACATCAATCCTATAAAACCGTTTAAGTAACTTAAATGTTTCTATCATACCCCCCCCCTCTTTTTTGCCTATCAACTTCTGCAATCCACACACCCTCAATCTATCCTTATAAGTAACATTCCAAAGACAACTCATCATCCTTGTTGGTTGCCTCTCCATCACTTCTTCCCCAAGAAACCAGACCTGAACACAATAATCCAGTTATATGGATGTATCAAGGCCTTATAAAGAGGAATAATAATTTTCTTATTTCTACTTGTCAGTTTGTTCTTCAACAGGCAAGAGATCTTATGAACTACCTTAGCAATATGCCCTCTAAACTTCAACTCTACAACTTCCTCCCTCCCTCCCAAAATCCCCGGCTTCATCAATTTCCTGGAATGTAATTCCCTCAATGGTACACAGACTGTAATCTATGTATCCCAAGATGCATAACTTTACTACATTTTTACGCATTAAACTGACAGCCTATTTAAATCATCCTACAAGCTCTCCACATTGTGGACAACTCTTGACTTAATTTTGCATTGTCAGCAAACAACTATTTCCTATATCATTTATGTGCAAATTAAACAATAGTGGTCCTATCATGGAACCATGCAGCTCGCCACTAGTACACCTGCTTTCTCATGGAGTCTGCTCCTCCATAGACCACTTTTTGACATCTGTTCAGCAGCCATCCTGTTATCCACATCACCAGTGTCATATCCATCTTCATTTATTTTAATTTGCATAACAGAGTTCCATGTAATATTCTGTCAAATGCCTTTATAAAACTCATCTGTCACTCCATTATAAAAATTTAGTAAATTACTAAGGCATGACTGAATCCTTACAAATTCATGTTGCCTTTCATAGAGTATCATATCCTTATCCACCCATTCTTGAATTCTCTTTTGAACAATTTTTCCAGTACTTTTACCACCACTCCTGAGATACTGATTGGTCTATAATTTACAACCGCAGTCTTAGAACTCCCTTATGAAAGGGAATTATTTTAGCTTCTTTCCACACCTTGGAACTCTGCCAGAGCTAAGACTTAAAGAGTCTAGTCAGAGGCAGTGCTAGTTCCCTTGCACATTCTTGCTGATATCCCATATAATCCCACAGCTGTATTTATATTGAGATTCTGAAATATCCAAAGTGCCTCCAATTCATCCATCTCTGTTCCGACATCAGTCTCTGTAACATATGTCACAGCATTAACCACACTTGAATGATATACTCTTGCAAAGTGATCACTCAGTAACTCAACAATTTTATCTGCTTCTGTCACCTTGTCATCATCAGCACTCATTAAGGTTACTCTTCCATAGTTATTCATCTTCTTACTTGCCACGTAATGACTCTTTATGAATTCCTTTGGCCTGCTTGGCTAGTTTTTTCTCAAAATCATATTTTACCATCCTTACCAGGACGGTGAAATATGATTTATAAGATGGAGGAGGACCTGAGAAACAAGTGCACATGAAATCTGAATACCTGGGACTGATGAATGTGAAGAACTGCTATTCAAAAGACAAGATTTCGGAAAGCTAGAACAATAGTCAGACTTTTGTCACAGACAAATTTTTGCCAAGTGGTCCTGTTGTGGGCTTTTCTTAATGTTTCAACGCTCCAGACACTTGACCCTCTATTGCTGTTTGGAGATGCCTTCCTTCCATTCTTTCTGTGTCCAAAGTATTTCAGCTTTCTTCTGTCAGTGATCATTTCTTCTAATTCTTTCTAGAACATTCATTTGTCTGCCTTTCAGTGTATGAGATCCTCAACAGTCTCCTACAACACCATATCTCAAAAGCAGCTTTCTTTTTCTATCAGACTTCTTTAGGTTCCAAGTTTCACATCCATAAGTAGCTACTGAAAAAAACAGCTGCATCAAGAATCCTTGGCTTTGTTATGTAGGTAATTGACCTGAAATTGAAAGCCAGATTCCTGGAAAAGGAGGAAGTAATAGATCCACTATGAGATGGATGGATGGATGTTGTGTCTAGAGTGCTAGTTTTTGGATCGTTGAAGCATCAAGAAAAGGACCACTTTGCAAAAATTTGTGTAGTGCATCACAAAGATGCAGAGTCATCATATGGAATAATCCAGTTCATTGTTTATCAAATATGCTATTTTGAGATTATGCTTGAAGGATTTAATATACTTAGACATTAAAACTGCCAGAATCCATGTGCACCATTTACTGGATCAACACAGCCTTATGTGCACTGCAATATTTAATCCTTCAGCTGAATGATCTGTGCTCAAATGAATACCATCCAGGATGCAAGGAGTCTTTGTAAGGACTTCAATCTGCAGAAAACTCAGGTTTTTCTTCCTGTAAAGCAGGCAAACTTCATAGAGTTAATCGTGTGTGTGTGTTCTCTATCAAACAATGTACTGGCTTCCCAGCAATAGACGCTTGGACTGACTCAATGGATGCATCAAATTTTATCAAAAATTTTTAATTTTATTCTTGACTTTTGATAAAATACTTATCTCTATCTAAATCTGGCTTCTGCATCACAAATTTTTCCCCCCCTGCACATACTATTGTAAAATAAAATGCACAAAGAGCATTCATACAGTTTTGCACAAAAAAAATAAAAATAAAATAAACAATAAAAAATAATAATAATAATAAATAGTATACTGAACTTCGACATAACTGAACTCCATAACATATCATTGTAGTTATTCAGTACTGTTTTTTTTTTTTTTTTGAGTCATACTGTAAAAATCATGTTGTGGTAGTGCTATGTTACTTTCTAGTAATATTTCTTTTCTTTAATACACTGCTCAAAACAATTAGGGATATTTTAGTTTCTGTCGGATAATTATAAATTTCTGAAAACAATTATAACTATTGGGTACTTTATATATGAATAAATATTTCTTACTTATGGATAGGGTATAATTGATGAGACATTGTTTAAATAATTGATATTTATTACAAATTTAACAAATTATACATTTTAGCATGAAATAATTTTTAACAAGAACAGCCAAAAACACTTTTGTTAATTTTTAATAGGGCGTATAGTCTCCATTAACAGCCAAAACAGTGATACATCTTGATTACAGGACCAAATAAGATGAGTAAACAGTTCTTGTGGGATATTTCTCCACTCTTCTGTGAAAACAATTTCAAGCTCTTGAAGTGATCGTGGTGGCACCAGTTGAGCAGAAACATGCCTACCTAAAGCATCCCAGGCATGTTCGATTGAATTACAAACCAGTGAACAGGCAGGCCAGTCCATTCGTTCAATACCTTCTTCCTCAAACCACTCTTGTACCAAATTTGCACGGTGTGGACGAGCATTGTCATCCATAAAAATGAATTCTTCGCCAATTGCAGCAGAACATGGATGAACTATGGGTTCCAAAATCTCATTGCGATGCCTTTGGGCTGTTAAGGAACCGTTTCTGATAAAATAGAAATTAGTATGGCCACCTATACTTATTCCAGCACATACCATCAAACTGCCACCTTGATGTTGGGGTCTTTCACGAACAAACTGTGGATCATCTCTTGTTCCACTTTCACGCCATATCAAGATAAGTCGGTTATCTGGTTGCAGACTGAATATGGAATAATCACTAAAAAGTACACGAGCCCAAACCTCATTTGTCCAATTGTGGTGTTCTTCTGCCCAAATTCTTCGGCTTCTTTTGTGATTTAAAGTAAGTGGAATGCAAACCATTGGTCTTCGAGCATATAAACATATGGCATGAAGATGATTTCGAACATTTCCCATCTCCAGAAAGCAATTACAAAGTTGTGAAATTATGCTTTGAGATACGTGACATGCTTGAGCGACAACTTGCTGCATTTGTCCAGCTTCTAATCGATCAATGGCTCTCCAAGCCATGGATTCTGGGATATCATGTTGCTCTGCCATTTTTAACAAAATAATGGGTGGTATGTGACACAAGTTTACAATTGAAGTGATAATTATGCACTGTGGAAGTGAGCGCAGCAAGCCATGCTTTTATACCCTGTCTGTAGTCTGTATATGGAACTGTCAAATAGTATGTGGAGAAGGTATGGGCTGATTTAGCAGCTGCAGTTGCATCTGCAGCCTCATTTCCTTTGATTCCGATGTGGCTGGGAATCCAGCAGAACTGAACATCGAAATTAAGGATTTTCATTTTGTGAAGCAGGTAGAGCACCTCATAAAGTACTGGATGTGGATTATACATAGGAGAGGAGATAGCCTGTAAAGAGCTCAATGAGTCTATATAAATTATATACTTTTGGTAGCAGTTTTCTTTTATATGCATAAATGCAAGCTGAATGGCATGTAATTCTGATGTATAATTACTGCAGTCTGGTGGGATCTGATTTGAGATAATAATATCAGGAAATACAGCAGCACAGCCAACAGAGGTGTTAGTTCTTGAACCATCAGTATAGATGGGTAAGAAATCACCGTATGCTGCTCTGTGCATTAAACAATTGTAGGTAAATGGACGATGGGGTATAAGATTTCTGTAGCTGACAAAGTGAGAGGTTGCAGGATGGTGTTCAAACCTGCCATGGAGGAATGTTGTTATGTTTAGTGTAGCTAATGTTGTCAACATTTATACTAACAGCTTGCACAGTTTCTTTAATACGCATACCAAAAGGATGTATAGCAGTTTGATGTGTGTGATATTGAGCTTCCCAATGCAGAGAGAAGATACTATTCCATGTAGGGTGATCTGGGAGAGATTTTATTTTTAGGGCATAATTAAGAGACAACTGTTTCCGTTGAAGTGATAGAGCCGGTTCAATTGCTTCTACATAGAGACTTGGAGTGGGTGAGATGTGAAAGGCACCTCACCCACTCCAAGTCTATCTGTATACCCTGATGATGGATGGAATCCAACCAGTCTTGCCAAACCATAGATTTGGGAGCCATAATCCAGCTTTTAATGTATTAGTGTATGATAAAGATGGAGCAATGAAGCTCGATCAGCACCCCACTCAGTAGAGGATAGATTGCAAAGGAGGTTCAAAGTTCTTTTGCACTTTTCTCTTAGTTGATGAATGTGTGCTAAAAATGTGAGTTTTCTGTCAAAAATGAGTCCCAAGAACTTGGTTTCTGTAGTTACTGGAATAACAGTAGGTCCCATTCTTAGTTCAAGATCTGGATGACGAGTGCGTTTTCGACAGAAGTGTACACAGACACTTTTTTCTGTCGAAAACCTAAACCCATTATTAAGAGCCCACAGAGAGACATGATCAATTGCTTGCTGAAGTTGTCTTTCAATTACCCTCATGTTACATGAGTGACAGTAAATTGTGAAGTCATCAACATATAGAGCATTGTCTACAGTGGGAGGAAGCTGTTCAATGATTGAGTTGATTTTAATAGCAAAAAGGGTTACACTTAAGACAGAACCTTGGGGAACACCTTGTTCTTGAAGATATGGTCGAGATAGCGTACTTCCCACTCTGACTCGGAAAGTTTGCCTGGACAGAAAGTTTTTAATAAATATAGGGAGGTGTCCTTTGAGACCTAGGTTATAGAGGTCTTTTAATATGCCATATCTGCAGGTTGTGTCATAAGCTTTTTCCATATAAAAAAAAAACCGAGACAAGATGTTCTCGCTTCAGAAATGCATCTCTTATACAAGCTTCTAACCAAAATAAATGGTCTAAAGTTGATCGATGTCTATGGAAACCACATTGTGTATTGGAAAGAAGACTGTTGCTTTCTAAATACCAGAGAAGTCTGGCATTAACTATTTTCTCTAGTATCTTACAAAGACAGCTGGTCAGAGCAATGGGTCAATAATTATTTGCTTGTGTTGGATCTTTTCCTGGTTTTGGGATAGCAATAACAATTGACTTATGCCAAGAATTTGGAAACTCTTCCTCTGCAAGTATTCTATTGTATAATAAGAGAAGAAGATCCATAGAAGATGATGGTAGATGTTTTATCATTTCATAATGGATGTCATCAGGTCCTACTGTACTAGGGTGAGATTGCAGGAGAGCTCTTTTTAGTTCCTCCTTGACAAATGGCTGAAAAATGTTGGTAGAAAAATTAAGCCTTTGTTTCTCTTGCTGCTCTTTCAGTATTAAAAATTCCGGAGAATATGAAGCTGGTTGCTGAGATTTTAGCAAAAGTTTCTCCCAAAGTATTTGCAATAGCTTTGAGATCAGCAAGAACACCTCCATTATATTCTAAGGTGGACAAACAATGTGTACTATATCTGCCTTTCGTTTTCCGGATTTTATCCCATACAGTTTTTGGACTGATCATTTGATTAATTGATGTAATAAATTGGATCCATGATTGTTTTTGATTCAGACGTCTTACAAAACGTGCTTTGGCTCGAGCACGCTTGAAAGTTATTAAATTTGATGTGGTGGGGTATCTACAAAATATGCTCCATGCTCTGTGTTGATCTTTGTTGGCTGCCTGACATTCTAGGTTCCACCAAGGCTTTGGATAGACTGGAAATCGAGATGACGTTTTTGGGATGGAAGTTGTTGCTGCCTGAACAATGCATTCTGTTATATATTTTACAGCTTCATTGATAGGTGTTTGACTGATGGCATCAGCATTAAATTTTGCAAGATGAGAGAAAGTGTTCCAGTCAGCCTGGTTCATTTTCCATATAGGTATCCGTGTGGGTGAACAGTGTTCCTGTGAAGACATTGTACAAAGAACAAGAAAGTGATCACTTCCATATATTCTCTTCAACGTCCCACATGAGTAGTGGAAGAATGGAAGGGGAATAGATTTTAAGATCAATTGCAGAATATGAGTGGGTAGGCATATGGAAGAAAGTATTGAGTTTATTATTTAGAAGGGAAAGGTTATTATTATCAAGAAATTTTTCGATGATTCGACCTCGTCTATTAGTGTTGGCACTACCCCATAGAGTATTGTGACCGTTAAAGTCACCCATCAAAAGTATGGGTTCAGGCAGTTGCGAGATAAGGTTATCAAGATCAATTTCATTTAACTCAGCATTTGGTGGTAAATAAATTGAACATACTGTAATAAGGAATCTCACAGAGAAGCGAATCGCTACCACTTCCAGAGAAGTATTAAGTTGGACTTGATGAAAAGGAGTATGGCTGCCCACTAGGATAGCTACTCCTCCATGAGCAGGATCATCTCCAGTTCTATGTACAACAGTGAAATTCCTAAAGGTACAGTCCTCATTGGGTCTTAAGCAAGTTTCCTTCAGACAGAAACAGAGGTTTGTGTTTCTGCAACATCTTGATATCGTCAATATTCTGGCGGATCCCATGACAGTTCCATTGTAAAAATTTTCCTATTGTTTTGATTTTATTAACTTGTCTGTTCGAGAGGTTGAGGACTTACCTTTGTCAGATTTATATTTATCCACTGTTTTAGGGAAGTATGGATGGCCAGTGTCCATCTCTTCCTCTGGTAGAGTGTTCAAAACATCAAATGTGTTTGCTTTCAGTGGGTATCGAGGTATCCATTTTTTCTGTGCAAGTGTCTGGTGGTTTATCTTTGAGTGAAGACTACCATAATTTTTTTTGACATATGAGTTTTCATTGAATGGGACCATTTTTGAAGTTGTCTCTGGAGTAAAGCTATAGGTCTTGTGATTAATGCGCTCAAAAGAGAAGCACTTGTGATCGTAAAGTTCAGATATGGTGAAATTATCAAATGGTAGAATAGACATACATGTTTGAGTTGCTGTTGGCACTTTTTTAATTGTTACTTTTTCAGCATAAGAGGATCTAGAACAGGTGTAATGGTGGCTAGCTTTCTTTTTGCATCCTGATATGTTGTTTTGTTCTGTTTTTATTTTTTGTATCTCTTTTTCATCTTTCCATTTCTGACATGCATGAGAGTATGCTGGATGATCTCCCTGACAGTTGACACATTTAACTTTTTTTTCACAACAAGATTTATTTTCATGTTCTTTACTACCACATCAAGCACAGGTAATAGAACCATGACAGGCAATTTGGGCATGTCCATATCTTTGACATTTAAAGCATCTCAGCGGGTTAGGGATGTTACATTCTAACAGGACAGCTGAGATACTCTGCTTTCACAGATGTTGGAGGCCTAGGTGTATCAAAAGTAAGGATGATGTTCTTGGTTGAGACCAGGCGACCATCCCTGCGTATCAGGATGCGTCCCACACCCGTCACTCCTTGATCTTTAAGCTCTGAACATATCTCATCAGGAACCTCAAGGAGATCCCATTCTGATATCACTCCTCTACTGGAAATGAGTGTTCTGTGAGGCATTACTGCAATTTGTATTTCACCCATTGTCGTTGCTCTCAGTAGTTTCTTGGAATGTTGTTTGCACATTGTTTCCACGAGAATATCGCCAGAATGCAATTTCTTGACATTTTTGGGAGGTCCTGCCAGTCTTTCTAACCTTTTTGGATAAAGAAGGGTGACATTTTCCCAATTGGTTTTTCACCTGTTGCATGAATGATTAAAAATGTTGGTACATTTTTGTTAGTATCCGATATCTTTTGTTTCTTACTTCTGTTTCCATATGCTGTGTCTATATTATCAGTACTAGGTTGGGACTTTGTTAGGGTCCCTGAAACATTTGAGGATGAAGAATTCATATTTAAGGAATTTTTAATTTGGCGCCAGAGCTCCCCACCCACCACAGTCACACATGGACGCCCACTACTCGGCAAGCAAAGACTGCACTCAGGAGTGGAATGCCAGGGTTACCCTGGAAGCTATACCAGCACTGCAGTAGGTCTAGGATCCCGATCCTGGACCATGGCGTGAGAGACTTACTGCAACACTGTTGACCCTTGCACGCAAGCCCACTAGCCGATTGATCCTGGCTGGGCCATCCAGAAACACCCGTCTTGCCAAAGTAGTGCAAGACTACCAGGATCCCCCTTTCCGGATGTCCACAGGTCACACCACATGGCAAACATGGCGGCAGGCCATTGGATCCCAGTGATGATGGTGGTCTGGAAAAAGGATAGTGAAAAAGACTCAGGAGAAGTAGAGCAAAGAATATGGGAAGAAAAGCAAAGAAAAAGAGGAAGAATGAAAAGGGCCAGTACCATCACTGAAGTCCCCTCCACTACGAACAGGTGCCCCACATGGAGGGGTATTTCAACAAGTCTTAACATGATTTTGTATGCAGTTGTGTGTTCAACACCGTTGTATATTAAGAATATTTTAAAATAAATGTGTTACATATGTAAATTATTTTTATAACTTTATAATTTACAAGAAAACCAAATCCACTAATTGTTTTGGGCCGTATATAATAGTTTTAGTGATAGTATGAAATTATCATCATTATCAAATTCCTGATATATACCCTCAAGAGGTGTACAAGATATGAGAGTACTATATGAAAAATTTACATCATTACTAACATCCTATATACAATTTTCCTCCAAATCAGTCTGTTACCTGTCAAGACTCCAATATTATTCTTATATTTCTGTCATCTAAGGCACTTTTTACTGTATCAATCCACCTATATCTTGGTCTTCCTCTGGGTCTTTTTCCTGCCAACCTGGCAGAGAACACTTGTTTTGCTAATCTTTCCTCTCCCATTCTGTTTAAATAACCATACCACCTGAGATTAGCTCGGCTAATGCATTCCTGGAATGCTGACAATAAGTTCTTTCCTAATATCCTCGTTTTTAATATGATATTGCTACTGATGTCTTCTATTTATGCCCCTAATCTTTCTCAGGATTCTCATATCTGCAGTCTCTAGTCTTTGATCAAGTGTTTTACTTCTAACCCAGCTCTCAGATACAAAGTTAAAATTGGTTTGAGAACTGTCTTGCATACAGCTAATTTAGTGTTTTGGCTAATTTCTCTCTTATTCCATATAAATTTATTCAGTTGGCTTCCGACCATACCAACTTTGCTGATTCGATTGCTTATTTCCATATTTAATTTACCATCTTCATGAAAATCATGCATAAGTAGCTGAAATGTTTTACTCGTTCCATAGGTTCTCCATTCACAATGCAGTTGATATTTTCAATGTTTCTGCCTATTTTCATTGTCTTTAACTTTTTAATACTGACCTTCATACCATATCTATTACAACAGTTATTCAATCTAGTCAGGGAATCTAGCAGACTTGTAGCAAATTTATTTAGAAGTATAACATCATCTGCATAAAGCAAAGAGCTGATATTAGCATCTCCAATTTTGATATCAGGTTTAATACCACTTTCCTTCATAATGTGATCCATATAGATAATGAATAACAGAGGGGATAATGTACATCCTTGTCTCACACTAGATTTAACATCCACCTTCCTGTACCTCCTTCATTTCTAACTGCTGACTTACAACTCAAATAAAGACTAAGTATTGCTTGATATAATGCCCCATTGACACCATATAACTGTAGCGTTTCGAATAGCTTCTCTCTTGGCACCTTGTCATATACCTTTTCCAGATCTACAAAACTTAAATACAGATTTTTGTTATGTTCATTTTATTTCTCAACTATCTGTCATAAAGTGAAACTCTCATCCTGACAGCCTCTATTTAGCCTGAATCAAGGTTGTTATTCACCAAGCTTCTCTTCCACAATCCTTCTCAACCGTTTCTCAAGTATACTTGCATATATTTTACCAGGAACACTCAGTAATGAAATACCTCTGTAATTCTCACATTCAGTTTTATTTCCCTTTTTATATATGGGTACTATGAGAGCTCTACGCCAATCATTGGGAATTCGTCCCTCTGTCCAGGCCTTCTGAAGTATGCAGTGCAGCCACTTTAAGACTTTTATACCTCCATACTTCAGCATTTCTGGTCGAATATCATCTACTCATGCTGCCTTTTCACATTTCAGGCTTTTGATGGCGTTTTCTACTTCAAATATGGATATGTATTCCTGACTGCATGCCTGGTCAGTGTTTTTTACCACTGTGCTGTCATCGTTGTTTGATTCATTTAGCAATTTTTTAAAGTAATTACTCCATACTTGAAGGATATCTTTTTCTCCTGTTTTCATGTCATCTCTCATTCCTTTTACATACTCTTTTCTCCATTTCTGAGATTCTTCAACAACCTCCAGAATATCTTGCCACCTTCTTGATATTTATTTTCTATGTTCTTGCCAAAGTCCTCCCATGACTTTTGTTTAGCTTTCTTACATTTGTCTCTGTATTCTCTAAGAGCACAAGCTGACTTATTTGCCAGGAACTTTTGATATGCTTTCTTCTTTTCCTTCACTACCTCTTTTACTTCATGTGTCCACCATGGAGTTCCGATTTTCTATCCTTGCAGCCAACCTCACCACATGCCTCTCTGGCTGAATCAATCAGTGTTTTTTTTTTTTTTTTTTTCAGGGCTTGCCACTGAATCTCCAAGGTGATTTTTGTTCTAGGTGTTTATCAGAACTTTCCAGACCACCCCCAACATCACCAAGTCCAAACTTAGTTGGACTTGGTGATATCAATAGGACAAACAAGATAACACTATTTGATGATACCAAAAGAAAGAGGAATGGCCCCAGTAATTGGTTTTCTAATTACTGGGGACATCTCTTTCTTCTTATTATTATTATTATCATCAAACTTTTGCACTGTCTCCCAAGCAATCAGAATATCATCTTTCCTTGTTTGTTTTATAACCATTTGTACCTCCTCATAGAACTGTTCAACCTCTTCATCACAATAGTTTAGTCCCTGAAGCATACACCTGAAGGATGCCAATGTCAAAAGGCTTTCTGCAAATTTTGATTAGTGTAATTCCATCATTTACAAGACAATATCTAAGAATACCTTTGAAAATTACGTTTTTCATCATGACACATTTCTTGCATGCTCATTACCTCCTGAAGAAATAAAGTTCTCTTTCAGTTTTAATTTCCTGTCCATCATGTCTCCATTATGATTATATTCACATTTAGCATCTCTTCCATTACATTCTCAAGTTTTCCATTTGGAATAAATAATGTTCTGACATTCCATGAGGCTATTCATAAGAGCATATTTGTGGTTTTCAGATGAACTTCTTCTGCTGATGACCTTCCTAATAGCTTTGAGTCAACATCAATAGATGAAAAAATTTTTAAAGTAATTTATTAAAACTTAATAATATTTTGCCCTTGAAACTGAGCTCAAGGATCTTCATAACACCTTTTCAGCCAATGCTGCAGCCTATAAACAAACAGATAAAATACTGCATTAAATTTTTTCTGTTGGCACTGTTAATATTTTAAAGCACCAGTACAAATAATCAACAACACCTAAGTCAATATGTATACTTTCATAAACATGTTACCGGAATTATTATTATTATTCAAGCCTCCATGGAGTCAAAAGACTCATTGTGGGAGAGGTCCTTCCTAGGAAACACAAAGTCTATCATACCACTCCTCAAAACTCTATCAAGCAATGCATTCCACAGTTCAACAACTCTCCATGCAAAAAAACCACTCCTCATCCTCTTGCTCACAGCTTCCTTTCGTAACTTCCAGGGATAGCCCCTTGTCATCGCTCCTTCCTGCTGTTCCACTAAGCGAAAGAACTCCCCAGTCAACCCTGTAACTACTTCTCAATAGTTTAAAAGTCTCAATCATATCACCTCTCCTATCTACAAAACTCTGCAGTCTACATTCCCTCAGCCGATCCTCATAACTAACATTGTACAGTCCTGAAACCATCTTTGTTATCTGCCTCTGTACCCTTTCCACAGTTAATTTATTCCCTTCAAATCCTGGGGACCAAATTTGAGAACAATAGTGTGGTCTGATCAGGGTCTTATACAATGGAACAATAACTCTTTTATCTCTGCAGGTCAGCATCCTTTTCAGTATTGCAGCAATCCTTTGGGTTACCTTTACCACCTTTGCAATATGTTCCCTAACTTTCAGTTTTCTATCAATCATTACCCCAGATCTCTCGATTCCCCTACTTCCTCCAGTAGTCACTCCAATCGAGTATGCAGCCTTCCAAGCTTCAAGACTTTACATTTTGCTGCATTAAACCAACATCCACATTTGTTCACCCATCTGTCTAGTTTATTCAAATCCTCTTGCAGGGCTGCCGCATCTGCACTATTACTAATAACCCTTCCCAGCTTCACATCATCTGCAAACAACTGAATAACCCCCTGCAATCCATTGATGATTTCATTGATATAAAGGTTAAACAATACAGATCCCAGTACCAAACCCAGTGGGATCCAACTTGTAACCTTCCTACAGTTCCCATTCTCAGGATCATCTTCCCTGTGGTTATATATAAACAAGTCCGTTCTTCTGCATGACTAAAGCTCTTTAAGCTGTGATCCAAAATGTGCAGTAGAAAGATAATATCTTCTCTCTGATCCTGTTTAAGTTTTTGGAACTGAGTTTCTGGAATAGATAGTAATACTATCTAATGTTATCCTTCAAATAATATATTTTTGATCATTTTGTCTCTTCTAAGTATTCATTCATCATAAGTTTTATTATTTATTTCATAAAATAAATATTAAAAGTATATTAGCATCCCTACAACTTTACAAATAAAATAAAACTATAGTATCAGATATATTTTAAATAGAGTTATTAATTTAAGCAACCAATCCAATGCCAAAAATTTCTAAATTGAAATTTCAGTAACCATATTGGTTACTGAAATGATTATGGCAATACCCCATATAGTGCACTTAATTCATGCCAAAAATATTAAGTACTAACTGAACCTGCACTGAGCAAAGCATTAATGTAACAAATTATCGTGTGATGCATCGCAAATAGACAATTACCGGTGCAAAAAAACATGGTTAGATAAATCTTTATCCGGTATTCTGATGTAATTACAATTTACATAATTAAATGGGTTGATATAACATCTATACATAAGTGTTTATTGTTTAGAAAAACTACAATGTAGTTTGTTTGTATATTTGTATGAAATTACGAACTGCATTATAGTGAAACCTACACTGTTTGAAACTGTATTATGCAAGATATTGTTGTAATACATAATAACTGTGAAACTACACTAGCTGAACAAACCTTCATTCCAATTTCCATCGGTGACAAGTCAGAAAATGGAACCTCTCGTGTTGCCAGTTCCCAAAGCAGTACTGCATAACTCCACATATCAGCTGCTTTAACGTTTATGTCATCTTGTTTCTTTTGTAAGGCTAAAGATTATGAAACCAATATGACACAAAGCTCCATTATTTTGCAAAGTATACATATTTCAATGAAAATACATGTCTTGTAATAGCAAATTGTCTATACCAGAATTAAGTACAATACTCTCTCAATTATCTGGTCACTGGGAAAGTGATTTGCTGGTCAGTTAAAGAATTAGCAAACTGGAGGACAGATAACAGAATGTACAGATATAGTGCAGTTAACTGAGCATTTGGTTATTTGAAGGTGGAATAAGTGAGAGATTGATATGGTTTTCAAATTCACTTTAAATAAGAAATATAGAAGCAAAAATCAAGACTTTTTTCATCATCTCAAATAAGATGAAATTTTTTAAAATAAAGAAAATCATAGGAAGGATTAAATTATTATGCATCTTAGAATACTAATATGATAATAAGTTTCCCTAAACAAAATACAAAATTACTACTATAAAGTTATATTAAAAACATTTTATTTATATATATAATTTGTTTTGTAAATTGCACATATTTTTGCTCTATGCTGGGTATACAGAGCACAAGTGCAGTAAAGTGGTCATCATCATCATCGTTTTTTTTTTTTTTTTTTTTTTGAAGGACACATGGAAAGCATTTTTTCTTTCAAAGGGTTTTTTTATATGGCCACATAAACTTATTGTACATTAGCAATGTGGGTGAGTTAATCCAGAAACTACTGACTTCCAGTAAGCAGGATGAGAGTCTTGGGAAAAATAATGCAGTGTAATAGGATGTGAACCCACAGCATGTTAGAGAGGAGAGATGCTATTCACTCTACCATGATAAGCTGACATCTAAAGATATATATTTTGGTTTCCTGGTGGAGTTTTTAAAATTTCTCCAGTCACAGATCAAATCCTAGAAGAATATGTTGGCCATAATGAAAAACAATGATATAAAACTTTATAAGAGTAATTCTGATGAGTTTCACTGATCAAAATGACTACTATATGTTTTGCATCGTATTTTATTTATTTTTTTTAATTCTCCAATATTATTTTCACTTCAAGTATGTCTCTAAATCTAAACTGTTAATACATATATTTTGGCATTCCCAATGTAAATTAACCTCAAGATGATGAGATCCTATTGTTCACATACAACTGTGTCATACAACTGACACTGTGAGGCTTCATACTTTGCAAAAGTTTTGGGTGGACATGTTGATTCAGTCTACTATCAGGATAGAATAATAATATGCTTACAATTTTCGAAACAATGTGGCACAACCTGATGTGAAAGGCAAGATGGTGAATTCATGAATGGATTAATGAAGGTGAAGTTGTCTGCATGGATAGAAAAATAAGAACACAATTGTGGGCACAAGAAGTTAAACAAGCAGTCTTGGGAAAGAAGAAAGCATACCAGACTTTCCGAGCAAAGAAGTCAGCAGATATTTTAAAAGAATATCGAGAAAAATGTAATAGAGCTAAGTGATGTGTAAAACAAAAGTCAAGGGAAGACTTTGTTAAGAATATGGAAAATAAATATCAGGAAGGTGGCAAAATGATCTGGAGACTACTGAAAAAGCTTACAAATGGAGGTACAAGAAATCAAAGATGATAAAGGTGACGTGAAAACTGAAGATAAGGATATTCTATATGTCTGGAGTAATTACTTTGAAAGACTGTTAAAGGAACTAAGCAGTGACAGAACCATACTAGAAAATTTTCAAGAAGAATGTAAAGAGGAGTACATATCAATACCTGAGGTAGAAAAATCTGTCAAAAACTTGAAGAAATGTGGAAAGGCGGCTGGAGTACATGATAATTGACCAGAAATGCTTAAGTGTGAAGGTATAAAAGTTTTGCAGTGGCTACATTGAATAATTCATAGGGCATGATCAAAAGGTTAAATTCCCAATGATTGAGCAGAGCTCTCATAGTATAAAAAAGGGAATAAAGTTGAATGTGAGAATTATAGAGGAATTTCTCTAGTGAGTGTTCCAGGTAAGATTTATGAAAGCATACTTAAAAACAAGTTGAGAAAGATTGTGGAAGAGAAACTTGAAGAGCAAGCTGTGTTCAGGCCAAATAGAAGTTGTCAAGATCAGATTTTCACTTTAAGACATAGTGGAGAAATCATGGGAATATGAAAGGATCAGTACTTAAGTTTTGTAGATCTGGAAGAAAAGACATACAACAAGGCCCAGATAAATATTTTTCAAAATACTTCAATTATATAGAGCGAATGGAACGTTTTCAATTAAATGTTCAATTAAATGGAGCAATGCATTTAAGTCTATATTTAGGTTGTCAGTCAGCAGTTAGAATTGAATGAAATATAGGAAGATGGTTTAATGTAAAATCAGGAGTAAAACAAGAATGCACATTATCTCCAGTCTTATTCATCATCAATATGGATCACAATATGAAAGAAAGTGGCATTAGACCCAATATTAGAATTGGAATTATCAAACTTAGCTCTTTGTAGATGATGTTGTACTCCTAAATACATCTAGCGAAAGTCTCCAGGATTCTCTAACTAAATTGAATAACATCTGTAACAAATATTTTATGAAAATCAGCAATAAAAATACCAAAGCTATGAAAATAGGCAGGAGCATAGAAAACTTCAGATACATTTTGAATGGAGATTCTATAGAACAAGTAAAATATTTCGGCTATTTAGACACAATTTTTAGTGAAGATGGCAGGTTAAATCTAGAAACAGACAATAGATTAAGCAAAGCTGGTATGGTGGGTAGCCAGCTGAATAAATTTATATGGAATAAGAGAGAAATTGGCCAAAACACCAAACTAACAGTATACAAGACAGTGTTCAAACCAGTTTTAAGTTATGGATCTGATAGTTGGGTTAGAAATAAAGCACTTGATCAAAGACTAGAGACCACAGATATGAGGGTTCCGAGAAAAATTATGGGAGTGAACCGATAGCATCAATGATAGAATCATATTAAAAATGAAGATATTAGAAAGGAACTTGACATTATTAGCATTCAAGAATGCATCAATAGAGTTCATCTAAAGGGGTATTGGCCACTTAAACAGAATGAGTGAGGAAAGATAGCAAAACAGGTGTTTTGATGCTAAGATGACAGGAAAGAGACTCAGAGGAAGACCAAGGTCTTGGCGAATTGATTCAGTTAGAAGTGCCTTAGAAGCACGAAATGTTAGATATGACAATATTGAAGTTCTCACAAGTAATAGACTGATTTGGAGTAAAATTGTTGATAGGAGATTAATAATAATGTAAACTTAATCATGTAGTACTGTTATAGTAACCTGAAAACTTCTTAGGGATACATATCAAGAAATTGATGATGTGGTTTCAACTAGATCATGCTTATTGGAAAAATTACTCCAACTGGTATCAATAATTCAACGCTGGCTGGACATTTAATATAATGAAAGGGATTTAAATAGGATAATTAACAGTGGCAATATTAGCCCCAAAGAAAATTTTGCCTAAGTCAGCAAAAGGACTACAAACAATAATTAGAAGTGATGTTTCATGATAGCATTAATGTCGTGAATTTAATAAAGGTAGGAATGTTTTTTTTTTTAATCAAATATGTCCAAAAAAGGTTTGTCCTGTCATAACTGGGATTATCATTGGTCATAGTCTTAGCAGGATGAGGCTTTCTGTGGCAAAAAACTTATATGGAAGGGCCCAGGTGGTCATTGATTTACTGCAATTGTCTTTCTATGACTTTCATATTGCAGGAATTACAAAAGATGGTGAAGTCATCTACAAAGAGACAATGTTTAAGATAAAAAGAAGTTGTTCTGTTATGGAGTTAACTTTGATTATAAACAGCATGCTTCTGGGACTCTTTCCTTTCAGAGCAAAGATTAGGAGAAAGTGATTCCCACATGGACTTGAAAAGTTCAGTTATAGAGAAAATTTCTGATGAAAAAAGGAAGATTCCTCTAAGTTGTATAGGTCTTTCAAAATATCAAATCTCCAAGCTATGTCATATGCTTTTCTATGTCAAAGAAAACTGATACCAGGTGCTTGTTTTTAAGGAAAGCATCACTAATGGATGGTTCCTACTCGATGAGATGATCTAATGTTGTTGAACAATGCAATCAGAAGCCATTCGGTGTATGGCTTCTAATAACACTGAAATCAATAGCAAGGAATAATCTGTTGGAGGTTTTGTATCCTTGGCTAGCTTTGAAGAGGCATTGTAAAAACTGCCCTTCATCAGGAATCTGGAAATTTGTATTCATAGTAAATTTTTCTACAAAGGAAGAGGAGATGTTCACGACTGTGGCAACTATAGAGGGATCAAGCTGATGTCACACACATTGAAGATATGGGAAAGAGTAATTGAAGGGAGGATACGGCAGGAAACGAAAATTGGTGAGGAGCAGTTTGGATTTATGCCAGGAAGAGGGATAACGGATGCAATATTTGCGCTAAGGCGATTGATGGAGAAATATAGAGAGATGCAAGTGGAGCTGCACATGGTGTTTATAGACCTGGAAAAGGCATACGACAGAGTGGCCAGGCAGGAGGTATGGAGGCGTATGAGGAAGAAGGGGGTGTCGGAGAAGTACGTGAGGTTGGTGAAGGAGATGTATGAGGGAACAGAAACTCAGCTCAGGTCTAGTGTCGGCATGACAGAAGGGTTCCCCATTGTCTTAGGGCTACATCAAGGGTCAGTTCTGAGCCCCTACCTCTTTGACCTGGTTATGGATGTACTAGTGGAGGATGTCAAGAAGGAGGCACCATGGAGCATGCTGTTTGCCGACGACATTATTCTATGCAAATCATCCCGAGAGAAGTTTGAAAATACCCTGGAAGAGTGGAGAAAGGTATTGGAGGGGAGAGGCATGAAAATTAACTGGGAGAAGACTGAATATATGTCAACGGGGAGTGACGAGGATATGATCATACTACTTCAGGGTGAAAGGCTAATTTCAGGGAAGAAATTCAAGTACCTTGGGTCAGTCGTCGAGAGGAATGGTGACCTGGATGAAGATGAGCGGGGTCCTGTGCGACAAGAGAGTGAGTTGTAAGAGGAAAGGAAAGCTGTATAAGATGGTGGTGAGGCCAGCGATGCTTCATGGTGCGGAGACATGGCCTATAACAAAGGCACAGGAGAGGAAGATGGAGGTAGCAGAGATGCGGATGTTGAGATAGATGAGTGGTGTGACAAAGAAGGACAGGATAAGGAATGACTACATCAGAGGGATGGTTAAGGTGGGACCAATTGGCAAGAAGATACAAGAAAGTAGGCTGAGGTGGTTCGGACATGTAGAGAGGACGGGTGAGGAGTATGTTGGTAAATGAGTAGAGTATATGGAGTTGGAGGGAAGGAGGAAAAGAGGCAGGCCCAAGCTCAGGTGGAGGGATAAGGTGGCAGAGGATCTTAGGGAGAAAGGATGGAGTCCGAAGGATGCCCTGGACCGGAGAACTTGGAAGAGGAAGGTTAAAGATCGGTGCACCGACCCCGTTGAACATGGGATAAGGCATAGTGAAAGAAGAAGAAGTAAATTTTGTTAGTAAGGCATAGTTGCTGATCTATGGAAGATGGTGACAGATGTTTAACCATCTCATAATAGATGTCACATGGTGCTATAGCAGCTAGACAGCAATAAAGCAAAATAGTTTTTCAAGAAGGAATTTGATATTTTTTCTCGTTCAGGAACTCTGGAGGAGAGGGAGGGGTTAAGAGGATTCTACCAATATTTTAGAATAAAACTTCTACCCCCCCCCCCCCCCAATTATCTGCAATTGCTTTTACATCAGCAATTGTATGTCCATTGTGTTCTAGGAATGAAAGTGGATGGGTGGCATATCTGTTTTTCATTTCTGGACTCTATCCCAAATGTCTCTGGTGATGGATGATCAGGTTATTGAAAATATATAGTGGATACATGAGTCATTTTAGTTGTGATGACAGATATATCATGCTTGAGTCCCCAACATATTTTAAAAGCAACCAGATTTGTTGTTGTGGGATATCTGTGGAAAATATCCCAAGCTTTGTAACAAGTTTTCTAACCTGCTCAGTATTCAGCATTTTACTCTCGTTTAGGGAAATATGGAAATTGACCTGATTTTTTGGTATTACAATTATGGCAGCTTCTACTATTTATTCTAACATAATTCACTGCTTTAGTAACAGGAAATAAGATGACTGTCACAGAATCAAATTCTGTTAAGGAAGAAATGGTAAACAAGTTAGCCTGCTCTATTTTTCATTATGATATCTGAGAAAGAGTACATGGCTGCCATGTAAAAGATAGGATATCACAGGAAAAATATGGGAAATTCTCTCCCATACAACTTGTTGTCAGTTTTCCACTTAAACAGCTGCAAGAGAGAGAGAGAGAGAGATAGAAAACTGTGAAGTCAATAGCAGTGAATGTTTAGATAGGCATAGGAAAAAGGTGCTGCTTCTTGTGTTTAAGAGGGAAAGATTATTGTTGTCAAGTATATGCTGGCCTGGTTGGCTGAATGGTTAGCATATCTGTTCTCCAGCCAAAAGGCTGCGGGTTCGAATCCCGCCTTGGCATGGATGTTTGTAATTGTCTGTGAAAATACTAGTGGTGGTGGTGGTGGTCTATGGTACATGGCATTGATGTAGATGATGAAGATAGTTGCGGTTGGTGGAGTGGTGAAGACAGAGCATTGTAGAGCAGGTGCCCTCCCTCGATGAGTCCTTGGACTCACCGGAGGTGTTAAGGAATAATATGCTTTATAACCCTGTCCCCTTTGACTTTAGTATGAGTACTACTCCATGGTGGTGTGGCCATTTAAATCCCCTCCATTACTGGAGGAAATGCAATATGAGGGCATCCTGGGAAAATATCTGTACTAAGTGGCAGAATCATAATAAGAAATCTGACCAAGAAGCAGACGGCTCTGTTTGTGTTGAGGTGGACTTGGAGAAAGGAGATACAGTTAACAACATGGATGGAAACTCCTCTTTGGGAAGGTCCATCTCATATCTTGGCCTTACAGATGATAGTATCTTCACTAGGCTTTATGAGAGGGGGGGGGGGGCTGGAAAGTGCTGATAAACACCTAGAACAAAAATTATATTAAAGCAACTGATATAACCACAAAAAAGAACATATTAGTAACAGAGTTATGAAGGTAACTTATGTTCTTATATCCTTGCATTGCATGTTGTGGTTATATCAGTTGCTTTAATATAATTTTTGTTCTAGATGTTTATCAGAACCTTCCAGATCTCCCCCACCGTAAATAGGTCTCCCACAAGCAAAAGCACACTGGAATTGTCATGAATCAACCCAGAATATCAACATGTTGATATTCTGGCTGATTCATGACAATTCCATTGCAAAATTAATTTTATTACCAATTTTTGGTGGATCATCCATTTGGATTTCACTGTCCAATGTTGTGAGGTATTGTTATGATCAGCCTTAGATGTTTCATACTTGAGGAATGCAGATGGCCAGTGTCCATCTCTTCCTCTACAAAAAAAGAAAAGAAAAAAAAAAAAGAGCCAAATTCTACTGCAAGATAGTGAATAGTTTGCAAGTTTTATTTTTCTGCATTGATCTTCTTTTTGTTTAAGCTGTCTCTTATAATCAACCAGCCTTCTGATTCTATATATATCATTTTCTCACAAAGCTACTCATATGGCTGACCACCATCCAGTGATCATTTCAGTGTTACTCTCACCAACTGGAAGATGACACCTCATTTATAACATCCTTTGATGAGATGATCAAATCCAGGACTCTTGATCCTCATGTGCCCTCTCTTATATACTGCATAAGGTCCTTGTGAAATTTATTCCATTTGTCATCAAATCTCATCTCTTCATTCCAATCTATGTTATCAACATTAAAATCTAATGATGCCTTTAATTCTTCTAGAGGAAGTAGGTGAGGCCGTTTTAGTCCTATCTATGTTTTGGAGACTGAGGGGGGAACAGTTCACTCTCCACCGGTAACCAATCAGAAATAGCTGGCCCAAGATTATCACAAATTATACACAATATCTGGTGAAGAGAGGCAGCTGACAAGTGAAAAAAGTTTCAAAAAGTTTCCTAATTTCAAAAAATATTGAAATTAGGAAACATCTCATTTTTCCTAATTTCAATATTATGTTTTACTGTGTGAAATAGTGTGGGTTCTATGGTCAATTTTCTTGAGTTTACAGAACGAAAAACTTGAATTTCCGGGAGAATAAACAAGCTTACCCGTGCCAAAGATTGACTAACTCAGGAATTGGTTGGAAAAAGGATTAGAAAAAGTTCCTCTAGTTGACAAACTGGAATTGAACTTATGGCAATCTTTCTTTAGGTGGCCTAGCTTGTGACACATATGCCACTTCCGCTGAGCTACATAGGCTCCAAAATTAAAATTACCTGTAATTACTACCTTTTTCTTAATTGGTAGGCTAAAATGCACATACAATTTTCTACTCAATGCTCTCTCCACATTACCACTGTATTTAACAAATAAGCTTAGGTATTGATAGTTATTCATGACTTATTTTTAACAGTGTTAACAACACCAAACAAACTATTTTATAAAAAGATGTTTTATTAACTTGCTTATATTTTGCTGAATTTCAAATCAGCATCAACAGAGCACAACACAGCATGTACACATGGCAGTGAGTAAGTGAAACAATATAATTGTAACGGAAGATCTAAAGTCCAATTTTGGCACCCTCTAATGTAAAAAAAAAAAAAATTACAGCTATGTGGTAGTTGCTCTGAAGTTAACAGTCTCCCAAATTTTTGGCAAATTAATGTAACCATATCTGTTCAGGTTAGGAGAATTCTTCATAGCCAAGGCTGACTCAAAAAATAATATTTTGGATCTGCAATGACTTCTAAATAGCACATTAGTTTTCTTCCATCTAATCCTGTGTGAAGGAGTGTCCAAAGTGTGGTCTGCAAGTCCTGACTTGCCATAATAATGGTAGTGAATGTACTTTTTATGTTCTTCTAAGTGGATGTTAACAGATCTTCCTGTCTGCCCATAGCAGTCTAAGTCACAGTCATACGGAATTTCATACACTCCAGGGTGTACTAGAGGGTGAAGTTTATCCTTAGGCGAGCAGATCAGAGTTGCTAATTAAACATGAGGTTTGAATGTCGCATGAAGGCCATGTTTCATTAGTACTTTGGCTATCTTTTCTGATGTACCTCTGACATAGCTGTGTATTAGAGGAGATATATAGTATTTTATCTATTTTGTAGGAATTCTAGCCATTGGCCAAGAAAGTATGATGGAGATATATGAGTTCTGTGAACAGAGCTGTATCATTAGAACAATTGGCTCTGTGTGTCAGTGTTTTTAAAATGCCATACTGTTGGACTGAATTATGATGTGACTTTTTAGGTAGATTTCTTCCTGTATGTGTTGGCTTTCTGTAAATGGAAAAAGATAGTGATCCATCTGAAAGGCAGGTGACTAATGTGTCAAGAAAAGGTACATAGTTATTTTCTCTCTCTCTGAGAGCAATTTACTTCACATCTGTATTTGTCTGTTAATTGATTTTAGAATTCTGCATCTTACTGGCAGAACTATTCTAATGACAAGATTGTCACAATTTGTTCAGATGAATTTATTGCACAAATTTTCTAAAACAAATTTCAGCATTATAGTAAACCCAGAATGAATCTCCAATCATTATATATGGAGATATATATAATGCAGAATGACCTGTGATATACAACAGAATAAGTTCAACTACTGTAACTACAAATATACAGGGTGTTCGGGATAAATTTGACAGTTTCGTAAGGAAAAAGAAAATCTTCTTTGTATCTATTAAATTTAATGAATTGACAAAAAAACATTACAGGCAGAGTTAATTACAATACTATCAACAAGATTTACTCAAAATAACCACCATTAGCATCGATCACAGCTTCAATTCTGCTTCGGAACTTCGAACAAGCTGATGCTACAGTCTCCCTGGGAAGGGCCGCAAAAACTGTTTTAATTTTATCCATTAACTGGGCTTTTGTATTACTGGAAGTGCGATTGGTGTCTTTTTCAACTGCGCCCCATACAAAATAATCCATGGGGTTAAGGTCTGGGGAGTTTGGAGGCCAAACATTTGGACTGGTGAAGTCGTAGAAATTTTCAGACAACCATTTTTGACTTTTCCCAGAGGTGTGGCAAGGGGCCGAATCCTGCTGCCATACATACGGCCTACCATTGGCTACCCTTGTTATCCAGGGCTTGACTACAGTTAGCAACTCCACGAACAAAGCCCGAATTCCAATGCCAGGGTACTTCAGCACCTGTTCCTGCAGATTTGCGAGGAATTCTGCTGTACGAACGCAATCAGATCGTCTGCTAGGGATCTTTCTTCTTGCTACATCCTCGTAGTCACCATTGCAAGTCTCTAGTTCATGCCTGATTGTTTTTACTGTATTCAGGGAGCATTGGGCAGCAGTCGTAATATCCTTATTTTGATGGCGGGCACGAATCATCATGATACAAGTTATTCTCTTCCATGATTCAGGTGGGTTCCAGCTATCCATCCTTTCTGACATCTTGTATATGAATGAAGAAGGGTCCAAACTTTTAAATGAAGAGAAGTGTGTGTTAATACATGTAACTTACGGAAAAATATAATTAATTATAAATATGTCAAATTTATCCCGAACACCCTGTATATATATATATATATATATATATATATCAATCTAGTCTAATTTATATCTTTATTAAAATCTACCTTCAGGTGCCATCCATGCAGGACTATACATCTTCCCTTTCTCCTGAAAGGAGAATTTTGCATCTGCCATATTAATTCTTGCTGTCAAATCATCATCAATCTAGAAAAAATAAATAAATAATTTAAATAATCAGTCCATATTCTTATAATCAACAAACAACAATGTCTATATCGAAAACTAATTTAAAAGAGGTAAAATGAAACCAGGTTGAAATACTAATGACAAGCATTTACAAACATTTCTTCTTATTATTATTGTGCTATCTTCTATCGAAGGTCAGCGACCATCTTGGCAAACAAACTGCGGTCTTGTGCTAATCTGAGCAGTTGTGCACTGCTCTTTCCTGTCCACGTCTTGATGTTGTCAAACCATGATATTCTTTTTCTTCCTCTAGTTGCTTTGCCATCAATTCTTCCTACCAAAATAGTTTGTAGAAGTTGGTATTTGCTGTTTCTCATGATGTGGCCAAGATATGATGTTTTTCGTTTCTTGATTATTTGTACAAGATGTTTAGCTTTGCCAATGTATTTTAAGACCTCTTCATTGGTAATTTTTTCTGTCCATGATATCTTTAGCATTCTTCTGTATAGCCACATCTCAAAGGCTTCGATTTTCTTGATGGTTGTCACCTTCAATGTCCATGTTTCAACTCCATAGAGCAGAATAGACCACACGTAACATTTCAGCATTCGGCATCTGACTTCCATGTTTAGGTCTTTATTGCAGAATAGTGTTCTCATTTTCATGAAGGACTGCCGTGCAACTTCAATCCTTGTCTTTATATCTATTTCTGGATCCCACTGTTCATTAAGCCAACAACCAAGATATTTATATCTTGACACTTGATCAATATTTTTCCCATTGAGTGTCAGTTTCATTGATGAGGCTGGATGTTTGCTGATGATCATGTATTTTGTCTTGTTGATGTTTATATTTATTCCCATTCTTTGGCTTTCTATGTATACTCTGTCAATGAGTTTTTGGAGATCCATAATGTTATCTGCAATTAGCACGGTGTCATCTGCATATCGTAGGTTGTTAACAATCTTTCCATTTATTGTGATTCCCTCTGGACATTCTTCCAATGCTTTTTTAAAGATTACCTCTGCGTATATGTTGAACAGGAGTGGTGAGAGCACATATCCTTGTCTCACTCCTCTTTTGATGTTAATATCACTGGTGGTAATGTTGTCTAATTGAACGGTAGCTGACTGATTCCAATACAGATTTGTTATTAGTCTTATGTCTTGTTCATCTAGCCTTGTTTGTTGAAGGACTTCTATTAAGTTAGTGTGTCTGACTTTGTCGAATGCTTTTTCAAAATCTATGAAACACATAAAGACAGATTTCTCTTTATGAAACACATAAAGACAGGTCTTTGTTTTTGTACATTCTTCTTGTATCAATAAGAGAAAGAATCTCATCTGTCATCCATTCCTGTTGTTTTATATTATTCACATAACCTACTTCTTCAATATTTGTTGTTACGATGGCATTCTTTAAGCTATTCCAAAGAGATTCCACACTTTTATTTTCTTCTATGTTAATCTGTTGTAATCGCAGGTTAAGCTGTGTCTTGGCACTTTTATTTATGTTCGGGTCTTTCAGTTTTTCTACATCAATTTTCTTTTTCTTCTTTTGTGATTTTTTAGCTGATTTTAATCTAAGACGTACTTCTGCAACTATGGGATTGTGGTCTGATGAGATATCTGCTCTAGGGTAAGTCTTTGCACTCTTTATACTACTGTGGAATCTTTTATTTATCAGTATATGATCAATTTGATTTCGGACAATGTTATGTTGGTTATCTTGAGGCGATTTCCAAGTGTAGTCTTCTGGGTGGAAGTTTAAACCAGGTATTTGCTATTGTTAGATCTTCTTCCTGACAGAACTGGACTAGGCGATCTCCTCTGTCATTTCTGGTGCCTAAGCCATGTTCACCAACAATTTCTCCATCACCCCCCTCTTCCTACTTTTGCATTGAAGTCACCCATCACTATGTTTATATCATGTTTCTTTGTTAGGTTTTTAATCTCTTTTAGGTGTTCATAAAACTCTTCAACATCTTCACCTTTGTCAGCTGTGGGTGCATAAGCTTGGATGATATTTATGTTAACGGGGTTTCCCTTAAGTTGTAACAGCATTATCCTTTCAGAAAATGGAATCCAATTTAGTACTGATTTATTGATTTCTTCATCTACTATTACAGCTACCCCATGTCGATGTTTGTTCTCATCATTCCTAGAGTAATACATTGTTGTATTATCTTGTTGACACTTTCCAGATCCTGGCCATCTTGTCTCGCAAATTCCCAAAATCCGGATGCCCAACCTCTTCATTTCTCTTGTGGCATTTCTTAATTTGCCAGCTTCATACAGAGTTCTGACATTCCAAGTTGCAATTTTAAAAGTGGACACCATTTTGAGCCGGAGATTCTTCGCACCCCTGTCCCATTTAAGGGAC